>NC_143193.1:39576666-42175000 GCF_051530095.1 Phoenix dactylifera
AATCTATGGACCATGCTCATTAGGAAAGCAAACAAAATCATTCTTCAAATCAAAGAATATAGTATCAACCACTAGGCCTTTTGAACTCATATACATGGATCTATTCGGACCCACTAGAACCGCAAGTCTAGGAGGGAAGAAGTATGAACTAGTTATAGTAGATGATTTTTCAAGATATACATGGGTTTCATTTCTTGCACATAAGAATGAAGCATTTTCAGCATTCTTGAAATATTATAAAAATATCATAACTGAAAAGAATCTCACCTTAATAGCAATTCGAAGCGATCATGGAACTGAATTTGAAAATCAACACTTTGAAGAATTTTGTAACGAAAATGGGAAACATTTGCTTCCATGGTCGGATTAGAAGCTATTAGATTACTTCTAGCTTTTGCATGCTTCATGGATTTCACATTGTATCAAATGGATGTAAAGAGTGCCTTCTTAAACGATTTTATAGAGGAAGAAGTATATGTAGAGCAACCTCCTGGTTTTGAGAATCATAAATTGCCAAATCATGTGTTTAGATTACACAAGGCATTATATGGATTGAAACAAGCACCTAGGGCTTGGTATGATCGACTAAGCAAATTTCTACTGAATAATGATTTCAGTAGGAAAAATGTAGATAAAACACTATTTCTCAAAAGAAAAGACAAAAATTTGTTAATAGTTCAAATATACTTAGATGACATAATTTTTGGTGCCACTAATGATAATCTTTGCAAAGAGTTTGCTAAATTAATTCAAGGAGAATTCGAGATGAGTATGACGGAAGAACTAAATTTTTTTCTCGGATTACAAATCAAGCAAACTAAGGAAGGTATCTTCATTCATCAAACTAAGTACACAAAGAAAATATTAAAGAAGTTTGGGGATGAAAATCACAAGGGAATAGGCACCCCAATGAATCCTACTAGTAAGCTAGACAAAGATGAAAAAGAAAAAAGTATAGATATAAAGCTTTATAGAGACTTGATTGGATCTTTGCTTTACCTTACTGCTAGTAGGCCGGACATAGTGTTTAGTGTGAGAATATGTGCTAGATACCAATCAGATCCTAAGGAGTCACATCTAAGAGCTGTCAAAAGAATCCTTAGATATTTGAGAGCAACCACAGACATAAGTTTATGGTAGTCTAGACTCCTATCTAGATTTACTTGCATATTCTGATGCAGATTTTGCTGGTTGCAAATTAGATAGGAAGAGCACTAGTGGAATATATCAATTTTTAGGAAGTAACTTAGTATCATGGTTTAGCAAAAAGCAGAATTCAGTAGCACTGTCAACGGCTGAGGCCGAATATATAGCTGCCGGAAGTTGTTATGCTCAAGTACTATGGCTCAAGCAACAACTAGAGGACTATGAAATTAAACTAGACAACATTCCTATAAAGTGTGATAACACTAGTGCCATTAACCTTACTAAAAATCCGGTTCAGCACTCTAAAGCCAAATACATTGAAATAAGATATCATTTCATTAGAGGTCATGTGCAAAATGGGAACATATGTATTGAGCATGTATGTACTTAGAAACAATTAGCTGACATATTCACAAAACCTTTAAGTGAAGATAGATTTTGCATGCTTAGGAGAGAATTAGGCATATATGATCCTTTTGATTGAGGAGATATAAAAAGGAGCAAGTTGTCTCATGATACTCTCCTCCCATTTCGAAAAACCCATAAAACATTAGTCAAACTAGTCATCTATAGATTCCTTACTCATGTATCAGTGTCCCATAAAGAATTTGTAAGGATTGGAGGCAAGGAAGAATTTTGAAAAGGAAATGAAGAGAAAGAAAATTTTCTGAACTGGGGCCGACTCGAGCCAAAATGGGGTCGACCCCACGTTGAGTCGACCCAAGAAAAATCTGGGGTCGACCCAACGACGGGACCCTGTTTTTAAAAGAGGGACCCGTGAGCTTTGTTAGGGCACTGTTTCATCTTGTCCTCTTCCTAAAATTCCTATTTTCCACTTTCCAATCCCTTCCAATCATCTCCAAATAGTGCTAGATTGCTTTCCCAAGCCGTTAGATCAAGATCTTGGAAGGAATGGGACCCAAGCGAGCCGTTGCTAAGCGATCCGGGAGAGTCTCACGGCCAACCATTGTTGATAGGCATGCTAGGGACTCGTCTACAGTGCCTCCACAAGGTGAGACACGTGCAGAGCCTCCTCCACCTCCCTCCCCTTCAGTTTAACTTGCTAAATATGCAGAGAGACCGGTAACCACAGGGAGAAGGATCCACTCCGAATTTTTGGATCAAGAAGGGTTCCGGTTGGAGGATTGGATCCGAAGGCAGGGATGGGTGTATCTTTGCTCCCTAGATTTGGTGACATACCCGGGCTTGGTTCGTGAGTTCTATGCCTTTCTGAAAGTTGGAATGTGCTCTGATTTTAATCTTGCTCTTTTTAAAAGAAAAATTAAATGTAGAATACCCCAAGTATAGGGTGTAGCAAAGTAATATTCTCGATGAGTCCGAGATCGAATCCACAGGGATTTGACAGTGAATAAAAACTAAAGGCTAAATAATATTCAGATTGACAAAAATATAACTAAGGCATTAGGATTCAGCCTAGCACTTAATCATGCTTTTCTTAAA
Source organism: Phoenix dactylifera (assembly GCF_051530095.1). Lineage (NCBI taxonomy): Eukaryota > Viridiplantae > Streptophyta > Magnoliopsida > Arecales > Arecaceae > Phoenix > Phoenix dactylifera. The sequence goes on from NC_143193.1 coordinate 39,579,274, forward strand.
ATCATCTATTAATCATAATAAAATAGATTTAGTTTTATGGGCAGTATTACAGTAATTCTATTTTAAACTACAGGGATTTCTAAGTATCTGTTATACCCGGGGGAAATAACAAATCAAAAAAAAATATAAGTTTGAAATAATTCTTATAAATCTACTGCACCATAAATCAAATAAAAAATATTAAAATCCCATTGATGATTAAAGAAAATACATGAAGAAAATGCTAGGCTTTTCCCTAGCCTTAGCTAAAAGAGATTTAGCTATCCATATGAGATGCAAGCATTTTTATAAAAGGGATTAGCATAAAATAAATAAAATAAAGCATAAATCTTTTTTCTTTCTTTCTTTGGTTCAGAAAACAGGGCACTTTGTTTTCTCTCCCGGCTGCCTTCTCCCCTCCGTGGCCTCTTCTCCTCTCTCGCTCGGCTGGGAAAGATGTGGATGTTGGCTTCGTAGCCTCTCCTCCTTGCTCCGTGTCCTTCTCTCCTCCCTGGCCTCCTTCGGCAGCAAAGACTTGGGATGCTTCGTTCCGAAGCGGGGAAGAATGGGAAGTCAAACGGCTATTGGGAACTTGGATGGATTCCGCCGGCTGTCTTCTCTCCTCCCTCGCCTGGCTGGGAAGATTGGAAGAAGGACTGCGGTTGTTTGGCTTCTCTGGTTCCCTTCCGAATGGTAATCTCCTCCCAAGCACGGCTGCTGCCTCCTCCTTCGCACGCTCGGCTGAGTAGATGGATCGGAAGAGGAGGTGCAGATGTTGTGCTTCGGTGGTTCCGTAGCCTCTCCCTCTTGCTCCTTCTCTTCTCCCTGGCTTCCCTCTTATAGCATGTTGAAGGCGCGGCTGGTGAGACGCGTGGAGGTTTGGGGATGATCCGGTTGCTTGAGATGCGGGATGAAGTTGAATCGCTTGGGACTCTTCAGCTGGGAACGTTTTGAGAACAGATGAGACACGGGGTGGAATGATCCGGTTGGGAGATGAATGCTGGGGACGTTGCAGAAGTTTGGGAAGCTCCAGATGTTGAGAAGGATATCACAAACGTTGCTGATATGCTTGGGAGTTGCGCACGTCGCCACAAATGCTGGGAAACTCCTCACGGACGCGTGCTCTGTTTGTGGGAAGCCACGGGTGGATGGGATGAAACAATCAAATGCCACGAATGCTTGGAGAGCATGGAATACGCGGGGGCGACGCATGCTCTGTTCATTGGGGATGTGTTTCACGGGTAGATGGGATGAGAAACTGGGAAGACATTTATGTTGGGAAGTTGAGAAGACTCCTCTGATGGCTGGAATTAATTTGCTGTAAAGAAAGTGGAGGACTCGGCTTGGAATGTTGGGTTGGGTTTGTTCCTAAACAGAGGAGATGGGATGTTGATCCTGTTGCATGTTCCGGGAGGTCACGGACAGTTGAGAAGTTGGGAAATTTCAAAACCCCCATGCTGCGGACGTTGGAAAATTTGTTGAGCTTGGGCTGCCGGGCATTGGGCTCAAACCCAGAGTTACTGGGTCTCTTGGATTACTTTCACTCAAACACAAATAAAACATTAATTAATTAATTTTATTAATAAAGATTAGCTATAATTCTAATTTAAGATAGTATAAAAATTTTACTTTTATACTCTCATCACACCCCCCAACTAGCTTATTGCTAGTCTCTAGCAATTTAGTGTGAAAATGATAAAATGAGGGTGCAAAAGTATTGTTTATTTTATTAATATATATCAATAGCATGAATTAAAATAAATACTCACTTTCGTAGAGCATTACGATTGCACTTAGCACGTGCAACAAGCCGTTAAACCCCTAGGTTACCCTAGTGGACGAGTGTTGTCTCGTGAGGGTTTACAGTGATGTTACCCACAAACATCGTTTTTAAGTTAGAAGATACTTTAAAACATAGCAACCCTTAAGGCAAATGTAAATATGACGTCTCAGAATACCTATACCTCCACCACAATTGAATACCCATTGAGTTCTAGGTGCACTACTCAAATTCACAAGTGTTAACTACTATTTGTTAGCTTCCGATCCACTAAATTTTCCGAATATCACATGTTATTTATCCAGAATGGTTCGCATATAAAAATGAAGCTATCAATCCCAACTAGACATCCCAGGTACACAGAGTTCTAAAACAATGGAGTCAAACCAGTCATCCACATGTCACTTGGTTTAAGTTTAACTAACTCACTCATGTTTAAATTTTTTTTTTTTTCGCACAGTGACTACAACAGTCCAACTCCATTAGGCTCTAGTAAGGTCCATGTAACGAGCTTTGGGTCAATGACTCTTGATCCAGTTGGCTCAAGGCATTAGGTGAAACACCCCTCGGACTTAATTACTCGAACCAGACTACGCCACGAGGCCAGACTAGTCACTTATTTCAGTCATTTTCACCTTTTTACGCGAACACTCGCTGCTTTGTAGGCAAGAGGCCCGGTTACTCAGTGAAGACAAACTGCATTATCTCGTATTTCAAGATCAAATCCCTGGAGCAATAGGATCCAACGAAGGAGTCTTGCCTTGGCATCCTTTTTTGTGAGAAGGTACTTAAGGGCGGCATGATCAGAATAAATAAGGACCTTGGTTCCTATCAGATAGGGACAAAATTTGTCAAGAGCAAAGACAACAGCCAACAACTCTTTTTTAGTGGTAGAATAGTTAAGTTGGGCGTCATTTAGAGTTTTGCTCGCATAATGAATCACATGGGGAAGCTTCCCCACTCGCTGACCTAGGACGGCACCTATTGCATAATCAGATGCATCACACATGATTTCAAATGGCAGATTCCAATTAGGGGACCTTATGATGGGTGCTGAGGTTAGTTCAGACTTCAGTCTTTCGAAAGCAGTTATACAAATTGGCGAAAAATTAAAAGTAGCATCTTTCGCCAACAGATCGCATAAGGATTTCGACAATTTACTGAAATCCTTTATAAAGCGGCGGTAAAAACTTGCATGCCCTAAAAAGGATCTGACTTTCCTAACAGTTTTGGGAGGTGGTAACTTAGCAATTAATTCTACTTTGGCTTTATCCATCTTAATTCTCCTTTGTGACACAATGTGTCCCAAAATAATACCTGATTCTACCATGAAATGACACTTCTCCCAGTTAAGAACTAAGTTTTTCTCTTTACAGCGTTCTACAACCAGTGTCAAGTGGTGCAGACATTCATCAAAATTGGATCCAAATACAGAAAAGTCATCCATAAAAACTTCTAAAAATTTCTCCACCATGTCGGAGAAAATGCTCATCATACACCGTTGGAATGTAGCTGGTGCATTGCATAGCCCAAAAGGCATGCGACGATAGGCAAAAGTGCCATAAGGATAGGTGAATGTGGTTTTCTCTTGATCCTCACGTGCGATAGGGACTTGGTTATATCCAGAATAATCATCGAGGAAACAGTAATGGGAGTGGCCAGCTAGCCGTTCTAGCATTTGATCGATGAAGGGTAGAGGAAAATGGTCTTTCCTAGTCATGGCTTTAAGCTTCCTATAGTCGATGCATACTCGCCATCCCGTTTGGACTCGAGTAGGGACTAACTCATTGTGATCATTTTTCACCACAGTGATGCCAGACTTTTTAGGTACGACTTGAACTGGGCTACCCACTGACTATCAGAAATAGGATATATAATCCCTGCATCTAAAAGCTTGATGACCTCAGCTCGAACTACGTCCTTCATGATTGGATTAAGTCGCCTCTGTAGTTCTCTAGAGATTTTTGCATCTTCTTCTAGATGGATTTTATGTTGGACCACAGAAGGACTAATCCCCTTAATATCAGCTATAGACCAACCGATAGCTTCCTGATTCTTCCGAAGGATACTTAACAGCTTCTCTTCCTGTTCTTTAGTCAGACTCAATGCAATTATAATAGGTAAGGTCTTGTTTTCTCCAAGAAATGCATACTTCAAGTTTTTAGAAAGGTCTTTAAGTTCTAGTTGTGGAGGTTTGACAGTGGATGGCACTAGCTGAGATTTCGAAATTGGCAATGATTCAAACTTGGTGGCCCATCTGCTAGTATCCATCACAGAAATGGAATCTAATAATGCATTAACCTCTTGACTTGACTCACAATCTTGACCAAAATTAGCCCAACATCTTTCTAATGGGTCAGAATAACTCGACTCTTCAAAAGAACTGCTAATTATGTTCTCAATCATGTGAATTTCTTCCAAATCGTCCATCTCAGTTGACTGACTACTACTATGAAAAATATTGAGCTGGACAGTTATGTTCCCAAAGGCAAGAGTCATTATTCCATTTCGGCAACTAATCACAGCATTTGAAGTGGCCAAAAATGGTCTACCTAGGATCACCGGGATGTGACTTTCTGGATTTTTTACTGTTCAGTTTCAAGGACTACAAAATTCACAGGGTAGTAGAATTCATTAACTTTTACAATCACATCCTCCACAATTCCTTTGGGATACTTCACAGTCCTATCTGCTAATGACAAAGTAATGTTTGTGGGCTTTAATTCTCCCAAACCTAGTTCGGTGTAGACAGAATAGGGTAATAGGTTTACACTTGCTCCTAAGTCTAATAGGGCTCTCCGAATGATGGTTTCTCCTATTTTAATTTCAACAGTGGGGCAACCAGGGTTCTTGTATTTTGGGGCAATCTGTTGTGGAATAAGAGAAGAGGCTTGTGCCGCGATCACAACTTGCTTAGGAATACTGGTTTTTCTTTTCACCGTGGTTAGGTCTTTTAAGAATTTTGTATAGGAGGGGATCTGTCTGATGGCATTGATGAGAGCACAAAAGTGCGATCTATACGCAGCTTAAATTAATATTATTTCCAACAAATAATGATAAAAGAGCTGCATTAATTTCATATTTTTTATTTGGCACAGATCAGAGTTTAAATGCGCATTGGGTCTATAAAGATGCATCGCCGCAGGTCAATAGCTGAGCACATAGGGTCAGCCCCATTTGCATACCAGAAGGAGCATCAGCAGACCAAATCCAGTCTAATGGAACAGCAACCAAAGGAGTTAGATTCATTATCCGGGAGGATCCAACGGTCCGTGCAGCTCATAGTAGCATTCCTACCATCCCACACATCCATCTATTCTTCATCATCCCAGCTTTCAGATTAGGCTGCTACAACTCCCTTCCACTTTTATCCTTCAATTTCCGGATTAGGAATCAACCCCTCAGCATCCCGTCTCCACCGTGTCACGCATCTCCCACATCCAATTTCTCCAAAATCCTCCCAGCATTCGTGTGCAGCCTATCATCCCGCGATCATCTCCCACGCAGCCATCCGCCTCCTCCACTGATTCTTCCATGATCCTAGCTCCCGTATCCAGCGCCCTAGCCCCATCCACGGCGTCCGATCCTCTTCTCCCAAGCATCCGCCTCCTCCACAGCGGTCCACGATCACCTCCGGCATCCGTCAGCAGTCCGCGATCAGCGCCTCCCAGCCGTTCAATCCGCATCTCGGCAACCTCCCAGCAGTCCTCGATCAGCCCCGATCCCGTGAAGCGCCGCAGCAGCCAAGATCACCGCCCAGCCATCCGCCTCCTCCATAGCGTCCGTTCTAGGCACCGGATCCGGCCGAGATCAGCTCCTCCAACGCTTCAGCCTCACGGGCCCGAGATCCAGCCGTTTGCCTCTAAAGCATAGATCTTCAGCGCATTCCGAAGATCCTTAGAGGGAGAGATTATAAAAGGCTCAGATCGGAGGAAGAATGGCAGCTCTCATCGGGAAAACAGAGGAGTTGTGTGGCGGCAGAGGAAAGAAAAGAGAAGAAGGAAACAGGGTATGCCCTATTTCCGAAAAGAAAAAAAAGAAAAAAAAAGAGGAGAGGAAGAGTTTAATGTTTTAATGGAGGGCTGATTTCCTAGGTGAAGGGTGATGGAGGAACCTTTGATGTATTGCTTTCTTTGAAGTAAATTCTAAACCTTTATTCTTACAGATTTACATTTTCAATATATCATGGATTCTTGCATAATTATTTTGTAGATGGTTCTTTAATGGTTTATATTGATCGACATATGAACTGCTTTAATATTTGATTTATCGTTGATGTAATAGGCACGATGAATGCTTAGAAATAGAGTTCACATGACCATAAAATATATTCCATGCTTTGATCTATTCTACTTTTACATCTTTAATCAAGAACCAAAGAATTTATTTCTTGAATGCAAAATTATCAAAGGGGATTCCAGATCCCTACACTACCTTAATCTATCCAAACTTTGATTCTCTATTTACTGATTGATTTTCTATTTGCAAAATAGCATCTTAATCCACAAATTTTATTGAATCAAATAATCTGAAATTAAGCTAATAACCCAAAGATCGTTCCCTGAGGAATCGACCTCGGACTTCCGAGTTATACTACTTGTGCGATTCTCCTGCACTTGGGAGAACAGTTTTATTTTTGCACCAGGCATCTAGGAAGGGTAAATTTATTTGGACATTTTTAAAGACTTCCATGATTTCATCATACTGAGATTTTTTCTTTGAGTCTTGTAGTCTACTAGGAAAGGGAGCCTTGGGTGTGTATGTCTCTATTGGTTTCTCCTCTATTCCTTGTGTTCCCTGCTCTTGTGCCTTTTTCTGAGTGGGGTTTGGTTCATGCTTTTCTTCTTTTTCTTGTACAGAAAGTTGGACCTTGTTGTCCACTTGCTTGCCAGACCGTAAAGTGGTAATTGCCTGGACTTCATGGGTAGATTTTCTATTAGAATCAATCTGAAACTGGCCTCTCGACCCTTGATTCTGTTGCCTACTAGGGTTAGGCACTGGCTGACTGGGCAATTCACCTTTCTTCCTATCCCCTAGAGAGTTAGCTATTTGGCTCAGACTAACCTCAAGTTTTGCAATCGCTTGTGCATGGAATTGGTTAGTCTGGGTTTGAGCCATGTTGGTCTGTTGTTGCTGTTGGATGAAGTCTTGTTGCTGCTTCATCATGTTAGCCATCATGGCTTCCAATGATGTAGTTTGCTGAGGGATAGGGGCACTATAAGTAGGAATAGGTGGAGCCAATGATTGGTTTATTTGTGATGGACCTATCTTGGAAAAATTCTTCTGAAAACCTGATGGACCACCTTGATGCTGAATAGGTTCATTTTGTTTGTATGAGAAATTTGGATGGAACCTATTATCAGGGTGGTAGACTGGGCTGAATGAATTGGGAGTGGGCTTCTTGAAGGCACTATATGAGTTTAGAGCATTTGCCTGCTCAGCCTTAATGTTGGATAAACTAGGACAACACTCTACTAGATGCTCAGAACTATTACATAAGATACATAAACTATGTGACTCGTGATCCACTTTCATGATAGGATTTAACTCTTTATATGAACTCGAGCTAGTGGAAACAGTGAAAGCATCAAACTTTTTGCTTAAGTTGTTCATTCCAGTCACCAGATTGGACATGACATTTTTGAGTTTTGGGTCTGCTTTCATTTCATAATTACCTGATTTTCTAGATCCGAACTCATCTCTATTTACTTCCTCACCATAGCTACTCCAATTTTGGGCGTTCTCGGCTAAGTCAACAAAAAATTCATAGGCTTGATCTGGGGTTTGGTTCATGAACCTACCCTTGTGCATGGACTCAATCATGTTTCTATGTGCCAGAGTTAGTCCTTTATAAAAGAAGTGGACTAGATCAGTCTTGTCAAGCCCATGATGCGGGCACTTGACCAAAAGATCATGAATCTTTTCCAAAGTTGGAAAAATTCCTCCTCAGATTTTCATCTAAAAGTTCTTATGGCATCCTTAATTTTTTCAGTTTTTACCATGGGATAGAACTTAGCCATGAACTTCCTAGATAGTTGTTCCCATAATGTAATGGAATTTGAAGTAAGGGAATACAGCCATGCAGCAGCACGATCCTCTAAAGTCATGGGAAACAACCTTAATTTAATACCCACTTCATCTAAGTTTTGATTTCTAAACGTTTGACAGATTGTCAAAAATTTGTTTAGATGAATATAGGGTTGTTCACTCTCGAACCCATGAAACTTGGGTAACATGTTTATTGTTGCAGCTCGAATCTCGAATTGGGCTGCATTATTAATTGGTAATACTATGCAAGTAGGGGGACTAGCGGATGCGGGTGCGAATAATTCATTCAGGGTTCTAATATGTTCACCCATTGTAGAGATCGACAGTTGGTTTACAGTTCGCAGGTTGTGATGAAAAGTTCTATCAATCTCAGGATCAAATGGGGTTAACTTATCCCTTAATGACCTTCTACCATGCATACATTATCAACAATTCATTAAATTTGACTCCTAAAATAAACGAAATCCTAAGAGAAGAGAAGAGAAGAGCTAGACACAGATGACCACAACCAACACCACACAACAACTTGACCCTATTAGTCTTAGAATTAAGTGAGGTTTAGTAGCTTCTTAAATCTAGTTGCACAGATTTATCAGGTTAAAAAGTTTCTGAAATTCTCTCTAGATTAGGCAGCTCCTAATCTTCCTTTCAGATTAAGCTTGAGCTTACAGTTAAGCGATCCAGTAACCAGTGACCAGAAAAGTTTCGAGGGGTGTGGTGGTGCCAGAAGGGATACACCGATACCACAATACCCGTAACAGTTCTCACTGTTGTGAAACTTTCCCAGACATCACCAATTACTAAATCCTCACTGGAGGGGCTTTCAGCCGCTTCTTTCCAAGAACCTAATTGAGCTCGAAAACCCTAAGGCCAACGTCTAATTGATTTTAATTTAATTTGGCTTAGGATATGTATGCAAGGTGGTGATTTTTGGGCTAAGGACAGATAATGACTTTCCGACCTTATCTTTTTAATGGGTTTTGCCCTTAAATTCTTTTATGCAAATGCTTAATACTAAATACAGCAAATAATCAATAAATTTTTTTTTAAAAGTTTATGCAGTGTCATTAGGTTGTACTGATTAAATGAGCAAGCAAATTTTTTTTTAATATACTATTTTTTAAAATTTTTTTTTAATTTTTTTTAATTTTTATATAGAAATAACTTGAATATAAACTAAACACATTCCTTATGCGTCAGTCAATCTCCGAATGCCCGTTGAATAAGCTCTGGAGATTACTCCGTGAGGAGTCCCGATAGAGGTATGATAACCTCGGAGGATTGCACCCTATCAATTTCTAGCAAAAATAATAATTTTTTTAATTTAATTAATTTTTTTTCAAAATTTTAAATTTCGAATTTCAAAATTCAGAATTCAAATTTTCAATAAATTTTTTTTTTAGAATTTTGAATTTTTTTTTGGAAATTTTTTTTTGAATTTTAAATTTTGAATTTCAAATTTCAGAATTTAATAACTACGAAATTATTAACTAGAAATTATCAAAATAAGAAAAATTAATAAAAATAAAAATAAAAACTTACTACCGGAGTGCGTTCACTCCGGGCATCCAAAATCTAATTTGATCTTCGTGATCGTTCTTGCTTCTCGATTTGCCTCCCTGGCAACGGCGCCAAAATTTTGTTCGTCTGATTCCTGTCTAACTAAAAATATGCTAAACAAATCATTGTTAGAACCGACAAACAAAGTTTAAATTAATTTTACTCTTACCTGTTCTACTCGAAGAATAGTGGTTGTAAGAGGTCGATCCACAGGGAGGCGATTGGAGTTGCATAAAAATTAGAACATTCACTCGGATTCAAAATCGATTTTTGAATAACGAAAGGAAAACATTATGTCGGGGATGATGATAGATTCTCTAGTCTACCGGAGAATGATTTTTAATTGAAATTAACTAGAAGACATGTACTTAGATTCAAAGAGCATTTATATATTTAACTAATCAAAGAAGAGCTTTGGCATAAATTAAAATGGATGAAAACAAGAAGATTGAAGCGAACATAAATTGCATAAAGGAAGATTTAATGTATTATATAAAAAAGAAATTAAAAGATTGCATAAATAAAATCTTAAAAGTAAAACTCTCCACCAAAATAAAATTCTCTAAGGTTAAAACTTAAAATATTGTTCTCAATTAAAACTCAAACTCAAAATACATTGCTCTCAATTAAAATTCAAACTAAAAACAACACATTGCTCTTAATTAAAATAAAACTAACATAAAACGTTGCTCTTAAAAATAAAACTAAACATGAAAAGAAAAAGAAAAAGAATAAAAAAAAACAAAACAAAGCACTATGCTCTGATTGAAAATAGAGCATGAACACTCCTCCTCTCTGTTTCTTCTTCCCCGGACCAGCCGACCCCTCTCTTCTTCCTCTATTTCTTGGCCTCCAATCCAACCGAGCACACCCAGCCGAGAGCTCCTCCCTCCTCTGTTCTTTGGCCTCCACCGAGCTCTCTCCTTCCTTCTCTTCCTCCTTCTCCTCTTATAGCCGCGGAGTCACTTGAAATGGAATCACGGGTCATCCGGGATGCTGGGAAGGAGGAGGAGATGGTGGGCGGATTGCTCCAGACGACTTCCCTCTTTGGCCACGGACGCGAGATCGCCGGACGCCTGATGCGGAAGGCGCGGATGGCTGGGATTCGGATCGCGGAAGGGAGGCGCGGACTTCCTTCTTCGGGCGCTGCTGGGATCACGGCTTGCATCACGGGATTCCGGGAGGTGGATCAAGAGCGGCTGGGATTGGATGCAGAAGGTGGGGACGCACTGAAATGGAAGGAAATTTGGGCATTTTTACCACGTGAAGAACGCGGTTGCTGGGACGAGGAGGAGAACGCGGACCCTTTCTTCTCCCTTGTTCTTCGCACGGGATGAGCCTGGGCCTGGTGCGGTTGAGGTGCGCTGATTGCGCATTGGATTTGGGACGCATGCAGAAGTCGCCGCGGGATCGTCGGGATGAAAGGAGACGCAGGCTGATGAAGTGGAGGCTGCTGTGATGGCGTGATCCGTGGGATGGAGCTGAAATTTTCTTTGCCCTCCTGAGATGGGAGCTGGGAGACACCAAGTTCCGTCCAATTAGTCATATAGATAAAAAATAGTGTGATATGAAATTTGGCTTGTAGACGGACGAACTTGGTTCGTCATGGGTCATCTGTTCTGACTGGAGGTCAATTGCAAGTCTTTCAAGTCATGGGTCACCCAGCACCTCATAGTTATGATATGGCCAAATTAGATTTGCCCAAAATTCTTTCCCAAAAGCACAAAAAAAATGGACCCGATTCGGACCCGAACCTGACTCGGACCCGACTCGATCTTCAACCGGGTCGGGTTTGGGAAGGGATCCTTCTGAAGTCAAATTTGTACTCAATGTACATTTTATCTCTAATTTATGATAATCTGTGTCTAACCCAAATATAATATTAATCCAGTGAATTTATCATTATCAGTTAGCAATAACACTAATTTTAGTGACATGTAGGTCGCACTTTTGTGTTCTCATCAGCAAGCACCAAGAGCATGGTATGAAAGATTGAGAAAATTTTTATTGAAAAATGAATTCACTAGAGGACATATTGACACTACTCTATTTTTGAAAAAGAAGAGACAAGGACATGTTGATAGTACAAATCTATGTTGATGACATTATATTTGGAGCTACCAACAATAATCTATATCAAGAATTTGCAGAATTAATGCAAAGTGAATTTGAAATGAGTATGATGGGGGAACTAAATTTCTTTCTTGGTTTACAAATCAAACAACTAAAGGATGGAATATTTATTAATCAAGCCAAATATATCAAAGAAATGTTAAGAAAATTTGGGATGAAAACCAATAAATCCATAGGCACACCCATGAGTCCATCATGCAAATTAGACAAAGATGAAGCAGGCAAGAATGTAGATCAAAAGCTCTATAGAGGTATGATTGGATCTCTGTTGTATCTTACAGCAAGTAGGCCAGATATTATGTTTAGTGTATGCATGTGTGCCAGATTTCAATCAAATCCAAAAGAGTCACACCTACTTGCAGTTAAAAGAATTTTTAAATATCTAGTTGGAACTCAACATATAGGGTTATCATACTCAAAAGACTCTAGCTTGAAACTAATAGGATACACAGATGCTGACTTTGCAGGATGTAAATTAGATAAAAAAGCACAAGCGGCACATGTCAACTTCTAGGTGAAAATTTAATTTCATGGTTTAGTTAAAAGCAAAATTCAGTTGTATTATCAACGGCGGAAGCTGAATATATAGCAGCCGAAAGTTGTTGTGCTCAAATCTTATGGATTAAACAACAATTAGAAGATTATGGGATCAAGAAAACAAAAATACCCATTAATTGTGATAATAAAAGTGCTATAAATTTATCTAAGAATCCAATTCAATACTCTAAGGACTAAACACATTGAAATACGACATCATTTCTTAAGGGATCATATCTCAAATGAAGACATATCACTTGATTTTGTGTACACCGATGATCAATTAGCCGATATTCTTACAAAACTCTTAAGTGAAGATAGATTTGGTACTCTTCGAAGAAAATTGGGAGTAATTGACCCCTTTCAATGATCATGCTTTCACTTCCCAAAACCCATTCTTTCATGATCTGACTCTCAAACAAATTATACATTCATGACTACTTTTCAAAGGTAAAAGTCAATCAAACCAATTCTAGATCCTTTGGATTAACCTCTATAAATGGTCTGAAGAAGGACAGACCTCGAGCCGACTCGAGAAGAATTTGAGTCGACTCACGTGTGAGTCGTCTCTGACCAATGCATGAGACGTCCCAAGGTTGGACTCACAGTGCCCTACCTTTGCCGAGCCATCTCGAACATTTGCAGGATACGTCTCGAAAAAAATTGACAAAGTCGAGTCGTCTCGACCCTTGCGGGAGACGTCTCGAGTTTGAATCAACGATTCTCTTTACAACTGTGCTTATTTAAACCTTGGGTTGACTCACCGATAGGACACCTACTTGAAACAACAAGCAAGCTGTTCATCTTCTGAACACTTCCTCAACCCCTCTCTCCTCGTGCCCTAGGTCTCCACAGTCTCTCTTTGATTCTAAGGAAAAACCTCAAGATCTTCCGTATCTTCACCAAATCTTCGCACCAATGGAACCTAGGAAGAGGCTTGCATTCCAAAGGAAGAGATCTAAAGAAATGGTTCAAGAGGAAGCGAGATCCACACGGAGAAGAACCGGTTCAACAGAACCCACAGTTCCGATCTCGCCTTCGCCGACGACCGAAAGAATTGTAACTAAAGGTAGGAGGATTGATTTTGAGTTTCTGGCAAGAGAAAGATTTAAAATAGGAGAAAAATTCAAAGCCTTTGGTTGGGACTACATGTGCTCTCTTTGGATTTACCCATCTATCCTGACCTTGTTAGAAATTTTTACCGATCCTTGAAGGCTGATACCCAAACAGAACCCTTGACTTGCTTTGTTAGAGAAACCAACATCATATTAACCGAGCAACTGTTTGCTCAAGTTCTGAAATGCCAAATGAAGGATTCTCCCCTACAGGACCTAATAATAAGGTGAGTGCACTAAAAGCAATTCTGGGAAAGAATGATATAGGTCCCATGGAGAATATTACAGTAATCCAACTACCCGTAGAGATGAAGCTACTCCACAGTATCTTAGCAAGGATTCTGTTTCCTAGAACGGAACTGTTGCCCAAAGTGATAAGCCAAGAGGGGGGGGGGGGTGAATTGGTTCTTCTAAATTTTTTGGTTCCCCAATTAAATTGTTAGAAGATTGAAGTGCTTAGTTAATACTAATTAAGTGCGTGTAATGAAAATAGAAAGACACACAAGGCAAACACACAAGAAGTATAGTGGTTCGGTGCTCTCCTAAGCACCTACGTCCACTCCCCAAGTGTCTCCTTGGAAATTCACTATAATCCCACGGATTACAGTTGGATTGTTTTTCGGGCTCACATTCCAAAAATCTTTACACTTTGGTTTTCTGGGATCACCAAAAACCTATGTTGGTTTTACGGGCTCACCAACAAACCTTCACCGTTGGCTTTATGGGTTCACCAACAAACCTACACCGTTGGTTTTACGGGCTCACCAACAAACCTTACAAAGTGATTAAGAAGAAGAAAGTTGAAACTTCTAGATGAGCAAATATAACAATTATGAGCTACAAAGAAGAGTTTAGAATATAGTTATCGCTTTGATAAGACTTTTCTCTTCTTTGTTAATATTGCTTCAGCTTCAAGAGTTAGTGGAGCTCTTAATGTCTCTCAGAATCTGCTCAACCACTTCCTTTTGGCTCTTTGAATGAAGCACTTGAATAAAGAATGCTAGGGCTTTTTCTTTCTTGAATGAGCTTTGATTTTTATGCAAAAGGATACTTGCTCTGATGAATAGTGTCACTTTAAATACTTTTCCACATCTTTTGGTCACTCCCCATTGGTTAGATTTGAAAAACTATCCGTTACTAGCCGTTGGAAGGTCAAAAAGTACTTCTGCAGAACTAGCCGTTATGCCTCTGCCCGTGCTGGGGTCGACCCAAACTTTCCTAGGGTCGACCCAACTTACTGTTCATCAGACTTGGGGTCGACTCAGCTTCCTCTAGGGTCGACCCAACATTCACTGGGGTCGACTCCTGCTACAGTGGGGTCGGCCCTCTCAGGAATCACAAAACCTTGTATTTCCGGCTGTTCTCACTGGGATCGACTCAAGCTTTCTTGGGGTCGACCCATACTACAGTGGGGTCGACTCAAACTCCATTGGGGTCGACCCTCTCAGGGATTCCAGAGATATGGTTTCTAAGCATATATCCTTGGGGTCGGCTCATGTTCAGTTGGGGTCGGCTCCATTGGGGTCGACTCAAGTATTCCTGGGGTCGGCTCCAACTGGGGTCAGCTCAAGGAAGGTTGGGGTCGGCTCTGTCAGTAAATTCCAGAGAGTTGTTTTCTTGAGGCTTGAAGCTGGGGTCGACTCAAGGTTCTTTAGGGTCGGCTCCACTCCTGGGGTCGACTCAAGCATGCATGGGGTCGACTCTACTTACTGTTCATCTGTGCCATTTTTGCAGGGGTGTGCCAGATGGTTCAATGATGTACCAGGGTCGACTCCACTAAAGTTGGGGTCGACTCATTCCACATTTTGCTGCATCTTGAGGTTGGACTAATCCATATAATCAATGAAATATATTTCAAGCAATTTTGAGTGTATGCTATGGTAGTGCTATATACTCTTAACAATGAAAATCACTGTTTTTCTCTTAAGAGTATATTTCACTTGAAACCTTGCTGAATTAGAATTAAGAATTCTCTATCCCTTTTCTATTACAAATTTTATCTCGTTATTAATCATTGGAAGACATCTTGATCTCATTCTCTTAATGCATCGAGGGTGTCGTATTCATTAGTGATGTATCACATTAAATTGTATTTCTAATTTGATATTTTCTCAATGGTTGTGTCAATCATCCTCAATCTTCCCCTTTTTGATGATTACAAAACATTGAGTATGAACAGATTGATATTCATATTAAAATTAAGAGTTTTGTTTTAGAAAGAGCTCAGGTTGCTGAATTTCAGCTTTTCAAATTTGAAAGTGAAAACTTCCCCTCTTTCATCCAAATATTGCCAATTAGAACTTTTGATTTTCTTCCCCTTTCTTTTGTATTTTATTAAGGATGAAACTTCAAAAATTTGAGATAAAGCAAGAGTTTCAGATTATGTATCGAGGCACGAGAAGTATGTGCCAAATTCAAAAATTTTGATTAAAAATTCAGACTTTCTTGTTTTAAAAATTTTCATTGGTACATATTGCTCTCCCTTAAGTTTCATTATTACATATTGCTCCCCCTTAAGTGAATATTATCTCTTACTATAATTTCCAAACTTATTTGTCCCTTTACATTGCAACTTCTTTCTTTTCTTACTTCTCCCCCTTTTTGTCATCATCAACCGAGTTTATAGCAATAGATAAGTAGAAGCAATAGATGATAAAAATTCAAATTTTATTGATCAAAATGGAACATTGTAGTACATTAATACCAAAAGTATAATGTTCTTCAATTAAGGTGCAAAGTACATCAACCAAGTAAAATGCATATGAGAACTAGATAAATCCTAGGCACTAGTCATGATGGACTCCTGTAGTGCTAACATCGGGCCTAGGGGGTATCTAAGGGCTGTGATCTAGTCCTCATCCTCCTAGCATAAGTGGCGAGGGGAGGTCGAGCCTGATGGGACAGAGTCTGGCGTGGACCTCGGTGAGCTGGGTGACTCTGTGCCCAAACCTCCGACTTAGCTGCTCGGGGCACAGATGGACCATGAGCCTCTCTCTCTCTGTAATTCTTCCACCTGGTCTCTGAGGTCTCTAATCTTAGCAGTCATAATATCCATCCTGCTCATCATCCCATCAGAGAGGGTCCTCACCTGAGCTGACACAAGCTCAGTCATCCTACTCCAAAACTCCTCTGTACATTCCGTAGGTACGGATGACGAAGGTCCAGCCTCTAAAGGTTCTGTAGGATGATCCGTAGGTATCTCATGCTCAGGGACAGAGTCTCCAATCTCTGGCGCATCACCCTCTGGTGCATGTATCCCTGCTCCTCCATGCACCCACTGACCGTCCACCTTCTCATAACCCATGCGAACTAAGGACCGTGCAGTGTAAGTGTCAGTAAATAGCAGATGCCTGGATATCTCTCCCTCCACAGATATGTCATGTTGTCAGAATATCAGGGTGAGTATCATACCGTAGGGCAAGAAAACTCTCGATTTGCTAATGGCCTCTCTCATCTGCCTAATCATCATAGCTGGAAGATTCAGGAGAATACGCTAAATGACATGCTCCATAATAACCATGTCTCGCTCAGATATGTGATCAAATCTTCCACTCTTCAGAAACAAAATCCTACCTATGAAGTTGTGCAACAACCTCATCTCAGCTGATAGAGAGCTAGCTATCACATTTTTGGAGTAGTCAAAGTTATCTCTCTCAAAGATTATCTGTAGAGCCCTCAACTTGCTCTCTAGTCTTGCTGGTGTGGCTCCTTCGCAGGGAAGATGAAGCAACTCACTTAAACTTTCTTCTGAAATCCTAACCCTTACTCCTCGGACCTCAGACACAAGCCCTCCCGGTCCAACTTTTAGGAAGGCATAGAACTCACGAACCAAGCCCGGGTAGGTCACCAAATCTAGGGAGCAAAGATACTCCCATCCTTGCCTTCGGATCCAATCCTCCAAACGGAATCCTTCTTGATCCAAAAATTCGAAGTGGATCCTTCTCCCCGTGGTTACCGGTCTTTCCGCATATTTTGCAAGTTGAACTGAAGGGGAAGGAGGTGAGGAGGCTCTACACATATCTCACCTTGTGGGGGCACTGTAGAAGAATCTCTAGCATGTCTATCTACAATGGTTGGCCGTGAGGCTCTCCCGGATCTCTTAGCAACGGCTCGCTTAGGTCCCATTTTCACCAAATGCTTCCTTAGATCTTGATCCAACGGCTTTGGAAAGCAATCTTCCACTGTTTGGAGGTGATTGGAAGAGATTGGAAAGTGGGAAATAAGGTTTTAGGAAGAGGACAAATGAAAACAGTGCCCTAAAATGGCTCCCGGGTGCCTCTTTTAAAAATAGGGTCCCGCCGTTGGGTCGACCCCAGATTTTTCTTGGGTCGACTCAACATGGGGTCGACCCCATTCTGGCTCGGGTCGGCCCTAGTTCAGGCTTTTAAATTTTTTTTATTTAAATTCTACCTTTCTTCCAATCCTTACCAAATCTTTGTGGGACAATGATATGGGAGTAAGGAATCTATAAATGAATAATTTTGCTCATGTTTCATGGGATTTTCAAAATGGGAGGAGAGTATCATGTGACAACTTGTTCTCTTTATTAGTTTTCAATCAAAGGGATCACATATACCTAATTCCCTCCTAAGCATACAGAATCTATCTTCACTTAGAGGTTTTGTGAATATGTCAGCTAATTGTTTCTCGGTACATGGTGCAAAAATAAAACTGCTCTCCCAAGTGCAGGAGAATCGCACAAGTAGTACAACTCGGAAGTCCAAGGTCGATTCCTCAGGGAACGATCTATCGATTATTAGCGTAATTTTTAGATGTAATTTTCAGTTGATTTTCAAAAATTAAAAGCAGAGGATTAATAGATAATTAAACAAAGTTCAAGAATATAGAGAAGGCTAGGGATCTGGATTCCCCCTTGACAATGTTATTTTCAACAATTAAATTTTTGCGATTCTTGATTAAAGATTAATTAGATATAATAGTTCTAAACATGGAATATATAATTTGAAAACATGAATTCAACATTCAAGTATTTATCGTGCCGGTTACGTCTACGACAAATCAAAAATCGAAACAATCCATGCATCAATAAATATAAACCATGTAAGATCTATCTAACAAATAAGTATGCAAGAACCAAGAGCATATAATAGATGTAAATCAAAGAGAATAATCGTTCAAAATTTACTTGAAGAAAGCAAACTGTCAAGGGTTCTTCTATCACCCTTGACCAAAGGTGTTAGCCTCCCATTACAATAGCAGCCTCCTCTTTTATATTTTTCTTTTTTTTCTTTTTTCGAAAATAGGGCATACCCTGTTTCCTTTCTTTCTTCCCTTCTCTCTTTTGAAAACAGTCACCTTCTCTCCTCTATTTTTTTTTGGGAACCAGAACCGCCCCTCTCATCATCAGCCTAGGGAAATATATAGGTAGCATTCGATCCCCCCTTTGCACGCGATGGAGATCGACGGAAGGGCTGCATCTCGGGTGATGATCTCAGGATGCTGGAATCGATTGAAGAAGAAGGTTGACACGGAGTATCCTGGGTGGTGATCGCGGACGGCTTAGCACGCTTCACGGACTGCCGGGACGCTTCACGGATGCTGGGATGGCTCGCGATCGTGGGAGCTGGTGCGCGGACGAGTGAATCATGGGGGAATTAGACTCAGATGGGAGCTAGTAGCAGGGCCTTGGATGCGGAGAGGGTGCTGTACACTTGCTGCGGATGCAGGAGGTCCGGACGTTGATCATGGGAGAGGTGATCGCAGGATGAGCGGACGAACGGGATGAATGGGGCTGGGAGGTAATCGCGGCCGGATCCGGTGCTGAGAATGGACGCGATGGAGAGATTCCTGGAAGGCAGAAGCATGGATGCACGGATGGAAGGAGATCACCACGGACAGCTGGGTGTTGGGCTCGGGATGCTGAGTGGAAGCTCACGAACGGCTAGGGAATGCTGACGATGCACGTGAGATGCGTGGGATTCTGATTATGTGGTCCGATTGAGAAGGATCAGGATCTCTTCCACGTGGGCGGACGTGGGGGATTGGACTTAGACGGCTGCATCGTGATCTTCTTCATATGGCCGCACGGGATGAGACGAGAAGGAAGCTAGACATGCTGCTGATCTCTTTCTTTATTTTGAATTCCAATGCACTTAAGGGACTGTGACAAGTAGACAAGTGTTGCTCGGGTGCAAGTGTGTTTGACCAGGTTCAATTCTGCTCCAGTGTAATTAGGCTTGAAGTCATGAATCATTCCAAACCGTACCAAATGCACATTTAAACTTTGATTTACGATAATCTGTGCCAAATAAAAATATAAAATTAATGTAGCACTTTTATCATTATTTGTTAGCAATAATATTAATTTAAGCAGCATGTAGATCATACTTTTGTGCTCTCATCACACCCCCCAACTAGCTTATTGCTAGTCTCTAGCAATTAACGGACAAATGAAAAAAATGAGAGTGCAAAAGGTGTGGTTTAAACTATGACTTTTTATTGAAGCTAAAGATACAAAACTAAGATACGTACCCACTTTCGTAGGGCATCACGATTGCACTTAGCACGTGCAATAAGCCGTTAAACCCCTAGGTTACCCTAGTGGATGAGTGTTGTCTCGTGAGGGTTTGCATAGATGTTACCCACAAACATCATTCATAAAATGATATACAATGAAATCTAAGTCAATACACATGTGATATATATTTTTCTCAAGCTTGGCAACTATCAAAGCAAGGAGAATACTAAAGTGTAGTATGCATAAACAGAATGACTTTCTTAGAGCACTAATACCTCCACCACAACATGGTACCGCTTGAATTTTAGGTGCACTACTCAAGTTCGCAAGTGTTTACTACAGTTTATTAGAACCTGATCTATCAAATTTTCAGAATATCACATGTTGTCTACATTCGTCAAGAATGGTTCGTATGTAAAGAAAGAGCTATCAATCCCAACTAAACAACCCGGGTACACAGAGGTCCAATATAATGGAGTCAAACCAGCCATTATCACATGTCACTGGGTTCAGCCTGACCAACTCATTCATGCTTATTTTTATTTATTTTTTTTTTTTTACATATGACGACTTCAGTTGTCCAACCCCATTAGGCTTTAGTAAGGTGCATGTAGCGAGCTTTCGGCCAATGACCCCCGATCCAGTTGGCTCAAGACATTAGGTGAAACACCCCTCGGACTTAATTACTCGAACCAGACTATGCCACGAGGTCAGACTTGTCATCATAAGGATTTTTTTTAATAATAATTTTGGAAGAAAAAGAGGAGGTAAGCTGAACCATATAACGTGACTGCATCGTGACTATAGGTCAACCAAGGTCGGAACATAAGGCACTTAGGTGATCTAGCCAGGGTATTCAACCTCTATCTTTATGTGAAAACCAAATCATGAACCTTATAGTACGGACAAGGATACTCGTACTTCTTTTACAGATACGGCCTAATAAAAATGCATTAAACAAATATGAACTCCCGAGGCCTTCCTATAATCATTAAGTACATGTGCGGGGATCTAATAATAGGTCTCTGATTAGTCATAGTATGCATGTGTTCCTTGCCTTAATAGTTGCACAAACTCAATATGAAAAATACATGTGCATTTGCTTAAAAAAGAAAGTAATAGAATAAATCAAATGCAAAAACAAGTTTTTTTTTTTTGAAGAATATTTTTCTCCCTCCAACTTAAACATTGCATTGTCCTCAATGTAATAGATACAAGAAAACTATATATGAGAGATAGTAGAGAAAATAATATTGGAGAGAAGAGGAATACCTTGAGCTGTTGATATCGAGAAAATAAGACCTACAAAACTAGAAAAATAATTCTAACTAATATACACATACCTTTGCCTTCATGTTCAGTTATAAGAAGGCTCCCCCAAGGAAAAGGAGTCCTCTTCATCTGCAAAATTTTCAAGAAAATATTTTAACCTATGTCCATTTACCTTAAAAATTTTACCATCCCGTGGATTCTCAATCTCAACCGCCCCATGTGGAAAAACAGTTTTTATAATGTAGGGACCTGTCCATCTCGATTGCAACTTACCAGAAAATAGATGTAAGCGGGAATCATATAAAAGAACCTTTTGCAAAGGTTCAAAAGATTTTTTTAAAATTGATTTATCATGTAAGATCTTCATTCGTTCTTTGCAAATTTTAGCATTGTCATAAGCATCTCTGTGGATCTCATTAAGCTCGTTCAATTGCAATTTTCTAGCTAGACCGGCATCTTGTAAATTAAAATTTAATTTTCTAATTGCCCAATACGATTTATGCTCTATTTCTACAGGCAGATGACATGCTTTTCCGTATACTAGCCGGTAGGGAGACATGCCAAGAATGGTTTTGTATGCAGTACGATAAGCCCATAATGCATCTGATAGTTTCAAGGACCAATCTTTCCGTGATGGATTTACCGTTTTTTCTAAAATACGCTTGATTTCTCTATTGGCTAATTCTACTTGGCCACTAGTTTGCGGGTGATATGGGGTAGCAACTCTATGGTTGACACCATACTTTTTTAATAATGTCTCAAAAGGCTTATTACAAAAGTGTTTACCACCATCACTAATTATAACCTTAGGCATCCCAAATCATGAAAAAATATTTTCTTTTAAAAACTTCAGGACGGGTTTGTGATCATTGTCTTACAAGCGACAGCTTCTACCCATTTGGACACATATTCGACCCCAACTAAAATGTACTCATATCCAAAAGACGGTGGAAATGGGCCCATAAAATCGATGCCCCAACAATCGAAAATTTCGATAATAGTAATAGGTTGAAGAGGCATCATTTGCCTACGAGTTAGACTTCCAATACGTTGATATGGATTACATGTCTTGCAGAACTCGTGGGCATCTTTGAACATAGTAGGCCAATAGAAACCACATTGCAAGACCTTTGCAATAGTTTTCTTAGAGGCAAAGTGTCCACCGCAAGCATCAGTGTGGCAGAAAGAAAGTACGCTTTGTATATCATGATCCGGTATGCATCATCTAAAAATTTCGTCATTGCAATATTTAAACAAATAGGGTTCGTCATAGTAATAATTTCTCACTTCGTGCAAAAAAAATTTTCTATCTGTTGACCCCCAATACTCCGGAATCCGGTTCGTAACAAGAAAATTTACAATGTCAGCGTACCATGGCACAGTAGAGAGTGCAAACAACTGCTCTTCAGAGAATGAGTCCTTGATGGAAAACTGTGGCACCGAATCATTAAAAACTAGCCGTGATAAATGGTCAGCAACCACATTCTCTACTCCTTTTTTATCTTTGATAGTGATGTCAAATTCTTGGAGTAGAAGTATCCATCGTATTAAGCGTGGTTTGGCCTCTTTCTTATCCAACAAATATTTTAGTGCCGCATGGTCCGTGAAGATAACAATAGGAGCACCAAGGATATAAGAGCAAAATTTATCTAAGGCAAATACTACTGCAAGAAATTCCTTCTCGGTGGTAGTGTAATTCATTTGAGCATCATTTAAGGTTTTGCTTGCGTAGTAAATGACATATGGCTTATTATCCTTGCATTGTCCTAGGACAGCTCCTATCGCATAGTCACTAGCGTCGCACATAATCTCAAAAGGTAATGACCACTCAGGTGGTCGCACGATGGGTGCAGTGCTAAGCATAGATTTCAACTTTTCAAATGCCTCTTGACAGATTTCAGTCCAATTGAACGGTGTATCAAGGGATAGAAGGTTACATAACGGTCGAGCTATGACACTAAAATCCTTGATGAATCTCCTATAAAATCCGGCGTGACCCAAAAATGATCTAACATCTCTGACCGTCTTGGGTGCAGGTAGCTTAGCAATTAAATCGATTTTAGCTCTATCTACTTCCATGCCCTTCGATGAAACAATATGTCCTAGGACAATTCCCTTTGGTACCATGAAGTGGCATTTCTCCCAATTCAATATCAAATTCTTTTCTATACATCGAGCTAAGACTGCTTGTAAATGTGACAGACAATCATTAAATGAGTCGCCAAAAACGGAGAAGTCGTCCATGAACACTTCTAAAAATTTTTCGTTCATGTCTTCAAAAATGCTGAGCATGCATCTTTGGAATGTTGCAGGTGCATTACACAACCCAAATGGCATTCGTTGGAAAGCAAATGTGCCAAAAGGATAAGTGAAGGTAGTATTCTCTTGGTCTTCTGGTGAAATCTCAATTTGATAATAACCCGAATAGCCATCGATAAAACAATAGAAATCATGCCCTGCAACTCTTTCCAACACTTGGTCTAGGAAGGGTAGAGGAAAGTGATCCTTTCTTGTGACCAAATTCAGCTTTCGGTAGTCTACACACATACGCCAACTTGTCGGGACACGAGTTGGAACTAGTTCATCTTGTTCATTTTCTACTACCGTCAAACCCGACTTCTTAGGAACGACTTGAGTAGAGCTTACCCACTTGCTGTCGGAAATTGGGTAAATAATACCCACATCAAGCAACTTGAGGACTTCCGTCTTAACCACATCCCTCATTGTAGGATTCAACCTGCGTTGCATTTGCCTTGTGGTTTTGGCATTGTCCTCCAAGTATATCCGGTGCGTGCAAATTGAAGGGCTAATCCCCTTCAAGTCGGCAATAGACCACCCTAAAGCTCCTTTATGATTCTTTAGAACATCAAGTAATTTTCTTTCTTGGTTATGATCAAGTCCAGACAAGATGATTACAGGAAAAGTGTCATTGAGTCCAAGAAATGCATACTTAAGTTCCTTTGGTAAGGATTTCAATTTGAGCTTGGGTGCTTGCTCATGGGATGGTACTATTTTCGCCTCTTGAGGTGACAACTGTTCAAATTTTTCTACTTTTGGTCTCCACCCATTGATCATCATGGCGTTCGAAAAATTCATACTAGGTTTGACCAACAAATCATCTTCATCGGTGCCATTAGAACACCAATCAATTAAACCATCGCCGGATGGATCGTCAAATGCTTCAGCTAACAAATATTCCTCCGCGATGGTTTCAACCCAATCAACCTCCTTATTCTCTTCGTGATCATTGGGTTGCTTGCAAACATTAAAAATGTTCAGTTCTAAGGTCATGTTACCAAAAGAAAGCTTCATGATGTCATTTCTATAATTAATCAATGCATTAGAAGTTGCAAGGAATGGACGTCCTAAAATGACCGAAATCTGAGACTGTGAGTTCGAAGCCGGATGTGTGTCTAATACGATAAAATCGACAGAAAAGCAGAACTTGTCTACTTGGACCAATACATCCTCGATAATCCCCCTCGGAATTTTAACTGACCTGTCAGCTAATTGCAAAGTGACGGAGGTTGACTTCAACTCACCTAAATTTAGGTTGCCTATGATACATGAGATGGTTGGGCAACCTGGATCCTTAAATTTAGGAAGAATATTGTGCTGCAAAATAGCACTCACATTTTCAGTTAAAAATGCCTTCTTCTTAATATTTAATCGGCGCTTGACAGTATACAAGTCCTTCAAAAATTTGGCATATGAGGGTACTTGTTTGATTGCATCAAGAAGAGGTATGTTGATCTTTACTTGCATAAAAAGCTCAAGAATTTCAGAATTAGGTTCGAGCTTTTGCGACGGCTTTAACCGTTGTGGAAAAGGTGAAGGAAAAGGACATTCAACTTTCTTAGTAGAAGTTGGGACCTCAACTTTTTCTTTGTCCCTTTCATCGGCTTTGGGAGCATCAGAATTAGAAGTGACCTGTGGTCTCAATGGGACGGTCTGATTAATGACTTTTCCATTACGTAAAGTCATGATGCTCTTTGCATGTTCTATATGCGAACTAGAAGGAGCCGTATTATTACTACCGTGCACTTGTAGGTTAGGTTGGGGTTGAGCTGGAAGCTTATCCTTCTCTTGGATACTTAGGACGGTAGTCAACATTGACAATTGGTTCCTTATATCTTCAAAATTTTGAGTATTTTGAGCATTGATATTAGCTTGACCTTGTAGAAAAGTTTGTATAGATTGCAAGGTATCCTCAATATTCGGCTTCTGAGAGGGTGGTGATGCAAAAGTAGGATGTGCAAGTGGAGGAGCTGAATGGTGTGACTGTTGAGGATGATCATTTCTCCACCGAAAATTTGGATGATTCTTCCAACCAGGGTTATAGGTATTCGAGTATGGATCGTTATAAGGCTTTTGATAGGAGTTCATAGCATTTGCTTGATCGTGTAAGACTTCTTTGAATGCCGGTATGGTGGGACAATCTGTAGTAGTATGACCCGACATATCGCAGATACCACAACACTCGTTTCTAAGCTCTATAGTCTTGACAGGCTCAACCTTCCTAAGCTCAATTTCTTCTACCTTCCTAGTGAGGGCTGCCATTTTAGCATGAAGATCATCCTCAGTTTTGAGGTTGTAAAGGCCTCCCTGTACAGAGCTAGTAGGCTTAGGCAAAGACTTGTTGTTTCTATCCCCGTTGTCCCAAAATGGGCAGTCTCAGCAAGGGAATCCAAATACTCCCACGCCTCATCAGGTTGTTTTTCTAAAAATCTACCATTGCACATGGTCTCTACAAACTGTTTTAATTGTGGAGATAAACCTTCATAAAAGAAGCTAATGGTTCTCCAAGTTTCGAATCCGTGATGAGGGCATGAGAGAAGAAGGTCTTTAAATCTTTTCCAACATTCATAAAATGTTTCATTATCTTTTTGTTGGAAATTGCTGATATGTCTTTTCAAAAAGTTGGTCCTTTGTATGGAAAAGAACTTCTTTAAAAATTCTCTTTGCATATCTTGCCATGTTCTTATTGATCTAGGTCGCAAAGAGTTTAGCTGTGGAGTGATTGATTAAAACTCCATTTGATTTTGATGAGCTCAAAGCATTTGAGTATATCTTGTGATTACTAATGAATTTAATTGAGTGTTTCAGTGAAAATCCTGTCCAAGTGTCTCTAGATTTGGTTCATAGTATTTTGGATAAGTTAAGAAGTCTGCTGAACCAAAGTCTGAGACTCGAGTCGACTCCCGAGTATCACGAGTCGACTCCAAGCGTATCAAGTTCACTGGCACGAGCTCGAGTCGACTCCAGACTAGTACGAGTCGACTCCGACTGAGAACAGAAAGAAGAACAGAAAGCCTCATCTCAGAACCTGTCAACGAGTCGACTCCTGAAGTGCGCGAGTCGACTCCAATGTTCAACGAGTCGACTCCAGGGTAGTAAGAGTCGACTCCAAGAGGTACACAAAGAAAAGTCAGAGAGCAGTTTTTCGGGTCTGAGATTCGAGTCGACTCCAGTGGAACGCGAGTCGACTCCGATGGTTGGCAGGTCGACTCCAAAGAAAGCATGAGTCGACTCTCAGCGGAACACAAAGAAAAGGTCAGAGAGCATTTTATGGACTCTGAGATTCGAGTCGACTCCCGCAATACGCGAGTCGACTCCGAGACTGTGCGACCATCGACAGACAGAAAATCATGTTACTGCCTCTGAGATTCGAGTCGACTCCCAGACAGCTCGAGTCGACTCCAAGACAAGCTTCACGTCAAAAGGCAGAAGACCAACTTTCGGAAACTGAGAGCCGAGTCGACTCCAAGGAAGTTCGAGTCGACTCCAAGACTGGATGAGCCAAAAGACAGAGGATCGGGAGTTCGGGCTCTGAGATTCGAGTCGACTCCCAGGACAGTCGAGTCGACTCGAGTGGACAAAATTCAAAATTGGATCCACGGACTTCTGTGGATGAGCCGACTCCAAAATTGCCAGGTCAGCTCCAGAAGTTGGCGAGTCGACTCCGGGTCAAGACGAGTCGACTCCCAGTCGTGACGGCAACTTTAATTCAAATTTGGAACAGTTGCCGAGTCGACTCCGGAAAAGCTTGAGTCGACTCCCGCTACAGCCGAGTCGACTCCTGATCGCGCGAGTCGACTCCAACCCACCAACGGTCATATTGTCAGGCTGCGCAGAGTGTGCAGAACGGACAGAAAAAGCAGTGTAACGGCTAGTTTCCGTGGGGGTTGGCTTAAATAGCCACAGAAGACTGTAGCAAGGCAGAGAACAACTATTCCACTCCAAGCATTCATGCTTTCAAGCTCTGCAACGTGCTCTTCAACGAAAAAGGGGAAGATCAGCATTTACTGCAACCAACTACATCTTCCCAGCAATTAAAGCCTCCTCCTCCTGCATTCAAGTCGACTACTCATTCGAGAGGAGACCGGAGTTCAAGAAGCCATTCCTCTACTTCAGCTTAAAAGCGTTTGAGGGCTTCTAAACTCCTCTTTTGATTATATTGTTTTACATCTGCTTTTGAGAAGCTTATTTTCCTTTCTTTCTATAACTTGTATTTACTTGGTTCAATCGGGGGATTGAATCAAGGGGACTAAGGTTGGTTGGTGAGCCAAGTTAAAAACCAACGTATGTAAGGGTTTGATTGTGAGTCCGGAAAAACAATCGGGGTTGGTTCTAGTCGGTGAGCCTGGGAAAACCGACCGAGTTCGTTGTGAGCTCGTAAAACAACAAGTTTGGTTGTGAGCTTGCAAAACAACCGGCTGTAATCTAAGGGGGTTATAGTGAAATTCCCAAGTGAGACTTGGGGAGTGGACGTAGGAGCAAGGGTTAGCTCCGAACCACTATAAAACCTAGTGTTTGTGATTGATTGGCTCTTTTCTTCTTACTCTCACATCACTCACAGCACTTAGGATTAATTAAATAACTTGCAATAGTTTTTAATTAATCATCCATAACGTTTTAAATATCTAAATTATTTTTAAAACCCAATTCACCCCCCCTCTTGGGTTGTCTATCTGGGCAACAAGTGGTATCAGAGCCAAAAACTCTTCCACTCAAGAGTTAAAAGATCAAAATGACAACCCCATTTGGATCTTCTCACATTGAGGGTCAGTCCACCCAAAGACCCCCTTTCTTCAATGGATCCGACTACTCATACTGGAAGGCTAGGATGAGAATATTCATCCAAGCCCAAGACTATGAGATGTGGACCATTGTAGTGAATGGCCCATACATCCCATCCACATATGTAGAGGGTGTTAAGGTACCCAAATTAGAAAAGGATTGGGATGAACATGACATGAGGAAGGCACAATTAAACTCTAAAGCTATGAATGTGTTTTATTGTGCCTTAGACCGTAATGAATTCAATAGGGTTTCAACTTGCAATTCTGCAAAAGAAATTTGGGACAGACTTGAAGTGACCCATGAGGGCACGAATCAAGTCAAGGAATCCAAAATAAACATCTTGGTTCATAAATATAAACTATTTAAAATGGATTCAAATGAAACAATCACATGCATGTTCACAAGGTTTACTGATATTGTCAATGGCCTAAAAAGCCTTGGCAAGAACTATACTAACAGTGAACTTGTCAGGAAAATCCTTCGGTGTCTACCAAGGTCGTGGGAAGCTAAAGTGACGGCAATCCAAGAAGCTAAAGACTTGAACAAGCTTCCACTTGAAGAGCTCCTTGGATCACTTATGACGCACGAGCTCACCATGAAACAACACAACGAGGAAGAGTCCTCCCATAAGAAAAAGGTAATAGCTTTAAAATCTACTTCATCTAACAAAGACTTATCTTGCAGTAGCAGCAGTGAAGAAGAAGAAGATGAGGAAGATGGTGGTGAGGCACTTCTTGTGCGCAAGTTCAGAAAATTCATCAACCACAAGAAGTCCTATCATCAAAGGAGAGGCCCCTCAAATTCCTACCGCAAGGACAAAGGTAAGGAAAGAGAAAATGAGGGGATTGGGTGCTATGAGTGCAAAAAGCCGGGACACATCAGAGCTGAGTGTCCCTTACTAAAGAAGGGCAGCAAGTACAAGAAGAAGAAGAAAGCACTTGTCACCACCCTATCGGACTCCGACGCATCATCTTCATCATCGGATGAAGAACAAGAAGAGAAGGCCAATTTCTGCTTCATGGCCAACGAAAACGAGGTAACTTCCGATACGCATTTTGATTTTACATTTGATGAACTTTATGATGCGTTTAATGAATTAATGATTGAATATAAGAATATAAATGTTAAAAACAGAGAACTAAAAGTAACTAACCAAACTTACATTCATAAGCATGATTCATTAATTAAGGATAAAGATAATCTTACCAAAGAAAATCTAGAACTTAAGACAAGCAACCAACTCTTAATTAAGAAGACTAACAACTTAACGAAAGATAATGAAAAACTAACTAAGGAACTTTCAGAACTTAAAAACCATAAACAAATCTTAAACAAGGATCTCACAAAAGAACTAAATGATTTAAAAGCAGAAAATCAAACATTAACTAAAGAACTTGGAAAATACAAACCTTTAGTTGAAAAGTTTACGTATAGTTCTGAAAAGTTAAATATGATACTTAATAATCAGCGAGCCGTATTTAATAAAGCGGGTTTAGGATATAAACCAAGAAATAAACAAAAACTTCTTAGTAACTTCTTTGTTAAAGCTGGGGAAACTAAAATTAAGAAAATAACTTGCTTTTGTTGTGGTACAGTAGGTCATAAAGCAAATGTGTGTAATTTTAGGAAAAGTAAAACTAAAAGAAAAATTAAAAAGGTATGGGTTCCAAAAGGAACCAACTTGACTAACCATGAAGGACCCAAGAAAACTTGGGTACCTAAGATGACATGATTTGCTTGTGTAGGAGTGTCTTGCAGCCAAAGTCAACAAAAACTGCTGGTATTTGGATAGTGGCTGCTCAAGGCACATGACGGGTGATAAAGATCAATTTTTCACCCTTGAAGCTAAGAAGGGAGGTGATGTGACGTTTGGAGACAACAACCAAGGTCACATCATTGGTATTGGTAAAGTTCAAATCACCCCTTCTACTTTTATAGATAATGTTAGATATGTTGATGGTCTTAAGCATAACTTGTTAAGCATTAGTCAATTATGTGATAAAGGATATGATGTTATGTTTAAACCATCACTATGCATTATAACAAATCCTAATGATAATAGTTTAGTTTTTAAAGGAATTAGACGTGGAAATGTATATGTTGTAGACCTAGAAGATCTTGCAAAACATAACCAATGTCTAGTTGTAAATGAAACTAAAGATAATGATGCTAGTTGGTTATGGCACCGTAAGTTAGGTCATGCAAGCATGGACACAATAACTAAACTAGTTAAAAGAGACTCCGTGATAGGTTTGCCAAAATTAAAATTTGAAAAGAACAAAATATGTGAAGCATGTCAATTTGGCAAACAATCTAGGAACTCTTTTAAATCCATAAAATGTGTCTCTACTTCTAGGCCTCTAGAATTACTACACATGGACCTATTTGGTCCAACTAGAACAACAAGCCTAGGTGGAAATAAATATGGTCTAGTTATAGTAGATGATTACTCTAGGTACACATGGGTCATGTTTCTAGCGCATAAGGATCAAGCATTTTCTATGTTTAAGAAGTTCCATAAGGAAGTAACAAATGCTAGAGAGTCTTCAGTCATAGCCATTAGAAGTGACCATGGTACCGAATTCGAAAATCAATTATTTGACGAATTTTGTAGTAAAAAGGGGATAACCCATAATTTTTCTGCACCTAGGACACCACAACAAAATGGAGTTGTGGAAAGGAAGAATAGAACACTAGAGGAAATGGCTAGGACTATGTTATGTGAAAGTAACCTCCCTAAGTACTTTTGGGGAGAAGCCATTAATACCTCTTGTCACATATTAAATAGAGTTTTATTAAGATCCATTATAAAGAAAACACCTTATGAACTTTGGAAAAACAGAAAACCAAAAGTTAATTACTTTCATGCCTTTGGATGTAGGTGTTTTGTACATAATAATGGGAAAGATAATCTAGGAAAATTTGATCCTAAATCTGATGAAGGAATATTCTTAGGTTATTCTACAACTAGTAAAGCCTATAGAGTCTTTAATAAAAGAACCCTAGTTATAGAAGAATCTATACATGTTGTTTTTGATGACTCTAGTGACATCTCATCTATTTAGAAGGTTAATTTTGATGATGATGTTGAAATACTTGAAGAAAAGATAGATGAGATGGGATTACAAGATGATAATCAAAAATTGATTGAAGAAGCATCATCAAGCCAAGAGCCTATTGTGGATCATGGGCTAACAAAAGCTTGGAGGTATGCTCACGGGCATCCTAAGGAACTCATTCTAGATGATCCATCTCAACCGGTTAGGACTAGAGCTTCACTTAGAAATTTGAATAACCATCTAGCTTTTGTTTCACACTTTGAGCCCAAACATATAGAAGAAGCCGAAAATGATGTAAATTGGATAAATGCAATGCAAGAAGAACTAAACCAATTTACTAGAAACAAAGTGTGGGATCTAGTAGAGAGGCCTTCTGAATATCCAATTATAGGTACAAAATGGATATATAAAAATAAGCTAGATGAAAATGGAATTGTTATAAGGAATAAGGCTAGACTAGTGGCAAAGGGTTATAATCAAGAAGAAGGCATAGATTTTGATGAAACCTTTGCTCCCGTAGCTAGACTTGAGGCTATTAGACTATTATTAGCATATGCATGCTCTAAGGATTTCAAACTATTTCAAATGGATGTAAAAAGTGCATTTTTAAATGGGTATATTAATGAGGAAGTGTATGTAGAACAACCTTCTGGTTTTGAAAATCATCAATACCCTAATCATGTGTATAAACTGAACAAAGCACTTTATGGATTAAAACAAGCACCTAGAGCATGGTATGAGAGACTTAGTAAATTTCTATTAGAACATGAATTCTCTAGGGAAAATGTAGACACAACATTATTTCTGAAAAAGCAAAACAAAGATATGTTATTAGTACATATTTATGTTGATGATATCATTTTCGGTGCTACTAACAATCGCCTCTGCGAAGAGTTTGCTGATTTGATGCAGAGTGAGTTTGAGATGAGCATGATGGGAGAGCTGAACTACTTTCTAGGGCTTCAAATCAAACAATCTGAAGGAGGAATCTTCATCAATCAAGCAAAATATATCAAGGAGATGCTCAAGAAGTTTGATATGGAGGGAAACAAGTCAATCAGCACCCCCATGAGCTCATCATGCAAATTAGATCAAGATGAATCAGGTAAATCTGTAGATCAAAAACTTTATAGAGGTATAATAGGATCTTTACTGTATCTTACTGCAAGTAGACCTGATATTATGTTTAGTGTGTGCATGTGTGCTAGATATCAGGCTAATCCTAAAGAATCACACCTAGCTGCAGTTAAGAGAATTTTTAAATACTTAATAGGAACTAAGAACATAGGGCTATGGTATTCTAAAGAATCTAGCCTAAACTTAATAGGATACACAGATTCAGACTTCGCTGGATGTAAGCTTGATAGAAAAAGTATCAGCGGGTCTTGTCAATTTCTAGGAGAAAATCTTATCTCATGGTTTAGCAAGAAACAAAACTCGGTTGCATTATCCACTGCTGAAGCTGAATATGTGGCAGCCGGGAGTTGTTGTGCTCAAATCTTGTGGATTAAACAACAATTAGAAGATTATGGCATTAAACAAGATAAAATTCCCATTAATTGTGATAATACAAGTGCCATAAATCTAACTAAAAATCCAATTCAACATTCAAGAACTAAACACATTGAGATAAGACATCACTTCATAAGAGATCATGTATTGAATGGTGATGTGACACTCCAATTTGTTTGTACTAATAATCAATTAGCAGATATTTTTACAAAATCCCTAAGTGAAGAGAGGTTTAGTGTGCTTAGGAGGGGATTAGGAGTGATTGATCCATCCTAGTGGTGGTTTTCACTAGAATAATTGATTTTGATGATTACAATGTGGTTAAAATAGAGTTTCTTTTCAATGATCATCAAATCAGATCATAATTAGGTGATTTTCCCTCATTTGGCACGATTATAGCATGAGTTTTAGGTGCGTGCCAAAGTTAGAGACGACTCGAGTAAGTTTCAGAGCCGGCTCCTAAGGGGGAGTCGACTCGCGCATTTGCGGGAGTCGACTCGCAAAGATGGCAGCTGAGGGGGAGTCGACTCGCACATTGTCGGGAGTCGACTCGAAGTCTACAGGCGCATAAGGAGAGTCGACTCGCGACTCAGGGGAGTCGACTCGAGGTCGGGATCCGACTTTTTAACCCTAGGTTTGTCGTTTCGCAAACACTTTTCTTTCAAGCCGCCACTGTTCAAAAAGCCCTAGAGCCGACTCCTAGGTCGTCCCCGATCGTCTCCAACCTCTGTTCGGTCGATTTTTCACCGGTTCTTAGGGTTTTCGTCCGTTCCTAGGTCGTCTCCTGTCCGTCCCGAGTCTCCTCCGTCGACCTTTCTCCGTCCTTTAGGTGTTTCTTCCCATTTAGGTCAAGATGCCTCGTAAGACCGTGGTTAGGAAGAGGTCCCGTCCCGAGGCCGGTCCCGAGCGGCGCTCCAAGGCGCGGCACGATCCCGCGAGGGAACCACCTCCGGCTCGTTCCCCGCCTAGGGCGGTTCCCGCAAGGCCGTTGGCCGGGAAGGCCGTCACCACCGGGAGGTATATCGACTTTGACTATCTCTCCCGGGAAGGGTTCACCATAGGTGATAGGCTTAGAGCCCAGGGCCTAGAGTACTTCCTCACTTTGGACCTTCCCACTTACCCTGGCCTTGTTCAAGAGTTTTATAGTACCGTCCATCGGGGAGATGGAGGTATCGAGGGCACAGTAGTAGGTGTCCCTGTGCGTGTCACGGAGGATCTCATTGCCCACATCCTCCACCTTCCATTAGTAGGGGTGGCTCCCGCACACCCTGAGGATAGAGTTGAGGCCCTTACGGTCGTTTTAGGGCATCCACCTCAGTCCCCCCTAGATGAGGTATCTGCTAGCTCACTTCCTATTGAAGTGAGAATCCTTTTGAGTATTCTGTTCAGGTCCATCTTCCCTAAGACAGGAAGATTTGATTTTGTAAATGAGAGGGACCTAGCTATTATGTCTTACATTCTTCAGGACACCCCGGTCAACTTCCCCAAACTCATCTATAGGTATATGTGTGAGCCCCTAGATAGACCTAGGCTCACCCTCCCATATGGCATGATTTTTACTCTTCTCTTTAGGGAGTACGAGATTCCCATTCCTGAGAGGGAACCCTCTCGTGCATTGCGATGGACAGATCGCTTGTGTACGGGGACCATGCACAGGATGGGGTTTCGGAAGAGAGAGGGGGTATGGGTTAGGAAGTCTACCCTCACCGCTCAGACCACCAGACCTTCACCCAGTCCTGAGCCCGATTCAGACTACCCAGACCTTCCAGACCATCCAGACCTTCCATCCACTCCTCCTGCTCCTACCACCTCCGCCGGACCTTCCTCCTCGGCACCACCCTCTATGGCGGTCCGGATTGATCCTGAGCAGCTCCGGGAGCTGCGACAGGAGATAGTCAGAGAGGTGAGGGATGAGCTGCTTCGGGAGCTCCGAGGTGCGGTGCCTGCTCCCACTCCTGCACCCGTATCTTCTCAGTTGGTCCCTTCCTTGACAGCCGTGACTGACATGACGGCTCATGTACGGGAAGAGATCTACAATGTCCGGAGTTTGGTCCAGGCCCAGTTCCACAGCATGAGTGAGGTCACGAGCTCCACTCGACAGATGCGAGAGGAGATAGGTCGTGACATGCACACCACCACCGAGGGGGCCGAGCGCTTGTCGAATGTACTCATCGACAAGCTGGACGCACTTCAGACATCGGTGACTGGGCTTCAGGCGTCGGTGACAGAGCTCTCCACTACACATAGCAGAGCCACCACGTCTATCATCACACAGCTTGGCCATGTCACAGATGCAGTCACCCTCCTCATGGAGCAGAGCCGATTGAGAGGAGGAGCACCATCCTCGAGAGGAGGAGCCACATCCTCGAGAGGAGGAGCCACATCCTCCAGAGGAGGAGATGCATCCTCGGGAGGGGGAGCTTCATCCTCGAGGAGGACATAGATGTGTTTGAGTTCTGTTTTGTATTGTTTTGCTTTACTTAATGTATGCTCAAATGTATTCACATTCATATCAATACAATGAGTAGACATCTTATCTTCATTTCTGTGCCATTTGATGATTGGTTGTGCCATTTGTGCCATTGATTGTGTGTGATTACCTCCTTTTTGGTATGATGACAAAAAGGGGGAGAAATATGTATAAAATGTGTAAAAGGGGAGAAATATGAAAAAATATGTAAAAGAAATCAATGGAAATAAATAAAAAGATAAACTCTTAAAAACACACACAAATTTGTTCTAAGTGGATTCGGTACCTCGAGGCTCATTATCTCTCTTTTGGGGCTCCTAATGGAGTAATCTCCAGAATCTATTCAAGGGATATTCGGAGATTAGCTGAATCCTACTCAAGAACAAATTGACAGATTTTTCCTCTAAAAACAAAAAATTCAGTTCAAAAACTTCAAAGCATTAAAAGGAAATTCAGAGAATCAAAACATAGTTGAATGCATATATTGAGGGAGAGAATCTGAATTTTAATCAAGCTAAATCATTAATGACATATAAGCCAAACAATTGATTGCATAATATGAAGGCTTATATAATTCCAAATGAAAGGGGGAGCTTTAACTCCGAAATTTGTTGTTTCACTCCTTTCAAACTTGGATAAATTAAATTATCAGACATTTGAATTCATTTATGAATTTTATTTCATTATTTATTGAGCAAGTCATTTTACATATACTCAAAGTTTTGTCATCATCAAAAAGGGGGAGATTGTGGAGTGATTGATTAAAACCCCATTTGATTTTGATGAGCTCAAAGCATTTGAGTATATCTTGTGATTACTAATGAATTCAATTGAGTGTTTCAGTGAAAATCCTGTCCAAGTGTCTCTAGATTTGGTTCATAGTATTTTGGATAAGTTAAGAAGTCTGCTGAACCAAAGTCTGAGACTCGAGTCGACTCCCGAGTATCACGAGTCGACTCCAAGCGTATCAAGTTCACTGGCACGAGCTCGAGTCGACTCCAGACTAGTACGAGTCGACTCCGACTGAGAACAGAAAGAAGAACAGAAAGCCTCATCTCAGAACCTGTCAACGAGTCGACTCCAAGAGGTACACAAAGAAAAGTCAGAGAACAGTTTTTCGGGTCTGAGATTCGAGTCGACTCCAGTGGAACGCGAGTCGACTCCGATGGTTGGCAGGTCGACTCCAAAGAAAGCATGAGTCGACTCTCAGCGGAACACAAAGAAAAGGTCAGAGAGCATTTTATGGACTCTGAGATTCGAGTCGACTCCCGCAATACGCGAGTTGACTCCGAGACTGTGCGACCATCGACAGACAGAAAACCATGTTACTGCCTCTGAGATTCGAGTCGACTCCCAGACAGCTCGAGTCGACTCCAAGACAAGCTTCACGTCAAAAGGCAGGAGACCAACTTTCGGAAACTGAGAGCCGAGTCGACTCCAAGGAAGTTCGAGTCGACTCCAAGACTGGATGAGCCAAAAGACAGAGGATCGGGAGTTCGGGCTCTGAGATTCGAGTCGACTCCCAGGACAGTCGAGTCGACTCGAGTGGACAAAATTCAAAATTGGATCCACGGACTTCTGTGGATGAGCCGACTCCAAAATTGCCAGGTCAGCTCCAGAAGTTGGCGAGTCGACTCCGGGTCAAGACGAGTCGACTCCCAGTCGTGACGGCAACTTTAATTCAAATTTGGAACAGTTGCCGAGTCGACTCCGGAAAAGCTTGAGTCGACTCCCGCTACAGCCGAGTCGACTCCTGATCGCGCGAGTCGACTCCAACCCACCAACGGTCATATTGTCAGGCTGCGCAGAGTGTGCAGAACGGACAGAAAAAGCAGTGTAACGGCTAGTTTCTGTGGGGGTTGGCTTAAATAGCCATAGAAGACTGTAGCAAGGCAGAGAACAACTATTCCACTCCAAGCATTCAAGCTTTCAAGCTCTGCAACGTGCTCTTCAACGAAAAAGGGGAAGATCAGCATTTACTGCAACCAACTACATCTTCCCAGCAATTAAAGCCTCCTCCTCCTGCATTCAAGTCGACTACTCATTCGAGAGGAGACCGGAGTTCAAGAAGCCATTCCTCTACTTCAGCTTAAAAGCGTTTGAGGGCTTCTAAACTCCTCTTTTGATTATATTGTTTTACATCTGCTTTTGAGAAGCTTATTTTCCTTTCTTTCTATAACTTGTATTTACTTGGTTCAATCGGGGAATTGAATCAAGGGGACTAAGGTTGGTTGGTGAGCCAAGTTAAAAACCAACGTGTGTAAGGGTTTGATTGTGAGCCCGGGAAAACAATCGGGGTTGGTTCTAGTCGGTGAGCCTGGAAAAACCGACCGAGTTCGTTGTGAGCTCGTAAAACAACAAGTTTGGTTGTGAGCTTGCAAAACAACTGGCTGTAATCCAAGGGGGTTATAGTGAAATTCCCAAGTGAGACTTGGAGAGTGGACGTAGGAGCAAGGGTTAGCTCCGAACCACTATAAAACCTTGTGTTTGTGATTGATTGGCTCTTTTCTTCTTACTCTCACATCACTCACAGCACTTAGGATTAATTAAATAACTTGCAATAGTTTTTAATTAATCATCCATAACGTTTTAAATATCTAAATTATTTTTAAAACCCAATTCACCCCCCCTCTTGGGTTGTCTATCTGGGCAACATTAGCCATGTTTTAGCCTTATCCTTTAGAGAGAAAGGAAACAATGTCAGCTTGAGGACATCCTCGGTGACGTTCGGCACTCTAAATATAATGCTCAATTCTTCAAAATCCTTTAAATGAAGATACGGACTCTCGGACTCTAACCCGTGAAACTTGGGCAGCAATTGAATTACCCCTGGTTTGATGTCAAAATGTCCTACATTATCAGGAAAAATTATGCATGAAGGCTGACTAGTCCTAGCCGGTTGTAGGTATTGTCTTAGAGTCATAACATGGGGTTCTCGTTCTCGATTGTGGTGACTCCCCGCATCTTCATTTAAATCAGCCATCTCACAAGGTGTGAGATACTGCGAAGGAATTTGAGGGATGTGTCCTAAGGGATGATCTAAAGTTGTACGACTTAATCGACCGATGTCGTCCCTATTCCACTTTAGCATGCAAAATATTTTCCTATCTCTTTTTTTTTTAAATATAAGTACCAACTAAAGATACCCTAAAACGAAAATCTATTCACAATCAAACATGCAACAAAACATTACACCTCAATTCATAATGTTTTTCTTAAATTTCTAGACAGCTCCTAACTGGTTTGAAGAGGACACCTAAGCCTCCAATCCGGTCTAGTAACCTAGTCGACCAGGTAAGCTCCCAGTTAAGTGGAGGGGTCACGATGCGTTTAGCAAGGGTTCCACTTAAAACCCACTTTCTTCGAACAAAGACTGTCTTCCTTAAAGGGACAAAGCTTACCTAGACATCGACTGGGTCATAGAGCGAAATTGGTGCAACTTTCAGTGGTCTTCGTCCTATTGAGCTCGAATATCCTTAGGGGCCAACGTCTAGTTGATTTTAGTTAAGCTTAGGATATTTATGCACTGTGGTGATTTTTGGGCTAAGGACATGAAATC
Source organism: Phoenix dactylifera (assembly GCF_051530095.1). NCBI lineage: Eukaryota > Viridiplantae > Streptophyta > Magnoliopsida > Arecales > Arecaceae > Phoenix > Phoenix dactylifera. The sequence goes on from NC_143193.1 coordinate 39,617,859, forward strand.
CCGACCTTATCTTTTTTTAATGAGTTCAGTCCTTAGAATATTTTATGCTGATGCCTTATACTATATGCAACAATAAAGATATTTTTTTTAATGTTTTATGACATGACATTAAATTTCATTGAATAGGTGATCAAGCAAATTATTTATTTATTTCTTTTTAAATTTTATGAGTTGAAGTTTGAAATTTGAATTCTGAAATTTAAAATTTGAAATTTTAGATTTTCCTTATTTTTTTTGAATAATCACCCTTGATCTTTTCTTAAAGTTTTTTTTTATTGATTTTCAATTAGCAACAAGGGTTAATGAGATATAATAACAATAAAATTCTGATTCTAAAAAAATTAAATGTAGAAAATTCAAAGCAGAAAGTAGCAAGGTTTCGTATTAATCTAATGGTCTTAAAAGTCTCCGAATATCAATCAGACGGTTCAGGTTATTGAACAATGTGTCTTGCACTAGCTGACCAAATTTGAGTCCAATCAGACGGTTAATTTCTATGCTATCAGAGTTTGATGCAAACTGTGCAGGGAATTAAAAATAGTAGTAAATTTTTTTTTTCAAAAGAAAAATACTAACTACTAAGGTACTAATTAAATCTAAAATTATACTAATAACTCAGCCGTTCTCCGGCAACGGCACCAAAAACTTGGTGCAAAAATAAAACTGCTCTCCCAAGTGCAGGAGAATCGCACAAGTTGTATAACTCGGGAGTCCGAGGTCGATTCCTCAGGAAACGATCTATCGATTATTAACGTAATTTTTAGATGTAATTTTCAGTTGATTTTCAAAAATTAAAAGCAGAGGATTAATAGATAATTAAACAAAGTTCAAGAATATAGAGAAGGCTAGGGATCTGGATTCCCCCTTGACAATGTTATTTTCAACAATTAAATTTTTGCGATTCTTGATTAAAGATTAATTAGATAGAATAGTTCTAAACATGGAATATATAATTTGAAAACATGAATTCAACATTCAAGTATTTATCGTGCCGGTTACGTCTACAACAAATCAAAAATCGAAACAATCCATGCATCAATAAATATAAACCATGCAAGATCTATCTAACAAATAAGTATGCAAGAACCAAGAGCATATAATAGATGTAAATCAAAGAGAATAATCGTTCAGAATTTACTTGAAGAAAGCAAACTGTCACGGGTTCTTCCATCACCCTTGACCAAAAGTGTTAGCCTCCCATTACAATAGCAGCCTCCTCTTTTATATATATATATTTTTTTTTCGAAAACAGGGCATACCCTGTTTCCTTTCTTTCTTCCCTTCTCTCTTTTGAAAACAGTCACCTTCTCTCCTCTGTTTTTTTTTGGGAACCAGAACCGCCCCTCTCATCATCAGCCTAGGGAAATATATAGGTAGCATTCGATCCCCCCTTTGCACGCGATGGAGATCGATGGAAGGGCTGCATCTCGAGCGATGATCTCGGGATGCTGGAATCGATTGAAGAAGAAGGTTGACGCGGAGTATCCTGGGTGGTGATCGTGGACGGCTTGGCACGCTTCACGGACTGTCGGAATGCTTCACGGACGCTGGGATGGCTCGCGATCGTGGGAGCTGGAGCGTGGACGAGTGAATCGCGGGGGAATTGGACTCGGACGGGAGCTAGTAGCAAGGCCTTGGACGCGGAGAGGGTGCTGTACACTTGCTGCGGATGCGGGAGGTCTGGACGTTGATCATGGGAGAGGTGATCGCGGGATGAGCGGACGAACGAGATGAATGGGGCTGGGAGGTAATCGCGGCCGGATCCGGCGTTGAGAATGGACACGATGGAGAGACTCCTGGAAGGCAGAAGCGTGGATGCACGGATGGAAGGAGATCACCACGGACAGCTGAATGTTGGGCTCGGGATGCTGAGTGGAAGCTCACAAACGGCTGGGGAATGCTGACGATGCACGTGAGATGCGTGGGATTCTAATTATGTGGTCCGATTGAGAAGGATCGGGATCTCTTCCATGCGGGCGGACGCGGGGGATTGGACTTAGACGGCTGCATCGTGATCTTCTTCAAATGGCCGCACGGGATGAGACGAGAAGGAAGCTAGACATGCTGCTGATCTCTTTCTTTATTTTGAATTCCAATGCACTTAAGGGACTGTGACAAGTAGACAAGTGTTGCTCGAGTGCAAGTGTGTTTGACCAGGTTCAATTCTGCTCCAGTGTAATTAGGCTTGAAGTCATGAATCAATCCAAATTGTACCAAATGCACATTTAAACTCTAATTTACGATAATCTGTGCCAAATAAAAATATAAAATTAATGTAGCACTTTTATCATTATTTGTTAGCAATAATATTAATTTAAGCAGCGTGTAGATCGCACTTTTGTGCTCTCATCAGTACATACATGTTCAATATATACATTCCCGTTTTGTACATGATCTCTAATGAAATGATACCTTATTTCAATATGTTTGGCTTTAGAGTGCTGAACCGAATTTTTAGTAAGGTTAATGGCACTAGTGTTATCACACTTTATAGGAATATTATCTAGTTTAATTCCATAGTCCTCTAGTTGTTGCTTGAGCCATAGTACTTGAGCACAGCAACTTCCGGCAGCTATATATTTGGCCTCAGCCGTTGACAATGCTACTGAATTCTGCTTTTTGCTAAACCATGATACTAAGTTATTTCCTAAGAATTGACATGTTCCACTAGTGCTCTTTCTATCTAATTTGCATCCAGCAAAATCTGCATCAGAATATGCAAGCAAATCTAGACAGGAGTCTTTAGAGTACCATAATCCTATGTTTGTGGTTCCTCTCAAATATCTAAGGATTCTTTTGAATGCACTTAGATGTGACTCCTTAGGATCTGATTGGTATCTAGCATATATTCCCACACTAAATACTATGTCTGGCCTATTAGCAGTAAGGTAAAGCAAAGATCCAATTAAGCCTCTATAGAGCCTCATATCTACACTTTTTCCTTTTTCATCTTTGTCTAGCTTACTAGTGGGGTTCATTGGGGTGCCTATTCCCTTATAATTTTTATTTCCAAACTTCTTTAATATTTTCTTTGTGTACTTAGTTTGATGAATAAAGATGCCTTCGTTAGTTTGCTTGACTTGCAATCCAAGAAAGAAATTCAGTTCTTCCATCATACTCATCTCGAATTCTCCTTGCATTAATTCAGCAAATTCTTTGCAAAGACTATCATTCGTGGCACCGAAAATTATGTCATCTACATATATTTGTACTACTAGCAAATTTTTATCTTTTCTCTTGAGAAAAAGTGTTTTATCTACATTTTCTCTACTGAAATCATTATTTAACATAAATTTGCTTAGTCGATCATACCATGCCCTAGGTGCTTGTTTCAATCCATATAGTGCCTTATGTAATCTAAATACATGATCAAGAAATTCATGATTCTCAAAACCAGGCGGTTGCTCTATATATACTTCTTCTTCTATATAACCATTTAAGAAGGCACCTTTTACATCTATTTGATATAATTTGAAGTCCATGAAGCATGCAAATGCTAGAAGTAATCTAATAGCTTCTAATCTAGCCACGGGAGCAAATATTTCTTCAAAATCTATCTCTTATTCTTAATTGTATCCTTTAGCTACAAGTCTAACTTTATTTCTTAAAACTACCCCATTTTCATCTAGTTTATTTCTAAAAACCCATTTTGTTCCAATTACAGAATTATGCTTTGGTCTCTCAGTTAATGTCCAGACATTGCTTCTTTTAAATTGATTTAATTCTTCTTGCATAGCATTAATCAAGTTTATGTCATTTTCAGCTTCTTCATAAGTCTTAGGTTCTATTTGTGAAACAAAAGCAAGATAGTCATTTAAATTTCTAAGAGAGAATCGAGTTCTTATCCCTTGAGTTGGATCACCAATGATTAAGTCTTTAGGGTGTCCATGTGCGTACCTCCATTTTTTTGGCAAGTCTTATGATTGTGGTGGCACACGATCATCATCCTTTTCTTGATTTGGCACGTCATTAAGATTCAATTTTTCAAACGCAATAATTCCTGCATCATCATCAAAAGTATTTTCTCTCCTAGGAGACTCACTATCAGACTCATCAAAAATGATATTAATTGACTCTTCAACTACAAGAGTTCTTTTGTTGAACACTCTATATGCCCTGCTAGATGTAGAGTATCCTAAGAAGATACCTTCATCTGACTTGGCATCAAATTTACTTAGATCCTCCTTGCCATTGTTTAAAATAGAATATCTACATCCAAATACTCTAAGATATTTAGCAGTTGGTTTCTTATTCTTCCAAAGTTCATAAGGAGTTTTTTTAGTTATAGGTCGTATTAAAATACGATTTAGAATATGGCAAGCAGTACTTATAGCTTCAGCCCAAAAGTACTTTGGAAGATTTGACTCACACAACATTGTGTGTGCCATTTCTGCTAAGGTCCTATTTTTTCTTTCAACAACCCCATTTTGTTGAGGCGTTCTAGGTGCTGAAAATTGATGTGAGATACCATTTTCATTACAAAATTCTTCAAAGTGTTGAAAAATTCAGTTCCATGATCACTTCGAATTGCAATTAAGATGAGCTTATTTTCAGTTATGATATTTTTATAATATTTCAAGAATGCAGAAAATGCTTCATTCTTATATGCAAGAAATGAAACCCATGTATATCTTGAGAAATCATCTACTATAACTAGTCCATACTTTTTTCCTCCTAGACTTGTAGTTCTAGTAGGCCCAAATATATCCATGTGTATGAGTTCAAAGGGCCTAGTGGTTGATACTATATTATTTGATTTGAAGGATGATTTTGTTTGCTTTCCTAATGAGCATGGTCCACAGATTTTGTCTTTTTCAAAGATCAATTTTGGCACATCTTTTATCAAATCCTTTTTGACTAGTTTTGATATTAAGTCCATACTAGCATGTCCTAGTCTACGGTGCCAAAGCCAACTTGTTTCACTTTTTCTTTCTTCATTAGTAATTAAGCATAATCCATTTTTCTTGCCTAAATCATGAATATCTACCATATAAATATTTCCATGCCTATGTCCCATAAGTACAATGTTATTCTCTTTAGGATTTATAATTATGCATACTGAGGCTTCAAATGTGACTTTAAAACTTTTATCACAAAATTGACTTATGCTAAGTAAGTTATGTTTCAAACCATTAACTAATAAAATATTTTCTATAAAAGTGGATGGAGTAATATAAATTTTACCCTTTCCAATGATAAGTCCTTTTACATTGTCTCCATAGGTTACCACTCCACCCTCCTTAGATTCCAAAGTGACAAATTGTTCTATATCACCTGTCATGTGTCTTGAACAGCCGCTATCTAGATACCATTGTTTATCCCTCTTATTAGCTGCAAGACACTCCTCATCGTCATTGGCCATGTAGTAGATTTGAGCCGTCTCTTGTTGATCTTCCTCTTCCGAACTTGACTCCTCACTTTCACTCCATTCAGCTATGAGGTTCCTCTTTTTAAGTTTTCTTGCCATCCATTTCAATTCTGGATAATCTATCTTGAAATGCCCGGGCTTGTTACACTCATAGCAAATTGGCGTTTCCCTTTCTTTCTCTTTGTCCTTTTTCTTTTCCTTGCTCGAGCTACCATTGAGGAAGGGCTTCCTTTTATGAAATTTTTTCTTTTCTCTCATAAATTTTTTGAATTTTCTTGCAAGCATAGCCATTCCTTCTTCATCATATTCTTCCTCATCATCAAATTCTTCTGATTCAATTTCCTATTTTGGAGTTGTAGACTTCAAGGCAATGGTCTTTCTTTTCTTGGCCTCATCTTCTGAATTTTGCCTCATGGTCAACTCATGGGTCATGAGTGATCCTAGAAGTTCTTCCAATTGTAGTATATTGAGGTCCTTTGCTTCTTGAATTGCAGTTACCTTGGCCTCCCAAACTCTTGGTAGAGACCTGAGAATTTTTCACACTAGTTCAGAGTTAGTATAAGACTTTTCTAAACTCTTTAGTCCATTTATTATTTCCGTGAATCTAATGAATATTTCAGTTATGGACTCTGTGGACTCTATTTTAAACAATTCATACTTATGTACCAATATATTTATTTTTGACTCTTTAACTTGATTAGTTCCTTCATGTGGGACCTCTAGTCTATCCCAAATTTCTTTCGCGGAGATGCATGTGGATATTCTATTAAATTCACTTATATCTAGTGAGCAGTAAAGCGCATTAATTGCTTTAGTATTTAATTATGCTAGTCTTCTATCACTCTCATTCCAATCTATTTCAGGTTTAGGAATGATTGTGCCCTCTATACTAATTGTGGGTGTGTGTGGGCCTCTAGTTAGATATTCCACAAGTCATAGTCTAGTGCTTGAATGAATATCCTCATCCTAGATTTCCAATAAGTGTAATTAGTGCCATTAAACAAGGGTGATCTATTTGTGGATTGTCCCTCGCTCATAGAACATCCTACTTGAGTTATCATAATCTTTGACTCTTGATCGTAAGATCAACAAATACTATGAGAGCACCTTGCTCTGATACCACTTATTGCCCAAAGTGACAAGCCAAGAGGGCGGTGAATTGGTTCTTCTAAATTTTTTGGTTCCCCAATTAAATTGTTAGAAGATTGAATCGCTTAGTTAATACTAATTAAGTGCGTGTAGTGAAAATAGAAAGACACACAAGGAAAACACACAAGAAGTATAGTGGTTCGGTGCTCTCCTAAGCACCTACGTCCACTCCCCAAGCATCCCCTTGGGAATTCATTATAATCCCACGGATTACAGTTGGATTATTTTTCGGGCTCACAATCCAAAAATCTTTACACTTTGGTTTTCCGGGATCACCAAAATGTTAGGGAATCAACCCTACGATTGCGGAATATAAGGAATAGTAGGAGAAACAAGAACACGGCAAGAAACAAAAAAAAAAAAAAAACGCACAAGACACTCAAGATTATGTGGTTCGGAGTCTCTTGCTCCTACGTCCACAGCCGCACAGATCAATATTTCACTATATGATCAAAGAAAGTTACAGAGATTCAAGAGAAGAGAACAAACTCTCTTTCTTACAGCAAACAATCTCTCTCAAGACGAGCAACGTGTCGTCTTCCTGATGCACACAAAGGATCTCCTTTTGGAACTTCTCGTTGATGAGTTCTAGGGTTTCTCAAGGTTGCCACACACCTCTCGTGTCCCTCAAGAAGTCTATATATACCTCCCAAACTCTTACTTTGATTAGGGCTTAAAAAACCTTGGCTTGAACCCGGTTCATAACTCACCCTCGCGTGAAAATCGTGTTCGAGTCGACTCCCGCAATTCTGCGAGTCGACTCGGCCACAGTCCACAGAAAACGCCTCTCTGTCTGCCTGTGGGAGTCGACTCCTGGAGTTCTCGAGTCGACTCCAACACTGGGGAGTCGACTCCTATGGATCTGGAGTCGACTCCAAAACTGTGCCAAGTCTGCCTGCGTGCCAGAGTCGACTCCAAGTCTGCTGGAGTCGACTCCGGACCTTGCTGAAGTTTTTTTTTTCTTTGCTGATTCAACTCTGAATCTTCTCGAACTCTTTCCGGCTTGTCTTTCCTTGATCCTCCACCACCATAGTGCACATAGGGGTCTTGAAAAAGGGAATGGATCAGGCTCCACAATCCAACAACTCTCCCACTTGGAGACTGATACATCCAATTGTGCATCTATCTAAAAAATAAACAAACTTCTATATCTTGATCTGTATTCTCTGTGCGGCACCTCCATTCAACTAGCTTTGGAGGCCAATTGAGGCCATGCATAGCCTCAATTTCTCTGTAGTGACTGTCTTAGTCAACATATCAGCTGAATTCTTTGCTCCTTGAATCTTCTCAAGTAACAAACTGCCATCTTCTAGCAACTTCCTGATGAAGTGATACCTCAGTTGTATGTGCTTCGTTCTCGCATGAAACATTGGGTTCTTAGCTAAGTGAATAGCACTCTGACTGTCGCAGAATAGTACACTACAGTTCTGTTCTCTGCCCAGCTCTTTCAGAAGGTTCTGCAGCCAAATCATCTCCTTGCTGGCTTCTGTAATGGCAACATATTCTGCCTCTGCTGTCGAAAGAGCAACGATCTTTTGCAATTGTGAGAACCAGCTCACTGCTGTTCCGCCTATGGTATAAACATACCCTGTGGTGCTTCTTCTAGTGTCAGTATCACCTCCCAGGTCTGCATCCACAAAACCTTGTAGTGTTTGACTGCCTTTTCTATAACACAAACCTACATTTCTGGTATCTTTCAAATATCTTAGGATCCACTTGACAGCCTCCCAATGTTGTCTACCCAGATTGGCCATGTATCTGCTCACAGCTCCCACTGCATGTGCAATGTCGGGTCTCGTGCATATCATAGCATACATCAAGCTGCCTATAGCTGAAGCATATGGTACCCTTGACATCTTCTTCAGCTCCTCATCATCCTTGGGTGATTGCTCTTTTGAAAGTTTGAAATGGCTCGCTAAAGGTGTCTTCACAAAATCTGCATCTGTCATATTGAATCTATTCAACACCTTATCAATGTAGTTAGCTTGAGAAAGCTTCAGTGTTCCAGCCACCTTATCCCTTTCAATCCTCAGCCCAAGCATCTGTTTTGCTGCACCCATGTCTTTCATTGCAAACTTCCTTGATAGCTCTTTCTTCCATCTTTCAATCTCTTGTAGGTTCGGTCCGGCTATCAACATGTCGTCAACATACAAAAGTAAGATGATAAAACTGCCATCAAGTACCTTAAGATAACAGCAATGATCTTCTTGACATCTTACAAAACCATTGTTGATCATGAATCCATCGAACTTTTTGTACCACAACCTCGGGGCCTGTTTCAAACCATACAAACTTCTCTTCAGCTTGCATACAAGGTTCTCCTTGCCAGGGACTGCAAAGCCGACAGGTTGCTGCATGTAGATGTCTTCATCAATCTCCATGGAGAAATGCAGTCGTAACATCCAACTACTCCAAATATAGGTTTTCTGCTGCCACAATACTCAGAGTCACTCTGATTGTTGAATATTTGACTACCGGAGAGAAAATCTCAGTGTAGTCGATACCTTCCTTCTGTTGGAAGCCTTTCACAACCAACCTTGCTTTGTACCTTTTGCTGCCATCATGTTCCTCTTTAACTTTGTAGACCCACTTGTTCTGTAAAGCCTTCTTGCCTTCTGGTAGTGAACTGAGTTCCCAAGTTTGATTTCTATCCAAGGACTTCATCTCGTCCTTCATGGCTAACTCCCACTTCACCGAATCTTCACTTTCCATGGCTTCTTCATAACACTCGGGTTCACCTCCATCTGTCAATAGCAGATAATGTAAAGAGGATGAATATCTATCCGGTTGTCTCGAGATTCTTGTAGATCTTCTCAGCTGTGGTATACTTGGTTGAGGTTGTGCCACAACAGTTTCTGAATTTTCAGAATTTTTCTGAAATCTTTTGGCAACATCTTCTTCTGTAATCTCTTGCAGCTCAACTTGCTGTTTTTCCTTGCTTTGCTCCCCTGCACTCTCAAGATCTGAAGTATTCTTGTCCTTATAGAGAACTCGCTCATTGAATATCACATCCTTGCTTCTGATGACCTTCTGGTTCTGCACATCCCAAAACTTGTAACCAAAATCATCTGTACCATATCCAATGAAGAAACACTTTCTGGACTTTGCATCTAGCTTGTCCCTTTTCTCTACATTAATGTGCACAAAGGAGACACACCCAAAGACCCTCAAGTGTGACAAATTTACTATTTTTCCTGTCCACTCTTCTTCAGGCAATTTGCAATCTAGGGGAACCGACGGGCCTCTGTTTATTAGATACGCTGCGGTGTTGACTGCCTCAGCCCAAAACATCTTGGGCAAACCAGCATGGATCCTCATACTATTGGCTCTCTCGTTCAGGATTCTGTTCATTCGCTCAGCCACCCCATTTTGCTGCGGTGTGCTCGGTATTGTCTTCTCCATTCGGATTCCATTCACTGCGCAGAATTCCTTGAACTCACTGCTGTCATACTCACCGCCATTGTCAGACCTTAGTCGTTTTATCTTTGCACCAGATTCATTCTCCACCAGACTTTTCCACTTTTTGAAGGTGACAAATACCTCTGATTTGTGCTTCATGAAATAAATCCAAACCTTTCTGGTAGAGTCGTCAATGAACGTGACATAATAGTGTGAGCCTCCAAGAGATGCAACCGGTGAAGGCCCCCACACATCTGTGTGTACAAGCTCTAGCTTTTCTGTCTTCGGTGTTCTTCCACCCTTTGAGAAACTAACCTTTTTCTGCTTCCCAAATATGCAGTCTTCACAGAGACCTACATCAACAGTTTTCAGATCTGCTAGCTTGTTCTTCTTCACCATCATCTTCATACCTTTCTCACTCATATGTCCAAGTCTGCGATGCCAAAGACAACTATCTGCACCTGTTTCTGTTAATGCCACCGTATCCTTGGTGTCATTGGTCATGTAGAGAGTCCCCAACTTGTTCCCACGTGCTATCACCATAGCTCCTTTGGTGATTTTCCATGAACCACCTACGAAGGTAGTAACATAGCCTTCGCTGTCAAGCTGCCCAACAGAAATCAAGTTTCTCTTCAAGCCTGGGACATGCCTCACATTCTTCAGTTTCCACACTGACTGATTCATCATCCTGATATGAACTTCACCTGTCCCCACAATATCTAAAGGCTCATCATCAGCGAGATAAACCTTTCCGAAGTCTCCTGCAGTGTAGTTTAGCATACACTCCTTCCGTGAGGTAGAATGAAACGAAGCTCCAGAGTCTAGTATCCACGATTCCATAGGGCTGTCCACGCTGAGAATCAAAGCATCGTTGGCTTCATCTGTGGTTGCATTCACGGACACCTCGTTCTGCCCCTTGCTTGGATTCTTCTTTCTAAGCCAACAATTCTTCCTCGTGTGGCCCATCTTGCCACAATGCCAGCAGCCATCGCCTTTTGATCTAGACTTGCTCCTCCTCTTAGACTTCGATCTGCCACGGTTTTCACTGCGTTGCACAGTTCTTCCTCTGCCTTCAGATGTGTTCAGAATCGAACCAGATTTCACACCAGACTCCCTCCTTCTGATATCTTCACTGAGTATCAGATTTCGGACCTCCTCAAACTTCAGTTTGTTTGAGCCGCAGGAACTGCTTACAGCTGTCACCGTTGCACCCCAACTTTCTGGCAAGGAGGATAGAAGAATTAGGGCACGAACTTCATCCTCAAAACTAATTTCCACCGAACTCAACTGGCTCGTAATCAGATTGAACTCATTAATGTGATCCGTAACTGAGGAACCTTCACTCATCTTCAGATTGAATAAACGGCGCATCAGGTACACCTTGTTGGAGGCCGAGGGTTTTTCATACATATTCGACAATGCTCTCAGCAAACCTGCTGTTGTCTTCTCTTCCAAAACGTTGAACGCAACGTTTCGAGCCAACGTCAAGCGAACAACTCCCAAAGCCTGACGATCTATTAAATCCCAGTCGGCCTGTGACATATCTGTCGGTTTCATACCTTCAAGAGGTAGATGAAGTTTCTTCTGATATAAATAATCTTCGATCTGCATCTTCCAGAAACCAAAGTCTTTGCCGTCAAATCTGTCAATCTTGACCTTGCCTTCTTCAGCCGCCATTGCTCCCACCTTTTTCTTTGAACTTGATGGCTCTGATACCAGTTGTTAGGGAATCAACCCTACGATTGCGGAATATAAGGAATAGTAGGAGAAACAAGAACACGGCAAGAAACAAAAAAAAAAAAATGCACAAGACACTCAAGATTATGTGGTTCGGAGTCTCTTGCTCCTACGTCCACAGCCGCACAGATCAATATTTCACTATATGATCAAAGAAAGTTACAGAGATTCAAGAGAAGAGAACAAACTCTCTTTCTTATAGCAAACAATCTCTCTCAAGACGAGCAACGTGTCGTCTTCCTGATGCACACAAAGGATCTCCTTTTGGAACTTCTCGTTGATGAGTTCTAGGGTTTCTCAAGGTTGCCACACACCTCTCGTGTCCCTCAAGAAGTCTATATATACCTCCCAAACTCTTACTTTGATTAGGGCTTAAAAAATCTTGGCTTGAACCCGGTTCATAACTCACCCTCGCGTGAAAATCGTGCTCGAGTCGACTCCCACAATTCTGTGAGTCGACTCGGCCACAGTCCACAGAAAACGCCTCTCTGTCTGCCTGTGGGAGTCGACTCCTGGAGTTCTCGAGTCGACTCCAACCCTGGGGAGTCGACTCCTATGGATCTGGAGTCGACTCCAAAACTGTGCCAAGTCTGCCTGCGTGCCAGAGTCGACTCCAAGTCTGCTGGAGTCGACTCCGGACCTTGCTGAAGTTTTTTTTTTCTTTGCTGATTCAACTCTGAATCTTCTCGAACTCTTTCCGACTTGTCTTTCCTTGATCCTCCACCACCATAGTGCACATAGGGGTCTTGAAAAAGGGAATGGATCAGGCTCCACAACCCAACACAAAAACCTATGTTGGTTTTACGGGCTCACCAACAAACCTTCACCGTTGGTTTTACGGGTTCACCAACAAATCTACACCGTTGGTTTTACGGGCTCACCAACAAACCTTACAAAATGATTAAGAAGAAGAAAGTTGAAACTTCTAGATAAGCAAATATAACAATTATGAGCTACAAAAAAGAGTTTAGAATGTAGTTATCGCTCTGATAAGACTTTTCTCTTCTTTGTCAAGATTGCTTCACTCTTCAAGGGTTGGTGGAGCTCTTAATGTTTCTCAGAATCTGCTCAACCACTTTCTTTTGGCTCTTTGAATGAAGCACTTGAATGAAGAATGCTAGGACTTTTTCTTTCTTGAATGAGCTTTGATTTTTATGCAAAAGGATACTTGCTCTGATGAATAGTGTCACTTTAAATACTTTTTCACATCTTTTGATCACTCTTCATTGGTTAGATTTGAAAAACTATCCATTACTAGCCGTTGAGAGGTCAAAAAGTACTTCTGCAAAACTAGCCGTTATGCCTCTGCCCGTGCTGGGGTCGACCCAAACTTTTCTGGGGTCGACTCAACTTACTGTTCATCAGACTTGGGGTCGACTCAGCTTCCTCTAGGGTCGACCCAACTTTCACTGGGGTCGACTCCTGCTACAGTGGGGTCGGCCCTCTCAAGAATCACAGAACTTTGAATTTCCGGCTGTTCTCATTGGGGTCGACTCAAGCTTTCTTGGGGTCGACCCATACTACAGTGGGGTCGACTCAAACTCCATTGGGGTCGACTCTCTCAGGGATTTCAGAGATATGGTTTTTGAGCATATATCCTTGGGGTCGGCTCATGTTCAGTTGGGGTCGGCTCATGTTCATTTGGGGTCGGCTCAAGTATTTCTGGAGTCGGCTCCAGCTGGGGTCGGCTCAAGGAAGGTTGGAGTCGGCCCTCTCAGTAAATTTCAGAGAGTTGTTTTCTTGAGGCTTGAAGCTGGGGTCGACTCAAGGTTCTTTGGGATCGGCTCCACTCCTGGGGTCGACTCAAGCATGCATGAGGTCGACTCCACTTACTGTTCATCTGTGCCATTTTTGCAGGGGTGTGCCAGATGGTTCCATGATGTGCCAGGGTTGACTCCACTAAAGTTGAGGTCGACTCATTCCACACTTTGCTGCATCTTGAGGTTAGACTAATCCATATAATCAATGAAATATATTTCAAGCAATTTTGAGTGTATGCTATGGTAGTGCTACATACTCTTAACAATGAAAATCACTGTTTTTTTCTTAAGAGTATATTTCACTTGAAACCTTGCTGAATTAGAATTAAGAATTCTCTATTCCTTTTCTATTACAAATTTTATCTCGTTATTAATCATTGGAAGACATCTTGTTCTCATTCTCTTAATGTATCGAGGGTGTCGTATTCATTAGTGATGTATCACATTAAATTGTATTTCTAATTTGATATTTCCTCAATGGTTGTGTCAATCATCGAAATAACACTATCATCCTCAGAAACATTTTGAGAGGCTAACCGAAAGAGACATTGTGGTTATGTACTATGTGATAACGGACATTCAATTAAATATACCAAGAATGATGATGATCTATATGAGAGAGGCAGCCACAAAAATCAGACTAAGTATATACCCTATGGAATGGTTCTCACCTTGCTGTTTAGAGCTTTTGGGGTTGTCATTCCTAAAAATGAACCACAGATAGTACTCCACAATGCTGAGGTATATAATGAAAAATCCTTGCACAGAATGGGTTTCAGTAAAATAAAGAGAAAATGGCAAAGAAAAAGTTCCAGATACTTGGAAGAAGGTGAGTCTAGCCAAATACAAGCACAGATTGCACCTCCCTATAGCTCATCTTCTGAATCATCTGGACAGCCAGCAAAATTTTCTATGGGACTTGATGATGATCAAATGAAGAAAATGGCCAAAATGGTTGCAGATGAAGTGAGCGCCAAACTCACCGAAAAGATAGAACAGGGTATCCAGAGGATTGAGGCCATAGAAGCCAAACTCCAGCGCCTTGAGATAGAAGTTGAAAGGATTGCTAATAGTCTAGGACGATAGCCAGCAGCATCATCCTCCAGAGGTCGTGCTTCTAGAGGGAGAGCCAACAAGCATTCTAGACCCCCTCAGCATACACAGATTGCCTCCCGTACTAGATGCCTTAGGCATTTTCCTAGAGGTCCTCCTTCTAGGGCTAGTAGTCCTGAATATATTACCTCAGAAGAAGAATAGGATTACTGGTGTGCCTGCTGCTTGAACTACTAACTCATGTCATTTTTTTTTCTCTCACAAGTGATGTACTTCTTAAACCTACTCCTACATCAAAAATGTATACACTCTTTTGATGAAATGAAATGCTCCATTTCTTATCAGTCTTTTATATTTGCTGCTCTCTTCTATTATATTTTTGCTGATGACAAAAAGGGGGAGAAGAGTTAGGAAAACAAGGACCAAGTAAAACTGGTAAAGAATGCACAAATTTAGGGGGAGCCAAGTAAAATTAAATGCACTAATCTAGGGGGAGCTAAGTAAACGATGTTTACACAAATTGAGGACTCACATGTCTCCACTAATTCACTAATTCATCAATGTAAAGACTCACAATGGCTAAACAATAAAGTTTACATACAATTCCAAGTGAAAGGGGGAGCATTATAATATTAAAGTTTATTGCTCATATCTTTCATATCTCGGATAAATTAAAAAAATGAGCATACATTCTTGATTGAATTTACTTATGCAATTTATACTTGGTTGAAAACACTCAATATTTTGTTATCATCAAAAAGGGGGAGATTGTTGAGTAATTGATTAATCCCTAATTTGGTTTTGATGTGCCAAAATATTTTGAGTGTATTCTTTATTGGACTAACAGCTTTAAACAAGTATCTTCAGGATAACAATGCTACAACTTCAAAAGAATAACTTAGAAATGGTTCATGGATCTTAGAGTCAAGCTTCAGAACCACTCAAGCACTTTTTCGAGTTCGAGTCGACTCCCAGAAAGTTCGAGTCGACTCCGGCACAAGCATAGAACATTAGCACACCTTCAAGCCATCTCCACAAAGCACGAGTCAACTCTCTCAGAAAGATAGAAAGAAATATTTTCGGTTGCAAAGCGCGAGTCGACTCGAATCAAGCGCGAGCCATCTTCCATCCTTCAGACAAAGCACGAGACGACTTCCGAAAGTTACGAGACGACTCTTTCAGGCAGACAGAAAGTGTATTTCGAGTCGCAAAGCATGAGTCAACCCGAGTTAGGTGCGAATCATCTCCTATCCACGGACGAAGCGCGAGTCACCTCTTCACTTGTTCGGGACGACTCTCTCAGACAAAGACAGAAAACTTGTTTTTGGCGGACGAAGTTACGAGACGACTCCCGAACCACGCGAGCCAACTCTAACGAAAAGTTGATCGATAACTTGACAAAAGGATTCCCAGCAAGAGCCGACTCCAGACTCATATGAGACGTCTCCCACTTTAGTCGAGCCGACTCCTGAATAGGCGAGCCGTCTCGAGCTTCAACGGGGCTCTTTGTCAGAAATGACAGGCGCGACAGAACGGCTAGTTTTTGGGTATAACGGCTAGTTTTTTCAAAACTAAGCTATAAAAATACCATTCAGAATGAAACAAGAACAAGAACGAAAAATCCAAAACAAAGTGAAAAATCAAATTAGTTTGAAACAAGGGCTCAAGGAATATTCAAAGAAAAATTAGGAGAAAGCAAGTCATCATCAAGAATCCATTCTTTCTCTACACCTGAGCCATAATAGAAGAATCCTTTATTGCTGTTTGATCTAGGAAAGGATTCAGAAGAAAAGAAGCACTGTCTCGATCGGCTAAAATCATCTGAGAAGCTTCTTTTTCCTTATTCATTTAAAACTATTTTTATCTGCTTTTCTAGAAGCTTGTACTTAAATATTTATTCTCATATTTGGTTGATTGATTCAATCAAGAGATTGAATCAGAAGGTTTTAGGTTATGGTTGGTAATCCAGGAAAACTAACTGGGTTGGATTGTGATCCCGTGAAAACAGTCGGATTGGTTTTAGTTGGTGAGCCTGTGAAAACCAACCGAGTTCGTTGTGATCTCGTGAAAACAACAAGTTAGGTTGTGAGCTTGTAAAATAACCGTGCTGTAATTCTAGGATTATAGTGAAAATCTCAAGTGAAACTTGGAGAGTGGACATAGGAGCAAGGGTAGCTCCGAACCACTATAAATCCTGTGTCTTTGTGCTTTGCTTTTCATTGTCTCATTGTCTTCATATCGTTAACTAACACTTTATATTAAGTACAAATTGAATTTTCATATTTTTAATTAAGCCCCAATTCACCCCCCCCCCCCCCTCTTGGGCTGCCTACTGGGCAACACAAAAGATATTAGAAAAGCTGAACAAGACAGTAATTGGATAATGGCAATGCAAGATGAACTTAATCAATTTAAAAGAAATAATGTTTGGAATTTAGTTGAAAGACCTGAAAACTCCTCTATAATTGGAACTAAATAGATTTTCATAAACAAACTTAATGAAGAAGGATTAGTGACAAGAAACAAAGCTAGGTTGGTTGCTAAAGGATATAATCAGGAAAAGAAAATAGATTTTGATAAAACCTTTGCATCTGTAGCAAGATTAGAAGTCATAGGATTGCTATTATCATTTGCTTGCTATATGAACTTCAGACTCTTTCAAATGGATGTTAAGAGTGCTTTTCTAAATAGTTATATTACTGAAGAAGTATATGTAGAACAACCATCCGAATTTGAAAGCCATACATTCCCAAATCATGTTTACAAATTCAACAAAGCACTATATGGTTTAAAATAAGCACCAAGAGCATGGTATGAAAGACTAAGTAATTTTTTGATAAAAATTAACTTTTTAAGAGGAAATATTGATAAAACTCTCTTTATCAAAATTTTTTTTTTTGATATCTTGATTGTTCAAATATATGTTGCTGATATCATTTTTGGTGCTACTAATGAAGCTTTGTATGAAGATTTTGCTAAGCTCATGCAGGGTGAGTTTGAGATGAGTATGATGGGTGAGCTAACCTTCTTTCTCGGACTCCAAATTAAGCAAACAAGAGAGGGTATCTTCATTAGCCAAAGTAAGTATACAAGAAAAATCTTAAAAAAGTTTGGCATGGAGGATACAAAGCCAATAGGTATGTCTATGACCCCATCTTGTAAGATTGACAAAAATGAGCTAGGTAAATCTATTAATTTAAAGCTGTATAGAAGCATGATAGGATTTCTACTTTATCTTACAGCTTGTAGGCTAGATATAATGTTCAGTGTTTGTTTATCTGCAAGATATCAATCAAATCTTAAAGAATCCCACTTAATTGCTATTAAAAGAATCATGAGATATCTATTAGGCACACAAAATCTAGGCCTATGGTACTCTAAGGACTCTACAATTGACTTAATTGGCTATTCAGATGCTGATTTTGCCGGTTGTAGATTAGACAGAAAAAGTACAAGTGGAACGTATCAATTTCTTGGAGCTAATATAATTTTTTAGTTTAGCAAGAAACAAAATTCAGTTGCATTGTCAACAACCGAGGTTGAATACATTGCAACTGGAAGTTGTTGTACTCAAATCTTATGGATCAAACAACAACTTGAGGACTATGGTGTTAAACTAAATGAAATCTCCATAAGATGTGATAATACAAGTGTCATAAACTTAACCAAAAATTCAATTCAGCACTCAAGATCCAAACACATAGAAATAAGACATCATTTCATAAGAGATGTTCAAAACGAAAATATCATAATTGAATTTGTTAATACTGAAAAATAAATTGCTGACATTTTCACTAAACCTTTAAGTGAAGAAAAAATTAATGAAATAAGAGGAGAACTATGTATTTATGACCCATTTTGATTAAAATTGTAGTACAAACATTGTTTGATTGAATGCGTACATGATTATTTCCGATTATTCTCATTGATTAAAACATATTCAGAGGATTTTAATTTGAAAATTTTAGTTCTTGAGTAATGAGAAGATGACTCATGGTAATGAGAAGTCCACTCATGAAGTCAGGGGGAGAGTTTGAATCATCCAGGGATCTGATACAACACTGTCTCAGATAGAAGGGACGACTCACCTAAGTCGAGAGTTGACCCCTGCTTTACTTGAGTCGACTCATGGAACAAATGAGTCGACCCCCGCTATTCCAAAATAGTTTTCTCCCGAAACGTTATTCACTTAGTTGAGAGTTGACCCCCATTCCACTTAATGTTTCAGACATTCCAAAATTTCTATTTTCATCTTCTTTCTTTCCAAAAACTAAAAACCCTAAAACCCTAGTGTGGTCTCGGCTGGTCCCTCATGGCTCCTAGGAAGCAAATCACATTCGGTCCCAAAAGAAAACAACCAATCGTGCAACAAGAAAGAAGATCTAAAGCACGATCGAATAGAACGGTGGAACCCACAAATTCGTCACCATCCCAACAAGAATTTGTTCTTGTTCTGTCACCATCTTCTTCCATTCCTAGGCTTATACCGTTCACTACGTTGTCCATCCGAACGGTGTCTACCGAAAGAAAGGTTGATTTCCTATTCTTAGAAAGGGAAGGGTTTCATATAGGAACAAATTTGAAGAAGATGGGTTGAAAGTATGTATGCTCACTAGACCTTCCGACCAACTCCGACCTTGTAAAAGAGTTCTACGGCAATGCTAGGTATGGCCTTGGTCAGATTTCGTCAAAGGTCAGGGACATTCCCATCTTAATCACGGATGAAATCCTAGGGAATGTGATTAGGGCACCAACTAATGGAGAAAGTTTAGAAGAGCTGGAAGATAGAGATGAAGGAATAAAGCTGATTCTGCAAGTGTAGTCATAGTCAGTATAATTGTTGAGTTAAATTTTATTTTTGACTATTTATATATCTAGAGAATTTTGAAAATATGAAATCTTAGTTAAACTCTATTTTTGCTAAAATATGTTGAATTAATTTATGAGCATATTTTGTTCAATTTTCTTTCATACTTAATCCAACTGGTTGAAGTTGTTCTTACTTATTGGGCTATTGAAATCCCTATTTGACCTTTTACTTTTAGATACAGAGGTTTATTAGCTGGCAAGATAATCCGTTCATACTTAGTGCGACAGTAGTGATCTTAGTGAAGTCCTTATTTATCTTTAGTAGTGTTAATCCTAAAGGATGGATTTTGATGATCACAAAAATAATTGAGTTAAATATGTACTCTAATGATGTTGGCTTAAATGTGAAGGGTTAGAACTCTAGACAAAAGTTGCACTTACAACCTCCAAGAATCCAGAAAAAATTAAAGATCTCTGAAAAATCTGTGAAAAATTTAATGAATCGACCCATACAGAAACTGAATCGACCCCTGTATTGATGCAGATCGGAAGGAGATGCAGTGGGCTCTGATACCACTTGACACAGATCGGGAGCGGATTGCTGTAATTTTTTTTCTTGATGATAGGCGAGGGCTAAACTTCTCTTTGATGTCTTTTTCTTCCTCTTTTCTTTCCTCTGGTAATGGCAATGGACGCTAAGACTTCTTGTGGATGGAAGGAAGGAAGATGAAACCTCGGCGAACACTTCTGCAAACTCGCTGTAGGCTGTCAGCAGGCTTGGGGTCAACTCGAGGTAAAGAGGGGTCGACTTGAGATGAGCTGGGGTTGACTCAAGCTAGGCAGGGTCGACCCTCTCAGAGAATCCAGAGAGAAATTTCGTCTGTTTTCCAATTGAGGTCGACTTGGGTTTCCTTGGGATCGACTTGAGCAAGTTGGGGTCGACTCGCTGGGCATATCAGGAAAATAAGCTCTCTGTCGTCTCAGCCGGTGTCGACCTGCGAAGCTCTAGGGTCGACTTGGATGGATTTCAGAGTCGCCTCGATGGGAAAGGAGTCGACTCGAGATGACGTGGAGTCGACTCGAGACGACGTGGAGTCGACTCGAGATCGGGGAGGTCGACTCTTGTAGGAATTCCGGGAATTCTCTGATAGGCTGAACTTGTAGAATTCGATCCGGACGTGGATTTTCAAGGAAAAAGGATGGGATTTGGATCGTGGAAGACGTGGGAGAAAGGCTGGATGATGATGGAATGATCTCAAAGGATTTAAACAAAGAAAAACTTGAATTGAAAAGAAAGATAAGGAAGAGATGGTTGTATGGCTGAATTATTTGGATTTCGAAGAAAACTAAAATCTATAAATTATGTTGATGGGATAGATGAATGGAATAGAATATGATATTGAAGAAGACTATAGAAAACAAGAAATTAAAGTAAAAAAAAGGATAACTATTGGACCAATGGAAGAGTCTCACCTCCAAAAGATCCAACCTTCAGAGGGGAAGGAGTCTCACCTTCTCTCCAATCTTACTTGGAATCTCACCAAGCATGTAGAGGAATCTCTCCTCACGAAAGAACACTGGAATACCCAGAGATTTCTCACCAATTTCGTCATCTAAAACTCTCTGCATTTTATTCTTCATACCTTCCTTTATATAGAAAAGAAGGTTGGAAAAGATAAAGACTACAACCAGACTTTACTTGGACTCAAAACCAAGTAAGGACACTTTTTAAAATTCAAATCAAATGATAAACTTCCTAAACAACTTGTCAAATAAAGGTTGGATAAGTGTCATCCCTTGATTGTGTGCAGGTTGGAGTTTAAATGGATAATCTTCAACCGCATACAATTCCTACTATGACTCAAACTCCTCGAGTACCAGCATCAGCATGAAGTTCGGGAGACTTCTCAAAATTCATCTGATCTCTAAATTTTATGTTCTTATAGTCATTTGAAAGCTATGGATGTCTACTTTCCAAAAAAATTCAAATCAACTTAATCGAACCTCTGTAGCTTTCAAAATCTGCAAAATACTATATAGTATTCAATCTATCACGAACTTCAACTGGATCTAAAATCTGAATTCCTTCCACATGTGAGAGATCTTCATGGTTGAACTTCTCCACGTGATGAGTGATGATCTTCACGACATTAGAAATCCTTCTTAATGGCACTCAATTACAAGGACTCAGTCTTAAACACATGAACTCAATCTTTTCACATAAGGACTCAATTTCACTCACACGACTCAACTAAATTCTCCACATATGACCCAATATGACTTGACTCAATCCTTGCATAACATGGACTCTTTTGATGCCACTTGGCATTCAATTACAAACATAAATCAGCAAATTGCAAACCCAAAATAAGAACTCAAATAAACCCAAAATAAAAGGACTCAATGTGACCAAAATAAAATAGACTCAATCCAATTAAATGCTAGAAATTATGAACCCAATGTGTTTTCGGGCACTCCCAAGCAAGAATCCAAACTCGACGTACATCCATTATGATTTGGGCTCGCGCTCCTGCATCATGTATAGTTCAAGAAAAACATAGAAGAATCATCGTCTAAGACCAACTATATGAGCCGGCTCTTATATTTAAGGAGGCGACTTAATTTATACATGAGCCGACCCCTGACATTAATGAGTCGACTCTTGGGGGAGCGTAGAAAACTTCTGTGCGCTAAAGAAATGAGGCAACTCTTGTGTTTGAAGAGATGACCCAATATCTACAAGAGTCGACTCCCGACATTGAAGAGTCAACCCTTAAGACCAGTGTAGGAACTTTATATGGATTGAAGGAAAGAGCCGACTCCTATGCCTAGTGAGCTGTCCCCTTGATTACATGGGACGTCCCCTGAACCAGGTGAGTCGACTCATGTTATCCTGACTGTTCCAACAGATACTTTCGACAGGCTTTTTCTTTGGTGTCAACGGATATTTTTTTTAATCAGACGGCTAGTTGTACTTTTTGGACAGCATGAAGTCTATAAATTCAAAGGAGCGCCAGAGGAGAAAAGGGAGAAACAAGAGAGAGAATCCAAAACTCCAAATCCAAGCTTCCAAAGATCAAATCCTCACAGGAGAGCTTTCAAAGAGAAAAACCATTTTGTGAGGAAATCAGTTGGGATATTCAATAGAGAAGTGCTGCTGTGCAATCAAGATTCTCATTTGCAGCCAACGATCATCTTGATAGCTTCTTATCCATATTTATTGATTTCATTTATATTGAAGCTTTGTTTACTTTGTTACCACATTTATTTCTTTGCTTTAAACTCTGTTGTATCAGTGTCCATCAATTCTGAAACTGGTAAAGGTTCTTCCAAACCTAAATTGAAAATTGTTGAATCAGAAGATTCAATAAGATTTAAAGGTTTTGGTTGGTGAGCCTGTAAAAACCGACTGAGTTGTTTGTGAACCCGAAAAATAAACGGGTTAATTAAGGTTGTGGTTGGTGAGCCTGTGAAAACCGACTAGGTTCATTGTGATCCCAAAAAAACAACGAGTTGGATTGTGAGCTCGAAAAACAACCATACTGTAATCTGGGTGGTTATAGTGAAATTTTCAAGAGTCTTGAAAGGTAGATATAGGTGTGGATTACACCGCACTATTATAAATTCTCTGTGTCTATGTGTGCTTTTCTCTTTACACTATTGCACTTTAATCTCTGCTATTATTCATTCATTGCTTAAAGCACACAATATCTTTCATATTGAAATTATTGTTTATCCGCTGCATTTTAGTTAAAAGATTTTTTTAAAAATCCAATTCATCCCCCTCTTGATCTGCATATCTAGGCAACAGGTAGATTTTTTTACAGACTTTTATGATAGTTTTCTTTTATTCTAGAACTTGTGGCTTTTGTTAATTATTTGAGAGGTTATTTGATAGGAAATATGTGGTTATATCGCCTATAGTTTATTGGATGTGATTGAAATTATTCTTGGAGATTTTGAATTGCTTTGATTTCCACCACCTCTTTAAATTGTTAGGAATATTACTCCTTTCCATTTATTAGCATTGATTTATGGTTGAGCCTTGCATGCTTATGGATAAAAGCTCTCTAAGTGTGTGGTAATTTCCATGTCTTTGATTAATGCCCCCAAGTTAAGGACGTGACAAGGACAGAGCAAGAAAAAGTAAGCTTTCAGGAAGTAGTTGAAGATGATGCTTTCAAACAACTTTGCAATAAAACCTATATGGGGATATGTCTCAATTTCTTTTAATGTGCCTTCAAGCAATAAAACCCAGTCACAAAGAAGACATAGTAAAAATAGAGTGGAACTTCATGACTTAGGGATAGGAACCAAGGGGGAGATTCCAAATTTATGGTTTTCCACTAACTTTTGTGTCAAATTTTTGAATTGAAACTAAACTTTTGAAAATGGTCAAATAATCTTCAAAAATATTAATTAGTCAAATCAACACTAGAACATTTTGATTTGACACTTTAGTATGTAGTTAGGGGTACAAAGTTGGAGCCATCAGGAAAAGCCTTAGACACAAAATTTAACTACTTAGAAGGGGAGTAGAGAGTAGGAGAGAAGAGTGGAAGATGGAGGTGCCAAAGGAGCGAAAGGGAGAGGGTAGAGAGAGAGAAGAAGCTATAAGATAACTACATATATAAGATGAAGTAGGCAATTGGTGTGTTAGCTCTCATAGACAGAGCCATAGAGGACAACAATCATAAAGAAAGGTGAAGAATGGTAGTGGAGAGAGGAGGTTGGGTGGAGAAGGAGGTGGAGGTCATAGTCAATTTAGTATTGAGAGTTGAGAGAAAGAGATTAGGATGCTTTTAGTCTAGTTGCTGCCTATGCAAGGACATGGCTCTTGTCCACTATATAGAATATTTTTATAAAAAGATTATCATATGTCCTTGGAATGTCGGCTGCTTAATTTTTAACATCTATTGATCAAAAAACTTTATTATTGCCCCCTCTTTTTAATTCTATCTCATTTAATCCTTGGGTTGGATATAAAACAAAGCATAAGTGTATAGAGCATACATAAATGTATATTAAAAAGCACAGTAGTGTGTTCATAAGCATAAAGTATAAAATAGGCTCTAGAAATTAAGTTTTGTTGTAATCTTTTTTATGGTAGCGAAGCATGTCCTCGTAACCATATCCAATTTCTGGATCCTTTCTGGTTGAGTCTTAATATCCTAAGATTTGACGCTTTAAACCTACCCAATTTCCCTTTGTTTTGTATATTTAGCCCTAATCATCAGCCTATTCATTAACAAGCTTGGGTTAGTTCAAGTCTAAAAACTAATATGTACCCATTAGGTCATTTGAGAGAGGCCATGCCGAGCATAGCCTATTGCATTCCAATCCAACTAGTTGAATCTAGATTTATGTCTAATTTAATATTAAAAAAGACTAAACTATTTTTATATATAAGAAAAAAATAGTTATAAGATGGGTAAAAAGTAGAAAAAACTCAAAAATATTGATTGTCCAGAATGCTATCAGTAATACTATCTCAATTTTTTCTTTGAGTAAAATTGTCTCAACATTGTGATTCAACCTTAATTAAGCCATCCACCTACCAATAAAATGTATTTACACTCAATATGCAAATCTAGGTGAAAAATGACAAAGGGGTTAGAAACTCCAAAATAATAATATTTTGAATTGAGTTGAATTTACTGGTAGGGACAAGTTATCTAATATTTGATCCATTCTAAACCTAGCTAGCCCATAAGTTGGAATAGATCATACAAGACTTAAATCTAACCTAGCATTTTTTACATCCGCCCAACTCTAGCTAAGTTGCAACTAGGTTAAGACATATCATTTTCTGATCCGTTTACATCTTTTGATAAGTATACATACATTGGGGAAAAGACAAGTAATCAATAACAACAAAGATCGTTATGACAGATGGTGCTCGGTAGAGGGACAACTGTCTCCAACTTTACACTCTTCGTTCCTCTCTGTCTCTTTGTACTCATTTTTACATTCTTTACTCTCCATCTTTCCCTTTCTCCTTCTCAAAGGACTTATTTGCGATTCTTGGAGCAGATCTGATAGCATCTCTAAGAGAGAGGGTGATTATTTATGATAAATAGTGCTTCAGATATCTGATGGAGGTTGCAAAAAGATTGATCTGTGTTAATGAGAATCCCCAACAAGGTACATTCATGATATTTCCTTCATTTAATGTTTATTGTATTCATATATGATAAGGAGAATTTGGGATATAATATTCACTACAAATACTTGATCTGAATGTTTAGAGATGATTATCAATGAATGTAGCATGGTAACCGCAATTATCATTGAGACCTCTATTTCGATGTCTTTCTTTTGATGCAAATAAATTATTCTTTCTCAAATTCATTTTTCTATTTTTGATTTCTATAATCATTTTAAGAATATTAAACCGATTTTCTATTGCTTAATTGGAAATGAAGATGGTTACTGCCAACTTTTCAAGAATTCTAGATCTTGCTAATTAAGGACTGAAATCCACTTTACCTAAATTTATTTATTTGTTTACTTGTTTATTTTGGAAAAGCCATCTTGATTTTGTCGAAACATGCAAAATATAAAAAGATTTCAATATAAAAAATCAAGATTATTTAGGTCATGTAAATTTATTTCCAAATTCTATAGCAGTTTTTAAACCATATTTCTTGTCTTCAAAATTAATGGATTGAAATCTATTAATATATGTCATATAAATTCATCATTTTGCATATAATTATAGAATATTAATTAATATGGAGTGTATTAGTATTCTCTCAATTCTACAACAATCACATTAAACCTTTTTAGAATCTTTGCTATATACGTCAGGTATTAACATATTTTTTGGTCCTACTAATCATCACCCATTGTTTTTTTAGGGTATTGCTATTTCCTTAGTTGCCATGGAATATACCATCCAAAGACCATAGATTAGATGCAATTTTAGCCTAGATGATCATGAAGCACTCTAGTGGTTTCTTCACCATTAGCTTAAGACAGACATAAGAATATTAGAAGGATGTAACAATGATAATTCAATTAGAAAGAGCCTATTAGGAATAGGGCTATAGCCTAGTATTGTGCTCAACTTTCATTGGCAAGAGGATCCATTTCCAACCTTGCTAGGAGTCCTCCAAATGTTTGATATGGTAAATCTTCTATCAATTATATGAAGTGAATGTTGGAAACCATAGATATGCTATGATTCAAATTGTAAATTAAAATATTGCTGTTTGAGAGCATAGACCCTTCTTGAGTCTCGAGTCTCTATCTTCCTCCTTTTTTGTCCAACTAGAGGGGCTATATAAACTGTGGGTTGAGTTGTTTGAGGTGTTTGAGCAATATGATTCTCATTTCTAGGCAGACATGTTGCTATCCTATGGCTTATTTGGCTATATCCAAAAAGCACAACAATGATCTAGCGATAGTCCTTCTCACCATAGTCTTCTCATCTTATCACCCGCAACAACATTCCTCTTGGTTGAACCTTCAATGTTTGTACTACGTTTCCCTCGAAACTCACTCGGCCTAATCCTCTTCCTTTGAATCCTCTCCCTTTCTACCGGTGCTTCATTGAGTTATTTCTTAATTAACAAAGCCTTATTCATGATAGCTATATATGTTGTTAACTCAAATTGTATCACTTACTAATTATGACCTCAATCATATCTCGAATTTGGGGGTTCGGCTCTTATCATCCTCTACTACTTTGATGCAAATTTAGCTAGCTTGGTAAAATTGGCCTCATGTTGAGTCACTATTATGCATCTTTGTCTTACTATGATGATCTTCTGCTTTTTTTGAATTCTCATGCTTCAAGAAAAGTACTTCTCATAGAATGCTTCATGAAACCTCTCCAAAATGAATGGCTCTATGTCATGCTCATGCTCGCACTCCACCATTTGCCACCAAAGATATGCCTCTTCTTGCAGCATATAGGAGGCATAAAACACCTTCTCTACATCCCGACATGCTAAAACTGTTAATGCCTTTTCCATTTCCTTCAACCAAATTTCAGTCTCTAAGGATTCTAGGGACCTCTTGAAAGCCAGTGAGGCCAATCTTTCAAACTCTAAGATACTATTGACTACTCTTGTTAAGCCCCAATATTGTGCTATTGTTTTGTGCCAAATATTGTTGTGTCTACTACTGCAAATGCATTTATTGTTGCTACTACATTTGTTGTTGCTTTTGTTATTTTGCAACTGCAATATTCCAACCAATGTTGCATTAGTTGGAGTATTTTAGGTTGTTGCCTCTCCATTTGGGTGTTCCAAGAAGGATTATTGACATCCTCCTGCTAATCAGTGCTATAGATATGTTGGTTTGAACATGCCCCAGCAATGTTATTAGCCACCATTTTTCTTCGACATGGAGGCATTTAAACCTACATGAATCAGATAGCAACAAACATATAACGTCAATTTGCAATTTACTAGGTAAAAGTATATTGCAATAAATATATATTTTAATTAATAAAGAAATATGTCTCAAGGTACCTAGTGAATACCCTACCTGCACTCATCCTATATCTAGCTCTATAGATCAAACCTGGCTTTGATACCATTTTAATTATCATAACCCAGAGTGGAAATGATGATTAGAGGCATACTCATAGGGCATTGCTCTACAAGCATTCGAGGCATCAAATTTGTGATTGATCAATATAAACATCATAGCATAATAGGTTCAATATAGGGAACGAGATAAAATTAGAGCAACTAAGTTTCCAAATTTGATAATGAATAAGTCCAAAAATTAACAAGAAGCTATAAGAAATTCATTAACAAGAATCTTGCTTGAATAGCTCTCCAAATGTTCAATGTAATCTACTAAAGAAAACTAACAAAATACAATATAATGGTACCCCATTAGCTACTAGTTCTCATGATATATAAAGAAGGAAGAGACCAAATAATGAGCTTGACAACCCAGAAATAATGAATATCTTAAATAGATTACTCAAGTAACAGCTTAGTAGGTTTTCCTCGCTAATATCAAGTATATAGGGCAAAATCATTATATTTTTATAAGAAAAATTTTAATCAGAAACATTCAGGGTTGCTCAAGCATTCATATGAATAGAAATGATTTTGAAGGATTCTATTTCAAGTCAACAACGTAGTAGAGAACCACATTCATATCATGTTCATAGAGTGAGCCAAAATATCATAATTATCTTGCAGAAAAGATCAATATTGCATTTATACCTTCTATAGTGAGCTAGAATTCATATTTATGCCTTGTAGAATGGTGTAGAATATTGAGTTCTAAAATAGACAAAGCAGCAAGACATACCCCCCATTAGCAGGTCCAAAATATAGTCAATTTAAGAGTCAAAAATTAAAAGTATATTAATGCTATTCATATCCAAGAATTATATTTTTATCAAAATACAATGATGATAAATTTGAAAATAAGTTCCTATGTCTTCTATACCCCTAGGATCTAGACAAAATATAACAATTACTTGGCACAAACAAGATCCATCCCTAAGCCTGCAAAAAATTAACCAACTTCAATAATATGTAACATCAAAATTAGTTTTGTACATTTATTTATTCAAAATAGTATATCATAAAATATGCTAAGTCTAGTTACATTGTTATGTCTATATTTATATTAGTGCTTTATAGAAGTTTTCTTGTTAACAATGGAAATATTATGTATAAAATCTAATAAATAAAAATTTATTTAGTAGGAAAAAAGTGCCTAAAATTTAATGTGCAGAATAAAAAATATCGAATATAGTATGTACAAGAATTTATTATGAAGAATTTAAGATACTAAAATATAATATGTACAAAAATTAAATAATCAAATTTTCCTCTTGTAATTTGTTATACAAAATTTAATGTGCAGAATTTTTAGCATTATGAAATTTAGTTTTGGAATTATATATTTACTGAAATAGTAATTAGTATTCACTTTACTATTGCTTATTAAATAGAAATTAAGTCATAGAATTTTTATTTAAATTACAAATATTTAGTAAATAGAAATCTACTACATAGATATTTAAAAAGTAGAAAATATTTCTAAAGCATTAATTTATAGAAATTAAAATAGATTTTTGTCTTATTGAATTGTAAAAATATTTTATTTAGGATTCTTCTTTTCGAAACAAGATAACTCATGTATGTAGAAAATTATTTCATTATTAAAATAATATGGTGAGAGTGGAAGAAAAGAAGAAAACTATTGTAGAAGATTATAAGACGTGAGGATCAATACGTGCAATGAAGCAAGAGTAGAGGGATGGTAGCAATGAGTTCCTTACAAGAGATATAGAGATCACATAGAGAGAAAAACCTTATAGGGTTCTTGCAAGAGAGGAAGAGGGTGATGGAGTTGAATCTCTTGAGAGAGATAGAGAGAAATAGAGACATGATTAGAGATAAGGAATTAGTATTGGTTTTTCACAAAGAGTGACCAGAGAGGAGGGGGCATAGGAATTAAAGCGTAGCAAACCCCCTTATAAATCGAGTAGAACTTGGTTTCTCACGAAGTAAACTAGAGAGCGGGTGTGGAATCAAAAAAGGTTGCATGCCCCTGCCTAAACTGAGAAAAACTTGCTTGGAGCTTCTACGTATTGTTTTTTATATATTGGGTATTACACTAGATGAGTTATTTAAGGAATTTGCAACAAATCAATACAAGATATACGTTACAATTTTTTTGACCTGTTTACAAAAGCCAAGGTTTTATTTCTAGATGATCCATCAAAATATATTGAATCAATGCAAATCTTATAAATATTTGTTTCTAGATTTTTGATGCCTTCGTAGACTTCATGTCTTAACCGCTATTACTACATCATGAATACACTTTCTTTTGTAAGTTGGCCTCATTATGGTCATGAAATTAGAAGATATATTCATACTTTTTTACCTATAACTAAAAAATCGTATTTAATATATTTAGGGACCTATTGTGCAAAAAGGGATGGAATTCCTCCTTTAATAGTAATTTCAAGATAAACTAGGACTAAAATGGTTATGCATGGAATTCTTATTATTAGAGTGTTGATGTCAAGTTGATAGCTTACGCGAAGAGGTTTTTCTCTATTCTCCTGATGAACCTTCTTAGTTGTAAGTCTCTTTGCTTATTGAACCCAATTTTGACTAAAAGATGTTTGGATTATCACCACAATAATCACCATCACCGTCATCATTTAATCTACCATCATTATTATACTTGCTCCATTAGTTTTAGTACTAATAATCATAAATAGTTGCAGTATCAATAATATAATATTACAACTTTAGGATTATTAGTAGTAGAAATAGTAGTAGTAGTTAGGCTGAAAATAAAATCCAAAACCATGCAAAAATAATTTTGAAAGGAAAAAGAAATTAACTTACATAAACATTATATGATAGTGACTATGTTCACCTAATTAATGGACATGCTCACATTGGCTTGCTCATTACTTTTTAGAAAATACAATAATACAATATCATTTGACCATTACATAGATTTAGGGTGTTAAATAAGAGAATCAAAATATCATTATCATCGTTACCATCATCGTCATCATCAAAATGAAATCTTATTTCATACACATAATTGTTGCCATGTAAGTTTCACTAGTAACTTTTTGATTACAAAGCTACATCTTCAATGATAGTGGAGATTAATAATGAATTCATTATCTTTATATGTCTTCCTATTTTAGTTTGTCTTTCTTATGAAGGAATTTGAAAAAA
Organism: Phoenix dactylifera; assembly: GCF_051530095.1. NCBI lineage: Eukaryota > Viridiplantae > Streptophyta > Magnoliopsida > Arecales > Arecaceae > Phoenix > Phoenix dactylifera. Next base: position 39,648,824 of record NC_143193.1, read on the forward strand.
TCTCTTTAGATTGTTCAAGTTTTCATTCTCTTTTACTATCTATACTGCTCTTGTAGTTCACGAGACATGTTTTATTCAACACAATTCCTACCATACTTATAAATGGTTCTACAATTATATAACACCAATTCTATATATAAATTCAAGAGGGGTTTGGCCTATTAGTCCAACTTGGGATCTACTAGTGTCACAAAGTTAGATTATTGCTCCACTTTGATTTAAATCTGACCTCATATGTTTGGTATGTGATTATGTTTTGGAGATGAAATTAGATAAGATAAGTTACTAATATACTTTTTTCATTATAGTATATAAACCACATGACAAACTTGTAAAGAAAAAAAATCTAGTAACAAAAACAACATGCCAAGTGAACTAACCATATAAACTAAGAATCCAAAATTTGAATGAAATTCAGAAAATATTTTCGGGAAAACAAAATTCGAAAATTTTAATATTTATAAACCCAAAAACTTATGACATGGATTATTTTAAAATATAAATTAAATCAAAGCTGCGTTAAAAATTGTCTATTTTCAGAATCCTTGATGCATAAGTAGGAAATCATCTTTTTTTAATTTTTTGTATCTAAACAAATTTTTAAAAATGTTGAACATACCTAATGGTGTTAATTTTTTGTATTATATTTAGTCATCTATTTTATGCCGATAAGATTGAGTCACTTTCTCTTCATGCTATTCACTATGTGTTTCTATATTTTTTAAATAGATGTAATTCAAAGCTTAGGTAAAAAACAACTTTCTAAATTAATGATCATAATAGAATATATAATTTGTACACAAGACCATAAAGGTCATGATGAATAGTTTGAATCATCATAGCAATATACTGTCATGAATTTATAAAATTAAACAAACAGATGTATTATGTTGGCTATAGGGGCCACTGCTTGGTGCCATGGTAAAACGCTTAGGTTGACAAATATAATGGCATGTGTTTGAGTCCTAAAGTAATCATTTGGTGCAAAAAATGCCAAAGGTTACGTCTATCACCAATTCATCCCTTCCTAAGTCTATATTACAAAGTTTAGGTCTATCCTCAATTTGTCCCTCCCTAAGTCTATATTATAATTAGGACTTTTGAACTCCGGATCTCCTCTAAGGGTAGCCTTTAAGGTTATGGTGCTGACCGACTGAGCTAATAGTTGTTGGCAAGTTTAGAAAGTATAAGTAGATCTACCTAAACAAGATAAAAGCTAGGTCCAGACTAGATTACAATATACAAACTTGAAATGATAAGATGTAAATATCATTTCTCCTTATTAAACACTAAACAAATATTCACGATGTTGCTTTGATCAGTATACTCATGTTAAAAATTTTCATATACATGTTGAAAGATTTTTGTGCTTGAAATTGGGTTTTCTTTCTTTCTTTATGGCTCAAACAATTGTTTATTTTACTTCTATAGCTTTCTCTTTAAGAAGTTTACTGGTATGTCTAAAGTCTAACTAGAATAAATGACAAATATTATAATTTAAGTTGAATTCCATTAGTAATAATCATTTTTTGACATCTACCAAAGAAAAAGTAACTCCATCAAAAAAAATTATGTTTTGATAGAAAAGGAGGGAGATTAACCTATATATAATTATCTAAGCCAAACTTCTTAGAGATGCACCATCCAGGACTTGAACCAAAAAACTGTGATTGATGAGCAAAGGGCTGTGACTACTAGGATAAGCCCTACTTCACCATATCAATTATTAGCTTTATTTAAATAAAAAGAAGAAATGCAACTACATCTTATAATTCCCATAAATCCATTACTTCATCAGTTATGTGTGTATGTATGTCATGTTTGTGCCAATTATTTGTGAATTATATCTCTTCACAGATCCTTAGGGAGATGCAAATAATAATATATGTTACAGGGTGACAACTTTCTATATTAATGATCATAATAGATTGTATAATTTTGTACACAAGACCATAAAGGTCCTAAAGAATAGTTTGAATCATCGGAGCAATATACTATCATGAATTTATACAATTAAACAAAAAGATATATTATGTTGGCTATAGGGGTCACTGCTTCGCACAATGGTAAAAGACTTGGGCTGATAAATGCAATGGCATGTGTGGCTGAGCTAGTAGTTGTTGGCAAGTTTAGAAGACCTAGACTAGATTACAATATAAGAACTCGAAATTATAAGATGTAAATATCATTTATCCTTACTAAACACTAAATAAATATTTACAAAGTAGCTTTGATCAGTATATTGTTGTTAAAATTTGTCATATACATAATGAAAGATTTTTGTGCTTGAAATTGTGTTTTCTTTCTTGCTCTATGGCTCAAACAATTTTTTATTTTACTTCTATAGCTTTCTTTTTAAGAAGTTTAGTGGTACTTCCAAAGTCTAACTAGAGTAAATGACAAATATTATAAATTAAATTGAATTCCATTAGTAATAATTATTTTTTGACATCTACCAAAGAAAAAGTAACTCCATCGAAAAAATTATATTTTGACAGAAAAGGAGGGAGATTAACCTATATATAGTTATCTAAGCCAAAATTCTTAGCGATGCACCATCCAGGACTTGAACCAAAAAATTTTGATTGATAAGCAAAGGATTGTGACTACTAGGATAAGCTCTACTTCACCATATCAATTATTAGCTTTATTTTTCAAAAAAAGAAGTGCAACTACGTCTTATAATTAACATAAATTCATTACTTCATCACTTATGTTTGAAGGTATTTCGTGTTTGTGGAAATTATTTGTGAATTATATCTCTGCACAGATCCTTGAGGAGATGCAAATAATAATATATGTTATAGGGTGATAACTTTATGAATTAATGATTTATAATTATCTTTTCTTCTTTTCACTTTTTCTCATTGTTTGTTTTCATACAAATCTGATGTTGGTTCTCTAGGGCTGTATGATTTAAGACAAAATAAGAAAAGAAAAGGCATATACATACATATATATATATATATATATGGTTTTTGCATATTATTCCCTAAAATATTTTGTGTTCCCTTATTAATCCCTTCCTTTTTCATATTTATATAAAAGTCCTTGTAAAGTTCTCTAAATCAATCCTTTTTTTTTGGTAAATGAATAGGAGGGGGGGACTAGCCCACCCGCGTAGCAGCCCCCACTGAGCCCCCCTTCCACCAGAGAATGTTCGATACAGGTCGCAGGTTTCGCGTGCCTTCCCTGACCCGTGGGCTCACCCCACTGGGCTCATCGCCTTCACGTGTGGGTATGTCACCTCAGCGCCACCTTGATACAAGTGGAAGCAAAGCATAACCGCCAACGAGCCAATCGGGTGTGGGGCATCCGTGTGGAGTGATTGATTAAAACCCCATTTGATTTTGATGAGCACAAAGCATTTGAGTATATCTTTTGATTACTAATGAATTCAATTGAGTGTTTCAGTGAAAATCCTGTCTAAGTGTCCCAAGACTTGGTTCATAATTTTTGGATAAGTTAAGGAGTCTGTTTGAACCAATGTCTGAGACTCGAGTCGACTCCCGAGTATCACGAGTCGACTCCAAGCGTATCAAGTTCACTGGGACGAGCTCGAGTCGACTCTAGATAAGTACGAGTCGACTCCGACTGAGAACAGACAGAAGGACAGAAAGCTTCAACTCAGAACCTGTCAGCGAGTCGACTCCCGAAGTGCGCGAGTCGACTCCGATGTTCACCGAGTCGACTCCAAGGAAGTAAGAGTCGACTCCAAGCAGTCACAGGCAGAAAAGTCAGAGAACAGTTTTCGGGTCTGAGATTCGAGTCGACTCCAGTGGAACGCGAGTCGACTCCGATAGGTGGCAAGTCGACTCCAGAGAAAGCAAGAGTCGACTCTCAGCGGTACACAAAGAAAAAGTCAGAGAGCATTTTATGGACTCTGAGATTCGAGTCGACTCCCGCAATACGCGAGTCGACTCCAAGACACCGCGACCCCAAGGCAGACAGAAAACCAAGTTACTGCCTCTGAGATTCGAGTCGACTCCCAGACAGCTCGAGTCGACTCCAAGACAGCTTCACGTCAAAAGGCAGAAGACCATCTTTCGGAAACTGAGAGCCGAGTCGACTCCAAGGAAGTTCGAGTCGACTCCAAGACTGGACGAGCCAAAAGACAGAGGATCGGGAGTTCGGGCTCTGAGATTCGAGTCGACTCCCAGGACAGTCGAGTCGACTCGAGTGGACAAAATTCAAAATTGGATCCACGGACTTCAGTGGATGAGCCGACTCCAAAATTGCCAAGTCAGCTCCAGAAGTTGACGAGTCGACTCCAGGTCAAGACGAGTCGACTCCCAGTCGTGAAGGCAACTTTAATTCAAATTTGGAATAGTTGCCGAGTCGACTCCGGAAAAGCTTGGGTCGACTCCCGCTACAGCCGAGTCGACTCCTGATCGCGCGAGTCGACTCCAACCCACCAACGGTCATATTATCAGGCTGCGCAGAGTGTTCAGAACGGGCAGAAAAAGCACTCTAACGGCTAGTTTCCGTGGGGGTTGGCTTAAATAGCCACAGAGGACTGTAGCAAGGCAGAGAACAACCATTCCACTCCAACTAATCAAGCATTCAAGCTCTGCAACGTGCTCTTCAACGAAAAAGAGGAAGATCTGCATTTACTGCTTCCAACTACATCTTCCCAGCAATTAAAGCCTCCTTCTCCTGCATTCAAGTCGACTACTCTTTCAAGAGGAGACCAGAAGTTTAAGAAGCCATTCCTCATCTCCAATCTAAAAGCGTTTGAGGCTTCTTAACTTCATTTATTGTTCATATTGTTTTCATCTGCTTTTTGAGAAGCTCATTTTCTGTTTCTTTCTACATCTTGTATTTACTTGGTTCAATCGGGGATTGAGGTTGGTTGGTGAGCCGAGTTAAAACCAACGTGTGTAAGGGTTTGATTGTGATCCCGGGAAAACAATCGGGGCGGTTCTAGTCGGTGAGCCTGGGAAAACCGACCGAGTTCGTTGTGAGCTCGTAAAACAACAAGTTTGGTTGTGAGCTTGGAAAACAACCGGCTGTAATCCAAGGGGGTTATAGTGAATTCCCAAGTGAGACTTGGGGAGTGGACGTAGGAGCAAGGGTTAGCTCCGAACCACTATAAAACCTTGTGTTTGTGTTGGATTGTCTCTCTTCTTCTTCCCCTCACATCACTCACAGCACTTAGCATTAATTAAATAACTTGCAATAGTTTTTAATTAGTCAACCACATCATTTTAATTATTCAAATTATTTTAAAACCCAATTCACCGCCCCCCCTCTTGGGTTGTCTATCTGGGCAACAAGTGGTATCAGAGCCTAAACTCTTCCACCCAAGAGTTAAAAGATCAAAATGACAACCCCATTTGGATCTTCCCACATTGAGGGTCAGTCCACCCAAAGACCCCCTTTCTTTAATGGATCCGACTACTCATACTGGAAGGCTAGGATGAGAATATTCATCCAAGCCCAAGACTATGAGATGTGGACCATTGTAGTAAATGGCCCATACATCCCATCTATATATGTAGAGGGTGTCAAGGTACCCAAACTAGAAAAGGATTGGGATGAACATGACATGAGGAAGGCACAACTAAACTCTAAAGCTATGAATGTGTTTTATTGTGCCTTGGATAGAAATGAATTCAATAGGGTCTCTACTTGCAACTCTGCAAAAGAGATTTGGAATAGACTTGAAGTGACCCATGAGGGCACGAATCAAGTTAAAGAATCCAAAATTAATATATTGGTTCATAAGTATGAACTATTTAAAATGGATTCTAATGAGACAATCACTAGCATGTTCACTAGGTTTACTGACATTGTCAATGGCCTAAAAAGCCTTGGCAAGAGCTATACTAACAGTGATCTTGTCAGGAAAATACTTCGCTGCCTACCAAGGTCATGGGAAGCCAAGGTGACGGCAATCCAAGAAGCTAAAGACTTGAACAAGCTTCCACTTGAAGAGCTCCTTGGATCCCTAATGGCTTACGAGCTAACCATGAAGCAACACAGCGAAGAGGAGTCCTCCCACAAGAAAAAGGTAATAGCTCTTAAGTCTACTTCATCTAACAAGGACTTGTCTTGCAGTAGCAGCAGTGACGAAGAAGAGAATGAGGAAGATGATGGTGAGGCACTTCTTGTGCGCAAGTTCAAAAAATTTATCAACCACAAGAAGGCGTATCATCAAAGGAGAGGCCCCTCAAATTCCTACTGCAAGGACAAAGGTAAGGAAAGGGAAAATGAGGGGATTGGGTGTTACGAGTGCAAGAAACCGGGTCACATAAGAGCAGAGTGCCCCCTACTGAAGAAGGGGAGTAAGTACAAGAAGAAGAAGGCTCTTGTCACTACACTATCCGACTCTGACTCATCATCCTCCTCATCAGATGATGAACAAGAAGAGAAGGCCAATTTCTGCTTCATGGCCAACGAAAACGAGGTAACTTCCGATACGCATCTTGATTTTTCTTTTGATGAACTTTATGATGCATTTAATGAATTAATGGTAGAATATAAGGCCATAAATCTTAAGAATAAAGAACTAAAAATAGCTAATCAATCATACCTACATAAATACGATAAATTAGTTAAGGATAAGGATTTAATCATCAAAGAAAATATAGAACTTAAGACAAGCAACCAACTTCTAACTCAAAAGAATAGTACCTTAACTAAAGATAATGAAAAACTAACTAAGGAACTTTCAGAACTTAAAAATCATAAACAAATCTTAAATAAGGATCTCACAAAAGAACTTAATGACCTAAAAGCAGAAAATCAAACTCTAACTAAAGAACTTAACAAATACAAACCCTTAGTTGAAAAATTTACATATAGTTCTGAAAAATTAAACATGATACTTAATAGTCAACGAGCCGTATTTAATAAAGCGGGTTTGGGGTATAAACCAAGAAATAAACAAAAACTTCTTAGTAACTTCTTTGTTAAAGCTGGGGAAACTAAAACTAAGAAAATAACTTGCTTTTGCTGTGGTACTATAGGTCATAAAGCAAATGTGTGTAATTTTAGAAAAAATAAAACAAAAAGGAAAATTAAAAGGGTATGAGTTCCAAAAGGAACCAACTTGACTAACCATGAAGGACCCAAGAAAACTTGGGTACCTAAGATGACATGATTTGCTTGTGTAGGAGTGTCTTGCAGCCAAGGTCAACAAAAACTGCTGGTACTTGGATAGTGGCTGCTCAAGGCACATGACGGGTGACAAAGATCAATTTTTCACCCTTGAAGCTAAGAAGGGAGGTGCTGTGACTTTTGGAGACAACAACCAAGGTCACATCATTGGTATTGGTAAAGTTCAAATCACTCCTTCTATTTTTATTGATAATGTTAGATATGTTGATGGTCTTAAGCATAACTTATTAAGCATTAGTCAATTATGTGATAAAGGGTATGATGTTATGTTTAAGCCATCACTATGTATTATAACAAACCCTAATGATAATAGTTTAGTTTTTAAAGGGATTAGACGTGGAAATGTATATGTTGTAGACCTAGAAGATCTTGCAAAACATAACCAATGTTTAGTTGTAAATGAAACTAAAGATAATGATGCTAGTTGGTTATGGCACCGTAAGTTAGGTCATGCAAGCATGGACACAATAACTAAACTAGTTAAAAGAGACTCCGTGATAGGTTTGCCAAAATTAAAATTTGAAAAGAACAAAATATGTGAAGCATGTCAATTTGGCAAACAATCTAGGAACTCTTTTAAATCCATAAAATGTGTCTCTACCTCTAGGCCTCTAGAATTATTACACATGGACCTATTTGGTCCAACTAGAACAACAAGCCTAGGTGGAAATAAATATAGTCTAGTTATAGTAGATGATTACTCTAGGTACACATGGGTCATGTTCCTAATGCATAAGGATCAAGCATTTTCTATGTTTAAGAAGTTCCATAAGGAAGTAACAAATGCTAGAGAGTCTTCAGTCATAGCCATTAGAAGTGACCATGGTACCGAATTCGAAAATCAGTCATTTAATGAATTTTGTAGTAAGAAAGGGATAACCCATAATTTCTCAGCACCTAGGACACCACAACAAAATGGAGTGGTGGAAAGGAAGAATAGAACACTAGAGAAAATGGCTAGAACTATGTTATGTGAAAGTAACCTCCCTAAGTACTTTTGGGGAGAAGCCATTAATACCTCTTGTCACATACTAAATAGAGTTCTATTGAGACCCATTATAAAGAAAACACCTTATGAACTGTGGAAAAACAGAAAACCAAAGGTTAATTATTTTCATGTTTTTGGATGTAGGTGTTTTGTGCATAATAATGGGAAAGATAATCTAGGGAAATTTGACCCTAAATCTGATGAAGGAATATTCTTAGGTTATTCTACAACTAGTAAAGCCTATAGAGTCTTTAATAAAAGAACCTTAGTTATAGAAGAATCTATACATGTTGTTTTTGATGACTCTAGTGACATCTCGTCTAGTAAGAAGGTTAATTTTGATGATGATGTTGAAATACTTGAAGAAAAGATAGATGAGATGGGATTAGAAGATGATAATCAAAAGTTGATTGAAGGAGAATCATCAAGCCAAGAGGCTATTATGGATCATGGGCTAACTAAAGCTTGGAGGTATGCTCATGGGCATCCTAAGGAACTAATCCTAGATGATCCATCTCAACCCGTTAGGACTAGAGCATCCCTTAGGAATTTGAATAACCATCTAGCTTTTGTTTCACACTTTGAGCCCAAACATATAGAAGAAGCCGAAAATGATGTAAATTGGATAAATGCAATGCAAGAAGAACTAAACCAATTTACTAGAAACAAAGTGTGGAATCTAGTAGAGAGACCTTCTGAATATCCAATTATTGGTACTAAATGGATTTATAAAAATAAACTTGATGAAAATGGAATTGTTATAAGGAATAAGGCTAGACTAGTAGCAAAGGGGTATAATCAAGAAGAAGGTATAGATTTTGATGAAACCTTTGCTCCCGTAGCTAGACTTGAGGCGATTAGACTACTATTAGCATATGCATGCTCTAAGGACTTCAAACTATTTCAAATGGATGTAAAAAGTGCATTTTTAAATGGGTATATTAATGAGGAGGTATATGTAGAACAACCTCCTGGTTTTGAAAATCATCAATACCCTAATCATGTATATAAACTGAACAAAGCACTTTATGGCTTAAAACAAGCACCTAGAGCATGGTATGAGAGGCTTAGCAAATTTCTATTAGAACATGAATTCTCTAGGAGAAATGTAGACACAACATTATTTCTGAAAAAACAAAATAAAGATATGTTATTAGTACAGATTTATGTTGATGATATCATTTTCGGTGCTACTAACAATCGCCTCTGCGAAGAGTTTGCTGATTTGATGCAGAGTGAGTTTGAGATGAGCATGATGGGAGAGCTGAACTACTTCCTCGGGCTACAAATCAAACAGTCAGAAGGAGGCATCTTCATCAATCAAGCCAAATATATCAAGGAGATGCTCAAGAAGTTTGATATGGAGGGAAACAAATCAATCAGCACCCCCATGAGCTCATCATGCAAGTTAGACCAAGATGAATCAGGTAAATCTGTAGATCAAAAACTTTATAGAGGTATGATAGGATCTTTACTGTATCTTACTGCAAGTAGACCTGATATTATGTTTAGTGTGTGCATGTGTGCTAGATATCAGGCTAATCCTAAAGAATCACACCTAGCTGCAGTTAAGAGAATTTTTAAATACCTAATAGGAACTAAGAACATAGGGCTATGGTACTCTAAAGAATCTAGCCTAAACTTAATAGGATACACAGATTCAGACTTCGCTGGATGTAAGCTTGATAGAAAAAGTACCAGCGGGTCGTGTCAATTTCTAGGAGAAAATCTTATCTCTTGGTTTAGCAAGAAACAAAACTCGGTTGCATTGTCTACTGCTGAAGCTGAATATGTTGCAGCCGGGAGTTGCTGTGCTCAAATCTTATGGATTAAACAATAATTAGAAGATTATGGCATTAAACAAGATAAAATTCCCATTAATTGTGATAATACAAGTGCCATAAATCTAACTAAAAATCCAATTCAACATTCAAGAACTAAACACATTGAGATAAGACATCACTTCATAAGAGATCATGTATTGAATGGTGATGTGACACTCCAATTTGTTTGTACTGATAATCAATTAGCAGATATTTTTACAAAACCCCTAAGTGAAGAGAGGTTTAGTGTGCTTAGGAGGGGATTAGGAGTGATTGATCCATCCTAGTGGTTCCACTAGATACATTGATTTTGATGATTACAATGTGGTTAAAAATAGAGTTTCTTTCCAATGATCATCAAATCAGATCTTAATTAAGTGATTTTCCGTCATTCGGCACGATTATAGCATGAGTTTTAGGTGCGTGCCAAAGTTAGAGACGACTCGAGTAAGTTTCAGAGCCGGCTCCTAAGGGGGAGTCGACTCGCGCATTGGCGGGAGTCGACTCGCAAAGATGGCAGCAGAGGGGGAGTCGACTCGCATACTGTCGTGAGTCGACTCGAGGTCCACAGGCGCATAAGGAGAGTCGACTCGCGCATATTCTGGAGTCGACTCGAGGTCGAGTCGACTCGCGACTCAGTGGAGTCGACTCGCAGTCGGGATCCGACTTTTTAACCATAGATTTGTCGTTTCGAAAACACTTTTCTTTCAAGCCGCCACTGTTCAAAAAGCCCTAGAGCCGACTCCTAGGTCGTCCCCGATCGTCTCCAAGCCATTTTTCCGTCGATTCTTCGCCAGACATTGAGTTCTCCTCCCTTCCTAGGTCATTCCCGGTCGGTTCCGAGTCTTTTCCGTCGGTCCTTCACCGTTCTCTAGGTTTTTCCTCTCAGTTTAGGTCAAAATGCCGCGTAAGACCGTAGTTAGGAAGAGGTCCCGACCCGAGGCCGGTCCCGAGCGGCGCTCCAAGGCGCGGCACGATCCCGCGAGGCAACCACCTCCAGCTCGTTCCCCGCCTAGGGCGGTTCCCGCGAGGCCATTGGCCGGGAAGGTCGTCTCCACCGGGAGGTATGTCGATTTCGACTTCCTCTCCCGGGAAGGGTTCACCATAGGTGATAGACTTAGGGCCCAGGGCCTAGAGTACTTCCTTACACTGGACCTCCCCACATACCCGGGCCTTATTAGAGAGTTCTATGGTACCGTCCATCGGGGAGATGGAGGTATCGAGGGCACAGTAGCCGGTGCCCCTTTGCGTGTCACGGAGGATCTTATTGCCCACATCCTCCACCTTCCATTAGCAGGGGTGGCTCCCGCACACCCTGAGGATAGGGTTGAGGCCCTTACGGCCGTTCTAGGACATCCACCCCAGTCACCTCTAGACAAGGTATCCGCGAGCTCACTACCGATTGAGGTGCGGATCCTCTTGAGTATTTTGTCTAGGTCCATCTTCCCTAAGACAGGGAGATTTGATTTTGTAAATGAGAGAGACCTAGCTCTTATGTTCTATATCCTTCAGGACACCCCAATCAACTTCCCTAAGCTCATCTATAGGTATATGTGTGAGCCCCTAGATAGACCTAGGCTCACCCTCCCATACGGCATGATTTTCACCCTTCTTTTTAGGGAGTACGAGGTTCCCATTCCTGAGGGGGAGCCCTTTCGCGCTTTGCGATGGACTGATCGCACGCGTGCGGGGACCCTACATAGGATGGGGTTTCGGAAGAGAGAGGGGGTATGGGTTAGGAAGTCTACCCTCACCGCTCAGACCACCAGACCTTCACCCAGTCCTGAGCCCGATTCAGACTACCCAGACCTTCCAGACCATCCAGACCTTCCATCCACTCCTCCTGCTCCTACCACCTCCGCCGGACCTTCCTCCTCGGCTCCACCATCCATGGAAGTCCGGATTGATCCTGAGCAGCTCCGGGAGCTGCGACAGGAGATAGTCAGAGATGTGAGGGATGAGCTGCTTCGGGAGCTTCGAGGTGCGGTGCCTGCTCCCACTCCTGCACCCGTATCTTCTCAGTTGGTCCCTTCTTTGACAGCCGTGACTGACATGACGGCTCATGTACGGGAAGAGATCTACAATGTCCGGAGTTTGGTCCAGGCCCAGTTCCACAGCATGAGTGAGGTCACGAGCACCACTCGACAGATGCGAGAGGACATAGGTCGTGACATGCACACCACCACCGAGGGGGCCGAGCGCTTGTCGAATGTACTCATCGACAAGCTGGACGCACTTCAGACGTCGGTGACTGGGCTTCAGACGTCGGTGACTGAGCTCTCCACTACACATAGCAGAGCCACTACGTCTATTATCACGCAGCTTGGCCATGTTACAGTTGCAGTCACCCTCCTCATGGAGCAGAGCCGATTGAGAGGAGGAGCCACATCCACGAGAGGAGGACCCACATCCTCGAGAGGAGGTGCCTCATCCTCGAGGAGGCCATAGATGTTTTTGTGTTTTGTCTTGTTTTACTTTACTTATTGTATTCTCACATGTATTCACATTCATATCAATACAATGAGTAGACATTTTATCTTCAATTATGTGCCATTTGATGATTGGTTGTGCCATTGATTGTGTGTGATTACCTCCTTTTTGATATGATGACAAAAAGGGGGAGAAATAAAATATGTAAAAAAAAAGGGGAGAAATATGTATAAAGTATGTAAAAGGGGCGAAATATGTAAAAGAAATCAATGGAAATCAATAAAAACATAAAACTCTTAAAAACACACAAATTTGTTCTAAGTGGATTCGGTACCTCGAGGCTCATTATCTCTCTTTTGGGGCTCCTAATGGAGTAATCTCCAGAATCTATTCAAGGGATATTCGGAGATTAGCTGAATCCTACACAAGAACAAATTGACAGATTTTCCCTCTAAATACAAAAAAAAATTCAGTTCAAAAACTTCAAAGCATTAAAAGAAAATTCAGAGAATCAAAATATAGTTGAATGCATATGTTGAGGGGGAGAATCTGAATTTTAATCAAACTAAATCATTAATGACATATAAGCCAAATAATTGATTGCATAATATGAAGGCTTATATAATTCCAAATGAAAGGGGGAGCTTTAACTCCGAAATTTATTGTTTCACTCCTTTCAAGCTTGGATAAATTGAATTACCAGACATTTGAATTCATTTATGGATTTTATTTCATTATTTATTGAGCAATTCATTTTACATATACTCAAAGTTTTGTCATCATCAAAAAGGGGGAGATTGTGGAGTGATTGATTAAAACCCCATTTGATTTTGATGAGCTCAAAGCATTTGAGTATATCTTTTGATTACTAATGAATTCAATTGAGTGTTTCAGTAAAAATCCTGTCTAAGTATCCCAAGACTTGGTTCATAATTTTTGGATAAGTTAAGGAGTCTGTTTGAACCAATGTCTGAGACTCGAGTCGACTCCCGAGTATCACGAGTCGACTCCAAGCGTATCAAGTTCACTGGGACGAGCTCGAGTCGACTCCAGATAAGTACGAGTCGACTCCGACTGAGAACAGACAGAAGGACAGAAAGCTTCAACTCAGAACCTGTCAGCGAGTCGACTCCCGAAGTGCGCGAGTCGACTCCGATGTTCACCGAGTCGACTCCAAGGAAGTAAGAGTCGACTCCAAGCAGTCACAGGCAGAAAAGTCAGAGAACAGTTTTCGGGTCTGAGATTCGAGTCGACTCCAGTGGAACGCGAGTCGACTCCGATAGGTGGCAAGTCGACTCCAGAGAAAGCAAGAGTCGACTCTCAGCGGTACACAAAGAAAAAGTCAGAGAGCATTTTATGGACTCTGAGATTCGAGTCGACTCCCGCAATACGCGAGTCGACTCCAAGACACCGCGACCCCAAGGCAGACAGAAAACCAAGTTACTGCCTCTGAGATTCGAGTCGACTCCCAGACAGCTCGAGTCGACTCCAAGACAGCTTCACGTCAAAAGGCAGAAGACCATCTTTCGGAAACTGAGAGCCGAGTCGACTCCAAGGAAGTTCGAGTCGACTCCAAGACTGGACGAGCCAAAAGATAGAGGATCGGGAGTTCGGGCTCTGAGATTCGAGTCGACTCCCAGGACAGTCGAGTCGACTCGAGTGGACAAAATTCAAAATTGGATCCACGGACTTCAGTGGATGAGCCGACTCCAAAATTGCCAAGTCAGCTCCAGAAGTTGACGAGTCGACTCCAGGTCAAGACGAGTCGACTCCCAGTCGTGAAGGCAACTTTAATTCAAATTTGGAACAGTTGCCGAGTCGACTCCGGAAAAGCTTGGGTCGACTCCCGCTACAGCCGAGTCGACTCCTGATCGCGCGAGTCGACTCCAACCCACCAACGGTCATATTGTCAGGCTGCGCAGAGTGTTCAGAACGGGCAGAAAAAGCACTCTAACGGCTAGTTTCCGTGGGGGTTGGCTTAAATAGCCACAGAGGACTGTAGCAAGGCAGAGAACAACCATTCCACTCCAACTAATCAAGCATTCAAGCTCTGCAACGTTCTCTTCAACGAAAAAGAGGAAGATCTGCATTTACTGCTTCCAACTACATCTTCCCAGCAATTAAAGCCTCCTTCTCCTGCATTCAAGTCGACTACTCTTTCAAGAGGAGACCAGAAGTTTAAGAAGCCATTCCTCATCTCCAATCTAAAAGTGTTTGAGGCTTCTTAACTTCATTTATTGTTCATATTGTTTTCATCTGCTTTTTGAGAAGCTCATTTTCTGTTTCTTTCTACATCTTGTATTTACTTGGTTCAATCGGGGATTGAATCAAGGGGATTGAGGTTGGTTGGTGAGCCGAGTTAAAACCAACGTGTGTAAGGGTTTGATTGTGATCCCGGAAAAACAATCGGGGCGGTTCTAGTCGGTGAGCCTGGGAAAACCGACCGAGTTCGTTGTGAGCTCGTAAAACAACAAGTTTGGTTGTGAGCTTGGAAAACAACCGGCTGTAATCCAAGGGGGTTATAGTGAATTCCCAAGTGAGACTTGGGGAGTGGACGTAGGAGCAAGGGTTAGCTCCGAACCACTATAAAACCTTGTGTTTGTGTTGGATTGTCTCTCTTCTTCTTCCCCTCACATCACTCACAGCACTTAGCATTAATTAAATAACTTGCAATAGTTTTTAATTAGTCAACCACATCGTTTTAATTATTCAAATTATTTTAAAACCCAATTCACCCCCCCCCCCCCCCCTCTTGGGTTGTCTATCTGGGCAACAATCCGGTTTCCTAATTTAATCGAATTTTGAACCTGGGCAACTCGGGTAGAATTATCGCCTCCTTACCACCAGGCTACTACCTTGGTGGCTAATCAATCCTTTCTCTAGTTTTCATTGACTAAACACTAGTTAAGTTTAACCAAAATCCTAGGAAGATATAAATTTCCTTGGTTGAAAAGTAAATGAGACTCGAGACTCGACCTCTTCTCCCTCACTTCATTCTCTTCTTGCTCGAGACTTAGCCACTGGGGACCCTATTTAAATTATTAATTTTCTTTTAGTTACATGAACCTTGAATTGATTTATATATTCAGATAATATTTAATAAACTACGGATTTCAAATTCTATTAGCTCATAAGATTCTAGCCATATATTTGTTGTTACAGTTCTTGTGAATTATCATTTTTAATTCACATGCTTGTCAATTTGGGTGCATCAGTTATTAGCTATTCCAATTTTATGGATTTAATATTTTAAATAACTATAGATTTTGGAAGAACACAAACACTAGAGGGTTAAAGTAATACTCTATTCATCTATATATTAGCTTGCAAGAGAGATAAAGGAATACTCTGTTCACCTATATATTAGCTCATGCTCAAACAAAATTCATGAGACAGACATCAACTACAGGAGATGGAATATTTCAGTTATTGTTGAATAACTTAAATATATAAACTATTTTGGATTATTACTACTATGAATTTTTATAAATCTAAGCACATGAATGTATATCTAATTGATTCTTATCTAAATAAATATGAACCATTTCAACATTTTCCAGTACTTTCAAACTAAGTTCCCCACTTTCCTGCAAACATGACTTTAGGCTTGCAAGGTGCTTTTTTTCTTTATAATCTAATATTCATATAGATAAACCTTGTTTTCAGTATTTTGGTTAGTGATCCATAGTCTTATCCTACACTACACCCACTTCTGAGATCTTTAATTGAATCAAAGCAAAAATGGGACAAAGTGGAGTCTGCCAAGTTTGGTAACAAATTATACTAATCCACGCTGAAGTTTAACATATTCAACACATTTCAATAACCAGTACCACATCTGTATCCTATGCCAGACAAACCTAGCATAGTATGTGCCGGGCAGGACAAATCAACACCAATTGGTAACTCAATCCTGTATAAATGTTATTTGATCCTTTAATTAACAATGAAGTATTGCTTTCGACTATAATGATGAGTCTCTAGAATGATGTTTCACTTAGCAGAAAGAAGCCTGAGGGGATAATATTATGGGCATTCACTTGAATAATATGGGAGCCTTTGTACGTCCAAAGTACCGGGAATTCATTATGGATTGTGTTTGAAATAAAGTAATGAAGCTGAAAAGGACACCATATAAAGTGATTGTGAGTCGTTTGATTGTATCTGCTAGTGGTTGTCTGAAAATGAATGGTTGTGGTTCATTGCTCATTAACCTAAGATTATCAGCTTTTCCCTATTTTTTGCCGGTTCATTTACGTGTTATTGGCTGTTTGTTGGTAAGATAGTTCATCTGAGGATTTTGATCCCAATGTTAAGTTTAAAATATAACGGTTTTTTCATGTTCAATGGGTCATCATATTGGGATTTGATCACACTCTAGAACTCTTTAGCATAAATTATCCTAGAGAGATGTTGATCAACCATTGATGTCATCAAGATTTGACATTCCTATGCATTAAGAAAATAATGTATCGTTTCACAAAATGCTACATTCAATTTTGTGCCATGAAAATTTGTGTGTTGTGATGTAGAATTTACTTTGAGACATCAGAAATTATTCAAATGAAACACTTGCGAAAGCCAATTTGACCACTAAGGGTCCTCTTGAATAGAAAGATATGGAAATATTGGTAACATCTGGAGATATGCTCCAATCAACCAAAGCAGATTCACTCAATTCACCATCTTACAAAAGTTGATGACATTCGTAGAATGCTGGTTTTTATCCTTACCTATGGATAAAGAAACATAGGGTCCGGTTAGCAAAATGAATTTTTGCTTGTCTTAGCATCAGTGAACAAATATATAGAAGCTTGGTCCAACAAACTGAAAGCTTAGGAAGATACTTTTTGATGATTTGAAGGCATTTAGCAGCTTATCATTTATGCACTCCTAGTGGTTGCAGAACCTTTCATACATCTGCATGAACAAAAGAAATTCCCGGTTATTTAACAGGATACCTTTTGAATCTACGAAGTAGAAAATATCTTTGGCTGCTAACAGTTTTTGGCTATTGCTCGAGCTTGTTTGCGGACCTACAATCTGCACAAATTTAAACCTTTTGTTTCAATGCATTAGATCATTAAGAAAAAAACCCTTAGTAGATGTTTTAAAAAAAACTTTCTGGAAAGTTAAGAAAATACAATCTGTATGCATAATATCCTTGATGATTTATGTATGGGGTCGCAAAAAGGAGAGCTTGCAGATATTTTTACTGCACAATTTGTCTGATGGCCTTTCTCCTCATCTAGAACAAGATGCAACCATTATGCACTATTTATACCTCTAAATATTCACTTTAACCCTTCCTCTAGCATTAAGTAGCAGCAAAAATTCTGACTCTTGTCACAATTTAGTAAGACAAAATTGGCAAACATCTCCTTATAATTATTCCTTCGCTTCTTTTAATTCTCACTTCTTAAGTCCTATGGGCTCCTAAATTCTCAAATACTTTACTTCAAATTATTTTCTAGATCAGATATTGGTATTTTTCTGATTTCTGACAATGCCCTGTCTTGAGGCAAAACTATCTAACAGGATATCAGATCTCTATAATTAGTTTCGTGACTTAAATGAAGAATTATTTGGTTCAATGTCTGTTCAACAGATATCTTCTTCTTTTTTTAAAAAAAAGTGAAGATCCATTCATAAAGTTATGAAACTTTGGCCGGTCCATAATATTCTTACCGGAGCTCAAGTCTGAACCTGTTCTTGTATCTCTCAATCAAAGTTATCATCATCGACCGATCTCCAAGTAGGTCAGGATAGTTTGAGCCAAAAATCTCATTTTATCTGACTGGTGCCAACCAAGTGAGTAAATTCTATCTTTTAGAGGAGATGCCCTAGTTCAAGAATGAAATTTCCCTCTTTCATGCAAGTGATCCAACCTAAACTGAGAATTCACTCCATAACAAACAAAACTTTCTTTAGAGTCTCAAGTCTGGAAGGAGGGGCATGAGCGCAAAAATAATATGGAGTTCCTTGTTTTATCATAGTACTAACAATAAGTACTTCAGTTTCAGAGACGGTCAAGACTGCTGAGAATTTAGAAGACAGTGACATGAAAGAGAACATGATTAACAACAATAAAACGAGGAAACTTGAGCTCGATGGAGGAGAAAGCAGCAACACAAATGATCCAGAGAAATTGTTATTGTGTCCTGAACCTACAGAGGACCTAGTTGAAGGGATCCTCAATCGCATGAGCTGGCCTGAAGCTCTAAGCCTCGGCGAAGTGAGCAAGATGTGGAGATGTGTAGGACAGCGCTACAACCCGAAAACACCACGGAGCCCCTGTCTCCTGCACATTGGCGCGGTGGAACCTGGCGTCCATCGCATAATAAGTGTAACAGAGAAGAAGTGTTCCTTGATCAGGCGACCTGAGCTCATTGGTGAGTGCTGCGGTGCCTATAAGTGCTGGTTGGTGATGAGGTACCCCTCTACGGATGAAATGTGCATGGTGAATGTGGTCACAGGAGCTCGCGTTGCACTGCCACGATGGCGCGAAGACGGTTCTGTGTCTGTCTTTCTCTCATCTTCCCCTACAGCACCTGATTGCATGGGTTTAGCAAGAAGCATCATCGATGACAGGATGAGCCTGCTATCTTGTAGACCAGGGGATGAAGAATGGACCAAAGAAGATGGAAGGGTCATCTCCCATCCCTTCGAAATCGTCTCCTCTTCAGAAGGGAAGTTCTATATCGAAGATGGCACACGTCTGCTTGCTGTGCACTCAGTTAATCCCATCAAATTCAGAATTGTAATGGAGGACACAGAACCCTACATGCGTGGGGGAGGATTGGTGACTACTTACTTGGTTGAGTGCGGCACTGACATGCTGGTAGTTTTCGCAAGGTACAGAGTTCAGAGACGTATGCTTGCAACCTGTCATGACTTCAAGGTTTTCCGGCTGGATGTTTCGAAGAAGTCATTGGTGAAAGTGAACAATCTGGGGAACCATGCACTGTTCCTGGGGGATTTGCCGTCAGTGGCTGCTACAGTGGAGACTGCTGGTTGCCGAAGCAATTGCATATATTTCATAGAACCTGACGACAGCATTGCTTGGCGCGTATTTGACCTGGAAGACAGAAGCATCAGCACTGGTCCCAACCTGGGAGCAAAGACGGGTCTTAGGTCTCTCATTTGGATTACTCCAGGTATGATATGAAGGCTTGGCACTTGCTCTCAAAAAAGTGATAAAGGTTTAGTAGTGCGAGCATTGGTATCGGGTTGGCCAATATCTATGGCCGTGGTACGTCTATGAGTTTAATAATTATGCACTGGTTGCGGTTTTCTGGATAGAGGATATTACTAGAATAAGCTTTGTTGCAATAATAAGGTTTGTGTGATATATCAATATAATATGCTAATACCAGAAGACCAAGGTGAATTTGGGACATGCTGTGTAATAATAAACATAATTTACATATGCTTTGATGCCTTGTTTCTTACTGATATTATATCTGATAGATGTTCATCTATGAATGGTGATGGTGGTGCAAAAATGCTCCTTCAAGGTGAACCAGGACTACTTTCTTATTGTTTTGCTTGGTTTGGTGTCCATTCTCTTATCGTATAATTATGTGCCGTACTCCGTTTTTAAGCTTAATTATAATGGGATAAACCTATATTGCTGGGGAAACTCCTGGTGCCACACGTGTGCCCTTTGATGTTCCTACTGCCTTTTTTGTTTTTGATAGAATTTGATGCTCCACGTGTGTCACCCCAAGTTACACATTCCCCGGCCAGTATTTGCATTTATTCGACCGACAACCCTTTAATTAATGAATTAATAATCTTCAATTCTTCAGAGGTATCATTCTATGCATAGGTACAACACCTAAAATTTGCAGTTGTCATACCAGCAGAAATTTTCACAAATTTGAATTATACATATTAATTAAACTAAACTTTTCATAATACTGTCATGCCCCCGGACCGACATCACGAGTCGGGGGTCGCGCCAAACACCGCACACCTGTAGGAAACTCTCCCCACGAGCATACAAGGCATCTTAACTAAATATCTCAATTATATAAATCTAAAATAATTCAATTAAATAAATGCAATCTTATTCCATTGACTAACTCAAGTCAAAAAATCTCAGAGTTCTAAATACACAGCGGAACAATAATTTACCAACATGCAAAACTTAGTTCTTATAATAACAAAACCTTGCAATGTCCAACAATTATAATGAATGCCTAAGATAACAGTTCAACTTAAATAACCCTAATCTAAGATAGTTTGCGCCACAATCCTTCTAGTCGCTATCCCATTTTGGAACCCCAATAGACTAGTTCTCGGAATTCGTAAAACCACAAGAAATTGTATAATGAGCTAAACAGCACAGTAAGTAATGAACACTCTAGCTAGATAAATCAAGCAATAATATGTAGAAAATAAATATATATACAGTTCCAAGATACAAGTCAAATATTTCTTAAATTTTTAAGATTCTCTTCATGGTTTCAAGATTTTTTCACATATTCAATTCATCTTGCCGATCCTGATCTATGACCGTAGGGATCTTAAGAATTGAATAAGTGAAAGAATCTTGAAACTGTAAAAACAATCTTAAAAATTTAAGAAATATTTGATATGTACCTTGAAACTGCATATATATTTATTTTCTACATATTATTGCTTGATTTATCTAGCTAGAGTGTTCATTACTTACTGGGTTGTTTAGTTCATTATATAATTTCTTGTGGTTTTACAGATTCCGAGAACTAGTCTATTGGGGTTCCAAAATGGGAGAGCAACTAGAAGGATTGTGGCGCAAGCTATCTTAGATTAGGGTTATTTAAATTGAATTGTTATCTTGGACATTCATTATAATTGTTAGACATTGCAAGATTTTGTTATTATAAGAACTAAGTTTTGCATGTTGGTAAATTATTGTTCCGCTGCGTATTTAGAACTGTGTGATTTTATGACTTGAGTTAGTCAATGGAATAAGATTGCATTTATTTAGTTAAATTATTTTAGATTTATATAATTGAGATATTTAGTTAAGATTCCTTGCATGCTTGTGGGGAGAGTTTCCTACAGGTGTGCGGTGGTTGGCGCAACCCCTGGCTCGCGATCTCGGGCCGGGGGCGTGACAACTTTTGTGGTATCACAGCGATCAAACACAATCTAAATCAGAAGCAAATACGTTCAATCAAAGTCATATAATATTCTAAAAATATACATATAACCCATGCATCAAATTCACGAATAATTCGATTCGTAAAAGATATATAGTTTGCCTATAAATCTAGTAAAGAGGTTACATTACTTACCTTGTAAATACGATCCACAACAAATCCAATTAATTCCGCAAATCCCTCGCAGAACCTAATATACAAAAATCATATTCTTTTTTGAAAATTCATCACAATATATGTATACGAAAACTTAAATTTTAATATCCTCTCATGGTTGACCCTGCAGAAGTGCCTAGCACCCCGAGTTTGGGTTCATACCTGTAAACCACCCCCTCTCTTTATTCATTTTTTTTCTTTTTCCTTCTTTTCTTTTTCTTTTTCCTTCTTTTCTTTTTTTTTATTTTTCCTTCTTCTCTCGACTCCCCTCTTCTCCTTTGGTGAAATAGGGGATCCATGACCCCCCGCCCCCTTCTTCTTCCCTCTCGGTCAGGCTCAGGGGCGACCGAGGTGGCCGGCTCCGACGGCGGCAGGAGGTGGTGGAGCAAGCCCGACCACCCCCAGTGGCTGGCGGCGGCGAACAAGACCGGCGGCAAGAGCTTTTGAGCCCAATTTTCAGCGATCAGCCGGCTCAAAACCACCATATACCATGACTAATCACTAAGAGAGGAGGAGAAGGCCTTACCTCAGCCCCGACAAAGGTTCGGCGGCTTTCTTCCTCTCCGACGGCAATGGAGGAAAAGGATCACCCGTGCCGTGGCTTCTCGGCTCTCTCTCCCTCTCTCTCGGGCGGCAACGTGAGGAAAGCTCAGGCATGGCGTCTCTTCCTTAGGTGGCCTCAATGGAAGGAGGAAAAAACCCTAAAAAAATAGGGGTTCCCATCTTCCGCGGGCGATTGCGATAAATCCCCCTTCATCGTGTGACCTCACGTGAGACACACATGAGGCCGAAAGGCTTGGGTCTCACATTCTTCCCCTCTTAAAATAATTTCGTCCTCGAAATTAACTCACTTAAGGCTTCAAATTTTGAAAGTATGGAAACATCATATCATTCCCGAGCTTCTAAACAATCCCCATCTCGAAATGCAAGCTCACAAAATTTTGGCAAAAATATGGCATCTCAAAACTCAGTCCTTTCCATCTACGATTCATAGCAAGTTCTTTTGATCTCTTTTGAATTAAAACTAATCTTTCATCTTTGGATTAAAATGCCATAATTCTTTTTCCGAAGCAATTAATTACTCTTGATTAATTCTACATAGAAATTTAATCGGTTAAATGTAAGTAGGAGAAAGCTTTAGCATCAAATGCTCCTCATTTTTTTTTCCCATGAAATAGTGATCAACCTTTGTCTTAGAAAAACCTCAAGCCCTTTCAAATAGATTAATAATGTCAGAATTAGAAATAGGAGATCCATGTTAAAGTATTCCAGATCTAAGTCCAATCAAGTAACCATCAATCCGTTAATGCTAAATTTAGGATGCCTAAGATTCTTCCAAGCACTGTCAACAATAGAAAACCCACGGGTGAAAATTACATAGCTACCTCCAGATTATTCATAGAATCAACAACATTCTTCACTGCTAGAAAATTAACTTAAGTCTTCCAATAATTCTACTTATCAATACAACTTCATCTTATCATAAGAAAGATCCAATACCTCCAAATTTGGTTCTTTTTGTGGATGTTGTAAATCAAACTTCTGTCTCTCATCAATAAAAATCAGCGTCTTAATTTTGAATAAGAACATCAAGTTTTTTTGTCAAAATATCAACTGCTCTTAATTAACCGATCAATCGCAAGATTAGATCATAAACAATTCTAACCCACTCCTTGTAGAATATTCATCAAAGTCAATGGATAACCTCGATTTCTTTTTAATCAGATAAAGGGTTGATATTAATTGAAGAAGTTCAAGCTTCCAATACAGAAGAAAAGAGGTCTACACCAAGATATTCTAGACCGATGGTCAAGATTGATAGCCCATTAATTCTAGTCTCAAGATACTAAGAATTTTCTTAGCACGACATAAAATTAGAGAACCTACGATAGTGCAGCAACATCTAAAAATCAGAACATTTTTCTTCTTTTTTTTTCTTTATCAAAGAAATCTTATTACACAAGGAAATAGATCAAGTTATAACCTGCCAAATTAAAAAGATAATACTTTTGACCAACTTAGAAGAACAATTCAAAATGCTATGCTTTCACTGCACACTTTGATTCAAACTACCAAAAATTCTCTGGATTCACTAATAATTTTTGATCAAAATACTATCTTGTATCAAGAACTAAAGAGATCTATGCTAAAACATTCCAAATCCAAGATCAGCTAATGCAGGAACAATTAATCCTAGACTTGGGATGCCAGATTTCTTTCTATCTCTTTTTTTTTACAGCAAATAGAAGAACCTACTAATAACACGATAATATCCATATCAGTCAAAATCAAAAACATTGTTCTTTTCTTTGACAACGAAATTCTCCTTAACAAGAAAATCCATCAAAAAATATTTCTCAATCACAGAGTTAATATCATTGACCATCTTAAAATAATTTAAACAACCAATATTCTCATAATTTACTAAATCACTTTCAATCAAAATCCCAATCTGCATTGTAATTTGGAAAGATCTAAAATTTCAAATTCTAGATAAAGCCAAAGAATAATTCTAGAATTTCATCTCAAATATATTCTCCATCTACACAGGAGTTTCATACATGATCCACATACAGTTTTCAATCCTCGAAGAATATTTTAATGAATATCATCAAATATATTTTTTTTGGCCCAAACCTTAAATGACATTTCATATGTGAACCTTAACTTGTCACCGAATTAATTAACTTCAAGCTAGAAGTAACATCATAGTACCCGATATCAATTTGAACATCCAAAATACTTACATTGCACGATAATATTCCAAGACTAATACTCTTTCACTTAACTTAGTCAAAATCCAATTAATAATATCTTGAAATACAAATTACTCCACCAAAAAAACTCTCAAAATAGTCTATTCATACTTTGGCTATAAACACAGTTAGCTAGCATTCTGATTTCAGTATCACAAAATTTAGATAAGATAACACAAATTTACCACTAACAAAAGTAAACAAAGATATTTATCTTCTTACCCCATCTCTCAAACTTTCCGACAAATACTTAGAATCCTAAAAGCTAAGCTCTGATATGACTAATCATGATTTCCAAGTAATCTTAAACCTATGTTTCCTATGGCAGGGTCATAGTTCCGGATCGACAAGACGAATTGAATATATGAAAGAATCTTGAAACCGTGAAAAGAATCTTAAGAATTTAAGAAATATTTGACTTGTACCTTGGAATTGCATATATATATATTTTCTACATATTATTGCTTGATTTATCTAGCTAGAGTGTTCATTACTTATTGGGCTGTTTAGCTCATTATACAATTTCTTGTGATTTTACAGATTCCGAGAACTAGTCTATTGAGGTTCCAAAATGGGAGAGCGACTAGAAGGATTGTGGCGCAAGCTATCTTAGATAGGGTTATTTAAGTTGAACTGTTATCTTGGACATTCATTATAATTGTTGGACATTGCAAGGTTTTATAATTATAAGAACTAAGTTTTGCATGTTGGTAAATTATTGTTCCGCTTCATATTTAGAACTGTGAAATTTTATAACTTAAGTTAGTCAATGGAATAAGATTGCATTTATTTAGTTGAATTATTTTATATTTATATAATTGAGATATTTAATTAAGATGCCTTGCATGCTCGGGGAAAGAGTTTCCTATAGGTGTGCGGCGGTTGGCGCGACCCCCGGCTCGCGATATCGGGCCGGGGGCGTGACAACTTTTGTGGTATCAGAGCAATCAAACACAATCCAAATCATAAGCAAATACGTTCAATCAGAGTCATACAATATTCTAAAAATATACATATAACCCATGCATCAAATTTGTAATCAAGAATAATTCGATTCGTAAAACATATATAGTTTGCCGATAAATCTAGTAAAGAGGTTACATTACTTATCTTGCAAACACGATCCACAATAAATCCAATTAATTCCACAAATCCCTCGCAGAACCTAATATCCAAAAATCATATTCTTCTTTTAAAATTCATCACAATATATGTATACAAAAACTTAAATTTTAATATCCTTCCATGGCTGACCCTGTAGAAGTGCCTAGCACCCCGAGTTCGGGTCCCTCTCTTTATTCTTTTTTTTCTTTTTCTTTTTCCTTCTTTTCTTTTTTTTTCTTTTCCCTTCTTCTCCCGGCTCCTCTCTTCTCCTTTGGTGAAACAGGGGATCTGTGACCCCCTGCCCCCTTCTTCTTCCCTCTCAGTCA
This sequence comes from Phoenix dactylifera, assembly GCF_051530095.1. Lineage (NCBI taxonomy): Eukaryota > Viridiplantae > Streptophyta > Magnoliopsida > Arecales > Arecaceae > Phoenix > Phoenix dactylifera. Next base: position 39,674,681 of record NC_143193.1, read on the forward strand.
GGCTTAGGGGTGACCGAGTGGCCGGCCCCGACGGCGGCAGGAGGCGGCGGAGCAAGCCCGACCACCCCCGGCAGCTGCGAACAAGGCCGGTAGCAAGAGCTTCCGACCCCAATTTCCGGCGATCGGCCGACTCAAAACCACCATACACCATGGCTAATCACCAATAGAGAAGAAGAAGGCCTTACCTCAGCCCCGACAAAGGTTCGGCGGCTTTCTTCCTCTCCGGCAGTAGTGGAGGAAAAGGATCACCCGTGCCGTGGCTTCTTGGCTCTCTCTCCCTCTCTCACGGACGGCAACGTGAGTAAGAAGAAGCTCCAACCTGAGGAAAACTGGGGCATGGCGGCTCTTCCTCGGGTGGCCTCAATGGAAGGAGGAAGAAATCCTAAAAAAATAGGGGTTCCCATCTTCCTCGGGCGATTGCGATGAATCCCCCTTCATCATGTGCCCTCACGTGCGACGCACGTGAGGCCGAAAGGCTTGGGTCTCACAAATACTTTAATCAAAAATTTAATATTCGATATTTATCTTCATATATATGTGCTTCATCCCTAGCCATTGGTGGAAAGCATTCTCACCTAGTTTTATAGTTGGTGATGAGAGCACAAAAGTGCAATCGTCATACCATCTTAATTAGTATTATAGCTAATCATTAATAATAAAATTAATTAATTAACGTTGTATTTGTGCTTGAGTGCAAGTAATCCAAGAAACCAATCAACATTGGGTTTGAGCCCAATGCCCAGCAGCCCGAGCTCAAGTCAAGCCAGCATCTTCATGTGACGGAGCTCAGCCCCACAATGCAACCGGATCTCTTCCGTCATCAACGGTCTTCAGCCTTCAAACTCAATGTGCTCCCAGAATTTTCCAGCGTCCGAGCCACATCAAAATCCTAGCTTCCTTCCCCATCGCGGCAGCCCAAGCTCAATTCAAGTCCAGCCAGTCCATGCGATCACAGGAGACCCCAGCTCCATTCCAGCCGTCGGCATTCAACGCCCATGTCCCAGTCTCTTCCATGATCCAGCCTCCCACACCCGGACTGCAAGCGTGATGCAAGCCGTGATCCAGCCGCATCCGTCTCCTCCCAGCAAAGATCCCACAACACTCTTCATTCTGGATCAGCTCCTCCTAGCATCCCACGAAGCTCACGCGCCCGTTCGAGTCCGCCTCTTCTGCGTCTCCTCCCTTCCGTCTCTTCCATCTGTTGTAGGCCACGTCCATTTCTTCTTCAGCCAGCGAATCCCATCTGCAGCATCCCAGCCGCCCGTGATTCTTTCCGTGATCCCAGCCTCCACCGCGGTCGTGATCGGCACCTCCCAGCAGCCCAAGAGTCCATCGGCATTCATCCTCCCAGCGATCATGCGTCCGCCCTCTCCTTCCTCCTGTCGATCCCACGGCGCTCTTCATCCGGATCCACGTCCTCCTCCCAACCATTCCGTTTCAGTCTCCCAGCATCACGCGATTCATCCCAAGACTGCGCAGCCCGGACGATCCTCTCAACGTAATCAAGGGGGGTGGACGACCTATTTAAGAGGGAGGAGGGCAGATACCAAGGGAAGTCGTCGGCTGGGATTGGGGCCAAGTAATAGGGGAGGTCGGCTGGTTCAAGAAGGAATAGGGGAGAGGGTTCGGTTTGGGAGAGAAGAGAGAAAGAAAAAAAAAGAAGAAGGAAATGCACTGTTTTCTCTTTTGAAAACAGAGCATGTTCTAATATGATTTTTTAGTTTTTAGTTTTATTAAGAGTTTTATTTTGAGAGCACGTGTTTTGGGATTTTTAGTTTTATTTTAATAGAGAGTTTTATTTATGCTAAAGTTGTAATTTCTGTTGTTTTTAATTTCCGTTCTTCAAATTCTATAATCTTTCTTCTTTTTCATGCAATATATAAAATTTTCTTTTATGCAATTTATGTTCCAGGTTTCAATCTTCTTAGCACTGTTTTCATCCATTTTAATTTATGCCAAAGCTTTTCTTTGATTAGTTAAATATATAAATGCTTTTAGAATTTAAATACCTATCTTTTTATCAATTTTAAGTAGAAAATATTTTCTGGTAGCCCAGAGAATCATTCAAACATCCTCGAATTAATGTTTTTCTTTTGTTATTCAAGAATCGATTTCGAAACCGAGTGAACGTTTTAATTTTTATGCAACTCCAATCGCCTCCCTGTGGATCGACCTCTTACGACCACTATTCTTCGAGTAGAAAAGGTAAGAGTATAATTAAATTAAACTTTGTTTGTCGGTTCTAACAACGATCTGTTTAGCGTATTTTTAGGTAAACAGAAATTCGACAACAGTTGGCATCTTACAGATATATCTTCCTCATCCAGATTATTCACGATCTCCATTGTAGATGCTTCATTTTTCTCTTTAACACAGTCCTGCCAATCCTCATCATCACTAGTCTCTGTGGTAGGTGCATCATAATATTTTCTATTTTTGTTACTTTCCTTATCTTTTTTTTCTCTCTTACTAATTTTTGATTTTTCTCTTGGTATTATTTGATCAAAAATCGAAGAGGAAGTCTGGGACGATCAAAAAGGGAACTGCTGGAAAAGGAATGCTGTAGAGGTTTGCCTTAAAAAAATAAAAAAAAAAATTGCTGGGGAAATTTTCTTTGGTAACCTCTAAACCTTTTGTTGCCCAGAGATGGTCACCCAAGAGGAGGGTGAATTGGGTGTTTTAAAAATTTTTGTCTAATTAAACAATACACACAAGTGTAGGTGCAAAAGTAAAATTAAAGTGGTAAGCACAATCAATCGCAAACACAGAGGTTTATAGTGGTTCGGAGCTTCTACTGCTCCTACATCCACTCCCCAAATACCTTTGGAAATTTTCCACTATAATCGGCGATTACAGTCCGGTAATTTTTCGAGTGAACTACCCAACTCGTTGTTTTAACCCGGGCTAACAACGAATCCTACAATCCCCCAATTTAAACTAGGCTTGGGATGCCTAACCCTTGTTCCAAGTCTCTTGACTGGAACAAGCACAATGTTCAAGTGTTTTACAAGAATTTAAAAGCTTCTATGAAAGCAAACAAAATGATGAAGAACAACAAAACCAGAAGAACCCTCTTTGTCGTTGAAAGCGTGGATGATGGTGGTTCTTCCGATGTGGATTACGTCGGCTTGAATGCGAGCTTTGATTGCTGAGTGGGAGTGAGTAGATGAGCACGAAATCAGATGAAGTAGACTTGAATGCACTTGATTTCTCCTCTTGAAAGCACCAACTCCCTTGAGACTCTTTCTCTTTCTTCTCTCTTGAATGCTCTTGTGTTTGGTTGGTGAGAAGTGTTTTGTTATGCACTTAAAAGCTCCTTTTTATACTTCTACAAGCAATAGATCCGTTAGACACAAAAATATAGCCGTTAGAATTTCAAACAAACCTGCAAAAATGTGTCAGTCACGTCCCAGGCATTTCGGAGACGTCTCCGCTTGAACGAGAGACGTCTCGGCTGTATAAAAAATCTTTTGATAATGTTGAAGTCGACTCAGCGCTTTCTGGGGACGACTCCGATGAAGAACAGCTCGATTTCTTGTTTTTCTATTTTTCTGAGAGAGTCGGCTCGCATGCCTCGGGGGACGTCTCGGAATTTTTGTGCTTTATGCGTGGGGACGACTCCGTGACGTCGGAGACGGCTCCGACATTTTCTCAACCAAAAAGCAGGTCCTCTGGAATCCCTGAGAGAGTCGGCTCCGCGTCCTTCGGAGACGACTCGCGCGCATCCCTTGAAATCGGCCTTTCTGCCGTCTCTGAGAGAGTCGACTCTGAAAAGCCGGGAGTCGACTCCGACCCTGCGAGATGCCTCGGCAGGTGCTGGGGACGTCTCCAGACGTCCCAGCTTCTTCTCTGCGTGCCAGAGACGTCTCTGGAACAAACCGGAGACGTCTCGGCTGCCCCTGATCTGTTTTCTTCATCTCAAAAATCTTCAATAAATCCACCGAAAAATATGGGAACATGCCTTGACAATCCTTAACAATATTCTTAGTTAAACACCTGAAATGCTTAAGTAAATTGTTAATATAACGGAAATTATACTCTACTATTTTGTATTCATCAAAATTCATTAGGGGGCCAACAATCTCCCCCTTTTTGATGATGACAAAACACTGAGTATATGCAAAATTTAAAATTAAACATATACACAGTATTTGATCAGATGTACAAGTATTGTGTTTTGGTTAGAGCTAGATACAGTATGCATAAATCAATATAGTCAACTGTCAGTTCTATCCTTATGCATAAGCATTGATCTTAGTAGCTCTTTGAGCAATTTTGGCATATCATCTATCACTTTTAGATTTGAATCAAGTTAAAGTGTAAATCGATGAAATATTGATGCTAAAGACAATCAAAAGCCAAATACTTTTGACTCCCCCTTTCTTTTCCAGAAGGACAATTGTCTTTAAGTCAATATTCTTCAATTTTATCTTTTCATTTTGCATTTTGCATTCCATACTACTCCCCCTTTTTGTCATCAACAATGAAGGGGACAAATTTTGCCTATTCCCCCAAAACGCGATGCCTATTTGAATGGTTCTACTTCCTTTTTCAGATTTGCATATTAGAATTCAGCATTCATATTAACATGAAACATTCAATGATTTGGGAAGGTGAATTTTACTCCCCCTTTGTTTTGGAATTCATTTCAGACCATTTAAACTTAATTATTACAAGTTGTGCTCCCCCTATTTCATATGCATTGTCAAGTAGGCAAAATAGTGAAATGGTTGCACATTGTCAAGTTTGAACATTCAAGGTATATTATGACATTTCCATGGCACATCACAATATTAGAAACATACTCCAAGATTCAAAAAGAAGGGATATGGCATTCATATAGTATTACAACATTTGATGCCCTTACAAGGATTGATTGCAAACACAAAAGAAGGAGTTTCATATAAGCCTAGGGCTATACAAAAAGATGAACCCTAGATGTCCACAAAATGTGCCTCATCGGCGAGCACGCTCAATAGCCGCAGCAGCAGCCTCCACAAACCTATTTATTGCTTCCATTAAACTTCTAAAGTTATCGCCCTGAGACTGATTGAGTGCTGTCACTAATGCTTCAATTTCATGGGTTGCCCTATCAATCCTCCCTCTAAGCTGGGCAGCCACACTGCCCAAATTGCCTTCAGGGCTTGTCAGCTCTTTAAGACTATCCGATATGATCTTCAATTCAGCTTGTATCTCACATGATCTTCTAGTTTGGTTTGATGCCACACAAACCAATTCTGACCCTATAGCTTCCATTTGAGTTCTGATTTCTTTCAACTCTTCTAAGAGTGCTTCATGTGAAGTGCGGATGGGAGCTATCTCAGCAGAAATCACTGATCTCATTTCTTCCCTTATTTGCTGGCACACCATGGATGCTAGGGTGTGCATCTGCTCATCCGACAAGAGAGTCGATCCACAAACTGGAGGAGGAGGCATGGAAGTGGATGGTCCAGCCGAGCTAGAAGGTACATCAGAAAAAGGAAAGCTCTCCATATGATCAGTAAAGGGTATAGGGCTATGTGGAGGAGAGAGGTGGACAGGCTCCTGATGATGGATCTCAAGCTCTACAGTTTGGGATTTTCTTTTACAGACCTTAACCCAAGACCTATTTTTCTTGTGAAATTCCATCCTATGTAGTGTGCTCTCGTTATAGAAGTCAGTGTTTCTCAAGGATTTCTTGTTAGATGTATGCCCTAGAAGCCAATTTTGGCTGACACATTATTAATTCTAGGACATAATTTGTACTTGACTTTATTATTATTGAATAAATGAAAGGCATCTTTTTCATTCATATTATTATTGTGTCTATGAATCGTCCAAGAAATTAATAAGATGATGATGCATATTCTCAAGAGTTGAGAATTTGAGCCATGTATCATTAGTGATTAATTTCTAAATGCTCCTGATCGATGGATCATCACGAGGACGGTGATCGATCCGATGAGATCAGTGCACAGATTACTTTCCTTATGGATGGACGAGACTCGAATCCACAGTGTAGCGACACTGAAGTAATAGTGCAGGTGCTTGTTAAGAACAAGGATACTGAGCGTGACCAATACAAGAAGTCACTTGGATGTCTATCCACTCGTCAGTGACTTGCTTGATGTTGCAGTAGTGTGACTGGTCCTTTGACCTGCGGTGCTTCGGCTACTCACAGTGAGGTTATTGTAGTTTGACTGCACACATACATGGTCTCTAGCCATATGGATCCATGCAGTGTAGATTGGCTGCAGTAAGTTCACTGTAGGAGTAGGGTATGCACCTATAAGGAATCTATCGACCTTGATAGATAAGGAGAGATCCTATGTGATTTATAAGACTGAGTTCGTAAGACCTCGGCCGGGGCAGTATGCACAGTGGAGAAAGAGTTTTTCACTCTCGAACTTAAGTCGAATAAATCTTGATATATGACAGACGAAGGGGTTTGACGAGTTATCCATGACCTCCGTCCTGTAGAGATCCACGATAGTAGGACTGTATCACACGATAACTGCACCTAGAGGTTCACCATTCTATTCTACTGGGTAGCCACTACATGCTGCTAGGTGTCACTGGTGGATGGTGGGACTCATAGGGATTGTCTCGATGATCGATAAACCCTAATGAGTTGAGTTGGAATCGTTCCAACCCATTGAAAGGAGTTTTCAATGATATTGTGATAGAGATCGCAATATATCTCACTACCAGTCAGAATAGAACCTATGGGGTCACACACACTAGAAGTATTGACCGATCCGATGGTTGAAAAGTGATTATGAATCACGAGTAATCAATTCGATTGATAAGAAGTTGAAGAAGGAATGGGAATTGATTAATTGGACTTAAAACACAAATCCTACTTGAAGTAGGATTTCTAGAGTTCTAATTGGATTACGACTGGGAATCCTATTTGGAGTAGGATTGGGATTCCTACTTGGAGTAGGATTCCTACAATCCTAATTAGATTAGGATTTTGAATTCATCTTTGGATTCCTACTTAGAATAGGATTCCTAGAAATCCTAATTGGATTAGGACTTCGGATTCAAATAGAGTCCTAATTGGATTAGGACTAAAATTAAATATATCCTAATTTGGATTAGGGTTTCTTAAGTAACAATTAATTATTAATCTAATGAATCAATAAGACTCCTAATTGGATTAGGATTGAAGAGTTCAATTGAGTCAAAATTGATTTAAGTTCTAATTGGATTAGGACTTACCTAGATTGGATCCAATTTGGTTTCCCCTTGGACTAAGCCTAATTAGATTAGCGCTTAGCCACATTGGGGCAACCAAACCCTACCTAATGTGGATTAGGGTTTACCATGAGGAGGGAGATATGCCCCTCCCTTTTCCATGTGGAGAAGGGTGAAGAGAGGGGGCCGGCGCCCCCTCTTTGGAAACTTGTCTAGGGCTCCTAATTTGTAGGAGCCCTAGATGGCTATAAAAGAGGACAAGGGGTCGGCGCCCTAGATGAATGTGATTTCTCCTCCTCCAAGCCGTGGCCCCCCCTCTTCCTCCCTTGGTTCAGCCGCAAGCAAGAAGAGGAAGAAAAAGAACCTTGGCGGCCTCTTCCTTCTCCTTTCTTCCTTCCAACGCAGGGAAAAGAAAAGAAGGCTGCGTGGGGTTCGTTCCTCCTTCTCTTCTTCATCCTTCTTCTTCCTCCTCTCAAATACATTCAAGAGTTGAAAGAAAGAGAGGAAATCAGCCATCAAAAGGAGTCTTTGCAAGGAAGCTAGCACCCCGGGAAGACTAGAGAGCTTTGATCGGATCTCTGCTTCGTGTGGATACCCGTAGAGGCCGGACACTTGAATGGCTTCAAGCAAACCCTCTTCCTAAACCATGAACTCAGATTTGCGGTGATCATCTACCCGCACAAGGTGAAGATCTGATCTTCTAATGTATTTAAAAAGTTTTAATTCTTATCTAACTACGAACGGTTCATGAAACAACGTTCATGCGATGAACGTCGATCCTGCACATGCCTCTTCCGCTGCCATCTAATTTTTTTTGAAATATCAGCGGCATGGGCAGGTTCCCAACAATGGTATCAGAGCCTAGGCATCGTAGATTAAGATAAGAATTAATTATCTAAAGGCTTATTAGATCTGAAAATTGAATGATCATGCATGCTGAAAATTTCTGCATGCAGATTTTTTCCTAGGGTGCTGATTTTTACATGCTGATTTTTATGTGATAAAAAGATGATTCTAATTGCATTGTTAATGGGATTACAAAGTTTAGAATCATGATTAGCATGATCAGCAACCTATGTCATGAGATAATCAGTTAGTTTTCAGATCTGAAAATTATAATTGCTGCATATGGTGATGATCATAGGATTCAAACCTTTTTGGTATCAAATGTAATGACCTGCGATGTGATCTGTAATGTCATGTAATTTTTCAGATGCTTGCATGCATCTTATTTGATGTTTTGAGAGGCCTGCGTGCCTCCTAAAAGAACATGTAATTTATTATTATTTTTATTTTACATCTGGTTGTATTTCTGTGATGTGATGTACGTCAACGATCAAGTTGAAGACAAGGCATGAGATGAACAGGGGTCTAAGCGGTTGATGGCGATTGGATCAAGAGTTGGTCAAGGATCGAATCAAGGAGGCTTGGAACCAATTCAAAAGTTGAAGACCAATTGATCAATTGACGTGCATGTGCTTGTAATACGACCTAATTAGAATCCATGATCATCACCCATTTAAAGTTTAGCTTTAATTATTGCTGCGATTATAACTGCCTGTGATGTGCCGTTTGCATGTGATATGAATGCGAGTCGGGTAGATAGGTTTACATGTGATGTAGCAAACCCAATTGAGACCTAAATTAAAACCTCCTCAATCAAGTCGAGAGTGAACCGACATGAGCAAGTCATATTAGATTAATTGATCTAATTGGTGTCTAGGAAAGCATGAAAGGTGGTTACTTAATTAGGACCTTACTCTCTGAGTAAGGGGAGCCTCCCACCTGCTTACCTGGCCAATTATTCGATTATCTCTTATGAAGGGCTCAAGTTGCAAACACTAAGACCTGATTAACCAATATTAAGTCAATAGGTCTTCCACTGTAGTAGAGCTGCTAAGATCTTTCTGATGTTGATTTGTCTCGGCTGGACACAGTGATCAAGTTGCATCGGGGGGCTGGACCTCTCTATAGACATGAGATGTTGTAGGGTAAAGGTGGAGTTGGGCATCAATAACTGTTAGGTGAGGACCCAATGACGACTTTATTCCTACGGTTATACGGTAGGTCTGACTTAACTAAGAAATGGGACCAATAACTGTTAGGTGAGGTTTTCATGGCTTAGAGACCAAGTTACACTGCAACATGCTTGAGAAGCATTGTACAAGAGTTGTACATTCATCAATCTATGTGTCACCAATAACTGTTAGGTGAGGTGGCATGTAAATTGGTGGGACCGCAGTACCCACTAGAAACCCTAGTCGTGTGGGATTTTTGTTTTCCTACCAGGGGAGTGTGAGGGATTCGAGAAAATAGTGGGAGTTACATTTGTTCTAAAAGACCTTAGAACAGATTAGGATCAAGTACAAAAGTCTAACTAGAATCTTTACTCTCTGCAGTTACAATGTCAGCTTCAAACCCTTTAATCCGTATTCTTGAGACCAACCGACTGACCGGAACCAATTACAAGGACTGGCTCAGAAACCTCAAAATTGTTTTGGACTGTGAGAAAATAGGCTACATACTCGATTCAAATAGCCCCACACTACCAACACGTCCTACTGATGTTCAGCGTCAGATGCATCAAAAGTGGATGGATGATGACATTAGAGTTAAATGCTATATGATGGCATCCATGTCAAATGAACTCCAATGCCAGCATGAAAATATGAAGACTGCTAGGGACATACTGGCACACCTGCAAGAGTTGTATGGTGAGCAGAGTCGCACAGCTCGTTTTGAAGTATCCAAGAGGCTTTTCAAAGCGAAGATGCGCGAGGGGCAGTCTATCCATGATCACGGTCTGACCATGATCAAGGACCTAGAGGAGCTTGAGAAGCTCGGTATGGACATGCACAAGGAATTACAAGTGGATTTGATCCTACAATCCCTTCCTGATTCATTTGGTCAGTTTATAGTAAACTACCACATGAATAAGATTGAATGCACTAAGACTGAACTGATAAACATGTTGGTAACTGCTGAGGGAGCCTTGAAAAGTTCAAGGGGCAATGTCCTTGCTGCTGAGTTGACTTCTGGTTCCAAGAGAAAGTCTACTTGGAAGAAAAAGAAGCCTGCTAAGAAGCAGAAGAAAGACAAAAAGCCAAAGAAGGAAGTTCAAAAAAAAAAAGGCTAACGACAAAGAAAAATGTTTCCACTGCAATGTCGACGGCCACTGGAAGAGGAACTGTCCTTCATACCTCGAGAGCCTGAAGAACAAGAAAGGTGACATACCTTCAGAAGGTATAGACTTGCTCATAATTGAAACTAATCTAACGGTTTCTTCTACTTCTAGTTGGGTTATAGATTCTGGTTCTAGTGCTCATTTGTGCACTACCATGCAGGGTCTAAAGGAAAGTAGAAGGTTGGCGGAAGGTGCGGTAACCCTTTGGGTTGGCAACGGGACAAAAGTTGCTGCTGTGGCTGTGGGCACCTACCATCTACGACTACCGTCTGGCTTTAGTTTATTACTTAGAGACTGCTATTATGTACCTGCTGCTAGCAGAAATTTGATTTCTGTTTCATGTCTAGCACAGGAAGGTCATGTTTTTACTTTTGACAAAGACTGCTGTTCTATTTATTTCAGAAATAAAATAGTAGCACGTGGTTTTATGATTGACAGTCTCTATCATTTACATATGGATGTATCTATGAATGTTACCGAGCAAGAAGTGAGTGCCAAAGGATCCAAGAGATCCAGAGATGAGATAAACTAAAAATATTTGTGGCACCTCAGACTTGGCCATATTGGAGAGGATAGGATGAACAAGATGGATAAAGATGGGCTTCTCGGCTCATTGACTTCCGAGTCATATCCAGTTTGTGAGTCCTGTCTTCAAGAAAAAATGGCTAGATTGCCCTTTGTAGGACAAGGGGAGAGGACCACTGAAATACTTACCCTAGTACATACAGATGTATGTGGCCCATTCGATGTGCTAGCCAGAAAACGTTATTCGTACTTCATTACCTTTACCGATGATTATTCACGGTATGGGTATGTGTATCTTATGAGACACAAGTCTGAATCTTTTGAAAAGTTCAGAGAGTTCAAGAATGAAGTAGAAAAACAAACTGGAAAACCTCTTAAGGCTCTTCGATCAGATCGAGGAGGAGAATACCTTAGTGGAGAATTCCGGGACTATCTCAAAGAAAATGGCATAGTCTCACAGTGGACACCTCCAGGAACACCTCAACTCAACGGGGTGTTAGAGAGGAGGAATCGGACCCTATTGGATATGGTCAGGTCCATGATGAGCTTCACTGATTTACCTATGTTTCTTTGGAGAGATGCCTTACTCACAGCGATTTATTTATTGAATAGAGTTCCCTCTAAATCAGTTCCTACCACACCGTATGAGATATGGCATGGTAAGAAACCAAGTCTGGGTCATCTCAAGATTTGGGGATGTCCGGCCCACGTCAAGAGACTACAGGCGAACAAACTAGAGGCTAGGACCATAAGTGCTCGTTTTATAGGATATCCTAAAGAGTCATTAGGATACAATTTTTACGTCTCAGAGGATCACAATGTGTTTGTGAGCCGTCATGCCATCTTCTTGGAAAAACAGTTTATCCTTGATAGAGGCAGTGGGAGGAAAATTGAGCTTGAAGAGAAAGTCTCTGAAAAGCAACGAGTCATGGATCCTATAGAACCCATTCATAAAGAGCCAGTACACGATGTCCCTCGACCACCTCGTAGATCTAGTAGGGTCTCCCATCCTCCCGATAGATACTTAGGTATACTAGAAGAGGATACCGAGGAAATGTTCCTAGTGGAAGATAGGGATCATATACAGGATCCCAAAACCTACAACGAGGCGATATCTGATATCGATTCCGAGAAATGGCTGGAAGCCATGAAGTCAGAATTAGACTCCATGCATTCCAACCAAGTCTGGACCTTAGTAGACCCACCAGAAGGTATTGTACCTATTGGATGCAAATGGATCTACAAAAAGAAAGATAGGTTCGGATGGAGAGGTAGAGACCTATAAGGCAAGGCTTGTGGCGAAAGGGTATAGTCAGCGCGAGGGCACTGACTATTAAGAGACCTTTTCACCTGTAGCCATGCTAAAATCCATCCGAACATTGCTTGCCATTGCAGCATTTCATGATTATGAAATCTGGCAGATGGATGTGAAAACAGCTTTCCTGAATGGATATCTTGATGAAGACATCTATATGGAACAGCCTTTGGGTTTCACTTCCAGTGATGGAGATCACAAGGTCTGCAAGCTGCAAAGGTCCATCTATGGACTAAAGCAAGCATCTCGGAGTTGGAACACTCGTTTCGATGACGCAATCAAAACGTTTGATTTCATCAAAATCGAAGAGGAACCGTGTGTTTACAAAAGGGTTAGTGGGAGCGCTGTCGTATTTCTCGTACTGTACGTGGACGACATCCTCCTGATAGGGAATGATATTTCCATGCTAACCTCGGTCAAGGTCTGGTTGTCAAAAGAATTCTCCATGAAAGACCTTGGGGAAGCATCCTATATTTTGGGAATAAAGGTTTATAGAGATAGATCTAAAAGGATGCTTGACCTTTCACAGAAGATGTACATAGAGGAGGTGCTGAAGAGGTTCAGCATGGAAAACTCTAAAAGGGGTCGCTTACCCCTAAGGCATGGAATTAATCTTTCCAAGAAGATGTGCCCCAACACATCTGAAGAGATTCAACGCATGAGCAAGATCCACTATGCATCAGCAATAGGGAGCCTCATGTATGCCATGCTATGTACATAACTTGATATAGTACATGCTGTTAATGTCACGAGCATATGTCAATCAGATCCAGGCAAAAAGCACTGGATAGCTGTGAAGAACAGTCTTAAGTACTTGAGAAGAACTAAGGATATGTTCTTGATCTTTGGAAGAAGATCAGAGTTGAAGGTAGAAGGATGCACACATATTGATGATAGAAAGTCTACATCAGAATATGTGCAATGGTGGTTCAGTAAATTGGAAGAGTTCCAAACAACCGATCATTATAGATTCTACCTTAGAAGCTGAATGTTAAGCCGTCTCTAAGGGTGCAGTGGAAATCTTTTGGTTTAAAAAGGTTCATTACAGAGTTAGGTGTAATGTCATCAGATGTCATAACACTCTACTGCGATAACAAAGGCACCATAGCACTAGCTAAGGAGCCAAAGGTCTCACCAGAAATCGAAGCACATAGAGCGGCAGTTTAACCTAATAAGCAACTACCTCGAAAGAAAATAAGTAGAGGATCAGAGAGTAGACTCCACAGAAAATGTGGTGGACCCATTCACTAAGCAGCTAAGTCGGCAGAAAACTAAAGCGCATCTTGAGAAGATGGGGCTTAGGTTTATGACTGATTGGCTTTAGTGCAAGTGGGAGATTGTTAGATGTATGCCCTAGAAGCCAATTTTGGCTGACACATTATTAATTCTAGGACATAATTTGTACTTGACTTTATTATTATTGAATAAATGAAAGGCATCTTTTTCATTCATATTATTATTGTGTCTATGAATCGTCCAAGGAATTAATAAGATGATGATGCATATTCTCAAGAGTTGAGAATTTGAGCCATGTATCATTAGTGATTAATTTCTAAACGCTCCTGATCGATGGATCATCACGAGGACGGTGATCGATTCGATGAGATCAGTGCACAGATTACTTTCCTTATGGATGGACGAGACTCGAGTCCACAATGTAGCGACACTGAAGTAATAGTGCAGGTGCTTGTTAAGAACAAGGGTACTGAGCGTGACCAATACAAAAAGTCACTTGGATGTCTATCCACTCGTCAGTGACTTGCTTGATGTTGCAGTAGTGTGACTGGTCCTTTGACCTGCGGTGCTTCGGCTACTCACAGTGAGGTTATTGTAGTTTGACTGCACACATACATGGTCTCTAGCCATATGGGTCCATGCAGTGTAGATTGGCTGCAGTAAGTTTACTGTAGGAGTAGGGTATGCACCTATAAGGAATCTATCGACCTTGATAGATAAGGAGAGATCCTATGTGATTTATAAGACTGAGTTCGTAAGACCTCGGCCGGGGCAGTATGCACAGTGGAGAAAGAGTTTTTCACTCTCGAACTTAAGTCGAATAAATCTTGATATATGACAGACGAAGGGGTTTGACGAGTTATCCATGACCTCCGTCCTGTAGGGATCCACGATAGTAGGACTGTATCACACGATAACTGCACCTAGAGGTTCACCATTCTATTCTACTGGGTAGCCACTACATGCTGCTAGGTGTCACTGGTGGATGGTGGGACTCATAGGGATTGTCTCGATGATTGATAAACCCTAATGAGTTGAGTTGGAATCGTTCCAACCCATTGAAAGGAGTTTTCAATGATATTGTGATAGAGATCGCAATATATCTCACTACCAGTCAGAATAGAACCTATGGGGTCACACACACTAGAAGTATTGACCGATCCGATGGTTGAAAAGTGATTATGAATCACGAGTAATCAATTCGATTGATAAGAAGTTGAAGAAGGAATGGGAATTGATTAATTGGACTTAAAACACAAATCCTACTTGAAGTAGGATTCCTAGAGTTCTAATTGGATTACGACTGGGAATCCTATTTGGAGTAGGACTGGGATTCCTACTTGGAGTAGGATTCCTACAATCCTAATTAGATTAGGATTTTGAATTCATCTTTGGATTCCTACTTAGAATAGGATTCCTAGAAATCCTAATTGGATTAGGACTTCGGATTCAAATAGAGTCCTAATTGGATTAGGACTAAAATTAAATATATCCTAATTTGGATTAGGGTTTCTTAAGTCACAATTAATTATTAATCTAATGAATCAATAAGACTCCTAATTGGATTAGGATTGAAGAGTTCAATTGAGTCAAAATTGATTTAAGTTCTAATTGGATTAGGACTTACCTAGATTGGATCCAATTTGGTTTCCCCTTGGACTAAGCCTAATTAGATTAGGGCTTAGCCACATTGGGGCAACCAAACCCTACCTAATGTGGATTAGGATTTACCATGAGGAGGGGGATATGCCCCTCCCTTTTCCATGTGGAGAAGGGTGAAGAGAGGGGGCCGGCGCCCCCTCTTTGGAAACTTGTCTAGGGCTCCTAATTTGTAGGAGCCCTAGATGGCTATAAAAGAGGACAAGGGGTCGGCGCCCTAGATGAATGTGATTCCTCCTCCTCCAAGCCGTGGCCACCCCTCTTCCTTCCTTGGTTCAGCCGCAAGCAAGAAGAGGAAGAAAAAGAACCTTGGCGGCCTCTTCCTTCTCCTTTCTTCCTTCCAACGCAGGGAAAAGAAAAGAAGGCTGCGTGGGGTTCGTTCCTCCTTCTCTTCTTCATCCTTCTTCTTCCTCCTCTCAAGTACATTCAAGAGTTGAAAGAAAGAGAGGAAATCAGCCATCAAAAGAAGTCTTTGCAAGGGAGCTAGCACCCCGGGAAGACTAGAGAGCTTTGATCGGATCTCTGCTTCGTGTGGATACCCGTAGAGGCCGGACACTTGAACGGCTTCAAGCGAACCCTCTTCCTAAACCATGAACTCAGATTTGCGGTGATCATCTACCCGCACAAGGTGAAGATCTGATCTTCTAATGTATTTAAAAAGTTTTAATTCTTATCTAACTACGAACGGTTCATGAAACAACGTTCATGCGATGAACGTCGATCCCGCACATGCCTCTTCCGCTGCCATCTGATTTTTTTTGAAATATCAGCGGCATGGGCGGGTTCCCAACAGTTTCTCTGGCTCATTTTCAGGGATAGGAACCTTAAAGTGCTTGAAAAGTAGGATGAAGACCATCCCATACGGTATGCTGAATCTGGAGTACCTATGATAGATTGAGATGTAGTTCAACATGAGCCTAGGAAGATTTAGGAGAATCCCTAGCAGGATGTGGTGCATAATGGCCAAGTCTCGCTCCGAAACGAAGTCGAAGCGACCGGTTTTTGAGAACAAGACCCTGTTGATTATGCTCAAAAGCAATCTCATTTCAGCATTGAGGTCTTGGGACTTAACTATGTCAAGAGGACCGCCGTTCTCTCTACCTAGAATTAGGTTTAAAGCAATCTCCCTTTGGGGATGTGAGGTCGGAGCCTCACCGTACTTAGGTATTTGCAATAAACTAGATAAAATATCCTCATTGACTTCTACCAATGTGCCTCGGACATACCCGGTGCACCCCGAGCTCCCTAAAGCCAAATTGCCAAAAACTTCTCTCATTAGGCCAGGATAGGTAGACACGTTTAGGGAACATAGGTGTTTCCAACCTTGGGCACGGAGTCTCTCTCCAATAGAGAACCCCTCACTCGCTAAGAACTGAAAATCTATGTGCCTACCTGTTGTTACTGTGCGATTCGCACAGGAGGGAGTCACGGTTGGCGGAGCAACTGGAGGAGACGGCGCGGAGGGCTCTTCCCTCCGTTCCTCGTCGTTCGCCACCCTAGGACGCCTCCCACCACTACGCCTAGCTTTCTTAGGTGCCATCGAACGGAAATCTAGGGAAATGGGCAGTGATTTTGGTTCGATTGGTGGTGGAGAGAAGATGGATGCTAGGGTTTAGGGTTTTGTTGGGGACGATGGAAAACAGCTCGGGACGGCTCGAGCTGTTTCAGCCTATTAAAAAAAAACATTCATTCTGTCCCCGAGACGTCTCGCCGGGGGGACGTCTCTGCGATTTGCTAGAGGCGTCTCCGGCACTAAAAAATTTCAGAACGTTTCCAATCTTTTCCCAATTCGTTTTATTCAACCTCAATGATCAATTTAATTTCTTTTGGCGAATATAAAGTGAGCTTGCTTGTGATCCTTCCCCTTAATAATACATCCTATAAAAGTTTGACAATGATTTTTGAATTATCAATATTGAAATGAGGAATGTTTGATCAAATTTCGAATGCCTATGGAATAGGCTCTAAAAATAGCTCTATGAAGAGTCCAAGGGGGATAACTATCCTCCGGAAAGTCAAACAATTCGTCATCTAATTTGATAGATTCATATTTTCACTTATTAAGCACTAGGTTTGCTATATGTGACCTTGAAGTGTATTATTGGTTTGAGTAGCATTCATATGTATCTTTAGAGCATACAAAGCATTGCATATGTTTGAGGAGTTCAATCATTTAAGCTATAGTATTGAAGTCAAATCATGCTTGCATTACAAATTCAATCTACTTGCTAGGATCATACAAGCACAAGGCATTCCTTAAAAAATTGAACCTATCTTTACAAAGGGGCTTTGTAAAGATATCGGCCAATTGATTTTCAGTGCATACATACTCAATCAATACATCATTTTTTAACACATGATCTCTTATAAAGTGATGCCTAATCTCTATGTGTTTTGATTTAGAGTGTTGGACAGGATTTTTTGTTAAATTGATTGCACTTGTATTATCACATCTAATTGGAATATTGTCCATTTTGATACCAAAATCTTCAAGTTGTTGCTTAATCCAAAGAACTTGGGCACAACAGCTTCCGGCTGCAATGTACTCAGCCTCAGCTGTGGACAAGGCAACTGAATTCTGTTTCTTGCTAAACCAAGAAACCAAATTAGCACCCAAGAATTGACAGGTGCCACTTGTGCTTTTTCTGTTGAGTTTGCACCCGGCAAAATCAACATCGGAATAAGCAATTAAATTTAAATCAGATTGTTTAGAATACCATAAACCTGCATTAGATGTCCCTACTAGGTATTTGAATATTCTTTTAACAGCTTGTAAGTGTGATTCCTTAGGACATGCTTGGTATCTAGCACACATGCAAACACTGAATAATATGTCTGGTCTACTAGCAGTAAGGTAAAGTAAAGACCCTATCATACCTCTGTACAATTTGCAGTCTACACATTTACCTTTTTCATCTATGTCAAGTTTGCAACTTGAGCCCATGGGTGTGCTGATTTCCTTTGCATCCTTCATCTTGAACTTCTCCAACATTTCGTTGATGTATTTGGACTGACTGATGAAGATGCCTTCCTCTGATTGTTTTATTTGTAGCCCAAGGAAGAAGTTGAGCTCACCCATCATGCTCATTTCGAATTCTCCCTGCATAAGCTTAGCAAACTCTTGACAAAGACTATCATTAGTAGCACCAAAAATTATATCATCCACATAAATTTGCACAAGCAATAAGTCATTCCCTTTTCTTTTAATGAAGAGTGTTTTGTCTACATTTCCTCTTTTAAACTCATTTTCAATTAGAAAATTACTTAATCTTTCATACCACGCCCTAGGGGCTTGCTTAAGTCCATACAATGCTTTATGCAATTTAAAAACATAATCTGGATGTAAGTGGTTTTCAAAACCTGGAGGTTGTTCTACATAAACTTCCTTCATTATATAACCATTTAAAAATGCACTTTTTACATCCATTTGATAGAGTTTGAAATCCATGAAGCATGCATATGCCAAAAGTAGTCTAATAGCCTCTAACCTGGCAACAGGAGCAAAAGTTTCATCAAAATCTATGCCTTCTTCCTGATTGTAGCCTTTGGCTACCAACCTAGCTTTGTTTCTTATTACTGTTCCATCTTCATCTAGTTTATTTCTATATACCCACTTGGTGCCTATAATTGAAACATTAGGAGGTCTTTTCATTAGAGTCCAAACTTGATTTCTTTCAAATTGGTTTAATTCCTCTTGCATAGCATTTATCCAATTCTCATCTTTTTCGGCTTCTTCTAGTGATTTAGGCTCTATCTGTGAAACGAATGCAAGATAATTACTAGTGTTTCTTAAAGAGGATCTTGTCCTTACCCCTTGTGAAGGGTCACCAAGGATTAGATCCCTTGGATGACCATGTGCATACCTCCATTCCCTCGAAAGATCTTGATTTCTTGCTGGGGGTTGATCTTCTTCATCTTGCTGAATTGTATCTTCTTTGATTTCATCCTCATGTTGTTTGTCTTGTATGGAGAACTCCTTCATTCTGTCTTCAAGTATATCTGCTCACCATCTTCTTCTTTTCTAGAAGAATCTCCATTAGCTTCATCAAAAACAACATGAATGGATTCTTCAACAACGAGAGTTCTCTTGTTGAAGACCCTGTATGCTCTACTAGATGAGGAATAACCTAAAAAGATCCCCTCATCTGATTTAGCACTAAACTTACTTAGATTGTCCTTTCCATTGTTTAAAATAAAGCAGCGACAGCCGAAAACATGAAAATAACTTATATTGGGCTTCTTATTTTTCAGCAACTCATAAGGTGTTTTCTTTAAAATAGATCTAACTAAAGCACGGTTTAAAATATGGCAGGCAGTATTGATTGCTTCAGCCCAAAAATACTTTGGTAGATCCGATTCGCACAGCATGGTACGAGCCATATCTGCTAGTGTGCGATTCTTCCTTTCTACCACCCCATTTTGTTGGGGTGTCCTAGGGGCCGAAAAATTGTGATTGATACCGTTTTCTTTACAAAACTTTTTAAAATGCTGATTTTCAAACTCGGTACCATGATCACTCCTAATTGCTTTTAGTTTAAGGTTAAGTTCATTCGAAATCCTATTATGAAACTTGATAAAAGCAAAAAAGGACTCATCTTTGTGGGCAAGAAATGAAACCCATGTAAAACGTGAAAAGTCATCAACAATTACAAGACCAAACTTCTTACCCCCTAGACTAGCAGTTCTAGTGGGTCCAAATAAATCCATGTGAATTAGTTCTAAGGGTTTTGATGTTGAGACTATGTTCTTAGGTTTGAAAGAGCTTCTTGTTTGTTTCCCTAGTTGACATGCAGCACAAATTTTGTTCTTTTCAAAGTCTATTTTTGGTAGTCCTTTAACTAGATCTTTTGTAATCAATTTAGAAATTAAATCCATGCTAGCATGTCCTAACCTACGATGCCATAACCAGCTAGTCTCATTGACCTTGGCATCCATGGCTACAAGACATTGGCCATCTTTCATGGTGAGATCATCAAGATCTACCATGTAAACATTTCCAAGCCTATGTCCCATAAGTATGATCTCATTGTCAATTGGACTACTAATTATGCATAGAGAAGATTCAAATGACACTTTGAAGCCCTGTCACAAAATTGACTTATACTTAATAAATTATGTTTTAATCCATTAACTAACAATACATTGTCAATAAATGAGGAGGGTGATATGGAGATTTTACCAACGCCAATGATTTGACCTTTAGCATTGTCTCCAAATGTGACTACTCCTCCTTCTTTTGATTTCAAGGTGACGAAGAGGCTCTTGTCACCGGTCATATGCCTTGAGCAACCGCTATCAAGATACCACATTCTCTTTTTGCTCCCGGCTGCAAGGCATACCTGCAAAATAATCATGTGAAGCTCTTAGGTACCCAAGTTTTCTTGGGTCCTTCTTGGTTAGTGTAGTTGGTTCCCTTAGGAACCCACATTTTGGTTGTGTTTTTATCCTTTACAAATGTATTCTTATTAGTTTGAATCTTTCTTTGAACGCAAGAATAAGCTTTATGTCCACTTTTTCCACAGCAAAAGCATGTAGGTTTTTCAGTTTTGACATCTTTTGCTTTTACAAAAAAGTTCTTTAGATATTTTTGTTGTTTGCTAGTTTTGTATCCTAATCCGGCTTTATTAAAAACAGCTCTTTGATTGGATAGAATAAGATTTAATTTTTTCGAGCTATGTGTAAATTTCTGCACAATTGGTTTATACTTGTGTAGCTCATCCTTAAGGTCCAAATTTTCTTTAGCTAATACTTCCTTATCATTTTTAAGGGATTCGACATTTTGTGCAAGTGAAGTATTACTAGTGAGTAGGAATTTGACTCTTAGATTTAATTCCCTGAGTGTATTTGCCGTTTCATACTCAATGCTAAGTTCTGAAATTTTATCCTTTAGGTCAATAATGCTATCATTTTCATAATTTTCCTTTTCAATCAATAGGTTTTTAATGTCATCCTTCAGTGTTTGATTGGAGGCCTTTAGTTCTTTATTTTTTACTCCTAACATACTACAATCATTCATGAGTTCTTGGAAAGCTTCATATAATTCTTCTAAAGTAAAATCTGTAGTTGAGCTTTGACATACCTCATCGTCGTCGAATGCCATGAAACACAAATTGGCGGTCTCTTCCTTCTCTTCCTCGGAGGAGGATGTGTCACTATCATCCCAAGTCGCTTTCAACGCCTTCTTCTTCTTCTTTCCATAATGCTTCTTCTGTTGAGGGCATTCGGAGCGGATGTGTCCCGGTCTCTTGCAATCATAACATATGATTGGGTCTCTTTCTTTTTCTTTTTCCTTTTCCCAATCATTTCTCCCTCCAAACTTCTTTCTTGGGAAGGCCTTCTTTCTTCTTATGAATTTTTTGAACTTCCTTACTATTAAGGCCAAGTCTTCATCTTCACTTCCCTCTTCACTTTTACTGCTTTCTTCTTCACAATTACTTGAAATGGCCTTGAGGGCGATTGTCTTCTTCTTTGGCACATCTTCTTCATGTTGCTTCATGGTGAGCTCATGCGTCATCAATGAGCCCAATAGTTCTTCAAGTGCCAAGGTGTTGAGGTCTTTGGCTTCTACAATCGCCGTGACCTTTGCTTCCCAAATTTTTGGCAAGGACCTGAGAATTTTCCTCACAAGTTCTGAATTAGTGTAAGATTTACCCAAATTCTTTAGACCATTAATTATATCAGTGAAGCGTGTGAACATGCACGAAATAGTTTCGTTGGGTTCCATCTTAAATAATTCATATTTGTGAACTAGAATGTTCATTTTAGACTCCTTGACTTGATTAGTACCCTCGTGGGTAACTTCAAGCCTATCCCATATTTCCTTGGCGGAACTACAGGTGGAGACTCTATTAAACTCATTTACATCTAGAGCACAAAACAATGTATTCATGGCTCTTGCATTGAGTTGAACCATCTTGCTATCATTCTCATCCCAATCCTCCTCAGGTTTGGGAACCTGAACGCCATTAACTGTGTGAGATGGTTCGTGTGGTCCTTTGATTATAGCCCTCCACAAGGCATAATCTTGTGCTTGAACAAAAATTCTCATTCTAGTTTTCCAATAGGAATAATTTGTTCCATTGAAAAGTGGAGGTCTATTGGTAGCCTGCCCCTCAGCAGGAACATTGTTGAAGGGTGTTGCCATCTTGATCTTTGGCAAAGACGGTTAGGTCTTCAAGAATACACAGAGCACCTGCTCTGATACCACTTGTTGCCCAGAGATGGTCACCCAAGAGGGGGGTGAATTGGGTGTTTTAAAAAATTTTGTCTAATTAAACAATACACACAAGTGTAGGTGCAAAAGTAAAATTAAAGTGGTAAGCACAATCAATCGCAACACAGAGGTTTATAGTGGTTCGGAGCTTCCACTGCTCCTACATCCACTCCCCAAACACCTTTGGAAATTTTTCACTATAATCGGCGATTACAGTCCGGTAGTTTTTCGAGTGAACTACCCAACTCGTTGTTTTAACCCGGGCTAACAACGAACCCTACAATCCCCCAATTTAAACTAGGCTTGGGATGCCTAACCCTTGTTCCAAGTTCCTTGACTGGAACAAGCACAATGTTCAAGTGTTTTACAAGAATTTAAAAGCTTCTATGAAAGCAAACAAAACGATGAAGAACAACAAAACCGGAAGAACCCTCTTTGCCGTTGAAAGCGTGGATGATGGTGGTTCTTCCGATGTGGATTACGTCGGCTTGAATACGAGCTTTGATTGCCGAGTGGGAGTGAGTAGATGAGCACGAAATCAGATGAAGTAGACTTGAATGCACTTGATTTCTCCTCTTGAAAGCACCAACTCCCTTGAGACTCTTTCTCTTTCTTCTCTCTTGAATGCTCTTATGTTTGGTTGGTGAGAAGTGTTTTGTTATGCACTTAAAAGCTCCTTTTTATACTTCTACAAGCAATAGATCCGTTAGACACAAAAATATAGCCATTAGAATTTCAAACAAACCTGCAAAAATGTGTCAGTCGCGTCCCAGGCATTCCGGAGACGTCTCCGCTTGAACGAGAGACGTCTCGGCTGTATAAAAAATCTTTTGACAATGTTGGAGTCGACTCGGCGCTTTCTGGGGATGACTCCGATGAAGAACAGCTCGATTTCTTATTTTTCTGTTTTTCTGAGAGAGTCGGCTCGCATGCCTCAGGGGACGTCTCGGGATTTTTGTGCTTTATGCGTGAGGATGACTCCGCGACGTCGGAGACGGCTCCGACATTTTCTCAACAAAAAAGCAGGTCCTCTGGAATCCCTGAGAGAGTCGGCTCCGCGTCCTTCGGAGACGACTCGCGCGCATCCCTTGAAATCGGCCTTTCTGCCTCTCTGAGAGAGTCGACTCTGGAAAGCCGGGAGTCGACTCCGACCCTATGAGACGCCTCGGCAGGTGCTGGGGACGTCTCCAGACGTCCCAGCTTCTTCTCTACGTGCCAGAGACGTCTCTGGAACAAACCGGAGACGTCTCGGCTGCCCCTGATCTGTTTTCTTCATCTCAAAAATCTTCAATAAATCCACCGAAAAATATGGGAACATGCCTTGACAATCCTTAACAATATTCTTAGTTAAACACCTGAAATGCTCAAGTAAATTGTTAATATAACGGGAATTATACTCTAGTGTTTTGTATTCATCAAAATCCATTAGGGGGCCAACACCTTTCTTATTTAAATTGATCCCCAATTAGCTTGAAATTTTGTGGTGATTGTTTGTTTTTAATTTCAGCAAAAGTGTGAATGCATGCTTGATACACATACACCAATTAATCCGCACATAGTAAGGGCAATCACCCCAACAAGATAAGAACTGAATTTCATCACCAGATTCTTGCCCAAATTAGGTGAATCAATTCTCACATAGCTATCACTTTAATTAAAATCAATTAGACATTGGCCCCTATGGACATTCGAGCTTAATAGGACGAAGATCACCGAAAGTTGCACCAATTTCGCTTTGTGGCTCAGTTGATGTCTAGGCAAGCTTTGTCCCTTTAAGGGAGACAGTTCATCTGTTCAAGGCAAGTAGTTTTTAAGTGGAACCTTTGCGAACACATCGTGACCCCCCCACTTACCTGGAAGCTTACCTGGTCAACTCAGTTCATTAGACCGGATTGGAGGCTTAGGTGCCCTCTTCAAACCAGTTAGGAGCTGTCTAGTGATTTTAGGGTAAACATAAGAAATTGATGTATTTTTCTTTTAATGCATGCTTGACCGTACTTGACTGATTAGAAGAGTATTAGTGTATGCTATGGTGTCGTTCCAGATCTCTTGAATTAGTACCTTTTGATTCTAAGATAGAGCGTTCTATTAGGGCCCTTCGAGCTAAAATCCGCACCTATAGAACCATAGGATCTGCTCCACCTGTCGAGATGGCTGAAGAACAACCCAAACTCTTGAGGGAGTACTTTACTCCCACCATTTACACTTCTCCATCTTGCATTCGATTACCTAAAGTAGCAGCTGTACAATATGAAATAAAGTCTAGTGTGATCCAAATGCTCCCATCTTTTTATGGGCTCACCAACGAAGACCCGTATAAACACCTAGATGAATTCCTTGAGATTTGCACCACTGTCAAGATTCAGAACTTCACTGATGATGCTCTGAAACTTAGATTATTCCTCTTTTCCCTTAAAAATAGAGCCAAGCAATGGCTGAATTCCTTAGAAGCCAACTCGATTCGTTCCTGGGATCAAATGCAACAAGAATTCCTTAAAAAATACTTTCCTATAGGAAGAACGAACTAGTTTAGACGTGCCATCACAAGCTTCTCCCAAACTGAGGAAGAAGAATTTCATGAAATCTGGAAGAGATTTCGGGACCTAATCCGAAAATGCCCGCATCATCAAATACCCAAGTGGCAATTAGTGCAATGCTTTTATGATGGGTTGTCTGAACAAAACCATCAGATGGTTGATGCTTCTTGTGGGAAAACTTTCATGCTTAAAAATGAGCATGAAACATGGGAATTATTTAAAAATCTCAATGAAAACTCCCTCCACCATGCTTCCTGTTCTCGTCAAACACCCTCGAGTTCTCAAAGAAAAGGGACCATTTGTGAAATAAGTCATTCTATGGACCTGTCTAGCAAGGTAGATGCATTGTCCCATAAGATTGACCAACTGATGATAGGAGGACATGTCGTTAGCTCTTTCCAAGCACAAGTGTGTGCTATCTGTTCTAGCCCATCCCACCTTATTCATGAGTGCCCCTCAGCACCCCAATTCTCCGAACTCGTGCAAGAACACATCAATGCTGCTCAAACACAGCCCAGATCGGGTAATGACCCATTTTCCAATATATATAATCCGGGATGGCGGAATCATCCAAACTTTTCTTGGAAACAGCAAGCTTCGAATACTGCCCAACCCTACTCCCAAAATTTTTAAAACCCTCAAAATTTTCAAACCCCACAAAATATTCATCCCTACCATTCCTCGACTCAATTTCAACACAATCCTCCTCCACCCCAAAGAAACACAGCCTTTGAGGAGAAAGTGTTGACCACCCTTCAAGGTTTGGAAACCATTACACAATTGGTGCACTCTCACACGCAATCCATCGCCAAGCTAGAATCCCAAATGGGGCAACTAGCTAATGCACTGAACAAGCGAGAGGAAGGAAAGCTTCCAAGCCAACCACTAAGTAATCCTAGGGGACAATACATAGCTCAAGAAAATCAACTAAATACAATTCATCATGAAGAAGCCAATGCTTTGACTACCCTAAGGAGTGGACGTGTAGTAGACAATAAGATTGGAGAGGATAACAATAAGGAAGGTGGAGAAGAGGATAGAAATGTGTCAAATGAAAATCTAAAACCTTCTTCTTCTTCAGCTAGTCCACCTTTTGCCAAAACTCACATTCCAAAAGTCTCATTTTCTGAAGCTCTTAATTCACCCTCTTCCTTTAGCAAAAAGGAAACTTCACTAGAGAAGATGATGGAGGTTTTCAAACAAGTCAAAATCGACCTTCCACTTCTTGATGCTATTTGACAAGTTCCCTCCTATACCAAATTTTTCAAAGACCTTTGTACCCAAAAGCAAAAAATCTAGGCCACATGTGCCTAAAAAGGTCTTCCTAACTGAGCAAGTGAGTTCTATTCTCCAACACAACACCCCTCCAAAATTCAAAGATCCTGGTGCTCCCACCATCTCCTGCGTCTTAGAAAATAATTTTATTGATTAAGCACTCTTAGATCTAGGGGCAAGTGTCAACCTTTTACCTTACTCAGTTTATGAGAAACTTGGGTTAGGTGAGTTAAAACCAACCTCGGTATCCCTTCAATTGGCTGATCGATCTGTAAAAACACCACGTAGGATAATTGAAGATGTTCTTGTCAAGGTAGATAAATTCTATTTTCCAGTAGATTTTATCGTCCTTGATATGGAACATGAGCCTAATCCTAAGAAACAAATCCCCGTAATCCTTGGACGCCCCTTTTTAGCAACAGCCAATGCGTGCATCAATTGTAAAACGGGGGTAATGAACATATCATTTGGGAACATGAAGGTAAAAGTAAATGTGTTCAATACGGCCGACCAACCCGTGAGGAAAGTTGAGTGCTTCCTAATAGACAAAATGGAATATCTCGTAGAAGAAGCCCTTCCCTATATTTTGGCAGATGACCCTCTGAAAATATGCTTGGCCCATTTTAACTTTGCTATAGACAAGGCTATAGAAGCAGTCAACTCCTTGTCCGACAATCAGTCTTCCACAAATTTTCTTCCTTGAAGAACTCGGCATGAACCCAGTATGATTTGATAAGGATGCGTTGCGTCTGGCTGAAGACATTAAACTTAGCGTTTGTTGGGAGGCAACCCAATTTTCGTAGGACATTTTCGCATTTTTTTTATTGCATTTTTTTTATTAATGTCTTGATAGGAGTCCTCATATTACTAATGCGACTAAGGTAAAATGCTTCCATCCTCCATATGCATCATATTTTCGTCCAAAATAAAATAAAATAAAATTTTAAAAAATAATATAATATTAAAAAAAATATTGAGGACAATGTCTGATCTAGGTTAGAGGGTATAGGATTCGAATTTTTTAAGAAATTTTTCGCATTTTCGCATTTTTGAATAAGTTTTTCAAAAAAAATCCTAATTTCTATGCCTTAGTGCTAAAATGATAAATACACAAAGTATATAAAATCTAAAAAGTCCAATGATTAGTCAGGAGTAAGACAATTTAAGTTCTTTTTATTAAAGGTTCTTTTAGCGAGTTGTAAGATAATTTTTACTTTGGAATTTCACAACACACATGGCCTGCCCTTCTAAGGGTTAGGTTCAACATTATGTTGTTAAGTCTGGTAGCAACCTTGAGTCCTGATGAATCATACCTATCTAATTCACTATTATCCCATATTTATTAAAAGAAAAAAAAGTGAATTCAGTCAGGTACATCAAAAAGGGCTACCTATCGTTAAAGGTCAGCGGGCTTATGATGATGAATCCGAGCATAGATCCGTAGGGAAGTCTTGATGCCCAACACCTTATGCCATCTGGTGTGGGAGTGTTGACTGAATGCTCGCTACACGGAGGAATCATTACAAGAGTAAAAGTGCATAATTTATTTATAAATATAAAATATATATATATATAAACAGAGAAAGAAAAAATAATATTGATCTTGAAAAAGACGATAGTGTGAAAGCCGTCGTTGTAAAAAAATTCGAGTAAACTGGAATATTACAGATAAAGCCCATGAGGTATTAAAGTAAACATCCACAACTCTCGAAATTCTGCAAGATAGGATGATTTTGAATCAGTGATTAGGTCTTATCTGACCAATTCTTGAAAACTACTAGCTTTAGCAATATTTTGGAGGAATCTAAAGCCTTAGCTTGTGTATGGTCCAGATTTCACCGAGCACCCAAGTGTAAAAAGTCTTACAACTCCCTAACGGAAACTTAATGACCTCAACTTGAATTGCATTTTGACCTAGGCTTTGGGCTGACTTAATAATTAAAACTTTGTGTGCTTTTGAAATTATTGGCACTTATGCATTTGAAATCAGATTTTATAAAACAGTAAAATAAATTCTTTAGGTAGAGACAGCAGTTTGTGGGTATCTGAGCCGGAAACCCTCACGAGACAAAATTCGTCCACTAGGGCCACCTAGGGGTTTAAAGCCTTATTGCATACGGTAAATGCAATCGCGATTCCTGCGAAAGTGAGTTAATTTTTTTTTTTTGCTCGAAGACTAGCAAAATATAGGTTGGGGGATGTGATAAGTGCTAAATAATGTACAAATTAATATTTTATTCGTAGCACTTATCATTATTTTAATTCACATATTTTGTAAATTTAACTAAAAAATTGTGTTACCTTCATCATTGCATTTGAATAAATTATTAAAGGTAATTCGAGTTCTACTTATTTACTGATTAAGCTTAATGTATGCAGGTCGAGTCAAGCTTAATTAGGTAAAGCCTAAACTGACAATGCATCATTTCACAATTTTACATCCTCTAGAGTCGACTCCAAGAACTCTTCTCCAAAACCCAGTGCTTCCTATAAATCCCTTCAATTATTTGTCTCTCAGATCTCAAAGTATACCATCTATAGTCACACGGATCCCAAAGAATTATAACCATTGGGCTCTTCCCAGCCGAAGGAAATCACACATTCAAATCAAATCTCCTCATCTCAAAACAACCAATCTTCATCCTAATAGCCTTCATTCGGACCCAAAAAGGGAACCAAGAATTAGAGCTGGATTCTTCTCATTTGCGATGGCTTCCCTCCCAGCCAGATAAGCATGTCATTCTATTCCGCATCCAAGAACAATCTGTTCTCAATCTTCCCAGCATCCTACATCCTTCCGCATTGTTCTCCCACAAATCGAGCCATATCCAAGCTCATCTACTCCGAGATCTTCCCAACATCTCTCCCCTACATCCAATAGATTCAGCTTCATCTCCAACAAAAAAATCCTTCATCCCAAACTTCCTTAACTTCTCTTCATCCCGCATCGTCCACGGACGTGATCCATCCTTATCCAAGCAAACCTCTCAGCATCAAAGGATCACGTCCACGAATCAAACCAAGTTTCCTCCCGTATCCAACGAGCAAAACCAATCCTTCGTCCACGGATTTCTGCCAGCCTCCCTTCGGATCGCGTTCGTGATCTACTTCATCCCATGAACTCATCAAATCCCCTGCGTCTCGGATTACATCCTTATTCCAACCAAGTATCAAGATCTCATCTCCCTGTTATCAGCCGAAATTCCAACATCCTAGCTTCCCTGTTCCTATCTTTCCCGAGCATATCCGCCCAAGATAAATCCTATCTAACCTTCAGAACAAACTCCCTCTTCTTCCGAATCGATCTCACGTTCATTCCGTTTGCGATGGCCTTTAACTCATCCCCTGTTTCAGCGGAACAGAACCATCATGAGCTTCAGCCGTTTCTTCCGTTCTCAGCAGCTCAATCTTCTGAATCCATCCAAACAACTTCCCGACTCCAATAATCTCAGCATCCTATGAGAACCAACCTATCAAATTCGTTCCAAAGATCCTCTATTCTCAGCCATATCCACTGGTTTCAAGCCTCCCGCATCTCCATCTCGGCTGTAAGCTCAACCTGACGTCCACGTCCTCGCCATCACCTGCAACTGAGGATCAAGCTGACTTCAGCCAACCAATCCAGCCGTTCGGCGAGCTTCAAGGATCCAGCAATCAACACATCAGCTCCCAGCTCAACTTCTCCCACATCCGGATCTCCCGCATCCAGTCGGGATGAGCATCCCGAACAAATCTCAGCTTCATCAGCTTGATCCATCCTTATCTCCATCCAAACTTCTTCGCAGCGACGGGAGGTAGGCAGCCTATATAAAGAGAAGAGTTCTTCTCTTCGGGAGCAATTTTTCTTCGGAGGAGGCCGAGTTCCATAGATAAAGGAGGGAGAGATAATAGTTTGGTTATTGTGGGAATAACTCCCCAAAGAAAGAAAAAAAATATATGATGAAGGGAGTTTGATTCTTATCCAGTTTGTGTTGGGATGAGTCTGAGAGGGAAGATGAAGAAGGGAGGAACCCAGTCATGATGAAGGCCTTCTGCATCGTTGCTGCTACCCCCCATACGGCTGTTCTCCTCTCTAGGGCCGGATGCAACCCTAACAAAGGGCCAAGGGTTTTGTATTTTTGATTTTTATTCTTGGAGTTGTATAAACTTTATTTTGTTCTTAATGAATATTTTATTTCATCTCATATTTAATTTCTATGATTTTAAGTATGATGTTTATACAATTGTTCTTCATGATCACTAAGTTAATAGAAGATCACCCATGCCTAGGAAAGATGCAGTGTCCTGCCACATTAGTTTAGGATAGACATTTCATGCCAACCGAAGATGGATGTTCCTAAATTACTTTTGTGAGATTTTATTTGAATGCTGATTAGGCTTGTAGCCAATTTGCATGTTAATTCAAGAATAAATTAAAATACAATTAACCCTCGTTTCGATGTTAGTGGTGAATTTTTTGCCCTAGGTTCTTCCAAACTGGTATCATTTTAATTGCATTTTGTTCATTAAAATTTCTTAGTTTAATTTTCTTCACAAACTCTTCTTTTTTTAAATATTTTTAAGAAAACAACTGTACCTCAATTTCTGTAGATCGATACCCGTAATCACTATCCTACCAGATACGTGCTATTGCGTGGTCTTTAAAGTTGACTATCAAAAGCCACTCATTTATATGATACTATCTTGCACCTCACTACATTCTTGACTTGTTAGCAGATAGATGGGAAGTAATAAAACTTGAGTTAGAGTCTGCTTAAATATGATAGCAATAAGTTTCTATTGTCCTTGCACTTCTAGGTTCATACAGTAATACTTGTTCAAATTTCGAGTTAAAAAAAAAAAATTGAAAATCCCTGACTAATGAAGTTTGTGGGTAACTTCACTGCAAACCCTCACGAGACAACACTCGTCCACTAGGGTAACCTAGGGGTTTAAAGGTTTGTTGCACATGCTAAGTGCAATCGTAATGCTCTATAGTTCATGTATATTTATGTACATATAATAAACAACACTTTTGCACTCTTATTTTATCATTTTCACACTAAATTGCTAGAGACTAGCAATAAGCTAGTTGGGGGGTGTGATGAGAGCACAAAAGTGCAATCGTCATACCATCTTAATTAGTATTATAGCTAATCATTAATAATAAAATTAACTAATAAACGTTGTATTTGTGCTTGAGTGCAAGTAATCCAAGAAACCAATCAACATTGGGTTTGAGCCCAATGCCCAGCAGCCCGAGCTCAAGTCAAGCTAGCATCTTCACGTGACGGAGCTTAGCCCCACGATGCAACAGGATATCTTCCGTCATCAACGGTCTCCAGCCTTCAAACCCAACGTGCTTCCAGAATTTTCCAGCATCCGAGCCGCATCAAAATCCTAGCTTCCTTCCCCATCGCGGCAGCCCGAGCTCAATTCAAGTCCAGCCAGTCCATGTGATCACGGGAGACCCCAGCTCCATTCCAGCCATCAGCATTCAACGCCCATGTCCCAGACTCTTTCATGATCCAGCCTCCCACACCCGGAATGCAAGCGTGATGCAAGCCGTGATCCAGCCGCATCTGTCTCCTCCCAGCAAAGATCCCACAACACTCTTCATTCCGGATCAGCTCCTCCTAGCATCCCATGAAGCTCACGCACCCGTCCGAGTCCGCCTCTTCCACGTCTCCTCCCTTCCGTCTCTTCCGTCCGTTGCAGGCCACGTCCATTTCTTCTTCAGCCAGCGAATCCCATCTGCAGCATCCCAGCCGCCCGTGATTCTTCCCGTGATCCCAGCCTCCACTGCGGCCGTGATCGGCTCCTCCTAGCAGCCCAAGAGTCCGTCGGCATTCATCCTCCCAGCGATCATGCATCCGCCCTCTCCTTCCTCCCGTCAATCCCGCGGCGCTCTTCATCTGGATCCACGTCCTCCTCCCAACCATTCCGTTTCAGTCTCCCAGCGTCACGCGATTCATCCCAAGATTGTGCAGCCCGGACGATCCTCTCAACGTAATCAGGGGGGGTGGACGACCTATTTAAGAGGGAGGAGGGCAGATACCAAGGGAAGTCGTCGGTTGGGATTGGGGCCAAGTAACAGGGGAGGTCGGCTGGTTCAAGAAGGAACAGGGGAGAGGGTTCGGTTTGGGAGAGAAGAGAGAAAGAAAAAAAAAGAGAAGGAAATGCTCTGTTTTCTCTTTTGAAAATAGAGCATGTTCTAATATGATTTTTTAGTTTTTAATTTTATTAAGAGTTTTATTTTGGGAGCATGTGTTTTGGGGTTTTTAGTTTTATTTTAATAGAGAGTTTTATTTATGCTAAAGTTGTAATTTCTGTTGTTTTTAATTTTCGTTCTTCAAATTCTGTAATCTTTCTTCTTTTTCATGCAATATATGAAATTTTCTTTTATGCAATTTATGTTCTAGGTTTCAATCTTCTTAGCACTATTTTCATCCATTTTAATTTATGCCAAAGCTTTTCTTTGATTAGTTAAATATATAAATGCTTTTAGAATTTAAATACCTATTTTTTTGTCAATTTCAAGTAGAAAATATTCTCTGGTAGCCCAGAGAATCATTCAAACATCCTCGAAGTAATATTTTTCTTTTGTTATTCAAGAATCGATTTCGAAACCAAGTGAACGTTTTAATTTTTATGCAACTTCAATCGCCTCCCTGTGGATCGATCTCTTACGACCACTATTCTTCGAGTAGAAAAGGTAAGAGTATAATTAAATTAAACTTTGTTTGTCGGTTCTAATAACGTTCTGTTTAGCATATTTTTAGATAAACAGAAATTCGATAACAGTTGGCATCTTACAGATATATCTTCCTCATCCAGATTATTCACAATCTCCGTTGTAGATGCTTCATTTTTCTCTTTAACACAGTCCTGCCAATCCTCATCATCACTAGTCTCTGTGGTAGGTGCATCATAATTGACTCTTGAACTCTTATCTCTTTTTGATCTAGCACCTTTCTATTTTCTCGAGTAAGAAAATGAGAATCAGTATTGCTCTGGATCTTTTACCTTCTCTCTATTTATTCTTTTTCTTTCTCATGCCTTTTTTAAATGTTCTTCTTTCTTTTGGTAAATTGGATGATCTAAATTAAACGAGAATAGATTCATCTGTGGGAGTTAGAAAATAAAATATTACAAAACTGGATAGAAAAATCAACCGAGGATGCCTATAGAGTAGATCTTGTATGGTTCGCCACATATAATACCATCCAATCAACAACATTGTTCGCTTCTCTATAAATATGCAAAACCTTAAAAGGTAGTAGTGATTGCAATAGTCTCCAGCAATCCTATAAAAGAGGGGCAACCTATTCTCAAGAGGAGGCAAATCAGAAAACCATTTGATAACTATCACATAATTGCTCTCCAAATAATTCGTGGAGCCAACAATTCATATACAACATAATTCAGTCCCTCCTATGCCGCCTGCAACTCTGCCATTGAAATTATGGTATCAAAATTTGTAACACCACCTACTGCTATAAAAGCATTCGAATAACAAAAGCAGCTCCACTTGAATCACCTATGTGCAGTACACTATCATTAAAATTGATCTTGAGGAAGCAGACGGGTAGTGTCTCCCAAGAAATATATGTTACTTAGGGAGACATAGAGACTGCAAAAAGGAGAGCCACTGTGTCATGCCCCCAACCCGAGATCGCGAGCTAGGGGTCGCGGCGACTGCCGTACACTCGTAGAGAACTCTCCCACGAGCATGGAAGGCATCTCATCATGATATCAAAATCAGACAGCAAAAATAATTTAACTAATAATATGCAATCTTTATTGTATTAACTAACTCAACTTATAATGTCCCACAATTCTAACATTAGTTTAAGGTAATACTTCGATTTAAATAAACTCTAATCTAAGATAACTTGTGCCACAGTTCTTCTAGTCGCTCTCCTATATTGTAAAACTCTGGATCGAGCTAATTCTTCGGATCTGTAAATACAGTAAAAAATCATATAATGAGCTAGACAGCCAAATAAGTAATGAATACCTTAACTATATAATTCATATAATAACATAAAATATAAATACAAATTACAATGAATCAGCATAAAAATATAATCAATTTTATTTCAAAACACAAATCCATTGAAATCCGTATTTTTTCAATATTCGTATACATAATCATAAATCTGATTTGAAATAAATCACATTCAACTCAGCAACCATTAACTACGACTATATTTATACCCTATGGCTAGGCCAGAAATAGAACCACACTTATACCCTACGGAGTGGGCCAGGCTAGAATATTACACTTACATGGAATAGGTATAGTGTTCCGCATCAGCAATCAGCTCGAGTACTAATGGATGCAGAAGCTTTTCTCAAGGTAAGACAAAGCTGGTACAGAAGATGGACATATTAGTTTAGACCTGTACCATGTTGTAGAGAGTTTCTTCCAACACGAACGGAATGTTCGGAAAAAGGGCAAGAATGCAGAATCAACAATGACCAAAAGAGACAAATTACTTATGGACAATCAGCAATGTCCAAGCGATCTAGCGAAATGCCATATATTTCCAGTGTGACCACTTATCCTTAATGCAATATGCCGCCAATTTTGGTACTGCAAAATTCCAGGATGAGCTGTTGCAGCATATAATTTCCATTTGATCATGAGAAAAGAGAGAGGAATGGTTCAATGTCCAGGATATAATTTAGATAGAAAAGGCAAAACAGCAGCATATATACTGATAACACTAAGAATTGTAACACCCGAATCAATAAAAAGCCATAAACATTAAAACTCCACCAAATCCACAAACATCTAAAGTATAACTGTGAGGAGGTCTAGGTAGCATCACACTGGATCAAAGTCAAATGAGGGTCTATATGGACCGCTCTCTAACTGCTTTAGCACATATCTTCTCTTGAACTGTTGAGGCAGGGTAAAAAAAAAGTCAATTTTGGACTTATCTTTGCTAATGACCTCGCCAGCAATCAACATATCATCCTCACTCAAATCTTCAATCTTTATAATCTCCTCAAACAGAGCCATACGCCTCTCATCACTTTGCTCCTTCTTCTCAAAAAAGTTTGCAATTTTTTTGAAGTCTTCCCTACTCCCATCATATGCACTGCTTATCCTTCCCATCTCAGTGACCAAGTTCTCTATGATAGTATCATTATGCTTTCTCTTTTTACTTACTAAGCCTCCTTTTTTCTTGCTAATTGTTGCAGTACTAGTACCAACGCCTGTAGGTTGGCAAATAGATGGTGGTGAATCTATTGCATTTGGAGAACCTCCCTCAGCATCCATATCATCTCCCAAACTCATAGTATCACCTAAAGATTCCTCCTCTTTCTCAATTTGTTCACAAGCATCAGCTAGATCCTCTGCACCCACCCCATTTGCTCTATCTTACCAAACACAATTGAAAAGTCTTCATAATAAGAGAAAGGCTTGTTTCTCAGGCTAGCTGCATGGGGATGACTCTGTCAACATAAAACAAAAATTATTAAACAATTTTAGAGATACAAACAAGTGAAGAATTATATTAAAAAAGCATAAGTTGAAAGTAAACTTAGAAAGCATATATTTATGTAATACCTTCACCCATAGGTCATAAACATCTTTGTCTGCCACCACACATTTCTCTCTATCATTCCATCCAAATTCCGAGCAGTTTGGTCCTAACATTTCTGCAATTGCATTCTATTGCTTTTCTAGTAACTTCACATGATTTTTGATGAGAGCACAAAAGGACGATCTACACACCGTTTAAATTAGTATTATTGCTAAAAATAACAATAAAATTGTTGATTTAATATTATATTTTTGTTTGGCACAGGTTATCATAAATTAGAGCTTAAATGCGCATTTGGTACAGATGGCGCAGGCCCAATCCTACCATGACCTGGTCAAGCACATTTGCCCCCGAACGACTTTCCATCCAGCCCACGCGTATCAGCCCATCTCCCGCATCCCCTTCTTCCTGATTTACCTTCCGAAGAGCTGCCCAATCCGAGAAGGAATCTATCATATCTGATGGATTCCCACCAACCGACCACATCCTTCCAAATCAGTCTCCGCGTATCTCATCCCATGAGATCACGCGAGCCCAAGCATCAAGTCACAATGAGCATCTCAAGCGATCTCCAACTTCATCAAGGGAGAAGAAATGGTCCCACAATCAGCCGTGCCGACCACACGTCCGTTTCTTCTCCCAGCAATCTTCCAGCACCCGGATCCACATTCTCCTCCTCTTTTGAGTTTCAGCACCCATCCACAATCGGCCGTTCACCATCCGTCCGCGTTCACAACACATCGAAGCAGTGCCCCAGCCGACCGTTGTCCGGATTCCGCGATCAATCCCAGCATCGCGTCCGAGCCGGATTCGAAATCCCAGCATCCTAGCCGTGATGCCAGCCGTGATCCAGCCATTTCCTTCTCCGTCTCAGCATCCAGCATCCGTTTGCAGCTCCTCCACCTCTGCTTCCGCCCCTAACACATCCGGATCCAATCCTAGCTTCCTGCGATCCAACCTCCACCGCATCCGTACTTCACCAAATAATGAAGATCCTCCGAAGCTCTTCACCCGGATCCACGCCTTCCTCCCGCTTCCAATCCGGTGTCCATGAAGCTTCCGCCCGTGATACAGCTCCTTCCGTCCGACTGCAAGCGTGATCCCAAATCCCTTCCAGATTTCAGATCCCAAGCATTCACAATGCATCCGGATTCCGCGCCCGTCCTCCCTCTCCTTCGTGGCATCTTCCATCCGATTGCAAGCCGTGCTCCCAGCGATCCCGAGAGATCACGCGTGATCTCAGCATCCAACCTTCAACATCCCAGCAAGGCGTGATCTCAGACACCATTTCCAGCATCTTCCGGAGCCGATCCAGCCTTCGCCGTGATCCAGCCAACCATTGGAGCTCCCAGATTCACGCGTCCGTCTTCCTCTTCCGCTTCATCATCGGCATCTTCCAAGTTCCAGCATCCGTGTGCAATCCTCCCAACGATCCCGCGGTGTCCTCTCCGGATTAGCATCCGCATCACGGTCGTCCTCTTCATCCGGAAAGCGTCCCAGCCGGGATGCGCGTCTCAGCTCCCTTCCGCATCCCGCGACCCCCTCTCCATGATCATTGCATCTGCGCCGGATCTTCACCTACGATCAGCTCCCAGCGATCATGCATCCTCTCCACGTGCTCGCTGGCTGATGGGACCTATATAAGGAGATCATCGGCAGGGGACGAGAGAGGAGGGTGGAGCTTGGTTGGGCCAAAGAAATAGGGGAGGAAGCACTCGGTTTGGTAGAGGAGAGAAAGAAAAAAAAAGAGAAAAAAGAAACAGAGTATGCTCTGTTTTGGTATGAAAAGAGGAATAAAAAAAATAGAGGGAGGGAGGGAGGCAGTGTTGTTTTCAATTTTAATTAAGAGTTTTATTTGTAGCTCTTTCTGTTGCAATTTTACTGGAGAGTTTTATTTTAAGAGCTTTAGATTTGCAATTTTAATTTATGTTTTTCACATTCTGTAATTTTTCTTTTCATGCAATATATGAAATTCTCTCTCAAGCAATCTAGGTTCTAGGCTTCAATCTTCTTAAGCACTATTTTCATCCATGCCAAAGTTTTCCTTTGAATAGTTAAATATTTCATGAAATTTATAAATGCTCTTCGATTTCAAAGTACTTGTCTTTTCATTATTTTTAAATAAAAAAGATTTTCTGGTAAATCAGAAAATCAGTCAATATCCCCGACGTAATGTTTTTCTTTTATCATTCAAAAATCGATTTCAAATCCGAGGGAACGTTTTAATTTTTATGCAACTCCAATCGCCTCCCTGTGGATCGACCTTTTACGACCACTATTCTTCGAGTAGAAAAGATAAGAGTATAATTAATTTAAACTTTGTTTGTCGGTTCTAACAACGATCTGTTTAGCGTATTTTTAGGTAAACAGGAATGCGACAACAAAATTTTGGCGCCGTTGCCGGAGAGGCAAATCGAGAAGCAAGAACGATCACGAAGATCAAATCAAATTTTGGATCCCCGGAGTGAACGCACTCCGGTAGTATTTTTTTATTAATTTTTCTTGTTTTGATTATTTTTAGTTAATAATTTTGTAGTTATTAAATTCTGAAACTTAAAATTCGGAATTTAAAATTTTGAAAAAAAAAATCAAAAAAAAATTAAAAATTTTAAAAAAAATTCAAAATTCTAAAATTTAAAAATTTAAATTCAAAATTTGAATTCTGAAATTCAAAATTTGAAATTTAAAAAAAAAATTGCTAGTAATTGATAGGGTGCAATCCTCCGAGGTTATCATACCTCTATTAGGGCTCCTCACGGAGTAATCTTCAGAGCTTATTCAACGGGCATTCGGAGATTGACTGACGCATAAGGATTAGTTTTTAGTTTACATTCAAGTTATTCCTATATAAAAATTTAAAAAAAAATATAAAATTAAAAAAAAAATAAAGAAAAATAAATATATAAAAAAAGAAAAAAAATTTGTTTGCTCATTTAATCAGTACAACCTAATGACATTCCATAAACTTTAAAAAAATTATTGAATATTTACTACATTTAATATTAAGCATTTGCATAAAATAATTTAAGGGCAAAATCCATTAAAAAGATAAGGTCAGGAAGTCATTAACTGCCCTTAGCCCAAAAATCACTACCTTGCATATATATCCTAAGCCAAATTAAATTAAAATCAATTAAACGTTGGCCTTAGGATTTTCGAGCTCAATTAGGCTCTTAAAAAGAAGCGGCTAAAAGCCACTCTAGTGAGAATTTAGTAATTGGTGATGTCTAGAAAAGTTTTACAATAGTGAAAACTGTTACGGGTATTGTGGTACTAGTATATCCCTTCTGGCACTACCACATATTCCGAAACTTTTCTGATCACTGGTTACTGTATCGCTTAACTGGTAAGCTCAAGCTTAATCTGAAAGGAAGATTAGGAGCTGTCTAATCTAGAGAGAATTTCAGAAACTTTTTAACCGATAAATCTCTATGCAACTAGATTAAAAGCCACTAAACCTTCTTTAATCTCAAGATTACTTAGCCAATCCGTTGTGTGGTGTTGATTGTGGTCATCTTGGTCTAGCCCTTCTTCTTTTCTCTTAGGATTTCATTCATTTTAGAAGTCAAATCTAATGAATTGTTGATAATGTATGCATGGTAGAAGGTCATTAAGGGGTAAGTTAACACCATTTGATCCTGAGATTGACAGAACTTTTCATCACAGTCAGCGAATTATAAGCCAACCGTCAATCTCTACAATGGATGAACATATTAGAACTTTGAATGAGTTGTTCGCACCCGCATCTGCTAGTCCTCCTACTTGCATAGTATTACCAATTAATAATGCAGCCCAATTCGAGATTCGGGCTGCAACAATAAACACGTTACCCAAATTTCATGGGTTTGAGAGTGAACAACCGTATATTCATCTAAACAAATTTTTGACAATCTGTCAAACATTTAGAAATCAAAACTTAGATGAAGAGGGTATTAAATTAAGGTTGTTTTCCATAACTTTAGAGGATCGTGCCGCTGCATGGTTGTATTCTCTTGCTTCTAATTCCATCATATCATGGGAACAACTATCTAGGAAGTTTATGGCTAAGTTTTATCCCATGGTAAAGACTGAAAAAATTAAAGATGCCATAAGCACTTTTAGAGAAAAATCTGAGGAGGAATTTTTCCAACTTTAAGAAAGATTCCATGATCTTTTGGTCAAGTGCCCGCACCATGGGCTTGACAAGGCTGATCTAGTATATTTCTTTTACAAAGGATTACCTCCAGCACATAGGAACATGATTGAATCCATGCATAAGGGTAGGTTCATGAACCAAACCCCTAATCAAGCCTATGAGTTCCTTGTGGACTTAGCTGAAAATGCCCAAAATTGGAGTAGCTATGGTGAAGAAGTAAATAGAGATGGGTTCGGATCTAGAAAACCAGGTAATTATGAAATAAAAGCAGATCTAGATCTCAAAAATGTTATATCCAATCTGGTGACTGGAGTAAACAATTTAAGTAAAAAGTTTGATGCTTTCACTGTGTCCACTAGTTCAAGTTCATATAAAGAGTCAAATCCCATCATGAAAGTGGATCACGAGTCATATAGTTTGTGTGTCTTATGTAATAGTCTGGAGCATCTAGAGGAGTGCTGCCCTAATCTACCCACCATAAAGGCCGAGCAAGCAAATATTCTAAATTCATATAGTGCCTTTAAGAAGCCCACTCCCAACTCGTTCAGCCCAGTTTACCATCCTAATAATAGGTTCCACCCAAATTTCTCATACGAGCAGAACGAACCTATTCAGCATTAAGGTGGTCCACCAGGTTTTCAGAACAACTTTTTCAGAATAGGTTCATCACAAATGAACCAACTTTTGGTTCCATCTGTACCTCCTTATAATGCCCCTATCCTACAGCAACCTTCATCATTAGAAACCATGATGGCTAATATGATGAGACAACAACAAGATTTTATTAAACAACAACAACAGACCAATACAGCCCAAGCCCAGACTAACCAATTCCATACGCAAGCAATTGCAAAACTTGAGGTTAGTCTAAGCCAAATAGTAAACTCTCTAGGGAATAGGAAGAAAGGTGAACTACCTAGTCAACCAGTGCCTAACCCTAATAGACAACAAAATCAAGGTCAGAGATGTCAGTATCAAATCGATTCTAATGGAAATCCGACCTATGAAATCCAAGCAATTACCACTTTAAGGTCTGGCAAGCAAGTGGACAATAAAGTCCAACTTCCTGAACACGTAAAAGAAAATAAGAATGAACCCAATAAGAACCTTATTCAAAAGAGGGATCAAGAACAGGACAAAAAGGAAGAACCCATAGAAACATACAAACCTAAGGTTCCCTTTTCCAGTAGACTTCAGGACTCCAAGAAACAATCTAACTTTGATGAAATAATGGAAGTCTTTAAAACTGTTCAAATAAATATACCTTTTCTCGATGCCATACGACAAATTCCCTCCTATACAAAATTCTTGAAAGACCTCACTATGGTCAAAAGAAAAACTAGGATTCCTAGGCAAGCTGTTATGGCTGCACAAGCCTCATCTCTCATTCAACAATATATTGCCCCGAAATTCAAAGACCCTACTTGCCCCACCATTGAAATAAAAATAGGAGAGACGATCATCCAGAGAGCCCTATTAGATTTAGGAGCCAGTATGAACCTACTTTCCTACTATGTGTACCAAAAGTTAGGTTTGGAGAGCCCACAAATATTATCCTCTCCTTAGCAGATAGGACGGTGAAGTACCCCAAGGGGATTGTAGAGGATGTAATAGTGAAGGTAAATGAGTTTTACTATCCCGTAGACTTCGTTATCCTTGAGACCGAACCTGTAATACATCCAGACAGTCACACACCTATAATTTTAGGTAGACCCTTCTTAGCCACAGCAAATGTTGTGATAAATTGTCGAAATGGCATGCTGAAGTTATCTTTTGGCAACATGAAAGTCGAGCTTAATGTCTTCAACATAAGTAAACAACCACCAGACGATGAAGAAGTCAATGAAGTTGACATGATTGAAAG
This sequence comes from Phoenix dactylifera, assembly GCF_051530095.1. Lineage (NCBI taxonomy): Eukaryota > Viridiplantae > Streptophyta > Magnoliopsida > Arecales > Arecaceae > Phoenix > Phoenix dactylifera. The sequence goes on from NC_143193.1 coordinate 39,716,342, forward strand.
TCTAGTTCAGGAGACTTTCTTACAAACTTATAGTAAGAACTCTTTAGAGGCTTACCTTGCCCATTCCGAGGAAGGGGTCGAGCATGCGCTCCCTAATTCTGTTCCCCTTATGAGCATAGATCGTCATCGGCTGACTGTTCTTCCTCGGACTCTTCCAAAATCATTCTTAGATAATGGATGAAAAAAAATGAATCTACATTTTGTCTGGCTGAAGACATAAAACTTAGCGCTCTTGGGAGGCAACCCAACATGTAAATATTGTAAAAAAAATCAATAAATTACTAACATGCAGGATTGGGGGTTTTTACCCCAATTGTCAATTTACCTACCAATATCAGGTAACTTCTCCTATGTCCTATTACTGCTTTAACATTGAGGACAATGTTAGATTTAGGTATGGGGGTGAGAATATTTTTGATTTTTTTGCCTAAAAAGATTTTTGTGTAAAAAAAAAGAGGGGGATTTCAAATTTTTAACTCAAAATCTAATCTTTTTGGCTATATAAACTAGGAATTGCTTTGACAATAGCTTGGAGTTAAGGAATATGATAGTAGTTCTAACTTGAGTTTTCATCCCACCTATCTTCTGCTAACATGATAGAAGATGATTTAGCACCTACACATAAGCACATGAATAGTGGGGTATGTAAACTTGCGACTAATATGAATACTTTTAATCTTCTGGATAATTTAAAGTTATATGTGTGATGAACATCCTATTAAAATATATATATATATATATATATAAAGGAAGAAAATAAAATAAGTTTATTTTAAGTCTTCTCACTGAGTAACCGGACCTCTTGCTTGGCAAGCAGCGAGTGTTCGCGTAAAAAGGTGAGGATGACTAAGATTAAACTCTGAGTGACTAATTTAGCCTTGGAGCCTAGTTGACTTGAGTTATTAAGCCTGTTAGGATGTCTTTACACCTAGTGCCCTGAGCCATCTGGATCGGAAGTCATTGGCCTAACACTCGCTACATGGGTTAGCTAGAAAGCTTAATAAGGCTAGATATTGCACAAGTCATTCTTCTTAGCATTCAGTCTAATTAAAAGTTAAATCTTGGGTGTTCATTACCATTTAACTCTATAAAGTCTTGAAAATTAGAGTGATCACGTTGGAAGTAAGTGAAAGCCACTCATTTATATGATACTATCTTGCACCGCACTCCATTCTTGACTTGTTAGCAGATAGATGGGGTGTAATGGAACTTGAGTTAGAGTCTGCTTAAATATGATAGCAATAAGTTTTTATTGTTCTTGTAATTCTAGGTTCATACCATAATACTTGTTCAAATTTTGAGTTAAATATTGGAAATCCCTGACTGATGAAGTTTGTGGGTAACTTTACTGCAAATCCTCACGAGACAACACTCGTCCACTAGGGTAACCTAGGGGTTTAAAGGCTTGTTGCACGTGCTAAATACAATCGTGATTTCCTACAAAAATGGGTATATATCTTAGTTGTGTATATTTAGTTTCAAAAAAAAAGAGAGAAAAGAAAAAAAAAGTCATAAGTTAGACTACATCTTTTTGTGCCCTCATTTTAATGTTTGCTTATTAATTGCTAGAGACTAGCAATAAGCTAGTTGGGGGGTGTGATGAAAGCACAAAAGGGCGATCTACACATCGTTTAAATTAGTATTATTGCTAATAAATAACAATAAAATTGCTGATTTAATATTATATTTTTGTTTGGACAGGTTATCATAAATTAGAGCTTAAATGCTCATTTAGTACAGATGGCGCAGGCCCAATCCTACCATGACCTGGTTAAGCACATTTGCCCCGGAACGACTTTCCATCCAGCCCACGCATATCAGCCCGTCTCCCGCATCCCCTTCTTCCTAATTCACCTCCCGAAGAGCTGCCCAATCCGAGAAGGAATCTGTCATATCTGATGGATTCCCACCAACCGACCACATCCTTCCAAATCAGTCTCCGCGTATCTCATCCCGTGAGATCATGCGAGCCCAAGCATCAAGTCACAATGAGCATCTCATGCGATCTCCAACTTCATGAAGGGAGAAGAAATGGTCCCAAAATCAGCCGTGCCGACCACATGTCCGTTTCTTCTCCCAGCAATCTCCCAACGCCCGGATCTACATTCTCCTCCTCTTCCGAGTTTCAGCACCCATCCACGATCGGCCATTCACCATCCGTCTGCGTTCACAACACATCGAAGCAGTGCCCCAGCCGACCGTTGTCCGGATTCCGCGATCAATCCTAGCATCGCTTTCGAGCCGGATTCGAAATCCCAGCATCCCAGCCGTGATGCAAGCCGTGATCCAGCCATTTCCTTCTCCGTCTCAGCATCCAGCATCCGTCTGCATCTCCTCCGCCTCTGCTTCCGCCCGTGACGCATCCGGATCCAATCCCAGCTTCCTGCGATCCAACCTCCACCGCATCCGTACTTCACCAAATAATGAAGATCCTCCAAAGCTCTTCACCCGGATCCATGCCTTCCTCCCGCTTCCAATCTGGCGTCCACGAAGCTTCCGCCCGTGATCCAGCTCCTTCCGTCCAACTGCAAGCGTGATCCCAAATCCCTTCCAGATTTGAGATCCCAGGCATTCACAATGCATCTGGATTCTGCGCCCGTCCTCCCTCTCCTTCGTGGCATCTTCCATCCGATTGCAAGCCGTGCTCCCAGCGATCCCGAGAGATCACGCGTGATCTCAGCATCCAACCTTCAACATCCCAGCAAGGCGTGATCTCAGACACCATTTCCAGCATCTTCCGGAGCCGATCCAGCCTTCGCCGTGATCCAGCCAACCATTAGAGCTCCCAGATTCGCGCGTCCGTCTTCCTCTTCCGCTTCATCATCGGCATCTTCCAAGTTCCAGCATCCGCGTGCAATCCTCCCAACGATCCTGCGGTGTCCTCTCCGGATTAGCATCCACATCACGGTCGTCCTCTTCATCTGGAAAGCGTCCCAGCCGGGATGCGCGTCTCAGCTCCCTTCCGCATCCCGCGACCCCCTCTCCATGATCGTTGCATCTGCGCCGGATCTTCACCTACGATCAGCTCCCAGCGATCATGCATCCTCTCCACGTGCTCGCTGGCTAATGGGACCTATATAAGGAGATCATCGGCAGGGGACGAGAGAGGAGGGTGGAGCTCGGTTGGGCCAAAGAAACAGGGGAGGAAGCGCTCGGTTTGGTAGAGGAGAGAAAGAAAAAAAAAGAGAAAAAAGAAACAGAGTATGCTCTGTTTTGGTATGAAAAGAGGAATAAAAAAATAGAGGGAGGGGGGGAGGCAGTGTTGTTTTTAATTTTAATTAAGAGTTTTATTTCTAGCTCTTTCTGTTGCAATTTTACTGGAGAGTTTTATTTTAAGAGCTTTAAATTTGCAATTTTAATTTATGTTTTTCACATTTTGTAATTTTTCTTTTCATGCAATATATGAAATTCTCTCTCAAGCAATCTAGGTTCCAGGCTTCAATCTTCTTAAGCACTGTTTTCATCCATGCCAAAGTTTTCCTTTGAATAGTTAAATATTTCATGAAATTTATAAATGCTCTTCGATTTCAAAGTACTTGTCTTTTCATTATTTTTAAATAAAGAAGATTCTCTGGTAGACCAGAAAATCAGTCAATATCCCCGACGTAATGTTTTACTTTTATCATTCAAAAATCGATTTCAAATCCGAATAAATGTTTTAATTTTTATGCAACTCCAATCGCCTCCCTATGGATCGACCTCTTACGACCACTATTCTTCTAGTAGAAAAGATAAAAGTATAATTAATTTAAACTTTGTTTGTCGGTTCTAACAACGATCTGTTTAGCATATTTTTAGGTAAACGGAAATTCGACAACAATTTTTAATGTGTGGATTTCCTCTCAGTCCACAACCAGCAAGCTTTTTTTCCATCATTCTCTCCAAATGCTGGTGAAATCCTGGCCTAAATGTGTCATTATCACCCTTTCAACCACCAGCATTCACTACCTTAATAAGGCACTCAACCAGCTTTGCATCTTCAGTCTTTGTCCAAATTCATTTTAAGGAAGTAGTTCTGTCTGCCCTTGAGTTTGCTTTTTTGTTTCCTTGAAAAAGTTGTTCTTCCATCCTAAAAATTAGACAGAAAGAATAATATATTGCACACATTGGATACAAGTAATTGTACATATTTAATTGAATAAAAGAAGTGACAAATAAATCATTGAATATTATATAGCAAACATAATAGATAAAATAACAGCAAAATAGATGATGACATTACAAAAATAACAAAAAAAATTATTCAAGTACAAATAGAAATTTCATTAAACATATTAGCCTATGCATTTCGACTATTCATCCATTGCTCGAACATATCATTCGCCAAATTCTCCCTGAAAGCAGCCCAAGCATCACTTGTCTCTACATAGGTTATTCCACCACTAACTTCTTCCTCTTGTGAGCTAGTGACATCCTCAACAAGCTCGATGTCCATTGGGTCAATAGGCATTTCTTCTCTGATAAAGTTGTGAAGAAGACAACAAGTACTTATGATTCTACATTGGGTTTTTACAGAGTAAAATGACTTAGACCTTAGAATTGCCCATCTTCCTCTTAGAAACCCAAAGCACCTCTCTATAACATTCCTAGCCCGAGAATGCTTCATGTTAAAGAACTCATGAGCATTTGTGGGTTGTTGACTCTGTCTCCACTCATTCAAATGGTATCTTTGTCCTCTATAAGGAGCCAAAAAACCTTCAACATTTGCGTATCCAGTATCACATAGATAATAGTAACTTGTATATTATAAAATACGATAATGACTTTCAAAATAAGTAATGCATCACTTGGTATGAGAATTTGGCTATTCTATTTATCATTTTTTTACTTATCTTGGGGCACCTTTAAGCCATTTCTCCTCAACATGGCATCTAGAAGCACTCGAGAATCAGTAGCTGATCCCTCCCACCCAGGCAATACATAAATGAATTACATGTCTCGAGTGCAAACACCAAGGACATTAGTAGCAATCTCACCCTTGCGGCTTCGATACCTAGGCTTGTCGACCTCCTCTACATTGACCTTTTATGTATGTTCCATCAAGTGCTCCGAGGCAGTTCTACATTTATAAGATAGTTTATTTAGTTTAGTAGTATAATTTAATTGATACAACTAAAAGTAGTGGTAAAGAGTACCTTGAACCACTTCCACTTCTCATCTGTACAGTTCTCCGTCACAGCTTCAGGTTTCCGTAACAACATGGAATAGAGACGTAGCACAGAGTTGAGAATAACATGAAATTGTCTACTTATTGTCTTGCTAGAACGGGCAACTTGTCGCTTAATTATCCTATTCTTCACATCATGTGAAATTATATGTAAAAATATGGCAACCATTTCCTCTACATCCATGTTTTTAGAGGATTTGAGTCTTCCTTGTATTTTTAGTAAATGACATAATTTGTGAAAGGTTCTCCTATCCATCCGTATATTTTCAACAGAGGCTAAGTCACTATCAAACACAATTTTACCCAAATTCATAGACCTTATGTACTGCCTACTAACTAAATCCATTTTTCATTTTAATCTCAAATTAGATTGATTCCTAAATATGAGAGTAGTAAGCAATTGTATGCTGAAGTATATGTGCTCCATCATTTTCATTCGGAAAAGTAAGACACCAAGTAACTGCAAATGCCTTGACCTTGGAAATCGAGCCATTACTGCAAACAATAATGCAAACAATTTAATTTTACATGGCAAGCTTTCTTTTAATCTCAAAAGAAAACTACATAAGGAACTTATCTACGAACTTATCTTTTCTATGTCAAGTAAAACCAGAATAGGAATAGGTTATCCCATGGCACTTTATGGTCAAGGTGAAGGAAAGAATTTGTCCAGAAAGGAACAAATTCACTGGCATGGTACAATAACCAACAAGTAGCCATAAAGAGGAGGAAAAAAGGACCCATACACAAATTCTCTAATAATACAGAACTATAATGAAATATTGACCACTTAAAAAAAATGCGGCTATGTAGTAAAGCATATATACCTACAAGTTTATATTCTTGTCAGCTTATTTCATGTCTTTAACTATTTACATAATTTTTTGACATGTTCAACTATTAGATGGAATAATAAATCAGTTCATATTTTATAAATGGACATCATCACAGTCAAGACAAGGCTGGGAATTAAGTAGATTTCTTACAAAGATCTTATGAATCAAAGATTAGCATAAATTGATTTTGAATGCATAAAAGGAATAGATACACCACTTGGCTATGGATTCGTGAATTTAACTTAGGTGAGAGAAGATAGTTTAAGAACTACAGCATTGCTTAGCACAAATGAACGAAGGCAATGACATTGGAAATCCAAAGAATTAGGAATTATTTAAATATAGATAAGATCAGTTTATACCATCCTGGCACACCTTAAGTTACAAAGAATTTGTCCAGAAAGGGACAAATTCACTGGCAAGGGCATTATGAGAAATTCACTCCATCTAACTAATAAAAATCTCTTTCCACCATCTTCCCTTCGAGTACCCAAGCAGCAACTGCAACATCACAGCACAACAACCGTTCAACCCCTTTGCAGGCCAAGAAACTCTCCACCTCCCTTCCATCAAGGGGGAAGACTCGTAGCCAGCTCCTGTTCCCGTTTTATATGGGGCCTTTGCTTCCTTTTGGTCAGGCAAGGAGCCTTCCTCTCCTCTCCCCCCCCCCTCCCCTCTGCAGGCCAGGAAACTCTCCACCTCCCTTCCATCAAAGGGGAAGACTCGTAGCCAGCTCCTATTCCCATTTTATATGGGGCCTTTGCTTTCTTTTGGTAAGGCAAGGAGCCTTCCTCTCCTCCTCCCCCCTCCCCTCTGCAGGCCAGAAAACTCTCCACCTCCCTTCCATCAAGGGGGAAGACTCGTAGCTAGCTCCTGTTCCCATTTTATATGGGGCCTTTGCTTCCTTTTGGTCAGGCAAGGAGCCTCCCTCTCCTCCCCCCCTCCCCTCTGCAGGCCAGGAAACTCTCCACCTTCCTTCCATCAAGGGGGAGCTTCCTTTTTTTTTTACAGATCAATTCAGTCAACAAAAAAATAAACAAGAACGCGATGGAGAGCAGAGAGTACATGCCTGAATCTTTGAGGCCTCTCGAATCCCCGCCAGAAGTCACCGCCGAATGCCTTCGGACTCCTTTTGCGCTCACTGGAAAGGAGAGCAGAGAGATGGGAGAGATCGGAGCAAAGATAGGGAAGAGGTAACGACTCAAGATAAAAAATAGTTGAGGGGTATTTTGATCTATAATTTTCAACTTAAGATCACTGCCATGGGATGATCTTAGATTTCCGACCTCAAGGACGGGTATCCCATCACCAGGTTGGGGGTGATTTGAGGAGTGGAGGTGATTTAGGATCACCGCCATATAGGATCACCGTAGTGTAGGGAAAATTTCCCGAGTTGTTCGATAAAATCGGACGCCAGGCATGAAAATCAGTTTTAAAATTTTATTTACAACAGTTATAAATATTAAACATAACTTTTATGTAAAACATACCTCGATCCCGCAACGGAAGTTGGTCGAGGTAGGGCGGATCTAGATCTTTGAACGTTGCTTCGCGAGGCCTAGATCTGCAGGCCCTCTATTTCGCATGCACGACAAACTTCGTAGAAAGATAGGATGGTGTCTGTATTTTGCAAAACCAGTTTTTGCAAAAGGATCCTAGAAGAAAATACTTTTCTTTCTTTTCCTTCTTCTTCTTCCTTCTCTCCCGTATCTTCACTATACGCTCGAGAGCTCGGACGCCGATCACAGAGGAAAGGAAGAAGAGGACACGTCGCCGGATCTGCATGCTTACCACCGGAGAGAGAATTGAGAGAGAAAAACCACTTCTTCTGTCTTCTTCTTCTCCTACAGAACTTTCGTTTAAGCCTCTCTGTTTCGTGAGTTTTATACATAGACAAAGACTTCAATCTTCACTAATCCTCTCTAGTTTTTCTCTCTGATTCACTCACAATTCATCTGTAAATCGAGAGGAAACGGTGGCCTACTTATAGGCCAATGCTGAGAGGATTTAATCGGAGTAATTGACTGCCTTTACGAATCCATACGTTATGAATTCATAACGTTCGTTTCAAAAACAAACATGGGGAAAAATAGTAAATCCATCCGATAACAGCCGGATTTTAAAAATCAAATTGAACCGGAATATAGCCAGTTCAAAAACTGGACATTCCGGTCCAGACGGCAAGTCGAACGGAGTTCGGATGGTGACGTGGTGTGGAGACGAAGCCGGGAGGAAGAAGGCTCTGTTTTCTCCTCCCAGGCTTTTGTCCATCGTGGCTCACAAGAAACCTTAAGGGTCCATGGGAAAAGAGAGTTAAGGGTCCATGTGAGCTTTGATCCACAGGTCCATGGGTCCACGGGTTATTAAAAGTTGGATTGGGTCGGCCACTTCAATTAAATGGGTTAGCCTAATTGATTCACTTGGTTCTAAACCAAATTGATGGCCCAATTGAATTATTTTTTTGACCCGAAAAAATTCCACATGAGTCCGACTCATGGGAGGTTCAATTGGGTCCAGTCTCGGCTCGATCCAAGTCCGACTTAGATCAAAACAAATATTAAATCCCAATTAAATCGTGATCAAGCCCAATTACACTAATTGAGACCCAATCTCAAAAATTGAGTCATGATCATGTTTAATTACATTAATTGAAACTTGATCGACCCTGAATACAGACTTAATTAGTTGTTCATCTATGAAATTTAGCATGTACCTCATGTTCAGTGCTAGCTGAACATAGACATGACCAAATTTCAAATGACCCACAATTTTAATTCTTAATTAAATTGGGTCAACCTCCTTCGATTTGTGATAATCGACCTCCTTTATAGAAAGGGCTTTAGTGAATGGGTCAGCTAGGTTTTTCCTTCCATCGATCTTCTGAAGATTGACATCACCTCGTTCCACGATCTCTCGTATAATGTGGTAGCAACACAGAATGTGCTTGGTTCTATGGTGAGACTTTGGCTTCTTCGCTTGTGCAATGGCTCCAGTGTTGTCACAATACAAAAGAACTGGACCATTGATTGAGGGAGCAACACCAAGTTGATTTACGAACTTTTTAATCCAAACAGCTTTCTTTGCAGCATCTGATGCAGCAACATACTCTGCTTCGCATACGGAATCGGCTACTGAATGCTGCTTAGAACTTTTCCAGCAGACTGCTCCTCCATTCAGGGTAAACACAAATCCTGACATACTCTTACTGTCATCATGGTTTGACTGAAAACTAGAGTCTGTAAACCCCACAAGTTTTAAGTCAGATTCTCTATAAATTAACCATTGGTCCTTAGTATTTCTCAAATACTTAAGGATGGTTTTCACCACCTTCCAATGGTTCTCATCCGGATCAGACTGATACCTACTCGCTATTGCTAGTGAGTAAGCAACATCCGGTCTCGTACATGTCATGGCGTACATGATAGATCCTACTGCATAAGCATATGGGATTCTACTCATACGCTCTCTCTCCTCAGAAGTTGTCGAACAATCTTTCTTAGAAAGAGAAATTCCTTGGTCTATTGGAAGATAGCCCTTCTTGGAATTCTCCATGTTGAGCCGCTTCAACATAGTGTCGATGTACGTGGATTGGGACAATCCAAGCAACCTCTTAGATCTATCTCTATAGATCTTCATCCCTAGGATGTAGGATGCTTCTCCCAAATCCTTCATAGAGAACTGTGATGACAGCCAGAGTTTCACATTCTGTAATGTAGGAATGTCATTCCCAATTAAGAGAATGTCATCCACATACAAGACAAGGAATATGATCACTGAACCATTAACCCACTTGTAGACATAAGGTTCTTCTTCGTTCTTAACGAAGCCATACGTTTTGATAGTTTTATCAAAACGTATGTTCCAACTTCGAGAAGCTTGCTTAAGTCCATAAATGGACTTTTGTAGCTTGCATACTTTGGACTCGTCTGTGGATGTGAAACCCTTAGGTTGTATCATATAGACCTCTTCTTCCAGCTCTCCATTTAGAAAAGCTATTTTCACATCCATTTGCCAGATTTTATAATCCATATATGCTGCTATAGCAAGCATGATCCGAATAGATTTTAGCATTGCCACAAGGAAAAAACTCTCATCATAGTCGATACCATAACGTTGACGATAGCCCTTGGCAACCAGACAGGCTTTATAGGTCTCCACCTTTCCGTCTGTGCCTCTCTTTCTTTTGAAGATCCATTTGCACCTTGTGGATTTTATCCCTTCGGGTGGATCAACTAGTGTCCATACACTATTGATTTCCATGAATTCCATTTCGGATCTCATGGCGTTAAGCCATAACTCAGAGTCGGACCTCTGCATAGCATCCATATAGGTGATCGGATCCTCATTGTTCTCATCGAGCTCAATGGGATCTGCGTCTTGGACCAAGAAACCGTAGTATCTGTCCACTTGATGCGGTATTCTACCAGATCGCCTTAATGGTGCCTGTACACTAGGCTCCTGATTTGATCTAATCAAATCCGGTTCAGTGGGTTCAGTAGATTGTGTTAATTCTCCTACCTGCTGAACTTCACTAAGTTCAACCTTAGAGGCAACAATTCCTTCACCAAGGAATTTCTTTTCCAAAAAGGTTGCCTTTAGTCCTACGAAAACTTTTTGTTCATTAGGAAGGTAGAAGTAATAACTCCTAGTTTCCTTGGGGTACCCTACAAAATAACACTTATCGGACCTAGGACCAAGTTTGTCAGTTTGAGAACGTTTAACATAAGCTGGACATCTCCAAACCCTAAGGTAAGAAAGTGTCAGCTTATGTCCAGTCCATATCTCATATGGAGTCTTCTCAACGGACTTACTTGGAACCTTATTTAGTATTATACATGCAGACTCTAAAGTATAACCCCAAAAAGATAGAGGCAGACTAGTAAACCCCATCATGGATCGAACCATGTCTAACAGAGTTTGATTTCTCCTTTCGGACACACCATTGTGCCGAGGTGTTCCTGGAGGGGTCCATTGCGAGAGAATCCCATTCTTTTCTAAATTAATTCAAAAAATCACCGAAAAGATATTCTCCTCCTCGGTCTGACCGAAGGATCTTAATACTCTTTCCAGGCTGTTTTTCTACTTCATTACGAAATCGTTTAAACATTTCAAATGATTCTGACTTATGCTTCATCAGATAGACATACCCATACCTGGATAGGTCATCTGTGAAGGTTATGAAGTAGGCATAACCACCTCTGGCACTTATATTCATAGGTCCACATATATCAGTATGTATGAGGCCGAGAACATCGCTGGCTCGTTCACCCTTTTCAGAAAAAGGTGACTTGGTCATCTTACCAAGAAGATAGGATTCACATGTTCGCAATGATTCATAATCATTGATTTCTAAAATGCCCTGTTGGGCTAACCTGTTTATCCTGTTTTTGTTTATGTGACCTAGCTAGCAATGCCATAAATAGGCTTCATTGACATTATCTAACTTAAGGCGTTTATTAGAAGTGTACATTACATTCACAGGCAGTGATAGAGTATAAATGCCATATTTCAATTGTCCACGAAAAATTTTAATACCATTCACAATGATATCACAAAAATTTTCTTTTATTGATATGCAATAATCATTTTTGGCCAAAAGGCCTACAGAGATGACATTCATCAAAAAAACTGGACAATAATGATAATTATCTAATATGACTACTCTAGATTCAAAAACAAGCTCAATGACTCCTAAAGCTAGGACTGGAACTGATCTTCCATATCCAATGTTCAGAAATCTTTCGCCATTCTTGAATCTTATACTAACTTGAAGTCCCTGCAACGAATTGCAAATATTAATTGAACTTCTGGTATCCAATATCTAAGTGGTAGAATCATAAACAGAAAAATTACAAGGTGTTATCATATAATTATCTTGTGCAGCAATTGTTTGCTGTTTTTTCTTCTTAGGCCTGTTTGGATCAAAGGACGCTATGTAAGCTGGACAGTTCCACTTCCAATGACCCTGCTTCTTACAGAAGAAGCACTCTACCTTGCTCTTGTCGGTTTTCTGCTTCTTAGTCTGACTGGGCTTAGAGACTCCAACACGAGTTTTCTGCACCTTCTTCTTCTTTTCTTTCTTAAAGGAAGAACGTCCTGCAGAAGTCCCACCTACTACATTCACCGACTCCTTTTGGAGTTGGTGATCCTTCTCATAGGTATGCAGTAAACCTAGCAAACCATGATAGGATACTTCAGGCTTGGTCATTCTATAATGACTAAGGAAGGTCAGGTAGGACTTGGAAAGTGAGTTCAAAATGGCATCTTTGCCCATACAAAGGAAAGCCAAGTTTACTCATACAAAGGAAAGCCAAGTTTACTCAGACGATCGATTTGTTCGATCATATACAATACATGATCGGTAACTAGGGCTGGAAGTGGGCCGGGCCGGGCCGGGCCAAACCCCTACCCAAGCCCGGCCCGATATTTTTTTCCGGGCTTCGGGCCGGGCCGGGGCCCGAACAATTTTAAAGGAACGAGGCCCGAGCCCGGCCCGAGCCCGTTTGGGCCAGCTCGTTTGGGCCAGCCCGATGACGAGCCCAGCCCGATCCCATACTGCTTTCAAAAACCTGATTGCAAGCCTCAATTTATCAGCATTGCACTGGCACTTTCCACAGTGATCATAAAAAATAACAGCATAAAACCCTTCATCTGTACTAAAATTAATGGATAGTATGCATCCCTAAACGGAAAAAACAAAAACATGCGAACAAGAACAAAATATCACCTAGAAGGAAACGTAGAAGATTATCAACATGCCTAAAAAAACTAGACTAAATCAATTAGGGAAATAAATGGAAGAACTAAAAAATGTCAAAGTACATGGCTTATCGCCACAGATGGTGGCCTCATATTTTTGGAGGCTGTCTGCTGTGTACGCCAACAAAAGAACGAGTAAAAGAATGTACAATTAATGAAGGGATGGTCAAAGAAACCAAATGCCTCAATGCTCCAAATTTGCATCTTCATTTACTATTTCCATTGCAATGGTGGACCATTCCATTGCTATAACCAGCTTCTTTCCGCTTCAGGTTAATCCTGTTTAACCCCCATACACGTACTATATGGTCATCACTGGCTGATGCCAACATATGATGATAAATTGGGTGCCAGCTGACACAGTTGACAGCACCAGCACGCCCAGGTAATGCCTGTATGAGATCTCCAGCACCCCGGTGCCATAGATAGACCTGTACATCACCAATGATAGAAGGGGAACAAGTCCTACATCAAGGGACAGGCACAAAAATGCAGCCATCTGCAATAAAAAGAAAAAAGAAAAGAGCTTGGACAACAAAAGAAAGTTTATTTTCCATTTTGTCTCTCATTTCAGTCAAGACTATGAAACAAGCCTGATTTATGAACATCCCAAAACCATCAGTATAAAATTCTCTTTTTTTTTGGCAAGTGACAAAAATAGAACAAATCAACAAAAATTATCTGCAAAAGAAATTTACGACCACAAAAGTCATTGGAATTGTGTTAGATCCAAGTAGGATTCCATCAAATATGAGATGGACCAAGTAGGCAATCAGACAGATCATTAACAAAATAGCATCTGATGGTTTGAAGATAACTTGCAAAAAAATTCATTCCATGCAACCAACTGCAACGATACAACTGAAACCAAACAAAAGGATTCCATCAAAAACAGGAGGATAAAAAAAATCATCGGCCTGAAGTCGTTGTTCCCTGCACAATAATATATTCATCATATCCATGTAATAGAGAAATAACCATGATCCACATGAAAATACTCCATCAACAAACATACTTGATACTTGATCCTTTAGATATGAACTAGATCTGATGAGGGTATCGTCATTCAGTTCTCCCAAATTGCCCACTCCAGGAGTCCAGGGTGTCGTCATCTACATTCAACGTTACAGAACTCGAGCAATTTGCAACTGTTAACAGTTAACACACAAATCAATCATAAATGTTTAAATTATAAGCACAATAAGCAAATAAAAAATATTAGATAAATTTAAAAGATTTATATACCTTCATCATATTGTTCACGAAGCCAATCTTGGGTACACACTAAGGCTTCTACAGTAGAAGGGCTCAAAGAGCTTCGATACTAATCCACAACTCTACCATCAGTGCTGAATGATGACTCAGATGAAACAGTGGAGACTGGAATAGCTAGAACATCTCGAGCTATTCTTGATAGTATAGGATAGACTGCTGCATTGCTCTTCCATCAAGCCAAGATGTCAAACTCCTTATTCTCCAAATCAGGAAGCACATCATCATCCAAATAACTATCCAACTCGGATCTCTTAGGGCGTTTTGAAGAACTCTGACTTCTAAATTGAGCAAAATCCATACCAAATTTTTTTTTGGAAGAAACTGAACTTATATCACCTTGTTCACCAAAATTAGATGTTCGCTCACTTGAACTCATAGAGGGATGCATTCTTGTTGCATCTACATACTCATTATACAATTTAAAAAGACAAGCACGGATATCATCAATCTTTTTCTTGCACTCCTCCAACTCAAATGCCTTTTGATAACAAAACTCTACAAATATCAACTTTGATCTGGGATCCAAAATAGAAGCAATTACCAACAAATTATTGCACTGAGACCAATATTTGTTAAACTTCTTTAGCATCTCATTTGTTAATTGCTTCACTGTTTCATCAGTATCGATACTTTCATCCATCAACAAAGCCCTAATTCCCCAAACTTCTTTTAGGTATAAATTGGATGTGGGATACTTACAACCAGAAAATACTTTAGTGGCATCAAGAAAGGCTTCTAAAAATTTAAGAATTATAGAAGCCTTTTTCCATTCATCATTGGTGGGGCATACACATGAATGCTCAGTTGCATATCTAATAAGAGCATCCTTATAACCAAGTGCATCATGCAATATTTCATAAGTAGAATTCCATCTTGTAGGAACATCCAAAGTGAGTCCTTTTCTAGCAGAAAGTCTCATATGCTATAGAATTTCATTAAATGCTTGCATTCGAGATGGGGATGCAGAGACATATCTAACAATTTTTCTTATACATTCAATAGCTTCATGAATGATTTTCATTCCATCCTGAACCATAATATTTAATATATGTGCACAACATCTAATATGACTGTACTCCCCACTAAACAACATTGAATAACAAAAGTGATCTCGGAGCCTTCCCATTACAGCATCATTTGTGCTGCAATTATCCAAAGTAATAGCACATATTTTACAATCCAATTCCCATTCAACAAGACATTTTTTTACAGCATCTTCAATTGCAAAGCTGGTGTGAGGGTATGGAAGTTTCTTGAAACTAATAATCTTCTTATGCAGAGTAAAATCAGAATCAATATAATGTGCTGTGAAAGAAATGTAACCAATTTTCTGATTTGATGTCCAAATATCAGTAGTGAAACTAACCCGAGAACTTAGGTTCTTGAATACATCATGCAATTTTTTCCTCTCTTCTTGATACAAAGCCATACAATCATGTTTTACAGTCTTACGACCCATAATTTTGAATAATGGCTGAAGAGATCTCATAAAATTCAGAAAAATAGTGTGCTCAACAATACGAAATGGAAGCTCAACACATATGATAAATTTTGCAAGAATTTTTCTACTCTCTTCTTGATTGAATTTGAAACACTTTATCAGATCTTTTAAACTTGGTAGTAAGAGCAACTGATTAGTCGGATTCTTTTGATACTTCTTGCAAACATTTTCAAGATGGCGTTTTAGATGACTCGTTCCTCCTTTAGTGCTCCCACTTAAAACTTTTTTACAATATTTGCACTTAGCTATTGACCCTTCAGAATTTTTTTCCTCGATAAAGTGATTCCATACCCAAGATCTTTTTCTAGAAGAATTGTCACAAACATTTTTAGCAGTATCTTCATTTCTATCATCCTCATTCCTTAAATCTTCAACAGTCTCATTTTCACCCACTTTAGAATGAGACATTAGTAAAAATAATCTGCCCAAATAAAAAAAAAAATCTTCAATCAGCCAACTATGTTCCTATACTGCAAAATGTAGAGGAAGCCAAGCTTCCTTTTAAAAAGGTACTCAAGGGATGCACTCAACACAGGCAAATAGGCAATAAGCATGATAAACTGATAAAGTAAAGAAAAGCATAATGCAGTCACAACTCAAATGTAAAACATCCATAAGTGCATTTGTGCAGCCAATATTGAAGATAATACTTTGACAATGCAAGGAATACCAAAACTAATAAACAGCAATAGGAATACCAAAACTAAACATCCATAAGAATAACCCTAAACAGCAATAGGAATACCAAAACTAATAAAGATAATATTTTGACAATGCAAGGAAATTTTAAGTCGCAATAAAAAAACACCCCTGTTCTTCATAGAGTAGATTTTGAATATTCTACATGAAAAGTGCACCCATCTGCCAATAAACTCAATCAATTTAGCAATTGCAATAGCATATCCAGTAGATTTTTAATTAAAAAAGCAACAGTAGTGAGTTCTTCTTTCAATAAACTGCATCAAGTGTTCATTACATCTCCTTCAGACATATCCAAATGTTTAGCTTTTTTTTTTCTAAGAGAGAATACCAAAAGTTTTGTACGAGTGACAGAAGAACAAGAAGGAGAAAACCTGGAAAGTTCAGTCTAACAAAAAACCAAGTTCAGTCCCCTTCCAAGTTCCAAGTGTTCGACAGTCCAAAAATGACACCCACATCTTCTCATTTCTCAACACATCAACACTGTACTGGAAAAAGGGAGGATCAGGGCTTGGAACCGCTGCTAGTTTTGTGGCACTCTGTGTCCTGTGGGTGGATTAAGGCATTCGGCAGACTGGCCCGCGTCGGGCGACCGGCCGAAGTGTAATCAACCCAGCGACCGGCGACGAGCCGACAAGAAGCGGAGAAACCCTAGCTCCACACCTCCGCCGCTCGTCCGCTCTGCGCCTCGGCAAATCCCAACCAAAAGAAAGAAGATCCCAACCAAAACGAAGAAGATCCAATGAAGAAGATTCATTCGTAAATGTAATCGTACCTCAAAACCTAGTTTCGCCGATGATAGGGTGGTCGGGACTCCTCTTCGCCACTTTGCCGAGCTTGGACGGTCGACGACGACGACGACGACCAGAGAAACCCTAGCTCTAGGGGGACCACACCTTGTCGCCTCCACCGCTCGTCCGCGACGCGCCGACGCCTCTGCAAATCCCTAGTGGCAAGTTGGCAACTCGGGTTACTCGGCCGCGATTCGGGCACTTTCGGCTGGCCCGCGTCGGGCTGGAAATGGGCCCGGGCTTGGACGGGCCCGGGCCGGGCCAATGAAATACCCGAGCCCGGCCCGAAATAGAAATGGGCTGAATGACGAAGCCCGAGCCCGGCCCGAAATGCAGTGAGCCTAGCCCATAGCCCGGCTCACGGGCGGCCCGACCCGATGGGCTTCGGGCCGGCCCGAGCCCACTTCCAGCCCTATCGGTAACCGATGTCCCTTCCCTCATGCAGGCACTAAATATAGCGCAGGAGGTCTTATGTCGTTCGACTTCGTCAGGAATGCCGAAGGACTCCTTCAACATTTAAAGAATTTCCATTGGTTGCACTTCCTCGAATTTTCGACTAAACTCGTCATTCATCGATGCCCTCATGTTGTAGCGCACTGTAGTACGATCGTTGAGCCACTTCTGATAAGCGTCTCTGATTGCACGTGATGCATTAGCTGCAGGTTCTTCAGGTGCAGGATCCGCTCGTGCTCTAATACAATTTTCATCTTTCGATACCAGCTATCGAAGTTGGGTCCATTAAGCTTATTATTGTCTAATAATGTTCGGAGGGACAATGAATTAGCCATATCTGAAAAATAAAGGAAAATCCAACTAATTAATATATGATTTATTTTAATCCTAAAGACTTGGACTTTAGTCTAAAGTTTTCTCCCACTATTTTAGTCGAATTAATAGCCTCTACCTTTAATTCGAAGAATTACTTTAATTCCTTAGCAGGTACTAGAATCCACATAGATTGCATACGGCTCCGAGGAAGGCTCGGCCAACCCATGTGCACGTAAGGGTAGGTACATTACCAATTGTTTCTCTAAACAATTTCTAGTATTCAATTTTACCCCAGGTGGTAATCAGTAGGCGGAGGCCTCCACTGAAAATTCTGATTAGGTCCAACCATTAATGAACTAGCTCAATGACACTACCTAATGTATTATTAGGCCCGAGGAAGGCTCGGCCAACCTAATCACAATTAGATAGCTCAAAAAACTATCATATAATGAAAAATAATTCTAATATACAGAGGAACATCAGACGGAAGCGTCCTGCATGTTCAACTGTAATACTGGACCCATTATCATTCACCCTAATGGGAGGCTATGATCTAGTTGTCTATATAACTTTATCATTTTAAGGACCTAATAATTTAGAGAATTTTAATTGAGATGTGACACAGACCGATAATTCCAAATCCTCCCACTGACTTCACCAAGTCATACAGAGGACTAGCTCTTATTGGTCTATTAGACACCTAAATCAGTCACATTGATTTTCCTTAATGGCATGGGTGAGTGCCAGTCTCAAGGTACCTTAATCAAAATTTGATCGACCAAATTGGCCAGGTAAGAGAGATCATGGGAGGGTTCCGCCATTAACCTCTTTTCTAGACACCAACTATGTTGGCCAGGTAAGAGGTAGCCCCAATTAAAAACCATGATCAAATGCCGACTTATCTTAGACACCAATTGGTTTACCAAGTTGATTTAGGTTATCCTTGGAAACTTGAGCTCGACCACTGAGCCACAATCAGATCCAATTGAAATGTTTGGATATGATAAACTACAACTATTGAGTTTGATCATTTTAGAAATCTTGATTTAGTCTAGTTCAACTATTGATTAGATTAAATCATGTTTCTTAAGTTAGTTCATTTCAATTTGATTTCAAGATTAGGTCTAACCTAGTCAACTAATCTGATTGTGCTAACCCATGCCCAAAACCCATGATCAAATTTTGAATTTTAAATCTTAAATTCGAATTTCAAATTTTGAATTTTAAATTCAATGTTTAATTCTTAATTAAATGTATTATGATCATGAATTCAGGGTGTCAATTTATTCCAAGTATAAACAATTTATATTTAAATTTTGTGGTCATAATAAATTTAAAACTGAAATTTTATTAACATCAATTATGCATAATTTTCACAAAAATAAACTATTTATTTTATGATACAAATTAATCTCAATCTTGTGCTAGGACAACCTTTTCACTATAAGGGGTTAACCTTATAGCAGGACAACCTTATGATTCAGCACAAGATTGATATTTTATGATTAAATCTAGATCTAATCTAAATTTAAAAATTAAATCATGCATAATTCTAAATGTTATAGGCCAAATTCATCGGCCAACCTGGCTCTGATACCAGTTGTAGGAAAAATTTTTCAAGTTGTCCGATAAAATCGGACGCCAGGCATGAAAATCAATTTTAAAATTTTATTTATAACAGTTATAAATATTAAACATAACTTTTATGTAAAGCATACCTCGATCCCACAGCGGAAGTTGGTCGAGGTAGGGCGGATCTAGATCTTTGAACGTTGCTTCGCGAGGCCTAGATGTGCAGGCCCTCTACTTCGCACGCACGCCAAACTTCGTAGGAAGGTAGGATGGTGTCTGTATTTTGCAAAACCAGTTTTTGCAAAAGGACCCTAGAAGAAAACACTTTTCTTTCTTTTCCTTTTTCTTCTTCCTTCTCTCCCGTATCTTCATTGTACGCCTGAGAGCTCGGACGCCAATCATAGAGGAAAGGAAGAAGAGGACGCGTCGCCGGATCTGGATGCTTACCACTGGAGAGAGGATTGAGAGAGAAAAACCACTTCTTCTGTCTTCTTCTTCTCCTACAGTACTCCTGTTTAAGCCTCTCTGTTTCGAGAGTTTTATACACGACAAAGACTTCAATCTTCACTAATCCTCTCTAGTTTTTCTCTCTGATTCACTCATAATTCATCTGTAAATCGAAAGAAAACGGTGGCCTACTTATAAGCCAATGCTGAGAAGATTTAATTGGAGTAATTGACTGCCTTTACGAATCCATACGTTATGAATTCATAACGTTCGTTTCAAAAACAAACGTGGGGAAAAACAATAAATCCATCCATCCGATAACAGTCGGATTTCAAAAATCAAATTGAACCGGAATGTAGCCGGTTCAAAAAACTGGACATTTTGGTCTAGACGGCAAGTCGAACGGAGTTCGGATAGTGATGTGGTGTGGAGACGAAGCCGGGAGGAAGGAGGCTCTGTTTTCTCCTCCCAGGTTTTTCTCCATCGCGGCTCACAAGAAACCTTAAGGGTCCATGGGAAAAGAGAGTTAAGGGTCCATGTGAGCTTTGGTCCACGGATCCATGGGTCCATAGGTTATTAAAAGTTGGATTGGGTCAGCCGGTTCAATTAAATGGGTTAGCCTAATTGATTTACTTGGTTCTAAACCAAATTGATGGCCCAATTGAATGATTTTTTTGACCCAAAAAAATTCCACATGAGTCCGACTCCTGGGAGGTTCAATTAGGTCCAGTCTTGGCTCGATCCAATTCCGACTTAGATCAAAACAAATACGAAATTAAATTTCAATTAAATTATGATCGAGCCCAATTATACTAATTGAGATCCAATCAAACCCAATCTCAAAAATTGAGTCCTGATCATGTTTAATTACATTAATTGAAACTTGATTGACTCTGAATACAGACTTAATTAGTTGTTCATCCATGAAATTTAGCATGTACCAGTGCTAGCTGAACATAGACAGGACCAAATTTCAAATGATCCACAATTTTAATTCTTAATTAAATTGGGTCAAGACCTTCCTACTTAGCTTGACTAATATGCATGACTCCGATAGGTTCGAACACTAAGCCGGTAGTACATGGACTAGTCCATGCACCAATTGAGGTGACCATCTAGCAATGATATCTGACTTCCGGATAGGTCGAATATGCAAAGCAACATTCAAGAACCTAGACGTATGATTACTGCATAATTCATCCTTATGACTATCAATGCTCAAGATAACCTCAGAGTGGACTGTCGACCTCTGAGTCCGGTCATCCATAGTGTATTTCAAATAATCAAATCAAGTGACCTATCACTTGGTTTACCCTGGCCAAGGTTTTACTGAATTAAAACATAGCGAGACATTAACTCCTATAATCTAGAGTGGTCAATCCCTTCTTGACTCATACACAGACTTCGTGAGTACTTGATTGCACGAGCATCCTTCCGATCCCTGAATTAAAAATTCAGGTCGTCTAGTGCCTAAGTACAATGAGTTGCTTGCAAGTCACTGTGATAGTCTTAGGTCTAAGGGGTACTTATGCCCAAACGCTTTGCGAGCTAACTTCCGACAGTGGAGTGCTCTGCAGGTGAGTCACTGTTCGGTGATGATGTACTCCTACATCTTACCTATATGCCATACAGTGCCTCCACACTCCTTGGTTAAGAGGACAACCAACTAAATGGTACACAACGACCTATACTTGGCATAGCTATCGTCCAATTGATAGCTCATCATTTGGTCGCGAACTGGTTTAAGGACTAAATAATAAAAACCTCCTTTATTCAGTAAATTAGTCCTAAGGACTTTATCACAATACACAGGAGTTCAAATTGAAGATGAAACACTTATGATAAATGAAAAAATGCCAGAATGAATTTTATTCATTTTAGTAAAACATATACAAACTTCAATTTCTTACAATTAACAAAAAATTGGCTTTGGGACACAATTCCCAACACGTAGTGCAACCAAACGCGGTGATCTCATCACCTCCACCCCCATCACCCTTGATTCTGGGCTGATCATCCTATACCAAATGCCCCCTATAGGGCTGACTAAGCAGGAATGCCTGACATCCGGGTCGGTCCGATCAAGATGATTTCATAGAATCATGCTCGGATTAGGGCATAGATAGTGCAATAGAGATCGAAGTTGATCAAATCTAACAGTATTGGCAAGAACCAGGGTGGAGCTAACACGCTGCTCGATGACTTCATATCAGGACTCTTCACCAGGGTTAATTCAAAATCACTATGAGGAATTCCTACTGGATCCAACTACCCTAGAGAGAGAGTAGAAAGAAAGTCCGGTAGAAAGAAAAACTTTATAGAGAGAGAAAGGATGGAGGAGAGAGAATCTCAGTCTAATTCAACCATGGGTTTGGGTTTGGTCGTCAATAGCATAGATTAACCTGAATCGTATATGGCATAAGTTAGGAGAGAGAAAGTGGGAAGGAGAGAGAAAAGAGAGCAGGAGAGAGAGAGAAGCTGAACTATCTCTTCCTCTCTATAGTCTTTTTTTCCTCTTTTTTCTTTCTTTCTTTCTTTTCCTTTTTCTTCTTCCATGGCGAAACGGGGGAACTTCTCCCTACGACCAACAGACCTACGCCAGAGTTGGTGGTGGCACCTCGGGTCAAAGGACTCACGACCACCACCGTGGACAGTAACCGATGGTAGCCGGCGGCCGGCGGCAAGTGGGAACAGACCGAAATAGGGGCCCTGCTTCGGACGGTTTCTCAGTGATTCGCCAGCCCAAAGCTTGTCTAAACATAGCTAGAGAGAGAGAGAGGAAGAAGAAGAAGACTTACCTTGGTCCAGCAAGGTGGTCCGGCGGCGCTCCTTTCGGCGACAACTCGAGAAAGACGATCGACAGAGAAGCTCGGAATCGAGGTTCAATCTTGGTGAACTCAAAGGAGGGAGGAAGAGCTCTATAAATAGATTTCCGTCAGCCTTACCCGAAGGTCTCCAGATCGCGATGGACTTCTGATCCTATCGCGATTAGAGAGAAGTCCTGTTCACGATTGGAAGGGAAGAGGAAGACTCTAGCTAGAGTCTTCCTCCCATTCGCTTTTGGGCTAGAACAGTCGAGTGGACCCAGCTCAGTCCATGGGGTTTCACATACTGATTGCTCCTGTTGTCTAAGATTTCTCAACAACAGTCGCCTAAAGAAATTTTTGAGTGTAGGTGGAGGCTTTTAGAAGAATTAATTCAGCACTCTGTCTCACACCTTAGAAGATACGCTCATTCCTTGCCAACTAAATTGTAATAACCCAAAAAAATATTATATATAAAAAAGGATAGAATAGTCCTTTAAAATTGATATAAGGGGTAAAATTGGAAGGAATCAAAAGTTAATGGCATAACAGTAGATATGTTGAAGTGTTAGGGGCAAGATAGAAATTTTGGTGTTTGATGTGACTAATTAGGGGGTTTGGTGGCTGAGGCGTTGGATTTGAAACAGAGAGGAAGGGGAGTCTCAGGCGGTGGAATCAAGCAGAAGAAAGAAAAAAAAAGAGGAGAAGAAGAAGAAGAAAAAAGAAGAAAGAGGAAGGGAATTTGAGGTGGAAGGGAGTCCCGGTTGTGCTGCCAGTTGAAGAAAAAAGCGTAGGTCTTCTTCCCCTCTACGCAAAGATCTCGATTTTCCGAAAAGAAAAATGTAAATACCCATCCCTACCTAGTCTTCTAATGAAATTAGGCTATACAAAGGGTGGATTTGGTCTAGAGAAGTTGATAGAAGTGGTTAAAGGAGAAGAAATCGAATTTCGACAAGTTTTTCCGAGGCTACGGAAAAACTGTGTCGAAGTTCCAACTTCGGTGAATTATTTCGGAGGTCAATCGGCCTCCGATGGTGATGCATGTTTTACTATTCTGGAAATCCCTATGAGTGTAGAATGTTAGGTAAAAATTTCATAAAATTTGGAGTTTGAAAAGTGGATCAAAATCGGGATGAAGTAACCCGCTGTCAGTCCGAAATTACTATTCATCCAGATGAAGAAAGATGAAAAACATGGTGTTGGGTCGACTCAAAGTAAGCCGGAGTCGACTCAGGGCTGAGTGGGGTCAACCCAAGTCTGGTAGGGTCGACTCTCTCAGAAAATTCCAGAGGATGGAGATTTTCGGCTCTGTGCTTGGGGTTGACTCAAGATAAGCTGGGGTCGACCCAAGCGGGGATCGACTCTCAAAGTTGGGGTTGACCCAAGGTTTAGTAAAATTTTGGATTAGAAGGGATTCGATCCTTTCGCACACCTTGACCCTATAGCATTGGTCCAAGGTGTGTGTGGGATACTCTTGCATCATGATTCATGTAAATTGAGGATTAATTAATAAGAATAAAGGGAAAAAGAAAAGATGTTAATTAAGGGGGGAAGTTGAGTCAACTGAAACTTTTATGCTTACAATTGATATGTAGGTTATTGGGCCTTAATACAAGAACAAATGTGTTATTAATGCTTGTCACAGTTAGACAAGAAGCTAGGGAACAAGAGGAAGAAGTCCCCCACCGCCTACTGTAGATTTTTGGAGGTGTATTAGGGCCGTGCCGGATTGGCAGGTGAGTGGGAGTCATGTACTTTGCACCATGAGCATTCTTAATTCATTTTCATGAATATCGCCAAGTGTGAATTGATTCCACTTGTGCATATTGATTGATATTGTAGTAGATTCCTCTATAATCTTGTTTTTCCATGCTTGATTATCTTGTGCATGCATTTGAGGGAACATTGAGAGGAATTACAAGGGGTAGAAGAGTAGTCAAATTGGTTCCGAATTGTGAAATGACTTCTTTTGTAAATTGATTTCATTTCCTCTATTTCAAAGACTTGTAGAGCCTTTTCAATGGTATATTGAGTTGCATTGCACTCCCTTGACCCCTCACTCCCAACTATGATGTTAGTTTATGATTGGGTCATGGTCGAGTGAGTGGTAGTCTTCATTGTACTCCTTTTTAGTAGAGTATTGGGAGGGTGCATTATGGCATTTATGCATGGCTTGGCAGTATCTACAGGACACCTATAGTCGATGGGGTTAGACATCGGCCTGTGTGCACATAGTAGCCTTCTGGGTGGGCGGAGCCCAGCCCTTCCTGGGGGGACACTGTTAGGATCCCACATATGCTATGAAAATTTCGAAATAATTTTCAGATTGCAGTGGAAAAACATATGCGGGATCCGTTCATCGCATGAACGTATTTTAAAACTATTCGTTTGTAGAAAGATTAGAATTAAATTATTTTAAACTATTTTAAAATCATTAAGAAGATCAGATCTTCACCTTGTGATGGTCTCCGCAAATCTGATTCATGTGGATTTATAGAAGGTTCGATGAAAGCCGCACACGCGTCCGGCCTCTACGGGTATCCACACGAGTTAATGATTCGATCGAAGCCTTTGGATCTCCCCGGGGTGCTAGCTCCCTTGCAGAGATGGCTATTGATGGTTGAATCCTTTCTCCTTGCAGCAATCAACACTTGGTTGCTTTCTCTTGAGGATGAAGAAGAGAAAAAAAATAAATAAATAAAAGGAAGCATACACTTGCAGCCTGTTATTTTTGGTGGAAGAAGGAAAGAAAAAGAGATGCACACGCCTCCCTTCTTTTCTTTGTTGGTGGCTGATGAAACCCCAAAAGAGGAGAGGGCTTCTCACGGCTCAAAGAAGGTTGAGAGGAGGAGAGGTACGGCTCAATAATGGAATGAAAAAGTCCCATACGGCAGCCCCCTTTTATTTTTGTTTAAGATAAAGTTGGAGCTCCTAAAATTATTTTAGGAGCTCCATCCTTATCCATTATTTAAGAGGAGGGGCGTGGGCCCCTCCTCCTTTTCTTCCCGTGAAATGCCAAGGGAGGGGTGTACGCCCCTCCCTCCTTATCTTACATCATGCATGCCTCCACTTGATCTAATCAAGTGGAGGTTAGGGGCTTAATCTGAGGTGGTTTAGTCCCTTTCAAAAAGGAACTAGGTGCACTCTTTCTTTCATTCCAAATCCTAATCCAATTAGGATTTAATTGAATCAAGATTCCATTGAACTCTTCAATCCTAATCCAATTAGAAGTCTTTTAATTAATTAGATTAAAATTTAAAATTAATTAGGACTTAAAATAATCCTAATCTAATTAGAACTTATTAAATTTCAGCCCTATGACAATTAGGACTTTAGAAATCCTATTCTAAATAGGATTCTAATTCAATTTGAAATCCTAATCCAATTAGGACTCCAAAGATCCTACTCCAAGTAGGACTCATGATCAAGTCCAATTAATTAAATCTAATTAATTAAATTAAATTGCAATCCGATTGCAATTATTCCTTCTTCTAACCACTAACTCTTAGCGGGTTTTTCAATTTATCAATCTAATTGATCATTTGTGATTCCTAATCACATTCAACCATCGGATCGGTCAATACCTCTAATGTGTGTGACCCCATAGGTTCTATTCTGACTGGTAGTGAGATATATTGCGATCTCTATCACAATATCATTGAAAACTCCTTTCAATGGGTTGAAACAATTTCAACTCAACTCACCAGGGATTATCGACCATCAAGATGATCCCTGTGAGTCTCACCATCCACCAGTGACACCTAGCAGTATGTAGTGGCCACCCAGCAGAATAGAATGATGAACCTCTAGGTGCAGTTATCGTATGATACAGTCCCTCTATCGTGGATCCCTACAGACCGGAGGTCATGGATAACTCGTCAAACCCTGTCGTCTGTCATATATCTAGATTTATTCGACTTGAGTTCGATAGTGGAAAACTCTTTCTCCACTGTATATTATTGCCCTGGCCAAGGTCTTAGAACTCTGTCTAATAAATTACATAGGATCACTCCTCTTCTATCAAGGTCGATAGATTCCATGTAAGTGCATACCCTACTCCTACAGTAAACCTACTGCAGCCAATCTACACAACAAGGACCCATATGACTAGAGACCATGTATATGTGTAGTCAAACTACAATAACCTCACTGTAAGTAGCCGAAGCACCGCATGTCAAAGGACCAGTCACACTACTGCAACATCAAGTAAGTCACTGACGAGTGGATAGACATCCAAGTGACTTCTTGTCTTGGTCACGCTCAGTACCCTTGTTCTCTAACAAGCACCTGCACTCTCACTTCAGTGTCCCTACACTGTAGACTCGAGTCTCGTCCATCCATAAGGAAAGCGATCTGTGCACTGATCGGATTGATCACCGTCCTCATGATGATCCATTGATCAGGAGCATTTAGAAATTAATCACCAATGATACATGGCTCAAATTCTCAACTCTTGAGAATATGTATCATCATCTTATTAATTTCTTGGACGATTCATAGACACATAAACAATATGAATGAAAAGATGCCCATTTATTATTCAATAATAATAAAGTCAAGTACAAATTTATGTCCCAGAATAAATAATGTGTCTGCCAGATTGGCTTCTAGGGCATACATCTAACAATCTCCCACTTGCACTAAAGCCAATCAGCCATATATCTAAGTCCCATCTTCTCAAGGTGGGCTTCAGTCTTCTGCTGACTTAGCTGTTTAGTGAGCGGGTCTGCCACGTTGTCCGTGGAGTCTACTCTCTGTACCTCGACATATTTCTTCTCGAGATAGTCGCGTATGAGGTGGAAACGCCGCTCTATGTGCTTGGACTTCTGATGAGACCTTGGCTCCTTAGCGAGAACTATGGCGCCATTATTATCGCAGTAGTGTGATGGCATCTGATGGCATTACATCTAGCTCTGCAATGAATTTCTTGAACCAGAAGGCTTCCTTTGCAGCTTCAGAGGCGGCGATATACTCAACTTCCATGGTAGAATCAGCAATGATCGGTTGTTTGGAACTCTTTCAATTTACCATACCACCATTGCACAAGAATACATACCCAGATGTAGACTTTCTATCATCAATATCAGTCATAAAGTCTGAATCTGTGTATCCTTCTACCTTTAACTCCGATGCTCCTCCAAAGACCAAGAACAAATCTTTAGTTCTTCTTAAGTACTTAAGAATATTCTTCACAGTTGTCCAGTGCTCTTCACCTGGATTCGACTGATATCTGCTAGTGACACTCACAGCAAGGGCTATATCAGGTCGTGTACACAGCATGGCATACATGAGGCTTTCTATTGCAGAAGCATAAGGAATCCTGCTCATGCGTTGAATCTCTTCAGATGTGTTGGGGCATATCTTCTTGGAGAGATGAATCCCATGCCTAAGGGGTAATAGACCCCTCTTGGAGTTTTCCATACTGAACCTCTTCAGTACCTCCTCTATGTACATCTTCTGTGATAGGCCAAGCAACCTCTTAGATCTATCTCTATAGATCTTAATCCCCAAAATGTAGGATGCTTCCCCAAGGTCTTTCATGGAGAACTCTTTTGACAACCAGACATTGACCGAGGTTAGCATGGGAACATCATTCCCAATCAAGAGAATGTCATCCACGTACAGTACGAGGAACACGACAGCACTCCCACTAACCTTCTTGTAAACACACGGTTCCTCTTCGTTCTTTATGAAATCAAACGATTTGATTGCATCATTGAAACGAGTATTCCAGCTCCAAGATGCTTGCTTTAGTCCATAGATGGATCTTTGCAACTTGCAGACCTTGTGATCTCCATCACTGGAAGTGAAACCCAAAGGCTGCTCCATATAGATATCTTCATCAAGATATCCATTCAGGAAAGCAGTTTTCACATCCATCTGCCATATTTCATAATCATGAAACGCTGCGATGGCAAGCAATGTTCGAATGGATTTTAGCATGGCTACAGGTGAAAAAGTCTCCTGATAGTCAATGCCTTCGCGCTGACTATACCCTTTCGCCACTAGCCTTGCCTTATAGGTCTCTACCTTCCCATCCGAACCTATCTTCCTTTTATAGATCCATTTGCATTCAATAGGTACTATACCTTCTGGTGGATCTACTAAGGTCCAGACTTGGTTGGAATACATGGAGTCTATCTCTGACTTCATGGCTTCCAGCTATTTCTCGGAATCGATATCTGATATCGCCTCGTTGTAGGTATTGGGATCCTGTACATGTTCCCTATCTCCCATGAGAAACATTTCCTCGGTGTCCTCTACTAGTATACCTAAGTATCTATCGGGAGGATGGGAGACCCTACTAGATCTACAAGGTGGAGGAGGTACTATGTGTGCTGGCTCTATGTGAATAGGTTCTATAGGATCCATTACTCGTTGCTTTTCAGAGACTTTCTCTTTAAGCTCAATTTTCCTCCCACTGCCTCTATCAAGGATAAACTGTTTTTCCAAGAAGACGACATGTCGGCTCACAAACACATTGTGATCCTCTGAGATGTAAAAATTGTATCCTAATGACTCTTTAGGATATCCAATGAAACGAGCACTTATGGTCCTAGGCTCTAACTTGTCCGCCTGTAGTCGCTTGATGTGGGCCGGACAATCCCAAATCTTGAGATGACCAAGACTCGGCTTCTTACCATGCCATATCTCATATGGTGTGGTAGGAACGGATTTAGAGGAAACTCTATTCAATAAATAAATCGCGGATAATAAGGCATCTCCCCAAAGAAACATAGGTAGATCAGTGAAGCTCATCATGGATCGGACCATATCCAATAGAGTCTGATTCCTCCTCTCTGACACCCCGTTGAGCTGAGGTGTACCCGGAGGCGTCCATTGTGAGACTTTGCCATTCTCCTTGAGATAGTCCTGGAATTCCCCACTAAGGTATTCTCCTCCTCGATCTGATCGAAGAACCTTAAGGGTTTTTCCAGTCTGTTTTTCTACTTCATTTCTGAATTCTTTGAACTTTTCAAAAGACTCAGATTTGTATCTCATAAGATACACATACCCATATCGTGAATAGTCATCGGTAAAGGTTATGAAGTATGAATAATGACCCCTAGCTAGCACATCGAATGGGCCACACACATCAGTGTGTACCAGGGTAAGTATTTCAGTGGTCCTCTCCCCATGTCCTACAAAGGGTAATCTAGCCATTTTTCCTTGAAGACAGGACTCACAAACTGGATATGACTCGGAAGTCAATGGGCCAAGAAGCCCATCTTTCTCCATTTTGTTTATTCTGTCCTCTCCAATATGGCCAAGCCTGAGGTGCCACAAATACTTCTAGTTTATCTCATCTCTGGATCTTTTAGATCCTATGGCACTCACTACTTGCTCAGACACATTCACAGACACATCAATATGCAAGTGATAGAGACTGTCAATCATGAAACCACGTGCAACTAATTTATTTCTGAAATAAATAGAACAGCAGTCTTTGTCAAAGGTCAAAACATGACCATCCTGTGCTAAACACGAAACAGAAATCAAATTCCTGCTAGCAGCAGGGACATAATAGCAGTCTCTAAGTAATAAACTAAATCCAGACGGTAATCGCAGAGGATAGGTGCCCACAGCTACAGCAGCAACTCTTGCCCCGTTGCCAACCCGAAGGGTCACTGCACCTTCCGCCAGCCTCCTACTTTCCTTTAGACCCTGCATGGTAGTGCACAAATGAGCACTAGAACTAGAATCTATAACCCAACTAGAAGTAGAAGAAACCGTAAGGTTAGTTTCAATCACGAGCAAGTCTAGCATACCTTCAGAAGGTGTGTCCTTTTTGTTCTTCAGGCTCTCGAGGTATGAAGGGGAGTTCCTTTTTCAGTAGCCGTCGACGTTACAGTGGAAACATTTTCCTTTGTCATCGGCCTTTTTCTTATGAACTTCCTTCTTAGGCTTTTTGTCTTTCTTGTGCTTCTTTGCAGGCTTCTTTTTCTTCCAAGTAGACTTTCTCTTGGAACCAGAAGTCAGCTCAGCAGCCAGAACAGAGCCCCTTGAACCTTTCAAGGCCCCTTCAGCAGTTACCAACATATTCAACAATTCGGTCTTAGTGCATTCAATTTTATTCATATGGTAGTTTACTATAAACTGACCAAATAAATCAGGAAGGGATTGCAGGATCTGATAAGTGCTGATTAATCTATAATTTAATATTTTTTTTTCAGCACTTATCAATGTTCTTAAACGGATAACTACTTGTTTTACCATGAAATCGAATAATCATTGAAATAAATTTAAATTATGGTAAGAAGTAAATAATACTTTTCTTAAAACAGACTCTGAATTTGTCTCTCTTCTGGTTGAGATCTTCCATAAAAATATATAAGGAGGAGATTGTGTTGACCCGATTTATTAACCTGATGGAGTTGTAATCAAGCTAAGGGTATAATTAAATGGGCTTTGATCCTGGTTAGATTGAAAGTTATAATATTTGATTAACCCTTTTATTGAGTCACGGTCTGATCTGGTTGAGTTCAATCTGAAGCGGTTCAGCAAGAATTAAATTTAAATGACATTTGGGCTCGAGAACAAGTTTAAGCAAATCAACGATCATGACCCACCTCAAATCCAAAGCCAATTCCCAACCAATTCCTTATCTGCCTTCATATAAAACTTTTAATTTTAAAAAAAAATAAAAAATATATATATATAATATAATAAAAATTAAATATCCACGATTCACTGTTCATATGAACAGTGTTTTCACTGTGGTCGTCACCCAATGGATGATCCGACCCGGCCTCAACTCCTTCTCCACCTCCTGCTGATGGAAAGGTTCTCGTTCTTGCTGTGGCAGGAAGATGAGCTTGCTGAAGGGACACGCCGCAACACTTGGGCTCAATCTCCTTTGGCTCAGGTGCTGATAAGTGGCTCGACCTTTGGCTGAATGTGGTCCAACCTTACCTGCAATTGACTTGAAGTGGGCGAGCTTAAGTGTGG
Organism: Phoenix dactylifera; assembly: GCF_051530095.1. Taxonomy (NCBI): domain Eukaryota; kingdom Viridiplantae; phylum Streptophyta; class Magnoliopsida; order Arecales; family Arecaceae; genus Phoenix; species Phoenix dactylifera. The sequence goes on from NC_143193.1 coordinate 39,747,910, forward strand.
CTGAATTAGCCTGCTAGGTTGACCCAAGGTTCAGCACTAAGAGGCTGAACTTCAGGCGCCTAATCCTCCTCTACTTGGTTCTGATTTGGATTAGTCAGTCTTCGCCTGCTGAATAGGATCCAATCCTTGGCTGCTGCTTGGTTGGGTTCGAACACAAGTCACACAGGTTACTTCAGAAATTCAGGCGCCCCAAATTGAGCATCACGGCCGAAATTTGCTCCTCCCTCCCGTTCCAGCCACGAGTTCCACGCGACGGATCCACGTTTTCAACATCTTCCATGATCTCAGCCTTCGTGATTCACCCATCCAGGCGTCCGCCCTCCCCTTCCGCCAGTGATCCAGTCCTTTTCGTCTGACTGCAAGCGTGATCCCGACGTCCCAACCGCATCCAGCGCCTCCGTTTTCATCCGGATCCAATCCCAGCAGCCATAGCCAGATTCTCCGCACGTTCCCCTTTCTCCCGCGATGCATCCAGCCAGGCATTTTCCGCATTCAAGCACCTGTGGCATCGTCGTCGCCCCCGGGTGTTCCGCCTGCGACCATTCCTCCGTCGATCCCGCAGCCAGCCATTTTCCACATCAGCCCGTTCCAGCAGCATCCAACGACCACACCAGCCACCAGCATCTGCAAATCTCGTCCCGGAATCACAGCATCCGCACCATGATCTTCAGCCCCTCTCCCATCGTCCCAGCGATCTTTCAGCAACCGCGTCCGCGTGCCAATCTTCCGCCCGAAATCCAGCTACGGATTGACGCCCTCCGCCCTCTCCACGCTTGCTGGGGACCTATAAAAGGAGGCCATCGTCCGGTGGCAAAAGGGGGGAGCTCGGGAGCGCGGTGGAGGAGCTCGGCGGGGAGAAAAAGAAAAAAACAGGGGAGATCCCCTGTTTCGGTGAAGAAAGAAGAAGAAGAAACCGAGCGGGAGAGATAAAAAAATAAAAAAAGAGAGAAAGGGGGGGGGGAGAGAAGAGTTTTGGATATTTTGGGAATTATAGGAGGTGATCAATTTCATTTGAAGATGGGAGTTCGTCCGGAAGCCATGCTCGGCTAAACATCTAGTCTAGGGCTGGATGAAGCCCTAGCAATGTATCAGGGCAATTGTAGTTCTTTTTTTTTTATTATTATTTTGGAGCTTGTTTAAATTCTTATTTTCAATGAAATATTTCTTCATGATATTAAAATTTTGAGCATGCTAGTTACTAATCATGTTTGCTAAAGTAGTCTAAGATGATCCATGCCTAGGAAGATGAAGTGTGCTGCATCCTAGATTAGTATACTTAGGTAGACACTTCATGCTACACCGAAGATGGATCTTCCTAACACTCTTTATGCTTTTATTTTAAAAGACTTGTAGCCAAAATTGCATGCCTCTCCAAAAGATAAAAATTAAGAACACAATTATTGATGCAATGCTATGTGGTGGATTCCAAACCCTAGATCTATTTACTTTGATAAAATTTCAATTCGTACTCATAGATTAATTTAGTTGAATCAAGTTAGCAAATCCTTTTTTTTGATTTATTATTAAAGAAAAATAACTAGTCTCCAATCCCTGTGGACCGACACCCATAATCACTATCCTACAGGATACGTGCTATTGCGTGGTTTTATTTTCAAAATTGAAAGAACCGATCAGGATCAGATCTATCTGCAGTTCCTTATGCATGGACATACCGAGCTTCTCAAGCTCCTCGAGGTCCTTGATCATAGTCAGACAATGATCATGGACAGACTGCCCCTCGCGCATCTTTGCCTTGAAGAGCCTCTTGGACACTTCAAAGCGTGTAGTGCGGCTCTGCTCACCATACAACTCTTGCAGATGAGCCAGTATTTCCCTAGCAGTCTTCATGTTCTCATGCTGGCATTGAAGTTCATTAGTCATGGATGCCATGATGTAGCACTTGACCCTAATGTCGTCATCTGTCCACTTTTGATGCGTCTCACGCTGATCATCAGTAGGACGTGCTGGTAACCTAGGGATATCGTTCTCGAGCATATATCCTAGTTTCTCACAATTCAGAACAATTTTCAGGTTTCTAAGCCTGTCTTTATAGTTGGTTCCGGTCAGTCGATTGGTCTCAAGGATACGGGTCAAAGGGTTTGAAGCTGACATTGTGATCTGTAGAGAGTAAAGATTCTAGTTAGACTTTGTACTTGAACTTAATTTGTTATAGGGACTTTTAAAACAAATATGCTCCCACTATTTTCTCGAATCCCTCATACTCTCCTGATGGAGAAACGAAAAATCTACGCGACTAGAATTTTTAGTGGGTACTGCGGTCTCACCGATTTACATGCCGCCTCACCTAACAGTTATTGGTGACATATAAATGGATGAGTGTACAACTCTTGCACAATGCTTCTCAAGCATATTGCAGTCGTACTTGGTCTCTAAGTGATGAAGACCTCACCTAACAGTTATTGGCCCCATTACTTAGTTAAGTCGGACCCACCGTATAACCGCAGAAATAAAGTCGTCATTGGGTCCTCACCTAACAGTTATTGGTGCCCAACCCCACCTTTACCCCACAACATCTCATGTCTAATAGAGAGGTCCAGTCTCCCGATGCAACTTGCCCACTGTGTCCAGCCGAGACAAATCAACACCGAAAAGACCTTAGCAGCTCTACTACGGTGGAAGACCTATGGACTTAATATTGCATAATCAAGTCTTAGTGTTTGCAACTTGAGTTCTTCATAAGAGGTAATCGAACAATTGGCCAGGTAAGCAGGTGGGAGGCTCCCCTTACTCAGAGAGTAAGGTCCTAATTAAGTAACCACCTTATAGGCTTGCCTAGACACCAATTAGATCAATTAATCTAATATGACTAACTCATGTTGGTTCACCCTCGACTGATTAGGGAGGTTTCGATTTAGGTCTTACTCGATCGCGTATTCACATCTCATGCAAATATAAGTCTACCCGCATAGACATAAGCATTAAACATCCAGGCATTTATCAAAATAAAATTAAATGGTGATGATCATGGATCCAGGATGGGGTCATTTTACAAGCACATGCACGTCAATTGGTTTGATCGTCTTCAACTCTTGACTCGATCTTGATCCCTTAGGTCCAATTGTGATCAACTCCTTGATCCATCTTCAATCAACCCTTGATCTCGATCCGCGCATGTTGAGCTTGTTGATGTACATATCGATCAACCATCGACGTGCAACACACATCACAGATTACATCCCAGATAGCTTTAAAAATAAATAAAAATAAAATAATAAATTACAACCCTTTTTCATGAGACACGCAGGTCTCTAATACATGAATTTAAGATGCACGCAGGCATCTAAAAATTAAAATTACATGCATCACAGAATATCGCAGAACATTTCAGCACATTCAAAAGATCCATCCATGATTATCACCATACGCATCACATGCATAAAAATTATTTTCAGATCTGTAATTTAATTGATTATTCCATCTCATGACTTGCTGATCATGCTAGATTTGACTCTAAACATTTGTAATCACATTATCAAAGTATTAGAATCATTAATCTAAGCATCTAAATATTAGTATGCAGAAAAATTAGCAAGCTGAAAATTCTGCATACATAAATTTCAGCAAGCATAATCCCTTAAATTTCAGATCTAAAATGCCTTAAAAAATTTAATTCTAATCTTAATCTACATTACCATGGCTCTGATACCACTGTTAGGATCCCACATATGCCATGAAAATTTCGAAATAATTTTCAGATTGCAGCGGAAAAACATATGCGGGATCCGTTCATCGCATGAACGTATTTTAAAACCATTCGTTTGTAGAAAGATTAGAATTAAATTATTTTAAACTATTTTAAAATCATTAAGAAGATCAGATCTTCACCTTGTGCGGGTAGATGGTCTCCGCAAATCTGATTCACGTGGATTTGTAGAAGGTTCGATGGAAGCCGCACACGCATCCGGCCTCTACGGGTATCCACACGAGGTAATGATTCGATCGAAGCCTTTGGATCTCCTCGGGGTGCTAGCTCCCTTGCAGAGATGGCTATTGATGGTTGAATCCTTTCTCCTTGCAGCAATCAACACTTGGCTGCTTTCTCTTGAGGATGAAGAAGAGAAAAAAAAAAAAAAGGAAGCATACACTTGCAGCCTTTTATTTTTGGTGGAAGAAGGAAAGAAAAAGAGATGCACACGCCTCCCTTCTTTTCTTTGTTGGTGGCTGATGAAACCCCAAAAGAGGAGAGGGCTTCTCACGGCTCAAAGAAGGTTGACAGGAGGAGAGGTACGGCTCAATAATGGAATGAAAAAGTCCCATACGGCAGCCCCCTTTTATTTTTGTTTAAGATAAAGTTGGAGCTCCTAAAATTTAGGAGCTCCATCCTTATCCATTATTCAAGAGGAGGAGCGTGGGCCCCTCCTCCTTTTCTTCCCGTGAAATGCCAAGGGAGGGGTGTACGCCCCTCCCTCCTTATCTTACATCATGCATGCCTCCACTTGATCTAATCAAGTAGAGGTTAGGGGCTTAATCTTAGGTGGTTTAGTCCCTTTCAAAAAGGAACTAGGTGCACCCTTTCTTTCATTCCAAATCCTAATCCAATTAGGATTTAATTGAACCAAGATTCCATTGAACTCTTCAATCCTAATTCAATTAGAAATCTTTTAATTAATTAGATTAAAATTTAAAATTAATTAGGACTTAAAATAATCCTAATCTAATTAGAACTTATTAAATTTCAGCCCTAAGACAATTAGGACTTTAGAAATCCTATTCTAAATAGGATTCTAATTTAATTTGAAATCCTAATCCAATTAGGACTCCAAAGATCCTACTCCAAGTAGGACTCATGATCAAGTCCAATTAATTAAAATCTAATTAATTAAATTAAATTGCAATCCGATTGCAATTATTCCTTCTTCTTACCACTAACTCTTAGCGGGTTTTTCAATTTATCAATCTAATTGATCATTTGTGATTCCTAATCACATTCAACCATCGGATCGGTCAATACCTCTAATGTGTGTGACCCCGTAGTTTCTATTCTGACTGGTAGTGAGATATATTGCGATCTCTATCACAATATCATTGAAAACTCCTTTCAATGGGTTGAAACAATTTCAACTCAACTCACCAGGGATTATCGACCATCAAGATGATCCCTGTGAGTCTCACCATCCACCAGTGACATCTAGCAGTATGTAGTGGCCACCCAGCAGAATAGAATGATGAACCTCTATGTGCAGTTATCGTATGATACAGTCCCTCTATCGTGGATCCCTACAGACCGGAGGTCATGGATAACTCGTCAAACCCCGTCGTCTGTCATATGTCTAGATTTATTCGACTTGAGTTCGATAGTGGAAAACTCTTTCTCCACTGTATATTATTGCCCTGGCCAAGGTCTTAGAACTCTGTCTAATAAATCACATAGGATCACTCCCTCTTCTATCAAGGTCGATAGATTCCATGTAAGTGCATACCCTACTCCTACAGTGAACCTACCGCAGCCAATCTACACAACAAGGACCCATATGACTAGAGACCATGTATATGTGTAGTCAAACTACAATAACCTCACTGTGAGTAGCCGAAGCACCGCAGGTCAAAGGACCAGTCACACTACTGCAACATCAAGTAAGTCATTGACGAGTGGATAGACATCCAAGTGACTTCTTGTCTTGGTCACGCTCAGTACCCTTGTTCTCTAACAAGCACCTGCACTCTCACTTCAGTGTCCCTACACTGTGGACTCGAGTCTCGTCCATCCATAAGGAAAGCGATCTGTGCACTGATCGGATCGATCACCGTCCTCGTGATGATCCATTGATCAGGAGTATTTAGAAATTAATCACCAATGATACATGGCTCAAATTCTCAACTCTTGAGAATATATATCATCATCTTATTAATTTCTTGGACGATTCATAGACACATAAACAATATGAATGAAAAGATGCCCATTTATTATTCAATAATAATAAAGTCAAGTACAAATTTATATCCCAGAATAAATAATGTATCTGCCAGATTAGCTTCTAAGGCATACATCTAACAGACACGGCCCTAGGCATAGGATCGGCCGGTCCTGCGACTTATATATGGCTTGCCGCCAGGCAAAGTAAGATCCTGCGAGGTGTCGTTTAGTATACAGATGTGAGATGTTTCTATGGATTTCTGGATATTGGCCAGCATTTACATTATCAGTATGGTGTCTTATCCTGCATATGCATGTGACAGTAGAGAGTTGTTGTGGTTCGCCTGGGGCGTAAGACCCACCTTCCGACAGCTGTCTAGTGATGACTTCGCATATTGACACTCCGATTTGCATATTTCAATGTTATAATCTATTGAGCATATTCATGATGTATCTTTATGTTTATTTGACTATTCTATATATGCTCCCGATGAGTTGATTATGATTGTGGTGATACTGTGATGATTTACTCCATATTTCTTATGTTGAGTTGTGTGCACCCTGTTATTGATGACTGCTCATATGCTCTTGAGATTTCATCTCGAGCCATAATTATATCCTGTCTCATGTGCATAGTACTCTCTACTCCACTCACTGAGTATTCATATACTCATTCCCCATTTTGGTGTTTTTGATTGCAGGGCAGGTGTTGTATAGAGAGGAGCAGGGTTAGAGATTGCCTGCTAGCTGTGCCGCTCCATAGTATAATGTAGATAGAGGTTTATACCTTTTGGTATATTATAAACCTTCTGTTGTATATAGTGTATAGTTACAGTCATAGATCCTGTTGTGGATATGGGTTGACTATGGAAGGATTGGGAAGCAGGTATATATATATGTGCAGATTAGTTGTGTGCCTGTGATAATGTATTGCTATATATTATCCAGATTTATTATGTGACAGATTATGTAATTGCTGCTCTGACAGGTAGTGTTGTTGTATGTATTGAGATAATCCTAACAGGTCAATATAGGAAGGGTGATCATTTTGTGCATGCATCATGCCAAAATTTTCAAGATTTATTGATGATTGATAGGTAGTAGGGTTCTACGTGGTGGCTGGTGGCCTTATGCCTACCCGCACCCTAGGACCGTCGCGGCGGCCCGCCGGAACAGGGCGAGGGTCGTGACATAAATATAATAAGCAATATAGCAAGCCGAAATTGCTTCCACCTTCCAATCATTACTAAAAAATCTCTCCTTGATAATGCATAGATACTCTTCAGCAAATAGAGGTGAAAAAGTGGCTGAATTTTGTATTGGAGCCGGTCTCCATACCAAAGATGCAACTCTATGCTGAAGAATCACAGCAGATAAAGACTCTTCAACATCTGGGTATATATTGCAGTGTCTCAAAATCTGATAACCAAGTTGATGTAATACAGCTCTGCATGGTGGTCAAATCCACACTAATTTCCACATAAATAAAGCAATCCTGAGATGAACTTCTAGCTTCCAAACCCAAGCAATGCTCTCCACTGGTTGGATTTAAAAAGAAAAAGATGGTAGAAATCAAATACCTTGGTGGTCAGACCCAAAGACAGACCCCAACCCAACCTGTCACCAACTGGTATTGGAATCGACATAACTCTGTTTAGCAATTCCTCCAAGAAATATTGAGAAATATTGACTCCTACAAATGTTCTATTTAAAAAGCAACTTCCTTAGCTTATCTTTATTCATTTATTCCAAATAATAATCTTGTGCCGCTTCAATTCATCATGAAGGTAGCTGTCAACCTCATCTTCATCGATATCAAAAAGATTTCTGGTATTCTAACAACACCATACCCTGGTCAATAGCCGCTGAATTGATAGGCCCTATAGCTCGACATGTTTGGATGGTCAATAAATATGATTAGGCTCTCCAATGAAAATATTAATAATTTATTATTTTTATTTTTATTTTATATAATTAAATATATTTTGTATAAAATCAAGCTTGATTACAAAACAAGCAGAACTTGAATTAGGCTTGGTTCGCTTGAGCTCAACTCATTCGAACCTCTAGTTACTAGAAGAGCATCAAAACTTGCTTAAATAAAGCTAACCACAATAACGAATGGAATGGTGCTTTTCAAGGTGCTTAAGGAAAAACTTGTTAATCATCGACTATATTAAATTAAATTCATAATAATAATATACTTTCACACCTAAAATGGTTATTTTTAACCTAAGTTTAATGGAAAGGGTATCATTGCCCAAGCAGGATGATTAGAGAGGTATGGTACAAATAATAAAATTTGAAGTATAAATGTGTGTACCACCAAGGTGGTAGCCTAGTGGTACTGGGCAGCAATTCTAACCACAAGGTCTCAAGTTCGAATCGCTGCGGCGACGATTAAATTGTGGACCGGAGCTCACTACTTTGGCCACTGCTTGGACTTGTGGTATAGGACCGCTCTTGAACCGCTAGTAGCCGGGGTGGTACCGGGTGTGACGTACTCACACGTGGGACTCGAGCCAGAGCTCAGAGGAGTAGCTGAGCCGGGCCTACGGGTGGGGAGGGTATGAGTAAAACCGGTCGGGGTGCCCAACACACGGCCATTTCTGCCCGCATCGAACATTCTCCTGGCGGGGCGGGGGCCTAGTGGGGCTGCTACGCGGGGGTGGGCTTGTCCCTTCCTCCCCCCTACCCCTTTTTTTAAGCAAAAAAAAAAAAAAAAGTATAAATGTGTAATAAGCCATATTGCCAAGGATATATGTGTAAACTGTCCTTTTTGTTATCTTCATTTTTACTCCCCCGCGCTTTAATTAGGGGTAGTTCTATATACACCCCCCCTATTGCTCAGGACACCCCCTAAAAACCAAAAAAAAAATACCCAAACTAACCTTTAGTGTAATTACCATATTGCCCTTGAGATTTTCTCATACACCCCCCCTTCCTCCTCCTCCGTTTCGTTTTGAAAAGAAAAAAAAAAACCCCCCTCAAACCCCCCTTAAACCCCTCGATCCATTTACATCGTTTAGGCGATCTTTGAAGGAGATTTAAGCCCCATTCGAAGCATGGACAAGCAACTAGTGATTTGGGACGAAGAATCGGCCGCAAAAGGCTTCTGTTCGGCACCGTGCAGCCGAACAGAAGGCTTCTGTTCGGCACCGTGCAGCCGAACAGAAGCCTTCTGTTCGGTTGAGGGTTGCCAAACAGAGGGCTTCTGTTCGGCACTGTTCAGCCGAACAGAAGGGTTCTGTTCGGCGATCCAGTGCTGAACGGAGCACTGGAGGCGGGGGGGGAGCTACCTCGAGGTGGTCGTGGAGGCGCCGGCGAGGTGCTCGTTGCTCGGGAGATGGCCGGGGAGGTGGTTCCGGAAGAAGCCGGCGAGGTGGTCGGAGATCGGGAGAATGCCGGCGACGAGAGGGAGAAGGGGGAACGGGGGGGTTTGGGGCGTTGGCGAGGTGCACTGCACCGACCGGCGACGAGAGGGAGAAGGGGGAGACGGAGGGGGTTTGGCCGCCGGCGAGGTGCTTGAGGCTGGTTTTTTGGGCGGAAGGGTTACGGGTGTTTTGGAGGGGAAGAGCGGGGTGGGGGGGGGGGGGGGGGTTGGGGGGTGTAGAGAGCAATTTAGGTGAGGGGGTGGGGGGTAATTTAGGTATTTTTAATTTTTTAGGGGTGTCCTTAGCAAATGGGGGGGGGGGGGGGGGGGGGGGGGGGGGGGTGTAGAGAGTATTTAATTTTTTTTTAATTTTTGGGGGGTGTCCTGAGCAATAGGGGGGGTGTATATAGAACCACCCTTTAATTAGCTACCGATTCCCTTCTAGTTTTCGAGGGCGTTCATTCTGTGTCTCGCTCGCTCTCTCTCTTTCCCCCCTTTCCCCCTAGAGCGTCCATGGTCTGTTTCTGCGGTGCTCCTGCCTGCGCTGTACCTTGCAGGCCCAGTATATCTAACATCCTCCTCTCCTCTTCCAGAAGCCTTAGTCCCGGACTCTCAAATGATGTTTCGCTTGCAAGCCCCTTTCTATTCTCTCCTCTTTCGGCACTGAGAGCCTCACCTGCCCTTTCATGCAGAGCTCACACAGCCGCGACTCCAACTATCCGTGAAATCTGCAGCGGGAGTGTGCCAGAACACATACTGCAGAGGTGCGATTTCTCTAACTTTTCTTGTAATATGGCCTCATTGAGTCCTCTTTTCTTATCATTAAAGTGTTGGAATGGTTTTATGGGAAATTATACCTTGCAATAATTACGTTTCTTTGGCTATGTTCATGGCGATTCTTGGTGGTAATGGATTTAGTCAGGTTTTATATTATTAATTACTTGTTTACTTCCTAGCCGGTATCTTGGAGTAACTTGCTTAGTTCTGTTTTACTTTGATCAAGATTTGACTTAGATGTTGATCAAAATTTGCTATAATGAGATCAGTGCAGACTGTCAGGTTGATTGATTACTGAAATCATGATCGCTGAATGAAACTTTAGTTAGTATTTGGAGTAGAAAGCTAAATACTTATATTAGATTCGTCATGTGGCATAGTGTTGACTATGATTCATATGATGTGTAATGGAAAAAAGTAACATGATAGAGCTAGTCAAAAAGAAAGTTTTTTTTTTTAATTGAGAATGGAGGTCTAAATGCATAATGAAATAAAAGGGGGAATGAGACTGGAGGACCTAGCCTGGAGATGTGCTCACCCAGTCAGGAGGAATCGCTAACTCCCACACAAGCCCTTTGGAATATATAACAATAGTTAAAGAACTTCTTTTGACCTTGCAATAGTATGTATAAATTAGACCCCTCATGCTTGTCATATTGAAGACAACAACCATTTGAGGTAGCTTATGTGGAGATCAAACAGGAAAACATTGTCTCGAAACTAATTTGGTGCATGTTTTGTAGGATGAAAAGAAATAAAGTAGCAGTAGGAGTACGGCAGGCTTCAATTATGAGAAGATTGATAAAACTAGAATGTGAAAGAACAATAAGTCTTGAGAGGGATCAGCCATAATTGAGGATATCCTTGTCCACTCAGAAGAATTATTCCAACTCCATAACCACTAAACAAGCTTCAAAATCCCCCAAAATATTATCATAGCGGGTAACCATCCTCTTTTTTTACCAGTAAATAATATATAAGCATATTTGGTGCATTGAAGCCAACAACTATCTTGGAAACTTATAGTTTTAAATACTATGACTTTGAACTATGGTATGTCGTACTGGCCCGAACCGAGGGGCAGTACGTAGCATACCGCACCATACCAGTTTGGTATTAGTACCTGGTACGGGTGGCGTACCGACATTTGGTATGCCAAAAAAATTTTGTACTGTACCGTACCGACACTGTGCAAGCGGTACGGGATCCGGTATCGAGACAGCGAACCTTGCTTTGAACCATACTATTTCTCATTTTGAAGCTCCATCATTGTCTTCTTCTTTGATGATCCTAGAATTCATGAATGTTTGAAGGGCCATGCTCAAGGTTTGTCGTGCCAGCCGGTACCGTACCGTTTCGAATGTACTGTACCGAATTGATACGTAGTACCGTACTATACTAATACTTGGTATGCCGAATTTTACAGTATTGTACCGTGTACTAACACTGTAATAGAATGGTACTAGTACGGAGTTCCGTGCCAAGATGGCGAACCTTGGCCATACTGTTCAACATCCAATTTGGCATGGAACTAAATTGCCGAAGGATGCATATTTATGCGTTAAATATTTACTTTGATATTTGTTGGATCACTATCAAGCGAATAACTTGATATAGGCACATATCTGGATTGGCTTGTTTTATGATATTAAAAGTTGAGGATGAAGAACATTTTTGTTGAGTCATCTGATATTGGAAAACATTGGATGAATGAAACTTGAAGATGAAGTGAAGCACTTTATATATTACGTCCCATGCAATAACAGATTGGCTTGAGACTGAATTATCCAGCTGGTACCGAAATTTTAATGGAAGATGGACTTTGAGACCAATTAATATCTGCACTAGTTTAAAATAGGGAGTTCAACATCCATAGCTTGAATAGTTATGCATAACATTATAAAAGATGGGTTATGCATCATGGCAGTGAGTAAGAGCATTTTGATTGTTGCAAAGGGTAAGTCAAGTGATCATCTTCAAAGTGGGGAAGGCCAGAAAGATTAGAATGATAGATGTATTTTATTAGTGGCACACCGGCCTGGAACTAGTATGGTACGTATCGTGCTTTGTCATGCTAATGCTTGGCATACACTATCCTAGCTTTGTGCCATGCATTGGTATATAGATGGTATTATGCTAGTGCCACATGCCACTGAGGCATTGTCATGATATGTGCCTTATCATATTTGTGTGTGTTGACTTGACAGTTTATACATGATCCAAAAAAATGTGCAAAGAAAGCAAATAAAACACAGGAGTTTGGGGAGGAAAAGAACAGCCTAGAAAACTCAGGTACCCGATAAGAGTGTTTGCCAAAAGGCTTAAAGAAAATCAAGAAAGATTCAAGGCCCCTGTTTAGTATGCACTAAAATGTATTGTAATAAAATCTTATTATTATATATGTAAAAATGTTGTAGATGTGTTATTGTAGAAACTTATTGTGATAATGAATTCCATTTTGTAATATCATATGTTGATATGCCATCTTTGTTTTATAATATCAATCATATTCTATAAATATTAATATATAATATAACATATTACAGAAAATATTACTTCGAAATATCATAGTATATGATCATTTAGTTATCAAAATGATATTGATTACGTACAAGATAAATTATAGATATAGATATTATAACAATATTTTTTTTTAATTATTCAATACATATAATATGTTAACAATATTTCTAATATGTAAGTAATTTCAGTAATACTGTTGGTAGTTAATACATTATATCATAATTGCAATATTGATCATCATACTGTATTATGATATTTATGTAATGTAGTTGTTATAAAGTTAAAACATGGCATGATATTAAATGGACAAAAGGAATTGGCATAAAAAGTGGTCATAAGGCTATTCCAAGGTAGACATGAAATAGTTCTGTCAAGAAAAATGAGCCTAAGATAGTTTGACTAGGCATAGCCTATTCTAGGCTTATGCTTGGTTTGTGGTGTTTGGCTGGCTAAGACCCTATTCCAGGTTCTATGGCCTACCAAACACCACCAAAGTTTCAAAAAAAGAAGAAGGGGAAAACCCAAGGAGTTTTGGAATAGACTAGAGGAAGAACAAACTATGAAAATTAAGATAAATGTTTAAAGAAAACAAAAGAAACACCTGAGAAGGCTTAGGGATCAAAGGGATGAGAGAAAGGGCCATAATGGTTCTGAGATAAGAGAATCAGTTTATGAGACCCCAAAAAAGGCTTATGGATGGAAAAATTTTGGCCAAAGTCTTGATAATCCAGTTTTAGTTTATTTTAGTTCATTTGGTATGGATTAAATTTGTTTCAATTTCAGTTGTTTAAATGGTTTCAGCAATTTTGGAAAAAGTATAACCGAACACCAAAAATTAGTCAAGAAATCATATTGGACATTATCTAAAGTTTTGTTTTTTTTTTGGACCTTTGAGTGTATTGTTTTGGTGGTTTGTGCTGAAACAACATACAAGCATGCGTGTGTATATGCTAATAAACTTTGTGAACACATAAAGTGTTAATAATTATATTTTCTGTTGTTTTAGAGTGTAACATATCAGTTTATCATTTAATAACAATTTAACACATAAAGATTTAAAATGTTTATTACATTTAGGCACCAAGATATCCATGTACATTTCAAAAAAAAATACTTCTCTAAATATAATTTGAACCCAATAGCACTAATATCGCTTGAACTTGCAAAATTCAAATTTGCTTTTAGGAAAATGGTTCTTGAAATCAGAAGAAATGAACACAACAATAATTTATGCTTAGTCATGTGTATGGCTGGAACCTATTAGATGGTTAGATGAGGTTAATTATGTGGGTAATCTATCCTTTAATATGTCTTGGCATTCTTAGAGCAAAAAAGTATTTGTGCAAATTACTGTTGTTTTATTGTTTATGGTATTGTTCATGCTCACTATGCATTAAAAGTTACCAGTGTCATATAAGGGTGTTTTAGGAAATAGAAAATGTTACTTTAGAATTTATATCTAATAGGGTCTTTTGCTGTGTATTTCTCAATTTTCTGGATGATGGAAAATAAGAAAAAGGAACTTCTTTTATGGCCAATTGGTGCCATCTTTCCCTTACTTTAACTTCTTGTTCTGATCAGATTGTGAGGATTGGATGGCTTAGTTTATTTTCACTTCTCTTTAGGCCTTTCTCCCTCTCTTTCCTTTTTGCAGTTTCATATTATCTTTTAGGATCATTTTGCTGACGTGTTTGAGTCCTGAATGAGCAAAATAATCGTCTAAAGGTGATGTTTGGGAAAGGATACGAGTTTACTATTTTTGCTATTTTTTATTCATCTTTATCTAGGAAATTGATCAGTTTTAATATAATGAAGTTTTAGGCTGTTTAAAAGTTCTGGTTGACTCAAACGTTACAAGTTAGAGACCTTGAATCATCATAAGCAAGTTGGGTATCCAATAACAAGGAAACATTGTTTTAGGTTTTGTAGCAAGGTAGGCCGAACCGGACCGAACCGCTTGGTTCGGCCCGTACCTGTCGACCTGGTGGGGAACCGGGTTGGTTCGTCTATTAAATTCGGTTTCGTCCCTGAACCAGCCGGAACGGATTTTGAACCGGCTGGAGAAGGCTGGAACCGTCGACCCGATTTGGAACCGGACCTGAGTCGACCCGGCTAGATCTCCACAGTTTTGACAGCACAACTTGAGTGACAATCCTAGATTTTTGGTGGAAGCAAGAATGTTGTCAAATCCACTAAATAGCATAGAAGGCTCTGCAAGTATCCAATTTACATGGCAGTTCACTAATATCTCCAAAAGTGGCATATATTGGTTGACCATCTATGTTTATTGTTATACTATTATTAGAGGGAAATTTAACCTTCTTCAATGTAATATTTAGAGTTGGAGATTTTCATTGGCATCTCATATGTGTATGCAAGGAAGATTGATCAGTTATTCTTATTTTACAGCATTTAACTGCTTGATTAATAAGGTTGAGACTGCTTTTCAAAGAATATATACTTTGTTCCCAAATGAAAATATGCTTTCTTCCAAATTAAGAGTATATGACCAAAGCAATAAACTTCAATCTCTGTCCTTTGCATGCTAACGTTCTCTGTATTTAGCTTTTAAAATAACTTGTCTTTCATCTGTATGTGTC
Source organism: Phoenix dactylifera (assembly GCF_051530095.1). Classification (NCBI taxonomy): domain Eukaryota; kingdom Viridiplantae; phylum Streptophyta; class Magnoliopsida; order Arecales; family Arecaceae; genus Phoenix; species Phoenix dactylifera. Next base: position 39,763,058 of record NC_143193.1, read on the forward strand.
CATTATGTTTTAATTGTGCAGAGCTGAAGAAATTGGATATGTTTTCCCTACTGCTGTTCAACATCAATCTTTACCACTTCTACTCTCTGGACGGGATTGTGTGCTACATGCTCAGGTTTTTTAACACATATCAACTAATTGTCTTCTATCAATCTTAATAGTCAAAACTATATGGTCTTTGATTGGTAGTTATCATATTCTTTCAATTTCTATGGAAAATAATGTATTGTACAATCTGGATAAATGAATGCTCAATTCTTGTGGTTTAGTATAAAATAAAATTTTATGGTGTAACGGGCCTCCGGGAGGGGGGATGCTAACAATGGCCATGTGTGAGCTGAAAGGATTATCGAAAAATAGATAATACATTCTTCTTATGAGTGAGATCTACAAATAGTTGAATAATATGAAAGGGGATATTTAATCTTGTCAAACCTTTTTATTTGTGTATTCTGGTCAAGTGGCAATTCAAAGTGGCATCACTAAAGGACCAACATATGGTATTGACCATGGTTGGCCATACCGCCCCAACTGGCTGGTTCGGGATGTACCAAAGTGACTCAACAAGGAACTGAGATTGTTCGCCTTGTTGGCTTGGTAAATAGGCCGAACCTCTCTAATTCAATTATAAACCCTCTCAACTCTTGGTTCATTTATAAACCTCACCCCCCCCCCCCCCCCCCTGCCGCAAGCATCACCGGTAACTGTCCTCCTCTCTTCCTCACTTTCTCTCTCTCACTCTGCTAGGGTTAGGGTTAGGGTTTCCTTCGGCCATTCCCCTTCCTCCTTCCTCCCACCCTCCCTCCTCTCCCTCTCTCTCTCTCTCTTGCTCCGGTAGGGTTAAGTTTAACCCTTGGCCCTCCCCCTTCTTCCCTCGCTCCCTCTCCAACTCTTTCTCTTCCTTTCCTTTTCTCCCTCTCCCCCTCCCTCTTAATGTTTTTTGTATGCCCTAGATGGCATGGTATGGACTCATGCTGTACCAAACCGATTGTTGGCTAGTATGACCTCCAGTATTGGGAGAAATTTTGGTTTTTCATTATTTTATCTTTTTAACAGTCTAGATAGATAGGAGTCGTTGCTTGGTGTAGTGGGAAAAGGCTTGGGTTGACAAGCGCAATGGTGTGGGTTCAGTTCCTAGGGCAGCCACTTTATACAAAAAAATAGAAAAAGGTAGGTTTATCCTAGGTTTTGCCCCTCCCAAGACCTTGGATTGATAGGACTATAACTAGGTAATGTACTTTTAGGAATCTAGATCCTAGTTAATGGCTGATCAAAGGGGATTTTCAAGGGATTTTGTTGCTGGTCTAATTGAGCATTTATTAGACCCCTGGATTGCCAGGATCATAACTGGGTAATGTATTTAGGAATCTAGATTGTAGTTAATGGCTTTGATCTAGATCCTAGTTAATGGCTGATTAAAGGGGATTCTAATGGATTGTGTTGCTGGTCCAATTGAGCATTTATTCGACTTTAGATTAGGAAACAAGAATGGTGCAATTGGCCTTTCTAAAGCCAAAGAGGAGCCTGGTACCTAGATTTACATCGAAGAAATAAAAGAGCCTTGGAGATATGTTTAGGAATCTAGATAGTAGTTAATGGCTTTGATCTAGATCCTAGTTAATGGCTGATCAAAGGGGATTCTAATGGATTGTGTTGCTGGTCTAATTGAGCATTTATTCAACTTTAGATTAGGAAACGAGAATGGTGCAGTTGGCCTTTCTAAAGCCAAAGAGGAGCCTAGTACCTACATTTACATCGAAGAAATAAAAGAGCCTTGGAGATATGCTCTGCTTCCTCTTTGGTGTCCCCATCCTTTCTTCTTTCTTTTTGTCTCTTTTCTCTGTTCATTACTTAATAATTATTACATCTTTTCTTCTGTATGCTGCTTCCTAATATATATGATGATTGATTGCTTGCTGCTTTCAGCAGTCTAAATAACAATCAGTTTAATTTTCTCTTTAATTCTTCTTGTGGTATCTTATTAAATTTAAGAATAAGTATTCCTGCAGGATTTGAAATCTGCTGAGCATTTAATCTCTTTGATGTGTATCAATATCTCTATTAGTTTTTAGCATTTTGATTTTCTTGAGAAATCTGCTGCTGTCTATTTCCTCACTCTTGACTTACTATTTTTGGATTATAAGATGATTGTGGAACCTTCAATTGAATTCTAATCACCTCAGGTCCATATATACCTTCTGTTCTCCCAAACCAATAGGACCCTAGAATAGATAAATTAATCCTCTGTTTGCTTTTAAATTCAAAATTAGGTTGTTGTTGCCCCCATCTTGGATTTTGGACCACAAGCAACTACTTTGACTAAACTCTTGTCTAACCTATTCCCTGGGTCCTATTATATGCTGCAGCTATCCACAGGTGAACTTGCATTACCTTCCCACATGAGTATTCTGTTTGAGAAGAGAGTGGAAATGTTATTTGTATTTGGACTGACAGACAGGTACTTAAAGATCTGCTTACTTCTTTTCTGTTGAACAAGAAATATTACGACATGACCTATGAAGTGATATAAGATTATGAAAAAACAATATTGTATGGGGGTTATAGTGGTTATGGTATGTTCCGAGCGAATGAAACAGCTGAATCACTGTAAAAGCTGCCAATCACTTAAAATTCAGGAATTTTTAATATTTAAAAATGATGGAAAAGTCGTCAGCTTTCTTGAATCATTCTATATGATTTGCTATGCCAGGGTGGTTGGTTTCTGATGTAGATTTTAGTGAAGTCAATAGCTATTAAAGCTGAGGTCTTCTATTGGGGGCAACATGCATAAAATTCGTTCAGAACTTGCATGCATATGTGTAAAGCAACAATTTGAAATAGAACAACTTTTGTGATTGTTTTACATTTTTCTATATATTAAAAGATATCTTTTTATATAGTTTTATGCATGGCTCGCCGTATCGGCCTGAACCAGGCTGTACAGAGCGTACCATACCGTATCGGTTTGGTATTGGTATTCTGTATAGGAGGCATACCAATACTCAATATAGGAGGTGTATCGATACTCAGTATGCTAAAAAGATCCCATATCGTACCGTACTGACGTAGTGCTAGTGTGGCACTGGTATGGGGTCTGGTACCGAGACGGTGAACCTTGGTTTGATGGATATTTGTGAATTTAGATGTCTAATTTCCATACTACTTGGTACCCTTGCATGGTGAGGTTTTAGGGTTTTGAAAAGGAAAAGTCAAGAAATTTAAGATCTAGTGTTGTTTTCATAATGAAAGAAGCTGATATAGACCAGCTTACTGTAGACTTTCAATTGCTGGATGATAGATGAAAGGCGCATAAAAGGGAGAATAATGCCTTGATAAGCAAACACAATGGAAAGAGAATAAAAGGGCCTATCATGTTACCAATGTTACAAGATTGTTAAACACTATATTAACCAAGGAATGCCGTACCGGTCCGTACCGGCCGGTACGGGCCGGTACGTACCGGTCCGGTCCCTGACCGGTACCGGACACAGATGAAAACCGGTATTTCCGGTTTTCTTCTGTGAACCGGCCGGTACGGAGACCGTACCGGCCGGTACCGCTTGGTACCGGCCTCGTACCGGTGCGAACCGGTGCGAACCACTGGTACGGTGTTTTTTTTGGGGGGGGGGGGAACCACAGCGCCTCGCTGTGGTTTTTTTTTTTTTTTTTTGATGGGAAAGAAAGTGGTCCGGACCGGTACGGTACCGGTCCGGACCGGTACCGTACCGGTCCGGCCGGCCACCGGTACGCCGATTCGGACCGGTACGGCGGACCTTGATATTAACCATTCAACTAGTATTCTGCGCAAGGTCTACTGTACCGCCCCATATTGCTTGGTACGGGGCATACTGTATCGTATTGGGAGAAAATCGGTATGAAACACATCTTCAAGTTAGTAGAAGTCCCATACCAGTTCGTACTGAGGCATACCGTCCCATACCGAGGTGCGTACTGGTCCATACTAAGGCGTAACGAGATGAAAATCGAGAAAATAGGTAACAAAGCTATTTCGGCACAGAGGTGTACTGCACTGTACCATATCGAACCGATAAGGTACCGTTACGGTACCCGGTACCGAGATTGCAGATCTTGATTCTGCAAACTATCATGAAGCAATTAGAAAAAAATGACTGAATAATTTATGAACTAAGTTGCTTTGTATGATCAAATATTAGAGATGGGAAACATTGAACATAATGACTTGACTATCGGAAGATAATTTGTAGTCAATAAGGAATGTGATGTTAGTATGGAATGAAGAGTAAAAAGAGAGTAAAAACATATAAATCAAGTATAGGTATACAGAAGTTGTACTGGAAGAAGAAGATGATGTGGAAGCAGGGGCAAAAGAAAATTTTGGTTGGACCTCTGTAGATAAAAGAATAAATAAAAGATAACATACATATGAAAGTGAAGGAACTATATAGAGGGAAAATGGAGGGAAGGAGGGAAAGGGCCTGTGACTTTCTCTAGCCAGTGTTGCATGTACATGAATATGAGGATCACATTAGGATGCATATCCAAATGTCTGAATTGGCAAGAAGGAAAAAAGGAGATATGGAGATAAGTAGCGAAAATGTAATGTTAACTAAATTATATATTTATACCTCTAATTTTCTTCATTTAAACATCAAAAACAAATGTTAAGAAGATATTCTTTGTTAAGGTCTTTCAAAACTTCCTAATTAACTTAAGAGTATAAGAAAATGACATTTTCCAAACTTATTTTAATATCTACATCCTTGGACAATCACTAGGAAAAAAAAAAAATCGCTTCTAACATGAAAATTGGAGGATCATGCTCGTTATTCTCCACCAATCTTTAAAGGTAAGTATCCTAATGTTTGATACATTTCTGACTTGGATACATATCTGACACTAGTTTTTTGGAGCCGGATGCAAGTATGCAGGTAACATGGAGTCTAGCATTTGGAGGGAGGAGAGGGAGTTGTTTTTCTGAGGGGGTTTGGGAGGGAGGGGGCTGATCATAAATCACAAAAAAAAATTGTACAATGGATTGCTTAAAAGAGCTTATTTACCAAAAGCATGTGTAGATTTAGGTGTAGTTGCGGCGAAGCAGGTTTATTAATTTTTAATTTTGTATTTTCTATATAAGGAAGTTGGTGCAGGGATGGATTTATAGGGAGATTCTAAAGCAGGTGCAGCACCCTAAGCAGAAGAGTCCTGCCAGGCTAAGTGCTTATTTGCTTGTTCCAAGTTATTGCGCACCTTGATAAAAAAAAAAAAGCAACATTGAATAGATATATAACATAATTTAGTCTTTAAACTGTGTTGGTAATGCATTTAGATTTTGGATTTTGTTCAAAAAAGATACAAAACATGGGAGAAACGAAGTCTTCAAATTAATTTCTAGATCTTGTTTTGGATTGTTAAATGGATTATGTTTTCCTCGAACAATTAGATTATTGTTTAGACTGCATCTTAATTGCAGCTTGGAAAGTAGTTTGCCACCACATGGCCATATAAGTGGGCATTTAGGCACTTAAGCTGTTGTGTTTTGCAACATTCCTGCTTTTATTAAATGGTCTTTATGTAGCAGGAAAACTGATTTCTATTTCATCAAATGAAGGAGTGAAGGGGACAATTTGGGGCTAAGAAGACAAACTGATTGTAATGAAATTACTAAAATCAAGGTACTCAGGAGATTTGCAAATCAGAAGTCTTCTAACTATGTTTGGAGTTGAACCACATTGATGTGACCTCTTATATTATGGAATTTGGGAGTTGAACCACATAAACATGAGATTGCTTTGGATGCACAGGTGTGAATTAGATCAGAAACTATAATCTACCAGATTCAGGCATTCCAAATATTGATTTCTTTAAAGAGTGCTTGGAGCCAAGGACTCAAGTCCCAGTCGGACGTCCTGCAGGATATTGGGATGGGGTACTGTCCTGATTATCAGGACAAGACTGTCCCACTACTGTCCCATCGCCCCGATCAGCATGTCTTGGGACATCCTGTTGGGTACCTGGGGACTTGCGGTCCCGATCCCCAGCCCAATCCTCCGATTTGATGTGGCTCGGTTGCCTTGTTGCTTGGGACCGACTTGTGGGTAACGTGGCTCTTCTTGTTGTCTTTGGCCTTCACCAATGCATAGTCCACACAAGAGAAATGGCGAAGGAAATGAATCGATGATGTGGGGAAAACAAACTGAGATTCAATTCCAAGAGGACAACGAATACATGGAATGGTTGGCCAAGGGACGGGAAGTGTCCTTGCCCTATCCTAAGAACAATCTAAGGGGAGTGATATGCTCCTCCTTAGCCCAAGCCTTTCGGCCGAATGACCCCTAAGGGACCTAAGGGATGAAACCCTTTACAAGACTCTAAGTCAAAATGAAATATGATGAATGATGCTAACTCGGCCTTAAGGGCCTCTACTTATAGGCCTAGTGCCTTATTGGCTTCATGCCTTCGGAATTCAAATTGGAGTTGGCCGACTTCATTTGAATTTGAATTCAAATGTATTCGGCCATGTGCTTCATGAGTTGCTTGGCCGGCTTGGTTTGAATTTGAATTGCATCCTTCTAAGGAAGGTCTTCAAGTGCTTGCGCCGGTTGCCATGTGCTGCAGGTTTGAATGCTGCTGCCGTTGGGCTGATGTTGTTCTTTTGTGTTTGTTGCCCCTTGACACGGATTCTTGACATGGCATGTTGCTGGCCTTTGGTTTGGCAGCCGGATGCATCTTGGCCGCCCCTGGATCTGCTCGCCGGATAGCTATGGGAAAGCCTGCAGGCTTCCCCTTCGGTTTTGCCTTGGCGCACATGGGATTTGCTTGGGCGGAGCCTTGGGCGCCGCTGCTGGGGCTGCTGCCATGTGGCGCGGCCAGTTATGGCCGCGCGCCTGGTCGGGCGGCTCTGCTGGGCGCGCTGCCATGTGGCCCTGCTCGTGCGCTTGGTTGGGCGCTTCTGCTGGGTGCGCTGCCTTGTGGTCCTGGCTGGGCGTGATGCTGGGCGCCTTGCTTGGCTGTGCTGCCATGTGTCGTGGCTTGCTGTTTTAGGCAGGGCGCACATGTCTTGATGGCTGTATTGCTTGGTCGGGCGCCACTTGGACTTTGGCCAGATCCTTGCTAATTCTGTCGGGCGCACACATGCCATTGGTTGTGCGCTGGCTTGGCCTACCCTTGGCTGACTTGGGCGCAATGTGCGCGGGCTCGTGCCGGGTTGCCTTGCTTGACCCTTTGGCTTGGATTGTGCTCGGCCACTTGGTTGGCTGACCGGACTGTGGACTTGTTGCGCTCGGGTCTTCTCCTCTTGTGCGCGCATGCCTAGGTGCGCGCGCACGGGCTGGTGCCCCTGGACATCGGCCATGTCCATGCCCATCATTGGCACGCGTGTGGCAGACTGCTGCGCGTGTGCCGGGTGCTGGCGCGGCGTGGCCTGGTGTCCTGGCAGTGCACTGGGCCACTGCGGCTGAGGCGAGGTTCGGCTGGCAGAACCTCGCCAGGACTCTGCTGGCGCGACCGGGTCGGCCTGGCGCTTGGGCGCGGGTCGGCCCGGCTGGAAGTCGGACGCGCGCATGGGCGCGCGCTGGCTGGACTTGGGCGCGCGCATGGGCGCGCGCTGCTGGCTGAGCGCGGGCGCGCGCAGAGGCGGGCGCGGCAGGCTGGGCGTGGGCGCGCTCGGGCGCGCGCGCTGCAAGGTGGTCGCGCTCGGGCGCGCGCGCTGCAAGGCGGGTGCGCTCGGGCGCGGGCGCTGCGGAGCTGGTGCGTGCGGGTGCGCGCGCTGCTGGGCCGGTGCGCACGGGCGTGCGCGCTGCAGGGGTGCGCGCGGAGGGCCGCGCGCCTGCTGGGGCCTGTGTGCGCGCGGTTGGCCGCGCGTGGCTGGCATGGGCGCGCCGTGGCTGGCGCGCGCAGGGGTCTGCGCGCGGCTGCTGTGGCCGGGGCTGATGTCCTCCTTCCAAGCAGTGAAGGTTGGCTTCTTTGGGACTTGGCTTGGCCATGGACTCCGGATTTGGGCTTGGCGGGCTGAGGTCCCCATCACATCCCCTATCTTAAGTGGCGGCATGGGGTGGGAGGGTGGTGCATCCATTAAAAAATTGGGACAGCCCCATCCCACAAGATATAAAACCTTGCTTGGAGCTTGGTCAGATTAATATATCCTCTTGTCGTTGGGCTTTTCCTCTATGCCTTTTGAAGTAATTACCAGTGTATGGTCCATACAATGCAATGCTTCTATACTAGGGGCTGTTGCTTTCTTTCAGGGTGCTAGTTGATTCCAGATGTGTGCTATGTTAGTCAGGTGTTGAGACAGATTATTTATATTCTGGCTATTGTTGTTCTTTATTTTTTTGAACAGTTTTAAGACATTTGTCGGGTTTTAAACATAGGGCTTCTTGCAGTCTTTTTAGGAATTTGATTGAATCAAATCCTTGTTTTCCAACAAAGAGCAAACTTTTATTTTCTCTACACACTACTATCATCAACTATTTGCGAAATTTGGGGTAATCATATTTGCTGCATTTTTAGAGCATGAAATCACATTAACAATTCTCATCCATTTCTATAAAACTTAGATAGAGGTCATCAAAGAGGCAAACTTTACCATTGAAGAGTGTTTTTGGACAGGTGAAATGCACTCTGATAAATTAGGCAGCACCAGGTGCAGTTTGAGTTATATATACTAGGAGAAATTTATTACTTATAAAATGAACATAGGCTAGTTACATGGCTTTTACATGTCAACTTAAGCAACCATACTGTTAATATGATCCTAAGAAGATTATCTGGTGCTGATGATAATTGGATTGCATGGATACCATCATATCTTCTATTAGTGAGCATGAAGAATCTTCAAGATACAAACTGCTTGATGAGTTTAAACACAGTATCCCTGGTGCTAAATTAACTTCATTGTGCCTTAAGACAGGGTGATTCCCTTTCCTTTATACAAATGATCATCATTGACTGCAACTCTGACTGAGCTGGCTGCAGCCACAGTTGGATACTTAACCTTGCAAAATCTGATTGTTCTCCATGACAATTACCCAAGTCTGCATCCTCTTTGACTATCCATATTTTGGAATATCTGTTCAATTTTTCTGTATCTTCCAACAACAACAGTACATGCTAGAGATGTAATACATTTAAAAGCTAACTGACATGATCTATATGCACAAACTCGGATCGTTTGGCACCTTTTTTCATGAATATCGTCACTAGCATGCTTCTTACATTACTCTGGTTGTCTAAAACTTCTTTTCATTTCTCTAGAATGCTTAAAATGATCTCATCAACGATATGTTAATGCAGTAACATATTATACTGTCTAGACAGGTTCAGGCAAAACATTGGCGTACCTATTGTTGGTACTTTCAGCCATAGACTTTCATAGATCTGCTGTACAAGCGCTGATAGTGGTGCCAACTAGGGAGCTTGGTATGCAAGTAAGTATATTTCTTCTAGATTACTTTCAGTTGGTATTAATATATAATTCTTGCTTATATTTTCTCTTTCTTTTTTCAAGGTCGCAAAGGTTGCTAGAGCGCTTGCTGCAATGCCAAAGGAATATGAGGGAACCCGTACATGTACTGTCATGGCTTTGTTAGATGGTGGAATGTTGAAAAGGCATAGATGCTGGCTAAAGGTATGTTTCTCACATGGTCATGTTGAATTTCAATCTTGTGATTGTACTGTAGTTATTTCTTTGATAAATAAAAAAGGGGTGAGATGGGGAATACATATGAAGAAAGAAATTCTGAAAGGAACAAACTAAACTTAGGTTAATGAAACACAGTTGTACTTTGAGTTCTGAAATTTGTTTCTAATTTATTCCTCATTACATGATGTATGGCATATCCAAAAGATTAACTCTTCATATTCTCTTTGTATTGAATGAGGACAAATTCTCAAATTGTTGATGGCACGCGATTAAAGATTGTGTATGATGGAGAAAAAGAGAAAGCCAGTAAGGTTGCATTTGGTTGCAGAATAAATTTTGAGGGGATAAGGGTAGCTTATCCAAGTACTATTGGAGGGGTAAGATTTATTCTATGGGATAGGGCTTTCTTGGCATTTGGTTGGAGGGATAACACACACTTATCCACTCTCAAGATATAAGCTTGTCCTTTTTTAAGTGTTTGGCAGTATATTCCTCACTTCCACCATCTAGGCCGACTAATACCATCCCTATTTTCCTACCAAACATGTACTATATGCAGTAGGGTTTTTGGGCTCTAGTTAATTAGCAAATGTAATATAACATAGATCCACCTATGTTGGTTGGCCACGTAGAGCTATCCAATATCCTTTTTCAATGAAAAATCAGAGGAGGAGAAGTTGAATAGATGAAGTCCCTAAGTTCTAGTTGAACTCAGATGGCCTTCGATTCTGCTGGAATTGGAAGAGGAAGAAAACTTCTAACTGGAGTCTTCTTCTCCTTCTCCTACGTGCAATAGCGCATGCTTAACCTCCTAATGGGCTCCGGCCTCTCGGGTCGGCCCATTAGCCCAAACTGCTGGGCTATTACATAGAATTGGAAGAGGAGAAAGACTTCTAACTGGAGTCTTATCCTCCTACGTGCAACAGGGCACGGTCAGCCTCCTAATGGGCTCGGCCTTTCGGGCCAACCAATTAGCCCAAAGTGCTGAGCTATTACAATTGGGCTGGAGGAGCGTTTACACAACACCGGAGTTGATTTGCAACTAGAGAAACCAATCAGAGAGTCGTCGGAATGTGTCTGGCTGGGAATCCTTCAATGCTTAAGTCGAATAAAGATTCGAGAGAAAACAGGAGAGATAAAGAATGAGAGCATGACGTCCAGATTTTCTCATATCTAGGGAGTCCCTATGCTTCGTATTTATAGAGGAGAGGGTGCAGAGTCGGTTCTATTTTCAAAGCATCGTGCGTACAGGTGGGATTTTCGCCGTTGCAGCCATTCTTTTTCGCGGTTCTGACTTGTAGGAGCTAGCAATTACTGAATGCCGAGCTTATATGTGGCGGCCGATGGATGGATGATTGGACGAGTGCCGAGATCGCCACCATTTAGAGCTCTATTTAAGGGGGTGGAAGCTTGAGTTAGTTTCCCTCTACTTGGTGAGTATTTTTCCATCTCTTGGTGTTCTTCATCCAGTGGAAGTTCATTTGGTGGAAGCTTTGACTCTATTCTCTTTCCTTTCTCCGATGTCCTTCGATCGATCGCTCTCGGCAAACCTTCATAGGTTGGCCTTTTCTCCTTTCTTTCTTCTCCATCTCCTTTGGCTACTATGGAGCTTCAATATACAATAGTGAACTCCCTACCAGTTGGTCGATTCAGCTGCTTTGTCCTAGTGTTCTGACGGCTCTAGCTGCACTAGACCGAAGACCTTCGGTCCCGACGCTGAGTGCATCCTGGACTAGGACGACTTAGACCAGTTTCGGATTGGCTATCATGTTTCGATTGGCTTCTTCTTTAGATTGCTTGGGGCTAAGGAGAGGGCGAATGCCTGCTATCATGCCCAGGTTAGCCTTTATGAGGAGCCTCTAGAGGCTGGGTTGAGGCTTCCTCTTCCTTCCTTTATAGTTCTTCTCAATAGTTTCTGATTAGTGCTTGCCTAGTTGGTTCCCAATGCATGGCGGATTATTATTGGCTTTTTGTTTCTTTTGGCTTTGCATGGTATTCAACATACGATCGAGTTGTTCCATGCATGTTACATACTCAAGGAGCACTCTACCGAGCAGGCTGGTGGTACCAAGGACCGCCGAATCGGTATCGGGATCCGTACAGGTTGACGGCCGGTAGGGCACGGTACCGTTCGGTACCATACTATGTCGGTATGGATAGGGCATGCTAGTTTCGTACCTGCACTTTTTGGAGTTTTCAAGAATTTTTAATTGGTAGTCACTTTTTTTAAACTTTTTCAATGATTGTAAGTGTAATTTGATATTTTTTTATTTTTTTTGATATTTTTTGATATTTGTATGATCCTGGTTTAACCTAAATGATGCATTTTATTGCTTTAAAATAATACAAATTATAAAATTATTAGTGAGATGTTGCATGCTATAAAATATTCTCAAATCAAGTAGTGATGTGAAAATTATAAAATAATACAATCAATTACATACATTTAAAGTATAACATACATACCGATATCTAAAATTGGATCGAGTAGTGATGCCTCTCATAGAGATCCGGATCATCAGGATAGTCAAGAGGCACATCAGCTCACTCTTCTAACTAAGCAACGTTGTAGTCTTGTATGCTCATGCCATTAGAAACGCGCGTTGAGTTAGAAGCACTCTCGGATCTCTTCCTAAAGTTTTGGCTCTGAGAGGTATCCTTTGGCTAATAATACGACTGTGGAGGGACCATCCGAATATGCCGGTAGCAAAATTCGATCCATAAGATGCTCTGATTAGCATAGGATAATAGCCACCGAAAGATGCCTCAGATACACTATATGTATATCCGTATTCGTATGGGTCATAGGCTGCATGTGGCTGCGGATAATAGAATCCAATATCCGACTCAGAATCTGATACGATTATAGATCCTACTCCACGTGCGAGGTCATCTGTAGCTGTATCACGTCCTCCTGAATGATCTCGAGGAGCTCATCTTCTATATGTAATCGTATCCTCGTGGGCTCTACTAGATCGTGCACCGTGGTTTCTATCACGTGTAGCATGCATAAACTAGGACTTACCGGTGAATCGAAGACCACCCTGCGGCTCTGTCTCATAAATAACTGTCTTCTGTCCTCCACTCCTGCCTAGCCAGCATATCCATGACCACCAAAGCTGCTGCTTCTAGTCTCTGAATCCGAGTGAATTGACTCCTCTTGGACACTATCCATGGGGCAGCATGTGTCTTTTATTTTTTTTAGCATGCTGGGCAGCTACCTTTCCCTTCGTGCCCCTCTCTCTATTGGGGCTGCAGGTGCTTTTTATTTTTCTTTTTTGGTGTGCTGGGCAACTGCCTTCTTACCCTTCATGCTCCTCTTTGCCTGGCTATGCTTAGAGGATGTATGTCGCCCTTCTGACCGAATCGACCAGGTAGCGTAGCGGCCTTTTCTAAGCATCTCTCGATCATATCTCTGAGAGGATGTCTCGAACAAGGAGTCATGTGGTGACCGACTCCCTTGTGGCTGTAGTTAATCAACTGGAAGGATGAGTAGAATATTGCTCTCAACCCATTGTCCTGCATCGATCCTAGCTTCACTGGTTACGAAACTAACCGGTCGTACAGGCGAATCTCGCTTATCAAGCTCCAGCTCATGCTGCTGGCCCACAAGCTATCCAATCATAGAATCATCCTCATCATCAACGAAAGCACTATGGTCGGATCTATGTACTTGAGCTTCACTTCCTCCTGATTGCACTTTAGCCTCAATCTCAGATTGTAGTGAACATATATAAGGTCGTTGAGGCGCTTCTGTGTCAAACGGTTCCTCTGTTTGCTGTGGATGAGGGTGAAGGTGGACCGGTTGCGCTTACAGCCACTCAAGGAGACCGTCTGGGAGAGGATCCGGATAGCTATTCACTTAAGATTTTTTTGCGGACAGCCCAAAATGAATCCACCATTCATCTGCAAAAACATTGAAGAAAAAGAACCAAGCCAATCATAGGAGACCTCCTGATGCGTAACATATCTGGATTCATACTTTTCTTACTTATGACAGCTGCCGAGTCTCCAAAGCTGTCGCTGCCCTCTCTAAATATTTTGATATGTAAAAATGAATCGCGTTGTACTATGTTAATAATAGAATATACCAATTAACTTACACATGTCAGTTAAGTTAACTTAACTCTTTTAGACATAGGACTGTGACTTTTGGATTTGGCTTTATCTTGTATACTGAGCTATATTGGCGATATAAAGGCATATTGTGCTAACCTGGTATGGTATTGGTATAGGTGCTTTGACTACTACAATAGTATTCCCTGAATTGGAATGGTCTCTTTAGGATTTCCAATTGATATTCCATAAATTTTAACTAAATTCTAATGTTTTCTGAGTCAAAAATAGCCAAAATATTTTGCTATAATTAAAGCTCTTAGTATTGTTAGCTAGCTAGTGGAAGGATTGGAGATGACTTTGCTATGAAATACTGTATTGTTATGGGGGACCAAACTTTTTCTCTTCACCTCCTCTTTCTCCCGATTCTTCCTTTATCTTCTCTCTTGGTATTATTCTCTTGCTGAATACTCTATGGCTTTTATATTCTCTCATGTTGCGTTGAACAACCTTAAATGCTTTAACACTTTTTGCTCACTGTCTTGGTCAGTGTTTTGAGTTCCATGCACCATTGGAGCTCTCAAACACCATACTCCAATAGAGAGAAAAATATAGGAAGCAAGAGAAATGGAGAGAGAGGGAGAGGGAAACAGAGAGGTTAAAGGAAGTGATCAAGCAAGAGAGAGGTGAGGAATGGAGGTGCCAAGTACCTATATAGGGTGAGGCAGGTCACCATGCTAGTGGCTAACTAGGTTGGGTGGCGATCTTGGTGCCTTGGCAGTGGTTAGAGGACCATTATTTGTTGACAAACAAAATGGGAGAGAAAAGGGCACAATCAACATAGATCATGATGGGTGCATTGTCAAAACATGATTAAGGATGGGGTTTTATCTCGCTTTGATCATGTGTGTTCCACGTGTTTACAAGAGAACATTCGATGAACAACTATGATCACATGGAAGAAGAGGTATTTTCATGCCCAAATTAATATTCAGTCCCAATTTTATATTCTATTTTGAGATAAAGTCTTATTTACCAACAATTTTTATTATTGTCCTTTATTTTGATGTCTATTTAATTTTTAGTCTTTGGCTTGTGTAAGAAAGAGAAAGGTGGAGTAAACTAGCTACTGTAATAACAAAGATGAATATGTGAAGAAAAAGAAATATTAAGTATATCTCGGAGACTAAAAATTAACTAAAACAAGATACTTCGCTGCAAGTTTAGGTGAAGTACAATATATCCACATGCAGCTATCCATTTAATGGATCCTTTTTTAGCCAGGTCTCTGAATCCTAATATTTGGGAATAAGATGGATGCAAATCTTAGATTGTTAGATTTACACCACCCAACACCCATACCCAAACCCTTGTAACATTTTGCAATATCAATAGGGATGTCATAACTATCACAATCTGCTTGTAGTAATCACACTATATTAATCTACTTTACTTATTCTTGGCCTTCCATATCATTGTTGACAGACCCTAAGTGGGACTTACATCTGGGTGCTTTGAAATTGCCTATTCAGATTATCTCCTAGCTAAGCATGTATGAGAAAACATGGGGATATAACTTAGAATGTCCCTTGACTTATTTGTTTTTATAGAATCTCTAATAGCATGGTTTGTTGTGCCAAGGTCTGCATTGGTTTGGTATGGTATGGGTCAGTATAGTAGGTATTCACCCCGTACCAAAACAGCTCTTGAGCCATTTTTCTTACTTTTTATCTTGGTACACTTTGGTATGGATAGGTACGAGGCCTGTACGGCTGTACCAACCTGAATTTGAGTTTCGTACCAATTTCGATCCGGTATGGTATGGTACACCCCCAACTGGGTGGTTTGGGGTGGTATGGCAGTCCATTTGCCGCACACTCAAGAATATATACAACTACCAGACAGCTCTCAGCTGATTCCATTTCATCTAATTTATTATAACAATTATTTTCTTATGTATAGTTATCAATGCCTTTGCTTTAGCTCTAAATTGTATTACGAGGGTATATAATTACTGCATTATCTTTCATGGTAAATATTCTGCACTCATCATCTTTTATTATTCTTCCAGGCGGAGCCCCCTCAAATAGTGGTCGCAACCATAGGGAGCTTATGCCAAATGCTTGAGAAACATTCTCTTAAACTTGAAGCAATGAGGGTTTTGGTTATTGATGAGGTGATTGGAATTACCATTTTCTTTATGCATGTTCAATTGTCACTATTCCATGATGGGTGTTGGGGGCTTGGCCGAGATGATTTTGTAGCTAACCTAACTATATAACGAGTTTCAAATGCTCCCAGCCTTTTCGAATAATGAATTTGGTCAAAGCCAAATAGTTGTTGTCATGACCCTATGTATAATAAATTGCATTCATCTTTCATTGCCATCATCATCTGAGCATTCCTACATCAAACTAAGGTTGGTCGAAAGCAGCAAGCGTAAGCCATGAAGGTTTTACAATCAAGTGAACATTTCTACATCAGAACAACGTTGGATTAAAGAAAATCATAAGCCATGAAGGCTCCACAGAAGAGTGCAGTGCAATTCTGCATATAACATATATATTTTCAAGCCCAAATATTGTTAGTGGCATGGTCTGCCGTACCGGTCGGTATGGGTCGGTACGGGCCGGAATCGGTACGGTACAGCTATATTTTTTGATTCCGACCATTTGCAATCCGTACCGGTCGGTACCGGCCCATACCAGCTCCAAATTCTTTTTGTCATTTAGCCCGGTACAGTACCGGTTCGGTTCGGTACCGGTTCGGTTCGGTACCGTACCCCGTACCATACCGATACTAGAGCCCACCGGTACGTCGGTACGGTCAGTACGGCGGATCTTGGTTAGTGGTTTAGTGCAAAAGCCATGATGGTTCTTTAAATTGAAAATTTGCACATGATAATTGACATTCAAAATTCTCTAAATGTGAACTTTCTTATCTATGAAATGGATAGTGCTAATAAAGTTGGTCTGCCAAAGTGTATGGCAAGCCATATAATAGATGGTTGACATTGTTACGGATGATTTCTACATCTTAAACAATTACAAACCAGAATTTGGTGCACTTGGATCCTTGTAAACCATAAATTAAATGAATATGTTGTTTCATGTTGTGAAAATTGCCCATTTGGTGGCCACCTTGCAATCTTAAAAATGTTTTTTTTTCCAGTTTTTCAGCATTATTAATGTTGTAGACTTTGTTCAGTAGTGTAGGTCTTTCATATTACATGGCCCATACAGATTGTGCATAGGCAAGACTTCGACTCAAAATTGTCATAACATTCTAGCTCGACATCATAAGCACAAACATTTTCCACAAACATGAACTCTAACATCGGCGGAACCGATATTGGGCATCGTACTGGTTGTCACTCCCTCTCCCTCCCTCCCCTGCTCTCTCTCTCTTTTCCTTTTCTCCTTCTTCCCCTCTGGCGAGACGTCTCGGATTCAATGGCGGAACCGTCCCAGTCCGCCGCCAGTACGGCCCGGGATGCCCCGAACTGGGCGGTTCGGGATGGTTCCATAGACCTTGATGAACTTACTTATTATGCTTAATCAATCATTTTTTTAGAAAATGAAAAACATACCAAGTACTTCATTTCCTTGAGGAATGAAAGAAATCTAGACAAAATTGATGTGTTTATATGTATATATATATAGCTATACATATATGTTTGCATACACATGCACATATTTTATGTAGGCATCCTTCAAACCCCCTTTCAGTTTTTAATTCTTCAATTCTAGTTAATTGTATGTGTGACCATGATCTGTGCCATGTTTAGTTAAACAAAGTGAATTATGACATGGATAATAATTGGATTTGCTTTTGCTTCATTTCACCGAGGAATAAAAAGAAAGCCATACAAAGTTGGTAAAATTTGTTATATATCTAGCCTTACAATATATTTTTATTTTTACATGATTATATTATATTATATTATATATATATATATATGTATATATATATATATATATATATATATATAAAGGGTTGGTTAGGCTGTTGTCCATAAATGACCTGCTAAAATGTTACCCAATTGGAGTGACAAATGAGCAATGATTATTTAGGACTAGAGAGGCTTCTTATAGTAATTTGGTAAATCGTTGCTAGTTGTAGTAAGCAAATGAAAGTGCATCATATAAAAATGGATATTGTACACAAGAAGAGAATTAGATTTGGTACTTGGAATGTCAGAACTTTGATCGAAAAGAATAGAGAATTAGTTGATATAGTGACACGTAGGAAAGTCAATATTGCTTCTTTGCAAGAACTAGTTAGAAAGGTAGTAGATCCAAGGATATTGGGAGTAGTTATCAACTATTATATATAAATATTATAAGTAGGAAGGATGGTTCGCAATATGGCTTTCCTATGGATGCCCTAGCTTGTGCTGGACTAGGGGTAGGATAGGGGGATGCTGCAGACTGTAGCTTTGTAGGAGAGAGAATAGTGTCGACCGGTTGGGGTGAGGCATACATAGAGAGAGAGGATGAGGTGGTTGATCGAGAAAGGGGATGTATAGGGGTAGAACGAGAGGGGGGGTGCGGCTGAGGAGGATCAGAGAGAGGAAGTGGAGTTGTCGATGAGTGGAGGGAGAGGGAGGAGGGAGGTAGAGGGAGAAAGATGATTTAGGGACAGAGGAGAAGAGGATGGAGAGGTGGTCATGGATAGCATGGCGATCATTATAGCCGGGTTTGTGGAGTAGCGGATTAGGAGAAATGTTATCATGAGCAGACCAGAGAGAAGGGAGAATAGGGATTATGGCTAGGGTTTCTTTCATTCCCAAATCCCAAGCCATACAATAAATCATATATATTATAAATTATATATAATTATATATTATAATCTGAAATGTAAAATCAATTTTGTATATAATATATAATATATTGATTGGGTCAGGTTGGATTAAAAAAATGTAAAGCCCAAGTCTGACCTAATTTTCGTCAGGTCTGGAGAATTAAGGCCGGGCAAAAACCGAAGGACTGAAAACTCCAGTCCAAGCCTAGCCAAAATCGAGTCAGGCTGAGCTAGGCTAGGCATACTTCGCACAAGTCTACCCTAAACTCTAAGCCCTCAAAAACATCCTCAAAATCTGAAATTTTGATATCAATAAATTGTAAAAAGCCTCCAAACAACTATTAAAAACAAGCAACAAGAAAAAAAAAAGTGGTATCCTAATGAATTATCGAGATGCTAGGCTATCCTAGGTGTCAGGATGGTCAAAATTGGTTGTTGCAATCAGTTCATAGAGGTCAGCATAACCAAGATGACCCAATTTTTCATTTATAAAGGTCTTAGATCCATCCCAGGATCTAGTACTCACCGGTCGATTTGAGATGACTGAGACTTATTTAAAATATATATTTAAAATTTTAAAATATTTTTCATCTGCCCCAACTTAGGTCTTTATTGGGTTGGTGGACATGGTCCAACCTAGATTCTCAAAGCTCATTGCATTGGACATGGTGGTCTAGCTTATTGTTTTCTATGTTGAAGGCATACAAGACATACACCACTGAGATGCTATTGACACTGCCAATAAGCACAAGGGCCAATTTGAGTCTGAATGTCATCACTCTCCTTCATACACATACTCGATATGGTGGCCACACCTTCCCTCCACATTTTAGAAGGTGAGGTGCAAATTGCAGATGTCACTAGGAAATGTGGAGAACTAGAGATACTCGGTTCTTTTGGCTTGCGTGTTTGCTTGGGTGGATCGAGTGGACTTATCCCACAAGTTTGTGCATATTGCTTTTATTAGATACATTGGCCCTAGTGACTACTTGACTTAGGTAACAATATTCAGAGAATTGAAGAATCTGCAAGTAAGATTTTCTGTATAAATTGTTTATTTCACGACATTCATGAATAAATTGCAAATAGTTGCTTTGAATGTATGGGTTTTGGGAATCCATATTCTTGAAAGTCACACTATAAGTGAAATATATTAATTGTTAATTTGTGAAGTGGCGCCACAGATTGCATTCAGATTTAGCTACTATCTTTGTCATAATTTCTACAAAATCTCGTGTAAGTTTCAGCTAGTTGAATCATTGAAATTGGTTAATATTTAAATTTATTTTTTGATGCCTCTAATAAGTTGATTGGTTCATTAATTGTTGAAAGTAAGGTCCGCCGAACCGGTATCGGGACTTATACCGGTCGGCAGACTGGTTGGTACGGTATCAGTTCGGTACCATACCGACACACGGTACGCTTGGGCGGCAAAACCGGCATGTCCAATGTTTTTTGAGTTTTTCAAGTTCAATTAATTGGTAATCAATCTTTTTCAATGATTTTAAGTCTAATTTGATGTATTTTGATGTTTCTATAATCTCGGTTTAACCTAAAGATATATCTTGTTGTTTTAAAGTGATACAAAACATAAAATGATTAGTGAGATGTTGCATGCTACAAGAAGCAACATGAAATATCCTAAAATCAACTAGTGAGGTAAAAAACATAAAATAACACAATTAATTACATATATTTAAAATACAACATACATACCGATATCTAAAATATCGTCGAATGGCGATGTCTTTCGTAGATATCCGAATCACTAGTATAGTCAGGAGGCATATCAGTCCACCTCTCTATCTAAGCGGTGTTGTAGTCTTGTATATTCATTTTATAAGGAACGCCTCTAGGTTATAAGCACTCTAGGCAAGGTCCGCCGTACCGGTCCGGACCACTTTCTTTCCCATCAAAAAAAAAAAAAACCACAGCGAGGCGCTGTGGTTCCCCCCCCCCAAAAAAAACACCGTACCGGTGCGAACCGGCCGGTACGGTCTCCGTACCGGCCGGTTCACAGAAGAAAACCGGAAATACCGGTTTTCATCTGTGTCCGGTACCGGTCAGGGACCGTACCGGTACGGCATTCCTTGATTCTAGGATCTCTCGCTGAAGCTTTATTTCTTAGAGGTATCCTCTGATTGATAAAACGGCTGTGAAGGGGCCCATCCGAATAAACCGGCAGCAAAATTTGACTTTTAAGATGTTCTGGGCGTGTAGGATAGTAGGCACCTTTCTGGTGCCTTAGACACACCATATCCATATCTGTATCTATATGGGTCATAGGCTGCCTGTGGTTTTAGGTAATAGGATCCAGCTTTTTTTTGGAGCCCAAAAAAATTAGAGGAAATAAGATGAGGAAGAGGATGCACACCTTATTTAGGCTTGGATCTTCCTTCAATCGTGTTAAATCGCTGTGATTTTGTAAATTGGGGAGAAGGGGGAGCCTTTAGAGTGTAAGTGTTATAGAGGAGTAATATTGGGAAGGCCTCGGGCCTTGCCAACTTCTTTTAACAAAAGGTGGAAAGGGCGAGGGGCCCCGGTTCCGAACGGGGCCAACTCGGTGCGAATTAGACGGTTTGCACTGAGTTCAAACGGAACTGGCCGGTTTTGAACGGCTTCGGCCGGTTTGCGACTGGTTCTGACCGGTTCGGTCCGGTTCCGACCGGCTCGGTTCGGTTCCGACTGGCTCGGGACCCATCCTGCCGGCTCGGGGCCGAACCCAATTTTATTTGAAGAACCGACCCAGTCCCTGCTTGGGTCGGCTCGGTACAAACCGAATCGGACGATTCGGTCCGGTTCGGTCGACCTTGATTGAAAGCAAGATCTGCAATGTTGGTATTGAGTACCATATTGGTAACCAGTTCTCTACAGTACAAGTCTATATGATATAGTACGCAATCCGTACTGAAACAACCCTCAAACCATTTTTATCACTTTTTATTTTAAAACACCTCGAAACGGATTAGTATGCCTCAGTGCGGGTCAATATGCACCTTGGTATAGGGTGGTATGGACCCTAACATGAGTTTCATACCAATTTTGACCTGGTATGTTACGCCCCATATCGAGCGGTTTGGGATAGTACAATGGTCCATGGTTGAAAACATAGTTGATTTTTGCGTATTGTTGTTCCCGAATCTGAGATATAGTTAAAGAACCACTTCCATTTCCCGCCAATCAACCGGCTAACCTTATTTTCTTGTCCGGTCCACCTCTGCCTATGCAGACCCTTTGTAGTTGTCCTGTGTCATGTGATCCCATTTATGTGGCATATACTATTCGATCAATATATAAGCTGTCAATTAAAGATAAATCCTGAACCTTGCATTAACTCAGTGCCTACATTGCTGAACTCTTTGTTGTGTCTTATTTTGACCAAATAGGGTTCTGAATGTGCAACTTGAAATACAATCTGGTAGAAATAAGCTATTTCCTCTTTGGAGCATGGTACCAAGAGTTAGGAAAGAGAACTGGAAAATATGTTCTGTCCGATGCAAACAGTTAGGAAGGGACCTGGGAAATATGTGCTGCCTCTGCACACAGATAGGAGGGGATGCCTAAGATTTTTCAGCTTATGAAAGAAGGGGTAGAATTGGAAAGAGAAAGTGAAGAGACAAATACAAATTACAAGCCAAATAGACAAAATTGAAAATAAATTCACAGAATATGGGTATCCAGATGCATAAATATATTGCCATAGTTCATCAGTCAGAACTCAGAACCTTTTTTATTGATGGTGTTTGTTGTTTGTTTACTTCAACTGCAATCATCAAGCCTTGTCCCTATTATTTGGGGTTCGCTTGTAGTTTCTTGTTGTTGAAAGATAACCTTTCCCCCCGGTCTCTCTATAGGGAATGTTTCAATATTCACTGTAATTCCATAAATTGGGATATGTACTGTCCCTATACTACATTTTGATTCTTACAAGGGGTGATCATGACTAAAAACAACCCAAGATTCTGAAAACCCAATGCTTCCTCCTGAACGATATTGATTACTCTTAATAAGTGAAAATTTTCTCTATCTGTTATCTTTCAGAATTTGCTGAAATGTCTATGAGCTTTTGTATGGTTTCATATCACTGCTTCTATTTTTATGAGATATAAGGGGCTTATTGTGACACTGCTTATGTTACTGCTCAAGCTTGACTTTTGGACTAGATTATGAATTTTGTTTATTATTTCATTAAGTACACAAGTTCATCAATTCCCATCAGATATTTATGTAATCCGCTAACTCATAATGCATGGATTTTCTTGCTTGGCAGGTTGACTTTATGTTCAATACATCAAAACAAGTGCATTTGCTTCGAAAACTCTTGACATCATATTCAACAATTAGTAGTCGCCAAACTATTCTTGCTAGTGCAACTATCCCCCAGCATAACCGTTTTGTACATGACTGTGTACAACAGAAGTGGACTAAGGTTTTCCAATTTGTTTTCTTGTTCATCAAGCCTACATTATTTGTATTATACCTGATTATAAATAACAGATGTTTCTTAACAACACTCTTGGCTGAAGTACAATGTTAGTCATACTTACCTGAATGTTCATCTCTTTGCTGATACAGAATGATGTTGTTCACGTCCATGTCAATCCTGTGGA
The DNA here is from genome assembly GCF_051530095.1 of Phoenix dactylifera. Classification (NCBI taxonomy): domain Eukaryota; kingdom Viridiplantae; phylum Streptophyta; class Magnoliopsida; order Arecales; family Arecaceae; genus Phoenix; species Phoenix dactylifera. The sequence continues at coordinate 39,786,149 of NC_143193.1, forward strand.
GCCCATGCCTTCAAACCTATGCCACAAATTTGTGGTGAGATATTTGATACAGAGAGAGATGTTTGAATTCAACTACTTTGTAGTTCAAATATTTTCCAATTCAAGTCATTTTGAAGTTACTCTCCACAAGTTCATAAAACTTCATTGCACAAAGTTATCTGTTGTTATTCAAAAGATTAACAAAATCTGATGTGATTATGGATATATGATTTCATGTTTTCTTGCAGATCTGTAGTAAGAAAGAAAGATTGCAAACTTTGGTATACTTGCTTCAGAAAGACACACCTAAATCTGGCATAGTTTTTGTCAGTGAGCAGGTTTGCGTCCTGTAACTTGGTTAATTTTGAAGCTACTTAGGTTAAAACATCATAATGCATATTCAACTGCTATGCTGTTATGAAGCTGACAATGGAAAACATTGAAAAATTCTTGAGTGATGAAATGTATGCTACATTGTGATGCCTCCTGTAGTTCTTGCAAGTATCTGGCATAGGAGGTGGACCATGTCTCATTTCAATGAGGATGTACAAAATAAATATGATCTTGAAAGTGCTGGAAAATCTCCTAGTTCCCTAAATGTGCTGGATGAAATCAATATTGCTTGGATAAATTGAGGTTTGATATAGGCGTAAAAAAATGTGTCAGGTGATCTACTTGTCATCATCAGGATTAAATGATAGACTTTCCTTTCATAAGATACCTGCTTCCATCCGTTGGCACACACGCTACCTTGTTGTTATTGAATTTGATCATGGTTGTGCAGCAGTCCCCTTGAGACATTAAGTCCCTTTTGACTTTTGTTAAAAGGAATTAATGATTGAAAGTGGATTACGTTAGAACTTAGGCCATCAGCTATTCGTCTCAAGATTAAAACTGATTTTGGAGACAACGAGATGACCAATAGATGAACATATATAGCTTAACATGCATAAGGTGTGAAAGCTTCAAAGACTTTCATAAACAAGGTATCTGCTGAATGCTTAACTTAATTATATGCATAAATTTTTAAGGTTATAAAATGAAAGATGTTACAAGGTAATCTTTATCAAGATGTTCACCTCATTTATACTTGGCTGCTGCTGCTTTTATGTTAGTGCTGACTTGTTGAAAATTGATTAACTCATATAACAATGATAATATTACTTTTTATTTCATATGTTGAAAGTGGCCAAAATTCTGTTAAAGGGTAATGCTGTTATATTTGGTAATTATAGACTTTGAAAAGTGATTATTAACATAAGTCTTCCCATTGCTACTGACATACATGTGCCTTGTTGGAACTACAAACCTGTTCAAGTATAAAAAATAGATGACATTTCATAAAGCTTTTAATTTCTTCATCCTTAAAATACCTCAAGTATGAAGTCAAGGCCCCATCTAATTGTCATGAAATTCATCAAAGAGCTGTATCGAAGTCGGGTCTAGAATAATCCAGCACTGCAGAGGTCTTAAATATGCAATGTTCAAAACTTTGATATTTGTAGCGTATCTGATGCACATCCGATACCTGGACACAAGGTTCGTCGAACCGGTACCAGAATTCGTACCAGTCGGCGCCCGATACATTTCAGTACTGTATCGAACCGGTATGCATAGGGCATGCCAGTTCACGGACCGACACGCCCATTTTTTTTGAGCTTTCAAGAATATTTAGTTGGTAATCACTCTTTTTGGATTTTTTCAATGATTTCAAGTCTAATTTGATATTTTTTTGATGTCTCTATGATCCCAATTTAACTTAGAAGATGTATTTTATTGCTTTAAAATGATTAGTGAGATGTTACATTATACAATGAACAACATAAAATATTCTTAAATCAAGTAGTAACGTAAAAATTAAACAATAATATAATTAATTACATACATTTAAAGTCCAACATACATATCGTTATCTAAAATCGGATCGAGTAGCAATGCTTTCTGTAAATATTCAGACCATCAGCATAGTCTTGTAAGTTCATCCTATAAGGAATGTGCGTCGGGTTATAAGCACTCTCAGATTTCTCACTGAAGCTCTGGCTTTGAGAAGTGTCCTCTTGCTGATAATACGGCTGTGGATTGGCCCATCCGAATATGCCGACCGCAAAATCTGACCCATAAGATACTCCAAGCTGCGTAGAATAGTAGCCACCAGAAGATGCCTCAGATGCATCATATCTATATCCGTATCCGTTTGGGTCATAGACTGTCTGTGGATGCGGCAAATAGGATCTAGTATGCTATTCGAATTTGATATATCTACGGATCCTACTCTACGTGCGAGGTCATCTGCAGCTGCATCGTGTCCTCCTGAATGACCTCGAGGAGTCCATCTTCTATATGCAATCATATCTTCGCGGGCTCTAACAGATTGTGCATTATGGTTCCTATCCTATGTAGCATGTGTAAACTGGGATTCACCACTGAATCGAAGACCACTCTCCGGCTGTGTCTCATAAACGGTGGTCTCCTGTTCTCCACTTTCTTTTCGGCTAGCAGATTCATGACCGTCAGAACTGCTGCTTATGGTCTCTAAATCTGAGTGAACTGACTCCTCGACACTCTCCATTGAGGCTGTAGGTGCCTTTTGTTTTTTTTATTGTGCTGCGCGACGGGTAGCGTAGTCATGTGGTGACCGGCTCTCCTGTGGCTATGACTGATCAGCTGAAATGATGTGTGGAATATTGCTCTCAGCCCATTGCTCTGCATCGACCCTAGCTGGAGGCGATCCTCGCTCATCAAGCTCTGGCTCCTGTTGCTTACCCACAAGCCATATGACCATAGGATCATTCTCATCATCTACGAAAGAACTATGGATCGGATATGTATACTTGAGCTCCACTTCTTCCTGAATGCACTTCAACCTTAATCTCAGATTGTAGTGAACATATATAAGGTTGTTGAGGTGCTTCTATATCAAACGGTTCCTCTACTTGCTACGTCAAACGGTTCCAAAAATATTTTTTTAATTTTTAAATAGTTTATATAATTCAAAAATTAAAATTTTTTATGTCATTATGTAGATCGTCCATAGATCTACAACATATAATAAAACCAAGCTCAAATCGAAAATTAAGGAAATGAGATAGGAGAGAGGAAATGCACCTGATTTAGGCTCGGAACTTTCTTCTGAGCAAGATTTGCTGTACCGGTCAGTATTGTACTGTATCGTGCATATTGTACTGTATTGGTACCGAATTGGTACATAAAAAATGTTATAACTCAGTTCTTTCAGCTGAAGGCTCTGTAGGAACCACTAAGGATTTGATCCATCAATGGCCACTATTCTCTCTGGTTAATAGTTTTTTTAACTCTTTCTAAGGAAGAGGAGATTGGAGAAAATATCTGAAACTTGATAAGTAAGTTCATGTAAAGCCTCTGGAAAGCCTTTCAGGATTAGCTATTCTCCATGTGGAGAATCTCATATGTTCACCTTAAATATAAGCTTCCTTGGAGAAAAGTTTGTTTTGCTCTTTTGTAACCAGTTAAGCTAGTCTTCACTACCAGAATCTTTCTAATACCTGTAATGGTATGCTCACACCAGTTTTGTGTGGGATATAGAATCAGAACTAATAGAAGCCTAAGAAGGCTGCAGAAAAACATTTTCAAGTTTAATATTTGAACCTTTTCTCCATAAAACATACATTCTTGTGACTTTTACCATTGCTAGGATAGCGAATTCGCATGTCATTTAATTTTATGTTGCTGAATTATGGCTGTGCTGTGAAATACTCACTAGGACAGGTAGATGCTTAATAAATATTTGAATATGGAGAGAAGCACCCTTTATAAAGTAGATGGTGCTTCTTGCTACAAAATGTGTACTGGCATTTATTATTGTGATGCTGATAGTATGTTCTTTAAATGAGATTACATTATACTCTGACGTAATTAGCCCTTTATATGCTGATCTTTTTTAAAAAAATCTACAATATACTACAATTTAACAATATATTTCTTACAGTTTCAACGTTGCTTATGTAAATTTCTTGCTTATCTATTCTTATCAGTCTGAGAAATCTAAAAAGCTTGGACAGCCTCCTTCAACAACCTCTATTATTGAATTTCTTAGAGCATCTTATACGGGATGCCTTGAAGTCATTCTCCTAGAAGAAGAAATGAATTTCAATGCTCGAGCGACATCATTCTCTGTAAGTTTGCTTTAGGTGCTAAGGTTCAAAATTGACTAAATATACATCATAATCTTCCAACAGAACTGCAGGTCAAACTACAAATAGTTATTTTTCTACATATATGCTACCAAATTATATTTATCATGTTGCATATTAAACATGTTCTGCTAGACCACTGCACCATGATGAAGTAAACTGATAAACTGATGTTCATTTTTTGGCAAGGGTTATGTGATTATTTAAGTATTCTTATAGTAAGTATATTGTGTAAGCAGTTATTTTCCTTTTATTTTTTCGCTTGAAAGTTGGTTATGTCACTTTTAAAAAATATAAAAGCAACATTATCTACTACCTCACTTCCTTATTCCACTTTAGTTATGTTTTTCTCACAATAAAACCATAGCAATTACAAGTATGTTATCATCACTCATCAAAAGCCTCAAATGATGGTATTAGTGCAATAACCCTTACAGTTGTAATTTTGCAATACCTTTTATAATATCTAAGGATCTTTTAAGCAACCCAAGGAGGCTGGTGTAATCGGTTATGCCAGCCAAAGCCATATTACCAGTGAACAGTGGGCATGAGCACAGGTTTTCTTGGTTGGTCACAAGTTTTTTTTTTTCTTTTATTTTATTTATTCATATTTTGAAGCTTTTATTTTCCTTGGTGTCTAGTTAAGAGATTAGAACAGTTTTTCAAACTCCACAAATTGGATTAATTAGCAGTATCTCTGACAAAAAAATAATCGATCTGTCTAGGACTACACTGAGTTCCATAATCAAGACATCTTCCTAGGGATTTCTATGGATTATCATTTAGTGTTTATGAAGTACACTGAAGATCTCCACAACAGTATTTGGAAGGATCTGAAGTTTTCGAAAGTTAAAAGCACTAGTGAAACCAACGTGAAGGCCATTGGGATTGAGGAAGGAGAGGTGACAAGTCAAAGAACTTGGATGTGATGAAAATTCTAATAGAAAGGAGGATAAGAAGCAAACCCATACAACGCATAAAAATATTTGTGATCATTATAAAAATAGTGGTTACAATGAAGAAAAGTGTTGGAAGCTTCACCCAAAGTTGTCAAAAGGAAAGAAAAATAAGGAGGGAACCAAGAAATAAAGAAAGGTGGCTCTTAACGTGATTGAAATTGAGAAGTTGCCTAAGCTCGAGCAAAACAAATTCTAAACTAAGGCCGATGTAGAGAAACCTTGAGGTAGGGACTATACACAAGCATAGGAAGAGCTCTTCTATGTGAAGATCCAGGTGAAGTAGAGCATCATTAATGTCATCGTAGATCTTGGAAGGAAGAAGAACCTCATCTCTGAAAGTCCAGTTCAGAAGCTGGGACTGAAGTCTACTTGACATCCATGTCCTTACCCTCTCGACTAGATCCAAAAGAATGTTGAGTTGATGATCACTAAGCAATGTACCTTCAAATTCGCCATAGGCATGAAATATATGGACAAAGTAACATCTAAAGTCATTCCTCTGAATGTATGTCAAGTAATCCTATGGAGCCCCTACTTATGGAACCAAAATGTAATCTTCTGTCGATGATAGTGAAGTACCGTTTTGTGAAGGACCGGAAAGAATTTTTAATCAATGCTACCAGAACACAAGAAAACCTTGACTTTGTGACTATTGTGCAAGCGAAAAGACTAGTCAATGTCTGCAAGAAATTTGTTCTATCGATGCTGAAAGAGGTAGATACTTCATGGTAAAGGATGAACTTATTGACAAATCAAAAAGCCAAGAAGTTTAACCAAGGAAATCAGCATTTCCCCTTCTCCAATTTTGATTTAGTATCCCAAACAAGAGGAGACCTGATCTAGGAGGACCACCAAACCTGTTGTGCACTACTTTTGGTCATTTTGAATTGGGGTGGCAATGCTTAACCAGTTTAACCCATTTAACTTGATGTTGTAGGCCGCGTTTTGTTACCTATTTTATAAAATGGTTAGGTTCGAGTCTAGATTTTTGACCTGTTTAATAAAGGGATTGGGTTCGGGTTGACAGATTATTGACCTAACTTGTATCCCAACTTATATTTGGTCCGACCCAACCTGATTGTCACCCCTAATTTTGAGGAGGCTTGGATAGATTAGAAATTGAGTCATGTACCTAACAATGTTCAATCGAGGTGATCATTTTTTTGAAATTGTGTAACTTTTCGAGATCTTTAAAGTTACATCCATCCGTGTGGGTACGACACACCCAATAATTAGAGGCAAATCCCCTTGTTTGGACCTCTAAATTGGTTGTTCAAAGTAAAAGTTTCCTTTTAAGAAAAAAATTAACTAGGTATATCTTTCAATTCAAAAAGAATTAAGTGAAATGGTTGACAGTGGATGCTGAAGCTGAGATCTACATTTGGAGGATTTTAACTTTTTCATACTTTTTCCACTATTCGTGCATATTTTAGAGGCCATTGCTTGTAAAAGGCTTGGGCTAACAAGTGCAATGGCACGGGTTCAAATCTCAGAGCAACCACTTTTCCAAAAAAGGGCCAAAGATTAGGTCTATCCCCAATCCGCTCCTTTCCCAAGGTCGTGGATTGTGAGGACCATAACTAGGTAATGGCTTTTTTTAGTCATGTCTATTTTGAGTAGGTTGTAACCTCTTCCAACTAGAAGAGGAGTCCGACCAGATTTGTTACCTGGACCTCAATAATACAAGTAGAGGTATTGTAATCAATTTTCTTACAGAGTTACTAAGAAAAAGGGACTTGGAACCGTACTTTCAAAATTCTCTTGTTTTTCTATTATTCTTTGAGAGGTCCAGGTAGAGGTGGTTGAAAGAAATCCTTTCTTCTCCTCGATGTTTTTCCATTATTCTTCTTCATATGAGATCTTTTGGCTAAGCATGTCACTTATTCAGTGCACAATTTGTGAGAGGATTGTTTGAGAAGCTGCCAAAGCAACTTACATATCTGTATTTGGCCAGATCTTATTTATATATAACATCTTAGTGCATGTTAGATTTAGAAATGCTGACTGCTCACAGTTACTTCTTGTGGTTGACTAGGTATCATCCCTGTTGTATTACATTATGGACAAAATCTCTTCATCTTTAAGGGTTATTGTGGTTTGATATCTAATATTCAAGATTCATGGGTTTCTGGAAGCCATATCATCCAAACTTATCATGATTGTAGAAATTGGAAAAGAGACAAAGCCATAAATCAAAATGCAACTAATAATGGAATGAGGACGACAACTAGTTCTTTGAGCCCTAGGAAATTAGGATCATTTAATTTTGCGGACAGGAATCGTGATCAGTTATTTAGTTGTATAAGAGGTTGCTGTGTTTCTTCTTTTTGAGGAAAGGTTGCTGCTATGATTCACTGACTCCTGAATGCATCTTTTGCTTGGTTGGATTAATAATGAACTTAGAGTGGTAGTGAAGTTTTATTTGGCAACATAGATTATATTTGAATGTCTGTGGTCGTATATGTTTGAATGAGATGAATGCTGGGTTGCTCATGAATTGCATTTGTAGTAATCAAGTTGCATGGCACATTCCGAGTATTTTATTACTTGGAGGACTAGGCATATTGAGCTTAACCTTTATTGGGGGATATTGAGTTTAACCTGCAGCTTTAAATGACATGTTGAAGATTATGGTTTGAAAAATGCTTTGACGTACAAGAAAAGTTCTTTGGGGGATATTGAGTTTAACCTTCAGCTTTAAATGACGTATTAAGATCATGTTTTGAAAAATACTTTGAGGTGCCGGGTAAGTGCACAAGAAAAGTTCCTTGATTCATTTATGTTGGCTTGCAACTCAATTTTCAACCACCCTCTGGGTATCACACCAATTCCTACAAATTATACCAATCCTCTCAGGCCACATGACACAAGAACTTTCTGTGTGCATGAAATGAGCACCTGTCAGCATTCATCTTATATTATTGATCCATCACATGTACTGATATGTTGTTCTCAACACAATAGTAGGCCTGCTTTAATTTTTTTCCAATTTTTCCATTGGCCCATGGCTATTCCAAAACTATAATCACGCAATCATCAAAGGCAGGCCACCAATGAAGAGTATTTTTTTCTCCATTTTGCCATTTAAAAAAAATGTGTTTTGATGAAATCCGAAATTTATTCCATTTAGTTCCTGTCATGTTGACTGAATACAAAGGATGAAAAGGCATAATTTGCAACTACTTCTGTCAAGATTATAGTCCTCTACATCATCTTGTGCCAGTAAGTTTGTGACATTCCGATACCACACGGTTATTAGATTGCATCTGCTATTCTCTCTAGATTTGAAGTGTTAGCATGCACCACATATTTTGAAATGCTCCTGTTATGATTTTTTACTGAGAAACGAAAAACTTGTTCTCTCCAGAAGGGGGCATGTATTCTGAAACTGATGCCAGATGTAAATGTTCAGGAACTTAGAGAACGAGGTTGCCTTCTTGTGTCGACCGACATAGCAAGCAGAGGATTTGATCTGCCGCAGACAACGCACATATATAACTTTGATCTTCCGAGGAGTGCAGTTGACTATCTCCACCGTGCTGGAAGAACAGGACGAATACCATTCTCCAAAGATAAATGCAGTGTCACAAGTCTCATCACCAAGGAGGAGCGCTTTGTGCTGCAGAGGTTTGAAAATGAGTTGATGTTCCAATGTGAAGAGTTGGTTCTGGAGTCTCTTACAAATTAGCCTTTTTTTTTGTGTGTGTGTGAGAGAGTGAGAGAGAGGAGAGCCATTCTGGATCTACCGATTCTACCCCTTGGCAACATTTTCTTGTGTTTGTATAGGCCCTGCCTTATCTAGGTTTGGCATGGTCTGGACCAGTGCTTTAATTTGATGATTAATAGAATTTGATGTGCCAGTTAGTGAAAAGAAGAAAAAGTTGTGAGAACTTTGCGATGAAAGAAATTTGAAATCTCTCACCAAAAATAACATCTGTTGCTGGCTTTAGCTTTTGGAGATATTTCCATCTAGGATGGAATTTTGAGAACTCAAAATCTTGGCGTGAGAAAAATATTTCACCTCTGCCTGGTTAAATAGTTTATCGACCAGAGACGAACAAATTAAGTTTATTCTGTTTTACCAATGGCAAAAACTATGATTTGTAGTATCTTTTTTTTCAGGCATATAACAGCATGTATTATCGTATATTTATGTAAAACACTGTCGGTCATATTTACAAAATGGCACCACAAGAAAATCTCTAATAACAGAGCACGCTTCCCCTAAACTCTGCTTTGTGTTGCATGGGATTTAACAAAAGACTCATGGTTAATCTTCTTTTTTTTGTGTGTACATCATGGTAAATCTTGTTAAAAAAATTAAGTGTTATACTAGCATAACTTGTGTAAATCATATCTTGTTTTACTTATATAATATTAAACCTGTAACTAATTGTGTCGTAAGATTGCATGTCGATGTTTGCAAAGGAAATCTAACCTACAAAACTAGCTGTAAGGATGAAACCTTTTTTAGCACCCACAATAACTTAACCATGGCTTTTTGTCAAATTTCTAGTAACTTGGAGATGGAACTATAAAGGGTTTTCTTCTGTTGAATTATAAACATGCAAACATGCCAAAAGTACTTTTCTAGTACTTTTTCATGGTCAACCAAATATGCCAAAAGTACTTTCCTAGGCATCCTCTTCCTAGGAATTTGTTTCCCATGAAGGAAAATGTTTCCCATGATCCAAACGAGCCCTAAAGGAAAAGTGGGCTTTTGTTGAATTATAAAGGGTTTTCTGCTGTTGTTTAATAAATATGAAAATGGATGGGTGTTCCCAAAAAAGCACTGAATTTTGATGCTGAAAAGGTTAATAAGAACTTAGGTATTTCGTGGGAGATTTATTTCGACCACGTCTTACTGACACTTGTACAGTCAATTCTCTTTATTTTATATATTACTCATCTTACTGATCAGATGATTTCCTGAATTGACTCAATATGTCAACCAACTCCATAGAGTACTGTTATATTGGCTAATTGGGGTATGCTCTTTACTTGAATCCGTTTTGCTGAGAATTGAAATCTCAGACTTGAGGGTTATAAGCTAAGCGTTGCTAACTAACTCAAGATAGATTAGTGGAAGTGTCAATGTAGGAGATTATATAACCATTGGGAAAACTCTTACACTGTATACCTTTTGCTAATGATCACCTCAAATTTGGTGAAATGGTATTCTTCTTTTCTTTTTAACTGGACAGGAAATCCAGATTGAAAATAGGATGAGTTGGCACTTTAAGTGGATTAGTTGAATACTAGATAGGACGTTTTAGACCGGCGGTGGTATGCTTCTAGCACCTTTCCTGATGAGTTTGTCTTCACATTTCTTGATAGCCTAATGACATGGTGGTTAATCTAATAAATATACAATTTGAAATGGCTCCATTTAAGACCTGCCTTTCCACTGGCTCCTCCATGATCAGGAGTTGAACATATTAGAGATCCTCCTCAACAGGCTATGTACCCGAGAAAACCTCTCTTATGTTTTCCATACTGGAAGTAAAATAGCAAAGTGGTTTTCTTTTTGAATACATCTATTATCAATTTTGGAACCATGGAGGGTGTGGAAGTTTTGTAGCTTATGATTAACAATAAAATTGCTAAGTGGATAGAGGATGGTGGTGGACGGAGCGGCGTTTCATGCGGGGGAGGTTCCCACTGTTACTGCTAGATTCACTTATGAGAGGGTCAGGGACATCTGGGGTACTCATTCCACTGTCATAGCATCCAGATTTGCCCTTGTTTCTTGGGTGCCCTTACCTCTTGGTAATCTCAAAGTGAACTTCGATGGACCAGTCATCGGAAGAGGTCGGATTTGTGATCAGAGACCATCTCGGCAGGTTGATAGCGGCGGGCGGTCGGCGTACGCCTGATCATACTGCAGTTGGTGTTGAGCTATGGGCAGCTTGGGAGGGTATCTCCTTTGCGAGGCGGGTACTGGGTGCTGAGTGTATATGCCTCGAGAGAAACTCTTTAGTGGTGATTGATTGGATGCAGGAAGTAGATAAATATGGTGATGGTCATCTTCTTATCTGCGACATCCGCAAACTGATTCAGGAGTTGAGCTCTTTTCAGGCGCTACATGTATTTCGGAAGGCGAACAGTGCTCCAGACTGGGTCGCCTTCTTTGCCGGGAAGATCATCTTGACTTCTTTGGGGGACATTCTCCCTTCCTTGTACTCTTTATGTTGTTTTGATCTGGGAGGATGTACTCACATAAAAGCTATATGAATTGCCGTTTTCACCCAAAAAAAATATACTAAGGGGTTATAAAAGAATCTTTCAAAGAGAGCTCGAGATGACCGATAAGGAAAAAATTGTGGCGAGGGTTTCCTCTGCCCCCTCTGCGGAAGGAAAGGAGGCTATTATGGATGTTGATTGGCCGGATTTGGTGAGGGCTTCTTTGTCGGGCATTTCTATAGTCCCAGATCTGAAGGCAAAAGGGGCGAATGGTTTGCCTCTAAGAAGCACATCGAGTCAGAATAGTGCAAGGGAGACAAAGTCTGGCAAAGCGGTAGTCACTTCTAAGGGCTTGTTTGGTTCGCGGGAAAAGGAGGGGGGAAAGTGTGGTCAACGGAAAAGTAATAAGATACCTCTTATTTGATTGGAGTTTTCAAAGGAGAGAGATGGAAAAGTTGTATTCCTATGGGAATATGATTCCTACATTTTCCATGAGGCAAAAATCACTCCATCTTTATTTTTTTCCAAAAAGACCCTTCAGCATTAAATAAGCATTAAAGACCTAACTTTTATTAAGGGTATAATAGGAATTACACATAACTTTCCCAAGAAAGTGGATGGTCAACCAAACATAAACACTCTAAAAATTTGTCACTTTTCCATGTTAAACCAAATATACTAAAAGTACATTCCCAGGCATTCTCTTCCTCGGAATCTTCTTCCCATGAATCATATTCTTAGGGGGGAAATGCTTCCCGCGAACCAAACGAGCCCTAAGGGTGACAATGTCTGGTTGTCTAAGGAGCTCGTCACTTCTAGTGCCTTTTCCCCTGTATTCTCTTATCTTTTCTAATTTTATTGGTTGCATTCACACCCGTCGTGTGTGAGCCACCGTTATACAAAAAAATAAAAACCAAAGTGAACCATTGAACTGTTAGTATATAAAATAATTAGAAAGATGATGAATCCTTTTTCAAAGAAGAGTCTCCATCTCAAATAGTTATTTTATTCAAAGGAGGAGTGAGAAAAATCCTTCTAAACTAGAACAAAGCTTGATATAACTTGGTGCAGGTAGAATGAAGTAAAAATAGGCGTGCAAATAGGTCGGGTTGGACTGGGTTATGAGTGATCCCGACCCAACCCGGTTCCTTATTCGAGTTCTAATGTTGGATCCAGATCCAATCTAATAGAAAATCGGCTCGAATTGGGTCGGGTCAATTGCTAAAAATTCTGATCCAACGAGTCATTCGAGTCGGGTCGAATCCATGTATAATTCGGTCCCAATCAAAAAAATTCGAGTTCAGATCTGGTTCAGGTCGAATCTAGTTCGGGTCTTCCTCTCTTCATTCCTTGTTTCACTTTTCTTTTTTCTCAAGTTATTTTACCTTTCAAAAGGTGCCTTCAGTCTCCTCTTAGAACCAGAAGCTACAATGGTCAGAATATCATATCCCAAAACTTCAATGCTGAGATTCATGTTAATATACCAAGCTCTTGTTTGCCTCCTTTATAGTGCTGCAAAATATTGAAAAAGTGATAGCAAGAATATAATAAAATGTTTCAACTCATATTAATTTCTATGTGAGATAACAACAACTACCATATAGAATCCAAGTAGATGTGGAATTTCATGATTGTTAGCATTAGAAAGCTCTTTTTCTATCTTGGAGATACTAAGAGAAGCTTTCAAGGAACTTTTATACTTCGGTTGCTGATTTACTGATGATGTTCAAAGCTAGCAGGTTAATTAATAAAACTTATGCTAGTTAGCATCTTTTATAGACGAACAAAGATAGGTGGGTTGTGATGTGTTTGTAAATATTGAAACAATAAATTATGATTTCACAAATTTATATGTTTGGTTCTGCAATTAGATTCAAAAGTTTTCTAATATAATGAAATTAGAAATTTCAATTCTTGTAGACCTTTCTCATATCTTATCCTCTTGTTAATTTTCATTCTATATCTTTATTTATGTGACGATCAGACGCCTCATATTAAGGGTTTCGAGTAATCGTACGACACCAATGATACCAGTATTTGTAGTGCGTTGGTACTGCCAAGGCATTTCGAGTACCGGTGTTCTACTGCTGAAGTAGGCGCATCAAACAGTTTTAACCAATCCATTTAACTAATTCATATTTTAACTTGGATAGTTCAAATTTGAACGCATACGGTCAATCAACTTAATACTAACATCCAGGGTTGGAAAATCCAGAATTGTTCAAAATTCAAATAGGCTGGGGTGGGTTGGATCTGAATACAGGAAACTCAAACTTGATTCGAAAAATGGAATGGATCTAATTTTAGAATTCAACTCGGCCTATAGCTTTCCAAAATAGGGCAGGTCGGATCTCAGCAGGGTCACGGTTTAATCTGACGCGGTCTCAAGTAAAAACTGTTTTAAACAAGGGCAAAGTACTTTTTCGTATCTAAGCAGACTGGGTCACGGTTTAATCTGACGCGGTCTCAAGTAAAAACTGTTTTAAACAAGGACAAAGTACTTTTTCGTACTCAGCAAAGCGAAGGTCGGGGAAATCTCTCTGGTGACTTTCCGTTTCCCGCGTCATGGGAATTTGGGTTTAGGGTTGGGTTCCATCCAATCTTTCGACTCGGTTCGATTTCTCTCCTGTCTGCCGTAGTCTCTTTCTTCCTTAGAGGCGCTTACAGAGGACGGACGGCGGAAGTCAGCCGGGGGCGCCAGCACCGTGGCACGAAGTATTTCCTCCTCTCTCCCTCTCTCCCCTCTTCCTGCCGGCGGCAGCATAACCCCCTCTCCTCTCTCTATGTGTGTCTCGCTACCCTCCCGATCTGCGCTCACTCTCATTCCTTCTCACCGTCTCACATTCTCTTCCCCCTTTCCACCCCCCTCCCGCCTATTCACGAAGCTAGCAATTTTTGATTCTTTTTACAATTTTTCATATATTAATAATTTTAATCTATTTTTTCTATATCTAGATGTTATGTTACTACGGCATCATGATGTTACGGGTTCAATTTTAGGTGCATTTTCCGGTTCGATAAATTAAAACATTGCTTCGGACGATTTTATTTAGCATCCTTCAAACTTTGGTGTTTCATTGAAGCAGTAGGGATCCATTGGGCATGGCGTGGTTTGATGGATTGGAGGAACCGCGTCTCCTTATCAGTCCTCGTAAGTTCCTATGTGTAGCATTACTTGAGTATTTGAGTCTCGATGCTAATCTCTCTCTCTCTCCCCCTACTCTCTGTCGGCACCATTTGCTCTCCTCTTAAGCTATTTTCGTTATTTAGCATTTCGCCCGCAGTTCTTAATTTTTATTGTTTTTTTGGTTTGGATTGGCTTTTATATAGCTTGCATATTTTTTTGCCATTGAACGAAATAGAGATTAATTAGTCAGCTGAACTGTCTAATTTATCGTTCATAGAAGGTTAGAATAAACAAGGGAATTAGCAGATGTAATGAGTATCCATTGTTTGCTAAAAAGAAAAAGAGTTTCCACTAGATGTTGGTGATGATGGGAGGTAATCAGGACTTGGGAGACTTCAAAATGCTACTGGAGTTTTTTTAACAGGATGAATAAGCTCTTGAATGCTAGTGCATTGGAGCCATTTGGAAGGAACATCCTAGATAGGATGGAGGACTACATATTCAATAATTGATGCTCAATTGGCACAAACATCTATATTTATTAAGATTCATACATGAAGGTGATCATGTTGTTTGAGTCACATGGGAAATATCGTTGGGTCCATTTTATGTCTTTGAAGTCTGTGCATAACTAACTTTTCTAGGATATAAATTCACACTTCTACTCCTTAGCCTTGTGCTTTCCTGAACTAGCCCCGAGGTCATTGGAATAGGCTTTAACATTTTTTGACTTGAAGGTAATGGTGCTAATGCTTTCATACATCCGTTCATATCTCAGAATATTTAATAAACAACGACAGAAGAAAAACAAAATTTTCTTGAGAGAGAGAAAGCGAACATTGTGCCACAAAGTCTTATAGCCAAGGAATGATTTGTGAAAAGGAGTTAAAAAAAAATAAAACTCTCACCTAGTATTCAAAAGATAAAATAGTAGAAGATACAAGTATTAGAAGGCTGTTTTGAAAAGAAATGTAAAAAATGGAAGTCAAGGTTGGTTGCTAACATTGAACTAACCGATACAGAATATGCTGTAAAATGTTATGATGGTTCCCCCCATAATTTAAAACAAAAAGAAACCCAAAATAATAGAATTTTGTATCACATTTACCATGTGATGTTTAAAAATACTTGTTGAGCTTTAACCTTTAATTAATAGATCCACTGCCATCAATTATAAGAAACCATGATAAACTGGAATTCTTGAGACCATACCTTTTAAGACATTTTTTTCTTCGGAACATACTCAAGGTATTTGTCTCAGAATCTACTTAGAATTACTATAAAATCCATGCACTTTATACCGAAAAAAGACCACATGCTAATATATGATATTCATGATTTTGCTTGGTTTAGCCCTAATACCTACAGAGGATGACCTATATTACCACAATCATCAAAATGAGTCCTCCAAAATTACCCTGTAATTAAGTATGTTGCAAAATTTTGCCTGTTGCTTATTTAGTCAAGTAACTTTTCCTAAAAAAAAAAAACCCTACAAATAAGCACAGATCAATTAGTGCCGTAACTTTCTCAAAAAAACCTTGCAATTGACACCTAAAAAAAAGAAACAAAATCGTGCTGTAAGCATAACTCAGCTAGGGGATGGTTAGCTCAATAATTTCAAAGTTCTGGTTCTCCTAGTAGTTCAATTACTTTGATCTTACCCATTGAATCTTCGGTCAAGGTGTCTTTCAATTAGAAGTTAGGTCTCCTAATTTCTCATCTTCTTTACATGTTTGCATAAGGACTATAACAGGACTCTAAAGGCAAGTAAGACCAAATCTTGTTTACGTATAATCTAACAAAAAAGGGACCAAGGAATGCCCGTACCGGCACCGACCGGGTTGGTTTGGTCACAGAAAACGGTTTTGGCCTTGTAGGGGCCGGAACTGGCCAGTATAAGGCCGAACCGGATGGAACCGGACCGGTTCGTCCGATTCGGCCAGGATTTAATGCCACAACGCGCGTCTTTTTGGCCGGTTCGTTATCGGTTCGAACCAGACTGGACCAGTACCGAACCAGTCCGGTGGCCGACCGGTACCGGTTCGGCGATCCTTGAAAGGGGCAAACTAATAATGGGAACTTCCTAAAGAGTAAGGTATGCTGTTAGTTCCCAAGTGTCTAACCAAATCTCGGTTAGACCGAGCAAATTTCAACACCCTCTAACATATTTCTATTTAGAAGTTACCTTTCTGAATAGTTTTCAGATTTGAACTTTATCTTATATGGAGATTGTGTCTGGTGTATCAACAAATTTAGATCCAACTCAAATAAGCATTATCGAGCTTGAATTGTAGTATAAGATATTGGAATATGATTTCAGATTGGATTAGAATCAAGAGCCTTATATTACCAAAATAGCCTAGTTGTGTGCATATAGACACATCCTGTATGTAGACATACAATGCATCACGTATTCTTACTTTAAATTTTGGAAATTAAGATGTGTGCACTTATGACTGTGGGCTTATAATGGACTTGCATACAGTGAGATCCATTTCTGGTGGCCTCTACCTTTAAAACCTTATCAGACTTGAAGTTGTGCATCGGACAAATCTCAGTTTGTTTATTTCTCCAACCAAATGGATCCATCCATGTATTGTATCACTTCTCTTTTTCTAAGAAAGGGATAATGATGCAATATATACTCTGGTATTAGGCAGGCTGTTGGAAGTTTGATATCCATTTAATCATGGAACAAAAATAAGTTACACATTCACATACATGTTTTGGTTCTTTCATCAAAGAGAAAAGTAAAATACATATTGGTTGTATTAATTCATTATAATTTTGTGATGCTGCTTGTATATCTAAAAAGCAAGTTATGATTTAATGACCTTAGGGCTTTATTTTTCAAAAAAGGAATTCTAAAGCATGGCATGAGAATTTTGTACTTTAACATCCTTTAGCAACCTATTGGCCCCAGATCTAGTATAGGCATTTTAAAAGTTCATAACTCCAATTTTTCTCTTTAGCATGGAGTAGACTATCCCATGCTGCAGGTTGAAATATTTATCTCCACATCGAAGTGAGTTAGGGATGGTTTAACCCTTTTATTTTGTGCTAATATATGCTGCAAGCAAACTGGGCCATGGAGTACAGTATGTGAAGAAACCTAATCCACATAACTAAATGTGAAGAAACCTAATCGACGTAACTAAGATGAAGCAACATCATCATAGATTGACTAAATAAACAAAGGTTTGATGCTTAAACGAGACTAAATTGTGGAGGGAGATGGAAATTTAAACATGCTAAATGATAATATTATTAATTTTGGTTGGTTATATTGGACTTCTGCAGTCTATAAGCTGACCATTATCAACTTGTAGTGTAGCATGTCTCTGTTATTTGTTAGTATGTGGGTTTATATGGGCTAAAATATATTCATGAATCATGTAGTGTATGGACCTGTCCTGCTATGATTTTGTGGCATGAAAAATCAAATCACATGGTATACAATGCATTCACATAGGACAACAGGGTAATAGATTGACTCTGTTCAAGAAGCATACACATTTAGCATTCTCCTTCAGACTGTGATAATTAAGACTTGACTAAGATCCACATCATTAGTTGTTATCCTATTTTTCCCACCTAAACAGTTTTAAGTTTCATAACATGTTAGAGTTTATTATTTGGATGATCTTGGTGCTTAACCAATGATTTCTGATGGAACATGAGATGCAGAAATTGATACTTGATGCTTATCTAAATGATGCACTACATTATGCTGCTCCTTCATAGAGAGCCTAGTGATATTGATTCTCCAGGGTATCAAGTATGTCTAATGTCCTCCATGTGGACAAGTTTGATGAAGTGACCCTAGTTGATGTTGTTTCGACAATTGAAAGACCATGGCTGCTTTAGATGGTTCAGACATGTAATTACATTGAGAAAAGCTAATTGTGATCATAAATGTGTTAAAAAAATTCTAAAACAGATAAAGGAAGGATCAATGGATTATCTTGCATGATATTAGTGCATATTTGATGAATTTTCTGTTTATATCTACATCAATGAGTGCAAAAACTTGACACGATGAGGTGCAATATGAACCTCTAAACTAATTTAAAGGTACGTGACAGTTTCGCCATACTTTAAGTTGAAGATTATCTAGTCATTTTATCAAAATATACTTTATATTGCCTTGTCACCTCAACTTTGTTATGTACTAATGATAATATCACTTTTTTATTAATGCTTTGTCTAGTTTGATATATTTTTGTTAAATTCATAATTCTGTACTCCACAAAGTATATGTTAATCATGATGATATTTTGTAATGTAAATGTCAATGAGTTAAATTCATTGATTTTTCATTTCACTTACTTGTGATGCCTTGTATTTTGAATGCAGAGAAGGATACGACTACAAATGTAAATGCAGAAGGATGTATCCTATCTTTATGCCATCCAAAATCAGGTCTACTTATTATTTTTGGCTTTGTTTAGCGTAGTTGAAACCATGGAGGCTAAATAAGGATAAATTTGATATAATGATGCCTGATAGTGTTAATTACAACACTCTATGTTGTTGCTTTGCCTAGTAGTGATCTATTGGTATTTTGCTAATACTTGTATGATACTAATTTTGAATTTTCATTAATTGGCCTTTATTTCACTAAAAGAAAACTAAATAGAAATGGCGAGCAAAAAATGTGCTGATTGTGCATGTTGAAAGTTGTTGCAAGTAACTTTGAGCACATTCTATATACAGATGTTGCGACTACAAATGTATAAGCATATAATTAAACTATACAAGTAGTATATTTGGATAATTCATTGCATGATTTGCCTAACTTTGTGAACTGGCTGGTTTGGGCATATCGAATTAGACTGGTTAGGGATTGGCATAGACTCTTGAATCAGGATGGGGCTAGTTCGCCCACTTGTGTTCGCAGTTCACCTATTAAAATAGAACTCCCCGGTCCACACCCCTTGCATTTGTGTGGGTCGCCTATTAAAACAGACCTCCACACCCCCCCCCCCCCCAAGTCCGCTTGCTTGAGAGATTGTTCAAGAGAGTGAGAGCGCTCCCTTGCCCTGCACCTGCTCATGAACACAACCCACGTTCGATGATTTCAGAATGTGCCCCCCATGCTTCGCCATCCTTGTTCAATGATTTTCGGTAAGTCTCTACCTCCCTCCCTCTCCCTCTCCCTCCCCCTCCCTCCCTATTTTCTCTCTCGCTCAGGTTAGGGTTAGGGTTAGGGTTTCCCTCCCTCCCTATTTCTCTCTCTCGCTCGGGTTAGGGTTAGGGTTTTCCTCCCTCCCTCTCCCTCTTGTTCCCTCCCTTCCTCCCTTTCCATCTTCCTCCCTCTCTCTTGCCCCCTCTCCGCCCTTGGTGATGAAGAGGGCATTTGAGCCCTCTTTCTCTCTCTCAACCTCTCTCTCCCCCTTCGTCTCCTCTCTCCCTCCTTTCTCCCTCTCTCTCTCCCTCTTCGTCCCTCTCCGATTCTCTTTGTTTTGGTACGCCTCAGAATGGTGTAGTACGAACTTGTACTATATCGAACCGATCGCCAGTCGATACACCCTTCGGTGCTGCTTTTATGAACCTTGATATATTGTATAATCATAGATGGCCTATGTGCAGAACATTGTAAAATATATTTTAATAGCAGAAATGCTAACATGTAAATGTAGTAGAACCCTGCCAGAAATTGAGCTAAAGTAGAAAGATACTGGATATACGGCATTTGGTGCTTGAGATAACACTCCAGAAGCTCTCCATGGAAAGAAGATAAGACTTTTCTATAGGCTCATGAGTTAAATTTGTTGCTAGGTTAGAGTCTGTTTGTTGCAAGAAAACAACACAGGAAACCAAGAAATTGCTGCTCTTTGGAACCAATGAATATTTTTGACAGACAAATATGTGAAGGTAACTATCGGTCAGATGTTGCTTCAACTTGGTCATCTGTTGTCCTTTGAACTCGATGTTGTAGCACTTGCGCCTTTAGGATTGCCGACTCGAAAGCATGACTGGATGATCCCAATCTATATCATGCTTCGGCCCCTTATGGAATCCATTCTTACAAGTTTAACGAACACATGTTATGCATTTTACATCAATAGATAACTACTTAATTAATTATTTAAAAATTTATGAAATTACATTGTAATAAAAAATTATTGAATTAGTCCAGAAAATACTTTTACATTATCTATATGTAATTACCAATCTTTAATAATTTTTATAACCAATTATATATTTTAGTTATTTTTTATATAATACACTGATATTTAATTACAAAATACCTAGAATATTAATTTTAATTCAGATTAATGTAGAATCCTACAAGGAATGCTACATATATTTTTATCTCAATTGATTGTTATTTAATTAATTATTTATAAATTATGAATTTTCATTGTAATTCAAAATAATCAAATTATTACGTCAAAAAATACTTTTAATTTATCCATACATAATACTAACATTTCATAATTTAAATATTTTAAATTATTTTTAAGCAATACAATAACATTTAATTATAAAATATCCAAAAAATAATTTTGCTTTGAATTAGTGTAGCACATGACCAGGAGTGCTACATATGTTTTTCTTTGCCCATTGGTATGCACAAATGACCACTAAATTTTTAGTTTCATTTAAAATTGGGCCTAGATCTTTACGAGAATGATCATGATCAAATTTAAATAAATTAGTATCAAATATAGGGAGAAAGTAACATCATACCCCCAAATATGCTACCAATATTACAAAAAAATGGATTATTTTATTTAATATTATTTTTTAATCTAAAAATATATTTCTAATGTAAACATTTATAGATTTAACAAAAATTATGATTTTGGCTGCATTGCATAGATCATCTATAGATCTACATCATATTTGAAATCATGGCAAAATTTTTTTTGGCATGATCTCTTCTCATTTTCTCCATTTTTTGCCAATTTTCGGCATGAAATATTAAAAAAAAGAGAGAGGAAAGGGGAGAGGTCTTTTTACCTATGTTGGTTTGAATCTAAACTGAAATCCATAAAAATCCTCCTTTTCTCTATTCTTCGGATGGGAAAAAAATAAGAGAATGAGGCAGAGAAGGCAGAGGAGGCTTTCTCTGCCTCCCTCTCAATTATTAAAGGTCCTTTGGGGCAGAAACACCCTATATTGAGTGGAACCGTGTGGTTCTACTTGGTTTAGGGCCGAATCGCCTGGTATTGGCTGGAATCGCCTAGTTCGGGCCCTGTTCTGAGCTGAGAAGGCATCATGTCTCAGTTCGCCCTTGATATGGTTTGATACGCCCTGAACTGGGTAGTTCGTCTAGTACTGCCGACCTTGTTGCATGTATTTAACATAGAGGCAAATACACCCTCTAAACCTTGTTGCATCTAAACCTGTATTTGGCACTCATACCAGGGTACATATGCCATAGTGGTTGATAATGAATGCTTTAGAGTGGTAAGCTGCTAAAGGAAATGGGTTGAGATAGTTCCACATGTGCAACAAAGATTCAGGAAGCTTTGATTAGGAAAGTTGATCAAATATTTACTAGGAGAGCTAAAAGGATGGGAGAACCTAAGATGACATAGATGGTTATTATTAATAAGAGGTTACGATGACTTGTTGTAACGTCTGAGGTTGCCCTTGGTGGAAGTTATTGGCCAGTCACAATGCCTGCTCAAATAGCTGGGACTTTATCATGACAAATTAAAGAGTGGTATCAATCCCTTGATCTTCCTCTGCACATTTTAGTATTTCCACCTATTTTCAAGAAGCATGTGTGTGGTGGGTGTTGTTTGAAGTTGGGCCCACTTGTCGGAGGTCTAGCATCTTTGATACATGTTTTTTAAGTTTTATATGTCTTTAGTTTCGAGTATCCATGTTGCATTTCATCATGAAAAAGTTTTAAACATTTATTCATGTTCAGAGGCTTTAACTGAAATAGCTTTTTCTTGTATGTAATCCAGCTTAGCTTTTAAGTTAAGGAACTGAATTCATGGGACCTGACATGTCAAGGATGCCTCAGTTCTACTTCAAGTCAATTAGTTAGAAGACAACTAGGAAAGAATCAAAATATAAATTAAACATTGGTTGATAGTGCCACACTAGACTGGCTTACCTATTCTGTGATATGGAGTCATCAACTTAGTCCTAGAACAAATGATTTTTATTTTTTTGACTCATTTTTCTGCATTCTTGCCAACAATTTTATTGGTTATGGTCATTGCTTTTTGATGTTAGATGAAAATATGCAAATGTTACTATTTTTTTCCCTCCACATTCCTTTTGTTATTTGCATGTGTTCACCAATCAAAGTTTGCTGGTGAGTAATATTGAACTATCCAAAACGTAGCAGCAAGAATGTCAATTTGCTTAAATAAGTAGAAAATGATAAATGTGAAAAGCATATTCTTGTGATACTATTGGGGTTGGAATTTGAGTTTGTGTTAAATAGCTGAATTCTTTTGCCACATGGAGGACATGGAACTTGTCTGATAATTTGAAGTTGTTATATGATAAATTAAAGTTGGGTGGATGAAGTGGTGAAATTTTGAGCTGCTATATGATGGGCATATGCCTTGGTAATTTATGTAAAACGTTTTGTGATTGGTTACAAGTTCCCCAGTATTATATAATGAGTGTTGGGTAACAAATAAGCTTAAAGAAATAAAAGTTGTGGCATCAATTGAAATTTTTTTGATGGATCTGGGAAAAGTAGGAAGGATAGACCAAAGATTGAGGATATAGTGGAGGCATAAAAGCTGCAGCACTTAAAAAAGAAAATGATGTAAAATGGACGGCATGTTAGGGAAAGATGGAATTAAGATTCGAGGAGGCTCCAACAAGAAAACATGCTCTTAGCTATGTCAATTGGTCGAGAGGATTGGAATATCAAACATAATATGTATGGAAGTGCAAAAAAGGATTTAAGAAACTTCACAACAGCATTTGTCCAGCGTTAATATAAAGAAATGGCTAGCATATGATATAATGGTAATGGCAACAAACATCATGCCAATTTTGCTTTTACTAGATTTTATACTTAATGCATGTATACTTGTGCTCAAGGTTCACAGTCTTGGTATTGGACCCCATTTCGATGCCACACTAACACAATGTCGGTACGGTACGGTACGAAATTTTTGTGGCGTATCGAGTGTCGGTACACCATCCGTACCGAGTACCGGTACTGAACTGGTACGGTATGGTATGCCTTGTACTGCTCGGTTCGGGCCGATACGGCATACTATGCTTATGTATGCACCCTAATAACTTTCTTTGGTTAATAGTTTTGTTGTGTCATTTTTTTTACCAGATAATCATGTGTTTCAGAAGAATGTGCCTTTTATTTACTCCATTGAAGTCATTCTTTGACATTCCTTAATAGCTTTTTGTTTAAAAACATTTCGATCATGTATTAGTTTTTGTTTATTTAACAGGCAAACCAACAAATTATGTCTTCTCAGCTGGAAAGTTGCAGGAACTTCATTGGTTTAAGCAATCCTGTGGATCTTGGTTCCTAGGGGACTATGTATGTGAAGGTATACTTAAATGTCTCACTATATTTTCTGGTTAATAGCATATAGTGCTGCATCAACTAGTAATGATGAAATGATGATCTTCTTGCCATTGGTTTTCCATATTCTAATCAAGTATTTACTCTCTTATTGATATTTTCACTGCATTACACTTGAATTCTAGCAATCTGAGGGGTTTTAAATATCAGTTTTGTACAAAGGTTTAAGATTTTGAGCTAGTTGATGTTTGCTTTCACAAAGAAAAAAAAGAATTAGTTGATGCTCAGGATGATATTATTTAGATATCTGTTTAGTTGTGAATGGTGAGTCCATTGAGCAAATCACTTCCCTGCCAGGCAATGTAGGAAGTAGGATCGGTAAGTTCAAGGTGCCTGTTGGTTAGTTTGATGCTGCTTCTTAGCATATGGTATGGTTTCATGAGCTGCTTGAACATAGGCTTTTCCTAATTTCCAGTAAACTAAGGAATTTTAACTTTAGTGTCATATAATGTTGATTTATAAATCTGAACTAGTTGATGCTCATGTTGAGATTACGTTGAAGATTTATTTTTTAGTCCACACATGATGAGTTCAAGGAACCACATTGATGCCCAATCAAAATAGGATAGGTTAGCTAAAATGTCTTGTTTAGTTTGTATTTGCTCCACAGCATATGGTTTGCATGTGACAGATCCAAGAAAGTGGGCATATCTTTGATTCACCTTGAGGTGGATCGAATTGGTTCAGAAGGATGTTCTGAATATCTTTAGTTGCTTATGGCTTGGGAAGTTACAATCTTATCAGTGTTCTAGAAGCCAGTTGCAGTATGATGGTAGTCATGGGGCTAGATTTAGCTAGAAGACGAGTGTTTAGGCAGAAGCTTAAGTATGTTGTATAGAATATTAAAATTAGTGATAATTTTTTATGTGAATATAAAAATCAGACATAGATTATAATGAAATGCCTTCGTAATTATCTAAAATTACAATTTTTCGTGCAAACTATACAGTTTGTTAGTTGATCATTCCAAAAGAATATGCCCCTCTATTCGCACAAAGTTATTCAGACAAGAAAATTATATTATATGATGAAAAACTAATACAAATATATAAAACAGATGTTGAAGAATGACTGAAACATGTAATTTGTAACTAAGCAAGGTCTGGACATCAATAAGAAATGGCGAGGAGCACGAGATTGATATTGTTCCTCCATCATGCCTAATGTATTGACCTACCTTCTCTAATGCTTAACCTGCCTCAAAATATAGTCCAAAGTTGACTTGCTTAACTAGCTAGCCAGCATGCATTTAGGTAGTTAGGCCCTAAAGTACAAGATCAAGCTTGCTAATTTCAATTAATTGAACTTGGTTAAACCTAGTTTTGAGTCAAGCCAAATGTTTTGAATGGCTTGATACCCTTAAATATAGCTGGATTCAAATCAAACTTGATTCAAGCTCATTGAGAGCTTCAAATGCAAGACCTTGTTTTAACAATGAATACCCGTGATCCATTAAAACAACAAATTGCCAAAGTCTACATCTATGTAACCGACCACATCTTAAATTATAACAATATGACAAAACCATCATATTAATTTTAGCTGTCATATTTATTTTAGTAGCTGAATACAAATAAACTTGATACATTTTAGAATATGTGTGTATTTGTACCTGAATCTGACCTGACTCGACAAATGCTCAAGTGTGGTTACTGTAGTATTTGATATTTTGTTTCCATTTTTTGCGCATTCAGACTGTGTTGACCTTGTACCATTGTATGTCCTATACTGATTGGTGATCATTATAGGTTTGTAGCTCAGTCTTTAATTCCCTCTATACATGTACTAGGGCATTAACAAATTGATGGGGGCAATTATTTGCTCAGCTCCAACTGGACCTGAAGTCTTTAATTGGCTTTGCTAAACTTAACTCTTTAATTTTCTAAGTAACAAATTGATGGGGGCAAATATTTGCTTAGCTCCAACTGGACCTGAAGTCTTTAATCGGCTTTGCTTAAACTTAACTCTTTAATTTTCTAAGCTTGGTTTTGATACTTTCTCTATTGGCTTTTTGGCTCGGATTCAACATGGCTTAGATCTATGAAGGTGAAAACATTTAACTCATTGTCAAAGAAGTTCCAACCGGGATGGCGAAATCGATAACATGATTGCCAACATAAACATTGTTAACAAGCATGTTGGGTCTAGTTCCATCAAATGCAGCCTATATGTTTTACGACCAATTCATCAGCAATGGAATCACATATTTCTATTTAACTTATAATACTAGATAATATTTAGAATGGTCGGTGATTGTCAAAACAAAGCAATCAAAAGTGGACTAGAATTTGAAAAATTTCTAGTTCTAGAGGTTAATAACCCTTGATCTTTTGTTTAGTATTTGGAAGAATATGAGATGTTACACAATGATATGCCAATCCTTGGCTATCACTAGCTAAATAGAATTATTTAAGTCCTTAAAATACAATATCTCATTGTCCTCGTCAACCTTATGGATAGAGGCCAGATCCTAATGACAATTGTTAGATTGGTTTAAGGCTGGAATTATCAAGGTATAAGAGTGTATTGCTTAAAGGTGGGTAGGATATGTGCCATACGAACGATCGTGCTGACAAAGGGTATTGATCAATATGATCTTTTTGCCCTTGATATAGCTACTTTTACCCTCCAAAATCTAATTTTGCCTTTTTATTAGATTTTTTATACATTAATGCTATGCTTTTGCAAAAAAATATGGCTGAGATATTGAAATTATCCTAGTCATGATTTACTTGGTGTTGAAATCTATCAGAATCATTTGTTTAATTCTTCTCTGTAGAAACATGCAACATAAAACATTTTTCAGTTGTTTGGTAGCTAATATGCTGACCATATTAGTAAAGTACAGTTAAGTCCTTATGATGGAGTATTACATATATTACTTATCTGCCGGGCCTTCTTTGAGCTGAGCAATCTTGATCCAAGTGACTCGGTCAAGGTCCTTTCATCTAGCTTAGCTTAGTCTAAAGTTCCAGATTGGCTACTGAAACCAAAGCCCAATGTCTGCCGAACCGGGCCGAACTGCCCCGTTCGGCCTGCTCAAATTAATGTTTTAAAATATTTATATTTAAAAATAATTTTTTTAAGTTAACAATAATTAAAAATATATGATTAATACCAAAAATTATGAAAAATTAGTAGTAAGTAATACAAATTTCAGAAGTATTTTTTGAAGTAAAAATATATTTTTTCTAAATTTATGGTATTTAAACATATTTTTTAATTTAAAAATTATTAAATTTATATAAATATATAAAAGAATATGAAAAATTAGTATTATGTATTAGATAAATCAGATATATTTTCTAAAGTAAAAAATATATTTTTTTATTGTAACTTAATTTTGCTATTTTTAAATAATTGAGAAACGATAAACTTGCCGGAATGGAACAATCAAAGAAAAAGGAGCTAGAGCATGACATTGGTTGGGATCATGGGCAAATGCTCTCGGGCCGGCACCATTAGAAGTGCAACTGGTGTAACACAGTTCAAAGGAGGGGTAACCAGTTGAAGCAGTACTTAGCTGGTGGTTACCCAGATGTATCTGTGCTGAAAATGCCCATAGAAGTTCGGCAGCTGATGAAGCACTTCACTGATTTCAAAGTAGCAAAGAAGAGGATTTTCAAGAAGGCGAAGGTGGACTACTGAGTGGCAGAGACAACTTTGTATCACTCCAAGGCAATGTTCATCGAATCGGTCGGCAGATGGGACGGTACGGTACTGACATGGTACGCTTGGGCATGTCGGTAGAACCGGCATGCCCAATTTTTTCAGAATTTTTCAAGTTAATTTAATTATTTTTGATGTTTCTATGATCTCGGTTTAACTTAAATGATGCATTTTATTATTTTAAAATGATATAAAACATAAAATGATTAGTGAGATGTTGTATGCTACAGGAAGCAACATAAATTTAAGGGCATGCAAGCTCCTCTCCAGCTAAATTTGGTGTCCATTTATTCAAGTTTTGATACGATCATGCACATATTGGTCTAGGCCTAAATTTTGACAAAATTAAGAAGTAGCCTTTGATGCATGCTGACAAGTCTAAAAAATATATATAGCATTCATTATAGGGTTCTACATGGATCTGAGCTCAAGAAGCAACATAAAATATCCTCAAATCAAATAGTGAGGTAAAAAATGTAAAATAATATAATCAATTATATATATTTAAAGTACAATATATATACTGATATCAAAAATCTCATTGAGTGGTGATGCCTCTTGTAGATATACAGATCATTAGCATAGTCAGAAGGCACAGCAATCTATCCCTTTAACCAAGCAACGTTATTGTCTTATATGTTCATTCTATAAAAAAGCGCTCTGAGTTATAAACACTCTCGAATCTCTCGCTGAAGCTCTAGTTTTGAGAGGTGTCCTCTAGCTGATAAACTGTCTGATAAAATGACTGTGAATAGGCCCATCTGAATAAGCCGGCGGCAAAATGCGATCCGTAAGATGCTCTGAGCTGCATGGGGTAGTAACCATCAGAAGATGCCTCAGACACCATATCATATATGTATTCATATGGGTTATAGGCTGCCCGTGGCTACGGATAATAGGATCCAGTATACGACTCGGAACTTGATATGTCTATATATCCTACTTTACGTGCGAGGTCATCTGCAACTACATCGTGTCCTGAATGACCTCCAGGAGCCCGTTTTCTATATGCAATCGGACCTTCGTGGGCTCTACTAGATCGTGCAATGTAGTCCTTGTGTAACATGTGTAAACGGAGACTCACCGGTGAATCAAAGACCACCCCGTGCCTATCTAATAAATAGTGGTTTCATGTCTTCTACTCTCTTCTTGGTCCGTAGATCCATGACCACCATAATTGCTTCTCCTAGAGGGGCACGAAGGGCAAGCAAGCAGTTGCTCATCATGCCAAAAAAGAAAAAAAAAGCACCTGCAGCCCCCATGGAGTGTGGAGGAGCCAGTTTACTTAGATTCAGAGACCAGGAGCAGCAACGATGACAGTTCTGGTAGTCATGGATCTGCTGGCTAGAAAGAGAGTGGAGGACATGAAACCACCGTTTATGAGACAGTTGTAGGGTGGTCTTCGATTCAACGGTGAGTCCTAGTTTACGCATGTTACAAAGAATAGGGACCACAATGCATAATTTGACAGAGCCTGTGAGGATACGATTGCATATAAGAGATAAGCTCCTCGAGGTTATTCAGGAGGATACGATGCAGCTGTAGATGACCTCACACGTGGAGTGAGATACATAGACGTATCGGCAATGACTATCGAATTGGTCCAAACTGCCCGGTTCGGGCAGTGCTAAACCGACCTGGTGCGAGACCGGGTCGGTTTGCTTGTTACATTCAGTTTTGGCCCTGTACTAGCCGGAACCCATATAGAATCGGCCAAAATTGGTCACTTATCGACCATAACCGGCTAGTAAGTACCCATTAGGAGTATCGGCAGCTGTCGTAAGTAAGAAAAGTGAATCTAGATATGTTACACATTAGGAGGACATTTATCTGGTATTAGATGGTTACTAATATGATACTATCTTATAGGTACTTTTTTTCAATATTTTTTGCAGCTGAATGGTGGATTCATTTTGGGCTGTCCACGAAAAATCTTAAGTGGCTAGCTCTTTTAAATCCTCTTTCAGACGGTTTTCTCGAGTGGCTGTGAGCGTAATTAGTCCACTTTCGTCTTCATCCATAGTAAGTAGAACTGTTTCACATGGAAATGCCTTAACGATCTTGTATATGTTCACTACAATTTGAGATTGAGGCTGAAGTGCATTCAGAAGGAAGTGGAGCTCAAGTATACAGATCCGATCCATAGTGCTTTTGTTGATGATGAGAATAATCCTATGATCGGATGATTTATGGGCCAACAGCAGGATCTGGAGCTTGATGAGCGAGGTTCACTTCCACGACCAGCCAGTTCTGTAGCCAGCGAGGCTAGGGTCAATGCAGGGCAATGGGCTGAGTGCAATATTCCATGCGTTCTTCCAGCTGATCAGCCACAGCCACAAGAGACCCAATCACCACATGACTCCTTGTTCGAGATATCCTTTCAGAGATATGATCGAGAGATGCTTAGAGAAGGCCACTATGATACCTGATCGACTCAGTCAGGAGAGTGACATACATCCTCCCAACATAGCTAGGCAGAGAAGGGCATGAAGAGTAAGAAAGTAGCTGCCCAACACACCAAAAAGGAAAAACAAAAGGTACCTACAACCCCAATGGAGTGTGGAGGAGTCAGTACACTAAGATTTAGAGACCAAGAGCAGCAGCGGTGACAGTTCTAGTGCTTATGGATTTGCTGGCCAGAGAGGGAATGGAGGATAGGAGACCATTGCTTGTGAGACAGCCGCAGGGTGGTCTTCGATTCTCCAGTGAGTCCTAGTTTACGCATACTACGTAGGATAGAGACCATGGTGCACGATCTATTAGAGCCCGCGAGGATATGAATGCATAGAGAAGATGAGCTCCTCGAGATCATTCAGGAGGATATGATACAGCTGCAGATGACCTCGCATGTGGAGTAGGATCCATAGATGTATCAGGTTCCGAGTCGTATACTGGATTCTATTATCTGCAACCACAGGCAGCCTATGATCTATATAGATATGGGTGTTGATATGGTGCGTCTGAAGCATCTTTCGGTGGCTACTATTTTACATAGCTCGGAACATTTTACGAGAAGAATTTTGTTGCCGGCATATTCGAATGGGCCCGTCCACAGCTGTATTATCGGCAAAAGGATATTTCTCAGAGCTAGAGCTTCAGCGAGAGATTCGAGAATGTTTATAACTCGACGTGCGTTGCTTATGGGATGAACGTATAAGACTATAATGTTGCTTGATTAGAGGGGTGGGCTGATGTAGGGATGGCAATCGGGTCGGGTCAGGCATAAACAGGTCGGGTCAGAAAACTATAAATCTGAACCCGACCTGTTTATTAAACGGATCAGGAATTACAAACCTGAACCTGACCTGTTTATTAAACAGGTAACCCGACCCGACCCGTTTAACCTGTTTAATAAACAGGTAACCTGTTTACCCAACCCGACCCGACCTGTTTAACCTGTTTGCCCAACCTGACCCGTTTAACCTGTTTAGACCTGTTTAATCTGTCCAACCCAACCTGTTTAACCTGCCCAACCCGACCTGTTTAGACCTGTTTAGACCCGTTTAACCCGTTTAACCCGTTTAACCTGTTTAACCCGTTTAACCTGTTTAGACCTGTTTAACCTGCCCAACAGTTAAATGGGTTAAACGGTTTAAACGGGTCAGACATCTAAAACCCGTATCCGACCCAATTAATAAACAGGTTAAACGGGTCGACCTGTTTACGACCCGAACCTGTTTAGGCCAAACCCAAACCTGTTTATGGCGGGTCGAACACGGGTCGGGTTGGCGGGTCGGGTCATATTTTGCCACCCCTAGGCTGATGTGCCTTCTATTATGCTGATGATCCTGATATCTACAAGAGTTATCACCAGTCGATCCGATTTTAGATATCAGTATCTATGTTGGACTTTAAATGTATATAATTTTTTAATTTTCACATCACTACTTGATTTGAGGATATTTTATGTTGTTCATTTTATAATTTGTATCATTTTAAAGCAATTAGATGCATCATCTAGATTAAACTGGGATCATAGAAACATTAAAAAACATCATAAAAACTTTAAGAAAACATCAGAACAATACAAATTAGACTTAAATTTATTGAAAAAGTTTAAAAAGAATGATTACCAATTAATTTTTTTTGAAAACTCCAAAAAAAATAATACCCATACCGGTTCGTTATGGTACCAAACCGGTATCGAATCCGTACCGGGCGACAACCGTTATGGTCCCGGTACTGGTTCGGCGGACTTTGCATATCAGGTTTTTAGTCTTATACTGGATTCTATTATACGCAGCCACAGGTAGCCTATGATCCATATGGATACAGATTTGGATATGGTACGTCTGAGACATTGTCTTCTGGTGGTTACTACCCTACGCTGCCTGGAGCATCTTACGGGTCGGATTTTGTTGCCAGCATATTCGAATGGGACCCTCCACAGCCGTATTATCAGGAACACGTCTCAGAGTTAGAGCTTTAGCGAGATATCTGAGAGTACTTATAACCTAAAGCGCGTTTCTTATGGGATGAACTTGACTACAATGCCTCTTGGTTAGAAAGGTGAGCTAATATGCTTCTTGACTATATTAATGTTCCGAATATTTACAAGAAGCATCGTCACTCAATGAGATTTTAGATATCGGTATGTATGCTGTACTTTAAATATATATAATTGATTGTATTATTTTATATTTTTTACCTCATTAGTTGATTTTAGGATATTTCATGTTGCTTCTTGTAACATGCAACATCTCACTAATCATTTTATGTTTAGTATCACTTTAAAATAACAAGATGCATCATTTAGATTAAACCGGGATCATAGAAATATCAAAAAATATCAAAAATATTAAATTATACTTAAAATCATTGCAAAAGTTGAAAAAAATTGATTACCAATTAATCAAACTAGAAAAGCTTAAAACAAAATTTGGGCATGCCGGTTCGGAATTGGCACGCTCAAGTATACCATATGTCGGTATGGTACCGAACCGGTACCGTACTAACTCATCCACCGATCGGTATGGGTTCCGGTACTGGTTTGGTGAACCTTGCCAAAACTCATTGAGACCTTATGCTTTGATGTGTAGGGAAAAGATACACAGGTTCATTTTGATTGTGCTTTAATATGTTTCGAGCACTTAATGACATTGTAAATGGAAATTTCAAAACTGACTATAAGCTTTGAAACTATAGGATAAGTTTTTATCCTTGGGTAATAAAATGTAATTACGATTAAATGTAAGATTGTGGCCATGTATGATTGAACCCTTTTACTGAACTACATATTCAAGGTGATCTGCAAATCCAACAACTTATGCAATATTATAGAGTTAAAACTAATAGCTCCGTAGATGTTTTAAAACCTAAATAGTTATCTGAAATTATTTTTTTATTTTTCCTTGTTTTTCTGGTATAACAGATGGCAGCTTGTATATTGCGACTCCTATTGACCCTATTTTCATCCTCTTGCCAGTTTTTGAGGCTGCCCGTATGACGGTAAATGCAATACAAACTTAGAGATCTTTAGCCAAAGTGAAAAATTATGGTGTTTCTTATGCTCTGTTGTAGGTATGCCTACTAATTGATCATTAATGAGAAACTAAACTAGGCTTTATCTTGTCTTTGAGATTTTATTCTTTACATGAATATCTTTTGCATATGATTCATAATGCTTCTATTTGCTTTAGTATGCATAATATGTTAGGTTACTAATGTAAAAACATAATCAAGCAACCGTATATGTTTTTCTTCTCAGTTAAAATTTAAATTGAAGTAATGAAATGGATTCTTATTAACAAATTCATTATTACATTCCTTACACGCAAGGTGTATTGTGTATTGTGCTAGCTGTAAGTACAAGGAGAAGGCTGGCCCCATATGATCAAATGCCATTAAAGATAGTGTCAATATTCTCTTTTCCTTATTTTCTTTACCTTGCATTCCTTTCTTTGACTAGTAAAACTAACTTGTTTATGGTGGATTTTGCATTAAAGTTTCATTTTGACTTTAAAAGTCAAAGGTCATTTTTTTGGTTCGCAGGAAAAGAAGGGGGGAGAGTGTGGTTAATGGAAAAACAAAAAATGCTTCTTGTTTGGTTGGAGTTTTAAAAGGAGAAAGATGGAAAAGTAGTATTCCCATGGGAATATGATTCCCATGTTTTATGAAAAAGAAAAATCCATGAGGGACATGGGAAAACTACTTTCTCATTTGTTAGAAATTGAGGTCCTTTTTTGTTTTCCAAAAGTACCTTTAAGCCATTAAAATTCTTGGGTAAGGTTTTTTTTCTTTATTAAGAGTATAATAGGTATCTTTGTTGCCCAAGGTGACAACCCAAGAGGGGGGGTGAATTGGGTTTTCTAAAAATTATGTTCCCTAATTTTTACTTTGAATAGAATGCAGCGGAATAATAAGATGTTATTTACTTAAGCTCTAGGCAATTACAAGTAAAGCAGTGGAAAATTAAGCTAGAGCAATTATACTATGGCTTTAGGGTGCAATTGATCTAAAATTAATTTTTAGTTGTATGATCAATTTTAATCTATGTGTATGGTAAGAATGGAGTGGAAGCTAAGCAAATTCTAAACAATCACTTATAACTCTATAGAAAACAAAGCTAGAGATATTACACAATCAAGCATGAATGTAAGGCATGAAATACAAGAGATAAGGCATCACAAACACAAAGATGTATAGTGGTTCGGTGCACCCCAGCACCTACATCCACTCCCCAAGACCTCTTGGAAATTTCACTATAATCCCTCAGATTACAGTCGGTTGTTTTAGAAGCTCACAACCCAACTTGTTGTTTTGCGAGATCACAACGAACTCGGTCGGTTTTCACAGGCTCATCGACTAGAACCAACCGATTGTTTTCACGGGCTCACAATCCAACCCAGTTGGTTTTTCCAAAGGCTCACCAACCACAACCTTACAACGATTGTTTTCCGGATTCACAATCAACCCAGTTGGTTTTCCCAAAGGCTCATCAACCACAACCTTACAAAGTTGGTTTTTCCTTTGGCTCACCAACAAACCTTAACCCCTTGATTCAATCCCTTGATTGAATCAAGTTACAAGATAATAGAGCAAGAGTTTAAATCAAATACAAGCTTCTCAAATAAGCAAATATAGCAAATATAAATAAGTAAAGTAAAGAGATGAAGCCCTCAAACAAATTTGTAGATGGAGGAACTCGGCTTCTTCTTTACTTGACCCTCTTCTGATTTTGCACGAAGTAGAGGATCACCGAGGCAGCACACGGATGGAGAGGAAGCTTTGGGATTCACTTGGATGCTCTTCTTCTCTCTATTTTACTTTGAATGGCCCTTTTGTGCTTATGGGAGATTTTCCTTGTAATCTCTTTCAAAACTCTTCCCTAAATGTTCTCTCCCACTTCCATACCTTCTTCTCTAGCTCTCCTTTTGATTTTATAGCTTTAGAGAGAGTGGAAACAAAAATCTAGCCGTTAGAGACAAAAATAGAGCCGTTGGAATCGAGAAAAAACTAGCCGTTATGCCTCCCAGCGTGCTCGAGTCGACTCGGCTGAAGTAGGAGTCGACTCGGCTGAAACAGGAGTCGATCTGTGAATAGTAGTCTGCCGACACTGTAGCTGGGAGTCGGCTCCGCACTGTAGCGCTGAAGTTGGAGTCGGCTCGAGATCACTGTAGCGCTGAAAATCAACTTTCTGTCTTTTTGTTTGTTCTCAGTCGGAGTCGACTCGTAGAGTGCCGGAGTCGACTCGAGCACTGTTTCTTGAAACTCTAGAGTGCCAGAGTCGACTCTAAACTTTCCGGAGTTGACTCGAGGACTATTTTTTTGAATCTTTCTTTGAATTTGCTCCTCCAACTTAAATCCTTTGAACTTGAAACTTGGGCCATTAAATTGTAGCTTTCTTCTAACTTTTCTTGAGAGCTTTTGAGGCCTTCTTGTATTTTTCCAACTTGCTATGTTCCTTGCAAAATAAATTATTTTTTCTTCTTGCAACACAAACATTAGTAATTATACTTCAAGGTTTTGTGATCATCAAAATCAATCTTTAACTCAATCTTTGGGTCATCAGTCTCCCCCTTTTTGATGATGACAAAACTTGTAGTATGTGCAATATAAAATATATTGTGTTCTAGGAATAATGCATAGCTAAGTTGCATGAAGTAGAAAATATATATATTTAAAACATACTTTATGATAATGCTTTAGATTTAATCAGCGTAACACAATCAACATATTTCAATTTAAACTGATTTGTATTCAATTCAAAACATAAAGCATTATGAGCATATACTTAGATATTTCTCCCCCTTTTTGACAACATTAAAAAGGTTGCAAGATAATGAAACATTAAGCACAAAGATAAGAATACTCAAATATTTCTTTTTCTTTTTGTACTCTGATTTGTATGTCAAATTATTGCAAGAATATGAATCATATAACTCAAGGCAATAATGTTAGAAAAAGATAAATGAGCATAGATCAGAGCCATTTTGGATAATTTCAGAGCAAATTATGATGAGAGCACATCTAATGTGATTCCAAGGATAGTTTTCAACTCAAGTGTAGATGGAATCTTTCTTAAGTTAAATCAAGAAGTACCACAAATGATATTCAAGAAAAGCACGAATGAAAATCTAACCTCTCTTCAATAATAAGTATGAAAGCTTGTTCATTTAAGATCTTTTGCCCAATATATTAAGTATTTTATCCACATGAGAGCAATTTAATTAATTTTCAGAGTATAAGATCAAAACTTATATACTTGAAAAACATATCATCATGTTGGATCATTAATTCTTAATGACTTCAAAGTTCTTTTATGATAATAAGAGCATTGGGGCACAAATACCAAAATATGGATCCATGCAATTTTTGATACATCTTAGAGCATACATAAAATTCAAAGCTTTGAAGGTTCTATTAAAGCTCTTTTAAAGACTTTATTCCTTTAGAGAGAAACACATTTTAATATAAAAATAAATTGGCACAGGATTGAAACTCTAAAGAGCAAGCCAATAAGAACTCATTAGTGAATTCCAAAATAGATTTTCTAATAGAGACAGATGAATATATTTTTTAAAAAAAATAATTTTCAAAACAGCTGATTTTCTGATTTTAAAAACTATAAATCTATCATATGTAGCAGCTACTTTTAAAATATTGTTCACAAGAGATACTCAAGAAAATTCAACATTATTCTCCCCCTTTTTCATTAAGTTAGAGGCTCTTAAGATCAACTGTTTGAATTGCAATTTGGTTCATGATTTATGTATAAGATATATTAACCAAATAACAAGCCTCAAGGTGTATCATAAAGATTTTCAGATTTAAATTTCAGATGATACATATTGGAGAGTATTAGGATCACTTTTCATTTAATATTCTTTCTCTCTCCTTTAGTTATAGATTAATGCGATTAAGTTCCATAAGATCTCTCCTTCTGAAATTTTCTTTCTCACCCTTAATTGATCATTCCATTTAAGAGTTTAGAATTTGAAGATAATGTTCAATAAAATTGTCAATCTCGAAAATATATTTTCTATAAGTTTCAGCTTATTTTCATAAGACTCAAGGTTTGAGATAAGACAACCTTTATAGAACTCATCTCAAGGTATAAACTTATTATATAATTAAAGCAAGTCTTGCAATATAAGGAGGTTCATCAAAATCAATTCATAACGTATAGAAGATATTTATCAAATGGACGTGATATTTTGCATTTAGATTGAATATCCAAAGCTCCCCCTCAAAAGATGCATTCTTCTTTAATCATTCTTTTCTTTGTTGAATTTCAGATTTTGATGATAAGCATGAATAGAACTGAAATTCTATGATATCAAGAATGTAGAGTGATCTAGAATTATTCAAAATTTATAGCAATCACTCTTTTTTAATCTTTCAAGAGCAAGTTATTCTTTGTCTTAATCTTTGAGAAGATGTAATGAAATATTAGTCACAAAATAATTCTTTTGAAGCTCAATTTCTTTCAAAAGCAATTACATTTTCTTTCTTTTAAGAGTCATTTGAGTGAGTTAAAATATTTCTAGCTTTAGGAGCATTTACTCTACTTTTTTAAAAAATAGCTTTTTCTTTTAATGATAGAAGCATAAGACTAAAACATATAGAAGATCATTCAAGTATATATATTTATAGAATTCAATGATTTTACAGCAATGTATATATATGAAACATAATAATTTTTTAATATAAAAAAAAATCATATGTTTAGAAACATTTCTTTGCAGTCAAGATTATTGAAAATACATCATTTAGACCAATTTTAGTACACTTTAAGGATAAGAAAAGATATGTTTCGGATGCGTATCGAGACAATCAACCAAAGCGTCAAAATTAATTATATTGAGTTATTCTCCTGAATGACGCGATCATTGAAGCATATAACTAAGGTTACAAAGATGTGACGATATAAACATTTTTAAGTTAAGTTTAAGCTTTTATACAAAATCAGATTCTGAATTTTCATAAGAATTTCCAAGAAAGCTTTCAAAATTATAATTTGAGATATGTATCTTCTACATTGTAGCTCATCTTAAATCACTAAGATTGAAAACACATATTTCAATAACATTAAAGCACTTTCAGAATCTTTGTATTTAATATTGAGTTTCGATACAAAATGGAAGATATTTTAACAAGTATTAGGACATTATGTATCAAAGTTAGGCAAGTAGAAAGATAGATCAAGATCAATTCATTTTGCCTAAATAGAAATATCCTTCTCTTCTTCTTTTTGTAAATCTATTAACTTTCAAAGATAACCGTGAATGATAAAACTGAAATTTCTTTTTAATATTACTAAAAAAAAATTTTATGTAGTATTTCAAACATTCAAGCATTGGAACACAAGTTAGTTTGAGGCAAGGGTGAAGCAAGGACTTGTGAGCAAAGTTAAGACACATTCCAAGTTATGAATATCAATTTGTTGTTGATAAAACATATTTCAATCAACTTATCCAAGCATAGAGCATTACAAAATATTGAGAACCCATAATTCAAAACATCATGCCACATGTAAAATATATTATGTGTTAAGTCATGCATTATAATATTAAGAACAAGCATGTCAAGGATCAAAATTAATTCTTTTCAAATAAACTCCCCCTATTTAAATATAATCTTCCAATAATTTCATCCTTAAGATGTGTTTCCAAGTGATTAAAACTTGACTTGATTCTTCTTATATACTTTCATTTACTTTGTCAATCATTTCCTCCTTTTTTTTGAATTTCTTTTCTTAACCAATTAACGAACATTTTGATATTGTTTTTCGTTTTTACTTTCTTATGCTCTATACTCTATTTGCTCCCTATCCGGTGGAGTTGGAAGGGGCACGAGGTACTACTACTAGCCTCCCTCTTGTGCCGTCCCTAATATACCCTACACCGAATAGTTGGGTCAAATAGTGCCGGGTACTACCACTAGCCTCCCCATTGGCACCATCCCTATGATGAGCAATATAGAAATGTTAAAATGTTTACTTCAAACTCTCCCTGTTTAAGTGTAATTAATTACGGATTTTATCCCTTCCAAAAGAATGCTCACACAAGTCTCACAAATGTGCCGAATATATTATGCTTGTTTTGCTTTTTCTTAAAATTGGAGTATTTGTCTTTACTTAGATTTTACTTCTCTTGAATAATATCCATTTTCTTTTCTTTATCTCTCTCTCTTTTTGTTATTCTCAAGTAAATTACATGAAAGAGCAGAATAAAGAAATAATCTTATGTATCATATAGATGTATATCATGCAAACAACATTTTCATTGTGCTCAAGGATTCATAACTTCTCACAAGTTATTTTAAATCAAAATTTTAAGCATATACTTGTGTATTTCATAGTTATGATATAGGCAAAGAAATATTTTAGTTTGAGCAAACCATGAAACAATTTCTAAAAGCATAAGTCAATTAATGCATATATTGACATGATATCTAAAAATTAATATTTAAAGATTTTAATCATGCCACAATAAGATTTAAGTTATTGACTTTGCTTAGCTAATTTATGAGAGAGGTATCTAAAATTACCGATTCATTCTGCATTCTTCAAGTCAAATACCTACTAGATTTCTTATGTATGAACTTTTGGCTGAAGAAGGTCCTCTCTCTTGTTTGCATGTGAATGTTTATTGTATCTTACATGGAGATATCCTTCAAGTTGAAATCTCTCATTTTCTTGCTCAAGGATCCTGCATTATTAACAAAATTCTTTTCTTTCTTGAAGGAAAGTCATTAGTTTCTTCAAGATACAAAACATTCATATAGCATATTTCTTAACTAGGTGACTCAATCATGACAACAATTGAATGTTGAGTCATTTTACTCAAGAGATTGCCTAAATATAAGCAAACAAATGTCACTTGAACTTAAGAGATAGTTTCATTAACCAAGAAGGTTCAAGGACAAGCATGTGAAGCAATAGGAAGATTTATCAAGGTCAAATCAATTTTTTATTTTCAGAATCAATTTAGCTTAGATTCTATTTGCTTAAGATAATTATCAATAAGACATGTTAGCTAAGTTTTAATCAATTTATCTTAAACAGTTGTTTCTATCAAAATTCAGATTATGAATCCTTAGAGTTAGATTGAAGTCTTGCACAAGGGCACATAATGAGCATACAATCTGGTCTACTAGCTGTATGATAAAATAATTATTCTATCATGCTTCAATACAGCTTTAAAACAATAGATCTACTTTGCTCATCCTTTTCAAATTCTACAAGATGGGGTCATAGACATACCTTCTTCATGCCAATCTTCTATAAGAGTTTTCTTGTGGACTAACTTTGGTCAATGAAGATTCCCTTTCTTGTTTGTCTTAATTTGGAGTTCGAGAGAAAATGTTAATTCATTCATTATACATATTTCAAACTCACCTTGCATGAGCTTAGTAAAATCTTCATATAAATCTTCATTAGTAGAACCAAAAATGATGTCATCAATGTATACTTTGAGCAAATAAGATAT
Organism: Phoenix dactylifera; assembly: GCF_051530095.1. NCBI lineage: Eukaryota > Viridiplantae > Streptophyta > Magnoliopsida > Arecales > Arecaceae > Phoenix > Phoenix dactylifera. The sequence goes on from NC_143193.1 coordinate 39,826,708, forward strand.
CACAAATTCTTCTTTTTGAAGCATAGATTTATCCCTATTACTTTCTATCAAAAAGGTGACTTAATTTTTTATATCATGCTTTTGATGCTTGTTCCAAATCATATATTGCTTTATCATATTTGTAATGGGTGTTTTCAAATATGGTGGTTATTTAACATATATCTTCTTTAATAAAATAAGCACATAGGAGTCCATTCTACGCATTCATTTGATAGAATATAAAGCTCATAAAGCAAGCAAATGATGGTGATCTTTACTTCTAATCATGCAAGAATTTCATCAAGATCTATTTCATTTTTTCTTGATTTAGTCTTTTAGTAGTCATCATTTTTTCTTCATTAAGTGCATTTCTGAAAAACTCAATTTGGTTCTAATTATTAACATGTTTTCAGATTGTTATATGTAAAAGATTAACCATATACATATATAATTTTATTTTAGTATTTTGATAATAAATCATTAGTCTCATAAAGAATAAAATGAATTGATACTTCTACAACTAGAATTTTTTCATGAATGTTCTATATGCATTGCTTGAGGAATGATATCGAAGGATAGAGATATCTTTATCAGATTTGGCATTATTTTCATAAGAACATATCAAGCATAACGTGTATGACTGAAAAATATGAAAGATATGCAATGGTTCATTTTCCATTTTTCAGAAGATCAAAAGGAGTTTTCATCAAGAATAGATCTAATAGAAATCATATGTATGACAAGCAGTGATGATAGCTTTTTTTAAAAATTTAAGTAGATGACTATCATACACAATCGTCTTTTTCATTTCTTCAAGAATTCTATTAATCCTATTTTACTTAAGGTGTCCTTGGTGCTGAAATAATTAATTTCTGTATAAACTTTATCAGGATTTTGGTTTTCAACACTGTGCCATGATACTCTTTATCTTCACAGTTTGGAAACCTTTATCATTTGAAACACTTTTACAAGATTTAGCAAATACAGAAAATATTTCAATTTTATTTGCCAAGAACAAATCCAATGTAAGCTTTTGAAAACTTAGTGATGGAAACAGCATCTTTAGATTTAGAAATTGATTTTTGTTTGTTTCCTTAGTTAGCATGCATAGCAAACTTTGACCTTTCAGAAGATAATCTAAGTAAGCCAATGGCAAGGTCTTTTGAGATTAAGTACATACTAGCATGAGTTGATTTTATATGCCAAAGATGGTTTCTTTAATCTTGGTATTCATAGTGCATATATTCAAAAGCACACCAAGTATACATTATCATATCTATGATCAATAAACAATAATGCCATGGATAAAAACTCTCAATCAAGCGTATAGAGAATTCATAGAGTTATTCTTAATAAATTGATTAATCATTTAGCAACTTATCCAATAGTGAGTAAAGTATACTATAAAATGAAGTGATTTGATTATATTCCCAAAAGTATTTTCTATATCACAAAATTGATCAATACTTGCAATTCATATTTTAATCAAATACTAAAGAAAAAATAATGATGAGATGCAAGGGTTACTGATTTCATTATTATTATTTTTTAATTACTTTTCATAAGTATATTTCAAGTTTCATTTTTTTTGATGTGTGTCTAGAACCCATTTGTATGAAAGTTCTATTTGTTCCATAGGTATCTTGGCACACCTACATCTACATCCTCATATTTTCATTTTGGGTACCCAAGCTTGCTTGGGTCCTTGAGAGTTAGGACATATGGTTCCTTTTGGAACCCAAATTTGTTTAATTGTAATAACTTTACCACTTGATTTAATTATGTTAGAACGATAGGTAAAGTTGTTATGCCCATTCTTTTCATATTTGAAATAAGTTATTTTATTTAATGGTTTGCTTGGTGAATTGATAACCTTTTTCTCTAGAGATTTATTGTTAAGTAAAGGAGTCAAGCCAAGTTTTGATTTATCATAAGCAACATATTGGCTTTCAAACATCATTTTTAATCTTTCTGAACTTACAGTGAATTTGTTAATAAAATATTTTAATTGGTTAATTTCTTTACTTAAGTTTTGATTTTCTTTAATTAAACTCTGATTTTTTTGAATCAATTGTTTTAAATTTAACCTTAAGCTTTCATTTTCAGAATTTAGTTTATCTTGTATCTCATCACTAGAATTTCTTTCTTTTAAAATTTTCAGATTTAGTTTCTTAAGATTTTTATTCTTTATAGCTAATTTTCTACATTCACCATACAAATCATGAAAAGCATTTAATAATTCATCATAAGGGAATTCTTCTTGAGAATCATTTGATGTAAAAGTAGATTCAGATTTTACCTTATCTTCTTGTGCCATAAAGCACAAGTTAGTTACCTTTTGTAGTTTTTTGGAGCTGAACTGCCTCGGAGTCGACTCGGATCGTTTTGGAGTCGACTCGGCTGACTTGGTCTGAAAATCTGAGTCTCTGCCTTTCAGACTGTTTTCCTCTAGGAGTCGACTCGGACAAACTGGGAGTCGACTCGGCTGATAAGGGAGATTCTGCAGTTTCACTATTAGTATGTAATTGAAGCACATGTGAGCTAATCTGAGATTTATCATAAATATTTTTTAAAGTATCCCAGATTTTTTTAGCAGATAAGCATGCAGAAATCTTATTAAATATAGTTTCATGGATAGCACAATATAGTATGTTCATAGCATTATCATTCAATTGTGCTAAGTCTTTTTCATTAACAGTTTGAGAGAGTGTGTGAAGGTCATTTATTATGATATTCCATAAATAATAGTTTTGTGATTGAATAAAAATGCGCATGCGTGCTTTCCAATATGTGTAGTCTATGCCATTAAATAGTGGAGGTCTATCAATTAATTGTCCCTCTTCTAGAAAACTATCTATTTGAGTTGTCATGATCTTTGGCTCTGGATCGTGAGATCAACAATTAACTTTAGAGCACCTGCTCTGATACCACTTGTTGCCCAAGGTGACAACCCAAGAGGGGGGGTGAATTGGGTTTTCTAAAAATTATGTTCCCTAATTTTTACTTTGAATGGAATGCAGCGGAATAATAAGATGTTATTTACTTAAGCTCTAGGCAATTACAAGTAAAGCAGTGGAAAATTAAGCTAGAGCAATTATACCATGGCTTTAGGGTGCAATTGATCTAAAATTAATTTTTAGTTGTATGATCAATTTTAATCTATGTGTATGGTAAGAATGGAGTGGAAGCTAAGCAAATTCTAAACAATCACTTATAACTCTATAGAAAACAAAGCTAGAGATATTACACAATCAAGCATGAATGTAAGGCATGAAATACAAGAGATAAGGCATCACAAACACAAAGATGTATAGTGGTTCGGTGCACCCCAGCACCTACATCCACTCCCCAAGACCTCTTGGGAATTTCACTATAATCCCTCAGATTACAGTCGGTTGTTTTACAAGCTCACAACCCAACTTGTTGTTTTGCGAGATCACAACGAACTCGGTCGGTTTTCACAGGCTCACCGACTAGAACCAACCGATTGTTTTCACGGCTCACAATCCAACCCAGTTGGTTTTTCCAAAGGCTCACCAACCACAACCTTACAACGATTGTTTTCCGGGTTCACAATCAACCCAGTTGGTTTTCCCAAAGGCTCACCAACCACAACCTTACAAAGTTGGTTTTTCCTTTGGCTCACCAACAAACCTTAACCCCTTGATTCAATCCCTTGATTGAATCAAGTTACAAGATAATAGAGCAAGAGTTTAAATCAAATACAAGCTTCTCAAATAAGCAAATATAGCAAATATAAATAAGTAAAGTAAAGAGATGAAGCCCTCAAACAAATTTGTAGATGGAGGAACTCGGCTTCTTCTTTACTTGACCCTCTTCTGATTTTGCACGAAGTAGAGGATCACCGAGGTAGCACACGGATGGAGAGGAAGCTTTGGGATTCACTTGGATGCTCTTCTTCTCTCTATTTTACTTTGAATGGCCCTTTTGTGCTTATGGGAGATTTTCCTTGTAATCTCTTTGAAATCTCTTCCCTAAATGTTCTCTCCCACTTCCATACCTTCTTCCCTAGCTCTCCTCTTGATTTTATAGCTTTAGAGAGAGTGGAAACAAAAATCTAGCCGTTAGAGACAAAAATAGAGCCGTTGGAATCGAGAAAAAACTAGCCGTTATGCCTCCCAGCGTGCTCGAGTCGACTCGGCTGAAGTAGGAGTCGACTCGGTTGAAACAGGAGTCGATCTGTGAATAGTAGTCTGCCGACACTGTAGCTGGGAGTCGGCTCCGCACTGTAGCGCTGAAGTTGGAGTCGGCTCGAGATCACTATAGCGCTGAAAATCAACTTTCTGTCTTTTTGTTTGTTCTCAGTCGGAGTCGACTCGTAGAGTGCCGGAGTCGACTCGAGCACTGTTTCTTGAAACTCTAGAGTGCCAGAGTCGACTCTAAACTTTCCGGAGTCGACTCGAGGACTATTTTTTTGAATCTTTCTTTAAATTTGCTCCTCCAACTTAAATCCTTTGAACTTGAAACTTGGGCCATTAAATTGTAGCTTTCTTCTAACTTTTCTTGAGAGCTTTTGAGGCCTTCTTGTATTTTTCCAACTTGCTATGTTCCTTGCAAAATAAATTATCTTTTCTTCTTGCAGCACAAACATTAGTAATTATACTTCAAGGTTTTGTGATCATCAAAATCAATCTTTAACTCAATCTTTGGGTCATCAATCTTATACAACTTTCCTAGGAAATTAGATGCTCAACCAAACATAAGCCACTTTGGAAAGTTCCACTTTTCCATGATCAACCAAATATGCTAAAACAATTTTTTCAGGCATCATATTCTCAGGAATCATCTTTCCAAAAAAATATTTCAGTGAGAAAAAAGTCTTCCCGTGAACCAAACGAGTCTGTAGGGATTCCCAAATATTTTGCCTTGGATCTAAGTACAAGACAATTGATATACAAACAAATGTGTATCATATATTTAAAATATGTATATTAGATATTCAATAAATGTGTATTGGATGGTCACTTTATGTGTATCACTCACCTCATACCTAGATCAAGGGGTAAAATCAAGGTTCGCCGTCTCGGTACCAGACCCTGCATCAGTCCCATCCTATTATAATGTCGGTACGTGGTACAGTATGAGACGGCGAGGTATGCCGAGTGTCGGTACGATATGAGACAACGTATTGGCTTGGTACCGGTACGACAAACCTTGGGTAAAATTATCTACGAACCCCAAAATATTTATCATTCTTCCAAAAAATTTAATCAATCTCTTCTTGCAAAATCAATAACTAATTAGATTTTTGTACAAGTTACACATATTGTACAGCTGTGATTTTTACCATGATTGTTCATGCTGATAAATGGTAGCAGGACATTTGTTCTTATGATTGGAAAGGAGGATATATTGAAGATTTTATGAAATGAAATATTGGCAAGTATTAGAAAAGGATGTTGAACTTCTAAAAGAGTGATAAATTGATAGAAAATGACTAATGAGCTTATGCGGTGGTTAGCTTGTTAATTCCTCATTCTGGACTGGATGGTAAGAGGAAGTAGGCTTAACCGTAGTTCTGGGGTTTGGAGAATTATTAAGGTTGTTTAAGAGTTCAGTGATTTCTCTCTTCTAGATGAGGGAAACCCTGCAACTTTCTCTTATAGCTTGCCCTGCCATCTTTTATCAACAAAAGTTTTCCTTTTCTTCTGTATATTCTTAATTTGTCTTTTGGTATCTTGCCATGTTTCCTATTATCAACATATTTTTCCATGCCCTCTTCAATTTTCTGTTTATTTCTTTTCTTTTTTCTTTTTTCCCTTTGCATGATTGCACCTTTGTATAGGCCCGAAAGACATTATTCTGGAGAACTAGGACAGACCTGTGGCAATCTAGTGTCATGTATCTGCAGTTATCTGCTTGTCCTGTAGTGGAATGTTCTTTTTTTTTTTTTGCTTCAGGCTTATAAAGTGCAATCTAGATGTGGAGGTTGGAACTAAGGTACTTCAGTTACGGATTGTCATAAAATGATTGAAATACTTTGCCTCTTTCAATTTAATATTCATGAAGATTAATTTCATTGTATTGGGCTTATCTTTACCACTTGGCTGTAGTTGATTGCTCCAGTCACTAATTTGCAATATATTGAACTTTCTAACTGTTCTTCATACATGTATTTATGACAAAATATATTTTATTATTTAATTCTCATTTTTCAAATACAGAAGGGGAATGATCAAGGAATGTTTAGGCAGTTAGATGAAATCTTATATGTTGATGGTTATCCAGGCTATCAGCACCTGATGTCTGTAGCAGAAGATTCTATGCAGCTAGTTTCTGAAGTGAAAGGTGATTGTCTTGTATCTCTTCTCAGAATATTTATTTTATAGTTTGTCTTACTTTCCTTTTTTATACTACATGTTAGTTCATTAGTGAATTTTAATTTGGTCTTTTGATGCGTTAATTTACTTGAGTAGCTCATTTAGTCCATGAATCTTGGTTGTCTATAATGTGATATATCTGGGAAACATTTATGATTGGAAAGAATAATACTGAATGTTGAGATGGTTATATGAGTTCTATTTTGTGAAATGAAATGTGCTTGTCTGTTCTCAGAATATTTATCTTATTTTTTTACTACTTTCCATTTTACACTAGATGTTAATTCACTAGTGAATTTTAATCTGGTACTTTGATGCATTATTTATTTAAGTGGCTCATTTACTCACTGAACCTTGGTCATCCATAATGTGATATATCTGGGTAACATTTGTGATTGTAAAGGGTAACCCTAGATGTTGAGATTGTTGTATGAGTCTTTAGATTCTTAAACCAGTGAAGACTGTAAATTGTGGTCTGAGCAGTTGTTTCCAGGTTATGGTAAAGCATTTACTGTTTAATTAAATAAAATATTCCCAATAGTATTATTGATATAAAACAATCTTACATTAATTCTTCAATTGAGATTTGTGTTCATGTTTAATTTTTTTTTTTCAGTTTCTTTATATTGTTAAGGTCAGCAGTTTTACAGTTTGTAATATGCTTCTAGTTATGATCTGTTCAATAATATACATTCTTTTTGTATGTTTCAATTTGATTATCACTTCTGATGGACTATGATAGTCAAAACTTAGGATTCAAATAAGTTCAATTTTTTGGGTTGTGACTCCAAAGATGCAGAATGTGATTGGAAGAGGCGAGAAGGATGAACTGTATACTACCTTGATCTAATTGTTTCAGATCTTTGTATCTTGCATCAGTTATGCATTCTAGCGTATTAAACTTCTTGGATGTTCTTTGTTGGTCAACCTTAAGTGTCTTGTATAGTTTTCTCAAGACTCTGTGTTCCAGGAGTGTCAACTAGGAAAGCACCGTAATCTGTTTATGCTTAGAGAAGGTAGTGATTAGGAGGTCTCATTCATGTTAATCTTCTCGAATACCTGGGAGATTTGATTGATACCTACATTGGGAGGTCAGAATACTAGCGATATCTATTGCTGACTTCTTCCATTTGACATGGGTTTATCTTATGATAAGTTATCATTGTTTTAGAATTTTCATATCTTTTTTAAATTTTATATTGCTATTAAGTGACTTGGTTTGTGATTTTCAGGAATAATTTTCTTCCAGTGCTGTAAAATGATTTTTCATCAAAAGTTGCATCGAGTACTCCCAAACCCAAAAGGAATAAAATTGTTAATTATAGTCCGACTTTGTAGAGAGTCTCTTTTTAGCACAGTTGATGCACAAGCAAATGACCTCAAAATATTTTTGGTTTCTATGCATTTACGATGATGTACATTGTGGAGTGATTGATCATAACCCTATTTGATTTTGATGAGCTCAAAGCATCTGAGTATATCTCTTGTTTACTAATGAATTCAATTGAGTGTTTCCGTGAAAATCTTGTCTAAAGTGTTTCTAGACTTGGTTCATAATATTTTGGATAAGTTAAGAAGTCAGTTTGAACCAAAGTCTGAGACTCGAGTCGACTCCGGAGTATTACGAGTCGACTCCAAGCGTATCAGAATCACTGGCACGGGCTCGAGTCGACTCCGGATCATTACGAGTCGACTCCGACTGAGAACAGACAGACGAACAGAAGGGCACAACTTAAAACCTGTCAGCGAGTCGACTCCTGAAGTGCGCGAGTCGACTCCGATGTTTACCGAGTCGACTCCGGAGTAGTATGAGTCGACTCCAAGGAGTTACAGACAGAAAAGTCAGAGAGCGAATTTCGACCCTGAGATTCGAGTCGACTCCTGTGGAACGCGAGTCGACTCCGATGGTTGGTAGGTCGACTCCAAAGAAAGCGAGAGTCGACTCTCAGTGGTTCACAAGGCAAAAGTCAGAGAGCAGTTTTCGGACTCTGAGATTCGAGTCGACTCCCGCAATGCGCGAGTCGACTCCGAGACAGCGCGACCCCAAAAAGACAGAAGACCGATTTACTGTCTCTGAGAGCCGAGTCGACTTCCAGACAGCTCGAGTCGACTCCAAGGCAGCGCTACACCAAAAAGGCAGAAGGCTATGTTTCGGAAACTGAGAGCCGAGTCGACTCCGGGGAAGTTCGAGTCGACTCCAAGACTGGACGAGCCAAAAGACAGAAGATCGGGAGTTCGGGCTCTGAGCGCCGAGTCGACTCCCAGGATTGTCGAGTCGACTCGAGTGGGCCAAGTTGAAAATTAGCTCCATGGATTTCATGAGATGAGCCGACTCCGAAAATGCCAAGTCAGCTCCAGAAGTTGGCGAGTCGACTCCGGGTCAAGACGAGTCGACTCCCAGTCGATGAGGCTACTTTAATTCAAACCCAGAACAGTTGCCGAGTCGATTCCAGAAAAGCATGAGTCGACTCCCGCTACAGCCGAGTCGACTCCTGATCGCGCGAGTCGACTCCGACCCCCAACGGACATATTGTCAGGTTGTGCAGAGTGTGCAGAACGGGCAGAAAAAGGTGTCTAATGGCTAGTTTCCGTGGGGGATGGCTTAAATAGCCACAGAGGACTGTAGCAAGGCAGAGAGGCACCATTCCATTCAAAGAAATCAAGCATTCATTCTCTGCATACTTGTCTTCAACGAAAAGAAGGAAGAGCGCCATTAACTCCATCCAACTTCCTCTTCCCAGCATTTTAAAGAAGCCTCCTCCTGCATTCAAGTCGACCAGACATTCCAGAGGAGACTCAAAGTTCAAGAAGCCCTACTCTACTCCAACTCAAAAGTGTTTGAGGGCTCTTAACTTCTCTCTAGTTTATATTGTAGCAAATCTGCTTTTTAAGAAGCTCAGTTTTTCTGTTTGTTTCTTATTCTTTCCATATTATCTTTGCTTGGTTCAATCGGGGGATTGAATCAAGGGTGTAGAGGTTGGTTGGTGAGCCGAGTGTAAAACCAACGTGTAAGGGTTCGATTGTGATCCCGGAAAAACAATCGGGGTGGTTCTAGTCGGTGAGCCAGGGAAAACCGACCGAGTTCGTTGTGAGCTCGTAAAACAACAAGTTTGGTTGTGAGCTTGTAAAACAATCGGCTGTAATCCGAGGGGTTATAGTGAATTCCCAAGTGAGACTTGGGGAGTGGACGTAGGAGCAAGGGTTAGCTCCGAACCACTATAAAAGCCTTGTGTTTGTGATTGTGTCTCTTTCTTTTACTCTCATTTCATTCACAGCACATAGCAATTAATTAATCATCTTGGTAAAGCATTAATTAGTCATCCACAACGTTTTAATTGCAAAATTATTTTAAAACCCAATTCACCCCCCCTCTTGGGTTGTCTATCTGGGCAACAAGTGGTATCAGAGCCTAAACTCTTCTACCCTAAGAGTAAAAGGTCAAAATGACAACCCCATTTGGATCTTCCCATATTGAGGGTCAGTCCACCCAAAGACCCCCATTCTTTAATGGATCCGACTACTCATATTGGAAGGCTAGGATGAGAATATTCATCCAAGCCCAAGACTATGAGATGTGGACCATTGTAGTCAATGGACCATACATCCCATCCATCTATGTAGAGGGTGTCACTGTACCTAAACTAGAAAAGGATTGGGATGAACATGACATGAGAAAGGCACAACTCAATTCTAAAGCAATGAATGTGCTTTACTGTGCATTAGATAGGAATGAATTCAATAGAGTCTCTACTTGCAATTCTGCAAAAGAGATTTGGGACAGACTTGAAGTGACCCATGAGGGCACGAATCAAGTCAAAGAATCCAAAATAAATATATTAGTTCATAAGTATGAACTATTTAAGATGGATTCTAATGAGACAATCACTAGCATGTTCACTAGGTTTACTGACATTGTCAATGGCCTAAAAAGCCTTGGCAAAAACTATACTAACAGTGATCTTGTCAGGAAAATTCTTCGCTGTCTACCAAGGTCATGGGAAGCCAAGGTAACGGCAATCCAAGAAGCTAAGGACTTGAACAAGCTTCCACTTGAAGAGCTCCTTGGATCCCTAATGACTCACGAGCTAATAATGAAGCAGTACAGCGAAGAAGAGTCCTCCCATAAGAAAAAGGTAATAGCTCTCAAATCTACATCATCTAACAAAGATTTGTCTTGCAGTAGCAGCAGTGAAGAAGAAGATCATGAGGGAGATGATGATGAGGCTCTTCTTGTGCGCAAGTTCAGAAAATTCATCAACCACAAGAAGTCCTATCATCAAAGGAGAGGGCCCTCAAATTCCTATCGCAAGGATAAAGGTAAGGAAAGGGAAAATGAGGGGATTGGGTGTTATGAGTGCAAGAAGCCGGGGCACATCAGAGCTGAGTGTCCCTTACTAAAGAAGGGCAGCAAGTACAAGAAGAAGAAAGCCCTTGTCACCACCTTATCGGACTCCGACGCATCATCTTCATCATCGGATGAGGAACAAGAAGAAAAGGCCAATTTCTGTTTCATGGCCAATGAAAATGAGGTAACATCCAACACGCATCTCGATTTTACCTTTGATGAATTGTATGATGCATTTAATGAATTAATGATTGAATATAAGGCCATAAATCTTAAGAATAAAGAACTAAAAATAGCTAATCAATCTTACCTACATAAATACGATAAGTTAGTTAAGGATAAGGATTGTATCACCAAAGAAAATGCAGAACTTAAAACAAGCAACCAAATCTTGATACAAAAGAATAATACCTTAACTAAAGAAAATGAAAGGCTGAACAAAGAAACATTAGAACCCAAAAACTATAAACATATAAATGAGAGTATCACAAAAGAACTAAATGATCTAAAAGCAGAAAAACAGACACTAACTAAAGAACTTGAGAAATACAAACCCTTGGTTGAAAAATTTACATATAGTTCTGAAAAATTAAATATGATACTTAATAGTCAACGAGCTGTATTCAATAGAGCAGGTCTAGGATACAAACCTAAAAACAAGCAAAAACTTCTTAGTAACTTATTTGTTAAAGCAGGAGAAAGTAAAATTAAGAAAATAACCTGTTTTTGTTGTGGAACTGTAGGACATAAAGCAAATGTATGTGACTATAGGAAAGGGAAAACTAAAAGAAAAATCAAAAGGGTATGGGTTCCAAAAGGAACCAACATGACTAACTATGAAGGACCCAAGAAAACTTGGGTACCTAAAATTATATGATCTGCTTGTGTAGGAGTGTCTTGCAGCCAAGGTCAACAAAAATTGCTGGTACTTGGATAGTGGCTGTTCAAGACACATGACGGGTGACAAGGATCAATTCTTCACCCTTGAAGCTAAGAAGGGAGGTGCTGTGACTTTTGGAGACAACAACCAAGGTCACATCATTGGTATAGGTAAAGTACAAATTACCCCTTCTACTTTTATTGATAATGTTAGATATGTTGACGGTCTTAAGCATAATTTATTAAGCATTAGTCAATTATGTGATAAAGGTTATGATGTTATGTTTAAACCATCACTATGCATCGTAACAAACCCAAATGACAATAGTTTAGTTTTTAAAGGAATAAGACGTGGAAATGTGTATGTTGTAGACCTTGAGGATCTTGCCAAACACAACCCATGCTTAGTTGTTAATGAAACTAAGGACAATGATGCTAGTTGGTTATGGCACCGTAAGTTAGGTCATGCAAGCATGGACACAATATCTAAACTAGTTAAAAGAGATTCGGTGATAGGTTTGCCAAAATTAAAGTTTGAAAAGAATAAAATATGTGAAGCATGTCAATTTGGCAAATAATCAAAGAACTCCTTTAAATCTATAAATTGTGTCTCAACCTCTAGACCTCTAGAACTACTACACATGGACCTATTCGGACCAACTAGAACCACAAGCCTAGGTGGAAATAAATATGGTCTAGTTATTGTAGATGATTATTCTAGATACACTTGGGTCATGTTCTTAGCTCATAAGGATCAAGCTTTTTCAGTTTTCAAGAAATTTCATAAAGAAGTAACCAATGCTAGAGATACTTCAGTAATAGCTATTAGAAGTGACCATAGTACCGAATTCGAAAATCATTTATTTGATGAGTTTTGTAGTAAAAAGGGGATAACACACAATTTTTCTGCACCTAGGACACCACAACAAAATGGAGTTGTGGAGAGGAAAAACAGAACTCTAGAGGAAATGGCTAGAACTATGTTATGTGAAAGTAACCTCCCTAAGTACTTTTGGGGAGAAGCCATTAATACTTCTTGTCATATATTAAATAGAGTTTTATTGAGACCTATTATAAAGAAAACACCTTATGAACTTTGGAAAAATAGAAAACCAAAGGTAAACTATTTTCATATCTTTGGATGTAGGTGTTTTGTTCATAATAATGGAAAAGATAATCTAGGAAAATTTGATTCTAAATCTGATGAGGGCATATTCTTAGGGTACTCTACAACTAGTAAAGCATATAGAGTCTTTAATAAAAGAACCCTAGTTATAGAAGAATCCATACATGTTGTCTTCGATGATTCTAGTGATATCTCTTCTAGTAAGAGAGTTAATTTTGATGATGATACGGAAATTCTTGAAGAAAAGATTGACGAGATGACATTACAAGATAACAGTCAAAAATTAATTGAAGATGCATCATCAAGCCAAGAGACTATAGTAGATCATGGGCTAACTAAAGCTTGGAGGTATGCTCACGGGCATCCTAAGGAATTAATTCTAGATGATCCGTCTCAACCTATTAGGACTAGAGCATTCCTTAGGAACTTAAACAATCATCTAGCTTTCGTTTCATATTTTGAGCCTAAACGCATAGAAGAAGCTGAAAAAGATGTAAATTGGATAAATGCAATGCAAGAAGAATTAAACCAATTTACTAGAAACAAAGTATGGAATCTAGTTGAAAGACCTTCTGAATATCCAATTATAGGTACCAAATGGATTTATAAAAATAAACTTGATGAAAATGGAATTGTCATAAGGAATAAGGCTAGACTAGTAGCAAAGGGCTATAATCAAGAAGAAGGTATAGATTTTGATGAAACCTTTGCTCCTGTAGCTAGATTTGAGGCTATTAGATTATTATTAGCATATGCATGCTCTAAGGACTTCAAACTATTTCAAATGGATGTAAAAAGTGCATTTTTAAATGGGTATATTAATGAGGAGGTATATGTAGAACAACCCCCTGGTTTTGAAAATCATCAATACCCTAATCATGTTTATAAATTGAACAAAGCACTTTATGGTTTGAAACAAGCACCTAGAGCATGGTATGAAAGACTTAGCAAATTCCTATTAGAACATGAGTTCTCTAGGGGTAATGTAGATACAACACTATTTCTGAAAAAGCAAAACAAAGATATGTTATTAGTGCAGATTTACGTTGATGATATTATTTTCGGTGCTACTAACAATCGCCTCTGCGAAGAATTTGCTGATTTGATGCAGAGTGAATTTGAGATGAGCATGATGGGAGAGCTGAACTACTTCCTCGGGCTTCAAATCAAACAGTCTGAAGGAGGCATCTTCATCAATCAAGCCAAATATATCAAGGAGATACTTAAAAAGTTTGATATGGAGGGGAACAAGTCAATCAGCACCCCCATGAGCTCATCATGCAAATTAGACCAAGATGAATCAGGTAAATCTGTAGATCAGAAACTATATAGAGGTATGATAGGATCTTTATTGTATCTTACTGCAAGTAGACCTGATATCATGTTTAGTGTTTGCATGTGTGCTAGATATCAGTCTAATCCTAAGGAATCACATCTAATTGCAGTTAAGAGAATCTTTAAATACCTAATAGGAACTAAGAATATAGGTTTATGGTATTCTAAAGAATCTAGCCTAAAATTAATAGGATACACAGATTCAGACTTTGCTGGATGTAAACTTGATAGAAAAAGTACCAGCGGGTCTTGTCAATTTCTAGGAGAAAACTTAATCTCATGGTTTAGCAAGAAACAAAACTCGGTTGCATTATCTACTGCTGAAGCTGAATATGTTGCAGCCGGGAGTTGTTGTGCTCAAATCTTATGGATCAAACAACAATTAGAAGATTATGGCATTAAACAAGATAAAATACCCATTAATTGTGATAATACAAGTGCCATTAATCTAACTAAGAATCCAATTCAGCATTCAAGAACTAAACATATTGAGATAAGACATCACTTCATAAGAGATCATGTACTGAATGGTGATGTGACACTACAATTTGTTTGTACTGATGATCAATTAGCTGACATTTTTACAAAACTCCTAAGTGAAGAGAGATTTAGTGTGCTTAGGAGGGGATTAGGAGTGATTGATCCATGCTAGTGGTGTTTTCCACTAGTTCATTGATTTTGATGATTAGATTGTGGTTAATTTAGAGTTTCTTTACAATGATCATCAAATCAGATCATAACTTAGTGATTTTTCCTCATTCGGCACGAACATAGCATGATTTTTAGGTGCGTGCCAGAGTTCGAGACGACTCGAGTAAGTTTCAGAGTCGGCTCGTAAGGGGGAGTCGACTCGCACATTTACGGAAGTCGACTCGAAAACAATGGCAGCAGAGGGGGAGTCGACTCGCATACAGACGGGAGTCGACTCGAGGTTAACAGGCACATAAGGAGAGTCGACTCGCGCCTATTTTGGAGTCGACTCGAGGTCGAGTCGACTCGCGACTCAGAGGAGTCGACTCGCAGTCGGGATCCGACTTTTTAACCCTAACTCCATCGTTTAGAAAACACTTATTTTCACCGCCGCCACTGTTCAAAATCTTAGAGCCGACTCCTAGATCGTCTCCGGCCGTCCCTAAGCTTTTTTCCGTCGACCTTTCACCGTCCATTAGCGTTTTACTCCATTCTAGGTCGACCATGCCTCGTAAAACCGTTGTCCCAAGCCGGAAGAGGCCCCAACCCGCAACCGGCACCGAGCGACGTTCCAAGGCTCGGAATGATCCCGCGAGGCCACAACCTCCGGCTCGTTCCCCGCCGAGGGCGGTTCCCTCGAGGCCGTGCGCCGGGAAGGCGGTCTCCACCGGGAGATACGTCGATTTCGACTATCTCTCCCGGGAGGGCTTTACGATAGGAGAGAGACTTAGGGCCCAGGGCTTAGAGTATTTCCTCACCTTAGATCTCCCCACATACCCAGGACTAGTTAGGGAGTTCTACGGTACCGTCCATAGGGGCGATGGGGGTATAGAGGGCACGGTAGCCGGTGTCCCATTATTCATTTCGGAGGATATCATTGCTCAGGTCCTCCATCTTTCCCAAGTTGGGGTGGCACCCGCACACCCTGAGGATAGGACTGAGGCCCTTACGGCCATTCTAGGGCATCCACCCCAGTCCCCCTTGGATGAGGTATCCGCTAGCTCACTTACAGTTGAGGTGCGGATCCTCCTGAGCATCCTGTCTAGGTCCCTCTTCCCGAAGACTGGGCGCTTCGACTTTGTTTCTGAGAGGGACCTCGCCCTTATGTTCTATATTCTCCAGGACACCCCAGTCAACTTTCCAAAACTTATTTATAGATATCTATGTGAGCCACTAGATAGACCTAGGCTCACCCTCCCCTACGGCATGATGTTCACCCTTTTGTTTAGGGAGGCCGAGATTTCCATTCCTGAGGGGGAACCCTCTCGCGCATTGCGATGGACAGATCGCATGCGTCCGGGGACCCTACACAGGATGGGGTTTCGGAAGGTAGAGGGGACCTGGGTTAGGAAGTCTTCCACCTCCACACATACCACCAGACATTCCCCTAGTCCTGAGCCAGACTCAGATTATCCTGACTTTCCCTCCACTTCTGCTCCTACCACCTCAGCCGGACCCTCCTCCTCAGCTCCTCAGGTCATGGAGGTCCGGATCGCTCCTGAGCAGCTCCGGGAGTTGCGGCAGGAGATTGTCCGAGATCTGCGAGATGATCTACTTCGGGAGCTCCGGGGTTCAGTGCCTGCTCCCACTCCTACACCTTCGTCAGCGTTGGTCCCTTCCTTGACAGCCGTGACTGAGATGACGGCCCATGTGCGGGAAGAGATTTACAACGTCCGGAGCCTGATCCAGGCTCAATTCTCCAGTATGAGTGAGGTCACGGGCATCACTCGGAAGATGCGCGATGACATCCGGAAGGACATGAGCACCACTACTCAGGGGGCCGAGCGCTTGTCGAACGTGCTCATCGACAAGCTGGACGCACTTCAGAAGTCGGTGACCGAGCTCTCCACTACACATAGCAGGGCCACTTCGTCCATTATCTCTCAGCTCGGGCATGTTACAGATGCGGTCACCCTCCTCATGGAGCAGAACAGATTGAGAGGAGGAGCCACATCCTCGAGAGGAGGAGCCACATCTTCGAGGAGACCTTAGCTGCTTTTTGCTTTATTTTGACATGTATTCCTTTTTTTTTGGTTTACTTATTGTATTCTTAAATGTATTTACATACACATCAATACAATGAGTAGACATATTCTCTTCAATTGTGTGCAATTTGATCTCTAAGTGATTGTTTGTTCTGCTTACCTCCTTTTTGATATGATGACAAAAAGGGGGAGAAATACTTAATAGATATGTAAATGGAATCAACATAAAAGGAATCAAAATGAGAATTAAAACATAATTTGTTCTTAGTGGATTTGGTACCTCGAGGCTCATTATCTCTCTGTTGGGGCTCCTAATGGAGTAATCTCCAGAATCTATTCAAGGGATATTCGGAGATTAGCTGAATCCTACTCAAGAACAAATTGACAGATTTTCCCTCTAAAAACCAAAAATTTCAGTTCAAAAACTGCAATGCATTAAAAGGAAATTCAGAGAATCAAAACAAAGTTGAATGCATATGTTGAGGGGGAGAATCTGAATTCTTAAGAAAGCTAAATCATTAAATATATATAAGCCAAACAATTGATTGCATGATATGAAGGCTTATATAATTCCAAATGAAAGGGGGAGCTTTAACTCCAAAATTTATTGTTTCACACCTTTCAAGATTGGATAAATCAAATAACCAGACACTTGAATTCATTTATGGATTTTATTTCCTTGTTTATTGAGCAATTCACTTTACATATACTCAATGTTTTGTCATCATCAAAAAGGGGGAGATTGTGGAGTGATTGATCATAACCCTATTTGATTTTGATGAGCTCAAAGCATCTGAGTATATCTCTTGTTTACTAATGAATTCAATTGAGTGTTTCAGTGAAAATCTTGTCTAAAGTGTTTCTAGACTTGGTTCATAATATTTTGGATAAGTTAAGAAGTCAGTTTGAACCAAAGTCTGAAACTCGAGTCGACTCCGGAGTATTACGAGTCGACTCCAAGCGTATCAGAATCACTGGCACGGGCTCGAGTCGACTCCGGATCATTACGAGTCGACTCCGACTGAGAACAGACAGACGAACAGAAGGGCACAACTTAAAACCTGTCAGCGAGTCGACTCCTGAAGTGCGCGAGTCGACTCCGATGTTTACCGAGTCGACTCCGGAGTAGTATGAGTCGACTCCAAGGAGTTACAGACAGAAAAGTCAGAGAGCGAATTTCGACCCTGAGATTCGAGTCGACTCCTGTGGAACGCGAGTCGACTCCGATGGTTGGTAGGTCGACTCCAAAGAAAGCGAGAGTCGACTCTCAGTGGTTCACAAGGCAAAAGTCAGAGAGCAGTTTTCGGACTCTGAGATTCGAGTCGACTCCCGCAATGCGCGAGTCGACTCCGAGACAGCGCGACCCCAAAAAGACAGAAGACCGATTTACTGTCTCTGAGAGCCGAGTCGACTCCCAAACAGCTCGAGTCGACTCCAAGGCAGCGCTACACCAAAAAGGCAGAAGGCTATGTTTCGAAAACTGAGAGCCGAGTCGACTCCGGGGAAGTTCGAGTCGACTCCAAGACTGGACGAGCCAAAAGACAGAAGATCGGGAGTTCGGGCTCTGAGCGCCGAGTCGACTCCCAGGATTGTCGAGTCGACTCGAGTGGGCCAAGTTGAAAATTAGCTCCATGGATTTCATGAGATGAGCCGACTCCGAAAATGCCAAGTCAGCTCCAGAAGTTGGCGAGTCGACTCCGGGTCAAGACGAGTCGACTCCCAGTCGATGAGGCTACTTTAATTCAAACCCGGAACAGTTGCCGAGTCGATTCCAGAAAAGCATGAGTCGACTCCCGCTACAGCCGAGTCGACTCCTGATCGCGCGAGTCGACTCCGACCCCCAACGGACATATTGTCAGGTTGTGCAGAGTGTGCAGAACGGGCAGAAAAAGGTGTCTAATGGCTAGTTTCCGTGGGGGATGGCTTAAATAGCCACAGAGGACTGTAGCAAGGCAGAGAGGCACCATTCCATTCAAAGAAATCAAGCATTCATTCTCTGCATACTTGTCTTCAACGAAAAGAAGGAAGAGCGCCATTAACTCCATCCAACTTCCTCTTCCCAGCATTTTAAAGAAGCCTCCTCCTGCATTCAAGTCGACCAGACATTCCAGAGGAGACTCAAAGTTCAAGAAGCCCTACTCTACTCCAACTCAAAAGTGTTTGAGGGCTCTTAACTTCTCTCTAGTTTATATTGTAGCAAATCTGCTTTTTAAGAAGCTCAGTTTTTCTGTTTGTTTCTTATTCTTTCCATATTATCTTTGCTTGGTTCAATCGGGGGATTGAATCAAGGGTGTAGAGGTTGGTTGGTGAGCCGAGTGTAAAACCAACGTGTAAGGGTTCGATTGTGATCCCGGGAAAACAATCGGGGTGGTTCTAGTCGGTGAGCCAGGGAAAACCGACCGAGTTCGTTGTGAGCTCGTAAAACAACAAGTTTGGTTGTGAGCTTGTAAAACAACCGGCTGTAATCCGAGGGATTATAGTGAATTCCCAAGTGAGACTTGGGGAGTGGACGTAGGAGCAAGGGTTAGCTCCGAACCACTATAAAAGCCTTGTGTTTGTGATTGTGTGTCTCTTTCTTTTACTCTCATTTCATTCACAGCACATAGCAATTAATTAATCATCTTGGTAAAGCATTAATTAGTCATCCACAACGTTTTAATTGCAAAATTATTTTAAAACCCAATTCACCCCCCCCTCTTGGGTTGTCTATCTGGCCAACATACATCATATTGAAAGTGTGCATCTGGCCACTAAGAATGTCAACTGATTTTTAGAAGTCTATCTTTCTCTCTCTCCATAAAAAGAGACATGCACATTCATACATACATTTTCATTTTCCTTGTACTAGCATACTCATACATGTTCAATGCTGTCAAGAAATCTCTATTATATTACAAATGAAAGTTTTGAAATCTGGAAATATTCCATAGCATCTGTCATGCTTTATTCCGAAAATACCCGGGCTCTTCGTATAATGCTTAAAATGCCCTGCTTGCTGATATTTTGAACTTTGTTGCAAATCCCACCCGCTAATAACATTGTTGAAAACAGTCATATTGGAATTTATTCGAAATCAAATAATTTTAGAAAATCGATATTTGGAAGGACTTTGGAAATCAAATTGAGGCGAGAAAAACTTCCAGATTTTTAATTAAAATAGAGTCGGAAAACTCCATATCTCCGATGAGGTGAATTAGGAGTTAGAAAAATTTGTCAGTTGTTAAAAGTTCTATAAATCTTCCATATTTTGGATTAGGAGAGTAATTTTAGGAAAGTTGAGGCCTAAGTGATATTAGGAAGGAGACGTTAGGAAACGAAATGGTTTCATAAACAGTCAGCTACTAAAAAAATGTTAAAGAGATTTTATAGAAAATTCATTGAAAATCAAATAATTTTAGAACCTGTTGAAATTCTATAAACTAGTGATATTTGGAATGATGCGAAAGAAGGAAATTTTTTAGGGAAAATCTTTCCGAAACCTTAATTCTTCAATACCCTTTCATTGGAAAGCAAAATCTTTATTAATTGAAATCTGGGATTATTTGATTCAGATTCTGTATCTCATTGCATCCCCTGATATTTTGTATTATATGAAATCCCACCTCTCTTAAAATTCCAAAAACCAGCCATACTTGGAATCTTTTCAAAATCAAATAATTAGTGAATGCTGATATTTGGAGGCATTTTGGAAATCAAATATAGGCGAGGAAAATTCCAGATTTTTCATTATGATAAAGTTAGATAACTTCTAGATTTCCGATCAAATGAACAATTTTTGGAAATTTTATGTTGGTTGATAAAATTGTAACCTTCCAAATTTCTGATTAGGCGAATTATTTAGGAAGCTTTACGTAGTCTTCTAGAGTTTATAAATAAATTATTTTAGTAATTTGGTTGAAAATTGGATAACTTAGGCCGATTGTCAACATTCTATAAACCAATGATATTTGGAAAGATGCCTGAAGAAAAATCTAATGCCTTAATTGGCACGTAAAATATTTTACTCAAAATAAAATAATTTTGGTGTGTACATGAAAGAATTTTAAAGGTTTTAATTTTTCCCAAATTTTATTTCAGCTATTAAAAGACAAGATTTGATCAGTAAATATCAATAAAAAATATCGAATTTATTTCAGTAATTGCGTGACTGGTATGCTAGTTTTAATTTAAAAAAAGTTTTGATGACAAAAAGCACGTCATAACATTTGTAATAAGAAAAATAATTTCTCGCTGTTTTTAAACTTACATATTTGGAGAGTCTATTATGAAAATGGAGTTGGATTTGAAAGAACAACGTTATGCTCTGGCATCCCCCCCTCCTCCCCCCCCAAAAAAAAGAAGAAAATCTTTTATAGTTTACACCAAGATCCGCCGTACCGGTACGAAACTGGTCCCGTACCAGTGGCGTACCGGTGGCGTACCAGTCCGAACCGGTCCCGTACCGGTTCGTATCGGTCCGAACCGGTCCCGTACCGGTTCTTCAACAATAAACTACCGGTACCGGATTCCACGTTGATCCGGTACCGGATTCCACGTTGATCCGGTACCGGTCCCAGGCCGAACCGGTACGTACCGGCTCGTACCGGCCGGTACGGCAAACCATGGTTTACACATTTCATCTCATGACACAATGTACATATGAGTAATATCGACAATCATGTAGAAACTTATGTAATTGTCTATAGACTCTATATACTTATTGGTATTTTTTAGAAAATCTCGATATTAGAACAAGATTGCAAGCAATGAACATATTATGAAAAATGAAATACTCAAAAGTCAAAATAGATGAGAACGTGTCGAAATGTACTATATACAAAATTAATTTATCTTAAGAAACCTTTCAATGCAATGGAAATTGCACTTTTATGGCCTTGCAATCAATTGATCCGTATTCTGATAAAAAAAATATAATATGAACTAGCAAGGTCAGTAATTTTGTATGATAAGTGCACAATAAATAAAGTTTAAAAATGACTGAGCACAATGATGCAATATGAATGAGTTGGCTAAATATTTATTGTGGAGATAGCTTATATACTAAATACCTAAGAGGAAGTGAGAGACCAATTTGTGAAAAAGTAGGAAAGAATTTCTATTTATTTAAGTTTCAAAGTAAAATTTAGAAAAGAAGATTTAGTAATTTTTTCCATTTAGAAATAGTTTAAGTAGCTATATTATTAAAGTTCTTTCCTCAATAAAGGGATTGAAGAGAAACAGATAATTGGTGAGGAAAAATCCATTCCGTTTATTTTAGTAGCTGAAATAAAATTTGGAGGTAAAAAACTTTCTTGGACACACCAAAATTATTTGATTTCACGTAAAAATATTCCCTATTAATGGATATTATTATACTTGCAAATAAATGAATTGAAGGAAAAAAAAGGTTTTGGAAATTTTTTCCTAAAAAGTGTCCTCTCTTCTAACATTCTTCTATCACTTGTTTATAGAATTTTAACAAGTGGCCAAAAATCACTAATTTTGAATAGACAACCTAAAAATTTATCATTCCAGATATCACTAGTTTAAGTTATTTTGATAGCTGGCCTAAAGTTTTCAAAAATTGTTCTCCTCGTTAGAAATATGGAAGTTTTATTGCAATACTAACAGTCAGCCTAAAGCTCCTGAAGTTATTCACCTGATTAGCAATGAAGAAGTTGTGCAACTCTCCTAGTTAGAAATTTGGAAGTCTTAGTCACCTAAATTTTTTTGGTTTCCAAAATCCTTCCAAATATTAGTTTTTGAAAAATTTCGAATTGTTACGGGGGAAATAAGCCGCCATGCCCCACGTGACCGGCACGCGCGCCCAGGAAGACTACGGCTGCCCTTTGATCCAGCGCTCCGACCCCGAGTCGGACGTCCTCGGCTCCGCAGCCCGACCCCGAGTCGGCTGCCCTTTGATCCAGCGCTCCGACCCCGAGTCGGACGTCCTCGGCTCCGCAGCCCGACCCCGAGTCGGCTGCCCTTTGATCCAGCGCTCCGACCCCGAGTCGGACGTCCTCGGCTCTGCAGCCCGACCCCGAGTCGGCTGCCCTTTGATCCAGCAATCCGACCCCGAGTCGGATATCCTCGGCTCCGCAGCCCGACCCCGAGTCGGCTGCCCCTTGATCCAGCGCTCCGACCCCGAGTCGGAGATCTCTTGATAACGACAGGCTATTCCCCAGAGGCACGCCGCGGCCTCCTGCTCCACTACTCCCTGCAACGACTGTATCCGATGCTGCTCCACGATCTCCTGCATCAGCCGTACAAAGCGGAGCCCCACTATGCCCTGACGTGGCCGTACCCGGTGCTGCTCCACGACGCCCTGTAACGGCCATGTCAGTGGCCACACCATCGTGCCCCACGATAACGAACCCCCCTGAGAGACCCCCCAGCCAGGTATATATGCGGCTGGGGGGAGAAAGGGGGGGAGGTGAGCAATATCTCCCAGAGCACTCTCTTACTTGCGATTATCACCTCTCCTCCTCCTCCAATCTCCTCTGACTTGACCGTCGGAGGGCCATCACCACCCTGGTGGTGGTGCAAGGCTTGTTTGCAGGTTTCTTGGCGGAAGGTGGAGCGCAATCAACACCAACCAAGACAACTCAGACGGAACCCCGTTCACACCGCAGTGCCAATCGTTCTCGGTTTGGACCACCAGCAACAGTTGGCGCTAGAGGAAGGGCCGAATCTTAGAACGATCGTAATGGCACGGCGAGGTGGTCGTGGAGCTTCCAATGCTTCCGGTCGCGGAGCCTCTCGCGCCTCCGGCCGAGAGGCTGCTGCGTCCCCAACGCACTCTCAGCAGCACTCCACCGCCCCTTCTCCCATTCAGACGGTCGAAGCTGCTCAGTTCGACCAGCTAGCCCAGCAGGTTCGCACCCTCGCGGAGGCAGTGCAGAATCTGCAGGGTGTGATCTCTCGGGTGCCGCAACGGGCTCAGGAGCCGCTGCCCCCCGAGCACTCGCCTCTTCCTCACAACCCGCGCTCCTTCCTCTCCCATGGAGAGGAGCGCCGGCGCGAGGAGGATTCTCGAGTGCGGTCCATTCTGCCAGGACCTTCTCATCGGAGCTGTGCGGGGTACGAGAGGCGGACCCGGGCGCGTTCTCAGACACCCCAGTCCTCGAGGGGCCCGCACTTCAGTCGGTCCCCCTCGCGCCGCTCCTTGTCCCCCACCCACCGGTCGCGCTCCCTGGACCGGCGGGTGGACGATCTCCACAGACAACTCCAGGTCCTGAAGGGCCACTCCAAAGATCCCTTCGCTGACTTGGAGATCTCCTCCCAGCCGGCGCTTGCCTCGAGGATCCTGCGGACCCCGAACCCGCCGGGGTTCAAAATGCCGGCGATCGAACCCTACGACGGGGCGGCGGACCCGCGGGACCACGTGGAGAGTTTCAGGACTCTTATGCTCCTCCATGGAGCATCGGATCCGCTCCTCTGCAAGGCCTTCCCGGCGATCCTCCGTGGCCCGGCAAGGGCATGGTTCGCCGGCCTGGAGGCTAACTCCATCCAGTCCTTCGACCAGTTCACCCGCTTCTTCATCAGCCATTTCGCCGTCAGTAGCAGGCGGCGACTGGTCTCCGACTCCCTCTTTGATGTCCGGCAAAACGAGGGAGAAAGCCTGCGGGGTTATCTCACCCGCTTCAACAAGGCTACACTGGAGGTCCGGAACCTGAGCCAGGAAGTGGCTCTCTCAGCCCTGAAGCGTGGCTTCCGGAAGGGCAGACTCACCTTCTCCCTGGACAAACGCCTGCCGCGGAGCTTCCCGGAGCTGTTATCTCGGGCAAACCAGTATGCAGACGCCGAGGAGGCAGCCTCCCACCGGAACAAGGAGGCCGCCGAGGCCCCTCTAAAGCCCGGGAAGAAAAGGCGAAAAGAGGCACCCCAGAGGAGGAGCCCGACGCCTCAACGCCGGCGCAGAAGCCCGTCACCAGCAAGGAACCACGGCGCCACACGCCCTCGTTCTCCGCACCGACGCTTCAACCGGTACACCCCACTCCTGGCCCTCCGGGCCCAGATCCTCATGGAGGTCAAGGGGCGGGAGGACCTCCCGGTCCCGAGGCAGATGAAGAAGATCCCTGGGAGGAGGCCTTCTCGGGCGTACTGTGAGTACCACCGAGACCACGGCCACGATACCGAAGACTGCTTCCAGCTTCGGGACGAGATCGAGGCTCTCATTCGCCGAGGGCGTCTCGGTCGATATGTAAACGACCGACGTCCCCCGGCAGACCCGCGTCCGGCCGACCCGGCCCCTCAGGAGCCTCGGGAGCAGAATCGACTCGTTGCGGGAGTGATCCACACCATCACTGGGGGCTGCTCTCGGCCCGTGAGGAACGCAGGGGGCTCGGCGGAAGCATCAGGAGTGGCCGTCGCGAAGAGGCAGCGGGTCGGAAATGTAATCGCTTTTTGTGATGAAGATGTAAAGGGGGTTCAGACTCCCCACGATGACGCCATGGTGATCTCTCTCACTATGGCGAACTATGATGTAAGGCGTGTTCTTGTGGATAGTGGAAGCTCAGCTGATATTTTGTATTACGAGGCCTTCCAAAAGATGAGCTTGTCCCGACAATTGTTGCACAAAACATCCACCCCCCTTATAGGATTCACTGGAGACGCTATCTCGGCCGAAGGTGTCATTGAGCTGCCTGTGACTGCGGGCGTTGCACCCGCAGAAGCCACGGTGCGACTCGGGTTCTTGGTCGTCCGTGTCCCCTCGGCCTACAACGCTATCCTCGGACGACCCGGACTGAACGCCCTTCGCGCGGTGGTTTCTACCTACCATTTGCTCATGCGGTTCCCCACGGCGGCCGGGATTGGAGAGGTCCGAGGTGACCAACCAACCGCACGGCAGTGTTTCCTAGCAACTCTCAAAGGGAAGAAGCCCATGGAGGCCCTAAGCGTCGAGTCCCTTGACGCCAGAGACGAAGTGGCCTTGCGGCACGGGGAGCCGGCCGAGGGCGTAATCGAAGTTCCCCTCGAAGAAGGCCGCCCGGACCGCACGGTCCGGGTCGGTGCCAACCTCGACTTGGAAGCTCGGCTCCGGTTAGTGGAATTCCTCCGAGCCAATGCTGATGTGTTTGCCTGGTCGGCGGCCGATGTACCTGGGATCGACCCGGAGGTCATTTCTCACGCCCTCAACGTCGACCCGACCCACCGACCAGTAAAGCAAAAGAAGAGACACTGTGCCCCGGATCGGATCCGGGTGGTCGACCAGGAGGCAGACAAACTCTTGGAGGCAGGTTTCATAAGGGAAGTGAGCTACCCCGAGTGGCTGGCAAACGTTGTACTTGTCCGGAAGGCGAGCGGGAAGTGGAGGATGTGCGTCGACTACACCGACCTGAACAAGGCGTGCCCCAAGGATAGCTTTCCGCTTCCGCGAATAGACCAACTGGTCGACGCGACTTCCGGATATCAGCTGCTGTCTTTCATGGACGCCTTCTCCGGCTACAACCAAATAATGATGGCTCCACAGGACGAGGAGAAAACGGCCTTCATAACAGACAGGGGGCTGTACTGTTACAAGGTAATGCCCTTCGGTCTGAAGAACGCCGGCGCTACTTACCAGCGCCTCGTCAATAAAATCTTCAAGGAGCAGATCGGCCGGAACATGGAGGTGTACGTGGACGATATGCTGGTAAAGAGCCGCCATGCGGATCAGCACATTGCGGATCTGGAGGAGACCTTCGCCACCTTGCGGAAGTTTCGTATGAAGCTAAACCCAGCGAAGTGCGCCTTTGGTGCTTCGGCCGGGAGGTTCCTCGGCTTCATTGTCAACCAGCGGGGGATCGAGGCCAACCCGGACAAAATCAAGGCCATCCAAGATATGTCCCCTCCGACCAAAGTGAAGGAGGTTCAGGAGCTCGCTGGGAGGGTCGCCGCGCTCGGACGATTTGTGGCAAAATCGGCCGAACGCTGCCAACCGTTCTTCAAGGTGTTGAAGCGCCCGAAAGACTTCCTCTGGACGGCTGAATGTCAAGTGGCGTTCGACCAGCTCAAGGAGTACATGGCGTCTCCTCCCCTGCTGTCCAAGCCGCAAGAGGGGGAGATGCTCTACCTTTACCTGGCGGTCTCCCCAACCGCAGTCAGCGCAGTACTGGTTCGGGAAGGTGGTACCGAGCCACGAGTCTGTCTAAGTCTGTGGCGACCAGCTCCGACTTAATTTGGTCTGCTCTCACTTCGCCCATTCCTAATGGCCAATAAACCTACGGTCAGGACGGGGACAGGAAGGGGGGAAAGACCGGAGCGACTGGAGTACACTAGTATAAGAGGGGAAAGTATGGAGAGCCCTAAGTAGAATAATGGGGAAAACTCACCGGAAAAGAGGTAAGAACGGCTCCGAGAGCGCCAAAGGAGAAACAAGTGAACAGTCCGACGGCAGCAACAGCTGCGCAAAGGGGAAACTTGAAAATATCTGTAAAGAAGAAGACGGACGGGGAAAGGCCCCCGATTAAATAGGTGGAAAGGCAAGTGACGCCTCGATGACGCCAGAGGACGCCTGGCTGCCGAAGGGTCGCTCGCGCCCCAAAGGCGAATCGACACCATTAAGGAAGGATGTCCGCCGAAATCCTCAGACTGCCAGGTCAGCAATAACCGCCATACGCCGTAAAAAGGGCGGGGAGCTCGAAGCGCGCGCGCCTCTCCGAGGAACGGCGGCAATCCCGAAACATCACTCCCTTCACCTGTTCCCCTTCTGGTTCCAGGCTCGGAAGTGGGGGGCTACTGTTACGGGGGAAATAAGCCGCCATGCCCCACGTGACCGGCACGCGCGCCCAGGAAGACTACGGCTGCCCTTTGATCCAGCGCTCCGACCCCGAGTCGGACGTCCTCGGCTCCGCAGCCCGACCCCGAGTCGGCTGCCCTTTGATCCAGCGCTCCGACCCCGAGTCGGACGTCCTCGGCTCCGCAGCCCGACCCCGAGTCGGCTGCCCTTTGATCCAGCAATCCGACCCCGAGTCGGATATCCTCGGCTCCGCAGCCCGACCCCGAGTCGGCTGCCCCTTGATCCAGCGCTCCGACCCCGAGTCGGAGATCTCTTGATAACGACAGGCTATTCCCCAGAGGCACGCTGCGGCCTCCTGCTCCACTACTCCCTGCAACGGCTGTATCCGATGCTGCTCCACGATCTCCTGCATCAGCCGTACAAAGCGGAGCCCCACTATGCCCTGACGTGGCCGTACCCGGTGCTGCTCCACGACGCCCTGTAACGGCCATGTCAGTGGCCACACCATCGTGCCCCACGATAACGAACCCCCCTGAGAGACCCCCCAGCCAGGTATATATGCGGCTGGGGGGAGAAAGGGGGGGAGGTGAGCAATATCTCCCAGAGCACTCTCTTACTTGCGATTATCACCTCTCCTCCTCCTCCAATCTCCTCTGACTTGACCGTCGGAGGGCCATCACCACCCTGGTGGTGGTGCAAGGCTTGTTTGCAGGTTTCTTGGCGGAAGGTGGAGCGCAATCAACACCAACCAAGACAACTCAGACGGAACCCCGTTCACACCGCAGTGCCAATCGTTCTCGGTTTGGACCACCAGCAACACGAATAAATTCAAATTGATTGATTTATGGAATTCTAAGCCTCTTTTGGATTTTGTATAGATTCAAATTATCAAATATCGACAAATGGAATATGTTATATATTACACAAAGACCAGGAGTGTATTTGTGGGGATACAAATGATAGAATCTCTATGGAATGTTCCCTCAAAAGTCTCATTTTTAAGATAGTAGAGGTTTTACTTGATCTCTGGAAGGATTTCATTATGTCTTTCCTTTTTTGACATCCTTCCAAGTTGACTGTCTTTTAGGCGGCCTAAAATTATTTGATTTTGAATAAGTTTCCTAGAGAATTTTCTTGAACAAATTTTAACAACCGACTGTTATATCCTCCCAAATTTTACTGGTTTAAAGAATTTTAACACTGAATCCAACATTTGTTAAAATTATTCACCTCATCAAAAATCTGGAAGGTTTATTCAATAGTCGATATATATTTTCCTAAAATTGTTCATGTATTCAGAAATTAGAAGTTTTCCACCTCTCATAATTAGAAATCTGAAAGCTTTGCTTAGCTAAATTTGATTTCCACACCTTCGAAATAATTCCAATAATTCCAAATAAAACGGATTTTTGGAATTTGAAGAGTTGTTGAGATTTCAAATAAATTTGAATTTTGAGGTATTAGAAAAAATCCGAGGATACTTTTGAGATTGAAATTGATAGATGAAATCAAGATGGGATATTCCCATATTCCATAACTTTTATTTTTAATGTTGTAGGGTTATATGTTCACTTGATCATAGTGGTAACTCCAAATATGCATCATTTTGGAAGGAGATGAATGATTTGTAGATCTTGAATTAAAATAAAATGTACAAAATCTATAAGGTGAGTTCATAAATGATAGATATCCAATTTACACTGGCTTATAGAGATGCTATAACATCCATTTCTTCAAATAACTATTCGTGAAAATACATTCTCCCTTGCTACTGGAATGAGCCAATTGCTTTGGCTGAATAGATTGTATGGTTATTTAATGCTCCCTAGCGGTATGACATGTGATGGAGTAAAGATGCTGTATTATTTTGTTGATTTCCTTATTGTTTGCCCTAGTATATTGAGATGCAGGTAAGCCTGCGTAATATGACAATCACTAAATATTAATAGAACATGGAAGAAAAAATTATTTATCACTATATAATAAGGTGATGACTGTCTTGACTTTTTTGGTATTTATTGCAGAGATTGGATCGGCAAAGTTTTTCAGGCTTAATGATTCCCAGGTGCTAGCTTGGTTGTGTCATAAGGTGTGCCTTTTTTATTTATTTGTCTCCTTTTTCCTTTTTCTTAGTTGATGTAAATCAGCCTCTATCCAGGTTAGGCTTAGGTAAACGCCTAGCAGTTTATAGAAGTAAAGGAATGCAACCTGATGGGAATTATAGTCATCCAATAGAGCCCTTAATATGGCTATAGAAATATTTTTTAAGAAAAAGACTAGAACTTTAAAATGAAGAAACCAAAATACTTTGTATAACAAAAAAGAATTCTTTCTTAATAGGTTTTATTGATTCATACTTTATATTGATTCGTCTCAATTGCTGATGTGAGTACCGTCTTCTCCTGTTTGTTATGTATAATTATGTGCACAATAGTTGCAAAAGTTTAAAAGGGGAGTAATCATGAATGGCCGAATTGGATGTACTGAATTGGATCGGTCAGGGATCAACATAGTTTAGCTTATAAATTCGAGATCTTAAGCCCCCTTCCTTCCACTCCCCACCCGCTAGTGTGGTTTGAGTCTCCTGCTCGCGTGGTTTGTGATGAACCAACCATTTCTTAAGCCCCTGTTTGTGCTGTTCGAGTGCCCCTTTCCCAACTCGCAACCCCCGAGTGGTTTCTCACGATGGTCCTTGAAGATTCTTTCCAATAAGTCCTCCCTCCATCCCTCCCTCACTCTCCCTCCTCTCTATCTCTCTCTCGCTTTGAGGGTTAGCGTTAGGGTTTCCCCCAACTCTTCCCTTTCCTCCCTCCCTCTGCCTTCCCCCCTCTCTCTCACTTCGAAGTTTAGGGTTCGGGTTTCCCTCAGCCTTCCCTCTTCCTCCTTTGTCCCTTCATTTCCCTCTCCTTCCTCTCTTTTTCTCCCCTTCCATTTTCTTTTCCTGTTTTTGGTATATCCCTGAATGGTATGGTACAAACTCGTACCGTACCGAATTGGTCATTGATTAGTACGACCTCTGGTGTTGGTGCGAGGAACTTTTGGAGTAATTGTTAATGTGGAACTCAATTAGTGAAGTTCCGTTTGCAATGAAGAGCATTGAATTACCAAAGTGCAAAATAAGTTTACTATAAACATTTGTCAAGGTTGTGAAAAGCCGTAGGCGAGCTTGGTTGATGGACCTCTTGTATGGCCTTGCTTTGGCAGCAACCTAGGAAGATCCTAAAAGGTTGCCAAAGATCTATGGTGTGCTTATATAGTGTAAATCCTCTACAATCCATGGATTGTCGAACTATATCGAACCAGTTGGTTTGGGGTGTACTGAATTGGAACAGTCGGTTGCCGGCATTGCTCAGTGCATCTCTTTGAAATATTAAAAGCTACACCTTTTGGTCCTTCGAAACCTCCTCCATGTTGTCGCCCTTTGGACTTTGCCCCTTCGAAACCCTCCCTACGTGTTGTTAACTCCTTCGATCCCTCGGCCTCCTCCTCCAGCTCCTCCCTCTCTCTCTCTCCCCCTTGTGCGGAAACCCTTGTTTCTTTCCCATCTCCTTCGGTCCTTCTCTCCTCCCTCCCCCCTCTCCCTCATTGTGGAAACCCTCACCTCTCTCCCACCACCTTTGACCTCTGTCTCCCCCTTATAGTTTTCCTTCAAATCCCTCTGGAGCTAGACAATGGCCCCGATCTTCTTCTTGGACGCTCATTCTACAGGTCCCTTCTCTCTCTGTCTCTCCCCCTCCCTCTCTCTCCCTCTACCCTCTCTTTCCTCTCCCCCCTCTCCCTTTCCCTCCCTCTCCTTCTTCCTCTTCGGCCCTCTCCCTCTCCCTCATGGTGGTTTCGATATATTGCGGTACGGTATGGATCATCATAGTATCATACCAATTGTCGCCTGCATGCCTGTCAGTACCGGTTCTATCATCCTTACTCTATATACCTTAGTTATCATGTATGGCACACTATATTTGCTGTTCACATTCAAAAAAGTCCAAATATCATCAAATTTCAGAAAAATTATAACAAATTATTGATAAAAATATTGATAACATGATTTACATTGGAGAGGAAGAGCGGCAAGTAGGAAAGAAAATAAAAAAGACAAGAAAAGAACGAGGGAAATGTAGAAATTGAGCAATAGGAATGGCATCAGCACAATAAGGGAAAGAGGTGCACGAAGATGGGCTGGCTGCTTGTTAAAAAAATAGAGGAAAGGGACAAAGACAAAAGCAGGACATGGAGAACTAGGGCACTTAAGAGTTAGAATGAGGAGGAAGAATCAGAAGAAGGGGAAGGAGAGCAAGGAAGAGAAAGAAGAAATGGAAGAATACACAACATAACTGGTTGCTGCTATCAAGTCACCACCATTCGTCACTACCGATGGCACCACTTGTGGCTAATGATCACCTCTCCATCACTTGTTTATAAGGTTTACCATCTCAGTACTAGATTCTATATTGGTACCATGTTGGTATAGTGTTGATACACCCAGTACAGTGGTTGATTTGATATTCCAATACTCAGTACACCCCTCATATGGAGTATTGATTTGGTATTTATACGGTACGGTATGTCCAGTACAGGCTGTATGCGTTGGTATGGCAAACCTTGGTTGCTTGGGTCACTCTACTTGGGTTGGTGACTGAAGTAGGGGAATAGAGTCAAATTACCAAATAATGGAGAACACACAACATTAGGTGGTTGAAAAGATGGGGAGTACTAAACGCCTTGGGCCTAGGCATCCCAGCCAGTTAAAGTGTCCTAGATATGTGCCTTTAACAACACTATGATTCCTCTTTAGAACATTGGCATTCATTGAAAAGGAAAAAGATAGAAAGAAAGAGCATAATGTCCTTTTGCTTATTGTTGATGGTATTGGGTGACTATGTTAAACATATTTGAGAAGTATTTGAAGCCATTTCTAAATTTTAGAAATAGGTTACTGATCATTGGATATCTGTCCTAGAAGCATTCAATAAGTATTGGTATCCGTTACGTATCATTAATAGACACATCATGCAATTTGAAGTATTCATGCTTCGTAGGTGTTTCTATGTTGTATGACAAGGACAAGGACTGTAGTTTAACTGGTTGGATATAACTTTTTGATGATAAAACAACAAAGAGCCTCTGTCCTATCAATATATGCCTAACCATGAAGCACTACTTGGATGCTTCAAAAAAAAGTTTTAATAAGGCTATTACTCACAATCAACCTGACATCAATCCCTCCATTGGTTACGCCAACATTTCTAAATAAGTTACTGGCAGTAAAGAGGTGAGCTCCCAAAGGGATGGGGAGGAGCACGAGAGAGAGAGAGAGAGAGAGAGAGAGGGTATGGGGATTATGATGGTAATGAGAAATAACATACAGGCTATGAATACGTATTGAAAACATGAAACACTTGAAGTTTAATAAAATATTGGTTGTTCATGCATGTATATAGATGCACTTCTGGGTATATGGATGGAAAATTAAAATTGGAAAATTGTTGTTATTAGTTGGTTGCCATGTTAATATAAACTTGTCAGCACATCAACTACAGTGCCATCACTAATGTCCATATACTTGTTTCCAAAATAAGCAATGACATTAACACATTCTTCAATATACCATAATCAAGGTTAGCCGAGCCAGTATTGGGACACATGTTGGCTGGCTACTGGTTTGGTATGGCGTGTTCACCCTGGTTCGACAGATCATGATTCAAGTTGTTTGAGATATTGAAAGAGAGGGAGGGGAGCCAAACCTATTCAAACCAATACGAACCGAGTGGTTCACACAGGTTTGGCTCCAAACCGTCCCGTTCAGAACGGTTCATGCTATTTTTCCAAAAACAGAACTGTGCTGCTTTTGTGCCGGTTCTGCGCTGGTTCGGTTCGGTACAGGGTGAATCGGGCAGTTCGGCCCAGTTCAACAGAGCATACCATAATACATACATAGGTATATGAAAGACGTCTCTCATCAAACATTGTTTGGGTTTAACCTAGATAAGATGATTGTTAGGAATTCCATCTCTCAAATAGAAATTATATCATAATATGAGTCCCACTGTTTAAAAAGTATTCTTTGTTAAGATATATGTTTTCAAATATTGTGGCTCATTAGCTTGTCATTTTAAAGTGCAAGCATGTAGTAACATGTATATGGGAAACTTAAGCAATGGATTCTCATGTTTTATGTTTATACAGGTTCAACGCTTAAAAGCAACATTACCAAAACTAGACAAAAATTATGCTGCTCAAGAAGAAAATGCTACATGTATGGACCTACTTTCTTTCATGCAATTCAAATATTTTTTTATTATCATTACTAGGTAGATGTATTACCATAAACTATTTTTTAACTTATTTGATTCTTGTTGTATGAAAAGGTGTTTATGCATGATCATTCTGTTGCATTAAAATCAAATAGCAAGGCATATAATATCAGAATTTAATATCAGTGAAAAAAGACCTGTTTGCACAATTTTGAAAGAGGTGCTGTGTCTTAACGGGCCAAAGATAACAAGTAGAATAATGTGAACAAAATCCATCTTGAAGCTATACTGCAAAATCCGGTTATGTATATGTAGTTTTCTCTAGTTACCTAGTTAGGGAGTGGAGAGAAATTTTTCTCTTCATCCTGAAAAGTAAA
This sequence comes from Phoenix dactylifera, assembly GCF_051530095.1. Taxonomy (NCBI): domain Eukaryota; kingdom Viridiplantae; phylum Streptophyta; class Magnoliopsida; order Arecales; family Arecaceae; genus Phoenix; species Phoenix dactylifera. The sequence continues at coordinate 39,860,715 of NC_143193.1, forward strand.
GGAAGAAAATACTATTCTCTCAAAAAAGAATGAAGAAAAACACTAGAAGTCTAAAACACATTCGTAAGCTCCTTTGTAAGCCATTAGTTAAATGTTATTTCCCCTTCATAAAAAAAGTAAAAACAGCTAATATACATCCATGCACTACTTACACTTCTCTCTGTATGCTTGCCACATATGCCTGATTGTTCAAATTTACAGTTAAGATACTTTTTTGTTATGCTCTTTTCTCTTAATTCCAGTGTTTCATTTTGGTTTTCTTACTAGTCATGTTTGCTTTCTCCCATTATTCCTACCTTAGCTCCATTCCAAGGTTCCTTTTGTACAAATAGATCATTATCATCATCGAAGACTTTTCTTATAAAAATAGCATGAGAAGGCTCCATGGAAGGATTAAGAAAATCATTATGTATCAACCTATCCTTTCATGGATATAGATTGATAGCCACATTGGAGATGACAATAACAATTTTAATCCCAGTCAGAGAAGTCCTCATTGAGATTGGACACTTGGTATTCTAATAGATATGGAATGTGCAAACCCTCTATTAGGGGCATACATGGCCTACTTGGCCAACAACTGTATTCGCACCTAGTGGAATATTTACTCATAAAGGGAATAGATCGACACCCTAAATCTCTCTTGCAAATCTGTAATGGTCCATCCAAAACTGAAATGAGGCATGCATATTTGGAGATGTCTCACAATAGAGAGAAAACATGGTATAACTCCATCTAGTTGACCGTGGCGGTTCTACTCTGGTTTGTCTTGAAACCATGTATCATACTTGAAACAATGCAAGCAACAAAGTCTTACAGGCTCAATGCATGTATTAAACAACCTGTCATAAGAGCTAATTTAGCAGAAGAAAACATTCTCTTTGAGAAATTTTTGTTTTGATTTGCTAAACCTTGGTGAAACAAATATTGGATCCAGCAAAATGAACAAGTGTCAAAACTTGGATACAGATCTAATATAATCGTGGATTGTTCTTATCCAGTTCATGTCAAAAAAGCATCAAATTGGCTGCTTTCCAAAAGGTCTGACCTGATTGTTTTATGATCATGACGAAGGGATTGTAAATCAAAGTAGCGCTACCAACTTAATGATGCTCCATCAATTGGGACCCATCCAACCATCATATATCAGACTCAGACCAAAGGCTATGCATTTCTCTGACTCTTCCTTATTATTTTCCAGCAGCCCACCATATTATATCCTTTGGCCTATGAAGATCTACACACCTGCTTGGCTCTCTGAATGGAGTTGATAACTGATCGATAGTACATGTTGTCTGTCGCATTTGTAGGGATATGGCTAAAGTGAAACCATGATGCAATAACCCTCTATGCCCCTTTTTCTTATGTTTTACAAACATATTATCAATCTTCTGCTGCTTCAAATCTCCGTTGGGAAAAATGTATGGATCTACATCGTGAATGATGGCCCCTACTAGTACATCTCTAAACTGACCTTTCTTACTGCCAAAGGTCTCAAACATAGTCTATCCGGTCACTGCCTTGACCAGCAACCTCTTTAACTAACAAGGTCTGTTTGTAGCTTGGATTTAGCACCTGCCTCCCAAATTTAGCCCTGTACTTGACGCCCTCTTTCCTCTGCCACTGCTCTTTGAGAATGGCAGCCTGAATCTGTGCCTCATCTATGTCATTGGGATTCGATGCCTCATAGCGCTCTGGATCACTGAGTGACATCCTCCTCCCTCTGCCATTGCTCATTAAGAATGGCAGCCTGAATCTGTGCCTCATCCATGTCATTTGGATCTGACGTCTCATAGCCCTTCGGATCGCTTAAGTTGTATGAAAGTGGCTTAGCTTCCCATATTCGATCTTTGCCTTTGCTCAACACTTATTTGCTCTCTTGCTTTAAAATCGCAAAGTACTTTTTCATTAGCTAGTGGTAGCTAGTGGACGTCCTGTGGGCATTTCTTACAAGCTGATACGTCAAGATAACCACTACCAAATGTTGCTTTAACCTAGTTATCCCTCCCCTCCTAAACTCCACGTCACATCGTTTGCATCTCAAGTGGTGCCACCTAAAAGCATCACACCATGATCCCAACCTATGTCATGGTCCGACTTTCCTTCCTAAATCCATTTATGCAAATTTGATGAATACATGTCATGTATTTTTACATAAATTCATAATTACTTATTCAATTATTTAAAAATTATTGAATTTATATTGCAATGCAAAAAATTGTTGAATTATTTCAGAAATTACTTCTATATTATATATTGCATGTTACTAATTTTAATATTTTTATAATTTTTAAAATATTTTTAATTATTTTTTATTATTAAATTAAGTTTAATTATAAATTATCTAGAAATTAATTTCAATTCAGATTAGTGTATAACCTTACCAAGGGTGCTATGTATATTTTTTGCCCAAGGGTATGCACTAATCACCACTTAATTTGGAAATTTATTTGAATTTAGGCTTAGCTTTGTGTGGCCCAAATTTAAATAAATTGTTACCAAATTTAGTTAGCAAGTATCATACATACCACCAAACATACTACCAATTTTAAAAATTTTTAATATTATTTTTTATAATTATTTTTAATCCAAATATATATTTTTAATCTAAAAAATTATACAATTAAAGAAAAATCATAATTTCTTTGGCACTTCGTAGATTATCATTTGATCTACAATATATCATGAAATCGTGCCAAATAACAAATTTGGCATGATCTCTCATTTTTTCCATTTTTGGCCTATTTTATCTCTCAAAATGAAAAAAAGAGGGAGGGACAGAGGAAGAGGGAAGGAGAGGGATCATACCTCGATTTTGGCTTGAATCTAGTGAGAATATTGTGGTTTTTCTCCTCTTCTTGCTGAAATTTAAAGAATAGATAGGAAGGCGTGGGGCGGGATGGGCACGGAATTGTCCATTCCTCCTCTAATTGAGTAAAATCGAGCGATTCTGCTCAAGTCGGGTTGGTTCAGCTGGTTTGAGGCTTGTACCAAGTTGACATAACGTCTTATCCTGGTTTTGACTCGATACGGTTTGATATGCCCTACATTGGACCAAGGTTTGTTGTACCGGTACTGGACCCTGTATTGATGCTACACTAGCATATTGTCGGTATGTACGGTATGAATTTTTTTGGCGTATTGAGGGTCAGTACGTCCCTAGTACTGAGCTGGTACGGTATGGTACACCTGGTACCGTTCAGTACGGTGTACGGCATACCATGCACTGAATCATTCGGGGCGAAATGGCCAATTTTGCCACCTATCTAATATCAATTGGCTACCGACATGGTATAGTACACCTAGCATGAGGAGGTCTAGTTTGGCATGACAAAACATACTTACGAAGTATTTCAACATAATCCATGAGTATTGATGAACATTCATTAAGTAGATAGCAATTTGCCATATAACATTGTTACAACATGGTAAATATAATCAATCATTCTTAATTATACTCCAAGCAAGTGCATGTTATTAATTACTCGATTAAGAGCCGAAAGAGGGGCATAGCATCGGTCACCCTAATTTTAGAGCCTAGACTTGTAATCCGACGAATCTTTATTGACCAACACAAAATCCATATAAGCAAGACCTGTTAATTCTCTTTTTTCTATTGATAAGAAATAATAATAAGAAAAGTGACTTACTCATGTGATTTGGTCGAGGCTAAGATGTTTCTGATACCGATTTTAGTTCTCACAAACTCACAAGATAGAATCATTAGCGTTCAATCACAATAATGGTCCAAGACAGTAGCAAAAAGCAAGGAGGGAAATCTCCAATGCACGCATACAACATGAGAAGTGCAGAAAACTCGTTCATCCCTCAAACCGAGCCTGGTGATGAATGAGTAATGGCACCAACAAGGATTAGGAAAGAGAGTGAGGGTGGTCATATCTGTCCCAATCCATCATGGCCTGTATATATAGAGTGATGGCTACATTGGAGCCACAAGGATTTTAAGTGTTATGTATCACATTGGTGGTTTTAATCCTTTAAGATGCAAGTTTGATCCTTGGAACTAAATCTTGTCCCATGAATAATTTTGGATATGCGATATTGACTTTCAAACTTCTTTGGAAACCACAGACCAGTGTTAAATCAAGCACACCTAGTTGACAAGAAAATTGCTGTAAACTAGAAAATGTCATCCAATTGACATGTTTAGGAAAACAAATCATACAGAGAGGCACTATTTCAGAAGGTTTAGGTTTGACTTTGAAATATATTGTTGACTCTTCAAATCGACTGTGTATTGTGACATATTTATAGAGATTATGTGTAACTTGTATCAAATGTAAGATGCTAGGTTGCATCAAAACATGATACCTCTGGATGCACAAGTTTGCATGAGGCCATTGAAGCCAAAATACGCAACCTGTCCAATACAAGACAACACTGTGTTAATTCATAACTCTTGGAAATAACACAAAAAAGAGATCTTGAGCATCTTAAAACTCATCAATGACTATAATTTTGGATAATTCTTTCTCCTCCGATGTGCTTGTCAATTGATTCATAACAAAGAGATGTGCTTGTTTATCAGGTATTCACTTCTAAAATTCAACATTTAGTGGAATATTGTTAATTATAACTAATTTTCTATATGATTTCATTTCTACGTCTCAGTAAAGGACATTGTCTCCATATTGGGCGAATACGTAAAAGATGAGCCTTGGTTGACATGCTTGTGTAGCCATTTACAGTAAGACCCCCAACCATGGATAAAATTGCAATTTATAGATGCTTGAACTTATTTAATTAGCTAGAACTTTCAGCTTGGATATACAAGAAATGCATACCAAAGTACAGAAGAATGAAACAGATTCAACTTTTCTAGACAACACTCCAGTCTCTTCTCGCCCCTTACAGGTATGTTACTGGTATAATTTTTGCTTGCATCTCCATCTTTTCTGTGAACTTGCTCTATGTTTTTTTTTTGTTTTTTGGAGAAAGGAGGAATTCTTGATTCTTGTTTTTCTCAGTTATGAGTTATATTTAAAATGTATCTTTTCAGGGTAAAGTTGGAAATGGAAAGAGCAACTTAAGCAATGGAAGACAATCAAAGAAGCTAAAGACTCCAACGGATTCACAAAACATAAAAGACATGTTCTACAGGGCCACAAGAAAGGGAACCTGAGTGAACCTAGATGAAGAGGTAATCTAGTGTTGATCCCATAACAAAAAGATTGTATCCTAAATCTTATGACGGCATATAGATCTCAGATGTTCCATGTTGAACCTTGTCTAGGTATGAGACCCCTTAACCTTGTCTTGGTTTGGAACCTTGTCCCCAGCTAGTGTGTGATGCACATTGGGTTTTGTATCTCATTTGGAACTTGCACTGAGCTGGGCCATTATGGCCTACAATCAGGATCCAGCTTGACAAATATTCGGTTTGATGAGCTCTTCTGAAGAAACTGTCCCATGAATTGGACAGCAGAGTTAAGTCCTGCTGGAAATTATATGATCTTGGATCAACCAATTTAACAATGAAAGATGTCTAAAAGCATGGCACCTAGGAGCTAGCCTTGCAGTTTCTAATGCCTACGAGAATTACTTATGTCTGGGGTAATCATTCTGAAAGTAGTTTCTTTATTTATTATAACTGTTACCTGAACAACTGTTAACACTTCAATGAATGTTCTTCGGATCTGCCAGAGCAAGTGCTGCACTTCAAATAAAAGGCTTGCCTTGCAATTCACAATTCACAATTCACAATTCACAATTCACAACTCGTAGTTGCCTATTCCACTTGTAAATTGTCGACCTCATAAAAGGCTTGCCTTGCAAGAGGTTTGCCTCATTGTACGCCGCCACCATTGTCAAAGCCAAAGACATTTCAAAAGCAATGTCGGACCATGACTAACTTTTGAGAAACTAATTTTATAATAGACTTTACTAGTTTTTCTTTTGTCTATATAAACAATTGATGCCATATTTAATAGGTCTAGTTAATTAATAAAATTTGCTCGTCCCTGTGAATTTTCTACTTATTTCAAAGTAATTAAATCTACTTGTTCAACATGTTGAGGAAGCCAAATAGGTTTCATTTTGTAATTATGTTCCGCTATGGTTGCTAACTTATCTTCTATTAGCTATTAGATATGATTTTCTTTCTTTGAAATTTGAAGGAAAACGAGGCCAAAGCCACCTGATCATTAATAGAGTACAAAAGAATTACAGGGAGATGGGTAAAAGAAAAGTGAAAATAAAACCCTAGCCTACAGAAAGGTAGAAGTTGCGTTTTCTTGTATAGAATGACTGATCTCTGATTAAGGCCCTGTTTGAGGAAGTTTTTGGTCCTCCAAGAGTACTTTTAGTTAAAATAGGAGTATTTGGTAAAAATTTTGGAAAGCTATTTTAACTTTTTGGAAGAAGCTTCATTTGAAGTTTTTTGCAAAAGTATTTTTAGACTTCGTCGGAAAGCTATTTTTTTGACCAAAATATTTGTGATAAAATATAATAATTATATAAAATATTTCTTTATAATTCTAAAAATCTACAGGAGGATAAAAAATTAATTTATACTAATAATTATAATATTTTATATTTTTATTATTATATTATACTATAAATGTAATATTATATTACATTATATTACAATACATTAATATGTTATATTAAATAATTTAATATTATAATATATTTAAAAAATTAATTTATGCTAATAATTATAATATTTTATACCTTTGTTATTGTATTATACTATAAATATAATATTATATTACATTATATCATAATGCATTGATATGTTATGTTAAGTAATTTAATATTCTATTGAATTATTATGCTATAGTATACAATATTATATTACTCTATTATAATAATATTATATTACATTATAGTAATGTTATACTATATCATATATTTTTTATTAATATATAATATATTTTATTATGCTCTGTTGTATAATACTATGCAGTGTCTTTTATGGTCATTTTGTCATACCAAAAGTACTTTTTCAATTTGTTTACCAAACACATGTTAAAGTGTACTTTAGAAATATAGTTATCAAATAACAAACAACTTTTTATAAAATTTCTACTTCTCAGAACTCTATTTTCAAAAACTCTACTGGCAACAGCTCTCCCAAACGGAGTTTTAAGTCTATGGCGGCATTAGGAATAATCGCAGCCGAAGACTCTGTTTAACAAGATATCAACATGTCTAAAGCATAGCAGCGAGTCAGAAGTGTCATATTGTGTTCAGATGCTCGGAAACGGGATGCATTACCTCTCCTTGATTTCACAGGCCGATCTCCAATTAACTAAACAAGCTAATCCGCTATTAGATGTGATCTTGACCAAATATTGTAGCCAGCTTGGCTGCTACAAGTCAAAAGCATGAAAGAAGCCATCTCTATAACTTGGATCTGACATTGTCTAGACTTGGCCACGAAATTTCAGGTAGCTGTAGGCCATGCTTGCAGAAGCTGGGCTAGTTTGCACAACTTACAAATAATTCTCAAGAATCAAGGTTAGGGTCTGTGCAATTGTGGTCAGGATGGATGCCACTGTTGATAGAATTTTCAGGATATTGAAGAATGTTTGTATTAGCATTATTTTTGGTTTTAGCAATTGCTCTTTGAAACAAGTACAGTGGGTGAAGATCGAAAATTATCATTATGGTGGTTACCGCATGCCTTAGTAAGGGTGGGGTGCGATTGTGCTTTTTGGGGGTTGGGCTGACTTGTGGTGGCATGCGTCACGGAGCCACCATTGAAAGAAAAATAGGTATTTTCGAAGGAATCAAAAACAACTTGAACTTGTTAGCATGAAGGGGAACCTAATTTTCTGGACATTGATCACTCTATTCTTTGTAAATTTTAGCTTTTTTATTTTTATTTTTTCATTTAATTAACCATCCTGGAAAAAATATTATAAGTCGAAAATATAGAGATGATTGGCGAGTGATTGGGGATATTAATTATCTTCAAACCTCGTTTAACTGTGTGCCAAGATGACTTAACTGTATGCTAGACTATATTAATTATGCCAGGGTGATTTAACTGTGTGCCAGGATGACTTAACTGTGTATCAGGTTATATTAACTGTACTTCAAGTTGACTTAACTATGTACCAGATTGACTTAACTGTGTGCCAGGTTATATTAACTATATTCTAAGCTTACTTAAACAGAAACTTAAAATGTGTACTTGTTGAGATGTGAGTTAGCATAACATATTATGGACAAAATCTATGTAATTCTCATCTGAAAATTTAGTAATTGTTTAACTAATTTGATCACCTAGCTAGAGAGATTTTTACAAAGCCAATGCAATTTTTTTAAGCGTAGTCCAGCGATATAGACAAGAACATCTGTAGACAGCACATCCACAACAAACAGATTTATGATCCGTGAAGGTATGGATGGTCGTGGCTTGCTCCATCTTGAACTTATAATGCGAAGCACATGACTAGGAGAAAATTAAAAGATGGATTTTCAGATCTTCATATATTATAAATAATTTCTATATTATTTAGTCGACGGCCTCATTATAAGTTCTTCTGTTGTGCCCAAGCTTCCGGCATCGTCCTCATTTCATATGACGTATTGACTCTACTTGCGAAGGTCTTCTTTTATTTTTAGGCCTGTCTAGACGTGTCTTTGTAACAAAGGATAAAATATGAATCTCATCTGAAGCACTCTAGAGCTCCTCGATATTAGTAATTGGATTAATAGCTTCGGCATATGTTGTTTTGTACAATTCAGCTTGGAAATAATTATCAGTGAAGTGGTACAACGATCTATCGATCTTCAAAATGCATGCACATTAATGCTTATATGGCATACGGAAGATTTGCCACTCGCCACAAGAGTAGGTGCAATTCTGGAGGTCAACTTTGCAGGAGTAGTTTGTATCCTTTACATCATATATCATTATGTTTGACGTAAATACAGATAATCTCCACCTATCTTCTGCATTTTTATGCAAGACTTTCTCAGGATCGAAACATAGATGGGTTTGAATACTGTAAGCTCGATTACGTCGTTAATGCATCAATTGCATTATTTGAAGCATGATGTGGTCAACCATTTGAGGCACGGGCAGATGCCAAGCCTCCATGATCCAACTATTAAAATATTCTATCATGTTAGATGCCATAATACCCCAACACAGATATAAAAATACTGCATTTGCCCAGTGCTCTAGGTTAGCATGCAGGAGACAGGTTCTTGTCCCTAGGGCTTCTGATGTAAGCTTGCTAATTAGCTTCTGGAAAACATTCAACCTTGAAGTATGGGCAGTAGCATTTAGTAAATCAAGCATCCTCTTTCTCTCAGTTGCACGATAATGGACAAGCACCTGCATTGATAATTATCAAAAGCATTTCTAGGGCCGTCAAAATTAGTTATTAAACTTCTAGGTTGAAATTTCAAAAAATGATGTTGCAAACCTGATTCTTGAAGTTGTCTTTCACGTGACGAATACAATATAAGTGGTAACTACTAGAAATGTACTTTGGCACTGATTTAATAACTTTTTGATGTCTATCTGTCATAATCATGAACTGCCGACTATGATAGTTACTGCAAGTATGAATTGCTTTTTTCAAAATTCGACAAAATCATTCCTAATTGTCATCAGACTTTGTATCGACCACAGCACAAGCTATGAAAAACTTATCATCATTAGCATCTTTGGAAGTCGCGCCAAGTAGTACACCTTCGTCCTTATACTTTATAAATATTCCATCCATAAAAATTAGTGGTCTCCATCCTTTTATGAAACTCATTATTGAAGCATGAAATGAAATAAATAGGCGTGTGGATCGACCTTGACTTGTTTCATACTCCGCTATGCTACCAGGGTTGGTCTAAAGAATGGCATCACAATACCAGCGTATCCAGTCATAAGATAGTGATCTATGACCATAAAGCTCCTTTGTAGCTACCTCCTTTATATGCCAAGCTAGATGATATGGCAATTTAACACTATATTCTCAATGAATATCCTTTACGATATCACTCGACTTATATAACGGCATATCTTGAAGTTTTTCTTTAACAATGCTCGAAACCCAATGTTTCGTAACTTTAGGATGAGACCGAACTTTCAACCCTCCTCTGCATGTATGTTTACTATTTAATTTTTTAATTGAAAACCTTTCATGATTCCCAAGTCTAGAGGCATGAATATGCCATTCACATTCTTCATATGCACATTCTACGGTCACTCGTTGACGATCATTCTTTACAAACAAAAAATCTATACAATTTGCGATGTAGAAGTTGCGAATTATGTCACAAAGAGTTTCTATATTCTTGAACTCCTAACCAAGATCCTCTATAGAGATTTTTCAATCATCCAAAAAATTTCTTTGACTAAGTTCCTCTTCAATTGCGGCTCTCATTTCTTCAACAACTCGACCGAAATTACTTGATATGTCAAAAAGGTAAAATGTGAGGAGCTACTATTTGAATCATTTTTGCAGCTCCATCTGCACTCAACATTCTAGGATGGGCCAGTATCCCTACAATAATTTATAGAAAAATTCAGCACATTGACTATTAATTTTGCGCTTAAGTTGCATAAACTAAGAAGTTATATATGCAATACAACACTAATTAAGACTAAGAATACCATAACAAAAAGGAATGCAAATATCTTGTGCATTACCTCATATCGATTACCATATCAATAGCTTCGGTCAAGCATAGAGAATGACTAACAACTGTTTCGATCACCAGCATATTTAAGTTGACGTGTATTTGCTGTATATTTTGAACATCTTTATCACTCATAAGTGTAACAAACATCTGAACTTGTTCGGAACATAAATTTTACTTCAACCATTGTAGCCAGATAGATTCTCTATCTTTCCACTATTTCGTTGCAAATTCGATCGAGACTTGTGTCCTCAGATATGGAAATAATATGAGCTTCACTACTATAACAACCAATGGCCATGAAAACTGGGTTATCTGTGTTCTATGAAGCTATGACAACTGAAAAATGAGGAAGGGATGAAGAGATACTGCAAAATGCTATTTCAACAATTGCTATGAAGAAAATGATGACCTAGAGTAGGGAGGATTATTTTTTATGGATCTTTTTTACATATTAATAGACTAAGAATTGAGATTGTTTTTAGTTAATATTTTGTAGAGAGATACAACCAAATGAAAAAGAAAAGATTTGGCAAACAGAGAAGAACAGAATTTGCCCACTTCAATTGTTGAAGTAAGTTTCCATAAAAAACCGCTATTGACCATTAATTCTGTTCTTTGAATCGCAATCGGCCATGATATCGGGATCTTGGCAATCCACATTTCAACTTGGGGAAGAATACATTAGAAGCGAATTCAATTGTCGAAATAAGTTTTCATAAAAACTGCTATTGATCGGAAATTTTTTGAATCGCAATCAGCCAGGATTTCGAAATCTCGGCAATCCGAATTTCAGCCATTTTGGTTGGGTCGTGGGGGCATCTTTGGAATTTTAATATATGGAAATCACTAATAGGGATCAGGAATTAGGATTAGGAGTATTTGTAGACCGAAAATGGCAATTCTGGTCAATAAGGATTTTTTGTTATACCATAGTCATTAGGAGGATAGGGAATTAATTTCCACTATTTCCTTCAGCATGGAGGATTAAAATTGCATTGATAATATGGAAACTTCCGATGCGTGAAAAGGCAAAAATTTTTAGCTTGCTATGTTGCCACAACAAGATCCTCACTATAGACGATTTAGCAAAGAAAGGATACAAGGCCCGCCTTAGAAAAAAAAATGGAAAAGAAAAAAAGAAAGGATACAAGGCCCGTATGCATGTCTGTTATGTGGAAATCAGCCGGAATCAGTTGATCTTATATTAGCTCTCTGCCAATTGTCATCGACGATCTAGGGAAATATATTTTGCTGCATTAAGCACCATCGCCTGCCTTCCAGCATAACCTTTGGTGTGATTGGAGGCAATCTCTCTCGAAGAACTATGCAAACAAAGCCATTGATTTCCAGCTAGTTATTTTCTGCTGGAAACTGTGAAAGGAACAATAGAGTCTTCAAGTTTCATGAATTTTATATTTTTCAATTTTTCTAAAGATTTTTATTCATCATATATATATATATATATATATATATATATATATATATATATATATATATATATATATATATATATATATATATATATATATATATAATGTTGAGACACAATATAGGAAAATTTGAAAAAAATAAAAAAATATAGGTAGTTTCAATAAAAATAACTTATCGATCATAACGTGAACAAAAAAAATGATACACACTGTCCATTGCCCTAAGAAGACCTTGGCGATCGCTAATCTTGAAGTAAATGAGAAAGAGCTAGAGCTGGAGGATGAACAAGAACTATAATTGTCTTTGATGAAGATAAGCTTGATTATTCTTTTCTTGTCCTCAAACTAATGCTCCCTATCCCTAAAGAAGAAGCATGCGATATTTGCAAGAGGAACTATACTGCAACAACAAACTGATTAATATTTTTGCAGACAGTGATAGCAGCGAAAGCTTGGTTTCACAAGAATTGTTTGACAAGCTAGGCCTTAAAACTGTCAAAATTAATGAACGCTATGAAGTGGCATGGGTTGCGACCAAAGCCACGAGTGCCTGATTAATTTCTCTTGAGGAAAAGGACATGAAGACCAAGCATGTTTTGATTTTCTACCATTGAATTTGTGCCATCTTCTACTTCAATGACTGTAGCTGTTTGACCATAATGTCATGTACAGGGGACATGGACCATTATGTCATGTACAGGGAACGCCTTGAATGTTCAAAGGACTACTCTCATGTTGAGGCTATTCAAAGGAGAAGAAAGCTACCAAGCCATCCTAGCACAATTTATCAGGAGCCATATTTTCAAGCTAGGAGGATTGACTTTCATATCTAGAACATTGACTTTGCTATTTTTTCGGTCTTTTTTTTCATTTTTGATCTTTTTTAAATATTTTATTTTTATGTAAAATAATATGGAGATAGATGAAGTCCTATAATAGAATTAGAGCTAGCTGGGTAAAATAGAGAGATGCATCTAAAATATTATATAATAGGTATATACTTTAGAGACTTAAAGAAAAATATATAAAGTAAGAGTAAAGGTAGTGTTATTGTATGATGTTCAATGCTGAGTAATAGAAAAAGTACATAAAAACAAATTTAGTATATCAAAAATGAGAATAAAGATAAAATAATAGAAAATTAATTGAGATGGTATGGGCATATACACCATAGATCTGATGATCTTTTGTAAGGTACTTTATTTTGTATTAAAAGCTTGTAAAAAAAAAATCTAAATTAATATGGAGGAAGATCGTAGGAAAAGATATAATAAAACTTAGAACAACATTAGAATTATGATCATCCATAGGTACGAGTACTTGACGAATAAGAATTCATAAAATTGACAAGAAATAGTTGGAAAAAGACGGGATGATTATAATTATTATTATGAATTCTGTTTTTAATTATTATTCAATCTAAAAATAAAAATATTTCAAGAACAAATATTAGATCAATGCTATATTTGTATCATGAGATCATGTTAAGGGGAAATTTTCCCTCATTTCTTTTTAATTTTCAATCTTCCTTTAAAAAAATAATTAAGGAGGAAGGAATGATGTTTTATCTTAATACATGGCAATTTCAGTGGATTTGGAAAAAATAGAACTCCTATGCTTCCCACTTAGTGCCTTTCTACAGTATTGGATTGAAAATTATATAGAATTCATGGATTTGACCGTCTATTTAAGCATTAATTATGTGTAGAGTTTTTCTTTTCTTTTCCTGCAGTCTAAAAGTTAGGATCTGGATTAGGTTTGATAGGCTCTTAGAAAATACAGAAGGGCCAAAAGGCTTGAGTCCTATATAATTTTTAGACCAATCTTATAGAAGTATCTTGTTCGGCACCAATCTTGTTTGGTACCAATTAGCAGACACAAGTGCTAGTCTACATACCATTCAGTATTGATTTGTATCAAATGGTTCGAATTGTTTCTATCCAATTTGGTCGGGAGCCGAATAGTGAACCCAAATTTCCTAGTGGCACCTCAATGCATCGGTAACTTATCCTTATGTCCCTCTACAGCCATCTATCCATGTAGGTTCAGATTGCATCTATCAGGCAAAAAAATGATTTATCTTCTTTTCGCGATGTGCGCCGTTGGGATAGCCGTTATAAGATCCATAAAAGAGAGCACAAAGTGCTTTTGGACCAGTGTAAGATATGATTCAACGGTTGATGTCATGAAATTCTTTAGTGCGAAGGATACAACCGAACCCTATCCATACGGTTTTCATCACAATCCAGTGCCTTAAACGTGAGACCCGTAAATTGTTTCGGCCCTGCGACCAACTCATATTTCTGGTCTCTCTCCCCAAAGCAAATTAGGCCAAAAAAATAAAAACGAAAAAAATCTAGCCGTTTTACCAAAAAAAGAAAAGCGAAAAAAATCTAGCCGTTACTCCAGTTATAAACTTGTCGGAGAGCAGTAGATTAGGAGGGGAATCTGGTACAAACACTCTCTCACCACTCATTCTCGGTCGCAACGTCGAATCCACTCGCCACCAAACAACAAACCAAAGTCGTCAAGCCCACAATCTCTTCCGGCCTCCCATGGCCACTACTTTCCCACCATAACCAAAGCCACAACCTCTCCTCCCCTCCACTCTCCCTCCCTCCCTCCCTCCTACCGCGCGTCATGGTTCCCTCCTCTCCCTACTTCTCCCTGGCAAGATACACTAGAGTAGGAGCTGCTGCTGCTGCTGCTTTCCGGCTTCACAACCCACTTCTCCACCTCCCAACTCACTCCTCTCCTCTTCTTTCCTATAAGAACACCTTCCCTTTAACTCCGCTCAATAAAATCAACCCTCCAAAACCTCTCTTCCATCGCCTCCACCTTCCTTCAGCCACTCTTTCCTCGTTCGCCAGCGCCGATGACGAGCCGAAGGCCGACGCCGGTGCCCAATCAGAGGAGAAGTCGCAAGCAGGGGAGCTGGAGCTGCCCGAGATGGCCAAGGCCTTCCACATCTCGTCCCGGACGGCCTCCGCCGTCTGCATCCTCATCGTCTTCGCCGCGCTTGCCTTGCCCCTCGCCATGCGGTCCCTGGCGCAGGGGGCGGGCCTGAAGACGAAGGCGCTGTCGTACGTGACGCTCCTCTTGGGGTTCTACATGGCCTGGAACATTGGAGCTAATGACGTCGCCAATGCCATGGGGACGTCGGTGGGATCGGGGGCGCTCACGCTGCGGCAGGCTGTGCTGATCGCCGCCGTGCTCGAGTTCTCGGGGGCCTTCCTCATGGGGACCCATGTCACCAGCACGATGCAGAAGGGAATTCTGGTCGCTTCGGTGTTCCAGGGAAAGGATTCCATGCTCTTTGCCGGGTTGCTCTCTTCTCTTGCAGCAGCTGGTACCTGGTTGCAGGTCTAATTCCTTCACATACAGTCTCCTAGCATTCCTAAATTTGGAGTTTTTGAAGTATAGGCTCATGTTCATCTTGCTGTTGCTCTTTTGATCATGCCACATAGATGATTGTCCTAATGTCTACTTGTTAAAACCACTAGCAATGTGATGTGAGGAGCGGCTTATTGTTTTTAGTTTTATAATGGGGTAGCTGAGAACTGGATGACTCAGGGGTTGCCATTAGAAACAAGGGGAATTCAACCATAATATCTGTTTCAAAAACCTTTTGGTGCTTAGCTTCAATTATGTTTGTCGGATATTTATTTGTAATCTTGCATAAATCTGATATATTATGTAGCTTGGATACCGGTCCTATCAAGAATCCGTATGGACTAAAGTTTTGTTGTTTTAGAGGATTGAATGGCAGAAATTTCTTACAAGAAGCCTAATTATCAGCTAATGCATGTAGTATGTGAATTCAATTAGCTCTGTCAATGGTTTGTATGTTCTGAAGTTTTGATGGAAAAGAAAGACTGTTATGGATAGTAGTATAACTTAGCAACGCATGTGAGACCAGTTTAACTTAATGTGATCTACATGCCTCAAACTTTTCTTCACTCTGGAACAAACTTTTCTTCACTCTTCCAGGAAGATATATACCCTTAAACAAGGCCCTCTCTTTAATTTGATTTAAATTCCAAGGATGCAGAGCATATTTTTCATTAAATTTTCTGACATTCTTAATTGCAGTATGGAGTTGGAGAGGCATAGAGTACAATACCCCTTATTCTATGCAATAACTGTATTCAAGTTTGTTCTAGGTATATTATCGAATCTAGAAAATGTTAATTGTAATCATTCAACCATCATATTTTACTGATTATATCCATCTTATTTTGCTTAAAATTTATTCATTTTGATGTTTCCTTTGTAATCAAGTTTAATTCCTTGGTGAATTCTTCCTCACCATTGTGAATGAGAAATTTTGTTTCAGAGGAGTTTAGTCAACTTGTACTGTGTCAATGCACTCTATCTTTGAAATTAAGCATTGGATTCTTAGAGGTGATGAGAGATCAAGATGCATGACTTTACTTGGAATTTGTTTTTTTTTTCTTTTCATATTTTTGTATAGTTTCCAAGTTCTACTATTTCCTCTGCAGATAAATAACGTTATACAAATAAAAGGCTAAAATACAGTTACTGGATATTCAATTCTTAAACTGATCTAATTAATCTAATTAAGCATGTTTAATTAATCTTAAGCTTGTCTAGTTCTATGGTTTGCTTGACATAGCCAAGCACAGGACCGGGACATTTTCAATTTTGAACATTAATGATTGAAGTTGAAGTTGAGATCGTATGACAAATTTTAGTGTTAAACAATTAATAAATGGCGCATATTACTCTAAATTCTTAATAAAAGTCCTTTCAAGTGCAGTAGCTTGTGGCGGACAAGTAGAATAATTCTCATTCTCCGCATCATGAATGTTGAAATTTTGTTTTGTTATCTAACATCAAACTTGAAAAGCACTTGTAAACTTTCATAAAGCAATTTATTCTATGTAATAAGAAGAATGTTCAACAAGTGAAAGCCACAGCATGCATCGTCAGATGTTCATTCTTGATTTTTTTCTTACAGATATATTTCAGGTGTTATGGATATTCACTAAATTCTTCTAAAACCATCATGTAGATTATTAAAGAAACCATGATGTGGATCATTTCTTATAAGAGTTTTTTGATGTTGAACAAATAAATGTTATGCTGCACTATCCATACTCTATAATGACTTCCTTCTTCTATTTTATATAACATAAAACCTTTGCTTATACTGGCTAGCAGAATCATGCATACACAACTTGTACTTGATAGATTTTCTCATCACATATTATCATATTGATACTATAAATAACAATTTCGTAAGTTTTGTTCTTGTAAAGAAACTATAAATTCTTTGTAAACCACTACTCTTTGTCAAGAAAAACTTAGAAATATGAATTTCATTTTTTGCATTTACTGTTGGTATTTATTTGGTGAATATGTTTTTGTACATAATACTTGTCTTATATGAGAGTGTTAAATGCAAGGAGCTAGAGCTTATGGTTGGTATATAACTTGGGTTATGCCCTCATTGCTAGATTTAAAAGATTACTACTTTACATGATACAAAGCAATTTGCACTTCGACATAAAAAAAAGAAAAAAAAAGGCAAATCAATGGATTTGCATCCTGATCTTTGTGATAAATTCTTGACTTAAGGAGATTCATGAATAATCTCTACCTGCCGTTTTCCAACATCATATTTGACAATCTTGACAATCTGTTTACAGTTTCATCTGATTTCAGCATCAACTGTCACTTGAGGCAAGCTAGATATCAAAGGTGGGTCAACTAAACCATTCCATAATCTACCAATCAATATGGCGTTGTTGTGTTCATCAAGGATCATATTCATGCCATATGATCACCAAACTTCTCCTAAATCTGATGTTTCCAAACTAGTGAACAGCATGAGAATCTTACAAATTTCTTGTCTTTCCTTCTTTAAGAACCTTAAAGTCAGGAATGTGGAAAGGCTGTCTAAGGCTTGTTTTATTGTTTTTACTCCTTGTTGCAATCTATTTCAATCAATTAAAAATCCAAATCTTCCTAAAACTCAGTCCAAGTCCTCCTTTTTCTTTTCTTTTGGTTGTTTTGCTCAAAAAATTGCTGAACATTTTCTTTTGTCTCTTCCTTCTATATTTCATTTTCATCTAGAGTTTTATATTACAAAACTGCACCTCTTAGAACTGTTTACTTGTCCGAACCATTCTAATTTGGATCTCTTGCCTTCTGCTATACCTTTTTACTTTTACATGCTTTTCAGGCCTTACTTTATGGTGATTTTTGTTTTCCTCTACAATTTTATTTGAACTAGTGTACTTCTTTTGTTTCTCTTATCTTTTAGTTTATTCAAACTAGGCATAGTATCTTGGCTAGTTAGGAACATCAATTTTCTTAATCACGTCACATCCACCTTATTGCAAATTCCATATTTTAGGTTTTTGATAACCTGCAGCTATATTAGATTAGTTTTGATGATTATTATGATTAATTTTGGCTTACAATCTCCAACTTTATAATATTATTACCTGTTACAATCTCCAATTTGTGCTTGTTCAATTTGTTGAATCTAGCTGACACTCGAACCAGGGGGAATGCCGAGTTAAAGGTAAGGAGGTAGCACAAGTGGAACACACTTCTCCCACAAGGAATCCACCAAGGGAGTAAGAGCAAAAGACAAACAAGATGAACTCCAAGGCAAAGGCTAAATTCTCGCTCAAAATATCAAAAATTCTTCACCATACATCCTTTCACTGTTACATACGTGGTTATATAGATGCATGATGAACTTACATATCCTAATCCATTAATGCTAACAAATCTCTAAAGGACAAATAGAATAAATTCTTCTATTAAAATGTAAGGAGGTAGCACAAGTGGAACTAGATAAACACACTTCTCCCATGAGGGAATCTACCAAGGGCATAAGAGCAAATAACAAACACGGTGAACTCCAAAGCAAAGGCTAAATTCTCAATCAAATTATCAAATTCTTCACTATACATCCATTCTCTATTACATACATGGTATTATAGATACATGATGAACTTACATATGATAATGCATTAATGTTGACAACTCTATAACGGACAAATAGAATAAATACTTCTATCAACTCTAAAAGAAGCTATGCATGAATTGTATTTAATAAAACCTATAAACTTTAAAAGACATCTGCATGTATGAGCACACAAGTAAAGCCTATAACTAGCAACATTTAATAACCAATAAATACTTGATTAGACTTTGACTTTGAATAAACTATAGGCTACTCCAACATGGCTGATTTAAAATATGCTGACTCGACATGATTGGCTCAGCTGCATCATTGCATGGCAACTCGTCCTCGAGTTTGAAGCTTTATGTATAAGCCTATAAATGTCTTTCATTGTGTTCCTCAATCTTTTCTTTTTGCATCTTCCCTTCTATATAATTTTTCTTGGTTCAAACAAAAGTTGAGTAATCACACACAATGATCACAATTCCTTTCTTCACGAATAAGGATCTTAATATTCTTTGAATAAGTAAAGGGAAAGCAAGACCATCTACTAAATATGCTGTCTCTTTTTGATCAGAATCTTTAAGGAATCAAATCGTAAATTCACATGTGATCAATCTTAGATTTATTTTCGCAGATGTCTATGTGACTGACCATCTTGATTAAGAGCCAACTCTTCATTCAGTACTCTTAAAAAACATTGGAATTAAGGCTTGGATATCATTTTCATCAAGCTCGTCAACCTTATCAACTATGATGGGCATATCTTTGCGAAGAGTTGAATCATGACAATGATAGTTTAACATGCATCATAAAGATTTTTATGCTGATAAGCATCATAGATAGGACACGAATCAAAATGTATATTTTGTGAAACTTTGAGTCTGAATATTGTAGAAAATATTACCCTCCCTTTTATCATGATATGGAAAAGCCTCTTCACTCAATGCCATTTCGCTTTCATGCTAAAAGTGGGTGACCTTATCCTCACATCCTGGAGGCTTATAGAAAGTAAGATGCTTTTGAAGGTGTGATATGCTATTGAAGATCTCTCACTTGTCTTCTCTTGTGTTTATGAATCTTTAAATATTTTGTTTCCAAGTTTTATTCTCTTTCCTTTTTTTTTAGTTTATATATTCTGGTTAAGCTTTTCAGTTGATCCAATCAAGGAGAAAGAAGCAATTTTCTCAGCAAGGTATACAATCTTGGTACCAGGCCCTGTATCGGTGTCACACTATCACTGTGTTGATATAGTACGATACAAGGCCCTCCATGCTATGTACTAGTACCGAACTGGTACGGAATGCCTTGTACTATCTGGTTCGGTACGGTATAACGAGGCTTGTTCCTTAGTCTACTCCACTCGAATCTCTCAAAAAAAATTAGGAAAAAGTAGAAAATATGGTGAAGAAGGGTTTGGGTCTCCTTTTCTTTCATTAATGAATAACAAACTGAATACATAACCTCTATTTATATAAGTGAAGTCCATCCTTGCACAATTTGAATTAGATTTCTCTTCTAGCTCAAACAAGACAACAAGAGGTAGATCTCAACTTCTACATCGAGTTTGCCTCAGCTACTCGACTTAATTCTTTCCAGATTGGAAGATACACCCAATCAAGGTATTTTCTGAAAAGAAAAGTTTCATTTTGATTTGCTCGTTTGAGGTACAAATAAGGAATTTGGTCCCAATCGCTTAATAGACTGCATCCTTAAGAAAGGTGCCATATCATAGAGCTGAAAAAGTTACTCAATTTTAGAAAAAAAAAGAAGATCACATCAATATGATATTGTACGACCAAGTTATGGCCTTCGGAAGTTTGGCACATGATTCGGCTTCCCTATATGGTGGATATTGCTTTTGGACCTTGCCCAGTCCTCCCTATAGTGACCAAAGTGGTTCATATCAAGCCTGATGATCCTCCAGATCATTGGTTCAATAAGCCAATTGGTTAGTGCAAAGCTAAGCCTATCAATTGTGCATTGTATCCTAAAGATAGGATTTTTGGTAGCCAACCTGAGTCTGTGGTATGGAGGAATTTACTCTGTAAGACAACACTTTGATTAGCATGCCTTTCCCATAGCATTTTAATTCATCTTTTTCTCTTTCATACTTCCCTCTATTTTCTTTTTATTTCTTCCACCAATTTCTGACAGCACCAACTAGAGCTGAGCACGAAATTAATTTCTTTAAATCACTATTTTGTTCTATCTTTTGTTCTCTACTTATTTCATTTTGTCATCAAATTAATTTATGGATAGTCCACATCTTCTCAAAAAGTGAAAAGGTAATGAAAAGATAAGGATATTTGAACCTCCTTGCTAAGATGGATTAAGTACACTGTAAATTGTAGATGCAAGATGTCCAAGACAATCATAGGATATTTAAGAATGTGATTTTAGCTTCTGAGCAGAAAAAAATAGTTGAAAAGCATGAAGAAGAACCATGTTTAATTCTGACAATAGTGCATTGAAGATGGATTATACCTCATGCGTTGTTTCTTCAAAAGAACAATTACTTTAATCCTTAACTCTAAGAAAAAAAAAGAAGAGAGAAAGGATAAAGAAAAAACTTCAATCCATTGTTTATCTAGTAAGAATATTCACAGTAGCTGCTCCTCGATTGCACAAACTTGTAGAAAAATAATAGGATCAAGCCCAAACTGAGAACTATAGATAATAGATTTGCTTTACCTGGTTACTGCAGTCCTACTCTTACACCAAATAATGTAATAGCCTTGATGCTCAGGTAATAAAAAAATACAGAAATAAAGTAAGGAAAAGGGAGAGAAAGAAAAGATCCTTCTCTGAGAGCTGGGAACAGTACCTAAAGGCATAATAGATGAAGAGAAAAGGAATTTCAAAAAGAAATCATCCAAAAATCAAAGAATATTCAGCTATCTACATTTGATTCCTCATAAAGACTTGATATATGATTTTCTATAGAGAACACAAGCAAAGTAAAAGCCAATATAATTATCTAATGATTATAAGAATTTTGGAAGCCCCAAATTGCCATCCAGTAATCCTAGCTAGGCTTTATCTCCAAACCCTGAGAGTGGCTCTGATTCAAAAATCTTCGGAAATAAGAAAAAAAATAACTTTATGCCCAAATCTTGTACTAGGAGTAAAATTTTGGTTCTGGTACTTTAGGTCTTTAACTACTCTTCCATGAAATCATTATAACTTACAAGAACTGGTTAACATTATTCTTGAGTTGTTGGAGATTTTTTTGGATGTTTGATTAATTGGCACTATCCTTAACTTCAAGCTCTTACAACCTGACTACAATAAAACTCACTTCCACCTGTGCAGTTTCACTGCTACTTGTGTGTTTGCAATGACTTGCTCTTAGCCACAGAGACTGCAGATAAAGTAATGCATACATTTTAATAAGAGAGGATCACACTTTAAATATACTGATGATTTACCATAGAGGCTGCATTGACATAACAAGTATTCAACAAAGTGATCAAGCCCAAGTCCCCTCAAGTTTGTCACCGACTTCCACATATGGGTATTCTACAACAATTCACTTTTCATAGTGACTAGACCATAATAACTGGTAGGCTTTTCTGCAAACAAGCTTATCACCAAAGGATTTAATTCTGGTATTTGTGTAATTAGACCTGGTTGGTGACTGTATACCATTCTAATGTAAGTGCGAAGTATATGGAATAAATGCAAATTAGCCAGTTTGTAAATCTAAGAAATGAAAAAATTATGAGTGACAAATTATAAACAGATGTTTGAAGATCATCAAAATACCAAACTTTAACTAGAAAAGGTCTTAATAGTTCATCTTGATAAATATATGTTTCTAGAAATTTATTGATTTTTCTGAAGATCCAGGCTTTTTATTCTTAACCAGAAATCAAAGGTTTTAAACCTCATGTGATATGTCCACCAATTCTTTTTTCATTATTTTACACCTAAAAATAAATTCCTAGTTGATCCATTGAATTTGATTGGAAGGGCAAGAACTTAATCCCTGTTTATATTTTCTGCAACTCTCTGGGAACTTATAAATATTTGGTAGGAGTAAAATTATAGAGATGTATATCCATTTCGTGTTGCTTTGATTGTACTATGTTTAAACTGCTTTAGAAAGTAATGATGAAAATTTCTAACAAGCCTTATTTTACTAATTCTTTTCATGGTTCCATGCTAGATTCACGAATCAATGCCTATACTTTTGTCATCATCTGTATCTGTAAACTAATTAATTGGTTTTCCTCATTCAGGTAGCTTCTTTTTATGGCTGGCCTGTTTCCACTACACATTGTATAGTAGGAGCCATGGTTGGCTTTGGACTAGTCTATGGAGGAATTGGGGCAGTTTTCTGGAGTTCATTGGCCAGGGTAACTTCATCTTGGGTCATCTCTCCAATCATGGGAGCAGCGGTCTCATTTGTTGTCTACAAATGCATACGTAGGGTATGTTTTCACTTCTATAAGGAGTTACACCATCAACAAGCCTTAGACCATCTACAAAAACATAATGACGATCACCTTTATGCACAATTTACTGAAAATATTACTTAAAACTTTCTTTAGTTTTTATTACCTTGTTTTTCTTTAGTTTGTGTACAGTGCTCCGAACCCAGGGCAGGCTGCAGCTGCTGCTGCACCAATTGCTGTATTTTTGGGTGTTACAGGAATCTCCTTCGCTGCTTTTCCCCTTAGCAAGGTCTTTCCAATTGCACTAGCTCAGGCTTTAGCCTGTGGGACTGCTGGTGCGGTTGTTGTTACCAGAGTCATACGAAAACAGCTCGGCCACCTCCTCACTTCTGAAGCAGAAAAACCAGCACCAATTGACAAGCCACATTCTCGAAATATGGGACTTCTGTCTGATATTGCAGGCCCTACAGGAGCTCAGTTAGAGATTGTATATGGCGTCTTTGGTTACATGCAGGTCTTGTCAGCTTGTTTCATGTCGTTCGCCCATGGAGGCAATGATGTCTCTAATGCAATTGGGCCATTGGCAGCTGCAATATCTATTCTCCATGGTAGTGCAAGTGGCACTGAAATAGTCATTCCCACTGATGTTCTTGCTTGGGGTGGATTTGGAATTGTCGCAGGGCTTATGGTGTGGGGATATAGAGTTATAGCAACCATTGGGAAGAAAATAACTGAGCTTACCCCAACTAGAGGATTTGCTGCTGAATTTGCAGCCGCCTCCGTGGTTCTCGTGGCTTCGAAGCTTGGCCTACCAATTTCTGCAACCCATACTCTTGTTGGTGCAGTAATGGGCGTAGGCTTTGCTCGGGGACTCAAAAGCGTAAGAACAGAGACTGTGCGTGAAATCGTTGCTTCTTGGGTGGTCACCATTCCAGTTGGTGCAGTTTTATCTGTTTTCTACACATTGATCTTAACCAAGCTATTGGCTAATGCAATATGAAATCAGAAACAACGTGAGTTTTTTATGTTTAATTTGATTGATAAGGAAAGAAATGATCATTTCTTCTCATATTGAGTTAATTCATTGAAAAGATGGTGTCATTTACATCAGAGCAAGACTAGAGGAAAAGGTAAGAAGCAAAGGAGGTCTATCGCTAGCTGATGAGTAGCTCATTATCAGAGAACATGTGGTCGTATCAGTTCTGCAACAACAACAGCTCTTCAGTGGCAGAAGTATGCTCTTTTTCATATCATTCCATTCCTTCTGCAATGTGGTGTTAATTTTTATCTTTCTTTACAGTGGACAGATACTCATGTAGAGATATATTGGTTATCATCATGTGTCCTCTTATTTCGTTCTCCGGATAATTCTGATTTGGAAGAGTGTGATAGTGTTTAACAAATTATTGCCTTAATCAAGTTCTAGAATTTGGCTTGGTCTCAAACAAATGGTGACAAATTTGCCTACTAACCCACCAACTGGCGTTAAACCAACGGATACCTTGTTTTCCTTCCTATGTTCTCCCCTTCTCTCCATCTTCTTGTTTTGTAAGCCAATGAAACGACCATGTTGGAAATTGGGCTTTAGGATGCCTGCCCATGATGGGGTGACGCAACTAGGCCCAAAGAAGATAAGGGAGGTTTGAAAGAGGGATGGAACCGTTGGCTTGGTTTCCAGTGGTTCCCCTCCCATTCAAATTGATAGGGAGTAAACTCCCCCTCAGAGTTAACTCCCCCTCAAAGGGATCAACTACTCTCTCTCACTTATGGCAGTATCTTGTTTCCTCTTTCTTTGTTCTTTCTACAGAAAAACACGCACCAGCTCAGGCTTCTTCTTTCCAAGTCGGAGAAGTCAGCCAACTCATTCAAACTCGGATGGCAAGGCTCGACTTTCCTCGATTCGGTGGAGAGGATCCAGCGTGGTGGTTGTATAGGGCAGAACAGTGCTTCCTCTCCCAGCAAACCTCCAACACTCAGAAGGTCCTGCTTGCTTCTTTCAATCTTGAAGGGAAAGCCCTCCGGTGGTTTAGGATGGTGGAGAAGGCAGGAGCCATCAACAACTGGTAGAATTTTTCCAAGGGACTTCTTTCTCGCTTCGGCATCAATCAGTATGAAGATCCCACCGCCTTGCTGTGTAAACTCCAACAAACCTCATATGTCGAGCAATATCAGGCCCGATTCGAAGAGCTCTACAACCGTGTTGATAGTCTCAACGAAGCCTTCATGGTGAGCTGTTTCGTGGGCAGATTACGGGAGGATATCCATATGGATGTCATGATGCTAGAACCACAAATGCTGTCACGAGCCATCAGCCTCGCCCGGATGCAGGAGGTGAAGATTAACTCCCATAAGAAGCCACTCCAATCATATCAAGGAAGGTCGATCTTTAACTCTTCTCTTAAACCTTCCACTCTCATTATTAAGAGACTCACCTAATGGAGATGAAAGAGAGAAGAGACAAGGGTCTCTGCTATAACTGTGATGACAAATTTTCTCTTGGCCATAAGTGTCGTTTATAGAAACTCTATCTTATAGAGGGAAGTTGGCCTAAGAAAGAAGAGCAAGACCTCGAGCTTCTAGAGTCGGATGAGATTGAAGGAAAGGAGGAGATGGATGAGCCGGCAATGGCGATCTCACTTCATGCCATTATGGGGAGCCTCTCTCCCCAAACAATGCGAGTATGGGGGTGGCTCCATCGCGTTTCTGTGGTGGTGCTCATCGACTCAGGAAATACTCACAACTTCTTGAGTCCCCATGTTGCAGCCAAGGCAGGACTCTTAATACGCAAAGAGACCTAGTTCAAGGTTTCTGTTGCTAACGGAGATCGTGTCAGGTGCCAAGGCATGAGCGAGGGGGTGAAGTTGCAACTACAAGGAATCTCCTTGGTGGTGGATATCTACTTGCTCGAGTTGGGAGGTTATGAAGCCATTTTGGGAGCTCAGTGGTTGCAAAGGCTGGGACCCATTACTTGGGACTTTGCCAACCTTACCATGGACTTCCAATTGGGAAAGACAAGGTGCACCCTAAAAGGGGAAGCAGAGAGAAACATGGAGTTCTTTTCCGGCAAGGATGTGAGTAAATCTCTAGTAATTCTTGCTTTTTAATACAAATCCAATCCATGAGTACAGAGCCTCAAAAGAGGCAGACCCAAGAGTCTATTGAGGAGCTACTAACCCACTATACAGACATCTTTGAAGAGACACATGGCCTGCCCCCATCGCGTGCGTGGGATCACCAGATTCCTCTTATTTCTGGCACTAAGCCAGTGAACTCCCGACCATATAGATACCCCCACTATCAAAAGTCGAAAATTGAGAGATTGGTGGGCGAGTTACTGCAGCAAGGGGTCGTGCGACCCAGCCAAAGCTCTTTCGCCTCTCCTGTGTTGCCGGTGCGCAAGAATGATGGAACTTGGTGGCTTTGTGTGGACTATCGTGCCCTTAATCAAGCAACGGTCAAAGATAAATTTTCCATCCCAATCATCGAAGAGTTACTTGACGAGTTGCATGGTGCACTGGACTTTTCGAAGCTTGACTTACGTTCGGGCTATCACCAAATCCGGGTGAAGCCAGAGGATGTCCTAAAAACAGCTTTCCGTACACATGAAGGGCATTACGAATTTCTGGTGATACCATTTGGCCTTATCAATGTTCCGACCCTTTTTAAGAAAGTTTGTTTTAGTTTTCTTCGATGATATCCTTGTATATAGTCAAAACTTGGAGGATCATTTGTAGCATTTAAGAACTGTATTAAACCTCCTCCGTTCTAATAAACTATATGCCAAGAGAAGCAAATGTATCTTTGGA
The DNA here is from genome assembly GCF_051530095.1 of Phoenix dactylifera. Taxonomy (NCBI): domain Eukaryota; kingdom Viridiplantae; phylum Streptophyta; class Magnoliopsida; order Arecales; family Arecaceae; genus Phoenix; species Phoenix dactylifera. Next base: position 39,887,914 of record NC_143193.1, read on the forward strand.
AGTGCTTCAATTGAATACTTAGGTCACATCATATCCAAGGAGGGAGTTGCTGCAGATCCGAAGAAAATCCAATGCATGGTCGACTGGCCACAACCTAAGAACCTTAAGAGCTTGCGGGGATTTTTAGGGCTCACTGGATACTATCATCGCTTCATACAAGATTATGGGAAGATTGCAAAGCCCTTGACAGAGATGCTGAAGAAGAACTCATTCTTGTGGATAGAAGACTCTCTTCGAGCTTTTAATCGACTGAAGGAAGCCATGACCAGGCCACCTGTACTAGCCCTCCCGGACTTTGATGCTGAATTTCAAGTGGAATGCGACGCTTCTGAGACTGAAATTGGAGCTGTGCTTTCACAAGGCATACGCCCCATTGCCTTCTTTAGCAAGGCTCTCAAAGGCAAACAACTCTTCTTGGCCACCTATGAGAAAGAGCTATTAGCGTTGGTCTTGGCTGTAAGGAAGTGGAGGCATTACCTGTTCGGGCAAAAGTTCTTGATGAGAACCGATCAACAGAGCCTCAAGTTCTTATTTGATCAGAGGATGGGGACACGCATGCAACAACAGTGGGTGTCCAAACTCATTAGGTTTGATTTCACCGTGGAGTATAGAAGCGGAGCTTCTAATCGAGTGGCTGATGCGCTCTCCAGAAGAGTTAAAGCTGAAGTTGTTACTATCTCTGTGCCGATAACTAATTGGCTGGAGAAGTTAAAGAACGAGCAGACCCAAGACCCACATGTCATTGATCTCCTCCAAAAGCTTTAGGCTAGGCAGGTCGACTCCATCAAGTATTCCACCAAGAACGGGTTTTTATTTTACAAGGGAAGGTTCTATCTATCTCCTCAATCTCCCTTTAAAGCTAAAATTCTTTCATTCTTTCACAACAGTCCTATTGGAGGCCATAGTGGCTATCACAAAACATATCAGAAGGTGAAACGAAAATTCTTCTAGCCACATCTGAAGGAGGAACGCAACTACATCCGTGAATGTGATCCGTGCCAGCGTACTAAGGTAGAGATTGTGCATCCGACTGGTCTTCTACAGCAGTTGGAGACACCTGCCCATATTTGGACTTCTATGTCGATGGATTTCATCGACGGCTTACCCAATTCACAAGGCAAAACAACTGTGTTAGTGGTGGTGGACCGGCTATCAAAGTATGCTCACATTATAGCCATAGCTCACCCTTATACGGCAGTGACGGTAGCACGGCAATTCCTCGATCATATTTTTAAGCTACATGGAATGCCGACTTCCATTGTCAGTGATCATGATGCGGTGTTTCTCAGCAACTTTTGGAAGGAGTTCTTTAAGTTGCATGGCACTAAGTTTAACATGTCATCGGCTTACCACCACCAATCCGATGGCCAGACGGAAGTGGTTAACAAATGCTTAGAGCAATATTTGAGATGCTTCTGTGGATTAAAGCCCAAGGAGTGGGTCAAGTGGCTATCAATGGCTGAATTTTAGTATAATACGAATCATCACTCTTCAGCAGGCATGACTCCTTATCAGATAGTGTATGGCATTCCTCCTCCAAGGCTTTTATCATATGTCTAAGGCACTACCAAGGTAGAGGCAGTGGAAGAAGCACTCCGCAGCAAGGAGGAGATCATACGGACTCTCAAGGGCACAAGATCGAATGAAATCTATGACAGATAGGCATCGAACAGAGCATAAGTTCAACGTCGGGGATTGGGTATTCTTGCGTCTTCAATCATACAAGCAACAATCAGTTAACTTCAGGGCTAATCTCAAGATAGTTCACGGGTATTTTGGGCCATACAAAATATTGCAAAGGCCTATCGCCTGGAGCTCCCTCCTTAATCCAAAGTTCATCCAGTCTTTCATGTTTCCTATCTCAAGAGAAAACTAGGTGAGAATACCATTGTCCAGACCAATTTGCCTAATACAGATCAAGGGGCTCTCTACATCTTGAACCGGAAGCAATCCTGCAACGAAAGATGGTGAAGCGACAGAACTATGATGTAACACAAGTCTTAGTCTGCTGGAAGGGATTAGGTGAGGAGAACGCCACATGGGAGGACTACCATAGACTCCGAGAGACGTTGCCAAATCATCGGCTCGAGGACAAGCCGGATTCTGAGCGGGAGGGAATGTGACATGCCCACGTTACGTTACTGTGCCCTAACATGCTGCGCCATGCATGGCGAGTGGTCATCTACGTGTCTTATATTTGTTCACAGTTCCCTACATAAGTGCAATGACTAGCGCCCACTTAGGCGAGAGTTCATTACAAGGTCTAGGATAGTTTGTTTGCATTTTCCGTACGTGTCATCTACTGCTGTATTCATGAGAGTAGTGGTGTTAGTTTTCTAGTTTGCTTGGTCTTGATCTTGAGTTAGTTGTAACCCCTTCCTCCTTCTACGGGAGCAAGAGATCTATTTATTTCAGTAATAGGAAGTGGGCTGGGGAACAAAAAAATCCAAAACACTTGTTAAGAAAGGAGGTAGGAGCTTCCTCGAACTAGCTCCAGTCTTTGTTGTCTCTCAAACCACATGCATTCACCTTCACCACTTCACTTCTACTCTCTCTACCACACCACCCTTCTGATGTAGCTCTTAGGCCCGTACCAATTTATTAATTTGAATGTTTATGTGAAAGCTTTAATATATTAATGGCATCTTTGCATAGAGGCAACCATAGCGCTTGAATTTTATAGATGTTGTATCCCTTGATGAGTAGTACTTTCACTTTGCAAAGATAGCCACTATATTTTCACTTTGTAGGATAAGAACAGTTTTTGTTTGTATCTACAGGAATGGCCGCTTTTGTTTTTTCTTAGACCAAAATGCCCCTTACAATGTCATCCCAATTCAGCTTGCGTAGAAAGAGAAAAAGGTAGGCAACGGATAGTGGGAACTAGGTTGTTTGAAATATAGTGGTTCAAATTTTGAAAGTTTGGAAAATCAAAGAAAAACCACTGAAAAATAGTTCGTACCTCCAAGAATAAAGAGATTTAGGTTTACTCAGTTTGTCCCATGTGGTCTGTTGATCTAGTGAGTTTGAGTCCTATCTTCTCCCTTTAGTCACCTAGATCTAGAGACAAGTAAGAGGATCTAGATTCTTGCTCAGTTGCACATGTATTCTCCACTTGGAATTTGCACTTTCTATTCAAGTGAGCCACAAAATTGTTCAAGAAGATGCCTAGCATGTAAATCTCAGCCTATGTTCTGTTCCTTAGGATTTTGGGTTATCATAGTCTTTTTAGTTTGATGCTCTTATTTTCTTTGACTAATTCACAAGTCACAGGCCATGGAACACCGTCGTTGTAGTTCCACATGTTTTTTTAATAGCTCCCCCCGCCCACCTCCTTTACTTTGCCAGGCTTGGGGCTCAGATGCCCAATATTTGCCAATTGTCAACATCATTGCTTGTGCATGGGTCTTATCTCAAATTGTTTATGAATCGATGCACAATTTCAGAACAATCGACATCATCTGCGGACGTTTTCGAATTTTGTACAAATCACTGCCCTAACTAATTACTGTTTTTCGATTAGTTTCAATTGATGTGATTTATAGGCTATGAGTAATTCTTCCTATTGTTTGTTGCCACACATCTTATTAAGTTCGCATCCGTCATGTACTATGTTGCACATTCTTGTAGGGTCTAATGCGTCAACCTATAGGATTTGACACACTATCACGGTGTTTCTCTTCACATGAACATTTTCTCATTCTCCGATATAGGATGATTTTTTTTAGCTATTGCAGAACAGTGAGATGCGCATTTTTTGTAGGCTTGATTCATACTTTAAACACCTTCATACCCATCAATATCTATTTAGGCACTTTAATGCAATAGCTTCTTCTTTCAAAGATGATTGATGGCATCCAAAAATCTGGTTGCAGGTAGCAAATAGTTGTCTAAAGAGTAGGGCTTTGCAAGCCCTAACCCCTTGTTCACTAGAGTCGGCATCTAGCAGAGAAGATCGGTGTGGAGAAGGTGGGTATGAAGACCAAGGTGCCTATAACCAAGCCAGCAAGGATGACAATAATGGTTGTATTACCGACTTAGTTAAGGAGTGCAGATAGGCTGGTGGGAAGAATGAGGTGCAAAATGATGGAACAGAGGCAGTGGGTAAGTAGGGAAAGGATGCTTGGAAGGAGGGGAAGAAGGAAACTAGAAAGTAGGGGAAGAAGGGGCCAAGAAATGAAGGGAAGAAGAAGGCAGAAAAGGATGGAATGAAGGGGCTAAGAAAGGAGGGTAAGGAGTGGCAAGAAATGATGAGAGCATCACTACGTCTAACAAGGATCCAACCCATACCCATCCACAAAAAATGATGGGTCTAACTCATCCACATCCAACAAGGAAGGTTCCCACACATCCTCCTCTACTTTGGCAGTCGTCGGCCCTCCCCCTCAGACATGAGAAATTATACCCTACGCCCAGTATACCAACTCAATGGTACATTGGGCCAATTCATTTCCGCCATTTGGACATTCTGGCCACCTCATCATAAGAAAAAAAAAGGAAGTGAGCATTCTACCCCCTCTCCCAAGCAAATGGAACCCTCGTCGAGCACTCCGCCCCTTCTCTCTTGAGTGAACAAAATACTCCTCCCAGCTAGCACTACTTGTGTCCTGATCTTGATCTTCCCTTGAGCATCCTCTGCCCTCCGAGCGCCACTCTTCTACGCCCTCCATTTCTCAAGAGTCACTCTACTCTATTCTCTATCACAAGCGTCGCTCTGTCCACTCGACCCATCTTCCCCTTTTCCAAAACCTGGGGTCCTAATCTTCACATTTGTTTGCTTAACAAATGTGGATCTTGGAGCTAGCCAATGTTGGAAGGAAGAGGATAGCAGTGGTGAAGCGAGAGTGAAGAGTCGAACCCATTGATGAGAGCACAAAAGTGTGATCTAGACATCACTTAAATTAGTATTATTGCTAATAAATAATGATAGAAGTGCTGTATTAATATTATATTTTTGTGGGGTGCAGGTGATCAGAACCACTTCATCGCAGCTTCATTTTTCTGCAAGCCTAAGCATCTGCAAGCCGGCATCTATTCCACGTGTCCGCCCGCGTGGAAGAAACGAGCATCCTCCTCTTTCCCCGTTTCAAAGGCTTTTGGAGTTCACAATTTATCTGCACCCACCGCTTCATCCACGTGTTCACCCAGCTCCAATGATCAAGCCCAGCCGTCCATCATCCATGGAGCTTCTTCCGCGAGCCATCCACCATGTCACAGCGCGTCCTAGCATCAACAAAGCATCCGAATCCAGTGATCACATCCAAGTTCCCAGCGATTTCAGCTCTCCCGAGATCCCAGCAATCGTGATTCCGATCCACCCGCGCTTCCCAGCATCTTCGAATCCTTCCGCGATGGAACAACAGAGAATCCCAAATCCCGCGATGCATTCCAAAGCTTCCACGATCCAGCTTTCCAAGCATCCCAGATTCTGCCTCATCCGCGAAGATCCCAGCGTCCGCATGGAGTTTCTTCCGCAAGCCATCCACGGTTCAGGTACCACGCACCCTAATCGAGTCCGTGATTCCGGCATCCCGTGATTTCAGCATCGGCGATCAACTCCCGTCTGCGTCTTAGTTTCATCTCAGCCATCCAAGAGTCTTCATCCTTCGGCATCAGAATCCACCCGTTGATCTCCACCGCGAGAGATCAGGGAACATCGCTGGCCCAAGAGTTTGTGAACTATATGAGGCTCTCTCGGTCAAGGCTGGGGGATCTGTCATTCGAGAAAAAAAAAACAGAGGAGCTCCCCCTGTCATTAGAGAAAAGAAGAGAGGGAAACAGGGGAGCCCCTGTTAGGGAAACAGGGGAGCCCCTGTTTCCGAAAAAAAAAAGAAAAGAAAAAAAAGGAGTTTTCTTTTATGTTAATGGAGGGCTGATTTCTTAGGGAGGGAGATGGAGGAACCTTTGATGTATTGCTTTTTGAAGTAAACTCTAAACTTTTGCTTTCAATGGTTTATATTTATTGATATGTTCTTGATTCATGTGTAGTTATTTCATAGATAGATCTTTAATGGATTATGATTATTGATATATGGATTGCTTTAGTATTTGATTCGTTGTAGACGTAGAAAGCACGACGGATGCTTAGAAATTGAGTTCATATGTTCATGAAACATATACCATGATTAGATCTATCCTACATTTAATCTTTAATCAAGAACCATAAAGTTTATTCCTTGGATGCAATATCATCAAGGGGGATTCCAGATCCCTACCATCTTTATTTCATAGAACTTTGTTTATTGATATATTATTTTTTGCATTTAATTTCTGAAAATCAAAACATCATTTTAACCCACAAATTTATTCAACTGAAAATTACATCTAAAAATTACGCTAATAATCTATAGATCGTTCCCTGAGGATTCGACCTCGGACTCCCGAGAATTTACTACTTGTGCGATTCTCCTGCACTTGGGAGAACAATTTTATTTTTGCATCAAGTTTTTGGCACCGTTGCCGGGGAACGGCTGATTTATTAGTATAATTTTAGAGTTAATTTTTAGTAGATTTAATTAGTACCTTAGTACTTAATCTTTTTCTTTCGAAAAAAAAATTGAATCTTTATTGCTGTTTTTTTATTCCCTGCACAGTCTGCATCAAACTCTGATATCTGCGTAATCCACCGTCTGCTTGCACTCAAATTTCGTCGGCTGCTGTAGGACACATGTTTCTTTCATCTGAACGGTCGGATTGATATTCTGATACTTTTACGACCATTAAATTAATATAAACTTTGCTGCTGTCTGCTTTGAATTTTCTGTGTTTAATTTTTTTTTTGGTTTAGAATCAGAATTTTATTATCATCATATCTCATTAACCCTTGTTGCTACTTGAAAATTGATAAGAACTTTAAGAAAAGATCAAGGGTAATCATTATAAAAAAAAAAACAAAAAAAAAATAAACAAATAAATAAACTCTGAAATTTTGTATGCTAGGTTGGAATAGGGACAACATTGGACGTCTGAGTCGACAACCTTTTGACAATTCCTTAGGACACATCCTTGAAATTCCTTCGCAGTATCTCACACCTTGTGAGATGGCAAATTTTTCTGATGATGTAGAAAGTCACCATGGTGATGAAGGTAGACCCCCAGTTATGACACTTCGACAATATTTACATCCCACTAGGACTAGTCAACCTTCATGCATGATTATTCCTGAAAATGTGGGACACTTTGAAATCAAACCAGGGGCAGTTGAAATTGAAAATCCACAGGATGGCACAATTTTTAAAGTAAATGGACAAAGATTAAAACCTTTTCTTGAGAATTTTGCAGATGAAGAGGACTCCTTTTTCTTGGGGGAGCCTTCTTATGACTGAACATGAAGGCCAAGGTATGTGTATATTAGTTAGAATTATTATTTTTTCTTTTATTTCTAGTTTTCTTCTTATTTTGTAGGTCTTCTTTTCTGGAAATCAACAGCTCAAGGTATTATTCTTCTGTCTATTATTTTCTCTATTGTCTCTCATATATAGTTTTCTTGCATTTTTTACATTGAGGACAATGCAATGTTTAAGTTGGGGGGAGGAAAATATTTACTGATAAAAAAAAAAACTTGTTTTTGCATTTGATTTATTCTATTACTTTCTTTTCTGAGCAAATGCACATGTATTTTCATATTGAGTATGTGCAACTATTAAGGCAAGGAACACATGCATACTATGATTGATCAGAGACCTATGATTAGATCCCCACACGTGTACTTAATGACAATAGGAAGGCCTCAGGAGTTCATATTTGTTAACTGCATTTTTGTTAGCCTTATCCATAAAAGAAGTATGAGTGTCCTTGTTCGTACCATAAGGTTCATGATTTGGTTTTCATATAAAAATAGAGGTTGAATATCCTGACTAGATTACTTAGGTGCCTTATGATCCGACCTTGGTTGACCTATAGTCACGATGCAGTCACATATATAATAAAAATATTTATATGGTTCAGTCTACCATTTCTTTTCTTGCATAATTATTATTCAAAAAAAAAAAATCCTTATGATGACAAGTCTGGCCTCGTGGCGTAGTCTGGTTCGAGTAATTAAGCCCGAGGGGTGTTTCACCTAATGTCTTGAGCCAACTGGATCGGGGGTCATTGGCTGAAAGCTCGCTACATGGACCTTACTAGAGCCTAATGGGGTTGGATAGCTGTAGTTGTCATGTGTATTGAAAAAAAAAAAAATTGAAATAAAAATAAGCATGAATGAGTTGGTTAGGCTGAACCTAGTGACATGTGGTAATGGCTGGTTTGACTCCATTGTATTGGACCTCTGTGTACCCGGATTGTTTAGTTGGGATTGATAGCTCTGTCTTTATATGCGAACCATTCTTGACAAATTTAGACAACAAGTGATATTCTGAAAATTTGATGGACCAGGTTCTAATAAAGTGTAGAAAATATTTGTGGACTTGAGTAGTGCACCTAAAACTCAGGCGGTGCTCTGTTGTGGTGGAGGTATTAGTACTTTGAGAAAGTCATATGATTTGATGCACTCTACACTTTTATATTTCCTTGCTTTGACAGTTGCCATGCTTGAAAATATATATCAATTAATTACATGTGTATTAGCTTAAGATTTATTTCATATTTCTAGAATCTCATGTCATATCATTCATGATGTTTGTGGGTAGCGTCCCTGAAAACCCTCACGAGACAACACTCGTCCATTAGGATAACCTAGGGGTTTAACGGCTTGTTGCACGTGCTAAGTGCAATCGTGATTCCTACGAAAGTGAATATTTATCTTAATTTTATACAATTAGTTCTAATAAAACATCAAAGGATCAACCAACACTTTTTGCACTCTCATTTTATTATCTGCTCGTTAATTGCTAGAGACTAGCAATAAGCTAGTTGGGGGGTGTGATGAGAGCACAAAAGTGTGATCTAGACATCACTTAAATTAGTATTATTGCTAATAAATAATGATAGAAGTGCTGTATTAATATTATATTTTTGTGGGGTGCAGGTGATCAGAACCACTTCATCGCAGCTTCATTTTTCTGCAAGCCTAAGCATCTGCAAGCCGGCATCTATTCCACGTGTCCGCCCGCGTGGAAGAAACGAGCATCCTCCTCTTTCCCCATTTCAAAGGCTTTTGGAGTTCACAATTTATCTGCACCCACCGCTTCATCCACGTGTTCACCCAGCTCCAACGATCAAGCCCAGCCGTCCATCATCCATGGAGCTTCTTCCGCGAGCCATCCACCATGTCACAGCGCGTCCTAGCATCAACAAAGCATCCGAATCCAGTGATCACATCCAAGTTCCCAGCGATTTCAGCTCTCCCGAGATCCCAGCAATCGTGATTCCGATCCACCCGCGCTTCCCAGCATCTTCGAATCCTTCCGCGATGGAACAACAGAGAATCCCAAATCCCGCGATGCATTCCAAAGCTTCCACGATCCAGCTTTCCAAGCATCCCAGATTCTGCCTCATCCGCGAAGATCCCAGCGTCCGCATGGAGTTTCTTCCGCAAGCCATCCACGGTTCAGGTACCACGCGCCCTAACCGAGTCCGTGATTCCGGCATCCCGTGATTTCAGCATCGGCGATCAACTCCCGTCTGCGTCTTAGTTTCATCTCAGCCATCCAAGAGTCTTCATCCTTCGGCATCAGAATCCACCCGTTGATCTCCACCGCGAGAGATCAGGGAACATCGCTGGCCCAAGAGTTTGTGAACTATATGAGGCTCTCTCGGTCAAGGCTGGGGGATCTGTCATTCGAGAAAAAAAAACAGAGGAGCTCCCCCTGTCATTAGAGAAAAGAAGAGAGGGAAACAGGGGAGCCCCTGTTAGGGAAACAGGGGAAAAAAAAGAAAAGAAAAAAAAGGAGTTTTCTTTTATGTTAATGGAGGGCTGATTTCTTAGGGAGGGAGATGGAGGAACCTTTGATGTATTGCTTTTTGAAGTAAACTCTAAACTTTTGCTTTCAATGGTTTATATTTATTGATATGTTCTTGATTCATGTGTAGTTATTTCATAGATAGATCTTTAATGGATTATGATTATTGATATATGGATTGCTTTAGTATTTGATTCGTCGTAGACGTAGAAAGCACGACGGATGCTTAGAAATTGAGTTCATATGTTCATGAAACATATACCATGATTAGATCTATCCTACATTTAATCTTTAATCAAGAACCATAAAGTTTATTCCTTGGATGCAATATCATCAAGGGGGATTCCAGATCCCTACCATCTTTATTTCATAGAACTTTGTTTATTGATATATTATTTTTTGCATTTAATTTCTGAAAATCAAAACATCATTTTAACCCACAAATTTATTCAACTGAAAATTACATCTAAAAATTACGCTAATAATCTATAGATCGTTCCCTGAGGATTCGACCTCGGACTCCCGAGAATTTACTACTTGTGCGATTCTCCTGCACTTGGGAGAACAATTTTATTTTTGCATCACCCATCTCTGACCTAAGTGTTGCAACGAAACCTAGTAGGTGCTGGCTCGCTCGTGGTACGCAAGGAAGCTTACAATGAAAAAGAGTAGCATGGGGCAAACTGGGTGCATACCTTAGTGGGAGGGGGATAGAGGGAGTAGCTAGCATGATCCTAGTTGAAGGAGAGGAGGGAGACAACAATGAGTAGAGTTATGAGGCTGTGGATCCGATGGCCATGGCAGGTAGAGTAGGGGCCAGTGAAGGAGAGGGATTTAGCAATGAGGGCACTGGCGAGGTATGTGAGAGTGGAGGTGCTAGCTCTGCAATAGCGAAGGGCATGGAAGCAAAGGATGAAGATGAGGGTGAGGAGGGTGGACTTGGCAATGTGGGGATGAAGGAGGGAGGGGGAAGAGTGGGGGTAGGGTTAGCATTTTGAGAGAGAGGAGGTGGAGTTGGGATGGGGGAGAGGTAGTGAAGGAAAGAAGGCAAGGGAAAGGAGGGAGAGGGCGAAGGAAAGCACTCACTTCCTTTTTCTTCCGTAGGAGAAATGAATTGGCCCGGTGTATCGCTAAGCTAGTACACCATGCATAGGATACAATATCTCCCCGTACACTCTAATCATAAGAGCTATGGAGCTCTTCGAGCTCCAATGTCTCACATCATTGCATTTTTTGGTCTCTTATGTTTTGGGTTAGGAAACTTTTGAAGCTATAATCTATTATTCGTAAGAAGTTTTTTATTGTGTCAAATGTTATGTAAACATAAAGTTAATGAAGGAGATTTTATCTACATGTACACATTTTATTTACCTTTCTATGTTGCTATGTTAAAAGTGTTCAATATGTGTAAAGAACATGTATTCAAATTGACTAAGAATGTTGCATCTACATGTCACGCCGCCGATATGAATTCATGAGCTAGGGGTCGCGGTAGCCGCCACATGCTCATTAGGAACTCTCACCATAATCATGCAAGGAAACTCATCATGATATCATAAACAAGCAATGGAATAAAGTTAATTGATTAATATTTAATTTTTTAATTTAAATAACTAAATCAAAGTTAAATATCTCTTAAAATTAATAATATTTTAAAGTCTTTCATCAACTCTAATAAAAATCTAATCTAAATAAAGATGTCAAAATTTTATCTCTAGTTGCTCTCTCATAACAAATCCCCAGGTCAAGCTAATTCCTCGAGTCTGTAAAAATAATAGAAATATAGAATAATAAGCTAGATAACCCAATAAGTAATGAATATTTTAGCTAGATAAGTCAAGCAATAAATATACTAAATCTAAATATACAATACTATTATAAACAATAAGTATACATAGTATAAAGATAATATACTAAAAATAAGTATGCAAAATACATCAATTCAAAACTAAATCTAAATATATAATACTATTATAAACAATATACATGCGAACCTAGTCATTTCAAATTTCAAATTTTGTGCATAAATTAATTTATTACAAAACATCGAGTTCATCTTGATAAGTAGGAACTACGACCATATTTATACCTTATGCCTATGCCTGAACATTAGCTCAATAATAATCAACATGTCACTACATAACCTCTAATGGAAGGGTATCAAAGTACCAACATATAACCCCCATTGGTAGATATTAAAAAGTGACAACATACGATCCCTACTACTAGAGTATTGAAGTAATAATTACCACTCGAAAGGTATCGAAATGCCAACATACGATCTCTATTAGCAGAGTATCAAAGTAATAACCACCACTAGCAAGATATCAAAATGTCAACATACTATCCCTACTAGCAAAGTATCGAAGTAATAACCGCTACTAGCAAAGTATCGAAATGCTAACATATAATTCTTACTATCAATGTATCAAAATGCCAATGTACAATCCCCACTGGTAGGGTATAGAAACACAACAATGTTATAAGTCGAAATTCGTCTTGAATCAAAATTCTTTTCTCAAAAACATCTTTCATGTTGAAAATCAAAAGATTCATAGAACTATGGAAGATCGAAATAAATGGAACATAATCCATATCAAAATCAATACATTTGATCAAGAATTATATATTATTATAGAAAAAGCCATATTCCATAATAGAAAACAATGCATCAAGTTTATAAATCATGAATAATTTGATTAAGAAAATATTTTATAATTTGCTAATAAATTTAAAACAAAAGCTACATTACTTATCTTACGAGTGAAACCAACCAACAAATCCAATTAATTCTAAAAATCTCTCTCAGATCCTAATATTTAAAAATTATATTTTTATAAAAATTTCACCATAATTATTTTTAAGAATAAAATATCTAAGTTCCAACATCCTCACAAGGTTGGCTAAGCAGTAGCGCCCGATATCCAGGTCTGTTTGATCTAGGCCATCCAATTGATCAAGTATAATTCAAGAGTCATGCTAGCATGCAAATAACACTACACAAAATATTAATGATGCAATCTAGCTAGTGATGCTTGGCTTGGTTGGGTAAGGACTATCCGATGGCTATGGGTTAGGTACCTCTATCCGATGGCTATGGGTTAGGTACCTCTTCACCAGGGTTGATCGATGGCATTGAGAAGGGCCCCTTTTTTTTTTTTTCTGAATCCAATGTCCCTGGAGAGAGAGTAGAGAGAAAAATGAAACTCCCCCCTCTTTCTCTCTCTTTTCTGTTTTTTGTCTTCCTTTCCATTGTTTCCTCTCCTTGGCTTATTGGCGAAATAGGGGACTCATGCTCGTCCCTTCTCTAAAACAGGGCAGGGATCGGCGGTGGCCGTGGCGCCGCCGCCTGAGATCCTACAACCAACGATCGGCGGTGGAAAGAAAAAAAGAACAGGGGATCGAGCTTAAGGAAAATGGAGCTTCCATCGAGCTCAACCCATACGCCGGCGATTAATGCTCCAGCAAAAACCAGGAGCCAATGTAGGAGGCCGGTCAAAAACTCTAGCAACAAGCACCGACAGTGGGAAAGGCCGAGAAAAAGAGAAACAAGGCTAGAAATCAGATATAAAAACTAGGAAGTAGGGAGTAGCTTACCATTCGAAATCTGGCGATCCCATGATGAGATCTCCGCCAGCAATAGTGGCTTGACAAAGGGTGAGGTTGGGTGAGGGTGGCGGCACCTCTAACTTACTCCGGCGAGGCCCCGGTGATGCCGGTCGATCAAGAAAAATCCACAAAACAAGGATAGTGTCACTTGGAAGAAAATAAAAGGAAGAAAGGGACTCGGCGGCATGTTTGGCGGTGATGACCTTAAAAGGGAGGGGACGATCTTTAACTACAGTGGAAGGTGTCATCAGGAATCCGCATCGGCGTTGGATTTCCCTTCGGCGAGGATGGTGGGATTCTCCTTCCTCTGTTTCATGTGTCGTGCATGCGCGGCTTCTGTTTTTTTTTTCTTTTTTAAGGGGGAATTGATGGCCGGCCCAGCGTTGGACTGGAACGTGTGGAAAGTCCTTGTTAGACCGAAGATTTTAGTTATGGTCAATGAAATTTTTTTTGAAAGGGTAAAAAATTATTTATTTATTTTTTTATTTTGAACTATTTTTTAAATTTGGGTCGGTCAAGTGGACTGGGCCCAACTAATTTAAAATAGGGTTATCAGACTGGTGGAGAGATTGAGCGCCGAAAATTAGGGCAATGAGTGAATGAGAGATGTGCATCCGTAATAGCATCAACAACCCACCATCCACCGGCATGTTTAGAGGTAACCTATATGTAATATAATTAGCGATTAAAACTCGGGAACCATCATTGGATAAAAACATACATCCACGTAATTAGAAGGATGTAAACAAATGTATTCATCTCATGTGTGCATCAACTAAAATCTATACTTCGGCAAACATTAATTGTTAGAATGATTTGTCCATCTAATCGTAAAGTGTGACATTTAACACAATAAAAATAACCATTATAGACAATATATATGAAAAGGAATCACTCAAACATATGCAAATTAAAATTCAGTACAAACATTAGTGCATTCTGCGATACATTATCTTCCATAACGACTAATTTTGTGTATATATATCACAATATTAGAGTCGTATATACCCTAAAAGTCATGTTTATGCAATTATAAACATTAATTGGACTAATGCATATATTTTCCTTTCCTATAATCATGAACAATATAGGATATGTGTCAAGCATTAGTCTTAGAGCCCGAAAAAAATCCACGAGTACTCCAAAAGGTTTACCCTACTGGGCGGAGTGTTTTTATAGAAGGGATTGGATTGACCAAGGTAATCAAAATTTATCACCGCTATGAATGAGGTTAGGCACCATACCTAGAAAGCTGCTGAGATGGACTGTGAATTCATGGAGTTTCTCCTTTATTAAGGTGATACCTTACATTGACACCCGGGTGTGCCATAATCCCTTAACCTAAAGGATAGAATATCTTACTATATTCTAGGAATCCATAAATTTTTGGCTAAATGTATGTATTGACTATGATATCCTGAACTATATCCTTGATAAGGACCATAGTGGTTTACTGGGTCCAGATGTGAGTTTGGAACAAAGACAGGGTTAGATATATTATCGAGGACTTAGTAACTTGAAATATTTTTGGAAATAATTGTTTTTATAAAAAATATTATTAATAATTGAATTATCTTTAAAAGCATTTCGTGCAAACAGTTTTCACATAAGTATGTTTAATATGATTCAATATTCTAATGGCCTATAATATCGTATGACTAAGTGTTTGACAATGGTATGCTCAACAGTCATGTTGTGGTTCAAATTTGGCCTGAGGGTGACCACACCGGTGGAGTCGAGGGAGCCGCCGGTAGTTGGAAGGAGAAGACGGGAGCCACCTCCTGCGCGACAGCCGTAGACCTGCACAAAGTCTCACCGGTATTTTCTGTGAGGGCCCTCCGACAATGAAGTTAGAGTGGGGTAAATTTGGTCCAGCCAAAAGTTCCTTATAAGTGACATGACTGAGTTATTTATAGTTCTGGTGGATAAGCCCAGGTGGCAGAGGCACTGTTAGCCCTTATCATAAGAGGGTGTGGCTCTGAGCCAGATGGTGCGTAGCTTAGACTGGTTGGTGGCGTGTAGTACTACCCATTCTTGAGAACGGTAGGGTGTTGACAGTCACAGCAGGGTATGGCCGGAGTAGTTAAAGTACCGTTTGACTGTTGAAGGCCGGCTATGGAGATGTGGCACGGTAGTGTTATAATGTATGGCCATGTAGGTGGGCGTAGGCGTGCACATGGGTGTGGTCGTTGGTAAGGCCGAGCTCATTGGAAGGTCGCATCATACGTTTGACAAGGTCGGCTTGATGAGTGCTGAGAGTAACTCGGCTTTCCGGATTTCGAGGTGTGCTCAGTGGAGCGCCCCGAGCTCAAGGATCGGAGCGTACTAATGGGGTAGGCGCCTCGAGCTTGGTCGGGGTCGGTCGGTGAATACTGGAGCCACCCCAAACTTGGTCGGGGGGTCAGCAAATACCTGAAGTTGGTGGAGCTTTTGGAGGAGTTCGAAGTCGAGTTGATTTTGGGCCGAAGTGAGGATTCAATCGATTGGCGTTGATGTTTATTGGACCGAAACCAGGCGGCCTTTTAGCTGTGGGTTGGACAATCCATTTTGTCCCCCATCATTTGACCCCCACTTTCGAGGTCGTGCTGTCCTTCAGATTGGGCGAAGGGAGTAGCCGGGTTTATGATCGCTCGGTCCTTGGCCAGACAATTATGTAGATATGTGTACCGAACTGGGTATGCATGTCAAGGGCCGGTCTCTTCCGGTCGCACTTTGTGAAGTGAATTTGGGTGGATTAGGTTGCCACGTTAGCTAAAGAGGAAGGGGCTACTAGAGTTCTTTTAATGCCTTGCGCGCGTGCTTCCTTTTGAAGTGTCGTTGGGTGGAATACGAGGGGCTTCATCAATGCCTAGCTTTCAAAAGTGCCCGCTATGATGACCGGCCTTTAGTATGACAATCTGGGGGAAAGATTTGTTATGGCAGCTCTGGAGGTTGCCGCGTGGTGAGATCTGGTCATCCTGCCGTTTCGAAAAGTCGATCGGGGTCGTTAAAGCAGGCTATATAAAGCCTTGAGAGGGAGACCTCCAAGATCTCTATTTTTCTTCTTTTCTTTACCTACCGTCACTTCTTTTTCGAACCTTTTTGGAGGTTTGTGGAGCATTCTGGAGTTTTCTGGTGAACCTTTCGGTGGCTTTCCTTTGTCTCTTTTCTTCGGTGAGTCCCTTAGTAGGTGTTCTCATCCCTTGTTGGTCGCTCGGAGGGACTTTCTCTTGTTTTCTCTCTTTCTGTGCTGTGGGCGAGGCAATGGGGTCACCCTCGAGGGCCCTTGTGCTTGGTGCGGGCCCATCTCAAGCTCGGGTTTCTTCGTCGTCGGAGGAAGCCGAGCTCGATGGGAGCCCCGACCCATATGGGCTTAGCTCACTCGTGGTTGGGAAAGAGCTGTCCCAGACTCAGGCACAGTTTTTTATTCTATCGGGGTTCACCTTGGAACTCCCTAGGCCTGGTGCTCGGGTTGACGATCCTCCTGAGGGTCAGATAGGGGTGTACGTGGATGCACTTCGAGCGGGACTGAGGTTTCCCTTGCATGGGTTCGTGAACGAGCTCCTGGCGACTTACTACTTAGTCCCAGCGTAGCTCACTCCAAACTCATGGAGGATGATAGTGGGCTTCCTCGTCCTGTGCCTTGCACATAGCCTACCTCCCTCAGTCAATGTCTTCCGGAGGTGCTTCATGTTGAAAGGTAACTCCGCAGGCAAAGGGTGATGGTATTTTTCTCCCTGGGGAGGCTGCTCACTCTTCCGAGGTGCGCCTTCCTCCATTCATTTTCTCCAAGTAGCCGTAGGAGTTTGAGTCAACCTGGGATACGACACGGGTTACCGTTAATAACAGGCTGCCCAAGTTGTCGCAGCTCGAGCAGGCAACCTTAGATACGCTGCTTTGTTTGGAGGAAACTCCAGGACTCCCTGACTTACTTACTAAGGAGGTCCTGTAAACGTTGGCTTGAGCTCGGCCCATCCTGGGGGTAAGGGCGAAACACTTACTTTGCTTTCTTCTTTTTCTCTTTTTATGTTGAATTGTTACAGAGTTTTCCTTGCCAGAAATTGTAGGGATGCGCCTCGATTCCAAGATTTTAATGGCCACATACCGCAATAAGGCGGTCGCCTCTGATGGAGTTCGGTCTGAGCCGAAGAAGAATGCCCGAGCTGCTTCAGGACCCGGCGCCAAGCGGCACCGGCTTGGGATCGTCATTTCTGAACCTACTCGGCCTGAGCCCGAGCAGGTTACCCCAATCGAAGTAAGGCCACCTCCGCAGGTGGCGGGGAAGGGCGCAGGAAAGCGGACGGTCACGTCACCCGCCAAAGCTCGTAGCGCCAAGAGAGTTGCCCGGTCACCCTCACCGGGTCCCGAGCTTGGAGATAGGCCTAAGGCTCGAGCCTCTTCCATGGTTGCGGCTCCGCCCAGAGTTCGGCCCGCTCCCTCGGAGTCCGAAAGGAGACCGTTCCATCCTGATTGCCAGCTGTTCGAAGATGATGCAGCGCTGCAATCAAGCAAGGTTGCACGTGAGGTCGTGCGTTGGGCCTCGCTCCCGTGCGATTGGGCCAAGTTGGTGAGCTCGGACTACCCAAGGTCGTCTACGATGCATATACTACCGTTGTCTCGGTAAGCGATGCTACTTTTGCGTAGATACTTGACCTCAGCTTACTCTTGTCTTCTTGTGCCAGATGATGCATTTGGTCGATAAACTGGAGATCGCCACGACCAACTCCCGAAAAAAGATTCGAGATTTGCGGTCGAACGTAGCCTTCAAGAAGCAGCAGAGAGAAGAGGCCGAGGCCCGCGTCGAGACTGAGCTCGTCCGAATCAGGGAGATGGAGGCCGAGCTCCTCCAGGTGCGATCGACCGTCGAGGGTCGCATTTTGGAGCTGGAGTCTGCACTAGCCGACCAGGTGTGCAAAGTCGAAGCTCTGGAGCAGAAGGCTGAGGAGCTTGGCCGACTTGCAAAGGAGCAGGTTTCAGTGGCTATCTAGAACTTCCATGAGTCCTGTGGAGTGATTGATTAAAACCCCATTTGATTTTGATGAGCTCAAAGCAATTGAGTATATCTTGTGATTACTAATGAATTCAATTGAGTGTTTCAGTGAAAATCCTGTCCAAGTGTTTCTAGACTTGGTTCATAGTATTTTGGATAAGTTAAGAAGTCTGCATGAACCAATGTCTGAGACTCGAGTCGACTCCCGAGTATCACGAGTCGACTCCAAGCGTATCAAGTTCACTGGCACGAGCTCGAGTCGACTCCAGATTAGTACGAGTCGACTCCGACTAAGGTACACAAAGAAAAGTCAGAAAGCAGTTTTTCGGGTCTGAGATTCGAGTCGACTCCAGTGGAACGCGAGTCGACTCCGATGGTTGGCAGGTCGACTCCAAAGAAAGCATGAGTCGACTCTCAGCGGAACACAAGAAAAAAGTCAGAGAGCATTTTTGGGACTCTGAGATTCGAGTCGACTCCGAGACTGAGCGACCATCGACAGACAGAAAACCATGTTACTGCCTCTGAGATTCGAGTCGACTCACATACAGCTCGAGTCGACTCCATGACAAGCTACACGTCAAAAGGCAGAAGACCAACTTTCGGAAACTGAGAGCCGAGTCGACTCCAAGGAGGTTCGAGTCGACTCCAAGACTGGATGAGCCAAACGACAGAGAATCGAGAGTTCGGGCTCTGAGATTCGAGTCGACTCCCAGGACAGTCGAGCCGACTCGAGTGGACAAAATTCAAATTTGGATCCACGGACTTCAGTGGATGAGCCGACTCCAAAAATTGCCAGGTCAACTCCAGAAGTTGGCGAGTCGACTCCAGGTCAAGACGAGTCGACTCCCAGTCAAGACGGCAACTTTAATTCAAATTTGGAACAGTTGCCGAGTCGACTCCGGAAAAGTGTGAGTCGACTCCTGCTACAGCCGAGTCGACTCCTGATCGCGCGAGTCGACTCCAACCCACCAACGGTCATATTGTCAGGCTGCGCAGAGTGTGCAGAACGGCCAGAAAAAGCAGAGTAACGGCTAGTTTCCGTGGGGGTTGGCTTAAATAGCCACAGAAGACTGTAGCAAGGCAAGAGAACAGATATTCCACTCCAAGCATTCAAGTTTTCAAGCTCTCCAAGTGCTCTTAAACGAAAAAGGGGAGATCTGCATTTACTGCTCCAACAACTTCTTCCCAACAATCAAAGCTTCCTCCTCCTGCATTCAAGTCGACCACTCTTTCAAGAGGAGACCGGAGTTCCAGAAGCCATACCTCTTCACCAGCTTAAAAGCGTTTGAGGGCTTCTAACTCCTTTACGATTATATTGTCTTAAATCTGCTTTTTGAGAAGCTATTTTCTGTTTTCTTCTATCTCTTGTATTTACTTGATTCAATCGGGGGATTGAATCAAGGGGTTTAAGGTTGGTTGGTGAGCCAAGTTAAAACCAACGTTTGTAAGGGTTTGATTGTGAGCCCGGAAAAACAATCGGGGTTGGTTCTAGTCGGTGAGCCTGGGAAAACCGACCGAGTTCGTTGTGAGCTCGTAAAACAACAAGTTTGGTTGTGAGCTTGCAAAACAACCGGCTGTAATCCAAGGGGGTTATAGTGAAATTCCCAAGTGAGACTTGGGGAGTGGACGTAGGAGCAAGGGTTAGCTCCGAACCACTATAAAACTTTGTGTTTGTAGTGCATTGTCTCTCATCTTCTTCCCCGCACATTACTCACAGCACTAGGCTTTAATTAAATAACTTGCTATAGCTTTTAATTAATCATCCACTAAGTTTTAATTAGCCAAATTATATTAAAAACCCAATTCAACCCCCCCTCTTGGGTTGTCTATCTGGGCAACAAGTGGTATCAGAGCCAAAAACTCTTCCACTCAAGAGTTAAAAGATCAAAATGACAACCCCATTTGGATCTTCTCACATTGAGGGTCAGTCCACCCAAAGACCCCCTTTCTTCAATGGATCTGACTACTCATACTGGAAGGCTAGGATGAGAATATTCATCCAAGCCCAAGACTATGAGATGTGGTCCATTGTAGTAAATGGGCCATACATCCGATCCATATACGTAGATGGTGTTAAGGTACCTAAACTTGAAATGGACTGGGATGAACATGACATGAGGAAGGCACAATTAAACTCTAAAGCAATGAATGTCTTCTATTGTGCCTTAGACCGTAATGAATTCAATAGGATTTCAACTTGTAATTCAGCAAAAGAAATTTGGGACAGACTTGAAGTGACCCATGAGGGCACGAATCAAGTCAAGGAATCCAAAATAAACATCTTGGTTCATAAATATGAACTATTTAAAATGGATTCAAATAAAACAATCACATCCATGTTCACTAGGTTTACTGATATTGTCAATGGCCTAAAAAGCCTTGGCAAGAACTATACTAACAGTGAGCTTGTCAGGAAAATCCTTCGGTGTCTACCGAGGTCGTGGAAAGCTAAAGTGACAGCAATTCAAGAAGCCAAGGACTTGAACAAGCTACCACTTGAGGAGCTTCTTGGATCCCTCATGACGCACGAGCTCACCATGAAACAACACAACGAGGAAGAGTCCTCCCATAAGAAAAAGGTAATAGCCCTTAAATCTACTTCTTCTAACAAGGACTTGTCTTGCAGCAGCAGCAGCGAAGAAGAAGAAGATGAGGAAGATGGTGGTGAGGCTCTTCTTGTGCGCAAGTTCAAGAAATTCATCAACCACAAGAAGTCTTATCATCAAAGGAGAGGCCCCTCAAATTCCTACCGGAAGGACAAAGGTAAGGAAAGAGAAAATGAGGGGATTGGTTGTTACGAGTGCAAGAAGCCGGGTCACATAAGAGCAGAGTGCCCCTTACTGAA
Source organism: Phoenix dactylifera (assembly GCF_051530095.1). Taxonomy (NCBI): domain Eukaryota; kingdom Viridiplantae; phylum Streptophyta; class Magnoliopsida; order Arecales; family Arecaceae; genus Phoenix; species Phoenix dactylifera. The sequence continues at coordinate 39,909,179 of NC_143193.1, forward strand.
GAAGGGGAGTAAATACAAGAAGAAAAAGGCACTTGTGACTACCCTATCGGACTCCGACTCATCATCCTCCTCATCAGATGATGAACAAGAAGAGAAGGCCAATTTCTGTTTCATGACCAACGAAAACGAGGTAACTTCCGACACGCATCCTGATTTTTCTTTTGATGAACTTTATGATGCATTTAATGAACTAATGGTAGAATATAAGGCTATAAATCTTAAGAATAAAGAACTGAAAATAACTAATCAATCATACCTACATAAATACGATAAATTAGTTAAGGATAAGGATTTAATCACCAAAGAAAATATAGAACTTAAAACAAGCAACCAACTTTTAACTCAAAAGACCAACACCTTAACTAAAGAAAATGAAAAACTAACTAAGGAATTTTCAGAACTTAAAAAATATAAACAAACCTTAGATAAGGATCTTACTAAAGAACTTAATGATCTAAAAGCCGAAAATCAGACACTAACTAAAGAACTTAACAAATACAAACCCTTAGTTGAAAGATTTACCTATAGTTCTGAAAAATTAAACATGATACTAAATAGTCAACGTGCAGTGTTTAATAAAGCCGGTTTAGGATATAAACCAAGGAATAAGCAAAAACTTCTTAGTAACTTCTTTGTTAAAGCTGGGGAAACAAAAACTAAGAAAATAACCTGCTTTTGTTGTGGTACAGTAGGCCATAAAGCAAATGTATGTAATTTTAGAAAAAGTAAAACTAAAAGAAAAATTAAAAGGGTATGGGTTCCAAAAGGAACCAACTTGACTAACCATGAAGGACCCAAGAAAACTTGGGTACCTAAGATGACATGATTTGCTTGTGTAGGAGTGTCTTGCAGCCAAGGTCAACAAAAATTGCTGGTATTTGGATAGTGGCTGCTCAAGGCACATGACGGGTGATAAAGACCAATTTTTGACCCTTGAAGCTAAGAAGGGAGGTGCTGTGACGTTTGGAGACAACAACCAAGGTCACATCATTGGTATTGGTAAAGTTCAAATCATCCCTTCTACTTTTATAGATAATGTTAGATATGTTGATGGTCTTAAGCATAACTTGTTAAGCATTAGTCAATTATGTGACAAAGGATATGATGTTATGTTTAAACCATCACTATGCATTATAACAAATACTAATGATAATAGTTTAGTTTTTAAAGGGATTAGACGTGGAAATGTATATGTGGTAGACCTAGAAGACCTTGCAAAACATAACCAATGTTTAGTTGTTAATGAAACTAAAGATAATGATGCTAGTTGGTTATGGCACCGTAAGTTAGGTCATGCAAGCATAGACACAATAACTAAATTAGTTAAAAGAGATTCCGTGATAGGTTTGCCAAAGTTAAAATTTGAAAAGAACAAAATCTGTGAAGCATGTCAATTTGGCAAACAATCTAGGAATTCTTTTAAACCCATAAAATGTGTCTCTACCTCTAGGCCTCTAGAATTATTACACATGGACCTATTTGGTCCAACTAGAACAACAAGCCTAGGTGGAAATAAATATGGTCTAGTCATAGTAGATGATTACTCTAGGTACACATGGGTCATGTTCCTAGCGCATAAGGACCAAGCATTTTCTATGTTTAAGAAGTTCCATAAGGAAGTAACAAATGCTAGAGAGTCTTCAGTCATAGCCATTAGAAGTGACCATGGTACCGAATTCGAAAATCAATTATTTGATGAATTTTGTAGTAAAAAGGGGATAACCCATAATTTTTCTGCACCTAGGACACCACAACAAAATGGAGTTGTGGAAAGGAAAAATAGAACTCTAGAGGAAATGGCTAGAACGATGTTATGTGAAAGTAACCTCCCTAAGTACTTTTGGGGAGAAGCCATTAATACTTCCTGCCATATATTAAATAGAGTTTTATTAAGACCCATCATAAAGAAAACACCATATGAACTGTGAAAAAACAGAAAACCAAAAGTTAATTACTTTCATGTTTTTGGATGTAGGTGTTTTGTCCATAATAATGGGAAAGATAATCTAGGAAAATTTGATCCTAAATCTGATGAAGGAATATTCTTAGGTTATTCTACAACTAGTAAAGCCTATAGAGTCTTTAATAAAAGAACCCTAGTTATAGAAGAATCTATACATGTTGTTTTTGATGACTCTAGTGACATCTCATCTAGTAAGAAGGTTAATTTTGATGATGATATTGAAATACTTGAAGAAAAGATAGATGAGGTGGGATTACAAGATGGTAATCAAAAGTTGATTGAAGGAGAATCATCAAACTAAGAGCCTATAGTGGATCATGGGCTAACTAAAGCTTGGAGGTATGCTCACGGGCATCCTAAGGAACTAATTCTAGATGATCCATCACAACCGGTTAGGACTAGAGCATCTCTTAGAAATTTGAATAACCATCTAGCTTTTGTTTCACACTTTGAGCCCAAACATATAGAAGAAGCCGAAAATGATGTAAATTGGATAAATGCAATGCAAGAAGAACTAAACCAATTTACTAGAAACAAAGTGTGGGATCTAGTAGAGAGACCTTCTGAATATCCAATAATAGGTACAAAATGGATATATAAAAATAAACTAGATGAAAATGGAATTGTTATAAGGAATAAGGCTAGACTAGTAGCAAAGGGTTATAATCAAGAAGAAGACATAGATTTTGATGAAACCTTTGCTCCCGTAGCTAGACTTGAGGCGATTAGACTTCTATTAGCATATGCATGCTCTAAGGACTTCAAGCTATATCAAATGGATGTAAAAAGTGCTTTTCTAAATGGGTTTATTAATGAGGAGGTGTATGTAGAACAACCTCCTGGTTTTGAAAATCATCAATACCCTAATCATGTGTATAAACTGAACAAAGCACTTTATGGATTAAAACAAGCACCTAGAGCATGGTATGAGAGACTTAGTAAATTCCTATTAGAACATGAATTCTCTAGGGAAAATGTAGACACAACATTATTTCTGAAAAAGCAAAATAAAGATATGTTATTAGTACAGATTTATGTTGATGATATCATTTTCGGTGCTACTAACAATCGCCTCTGCGAAGAGTTTGCTGATTTGATGTAGAGTGAGTTTGAGATGAGCATGATGGGAGAGCTGAATTACTTCCTAGGGCTTCAAATCAAACAATCTGAAGGAGGCATCTGCATCAATCAAGCAAAATATATCAAGGAGATGCTCAAGAAGTTTGATATGGAGGGAAACAAGTCAATCAGCACCCCCATGAGCTCATCATGCAAGTTAGACCAAGATGAATCAGGTAAATCTGTAGATCAAAAACTTTATAGAGGTATGATAGGTTCTTTACTGTATCTTACTGCAAGTAGGCCTGATATTATGTTTAGTGTGTGCATGTGTGCTAGATATCAGGCTAATCCTAAAGAATCACACCTAGCTGCAGTTAAGAGAATCTTTAAATACTTAATTGGAACTAAGAACATAGGGCTGTGGTACTCTAAAGAATCTAGCCTAAACTTAATAGGGTACACAGATTCAGACTTCGCTGGATGTAAGCTTGATAGAAAAAGTACCAGCGGGTCTTGTCAATTTCTAGGAGAAAACCTAATCTCATGGTTTAGCAAGAAACAAAACTCGGTTGCATTATCCACTGCAGAAGCTGAATATGTTGCAACCGGGAGTTGTTGTGCTCAAATCTTATGGATTAAACAACAATTAGAAGATTATGGCATTAAACAAGATAAAATTCCCATTAATTGTGATAACACAAGTGCCATAAATCTAACTAAAAATCCAATTCAACACTTAAGAACTAAACACATTGAGATAAGACATCACTTCATAAGAGATCATGTATTGAATGATGATGTATCACTCCAATTTGTGTGTACTGATAATCAATTAGCAGACATTTTTACAAAACCCCTAAGTGAAGAGAGGTTTAGTGTGCTTAGAAGGGGATTAGGAGTGATTGATCCATCCTAGTGGGAGTTTTTCACTAGATTAATTGATTTTGATGATTAGAATGAGGTTAAAATAGAGTTTCTATGCAGTGATCATCAAATCAGTCCTTAATTAAGTGATTTTCCCTCATTTGGCACGATTATGGCATGGTTTTTAGGTGCGTGCCAAGGTTAGAGACGACTCGAGTAAGTTTCAGAGCCGGCTCCTAAGGGGGAGTCGACTCGCGCATTAGCGGGAGTCGACTCGCAAAGTTGGCAGCTGAGGGGGAGTCGACTCGCACACTGTCGGGAGTCGACTCGAAGTCTACATGCGCTAACAGAGAGTCGACTCGCGCATATTCTGGAGTCGACTCGAGGTCGAGTCGACTCGCGACTCAGGGGAGTCGACTCGCAGTCGGGATCCGACTTTTTAACCCTAGGTTTGTCGTTTCGCAAACACTTTTCCTCAAGCCGCCACTGTTCACAAAGCCCTAGAGCCGACTCCTAGGTCATCCCCGATCGTCTCCAAGCCCTTTTCCCGTCGATTCTTCGCCGGACATTGAGTTTCCGTCCGTTCCTAGGTCATTTCCGGTCCGTCCCGAGCTTCCTCTATCGGTTCTTCACCGTCCTCTAGGTATTTTTCTTCCCGTTTAGGTCAAGATGCCTCGTAAGACCGTCGTTAGGAAGAGGTCCCGTCCCGAGGCCGGTCCCGAGCGACGCTCCAAGGCGCGGCACGATCCCGCGAGGCAACCACCTCCGGATCGTTCTCCGCCTAGGGTGGTTCTCGTTAGGCCGTTGGCCGGGAAGGCCGTCACCTCCGGGAGGTTTGTCGATTTCGACTATCTCTCCCGGGAGGGGTTCACCATAGGCGATAGGCTTAGAGCCTAGGGCCTAGAGTACTTCCTCACCTTGGACCTTCCCACCTATCCTGGCCTAGTTCAAGAGTTTTACAGTACCGTCCATCGAGGAGATGGAGGTATCGAGGGTACGGTAGTAGGTGTCCCGTTGCGTGTCACAGAGGACCTCATTGCCCATATCCTTCACCTTCCATTAGTAGGGGTGGCTCCCGCACACCCTGAGGATAGAGTTGCGGCCCTTACGGTCGTCTTAGGGCATCCACCTCAGTCCCCCCTAGATGAGGTATCTGCTAGCTCACTTCCTATTGAAGTGAGAATCCTTTTGAGCATTCTGTCCAGGTCCATCTTCCCTAAGACAGGGAGATTTGATTTTGTGAATGAGAGGGACTTAGCTATTATGTCTTATATCCTTCAGGACACCCCGATCAACTTCCCAAAGCTCATTTATAGGTATATGTGTGAGCCCCTAGATAGACCTAGGCTCTCACTCCCATACGGGATGTTATTCACTCTTCTTTTTAGGCAGTACGAGATTCCCATTCCTGAGAGGGAACCCTCTCGTGCCTTGCGATGGACTGATCGCTTGTGTACGGGGACTATGCACAGGATGGGATTTCGGAAGAGAGAAGGGATCTGGGTTAGGAAGTCTACTCTCACTGCTCAGACCACCAGACCATCACCCAGTCCTAAGCCAGATTCAGACTACCCAGACCTTCCAGACCATCCAGACCTCCCATCCACTCCTCCTGCTCCTACCACCTTTGCCGGACCTTCCTCCTCAGCTACACCATCTATGGAGGTTCGGATTGATCCAGAGCAGCTCCGGGAGCTGCGGCAGGAGATCGTCCGAGATCTGAGGGACGAGCTGCTTCGGGAGCTCCGAGGTGCGGTGCCTGCTCCCACTCCTGCACCCGTATCTTCTCAGTTGGTCCCTTCCTTGACAGCCGTGACTGACATGACGGCTCATGTACGGGAAGAGATCTACAATATCCGGAGTTTGGTCCAGGCCCAGTTCCAAAGCATGAATGAGGTCACGAGCTCCACTCGACAGATGCGAGAGGAGATAGGTCATGACATGCACACCACCACCGAGGGGGCCGAGCGCTTGTCGAATGTACTCATCGACAAGCTGGACGCACTACAGACATCGGTGACTGGGCTTCAGGCGTCGGTGACAGAGCTCTCCACTACACATAGCAGAGCCACCACGTCTATTATCACGCAGCTCGGACATGTGACAGATGCAGTCACCCTCCTCATGGAGCAGAGCCGATTGAGAGGAGGAGCACCATCCTCGAGAGGAGGTGCCACATCCTCGAGAGGGGGAGCCTCATCCTCGAGGAGGCCATAGATGTTTTTGTGTGATGTATTGTTTTACCTTACTTATTGTATGCTCAAATGTATTCACATTCATATCAATACAATGAGTAGACATTTTATCTTCAATTATGTGCCATTTGATGTGCCATTTGTTGATTGTGCCATTGATTGTATGTGATTACCTCCCTTTTGGTATGATGACAAAAAGGGGGAGAAATATGTATAAAATATGGTAAAATATGTAAAAGGGGAGAAATATTGAAAAAACTATGTAAAAGAAATCAATGAAAATAAATAAAACGATAAACTCTTAAAAACACACACAAATTTGTTCTAAGTGGATTCGGTACCTCGAGGCTCATTATCTCTCTTTTGGGGCTCCTAATGGAGTAATCTCCAGAATCTATTCAAGGGATATTCGGAGATTAGCTGAATCCTACTCAAGAACAAATTGACAGATTTTTCCTCTAAAAAGATAAAATTCAGTTCAAAAAAACTTCAAAGCATGAAGAGGAAATTCAGAAAATCAAAATATAGTTGAATGCATATGTTGAGGGGGAGAATCTGAATTTTAATCAAGCTAAATCATTAATGACATATAAGCCAAACAATTGATTGCATAATATGAAGGCTTATATAATTTCAAATGAAAGGGGGAGCTTTAACTCCGAAATTTAATGTTTCACTCCTTTCAAATTTGGATAAATTAAATTATCAGACATTTGAATTCATTTATGGATTTTACTTCATTGTTTTATGAGCAATTCATTTTACATATACTCAAAGTTTTGTCATCATCAAAAAGGGGGAGATTGTGGAGTGATTGATTAAAACCCCATTTGATTTGATGAGCTCAAAGCAATTGAGTATATCTTGTGATTACTAATGAATTCAATTGAGTGTTTCAGTGAAAATCCTGTCCAAGTGTTTCTAGACTTGGTTCATAGTATTTTGGATAAGTTAAGAAGTCTGCATGAACCAATGTCTGAGACTCGAGTCGACTCCCGAGTATCACGAGTCGACTCCAAGCGTATCAAGTTCACTGGCACGAGCTCGAGTCGACTCCAGATTAGTACGAGTCGACTCCGACTAAGGTACACAAAGAAAAGTCAGAAAGCAGTTTTTCGGGTCTGAGATTCGAGTCGACTCCAGTGGAACGCGAGTCGACTCCGATGGTTGGCAGGTCGACTCCAAAGAAAGCATGAGTCGACTCTCAGCGGAACACAAGGAAAAAGTCAGAGAGCATTTTTGGGACTCTGAGATTCGAGTCGACTCCCGCAGTACACGAGTCGACTCCGAGACTGAGCGACCATCGACAGACAGAAAACCATGTTACTGCCTCTGAGATTCGAGTCGACTCACAGACAGCTCGAGTCGACTCCATGACAAGCTACACGTCAAAAGGCAGAAGACCAACTTTCGGAAACTGAGAGCCGAGTCGACTCCAAGGAGGTTCGAGTCGACTCCAAGACTGGATGAGCCAAACGACAGAGAATCGAGAGTTCGGGCTCTGAGATTCGAGTCGACTCCCAGGACAGTCGAGCCGACTCGAGTGGACAAAATTCAAATTTGGATCCACGGACTTCAGTGGATGAGCCGACTCCAAAAATTGCCAGGTCAACTCCAGAAGTTGGCGAGTCGACTCCAGGTCAAGACGAGTCGACTCCCAGTCAAGATGGCAACTTTAATTCAAATTTGGAACAGTTGCCGAGTCGACTCCGGAAAAGCGTGAGTCGACTCCTGCTACAGCCGAGTCGACTCCTGATCGCGCGAGTCGACTCCAACCCACCAACGGTCATATTGTCAGGCTGCGCAGAGTGTGCATAACGGCCAGAAAAAGCAGAGTAACGGCTAGTTTCCGTGGGGGTTGGCTTAAATAGCCACAGAAGACTGTAGCAAGGCAAGAGAACAGATATTCCACTCCAAGCATTCAAGTTTTCAAGCTCTCCAAGTGCTCTTAAACGAAAAAGGGGAGATCTGCATTTACTGCTCCAACAACTTCTTCCCAACAATCAAAGCTTCCTCCTCCTGCATTCAAGTCGACCACTCTTTCAAGAGGAGACCGGAGTTCCAGAAGCCATACCTCTTCACCAGCTTAAAAGCGTTTGAGGGCTTCTAACTCCTTTACGATTATATTGTCTTAAATCTGCTTTTTGAGAAGCTATTTTCTGTTTTCTTCTATCTCTTGTATTTACTTGATTCAATCGGGGGATTGAATCAAGGGGTTTAAGGTTGGTTGGTGAGCCAAGTTAAAACCAACGTTTGTAAGGGTTTGATTGTGAGCCCGGGAAAACAATCGGGGTTGGTTCTAGTCAGTGAGCCTGGGAAAACCGACCGAGTTCGTTGTGAGCTCGTAAAACAACAAGTTTGGTTGTGAGCTTGCAAAACAACCGGCTGTAATCCAAGGGGGTTATAGTGAAATTCCCAAGTGAGACTTGGGGAGTGGACGTAGGAGCAAGGGTTAGCTCCGAACCACTATAAAACTTTGTGTTTGTAGTGCATTGTCTCTCATCTTCTTCCCCGCACATTACTCACAGCACTAGGCTTTAATTAAATAACTTGCTATAGCTTTTAATTAATCATCCACTAAGTTTTAATTAGCCAAATTATATTAAAAACCCAATTCACCCCCCCCTCTTGGGTTGTCTATCTGGGCAACAAGTCCGGAGAGTATTTGGACGAGTTGGCGGAGGCGGCGTTGGATGCCATGGTTTGGGGTTTTGACAATTGTCAGGACCAAGCTCAGAAATTATGTCCCGAAGTTGATCTCAGCGGTTTATGCTCGTGTTTGGACGATGACGCCGAGGCGGGCGAGTCAGTAGAAATGCACAGATCCGTTATTGGGACAGCATACCTTGTCGAAGCCGCTGCAAAGGTCACGACGACGGCCGCTATCGAGGCCAAGAGTGAAAACCTCTCCCGAAGTTGAGCCCAAGGTGGAACAGGCTGGTTAAGCCTTTGGCTTATCACTTTTTCTTTTTTCTTTGTAAAGTCGGCCACCTAGGGGCCCTTTGTATTTTGTCTAACCTTGAGGTTGGCTTTCTTTGTACTCGGCCCTAGCCCTTTTGATATTAATGATGTCAGCTTTTTCTTCTTCAATTCCTCGTGTCTTTTGTTAAGTTTTTGAACTCACGTTGCCTTGCCTTAGCTATGTACTCAAGTTTGCTCCGTCTCATGTCCGGTTATCAAAAACTGAACCATGATGCTTAGGTTTGTGCCTGGCCTACACAGGAGGAACCACGTAGAATATCCGCCAAAGTTTTTGTGATCGACATTTGCTTTTGATTTTGTAGTCCACCATTCCCGAGTTCGTCTGCTGGCGCACCCTAGGCGCCCGGATCGAGTTTTAGCCCTATTTTAGCTCTCGTATTGTAGCTTAGGGCACTTTTGACATAGACGACTATTGCGAGCGTTGACGATTCCCAACTTTGGAAACTTTCATAAGTTTAAAAGGGGTACTTAGAATCAAGTTAGGCCGCACTCGAACTTTCCACCCCCTGCTCAGATCGGGAATGATTTATGGAAAACCTGCAGACACCGCCTTTCCTCAGCTTTCTGTTGACGCCGCAGGGCATCCCAAGCCAAGCTCAAGGGATAACTTTGTAGATGCCCCCCCACTCGGATTAGGGGCTCACTTATAGATTCCTCCGGAGGGGGGTGCTCTTCCTCGGCTCCTCGTTGACGCCGCAGGGTATCCCGAGCCGAGCTCAAGGGACGACTTTGTAGACGCCCCCCACTCAGATCAAGGGCTCACTTGTAGATTCCTGCGGAGGGGGGTGCTCTTTCTCGGCTTTCCGTTGACGCCACAGGGCATCCCGAGCCGAGCTCAAGGGATGATTTTGTAGATGCCCCCATTCAGATCAGAGGCTCACTTGAAGATTTCTGCGGAGGGGGGTGCTCTTTCTCGGCTCCCCATTGACACTACAGGGCATTCCAAGCCGAGCTCAAGGGATGCTTTGTAGATGCCCTCCACTCAGATCAGGGGCTCACTTGTAGATTCCTGCAGAGGGGGTTCTCTTCCTCGGCTCTCCGTTGATGCCGCAGGGAATCCCGAGCTGAGCTCAAAGGTTGATCTTGTAAACGCCCTCCACTCAGATCAGGGGCTCACTTATAGACTCCTGCGGAGGGGGGTGCTTTTTCTCGGCTCTCCGTTGACGCCGCAGGGCATCTCAAGCCGAGCTTAAGGGATGACTTTGTAGATGCCCCCACTCAGATTAGGAGCTCACATGTAGATTCCTACGGAGGGGGGTGCTCTTCCTCGGCTCCCCATTGATACCGCAGGGCATCTCGAGCCGAGCTCAAGGGATGACTTGGTAGACACCCCCCACTCAGATCCGGGTCTCACTTCGCTTCCGCAGTTGATGAGGCCTCTCTGGATCTTAGTCGACTTTGGGGGAGCGTCCTGGTCCGTTTTTGTATTATGATTATGAATTTGCCATGAAGATGGCCATAATACGCCGAACTAGTGTTAGAAGTATGCCCTAGAAGCCAATTTGGCTGACACATTATTAATTCTAGGATATAATTTTGTACTTGACTATTTATTATTGAATAAATAAAAGGCATCCTTTTCATTCATATTGTTTATGTGTTTATGAATCGTCCAAGGAATTAATAAGATGATGATGCATATTCTCAAGAGTTGAAAATTTGAGCTATGTATCATTGGTGATTAATTTCTAAATGCTCCTGATCGATGGATCATCACGAGGATGGTGATTGATCCGATCAGTGCACACATCACTTTCCTTACGGATGGACGAAACTCGAGTCCACAGTGTAGGGACACTGAAGTGATAATGCAGGTGCTTGTTAGAGAACAAGGGTACTGAGCGTGACCAAGACAAGAAGTCACTTGGATGTCTATCCACTCGTCAGTGACTTGCTTGATGTTGCAGTAGTGTGACTGGTCCTTTGACCTGCGGTGCTTCGGCTACTCACAGTGAGGTTATTGTAGTTTGACTGCACACATACATGGTCTCTAGCCATATGGGACCATGCAGTGTAGATTGGCTGCAGTAGGTTCACTGTAGGAGTAGGGTATGCACCTATATGGAATCTATCGATCTTGGTAGATAAGGAGAGATCCTATGTGATTTATAAGACTGAGTTCGAAAGACCTCGGCCGGGGCAGTATGCACAGTGGAGAAAGAGTTTTCCACTCTCGAACTTAAATCGAATAAATCTTCACATATGACAGACGATGGGGTTTGACGAGTTGTCCATGACCTCCGTCCTGTAGGAATCCACGATAGTAGGACTGTATCATACGATAACTGCACCTAGAGGTTCATCATTCCATTCTGCTGGGTAGCCACTACATGCTGCTAGGTGTCACTGGTGGATGGTGAGACTCACAGGGAATATCATGATGATCGATAAACCCTAATGAGTTGAGTTGGAACTGTTCCAACCCATTGAAAGGAGTTTTCAATGATGTTGTAATAGAGATCGCAATATATCTCACTACCAGTCAGAATAGAACCTATGGGGTCACACACTATAAATATTGACTGGTCCGATGGTTGAAATGTGATTATGAATCACGAGTAATCAATCCGATTGATAATCAGTTGAAGAAGGAACAATGGGAATTAATTAATTGGACTTAAATACAAATCCTACTTGAAGTAGGATTCCTAGAGTCCTAATTGGATTAGAACTGGGAGTCCTACTTGGAGTAGGACTGGAATTCCTACTTGGAGTAGGATTCCTACAATCCTAATTAGATTAGGAGTTTTGAATTAAATTTGAATTCCTACTTAGAGTAGGATTCCCAGAGTCCTAATCGGATTAGGACTTCGGATTCAAATTAGAGTCCTAATTGGATTAGGACTAAATTAAATAAGTCCTAATTGGATTAGGGTTTCTTAAGTCCTAATTAATTATTAATCTAATGAATTATGATGACTCCTAATTTGATTAGGATTGAAGGATTCAATTGAGTCATGGTTCAATCAAATCCTAATTAGATTAGGATTTGAAGGGAAAGCAAATAGGTGCACCTAATCCTTTTTGGAAGAGGACTAGACCACCTTACATTAGACCCTATGCCCTAGTTGATTGGATCAACTAGGGCATGCGTGATGAGGAGAACCCCCTCCCTTGGCCGAAATCAAAGAGAAAAGAAGAGGGGCGTGCGCCCCTCTTCATGGCTCCAAAAGGAAAAACATGAAGCTCCTAACATGTAGGAGCTCCATGTGTCTTTATAAGGAGGTAAAGGGCCAACCCCTAGGGCATTCTTTTTCCTCCTCTTCCAGCCGTGAGCCACCTCTTTCTCTTGGTTTTTCAGCCGCCATCAGCAAAGGAAAAAAGAAGAAGAGGCGTGCACCTCTTCTTGGCCTCCTTTCTTGGTTCCAACGCAGGGAAGAAAAAGAAGGCTGCAGGGGCTTCGTTCCTCTTTCTCTATCCCTCCTTCTTCTTCCTCCTTTCAAGCACATTCAAGAGTTGAAAGAAAGAGAGGAGATCAGCCATTAAAGTTGTCTCTGCAAGGGAGCTAGCACCCCGGGGAGACAAAGAAGCTAGGATCGGTTTTTGCTTCGTGTGGATACCGTAGAGGCCGGACACTTGAACGGCTTCAAGCGAACCTTCTTTCAAAACCACGATCATTAGTTTGCGGTGATCATCTACCTGCACAAAGGTGAAGATCTGATCTTCCTAAAGTTTTTAAAGTTTTTAATCCTTATCTAACTACGAACGGTTTTTGAACAACGTTAATGCGATGAACGGTTGATCCCGTGCATGCCCCTTCCGCTGCATCTGATTTTTTTTAAAATTTTCTGCGGCATGGGCGGGTCTCCAACAGTGGTATCAGAGCCTAGGCCTCGTAGATTACGATTAGGATTATTAGGATTAAGGCATATTAGATCTAAAAATTGAATGATTATGCCTGCTGATTTTTATGCATGCAGATTTTCAGGTTGCAGAATTTTTCTGCATGCTGAATTTTGGTATGCATTGATTAATGATTCTGTTAAGTAATTAATATGATTAAAATTATTTAGAATCATCCCTTACATGATCAGCGACTCATGAGATGAGGTAATCAATTAAGTTTCAGATCTGTAAATTATAATGCATGTGATGCGAATGGTGATGATCATGGATGACCCTTTGTGAATGTGCTGATATGATCTGTGATGTAATCTGTGATGTTATGTGATGACATGTAAATCAATTTTTCAGATGCCTGCGAGCATCTCAAATTCATGTATTAGAGACCTACGTGTCTCATGAAAAAGGGTTGTAATTATTCTTTTATTTTTGAATTTTATCTGGGATGTAATCTGTGATGTATGTTGCACGTCGATGGTTGATCGATGTATGCCTCCTACAAGCTAGCCTTGCGCGGATTGAGATCATAGGTTGATTGAAGATGGATCAAGGAGTTGATTACAATTGAACCTAAGGAATCAAGATCGAGTCAAGAGTTGAAGACGATCAAACCAATTGACGTACATGTGCTTGTACTATGACCCATCCTGGATCCATGATCATCACCAGTTACATTTACTTTTTATATATATGCCTGGATGTTTAATGTTTATGCCTATGCATAGCGGGTAGATGGATGTGTGCATGAGATGCGAGTTGCCAATCGAAAGAGACCTAAACTAAAACCTCCTCAATCAAGTCGAGAGTGAACCAACATGAGCGGGTCATATTAGATTAATTGATCTAATTGGTGTCTAGGAAAGCATGAAAGATGGTTACTTAATTAGGACCTTACTCTCTGAGTAAGGGGAGCCTCCCACCTGCTTACCTGGCCAATTGTTTGATTACCTCTTATGAAGAGCTCAAGTTGCAAACACTAAGACCTGATTAACCAATATTAAGTCAATAGGTCTTCCACTGTAGTAGAGCTGCTAAGGTCTTTCTGATGTTGATTTGTCTCGGCTGGACACAGTGGGCAAGTTGCATCGGAGGGCTGGACCTCTCTATAGACATGAGATGTTGTAGGATAAAGGTGGGGTTGGGCACCAATAACTGTTAGGTGAGGACCCAATGACGATTTCATTTCTACGGTTATACGGTGGGTCTGACTTAACTAAGGAATGGGACCAATAACTGTTAGGTGAGGTCTTCATGACTTAGAGACTAAGTAGCACTGCAACATGCTTGAGAAGCATTGTACAAGAGTTGTACACTCATCTATTCATGTGTCACCAATAACTGTTAGGTGAGGTGGCATGTAAATCGGTGGGACCACAGTACCCACTAGAAACCCTAGTCGTGTAGGATTTCCGTTTTCCTACCAGGGGAGTGTGAAGAATTCGAAAAAATAGTGGGAGGTACATTTGTTCTAAAAGACCCTAGAACAAATTAAGATCAAGTACAAAATTCTAACCAGAATCTTTACTCTCTGAGGATTATGAGGTCAGCTTCTAGACTTTTAACTCATATCCTATAGAACAACCGTTTGACCAAACCCAATTATAAAGACTGGCTCAGCAAATTTCAAAATAGTTTTGAATTGTGAGAAATTAGGGTATGTGCTAGACCATAGAATCCCTGTATTACCAATCTGTCCGATCACTGATCAGCGTAAGACGCATGCTAAGTGGACGAACGATGACAATAAAGTTAGGTGCTATATAATGGCATCTATGTCCAATAAATTATAATGCCAGCATGAGAACATGTAGATTGCCAAGGACACATTAAATCACCTGCAAGAGTTGTATGGTGATCAGAGTCAAGCAGCTTGGTTTGAAGTGTCCAAGAGGCTCTTCAAGGCCAAGATGCGCGATGGGCAGTTTGTCCATAATCATGGTTTGACCATGATAAAGGACTTAGAGAAGCTTGAGAAGCTCGGCATGACCATGCACAAGGAATTGCAAACGGATTTGATCCCACAATCCCTTCTAGCTTCATATGAACAGTTTATAGTAAATTACCATATGAACAAGATTGTATGCACCAAAACAGAATTGTTAAATAAATTGGTAACTACCTTAGAAACCTTGAAGAGTTCAAGGGGCATCGTTCTCACTGTCGAGTTGGTTTCTACTTCCAAGAAAGAGTTTATCTGAAAGAAGAAGAAGCCTGCGAAGAAGCAGAAGAACAAGAAAATGCCAAGTAAGAAAGTTCCAAGAAAAAGGCCAATTGCAAGAAAAAGTGTTTCCATTGCATCATAGACGGCCATTGGAAGAGAAACTGTCCTACATACATGGGAAGCATAAAAAACATGAAGGGTGACAGACCTTCAGAAGGTATGTCAGATATGCTCAGGATACTTAGGGATTGTTATCTATTGCTAGCAGAAATTTGATTTCTGTATCTTGTTTAGCACAGAAAGATGTTTATAAGACTACTGTTCCATTTATTTGAGAAATAAATTGGTTCAACGTAGTTTTATGATTGACAGTCTCTATCACATACATATGGATGTATCTGTGAATGTATCTGAGCAAACAGTAAATACCATAGGATCTAATAGATCCAGAAATGAGATAAATCTAAAGTATTTATGGCACCTCAGGCTTGGCCATATAGGAGAAGACAGAATAAACAAATTGGAGAAACATGAGTTTTTTGGCTCATTGACTTTCGAGTCATATTCGATTTGTAAATTCTGCCTTCAAGGAAAGATGGCCAAATTATCCTTTGTAGGACACAGGAAGGTCCACTGAAATACTTACCCTAGTACACACTGATGTGTGTGGCCCATTCGATGTACAGGCTAGGGGTTGTAATTTTTTTTTACTTCATTTATCGATGATTACTCACGGTATGGATATGTGTATGATACACAAATCTGAAACTTTTTGAAAGGTTTAAAGAGTTGAGATATGAAGTAGAAAAATAAACAGAAAAAACTCATTAAGGTTTTCCGATCAGATCGAGGAAGTGAATACCTTAGTGGAAAGTTCCGTGATTATCTCAAGAAGAATGATATAGTTTCATAATGGACTCCTCCTGGAATACCTCAGCTCAACGGAGTGTCAGAGAGGAGGAATCGGACTCTATTGGATATGGTCCGGTCCATGATGAGCTTCACTGATTTACTCTTGTTTCTTTAGGCAGATGCCCTATTTTCAACTATTTACTTATTGAATAGAGTTCCCTCTAAAGTCCGTTCCTACCACACCATATGAGATATAACATGGTAAGAAGCTGAGTTTTGGTTATCTCAAAATTTGGGGATATCCAGCTCAACTCAAGCGACAACAGGCAGACAAGTTAGAGGATAGGACAATTAATGCTCATTTTATAGGATATCCTAAAGAGTCATTAGGATACGACTTTTCGTCCCAAAGGATCACAAAGTGTTTGTGAGCCTAGATGTTATCTTCATGGAAAATAGTTTATCCTTGACAGAAACAGTGGGAGAAAAATTGAGCTTGAAGAGAAAGTCTCTAAAACAGCAACGAGCCATTGTGCCTATAGAACCTATTTATATTAAGCCAGTATACGTAGTACCTCCTCCACCTCGTAAATCTAGTAGGATCTCCCGTCCGCCTGAAAGGTACTTAGGTATGCTTACAGAGGATGTAGAGGAAGTGTTCCTCATGGGAGATAGGGATCAAGGTAAGGATCTTAATACCTACAACGAGGCGATGTTAGACATCAATTCCGAGAGATGGCTGGAAGCGATGAAGTCAGAGATGGACTCCATCCATTCCAACCAAGTTTGGACCTTAGTAGATCCACCAGAAGGTATAGTACCTATTGGGTATAAATGGATCTACAAGAGAAAATTAAGTTCGGATGATTAGGTAAAGACCTATAAGGCAAGGCTAGTGGCGAAAGGTTATAGTCAGTGTGAAAGTACTGCTTATAAGGATACTTTTCACCCTGTAGCCATGCTGAAGTCCATTCAAATATTGCTTGCTATTGCAGCATAATATGATTATGAGATATTGTGATAGTGATCACAAGGTCTGTAAACTGCAAAGGTCATTCTATGGACTAAAGCAAGCATCTCGGAGTTGGAACACTCGTTTCAACGATATAATCAAATCGTTTGATTTCATCAATAATGAAAAGGAACCATGTGTTTATAAGAAAGTTAGTGGGAGGGCTATTGCATTCTTCGTATTGTACATAGATGATATCCTTCAAATTGAGAATGATATTCCCATACTAACTTAGGTCAAGGTTTCGTTGTGTAAGGAATTCTCCATGATAGATCTTGGAAAAGCATCCTATATCTTGAATTAAGGTCTCTAGAGATAGATCTAAAAAGATGCTTGTCCTATCACAGAATATGTATATATAGAGGAAGTGCTGAAGAGGTTCGGCATGGAAACCTCTAAAAGGGGATTATTACCCCTTAGGCATAGGATAAATCTCTCCAAGAAGATGTGCCCCAACACATCTGAAGAGATTCAGCGGATGAGCAAGATCCCTTATGCTTCGGCTATAGGGAGCCTCATATATACCATGTTATGTACGTGATATGATATAGTATATGCTGTGAGTGTCACGAGCATATATCAATCAAATCCAGGCAAGAAGCACTGGATAACTATGAAGAATATTCTTAAGTACTTAAGAAGAACTAAAGATTTATTCTTGGTCTTTGGAAGAATATCAGAGTTGAAGGTAGAAGGATGCACACATATTAATGATAGAAAGTCTACATCAGAATATGTGAAATAATGGTTTAGTAAATTGGAAGAGTTCCAAACAACCGATCATTGTAGATTCTACCTTAGAAGCTGAATGTTAAGCCGTATCTAAGGGTGCAGTGGAAACCTTCTGGTTTAAAAAGTTCATTGCTGAGTTAGGTGTAATGTCATCAGATGCCATAACACTCAACTGCGATAACAAAGGCACCATAGCACTAGCTAAAGAGTCAAGGTCTCACCAGAAGCCGAAGCACATAGAGCAGCGGTTTAACCTAATAAGCGACCACCTCGAAAAGAAATAAGTAGAGGATCAGAGAGTAGACTCCACAGAAAATGTGGTGGACCCATTGACTAAGCAGCTAAGTCGGCAGAAAACTGAAGCACATCTTGAGAAGATGGGGCTTTAGGTTTATAGCTGATTGGCTTTAGTGCAAGTGGGAGATTGTTAGAAGTATGCCCTAGAAGCCAATTTGGCTGACACATTATTAATTCTGGGATATAATTTTGTACTTGACTATTTATTATTGAATAAATAAAAGGCATCCTTTTCATTCATATTGTTTATGTGTCTATGAATCGTCCAAGGAATTAATAAGATGATGCATATTCTCAAGAGTTGAAAATTTGAGCTATGTATCATTGGTGATTAATTTCTAAACGCTCCTGATCGATGGATCATCACGAGGATGGTGATTGATCCGATCAGTGCACACATCACTTTTCTTACGGATGGATGAAACTCGAGTCCACAGTGTAGGAACACTGAAGTGATAATGCAGGTGCTTGTTAGAAAACAAGGGTACTGAGCGTGACCAAGACAAGAAGTCACTTGGATGTCTATCCACTCGTCAGTGACTTGCTTGATGTTGCAGTAGTGTGACTGGTCCTTTGAAATGCGGTGCTTCGGCTACTCACAGTGAGGTTATTGTAGTTTGACTGCACACATACATGATCTCTAGCCATATGGGACCATGCAGTGTAGATTGGCCGCAGTAGGTTCACTGTAGGAGTAGGGTATGCACCTATATGGAATCTATCGACCTTGGTAGATAAGGAGAGATCCTATGTGATTTATAAGACTGAGTTCAAAAGACCTCGGCCGGGGCAGTATGCACAGTGGAGAAAGAGTTTTCCACTCTCGAACTTAAGTCGAATAAATCTTCACATATGACAGACGATGGGGTTTGATGAGTTGTCCATGACCTCCGTCCTGTAGGGCTCCACGATAGTAGGACTGTATCATACGATAACTGCACCTAGAGGTTCATCATTCCATTCTGCTGGGTAGCCACTACATGTTGCTAGGTGTCACTGGTGGATGGTGAGACTCACAGGGAATATCATGATGATCGATAAATCCTAATGAGTTGAGTTGGAACTGTTCCAACCCATTGAAAGGAGTTTTCAATGATGTTGTGATAGAGATCATAATATATCTCACTACCAGTCAGAATAGAACCTATGGGGTCATGTTCATCCTTTTCTTGTTTAACTAAAAATATACTAGACAGATCGTTGTTAGAACCGACGAGCAAAAGTTAAATTTAAATTTTTACTCTTACCTTTCCTACTCGAAGAATAGTGGTTGTAAGAGGTCGATCCACAGGGACGCGATTGGAGTTGCATAAAAATTAGAACATTCACTCGGATTCAAAATCGACTTTTGAATGATGGAAGAAAAACATTATTTTGAGGATGTGGAATGATTCTCTAGTCTATTAGAGAATTATTTTTAATTGAAATTAACTAGAAGGCATGTACTTAGATTTAAAGAGTATTTATATTTTTGACTAATCAAAGAAAAGCTTTGGCATAAATTAAACTGGATAAAAACGGTGCTAAGAAGATCAAAAGCCTAGAACATAAATTTCATAAAGGAAAATTAGATGTATTGCATAAAAAGAAAAATTAAATGATTGCATAAAGAAAACAGAAATTTAACTAAATCTAGAACAAGAATTTCATAAAAGAAAATTGATTACAAATAAAAATGGCAAATAGAGACCTAATGCTCCTTCTATTTTGCAAATAAAATAAAAAAATAAAACCAAAACAAATCTCTTCTCTCTCTTTCTCCCACGGTAGAAAATACTAATTCCCTCTTTTTTTTTTTCTTCTTCTTCCCAAATGAAACAGAGTACTCCCACTCCCCTGTTTCTTCTTCTCTCCCCACCGAACCGAGCTCTCCTCTTCTTTTCCTTGGACCAGTCGACCACCTCCCCTGTTTCTTGGCCCCAACCCCAAAACCGAGCACACCCCTCTTTCTCTTCCTCCTTCTCCTCTTATAGCCACGGACGGACGCCTGATGCGGAAGGGAGGCGCGGAGGATGCGGACGGCCTGGCACGGTGAGGACGCGGGATGAGCTGTAATAGGGATGCGCTGAAGACGTGTTTGGGCTGATCGCGAGATCTCTGGGATGCGATCATTGCTGGCACGCTGAAGAAGAAGATCACGGACGGTGAACAGCTGGGGCACTGCGGATTGGGAAGAGGGGAACGCATGGAGGACGCCATTCACGGATGCGGTGCTAGCACGGAAGCGGAAGGTGGGGACGCGCAAGAGGCGGAGCGGGATCGCCGGAGATTGGAAGGAGCTGGATTGTTGCAGCTTCGCTGGGAGGCACGTGATGAGAACACAAAAGTGCGACTTACATGTTACCTAAATTAGTATTATTGCTAACCGATAATGATAAATTCACTGGATTAATATTATATTTGGGTTTGGCACAGATTTTCATAAATTAGAGATAAAATGCACATTGAGTACAAATTTGACTAAAGAAGGATCCCTTCCCAGATCCGACCCGGTTGAAGATTGGGTCAGGTCCGAGTCGGGTTCGGGTCCGAATCGGGTCCAATTTCCTTATGCTTTTAGGAAAGAATTTTGGGCAAATCTAAATTGACCATATCATAACTATGAGGTGCTGGGTGACCCATGACTTGAAATTGCAATTGACCTCCAGTCAGAACAGATGACCCTACAAGCCAAATTTCATATCATACTATTTTTTTATATGACTAATTGAACGGAACTTGGTGTCTCCCAGCTCCCTCTTAGGAGGGCAAAGAAAGGCCCAGACCTTCTTCCAAAATTCAATTCCATTGCAGAAACTGGCACATGACCCAAGCCATCTTCAAGCATCCACCGCATCCCCAGCTCCTTCCAAATCCTCCACGCCATCAACACGAACGCAGCCAAGCTCCATGTCGGCTCCTCCCCGGCGATCCCGCGTCCGTGAAGGAAACCCGAGCCTCCCAAATCAGCAGCCATCAAGGAGCCACCTCACAGATCGCGTCCAAACCTCGGATCCCGCCATCATTCTGCCCGGATTCCTCCGCATCCAAGCATCCGTGCCAGCTCGTCCGTGATCCAAGCCGGATGATCCCACGGCAGCTCGTCCCAGCTTCTCAGCCGTGCGCCTATTCCGGATTCCCAGCGAGCCCGTGATCCTTCTTCCGCATTCAACGCCCAGCTCCTTCCCAAATCAAGCGTCCACACATCAACCTCCCGTGATCCCAGCAGCGCTCGAAGAAGGAACTCCGCGCCTCCCTTCCGCATCAGGC
Source organism: Phoenix dactylifera (assembly GCF_051530095.1). Classification (NCBI taxonomy): domain Eukaryota; kingdom Viridiplantae; phylum Streptophyta; class Magnoliopsida; order Arecales; family Arecaceae; genus Phoenix; species Phoenix dactylifera. Next base: position 39,930,391 of record NC_143193.1, read on the forward strand.
GTCCGGCGATCTCGCGTCCGTGGCCAAAGAGGGAAGCCGTCCGGAGCACGCCCACCATTTCCTCGTCCATCCCAGCATCCCGGACGACCCATGATTCCATTTCAAGTGCATTCGCGGCTATAAGAGGGGAAGGAGGAAGAGGAAGAAGGTGTGCTGGGTTTTGGGTGGGAACCAAGAGAGGAGAGAGCTTGGAGGGGGTGGTGACCGGCGGGTCCTAGAAAGAGGGTAGTGGTCGGCTGGTCCAAAGGAAGAAGAAGGGTGCTTGGTTGGGGTTGAAGCCAAGAACCAGAAAAACAGGGGAGTGCTCTGTTTCTCTTGGAAAGAAGAAAAAAAAGAAGAGAAAAGAGTGTTTTATGTGAAAGTCCACCGTGGGAGAGAAAAGAAAGTAATTTGTTTTTGTTTTCTTTTCTTTATTTTATTTGCAAAATAGAAGGAGTATTAGGCCTCTAATCTCCATTTTTATTTGTAATCAATTTTCTTTTTATAAAATCTAGCAAACTTTCTTTCATGCAATCCCTGTTCTAGGTTCAAGTTAATTTCTATTTTTTTTTTTAATGCAATCTTTTAATTCTTCTTTAATGCAATATATTAAATTTTCTTTGATGCAATTTATGTTCTAAGCTTTTGATCTTCTTAGCACTTGTTTTCATCTATTTTAATTTATGCAAAAATTTTTCTTTGAATAGTTAAACATTTCATGAATTCATAAACACTCTTTGATTTCTAAGTACTTGTCTTTTTATTATTTTTTTTAAAAAAATATTCTCCGGTAGACTAGAGAATCCATCAACATCCTCAAAATAATGTTTTTTTCTTTTATTATTCAAAAATCGATTTCAAATCCGAGTGAACGTTCTAATTTTTATGCAACTCCAATCGCCTTCCTGTGGATCGACCTCTTACAACCGCTATTCTTCGAGTAGAACAGGTAAGAGTAAAAATTTAAATTTAACTTTTGTTCGTCGGTTCTAACAACGATCTGTTTAGCATATGTTTAGTTAGACAGGAAAGGACGAACAAAATTTTGGCGCCGTTGCCGGGGAGGCAAATCGAGAAGCAAGAACGATCACGAAGATCAAATCAAATTTTGGATGCCCGGAGTGAACGTACTTCGGTAGTAAGTTTTTATTTTTATTTTTATTAATTTTCCTTATTTTGATAATTTCTAGTTAATAATTTCATAGTTATTAAATTCTGAAATTTGAAATTCAAAATTTAAAATTCAAAAAAAAAATTAAAATAAAAATTTTTTTTCAAAAATTCAAAAATTTTCTAAATTCAAAATTTGAATTTTGAGATTCGAAATTTGAAGTTTAAAAACAAAAAAAAATTTAATTAAATCAAAAAAAATATATAAAAAAAATTATTATTTTTGCTAGTAATTGATAGGGTGCAATCCCCCGAGGTTATCATACCTCTATTGGGACTCCTCACGGAGTAATCTCCAGAGCTTATTCAACGGGCATTCGGAGATTGACTGACGTATAAGGATTAGTTTTAGTTTACATTCAAGTTATTGCTATATAAAAATTTAAATATAAAAAAAATTAAGAAAATAGTAAATATATAAAAAAATAAAAAATAATAATAAAAAAATTTGCTTGCTCATTTAATCAATACAACCTAATGACATTGCATAAACTTTAAAAAATATATTGATTATTTGCTGCATTTAGTATTAAGCATTTGCATAAAGTAATTAAGGGCAAAACCCACTAAAAAGATAAGGTCGGAAAGTCATTACCTGTCCTTAGCTCAAAAATCACCACCTTGCATACTTATCCTAAGCCAAATTAAATTAAAATCAAATTAGACGTTGGCCTTAGGGTTTTCGAGCTCAATTAGGCTCTTGGAAAGAAGCGGCTGAAAGCCACTCCAGTGAGAATTTAGTAATTGGTGATGTCTAGGAAAGTTTTACAACAGTGAGAACTGTTACGGGTATTGTGGTATCGGTGTATCCCTTCTGGCACCACCACACACCCCGGGACTTTTCTGGTCACTGATTACTGGATTGCTTAACTGGTAAGCTCAAGCTTAATCTGAAAGGGAGATTAGGAGCTGTCTAATCTAGGAGAGAATTTCAAGAACTTTTTAACCTGATACATCTCTGTGCAACTAGATTTAAGAAGCTACTAAACCTCACTTAGTTCTAAGACTAATAGGGTCAAATTGTTGTGTGGTGTTGGTTGTGGTCATCTGTGTCTAGCCCTTCTCTTCTTTTAGGATTTCGTTCATTGTAGGAGTCAAATCTAATTAAGTTGTGATAATGTATGCATGGTAGAAGGTCATTAAGGGATAAGTTAACCCCATTTGATCCTGAGATTGATAGAACTTTTCATCACAACCTGCGAACTATAAACCAACCGTCGATCTCTACAATGGGTGAACATATTAGAACCCTGAATGAATTGTTTGCACCCGCATCTGCTAGTCCCCCTACGTGCATAGTATTACCAATTAATAACGCAGCCCAATTCGAGATTCGGGCTGCAACAATAAACATGTTACCCAAGTTCCATGGGTTCGAGAGTGAAAACCCTACATTCATCTAAACAAATTTTTGACAATCTGTCAAACGTTTAGAAATCAAAATTTAGATGAAGAGGGTATTAAATTAAGGTTATTTCCCATGACTTTAGAGGATCGTGCTGCTGCATGGCTGTATTCCCTAGCTTCAAATTCCATCACATCATGGGAACAACTATCTAGGAAGTTCATGGCTAAGTTCTATCCCATGGTAAAAACTGAAAAAATTAAGGATGCAATCAGAACATTTAGAGAAAAATCTGAGGAGGAATTTTTCCAACTTTGGGAAAGATTCCATGATCTTTTGGTCAAGTGCCCCCACCATGGGCTTGACAAGGCTGAACTAGTACATTTCTTTTACAAAGGACTACCTCCGGCACATAGAAACATGATCGAGTCCATGCACAAAGGTAGGTTCATGGACCAAACCCCGGATCAAGCCTATGAATTTCTTGTTGACTTAGCCGAGAACGCCCAAAATTGGAGTAGCTATGGTGAGGAAGTAAATAGAGATGAGTTCGGGTCTAGAAAACCAGGTAATTTTGAAATGAAAGCAAACCCAGAACTCAAAAATGTCATGTCCAATCTGGTGACTGGAATGAACAACTTAAGCAAAAAGTTTGATGCTTTCACTATTTCCACTAGCTCGAGTTTATACAAAGAGTTAAATCCCATCATGAAAGTGGATCACGAGTCACATAGTTTATGTATCTTGTGTAATAGTTCTGAGCATCTAGTGGAGTGTTGTCCTAGTTTACCCAACATTAAGGCTGAGCAGGCAAATGCTCTAAACTCATATAGTGCCTTCAAGAAGCCCACTCCCAATTCATTCAGCCCAGTCTACCACCCTGATAATAGGTTCCACCCAAATTTCTCATACAAGCAGAATGAACCTATTCAGCATCAAGGTGGTCCACCAGGTTTTCAGAAGAATTTTCCCAGGATAGGTCCATCACAAATAAACCAATCATTGGCTCCACCTATTCCTAATTATAGTGCCCCTATCCCTCAGCAAACTACATCATTGGAAGCCATGATGGCCAACATGATGAAGCAGCAACAAGACTTCATCCAACAGCAACAACAGACCAACATGGCTCAAACCTAGACTAACCAATTCCATGCGCAAGCGATTGCAAAACTTGAGGTTAGTCTGAGCCAAATAGCTAACTCTCTAGGGGATAGGAAGAGAGGTGAATTGCCAAGTCAGCCAATACCTAACCCTAGTAGGCAACAGAATCAAGGACCGAGAGGCCAGTTTCAGATTGATTCTAATGGAAACCCTAACCATGAAGTCCAGGCAATTACCACTTTACGGTCTGGCAAGCAAGTGGAAAACAAAGTCCAACTTCCTGTGCAAGAAAAAGAAGAAAAGCATGAGCCAAACCCCACCCAGAAAAAGACACAAGAACAGGGAACACAAGGAATAGAGGAGAAACCAATAGGAACTTACACACCTAAGGCTCCCTTTCCTAGTAGACTACAAGACTCAAAGAAAAAATCTCAGTACGATGAAATCATAGAAGTCTTTAAAATGTTCAAATAAATTTACCCTTCTTAGATGCCATCAGACAGATCCCCTCCTATACAAAATTCTTAAAAGACCTAACCACGGTGAAAAGGAAAACCAGTATTCCTAGGCAAGCTGTGATGGCGGCACAAGCCTCATCTCTTATTCAACAACAGATTGCCCCAAAATACAAGGACCCTGGTTGCCCCACTATTGAAATTAATAGGAGAAACCATCATTCGGAGAGCTCTATTAAACTTAGGAGCAAGTGTAAACCTATTACCCTATTCTGTCTACACTGAACTAGGTTTGGGAAAATTAAAACCCACAAACATTACTTTGTCATTAGCAGATAGGACTGTGAAGTATCCTAAGGGAATTGTAGAGGATGTAATTGTAAAGGTAAATGAGTTTTATTACCCTGTGGATTTTGTAGTCCTTGAAACTAAAGTCACATCCCGGTGATCCTAGGTAGACCATTTTTGGCCACTTCAAATGCTGTGATTAGTTGCCGAAATGGAATATTGACTCTAGCCTTTGGGAACATGACTGTCCAGCTCAATATTTTTCATAGTAGTAGTCAGTCAACTGAGATGGACGATTTAGAAGAAATTCACATGATTGAGAATATAATTAGCAGTTCTTTTGAAGAATCGAGCTATTCTGACCTATTAGAAAGATGTTTGGCTAATTTTGGTCAAGATTGTGAGTCAAGTCAAGAGGTTAATGCATTGTTAGATTCCATTGCTGTGATGGATACTAGCAGATGGGCCACCAAGTTTGAATCATTGCCTATTTCGGAATCTCAGCTAGTGTCATCCAATGTCAAACCTCCACAACTAGAACTCAAAGACCTTTCCGAAAACTTGAAGTATGCATTTCTTGGAGAAAACAAGACCTTACCTGTTATAATTGCATCGAATCTAACTAAAGAACAGGAAGAGAAGCTGTTAAGTATCCTTCGGAAGAATCAGGAAGCTATCGGTTGGTCTATAGCTGATATTAAGGGGATTAGTCCTTCTGTGGTCCAACATAAAATCCATCTAGAAGAAGATGCAAAAATTTCTAGAAGGCGACTTAATCCAATCATGAAGGACGTAGTTCGAGCCGAGGTCATCAAGCTTTTAGATGCAGGGATTATATATCCTATTTCTGATAGTCAGTGGGTAAGCCCAGTTCAAGTCGTACCTAAAAAGTCTGGCATCACTGTGGTGAAAAATGATCCCAATGAGTTAGTCCCTACTCGAGTCCAAACGGGATGGCGAGTATGCATCGACTATAGGAAGCTTAATGCCATGACTAGGAAAGACCACTTTTCTCTATCCTTCATCGATCAAATGCTAGAACGGCTAGCTGGCCACTCCCATTACTCTTTCCTCGATGGTTATTCTGGATATAACCAAGTCCCTATCACACGTGAGGATCAAGAGAAAACCACATTCACCTGTCCTTATGGCACTTTTGCCTATCATCGCATGCCTTTTGGGCTATGCAATGTACCAGCTACATTCCAACGGTGTATGATGAGTATTTTCTCCGACATGGTGGAGAAATTTTTAGAAGTTTTCATGGATGATTTTTCTGTATTTGGATCCAATTTTGAGGAATGCCTACACCACTTGACACTTGTCGTAGAACGCTGTAAACAGAAAAACTTAGTTCTTAACTGGGAGAAGTGTCATTTCATGGTAGAATCAGGTATTGTTTTAGGACATATTGTGTCACAAAGGGAAATTGAGGTGGATAAGGCCAAAGTAGAATTAATTGCTAAATTGCCACCTCCCAAAACTGTTAGGGAAGTCAGATCCTTTTTAGGGCATGCGGGTTTTTACCGCCGCTTTATCAAGGATTTCAGTAAATTGTCGAAACCCTTATGCGATTTGTTGGCGAAAGATGCTACTTTTAATTTTTCGCCAATTTGTATAACTGCTTTCGAAAGACTAAAGTCTGAACTAACTTCAGCACCCATCATAAGGAGTCCTGATTGGAGTCGTCCTTTTGAAATCATGTGTGATGCATCCGATTATGCCATAGGTGCTGTCTTAGGTCAGCGAGTAGAGAAGCTTCCCCATGTTATTCATTATGCAAGCAAAACTCTAAATGACGCCCAACTCAACTATTCCACCACTGAAAAAGAATTGTTGGCAGTTGTTTTTGCTCTAGATAAATTTTGCCCCTACTTGATAGGATCTAAGGTTCTTATTTATTCTGATCATGCCGCCCTTAAGTACCTTCTCACAAAGAAGGATGCTAAGGCAAGGCTCATTCGTTGGATTCTATTGCTCGAGGAATTTGATCTCGAAATTCGAGATAAAAAGGGATCTGAAAATGTAGTAGCTGACCACTTGTCTAGATTGATTGTTGAGTCATCTGCAGAATCTTTACCTGTATCCGAAACTTTTCCAGATGAACAACTAATGATGATTTTTCATACCAATGTCCCATGGTATGCTGACATAGTCAACTACCTCGTTACTGAACAAATGCCCAGCTCTTGGACCAAACAGGAGTAATTTCGCTTCCTAGCTCGTGTGAAGTGGTATTTCTGGGATGAACCATACCTATTTAAATATTGCCCTGATCAGATCATCCGACGGTGTATCCCTGAATACGAACAAAGGAAAGTCCTTTCCTTTTGTCATGACCACGCTTGTGGTGGTCATTTTAGTGGTAAAAAGACGGCTGCAAAGGTTTTGCAGTGCGGATTCTATTGGCCTACACTATTTCATGACTCACATGAGTATTGTAAAGCATGTGACCGATGTCAAAGACTAGGAAAAATTTCAAGAAAAAATGAGATGCCCCTGAACCCGATCTTAATTATAGAAATCTTTGATGTTTGGGGTATTGATTTTATGGGTCCTTTTCCCATGTCATTTGGGCACCAGTACATACTCCTAGCTGTTGACTATGTGTCCAAGTGGATTGAGGCTGTCGCATGTAAGACAAATGATCACAAAGTAGTGATCAAGTTTCTTAAGGAGTCTGTCTTCGCTCGCTTTGGCACCCCTCGTGCTATCATTAGTGATGGGGGGAAACATTTTTGCAATAGAATTTTTAAAGCCCTTGCTAGGAAGTACAACATCACCCACAAGGTCGGTACACCATATCATCCACAAACGAGTGGACAAGTTGAGATTTCCAACAGAGAAATCAAGACCATCCTTGAAAAAACTGTCAATCCATCTCGAAAAGATTGGTCCCTTAGGTTAACAGATGCATTGTGGGCATATCGTACAGCCTACAAAACACCAATTGGAATGTCCCCATATAGGATTGTCTATGGCAAGGCTTGCCATTTACCTGTCGAGTTAGAACACAAGGCCTATTGGGCAATCAAACGCCTAAATTTCGATCTCGACAAGGCAGGAGAACATAGACAGCTTCAGCTCGACGAGCTTGAAGAAATTAGGAACGATGCTTACGAGTGTGTTAAGAAGTACAAGGATCGCATGAAAGTCATGCATGATAAAATGATTACTCGTAAAGAGTTTTACCAAGGACAAAAAGTTCTCCTATATGATTCTCGATTACATCTATTCCCTGGAAAACTTAAATCTCGCTGGACTGGCCCATACACAGTAGAGAAAGTGCACCCGCATGGTGCAGTAGTAATATGCAATACCAAGGATGGTAGGTCCTTTCAAGTCAATGGACATCGTTTAAAACCATACCTTGAGTATCTGAGTCCAGAAGTCGAGGAGACACTTCTGACCGACCCTATCTATTATGAGTAAATCGGAATTGTCTGGCTGAAGACATAAAACTTAGCGCTCTTTGGGAGGCAACCCAACATGTAAGTTTCTTTTATTAAAAAAAAAAAATCATCAATAAATTACTAACATGCAGGTTTGGGGGATTTTGCCCCAACTTTCAATTAACCCACCCATATCAGGTACTTCTCCTCTGTCCTCTTACTGCTTTAAATTTTCTTTAACATTGAGGACAATGTTAGATTTAGGTTTGGGGGTATTTTTACGCATTTAAATTTTTTTATAAAAAAAAGAGTTTTTAGGTAAATTTTTTTTTTTAAAAAAAAATAAATTACAACACACAAGGTATATAAAATCTAAGAGCCCAATGACTAGTTGGAAGTAGTGCAAAGTGAGTTCTTTTTATTAAGTTCCTTTTAGTGAGTTGTAAGCTAATTAGTGCTTTGAATTTCACAACACATCTGGCCTGCACTTTCTAAGGTATATGTTCGACATTGTGTTGAGAATATGGTAGCAACTTCGAATCCTGATGAACCATCTTTTTCTGATCCAAAAAAAAAAAGAAGAAGAAAAAAAAGGGATTTAGTCAGGTACATCGAAAAGGGCTACCTATTGTCAAAGGTCAGCGGGCTTGTGATGAGGAATCCGAGCATAGGTCCGTAGGGGAGTCTTGATGCCCGACACCTCATGCCAACTGGTGTGAGAATTGTCGACTAATTGCTCGCTACATGGAGGAATCATCACAGGAGTAAAAGTGCACAATATATACATTATCATTTCTCTTTAATACCAAAAAAAAACAAAACAAAAAAAAAGCAAAAAAAAATGAAAAAAAAATGTATGTTGACCTTAAGAAAGACAATAGTGTGAAAGCCGTCATTGTAAAAATTTGAGTAAACTGGAATATTACAGATAAAACCCATGAGGTATTAAAGTAAACATCCACAGCTCTCGAAATCCTGCAGATAAGATGATTTTGAATCAGCAAATAGGTCTTGTCCGACAAATTCTTGGAAACTACTAATATTAGCGATATTTTGGAGATCCGAAACCTTAGCTGGTGCATGGTCTAGACTTCACTAAACACTCAAGTATAAATAAGTATTACAACTCCCTAACGGAAAACTTAATGACTTCAACTTAAATTGCATACTAACCTAGAAATTGGGCTACTTAGTAATTAAAACCTTGTGTGCTTTTGAAATTCTTATCAGTTATGTACTGGAAATTAGACTTTCATTTCACAAACCAAATTTTATTTTGGGATTGAAGTTTGTGGGTAACTTCACTGCAAACCCTCACGAGACAACACTCGTCCACTAGGGTAACCTAGAGGTTTAAAGGCTTGTTGCACGTGCTAAGTGCAATCGTAATGCTCTACGAAAGTGAGTATTTATCTTAGTATATTTATATATTAAATAACATTTTTTGCACTCTTATGTTATCATTTTCGCACTAAATTGCTAGAGACTAGCAATAAGCTAGTTGGGGGGTGTGATGAGAGCACAAAAGTGCGACCTACATGTCACCTAAATTAGTATTATTGCTAACCGATAATGATAAATTCACTGGATTAATATTATATTTGGGTTTGGCACAGATTTTCATAAATTAGAGATAAAATGCACATTGAGTACAAATTTGACTAAAGAAGGATCCCTTCCTAGATCCGACCCGGTTGAAGATCGGGTCAGGTCTGAGTCGGGTTCGGATCCGAATCGGGTCCAATTTCCTTATGCTTTTAGGAAAGAATTTTGGGCAAATCTAAATTGACTATATCATAACTATGAGGTGCTGGGTGACCCATGACTTGAAATTGCAATTGACCTCCAGTCAGAACAGATGACCCTACAAGCCAAATTTCATATCATACTATTTTTTTATATGACTAATTGAACGGAACTTGGTGTCTCCCAGCTCCCTCTCAGGAGGGCAAAGAAAGGCCCAGACCTTCTTCCAAAATTCAATTCCATTGCAGAAACTGGCACATGACCCAAGCCATCTTCAAGCATCCACCGCATCCCCAGCTCCTTCCAAATCCTCCACGCCATCAACACGAACGCAGCCAAGCTCCATGTCGGCTCCTCCCCGGCGATCCCGCGTCCGTGAAGGAAACCCGAGCCTCCCAAATCAGCAGCCATCAAGGAGCCACCTCACAGATCGCGTCCAAACCTCGGATCCCGCCATCATTCCGCCCGGATTCCTTCGCATCCAAGCATCCGTGCCAGCTCGTCCGTGATCCAAGCCGGATGATCCCACGGCAGCTCGTCCCAGCTTCTCAGCCGTGCGCCCATTCCGGATTCCCAGCGAGCCTGTGATCCTTCTTCCGCATTCAACGCCCAGCTCCTTCCCAAATCAAGCGTCCACACATCAACCTCTCGTGATCCCAGCAGCGCCCAAAGAAGGAACTCCGCGCCTCCCTTCCGCATCAGGCGTCCGGCGATCTCGCGTCCGTGGCCAAAGAGGGAAGCCGTCCGGAGCACGCCCACCATTTCCTCGTCCATCCCAGCATCCCGGACGACCCATGATTCCATTTCTAGTGCATCCGCGGCTATAAGAGGGGAAGGAGGAAGAGGAAGAAGGTGTGCTGGGTTTTGGGTGGGAACCAAGAGAGGAGAGAGCTTGGAGGGGGTGGTGACCGGCGGGTCCTAGAAAGAGGGTAGTGGCCGGTTGGTCCAAAGGAAGAAGAAGGGTGCTCGGTTGGGGTTGAAGCCAAGAACCAGAAAAACAGGGGAGTGCTCTGTTTCTCTTGGGAAGAAGAAAAAAAAAAGAGAAAAGAGTGTTTTATGTGAAAGTCCACCGTGGGAGAGAAAAGAAAGTAATTTGTTTTTGTTTTCTTTTCTTTATTTTATTTGCAAAATAGAAGGAGTATTAGGCCTCTAATCTCCATTTTTATTTGTAATCAATTTTTTTTTTATAAAATCTAGCAAACTTTCTTTCATGCAATCCCTGTTCTAGGTTCAAGTTAATTTCTGTTTTTTTTTTAATGCAATCTTTTAATTCTTCTTTGATGCAATATATTAAATTTTCTTTGATGCAATTTATGTTCTAAGCTTTTGATCTTCTTAGCACTTGTTTTCATCCATTTTAATTTATGCAAAAATTTCCCTTTGAATAGTTAAACATTTCATGAATTCATAAACACTCTTTGATTTCTAAGTACTTGTCTTTTTATTATTATTTTTTTTAAAAAAATATTCTCCGGTGGACTAGAGAATCCATCAACATCCTCAAAATAATGTTTTTTTCTTTTATCATTCAAAAATCGATTTCAAATCCGAGTGAACGTTCTAATTTTTATGCAACTCCAATCGCCTCCCTGTGGATCGACCTCTTACAACCGCTATTCTTCGAGTAGAACAGGTAAGAGTAAAAATTTAAATTTAACTTTTGTTCGTCGGTTCTAACAACGATCTGTTTAGCATATTTTTAGTTAGACAGGAAAGGACGAACAGCACGGATGCGGGATTCCTTCTTTGGGTGCCGGATTTGGGGCATTCATGGCATGGGAGAGCTGGCAGCGACGGGAGAAGAGGAATAATGCTGGGATTCCGGTTCGGAGGAAGGGCTGAAGCTGGAAGAGCTGAGATGCTATGCTTGCGGAAGATCTTCTCTGCTTCGGTTGGGCTTGATCGTCGGGATCACACGCGGAAGAGGAAGGATGCTGGCTTCGGAGGCTGGGATTCCGGCTCGGGATTCCTTCTTTGGACCTTGGTTGAGAGGCGGGCTGGTGCGAGGAGCCGGACGCGATCGCTGGGAGCTTGGATCACGGCTTGAATAGGGAAGGAGGATAGCTGCGTTGGAAGGAGCTGGGAGACACCAAGTTCCATCCAATTAGTCATATAGAAAAAAAATAGTGTGATATGAAATTTGGCTTGTAGACGGGTCATCTATTCTGGCTGGAGGTCAAGTGTAATTCTTTCAAGTCATGGGTCACCCAGCACCTTATAGTTATGATATAGCCGATTTAGATTTGCCCAAAATTATTTTCCAAAAGCACAAAAGAAATGGACTCGGTTCGGACCCAAACCCGACACGCATCCGAACCCGACTCGGACCCGATTTGAAGTCAAATTTGTACTCAATGTGCATTTTATCTCTAATTTATACTAATCTATGTTAAACCCAAATATAATATTAATCCAGTGAATTTATCATTATCGGTTAACAATAACACTAATTTTAGTAATATGTAGGTCGCACTTTTGTGCTCTCATCACAACCCCTAACTAGCTTATTGCTAGTCTCTAGCAATTCAGTGCGAAAATGATAAAATGAGAGAGCAAAAGTGTTATTTATTATATAAATATCCTAAGACAAATACTCATTTTCGTAGAGCATTATGATTGCACTTAGCATGTGCAACAAGCCGTTAAACCCCTAGGTTACCCTAGTGAACGAGTGTTGTCTCGTGAGGGTTTGCAGTGAAGTTACCCACAAACTTCAATCCCAAAATAAAATTTGGTTTGTGAAATGAAAGTCTTATTTCAAGTACATAACTAATAAGAATCACACGAGGTTTTAATTACTAAGTAGCCCAATTTCTAGGTTAGTATGCAATTTAAGTTGAAGTTATTAAGTTTTCCGTTAGGAAGTTGTAAGACTTATTTATACTTGAGTGCTCAGTGAAGTTTGGACCATGCACAAGCTAAGGTTTTGGATCTCCAAAATATCGCTAATATTAGTAGTTTCCAAGAATTGGTCGGACAAGACCTATTTGCTGATTCAAAATCATCTTTTCTGTAGGATTTCGAGAGCTGTGGATGTTTACTTTAATACCTCATGGGCTTTATCTGTAATATTCCAGTTTACTCGAATTTTTACAACGACGGCTTTCACACTATTGTCTTTCTTAGGGTCAATATACCTTTTTTTTAATTTTTTTTTTGATTTTTTTTTTGCATTAAAAAGAAATGATAATGTATATATTGTGCACTTTTACTCCTGTGATGATTCCTCCATGTAGCGAGCAATTAGTCGACAATTCTCACACCAGTTGGCATGAGGTGTCGGGAATCAAGACTCCCCTACGGACCTATGCTCGGGTTCCTCATCACAAGCCCGCTGACCTTTGACAATAGGTAGCCCTTTTCGATGTACCTGACTAAATCCACCAATTTTTTTTTTTGGATCAGAAAAAGATGGTTCATCAGGATTCGAGGTTGCTACCATATTCTCAACACAATGTCGAACCTATACCTTAGAAAATGCAGGCCAGATGTGTTGTGAAATTCAAAGCACTAATTAGCTTACAACTCACTAAAAGGAACTTAATAAAAGGAACTCACTTTGCACTACTTCCAACTAGTCATTGGGCTCTTAGATTTTATATACCTTATGTGTTGTATATATATATATATATATTTTTTTTTTTTTCAAAAATTTTAACTAAAAACTTTTTTTTTAATAAAATTTCAAATGCGTAGAAATACCCCAAACCTAAATCTAACATTGTCCTCAATGTTAAAGAAAATTTAAAGCAGTAAGAGGACAGAGGAGAAGTACCTGATATGGGTGGGTTAATTGAAAGTTGGGGCAAAATCCCCCAAATCTGCATGTTAGTAATTTATTGATGATTTTTTTTTTTTTATAAAAGAAACTTATATGTTGGGTTGCCTCCCAAAGAGTGCTAAGTTTTATGTCTTCAGCCAGACAATTCCGATTTACTCATAATAGATAGGGTCGGTCAGAAGTGTCTCCTCGACTTCTGGACTCAGATACTCAAGGTATGGTTTTAAACGATGTCCATTAACTTGAAAGGACCTACCATCCTTGGTATTGCATATTACTACTGCACCATATGGGTGCACTTTCTCTACTGTGTATGGGCCAGTCCAGCGAGATTTAAGTTTTCCAGGGAATAGATGTAATCGAGAATCATATAGAAGGACTTTTTGTCCTTGGTGAAATTCCTTACGAATGATCATTTTATCATGCATGATCTTCATGCGATCTTTGTACTTCTTAACACACTCGTAAGCATCGTTCCTAATTTCTTCAAGCTCGTCGAGCTGAAGCTTTCTATGTTCTCCTACCTTGTCGAGATCGAAATTTAGGCGTTTGATTGCCCAATACGCCTTGTGTTCTTACTCGATAGGTAAATGGCAAGCCTTGCCATAGACAATCCTATATGGGGACATTCCAATTGGTGTTTTGTAGGCCGTTCGATATGCCCACAATGCATCTGTTAACCTAAGGGACCAATCCTTTCGAGATGGATTGACAGTTTTTTCAAGGATGGTCTTGATTTCTCTATTGGAAATCTCAACTTGTCCACTTGTTTGTGGATGATATGGTGTACCGACCTTATGGGTGATGTTGTACTTCCTAGCAAGGGCTTTAAAAATTCTATTGCAAAAATGTTTCCCCCCATCACTAATGATAGCACGAGGGGTGCCAAAGCGAGCGAAGACAGACTCCTTAAGAAACTTGATCACTACTTTGTGATCATTGGTCTTACATGCGACAGCCTCAATCCACTTGGACACATAGTCAACAGCTAGGAGTATGTACTGGTGCCCAAATGACATAGGAAAAGTGTGGAGTGATTGATTAAAACCCCGTTTGATTTTGATGAGCTCAAAGCATTTGAGTATATCGTGTGATTACTAATGAATTCAATTGAGTGTTTCAGTGAAAATCCTGCTCAAGTGTTTCTAGACATGGTTTACAGTATTTTGGATAAGTTAAGAAGTCTGCTGAACCAATGTCTGAGACTCGAGTCGACTCCCGAGTTTCACGAGTCGACTCCAAGCGTATCAAGGTCACTGGCACGAGCTCGAGTCGACTCCTAATCAGTATGAGTCGACTCCGACTGAAAACAGACAGAAGGATAGAAGAGCAGTCTTTCAGATCTGAGATTCGAGTCGACTCCAGTGGAACGCGAGTCGACTCCCAGCGGTGCACAAAGAAAAAGTCAGAGAGTGTTTTATGGACTCTGAGATTCGAGTCGACTCCAGTGGAACGCGAGTCGACTCCCAGCCGTACACAAAGAAAGAGTCAGAGAGTATTTTATGGACTCTGAGATTCGAGTCGACTCCAGTGGAACGCGAGTCGACTCCCACCGGTGCACAAAGAAAAAGTCAGAGAGTGTTTTATGGACTCTGAGATTCGAGTCGACTCCCGCATTACGCGAGTCGACTCCAAGATTGTGCGACCATCAACAGAGAAAACCATGTTACTGCCACTGAGATTCGAGTCGACTCCCAGACAGCTCGAGTCGACACCAAGACAAGCTTCACGTCAAAAGGCAGAAGACCAACTTTCGGAAACTGAGAGCCGAGTCGACTCCAAGGAAGTTCGAGTCGACTCCAAGACTGGATGAGCCAAAAGACAGAGAATCGGGAGTTCGGGCTCTGAGATTCGAGTCGACTCCCAGGACAGTCGAGTCGACTCGAGAGGGCAAAATTCAAATTTGTATCCACGGTCTACAGAGGAAAAGCCGACTCCAAAATTGCCAGGTCAGCGCCAGAAGTTGGCGAGTCGACTCCGGGCCAAGACGAGTCGACTCCCAGTCGTGACGGCAACTTTAATTCAAACTTGGAACAGTTGCCGAGTCGACTCCTGAAAAGCTTGAGTCGACTCCCGCTACAGCCGAGTCGACTCCAGATCGCGCGAGTCGACTCCAACCCACCAACGGTCACATTGTCAGGCTGCGCAGAGTGTGCAGAACGGCCAGAAAAAGTGGAGTAACGGCTAGTTTCCGTGGGGGTTGGCTTAAATAGCCACAGAAGACTGTAGCAAAATAGAGAACATACATTCCACTCCAAGCATTCAAGTCTTCAAGCTTTGCAAGTGCTCTTCAACGAGAAAAAGGGGAGATCAGCATTTACTGCGCCACCAACTTCTCCCCAGCATTCAAAGCTTCCTCCTCCTACATTCAAGTCGATCACTCATCCAAGAGGAGACCAGAGTCAAGAAGCCATTCCTCTACTTAAGCTTAAAAGCGTTTGAGGGCTTCTAAACTCATCCTTGAATATATTGTTTCATACCTGCTTTTGAGAAGCTTATTTTCTGTTTTCTTTCTACTACGTGTATTTACTTGGTTCAATCGGGGGATTGAATCAAGGGGATAAAGGTTAGTTGGTGAGCCAGTTTTAAAACCAACGTGTGAAAGGGTTTGATTGTGAGCCCGGGAAAACAATCGGGGTTGGTTCTAGTCGGTGAGCCTGGGAAAACCGACCGAGTTCGTTGTTAGCTCGTAAAACAACAAGTTTGGTTGTGAGCTTGCAAAACAACCGGCTGTAATCCAAGGGGGTTATAGTGTATTCCCAAGAGAAACTTGGGGAGTGGACGTAGGAGCAAGGGATAGCTCCGAACCACTATAAAACTTGTGTTTGTGATTGATTGTCTCTTCCTCTTCTCATTTCATATTGCTCACAGCACATAGTAATTAATTAAATAACTTGGCATAGTTTTTAATTAATCATCCATAACGTTTTAAATTATCCAAATTGTTTTAAAACCCAATTCACCCCCCCCTCTTGGGTTGTCTATCTGGGCAACAGGTGGTATCAGAGCCAAAAACTCTTCCACTCAAGAGTTAAAAGATCAAAATGACAACCCCATTTGGATCTTCTCACATTGAGGGTCAGTCCACCCAAAGACCCCCTTTCTTCAATGGATCCGACTACTCATACTGGAAGGCTAGGATGAAAATATTCATCCAAGCCCAAGACTATGAGATGTGGACCATTGTTGTAAATGGCCCATACATCCCATCCATATATATAGATGGTGTCAAGGTACCCAAACTAGAAACGGATTGGGATGAACATGACATGAGGAAGGCACAATTAAACTCTAAAGCAATGAATGTCTTCTATTGTGCCTTAGACCGTAATGAATTCAATAGGATTTCAACTTGTAATTCAGCAAAAGAAATTTGGGACAGACTTGAAGTGACCCATGAGGGCACGAATCAAGTCAAGGAATCCAAAATAAACATCTTGGTTCATAAATATGAACTATTTAAAATGGATTCAAATGAAACTATCACATCCATGTTCACTAGGTTTACTGATATTGTCAATGGCCTAAAAAGCCTTGGCAAGAACTATACTAACAGTGAGCTTGTCAGGAAAATCCTTCGATGTCTACCGAGGTTGTGGGAAGCTAAAGTGACAGCGATCCAAGAAGCTAAAGACTTGAACAAGCTTCCACTTGAGGAGCTCCTTGGATCCCTGATGACTCACGAACTCACCATGAAACAACACGAGGAAGAGTCTTCCCATAAGAAAAAGGTAATAGCTTTAAAATCTACTTCTTCTAACAAGGACTTATCTTGCAGCAGCAGCAGTGAAGAAGAAGAAGATGAGGAAGATGGTGGTGAGGCTCTTCTTGTGCGCAAATTCAAGAAATTCATCAACCACAAGAAGTCCTATCATCAAAGGAGAGGGCCCTCAAATTTCTACCGGAAGGACAAAGGTAAGGAAAGAGAAAACGAGGGGATTGGATGTTACGAGTGCAAGAAGCCGGGTCACATAAGAGCTGAATGCCCCTTACTGAAGAAGGGGAGTAAGTACAAGAAGAAGAAAGCTCTTGTCACTACACTATCCGACTCCGACTCATCATCCTCCTCTTCTGACGAGGAACAAGAAGAAAAGGCCAATTTCTGCTTCATGGCCAACGAAGACGAGGTAACTTCCGATACGCATCCTGATTTTTCTTTTGATGAACTTTATGATGCGTTCAATGAATTAATGATTGAGTATAAGAATATAAATGTTAAAAACAGAGAACTAAAAGTAACTAATCAAACTTATATTCATAAGCATGATTCATTAATTAAGGATAAAGATAATCTTACCAAAGAAAATCTAGAACTTAAGACAAGCAATCAACTTTTAATTAAGAAGACTAACACCTTAACTAAAGATAATGAAAAACTAACTAAGGAACTTTCAAACCATAAACAAGTCTTAAACAAGGATCTAACAAAAGAACTAAATGATTTAAAAACAGAAAATCAAACATTAACTAAAGAACTTAACAAATACAAACCCTTAGTTGAAAAATTTACATATAGTTCAGAAAAGTTAAACATGATACTAAATAGTCAACGTGCAGTATTTAATAAAGCAGGCTTAGGGTACAAACCAAGGAATAAGCAAAAACTTCTTAGTAATTTCTTTGTTAAAGCTGGGGAAACAAAAACTAAGAAAATCACCTGTTTCTGTTGTGGAAATATAGGACATAAAGCAAATACATGTGACTATAGGAAAAGGAAAACTAAAAGAAAAATTAAAAGGGTATGGGTTCCAAAAGGAACCAACTTGACTAACCATGAAGGACCCAAGAAAACTTGGGTACCTAAGATGACATGATTTGCTTGTATAGGAGTGTCTTGCAGCCAAGGTCAACAAAAATTGCTGGTATTTGGATAGTGGCTGCTCAAGGCACATGACGGGTGATAAAGACCAATTTTTCACCCTTGAAGCTAAGAAGGGAGGTGTTGTGACGTTTGGAGACAACAACCAAGGTCACATCATTGGCATTGGTAAAGTTCAAATCACCCCTTCTACTTTTATAGATAATGTTAGATATGTTGATGGTCTTAAACATAACTTGTTAAGCATTAGTCAATTATGTGATAAAGGATATGATGTTATGTTTAAACCATCACTATGTATTGTAACAAATCCTAATGATAATAGTTTGGTCTTTAAAGGGATTAGACGTGGAAATGTATATGTTGTAGACCTAGAAGATCTTGCAAAACATAACCAATGTCTAGTTGTAAATGAAACCAAAGAAAATGATGCTAGTTGGTTATGGCACCGTAAGTTAGGTCATGCAAGCATGGACACAATAACTAAACTAGTTAAAAGAGACTCCGTGATAGGTTTGCCAAAATTAAAATTTGAAAAGAACAAAATCTGTGAAGCATGTCAATTTGGCAAACAATCTAGGAATTCTTTTAAATCCATAAAATGTGTCTCTACCTCTAGGCCTCTAGAATTATTACATATGGACTTATTTGGTCCTACTAGAACAACAAGCCTAGGTGGAAATAAATATGGTCTAGTTATAGTAGATGATTACTCTAGGTACACATGGGTCATGTTTCTAGCGCATAAGGATCAAGCATTTTCTATGTTTAAGAAGTTCCACAAGGAAGTAACAAATGCTAGAGAATCCTCAGTTATAGCTATTAGAAGTGACCATGGTACCGAATTCGAAAATCAATTATTTGATGAATTTTGTAGCAAAAAGGGGATAACCCATAATTTCTCAGCACCTAGGACACCACAGCAAAATGGAGTTGTTGAAAGGAAAAATAGAACACTAGAGGAAATGGCTAGAACGATGTTATGTGAAAGTAACCTCCCTAAGTATTTTTGGGGAGAAGCCATTAATACTTCTTGCCATATATTAAATAGAGTTCTATTAAGACCCATCATAAAGAAAACACCATATGAACTGTGGAAAAACAGAAAACCAAAGGTTAACTATTTTCATGTTTTTGGATGTAGGTGTTTTGTACATAATAATGGGAAAGATAATCTAGGGAAATTTGACCCTAAATCTGATGAAGGAATATTCCTAGGTTATTCTACAACTAGTAAAGCCTATAGAATCTTTAATAAAAGAACTCTAGTTATAGAAGAATCCATACATGTTGTTTTTGATGACTCTAGTGACATCTCATCTAGTAAGAAGGTTAATTTTGATGATGATATTGAAATACTTGAAGAAAAGATAGATGAGATGGGATTACGAGATGATAATCAAAAGTTGATTGAAGGAGAATCATCAAACCAAGAGCCTATAGTGGATCATGGGCTAACTAAAGCTTGGAGGTATGCTCACGGGCATCCTAAGGAACTAATTCTAGATGATCCATCACAACCGGTTAGGACTAGAGCATCCCTTAGGAATATGAATAATCATCTAGCCTTTGTTTCACACTTTGAGCCCAAACATATAGAAGAAGCCGAAAATGATGTAAATTGGATAAATGCAATGCAAGAAGAACTAAACCAATTTACTAGAAACAAAGTGTGGGATCTAGTAGAGAGACCTTCTGAATATCCAATTATTGGTACAAAATGGATATATAAAAATAAGCTAGATGAAAATGGAATTGTTATACGGAATAAGGCTAGACTAGTAGCAAAGGGTTATAATCAAGAAGAAGGTATAGACTTTGATGAAACCTTTGCTCCCGTAGCTAGACTTGAGGCTATTAGACTATTATTAGCATATGCATGCTCTAAAGATTTCAAACTATTTCAAATGGATGTAAAGAGTGCATTTTTAAATGGGTATATTAATGAGGAGGTGTATGTAGAACAACCTCCTGGTTTCGAAAATCATCAAAACCCTAATCATGTGTATAAACTAAACAAAGCACTTTATGGGTTAAAACAAGCACCTAGAGCATGGTATGAGAGACTTAGTAAATTCCTATTAGAACATGAATTCTCTAGGGGAAATGTAGACACAACATTATTTCTGAAAAGACAAAATAAGGATATGTTGTTAGTACAGATTTATGTTGATGATATCATTTTCGGTGCCACTAACAATCGCCTCTGCGAAGAATTTGCTGATTTGATGCAGAGTGAGTTTGAAATGAGCATGATGGGAGAACTGAACTACTTCCTCGGGCTTCAAATCAAACAATCTGAAGAAGGCATCTTCATCAATCAAGTAAAATATATCAAGGAGATGCTCAAGAAGTTTGATATGGAGGGAAACAAATCAATCAGCACCCCCATGAGCTCATCATGTAAGTTAGACCAAGATGAATCAGGTAAATCCGTCGATCAAAAACTTTATAGAGGTATGATAGGTTCTTTACTGTATCTTACTGCAAGTAGACCTGATATTATGTTTAGTGTGTGCATGTGTGCTAGATATCAGGCTAATCCTAAAGAATCACACCTAGCTGCAGTTAAAAGAATCTTTAAATACTTAATAGGAACTAAGAACATAGGACTGTGGTACTCTAAAGAATCTAGCCTAAACTTAATAGGGTACACAGATTCAGACTTCGCTGGATGTAAACTTGATAGAAAAAGTACCAGCGGGTCTTGTCAATTTCTAGGAGAAAACCTAATCTCATGGTTTAGCAAGAAACAAAACTCGGTTGCATTATCCACTGCAGAAGCTGAATATGTTGCAGCCGGGAGTTGTTGTGCTCAAA
This sequence comes from Phoenix dactylifera, assembly GCF_051530095.1. Classification (NCBI taxonomy): domain Eukaryota; kingdom Viridiplantae; phylum Streptophyta; class Magnoliopsida; order Arecales; family Arecaceae; genus Phoenix; species Phoenix dactylifera. Next base: position 39,951,290 of record NC_143193.1, read on the forward strand.
TCTTATGGATTAAACAACAATTAGAAGATTATGGCATTAAACAAGATGAAATCCCCATTAATTGTGATAACACAAGTGCCATAAATCTAACTAAAAATCCAATTCAACACTCAAGAACTAAACACATTGAGATAAGACATCACTTCATAAGAGATCATGTATTGAATGGTGATGTGTCACTCCACTTTGTGTGTACTGATAATCAATTAGCAGATATTTTCACAAAGCCCCTAAGTGAAGAGAGATTTAGTGTGCTTAGAAGGGGATTAGGAGTGATTGATCCATCCTAGTGGGAGTTACCACTAGATTAATTGATTTTGATGATGAGAATGAGGTTAAAAGAGAGTTTCTATTCAATGATCATCATATCAGTCCTTAATTAGGTGATTTTCCCTCATTTGGCGCGATTATAGCAAGAGTTTTAAGTGCGTGCCAAGGTTAGAGACGACTCGAGTAAGTTTCAGAGCCGGCTCCTAAGGGGGAGTCGACTCGCGCATTTGCGGGAGTCGACTCGCAAAGCTGGCAGCAAAAGGGGAGTCGACTCGCGCATATTCTGGAGTCGACTCGAGGTCGAGTCGACTCGCGACTCAGGGGAGTCGACTCGCAGTCGGGATCCGACTTTTTAACCCTAGGTTTGTCGTTTCGCAAACACTTTTCCTCAAGCCGCCACTGTTCACAAAGCCCTAGAGCCGACTCCTAGGTCATCCCCGATCGTCTCCAAGCCTTTTTCCCGTCGATTCTTCGCCGGACATTGAGTTTCCATCCGTTCCTAGGTCATTTCCGGTCCGTCCCGAGCTTCCTCTGTCCGTCCTTCATCGTCCTCAAGGTATTTTTATTCCCGTTTAGGTCAAGATGCCTCGTAAGGCCGTCGTTAGGAAGAGGTCCCGTCCCGCGGCCGTTCCCGAGCGGCGCTCCAAGGCGCGGCATGATCCCGCGAGGCAACCACCTCCGGATCGTTCCCCGCCTAGGGAGGTTCATGTTAGGCCATTGGCCGGGAAGGCCGTCTCCACCGGGAGGTATGTCGATTTTGACTTCCTCTCCCGGGAAGGGTTCACCATAGGCGATAGGCTTAGAGCCCAGGGTCTAGAGTACTTCCTCACCTTGGACCTTCCCACCTATCCTGGCCTAGTTCAAGAGTTCTATAGTACCGTCCATCGGGGAGATGGAGGTATTGAGGGCACGGTATTAGGTGTCCCATTACGTGTCACGGAGGATCTCGTTGCCCATATCCTCCACCTCCCACTGGTAGGGGTAGCTCCTGCACATCCTGAGGATAGATTTGAGGCCCTTACGATCGTCTTAGGGCAGCCACCTCAGTCCCCCCTAGATGAGGTATCTGCTAGCTCACTTCCTATTGAAGTGAGAATCCTCTTGAGCATTCTATCCAGGTCCATCTTCCCTAAGACAGGAAGATTTGATTTTGTGAATGAGAGGGACCTAGCTATTATGTCTTACATTCTTCAGGACACCCCGGTCAACTTCCCCAAGCTGATTTATAGGTATATGTGTGAGCCTTTAGATAGACCTAGGCTCTCCCTCCCATACGGGATGATATTCACTCTCCTGTTTAGGCAGTACGAAATTTCCATTCCTGAGAGGGAACCCTCTCGTGCCTTGCGATGGACTGATCGCTTGGGTACGGGGACCATGCACAGGATGGAATTTCGGAAGAAAGACGGGATCTGGGTTAGGAAGTCCACTCTCACTGCTCAGACCACCAGACCATCACCCAGTCCTGAGCCAGACTCTGATTACCCAGACTCTCCACATCATCCAGACCTTCCATCCACTCCTCCTGCTCCTACCACCTCTGCCGGACCTACCTCCTCAGCTCCACCATCTATGGAGGTCCGTATTGATCCAGAGCAGCTCCGAGAGCTGCGGCAGGAGATCATCCGAGATTTGAGGGACGAGCTGCTCCGGGAGCTCCGAGGTTCCGTGCCAGCTGCCACTCCTGCACCCACTCCTGCACCCACTCCATCCTCCGCATTGGTGCCATCCTTGACAGCCGTGACAGACATGACGGCTAAAGTGCGGGAAGAGATATATAATATCAGGGATTTGATGCAGGCCCAGTTCCGCAACATGAGGGAGATCAAGAGCACCACTCGACAGTTTCGAGAGGAGATAGGCCGTGACATGCACACCACTACCGAGGGGGCCGAGCGCTTGTCGAATGTGATTGTCGGCAAGCTGGACGCACTTCAGACCTCAGTGACTGGGCTTCAGACGTCGGTGACTGAGCTCTCCACTATGCACAGCAGAGCCACCTCGTCTATCATCACACAGCTTAGCCATGTCACAGAGGCAGTCGCCCTCCTCATGGAGCGGAGCAGATTGGGAGGAGGAGCCACATCCTCCAGAGGAGGAGACGCATCCTCGAGAGGAGGAGCTACATCCTCGAGAGGAGGAGCTACATCCTCGAGAGGGGGAGCTACATCCTCGAGGAGGACATAGATGATTTTGAGTTGTGTTTTATCTTCTTTTGTATTGTTTTTGCCTTACTTATAGTATGCTCAAATGTATTCACCTTCATATCAATACAATGAGTAGACATCTTATCTTTATTTCTGTGCCAATTGACTGTGCCATTTGATGTTTGATTGTGCCATTTGTGCCATTGATTGTGTGTGTGATTACCTCCTTTTTGATATGATGACAAAAAGGGGGAGAAATATGTATAAAATATGTAATAAGGGGAGAAATATGGTTAAAATATGTAAAAGAACTCTTAAAAACACACACAAATTTGTTCTAAGTGGATTCGGTACCTCGAGGCTCATTATCTCTCTTTTGGGGCTCCTAATGGAGTAATCTCCAGAATCTATTCAAGGGATATTCGGAGATTAGCTTAATCGTACTCAAGAACAAATTGACAGATTTTCCCTCTAAAAACAAAAAATTCAGTTCAAAAATTTCAAAGCATTAAAAGGAAATTCAGAAAACTAAAACTAGTTGAATGCATATGTTGAGGGGGAGAATCTGAATTTTAATCAAGATAAATCATTGATAACATATAAGCCAAACAATTGATTGCATAATATGGAGGCTTATATAATTCCAAATGAAAGGGGGAGCTTTAACTCCGAAATTTAAATGTTTCACACCTTTCAAACTTGGATAAATTAAATTTTCAGACATTTGAATTCACTTGTGAATTTTATTTCATTATTTATTGAGCAATTCATTTTACGTATACTCAAAGTTTTGTCATCATCAAAAAGGGGGAGATTGTGGAGTGATTGATTAAAACCCCGTTTGATTTTGATGAGCTCAAAGCATTTGAGTATATCGTGTGATTACTAATGAATTCAATTGAGTGTTTCAGTGAAAATCCTGCTCAAGTGTTTCTAGACATGGTTTACAGTATTTTGGATAAGTTAAGAAGTCTGCTGAACCAATGTCTGAGACTCGAGTCGACTCCCGAGTTTCACGAGTCGACTCCAAGCGTATCAAGGTCACTGGCACGAGCTCGAGTCGACTCCTAATCAGTATGAGTCGACTCCGACTGAAAACAGACAGAAGGATAGAAGAGCAGTCTTTCAGATCTGAGATTCGAGTCGACTCCAGTGGAACGCGAGTCGACTCCCAGCGGTGCACAAAGAAAAAGTCAGAGAGTGTTTTATGGACTCTGAGATTCGAGTCGACTCCAGTGGAACGCGAGTCGACTCCCAGCCGTACACAAAGAAAGAGTCAGAGAGTATTTTATGGACTCTGAGATTCGAGTCGACTCCAGTGGAACGCGAGTCGACTCCCACCGGTGCACAAAGAAAAAGTCAGAGAGTGTTTTATGGACTCTGAGATTCGAGTCGACTCCCGCATTACGCGAGTCGACTCCAAGATTGTGCGACCATCAACAGAGAAAACCATGTTACTGCCACTGAGATTCGAGTCGACTCCCAGACAGCTCGAGTCGACACCAAGACAAGCTTCACGTCAAAAGGCAGAAGACCAACTTTCGGAAACTGAGAGCCGAGTCGACTCCAAGGAAGTTCGAGTCGACTCCAAGACTGGATGAGCCAAAAGACAGAGAATCGGGAGTTCGGGCTCTGAGATTCGAGTCGACTCCCAGGACAGTCGAGTCGACTCGAGAGGGCAAAATTCAAATTTGTATCCACGGTCTACAGAGGAAAAGCCGACTCCAAAATTGCCAGGTCAGCGCCAGAAGTTGGCGAGTCGACTCCGGGCCAAGACGAGTCGACTCCCAGTCGTGACGGCAACTTTAATTCAAACTTGGAACAGTTGCCGAGTCGACTCCTGAAAAGCTTGAGTCGACTCCCGCTACAGCCGAGTCGACTCCTGATCGCGCGAGTCGACTCCAACCCACCAACGGTCACATTGTCAGGCTGCGCAGAGTGTGCAGAACGGCCAGAAAAAGTGGAGTAACGGCTAGTTTCCGTGGGGGTTGGCTTAAATAGCCACAGAAGACTGTAGCAAAATAGAGAACATACATTCCACTCCAAGCATTCAAGTCTTCAAGCTTTGCAAGTGCTCTTCAACGAGAAAAAGGGGAGATCAGCATTTACTGCGCCACCAACTTCTCCCCAGCATTCAAAGCTTCCTCCTCCTACATTCAAGTCGATCACTCATCCAAGAGGAGACCAGAGTCAAGAAGCCATTCCTCTACTTAAGCTTAAAAGCGTTTGAGGGCTTCTAAACTCATCCTTGAATATATTGTTTCATACCTGCTTTTGAGAAGCTTATTTTCTGTTTTCTTTCTACTACGTGTATTTACTTGGTTCAATCGGGGGATTGAATCAAGGGGATAAAGGTTAGTTGGTGAGCCAGTTTTAAAACCAACGTGTGAAAGGGTTTGATTGTGAGCCCGGGAAAACAATCGGGGTTGGTTCTAGTCGGTGAGCCTGGGAAAACCGACCGAGTTCGTTGTTAGCTCGTAAAACAACAAGTTTGGTTGTGAGCTTGCAAAACAACCGGCTGTAATCCAAGGGGGTTATAGTGTATTCCCAAGAGAAACTTGGGGAGTGGACGTAGGAGCAAGGGATAGCTCCGAACCACTATAAAACTTGTGTTTGTGATTGATTGTCTCTTCCTCTTCTCATTTCATATTGCTCACAGCACATAGTAATTAATTAAATAACTTGGCATAGTTTTTAATTAATCATCCATAACGTTTTAAATTATCCAAATTGTTTTAAAACCCAATTCACCCCCCCCTCTTGGGTTGTCTATCTGGGCAACAAAAAGGACCCATAAAATCAATACTCCAAACATCAAAGATTTCTACAATTAAGATCGGGTTCAGGGGCATCTCATTTTTTCTTGAAATTTTTCCTAGTCTTTGACATCGGTCACATGATTTGCAATACTCGTGTGAGTCATGAAATAGTGTGGGCCAATAGAATCTGCACTGCAAAACCTTTGCAGCCGTCTTTTTACCACTGAAATGACCACCACAGGCATGGTCATGACAAAAGGAAAGGACTTTCCTTTGTTCGTATTCAGGAATACACCGTCGGATGATCTGATCAGGGCAATATTTAAATAGGTATGGTTCATCCCAAAAATACCACTTCACACGAGCTAGGAAGCGACATTGCTCCTGTTTGGTCCAAGAGCTAGGCATTTGTTCAGTAACGAGGTAATTGACTATGTCAGCATACCATGGAACATTGGTATGGAAAATCATCATTAGTTGTTCATCCGGAAAAGTTTCGGATACAGGTAATGATTCTGCAGATGACTCAACAATTAGTCTGGACAAGTGGTCAGCTACTATATTTTCAGATCCCTTTTTGTCTCGAATTTCGAGATCAAATTCCTGGAGCAATAGGATCCAATGAATGAGCCTTGCCTTAGCATCCTTCTTTGTGAGAAGGTACTTAAGGGCGGCATGATCAGAATAAATAAGAACCTTAGATCCTATTAGGTAGTGGCGGAATTTATCTAGAGCAAAAACAACTGCCAACAATTCTTTTTCAGTGGTGGAATAGTTGAGTTGGGCGTCATTTAGAGTTTTGCTTGCATAATGAATAACATGGGGAAGCTTCTCTACTCGTTGACCTAAGACATCACCTATTGCATAATCAGATGCATCACACATGATTTCAAATGGCAGATTCCAATCGGGGGACCTTATGATGGGTGCTGAGGTTAGTTCAGACTTTAGTCTTTCGAAAGCAGTTATACAAATTGGCGAAAAATTAAAAGTAGCATCTTTCGCCAACAAATCACATAAGGGTTTCGACAATTTACTGAAATCCTTGATAAAGCGGCGGTAAAAACCCGTATGCCCTAAAAAGGATCTGACTTCCCTAACAGTTTTGGAAGGTGGTAACTTGGCAATTAATTCTACTTTGGCCTTATCCACTTCAATTCCCCTTTGTGACACAATGTGTCCTAAAACAATACCTGATTCTACCATGAAGTGACACTTCTCCCAGTTAAGAACTAAATTTTTCTGTTTACAGCGTTCTACAACAAGTGTCAAGTGGTGTAGACATTCCTCAAAATTGGATCCAAATACAGAAAAATCATCCATGAAAACTTCTAAAAATTTCTCCACCATGTCGGAGAAAATACTCATCATACCCCGCTGGAATGTAGCCGGTGCATTGCATAACCCAAAAGGCATGCGACGATAGGCAAAAGTGCCATAAGGACAGGTGAATGTGGTTTTCTCTTGATCTTCACGTGCAATTGGAACTTGGTTATATCCAGAATAACCATCAAGAAAACAGTAATGAGAGTGGCCAGCTAGACGTTCTAGCATTTGATCGATGAAGGGTAGAGGAAAGTGGTCTTTCCTAGTCATGGCATTAAGCTTCCTATAGTCGATGCATACTCGCCATCCCGTTTGGACTCGAGTAGGGACTAACTCATTGTGATCATTTTTCACCACAGTGATGCCAGACTTTTTAGGTACGACTTGAACTGGGCTTACCCACTGACTATCAGAAATAGGATATATAATCCCTGCATCTAAAAGCTTGATGACCTCGGCTCGAACTACGTCCTTCATGATTGGATTAAGTCTCCTTTGTGGTTCTCTAGAAATTTTTGCATCTTCTTCTAGATGGATTTTATGTTGGACCACAGAAGGACTAATCCCCTTAATATCAGCTATAGACCAACCGATAGCTTTCTGATTCTTCCGAAGGATACTTAACAGCTTCTCTTCCTGTTCTTTAGTTAGATTCGATGCAATTATAACAGGTAAGGTCTTGTTTTCTCCAAGAAATGCATACTTCAAGTTTTCGGGAAGGTCTTTGAGTTCTAGTTGTGGAGGTTTGACATTGGATGACACTAGCTGAGATTCCAAAATAGGCAATGATTCAAACTTGGTGGCCCATCTGCTAGTATCCATCACAGGAATGGAATCTAACAATGCATTAACCTCTTGACTTGACTCGCAATCTTGACCAAAATTAGCCAAACATCTTTCTAATGGGTCAGAATAACTCGACTCTTCAAAAGAATTGCTAATTATATTCTTAATCATGTGAATTTCTTCCAGATCGTCCATCTCAGTTGACTGACTACTACTATGAAAAACATTGAGCTGGACAGTCATGTTCCCAAAGGCTAGAGTCATTATTCCATTTCGGCAACTAATCACAGCATTTGAAGTGGCCAAAAATGGTCTACCTAGGATCACCGGAATGTGACTTTCTAGATTTTTTACTGGTTCAGTTTCAAAGACTACAAAATCCACAGGGTAGTAGAATTCATTAACTTTTACAATCACATCCTCCACAATTCCTTTGGGATGCTTCACAGTTCTATCTACTAATGACAAGGTAATGTTTGTGGGTTTTAATTCCCCCAAACCTAGTTCGGTGTAGACAGAATAGGGTAATAGGTTTACACTTGCTCCTAAGTCTAATAGGGCTCTCCGAATGATGGTGTCTCCTATTTTAATTTCAACAGTGGGGCAACCAGGATCCTTGTATTTTGGGGCAATCTGTTGTTGAATAAGAGATGAGGCTTGTGCCGCCATCACAGCTTGCCTAGGAATACTGGTTTTCCTTTTCACCGTGGTTAGGTCTTTTAAGAATTTTGTATAGGAGGGGATCTGTCTGATGGCATCTAGGAAGGGTAAATTTATTTAAACATTTTTAAAGACTTCCATGATTTCATCGTACTGAGATTTTTTCTTTGAGTCTTGTAGTCTACTAGGAAAGGGAGCCTTAGGTGTGTAAGTTTCTATTGGTTTCTCCTCTATTCCTTGTGTTTCCTGTTCTTGTGCCTTTTTCTGGGTGGGGTTTGGTTCATGCTTTCCTTCTTTTTCTTGCACAGGAAGTTGGACTTTGTTGTCCACTTGCTTGCCAGACCGAAAAGTGGTAATTGCCTGGACTTCATGGGTAGGGTTTCCATTAGAATCAATCTGAAACTGGCCTCTCGGCCCTTGATTCTGTTGCCTACTAGGGTTAGGCACTGGCTGACTAGGTAATTCACCTCTCTTCCTATCCCCTAGAGAGTTAGCTATTTGGCTCAGACTAACCTCAAGTTTTGCAATCGCTTGCGCATGGAATTGGTTAGTCTGGTTTGAGCTATGTTGGTCTGTTGTTGTTGTTGGATGAAGTCTTGTTGCTGCTTCATCATGTTAGCCATCATGGCTTCTAATGATGTAGTTTGCTGAGGGATAGGGGCACTATAAGTAGGAATAGGTGGAGCCAATGATTGGTTTATTTGTGATGGACCTATCCTGGGAAAATTCTTCTGAAAACCTGGTGGACCACCTTGATGCTGAATAGGTTCATTTTGCTTGTATGAAAAATTTGGGTGGAACCTATTATCAGGGTAGTAGACTGGGCTGAATGAATTGGAAGTGGGCTTCTTGAAGGCACTATATGAGTTAAGAGCATTTGCCTACTCAGCCTTAATGTTGGGTAAACTAGGGCAACACTCCACTAGATGCTCAGAACTATTACACAAGATACATAAACTATGTGACTCGTGATCCACTTTCATGATGGGATTTAACTCTTTATATGAACTCGAGCTAGTGAAAACAGTGAAAGCATCAAACTTTTTGCTTAAGTTGTTCATTCCAGTCACCAGATTGGACATGACATTTTTGAGTTCTGGGTCTGCTTTCATTTCATAATTACCTGGTTTTGTAGACCCGAACTCATCTCTATTTACTTCCTCACCATAGCTACTCCAATTTTGGGCATTCTCGGCTAAGTCAACAAGAAATTCATAGGCTTGATCCGGGGTTTGGTCCATGAACCTACCTTTGTGCATGGACTCGATCATGTTTCTATGTGCCGGAGGTAGTCCTTTGTAAAAGAAATGTACTAGATCAGCCTTGTCAAGCCCATGGTGGGGGCACTTGACCAAAAGATCATGGAATCTTTCCCATAGTTGGGAAAATTCCTCCTCAGATTTTCCTCTAAAAGTTCTGATTGCATCCTTAATTTTTTCAGTTTTTACCATGGGATAGAACTTAGCCATTAACTTCCTAGATAGTTATTCCCATGATGTGATGGAATTTGAAGCTAGGGAATACAGCCATGCAGCAGCACGATCCTCTAAAGTCATGGGAAATAACCTTAATTTAATACCCTCTTCATCTAAATTTTGATTTCTAAACGTTTGACAGATTGTCAAAAATTTGTTTAGATGAATGTAGGGTTGTTCACTCTCGAACCCATGAAACTTGGGTAACATGTTTATTGTTGCAGCCCGAATCTCGAATTGGGCTGCATTATTAATTGGTAATACTATGCAAGTAAGGGGACTAGCGGATGCGGGTGCGAATAACTTATTTAAAGTTCTAATGTGTTCACCCATTGTAGAGATTGACAGTTGGTTTACAGTTCGCAAGTTGTGATGAAAAGTTCTGTCAATCTCAGGATCAAATGGGGTTAACTTATCCCTTAATGACCTTCTACCATGCATACATTATCAACACTTCATTAGATTTGACTCCTACAATGAACGAAATCCTGAAAGAAGGGAAGGGCTAGACACAGATAACCACAACCAACACCACACAACAATTTGACCCTATTAGTCTCAGAACTAAGTGAGGTTTAGTAGCTTCTTAAATCTAGTTGCACAGAGATGTATCAGGTTAAAAAGTTTCTGAAATTCTCTCCTAGATTAGACAGCTCCTAATCTCCCTTTCAGATTAAGCTTGAGCTTACCAGTTAAGCAATCCAGTAATCAGTGACCAGGAAAGTCCCGGGGTGTGTGGTGGTGCCAGAAGGGATACACCGATACCACAATACCCGTAACAGTTCTCACTGTTGTAAAACTTTTCTAGACATCACCAATTACTAAATTCTCACTGGAGTGGCTTTCAGCTGCTTCTTTCCAAGAGCCTAATTGAGCTCGAAAACCCTAAGGCCAACGTCTAATTTGATTTTAATTTAATTTGGCTTAGGATAAGTATGCAAGGTGGTGATTTTTGGGCTAAGGACAGGTAATGACTTCCCGACCTTATCTTTTTAATGGATTTTGCCCTTAATTACTTTATGCAAATGTTTAATACTAAATGCAGCAAATAATCAATATTTTTTTTTTAAAAGTTTATGCAATGTCATTAGGTTGTATTGATTAAATGAGCAAGCAAATTTTTTTTTTTTATTTTTATTTTTTTTATATTTTTTTTATTTTATTTTTTATTTTTTTTATAGCAATAACTTGAATGTAAACTAAACACAATTCTTATGCGTCAGTCAATCTCCGAATGCCCGTTGAATAAGCTCTGGGGATTACTCCGTGAGGAGTCCCAATAGAGGTATGATAACCTCGGGGGATTGCACCCTATCAATTACTAGCAAAAATAATAATTTTTTTTATATATATTTTGTTTTAATTAAAATTTTTTTCTTTTTAAACTTCAAATTTCGAATCTCAGAATTCAAATTTTGAATTTAAAAATTTTTGAAATTTTTTTTTTAAAAAAATTTAAATTTTTTTTTGAATTTTAAATTTCGAATTTAAAATTTTAGAATTTAATAACTATGAAATTATTAACTAGAAATTATCAAAATAAGAAAAATTAATAAAAATAAAAATAAAACTTACTACCGAAGTACGTTCACTCCGGGCATCCAAAATTTGATTTGATCTTCGTGATCGTTCTTGCTTCTCGATTTGCCTCCCCGGCAACGGCGCCAAAATTTTGTTCGTCCTTTTTCTGTTTAACTAAAAATATGCTAGACAGATCGTTGTTAGAACCGACGAACAAAAGTTAAATTTAAATTTTTACTCTTACCTTTCCTACTCGAAGAATAGTGGTTGTAAGAGGTCGATCCACAGGGAGGCGATTGGAGTTGCATAAAAATTAGAACATTCACTCGGATTCAAAATCGACTTTTGAATAATGGAAGAAAAATATTATTTTGAGGATGTGGAATGATTCTCTAGTCTATTAGAGAATTATTTTTAATTGAAATTAACTAGAAGACATGTACTTAGATTTAAAGAGTATTTATATTTTTGACTAATCAAAGAAAAGCTTTGGCATAAATTAAACTGGATAAAAACGGTGCTAAGAAGATCAAAAGCCTAGAACATAAATTTCATAAAGGAAAATTAGATGTATTGCATAAAAAGAAAAATTAAATGATTGCATAAAGAAAACAGAAATTTAACTAAACCTAGAACAAGGATTTCATAAAAGAAAATTGATTACAAATAAAAATGGTAAATAGAGACCTAATGCTCCTTCTATTTTGCAAATAAAATAAAAAAATAAAACCAAAACAAATCTCTTCTCTCTCTTTCTCCCACGGTAGAAAATACTAATTCCCTCTTTTTTTTTCTTCTTCTTCCCAAATGAAACAGAATACTCCCACTCCCCTGTTTCTTCTTCTCTCCCCACCGAACTTAGCTCTCCTCTTCTTTTCCTTGGACCAGTCGACCACCTCCCCTGTTTCTTGGCCCCAACCCCAAAACCGAGCACACCCCTCTTCTCTTCCTCCTTCTCCTCTTATAGCCGCGGACGGACGCCTGATGCGGAAGGGAGGCGCAGAGGATGCGGACGGCCTGGCACGGTGAGGACGCGGGATGAGCTGTAATGGGGATGCGCTTGTTGCCCAGATAGACAACCCAAGAGGGGGGGGGGTGAATTGGGTTTTAAAATAATTATTGCAATTAAATGGTTTGTGAATAACTAATTAATACTTTTTGCAAGTTGATTAATTAGATGCTATGTGCAGTGAATGAAATAAAAGTAAGAGACAACAAAGCAATCACAAACACAATGATTTTATAGTGGTTCGGAGCTAACCCTTGCTCCTACGTCCACTCCCCAAGCCTCACTTGGAAATTCACTATAACCCCTCGGATTACAGCCGGTTGTTTTACAAGCTCACAACCTAACTTGTTGTTTCACGAGATCACAATGAACTCGGTCGGTTTTCCCAGGCTCACCGACTAGAACCACCCGATTGTTTTCCCGGGATCACAATCAAACCCTTACACGTTGGTTTCAACCTAGGCTCACCAACAAACCTTTACACCCTTGATTCAATCCCCTGATTGAATCAAGTAAGGACCAAATGGATTGAAAAACAAATAGAAAAATACAGCTTCTAAATAAGCAGATATTCAGCGATATAAATAAGAGAGAAGTTAAGAGCCCTCAAACAAATTTATGAAGATGTAGAGGAGGGCTTCTCGAACTCGGGGTCTCCTCTTGAGTGTCTCGAAGACTTGATGACTGAAGGAGACTTCTTTAATGCTGGGAAGAGTTAGTTGGATGGAGTTTAATGCCCCTCTTCCTTCTTTTCCTTTGAAATCCTTTGGTAGGTGAAGATTCTTTGTTTTCTTTGAATGGAATGTCACTTCTCTACCTTGCTACAGTTCTCTGTGGCTATTTAAGCCATTCCCTACGGAAACTAGCCGTTAGACACAATCTCCTAGCCGTTCTGCACATTCTGCACATCCTGACAATGTTTCCGTTGGGATCGAAGTCGACTCGCGCGATTTGGAGTCGACACGGCTGCTGCAAGAGTCGACTCGTGCTTTTTTGGAGACGGCTCGGCAACTGTTCCGGATTTGAATTAAAGTGCTGTCTCGACTGGGAGTCGACTCGACTTAACCCGGAGTCGACTCCCCAAAGTCTGGAGCTGACCTGGCACTTTTGGAGACGACTCGATGTTAGGAAACCAGGGATGCATTTTTCAAGTTTGCTCACTCGAGTCGACTCGGCGCTCAGAGTCCGAACTCCCGATCTTCTGTCTTTTGACTCATGCCGTCCTGAAGTCGACTCGAACTATTTCGAAGTCGACTCGGCTCTCAGTATCCGAAGAACAGTCTTCTGTCTTTTTGGGGTAGCGCTGTCTTGGAGTCGACTCGAACTGTCTTGGAGTCGACTCGCCTCTCAGAGACGAAAATACTGTCTTCTGTCTTTTTGGGGTCGCGCTGTCTTGGAGTCGACTCGGACTTTGCGGGAGTCGACTCGGCTCTCAGTGTCCAAAAGTTGCTCTCTGACTTTTGTCTTGTATCACACTGGGAGTCGACTCTCGCTTCCTTTGGAGTCGACCTGCCAACCATCGGAGTCGACTCGAGTTTCTCAGGAGTCGACTCGGCTCTCAGGGTCCAAAATAACTTCTCTGTCTTTCTGTCTGTAACTCCCTGGAGTCGACTCGTACTACCCTGGAGTCGACTCGGCAGTATCGGAGTCGACTCGTTGACAGGTTTTGAGTTGGATCTTTCTGTCTGTCTGTCTGTTCTTAGTCGGAGTCGACTCGTAATGTACAGGAGTCGACTCGAGCCTGTGCCAGTGCTTCTGATATGCTTGGAGTCGACTCGTAATCTTCCGGAGTCGACTCGAGTCTCAGACTTTGGTTCAAATTGAGTTCTTTACTTATCCAAAATGTATTGAACCAAATCTAGAGACACTTAACCATAAATTTACAAGTATTTGACTGAAACACTAGATTGAATTCATTAGTACAACATAAGATATACTCAAATACTTTGAGCTCATCAAAATTAAATAGGGTTATAATCAATCACTCCACAATCTCCCCCTTTTTGATGATGACAAAACATTGAGTATGTGTAAAGTGAATTGCTCAACAAACAAGGAGATTTATAGTAAAATTTTAAAATGAATTCAAGTGTCTAGTTATTTTAATTTATCCAAAACTGAAAGGTGTGAAACAGTAAATTTTGAAGTTAAAGCTCGCCCTTTCATTTGAAATTATATAAGCCTTCATGTCATGCAATCGATTGTTTGGCTTATATATGTTTAATGAGTTTGTTTTTCTGAAATTTCAGATTCTCCCCCTCAACACATGCATTCAACTTTGTTTTGATTCTCTGAAATTTCTTTTAGTGTATTGAAGCTTTTGAACTTAAATTTTCGGTTTTTAGAGAGAAAATCTGCCAATTTGTTCTTGAGTATGATTCAACTAATCTCCGAATATCTCTTGAATAGATTCTGGAGATTACTCCGTTAGGAGCCCCAACAGAGAGATAATGAGCCTCGAGGTATCGAATCCACTAAGAACAAATTATTGTGTGTTTTAAAATTTTGCTTTTTATTGATTTTTTCATGAATTCCCTTTACATGTCTATTCAATATATTTTCTCCCCCATTTTGTCATCATAGCAAAAAGGAAGAAAGCACATCACACAAGCAATTAGAGATTAAATGTGCACAATATTGAAGAAAATTGTCTACTCATTGTATTGATGTAGATGTAGGTACAAAGAGTAAAGCAATAAATACATGTCAAAATGAAAAAGCAGGCTAGGGTTTCTTCGAGGAGGATGTGGCTTCCTTGCTCAGTCTTGATTGTTCCATAAGTAGACTGACCCCATCTGTGACGTTCCCTAGCTGCGTGATGATCGCCGAGGTGGCCCTACTGTGGATCGAGGAGAGCTCAGTCAGACTCGCCTGGAGTGTGTCCAACTTGGCGATCAACACATTCGCCAGACGCTCGGCCCCCTGACTCTGGCTGCCCATGTCGTGTCGGATGTCATCTCGCATCTTTCGTGTGTTGCTTGTGACATTGCTCATGTTTGAGAATTGGGCTTGTATAAGGCTTCTGACATTGTAGATCTCCTTCCTCAGATGAGTCGTCATCTCGGTCACGGCTGATAATGAGGGAACTAATGCAGAAGAGGGGGCAGTGGCTGGACCTCGGAGCTCCCTCAGTAGGTCGTCCCGAAGATCCCGTACGATCTCCTGCCGCAACTTCCGGAGCTGCTCAGGAGAGATCCGGACCTCTATCGGCTGAGTGGGTGGTGCTGAAGAGGAGGGTCCGGCTGAGGTGGATGGTGCTGAGGTGGAGGGATAGGTGGGAAGGTCAGAATCATGATCAGGACTGGGGGAGTGTCGAGTGGTAGGTGTGGAAGAGGATGATTTTCTGACCCAGACTCCCTCTACCTTATCAAATCCCATCTGGTGAAGGGTTCCCTCACCCATGCGATCTGTGTATCGCAGTGCGCGAGAGGGTTCCCCCTCAGGAATGGGGATCTCAGACTCCCTAAAAATCAGGGTATACATCATCCCATATGGAAAGGTGAGCCTAGGTTTGTCTAGTGGCTCACATAGGTATTTGTAGATCAGCTTAGGAAAGTTAATTGGGGTATCTTGGAGAATGTAATACATGAGGGCTAGGTCCCTCTCGGATACAAAGTCAAAGCGGCCGGTCTTAGGAAACAGGGTCTTAGAAATAATACTCAAGAGGAGCCGCATTTCAACTGATAGTGAACTAGCGGACACCTCATCTAGTGGGGACTGGGTGGACTCCCTAATATGGCCGTAAGGGCCTCAGTCCTATCGGCCGGGTGAGTAGGAAATACCCCTACTTGGGGAAGATGTAGGATTTGTGCTATAAAATCCTCTGAAATGAATAAAGGGACACCCGCTACGGTTTCCTGTATTCCACCATTACTCCTAGACACTGTCCCATAAAACTTCCTAAGTAGCCCTGGGTAAGTGGGGAGATCTAGGGAGCAAAAGAACTCTAGTCCTTGGGCCTTCAACCTATGCCCTATAGTGAAGCCTTCCCGGGAGAGATAGTCGAAGTTGACATATCTCCCGGTGGAGACCGCCTTTTCGGCGCACGGACGCGAGGGAACCGGCCTCGGCGGGGAACGAACCAGAGGTTGTGGCCTCACGGGATCATTCCGAGCCTTGGACCGTCGCTCGGCGCCGCTTGCGGATTGGGGCCTTTTCTGGCTTGGGACAACCATCTTACGAGGCATGCTTGACCTAGAGATGGGGAAAAACCCTAATGGTCCGAAGAAGCTCGACGGAAAAAAACCTAATGGAGGTCGGAGACGAGGTCGGAGATGGCTCTAGGGTTTGTGAACAGTGGAGGCGGTGAATAGAAGTGTTGATTAAACGCTTCGATTAGGGTTAAAACATCGAATTCCTGACCGCGAGTCGACTCCAGTAAGTCGCGAGTCGACTCGACCTCGAGTCGACTCCAAAATATGCGCGAGTCGACTCCCCCTATGTTGCCATCGACCTCGAGTCGACTCCCATCTATGTGCGAGTCGACTCCCCCTCATGAGCCGACTCTGAAACTTATCCGAGTCGACTCGAACTCTGGCATTCACCTAAAAATCATGTTATTGTCGTGCCAAACAAGGGATAATCACTAAGTTTATGATCTGATTTGATGATCATAGATGATAAACTCTATCTTTAACACAAGCTAATCATCAAAATCAATGAACTAGAGGAGAACATCACTAGGATGGATCAATCACTCCTAATCCTCTCCTAAGCACACTAAATCGCTCTTCACTCAAGGGTTTTGTGAAGATGTCAGCTAGTTGATCATTAGTGCAAATAAATTGAAGTGTAACATCACCATTCAGTACATGATCTCTTATGAAGTGATGTCTTATTTCAATGTATTTGGTTCTTGAGTGCTGAATTGGATTCTTAGTTAAGTTAATAGCACTTGTGTTGTCACATAATGAGAATTTTATCTTGTTTAATTCCATAATCTTCCAGTTGTTGTTTGATCTACATGATTTGAGCACAACAACTCCCGGCAGCAACATATTCAGCTTCAACAGTAGATAATGCAACCGAGTTTTGTTTCTTGCTAAACCATGAGATTAAATTTTTTCCCAAGAATTGACATGACCCGCTGGTGCTTTTTCTATCAAGTTTACAACCAGCAAAGTCTGAATCTGTGTATCCTATTAAGTTCAGGCTAGATTCTTTAGAATACCACAAACCTATATTTTTTGTTCCTATTAGGTATTTAAAGATTCTCTTGACTGCAATTAGATGAGATTCCTTAGGATTAGACTGATATCTAGCACACATGCATACACTAAACATGATATCAGGTCTACTTGCAGTGAGATATAATAAAGATCCTATCATACCTCTATACATCTTTTGATCTACAGATTTACCTGATTCATCTTGGTCTAGTTTGCATGATGAGCTCATGGGTGTGCTAATTGACTTGTTTCCCTCCATATCAAATTTCTTAAGCATCTCCTTGATGTATTTAGCTTGATTTCAAACTCAGGTCTACTTGCCCGAGGAAATAGTTCAACTCTCCCATCATGCTCATTTCAAACTCACTCTGCATCACGTCAGCAAATTCTTCGCAGAGGCGATTGTTAGTAGCACCGAAAATAATATCGTCAACATAAATCTGCACTACCAACATATCTTTGTTTTTCTTCTTTAGAAACAGTGTTGTATCTACATTTCCCCTAGAGAACTCATGATCTAGTAGAAATTTGCTAAGTCTTTCATACCATGCTCTAGGTGCTTGTTTCAAACCATAAAGTGCTTTGTTCAATTTATACACATGATTAGGGTATTGATGATTTTCAAAACCAGGAGGTTATTCTACATACACCTCCTCATTAATATACCCATTTAAAAATGCACTTTTTACATCCATTTGAAATAATTTGAAATCCTTAGAGCATGCAAATGCTAGTAACAGTCTAATTGCCTCAAGTCTAGCTACAAGAGCAAAGATTTCATCAAAATCTATACCTTCTTCTTGATTATACCCCTTTGCTACTAGTCTAGCCTTATTCCTAATTACAATTCCATTTTCATCAAGTTTATTTTTATATATCCATTTGGTACCTATAATTGAATATTCAGAGGGTCGTTCAACTAGGTTCCATACCTTGTTTCTAGTAAATTGGTTTAGTTCTTCTTGCATTGCATTTATCCAATTTACATCTTTTTCAGCTTCTTCTATGTGTTTGGGTTCAAAATGTGAGACAAAAGCTAGATGGTTATTTAAGTTCCTAAGAGATGCTCTAGTCCTAACAGGTTGAGATGGATCATGTAAAATTAATTCCTTAGGATACCCATGAGCATACCTCCAAGCCTTAGTCAGCCCATGATCCACAATAGCCTCTTGGCTTGATGATGCATTTCTAATTAATTTTTGTTCATCATCTTGTAATGTCATCTCATCAATCTTTTCTTCAAGAATTTCAGCATCATCATCAAGATCAACTCTCTTGCTAGAAGAGATATCACTAGAATCATCGAAAACAACATGTATAGATTCTTCTATAACTAGGGTTCTTTTATTAAAAACTCTATAGGCTTTACTAGTTGTAGAATACCCCAAAAATATACCTTCATCAGATTTAGAGTCAAATTTACCTAGATTGTCTTTTCCATTATTATGAACAAAACACCTACATCCAAAGACATGAAAATAGTTTACTTTTGGTTTTCTATTTTTCCAAAGTTCATAAGGTGTTTTCTTTATAATGGGTCTCAATAAAACTCTATTTAATATATGACATGAGGTATTAATGGCTTCTCCCCAAAAGTACTTAGGGAGGTTACTTTCACATTGCATGGTTCTAGCCATTTCCTCTAGGGTTCTATTTTTCCTTTCTACAACTCCATTTTGTTGTGGTGTCCTAGGTGCAGAAAAATTATGAGTTATTCCCTTTTTACTACAAAACTCATCAAATAAATGATTTTCAAATTCGGTTCCATGGTCACTTCTAATAGCTATACTGAAGTATCTCTAGCATTTGTTACTTCCTTATGAAATTTCTTAAAAATTGAAAATGCTTGATCTTTATGAGCTAAGAACATGACCCAAGTATATCTAGAAAAGTCATCTACAATAACTAGACCATATTTATTTCCTCCTAGACTTGTGGTTCTAGTTGGTCCGAATAGATCCATGTATAGTAGTTCTAGAGGTCTAGAGGTAGAGACACAATTTATGGATTTAAAGGAGTTCCTTGATTGTTTGCCATATTGACAAGCTTCACATATTTTATTCTTTTCAAACTTTAGTTTTGGCAAACCTATCACAGAATCTCTTTTAACTAGTTTTGATATTGTGTCCATACTTGCATGACCTAACTTACGGTGCCATAACCAACTAGCATCATTATCCTTAGTTTCATTAACAACTAAACATGGGTTATGTTTGGCAAGATCCTCAAGGTCTACTACATACACATTCCCACGTCTTATTCTTTTAAAAACTAAACTATTGTCATTTGAGTTGGTTATGATGCATAAGGATGGTTTGAACAGAACATCAAAACCTCTATCACACAATTGACTAATGCTAAGTAGATTATGCTTAAGACCATCAAAATATCGAACATTATCAATAAAGGTTGAAGGGGTGATTTGTACTTTACCTATACCAATGATGTGACCTTGGTTATTGTCTCCAAAAGTCACAGCACCTCCCTTCTTAGCCTCAAGGGTGAAGAATTGGTCTTTGTCACTCGTCATGTGTCTTGAGCAGCCACTATCCAAGTACCAACAATTTTTGTCGACCTTGGCTGCAAGACACTCCTACACAAGCAAATCATACAATTTTAGGTACCCAAGTTTTCTTGGGTCCTTCATGGTTAGTAATGTTGGTTCCTTTTGGAACCCAAATCCTTTTAATTTTTCTTTTAGTTTTTTCTTTTCTATAATCATACACATTTGCTTTATGTCCTAATGTTTCACAGCAAAAACATGTTATTTTCTTAGATTTACTTTTTCCTGCTTTAACAAAGAAATTACTAAGGAGTTTTTGCTTATTTTTAGGTTTATACCCTAAGCCAGCTCTATTGAACACAGCTCGTTGACTATTAAGTATCATTTCTAATTTTTCTGAGCTATATGTAAATTTTTCTACAAAAGGCTTGTACTTTTCAAGTTCTAGTGTCAATTTTTGTTTTTCTGTTTTTAGTCCATTTAGGTCTTTTGTGAGACTCTCTTTTAAGATTTGTTTATTGTTTTTAAGTTCTAATATTTCTTTGGTCAGCCTTTCATTATCTTTAATTAAGGTATTAGTCTTTTGAATTAAGATTTGGTTGCTTGTCTTAAGTTCTGAATTTTCTTTAATAATAACATCTTTATCCTTAACTAATGTATCATACTTACGGAGGTGAGTATGGTTAGTTAGTTTTAATTCTTTGTTTTTAAGGTTTATTGTCTTATACTCGTCCATTAATTCATTGAAGGCATCATATAATTCATCGAAAGTAAAGTTTAAATGTGTTCCGGATGTTACCTCATTGTCGTTAGCCATAAAACATAGGTTGGCCTTTTCTTCTTGTTCCTCATCCGATGATGATGATGATGTGTCGGAGTCCGATAGGGTGGAGACGAGGACTTTCTTTTTCTTGTACTTGCTCCCCTTCTTCAGCAAAGGACACTCAGCTCTGAAGTGCCCCGGCTTCTTACACTCATAACATCCGATCCCCTCATTTTTCCTTTCCTTACCTTTATCCTTGTGATAGGAACTTGAGGGGCCTCTCCTTTGATGTGAGGACTTCTTCCGGTTGATGAATCTACGGAATTTTCTTACAAGGAGAGCCTCATCATCATCTCCCTCATTGTCTTCCTCTTCACTGCTACTGCTGCAAGACAAATCTTTGTTAGTAGAAACAGATTTAAGTGCTATTACCTTTTTCTTGTGAGAGGACTCTTCTTCATTGTGTTGTTTCATCGTTAGCTCATGCGTCATGAGGGATCCAAGTAGCTCCTCTAGTGGCAACTTGTTTAAATCCTTGGCTTCTTGGATTGCCGTCACCTTGGCTTCCCATGACCTTGGTAGACAACGAAGAATCTTCCTGACAAGCTCACTGTTAGTATAATTTTTGCCAAGGCTTTTTAGGCCATTGACAATGTCAGTAAATCTAGTGAACATGCAAGTGATTGTTTCATTAGAATCCATCTTAAATAATTCATACTTATGAACTAATATATTTATTTTGGATTCTTTTACTTGATTTGTGCCCTCTTGGGTCACTTCAAGTCTATCCCAAATCTCTTTTGCAGAAATGCAAGTAGAGACTCTATTGAATTCATTTCTATCTAATGCACAATAAAGCACATTCATTGCTTTGGCATTTAGTTGTGCCTTCCTTATGTCATTGTCATCCCAATCCTTTTCAAGCTTGGGTATAGTGACACCCTCTACAAAAATGGATGGGATGTATGGTCCATTTAGAATGTTGGTCCACATCTCATAGTTTTGGGCTTGGATAAATATTCTCATCCTAGCCTTCCAATATGAGTAGTCGAATCCATTAAAGAATGGAGGTCTATGTGTGGACTGTTGGAATTTGTATCCTAAATGTCAATCGTCAGCATATTGATGATTGAATTTTGTAAATGAATTGATAAATTAATAAAGTGTTATTTGGCATAATTCATCATTTCATCTTCAAATGAACTCTTATATGATGAAGTCCTTAGGACTTATGTTATGATAAAGGAGGATTTATCTTTGAGTCCTTAAACTTGTTTGCGACGAAATGATATGTTGTTACTAGGACGACAACATTATCGAGATTAGGTCGTTGTGTGACATATACGTTGGTTGTACTCTTAACCAAGGAGTACGGAGACACTGGTATGCCACACAAGTAAAGTGTAGAAGTACATTTCACTAAACGTGACCAATTCCGGAACGCTCTACAGTCGAGAGATGCTCCGAGTGGATATGGGTATAAGTTTGGCCCTCTGACCTGAGACCGCAACCTGTGACTAGCAAGCAACTCACTGTACTTTGGTACCGGACTACCTGAATTTCTAATTCAGTGACGGAAGGTCACTGGGTGCAGTCAAGTACTTGCGTAGTCAGTTGTGAGTCAAGATGGAATTGACCCCTCCTGAAAACAGGAGATAATGTCTTGTGATTAATTTAGCAAAACCTTGGCCAGGGTAATCCCAGTGAGGAGTCACGGGATATCTAAAGTTAATCACATAATGGATGTACTAATTATAGGGTTGACAGTGAGCTCTAAGTCATCCTGACATTAGGAGTCAAAGGGATTGAATTATACAGTAACCATAGTTCAGGGTTCCAGAATATTTGCTTCGCATATATTCGACCTATCCGGACGTCGGGTACCATTGCTAGATGGTCACATCGATTAGTGTAGAAAATTGTTTCTATACTACCGGCTTAGGTTCGAACCTATGAGGTCACACGCATAGAAGATTCCTGATTGATCAAGAAAGCTGATGAATGATTAAGAATCATTCAGGGATAATTTGGTCAATTTGATTGGCAAATTATCTTATAAAATAATTAAAGTAATTATTGAAGGATTAATTAGTAATTAAATTACTAATAAACTCAATTTGATTGAGTAATTGTGCTAAGGATGAGCCAAATTGAATTGGATTCAAGTTTGGGCTCAATCAGGGTTTTGACCTGATTGGATTAGGTCAGAACCAAAAAGGACTTAAGCTGATCAAATTAATTTTAAATTAATTTGTTCTTAATTGGGGATTGACCTAATTGAATTAGGTCCAACACAAAGTAATAATTCAATTTGATTGAGTTTGCATGAGCCAAAATTGAATTGGATTCAATTTGAGCTCAATCAGGGTCTGACCTGATTAGATTGGGTTCAACCAAATTGCTTTGTTTTAATTCGGGTTTGACCAAATTTGATTAGGTGCAACCCAAGGGGATTAGGCTCAGATGATGTGGCAATTATTGGTGACATGGAATTGGATTTCATGAATTTTAAATAAACCAAAATTATTGCATGGCACATGGACCCATTGCTTGACACATGGCGACATTGTTTGTTATTTGAATTTAAATTCAAACATTAAGCAATGTGTTAAATGATTTTAATCACTCAAACCATCAGCCAAGGTGGCGTCTGAGTTTTTGAATGGATTAAATTCAAATTTCAAGAGGTGATTTCGAAATTATGAAGTGTTTTACCTTGCCGCATGGATTTCAAATTCCTTCCCTCTTGCACATGTGTTTAAAATTTGAATTTAAATCAGATTTGGTTGAGATCTGATTTGGGTTGTTCCTATTTCTTTGCATGTGCCAACTAAAAGAGGTTTTCTGAAAATAAATTTCGAATTTTGAATGAAAATTCAGAGGCCATTAAAAGGGGTCAAACATGGGCACCAAAAACACATCCATTGCAGCCTTCTTCCTCACCCGCCCCCTCCTCCTCTTCTTCTCCATTTTAGATAGGGTTTTCAAGGTGAATATCTAGAAGATTCAAGATCAGATCTGAGTCCTCTACTTCTCTTACAAACCTCATCTCTATCTGCTTCAAGACGATTGATCAAGAGTTGATTGAATCCCGGTGGGCAGATTTCAGCTTTCAAGTGTTCTGCAGCTGCTAGCACTGTTGCGGAAGAAGATCCTTCAGGACTTCGCGTGTACTTCTCGTAGAGGCCATTCGTGTGTGTAGCTGCGAAGTCAAGAATCAGATTCACAACTTTCATCCATCATAAAAGGTATTAATCTAGCATTAATCATTTATTATGGTGTCAAGGTCTAGGTCCAATTCCCCGAGGTTTTACCCTCTTTTGGGGCTCCTCACGGAGATATCTCCAGAATCCATTCGATGGATATTCGGAGATTAATTGGAATAGAGTTCTTAAGTTTCAGATCTGATAGTTAATCATGCATAAAAGTTTTAGCATAATTGTTTAAACGATTCCGGGATAATCCTATGTGTTCTTAAGGTGCTGATTTCTAGATTTGATCTTGTAAGCATGCATGAATTAAATTATTTGATTCGGTTTTTCCGCTGCGTTTTAAAACTTAAAAAGAACTACGTATGGCTTGATCCCCCTTATGAAGGGGTACGTAGGCAACCCGATCAGGTTCAGCCATAGTTTTCAAAAAAAAAAAAAAAATTCAGCATGCTAAACACCGAAGAACCTAGGATTCACTTTCAGTGGTATCAGAGCCAGGTTTATGTTTAAACTTTTATGTTTTAATTCTTGCAATTAAATCTGAAATCATTAACATATTTAGATTAGATCTAAAGTGCTTTTTATGATTGATTTAATTGCTGATTATGCATGATTAAGTAGATCTGAAATTTTGGATGCATATGATGCATGTTTGTGTTAGGATTAGTAACATGAATAAATCTGAAATCATAATATTGTTTAGATTAGATCTAAATAAAATTTATGATTCATATGATCTCTGATTTTAATGAACAAATCAGATCTGAAAATAAAAGTGAAAAAACAAATACATAAGATGTATGTTGTTTGTATTAATTCATGTTGTTATGTATATGTGATGCATGAACATAAAACATAATGACTTAAACATGAATTAAATCTGATTACATGTGATTAATTACAAAAACTCAGATCTGAAAATGTGTTTTAAGAACTGAAAGATTGTAATTAATATGTAATTAAAAAGAAATATGCAATGATCAAAACTTTCATAAGTCTAAACTTAATTGAGAATTAAGTGTTATGAAATAGAATTGTAACTCAATTAATTGACATTGCATAATTCTTTGGGCATATGGGTTAGCTTGAATCAAGTTCTTAGGATTGGGTTAGACCTAAGGTTAGAATCAAACATGGTCTAATTAGAGTTAATTGATCAAATCTAATTAAGTAGTAACTAGATTAGGTCAAGGAAACTCTAGGTTAAATACAATAGTTGTAGATTGATCAATTCCATGTCTTTGATTAGACCAAGATGGAACTTGATTTAGGCTCAGAGGTGCAGCCCGAGTTATTTGAGTAATCAAATCGAAATTGATTAACCAGTCGGTGTCTAAGGTAAGTTTGGCAGTTTTGACCGGTGGTTTTTAATTGGGAGCTACTCGCACTGATTCGTCTTTGTCGAGTTAATGGCATATTCCTTCCACCGATCTCACTTACCTGGCCGACATGGTCAATCACATTTTGATTGGATCACTTAATGATTCGAGTTAGCCCATGCCTTAAGGAAAATCAGTATGACTGATTTAGGTGTCTCCTTAACCGGTTTGAGTCTAATCTGATTTGGTGAAGTCAGTGGGAGAAATTAGACTAACCGGATATTCTCATCTATCCTAATTATGAAATCCTCTAAAATTATTAGGTCCTTAAAATGAAATGGTTATGGAGATAACTAGGTCATAGCCTCCCATTAAGTTGGGTGATAATGGGTCCAATGTTTTGATAATTATTGGAAGCGCCACACGCCTGGTACTTATCAAGCATTGGAATTGTCATTCAATATATGATGAGTTAAGTGTACCTTCAATAGGCGGTCAGGTGAGCCGAGCCACACTCGGGCTTGGTCGTCTATTAGTTGATTAGACTTAACCCTATCATTTAATGGTTGGATCTGACTAGGGTATTCGGTGGAGGCGCCACACGCCTGCCGGAAAACCTAGGGCAAAATCATCACTAGAAGTTGCTTGGTGAAGCAATTGGTTAAGAACCTACCAATAGGTGCATATGGGTTGGCCGAGCCACACTCGGGCCTATATCGGATCTATTGGGTTCTAGTGCCCACTAAAGAATTAGGAGTAATTTTTCGAATTAGAGGTAGAGGCTACCAATTTGTATAAAATAGTGGGAATATCTTTAGACTAAAGTCCAAGTCTACTGTGTTTAGTCAATTCATATACTAATAGCCAAATTTTCTTTTTATGCAGAAATGGCCACTAATTTATCACTTCGCTCATTGTTGGACAATGACAAGTTGACTGGTCCAAATTTCAATAATTGGCATAGGAAACTGAAAATAGTGCTAGAGCATGAGAGGATCCTTTATGTGATAACGGATCAAGCACCTGAGCAGCCCGCTGCTAATGCATCAAGATCGGCCAGAGACACTTATCAGAAGTGGCTCAGTGACCGGATCACTGTTCGATGCATCATGTTGGCAGCAATGAGTGATGAGTTTAGTAGGCATTTTGAGAATACGCAGCCGGAAGATATCATTCAAGTGTTGAATGAATCATTCGGCGTTCCTGACAACGTTGAGAGGCACAAAACTAGTTGTGCCATCTTCAGCGCCCGAATGAAAGATGGGACCTCGGTAACTGATCATGTACTGTACATGATTGAGTTGATCGAGCGTCTAAGCTCTCTTGGCTTTTCCCTTCATGATCAATTGGGAAAGGATGCCATACTAAACTCATTGCCTGGATCATACCGTCCTTTTCTCACTCATTTTCGTATGACGAAATCTGTAGTGAATTATCACCAATTGTTGGGGTTACTACAGACGTTTGAGAATGATCACCAACTTCTTAAGAAGACGGTGAATTTAGTGGGAGGTTCATCCAAGGGTCGCTCCTTTAAGAAAGGGAAAAAAAAAAATAAAATCCAAAAGAAACAGGTGCACCATGCTCAGCCTAGTCAGAAAAAGAATAAAAAGACTGATCAGAGCAAGGCGGAGTGCTTCTTCTGCAAGAAGCAAGGACATTGGAAGAGGAACTGTCCTCTTTACATTGCATCCCTCGATCCGAACCGGCCTAAGAAAAGTGGGCAATCAGTTGCCAATCAAGGTACTTATATGATAACACCTTGCAATTTTTCTATTTGTGATAATTCGACCTGGGTATTGGATATCGGTAGTCCTTTTAATATTTGCAATTCGTTGCAGGGGCTACAAGTCAGTAAGAGGTTTGAAGAAGGAGAAAGGTTCCTGAATGTTGGAGATGGAAGACCAGTTCCAGTTCTAGCTTTAGGAATTCTTAAACTTGAATTCAGCTCTCATGTAAATGTCCTTAGTGATTGTCACTATTGTCCAAGTTTTCTATTGAATATCATTTCTGTAGGCCTTTTGGCCAAAAATGGTTATGAAATATCAATAAAAAAGGATTATTGCAATGTCATTTGGAATGGTGTAGTTGTAATGAATGGAATTCTGAGTAATGGCATTTACATTTTGTCACAGCCTGTTCATGTAATGTATAAATCCAATAAGCGCCCTAGAATAGATAATGTCACGGATGTCTACCTTTGGTATCATAGGCTAGGTCATATTAACAAGAATAGGATGAACAGGTTAAGTAAAGAGGGAATCCTTGATGTTAATGATTGTGAATCATTGACAACCTGTGAATCATGTCTTCTTGGTAAAATGACCAAATCACCTTTTACCGGAAAAGGTGAACGAGCCAGTGATTTATTGACCCTTGTACATTCTGATGTATGTGGGCCAATGAGCACAGATGCTAGAGGTGGGTATTCATATTTCATTACGTTTACAGACGACCTTTTTAGGTATGGTTATGTCTATTTAATGAGACATAAATCTGAATCATTTGAAATATTCAAATTATATCGTAATGAAGTAGAAAAACAAACTGGAAAGAGTATTAAAACTCTTCGATCAGATCGAGGAGGTGAATACCTCTCCAGTGAATTTTTGACATATCTAGGAGAAAATGGGATTCTCTCCCAATGGACTCCTCCTGGTACACCACAATATAATGGTGTGTCAGAAAGGAGAAATCGAACTCTGTTAGACATGGTTCGATCCATGATGGGGTTTGCTAATCTGCCCATATCCTTTTGGGGATATGCTCTTGAGTCAGCCTGCTATATTCTAAATAAGGTTCCAAGTAAGTCTGTAAATAAAACACCACATGAGATGTGGACTGGACGTAAGCCGATGCTCTCTTACCTTAGGATTTGGGGGTGTCCGGCGTACGTCAAACGTTTGAAGACAGACAAACTTGAACCCAAGTCTGACAAATGTTTCTTTGTTGGTTACCCTAAAGAAACTAAAGGATATTACTTCTACTTTACTGAAGAACAAAAGTTGTTCGTAAGCAATAGAGCAATTTTCTTAGAAAAGGAATTTCTTGGTGAAGGAACAAATAGCTCTAATGTTGAGCTTAGAGAAGTTCAACATGTAGAAGATCCGACACCATCTACTGAACCAGTTGAGTCGGATTTGATTAGATCAGATCCAGAACCCATATTAGATGCACCATTAAGGCGATCGGGTAGAGTACCACGTCAGCCGGACAGATACTACGGTTTCTTGGTCCGGGATGGGGATCCTATCAAACTTGATGAAAACGATGAGGATCCGATCACATATATGGATGCAATGCAGAGGTATGACTCTGATAAATGGCTTGGAGCCATGCAATCCGAAATAGAATCCATAAAGGTCAATGATGTTTGGACATTAGTTGACCCACCCGAAGGAATTAAATCCATAGGGTGTAAGTGGATATTCAAAAGGAAACGGGGCGCAGACGGAAAGGTAGAGACCTATAAAGCCCGTTTGGTTGCCAAGGATTATCGTCAACGTTATGGTATTGACTATGACGAGACGTTTTCTCCTGTGGCAATGCTCAAGTCCATTCAGATTGTGCTTGCGATAGCAGCACATTTAGACTATAAAATCTGGCAAATGGATGTAAAGACCGCATTTCTAAATGGAGATTTAGAAGAGGAAGTGTATATGATACAACCTGAAGGTTTTACATCTGTAGATGAGTCTAAAGTGTGCAAGCTTCAAAAATCCATTTATGCATTAAAGCAAGCTTCACGGAGTTGGAATATACGTTTTGATAAGGTAATCAAAACATATGGCTTCATTAAGAATGAAGAGGAACCTTGCATTTATAAATGGGCAAATGGTTCAGTTATTATATTCCTTATTTTGTATGTGGATGACATTCTTTTAATCGGGAATGACATTCCTGCATTACAAGGAATAAAGGTTTGGCTATCATCTCAATTTGCCATAAAGGATTTGGGAGAAGCATCTTACATCCTAGGGATGAAGATCTATAGAGATAGATCTAGAAGATTGCTTGGATTATCCCAATCCACATACATTGATACTATACTGAAGAGGTTCAGTATGATTAATTCCAAGAAAGGCTATCTTCCGATGGGCCATGGAATTAACCTCTCTAAAAGGGATTGTCCGACAACCCCTCAAGAAAGAGAGAGTATGGATAGAATTTCATATGCTTCGGCAGTGGGATCTATAATGTATGCCATGACATGTACTAGACCAGACGTGGCATACTCACTAGGAGTAGTGAGCAGATACCAGTCTGATCCAGGTAGCAACCACTGGAAGGTTGTAAAAACCATCCTTAAGTATTTGAGAAATACTAAAAATCAGTGGCTTGTCTATGGTGATTCTGACTTAAAACTTGAGGGATATACTGATTCAAGTTTTCAGTCAGATCAAGATGATAGCAAGAGCGTGTCAGGATATATCTTCACTCTTAAGGGTGGGGCCATCTGCTGGAAGAGTTCCAAGCAGCATACAGTGGCAGATTCTACATGTGAAGCAGAATATATCGCAGCATCTGATGCCGCCAAGGAAGCTGTATGGTTGCGGAAGTTCATCACCGAGCTTGGAGTGACACCCTCCATTGATGGTCCAGTGCCTGTATTTTGTGACAATACTGGGGCCATAGCTCAAGCAAGAGAACCCAAAGCACATCAGCGGACCAAGCATATTCTACGTCGCTACCACCTGGTTCGAGCGATCATCGATCGAGGTGATATTGATCTTCAGAAGATTGACACAAAAGAAAATCTGGCTGACCCATTTACCAAAGTCCTCGGCATCAAAGAGTTCGACGAACACAAGTCGAAGATGGGTATTAGATACTGTGCCGATTGGCATTAGGCTAAGCGGGAGTTGTTGGAATTTGTATCCTAAATGTCAATCGTCAGCATATTGATGATTGAATTTTGTAAATGAATTGACAAATTAATAAAGTGTTATTTGGCATTATTCATCATTTCATCTTCAAATGAACTCTTATATGATGAAGTCCTTAGGACTTATGTTATGATAAAGGAGGATTTATCTTTGAGTCCTTAAACTTGTTTGCAACGAAATGATATGTTGTTACTAGGACGACAACATTATCGAGATTAGGTCGTTGTGTGACATATACGTTGGTTGTCCTCTTAACCAAGGAGTATGGAGACACTGGTATGCCACACAAGTGAAGTGTAGAAGTACATTTCACTAAACGTGACCAATTCCGGAACGCTCTACTGTCGAGAGATGTTCCGAGTGGATATAGGTATAAGTTTGGCCCTCTGACCTGAGACCGCAACCTGTGACTAGCAAGCAACTCACTGTACTTTGGTACCGGACTACCTGAATTTCTAATTCAGTGACGGAAGGTCACTGGGTCCAGTCAAGTACTTGCGTAGTCAGTTGTGAGTCAAGATGGAATTGACCCCTCCTGAAAACAGGAGATAATGTCTTGTGATTAATTTAGCAAAACCTTGGCCAGGGTAATCCCAGTGAGGAGTCACGGGATATCTAAAGTTAATCACATAATGGATGTACTAATTATAGGGTTGACAGTGAGCTCTAAGTCATCCTGGCATTAGGAGTTAAAGGGATTGAATTATACAGTAATCATAGTTCAGGATTCCAGAATATTTGCTTCGCATATATTCGACCTATTCGGACGTCGGGTACCATTGCTAGATGGTCACATCGATTAGTGTAGAAAATTGTTTCTATACTACCGGCTTAGGTTCGAACCTATGAGGTCACACGCATAGAAGATTCCTGATTGATCGAGAAAGCTGATGAATGATTAAGAATCATTCAGAGGTAATTTGGTCAATTTGCTTGGCAAATTATCTTATAAAATAATTAAAGTAATTATTGAAGGATTAATTAGTAATTAAATTACTAATAAACTCAATTTGATTGAGTAATTGTGCTAAGGATGAGCCAAATTGAATTGGATTCAAGTTTGGGCTCAATCAGGGTTTTGACCTGATTGGATTAGGTCAGAACCAAAAAGGACTTAAGCTGATCAAATTAATTTTAAATTAATTTGTTCTTAATTGGGGATTGACCTAATTGAATTAGGTCCAACACAAAGTAATAATTCAATTTGATTGAGTTTGCATGAGCCAAAATTGAATTGGATTCAATTTGAGCTCAATCAGGGTCTGACCTGATTAGATTGGGTTCAACCAAATTGCTTTGTTTTAATTCGGGTTTGACCAAATTTGATTAGGTGCAACCCAAGGGGATTAGGCTTAGATGATGTGGCAATTATTGGTGACATGGAATTGGATTTCATGAATTTTAAATAAACCAAAATTATTGCATGGCACATGGACCCATTGCTTGACACATGGCGACATTGTTTGTTATTTGAATTTAAATTCAAACATTAAGCAATGTGTTAAATGATTTTAATCACTCAAACCATCAGCCAAGGTGGCGTCTGAGTTTTTGAATGGATTAAATTCAAATTTCAAGAGGTGATTTCGAAATTATGAAGTGTTTTACCTTGCCGCATGGATTTCAAATTCCTTCCCTCTTGCACATGTGTTTAAAATTTGAATTTAAATCAGATTTGGTTGAGATCTGATTTGGGTTGTTCCTATTCCTTTGCATGTGCCAACTAAAAGAGGTTTTCTGAAAATAAATTTCGAATTTTGAATGAAAATTCGGAGGCCATTAAAAGGGGTCAAACATGGGCACCAAAAACACATCCATTGCAGCCTTCTTCCTCACCCGCCTCCTCCTCCTCTTCTTCTCCATTTTAGATAGGGTTTTCAAGGTGAATATCTAGAAGATTCAAGATCAGATCTGAGTCCTCTACTTTCCTTACAAACCTCATCTCTATCTGCTTCAAGACGATTGATCAAGAGTTGATTGAATCCCGGCGGGCAGATTTCAGCTTTCAAGTGTTCTGCAGCTGCTAGCACTGTTGCGAAAGAAGATCCTTCAGGACTTCGCGTGTACTTCTCGTAGAGGCCATTCGTGTGTGTGGCTGCGAAGTCAAGAATCAGATTCATAACTTTCATCCATCATAGAAGGTATTAATCTAGCATTAATCATTTATTATGGTGTCAAGGTCTAGGTCCAATTCTCCGAGGTTTTACCCTCTTTTGGGGCTCCTCACGGAGATATCTCCAGAATCCATTCGATGGATATTCGGAGATTAATTGGAATAGAGTTCTTAAGTTTCAGATCTGATAGTTAATCATGCATAAAAGTTTTAGCATAATTGTTTAAACGATTTCGGCATAATCCTATGTGTTCTTAAGGTGCTGATTTCTAGATTTGATCTTGTAAGCATGCATGAATTAAATTGTTTGATTCGGTTTTTCCGCTGCGTTTTAAAACTTAAAAAGAACTACGTATGGCTTGATCCCCCTTATGAAGGGGTACGTAGGCAACCCGATCAGGTTCAGCCATGGTTTTCAAAAAAAAAAAAAAAAATTCAGCATGCTAAACACCGAAGAACCTAGGATTCACTTTCATGGACTGGCCCTCAATGTGAGAAGATCCAAATGGGGTTGTCATTTTGATCTTTTACTCTTTGGGTAATAGAGTTCCGGCTCTGATACCACTTGTTGCCCAGATAGACAATCCAAGAGGGGGGGGTGAATTGGGTTTTAAAATAATTATTGCAATTAAATAGTTTGTGAATAACTAATTAATACTTTTTGCAAGTTGATTAATTAGATGCTATGTGCAGTGAATGAAATGAAAGTAAGAGACAACAAAGCAATCACAAACACAATGATTTTATAGTGGTTCGGAGCTAACCCTTGCTCCTACGTCCACTCCCCAAGCCTCACTTGGAAATTCACTATAACCCCTCGGATTACAGCCGGTTGTTTTACAAGCTCACAACCTAACTTGTTGTTTCACGAGATCACAATGAACTCGGTCGGTTTTTCCAGGCTCACCGACTAGAACCATCCGATTGTTTTTCCGGGATCACAATCAAACCCTTACACGTTGGTTTCAACCTAGGCTCACCAACAAACCTTTACACCCTTGATTCAATCCCCTGATTGAATCAAGTAAGGACCAAATGGATTGAAAAACAAACAGAAAAATACAGCTTCTAAATAAGCAGATATTCAGCGATATAAATAAGAGAGAAGTTAAGAGCCCTCAAACAAATTTATGAAGATGTAGAGGAGGGCTTCTCGAACTTGGGGTCTCCTCTTGAGTGTCTCGAAGACTTGATGACTGAAGGAGACTTCTTTAATGCTGGAAAGAGTTGGTTGGATGGAGTTTAATGCCCCTCTTCCTTCTTTTCCTTTGAAATCCTTTGGTAGGTGAAGATTCTTTGTTTTCTTTGAATGGAATGTCACTTCTCTACCTTGCTACAGTTCTCTGTGGCTATTTAAGCCATTCCCCATGAAAACTAGCCGTTAGACACAATCTCCTAGCCGTTCTGCACATTCTGCACATCCTGACAATGTTTCCGTTGGGATCGGAGTCGACTCGCGCGATCTGGAGTCGACTCGGCTGCTGCAAGAGTCGACTCGTGCTTTTCTGGAGACGGCTCGGCAACTGTTCCGGATTTGAATTAAAGTGCTGTCTCGACTAGGAGTCGACTCGACTTAACCCGGAGTCGACTCCCCAAAGTCTGGAGCTGACCTGGCACTTTTGGAGATGACTCGACGTTAGGAAACCAGGGATGCATTTTTCAAGTTTGCTCACTCGAGTCGACTCGGAAATTCTGGGAGTCGACTCGGCGCTCAGAGTCCGAACTTCCGATCTTCTGTCTTTGACTCGTGCCGTCCTGGAGTCGACTCGAACTGTTTCAGAGTCGACTCGGCTCTCAGTATCCGAAGAACAGTCTTCTGTCTTTTTGGGGTAGCGCTGTCTTGGAGTCGACTCGAACTGTCTTGGAGTCGACTCGCCTCTCAGAGACGAAAATACTGTCTTCTGTCTTTTTGGGGTCACGCTGTCTTGGAGTCGACTCGGACTTTGCGGGAGTCGACTCGGCTCTCAGTGTCCGAAAGTTGCTCTCTGACTTTTGCCTTGTATCACACTGGGAGTCGACTCTCGCTTCCTTTGGAGTCGACCTGCCAACCATCGGAGTCGACTCGAGTTCCTCAGGAGTCGACTCGGCTCTCAGGGTCCAAAATAACTTCTCTGTCTTTCTGTCTGTAACTCCCTGGAGTCGACTCGTACTACCCTGGAGTCGACTCGGCAGTATCGGAGTCGACTCATTGACAGATTTTGAGTTGGATCTTTCTGTCTGTCTGTCTGTTCTCAGTCGGAGTCGACTCGTAATGTACAGGAGTCGACTCGAGCCTGTGCCAGTGCTTCTGATACGCTTGGAGTCGACTCGTAATCTCCCGGAGTCGACTCGAGTCTCAGACTTTGGTTCAAATTGAGTTCTTTACTTATCCAAAATGTATTGAACCAAATCTAGAGACACTTAACCATAAATTTACAAGTATTTGACTGAAACACTAGATTAAATTCATTAGTACAACATAAGATATACTCAAATGCTTTGAGCTCATCAAAATCAAATAGGGTTATAATCAATCACTCCACAGCGCTGAAGACGCGTTTGGGCTGATCGCGAGATCTCTGGGATGCGATCATTGCTGGCACGCTGAAGAAGAAGATCACGGACGGTGAACAGCTGGGGCACTGCAGATTGGGAAGAGGGGAACGCATGGAGGACACCATTCACGGATACGGTGCTAGCACGGAAGCGGAAGGTGGGGACGCGCAAGAGGCGGAGCGGGATCGCCGGAGATTGGAAGGAGCTGGATTGTTGCAGCTTTGCTAGGAGGCACGGATGCGGGATTCCTTCTTTGGGCACCGGATTTGGGGCGTTCATGGCATGGGAGAGCTGGCAGCGACGGGAGAAGAGGAATAATGCTGGGATTCCGGTTCGGAGGAAGGGCTGAAGCCGGAAGAGCTGAGATGCTACGATTGCGAAGGATCTTCTCTGCTTCGGTTGGGCTTGATCGTCGGGATCACGCGCGGAAGAGGAAGGATGCTGGCTTCGGAGGCTGGGATTCCGGCTCGGGATTCCTTCTTTGGACCTTGGTTGAGAGGCGGGCTGGTGCGAGGAGCCGGACGCGATCGCTGGGAGCTTGGATCACGGCTTGAATAGGGAAGGAGGATAGCTACGTTGGAAGGAGCTGGGAGACACCAAGTTCCATCCAATTAGTCATATAGAAAAAAAATAGTGTGATATGAAATTTGGCTTGTAGACGGGTCATCTATTCTAGCTGGAGGTCAAGTGCAATTCTTTCAAGTCATGGGTCACCCAGCACCTTATAGTTATGATATAGCCGATTTAGATTTGCCCAAAATTATTTTCCAAAAGCACAAAAGAAATGGACCCGATTCGGACCCAAACCCTACTCGGATCCGAACCTGACTCGGACCCGATTTGAAGTCAAATTTGTACTCAATGTGCATTTTATCTCTAATTTATACTAATCTATGTTAAACCCAAATATAATATTAATCCAGTGAATTTATCATTATCGGTTAATAATAACACTAATTTTAGTAATATGTAAGTCGCACTTTTATGCTCTTATCAGGTCACACACACTATAAGTATTGACCGATCCGATGGTTGAAATGTGATTATGAATCACAAGTAATCAATCCGATTGATAATCAGTTGAAGAAGGAACAATGGGAATTAATTAATTGGACTTAAACACAAATCCTACTTGGAGTAGGATTCCTAGAGTCCTAATTGGATTAGGACTGGGAGTCCTACTTGGAGTAGGACTGGGATTCCTACTTGGAGTAGGATTCCTACAATTCTAATTATTTTAGGAGTTTTGAATTAAATTTGAATTCCTACTTAGAGTAGGATTCCTAGAGTCCTAATCGGATTAGGACTTCGGATTCAAATTAGAGTCCTAATTGGATTAGGACTAAAATTAAATAAGTCCTAATTGGATTAGAATTTCTTAAGTCCTAATTAATTATTAATCTAATGAATTATGATGACTCCTAATTTGATTAGGATTGAAGGATTCAATTGAGTCATGGTTCAATCAAATCCTAATTAGATTAGGATTTGAAGGGAAAGCAAATAGGTGCACCTAATCCTTTTTGGAAGAGGACTAGACCACCTTACATTAGACCCCACGCCCTAGTTGATTGGATCAACTAGGGCATGCGTGATGAGGAGAACCCCCTCCCTTGGCCGAAATCAAAGAGAAAAGAAGAGGGGCGTGTGCCCCTCTTCATGGCTCCAAAAGGAAAAACATGAAGCTCCTAACATGTAGGAGCTCCATGTGTCTTTATAAGGAGGTAAAGGGCCAACCCCTAGGGCATTCTTTTTCCTCCTCTTCCAGCCGTGAGCCACCTCTTTCTCTTGGTTTTTCAGCCGCCATCAGCAAAGGGAAAAAGAAGAAGAGGCGTGTACCTCTTCTTGGCCTCCTTTCTTGGTTCCAACGCAGGGAAGAAAAAGAAGGCTGCAGGGGCTTCGTTCCTCTTTCTCTATCCCTCCTTCTTCTTCCTCCTTTCGAGCACATTCAAGAGTTGAAAGAAAGAGAGGAGATCATCCATTAAAGTTGTCTCTGCAAGGGAGCTAGCACCCCGGGAAGACAAAGAAGCTAGGATCGATTTTTGTTTCGTGTGGATACCCGTAGAGGCCGGACACTTGAACGGCTTCAAGCGAACCTTCTTTCAAAACCACGATCATCAGTTTGCGGTGATCATCTACCCGCACAAAGGTGAAGATCTGATCTTTCTAAAGTTTTTAAAGTTTTTAATCCTTATCTAACTACGAACGGTTTTTGAACAACGTTCATGCGATGAACGGTTGATCACGGGCATGCCTCTTCCGCTGCATTTGAATTTTTTTAAAATTTTCTGCGGCATGGGCGGGTCTCCAACAATTAGTTGGGGCATTTTGGAAATGCTCGACAACTTTTAAAAGCCCCCTTTATTAATAATATATCCAGAGGTTTTCAGAATGCCAAGTCTAAGAAATCGGATTGCCGTCTAGGAATTCCAGCTTGTAAGCTCCCGGCCACTAGATTCGGATGACCCGGTATGGCCCTTCCTAGTTTGGGGTGAGTTTTTCTTGTTCCAGAGGTCGGGAGGCTATGGCCTACCTCAAGATGAGGTCGCCGACCTTGAATGTCTTGGGCTTGACCCTGAAGTTGTAATATTGCGCCACTTTTCGCTGGTATCTCGCCATGCGAATCTGGGCGGCTTCCCTTGTTTCCTCAAGTAGGTCTGGGTTGCCTCAAAGTCGCGCCGAGTTTGTGGTGGCATCAAAGCTTTCGACTCGATGGGAGGGCAACCCGACCTCGAGGGGAATGACTGCCTCCTTACCATAAGACAAGTTAAAGGGGGTCTCTCCAGTAGGAACTCGGAAGGTTGTTCGGTACACCCAGAGGACATTGTAAAGATCCTTTGCCCACTGCCCCTTTGCCCGATCCAACCTGGCTTGGAGCCCTTGTAGGATGGTCCAGTTGATAACTTCTGCTTCCCCGTTGGCTTGTGGATGGGCCACCAACGTGTAGCGGTGATTGATATCGAGCTCGGAGCAGAACTCGTCGAATTTTGTCGAATTGGCGGCCATTGTCAGATATGATAACTTGGAGAAGTTCGAACCGGCAGATGATCATCTTCCAGATGAAATCTTGCACTTTCGGTTCGGTGATTTGGGCGACGGGTTCCGCCTCGACCCACTTGGTGAAAGACTCGATGGCGACAATGAGGAATTTTCGTTGCCCCGTGGCCGGAGGGAAGGATCCCAAGATGTCAATCCCCTACTGGGCAAAAGGACAAGGGGCGCTGATCGATATTAGTGGCACCACCGGTCTGCGTTGGATGCTGGCGTAGCGTTGGCACCAGTCGCACTTTCGGGCGAACTCCACCGTGTCTTTCCATATAGTGGGCCAGTAATTTTCTTGCCGCAAAATCTTGTGTGATAAGGCTCGGCCGCCTTGGAACTTCTACAAATTCCCTCGTGTACCTCCTGCATTGCTGTTGCCCAAGAAGACAACCCAAGAGGGGGGTGTGAATTGGGTTTTAATTAATTATTTTTCAATTAAAAATAAGGTGAGTGATTAACTAAATATATTGCAAGTGAATTAGTTAGATCACTAGATGCAATGAGTGAAGAGAGTGAAAGAGACAAGGTGCAATACAAACACAGAAAGATTTATAGTGTTTCGGAGCCAACTCTTGCTCCTACGTCCACTTCCCAAGCCGCATTTGGAAGTTCACTATAATTCCTAGGATTACAGCCGGTTGTTTTACAAGCTCACAACCCAACTTGTTGTTTTCACGAGGTCACAACGAACTCGGTCGGTTTTGACAAGCTCACCGACTAGAACCATCCGATTATTTTTTTGGATTCACAATCAAACCCAGTTGGTTTTTTTCGGTTCACCAACCACAACCTTACACTGTTGGTTTTATCTTTGGCTCACCAACAAATCTTACAACTCTTGATTCAATCCCCTGATTGAATCAAGTATACAAAATAAGAGTTTAAAAGTTCTCAAAGAAAGCTTCTAAAAAGCAAGTGCGAGACAATATAAACAAAGTTGAGTTAGAAGCCCTCAAACATATTTTAGATGAGAAATGGGTGCTTCTCGATTTTTGAGTCTCCTCTTGAATGTGCCGAAGGATGGAGGACAGTAGTAGAGCCTTGAATGCGAAGGAAGCACTTTTTGGTTTGAGTTGAATGCACTTCTTCCTTCTTTTTCTTGAATTTACTCTACGGAAGCTCTTGGCGGTTGAAATATTTTAATACTCAGATGGAATAGCTCTCTTGTTGTCTACTACTGTTTACTCTGGCTATTAAAGTAGTTCCTTTCAAAAACTAGCCGTTAGAGAGAGATTTGGAGCCGTTCTGTCCCGTCTGCACATTCTGACAATGTATTCGTTGGGATCGAAGTCGACTCGTGCGATCTGAAGTCGACTCGCGCTTTATTGGAGACGACTCGCCCGCTGTTCCAGATTTGAATTAAAGTACATGCCTCATCCTGGAGTCGACTCGGACCAAATTGGAGTCAACTCCCCAACAGCTGGAGACGACTCGGGCACTTAGGGGTCGGCTCGTTCTTAGGGTTCCAAAAACTCAACTTTCTGTTTTTCTTCCTCAAGTCGACTCGGGTTTACTTGGAGTCGACTCGGCTGACTTGAGAGTCGACTTGATATTTTTGAAAGACGACTCGTTCTCAGAGACTGAAAAATCGATTCTCTGTCTTTTGAACATTTCTGCCTTGGAGTCGACTCGGATCTTACTGGAGTCGACTCGACTATCTTGGGGGTCGACTCTGCAATACTTGGAGTCGACTCGTTCTCAGGGACTCCGAAAGCTGATTCTCTGCCTTTTCATACTGCTTTCCTCT
Organism: Phoenix dactylifera; assembly: GCF_051530095.1. Lineage (NCBI taxonomy): Eukaryota > Viridiplantae > Streptophyta > Magnoliopsida > Arecales > Arecaceae > Phoenix > Phoenix dactylifera. The sequence continues at coordinate 39,990,531 of NC_143193.1, forward strand.
GGGAGTCGACTCGGACATACTGGAAGTCGACTCGCCAAGAATCGGAGTCAACTCGCAACCTTTTGGAGTCGACTCGGTAACAGGGTCTAAAATCCATCGTTCTATCTTTCTGTCTGTTACCCTTTGGAGTCGACTCGAGAACATCTGAAGTCGACTTGGCAAGCATCGAAATCGACTCGAAACCTTTTTGGAGTCGACTCGTTAATAGGGTTTAAAATCCATCGTTCTGTCTTTCTGTCTGTTCTCAGTCGGAGTCGATTCAAGGAGTTCCGGAGTCGACTTGAGGAGTTCCGGAGTCGACTCAAGCTTGTGCCAGAAACATCAAACCACCTGGAGTCGACTCGCAAAGTTTTGGAGTCGACTCATGATGCAGACTTTGGTTCAAATTGAGTCCAACACTTAGCCAAATTACTTTGAACCAAAGCTCGAGGCACTTAAACAGAAATTCACACATATTTGCCTGAAACACTAGATTGAATTCATTAGTACAACATAAGATATACTCAAAATGCTTTGTGCTCATCCAAATCAATTAGGGAATAGTCAATTACTCCATAATCTCCCCCTTTTTGATGATGACAAAATATTGAGTATTTGTAAAGGGAATTACCCATTCAAAGAATGATTCATAGATAAAGTTTTGAAATGAATTCAAATGTCTAGTCATTTAGTGTATCCAAAATTGAAAGGTATGAGTCAGTATACTTTGAAATTAAAGCTCCCCCTTTCATTTGGAATTATATAAGCCTTCAAATTATGCAATCAATTGTTTGGCTTATATGTCTTTAATGAATTTGCTTTCTTAGAATTTTAGATTCTTCCCCTCAGCATGTGCATTCAATTTTATTTGAATTATGCTCGAATTTTCTGAATTTTCTTTTAATATTTTAAACTTGAGTTTAAGTTCTTAATTATAGAAGAAAAAATCTGACGATTTGTTCTTGAATATGATTCAACTAATCTCCGAATATTTCTTGAATAGATTCTGGAGATTACTCCTTGAGGAGCCCCAACAGAGAGATAACGAGCCTCGAGGTATCGAATCCATGAAGAACAAATCACATTTTGCTTAAAAAATTTTCTTGTTTAGTGATTCCCTTTACATACAATGTATCATATTTTCTTCCCCTTTTTGTCATCATAGCAAAAAGGTGAAGTATCAAAGAATCAATGTAGACAATGCTCATAACACAATACTCATAACACAGAAGGCACAATGTACTCAAGTTTTTAGAAAAAGACTTCATTTCATTGTAAGTATTACAAAATTTGAGTACAATGATTGAAAGTCCCAAAAGGGCTTTAAATGATAATAAAAACAAAATACAAGTCTAAGGACGTCTAGAAGAAGAGGATGAAGCTCCTAGATTTATTCGCTGACACTGCAAAACCAAGCTAACTCCTTCAGAGAGATTCCCCAATTGCGCAATTATTTCTGAAGTAGTCGTAGCTTGAGTCTGGGTCAGTTGGGTTACGCTTTCGTTGATTGTATCAAGCTTGTCTATCACTGCGTTTGCAACCCTTTCTGCTCCTTGATTCAGGCCTAGTAACTCGGACCTCACCGAGTCTTGCATTTGTTTGGTAGCTTCCTGAATTTTGGAGAATCTCATATACTGACCCTGAACAAGACTCCTCAGACTGGACAGCTCCTCCTTGACTTCAGCTACCATGACAGACACTGCTACTGTGGAAGGGGTCAACTCAGTGGGGGGTTATACTGGTGGTACCTCTGAGTTCCCTCATAATGTCATCCCTCAAAGCTCTAAACTGCTCAGGACAAATTCTGACCTCTAGAGGCTGCTGAGGTAGTGGCACTGCGGATGAAGGTCCAGCAGAGGATGAAGGGCCGGCAGTGGATGAGGGACCAGCTGTGGATGGGAAGGTGGGAGGATCTGCCGAGATGTCCTGGTCATGGTCAGAGGTAGGAGAGTAAGGAGCAGTGGGGTCAGATGGTATGGATGTAGAGGACTTCCTAACCCATGTACCCTCAACCTTGTGGAAATCCATTCGGTGGAGAGTCCCTTCACCCATGTGGTCAGTGAAACGTAGTGAACGAGAGGGTTCCCCCTCAGGGATAGGAATCTCTAACTCCCTAAATATCAGTGTGAAGAGCATACCGTAGGGGAGACTCAATCTAGGTTTATCTAAGGGTTCACTAATATAACTATAAATGAGTTTTGGAAAGTTGAGAGGAACGTCATGTAAGATATAGAACATTAAAGCTAGATCTTTTTCTGAAATGAAATCAAATCTACCGGTTTTGGAAAAAAGGGTGCGAGAGATGATACTAAGGAGGAGGCGCATTTCAGCGGAGAGCTGATTTGCAAAAACATCTTCAATGGGCGATTGGGGTACTCTACCTAGGATGGCCGTAAGGGCCTCAGACCTATCGGTGGGGTGAGTGGGAGCAATCCCCCCTCGAGAGAGGTGGAGGACTCGTGCAATGAGGTCCTCCGAAATGCAAATAGGAGTGTTGGCTACCCTCCCTTGAATACCACAGCCACCCCGTGTGACGGTGCCATAGAATTCCTGGACTAACCCGAGATAGGTAGGAAGGTCAAGGGAACAAAAATACTCTAGGCCCTGAACCCTAAGACGATGCCCTAGAGTGAACCCTTCACGAAAGTGGAAGTCAAAATTGACCTTCCTCCCGGAAGAGACTGTTGAATTAAATCAAATAATTTAAAATTTGAAAACCAAAACTGGTTAACGGCCAAGTGGCAAGCATTCGTGCACAAGCAAGGGAGCAAACATGGAAGAATTTCTAATGAAAGCAAACCATGACAAGTGTCATGTATCCAGCGCAGGAGCAAACATGGAAAGGCCCCTCGAAGAAGGAAGGAAGCATGAATGGCCAAGATGCAATAAGCCGAAGAATCAAAGGAGCACAAGAAGACACGTCATCAATCCGCGGGAGGGGAATCTTCTTCTTTTGACGTGCCTGAGCCTATATAAAGGGCTCTAGGGATCATTTCAAAGAACAATCAAAATTTTTTCTTCTTCCTATTCCAAGAGTCTAGATAAAAAAAGGCTCTAGGGATCATTGGGGAGAAAAGAAATAAAGAAAATTTTTCTTCTCCTCATAATTTTTCTAAGTTTCTTTTGAGCTATCTGCAAGCGTGAACGTGCTCTTCTTTCTTCTCTGGAGGCGCACTGACGGGAAAGACGTGGTTCTGTATTGGGTCGTCATATCTCTAGGAGATCTGTGCCAGCAGACCCGTGCGTGGGGGGCATAAACTTTTCTGGGACAGCGCATCAGCGTGCTTCGATCCACAGGCCATCTTCTCTCTCTTTCTTCATTTTATTATTATATTGTCAAGTTAGTTATTTGCTAGTTTATTCTTCTTATTTATTGTTTTTGAATATTAGAAATATTTAATTATATTTGTGCATCTAGGCTAACAATCCAGGAAAGTTTATGTACGGTTAGCACTAGATTTTAGATTGCAATATTTATTAAATATTTCGCTGCATAATTATAAATTGTTCTATTTTAGCTGTTACACATTTATGCTAGCTTTACTTTAGTACTTAATTTTTCAAGCAAAATATTAGATTGCTTAACCTCCAGGAGGTTTATTAATACCTCCATTTGGACTCCTTACGGAGTAATTTCCAGATTCTATTCAAACGGAAATTCGAAAATTGGTTAATTCATAGGAGCTAGCTTAATATTGCACTTAGGATAAAATTGAACGATATCTAGTGAAATTATCTATTGAATAACGGTGTCTAAGAAAAGCTTGTCAAAAAGGCATACGTGCCTAAGAAAGGCTGGTACTTAAGTGAGCCAAGTGCTCCACCACCGATCTGGAGCTGATCTGGCTGTTATTCTTTGGATTTTTCAATTAGACATCTAAAGTTCAAATTAAATATCAGTGCAATAATTTGACATAAACCTTCTCATTTCCATAGGTGTCAAAATTGTGTTAAGCTACAAACTAATGGCTTCCCACGCATCTGAAAATCTTAGTGCTAAACCTGAAAAATTTGATGGTCAAAACTTTAGAAGGTGGCAGAATCAAATGCGGTTCTGGCTCACCACCTTAGGCTTGATCTCCGCCATTGGTGGGTCTAACCCATCTGCTTCACGACCTTCTACTCGCAACAACCCAAACCTTGCTCCTTCTGATGATGCATCCTCCACTAGGACTCCAGAAGAAACCAACTACCACTGTCTTCATAGAATTCTAGGAGCCCTTTCTGATAGGCTTTATGATATTTATTATATAGCTAAGAGTGCCAAAGATCTCTGGGATACCTTAGAAAATAAATATGGACTTGATGATGCCGGGGTAAAGAGATTCAAAGCTTCTGACTTTAGCAAGTTTAAATTTGTTGATTCCAAATCTATGAATGATCAAATCCATGAATATGAAATATTGATTCTTCAACTCCAGGCAAATGGAACCCACTTAGATGAGTCTTTCCAAGTTGCCTGTATTATAGACAAACTTTCCTCTACCTGGTCAGACTTTGCCAAGACTTTGAGCCACACCCAAGGTGATCTGTCTCTAACCCAAGTCCTAAATTCTATTAGGATTGAAGAACAACATCGCCTTAGAGAAAAATCTCACTCCTCCAATCCTTTGCCCAAAGTCAACAATGTTGAATCCAAGCCCAAATCCAAAAATCAGAATCATTTTTTCCGTCCCAACCACAACAAGTCCTTCAAGAAGAAATCATTCAACCATAGGAACTCCTTTCAGCCCAACAACAGAAAACCCAACTTCTCTCAGAACCAGAAGAAAGAGAAAGAAGGAGAATCTGTTCGTTGCTGTTTTGTCTGTGGTCGGACCAACCATATAGCCAACCAATGCTTCTACAAGATCACTACTCCTCGTCAACCTAGAAGTAAGGGTCCTACCACTTCTGGTGCCCAGGCCAACATGGTGACCTGTGGGGCTAACTCCTTTGAGACTGCTATCAGGTCTGTTTCCTTCATACCTGAAGTTAACATGACACAATTAGCACTTGACTGGTGGATTGATACCGGAGCTAGTATACATGTTTGTTCTGATCGCTCCTGGTTTTCATCTTATCAGATCTCATGTAGAGGAACTGTGACCATGGGTAATAATGCTGTGGCGCGCGTGCTTGGAGCGGGATGAGTGGATCTGACACTTACCTCTGGGAAGATCCTTACTCTGCAAGGCGTGCACCACGTTCCAGACATCCGTAGAAATCTAGTTAGTGGATCCTTGCTTGTCCAGCAAGGATACCGAATTGTTTTTGAATCAAATAAAGTTGTTGTAACCCATGGTGTCTCTTTCATCGGAAAAGGTTTTCTTTGTGATGGATTGTTTAAACTCAATGTAATTATTCCATCTATGAATGAAAATTCTATTGTTCTTCATATTGACTCTCCTGTTGTCTGGCATAGTAGGCTGGGACATGTAAACTATAGTTCAATTAAAAGATTAATGCACTTGAATTTAATCCCAAAATCAGAAATTAAGAATAATGATAAATGTGAGATATATGTAGAGGCCAAATTACCTAAAAAAACCCTTTCACTCTGTAAGTAGAGATTCTGATCTCCTTGAACTCATACATAGTGATGTATGTGACTCAGGGAGAACCTCAAGGGGTGGAAACAAATATTTTGTAACTTTCATAGATGACTTTTCTAGATACTGTCACCTCTATCTTATCAAAGCTAAAAATAAGGTCTTAAATAAATTCAAAGTCTATAAAGCAGAGGCTGAAAACCAACTAGATAAAAAGATTACCTCTTAAGGTCTGATAGAGGAGGTGAATATACCTCTTTTGAGCTGACCCAGTTCTGTGAAGAACATGGGATAATTCATGAAGTGACAGCTCCTTATTCACCCCAATCTAATGGAGTAGCTGAGAGAAAGAATAGAACCTTAATGGATATGGTTAACTCTATGTTAATTAGTTCAGGTGCACCAGAAAATCTTTGGGGGGAAGCACTAGTAACTGCATCTTATATCTTGAATAGAATTCCATTCAAACATAATGATAAAACTCCATATGAAATCTGGAAACATAGAAAACATAACTTAAAATATTTAAAAGTGTGGGGGTGCTTAGCTAAAGTAAAAATTCCAGAAAAAAAAAGAAAAAAAATTGGACCCAAAATAATAGATGTAATATTTATAGGATATGCAATTGAGAGTAATGCTAATAGATTTTTAGTGTTTAACTCTCAAATAAATGAAATTAATAACAACACTATAATGGAAGCAAGAGATGCAATCTACTTTGAAAGTATATTTCCTTTTAAAACAAGGATAAATGATCAAATAAATACCAATAATAACTTAGGGACTAGTTCTAGCAGAACCAGATTTAGAGAAGAAGAAGAAGAAACTGAACCTAGAAGAAGTAAAAGAACTAGAGTTGAAAAGAACTTTGGAGAAGACTACTACACATTTCTAATAGAAGACTCTCCTACTTCTTTAGAGGATGCCTTGAAATCTCTAGATGCCCCCTTCTGGAAAGAAGCAATAGATAATGAAATGCAATCTATAATCCAAAACCATACTTGGGAATTGGGAGACCTACCCCCAGGAAGTAAACCCATAGGGTGTAAATGGATCTTTAAGAAGAAACTTAGGCCAGATGGAACTATAGACAAATATAAGGCTAGGTTAGTAGCCAAAGGTTTTACTCAAAAATCTGGGATTGACTTCTTTGATGTTTATGCCCCTGTAGCTAGAATCACTACTACTTGGATTCTTGTTGCCTTGGCTTCCATTCATAAGCTGGTTATACATCAAATGGATGTTAAAACTGCTTTCTTGAATGGGGACCTAGATGAAGAGATCTACATGAACCAACCCGAAGGTTTCATTGTCCCAGGTCAAGAGAAAAAGGTATGTAGGTTGATTAGATCTCTTTATGGTCTAAAACAAGCCCCCAAACAATGGCACCTTAAATTTGATGAAATAATTCTAACTAATAGATTTAAAATTAATAACACAGATGAATGTGTATATTATATAAAGAAGAATAACAAAATTATAATTTTATGTTTATATGTAGATGATATCCTAATTTTTGGATCAGACTTAGAAATTATTAATGAAGTAAAACAATTTTTATCTCTAAAATTTGACATGAAAGATTTAGGACAAGCTGACCTAATCCTTAATACTAAAATCATAAGGAATGAAAATGGAATAACTTTGTCCCAAAGCCACTATGTGGAGAAAATTCTTAAAAAGTTTCACTACTCTGATTGTCATCCTGTATCTACTCCCTATAATCCATCTCTTCATCTAAAGAAAAACTTAGGTGATCCAGTCAATCAAAGCTTGTATGCCCAGATCATTGGTTCTTTAGGATTTCTTGCAAATTATACCAGACCTGATATTGCATACTCTGTGAACCGACTAAGTAGATATACTCACAATCCTAATAATGATCATTGGACTGCTCTAGAAAGAATTCTCAGGTACCTTAAGGGTACCATATTTCTAGGATTACACTATTGTGGTTATCCTGCTGTTCTGGAAGGCTATAATGATGCCAACTGGATCAGTGATACAGTTGACACTAAATCTACCACTGGTTTTGTCTTTCTTTTAGGAGGTGCAGTTGTATCATGGAAGTCTATCAAACAAACTGTAACGGCTAAGAGCACCATGGAATCTGAAATGATTGCCCTAGATACCACTAGCATTGAAGCCGAGTGGCTTAGAGATCTACTGATAGATTTGCCTATTGAGACTTCACCATTACCTTCTATATCTATTCATTGTGACTGCAGATCTGCTATAGATAAATGCAATCAAGAAAATGCAAATGTGAAAATGAATAGGCACTTGAAAGTGCGCCATAAATCATTGAGATACAAATTAAAGAATAACTTGATTGCACTAAATTTTGTAAGATCCGAAAGGAATCTAGCTGATCAGCTTACCAAAGGATTGTCTAGAACAGTGGTTCTAGAGTTGTCGAGGGGGATGGGGCTAAGCCCATAAGTAAAGTCACCACGGTGGTAACCCAACCTGAAAAGGTTCAATGGGTAGAAACAAGCTAGATAGGTGACTAATGAGGAGCACTATTTGTTTTTTCCATCCCTAGGGCAACAGTGCTCATAAAAAGCAAGGGTTAGGTTGAGTTTTTACTCTTAATGAATCCGAGACCCATGAGGCAGGGTACCTACTTGCTCGTACCCTTTTTCAGGATTCACCTATATGCGTGTAGTCGTGAGGCCGCGACTGTGGGAAGTGGGCTGTTCCCTAATAACACACATGAAGAGATACCTGCGCATGGCTGTAAAGCGCAAACCCGCTTCGAGCATGTTCACGCTATATTATGTGTGCTGTTGATGAAATCTGAGCCATGGACCACGGTTCAAGGCATAGTCCACCTTGGCTCTACAGAGGTAATCAATTGTCACTAAGTGAAGGTTCAAACCGAAAGGTACCTACACCTATTACATAATATAAGATACTCAGTATTTTATTTTAATTTTTTTTTAATTTTATTTTGATTTTAAATTTTTTAAATATTTAATTTATGTGGGGGATTGTTGAATTAAATCAAATAATTTAAAATTTGAAAACCAAAATTGGTTAACGGCCAAGTGGCAAGCATCCGTGCACAAGCAAGGGAGCAAACATGGAAGAATTTCTAATGAAAGCAAACCATGACAAGTGTCATGTATCCAACGCAGGAGAAAACATGGAAAGGCCCCTCGAAGAAGGAAGGAAGCATGAACGACCAAGATGCAATAAGCCGAAGAATCAAAGGAGCACAAGAAGACACGTCATCAATCCGCGGGAGGAGAATCTTCTTCTTTTGACGTGCCTGAGCCTATATAAAGGGCTCTAGGAATCATTTCAAAGAACAATCAAAATTTTCTCTTCTCCCTATTCCAAGAGTCTAGATAAAAAAAGACTTTAGGGATCATTGGGGAGAAAAGAAATAAAGAAAATTTTTCTTCTCCTCATAATTTTTCTAAGTTTCTTTTGAGCTATCTGCAAGCGTGAACGTGCTCTTCTTTCTTCCCTGGAGGCGCACTGACGAGGAAGACGTGGTTCTGTATTGGGTCGTCGTATCTCTAGGAGATCTGTGCCAGCAGACCCGTGCGTGGGGGCATAAACTTTCCTGGGACAGCGCATCAGCGTGCTTCGATCCACAGGCCATCTTCTCTCTCTTTCTTCATTTTATTATTATATTGTCAAGTTAGTTATTTGCTAGTTTATTCTTCTTATTTATTATTTTTGAATATTAGAAATATTTAATTATATTTGTGCATCTAGGCTAACAGAGACGACCCTCCCGGCGCACGAACGCGAGGGAACGACCTAGGCTGAGAGGGAACCGGAGGTGGTGACCTCACGGGTTCATTCCGCGCCTTGGACCGTCTCTCGGCGCCGCTCGCTGCAAGGGGTCTCTTCCGGCTAGGGACAACGACTTTTCTAGGCATCTTGACCTACCCTAGGACAGAGAGACGTGAAAAGGGAGGAAAAACTGAAGGAGAAAGGGAGAAATAGGGCGGAGACGATCGGGGGAGACGACTCGAGGGTTTTGGAACAGTGACGGTCGAAAAGAAAGATTGGGAAAAATCATTTCATTTAGGGTTAAAAGACGGATTTCCGACCTCGAGTCGACTTCAGTAAGTTCGCGAGTCGACTCGACCACGAGTCGACTCTCAGAATCATTCGAGTCGACTCCTCTACGAGTCGACTCTTAGAAATATCCGAGTCGACTCGAGCTCTGGCACACACCAAAATCTAAGTTAGAACTGTGCCAAAGGAGAGAGAGGTAGTAATATTTAGATCTTAAAGAATGATTTGATGATCATAAACGTGGAATACTATATCAAATATAACTTAATGATCAAGATCTATGAATGAGAGACAAGAATCAAAGAAATGGATCAATTACTCCTAAACCTCTTCTAAGAACACAAAATCGATCTTCACTTAATGGTTTTGTAAAGATGTTAGCAAGTTGATCATCAGTACAAACAAATTCAAGCATCACATCACCATTTAACACATGATCTCTTATGAAGTGATGTCTTATCTCAATATGTTTAGTTCTTGAGTGCTGAATTGGATTTTTAGTTAGATTTATGGCACTTGTATTATCACAATTTATGAGAATCTTATCTTATTTAATGCCATAATCTTCAAGTTGTTGCTTGATCCATAAAATTTGAGCACAACAACTTCCGGCAGCAACATATTCGGCTTCTGCCGTAGATAGTGCAACCGAGTTTTGTTTTCTTCTAAAAATTGACATGACCCGCTGGTGCTTTTTCTATCAAGTTTACAACCAGCAAAGTCAGAATCAGTGTACCCTAATAAGTCTATGCTTGATTCTTTAGAGTACCATAACCCTATGTCTTTTGTTTCTATTAGATACTTAAAGATTCTTTTAACTGCAATTAGGTGTGATTTCTTAGGATTAGATTGATATCTAGCACACATGCATACACTAAACATGATATCAGGTCTACTTGCTGTAAGATATAATAACGATCCGATCATACCTCTATACAGCTTTTGATCTACTGACTTACCTGATTCATCTTTGTCTAGTTTGCATGATGAGCTCATGGGAGTGCCAATTAACTTGTTTCCATCCATATCAAAATTTTTTAGCATTTTCTTGATGTACTTAGCTTGATTGATGAAAATTCCTTCCTTAGATTGTTTGATTTGAAGTCTGAGAAAGTAGTTCAATTCTTCCGTCATGCTCATCTCAAATTCACTCTGCATTAATTCAGCAAATTTTTCGCAAAGACGATTGTTAGTAGCACCAAAAATAATATCATCTACATAAATCTGCACTACTAACATATCTTTATTTTCCTTTTTCAAAAACAAGGTTGTATCAATATTCCCTCTAGAAAATTTATGATCTAATAAAAATTTGCTAAGTCTTTCATACCATTTTCTAGGGGCTTGTTTTAGACCATAAAGTGCTTTATTTAATTTGTAAACATGGTTGGGGTATTGATGATTTTCAAAATCAGGAGGTTGTTCTACATAAACCTCCTCATTAATATACCCATTCAAGAAAGCACTTTTTACATCCATTTGAAATAATTTGAAATCTTTAAAACATGCAAATGCTAGTAACAATCTAATTGCCTCAAGTCTAGCCACAGAAGCAAAGATTTCATCAAAATCTATACCTTCTTTTTGATTATAGCCCTTTGCTACTAGTCTAGCCTTCTTCCTAACCATAACTCCATTTTCATCAAGTTTATTTTTGTACACCCATTTAGTTCCAATTATTGAGTATTCAGAGGATCTTTCAACTAAGTTTCATACTTTGTTTCTTGTAAATTGGTTAAGTTCCTCTTGCATAGCATTTATCCAATTTACATCACTTTCAGTTTCTTCAATATTTTTATGTTCTAAATGTGAAACAAATGCAATATGATTATTTAAGTTTCTAAGAGAGGCTCTAGTTCTAACAGGTTGAGATGGATCATCTAAGATTAACTCTTTAGGATGACCGTGAGCATACCTCCAAGCCTTTGTAAGCCCATGTTCAGCAATTACCTCTTGGCTTGTTGAAGTCTCTTCAATTTGCTTCGGTTCATCCTCTTGTAAGGTCATGTCATCCATCTTTTCTTCAAGTATCCATGCATCATCATCAAAAATTACTCTCTTGCTAGAGGAAGCATCATTAGACTCATCAAAAATAACATAAATTGATTCTTCAATAACAAGGGTTCTTTTGTTGAAGACTCTATATGCCTTACTTGATGTAGAATATCCCAAAAAGATACCTTCATCAGATTTGGAATCAAATTTACCTAAGTTATCTTTGCCATTATTATGAATGAAACACCTACAACCAAAAACATGAAAATAGTTTACTTTGGGCTTTCTATCTCTCCAAAGTTCATAGGGTGTTTTCATTATAATTGGTCTCAATAGAACTCTATTTAGAATATAACATGATGTGTTAATAGCTTTACCCCAAAAATACTTTGGGAGATCACTTTCACACAACATGGTCCTAGCCATCTCCTCTAGGGTTCTATTCTTTCTTTCCACCACTTCATTTTGTTGTGGAGTCCTAGGTGCAGAAAAATTAAGAGTTATTCCCTTTTTACTATAAAATTTTTCAAATAGATGATTTTCAAATTCCGTTCCATGATCACTCCTAATAGCTATAACTAAAGTATTTTTTGCGTTTGTTACTTTCTTATGGAATTTCTTAAATACTGAAAATGCTTCATCTTTATGAGCTAAAAATATGACCCATGTGTATCTAGAAAAATCATCTACTATGACAAGACCATACTTATTTCCACCAAGACTTGTGGTCCTAGTTGGTCCAAAAAGGTCCATGTGAAGTAGCTCAAGAGGTATTGATGAGAGCACAAAAGTGCGATCTACACGCAGCTTAAATTAATATTATTGTTAATAAATAATGATAAAAGTGTTGCATTAATATTATATTTTTGTGGGGTGCAGGTGTAAAGGCCCACATTTTATTGGGCTTTGGATACAATCCGACCCATGAGAAGGTGGAGGGAGACTCTCGATCGGGTCTTCTCCCTCCCTGTTTCAAACCCATCTTCCTCCTCCCGAATCCACCAGAAAAAAAAAAAAAAAAAAAAACAGAGGGAAAAGGGGGATTAAATCTTACCTAAATTGAACCAAACTCCATCTATAAAAGATCCCTTTCTCCTCATCCTAGGGCATCAACCGAGTGCCGTTCAAAAGAAAAAGGAAAGAAAAAAAAAGGGGATCCGTGAGATTGGGTTGTTCGCTGCCGATCTCGCCGGAGGAACTCGCCGGAGTCAAGGTAAGCACCGTCTCCTCCTTCTCCTTTGTCTTTGGGCCACCGTCGCCTAGGAATCCGGCCGGCAAGCCGCCGGACTGATGGGAAAAGCCGAGCCTCTGTTCGGCCTTCTCCTCTTCTGTTCCGGCCGGACGTCGCCAGGCGTGGCACCGCCACAGGCTGACGACCAGGGGGCGTCGCCGGCCGTGGGCCACCTGCTGCCGAACCCCCTTCTCCCCTTTCCGTCGGGAAGAAGGAAGAAGAGAGAAAGAGAGAGGGTCCTTCCACTCCCTTTCTCTCATTTTACTTTCCTCTTATTATAATATTTGTTATTGGGTTCTCTCCTTACACATGGATCCGGGGAGATCATGGCTTTAAGGACTCTAGATAGTTTTGGGATGCTAGATTTTAGAGGACCCTTTAGAGGATTAAATAGGGTCCTAGATCATCATATATCTTTGATAAATTTTAATGATGACTTGGTTCTGTAGGGGAACAATCTATTGGACGAGAGGACGCTGAGCAGAGTCCTACGCATTCCGGTTCATAGATCGCCGTGAGGGCGGGTGATTAGTTGACTGAGATTTCAATAAAGGGTAAGGATCCTTGTACGCCAATCCTGCATGATATAATATTTTTATACTTAGATATGTATGATATGCTATGATCGAGACAAATCAAAAATGGTTTTATATTAAATTACATTTTGATCGTGTTGGCTTGTGGTTGATATTATGATCGTATTCGCTTGTGGTTGGTATCATGATGGATGCATGCATGCGCATAACTTACACCTACATAATTGGACTGATGGATGTGGTGCTCTAAACTAATTATGTGATATTGGTTGCCCCGTCACGGGCTGGAAACGTGACCGTGGTTAGTTTAAAGCCGGAAATAAATATAAATGAATTGATGTGTGGATGTAAACTGGATTGTATGAAAAGGGACTTTGGGTTTATCTTGTTATTATGGCAGGCCCCGTCACAGGCTGAAAAATGTGGTACTTTGGTAGGCCCCCTCACAGGCTAGAAATGTGGAACTATAATGTGCAGGCCCCGCCACAGGCTGAAAATGTGATACTTTGGCAGGCCCCCTCACAGGCTAGAAATGTGGAACTATAATGTGCAGGCCCCGCCACAGGCTGAAAATGTGATACTTTGGCAGGCCCCATCACAGGCTAGAAATGTGGAACTATATTGTGTAGGCCCTGCCACAGGCTGAAAATGTGATAATTTGGTTGCCCCACCACAGGCTGAGAAATGTGACCGAGATTTGACCCAAAGTCGGAAAGATAATTAATCTGGATCAAGTTGAAGAAAAGGCATTGAAACTATAATACAGGTTCATAAGCTATCATATGCTATATCATTCTTGTGTGGCTGGACTTTTATTGATGTTTTATGTACATACTTATATTGATTATTTGAGCTTTGATAGCCGGTTTATGATTTCATGATATGTGCATCGACTTGTCGTGATTTTCAGATTTATATTATTATTGTGTTGGTGTGGATGTGTAGGGATTCTTACTGGGCTGTAAAGCTCACCCCCCCTTTTTTCTTCTTTTTCTTTACCAGAGTTGCAGGATGCATAGTTTTGGATGGGATGGGCGCAGAGTGCGAGTACCAGAGTCATTAGTTAGTTAGTTGTTTATCCTTCCTTGATGTCGATGAATATTTGAAGAGCTCGAAATTGAACTAAATTGTTTATTTGACATGTCGGATTTGTTTATTTAAATTATTAAATTAATTATGGATTTATTGGAATTTTGTTAATCATAGGCCTTGCATGATCTTTAGGGCACTGCTCTAGGGCTCATGCGGCCGGTCGCGTACCGGACCCCGGGTGCTGGGTTCGGGCGTGACAGCAGGTGATCGTAAATCAAAGAAAAAAATACGCAATAGGTCCAAAAAGATGCATCACCGCAGGTGACTAGCCAACTGTATGGGTCAATCCCAGTTGCACGCTAGAAGAAGGTTGAGTTCAGCCGTCCAATTCACTGCAACCAATTTTTAGTAATTTGTGCATCTCATTTTGATGGAGCCCGCATCCAACCCATCTTCTCGCAAGTGAGTCAGCGTTTCCCACGCGTCCGACCGCTTCCTCCACACGCGAAGCAATTCTTCCGTGATCAAAGCTCCTTCTTCTTCAGCCGTCCGTGCGATCACCGCCTCCACCACAGCGTCCGCCCGAGCCCGAGCATCCCAGTCATCCCGTCCGCTCAATCCGCCTCCTCCAGCGATGCAACCATTTCCATCTCCAGCATCCCGATCAACGCCCCTTCTTCCGCCCGTTTCACACGCCTCCCAGCTTCCTCCATCTTCGTTCTTCAGCATGTGATCCCGCCTACAGCCGTCCGTGAGCAGCGTCCCAGGATCCCAGCATCCGAAAATCTTGCCGCAGCTCTCATCCATTTGAATCTCCCAGCCATCTGCCTCCTCTTCTTCCACGAGCTTGCCTCACGCGCCGGACCAGCATCAGACCGCGAGCAATCTGCCGTGATCATCCCGCAATCTCCTCCACAGCGACCGCCCGAGCCCAAGACCCCAGCATCCCGTGAAGCGTCGCACCCATCAGCGCCAGATCCGCTCCGTTGTCACCTCCTCTCCACGCGCGATCAGGGGAATCCTAGCTTGTCCATGGGCTCTGGGGCGATCTATATGAAGAGGGCCTTCTCGACTGCCAGGGGCTCTCAGACGGGAAGGGAAAAACAGAGGAGTCGGGCTGCTGCAGTGAAAGAAAAAAAAAAAAAAAAGAGAAGAGGGAAACAGGGTATGCCCTGTTTCCGAAAAGGAAAAGAAAAAAATATAAAAGAGGTGATTGTTGTAATGGAAAGCTAACTTCTTTGGCAAAGGGTGATGGACGAATCCTTGTCATATTGCTTTCATCAAGTATACTCTAATCTTTTAATCTAATTGTTTTATATCTATCGGTATGTTTTGAATTCTTGAATATTTATTTATTTGATAGATCTTTTATGGTTTATATATATATTGATGCATGGATTGTTTCGATTTTTGATTTGTCATAGACGTAACCGGCACGATAAATACTTAGATGTTGAATTCATGTTTTCAGATTGTATACTCTATGATTAGAACTACTCTATCTTATTAATCTTTAATCAAGAATCGCCGAGTTTATTTATTGAAAGTAATATTGTTAAGGAGGATTCCGGATCCCTAGCCTTCTCTATATTCTTGAACTTTGTTTAATTATTTATTAATCCTCTGCTTTTAAATTTTGAAAATCAACTGAAAATTACATCTAAAAATTACGCTAATAATCTATAGATCGTTCCCTGAGGAATCAACCTCGGACTTCCGAGTTATATTACTTGTGCGATTCTCCTGCACTTGGGAGAGCAATTTTTCGAAAGCACCAAGTTTTTGGCGCCGTTGCCGGGGAACGGCTGAGTTATTAGTATAATTTTAGATTTAATTTTTACCTTAGTAGTTAGTATTTTTCTTTTGAAAAAAAAAATTAAATCTTTACTACTATTTTTAATTCCCTGCATAGTCTGCATCAAACTCTGATATCATAGAAATTAGCCGTCTGATTTGACTCAAATTTGGTCAGCTAGTGCAAGACATATTGTTCGATAATCTGAACGGTCTGATTGACATTTTGACATTTTTAAGACCATCAGTTAATACGAAACCTTGCTGCTTTCTACTTTGAATTTTCTGCATTTAATTTTTTTTAGAATAAGAAATTTATTGTTATCATATCTTATTAACCCTTGTTGATAATTGAAAATTGAAAAAAAAATAACTTTAAGAAAAGATCAAGTATGATCATTCAAAATTAGAAAAAGAGGGAAAACCTAAAATTTTAAAAATTTTAAATTTCAAATTTCAAATTTCAGACTTCAACTCATAAAATTTAAAAAAATAATAAATAATTTGCTTGATCACCTATTCAATGAAATTTAATGTCATGTCATAAAACATTAAAAAAAAAATCTCTTGATTGTTGCATATAGTATAAGGCATCAGCATAAAATATTCTAAGGGCTGAACCCATTTAAAAAGATAAGGTCGGGATTTCATCACTCGTCCTTAGCCCAAAAATCACCCCAGTGCATAAATATCCTAAGCTTAACTAAAATCAACTAGACGTTGGCCCCTAAGGACATTTGAGCTCAATAGGACGAAGACCACCGAAAGTTGCACCAATTTCGCTCTGTGGCTTAGTTGATGTCTAGGCAAGCTTTGTCCCTATAAGGGAGACAGTTCATCTGTTCGAGGCAAGTGGGTTTTAAGTGGGACCTTTGCGAATGCATCGTGACCCCTCCACTTACTTGGGAGCTTACCTGGTCAACTCGGTTCATTAGACCGGATTGGAGGCTTAGGTGTCCTCTTCAAACCAGTTAGGAGCTGTCTAGAAATTTAAGAAAAACATTAGAAATTGAGGTATAAAGTTTTGTTGCATTTTTTATTGTGAATAGATTTTTGTTTTAGGGTGTTGTTTTAGGGTATCTTTAGTTGGTGCTTATATTTTTTTTTAAAAAAAGAAGAAAAAAAAGAGAGGGAATTATTTTGCATGTTAAAGTGGAATAGGGACGATACCGGTCGATTAAGTCGTACAACTTTAGATCATCCCTTAGGACATACCCCTGAAATTCCTTCGCAATATCTCACACCTTGTGAGATGACTGATCTAAATGAAGATGCGGGGAGTCACCACGATCGAGAACGTGAACCCCATGTTATGACTCTAAGACAATACCTACAACCGGCTAGGACTAGTCAGCCTTCATGCATAATTTTTTCTGATAATGTGGGACATTTTGACATCAAACCCGGGGTAATTCAATTGCTGCCCAAGTTTCACGGGTTAGAATCCGAGAGTCCGTATCTTCATTTAAAGGATTTTGAAGAATTGAGCATTACATTTAGAGTGCCAAACGTCACCGAGGATGTCCTCAAGCTGACATTGTTTCCTTTCTCTCTAAAGGATAAGGCCAAAACATGGCTAAACTCTTTGCGACCTAGATCAATAAGAACTTGGCAAGATATGCAGAGAGAATTTTTAAAGAAGTTCTTTCCCACACAAAGGACCAACTTTTTGAAAAGACATATCAGCAATTTCCAACAAAAAGATAATGAAACATTTTATGAATGTTGGGAAAGATTTAAAGACCTTCTTCTCTCATGCCCTCATCACGGATTCGAAACTTGGAGGACCATTAGCTTCTTTTATGAAGGTTTATCTCCACAGTTGAAACAGTTTGTAGAGACCATGTGCAATGGTAGATTTTTAGAAAAACATCCTGATGAAGCGTGGGAGTATTTGGATTCCCTTGCTGAGACTGCCCAACTTTGGGATAACGGGAATAGAAACAATAAGTCTTTGCCTAAGCCTACTAGCTCTGTACAGGGAGGCCTTTACAACCTCAGAACTGAGGATGATCTTCATGCTAAAATGGCAGCCCTCACTAGGAAGGTAGAAGAAATTGAGCTTAGGAAGATTGAGCCTGTCAAGACTATAGAACTTAGAAATGAGTGTTGTGGTATCTGCGATATGTCGGGTCATACTACTACAGATTGTCCCACCACACCGGCGTTCAAAGAAGTCTTGCACGATCAAGCAAATGCTATGAACTCCTACCAAAAGCCTTATAACGATCCATACTCGAATACCTATAACCCTGGTTGGAAGAATCATCCAAACTTTAGGTGGAGAAACGATCATCCTCAACAGTCACACCATTCAGCTCCTCCACCTGCACATCCTACTTATGCACCACTACCTTCTCAGAAGCCGAATATTGAGGATACCTTGCAATCTATACAAACTTTTCTACAAGGTCAAGCTAATATCAATGCTCAAAATACTCGAAATTTTGAAGACATAAGGAACCAATTGTCAATGTTGACTACCGTCCTAAGTACCCAAGAGAAGGGTAAGCTTCCAGCTCAACCCCAACCTAACCCACAAATGCACGGTAGTAATAATACGGCTCCTTCTAGTTCGCATACAGAGCATGCAAAGAGCATCATGACTTTGCGTAATGGGAAAGTCATTGATCAAACCGTCCCATTGAGACCGCGAGTCACTTCTAATTCTGATGCTCCCAAAGTCGATGAAAGGAATAAAGAAGAAGTTGAGTCCCAACTTCTACCGAGAAAGTTGAATGTCCTTTTCCTCCACCTTTTCCACAACGGTTAAAGCCGTTGCAAAAGCTCGAACCTAATTCTGAAATTCTTGAGCTTTTTAAACAAGTAAAGATCAACATACCTCTTCTTGATGCAATCAAACAAATACCCTCATATGCCAAATTTTTGAAGGACTTGTGTACTGTTAAGCGCCGATTAAATGTTAAGAAGAAGGCAGTTTTAACTGAAAATGTGAGTGCTATTTTGCAGCACAACATTCTCCCTAAATATAAAGATCCAGGTTGCCCAACCATCTCATGCATCATAGGCAACTTTAGGATAGAGCGAGCATTGTTAGATTTAGGGGCGAGTGTGAATTTGTTGCCATATTCTGTATATGAGCAACTTGGTTTAGGTGAGTTGAAGCCAACCTCCGTCACTTTGCAATTAGCTAACAGGTCAGTTAAAATTCCAAGAGGGATTATCGAGGATGTATTAGTCCAAGTAGACAAGTTTTACTTTCCAGTCGATTTTATTGTATTGGACACACATCCGGCTTCGAACTCACAGTCTCAGATTTCGGTCATTTTAGGACGTCCATTCCTTGCAACTTCTAATGCATTGATTAATTGTAGGAATGGCGTCATGAAGCTTTCTTTTGGTAACATGACCTTAGAATTGAACATTTTTAATGTGTGCAAACAACCCAATGATCCCGAAGAGAGTAAGGAGGTTGATTGGGTTGAAACCATCGCAGAAGATTATTTGTTAGCTAAAGCAATTAACAACCCATTCAATGATAGCTTAATTGATTGGTGTCCTAATGGAACCAATGATGATGATTTGTCAGTCACACCTATTGTGGATAATCTGGATATCAAGATGGTCAATGGGTGGAGACCAAAAGAAGGAGAATTTGAGAGATTGTCACCTCGAGAGGTGAAAATAGTACCATCCCATGAGCAAGCACCCAAGCTCGAATTGAAACCCTTACCAAAGGAACTTAAGTATGCTTTTCTTGGATCCGAAGATACTTTTCCTGTAATCATCTCGTCTGGACTTGATCATACCCAAGAAAGAAAATTAATTGATGTTTTAAAGAATCATAAAGGAGCCTTAGGGTGGTCTATTGCCGATTTGAAGGGAATTAGCCCCTTAATTTGCACGCACCGGATATATTTGGAGGACAACGCCAAAACCACAAGGCAAATACAACGAAGGTTGAATCCTACGATGAGAGATGTGGTTAAGGCAGAAGTCCTCAAGTTGCTTGACGTGGGTATTATTTACCCAATTTCCGACAGCAAGTGGGTAAGCCCTACTCAAGTCGTTCCTAAGAAATCGGGTTTGACGGTAGTAGAAAATGAACAAGGTGAACTAGTTCCAACTCGTGTCCCGACGAGTTGGCGCATGTGTGTTGACTACCAAAAGCTGAATTTGGTCACACGAAAGGATCGCTTTCCTCTACCCTTCCTAGACCAAGTATTGGAGAGGGTTGCAGGGCATGATTTCTATTGTTTTCTCGATGGCTATTCGGGATATTATCAAATTGAAATTTCACTGGAAGATCAAGAGAAGACTACCTTTACTTGTCCTTTTGGCACATTTGCTTTCCGACGAATGCCATTCGGGTTGTGTAATGCACCTGCAACATTCCAAAGATGCATGCTCAGCATCTTTGAAGACATGAACGAGAAATTTTTGGAAGTGTTCATGGACGACTTCTCCGTTTTTGGTGACACATTTGATGATTGCCTGTCATATTTACAAGCTGTCTTAGCTCGATGTATGAAAAAGAATTTGATACTGAATTGGGAGAAATGCCACTTCATGGTGCCAAAGGGAATTGTCTTAGGACATATTGTTTCATCGAAGGGCATGGAAGTAGATAGAGCTAAGACTGATTTAATTGCTAAGCTACCTGCACCCAAGACGGTTAGAGATGTTAGATCATTTTTGGGTCACGCCGGATTTTATAGGAGATTCATCAAGGACTTTAGTGTCATATCTCGACCATTATGTAATCTCCTGTCCCTTGATACACCGTTCAATTGGACTGAAACCTGTCAGGAGGCATTCGAAAAGTTGAAGTCTATGCTTAGCACTGCACCCATCGTGCGACCACCTGATTGGTCATTACCTTTTGAGATTATGTGCGACGCTAGCGACTATGCAATAGGAGCTGTCCTAGGACAATGCAAGGATAATAAGCCATATGTCATTTACTATGCAAGCAAAACCTTAAACGATGCTCAAATGAATTACACTACCACCGAGAAGGAATTGCTTGCAGTAGTATTTGCCTTAGATAAATTTCGCTCTTATATCCTTGGTGCTCCTATTGTTATCTTCACGGACCATGCGGCACTAAAATATTTGTTGGATAAGAAAGAGGCCAAACCACGCTTAATACGATGGATACTTCTACTCCAAGAATTTGACATCACTATCAAAGATAAAAAAGGAGTAGAGAATGTGGTTGCTGACCATTTATCACGATTAGTTTTTCATGATTCAGTGCCACAGTTTTCCATCAAGGACTCATTCCCTGAAGAGCAGTTGTTTGCACTTTCTAGTATACCATGGTATGCAGATATTGTAAATTTTTTTGTTACAAGCCGGATGCCGGAGCATTGGGGGTCGACAGATAGAAAAATTTTCTTGCGCGAAGTAAAGAATTATTACTATGACGAACCCTATTTGTTTAAATATTGCAATAATCAAATCTTTAGACGATGCATATCGGATCATGATATACAAAGCGTACTTTCTTTCTGCCACACTGATGCTTGCGGTGGACACTTTGCCTCTAAGAAAACTATTGCAAAAGTTTTGCAATGTGGTTTCTATTGGCCCACTATGTTCAAAGATACCCACGAGTTCTGCAGGACATGTGATCCATGTCAACGTATTGGAAGTCTAACTCGTAGGCAAATGATACCTCTTCAACCCATTACTATTATCGAAATTTTCGATTGTTGGGGCATCGATTTTATGGGCCCATTCCCACCATCTTTTGGATATGAGTACATTTTAGTCGGTGTCGAATATGTGTCCAAATGGGTAGAAGCTGTTGCTTGTAAGACCAATGATCACAAACCCGTCCTGAAGTTTTTAAAAGAAAATATTTTTTCATGATTTGGGATGCCTAAGGTCATAATTAGTGATGGTGGAAAACACTTTTGTAATAAGCCTTTTGAGACATTATTAAAAAAGTATGGTGTCACCCACAAAGTTGCTACCCCATATCACCCGCAAACTAGTGGCCAAGTAGAATTAGCCAATCGAGAGATCAAGCATATTTTAGAGAAAACGGTGAACCCATCACGAAAAGATTGGTCCTTGAAACTATCAGATGCATTATGGGCCTATCGTACTGCATACAAAACCATTCTTGGCATGTCTCCCTACCGGCTAGTCTATGAAAAAGCGTGTCATCTGCCTGTAGAAATAGAACATAAATCGTATTGGGCAATTAGAAAATTGAATTTTGATTTACAAGATGCCGGTCTAGCTAGAAAATTGCAATTAAACGAGCTTAATGAGATTCGCAGAGATGCTTATGATAATGCTAAAATTTGCAAAGAACAAATGAAGATCTTACATGATAAATCAATTTTAAAAAAATCTTTTGAACCATTACAAAAAGTTCTTTTATATGATTTCCGCTTACATCTGTTTTCTGGTAAGTTGCGATCGAGATGGACAGGTCCTTACATTATAAAAACTGTTTTTCCACATGGGGCGGTTGAGATTGAGAATCCACGGGATGGTAGAATTTTTAAGGTAAATGGACATAGGTTAAAACCTTTTCTTGAGAATTTTGCAGATGAAGAGGACTCCTTTTCCTTGGGGGAGCCTTCTTATGACTAAAGCATGATGGCAAAGGTATGTATATATTAAATTTTCTTTTATTTCTATTTTTCTTCTTATTTTGTAGGTCTTATTTTCTAGATATCAACAGCTCAAGGTATTCCTCTTCTCTCCAATATTATTTTCTCTACTGTCTCTCATATATAGTTTTCTTGTATCTATTACATTGAGGACAATGCAATGTTTAAGTTGGGGGGAGGAAAATATTTTGGATTAAAAAAAAAAATGTTTTTACATTCTTTTCTAAGCAAATGCACATGTATTTTCATATTGAGTTTGTGCAACTATTAAAGCAAGGAATACATGCGTATTATGACTGATTAGAGACCTATTATTAGATCCCCGCACATGTATTTAATGATTATAGGAAGGCCTCAGGAGTTCACATTTGTTTAATGCATTTTTATTAAGCTATATCTGTAAAAGAAGTACGAGTATCCTTGTCCGTACTATAAGGTTCTTGATTTGGTTTTCACATAAAGATAGAGGTTGAATACCCCGGCTAGATCATCTAAGTGCCTTATGTTCCGATCTTGGTTGACCTATAGTCACGTTGCAGTCACATCATATGGTTCAGTTTACCTTCTCTATTTTGAAAAAAAAAAAATTAATAAATAAATAAATGAGGAGATGACAAGTCTAACCTCGTGGCGTAGTTTGGTTCGAGTAATTAAGCCCGAGGGGTGTTTACACCTAATGCCTTGAGCCAACTGGATCAAGAGTCATTGGCCGAAAGCTCGCTACATGGACCTTGCTAGAGCCTAAGGGGGTTGGACTATTGTAATCACCATATGTGTTTCCAATAAAAAAAAAAAAGCATGAATAGGGTTGGTCGGGCTGAACCCAGTGACATGTGGTAATGGCTGATTTGACTCCATTGTATTGGACCTTTGTGTACTTTGGATATTTAGTTGGGATTGATAGCTCTTTCTTTACATACGAACCATTCTTGACGAATGTAGACAACATGGGATATTCTGAAAATTTGATAGATCAGGTTCTAATAAACTGTAGTAAACACTTGCGAACTTGAGTAGTGCACCTAAAATTCAAGCGGTACCATGTTGTGGTGGAGGTATTAGTGCTCTAAAAAAGTCATTCTGTTTATGCATACTACACTTTAGTATTCCCCTTGCTTTGATAGTTGCCAAGCTTGAGAAAAATATATATATCACATGTGTATTGACTTAGATTTCATTGTATATCATTTTATGAATGATGTTTGTGGGTAATATTACTGCAAACCCTTACGAGACAACACTCGTCCACTAGGATAACCTAGGAGTTTAACGGCTTGTTGCACGTGCTAAGTGCAATCGTAATGCCCTACGAAAATGGGTACGTATCTTAGTTTTGTATCTTCAGCTTCAATAAAATAATAATAATAATAATAATAATAAACAAAGTCATAGGTTAGACCACATTTTTTTTGTGCCCTCATTTTATCGTTTGCTCGTTAATTGCTAGAGACTAGCAATAAGCTAGTTGGGGGGTGTGATGAGAGCACAAAAGTGCGATCTACACGCAGCTTAAATTAATATTATTGTTAATAAATAATGATAAAAGTGTTGCATTAATATTATATTTTTGTGGGGTGCAGGTGATCGTAAATCAAAGAAAAAAATAAGCATTAGGTCCAAAAAGATGCATCACCGCAGGTGACTAGCCAACTGTATGGGTCAATCCCAGTTGCACGCTAGAAGAAGGTTGAGTTCAGCCGTCCAATTCACTGCAACCAATTTTTAGTAATCTGTGCATCTCATTTCGATGGAGCCCGCATCCAACCCATCTTCCCGCAAGTGAGTCAGCGTTTCCCACGCGTCCGACCGCTTCCTCCACACGCGAAGCAATTCTTCCATGATCAAAGCTCCTTCTTCTTCAGCCGTCCGTGCGATCACCGCCTCCTCCACAGCGTCCGCCCGAGCCCGAGAGTCCCAGTCATCCCGTCCGCTCAATCCGCCTCCTCCAGCGATGCAACCATTTCCATCTCCAGCATCCCGATCAACGCCCCTTCTTCCGCCCGTTTCATAGGCCTCCCAGCTTCCTCCATCTTCGTTCTTCAGCATGTGATCCCGCCTACAGCCGTCCGTGAGCAGCGTACCAGGATCCCAGCATCCGAAGATCCTGCCGCAGCTCTCATCCATTTGAATCTCCCAGCCATCTGCCTCCTCTTCTTCCACGAGCTTGCCTCACGCGCCGGACCAGCATCAGACCGCGAGCAATCTGCCGTGATCATCCCGCAATCTCCTCCACAGCGACCGCCCGAGCCCAAGACCCCAGCATCCCGTGAAGCGTCGCACCCATCAGCGCCGGATCCGCTCCGTTGTCACCTCCTCTCCACGCGCGATCAGGGGAATCCTAGCTTGTCCATGGGCTCTGGGGCGATCTATATGAAGAGGGCCTTCTCGACTGCCAGGGGCTCTCAGACGGGGGGGGGGGGGGAACAGAGGAGCCGGGCTGTTGCAGTGAAAGAAAAAAAAAAAAGAGAAGAGGGAAACAGGGTATGCCCTGTTTCCGAAAAGGAAAAGAAAAAAATATAAAAGAGGTGATTGTTGTAATGGAAAGCTAACTTCTTTTGCAAAGGGTGATGGATGAATCTTTGTCATATTGCTTTCATCAAGTATACTCTAATCTTTTAATCTAATTGTTTTATATCTATCGGTATGTTTTGAATTCTTGAATATTTATTTATTTGATAGATCTTTTATGGTTTATATATATATTGATGCATGGATTGTTTCGATTTTTGATTTGTCGTAGACGTAACCGGCACGATAAATACTTAGATGTTGAATTCATGTTTTCAGATTGTATACTCCATGATTAGAACTACTCTATCTTATTAATCTTTAATCAAGAATCACCGAGTTTATTTATTGAAAGTAATATTGTTAAGGAGGATTCCGGATCCCTAGCCTTCTCTATATTCTTGAACTTTGTTTAATTATCTATTAATCCTCTGCTTTTAAATTTTGAAAATCAACTGAAAATTACATCTAAAAATTACGCTAATAATCTATAGATCATTCCCTGAGGAATCGACCTCGGACTTCCGAGTTATATTACTTGTGCGATTCTCCTGCACTTGGGAGAGCAATTTTTCGAAAGCACCAGGTATAGTAGTAGAGACACAATTTATGGACTTAAAAGAACTTCTAGATTGTTTGCCAAATTGACATGCTCTACAAATTTTATTTTTCTCAAATTTTAGCTTTGTCAAACCAATTACAGAATCTCTTTTAATTAATTTAGATAATGTGTCCATGCTTGCGTGACCTTTATTACATAATTGACTAACGCTAAGTAAGTTATGCTTGACACCATCTACAAACCGAACATTATCAACAAAGGTTGAAGGTGTGATTTGTATTTTACCGATACCCATGATGTGACTTTGGTTATTGTCTCCAAAAGTTACCGCACCTCCTTTCTTAGACTCTAGGATGAAGAATTACTCCTTGTCACCCGTCATGTATCTTGAGCAGCCACTATCCAAGTACCAACAGTGTTTATTGAGCTTGGCTGCAAGACACTCATACACAAGGAAATCATATAATCTTAGGTGCCCAAATTTTCTTGGGTCCTTCAAGGTTAGTTATGTTGGTTTCTTTTGGAACCCAAACCTTTTTAATCTTTCTTTTAGCTTTTGTTTTTCGATGGTCACACATATTAGCTTTATATCCTACTTTACCACAACAAAAACAGGTTACATCTTTAGCTTTACTTTCACCGGCTTTTACAAAGAAGTTTTTAAGAAATTTTTGTTGTTCTTAGGCTTATACACTAAACCGGCTCTATTAAACATAGCTCTTTGACTATTAAGAATCATTTCTAGTTTTTCAGAGCTATAGGTAAACTTCTCAACAATAGATTTATATTTTTCAAGTTCTTTTGTTAAGTTCAGTTTTTCTGTTTTTAGTAAGTTTAAATCTTTTGTAAAGTTATATTTTAGAGTTTGATTACTATTTTTAAGTTCTGAAATTTTCTTAGTTAGTCTTTCTTTATCTTTAATTAAGGTACCAGTTTTTTGAGTTAGCAATTGGTTGCTTGTTTTAAGTTCTAAGTTTTCTTTGACAATAGAGTCCTTATCCTTAATCAATTTATTATTTTTATGAATGTAGGATTGATTAGTTAGCTTCAATTCTTTGTTTTTAAGGTTTATTGACCTATATTCATCCATTAGTTCATTAAAGGCACCATATAATTCTTCAAAGGTAAAATCTAAATGTGTTTCAGATATTACCTCATTTACATTTGCCATAAAGTAAAAATTGGCCTTTTCCTCTTGTTTCTCTTCCGATGATGATGATGATTTATCGGAGTCAGTCCAGGTGGTGACAAGAGCTTTCTTCTTCTTGTACTTGTTGTCCTTCTTCAGCAAGGGACAGTCGGCTCTGAAATGATCCGGCTTCTTGCATTCATAGCATTCGATTCCCTCACTTTCCCTTTTCTTACCTTTATTCTTGTTGAAGGAACTCGAGGGAACTCTCTTCTTATGGAAGGGCTTCTTCCGATTGATGAATCTTCTGAATTTTCGCACAAGGAGAGCCTCTTCTTCATCTTCCTCATTGTCTTCTTCTTCACTGCTGCTACTGCAAGAAAGATCCTTGTTAGAAGAAGTAGACTTGAGGGCAATTACCTTTTTCTTATGGGAGGATTCTTCTTCGCTGTGTTGTTTCATTGTGAGCTCATGCGTCATTAGAGATCCAAGAAGCTCCTCGAGTGGCAGCTTGTTCAAGTCTTTTGCTTCTTAGATTACCGTGACCTTAGCTTCCCATGACCTTGGTAAAGAGCGAAGAATTTTTCTGACAAGATTATTGTTAGTATAACTTTTGCCAAGGCTTTTTAAGCCATTGACAATATCAGTAAATCTTATGAACATGCAAGAAATGGTTTCATTAGACTCCATTTTAAATAGTTCATATTTGTGAACTAGCATGTTAATTTTAGATTCTTTGACTTGATTTGTATCCTCGTGGGTCACTTCAAGTCTATCCCATATCTTTTTTGTAGAATTACAAGTAGAGATTCTATTGAATTCATTACGGTCCAAGGTATAATAAAGAACATTCATTGCTTTGGCATTTAGTTGTGCCTTCCTTCTATCATTATCATCCCAATCTTTTTCAAGCTTGGGTATAACAATGTTATCAACATAGATAGAAGGAATATATGGTCCATTAATTATGATGCTCCAAATATCTGTTGGAATTTGTATCCTAAATGTCAATCGTCAGCATATTGATGATTGAATTTTGTAAATGAATTGACAAATTAATAAAGTGTTATTTGGCATTATTCATCATTTCATCTTCAAATGAACTCTTATATGATGAAGTCCTTAGGACTTATGTTATGATAAAGGAGGATTTATCTTTGAGTCCTTAAACTTGTTTGCGACGAAATGATATGTTGTTACTAGGACGACAACATTATCGAGATTAGGTCATTGTGTGACATATACGTTGGTTGTCCTCTTAACCAAAGAGTGTGGAGACACTGGTATGCCACACAAGTGAAGTGTAGAAGTACATTTCACTAAACGTGACCAATTCCGGAACGCTCTACTGTCGAGAGATGTTCCGAGTGGATATGGGTATAAGTTTGGCCCTCTGACCTGAGACCGCAACCTGTGACTAGCAAGCAACTCACTGTACTTTGGTACCGGACTACCTGAATTTTTAATTCAGTGACGGAAGGTCACTGGGTGCAGTCAAGTACTTGCGTAGTCAGTTGTGAGTCAAGATGGAATTGACCCCTCCTGAAAACAGGAGATAATGTCTTGTGATTAATTTAGCAAAACCTTGGCCAGGGTAATCCCAGTGAGGAGTCACGGGATATCTAAAGTTAATCACATAATGGATGTACTAATTATAGGGTTGACAGTGAGCTCTAAGTCATCCTGGCATTAGGAGTCAAAGGGATTGAATTATACAGTAACCATAGTTCAGGGTTCCAGAATATTTGCTTCGCATATATTCGACCTATCCGGACGTCGGGTACCATTGCTAGATGGTCACATCGATTAGTGTAGAAAATTGTTCCTATACTACCGGCTTAGGTTCGAACCTATGAGGTCACACGCATAGAAGATTCCTGATTGATCAAGAAAGCTGGTGAATGATTAAGAATCATTCAGGGGTAATTTGGTCAATTTGATTGGCAAATTATCTTATAAAATAATTAAAGTAATTATTGAAGGATTAATTAGTAATTAAATTACTAATAAACTCAATTTGATTGAGTAATTGTGCTAAGGATGAGCCAAATTGAATTAGATTCAAGTTTGGGCTCAATCAGGGTTTTGACCTGATTGGATTAGGTCAGAACCAAAAAGGACTTAAGCTGATCAAATTAATTTTAAATTAATTTGTTCTTAATTGGGGATTGACCTAATTGAATTAGGTCCAACACAAAGTAATAATTCAATTTGATTGAGTTTGCATGAGCCAAAATTTAATTGGATTCAATTTGAGCTCAATCAGGGTCTGACTTGATTAGATTGGGTTCAACCAAATTGCTTTGTTTTAATTCGGGTTTGACCAAATTTGATTAGGTGCAACCCAAGGGGATTAGGCTCAGATGATGTGGCAATTATTGGTGACATGGAATTGGATTTCATGAATTTTAAATAAACCAAAATTATTGCATGGCACATGGACCCATTGCTTGACACATGGCGACATTGTTTGTTATTTGAATTTAAATTCAAACATTAAGCAATGTGTTAAATGATTTTAATCACTCAAACCATCAGCCAAGGTGGCGTCTGAGATTTTGAATGGATTAAATTCGAATTTCAAGAGGTGATTTCGAAATTATGAAGTGTTTTACCTTGCCGCATGGATTTCAAATTCCTTCCCTATTGCACATGTGTTTAAAATTTGAATTTAAATCAGATTTGGTTGAGATCTGATTTGGGTTGTTCCTATTCCTTTGCATGTGCCAACTAAAAGAGGTTTTCTGAAAATAAATTTCGAATTTTGAATGAAAATACGGAGGCCATTAAAAGGGGTCAAACATGGGCACTAAAAATACATCCATTGCAGCCTTCTTCCTCACCCGCCTCCTCCTCCTCTTCTTCTCCATTTTAGATAGGGTTTTCAGGGTGAATATCTAGAAGATTCAAGATCAGATCTGAGTCCTCTACTTTCCTTACAAACCTCATCTCTATCTGCTTCAAGACGATTGATCAAGAGTTGATTGAATCCCGGCGGGCAGATTTCAGCTTTCAAGTGTTCTGCAGCTGCTAGCACTGTTGCGGAAGAAGATCCTTCAGGACTTCGCATGTACTTCTCGTAGAGGCCATTCGTGTACGTGGCTGCGAAGTCAAGAATCAGATTCACAACTTTCATCCATCATAAAAGGTATTAATCTAGCATTAATCATTTATTATGGTGTCAAGGTCTAGGTCCAATTCCCCGAGGTTTTACCCTCTTTTGGGGCTCCTCAAGGAGATATCTCCAGAATCCATTCGATGGATATTCGGAGATTAATTGGAATAGAGTTCTTAAGTTTCAGATCTGATAGTTAATCATGCATAAAAGTTTTAGCATAATTGTTTAAACGATTCCGGCATAATCCTATGTGTTCTTAAGGTGCTGATTTCTAGATTTGATCTTGTAAGCATGCATGAATTAAATTGTTTGATTCGGTTTTTCCGCTGTGTTTTAAAACTTAAAAAGAACTACGTATGGCTTGATCCCCCTTATGAAGGGGTACGTAGGCAACCCGATCAGGTTCAGCCATGGTTTTCAAAAAAAAAAAAAAAATTCAGCATGCTAAACACCGAAGAACCTAGGATTCACTTTCAGTGGTATCAGAGCCAGGTTTATGTTTAAACTTTTATGTTTTAATTCTTACAATTAAATCTGAAATTATTAACATGTTTAGATTAGATCTAAAGTGCTTTTTATGATTGATTTAATTGCTAATTATGCATGATTAAGTAGATCTGAAATTTTGGATGCATATGATGCATGTTTGTGTTAGGATTAGTAACATGAATAAATCTGAAATCATAATATTGTTTAGATTAGATCTAAATAAAGTTTATGATTCATATGATCTTTGATTTTAATGAACAAATCAGATCTGAAAATAAAAGTGAAAAAACAAATACATAAGATGTATGTTGTTTGTATTAATTCATGTTGTTATGTATATGTGATGCATGAACATAAAACATAATGACTTAAACATGAATTAAATCTAATTACATGTGATTAATTACAAAAACTCAGATCTGAAAATGTGTTTTAAGAACTGAAAGATTGTAATTAATATGTAATTAAAAAGAAATATGCAATGATCAAAACTTTCATAAGTCTAAACTTAATTGAGAATTAAGTGTTATGAAATAGAATTGTAACTCAATTAATTGACATTGCATAATTCTTTGGGCATATGGGTTAGCTTGAATCAAGTTCTTAGGATTGGGTTAGACCTAAGGTTAGAATCAAACATGGTCTAATTAGAGTTAATTGATCAAATCTAATTAAGTAGTAACTAGATTAGGTCAAGAAAACTCTAGGTTAAATACAATAGTTGTAGATTGATCAATTCCATGTCTTTGATTAGACCAAGATGGAACTTGATTTAGGCTCAGAGGTGTAGCCCGAGTCATTTGAGTAATCAAATCGAAATTGATTAACCAGTCGGTGTCTAAGGTAAGTTTGGCAGTTTTGACCGGTGGTTTTTAATTGGGAGCTACTCGCACTGATTCGTCTTTGTCGAGTTAATGGCATATCCCTTCCACCGATCTCACTTACCTGGCCGACATGGTCAATCACATTTTGATTGGATCACTTAATGATTCGAGTTAGCCCATGCCTTAAGGAAAATCAGTATGACTGATTTAGGTGTCTCCTTAACCGGTTTGAGTCTAATCTGATTTGGTGAAGTCAGTGGGAGAAATTAGACTAACCGGATCTTCTCATCTATCCTAATTATGAAATCCCCTAAAATTATTAGGTCCTTAAAATGAAATGGTTATGGAGATAACTAGGTCATAGCCTCCCATTAAGTTGGGTGATAATGGATCCAATGTTTTGATAATTATTGGAGGCGCCACATGCCTGGTACTTATCAAGCATTGGAATTGTCATTCAATATATGATGAGTTAAGTGTACCTTCAATAGGCGGTCAGGTGAGCCGAGCCACACTCGGGCTTGGTCGTCTATTAGTTGATTAGACTTAACCCTATCATTTAATGGTTGAACCTGACTAGGGTATTCGGTGGAGGCGCCACACGCCTGCCGAAAAACCTAGGACAAAATCATCACTAGAAGTTGCTTGGTGAAGCAATTGGTTAAGAACCTACCAATAGGTGCATATGGGTTGGCCGAGCCACACTCGGGCCTATATGGGATCTATTGGGTTCTAGTGCCCACTAAAGAATTAGGAGTAATTTTTTGAATTAGAGGTAGAGGCTACCAATTTGTATAAAATAGTGGGAATATCTTTAGACTAAAGTCCAAGTCTACTGTGTTTATCAATTCATATACTAATAGCCAAATTTTCTTTTTATGCAGAAATGGCCACTAATTTATCACTTCGCTCATTGTTGGATAATGACAAGTTGACTAGTCCAAATTTCAATAATTGGCATAGGAAACTGAAAATAGTGCTAGAGCATGAGAGGATTCTTTATGTGATAACGGATCAAGCACCTGAGCAGTCCGCTGCTAATGCATCAAGATCGGCCAGAGACACTTATCAGAAGTGGCTCAGTGACCGGATCACTGTTCGATGCATCATGTTGGCAGCAATGAGTGATGAGTTTAGTAGGCGTTTTGAGAATACGCAGCCGGAAGATATCATTCAAGTGTTGAATGAATCATTCGGCGTTCCTGACGACGTTGAGAGGCACAAAACTAGTTGTGCCATCTTCAGCGCCCGAATGAAAGATGGGACCTCGGTAACTGATCATGTACTGTACATGATTGAGTTGATCGAGCGTCTAAGCTCTCTTGGCTTTCCCCTTCATGATCAATTGGGGAAGGATGCCATACTAAACTCATTGCTGGATCATACCGTCCTTTTCTCACTCATTTTCGTATGACGAAACCTGTAGTGAATTATCACCAATTGTTGGGGTTACTACAGACGTTTGAGAATGATCACCAACTTCTTAAGAAGACGGTGAATTTAGTGGGAGGTTCATCCAAGGGTCGCTCCTTTAAGAAAGGGAAAAATAAAAATAAAATTCAAAAGAAACAGGTGCACCATGCTCAGCCTAGTCAGAAAAAGAATAAAAAGGCTGATCAGAGCAAGGCGGAGTGCTTCTTCTGCAAGAAGCAAGGACATTGGAAGAGGAACTGTCCTCTTTACATTGCATCCCTCGATCCGAACCGGCCTAAGAAAAGTGGGCAATCAGTTGCCAATCAAGGTACTTATATGATAACACCTTGCAATTTTTCTATTTGTGATAATTCGACCTGAGTATTGGATACCGGTAGTCCTTTTAATATTTGCAATTCGTTGCAGGGGCTACAAGTCAGTAAGAGGTTTGAAGAAGGAGAAAGGTTCCTGAATGTTGGAGATGGAAGACCAGTTCCAGTTCTAGCTTTAGGAATTCTTAAACTTGAATTCAGCTCTCATGTAAATGTCCTTAGTGATTGTCACTATTGTCCAAGTTTTCTATTGAATATCATTTCTGTAGGTCTTTTGGCCAAAAATGGTTATGAAATATCAATAAAAAAGGATTATTGCAATATCATTTGGAATGGTGTTGTTGTAATGAATGGAATTCTGAGTAATGGCATTTACATTTTGTCACAGCCTGTTCATGTAATGTATAAATCCAATAAGCGCCCTAGAATAGATAATGTCACGGATGTTTACCTTTGGCATCATAGGCTAGGTCATATTAACAAGAATAGGATGAACAGGTTAAGTAAAGAGGGAATTCTTGATGTTAATGATTGTGAATCATTGACAACCTGTGAATCATGTCTTCTTGGTAAAATGACCAAATCACCTTTTACCGGAAAAGGTGAACGAGCCAGTGATTTATTGACCCTTGTACATTTTAATGTATGTGGGCCAATGAGCACAGATGCTAGAGGTGGGTATTCATATTTCATTACGTTTACAGACGACCTTTCTAGGTATGGTTATGTCTATTTAATGAGACATAAATCTGAATCATTTGAAATGTTCAAATTATATCGTAATGAAGTAGAAAAACAAACTGGAAAGAGTATTAAAACTCTTCGATCAGATCGAGGAGGTGAATACCTCTTCAGTGAATTTTTGACATATCTAGGAAAAAATGGGATTCTCTCCCAATGGACTCCTCCTGGTACACCACAATATAATGGTGTGTCAGAAAGGAGAAATCGAACTCTGTTAGACATGGTTCGATCCATGATGGGGTTTGCTAATCTGCCCATATCCTTTTGGGGATATGCTCTTGAGTCAGCCTGCTATATTCTAAATAAGGTTCCAAGTAAGTCTGTAAATAAAACACCACATGAGATGTGGACTGGACGTAAGCCGATGCTCTCTCACCTTAGGATTTGGGGGTGTCCGGCGTACGTCAAACGTTTGAAGATAGACAAACTTGAACCCAAGTCTGACAAATGTTTCTTTGTTGGTTACCCTAAAGAAACTAAAGGATATTACTTCTACTTTGCTGAAGAACAAAAGTTGTTCGTAAGCAATAGAGCAATTTTCTTAGAAAAGGAATTCCTTGGTGAAGGAACAAATAGCTCTAATGTTGAGCTTAGAGAAGTTCAACATGTAGAAGATCCGACACCATCTACTGAACCAGTTGAGTCGGATTTGATTAGATCAGATCCAGAACTCATATTAGATGCACCATTAAGGTGATCGGGTAGAGTACCACGTCAGCCGGACAGATACTATGGTTTCTTGGTCCGGAATGGGGATCCTATCGAACATGATGAAAACGATGAGGATCCGATCACATATATGGATGCAATGCAGAGGTATGACTCTGATAAATGGCTTGGAGCCATGCAATCCGAAATGGAATCCATGAAGGTCAATGATGTTTGGACATTAGTTGACCCACCCGAAGGAATTAAATCCATAGGGTGTAAGTGGATATTCAAAAGGAAACGGGGCGCAGACGGAAAGGTAGAGACCTATAAAGCCCGTTTGGTTGCCAAGGGTTATCGTCAACATTATGGTATTGACTATGACGAGACGTTTTCTTCTGTGGCAATGCTCAAGTCCATTCGGATTGTGCTTGCGATAGCAGCACATTTAGACTATGAAATCTGGCAAATGGATGTAAAGACCGCATTTCTAAATGGAGATTTAGAAGAGGAAGTGTATATGATACAACCTGAAGGTTTTACATCTGCAGATGAGTCTAAAGTGTGCAAGCTTCAAAAATCCATTTATGGATTAAAGCAAGCTTCACGGAGTTGGAATATACGTTTTGATAAGGTAATCAAAACATATGGCTTCATTAAGAATGAAGAGGAACCTTGCATTTATAAATGGGCAAATGGTTCAGTTATTATATTCCTTATTTTGTATGTGGATGACATTCTTTTAATCGGGAATGACATTCCTGCATTACAAGGAATAAAGGTTTGGCTATCATCTCAATTTGCCATGAAGGATTTGGGAGAAGCATCTTACATCCTAGGGATGAAGATCTATAGAGATAGATCTAGAAGATTGCTTGGATTATCCCAATCCACATACATTGATACTATACTGAAGAGGTTCAGTATGATTAATTCCAAGAAAGGCTATCTTCCGATGGGCCATGGAATTAACCTCTCTAAAAGGGATTGTCCGACAACCCCTCAAGAAAGAGAGAGTATGGATAGAATTTCATATGCTTCGGCAGTGGGATCTATAATGTATGCCATGACATGTACTAGACCAGACGTGGCATACTCACTAGGAGTAGTGAGCAGATACCAGTCTGATCCAGGTAGCAACCACTGGAAGGTTGTAAAAACCATCCTTAAGTATTTGAGAAATACTAAAGATCAGTGGCTTGTCTATGGTGATTCTGACTTAAAACTTGAGGGATATACTGATTCAAGTTTTCAGTCAGATCAAGATGATAGCAAGAGCGTGTCAGGATATATCTTCACTCTTAAGGGTGGGGCCATCTGCTGGAAGAGTTCCAAGCAGCATACAGTGGCAGATTCTACATGTGAAGCAGAATATATCGCAGCATCTGATGCCGCCAAGGAAGCTGTATGGTTGCGGAAGTTCATCACCGAGCTTGGAGTGACACCCTCCATCGATGGTCCAGTGCCTGTATTTTGTGACAATACTGGGGCCATAGCTCAAGCAAGAGAACCTAAAGCACATCAGCAGACCAAGCTTATTCTACATCGCTACCACCTGGTTCGAGAGATCATCGATCGAGGTGATATTGATCTTCAGAAGATTGACACAAAAGAAAATCTGGCTGACCCATTTACCAAAGTCCTCGGCATCAAAGAGTTCGACGAACACAAGTCGAAGATGGGTATTAGATACTGTGCCGATTGGCATTAGGCTAAGTGGGAGTTATTGGAATTTGTATCCTAAATGTCAATTGTCAGCATATTGATGATTGAATTTTGTAAATGAATTGACAAATTAATAAAGTGTTATTTGGCATTATTCATCATTTCATCTTCAAATGAACTCTTATATGATGAAGTCCTTAGGACTTATGTTATGATAAAGGAGGATTTATCTTTGAGTCCTTAAACTTGTTTGCGACGAAATGATATGTTGTTACTAGGACAACAACATTATCGAGATTAGGTCGTTGTGTGACATATACGTTGGTTGTCCTCTTAACCAAGGAGTGTGGAGACACTGGTATGCCACACAAGTGAAGTGTAGAAGTACATTTCACTAAACGTGACCAATTCCGGAACGCTCTACTGTCGAGAGATGTTTCGAGTGGATATGGGTATAAGTTTGGCCCTCTGACCTGAGACCGCAACCTGTGACCAGCAAGCAACTCACTGTACTTTGGTACCGGACTACCTGAATTTCTAATTCAGTGACGGAAGGTCACTGGGTGCAGTCAAGTACTTGCGTAGTCAGTTGTGAGTCAAGATGGAATTGACCCCTCCTGGAAACAGGAGATAATGTCTTGTGATTAATTTAGCAAAATCTTGGCCAGGGTAATCCCAGTGAGGAGTCACAGGATATCTAAAGTTAATCACATAATGGATGTACTAATTATAGGGTTGACAGTGAGCTCTACGTCATCCTGGCATTAGGAGTCAAAGGGATTGAATTATACAGTAACCATAGTTCAGGGTTCCAGAATATTTGCTTCGCATATATTCGACCTATCCGGACGTCGGGTACCATTGCTAGATGGTCACATCGATTAGTGTAGAAAATTGTTCCTATACTACCGGCTTAGATTCGAACCTATGAGGTCACACGCATAGAAGATTCCTGATTGATCAAGAAAGCTGGTGAATGATTAAGAATCATTCAGGGGTAATTTGGTCAATTTGATTGGCAAATTATCTTATAAAATAATTAAAGTAATTATTGAAGGATTAATTAGTAATTAAATTACTAATAAACTTAATTTGATTGAGTAATTGTGCTAAGGATGAGCCAAATTGAATTGGATTCAAGTTTGGGCTCAATCAGGGTTTTGACCTGATTGGATTAGGTCAGAACCAAAAAGGACTTAAGCTGATCAAATTAATTTTAAATTAATTTGTTCTTAATTGGGGATTGACCTAATTGAATTAGGTCCAACACAAAGTAATAATTCAATTTGATTGAGTTTGCATGAGCCAAAATTGAATTGGATTCAATTTGAGCTCAATCAGGGTCTGACCTGATTAGATTGGGTTCAACCAAATTGCTTTGTTTTAATTCGGGTTTGACCAAATTTGATTAGGTGCAACCCAAGGGGATTAGGCTCAGATGATGTGGCAATTATTGGTGACATGGAATTGGATTTCATGAATTTTAAATAAACCAAAATTATTGCATGGCACATGGACCCATTGCTTGACACATGGCGATATTGTTTGTTATTTGAATTTAAATTCAAACATTAAGCAATGTGTTAAATGATTTTAATCACTCAAACCATCAGCCAAGGTGGCGTCTGAGTTTTTGAATGGATTAAATTCGAATTTCAAGAGGTGATTTCGAAATTATGAAGTGTTTTACCTTGCTGCATGGATTTCAAATTCCTTCCCTCTTGCACATGTGTTTAAAATTTGAATTTAAATCAGATTTGGTTGAGATCTGATTTGGGTTGTTCCTATTCCTTTGCATGTGCCAACTAAAAGAGGTTTTCTGAAAATAAATTTTGAATTTTGAATGAAAATTCGGAGGCCATTAAAAGGGGTCAAACATGGGCACCAAAAACACATCCATTGCAGCCTTCTTCCTCACCCGCCTCCTCCTCCTCTTCTTCTCCATTTTAGAGAGGGTTTTCAGGGTGAATATCTAGAAGATTCAAGATCAGATCTGAGTCCTCTACTTCCCTTACAAACCTCATCTCTATCTGCTTCAAGACGATTGATCAAGAGTTGATTGAATTCCGGCGGGCAGATTTCAGCTTTCAAGTGTTCTGCAGCTGCTAGCACTGTTGCGGAAGAAGATCCTTCAGGACTTCGCGTGTACTTCTCGTAGAGGCCATTCGTGTGCGTGGCTGCGAAGTCAAGAATCAGATTCACAACTTTCATCCATCATAAAAGGTATTAATCTAGCATTAATCATTTATTATGGTGTCAAGGTCTAGGTCCAATTTCCCGAGGTTTTACCCTCTTTTGGGGCTCCTCACGGAGATATCTCCAGAATCCATTCGATGGATATTCGGAGATTAATTGGAATAGAGTTCTTAAGTTTCAGATCTGATAGTTAATCATGCATAAAAGTTTTAGCATAATTGTTTAAACGATTCCGGCATAATCCTATGTGTTCTTAAGGTGCTGATTTCTAGATTTGATCTTGTAAGCATGCATGAATTAAATTGTTTGATTCGGTTTTTCCGCTGCGTTTTAAAACTTAAAAAGAACTACGTATGGCTTGATCCCCCTTATGAAGGGGTACGTAGGCAACCCGATCAGGTTCAGCCATGGTTTTCAAAAAAAAAAAAAAAAAATTCAGCATGCTAAACACCGAAGAACCTAGGATTCATTTTCAATATCATAATCTTGGGCTTGGATAAATATCCTCATTCTAGCCTTCCAATAGGTATAGTTAGCTCCATTGAACAATGGAGGCCTATTGGTGGATTGCCCCTCACTAAGAAAAGATCCAAAAGGGGTTGTCATCTTAATCTTTTACTCTTTTTAAGAATTGGAACACCAATCGATATGAGAGCACCTGCTCTGATACCACTTGTTGCCCAAGGAGACAACCCAAGAAGGGGGATGAATTGGGTTTTAATTAATTATTGCTCAATTAAAAATAAGGTGAGTAATTAACTAAATATATTGCAAGTGAATTAGTTAGATCACTAGATGCAATGAGTGAAGAGAGTGAAAGATACAAGGTGCAATACAAACACATAAAGATTTATAGTGGTTCGGAGCCAACTCTTGCTCCTACGTCCACTTTCCAAGCCGCACTTGGGGGTTCACTATAATTTCTAGGATTACAGCCGGTTGTTTTACAAGCTCACAACCCAACTTGTTGTTTTCACGCGGTCACAACGAACTCGGTCGGTTTTGACAGGCTCACCGACTAGAACCATCCGATTGTTTTTCCGGATTCACAATCAAACCCAGTTAGTTTTCCTCGGTTCACCAACCACAACCTTACACCATTGGTTTTATCTTTGGCTCACCAACAAACCTTACAACCTTTGATTCAATCTCCTGATTGAATCAAGTATACAAAATAAGAGTTTAAAAGTTCTCAAAGAAAGCTTCTAAAAAGTAAGTGTGAGACAATATGAACAAAGTTGAGTTAGAAGCCCTCAAACATATTTTAGATGAGGAAGTGGGGGCTTCTCGATTTCTGAGTCTCCTCTTGAATGTGCCGAAGGATGAAGGACAGTAGTAGAGCCTTGAATGCGAAGGAAGCACTTTTTGGTTTGAGTTGAATGCACTTCTTCCTTCTTTTTCTTGGATTTACTCTACGAAAGCTCTTGGTGGTTGAAATACTTTAATGCTTAGATGGAATAGCTCTCTTGTTGTCTACTACTGTTCACTCTGGCTATTTAAGTGGTTCCTTTCGAAAACTAGCCGTTAGAGAGAGATTTGGAGCCGTTCTGTCCCGTCTGCACATCCTGACAATGTATCCGTTGGGATCGGAGTTGACTCGTGCGATCTGGAGTCGTGTTGCCCAAGGTGATAAGCCAAGAGGGGGGTGAATTGGGTTTTCTAAAAATTATGTTCCCTAATTAACTTCGAATAGAATGCAGCGGAATGATAAGATGTTATTTACTTAAGCTCTAGGCAATTACAAGTAAAGCAGTGAAAAATTAAGCTAGAGCAATTATACTATGGCTTTAGGGTGCAAATGATCTAAAATTAACTTATAGTTGTATGATCAATTTTAATCTATGTAAATGGTAAGAATGGAGTGGAAGCTAAGCAAGTTCTAAACAATCACTTATAAATCTATAGGAAACAAAGCTAGAGATATTACACAATCAAGTATGAATGTAAGGCATGAAACACAAGAGATAAGGCATCACAAAAATAAAGATGTATAGTGGTTCGGTACATCCCAGCACCTACATCCACTCCCCAAGACCTCTTGGAAATTTTACTATAATCTCTCAGATTACAGCCGGTTGTTTTACAAGCTCACAACCTAACTTGTTGTTTTCACGAGATCACAACGAACTCGGTCGGTTTTCACAGGTTCACCGACTAGAACCAACCGATTGTTTTCCCGGGATGACAATCAAACCCAGTTGGTTTTCCCCGGTTCACCAACCACAACCTTACACCGTTGGTTTTTCCTTTGGCTCACCAATAAACCTTAACCTCTTGATTCAATCCCTTGATTGAATCAAGTTACAAGATATTAGAACAAGAGTTTAAAACAAATACAAGCTTCTTAAACAAGCAGATATAACAATATAAACAAATAGAGTAAAGAGAAGAAGCCCTCAAACAAGTTTTGTAGATGAGGGAACTCGGCTTCTTCTTTACTTGACCCTCTTCTGATTTCGCACGAGGTAGAGGATCACTGAGGCAGCACACAGTTGGAGAGGAAGCTTTGGGATTCACTTGGATGCTCTTCTTCTCTCTCTTTTGCTTTGAATGGCCCTTTTGTGCTTTTGGAAGGTTTCTCTTGAAATCTCTTGAAATCTCTTTCCTATGTGTTCTCTCCCACTTCTTTAACTTCTCCCCTAGCTCTCCCCTTGATTTTATAGCTTTGGATGGCGTGGGAACAAAGTTCTAGCCATTAGAGACAAAAATAGAGCCGTTGGAGTTGAGAAAAAACTAGCCGTTATACCTCCCAGTGTGCTCGAGTCGACTCGGCTGAAGCAGGAGTCGACTCGGCTGAAGCAGGAGTCGACTCGGCTGAAGCAGGAGTCGACTCGTGAATAGGAGTCTGCTGGCACTGTAGCTGGGAGTCGACTCGGCTGTAGTTGGAGTCGACTCGAGCACTGTAGCGCTAAAAATCAACTTTCTGTCTTTTTGTCTGTTCTCAGTCGGAGTCGACTCGCAGAGTCCCGGAGTTAACTCAAGCACTGTTCCTTAAAACTCCAGAGTGCCAGAGTCGACTCTCAACTTGCAGGAGTCAACTCGAGGACTATTCTTTTAAATCTTTCTTTGAATTTGCTCCTCCAACTTGAATCCTTTGAACTTGAAACTTAGGCCAATGAAGTATAGCTTTCTTTCAACTTTTTGAAAGCTTTTGAGGTCTTCTTCTATTCTTCTAACTTGTTATGTTCCTTGCAAAATAAATATCTTTCTTCTTGCAACACAAATATTAGTAATTATACTTCAAGATTTTGTGATCATCAAAATCAATCTTTGGGTCAGCAATCTTCTCCTTTTTGATGATGACAAAACTTGGAGTATATGCAATATAAAATAGATTGTGTTCTAGAACTAATGCATAACTAAGTTGCATGAAGTAGAAAATATGCATATTTAAAACATACTTCATGATAATGCTTTAGATTTAATCAGCTTAACACAATCAACATATTTCAATCTAAGCTGATTTGTATTCAATATAAAGTGTATTCAACATAAAGCATTATGAGCATATACTCATACTCAAATATTTCTCCCCCTTTTTGACAACATCAAAAAGGTTGCAAAGTAATGAAACATTAAGCATAAAGCAGCAAATGATACTCAAATATTCCTTTTCCTTAGTGTACTCTGATTTTCAGTCAATGCTTGTCGAATTATTGCAAGAATATGAATCATATAACTCAAGGCAATAATATCAGAATAAGATTAATGAGCATAGATCAAAGCCAATTAAAATGATTTCAGAGCAAATTATAATGAGAGCACATCGAATGTGATTCCAAAGATAATTTTCAAATCAAGTGTAGGTGGAACCTTTTTCAAGTTAATTCAAGGAGTATCAAGACTGATATTCAAAGAAAGCACGAATGGAAATCTAAACCCTTTTTTTTGAAAGATCTTTAATAACAAGTATGAAAACTTGTTCATTTAAGATATTTTGCCCAATATATTAAGTATTTAGCAACATGAGAACAATTTAATTAATTTTCAGAGTATAAGATCAAAACCTAAAAAAAATATAACATCATGTTGGATCACTAATTATTAATGACTTCAAAGTTCTTGTATGATAATAAAAGCATTTGGGCACAAATACCAAGATATGAATTCATGCAATTTATGATATATCTTAGAGCATACATAAAATTCAAAGCTTTGAAAGTTCTTTTAGAGCTCTTTTAAAGACTTTCTTTTATTCCTTTAAAAAGAAGCACATTTTGATACATATAAAAATAAATTGGCACAAAATTGAAGTTCTAAAAAGCAAGCCAGTAAGAACTCATTAGTGAATTCCAAAATAGATTTTCTAATAAAGACAGATGGAATTCGTATTCAAATAATTTTCAAAATAGCTGATTTGCCGATTAGGTGCATTTTAAAATCTATAGATCTATCATATGTAGCAGCTACTTTTAAATTTGTGTTCACAAGAGATACTCAAGGAGATTCAACACATTATTCTCTCTCTTTTTCATTAAACTAGAGGCTCTTAAGATCAACTGTTTGAATTGCAATTTGGTTCATGATTGATGCATAAAATATATTAACCAAATAGTAAATCTCAAGGTGTATTATAGAGATTTTCATATTTAAATTTCAGATATTTATATAATGGAGAGTATTAGGATCACTTCTCATTTAGTATTCTTTCTCTCTCCTTTAGTTATGAATTTATGCGATTAAGTTCCATATGATCTCTCCCCCTGAAACAACCTTTATAGAACTCAACTCAAGGCAAGCAATGGCAACACAAAGAGGTTCATCAAAATCAATCCATAAAACATTCAAGGAATGCATCAAGTGAAAGTGACTTTTGAATAAGATACATAATGCATTTAGATTAAATATCTAAAGCTCCCCCTCAAAAGATGCATTCTTCTTTAATCATTCTTTTCTTTTTGCTGAATGTCAGATTTTGATGATAAGCGTGAATAAAACTAAAATTCTATGATATCAAGAATGTAGAGTGATCTAAAATTATTCGAAATTTGTAGCAATCACTCTTTTTAATCTTTCAAGAACAAGTTATGCTTCCTCTTAATCTTTGAGAAAATATTCTGAAATATTAATCAGAAAACAATTCATTTGAAGCTCAATTTCTTTCAAAAGCAATTACATTTTCTTTCTTTTAAGAGTCATTTGAGTGAGCTGAAATGTTTCTAGCTTAAAGATCATTCACTCTTTTAAAAATAGCTTTTTCTTTTAGTGATGGAAGCAACAATCATGCAGAAAGGGATATAGAAGATCATTCAAGTGAATGTTTATAAAATTTAATTTCTTACTTATAGATTTACAGCAATGTATACATGAAATACAATGAATCTTTTTAATATCAAAATAAAGTCATATATTTAGAAACATTTGTTCGCAATCAAGATCATTGAAAAATACATCATTTAAATCAATTTTAGTACACTTTAAAGATAAAAAATGATATGTTTCAGATGCGTATTGGAGCAATCAACCAAGGCATCAAAATTAATTCTATTTTTCTTAAGTTAAGATTTTAATTTAGGAATCATATTGAGTTATTCTCCTGAATGATGCGATCATTGAAGCATATAACTAAA
Source organism: Phoenix dactylifera (assembly GCF_051530095.1). Lineage (NCBI taxonomy): Eukaryota > Viridiplantae > Streptophyta > Magnoliopsida > Arecales > Arecaceae > Phoenix > Phoenix dactylifera. The sequence goes on from NC_143193.1 coordinate 40,034,458, forward strand.
GTTACAAAGATGTAACGATATTAGCATTTTTAAATTAAGTTTAAGCTTTTATAAAAAATCGAATTCTGAACTTCATAAAGATTTTCAAGGAGGCTTTCAAAGTTATAATTTGAGATATGTATCTTACACATTGTAGCTCATCTTAAATCATTATGATTGAAAACATATATTTCAAATATATTAGAGCATATTCAGAATCTTTGTATTTAATGTTGAGTTTTGGTACGAATTAGAACATTATGTACCAAAGTTAGGCAAGTTGAAAGATAAAACAAGATCAATTCATTTTGCTTAGATAGAGATATCCTTCTCTTCTCCTTTTTACAAATTTATTCAACTTTCAGATTTCAAAGATGATCGTGAACGACAAATCTGAAATTTTTTTTAATAATACCAAAAAAAAAATTTATGTAGTATTTCAAACATTCAATCAAATTATCCAAGCATGGAGCAATACAAAATATTGAGAACCCATAATTCAAAACATCATGCCACATGCAAAATATATTGTGTGTTAAGTCATGCATTAAAATATTAAGAACAAGCATGTCAAGGATCAAAATCAATTCTTTTCAAATAAACTCCCCCTATTTAAATATAATCTTGCACTGATTTCATCCTTAAGGTGTGTTTTTAAGTGATTAAAACTTGACTTAATTCTTCTTATATACTTTCATTTACTGTCATTCATTTTCTCATTTTTTTTTGAATTTCTTTTCTTAACCAATTAATGAACATTTTGATTTTATTTTTTATTTTTTAAAAATTTTCTTATGCTCTATACTCTATTTGCTCCCTATCCGGTGGAGTTGGAAGGGGCACGAGGTACTACTACTAGCCTCCCTCTTGTACCGTCCCTAATATACCCTACACCGAATAGTTGGGTCAAATAGTGCCGGGTACTACCACTAGCCTCTCTATTGGCACCATCCCTATGATGAGCAATATAGAAAGGTTAAAATGTTCACTTCAAATTTTTCCTGTTTAAGTGTAATTAATTACGAATTTTATCCCTTCCAAAAGAATGCTCACGTAAGTCTCACAAATGTGCCGAATATATTATGCTTGTTTTGCTTTTCCTTAAGATTGGAGTATTTGTCTTTACTTAGATTTTACTTTTCTTGAATAATGATCATTTTCTTTTCGTTATCTCTCTCTCTTTTTGTTATTCTCAAGTAATTAACATAAAAAAGCAGAATAAAGAAATAATCTTATGGATCATATAGATGTATATCATGCAAACAACATTTTCATTATACTCAAGGATTCATAACTTCTCACAAGTTATTTTAAATCAAAATTTCAAACATAAACTTGTGTATTTCATGGTTATGACATAGGCAAAGATATATTTTAGTTTGGGCAAACCATGAAACAATTTCTAAAAGCATAAGTCAATCAATATATATATAGACATGATATCAAGAAATTAATAATTAAAGACTTTAATCATGTCATAATAAGATTTAAGTTATTGACTTTGCTCAGCTAATTTATGAGAGATATATCTAAAATTACCGATTCATTCTGCATTCTTCAAGTTAAATACCTACTAGATTTCTTATGTGTAAATTTTTGGCTGAAGAAGGTCCCCTTTCTTGTTTGCATGTGAATGTTTATTGTATCTTATGTGGAGGTGTCCTTCAAGTTGAAATCTCTCATTTTCTTGCTTAAGGGTCGTGTATTATTAACAAAATCTTTTTCTTTCTTGAAGGAAAGTCATTAGTTTCTTCAAGATACAAAACATTCATACAACATATTTCTTAACTAGATGACTCAACATAAGATATGACAAAATTGAATATTGAGTCACTTTACTCAAGAGATTGCCTAAATATAAGCAAGCACAAATCACTTGAACTAAAGAGATAGTTTCATTAACCAAGATGGTTCAAGGACAAGCATGTGAGGCAATAGGAAGATTCATCAAGGTCAAATCAATTTCTTGTTTTCAGAATCAATTTACTTAAGATAATTATTAATAAGACATGCTAGCTAGGTTTCAATCAAATTATCTTAAACGGTTGTTTTTATCAAAATTCAGATTATGATTCATTTGTTATCAATAAAGTATGATTCATTAGAGTTAGATAGAAGTCTTGCACAATGGCACATAATGAGCATACAATCTGATCTACTAGCTGTATGATAAAATAATTATTCTATCATGCTTCAATATAGCTTTAAAATAATAGATCTGCCTTGCTCATCCTTTTCAAATTCTACAAGATGGGGTCATAGACATACCTTCTTTATACCAATCTTTTATAAGAGTTTTCTTGTGGACTAACTTTGGTCAATGAAGATCCCCTTTCTTGTTTGTCTTAATTTGGAGTTCGAGAGAAAATGTTAATTCATTCATCATACATATTTCAAACTCACCTTGCATGAGCTTAGTAATATCTTTATATAAATCTTCATTAATAGAACCAAAAATGATGTCATCAATGTATAAATAAGATATCACAAATTCTTCTTTTTGATGCATAGATTTATCGCTACTACTTTCTATCAAAAAAGTTACTTAGGCTTTTATATCATGCTTTTGGTGTTTGTTTCAAATCACATATTGCTTTATCATATTTGTAATGAGTGTTTTCAAATACGGTAGTTATTTTACATAGATCTTCTTTAATGAAATAACCACATAGGAGTGCATTCTACACATTCATTTGATAGAATATAAAGCTCATAAAGCAAGCAAATGATAATAGTGATCTTTACTTCTAATCATGCAAGAATTTTATCAAGATCTATTTCATCTTTTCTTGATTGAATCTTTTAGTAGTCACCAATTTTTCTTCATTAAGTGCATTTCTGAAAAACTCAATTTGGTTCTAATTATTAACAAGTTTTCAGATTTTATCGGCAAGATTTCAAATTCTATCTCTTTCAAAAAATGATTTAGTTTAACTTGACCAATTATAATCTTGTTCATTCTTCTTAAGATGTTTTAGTTTCAGATTGTTATATGTAAGCAAAAAGATTAACCATATACATATATAATCTGATTTTAGTGACTTGATGAAAGATCGTTAGTCTCATAAAGAATAAAATGAATTGATATTTCTACAACTAAGATTTTTTCATTGAATATTCTATATGCATTGCTTGATGAATGATACCCAAAGATAGGAGTATCTTTATCAGATTTAGCATTATTTTCATAAGAACATATCAAGCATAACATGTACGACTGAAAAATATGAAAGATATGCAATAATTCATTTTCTATTTTTCAGAAGGTCAAAAGGAGTTTTCATCAAAAATAGATCTAATAGAAACTATATGTATGACAAGCAGTGATGATAGCTTTTTAATAAAAAAAAATGACTATCATACAACATTGTCTTTTTCATTTCTTCAAGAATTCTATTAACCCTATTTTACTTATGGTGTCCTTGGTGCAGAAATAATTGTATTCAATATTATTTTCTGTGCAAACCTTATCATAATTTTGGTTTTCAACACTGTGCCATGATACTCTTTATCTTTACAGTTTGGAAACCTTTTTCATTTGAAATACTTTTACAAGATTTAGCAAATACAGAAAATACTTCAATTTTATTTGCCAAGAACAAATCCAATGTAAGCTTTTGAAAACTCAGTGATGGAAACAACATCTTTAGATTTAGAAATTGATTCTTGTTTGTTTCCTTAGTTAACATGCATAGCAAACTTTGACCTTGCAGAAGATAATCTAAGTAAACCAATGACAAGGTCTTTTGAAATTAAGTCCATACTAGCATAAGTTAATTTTATATGCCAAAAGAAAATTCTTTGATCTTAGTATTTATAATGTATAATTTTTTTTAGAGCATATCAAGTACATATTCTTATGTCTATGATCAATAGAAGATAATGCCATGGATAAGAACTCTCAATCAAGCATATAGAAAATTCATAGAGTTATTCTAGGAGAATTGATTTACCTAATTATCCATCTATAAGTAAAGCATAATATAGAAAGATGGAGTGATTTGGATATATTTTCTTTTCATACCAAAAATATCACTTATATCACAAAAATGATTAATACTTGCAAGTTATATTTTAATCAACTAATATAACAATTTCAGTATGAGAGGATGCAAGAATTACTAATTTCATTATTTCTCCCATTTTAGTCACTCTTCTTAATTACATTTTAAGTTTCATTCTTTAACACGTGTCTAGAGCACCCATTGTCCGGATTACATCTTTCATTGGAACCTTGGGTAGCTAGACACACCTGCTGAAAAATATTCAGGTTTTCAACTTAGGAACCTAAGCTCTTTTGGGTCCTTGCTGGTTAGCTATTATTGTTCCTTTTGGAACCCATATTTTCTTAATAGCTATTTTGTCCATAGGCTTGCAGATTTTAGGATTTTAAGGAGTGTATTTCTGCATCCTCTTATTAAATTTAACAAACATAGATTTAACATGAGTAGTAGATAAACCTTCAGTTTTCTGTTTTTGCCTTTTAGGTTCATCAAATTTATAATGTACAGATTTAGAAACAATAGAAGAGATTTTGCATAGCTTTTGTTCCTGTTTATCAGCATTATAAGAATCTAATTTAAAATAATTAGAAACTGTTTTAACAAACATATTCTTGAAAGATTTTTGGGTGTACCAAGGTTGATATTCCAATCCAGCTTTGTCATATCCAGCTCTTGAATTTTCTATCATTAAATTTAGTTTTTCAGAGCTGAGAGTGAATCTTTCAACAATAGATTTTAATATGTCAACTTCTTTAGTTAATCATCTATTATCTTCTGAAAGCAATTCATTATTTTTCTTAAGTTTATCATGGCTTTCAGTGAGAAGTTGGTTTTTCTGATTTAGTTCTTTATTTTTCTCAATTAAGATTTTAGTTTCATTAGTATGTTTCTTAATTAGTGTTTCATAATTATTAGACAGTTTCAGTTTTTCATTTATTAGGATTTTTTTTTTCATTCTTCAGGTTCTTATTTTTACAAATGAGTTTCTTATGTTCTTTCATTAGATCAAGAAATGCATTATATAACTCATCAAGTGTAAAATCATTTTCAAGTTTATCATATACTTCATATTCAGAAGAAGAGACACTTTGTCGTTTCAATACATACCTCATCCTTGTGTGCCACAAGGCATAGGTTTTCAATATCACCTTATCTTTCTTCTTCTTTAGAGCTAATTTCAGATTTACTAAAAATATTAATGCTTTCATATTTAGCCTCTAGCATATTCCATATGTCCTTAGCAGTTATGCAAGAAGATATACAATTAAACTCATTCCCATCTAATGCACAATATAATAGGTTCATGGCTTTTGAATTTTGTTGAGCCATTTTCTTATTATGATTAGTGTTTGTGTGTGTCCCATTGACTATAATGCTCCATAAATTATAATCAAGTGATTGTATGAAAATGCGCATGCGTGCTTTCCAATGTGTGTAGTTTATGCCATTAAATAGTGGAGGTGTATCAATTAATTGTCCTTCTCCTAGAAAACTATCTATTTGAGTTGTCATGATCTTTGGCTTTTGATCGTGAGATCAATAATTAACCTTAGAGCACCTGCTCTGATACCACTTGTTGCCCAAGGTGACAAGCCAAGAGGGGGGGTGAATTGGGTTTTCTAAAAATTATGTTCCCTAATTAACTTTGAATAGAATGCAGCGGAATGATAAGATGTTATTTACTTAAGCTCTAGGCAATTACAAGTAAAGCAGTGGAAAATTAAGCTAGAGCAATTATACTATGGCTTTAGGGTGCAAATGATCTAAAATTAACTTATAGTTGTATGATCAATTTTAATCTATATGAATGGTAAGAATGGAGTGGAAGCTAAGCAAGTTCTAAACAATCACTTATAAATCTATAGGAAACAAAGCTAGAGATATTACACAATCAAGTATGAATGTAAGGCATGAAATACAAGAGATAAGGCATCACAAACACAAAGATGTATAGTGGTTTGGTGCACCCTAGCACCTACATCCACTCTCCAAAACCTCTTGGGAATTTCACTATAATCCCTCAGATTACAGCCGGTTGTTTTACAAGCTCACAACCTAACTTGTTGTTTTCACGAGATCACAACGAACTCGGTCGGTTTTCACAGGCTCACCGACTAGAACCAACCGATTGTTTTCCAGGGTGACAATCAAACCCAGTTGGTTTTTTCCGGTTCACCAACCACAATCTTACACCGTTGGTTTTCCCTTTGGCTCACCAACAAACCTTAACCCCTTGATTCAATCAAGTTACAAGATATTAGAACAAGAGTTTAAAACAAATACAAGCTTCTTAAACAAGCAGATATAACAATATAAACAAATAGAGTAAAAAGAAGAAGTCCTCAAACAAGTTTTGTAGATGAGGAAACTCGGCTTCTTCTTTACTTAACCCTCTTCTGATTTCGCACGAGGTAGAGGATCACTGAGGCAGCACACAGTGTTGGGTTGTGGAGCCTGATCCATTCCCTTTTTCAAGACCCCTATGTGCACTATGGTGGTGGAGGATCAAGGAAAGACAAGCCGGAAAGAGTTCGAGAAGATTCAGAGTTGAATCAGCAAAGAAAAAAAAAACTTAAGCAAGGTCCGGAGTCGACTCCAGCAGACTTGGAGTCGACTCTGGCACGCAGGCAGACTTGGCACAGTTTTGGAGTCGACTCCAGATCCATAGGAGTCGACTCCCCAGTGTTGGAGTCGACTCGAGAACTCCAGGAGTCGACTCCCACAGGCAGACAGAGAGGCGTTTTCTGTGGACTGTGGCCGAGTCGACTCGCAGAATTGCGGGAGTCGACTCGAGCACGATTTTCACGCGAGGCTGAGTTATGAACCAGGTTCAAGCCAAGGTTTTTTAAGCCCTAATCAAAGTAAGAGTTTGGGAGGTATATATATAGACTTCTTGAGGGACACGAGAGGTGTGTGGCAACCTTGAGAAACCCTAGAACTCATCAACGAGAAGTTTCCAAAAGGAGATCCTTTGTGTGCATCAGGAAGACGACGCGTTGCTCGTCTTGAGAGAGATTGTTTGCTGTAAGAAAGAGAGTTTGTTCTCTTCTCTTGAATCTCTGTAACTTTCTTTGATCATATAGTGAAATATTGATCTGTGCGGCTGTGGACGTAGGAGCAAGAGACTCCGAACCACATAATCTTGAGTGTCTTGTGCGTTTTTTTTTTGTTTCTTGCCGTGTTCTTGTTTCTCCTACTATTTCTTATATTCCGCAATCGTAGGGTTGATTCCCTAACAACTGGTATCAGAGCCATCAAGTTCAAAGAAAAAGGTGGGAGCAATGGCGGCTGAAGAAGGCAAGGTCAAGATTGACAGATTTGACGGCAAAGACTTTGGTTTCTGGAAGATGCAGATCGAAGATTATTTATATCAGAAGAAACTTCATCTACCTCTTGAAGGTATGAAATCGACAGATATGTCACAGGCCGGCTGGGATTTAATAGATCGTCAGGCTTTGGAAGTTGTTCGCTTGACGTTGTCTCGAAACGTTGCGTTCAACGTTTTGGAAGAGAAGACAACAGCAGGTTTGCTGAGAGCATTGTCGAATATGTATGAAAAACCCTCGGCCTCCAACAAGGTGTACCTGATGCGCCGTTTATTCAATCTGAAGATGAGTGAAGGTTCCTCAGTTACGGATCACATCAATGAGTTCAATCTGATTACGAGCCAGTTGAGTTCGGTGGAAATTAGTTTTGAGGATGAAGTTCGTGCCCTAATTCTTCTGTCCTCCTTGCCAGAAAGTTGGGGTGCAACGGTGACAGCTGTAAGCAGTTCCTGCGGCTCAAACAAACTGAAGTTTGAGGAGGTCCGAAATCTGATACTCAGTGAAGATATCAAAAGGAGGGAGTCTGGTGTGAAATCTGGTTCGATTCTGAACACATCTGAAGGCAGAGGAAGAACTGTGCAACGCAGTAAAAACCGTGGCAGATCGAAGTCTAAGAGGAGGAGCAAGTCTAGATCAAAAGGCGATGGCTGCTGGCATTGTGGCAAGATGGGCCACACGAGGAAGAATTGTTGGCTTAGAAAGAAGAATCCAAGCAAGGGGCAGAACGAGGTGTCCGTGAATGCAACCACAGATGAAGCCAACGATGCTTTGATTCTCAGCGTGGACAGCCCTATGGAATCGTGGATACTAGACTCTGGAGCTTCATTTCATTCTACCTCACGGAAGGAGTGTATGCTAAACTACACTGCAGGAGACTTCGGAAAGGTTTATCTCGCTGATGATGAGCCTTTAGATATTGTGGGGACAGGTGAAGTTCATATCAGGATGATGAATCAGTCAGTGTGGAAACTGAAGAATGTGAGGCATGTCCCAGGCTTGAAGAGAAACTTGATTTCTGTTGGGCAGCTTGACAGCGAAGGGTATGTTACTACCTTCGTAGGTGGTTCATGGAAAATCACCAAAGGAGCTATGGTGATAGCACGTGGGAACAAGTTGGGGACTCTCTACATGACCAATGACACCAAGGATACGGTGGCATTAACAGAAACAGGTGCAGATAGTTGTCTTTGGCATCGCAGACTTGGACATATGAGTGAGAAAGGTATGAAGATGATGGTGAAGAAGAACAAGCTAGCAGATCTGAAAACTGTTGATGTAGGTCTCTGTGAAGACTGCATATTTGGGAAGCAGAAAAAGGTTAGTTTCTCAAAGGGTGGAAGAACACCGAAGACAGAAAAGCTAGAGCTTGTACACACAGATGTGTGGGGGCCTTCACCGGTTGCATCTCTTGGAGGCTCACACTATTATGTCACGTTCATTGACGACTCTACTAGAAAGGTTTGGATTTATTTCATGAAGCACAAATCAGAGGTATTTGTCACCTTCAAAAAGTGGAAAAGTCTGGTGGAGAATGAATCTGGTGCAAAGATAAAACGACTAAGGTCTGACAATGGCGGTGAGTATGACAGCAGTGAGTTCAAGGAATTCTGCGCAGTGAATGGAATCCGAATGGAGAAGACAATACCGAGCACACCGCAGCAAAATGGGGTGGCTGAGCGAATGAACAGAACCCTAAACGAGAGAGCCAATAGTATGACGATCCATGCTGGTTTGCCCAAGATGTTTTGGGCTGAGGCAGTCAACACCGCAGCGTATCTAATAAACAGAGGCCCGTCGGTTCCCCTAGATTGCAAATTGCCTGAAGAAGAGTGGACAGGAAAAATAGTAAATTTGTCACACTTGAGGGTCTTTGGGTGTGTCTCCTTTGTGCACATTAATGCAGAGAAAAGGGACAAGCTAGATGCAAAGTCCAGAAAGTGTTTCTTCATTGGATATGGTACAGATGATTTTGGTTACAAGTTTTGGGATGTGCAGAACCAGAAGGTCATCAGAAGCAAGGATGTGATATTCAATGAGCGAGTTCTCTATAAGGACAAGAATACTTCAGATCTTGAGAGTGCAGGGGAGCAAAGCAAGGAAAAACAGCAAGTTGAGCTGCAAGAGATTACAGAAGAAGATGTTGCCAAAAGATTTCAGAAAAATACTGAAAATTCAGAAACTGTTGTGGCACAACCTCAACCAAGTAGACCACAGCTGAGAAGATCTACAAGAATCTCGAGACAACCGGATAGATATTCATCCTCTTTACATTATCTGCTATTGACAGATGGAGGTGAACCCGAGTGTTATGAAGAAGCCATGGAAAGTGAAGATTCGGTGAAGTGGGAGTTAGCCATGAAGGACGAGATGAAGTCCTTGGATAGAAATCAAACTTGGGAACTCAGTTCACTACCAGAAGGCAAGAAGGCTTTACAGAACAAGTGGGTCTACAAAGTTAAAGAGGAACATGATGGCAGCAAAAGGTACAAAGCAAGGTTGGTTGTGAAAGGCTTCCAACAGAAGGAAGGTATCGACTACACTGAGATTTTCTCTCCAGTAGTCAAATATTCAACAATCAGAGTGATTCTGAGTATTGTGGCAGCAGAAAACCTATATTTGGAGCAGTTGGATGTTACGACTGCATTTCTCCATGGAGAGATTGATGAAGACATCTACATGCAGCAACCTGTCGGCTTTGCAGTCCCTGGCAAGGAGAACCTTGTATGCAAGCTGAAGAGAAGTTTGTATGGTTTGAAACAGGCCCCGAGGTTGTGGTACAAAAAGTTCGATGGATTCATGATCAACAATGGTTTTGTAAGATGTCAAGAAGATCATTGCTGTTATCTTAAGGTACTTGATGGCAGTTTTATCATCTTACTTTTGTATGTTGACGACATGTTGATAGCCGGACCGAACCTACAAGAGATTGAAAGATGGAAGAAAGAGCTATCAAGGAAGTTTGCAATGAAAGACATGGGTGCAGCAAAACAGATGCTTGGGCTGAGGATTGAAAGGGATAAGGTGGCTAGAACACTGAAGCTTTCTCAAGCTAACTACATTGATAAGGTGTTGAATAGATTCAATATGACAGATGCAGATTCTGTGAAGACACCTTTAGCGAGCCATTTCAAACTTTCAAAAGAGCAATCACCCAAGGATGATAGCTGAAGAAGATGTCAAGGGTACCATATGCTTCAGCTGTAGGCAGCTTGATGTATGCTATGATATGCACGAGACCCGACATTGCACATGCAGTGGGAGCTGTGAGCAGATACATGGCCAATCCGGGTAGACAACATTGGGAGGCTGTCAAGTGGATCCTAAGATATTTGAAAGGTACCAGAAATGTAGGCTTGTGTTATAGAAAAGGCAGTCAAACACTACAAGGTTTTGTGGATGCAGACCTGGGAGGTGATACTGACACTAGAAGAAGCACCACAGGGTATGTTTATACCATAGGCGGAACAGCAGTGAGCTGGTTCTCACAATTGCAAAAGATCGTTGCTCTTTCGACAACAGAGGCAGAATATGTTGCCATTACAGAAGCCAGCAAGGAGATGATTTGGCTGCAGAACCTTCTGAAAGAGCTGGGCAGAGAACAGAACTGTAGTGTACTATTCTGCGACAGTCAGAGTGCTATTCACTTAGCTAAGAACCCAATGTTTCATGCGAGAACGAAGCACATACAACTGAGGTATCACTTCATCAGGAAGTTGCTAGAAGATGGCAGTTTGTTACTTGAGAAGATTCAAGGAGCAAAGAATTCAGCTGATATGTTGACTAAGATAGTCACTACAGAGAAATTGAGACTATGCATGGCCTCAATTGGCCTCCAAAGCTAGTTGAATGGAGGTGCCGCACAGAGAATACAGATCAAGATATAGAAGTTTGTTTATTTTTCAGATAGATGCACAATTGGATGTATCAGTCTCCAAGTGGGAGAGTTGTTGGGTTGTGGAGCCTGATCCATTCCCTTTTTCAAGACCCCTATGTGCACTATGGTGGTGGAGGATCAAGGAAAGACAAGCCGGAAAGAGTTCGAGAAGATTCAGAGTTGAATCAGCAAAGAAAAAAAAAACTTAAACAAGGTCCGGAGTCGACTCCAGCAGACTTGGAGTCGACTCTGGCACGCAGGCAGACTTGGCACAGTTTTGGAGTCGACTCCAGATCCATAGGAGTCGACTCCCCAGTGTTGGAGTCGACTCGAGAACTCCAGGAGTCGACTCCCACAGGCAGACAGAGAGGCGTTTTCTGTGGACTGTGGCCGAGTCGACTCGCAGAATTGCGGGAGTCGACTCGAGCACGATTTTCACGCGAGGCTGAGTTATGAACCGGGTTCAAGCCAAGGTTTTTTAAGCCCTAATCAAAGTAAGAGTTTGGGAGGTATATATATAGACTTCTTGAGGGACACGAGAGGTGTGTGGCAACCTTGAGAAACCCTAGAACTCATCAACGAGAAGTTTCCAAAAGGAGATCCTTTGTGTGCATCAGGAAGACGACGCGTTGCTCGTCTTGAGAGAGATTGTTTGCTGTAAGAAAGAGAGTTTGTTCTCTTCTCTTGAATCTCTGTAACTTTCTTTGATCATATAGTGAAATATTGATCTGTGCGGCTGTGGACGTAGGAGCAAGAGACTCCGAACCACATAATCTTGAGTGTCTTGTGCGTTTTTTTTTGTTTCTTGCCGTGTTCTTGTTTCTCCTACTATTCCTTATATTCCGCAATCGTAGGGTTGATTCCCTAAAAAGAAGAGTAAAAAGAAGAAGTCCTCAAACAAGTTTTGTAGATGAGGAAACTCGGCTTCTTCTTTACTTAACCCTCTTCTGATTTCGCACGAGGTAGAGGATCACTGAGGCAGCACACAGTTGGAGAGGAAGCTTTGGGATTCACTCGGATGCTCTTCTTCTCTCTCTTTTGCTTTGAATGGCCCCTTTGTGCTTTTGGGAGGTTTCTCTTGAAATCTCTTGAAATCTCTTCCCTATGTGTTCTCTCCCACTTCCTTAACTTCTTCCCTAGCTCTCCCCTTGATTTTATAGCTTTGGATGGCGTGAAAACAAAGATCTAGCCATTAGAGACAAAAATAGAGCCGTTGGAGTTGAGAAAAAACTAACCGTTATGCCTTCCAGCGTGCTCGAGTCGACTCGGCTGAAGCAAGAGTCGACTCGGCTGAAGCAGGAGTCGACTCGTGAATAGGAGTCTGCCGGCACTGTAGCTGGGAGTCGACTCGGCTGTAGTTGAAGTCGACTCGAGCACTGTAGCGCTGAAAATCAAATCTCTATCTTTTTGTCTGTTCTCAGTCGGAGTCGACTCGCAGAATTCCGGAGTCGACTCGAGCATTGTTCCTTGAAACTCCAGAGTGCGAGAGTCGACTCTGAACTTCCAGGAGTCAACTCGAGAACTATTCTTTTTGAGGATGATAGTATTATTTTGATGATTAACAAGCAATTATCTAGAGTATGTTATAAGTTAAATCGATACTACATTCTTAAGTCTGTTACTCTCAGTATATTTGTTTAAATTGATATAGATACATTTCATTGTTTATTTGAATGAATCTAACCTTGAGATGCAGCAAAGTGTGAATTGAGTCGACCCAAAGGATGATTGGGTCGACCCCGGTACATCAAGAAATCATTTGGCACACTTCTGCAAAAATGGCACAGATGAACAGTGTGTTGGATCGACCTAAGGAAAGCATGAGTCGACCCAAACATCAAGATCCTCAAAACAACTCAGAAAATGGTTCTCTGGATTTACTGAGAGGGTCGACCCAAGATGAAGTTGAGTCGACCCAAGCTTGAGTCGACCCAAACCCTGTGTGGGTCGACCCAAAGGCAAGACAGAACAGAAGACAGAAAAGGTTCTCTGGAAACCCTGTTAGGGTCGACCCAAGAAGAAGTTGAGTCGACCCAACTGAACCTTGAGTCGACCCAAAGAAAGGTTGGGTCGACCCAAGTGAAGGAAAGCTGAATTCCAAGTTTCTGTGTTTCTGAAGGTTGGGTCGACCCAAGAAAAAGTTTGAGCTGACCCAAGGTTTGGGTCGACCCAAGAAAAGTTTGGGTCGACCCAAGCACGGGCAGAAGCATAACGGCTAGTTATGCAGAAGTGCTTTTTGGACTCCCAACGGCTATAAACGGCTAGTTTCTTCAATCCAACGGTCAGGAAGGACTATTTGGAGGTTGGAGAAGTATTTAAGAGGGAGTATTCATCAGAGGAAGCAAGCTTTGAAAATACATCAAGTGCATTCAAGAGAGAACCCTAGCAAGGCAAGCTTCATCCAAGTGCTTCATTCAAGAATCAAAAGAAAGTGGTTGAGCAGATTCAAAGAGTCATCAAGAGCTCCATCCACCCTTGAAGAGTGAAGCATCCTTGACAAAGAAGAGAGAAGTCACATCAAGCGATAAATATTCTCTAAACTCTTCTTTGTAGATTATATTGTTATATTTGCTCATCTAGGAGTTTAAATCTTCTTCCTTTGTTTATTAAACTACTTGTAAAGGTTGGTTGGTTAGCCCGCAAAACCAACGGAATAGGTTGATTGGTGAACCCGGAAAACCAATTGGAAAGGTTCGTTGGTGAGCCCGTAAAACCAACATAGGTTTTTGGTGAACCCGGAAAACCAAAGTGTAAAGGTTCGTTGGTGAGCCCGTAAAACCAACATAGGTTTTTGGTGAATCCGGAAAACCAAAGTGTAAAGGTTCGTTGGTGAGCCCGTAAAACCAACATAGGTTTTTGGTGAACCCGAAAAACCAAAGTGTAAAGGTTTTTGGATTGTGAGCCCGGAAAATAATCCAACTGTAATCCGCGGGATTATAGTGAATTCCCGAGGGGTCGCTTGGGGAGTGGACGTAGGTGCTAAGGAGAGCACCTTACCACTATACTTCTTGTTGTTTGTATTGTGATTTGTTTAAGTTCACTAACTCATCATTTAACACAAGTAAGATAGTTAAAATTAAAGAAACCAATTCACCCCCCCTCCCTTGGCTTGTCACCTTGGGCAACAAGTGGTATCAGAGCAAGGTGCTCCAATAGTAATTATTGATCTCACAATCAAGAGTTAAAGATCATGACAACCCAAGTGGGATGTTCTACGAGTGAGGGACAATTAATTGATAGACCTCCACTATTTAATGGCATAAACTACACACATTGGAAAGCACGCATGCGCATTTTCATTCAAGCACATAACTATGATCTATGGAGTATTATAGTCAATGGGCTACACACAAGCACTAATCATGATAAGGAAATGGCTCAACAAAATTCAAAAGCCATGAAGCTGTTATATTGTGCATTAGATGAGAATGAGTTTAATTGCATATCTTCTTGCATAACTGCTAAAGACATATGGAATATGCTAGAGGCTAAATATGAAAGTACTAACATTTTTAGTGAATCTGAAATTAGCTCTGAAGAAGATGAGAGGCAAGCTGATATTGAGAACCTAAGCCTTGTGGCACACAAGGACGAGGTATGTATTGAAACACAAAGTGTCTCCTCTTCTGAATATGAAGTATATGATAAAATTGAAAATGATTTTACACTTGATAAGTTACATGATGCATTTCTTGATCTAATGAAAGAACATAAGAAACTCATTTGTAAAAATAAGAACCTGACGAATGAAAAGAAAATCCTAGTAAATGAAAAACTGAAATTGTCTAATTATTATGAAACATTAATTAAGAAACATACTAATGAAACTAAAATCTTAATTGAGAAAAATAAAGAACTAAATCAGAAAAACCAACTTCTCACTGAAAGCTATGATAAACTTAAGAAAAATAATGAATTGCTTTCAAAAGATAATAGAAGATTAACTAAAGAAGTTGACAAATTGAAACCTGTTGTTGAAAGATTTACTTTCAGCTCTGAAAAATTAAACCTAATGATAAATAATCAAATAGCTGAATTTGATAAAGTTGGATTGGGATATCAACCTTGGTACACCCAAAAATCTTTCAAGAATATATTTGTTAAAACAGTTTTTAATTATTTTAAAACAGATTCTTATAATGTTGATAAACAGGAACAAAAGCTAAGCAAAATCTCTTCTGTTGTTTCTAAATCTATACATTACAAATTTGATGAACCTAAAAGGCAAAAACAGAAAATTGTAAGTTTATCTACTACTCATGTTAAATCTATGTTTGTTAAATTTAATAAGAGTATGCAGAAATACATTTCTTGTAATCCTAAAACCTGCAAACTAATAAACAAAATAGCTATTAAGAGAATATGGGTTCCAAAAGAAACAATTATAGCTAACCTACAAGGACCCAAAAGAGCTTGGGTTCCTAAGTTGAAAATCTGAATATTTTCTGCAGGTGTGTCTAGCACTCAAGGCTCCAACAAAAAAATGTTAATTTAGACATTGGGTGCTCTAGACATATATTAAAGAATGAAACTTAAAATATAATTAAGAAGAGTGACTAAAATGGAAGAAATAATTAAATTAGTAATCCTTGCATCCTCTCATATTGAAATTGTAGCTAGTATTAATCATTTCTGTGATATAAGTGATACTTTTGGTATGAAAAGAAAATATATCCAAATCACTCCATCTTCCTATATTATGCTTCATTTATTGATGGATAATTTGCTTAATCAATACTCTTAGAATAACTCTTTGAATTCTCTATATGCTTGATTGAGAGTTCTTATCCATGGCATTATCTTCTATTGATTATAAACATAAGAATGTCTACTTGGTATATTTTTTTTAAATATATGCATTAAGAATACCAAGATTAAAGAGTCTAGTTTTGGCATATAAAATCAACTCATACTAGTATGAACTTAATCTCAAAAGACCTTGTCATTGGTTCACTTAGATTAATTTTTGCAAGGTCAAAGTTTGCTATGTATGTCATCTAGAAAAATAAACTAGAATCATTTCTAAATCTGAAAACATTGTTTCCACCTTTTAGCCTTTGAAAATTCTCCATATGAACTTATTTGGATCTCTAGGATTGTGAACCTAGGAGATAAGCTCTCTAATTTTGTAATTATGGATGATTTCTCAAAGCTAATGTTGGTTTTATTCTTGGCACTTAAATTGAAATATTTTCTGCTTTGGCACAAACTTACAAAAGGTTTCAAATGTAAAAGGTTTGCAAACTGTGAAAATTCATGGCACAACTTTGAAAACCAATTTGTTGATAAGTTTTGTACAGAAAATGGTATTGAATATAATTGTGCTTGCACCAAGAACACCATTGCATATAGGGTTATAAAAACATAAAAATAGAACCCTTGAAAAATTTGTGTAATAACAATGCTTTGTGATAGTAACTTTTAATTAATGCTATCTCACAGCTGGTCATATTATAAGGTTTCTATTAGATCTATGTTTGAAGAAAACCCCTTGTGAACTCAAAAAAAAAGAAAAATCAAATGTTGCACACTTTCATGTTTTTCAATTGTACATGTTATGCTCTCAACAATGAAAGATATGCCAAATCTGATAAAACAGTGTTTCTTTGGATATTACTCTTCAAGCAATGCATATTGAAAATTCAATGAAAAGATACTAGTTGTAGAAATATCAATTCATACTATTCTTATTAAAACTAGATCCTTTATTGAGAATATAGTTTATCATTTTGATTCTATGTAACAATCTGAATTTTGATAGAAACAATTGTTTAAGATAATTTGATTAAAACTTAGCTAGCACGTCTTATTGATAGTTATCTTAAGCAAATAGAATCTAAGCTAAATTGATTCTGAAAACAAAAAATTGATTTGACCTTGATGAATCTTCCTATTGCCTCACATGCTTGTTCTTGAACCATCTTGGTTAATGAAACTATCTCTTTAGTTCAAGTGACATGTTCTTGCTTATATTTAGGCAATCTCTTAAGTAAAGTGACTCAATATTCAATTATTGTCATATCTTATGTTGAGTCATCTAGTTAAGAAATATGTTGTATGAATGTTTTGTATCTTGAAGTAACTAATGACTTTCTTTCAAGAAAGAAAAGGAGTTTGTTAATAATGCAGGATCCTTGAGCAAGAAAATGAGAGATTTCAACTTGAAGGACACCTCCACATAAGATACAATAAACATTCACATGCAAACAAGAGAGAGGACCTTCTTCAGCCAAACCTTCACACATAAGAAATCTAGTTTGACTTGAAGAATATAGAATGAATCGGTAATTTTAGATACCTTTCTCATAAATTAGCTGAGCAAAGTCAATAACTTAAATCTTATTGTGGCATGGTTAAAATTTTTAATTATTAATTTCTTGATATCATGTCTATATTAATTGACTTATGCTTTTAGAAATTGATTCATGGTTTGCTCAAACTAAAATGTTCCTTTGCCTATATCATAACCATGAAATACAGAAATATATGCTTAAAATACTGATTTGAATTGACTTGTGAGAAGCTATGAATTCTTGAGCATAATGAAAATGTTGTTTGCATGATATACATCTATATGATACATAAGATTATTTCTTTATTCTGCTCTTTCATGTAAATTACTTGAGAATAACAAAAAGAGAGAGAGATAAAGAAAAGAAAATGGATAGTATTCAAGAGAAGTAAAATCTAAGTAAAGGCAAATACTTCAATTTTAAGGAAAAGCAAAACAAGCATAATATATTTGGCACATTTGTGAGACTAATATGAACATTCCTTTTGGAAGAGATAAAATCCGTAATTAATTATAGAAAAAGTTTGAAGTGAACATTTTAACCCTTCTATATTGCTCATCATAGGGATGGTGCCAATGGGGAGGCTAGTGGTAGTACCCGGCACTATTTGACCCAACTATTCGGTGTAGGGCATATTAGGGACGGCACAAGAGGGAGGCTAGTGGTAGTACCTCGTGCCCCTTCCAACTCCACCGGATAGGGAGCAAATAGAGTATAGAGCATAGAAAAGTAAAACCAAAAGAAATGAAGATTAGAATATTCACTGAGTGGTTAAAGGAAGAAATTCAAAAATGACAAGATAAATGAAAGTATATAAAAAGGCTTGTGAAAAGCTAAATGAAGTTTCGATCACTTGAAAACACACCTTAAGGATAAAATCAGTGTAGAATTATATATAAATAGGGAGAGTTTATTTGAAAAGAATTAATTTTGATCCTTGACATGCTTGCTCTTAATGTTTTAATACATGATGTTATGACTTAATGCATATTATGTTTTGCATGTGACATGATGTTTTGAATTATGTATTTTCAATATTCAAATAGCATAGATCTTTTCTAAATATAACTTGTAATGCTTCATGCCTATAAAATTTGATTGAAACATGTTATTACCAACAACAACATCATTTTGTTTTAATGAATATATTTTGAAAAATAAAAGAAAAGAATAATTTGAATTTGCAAATTAGGCAAAATGGATTGATTCTGATTTATCTTTTATCTTGCCTAACATTAGTACATAATATCCTCCAATTTGTCCCAAAATTCAATATGAATTACAAAGATTCTGGATGTGCTCTAATGTTCTTGAAATATGTGTTTTCAATCTTAATAATTTAAGATGAGCTACAATGTAGAAGATGCATATCTCAAATTATAATCCTGAAAGCCTCCTTGAAAATTTTTATGAAATTCAGAATCTGATTTTGTATAAAAGCTTAAACTTAATTTAAAAATGCTTCTATCGTTGCATTTTTGTAACTTTCATTATATGCTTCAATGATTGCATCATTTTAGGGAATAACTCAATATGATTTCTAGATGAAAACTACGGTTTAAGAAAAATAGAATTACTTTTGATGTCTTAATTGTTTGCTCCGATACGCATCTGAAACATATCATTTTCTATCTTATAAGTTTATTAAAATTAGTCTAAATGATGCATTTTTCAATGATCTTGATTGCGAACAAATGTTTCTAAACATATGATGTTATTTTGATATTAAAAAGATTTATCGTGCTTCATACATACATTGCTGAAAAACTATGACTAAGAAATTAATATTTTGAATATACACTCCTGCATTATTAAATGCTTCTATCATTAAAGAAGAAAAGAAAGTTTAAAAGAAAATGCATCTTTTGAGGGGGAGCTTTAAATACTCAGTCTCTTTATTGAAAATTATCTTCAAACTCTAAACTCTCAAATGGGATAATTAATTAAGGGGGAGAAAGAAAATTTCAGAGTGAGAGATCATATAGAACTTAATCGTATAAATTTGCATCTAAAGATGAGACAAAGAATACTAAATGTAAAGTGGTATTAAACTTTGTGCTTCATTGAATATCTTTTGAAAGTTGGATTTCCATCTGTATCCATCGGTAAATCATTTATTTCTGAAAATTTAATTGAAAAGGATTCCATCTGTCTTAGTTTCGAAAATTTATCTTGGAATCTACTAATGAGCTCTTATTGGCTTGCACCTTAGTGTTTCAATCCTGAGCCAATTCATTTTAATTGATTTTGATGCTATGATCTTTAAAGGAGTAAAAGAAAGTCTTTAAGAGAGCTTTAAAAGAACTTCCAAAGCCCTGAATTTTATGTATCCTACATTGCATAAATTCATATTTTGGTATCTATGCTCCAATACTTTTATATCATGAAAGAACTTTGAAGTCATTAAGAATTAAGGATTCAACATAATCTTATGTTTTTCGAGTATATAAATTTTGATCTTTATCTGCTCTTATACTATACTCTAAAAATTAATTAGATTGCTCTCATGTTGCTATATACTTAATATATTATTAAAAAAAAAAGGTATTGGATTTTCATTCGTGCTTTCTTTGAATATTATTCTTGATACTCCTTGAAATAACTTGAAAAGGATTCCATCTACACTTGATTTCAAAACTATCTTTGGAATCTACATTTAGAGATCACTTCTGGCTTACATCCTAAATATCTCATTCCTAAAGCCAAACACATAGAAATAAGATATCATTTTATTAGGGATCATGTGCAAAATGGAAACATATGTATTGAGCATATATGCACTGAAAAACAATTAGCTCACATATTCACAAAACCCTTGAGTGAAGATAGAATCTGCACGCTAAGGAGGGAATTAGGCATATGTGATCCTTTTTATTGAAGAGATATAAAAGGGAGCAAGCAGTCTCATGATACATTCGTCCCATTTCTAAAAACCCATGAAATATGAGTCAAACTTGTAATCTATAGATTTCTTACTCATGTATCATTGTCTCAGAAAGAATTTGTAAGGATTGGAAGCAAGAAAAATTTTTTTTTAGAAGCGAAAAGGAAGAGAAAGAAAAAATTTCTGAACTTGGGTCGACCCAACCCAGAATAGGGTCGACCCAACGTTGAGTCGACCCAAGAAAATTCTTGAGTCGACCCAATGTCGGGACCCCACTGTTAAAAGGGGGACCCGTGAGCTATCTAGGGCACTGTTTACCCTTTGTCCTCTTCCGAAAACCCTATTTTCCACTCTCAAATCTTCTCCAATCATCTCCAAACAGTAGATTACTTCAATATCTTGGAGAAATGGGACCCAAGAGAGCCGTAGCCAAGCGATCCGGGAGAGTCTCACGATCTTGTTTAGAGCCTAGGATATGTATCTAGTTCTCATATGTATTTTGTGTTGATCATGTATTTTGAACCTTGATTGAGGAACATTGTATTTGCTTTTATTTTTGGCATGATTGTAATAAAATGTTCCTATTTTGATCAATGAAGTTTGAATGTTTGTTATTTATTGTGTCTTTTCCCATGTACCTATTTGATGATAACAAAAAGGGGAAGAAGTAAAGAAAGAGTAATAGGGGAGAAGTAAAGAAAGAGTAATAGGGGAGAAGTAAAGATAGAGTAAATAGAGTAACAAAAAGGGGGAGAAGTAAAGAAAGAGTAATAGGGGAGAAGTAAAGATAGAGTAATAAGAGGAGAAGTAAAGAAAGAAAGAGAAATAATTTGTAAAACAAATTGAAAATCATATAGGAAAGCATATACATCCAAGGGGGAGCAATTTGCAACAATGAAAATGATCAAGTCAAAATTTTATATCAAATTTCAGAATTTGGCACATATAATTTCAGAATTTGGCACGCACCTTTCACACCTCGATACATAACCTGAAACTCATGTTTTATCTCAAATTTTTGAAGTTTCATCTTTAATGAATTATAAATGAAAGGGGGAGTAATTCAAAAAGTCAAATTGGCAACATTTGAATGATATAGGGGGAGACTTCACTCTTATATATGAAAAGCTGAAATTCAGCAAGTTAAGCCCTTTCAAAAAAAAAAAAAAAACTGATTTTAAAGACAAGTATCAATAGGCTCATACTCTTTATTTTTTAATCATCAAAAAGGGGGAGATTGAGGATGATAGTGTTATTTTGATGATTAACAAGCAATTATCTAGAGTATGTTATAAGTTAAATCGATACTACATTCTTAAGTCTGTTACTCTCAGTATATTTGTTTAAATTGATATAGATACATTTCATTGTTTATTTGAATGAATCTAACCTTGAGATGCAGCAAAGTGTGGATTGAGTCGACCCAAAGGATGATTGGGTCGACCCCGGCACATCAAGAAATCATTTGGCACACTTCTGCAAAAATGGCACAGATGAACAGTGTGTTGGGTCGACCCAAGAAAAGCATGAGTCGACCCAAACATCAAGATCCTCAAAACAACTCAGAAAATGGTTCTCTGGATTTACTGAGAGGGTCGACCCAAGATAAAGTTGAGTCGACCCAAGCTTGAGTCGACCCAAACCCTGTGTGGGTCGACCCAAAGGCAAGACAGAACAGAAGACAGAAAAGGTTCTCTGGAAACCCTGTTAGGGTCGACCCAAGAAGAAGTTGAGTCGACCCAACTGAACCTTGAGTCGACCCAAAGAAAGGTTGGGTCGACCCAAGTGAAGGAAAGCTGAATTCCAAGTTTCTGTGTTTCTGAAGGTTGGGTCGACCCAAGAAAAAGTTTGAGCTGACCCAAGGTTTGGGTCGACCCAAGAAAAGTTTGGGTCGACCCAAGCACGGGCAGAAGCATAACGGCTAGTTATGCAGAAGTGCTTTTTGGACTCCCAACGGCTATAAACGGCTAGTTTCTTCAATCCAACGGTCAGGAAGGACTATTTGGAGGTTGGAGAAGTATTTAAGAGGGAGTATTCATCAGAGGAAGCAAGCTTTGAAAATACATCAAGTGCATTCAAGAGAGACCCCTAGCAAGGCAAGCTTCATCCAAGTGCTTCATTCAAGAATCAAAAGAAAGTGGTTGAGCAGATTCAAAGAGTCATCAAGAGCTCCATCCACCCTTGAAGAGTGAAGCATCCTTGACAAAGAAGAGAGAAGTCACATCAAGCGATAAATATTCTCTAAACTCTTCTTTGTAGATTATATTGTTATATTTGCTCATCTAGGAGTTTAAATCTTCTTCCTTTGTTTATTAAACTACTTATAAAGATTGGTTGGTTAGCCCGCAAAACCAACGGAATAGGTTGATTGGTGAACCCGGAAAACCAATTGGAAAGGTTCGTTGGTGAGCCCGTAAAACCAACATAGGTTTTTGGTGAACCCGGAAAACCAAAGTGTAAAGGTTCGTTGGTGAGCCCGTAAAACCAACATAGGTTTTTGGTGAACTCGGAAAACCAAAGTGTAAAGGTTCGTTGGTGAGCCCGTAAAGCCAACATAGGTTTTTGGTGAACCCGGAAAACTAAAGTGTAAAGGTTTTTGGATTGTGAGCCCGGAAAACAATCCAACTGTAATCCGCGGGATTATAGTGAATTCCCGAGGGGTCGCTTGGGGAGTGGACGTAGGTGCTAAGGAGAGCACCGAACCACTATACTTCTTGTTGTTTGTATTGTGATTTGTTTAAGTTCACTAACTCATCATTTAACACAAGTAAGATAGTTAAAATTAAAGAAACCAATTCACCCCCCCCCCCCTCTTGGCTTGTCACCTTGGGCAACACTTTTGAATCTTTCTTTGAATTTGCTCCTCCAACTTGAATCCTTTAAACTTGAAACTTGGACCAATGAAGTATAGCTTTCTTTCAACTTTTTGAGAGCTTTTGAGGCCTTCTTCTATTTTTCCAACTTGTTATGTTCCTTGCAAAATAAATATCTTTCTTCTTGCAATACAAACATTAGTAATTATACTTCAAAGTTTTGTGATCATCAAAATCAATCTTTGGGTCAGCAAGTCGACTCGGCTGTTACTGGAGTCGACTCGCGCTTTATTGGATACGACTTGCCTGCTCTTCCAGATTTGTATTAAAGTGCAAGCCTCGTCCTGAAGTCGACTCGGACCAAACTGTAGTCGACTCCCCAACAGTTGGAGACGACTCGGGCACTTAGGGGTCGGCTCGTTCTCAAGGTTCCAGAAACTCAACTTTTCGTTTTTCTTTCTCGAGTCGACTCGGGTTTACTTGGAGTCGACTCGGCTGACTTGAGAGTCGACTCGATATTTTCGGGAGACGACTCGTTCTTAGAGACCGAAAAATTGATTCTCTGTCTTTTTAACATTTCTGCCTTGGAGTTTACTCGGACCTTACTGGAGTCGACTCGACTATCTTGGGGGTCGACTCTGCAACACTTGGAGTCGACTCGTTCTCAGAGACTCCGAAAGCTGATTCTCTGCCTTTTCATACTGCTTTTCTTTGGGAGTCGACTCGGACATACTGGGAGTCGACTCGCCAAGAATCGGAGTCGACTCGCAACTTTTTAGAGTCGACTCGGTAACAGAATTTAAAATCCATCGTTCTGTCTTTCTGTCTGTTACCCTTTGGAGTCGACTCGGAAACATCTGGAGTCGACTCGGCAAGCATCAGAGTCGACTCGAAACCTTTTGGAGTCGACTCATTAACAGGGTTTAAAACCCATCATTGTCTTTCTGTCTATTCTCAGTCGGAGTCGACTCGAGGAGTTCCAGAGTCGACTCGAGCTTGTGCCAGAAACATCAAACTACCTGAAGTCGACTCGCAAAGTTTCGGAGTCGACTCGTGATGCAGACTTTGGTTCAAATTGAGTCCAACACTTAGCCAAATTGAGGATGATAGTGTTATTTTGATGATTAACAAGCAATTATCTAGAGTATGTTATAAGTTAAATCGATACTACATTCTTAAGTCTGTTACTCTCAGTATATTTGTTTAAATTGATATAGATACATTTCATTGTTTATTTGAATGAATCTAACCTTGAGATGCAGCAAAGTGTGGAATGAGTCAACCCAAAGGATGATTGGGTCGACCCCGGCACATCAAGAAAGCATTTGGCACACTTCTGCAAAAATGGCACAAATGAACAGTGAGTTGGGTCGACCCAAGGAAAGCATGAGTCGACCCAAACATCAAGATCCTCAAAATAACTCAGAAAATGGTTCTCTAGATTTACTGAGAGGGTCGACCCAAGATGAAGTTGAGTCGACCCAAGCTTGAGTCGACCCAAACCCTGTGTGGGTCGACCCAAAGGCAAGACAGAACAGAAGACAGAAAAGGTTCTCTGGAAACCCTATTAGGGTCGACCCAAGAAGAAGTTGAGTCGACCCAACTGAACCTTGAGTCGACCCAAGGAAAGGTTGGGTCGACCCAAGTGAAGGAAAGCTGAATTCCAAGTTTCTGTGTTTCTGAAGGTTGGGTCGACCCAAGAAAAAGTTTGAGCTGACCCAAGGTTTGGGTCGACCCAAGAAAAGTTTGGGTCGACCCAAGCACGGGCAGAAGCATAACGGCTAGTTATGCAGAAGTGCTTTTTGGACTCCCAACGGCTATAAACGGCTAGTTTCTTCAATCCAACGGTCAGGAAGGACTATTTGGAGGTTGGAGAAGTATTTAAGAGGGAGTATTCATCAGAGGAAGCAAGCTTTGAAAATACATCAAGTGCATTCAAGAGAGAACCCTAGCAAGGCAAGCTTCATCCAAGTGCTTCATTCAAGAATCAAAAGAAAGTGGTTGAGCAGATTCAAAGAGTCATCAAGAGCTCCATCCACCCTTGAAGAGTGAAGCATTCTTGACAAAGAAGAGAGAAGTCACATCAAGCGATAAATATTCTCTAAACTCTTCTTTGTAAATTATATTGTTATATTTGCTCATCTAGGAGTTTAAATCTTCTTTCTTTGTTTATTAAACTACTTGTAAAGGTTGTTTGGTTAGCTCGCAAAACCAACAGAATAGGTTGATTGGTGAACCCGGAAAACCAATTGTAAAGGTTCGTTGGTGAGCCCGTAAAACCAACGTAGGTTGTTGGTAAACCCGTAAAACCAATTGTATAGGTTCGTTGGTGAGCCCGTAAAACCAACATAGGTTTTTGGTGAACCCGAAAAACCAAAGTGTAAAGGTTTTTGGATTGTGAGCCCGGAAAACAATCCAACTGTAATCCGCGGGATTATAGTGAATTCCCAAGGGGTCGCTTGGGGAGTGGACGTAGGTGCTAAGGAGAGCACCGAACCACTATACTTCTTGTTGTTTGCATTGTGATTTGTTTAAGTTCACTAACTCATCATTTAACACAAGTAAGATAGTTAAAATTAAAAGAAACCAATTCACCCCCCCTCTTGGCTTGTCACCTTGGGCAACAAGTGGTATCAGAGCAAGGTGCTCCAATAGTAATTATTGATCTCACAATCAAGAGTTAAAGATCATGACAACCCAAGTGGGATGTTCTATGAGTGAGGGACAATTAATTGATAGACCTCCACTATTTAATGGTATAAACTACACACATTGGAAAGCACGCATGCGCATTTTCATTCAAGCACATGACTACGATTTATGGAGTATCATAGTCAATGGGCTACATACAAATGCTAATCATGATAAGAAAATGGCTCAGCAAAATGCAAAAGCCATGAATATTCTATATTGTGCATTAGATGATAGTGAACTTAATAGCATATCTTTTTGCATAACTGCTAAGGAAATCTAGAATATGCTTGAAGGTAAATATGAATGCACTAACATTTTTAGTGAATCTGAAACTAGCTCTGAAGAAGAAGAGCAGCAAACTGAAATTAAAAATCCTTGCTTTATGGCACATGAAGATAAGGTATGTATTGGAACACAAAGTGATTTCTCATTTCAAGATAAAGTACATGCTGAAACTCAATCTGATTTTACATTTGATGAACTTCATGATGCTTTTTCTGATCTATACTTAGAATATAAGAAGCTTAGTTTAAAGAATAAAAAGCTAAATCAGAAAAATATATCTCTTGCTGAAAGCTATGATATAACTCAGAAAAATAATAAATTACTTTCAGAAGATAATGAAAGGCTAACTAAAGAAGTTAACAAATTTAAGCCTATAGTTGAAAAATTTACTATCAGCTCTAAAAAACTGAACTTAATGATAAATAATCAAAGAGCTGAATTTAAAAAGGCTGGGTTAGGATATCAATCTTGGTACACACAAAAATTCCTTAATGACATATGTGTTAAGTCCTCCACTATCTATCATAAAATGGATTCTAATTTATCTGATGAACCTAATGAACAAAAATAGAAAATTAAAAATCCATCATCTACTTATATTAAATCGATGTTTGTTAAATTTAATAAGAGTATGCAAAAATACATTCCTTATAATCCTAAAATCTGCAAGCCTATAGAAAAAATAGCTATTAAAAAAATATGGGTTCCAAAAGGAACAATAATAGCTAACCTACAAGGACCCAAAAGAGCTTGGGTTCCTAAGTTGAAAATCTGAATATTTTCTGTAGGTGTGTCTAGCACTCAAGGCTCCAACAAAAGATGTTAATTTAGACATTGGGTGCTCTAGACATATATTAGAGAATGAAACTTAAAATATACTTAAGAAAAGTAATTGAAATGAAAAGAATAATGAAATTAGTAATCCTTGCATCTCATCATTCTCTTTGCCTTAGTATCTAATTAAAACATAAATTGCAGGTATTAATCAATTTTGTGATATAGGTAATATTTTTAAAAACATAATCAAATCACTTCATTTTATAGTAAGCTTTACTTACTGCTGGATAAGTTTCTAAATGATTAATCAATTTATTAAGAATAACTCTATGAATTCTCTATATGCTTGATTGAGAGTTTTTATCAATGGTATTATCTTTTATTGATCATAGACATGAGAATGTATACTTGGTATGACTTTAAATATATGCACTATGAATACCAAGATTAAAGAAACCACTTTTAGCATATAAAATCAATTCATACTAGTATGTACTTAATCTCAAAAGACCTTGTCATTGGCTTACTTAAATTAATTTCTACAAGGTCAAAGTTTGCTATGCATGTCATCTAGAAAAACAAACTAGAATCATTTCGAAATCTGAAAACATTGTTTCCACCTCTTAGTCTTTGAAAATTCTCCATAAGAACTTATTTGGATCTCTAGGATAGTGAGCCTAGGAGATAAGCTTCTTGACTTTGTAATTATGGATGATTTTTCAAAGCTAACGTTGGTTTTATTCTTGGCACTTAAATTGAAATATTTTCTACTTTGGCACAAACTTACAAAAGGTTTCAAATGAAAAAGGTTTGCAAACTGTGAAAGTATCATGGCACAGTTTTGAAAACCAATTTGTTAATAAGGTTTGCACAGAAAACGGTATTGAATACAATTGTTTTTGCACCAAGAATACTATTACATATAGGGGTTATAAAAATATAAAAATAGAACCTTTGTTGTGTAAGGACAATGCTTTGTGATAGCAGTTGATTAATGTTATCATCACAGCTTGTCATATTATAAGGTTTCTATTAAATCTATTTTTGAAGAAAACCCCATGTGAACTCATGAAAAATAGAAAATCAAATGGTGCATACCTTCATTTTTTTTCAGTTATACATGTTATGTTCTCAAGAATGAAATATATGCCAAATCTGATAAAACAAGTGTTTCTTTGGATATTACTCTCTAAGCAATGTATATAGAATATTCAATGAAAAGATACCAGTTGTAGAAATGTCAATTCATATTATTCTTATTAAAACTAGATCTTTTATTGAGAATATAGTTTGTCATTTTTGCTTCTATTTAAAAGACATTAAGAAGAATGAACAAGATGATAATTGGTTAAGTTAAACTAAATCATTTTGAAAGGGATAAAATTTGAAATCTTATTGAAGAATCTGAAAACTTTTTATATTTGGAACAAAACTGAGTTTTTCAGAAACACACTAAATTAAGAAGAATTTGTGATTACTAAAAGAATTAATCAGAAAAGATGAAATAGATCTTGATGAAATCTTTGCATAATTAGAAGCCAAAGATAACCACTTTCATTTGATTGTTTTATGAGACTTGTATTTTATCAAATGAATGTGTAGAATGAACTTCTGTGTAGTTATATTATTAAAATTTTTATGTAAAAATAACCATCTATATTTGAAAAATATTCATTACAAACATGATAAAATACTATTTGATTTAGAACAAGCACCAAGAGCATGATATGAATGATTAAGTAACTTTTTGATAGAAAGTAATAGTGATAAAACTATGTATCAAAAAGAAAAATTCTGATATCATAATTGCTCAAATATATATTGATGATATTATTTGTGGTGCTACTAATGAAGCTTTATGTAAAGTTTTTTTTTTAAGCTCATGCAGGGTGAGTTCGAAATGAGTAAAATGGATGAACTAATCTTTCCTCTCGAACTCCAAACTAAGACAAATAAGAAAGGGGATCTTTATTGGCCAAAGTAAGTTTACAAGAATATTCTTACAGAAGTTTGGCATGAAGAAAAGTATATCTATGACCCCATATTGTAGAGTTTAAAAATAATGAGCAAGGTAATTTTATTGTTTGAAGCTGTATTACTATATCATGCAGCTTGTAGGCCAAATTGTATGCTCATTTTGTGCTTATATGCAAGGATATCAAACTAATTCTACTGAATCACATCTAATTGATATCAAAAGATTCATAAAAATCTGTTAAGATAATAAAACTAAGTACTCCAATCTTAGGTAAAAGCAAAACAAGTATAATATATTCAGCACATTTATAAGAATTATGTGAGCATTCCTTTGGATGGGATAAAATTCATAATCAACTATAATAGGAAGAGTTTGGAGTGAACATTTTTAAAGAGAAAAGTTTAACCTTTCTACATTGCTCATCATAGGGATGGTGCCAATGGGGAGGCTAGTGGTAGTACCCGGCACTATTTGACCCAACTATTCGGTGTAGGGTATATTAGGGACGGCACAAGAGGGAGGCTAGTGGTAGTACCTCGTGCTCCTTCGAACTCCACCGGATAGGGAGCAAATAGAGTATAGAGCATAGAAAAGTAAAACCAAAAGAAATGAAGATTAGAATATTCACTGAGTGGTTAAAGGAAGAAATTCAAAAATGAAGAAAGGAATGACAAGATAAATGAAAGTATATAAAAAGCTTGTGAAAAGCCAAACGAAGTTTCGATCACTTGAAAACACACCTTAAGGATAAAAGCTTAAACTTAATTTAAAAATGCTTCTATCGTTGCATTTTTTGTAACTTTCATTATATACTTCATGATTGCATCATTTTGGAGAATAACTCAATATGATTTCTAGATAAAAACTACGGTTTAAGAAAAATAGAATTACTTTGGATACCTTGGTTGTTTGCGCCGATACGCATCTGAAACATATCATTTTTTATCTTATAAGTGTACTGAAATTGGTCTAAATGATGTGTTTTTCAATGATCTTGATTGCAAATAAATGGTTCTAAACATATGATATTATTTTGATATTAAAAAGATTTATGGTGCTTCATATATACATTGCTGAAAAAACTATGACTAAGAAATTAATATTTTGAATATACACTCCTACATAATTAAATGCTTCTATCATTAAAAAGAAAAGCTATTTTTAAGAAGAGAGTTAATGATCCTAAAGCTTAGAATATTTCAACTCACTTCAATAATTCTTATAGGAAAGAAAATGTAATTACTTTTGAAAGAAATTTGAGCTTCAAAAGAATTATTTTCTGATTAATATCTCCATACATATTCAAAAAAAAATAAGAGGAAATATAATTTATTCTTGAAAGATTAAAAAGAGTGATTGCTATAAATTTTGAAAAATTCTAGATCACTCTACATTCTTGATATTATAGAAGAACAAAAAAAAAAGGTTTGAAAGAAAATGCATCTTTTGAGGGGGAGCTTTAAATACTCAATCTCTTTATTAAAAATTATCTTCAAACTCTAAACTCTCAAATGGAATGATTAATTAAGGGGGAGAAAGAAAATTTCAGAGTGAGAGATCATATAGAACTTAATCGTATAAATTTGCATCTAAAGATGAGACAAAGAATACTAAATGTAAAGTGGTATTAAACTTTGTGCTTCATTGAATATCTTTTGAAAGTTGGATTTCCATCTGTATTCATCGGTAAATCATTTATTTCTGAAAATTTAATTGAAAAGGATTCCATCTGTCTTAGTTTCGAAAATTTATCTTGGAATCTACTAATGAGCTCTTATTGGCTTGCACTTTAGTGTTTCAATCCTGAGCCAATTCATTTTAATTGATTTTGATGCTATGATCTTTAAAGGAGTAAAAGAAACTCTTTAAGAGAGCTTTAAAAGAACTTCCAAAGCCCTGAATTTTATGTATCCTACATTGCATAAATTCATATTTTGGTATCTATGCTCCAATACTTTTATATCATGAAAGAACTTTGAAGTCATTAAGAATTAAGGATTCAACATAATCTTATGTTTTTCGAGTATATAAATTTTGATCTTTATCTGCTCTTATACTATACTCTAAAAATTAATTAGATTGCTCTCATGTTGCTATATACTTAATATATTATTAAAAAAAAGGGTATTGGATTTTCATTCGTGCTTTCTTTGAATATTATTCTTGATACTCCTTGAAATAACTTGAAAAGGATTCCATCTACACTTGATTTCAAAACTATCTTTGGAATCTACATTTAGAGATCACTTCTGCCTTACATCCTAAATATCTCATTCCTAAAGCCAAACACATAGAAATAAGATATCATTTTATTAGGGATCATGTGCAAAATGGAAACATATGTATTGAGCATATATGCACTGAAAAACAATTAGCCGACATATTCACAAAACCCTTGAGTGAAGATAGATTCTGCACGCTACAGAGGGAATTAGGCATATGTGATCCTTTTTATTGAAGAGATATAAAAGGGAGCAAGCAGTCTCATGATACATTCCTCCCATTTCTAAAAACCTATGAAACATGAGTCAAACTTGTAATCTATAGATTCCTTACTCATGTATCATTGTCCCAGAAAGAATTTGTAAGGATTGGAAGCAAGAAAAATTTTTAGAAGCGAAAAGGAAGAGAAAGGAAAAAGTTTTGAACTTGGGTCGACCCAACCCAGAATAGGGTCGACCCAAGAATTTACTTGGGTCGACCCAACCCAGAATAGGGTCGACCCAAGAAAATTCTTGAGTCGACCCAACGTCGGGACCCCACTGTTAAAAGGGGGACCCGTGAGCTATCTAGGGCACTGTTTACCCTTTGTCCTCTTCCGAAAACCCTATTTTCCACTCTCAAATCTTCTCCAATCATCTCCAAACAGTAGATTACTTCAATATCTTGGAGAAATGGGACCCAAGAGAGCCGTAGCCAAGCGATCCGGGAGAGTCTCACGATCTTGTTTAGAGCCTAGGATATGTATCTAGTTCTCATATGTATTTTGTGTTGATCATGTATTTTGAACCTTGATTGAGGAACATTGTATTTGCTTTTGTTTTTGGCATGATTGTACTAAAATGTTCCTATTTTGATCAATGAAGTTTGAATGTTTGTTATTTATTGTGTCTTTTCCCATGTACCTATTTGATGATAACAAAAAGGGGGAGAAGTAAAGAAAGAGTAATAGGGGAGAAGTAAAGATAGAGTAAATAGAGTAACAAAAAGGGGGAGAAGTAAAGAAAGAGTGATAGGGGAGAAGTAAAGATAGAGTAATAAGAGGAGAAGTAAAGAAAGAAAGAGAAATAATTTGTAAAACAAATTGAAAATCATATAGGAAAACATATACATCCAAGGGGGAGCAAGTTGCAACAATGAAAATGATCAAGTCAAAAATTTATATCAAATTTCAGAATTTGGCACATATAATTTCAGAATTTGGCACGCACCTTTCACACCTCGATACATAACCTGAAACTCATGTTTTATCTCAAATTTTTGGAGTTTCATCTTTAATGAATTATAAATGAAAGGGGGAGTAATTCAAAAAGTCAAATTGGCAACATTTGAATGATATAGGGGGAGACTTCACTCTTATATATGAAAAGCTGAAATTCAGCAAGTTAAGCCTTTTCAAAAAAAAAAAAACTGATTTTAAAGACAAGTATCAATAGGCTCATACTCTTTATTTTGTAATCATCAAAAAGGGGGAGATTGAGGATGATAGTGTTATTTTGATGATTAACAAGCAATTATCTAGAGTATGTTATAAGTTAAATCGATACTACATTCTTAAGTCTGTTACTCTCAGTATATTTGTTTAAATTGATATAGATACATTTCATTGTTTATTTGAATGAATCTAACCTTGAGATGCAGCAAAGTGTGGAATGAGTCGACCCAAAGGATGATTGGGTCGACCCCAGCACATCAAGAAAGCATTTGGCACACTTCTGCAAAAATGGCACAAATGAACAGTGAGTTGGGTCGACCCAAGGAAAGCATGAGTCGACCCAAACATCGAGATCCTCAAAACAACTCAGAAAATGGTTCTCTGGATTTACTGAGAGGGTCGACCCAAGATGAAGTTGAGTCGACCCAAGCTTGAGTCGACCCAAACCCTGTGTGGGTCGACCCAAAGGCAAGACAGAACAGAAGACAGAAAATGTTCTCTGGAAATCCTGTTAGGGTCGACCCAAGAAGAAGTTGAGTCGACCCAACTGAACCTTGAGTCGACCCAAGGAAAGGTTGGGTCGACCCAAGTGAAGGAAAGCTGAATTCCAAGTTTCTGTGTTTCTGAAGGTTGGGTCGACCCAAGAAAAAGTTTGAGCTGACCCAAGGTTTGGGTCGACCCAAGAAAAGTTTGGGTCGACCCAGGCACGGGCAGAAGCATAACGGCTAGTTATGCAGAAGTGCTTTTTGGACTCCCAACGGCTATAAACGGCTAGTTTCTTCAATCCAACGGTCAGGAAGGACTATTTGGAGGTTGAAGAAGTATTTAAGAGGGAGTATTCATCAGAGGAAGTAAGCTTTGGAAAATAAATCAAGTGCATTCAAGAGAGAACCCTAGCAAGGCAAGCTTCATCCAAGTGCTTCATTCAAGAATCAAAAGAAAGTGGTTGAGCAGATTCAAAGAGTCATCAAGAGCTCCATCCACCCTTGAAGAGTGAAGCATTCTTGACAAAGAAGAGAGAAGTCACATCAAGCGATAAATATTCTCTAAACTCTTCTTTGTAGATTATATTGTTATATTTGCTCATCTAGGAGTTTAAATCTTCTTCCTTTGTTTATTAAACTACTTGTAAAGGTTGTTTGGTTAGCCCGCAAAACCAACGGAATAGGTTGATTGGTGAACCCGAAAAACCAATTGTAAAGGTTCGTTGGTGAGCCCGTAAAACCAACGTAGGTTGTTGGTAAACCCGTAAAACCAATTGTATAGGTTCGTTGGTGAGCCCGTAAAACCAACATAGGTTTTTGGTGAACCCGGAAAACCAAAGTGTAAAGATTTTTGGATTGTGAGCCCGAAAAACAATCCAACTGTAATCCGTGGGATTATAGTGAATTTCCAAGGGGTCGCTTAGGGAGTGGACGTAGGTGCTAAGGAGAGCACCGAACCACTATACTTCTTGTTGTTTGCATTGTGATTTGTTTAAGTTCACTAACTCATCATTTAACACAAGTAAGATAGTTAAAATTAAAAAAAACCAATTCACCCCCCCGCCCCCTCTTGGCTTGTCACCTTGGGCAACATAAATTACTTTGAACCAAAGCTCGAGGCACTTAAACAGAAATTCATATATATTTGCCTGAAACACTAGATTGAATTCATTAGTACAACATAAGATATACTCAAAATGCTTTGTGCTCATCAAAATCAATTAGGAAATAGTCAATTACTCCACAATTGCATAATCCGTTTTCGAGGGTCGGAGACATCTGAGGAGCGGCGATGTGAAAGATTGGCGGTACAGCTTGCCCTCGTACATGATATAATGAGCCGTCGAGCGCTC
Organism: Phoenix dactylifera; assembly: GCF_051530095.1. Taxonomy (NCBI): domain Eukaryota; kingdom Viridiplantae; phylum Streptophyta; class Magnoliopsida; order Arecales; family Arecaceae; genus Phoenix; species Phoenix dactylifera. Next base: position 40,068,857 of record NC_143193.1, read on the forward strand.
GAGCCGTCGAGCGCTCGAGTCGTCGAGCCGCAAGCTTGTCCGCAAGGAGGGTTCCATCCCGTAGAAAGTCCATTAAGGGATCCATCCAGCTAGGCTCAATTTCTGCGCACAACACCGGTTCGGGCTCTTCTGTGCTTGGCGCCTTTAAGCACTTAAGAAATGTGCTTGTTGGGAGCTCGGCTGAGGTGGAGGTTGCCAGCTTCGACAGCAGGTCAGCTTTTGCATTTTCTGACCTGGGAATATGCTAGATGTCGAAGTTGTTCAAGGTTGAAGTGATGCTCCGTACCTTTTGTAGGTATTTTATCATTGACGGCTTCCGAGCTTCAAAATCTCCTAGAACTTAGCTTACCACAAGCTAGGAGTCATTGAAGACCTTTAGGCTGGAAACATTAAGTGCTTTAGCTAATTTGACCCCGACAATCGGAGCTTCATACTCCGCTTCGTTGTTGGAAGCGGGGAATTCAAAGCACAAGGCTTGCTCTGCCACTACTCCTTCCGGGCTGGTGAGGATGAGGCCCGCGCCGCTGCCCCCCAATGTCGAGGAGCCGTCGATATGCAGAATCGGTGGCCGCTCGGAGGCATTTTTGTCTGTCCGGTCGAGCACAGCTGGGGAGTCGTCCGACAATGTAGACTCCACTAGAAAATCGGCGAGCACTTGTGTCAACCCTAAAGGATGAATTTTGATGATTACAAAACACTTGAGATAATGTTGTGTACTAATGATGTTGGCTTAATTGTGAAGTTTTATAAGTCAAGAAAAATCAAAAAAATGAAGCACTGCAAAATCATAAGTTCTTCGCAAACACTTCATTGGATATGTTCTAAAAGGAAAATGATCTTAATCTAATCCATGGAGATCAAAGATGAAGTCTAAAGTTTTCTGTTTGAAAAACTTAAGTCGACCCCTAAGCAAAAAAGACAAGTTTGAGTTGACTCTGACATGTTTTCTTCAAGTGACATAGTCAATGAGTCAACCTCCGCAAAATATGAGTCGACCCTTGTGTAGTTCAAATTAAACAGAGAGCTTTTACCGCCTGAGACAAAGTTTGAAGAGTCGACCCTTGTTCCAAATGAGTCGACCCCCGAAATTGAAGAGTCGACCCTTGTGTTTGAAGAGTCGACCCCAGTTCAGTCTCAGTGTCATACAGAAAAATTATTGATGAGTCGACCTTTGTGTTTAGAGAGGCAACTCCTGAAGAAGATGAGTCGACCCTTGTGTTTAAAGAGGCGACTTCTGAAGAAGATGAGTCGACCCTTAAGGTTAAAGAGTCGACCTTTTGAAGTTATCACAACAAGAGTCGTCTCAACATCTTCAAGTGTCGACCCAGGATAAACATGAGTCAACCCCTGAGTTACATAAGTCAACCCCTGTACTGCTGGGACCACAACGGGAAGCTTGCAATAACTTTTGTTTTCTTCTGTAATAGAAAAGATTCCCATCAGAACGGAAAGAAAGTAATTCAAATCCCGTTGAAGAACTCATCTATAAATTCAAGGAAACCTTAGAAGGGAAAGAACAAGAAAAAGAAAGAAATTTTCTGTAAAAGAAAGAAAAGTTTCCACAAAAGAAAGAAGAAGAAAAAGCCAAACAGTTCATCATCCTCACCGGCATTCATCTGAAAATTTCTCCTATGAGGAAATCAGTCGAAGCTTCTCATCACATCAAGAAAAGATAGTGTTCAATCATTGGGACACTCTTCCATAGCCAACCTCTTCATCGGCTTCAGCTTTCATTTTTATTGAAACATTCTATATACTCTGAAGCTTTAAGTTTTCTGGTTATAGCATTCATTTATTTGGATTAACTGTTGCTATAACAGTTTCATTCATTTGAAACTTGTAAATGCTCTTCCAATCTTGATTGGAAGTTGTTGAATCGGAAGTATTCAGCAAGGTGTAAAGTTTTTGGTTGGTTTGTCTGAAAATGAACTGGATTGTTTGTGAGCCCGGAAAAACAAACGGTGTAAAATTTTTGGTTGGTTTGTCTGAAAACCAACTGGGTTGTTTGTGAGCCCAGAAAACAAATGGTTATAGATTTTCGGTTGGTTGCCTGGGAAAACCAACTGGATTTTTGATTGTGAGCCCGAAAAACAATCAGGCTGTAATCTGCTGAGTTATAGTGAAATCTCAAGCTAGGCTTGGGGAGTGGATGTAGGTGCTGGGAGTGCACCGAACCACTATAAATTCTGGTGTTTGTGTGTGTGGTTTATTTCTCTTCTTCCATTGCATATTTTTAACTGCTTTCCTCATCTTATCCACTACTTTATTTGTGCAACTTTAATTCCGCTGCTAAATCTCCAAGTTATTGGAAGATAATAGTATAACTCATTTTCTTCATGTTATTATTTTTTAAAAGACCCAATTCACCCCCCCCCCCCCTCTTGGGCTGCATGATAAGAGCACAAAAGTGCGACCTATATATCACTAAAATTAGTGTTATTGCTAACCGATAATAATAAAATCACTAAATTAATATTATATTTGGGTTTGACACCGATTATCATAAATTAGAGATAAAATGCACATTGAGTACAACTTTGACTTTAGAAGGATCCCTTCCCAGATCCGACCCGATTTAAGATCGAGTCGGGTCCGAGTTGGGTTCGGGTTCGAATCGGGTCCAATTTCTTTGTGCTTTTGGGAAAGAATTTTGGGCAAATCTAATTTGGCCATATCATAGCTATGAGGTGCTGGGTGACCCATGACTTGAAAGACTTGCAATTGACCTCCACTCAGAACAGATGACGAACTAACTCCCATCTCAGGAGGGCAAAGAAAATCCCAGCCGTGCGCCCATTCTGAAGATCCAGCCCGTCCGCCTCTTCCGCGTTTCTTCCTTCTGCGATCCATCCCAGCCACCCATGAAGGAGGAAACCAGCATCCCAGCGTCCGACTGCAAGCATCCCGTGCGAAAACAGGGAGAGCAACGGTCCCCACCATCCCGTGATCCACTCCTTCCGACTGCAAGCATCCCAGCCAAATTCTTCCATTTCAGCATCCCGGATGACCACCTCTTCTGCATCCCATCCCTCCGTGGCCCAAAGAAGAAAATCCGGCTCCTTCCGTCCGTGATCCAAGCAACCCGGACGATCGCCTCCTCCCAGCGATCCCGCGTCCGTTACCTCCCTCCGTGCGTAATCCCGCAGCTAGCTCCACCGATCCAGCCTCCTCCGCGATCCACCCAGCCGTCCGCGTCTCTTCCGGAGCCGATCCAGCCTCCTCCGCCTCTGCTTCCGCCGTGATGCAGCCGAGTGAGGTGATCCCGCACATGGCCGAAGACCGCGCCCTCCTCCTCTCCCGGGATCCATCGCTGCCTTCCATTCCATGGGCGATCTATAAGAGGGGAGGAGAAGTAGAGAGGGAGGGGAGAGCTCGGCTGGAGAGGTTCCCGGTTTGGTTTGGAAGAGGGGAAGCCATGTTCAAAAGAAAAACAGAGGATGTGTTCGGTTTGGGAAAGAAGAGAGAAAGAAAAAAAAAGAGAAATGCTCTGTTTTGGTTTGAAAGGAAGAATAAAAAAATAGAGGAGGGGAGAAAGAGGAGTTTTCTAATTTCTTTTATTCCTTCCTTTATTTTTTTATGTTTTATTTTGTAGAAGGAGGAGGCACTAGGCTTCCAAACTTCATTTTATTTCTTTTGTAATTATCCTTTTTATGCAATCAGTACATTTATTTTCATGCAATCCTTGTTCTAGGTTCAAGTTAATTTCTATTTTTTTTTAATGCAATCTTTTAATTCTTCTTTGATGCAATACATTAAATTTTCTTTGATGCAATTTATGTTCTAGGCTTTTGATCTTCTTAGCACTTGTCTTCATCCATTTTAATTTATGCAAAAAATTTTCTTTGAATAGTTAAACATTTCATGAATTCATAAATACTCTTTGATTTCTAAGTACTTGTCTTTTTATTATTTTTAAATAAAAATATATTCTCCGGTAGACTAGAGAATCCATCAACATCCTCAAAATAATGTTTTTTTTTATCATTCAAAAATCGATTTCAAATCCGAGTGAACGTTCTAATTTTTATGCAACTCCAATCGCCTCCCTGTGGATCGACCTCTTACAGCCGCTATTCTTCGAGTAGGAAAGGTAAGAGTAGAATTAAATTTAAACTTTATTTGTCGATTCTAACAACGATCTGTCTAGCTTATTTTTAGGTAGGCAGGAATCGGACGAACAGATTTTTGGCGCCGTTGCCGGGGAGGCAAATCGAGAAGCAAGAACGATCACGAAGATCAAATCAAATTTTGGATGTCCGGAGTGAACGTACTCCGGTAGTAAGTTTTTATTTTTATTTTTATTAATTTTTTTTATTTTGATAATTTCTAGTTAATAATTTTGTAGTTATTAAATTCTGAAATTTGAAATTCGAAATTTAAAATTCAAAAAAAAAAATCAAAAATTCAAAAAAAATTTTAAATTCAAAATTTGAATTCTGAGATTCGAAATTTGAAGTTTAAAAAGAAAACAAATTTTAATTAAATCAAAAAAAATAAAAAAAAAATTATTATTTTTGCTAGTAATTGATAGGGTGCAATCCTCCGAGGTTATCATACCTCTATTGGGACTCCTCACGGAGTAATCTTCAGAGCTTATTCAACGGGCATTCGGAGATTGACTGACGTATAAGGATTAGTTTTAGTTTACATTCAAGTTATTGCTATATAAAAATTTAAATATAAAAAAAAAATTAAGAAAATAGTAAATATAAAAAAATAAAAAAATAATTAAAAAAATTGCTTGCTCATTTAATCAATACAACCTAATGACATTGCATAAACTTTAAAAAAAATATTGATTATTTGCTGCATTTAGTATTAAGCATTTGCATAAAGTAATTAAGGGCAAAATCCATTAAAAAGATAAGGTCGGGAAGTCATTACCTGTCCTTAGCCCAAAAATCACCACCTTGCATACTTATCCTAAGCCAAATTAAATTAAAATCAAATTAGACGTTGGCCTTAGGGTTTTCGAGCTCAATTAGGCTCTTGGAAAGAAGCGGCTGAAAGCCACTCCAGTGAGAATTTAGTTGATGTCTAGAAAAGTTTTACAACAGTGAGAACTGTTACGGGTATTGTGGTATCGATGTATCCCTTCTGGCACCACCACACACCTCGGGACTTTCCTGGTCACTGATTACTGGATTGCTTAACTGGTAAGCTCAAGCTTAATCTGAAAGGGAGATTAGGAGCTGTCTAATCTAGGAGAGAATTTCAGAAACTTTTTAACCTGATACATCTTTGTGCAACTAGATTTAAGAAGCTACTAAACCTCACTTAGCTCTGAGACTAATAGGGTCAAATTGTTGTGTGGTGTTGGTTGTGGTCATCTGTGTCTAGCCCTTCTCTTCTTTTAGGATTTCGCTCATTGTAGGAGTCAAATCTAATGAAGTGTTGATAATGTATGCATGGTAGAAGGTCATTAAGGGATAAGTTAACCCCATTTGATCCTGAGATTGACAGAACTTTTCATCACAACTTGCGAACTGTAAACCAACTGTCAATCTCTACAATGGGTGAACACATTAGAACTTTGAATGAGTTATTCGCACCCGCATCCGCTAGTCCCCCTACTTGCATAGTATTACCGATTAATAATGCAGCCCAATTCGAGATTCGGGCTGCAACAATAAACTTGTTACCCAAGTTTCATGGGTTCGAGAGTGAACAACCCTACATTCATCTAAACAAATTTTTGACAATCTGTCAAACGTTTAGAAATTAAAATTTAGATGAAGAGGGTATTAAATTAAGGTTATTTCCCATGACTTTAGAGGATCGTGCTGCTGCATGGCTGTATTCCCTAGCTTCAAATTCCATCACATCATGGGAACAACTATCTAGGAAGTTCATGGCTAAGTTCTATCCCATGGTAAAAACTGAAAAAATTAAGGATGCAATCAGAACTTTTAGAGGAAAATCTGAGGAGGAATTTTTCCAACTTTGGAAAAGATTCCATGACTTGTTGGTCAAATGCCCACACCATGGGCTTGATAAGGCTGATCTGGTCCACTTCTTTTATAAAGGACTACCTCCAGCACATAGAAACATGATTGAGTCCATGCACAAGGGTAGGTTCATGAACCAAACCCCAGATCAAGCCTATGAATTTCTTGTTGACTTAGCTGAAAATGCCCAAAATTAGAGTAGCTATGGTGAGGAAGTAAATAGAGATGAGTTCGGGTCTAAAAAATCAGGTAATTATGAAATGAAAGTAGACCCAGATCTCAAAAATGTTATATCCAATCTGGTGACTGGAGTAAACAATTTAGGCAAAAAGTTTGATGCTTTCACTGTGTCCACTAGTTCAGGGTCATATAAAGAGTCAAATCCCGTCATGAAAGTGGATCACGAGTTATATAGTTTGTGTGTCTTGTGTAACAGTCCAGAGCATCTAGTGGAGTGCTGCCCTAATCTGCCCACCATAAAGACCGAGCAAGCAAATGCTCTAAATTCATATAGTGCCTTTAAGAAGCCCACTCCCAATTCGTTCAGCCCAGTTTACCACCCTGATAATAGATTCTACCCAAATTTCTCATATAAGCAGAACGAACCTATTGAGCATCAAGGTGGTCCACCAGGTTTTCAGAACAACTTTTCCAGGATAGGGCCACCACAAATGAACCAATCTTTGGTTCCATCTGTACCTCCTTATAATGCCCCTATCCTACAGCAACCTTCACAATTAGAAACCATGATGGCTAATATGATGAAACAACAACAAGATTTTATCAAGCAACAACAACAGACCAATACAGCCCAAGCCCAGACTAACCAATTCCATGCGCAAGCAATTGCAAAACTTGAGGTTAGTCTAAGCCAAATAGCAAACTCTCTAGGGGATAGAAAGAAAGGTGAACTACCTAGTCAACCAGTGCCTAACCCGAGTAGACAACAAACTCAAGATCAAAGAGGTCAGTATCAAATCAATGGAAATCCGACCTATGAAGTCCAGGCAATTACCACTTTAAGGTCTGGCAAGCAAGTGGACAATAAAGTCCAACTTCCTGAACATGAAAAAGAAAATAAAAATGAATCCGATAAGAACCCAATTCAGAAGAGAGGTCAAGAACAGGATAAATCAGACAAAAAGGAAGAACCCATAGAAACATACAAACCTAAGGTTTCCTTTCCCAGTAGACTTCAGGACTCCAAAAAACAATCTAACTTTGATGAAATCATGGAAGTCTTTAAAACTGTTCGGATAAATATACCTTTTCTCGATGCCATAAGACAAATTTCCTCCTATACAAAATTCTTGAAAGATCTCACCACGGTCAAAAGAAAACCAGCATTCCTAGGCAAGCTGTTATGGCTGCACAAGCCTCATCTCTCATTCAACAATAGATTGCCCCGAAATTTAAAGACCCTGGTTGCCCAACCATTGAAATAAAAATAGGAGAGACGATCATCCAGAGAGCTCTATTAGATTTAGGAGCCAGTGTGAACCTACTTCCCTACTATGTGTACCAAAAGTTAGGTTTGGGGGAATTAAAGCCTACAAATATTATCCTTTCCTTAGCAGATAGGACGGTGAAGTACCCCAAGGGGATTGTAGAGGATGTAATAGTGAAGGTAAACGAGTTTTACTATCCTGTGGACTTCGTTATCCTTAAGACCGAACCTGTAATACATCCAGACATTCACACACCTATAATTTTAGGGAGACCTTTCTTAGCCACAGCAAATGCTGTGATCAATTGTCGAAATGGGATGCTGAAGTTATCTTTTGGCAACATGAAAGTCGAGCTTAATGTCTTCAACATAAGTAAACAACCACTAGACGATGAAGAAATCAATGAAGTTGACATGATTGAAAGTTTGGTTCAAGAGACTTTCTTACAAACTTATAATAAGGACCCTTTAGAAGCTTACCTTGCCCATTCCGAGGAAGGGGTCAAGCATGCGCCCCTTAGTTCTGTTCCCCTTATGAGCATAGATCATCATCAGCCGACTGTTCTTCATCGGACTCTTCCAAAACCATTCTTAGATAATGGTTGAAAAAAAAGGAGGATTTACATTTTGTCCGGCTGAAGACATAAAACTTAGCGCTCTTGGGAGGCAACCCAACATGTAAATATTATTAAAAAAAATCAAAAATAATAATAATAATAATAAATAAATAAAAATACTAATAATAATAATAATAATAATAAAAATTGCTAACATGCAGGTTTGGAGGTTTTTGGCCCCAATTGTTACTTTACCCACCTATATCAGGTAACTTCTCCTCTGTCCTATTACTGCTTTAAATCTTCTTTAACATTGAGGACAATGTTAGATTTAGGTATGGGGGTGAGAATATTTTTGATTTTTTTTTTATGCAAAAAAAAATTAAAATTAAAATTTAAAAAAAAAAGGGAGTTCAAATTTTTAACTCAAACTCTAACCTTTTTGGCTGTACAAACTAGGAATTGCTTTGACAATAGCTTTGAGTTAAGGAATATGATAGCAGTTCTAGCTTGAGTTTTCGTCCCACCTATCTTCTGCTAACATGTTACAAGATGATTTAACACCAACACGTAAGCACATGAATAGTGGGGTATGTATACTTGCAACTAATATGAATACTTTTAATCTTCGGGATAATTTAAAGTTATATGTGTGATGAACACTCTAAACAAAAAAAAAAAGATAAAATAAAATAAAAATAATGAGTTTATTTTAAGTCTTCTCACTGAGTAACTGGGCCTCTTGCCTGGCAAGCAGCGAATGTTCGCGTAAAAAGGTGAGCATGATTGAGATTAAACTCTGAGTGACTAATTTGGCCTTGAAGCCTAGTTAACTTGAGTTATTAAGCCTGTTAGGGTGTCTCTACACCTAGTGCCCTGAGCCATCTGGATCGGGAGTCATTGGCCTAACACTCGCTACATGGGTCAGCTAGAAAGCTTAATAAGGCTAGATATTGCACAAGTCATTCTTCTTAGCATTCAGTCTGATATAAAAAATAAATAAATAAATATGGGGTGTTCATTACCATTTAACTCTAGAAAGTCTTGAAAATTAGAGTGTTCATGTTGGAAGTAAGTAAAAGCCACTCATTTATATGATACTATCTTACACCTCACTACATTTTTGACTTGTTAGCAGATAGATGGGGTGTAATGGAACTTGAGTTAGAGTCTGCTTAAATATGATAGCAATAAGTCTTTATTATCCTTGCAATTCTAAGTTCATACAGTAATACTTGTTCAAATTTTGAGTTAAAAATTGGAAATTCCTGACTGATGAAGTTTGTGGGTAACTTCACTGCAAACCCTCACGAGACAACACTCGTCCACTAGGGTAACCTAGGGGTTTAAAGGCTTGTTGCACGTGCTAAGTGCAATCGTGACTCCCTACGAAAATGGGTACATATATTAGTTTGTGTATTTAGCTTCAATTTATATATAAAAAAAAAAAAGAAGGAAAAAGTCATAAGTTAGACTACATCTTTTTGTGCCCTCATTTTATCGTTTGCTTGTTAATTGCTAGAGACTAGCAATAAGCTAGTTGGGGGGTGTGATAAGAGCACAAAAGTGCGACCTATATATCACTAAAATTAGTGTTATTGCTAACCGATAATAATAAAATCACTAAATTAATATTATATTTGGGTTTGACACCGATTATCATAAATTAGAGATAAAATGCACATTGAGTACAAATTTGACTTTAGAAGGATCCCTTCCCAGATCCGACCCGATTTAAGATCGAGTCGGGTCCGAGTCGGGTTCGGGTTCGAATCGGGTCCAATTTCTTTGTGCTTTTGGGAAAGAATTTTGGGCAAATCTAATTTGGCCATATCATAGCTATGAGGTGCTGGGTGACCCATGACTTGAAAGACTTGCAATTGACCTCCACTCAGAACAGATGACGAACTAACTCCCATCTCAGGAGGGCAAAGAAAATCCCAGCCGTGCGCCCATTCTGAAGATCCAGCCCATCCGCCTCTTCCGCGTTTCTTCCTTCCGCGATCCATCCCAGCCACCCGTGAAGGAGGAAACCAGCATCCCAGCGTCCGACTGCAAGCATCCCGTGCGAAAACAGGGAGAGCAACGGTCCCCACCATCCCGTGATCCACTCCTTCCGACTGTAAGCATCCCAGCCAAATTCTTCCATTTCTGCATCCCATCCCTCCGTGGCCCAAAGAAGAAAATCCGGCTCCTTCCGTCCGTGATCCAAGCAACCCGGACGATCGCCTCCTCCCAGCGATCCCGCGTCCGTTACCTCCCTCCGTGCATAATCCCGCAGCTAGCTCCACCGATCCAGCCTCCTCCGCGATCCACCCAGCCGTCCACGTCTCTTCCAGAGCCGATCCAGCCTCCTCCGCCTCTGCTTCCGCCGTGATGCAGCCGAGTGAGGTGATCCCGCACATGGCCGAAGACCGCGCCCTCCTCCTCTCCCGGGTTCCATCGCTGCCTTCCATTCCATGGGCGATCTATAAGACGGGAGGAGAAGCAGAGAGGGAGGGGAGAGCTCGGCTGGAGAGGTTCCCGGTTTGGTTTGGAAGAGGGGAAGCCATGTTCAAAAGAAAAACAGAGGATGTGTTCGGTTTGGGAAAGAAGAGAGAAAGAAAAAAAAAAAGAGAAATGCTCTGTTTTGGTTTGAAAGAAAGAATAAAAAAATAGAAGAGGGGAGAAAGAGGAGTTTTCTAATTTCTTTTATTCCTTTCTTTGTTTTTTTATGTTTTATTTTGTAGAAGGAGGAGGCACTAGGCTTCCAAACTTCATTTTATTTCTTTTGTAATTATCCTTTTTATGCAATCAGTACATTTATTTTCATGCAATCCTTGTTCTAGGTTCAAGTTAATTTCTATTTTTTTTAATGCAATTTTTTAATTCTTCTTTGATGCAATACATTAAATTTTCTTTGATGCAATTTATGTTCTAGGCTTTTGATCTTCTTAGCACTTGTTTTCATCCATTTTAATTTATGCAAAAATTTTCCTTTGAACAGTTAAACATTTCATGAATTCATAAATACTCTTTGATTTCTAAGTACTTGTCTTTTTATTATTTTTAAATAAAAATATATTCTCCGGTAGACTAGAGAATCCATCAACATCCTCAAAATAATGTTTTTCTTTTATCATTCAAAAATCGATTTCAAATCCGAGTGAACGTTCTAATTTTTATGCAACTCCAATCGCCTCCCTGTGGATCGACCTCTTACAACCGCTATTCTTCGAGTAGGAAAGGTAAGAATAGAATTAAATTCAAACTTTGTTTGTCGGTTCTAACAACGATCTGTCTAGCTTATTTTTAGGTAGGCAGGAATCGGACGAACACTGCACCTCTGGGCAACAACTTGGGCTTTGATCGCCGATCTGGGGCGGTACTCTAGGCCAAATTCTCCGAGCTCAACCGTCCACTTTGCAATTCTTCCGGCACGATCAGACCGCTGCAAGATTTGCCTGATGGGTTGATCGGTTAGCATAACTATGGTGTGCGCCTGGAAGTATGGTCGGAGCCTATAGGCCGAGGTGACGAGTGCGCAGACAGTTTTCTCTAACTTGGATTATCTGGTCTCTGCATCTCGTAGAATTCGGCTAGTATAGAATATGGGCTTCTGGCTTTTTTCTTCTTCTCGGACCAGCATCGAGCTTACTGCTGCTGGGGAGACCGCAAGGCATAGAAAGAGAATCTTCCCATACTGGGGCTTTGTAAGCAAAGGGGGAGTGGTGAGGTAGCGTCGGAGCTCTTCGAAGGCTTGATGGCACTCCTCGGACCATACAAAGTCTTTGGGCTTCTTGAGGATTTTGAAGAAGGGAAGGCACCGCTCGGCCGATCGAGCAACGAATCTTTCAAGTGCCGTCACTCGACCAGCGAGATGCCGCACCTGGTGGACTGTCCTCGGCGGTGTCATTTCTAAAAATGCCCGGATCTTTTCGAGATTAGCTTTGATTCCTCGTTGCGTCACCACGAAGCCAAGAAATTTTTCTGAAGTGACCCCGAAGGCGTACTGTGCACGGTTAAGCTTCATTTGGTACCTCCGGAGCATGGAGAATGCTTCTCTCAAGTCAGCAATATGGTGACTGGCCGCCTGACTTTTTACTAACATATCGTCGATGTAGACCTCCATGTTCCGCCCTATTTGATCTTTAAAGATCTTGCTGACAAGCCGTTGATAGGTCGCACCGGCGTTCTTCAGTCCAAAAGGCATGACCTTGTAACAATAGAAGCCATTGTCAGTAATAAAGGCAATTTTTTCTTCTTCCTCAAATGCCATTCGGATCTCATTATATCCGGAGAAGGCATCCATGAAGGTCAAAAGCTGATGTCCGGAGGTGGCGTCAACGAGTTGGTCGATCCTTAGGAGAGAAAAGCTATCCTTTGGGCAAGTTTTGTTCATGTTGGTATAGTCCACACACATGCGCCATTTTTCGTTAGCTTTCTTTATGAGGATAACGTTGGCGAGCCAATCGAGGTAGGTGACTTTCCTGATAAAGCCGGCTTTGAGGAGATTGTCGACTTCTTTGGCTACCGCCTGTTGTCGGTCAGTTGCCAGGCTCCACTTCTTTTGTCTGACCGGCTTATGGGTCGACTATATTTTGAGGTGGTAGACCATCACCTCGGGGTCTATTCCTGGTATGTCGGCAGACGACCAGGCAAACATGTCCGCGTTGGCTTAGAGAAACTCAATCATATGGGCTTGAATCTCTAGGCTCAAACTAGACCCGATCTGTACAGTCTGCTCGGGTCTATCATCCCTCAAGGGAATGCGAAGGAGAGGCTCGTCCGGCTCACTTCGTTGCTGTCTTGGTTCATCGCGCACTTCCAGCCCCTCAATGGGTAGTGCTTAAGGAGGGAACTCGGCTGGCTGCTTGCCTTTGAGCGCAGTCATGTAACACTACTTCGCAGTCGCTTGATCCCCTTGGACTTCGCCGACCCCTTTTCTCGTGAGAAACCACATCAAGAGGTGATAAGTTGACACCACCGCTCGGAAGGTGTTCAGCCCTGGTCGACCGAGGATGGGGTTGTAGGCCGAAGCGACCTGACCCACAAGGAAGTTTAACTTCATAGTACTTTCCCAGGGCATGCTTCCAGCCGTGACTGGTAAGCTGATAACCCCTTCAACGGGCACAGAGTCTCTTGTAAACCCGACCAGGAGGGTGCTCATTCTTTCAAGCTGCTCTCTAGCCATTCCCATCTTTTGAAAGGCATCATAAAATAAGATGTTTGCAGAGCTTCCATTATCCACCAGAACTCTTTTTACATCATAGTTTGCGATGGTAAGGAAAATCACTATAGTGTCGTCATGGGAAATTTCAACACCCTTTAGGTCCTCATCGGAGAAGGAGATAACCTTCGCAGTGCATGGGCATTTTGAACGGGTTCCTTCTCTTCGGCCTGACGCCTCAGGCATTCTGGGTCATCCTCCGCCAATGGTGTGAATAACACCCGCGACAGGGCGACTGTTAGTTTGCTCCTCGGGCGGTTTGCGGTTCTGCTCCTCGGGCGCCCTCTTTTCAGGATGGCTGGTAACAAACTGACTCAGCCATCCACGGTGGATGAGCACCTCAATTTCATCACGGAGTTGGTAATAATCCTCCGTATCATAACCGTAGTCTTTATAGAAGCGGCAATACTTGTCCGAGCGCTTCTGTGGAGCCGAGGACCGCATCTTCGGCGGGGATCGGAGGTAGCCCCGACCCTCAATCTCCATGAGGATCTTAGCTCGGGTGGAAGAAATGAGGGTGTACCTTCCGAACTTCGGAAGGGGAGCATACTTGTTGAACTTTTGGGTAGGAGACCTCGGGTCAACCGGGCTCCTAGGCCGGAGAGGAGATCAGCTCCTTAGGCGGGAGCACTCCTCAAGGCGTTTTTTCTTCATTTTAGCTGGCTGCTCGGCCGCCTCATGCCGAAAGGCCATGGCTTCTTCAGCTTTAGCGTATTTCCGGGCTTGGGCTAGCATTTCTGCAAAGTTGGTGGAAAAACTTTTCTCGATGGAGAAGAGAAATTTGTAGGACCGAACTCTAGTCTTTCACGCCGACATGGCGATAGACTGATCAAGATCGCGAACCTCCCATGTAGTCGAGGTGAAGCGATCGATGTAGTCTTTTAGAGGCTCCCCTTTTCTCTGCTTGATAGCGAAGAGGGAGTTTGAAGTCTGGCGCTGACGCCGGCTAGCAGCAAAGTGGGTGGCGAGTTGCCTTTCCAACTGTTCGAAAGAGAGAATCGAACTGGGTTTCAACCCGAAGAACTAGAGGAGAGCTGCTTTGCGGAGGGTTGCTGGGAAGGCCCTACAAAGTAGGGCATCTGTGGCTCCTTGGAGAGCCATGAGAGCCTTGTAGCTCTCCAGGTGGTCTGGAGGATCGGACGAACTGTCATATGGTTCTATTTGTAACATCTTGAATCTCTAGGGGATCGGCTCGTCTGCGACCGATCGAGGGAACGGAGAGTCGGTTGTGAAGTTGACATCCACGTCGTGCCTGGGAGCCTGGTCTCAGAGCGTTTGGATTTGTCGCTCTAGCTTCTCAACCTTCCTGTTGAGTCCCAGTGGGGACGCCGTCGCCTGTGGTTGGTGGGGCCTCCCCGGCTCTTGGTCGACACTGCAGGCGCCCCGACACGGGGCAGACCCTGCCTCCGATGGTTGCTCCCGCGACTGGAGGGTTAGACTTCGGTGCCGGCTTTCAAGATGACGCGGTGCGGTGAGCTCTCCCAGCTCGGAGATTGGACTTGGCGGGGGCTTTGACAACAGCGGGGCTCCCTTTCACCCGCCGTATGTTGCCTGATAGGGGAACGACACCGCGGGTGACATCTCGTGGACTCACACCCATGGAGAGGGGGCGCAGATTGGGCCCCGCTTCTTTGTAGACCTTGGACAACTGCAGTCAGCATTTGAACCTATTGAAAGAGTAGGTCAAATCGCTCTGGCTGAATTTGTGGGACTTGGTCCACTGGTGCAGGTGCTGTAGAGAGTGAATTTTGACGAGAGCGGCCGGGTAGCGGGGCCCGGCTGCTCGATGCACTCGGAGCTCCATGACTCCTTAGCCTCATGATTACGACTCAGGCCCTTCCTCTAGCGCCAAAAATGTTGTGGTTCAAATTTGGCTTGAGGGTAACCACGCTAGTGGAGTCGAGGGAGCCGCCGGTAGTTGGAAGGAGAAGACGGGAGCTACCTTCTGTGTGACGGCCGTGGACCTGCACAAAGCCTCACCGGTGTTTCCAGTGAGGGCTCTCCGACGATCAAGTTAGAGTGGGGTAAATTTGGTCCAGCCAAAAGTTCCTTAGAAGTTACCTGACTGAGCTATTTATAGTCTCGGTGGAGAGGCCCAGGTGGCAGAGGCACTGTGAGCCCTCATTATGAGGGGGCGTAGCTCTGAGCCGAATGGCACGCAGCTTAGGCTGGTTGGTGGCATGTAGCCCATTCTTGAGAACGGTAGGATGTTGACAGTCACAGTAGGGTATGGCCGGAGTAGTCAAGGTGTCATCTGACTGTTGAAGGCCAGCTATGAAGATGTGGTACGGTAGTATTGTAATGTACGGCCACATAGGTGAGCGTAGATGCGCACATGGGTGCGGTTGTTGGTGAGGCTGAGCTCGTTGGAAGGTCGCATCATGCGTTTGACGAGGTCAGCTTGACGGATGCTGGGAGTAACCCGGCTTTCCAAATTTCGAAGTGTGCTCGGTGGAGCGCCCTGAGCTCGAGGGTCGGGACGTACTAATGGGGTAGGTGCCCCGAGCTTGGTTGGGGCGGGTCGGCGAATACTAGAGGCACTCCGAACTTGGTCGGGGGAGTCGGCGAATACCTGAAGTTGGTGGAGCTTTTGGCGGAGTTCGAAGTCGAGCTGACTCTGGGCCAAAGTGAGGATTCAATCGGTGGCGTTGACGTTTATTGGACCGAAATCGGGTGCTCCCCCCCCCCCCCCCATCAAGTCATATGACAATATTAGAATGATGAGGGACTAAATTACAAAATGAAGCTGGTGTAGAAATAGGAAGACTAATTAGTTTCATCCAACTCTGTTGCCCAGTAGATACAACCCAAGAGGGGGGGTGAATTGGGTCTTTTAAAATTTTTAAACTACTTCTAGTACTTTTTGATTAATTATGCTAAGTTGTATATATGCGCAATGAAAGTTAAACTTAGCAACAGTTTGATATATAGAATGTGACTTGATTAAATATGCTTGCAACTAAAGGATGTCCAGATAAGAGTTAAGCAAGCAGTTTATCTAAGTAAGTGAGTGTGTTAGTTAGACAATAAGCAGAAGCATTACAAACACAACAAACATATAGTGGTTCGGTGCACCCCAGCACCTACATCCACTCCCCAAGACTTCTTAGGAATTTCACTATAATCCTACAGATTACAGCCGGTTGTTTTACAAGCTCACAACCCAACTTGTTGTTTTACGAGGTCACAACGAACTCGGTCGGTTTTCCCAGGCTCACCGACTAGAACCTCCCCGATTGTTTTCCCGGGATCACAATCAAACCCTTACACGTTGGTTTTACCCTCGGCTCACCAACAAACCTATCACCGTTGGTTTTTCCCTTTGGCTCACCAACAAACCTTAACACCGTTGGTTTTTCTTTGGCTCACCAACAAACCTTAACCCCTTGATTCAATCCCTTGATTGAATCAAGTTACAAGATATTAAAACAAAGTATAAAACAAAACAAAGCTTCTTAAACAAGCAAATATGACAATATAAACAAATAGAGTAAAGAGAAGCCCTCAAACGAGTTTTGAAGATGGAGGAGCTCGGCTTCTTCTTTACTTGATCCTCCTCTGATTTGGCATGAAGTAGAGGATCCCCGAGGCAGCACACGGATGGAGAGGAAGCTTTCGGATTCACTTGGATGCTCTTCTTCTCTCTATTTCGTTTTGGATGGCCCTTTTGTGCTTATGGGAGATTTCCTTTGTAATCTCTTTGAGATCTCTTTCCTAGATGATCTCTCCCACTTCCATGAGTTCTCCCCTAGCTCTCTTCTTGTTTTTATAGCTTTAGATGGCGTGGAAACAAGAATATAGCCGTTAGAGACAAGAAAAAGAGCCGTTGGACACAGTCTGCATTTCCTGACAATGTTACCGTTGGGATCGGAGTCGACTCGCGCGATCAGGAGTCGGCTCGCCTGTTGCAGGAGTCGGCTCGTGTTTTACCGGAGACGACTCGGCCACTGTTCCAAATTTGAATTAATGTGCTTGCCTCGACTGGGAGTCGACTCGTCTTAACCTGGAGTCGACTCGCCAACTTCTGGAGCTGACTTGGCAATTTCGGAGTCGGCTCATCCACTGAAGTCCGTGGATCCAATTTTGAATTTTATCCTCTCGAGTCGACTCGACTGTCCTGGGAGTCGACTCGAATCTCAGAGCCCGAACTCCCGATCCTCTGTCTTTTGGCTCGTCCAGTCTTGGAGTCGACTCGAACTTCCTTGGAGTCGACTCGGCTCTCAGTTTGCGAAACACAGCCTTCTGCCATCTTGGTGTAGCGCTGCCTTGGAGTCGACTCGAGCTGTCTGGGAGTCGACTCGAATCTCAGAGGCAGTAACTTGGTTTTCTGTCTGTTGATGGTCGCGGAGTCTCGGAGTCGACTCGTGCAATGCGGGAGTCGACTCGAATCTCAGAGTCCCAAAAATGCTCTCTGACTTTTTCCTTGTGTTCCGCTGAGAGTCGACTCTTGCTTTCTTTGGAGTCGACCTACCAACCATCGGAGTCGACTCGCGTTCCACTGGAGTCGACTCGAATCTCAGACCCGAAAACTGCTCTCTGACTTTTCTGCCTGTGACTCCTAGGAGTCGACTCATACTTCCCCGGAGTCGACTCGGTAAACATTGGAGTCGACTCGAATTCCTCAGGAGTCGACTCGAAGATTATTCTTTTGAATTTTTTCTTTGATTTTACTCCTCCAATTTGAATCCTTTGAACTTTAAACTTGGGCCAATAAATTGTAGCTTTCTTCCAACTTGAGAGCTTTAGAGGCCTTCTTGTGTTCTCCCAACTTGCTATGTTCCTTGCAAAATAAATATCTTTCTCCTTGCAACATAAACATTAGTATCTATACTTCAAGGTTTTGTGATCATCAAAATCAATCTTTGGGTCATCAATCTCCCCCTTTTTGATGATGACAAAACTTGGAGTATATGCAATATAAAAGATATTGTTTTCTAGAAGTAATACATAGCTAAGTTGCATGAAGTAGAAGACATGTATATTTAAAACATACTTCATGATAATGCTTTTAGATTTAATCAGCTTAACACAATCAACATATTTAAATTTTAAGCTGATTTGTATTCAATTCAAAGTAATAAAGCATTCTGAGGTATATAGCATATACTTAGATATTTCTCCCCCTTTTTGACAACATCAAAAAGATAGTGAAACATTAAGCACAAAGATCAGAGCAGAACACATCGAGTGTGAATTCAAGAGGTTTTCTAATTTGATACCACAGATAGTTTTCTAATCAAGTGTAGGTGGAATCTTCCTTAGGTTAATTCAAGAAGTACTACAAATGATATTCAAGGAAAAACATGAGTGGAAATCTAACCTCTCTTCACTGAGTATGAAAGCTTGTTCATTTAAGACCTTTTGCCCAATCTATTAAGTATTTTATCAACCATGAGAGTAATTTAATTAATTTTTTTAATGACTTCAAAGTTCTTTTATGATAATAGGAGCATTGGGGCACAAATATCAAAATATACATTCATGCAATTTTTGATACATCTTAGAGCTCTTTTAAAGACTTTCTTTTATTTCTTTAGAAAATAAGTACAATTTGATACATAAAATAATGAATTTGCACAAAATTGAAGTTCCAAAAAGCAAGCCAATTAGAGCTCATTAGTGAAGTTCCAAAAATAGATTTTCTAAGAGATACTCAAGAAAATTTAACACATTATTCTCCCCCGTTTTCATTAAATTAGAGGCTCTTAAGATTTGCAATTTGGTTCAAGAGTGATGCATGAGATATACTAACCAAATAACACGCCTCAAGGTGTATCATACAGATTTTCAGATTTAAATTTCAGATGATACATATTGGAGAGTATTAGAATCACTTTTTATTTAGTGTTCTTTCTCTCTCCTTTAGTTATAGATTTATGCGATTAAGTTCCATAAGACCTCTCCTTCTGAAATTTTCTTTCTCCCCCTCAATTGATCATTCCATTTAAGAGTTTAGAATCCTAAGATAATGTTCAATAAGATTGTCAATCTCAAAAATATATTTCAGCTTATTTTCATAAGACTCAAGGTTTGAGATAAGACAACCTTTATAGAACTCATCTCAAGGAAATTAAAGCATGTCTTGCAATATAAGGAGGTTCATCAAAATCAATCCATAAAATTCAAAGTATGCATCAAAATAAAGTGTCTTTGGGATAGGATACTGAATATCTAAAGCTCCCCCTCAAAAGATGCATTCTTCTTTAATCATTTTAAATTGTTGAATTTCAGATTTTAGTGATAAACATGAATAACACTGAAATTCTGTAATATCGAGAATGTAGAGTAATCTAGTATTATTCCAAAATTTGTAGTAATTACTCTTTCTAATCCTTTACGAACAAGTTATGCTTTCTCTTAATCTTAGAGAAAATGTATAGAAATATTAATCAGAAAATGATTCATTTGAAGCTCAATTTCTTTCAAAAGCATTTACATTTTCTTTCTTTTAGAGTCATTTGAGTGAACTGAAATATTTCTAGTTTTAAGATCATTCACTCTATTGATGGAAGTCTTTAATAATGTAGGAGAGAAAAACATATAGATGATCATTGAAGTATATCTATTTATAGAACTCAATTTCTTAATTATAGTTTTTCTGCAATGGATACATGAAGCATAATAAATCTTCTTAATATCATTTCTGCAATGGATCTTTCAAAATTATAGTATATCTATTTGTATTTATGTTTAGCACATTATATACCAAGGTTTGAAGGATAGAACAAACTCAATTCATTTTGCCTAAATAGAAATATCCTTCTCTTCTCCTTTTTACAAATTTATTCACCTTTCAGATTTTAACGATGATTGTGAATGACAAATCTGAAATTTTTTTTTAACAATACAAAAAAAATTTATATAGTATTCCAAATATTCAATCAAATTATCCAAGCATGAAGCATTGTAAAACATTGAGAACCCATAAATCAAGACATCATACCATATGCACACTATATTAAGTGTTAAGTCATACATTAAAATAATAAGAACAAGCATGTCAAGGATCAAAATCAATTCTTTTCAAATAAACTCCTCCTATTTAAATATTATCTTGCATTGATTTCATCCTTAAATTATGTTTTCAAGTGAAAAAAAAAAACTTGATTCTTCTTATATACTTTCATTTACTTTGTCTTTCATTTTTACTTTCTTATGCTCTATACTCTATTTGCTCCCTATCCGGTGGAGTTGGGAAGGGGCACGAGGTACTACCACTAGCCTCCCTCTTGTGCCGTCCCTAATATGCCCTACACCGAATAGTTGGGTCAAATAGTGCCAGGTACTACCACTAGCCTCCCCATTGGCACCATCCCTATGATGAGCAATATAGAAAGGTTAAAATGTTTACTTCAAACTCTCCCTGTTTGAGTGTAATTAATTATAGATTTTATTCCTTCCAAATGTGCCGAATATATTATGCTTGTTTTGCTTTTCCTTAAGATTGAAGTACTTGCCTTTGCTCAGATTTTTCATCTCTTGAACAATGTCCATTTTCTTTTCTTTATCTCTCTCTCTTTTTGTTATTCTCAAGTAATCTACATGAAAGAGCAGAATAAAGAAATAATGAAATGTATCGTATAGAGGTATATCATGCAAACACTATTTTCATTATGCCCAAGAATTCGTAGCTTCTCACAAGTCATTCTAAATCAGAGTTTTAATCATATACTTGTATATTTCATGGTTATGATACAGCCATAGAAATATTTTAGATTGAGCAAACCATGAAACAATTTCTAAAAGTATAAGTCAGTCAATACACATATAGACATGATATCAAAAATTAATAATTAAAGAATTTAATCATGCCATAATAGGATTTAAGTTATTGACTTTGCTCAATTAATTTGTGAGAAAGGTATCTAAAATTACCTATTCATTATATGTTCTTCAAGCCAAACTAGATTTCTTATGTGTGAACTTTTGGCTGAAGAAGATCCTCTCTCTTGTTTGCATGTGAATGTTTAGTGTATCTTACATGAAAGTCATTAGTTTCTTTAAGATACAAAGCATTCATCCAACATATATATATTTTTTAATTAGATGACTCAATATGAGATATGACAATAGTTGCATGTTGAGTCACTTTATTCAAGAGATTGCCTAAATATAAGCAAGCACATATCATTTGAACTAAAGAGATAGATTCATTAACCAAGATAGTTTAAGTCAATTTAGTTTAGATTCTATTTGCTTAAGATAATTATCAATAAGATATGTTAACTATGTTTTAATCAATTTATCTTAAACATTTGTTTCTATCAAAATTCAGATTATGATTTATTTGTTATCGATAAAATATGATTAATTAAAGTTAGATTGAAGTTTTGCACAAGGTCACATAATGAGCATACAATCTGGTCTACTAGCTGTATGATAAAATAATTATTCTATCATGCTTCAATACAGCTTTAAACAATAGATCTACTTTGCTCATCCTTTACAATTTCTACAAGATGGGGTCATAGATATACCTTCTTCACGCCAATCTTCTATAAGAGTTTTCTTGTGGACTAACGTTGGTCAATGAAGATCCCCTTTCCTGTTTGTCTTAATTTGGAGTTTGAGAGAAGATGTTAATTCATTCATCATATTTCAAACTCACTTTGTAATATAACTCTTCATTAGTAGAACCAAAAATGATGTCATCAATGTGTGCTATGAGCAAGCAAGATATCATAGATTCTTCTTTTTGATGCATAGATTTATCACTATCTGTCGAAAAGGTTGCTTAAGCTTTTATAACACGCTTTTGATGCTTGTTTCAAATCATATATTGCTTTATCATATTTGTAATGAGTGTTTTCAAATATGGTGGTTATTTAACATATATCTTCTTTTTAATGAAATAACCACATAGGAGTGCATTCTACACATTCATTTGATAGAGAATAAAGCTCATTAAGCAAACAAATGATAATGGTGATTTTTACTTTTAATTATGCAAGAAACTTATCAAGATCTATTTCATTTTTTTCTTGATTTAGTCTTTTAACAGTCATCACTTTTTCTTCATTAAGAGTATATCTGAAAAATCCAAGTTGGTTCTAATTATTAACAAGTTTTTCAGATTGTTATATGTAAAAGATTAACCATATACATACATAATTTAATTTTAGTATCTTGATAATAAATCATTAGTCTCATAAAGAATAAAATACCTTGATATTTTTGCAACTAAAAACTTTTCATTGAATACTCTATATGCATTGCTTGATGAATGATATCCAAGGATAGACATATCTCTATCAGATTTGGCATTATTTTCATAAGAGCATATCAAGCATAACATGTACGACTGAAAAATATGAAAGATATGCAATGGTTCATTTTTCATTTTTTTTTAGAAGATCAAAATTTTCATCAGAAATAGATCTAATAGAAATCATATGTATGACAAGCAGTGATGATAGTCTTTTAAAAATTATTTAAGTAGATGACTATCATACATAATTGTCTTTTTCATTTCTTCAAGAATTCTATTAACCCCTTTTTACTTATGATGTCCATGGAGCTGAAATAATTGAATTTAATACTATTTTCTGTATAACCTTAATCTGGATTTTGGTTTTCAACACTGTGCCATGATCTTCACAGTTTGGAAACCTTTTTCATTTGAAACGCTTCTACAAGATTTAGTAAATACAGAAAAATACTTCAGTTTTATTCTCCAAGAACAAGTCCAATGTAAGCTTTTGAAGACTTAGAGATGGAAACAACATCTTTAGATTTAGAAATGATTTTTGTTTGTTTCCTTAGTTAGCATGCATAGCAAAACTTTGACCTTTAAGTAGATAATCTAAGCAAGCCTATGGCAAGGTCTTTTGAGATTAAGTACATACTAGCATGAGTTGATTCTATGTGCCAAGGATGGTTTCTTTAATCTTGGTATTCATAGTGCATATATTCAAAAGCATACCAAGTACACATTATCATATTGATGATCAATAAAAATAATGTCATGGATAAAAATTCTTAATCAAGCATATAGAGGGTTCATAGAGTTATTTTTAATAAATTGTTTAATCATTTAGCAACTTATCCAATAGTGAGTAAAGTATACTATAAAATGAAATGATTTGATTATATTTCCAAAAGTATTTTCTATATCACAAAATTGATCAATACTAGCAATTCATATCAAATATTAAAGCAAAAATAATGATGAGATGCAAGGATTACTGATTTCATTATTATTATTATTTCATTTAAAATTACTTTTCATAAGTATATTTTAAGTTTCATTTTTGATGTGTGTCTAGAGCACCCATTTGTATGAAGGTTCTATTTGTTCCATGGGTATCTTGGCACATCTATGTCTACATCCTCATATTTTCATTTTGGGTACCCAAGCTTGCTTGGGTCCTTGAGAGTTAGGACATATGGTTCCTTTTGGAACCCATATCTGTTTAATAGTAATAACCTTACCATTTGATTTAATTATACTAGAACGATAGGTAAAGTTGTTATTCCCACCCTTTTCATTTTTGAAATAAGTTATCTTATTTAATGGTTTGTTTGGTGAATTAATAACCTTTTTCTCTAGAGATTTATTGTTAAGTAAAGAAGTCAAGCCAAGTTTTGATTTATCATAAGTAACATATTGGCTTTCAAACATCATTTTTAATCATTCTGAACTTACGGTGAATTTGTTAATAAAAGATTTTAATTGGTTAATTTCTTTACTTAAGTTTTGATTTTCTTTAATTAAGCTATGATTTTTCTGAATCAATTCTTCTGAAAATGACCTTAAGCTTTCTTTTTCAGAATTTAGTTTCTTAAGATTTTTATTCTTTACAGTTAATTTTCTACATTCACTATACAAATCATGAAAAGCATTTAATAATTCATCATAAGAGAATTCTTCTTGAAAATCATTTGAGGTAAGAGTAGATTCAGATTTTACCTTGTCTTCTTGTGCCATAAAGCACAAGTTGGTAACCTCTTGTAGTTCCTTGGAGCTGATATCATCATTGTTGCTCCTAACTTCTATTTTCTTGCTAGACTCTTTCTTGGTCAAGGCTCTCTTCCTTTTTACCTCTTTCTTCCTTTCTTCTTGCTTCCTCTTCTTCTTTGTCTTTAGGAAGCTGATTTGCCTCGGAGTCGACTCGGACCTTATTGGAGTCGACTCGGTGAACTTGAGAGTCGATTCTGAGATACTTGGAGTCGACTCGACTGAGGGAGATTCAACACCCTTTTCTGCAGTCTCATTGTTAGTATATAATTGAAGCACATGTGAGCTAGTCTGAGATTTATCATAAACATTTTCTAAAGTATCCCAGATCTCCTTAGCAGATAAGCATGCAGAAATTTCATTAAAATTTGTTTCTTTAATAGCACAGTATAATATGTTCATAGCATTAGCATTCAACTGTGCTAAGTCCTTTTCATTAAAAGTTTGAGAGAGTGTGTGAAGGTCATTTATTATGATTTTCCATAAGTAATAGTTTTGTGATTGAATAAAAACGCGCATGCGTATTTTCCAATGTGTATAGTTTAAGCCATTAAATAGTGGAGGTGTATCAATTGATTGTCCTTCTCCTAGAAAACTATCTATTTGAGTTGTCATGATCTTTGGCTCTAGTCGGTTAAGACTACAAATAATATTTGAGCACCTGCTCTGATACCACTTGTTGCCCAGTAGATACAACCCAAGAGGGGGGGTAAATTGGGTCTTTTAAAACTTTTAAACTACTTCTAGTACTTTTTGATTAATTATGCTAAGTTGTATATATGCGCAATGAAAGTTAAACTTAGCAACAGTTTGATGTATAGAATGTGACTTGATTAAATATGCTTGCAACTAAAGGATGTCCAGATAAGAGTTAAGCAAGCAGTTTATCTAAGTAAGTGAGTGTGTTAGTTAGACAATAAGCAGAAGCATTACAAACACAACAAACATATAGTGGTTCGGTGCACCCCAGCACCTACATCCACTCCCCAAGACTTCTTGGGAATTTCACTATAATCCTACAGATTACAGCCGGTTGTTTTACAAGCTCACAACCCAACTTGTTGTTTTACGAGGTCACAACGAACTCGGTCGGTTTTCCCAGGCTCACCGACTAGAACCTCCCCGATTGTTTTTCCGGGATCACAATCAAACCCTTACACGTTGGTTTTACCCTCGGCTCACCAACAAACCTATCACCGTTGGTTTTTCCCTTTGGCTCACCAACAAACCTTAACACCGTTGGTTTTTCTTTGGCTCACCAACAAACCTTAACCCCTTGATTCAATCCCTTGATTGAATCAAGTTACAAGATATAAACAAATAGAGTAAAGAGAAGCCCTCAAACGAGTTTTGAAGATGGAGGAGCTCGGCTTCTTCTTTACTTGATCCTCCTCTGATTTGGCATGAAGTAGAGGATCCCCGAGGCAGCACACGGATGGAGAGGAAGCTTTCGGATTCACTTGGATGCTCTTCTTCTCTCTATTTCGTTTTGGATGGCCCTTTTGTGCTTATGGGAGATTTTCTTTGTAATCTCTTTGAGATCTCTTTCCTAGATGATCTCTCCCACTTCCATGAGTTCTCCCCTAGCTCTCTTCTTGTTTTTATAGCTTTAGATGGCGTGGAAACAAGAATATAGCCGTTAGAGACAAGAAAAAGAGCCGTTGGACACAGTCTGCATTTCCTGACAATGTTACCGTTGGGATCGGAGTCGACTCGCGCGATCAGGAGTCGGCTCGCCTGTTGCAGGAGTCGGCTCGTGTTTTACCGGAGACGACTCGGCCACTGTTCCAAATTTGAATTAATGTGCTTGCCTCGACTGGGAGTCGACTCGTCTTAACCTGGAGTCGACTCGCCAACTTCTGGAGCTGACTTGGCAATTTCGGAGTCGGCTCATCCACTGAAGTCCGTGGATCCAATTTTGAATTTTGTCCTCTCGAGTCGACTCGACTGTCCTGGGAGTCGACTCGAATCTCAGAGCCCGAACTCCCGATCCTCTGTCTTTTGGCTCGTCCAGTCTTGGAGTCGACTCGAACTTCCTTGGAGTCGACTCGGCTCTCAGTTTGCGAAACACAGCCTTCTGCCATCTTGGTGTAGCGCTGTCTTGGAGTCGACTCGAGCTGTCTGGGAGTCGACTCGAATCTCAGAGGCAGTAACTTGGTTTTCTGTCTGTTGATGGTCGCGGAGTCTCGGAGTCGACTCGTGCAATGCGGGAGTCGACTCGAATCTCAGAGTCCCAAAAATGCTCTCTGACTTTTTCCTTGTGTTCCGCTGAGAGTCGACTCTTGCTTTCTTTGGAGTCGACCTACCAACCATCGGAGTCGACTCGCGTTCCACTGGAGTCGACTCGAATCTCAGACCCGAAAACTGCTCTCTGACTTTTCTGCCTGTGACTCCTAGGAGTCGACTCATACTTCCCCGGAGTCGACTCGGTAAACATTGGAGTCGACTCGAATTCCTCAGGAGTCGACTCGAAGACTATTCTTTTGAATTTTTTCTTTGATTTTACTCCTCCAATTTGAATCCTTTGAACTTTAAGCTTGGGCCAATAAATTGTAGCTTTCTTCCAACTTGAGAGCTTTGGAGGCCTTCTTGTGTTCTCCCAACTTGCTATGTTCCTTGCAAAATAAATATCTTTCTCCTTGCAACATAAACATTAGTATCTATACTTCAAGGTTTTGTGATCATCAAAATCAATCTTTGGGTCATCAAACTCACCAAGAGGTTTAGTAATACTAAGGGAGAAAGGGGACCAAATATTATCCTTCCAGATATATTTTCGTATCCGAATCTATTCGAATATGGTTAGAAATTTGAGCATCTGACTAATATCCATATCCAAATTCAAATTCGTCAAAAAAAAAGAATATAAATATGGATAGACAACTATCCAATCTATATATGAATATCCGAATTTATTTGTAACCTACTTAGTTTTATATAGCACTTATGAAGTTTTAAAAAATATATATAACTGCATTAATATATTATTAGCTTGTTTTGCCATCTAATTAGTTATTTGGTCATCAAAATGTACCTCTTGACAGAATTTATCCCAGCTTTTTGGCCCTTTTATCTTTTATTTTTCTTTGTACTTTATATTTGAGTTATTGCTTTATTCTTATGCTATTGATAATTATTTTTCCTTTTTGTAGATTAGTTTAACTCTTTGCTGATTTGTTTACTTTCTAAAAGAGTAGGCTAGATTATTGTAGATGAGCATATTGTTGATAATAATCATGCAGTAAATTAAAAAGTCATCGGAAACATTCAAAGAATCTGATAGAAAATCAATCAAGTTAAACAATGACTATTTAATGAGTGAACAGTCACTGCTACAATTAACATTGTAGTTTCTGTTTAACTATTGATTTAACTGGTGACTCATTTAATTAGTGCTGGCTTGCTTAACAATCATTCACTGATTAAGTATAGATCGAACCAGATCTGGCCTGCCCAATTGGCCCGACCCACATGCGGCATTTGCGCAAAGAAGATGAGCCAGTTGAGGAGGAAAATTTTCAGTCCAAGAGGATTCAAGTTGAGGAGAAGCCAGATGAGGAGGAAAATTTTCAGTCCAAAATGATACAGGTTGAGGAGGAGCAAGATAGTCCACTACTTAGTTAGTCTCTCGAACGACATGAAAAATAAAAAATACTACATCCTAGAACATAGCACTCTTATACTTCTCAATGTTGAGTGCATTGAAGAGTCATGCCCTCTTTGATCCACGGAATCATAGTGATTAAATCTCTATCTAGCACAATTCTATCACTTTGAACGTGGTCTATAGCACATCGAAGCCCGTACCAAGCTGCCATAACTTTTGCAATTGGGACGGATTTAGTGAACACTGGGATTGAGCCTGACCTTTAATTAGAGCACATCCTTCTTCATTTCTGTTGCTGGAAATTGGACCCGGGGCAATCTTCGGTCGAGAAGAGGGAGCAGCAGGTCCTCACAGGGGAGCGGCGATCCGTCGGCGAGCGGCGTCCTCCATCCGGGTGCCTGCAAACAAACCGGTGGCCGGGTTTTCCGGCGCCGGCCCTCCGACGCTCAAGTCAGAAGGGGGGCAAAGTGTATAAAGAGAAGAAGAACAGTGTTTGTAGAGTGTGGAATTTTCCCAACCCCCCTCTGAGGAGCAAAGGTCCCCTTTTATAGGAGGGTCGGTTTACCTGTGATGTGATGGAACGAGGCCATTGTACGGCTCGGCATGTTGCTCAGATCGACGCACGATCGTGTGAATTATTGCGTTGATGTCGGAGGTGAAGTCGTCGTACGACCCGAGCTGGCATGCAATCGGGCGAATTATTGCATTGGTGTCGGGAGTAAAGCCGAGATCGAAAACTTATCATAGCTGATTGGACTCCGCTAGACTGACTTGCCGTGGAGAGCTGTGAGTCCGTAGATAACAGGAGCCATGCGCATTAATTATGGAGTAAGCCGGAGATCCGCATTAATTGTGGAGTAAGCCGGAGATCCGCATTAATTGTGGAGTGAACTAGAGGTTTGTAGGGGTCGTGCGCAATAAATGCCGGGGCAATGGCAGGATATGGCCCTTGGCCGGACCTCGGAGGGGTATAGCCGTGGTAGGTGGCTGACAGGAGTAGACCTCGGGTGTCAGGAATTTTCCGGGTCAGGAGTTCTGAGGTCGGATGTTTCGAGATCGGACGTTCCGAGGTCGGACGTCGGCTTCGGCTATCCGGGGTTGGCGATTGTGCGACTTCTTAGGGGTACTTGCGTCGCTGGGGGGGGAAAAAATCTTATTCCCCCAACACTACCCCCCGACTTCCGAGTTCGAACAGCTTGCAGGCTCGGACGTGGGAAGTAAAGACTATCATTAGAGTTGGAGGAAATCTCATTCGCACCCTTATGCTTCTCGGAGCCTTTATGACGGGACCTGCGCCCTTTGGCGCTTCGAGGTCACTTTATTCAGCGAACTTATGATAGGGCTCGTATCTTTATGTTTTTCGAAACAGCTGTAACAGGAGTGGCGCCTCTTGGATCTCCGAGATCGCTTCGTGCGGCGAACCCATGATGAGGGTCCCCGAGCCCGACGAGGCGACGCCTCGATCTCGCGGTCGCGGCCCCCCGCTCATCAATGAGTATGCCGTTTCGTGCTTCAAAGTAGACACGCGGCATGATCTGAGGTCGGACGTTTCCGATATCGTATTAGCAGATCGTTGATCTCGGGAGGTGGAGGCTACATCAGTGCTCCACGTGTCCAGGAGCCTTATTAAATGAGGGGAGCGGGGGTGACGTCCGCTCGTTCTTCAAGGTGATTTGATCCTGCGGACCCATGATGAGGCCCCGGAATCCGATGGGACAACATTTCGATTTCGTACCCGATTTATTGATCCGGAGTGAATGTGGTGCCTCGGCTTCCGAGGTCGACACGTGGCGCGATCCGGTCGGGGGATGGGAACCGACCCTGTCGATCTGGGCCGTCAGGGGGGTCTAGCGCCAACTGGGAACCGACCCTTCCTCTAGCGCCAACTGTTGCTGGAAATTGGACCCGGGGGCGGCCGCAAACCGAGGAGGAGGAGCTCCGGTGGGAGAATCGGCGGACGGCGGTTCGTCGTCTGGCGGTGTCCTCCGGGGGGGCCTGTGAGCGAGAACGGTGGGCGGTGGATCGTCGGCGTGCGGCTCCTTCCGGGGGAACCTGCAAGAAGCCGGTGGCCGGGTTTTTTCGGCGCCGGCCCTCCGATGCCTAAGTCAGAGGGGGGCTTAATTTTGGAGAAGAGAGAGGGACTGTATGTGAAGTCCGAAAAATCCCCTTGGGAGGAAGAAGCCTCCTGCCCCCTTTTTAGAGGGAGAAGCTCCCCTTTTATAGGAAGAGTAGCAGGGTTACCTGTGATGTGACCGGGCGAATTAATGGGTTACCGCCACGATTGGACGTGGGCGTGTGAAGTAATGAGTTGCCGTGGATGGCCCGTTCCCATCATGGGAGGAGGTTGCGTGCAGCAAGAGCTTGCTTGTGGCGTGCAATGCAGTACATTCTTGGGAATGGTGAGGTGTTGACAGTCGTAGCAGGGTATGGTCCCTGATTGATATGTCGTGGCGTGGCCGGCAAGTAAAGCATGGTGCGGTAAGGCTGCTGCAGGGCATGGCCGCAGCATATAGACGATGAGGTCGGCCTTCTGAAGTCAGCTCAGCCTTCTGGTCTCGTTCTGCTGGTCTTAGCCTTCTGTGCTCGGCCTTCTGTGCTCGGCCTTCTGTGCTCGGCCTGCTGTGCTCGGCCTTCTGGTCTCGGCCTGCTGTGCTCGGCCTTCTGGTCTCGGCCTGCTGTGCTCGGCCTTCTGTGCTCGGCCTTCTGGTCTCGGCCTGCTGTGCTCGGCCTTCTGTGCTCGGCCTTCTGGTCTCGGCCTGCTGTGCTCGGCCTTCTGTCCTCGGCCTGCTGTGCTCGGCAGCCTTCTGAGCTCGGCTTGCATGAGCTCGGCTCGGCTTTCTGAGCTCGGCCTGCATGATGAGCTCGGCCTGCATGATGAGCTCGGCTCGGCCTTCTGAGCTCGGCCTGCATGATGAGCTCAGGCTTGTTGTCAGATTTGGGTGCTTTAATTGTACGAGTGGGGTGGTCTATTTTTTCCCCCAACACTACCCCCCGACTTCCGAGTTCGAGCAGCTTTTTGGCTCGGGCGAAGGAAGTAGTCTAGTCGTCGATCATCCTGTAACATAGCCAAATATATATGGAGATGTGCGTGCCAAGTAGGGTGTACCTCTCATGCAGTTGGAGTTAAGTGCTCCAGGTTGACTCAGCGGCCTTCTTTGGCCTTGTCTATTGACGATCAAGCCGAAATCGAGCCGAGCTCGATAGTCGATGGAGATCGAGCCGAGCTCGATTAGTCGATGGAGATCGAGCCGAGCTCGATTAGTCGATGGAGATCGAGCCGAGCTCGGATAGTCGATGGAGATCGAGCCGAGCTCGGATAGTCGATGGAGATCGAGCCGAGCTCGGATAGTCGATGGAGATCGAGTCGAGCTCGATTAGTCGATGGAGATCGAGCCGAGCTCGATTAGTCGATGGAGATCGAGCCGAGCTCGATTAGTCGATGTAACATGACGTTAATCCTTTAACTGGGGGATCCGAGCTTGGTCGGGAATCCGATCTTGGAGACATACGGGAGATGGACTTCATTCGTTGGCGATCGTGCGCCCTTATTCGGAGCGGGGCGACGTTGGAGATAGAGATACCCGTAGGTCATTTTTTGGATTCTCCAACCTGAAAATAGATAAAATATTGAAATTATTTGAAGCCAATGTGGCGTCCTGTACCTTTTGGAGATATTTTGATGGCTCCTGAGCTCCAAAGTCCCTCAGGACTTGGCTCAGCACCAGCCTTTTTTGGCTCAATTTTCTGGGAGGTGTTCTGCGCTCGGGCTTCTGAGCTCGCGCTTATGAGCTCAGCAGCCTTCTGGTCTCGGCCTTCTGAGCTCGGCCTGCATGAGCTCGGCCTGGATGAGACTGCTGCAGGTCGTGGCTGCAGCATGTGGATGACGAGCTCGGCCTTCTGAGCTCGGCTCGGCCTGCATGAGCTCGGCCTGGATGAGCTCGGCAGCCCTCTGTGCACGGCCGGGGCTTCGGCGATGGCGACGCTCTGAAGGAGAGCAACGTCACGAGCGCAGTCGTAAGGACTTACACCCATGAGGAGGGAGTACATAACTCTCCTTCTCCAGACCTCAGCTTTTATTTCTCTTTCCCTCCAACTCGTTGATGTGAGACTTGGGCTACTACTTCTCACTAGTTGCCCCCACGTACGTCGTTGTAGCGGGAGCCATGCCTGATTCGAGATGGCTCGGGAGAAAGTTTCTTCCTCTGCTTAACATGAACCCGTGGAGGCGGCACAGGAGGAGCCTCCACTTGTTGCAGGCTTTGGGCTGCAATGGCTAGCGCTTGGACTTGCTGCACTAGCGCGTCGAAGTGCTCGGGTTGGACTTGTGGAGCTTGATCTGCCGGAGGTCTTGGTGGTGGATTCTGGACTGAGCGCCCGGGGCTTGGAGCATGATGCCGGGAGGTATCAGAGACTCCTCTGCTCCTTAGTTTCATGGCCACAACTCGGGCCCTTCCTCTAGCGCCAACTGTTGCTGGAAATTGGACCCGGGGGCAATCTTCGGTCGAGGAGAGGGAACAGCAGGTCCTCACAGGGGAGCGGCGATCCGTCGGCGAGCGGCGTCCTCCGTCCGGGTGCCTGCAGACAAACCGGTGGCCGGGTTTTCCGGCGCCAGCCCTCCGACGCTCAAGTTAGAAGGGGGGCAAAGTGTATAAAGAGAAGAAGAACAGTGTTTGTAGAGTGTCGAATTTTCCCAACCCCCCTCTGAGGAGCAAAGGTCCCCTTTTATAGGAGGGTCGGTTTACCTGTGATGTGATGGGACGAGGCCATTGTACGGCTCGGCATGTTGCTCAAATCGGCGCACGATCGTGTGAATTATTGCGTTGATGTCGGAGGTGAAGTCGTCGTACGACCCGAGCTGGCACGCAATCGGGCGAATTATTGCATTGGTGTCGGGAGTAAGGCCGAGATCGGGAACTTATCATAGCTGATTGGACTCCACTAGGCTGACTTGCCGTGGAGAGCTGTGAGTCCATAGATAACAGGAGCCACGCGCATTAATTGTGGAGTAAGCCGGAGATCCGCATTAATTGTGGAGTAAGCCGGAGATCCGCATTAATTATGGAGTAAGCCGGAGATCCGCATTAATTGTGGAGTAAGCCGGAGATCCGCATTAATTGTGGAGTGAACTAGAGGTTTGTAGGGGTTGTGCGCAATAAATGCCAGGGCAATGGCAGGATATGGCCCTTGGCCGGACCTCGGAGGGGTATGGCCGTGGTAGGTGGCTGACAGGAGTAGACCTCGGGTGTCAGGAATTTTTCGGGTCGGGAGTTCTGAGGTCGGATGTTTCGAGGTCGGACGTTCCGAGGTCGGACGTCGGCTTCGGCTATCCGGGGTTGGCGATTGTGCGACTTTTTTGGGGTACTTGCGTCGCTGGGGGGGGGGAAATCTTATTCCCCCAACACGTCGGCTCGATTTCGGCTTGATCGTCAATAGACAAGGCCAAAGAAGGCCGCTGAGTCAAACTGGAGCACTTAACTCCAACTGCATGAGAGGTACACCCTACTTGGCACGCACATCTCCATATATATTTGGCTATGTTACAGGATGATCGACGACTAGACTACTTCCTTCGCCCGAGCCAAAAAGCTGCTCGAACTCGGAAGTCGGGGGGTAGTGTTGGGGAAAAAAATAGACCACCCCACTCGTACAATTAAAGCACCCAAATCTGACAACAAGCCTGAGCTCATCATGCAGGCCGAGCTTAGAAGGCCGAGCCGAGCTCATTATGCAGGCCGAGCTCATCATGCAGGCCGAGCTCAGAAAGCCGAGCCGAGCTCATGCCAGCCAAGCTCAGAAGGCTGCCGAGCACAGCAGGCCGAGGACAGAAGGCCGAGCACAGCAGGCCGAGACCAGAAGGCCGAGCACAGCAGGCCGAGACCAGAAGGCCGAGCACAGAAGGCCGAGCACAGCAGGCCGAGCACAGAAGGCCGAGCACAGCAGGCCGAGACCAGAAGGCCGAGCACAGAAGGCCGAGCACAGCAGGCCGAGACCAGAAGGCCGAGCACAGCAGGCCGAGCACAGAAGGCTAAGACTAGTAGGACGAGACCAGAAGGCTGAGCTGACCTCAGAAGGCCGACCTCGTCGTCTATATGCTGCGGCCATGCCCTGCAGCAGCCTTACCGCACCATGCTTTACTTGCCGGCCACGCCACGACATATCAATCAGGGACCATACCCTGCTACGACTATCAACACCTCACCATTCCCAAGAATGTACTGCACTGCACACCACAAGCAAGCTCTTGCTGCACGCAACCTCCTCCCATGATGGGAATGGGCCATCCACGGCAACTCATTACTTCACACGCCCACGTCCAATCGTGACGGTAACCCATTAATTCGCCCGGTCACATCACAGGTAACCCTGCTACTCTTCCTATAAAAGGGGAGCTTCTTCCTCTAAAAAGGGGGCAGGAGGCTTCTTCCTCCCAAGGAGATTTTTCGGACTTCACATACAGTCCCTCTCTCTTCTCCAAAATTAAGCCCCCCTCTGACTTAGGCATCGGAGGGCCGGCGCCGGAAAAGCCCGGCCACCGGCTTCTTGCAGGTTCTCCCGGAAGGAGCCGCACGCCGACGATCCACCGCCCACCGTTCTCGCTCACAGGCCCCCCCGGAGGACACCGCCAGACGACGAACCGCCGTCCGCCGATTCTCCCACCGGAGCTCCTCCTCCTCGGTTCGCGGCCGCCCCCGGGTCCAATTTCCAGCAACAATTTCAAATAACAAAACCAATGTCTCAACTGTTAGGATAATTGATCCATCAAAAATG
This sequence comes from Phoenix dactylifera, assembly GCF_051530095.1. Classification (NCBI taxonomy): domain Eukaryota; kingdom Viridiplantae; phylum Streptophyta; class Magnoliopsida; order Arecales; family Arecaceae; genus Phoenix; species Phoenix dactylifera. Next base: position 40,103,350 of record NC_143193.1, read on the forward strand.
GTCAGTTGTGGGGGCTTCCAAGAGGCTGCGCTAGTCTTAGGCTTGGCCTTTTTAACTTGACCTGGATTGAAAGAATACATATTAACTTATATCAAATAATGTTATAAATCTTTTTATATATTTCTATTTTTAATAAAATTAAAATAAAAAGTATAAAAATGAATAGGATAGGAACTCTAGGTCTCTTTTCCCGCTTCGCCTCTCTCTTAATACCACCCCATGCAAATTCGACATGTGCACAAGAAATGGGATGAAGAGGAAAGCAATGCCGCGTCTCCTAGGCCTCTTTTTGAAATTTCATTGCAATCTATATCTCAGATGACAGCTCAGTTGGTTTTTGGGTTCACAACCAAACCCAGTTGATTATTTCAGGTCAATCAACCAAAATCTTTACTGATTATTTTCTGCATTCACAATCAACCTTGTTGATTTTTCAGGCCAATCAACTAAAACCTACCCCGAGCCAATTCTAAGCTCAACACAATCTAATTATAGGTTTGGATGGACCTTTCCTCCAAGTTTCAAATTTGAAACTTATTACAATAAAGAATAGAAAGAATTAAAGCACAATAAGTATTGCTCTGAAATAAATACACAAGGTGTTCCCATGCATTTATACTCTTTGGAGAATGTTAGAATGCTCTTCTAGCTATTAGATAGTTAATAGAACCGTAGAGAGGAGAAAGAACCATTTAGATGCATGGAAAAACTAGCCGTTACAGTTATCAGGCGCAGAGGGGTCGACTCGCAGTTTTCTGAGATCGACTTGAGATTTTTAAGAGTCGACTTATGATCTTCATGAGTCAGCTCGAGCTTGCTTCTGTTTCTATTGCACTCTGTCTTTCGTCTGTGGCATTCTAGAGTCGGCTCTCTCAGTTCAAGGATTGAATCGAGATTTTTAAGAGTCGACTCATTGATTTCCGGGGTTGACACTTCAACAGACTATCTTTCGCTGCTTTCTATTTTTTCATTGTGTTTGTTCTCAGGTCAACTTGAGTATTTCTGGGGTCCAGTCGACTCGTGAGTTCCTTGGGTTGACTTGCCAATGCAGTAATTTCTTTGGCTCTCTATCTTTTTTTTGTTTCATTTTAGGGCCGACTCGTGCTAAGCTAGAGTCAGCTCAAGTTCTTCATGGGTCGACTCATTGATGTGATGAAATTATTGACTTTTCGTTTGTGTACTAAGATTGTTCTGGGGTTGACTGCAATTTGTTGGAGTCAGCTTGTGAAGGTGCATCAGTCAGCGACAGTGTTCCGGGGTCGACTCGTTACAGGCTTAGGGTCAATTCTTGAGGTAGCTTAGGATGAAATCTTCTGTGCTTGTTTGTGAGCTTCCAAAGAATATTTTATGGCCTTTTAGAGTTTGCTTCTTTGTTGACCCCCTAATGGATTTTGATGAATACAAAACACTAGAGTATAATTCCATTTATCTTAACAATTTACTTGAGAATTTTAGGTGATTAATTAAGAATATTGTTAAGAAATGTCTAGGCAAGTTCCCATAATTTTTATGAATTTATTGAAGAATTTTTTGAGTTGAAGAAAACAGATTAGGGACAGCCGACACGTCTCCGGTTTGTCCCAAAGACGTCTCTGGCACAAACAGGAAGAACTGGCACGTTTGGAGACGTCCCCGACACCTGGCGAGGCGTCTCGCAGGGTCGGAGTCGACTCTCTCAGTAGCGGAGTCGACTCTCTCAGTGGCGGCAGAAAGGCTGATTTCAAGAGATGCGCGCGAACCGTCTCCACAGGACGCGGAGTCGTCCCCGCAAGTAAAAAGCAGACTTCCCGAGTCGTCCCCGAGGTAGCGGAGTCGACTCTCTCAGGGTTTGCCAGAGGATGTCTTTTTCGGTGATAAGGCAGCGGAGACGTCCCCTGAAAGAGCGGAGTTGACTCTCTCAGAGAATTCCAGAAGACTTGTTTTTCGGAGATATAACGGCGGAGTCGTCCCCAAGGCAGCGGAGTCGTCCCCATGCAAAAAGTGCAAACAAGCCGAGACGTCCCCGTAAAGTGCCGAGGCGACCCTCTCAGAAAAACAGAAAAACAAGTATTCAAACGACTCATTTCCAGAGTCGTCCCCGTAAAGCGCCGAGTCGACCCCAAACATCGTCAAAAGTAAAATCTTACAGCCGAGACGTCTCGCGATGAAGCGGAGACGTCACCGGAGCACCTGGGACGCGACTGACAACTTTTGCAGGTTTGGTTTGAATTTCAAATCTCTTTAACTTTATCTCTAATGGCTATATTTGCTTTTTGGGCTATAAAAGGGAGCTCTTAAGTGCTTTCCAACAACTTCTCACCAACCCAACACAAGATCATTCAAGAGAGAAGAAAGAAAAAGAGGTTCAAGGGAGTCAGTGCATTCAAGTGAAGAAATCAAGTGCCTTCAATTTTTCCAACTGATTTCGTGCTCAACTACTCTCTTCCGTTCGGCATTCAAAGCTCACATTCAAGCCAACGCGATCCACATCGGAAGAACCACCATTTCCCACGCTTCCAACGGCTAAAAGGGTTCTTCCGGGTTTCATTGTTTATCAATGTTATATTTGCTTATTTAGAGCTTTCAAATCTTTTGTAAAACTTTTTCAATATTGTGCTTGTTCCAGTCAAGGAACTTGGAACAAGGGAAAGGCGTCCCAAGCCTAGGTGAAATTGGGGGTTATAGGGTTCGTTGTTAGCCCGGTGTAAAACAACGAGTTGGGTAGTGAACTCGCAAAACTACCATACTGTAATCTTGGATTATAGTGGAAATTCCCAAAGGTACTTTGGGGAGTGGATGTAGGAGCAGTGGAAGCTCCAAACCACTATAAAAGCTTGTGTTTGCGATTGTCTGTTTTCATACCTTTATTTTTACTTTAGCTCATACATTTGTGTGTTTTATTTTTAATTAGACAAAAAGTTTTAAAACACCCAATTCACCCCCCTCTTGGGTGACCATCTCTGGGCAACAAGTGGTATCAGAGCAGGTGCTCTATATATTTCTTGAAGACCTAACCGTCTTAGCTAAAGATCTAGATGGCAACACCCTTCAACAATGTTCCTGCTGAGGGGCAGACAACTAATAGACCTCCACTCTTCAATGGGACAAATTATACCTATTGGAAGACTAGGATGAGGATCTTTATTCAAGCACAAGATTATGCCTTGTGGAGGGTTATAGTTAAGGGACCACAAGAACCATTACACATGGTGAATGGCATTCAAGTTCCCAAACCTGAGGAGGATTGGGATGAGAATGATAATAGGATGGTTCAACTCAACTCTAGAGCCATGAACTCATTATTTTGTGCTCTAGATGTGAATGAGTTTAATAGAGTTTCAACCTGTACTTCCGCCAAGAAAATATGGGATAGACTTGAAGTTACCCACGAGGGTACAAATCAAGTCAAAGAATCTAAAGTGAACATTCTAGTTCACAAATATGAGCTATTTAAGATGGAACCTAATGAAACCATCACATGCATGTTTACACGCTTCACCGATATAATTAATGGTCTAAAGAGTTTGGGTAAATCTTATACTAATCCGGAACTTGTGAGTAAAATTCTCAGGTCTTTGCCGAAAGCATGGAAAGCAAAGGTCACGGCGATCGTAGAAGCCAAAGACCTCAACACTTTGGGACTAGAACAACTATTGGGCTCATTGATGACGCATGAGCTCACAATGAAGCAACATGAAGAAGAGTTGCCAAAGAAAAGGACAATCGCACTCAAGGCCACTTCGAGTGTGTGTGAAGAAGAAAGTAGTGAGAGCGAAGAAGAAAGTGAAGATGAGGATTTGGGTTTGATAGTGAGGAAGTTTAAGAAATTCATGAGAAGAAAGAAACCCTTCCCAAAGAAAAAGTTTGGAGGGAGAAATGATTGGAAAAAAGAAAAAGAAAAAGAAAGAGACCCAATCATATGCTATGATTGCAAAAGACCGGGACACATTCGTTCCGAATGCCCTCAACAAAAGAAGTACTTTGGGAAGAAGAAGAAGAAGGCATTAAAGGCAACTTGGGACGATAGTGACACATCCTCCTCCGAGGAAGAGAAGGAAGAGACCGCCAATTTGTGCTTCATGGCGTTCGAAGATGACGAGGTATGTCAAAACTCAACTATAAATTTTACTTTAGAAGAATTGTATGAAGCTTTTCAAGAACTTATGAGTGATTGTAGTATGTTAGGAGCAAAGAATAAAGAATTAAAAGCCTCCAATCTAAAACTAAAGGATGATATTAAAAATCTATTGATTGAGAAAGAGAGCGTTGAAAATGTTAACACCATTGATCTAGAAAATAAAAATTCAAAACTTAGCATTGAAAATGAAACGGCAAAAACACTAATTAAGGAATTAAATCTAAAAGTAAAATCCCTACTCGATAATAATACCTCACTTGCACAACATGTTGAATCCCTTAAAAAGGATAAGGAAGAACTAGTTAAAGAAAATTTGAATATTAAGAATGAGGTACATAAGTACAAACCAATTGTTGAAAAATTTACACAAAGCTCTGAAAAATTAAGTCTTATTCTTTCAAATCAAAGAGCTGTTTTTAATAAAGCCGGATTAGGATATAAAACTAACAAGCAACAACAGTATCTAAAGAATTTCTTTGTGAAAGCAAAAGATGTCAAAACTGAAAAACCTACATGCTTTCATTGTAGAAAAAGTGGACATAAAGCTTACTCTTGTATTCAAAGAAAGATCCAAACAAACAAGAGTACATTTTGTTGCTGGGGGTTCAAACCAAGAACGATTGGCACAGCGGTGTGAACGGGGTTCCCTTGGAATTGCTTCGGTTGCGCTCCGCCTTCCGCCGGAAAACCTGCAAGCAAGCCTCGCACCACCACCACCGGGGTAGTGGGGGCCCTCTGACGATCAAGTTAGGGAAGATCGAAGGAGAAGGAGAGGTAGCAGGTAAGATGATACTCTGGAAGATCTTGCTTACCCTCCCCCTTCCCCCCAGCCGCATATATATCAGGCTGGAGGGTTTTTTTAGGGATTGGTCATCGTGTGGCGCGATGGGGTTGCCACTGACATGGTCGTTACAGGGCGTCGTGGGGCAGCGCTGGGTACGGCTATGTCAGGGCGTAGTGGAGCTCCGCTTTGTACGGCTGTTACAGGGGATCGTGGAACAGCGCCGGATACGGTCGTTGCAGGGAGTAGTGGAGCAGGGGGCCGCGGCGTGCCTCAGGGGAACAGTCTGTTGTTGTCAGAGATTGCCGACTCGGGGTCGGATTGCTGGATCAAGGGGCAGCCGACTCGGGGTCGGGCTGCAGAGCCGAAGATATCCGACTCGGGGTCGGATCGCTCGATCAAGGGGCAGCCGACTCGGGGTCGGGCTGCGGAGCCGAAGATATCCGACCCGAGGTCGGATTGCTGGATCAAGGGGCAGCCGACTCGGGGTCGGGCTGCGGAGCCGAAGATATCCGACCCGAGGTCGGATTGCTGGATCAAGGGGCAGCCGTAGTCTTCCTGGGTGCGCGTGCCGGTCACGTGGGGCATGGTGGCTAAGTTCCCCCGTAACAGTAGCCCCCCACTTCCGAGCCTGGAACCAGGAGGGGAACGGGTGAAGGGAGTGACGCTTCGAGATTGCCGCCATCCCTCGGAAAGGCGCGCGCGCTTCGAGCTCCCCGCCTTCTTTATGGCGTATGGCGGTTGTCGCTGATCTGGCGGTCTGCGGATTTCGGCAGACATCCTTCCTTAATGGCGTCGATTCGCCTTTGGGGCGCGAACGAACCTTCGGCAGCCAGGCGTCCTCTGGCGTCACCGAGGCGTCACCCGCCTTTCCGCCTATTTAACTGGAGGCCCTCCCCCGTCCGCCTTTCTCTTCACAGGCATCCTCGAGTTTCTCCCTTGTGCTGCTGCCGTTGCCGTCGGACTGTTCGTTCGCTCCTCCTTTGACGCTCTTGGAGCCGTTCTTCCTTCCCTTCCGGTGAGTTGCCCCACTCTACAATTTAGGGCCCTCCGTACTTTCTCCTTTCATATTAGTGTACCCCAGTCGTTCCGGTCCCTTCTCCCCTCTTGACCCCGTCCTGACCGTAGATTCACTGGCCGTTAGGGATGGACGAAGTAAGAGCAGACCGCATTCAGTCGGAGCTGGTCTCCGAAGACCTAGATAGGTTCGTGGCCCGGTACCACCTTCCCGAAACCTGCAACGTTACGCTCCCGGGGCCCGAGGAGAGGATGTCCCATCCTCCTCCAGGGAAGGTCGCCATCAATGAGGACATCCTTCGGGCTGGGTTCCGCTTTCCCCTCTCGGACTTAGTCGTGCAGGTGCTTCGAGGTTTAAGAGTGGCGCCGACGCAACTGGTGCCAAACTCATGGCGTACCCTGACGGCCTTCCAGGTTCTCTGTCGCATGCACGAGGTTCCCGCCACCCTGAACGTCTTTTGGGAATGCTATGGCCTGAACGGCCACCCCCGGGACAGAGGGTGGTGGTGCTTTGCGGCGCGGCGAGGGTGCGGCCTCGTCAAGGAGGCTCCTTCCTCCATTCATGGCTGGAAGGAGCATTTCTTTTTCATCGACGTAGATCCCTCTTGGGGAATCGGGACAACCTGGGAGACGCCGATGAAGTCCCCGATCGGCCTATCGAGGTTGTCGAGGGAGGAGTCCGATGGCGTCGCCGTCTTGAGGGGGTTGGTTGCCGAGGGCCGGCTCCCCCCGGTGGCTAGCCTTATTTCCGAGGATGCCTTGGTGAACGTCGGTCTGAGCTCGGTCCCCGCCGACCGTGAGCCCGCCACCACTTCTTCTTTTTTAGCTCTTTTCTCCTCTTTCCTTTCTTCTTTCCATCGGTTTCTCAGTCTCTAACCATCTCGCCCTTTTTGCAGAAATCGACGACGTCATGCAGTCGGACAAGGCAATGGCTGTTAGTAGGGCGTCCCTACTGGAAGCGGTCCGGAGGAAGAAACGGACTCCTCCGAGCGGGGTCCCACCGGCGAAGAAGCCCCGCCAGCAGGCGACTCCGACGCCGACAGACGGGTCCGGGCCCACCGATCAGGGGGACGCCGCGGGCTCGGACCGACAGTTGACGCCGTATCAGCCCTCCGGTGATGAGACTATCGTTTTTCCGGAGGTGTCATCCGGGCGCGCCCGAGGCGGCCGGGTCGGACGTAGTCGGTCCCCAGCCCGACCTTCGACTCGGTCGGCTTCAGATGATACGAGAAGGAGGGGCGCGCCGAGGCCCCGGCCGAGCGGGACCCTGTCGATCTCTGGCGCGGCCCCTGCCCCGCGCACGGTCGGCATGACTCTCTCCCAAGCGATGGGTAAGGATAAGGCTGCAGAACCACCGTCCGGCTCCGGGGCGAAGTCGGGGTCGGCCTTCACTTTCGCCGGCGCCCGAAACCTCGTCGAGACGGTGCTGCTGGAGAGGGACCGTAGGCAGGTCCGGCAGATGAGCATCCCTGAAGTCGGAGCTGCCAGCTGCGTCTGTCTCATGTCGGTGAGTGTTCTTTTGGTCGCTTTCGTCGTTTATAGGCTCTGTTGGTTCCCGTCTGACGCTCTCATTTTTTCTATCTCTTAGCTCGCCCAGTACATGATCCGCCTGGAGGAGAGCCACGAGGAACAGGCGAGGTTTCTGGCGAGGACCGAGAGCCGACTGAAAGCTGTAGAGGAGGGAGGCCAGGCTGCGGCGGGGAGGACGACCAGGGACCTCGAAACGAGGCTCCAGGTGGCCGAAGAGCGGGCACTCGGCTTCGCCGTCCTCGAGAGGCAACTGTTGGATGCTCAGGAGCAACTCAAGGTTGCCTCGGGTCTCGAAAGCGAGATCAGGAAGGCGGAGGAGCGGGCCGAAAAGCAGTCCCGGAAGGCTGCCGACTTCCGGGAGAGGTGGGAGAAGGCCCAGTAGTCGGCCGACAACGCCCGCAACCGAACCCGATCTCTTGAAGCCAAGCTGGCCGAATTGGAGTCGGCCTTGGAGGGGACTCGTGCGAGCAACCAGGAGCTTCATTCGCGCCTGGAGGAGGCTGAGGCTGCTCGCGTCGCTGCCGAGGCGAGGCACATGGAGGCTCAGGCCGATCTGCTGAGGGTCTCCTCCGAGGCGGACGACCGGATTGTGGCGAAGGTCATGGAAGCGAAAGCTCAGATTACGGAGCGAGCGGAGGCGGCGCTGGCCGAGAAGAGCGCGGGAATCGGGCGTCAGGCGGTACAGGCCTATCGTCAGTCCGCCGAGTTCATCCGTGACATGTCGGACGCGGGGTCTGACTCCTTTGCCTTAGGCTTCGATGAAGGCCTGGCAAGGGTGTCCGCTAAATACCCCGGAATTGACCTGAGTGGGGTCTCCCTCCTCGACTCCCCTCCGATGCCATGGCCTGCCGATTCACCAACCGTCTCCCTACCCTTCGCGGACGTGCTCGCCGTTCCCGACCCAGGGGTTCCTCCAAGCTGACTCTCTGTACTTTTCTTTGTTCTTTTCTTTGTATGTTGGCGTTTTGCCATGTTGTATGGGTCTCGGCCCTGATGCAACGAAAGTTAATGCAAACAAAGTGTTTCCTCATTTCACTTTCGTCCTTCCTCTTTTTAACTCTTGGTAGCGTCTCGCCGACTCCTGACTCTTGAAGTTCCTCCGGCGCTAGGCCAGGCATCCGAGGGTTAGGCCTCAGGGAATTCTTCCGGCGCTAGGCCAGGCATCCGAGGGTTAGGCCTCAGAAAATTCTTCCGGCGCTAGGCCAGGCATCCGAGGGTTAGGCCTCAGGAAATTCTTCCGGCGCTAGGCCAGGCATCCGAGGGTTAGGCCTCAGGAAATTCTTCCGCTGGTCGGCCAAGGCTGGCGCAAGCCGAGGCGACCGGTCGGGGCTTCAGGCTAGTCTGCTCCCGGGATGATCATCGGGTTAGCCTGGCATCCGAGGGCCGAGCCTCGGGGAATTTCGCTCGTTGGTCGGCCAAGGCTGGCGCAAGCCGAGGCGACCGGTCGGGGCTTCAGGCTAGTCTGCTCCCGGGATGATCATCGGGTTAGCCTTGTTGGCGTCCGACCGCACCGGAACCCACTCACACCGGCACTGCCCACCAACGTCGGAAAACAAAGAGAGAATAACTCTCTCGCTACCTCGACACCGGACTCAAGGATCACCGCTTCGCTTATCCCTACGAAGGGCAAAAGATTACCCCGTGATATCAATAGGGTAAAACACTTGAGCACCGCAGCGGATTATCAAACCAAAGGAAGAAGAAATAGGAAGAAGATAGCAAAGCAAACACAAAGATGTAACGAGGTTCGGCTACAAATAGCCTACGTCCTCCACCGCTCCAAATCTCAACTAGGATGAATAGATTACAGAGATGGCACACACCCGAACGATCACACGAGATCGCTCTACAAGAGATTCACACAGAATTCTCTTTGCACAAGAAGTAGGATCCCAATCCTCTTCTTCTCTAGAACCCTAGCCTCACAAACAAGAGTCTCTCTCAAATATACGGCCAATCGCTATACCCTAGGGCTCTCATGAGTCCTATATATAGTCTCAAGACCTTCAGATGATCATAGCCGTCGAAACGCCAACAAAACATCAAAAGAAAACTCATCCGTATGATTTCCGCGAGCTCGAGTCGACTCGGCTTTAGTTCGAGTCGACTCGGGCACGTCTGGACAACTTCCAGTATGACTGGCACGATCTCGAGTCGACTCGACTGTGGCTCGAGTCGACTCGACGATGCTTCGAGTCGACTCGACTGTAGCTCGAGTCGACTCTGACAGTCCAGACAGAAACATGGTTTTTCGGCCTTTCTTCTCCCGGGTCGACTCGATGGACCTCGAGTCGACTCGACTGTTCCCGAGTCGACTCGACTGAAGCTCGAGTCGACTCCGACAGTCCGCCAGACAGAAAACTATGCAGAATTGATTTTTCTTCAATTCTCTTCATCACCAAAGGTCTCCACATACCCCAACAATCTCCCACTTGGAGACCTTAGGTATATCCTCTTGTTACTTGGCTCTCCTCTGTGCTCCCACTGAAACTGAATCATCCTAGTGAAATAGGTACGATGCCTCCTCAACGTCTTCAAGCATGAAGACCAGCAGAAGCTGAACAACTCCTCAGCTTCTCCACCGTGACGACCTTCGTCAGCATATCTGCAGGATTCTGACTTGTATGAATCTTCTCCAACTTGACGAGTCCCTGCTCGAGCAATGACCTCACGAAGTGGTACCGTATGTCAATATGCTTCGTCCTCGAATGGAAAGCTGAATTCTTCGCCAGATGAATTGCACTTTGACTATCTGAATATAACATGCAATCCTTCTGCTCCTTCCCAAGCTCCTTCATCAAGCCTTGAAGCCATATTAGTTCCTTGCACACCTCTGTGGCTGCCACATACTCCGCCTCCGTAGTCGACAATGCAACAACTGGTTGCAACCTGGAAATCCAACTGACGGCTCCACTGCCCAAGGTGAACAAGTACCCTGTCGTGCTTCTCCTGCCGTCCAAGTCCCCTGCCATGTCTGAGTCCACAAAGCCCTGTAACTGGATCTCAGAACCTCCATAGCACAATGACATGTGCTCCGTGCCCTTCAGATACCTCAGTATCCATTTGACCGCGCGCCAATGCTCCAAGCCTGGGCAGCTCATAAAGCGACTCACAACTCCCACTGCTTGAGCAATGTCTGGTCTTGTACATACCATAGCATACATCAAGCTCCCCACCGCCGATGCATACGGGATTTTTGACATATTGAGCTCCTCCACCCGCGTCTTCGGACTTTGCCCTTTGGAAAGCTTTAAGTGGGCACCCAACGGTGTGCCAACAGGTTTGGCACCCTCCATGCAGAATCTCCTGAGTACTCGGCTGATGTACTCCGCCTGAGATAGTCTGAGGATATGTTTAGACCTATCTCTGCTGATCCGCATTCCAAGGATCTGTTTCGCTGCTCCTAGATCCTTCATTGCAAATTTTCTTGACAGCTTCAGCTTCAATTTTGCAATCTCATGCATGCTAGCTCCTGCAACTAACATGTCATCAACATACAATAGCAAGATAATGTAAGATGTACCGAAGTCCCGGAAGTAGCAACAGTGATCCTCCTGACATCTCCTGTATCCTATCTTAAGCATGTAGCTATCGAACTTGAGATACCATTGCCTGGGTGCTTGTTTCAAACCATAGAGGCTTTTCTTTAATTTGCAAACCAAGTCACCCGTGCCAGCTGCAATGTATCCCTCCGGCTGCTGCATATATATCTCCTCATCGAGATCTCCGTGGAGAAAAGCCGTCTTCACATCAAGCTGCTCTAAGTGAAGATCCTCTTCTGCCACCATGCTCAGCACCGCCCGAATAGAACTCATCTTGACTACAGGAGAAAAGATCTCCGTGAAGTCGATACCTGCTCTCTGCTGAAACCCTTTTACAACCAGCCTGGCCTTGTATCGCTTCTTCCCATTCTGCTCTTCCTTCAGCCTGTAAACCCATTTGTTTGACAGTGCTTTCTTCCCCTTGGGCAGATCCACCAAATCCCACGTTTGATTCTGCTCCAATGACTTCATCTCATCATCCATGGCCAACTCCCACTCCTTCCTGGTATCAACCTCCAATGCCTCCGTGAAGCATTCAGGTTCGCCATTATCTGTGAGCAGCAAATAACTAAGAGTCCCATCATACCTTTGAGGAGGCTTCCCATGAGTACTACGAGTGGACCTTCTTAGTTGTGGAGGGGGTGCCAATACTTCAGGTTCTTGCTCTGACTGAGTCTTCTGACCAGAATTTGTAGACTCCTCTTCAGGATCCACAAAATACGGCTCAACAGGTTTTGTTTCTGATTCAGTGCTCTGCTGCATTTTCTCATTGAATACCACATCATTACTACGAATGATCTTCCTGTGTTCGGGATCCCAAAACCGATACCCAAACTGTTGACCTCCGTATCCAACGAAAATGCACTTCTTTGATTTGGCGTCTAGTTTGCTTCTTTGACTGGAATCAACATGGACATAACTGGTACAACCGAATACTCGTAAGTGCACCAAATCAATCTTCTTTGCTGTCCATGCTTCCTCAGGAATCCCAAATTCAAGTTTCTTTGATGGCCCTCTGTTGATCAAATAGGCAGCAGTGTTAACTGCTTCCGCCCAAAACTGCTGTGGCAATCCAGCATGTATCCTCATACTCCTGGCACGCTCATTAATTGTTCTGTTCATCCTTTCAGCAACTCCATTTTGTTGTGGTGTCCCTGGAACTGTCCTCTGCCTGACGATCCCAGCCTCTGCACAGTAGTCCTCAAACTCCCTGCTACAATACTCACCACCGTTGTCTGATCTCAGGCATTTTAACCTCCTTCCTGTCTCGAGTTCTACCATTGCCTGCCATCTCCTGAAGACCCCAAATACCTCTGACTTGTGCTTCAAGAAGAACACCCAAAGCTTCCTGGTAGCATCATCAATAAAAGTAACATAGTACTGAGATCCACCAATGGAAGAAACCGGTGCAGGCCCCCACACGTCCGTGTGCACGAGATCTAGCTTTTCTTGCTTCCGAGGTTTACCTTCTTTGTTGAATGAAACACGCTTCTGCTTTTCGAGAATACAATCCTCACAGAAGTCCATCTCAACACTCCTGAGATCCTGCAGCTTTCCCAACTGGTGCATCACCTCCAGTCCCTGATAACTCATGTGCCCAAGTCTGCAATGCCATAACTTGGCGTCCACATCTGCTGCAGCAACTCCAATAGAGTTTTCTGTGCCATTGGCGACATAAAGTGTCCCAATCTTCTTGCCACTAGCCACCGTCAACGAACCTCTGGATACCTTCCACTGATCAGCTGTGAAAGTAGTCTTGTACCCTTTGCTCGCCAACTGTCCAACAGAGATCAGATTCCTCTGCAGTTGAGGCACGTGCCGTACGTCCTCAAGCTCAAGTGAAGATCCAGAAATCAACTTCACTTCCGCGCTTTCCCTTCCTTGTATAGTGCAAGGCTCTCCATCCCCTAGGTAGACTTTGCCGAAGTCTCCCTTCTCATATCCTCCAAGAAGCTTCCATTGGGATGTAGCATGGAAGGACGCGCCCGAGTCTATCACCCATGACTCGTCACCGGTAGATAAAGATAGAACGAGGGCATCCATGTCACCGTATTCAGCAAGATTTGCCAGATCCTTGCTGACTCCTTCGGTGTGGTCGCCTTGCTTCCCTTTAGGAGATTTGCAGTCCCTCCTAAAGTGCCCCATCTTCCCGCAGTTCCAGCACTTCGCTCCCTTGTTCTGAGGTGCTCGAGACCTGCTGGATCTCGACTTCGAGTCGCTTCGAAATCGACCGTCCTTCTTTTGTCTTCCCCGGTCAGAGGTGTTTAGTGCACTTCCAGACGACTCCGCAGCTCCAGAAGATTTCCTTCTTGCTTCTTCACTCAGAAGCACTCCCACAACGTCATCAAAGATCAACTTCTCCGTTGCCGAAGAGTTGCTCACCGCCACCACCAGGCCCTCCCAGTTATCAGGTAATCCGGAGAGAATTAACAATGCCCGAATCTCATCGTCAAAACTAATCTCCACTGACTCCAACTGGGCCGTGAGTCCATTGAACTCGTTGAGGTATTCTGCTACGCTGCCGCCATTTTTCATACGAAGATTAAACAACCTCTTCATGAGAAATACCTTGTTTGATGCTGAGGGTTTCTCGTACATCCGCGACAATGTTGCCATCAACTCCATCGTCGTCTTCTCGTTTTTGATGTTGAATGCCACTTGGGATGCAAGTGACAATCTTATGGTGCCGAGCGTCTTCCGATCGAGGACCTCCCAGTCTTCATCGGACATCTTCTCTGGTTTCTTTGCTCTACCTCCAAGAGGTAAATAGAGATCCTTCTGGTAAAGGTAATCCTCTATTTGCATCTTCCAAAACCCGAAGTTCGTTCCATTGAACTTCTCAATTCGCAACTTCCCTTCATCCGCCATTGCAGAAAACCAATAGCTCTGATACCAATTGTTGGCGTCCGACCGCACCGGAACCCACTCACACCGGCACTGCCCACCAACGTCGGAAAACAAAGAGAGAATAACTCTCTCGCTCCCTCGACACCGGACTCAAGGATCACCGCTTTGCTTATCCCTACGAAGGGCAAAAGATTACCCCGTGATATCAATAGGGTAAAACACTTGAGCACCGCAGCGGATTATCAAACCAAAGGAAGAAGAAATAGGAAGAAGATAGCAAAGCAAACACAAAGATGTAACGAGGTTCGGCTACAAATAGCCTACGTCCTCCACCGCTCCAAATCTCAACTAGGATGAATAGATTACAGAGATGGCACACACCCGAACGATCACACGAGATCGCTCTACAAGAGATTCACACAGAATTTCCTTTGCACAAGAAGTAGGATCCCAATCCTCTTCTTCTCTAGAACCCTAGCCTCACAAACAAGAGTCTCTCTCAAATATACGGCCAATCGCTATACCCTAGGGCTCTCATGAGTCCTATATATAGTCTCAAGACCTTCAGATGATCATAGCCGTCGAAACGCCAACAAAACATCAAAAGAAAACTCATCCGTATGATTTCCGCGAGCTCGAGTCGACTCGGCTTTAGTTCGAGTCGACTCAGGCACGTCTGGACAACTTCCAGTATGACTAGCACGATCTCGAGTCGACTCGACTGTGGCTCGAGTCGACTCGACGATGCTTCGAGTCGACTCGACTGTAGCTCGAGTCGACTCTGACAGTCCAGACAGAAACATGGTTTTTCGGCCTTTCTTCTCCCGGGTCGACTCGATGGACCTCGAGTCGACTCGACTGTTCCCGAGTCGACTCGACTGAAGCTCGAGTCGACTCCGACAGTCCGCCAGACAGAAAACTATGCAGAATTGATTTTTCTTCAATTCTCTTCATCACCAAAGGTCTCCACATACCCCAACAAGCCTGGCATCCGAGGGCCGAGCCTCGGGGAATTCCGCTCGTTGGTCGGCCAAGGCTGGCGCACGCCGAGGCGACCGGTCGGGGCTTCAGGCTAGTTTGCTCCCGGGATGATCATCGGGTTAGCCTGGCATCCGAGGGCCGAGCCTCGGGGAATTCCGCTCGTTGGTCGGCCAAGGCTGGCGCAAGCCGAGGCGACCGGTCGGGGCTTCAGGCTAGTCTGCT
The DNA here is from genome assembly GCF_051530095.1 of Phoenix dactylifera. Taxonomy (NCBI): domain Eukaryota; kingdom Viridiplantae; phylum Streptophyta; class Magnoliopsida; order Arecales; family Arecaceae; genus Phoenix; species Phoenix dactylifera. The sequence goes on from NC_143193.1 coordinate 40,118,387, forward strand.
CCCGGGATGATTATCGGGTTAGCCTGGCATCCGAGGGCCGAGCCTCGGGGAATTCCGCTCGTTGGTCGGCCAAGGCTGGCGCAAGCCGAGGCGACCGGTCGGGGCTTCAGGCTAGTCTGCTCCCGGGATGATCATCAGGTTAGCCTGGCATCCGAGGGCCGAGCCTCGGAGAATTCCGCTCGTTGGTCGGCCAAGGCTGGCGCAAGCCGAGGCGACCGGTCGGGGCTTCAGGCTAGTCTGCTCCCGGGATGATCATCGGGTTAGCCTGGCATCCGAGGGCCGAGCCTCGGGGAATTCCGCTCGTTGGTCGGCCAAGGCTGGCGCAAGCCGAGGCGACCGATCGGGGCTTCAGGCTAGTCTGCTCTCGGGATGATCATCGGGTTAGCCTGGCATCCGAGGGCCGAGCCTCGGGGAATTCCGCTCGTTGGCCACGCGCCTGTCACTTGCCGCTCGACGGGGTTTCTCCGTGGCCAGCTGCGATCGTGTTTCTCCTCCTCTCGAAGCGTCGCCTGGGGAACACCAGAAGGCCATTAAATGCTAATTAAGGCGTTACCTGGGAAATCGGACCGGCCAGTTGCTGCTTGCGAGGAGTGCCAGTTAAGCGGCCGCGATACGCGCGTTCTTCGAGGCGGATGCGGCCTGGGCGCGTGCGGAGATACGTGGGCCGCGGGATACACGCCGTCCGGAGTGTCCTGCACGAAGAATGCAATTAAGGAGAACGACGCTTAGGAGATCGTGGGGGGATAAACCTCGAGAGCCGAAACGGCTCCGGATTCGATGTGCCCGCATTTATTGGAGCCACCCGCATCGGAACGACCGGGGGGCCACAGTTTGGCTATAAATATAAGCGCAGGTGCGGTGGAGCCTGCCAAGCCGGAGCTGTTCAGGTTGCCATGGATCGTGGACCTCCTCTCCGGCGCATGGCTGGGAAATCCCTGCCGGAGGAACGGGAGGCGCGCCCCTCGCGACTTCCACCAACTAGCCGTTTCATCTGGGATCAACGGGAAGATTCTCCCCGGTGGAACTCCGCTCTAGGCGTTTCATCCGGGATCACATCCCCCCTCTTTTCAGTCCCACCTCCCCATGGAGCTCTGCGCTAGACGCTTCATCCGGGATCACGCCTCCTCGCGCTCTTCTCCCTTATATTCCTTTCCTCCCCTTCTCCTGGGGAGGACCGGAATATCCCTTGGAGGTGGCGTTCCTCTAGAAGCAGTGTGAACTTCTTCTTCGTCCGCGCCGGCTCTTCGTCTTTTGCGTGAGGCGTCGATGGCGCCTCCGGGGGGAAGCACCCACGGCCAGTGGGATTGCAGCTGCTTCGGGCGGAGGGTTCGGGATCCCAGATCTTCAGCTCCACGGAGTCCCCACCTCTTCCTTAGTTTCTTTACTCCCCAATCCCCCTCTGGGAATTCTTTGTAATCACACGAACACGCCATTGTAACCAGGAATTATTGAAATGAAAAGAACTATATATTTTTTTTGAACTGTCTTTCTGGCTTTGTCTTTCTACTGGTAATACACCCGCAGGTTAGCGGAATTCCAGCTCCTTAGAATTTCTCGACCATCTAGTGCCTCCAACTGGTAGGAGCCAGGTCGGTTTACCCAGCGAACCCTATACGGGCCTTCCCAATTTGGCGCCAGCTTCCCACCTTCCGCGGGTTGAGATGCTTTGGCCCGCCTTAGCACCAGATCTCCGATTCTGAAAAGTTTTGGTCGGACCTTGGAGTTATAATATCGGGCCACCCTCCGCTGATACATCGCCATCCGGACCTGCGCCATTTTCCTCGCTTCTTCCAAGAGGTCCAGGTTCCCTCGGAGCTGCTCCGAATTGGCCTCGGGTCGGTGCGCGGCCACCCGGGGCGAGGGGAGTCCGAGCTCCACGGGGACGACCGCTTCCGTGCCATAGGTTAGGCCGAAAGGCGTCTCCCCGGTAGAGGTCCGATGCGTGGTCCGATACGCCCAAAGGACGTTCTCGAGTTCTTCGACCCAAGCTTGCCTCGTCCGACCGATTCGCGCCTTAATTCCTTGGAGGATTGTCCGATTTGTCACCTCGGCCTCACCGTTGGTTTGGGGATGCGACACAGATGTGAACCGATGCTCGATCCCGAACTCCTCGCAGAAGTCACGGAAATGCTTGTTGTCGAACTGTCGACCATTATCCGAGATGAGGACCCGGGGTACCCCAAATCGGACAATGATGTTTTTCTTCACGAACTTCTGGACTTGCGCCTCCGTGATAGTGGCCAGCGGCTCTGCCTCCACCCACTTGGTGAAGTAGTCGATTGCAACAATCAAGAATTTCCGCTGGGCGGAAGCGACGGGGAATGGTCCGAGGATATCCATTCCCCACTGTGCGAAGGGCCAGGGTACGGTGATTGGTGCCAAGGGGACAGAAGGGACTCTCTGGACGTTGGCGTGGCGCTGGCAGGCGTCGCATTTCCGTACATGATCCTTTGAGTCCTCCAACAAGGTAGGCCAATAATAGCCTTGCCTCATGATCTTGTGCGCCAAGGACCTAGCCCCCGAGTGCGATCCGCAGACGCCCTCGTGGACTTCGCCGAGGATGTAGGCCGCCTCCAAGGGGCGGAGGCACCTTAAGAGGGGGGCGGTGAACGAGGTCCGATACAGCCTCCCTTCATAGAGTACGTAGTGGGCGGACTTCCTGACAAGTCGCCGAGCTTGATCTTCGTCTTCAGGGAGGATCCCTTCGGCGAGGTAGGCGACGAGCGGGTCCATCCAAGATGGCTCCGGATCAATCGCCATCACCGCCCCAGCCTCGCCGATGCTCGGGGCATCCAGGGTCTCCAGGTAGATTGCCCTCGACAGGTTGTGCGCCTCTGCGCCCACCAAGCGGGACAACCTGTCGGCCCTGGCATTTTCGCTTCTGGGGACCTGCTGGAGGTCGACGCTGCCGAGGTCGGGAATGAGTGCTTGCACCTTCCGGACGTAGTTCTGCATGGTCGGGCTTCGGGCCTCGAACTCCCCACGGACCTGCCCGACCACCAGCTGGGAGTCGGTGAAGACCTTCAAACGCCGGATGCCGAGCTCCCCGATGAGTTTGAGTCCCGCGACTAGGGCCTCGTACTCCGCCTCGTTGTTGGTCACTGGAAATCCAAACCTCAAGGCATACTCGGCTATCACTCCATCAAGACTGGTAAGGACCAGCCCGGCCCCTCCACCCTCGGGGTTCGACGACCCAACGATGTGAAGCGTCCAGGTCGGGAGGTCGAGGCTGGGCGTTTCCGGCGGTCTAGGTTCCGCCACCTGCACCGTGCACTCAGCGAGGAAGTCCGCGAGCACCTGGGCCTTGATGGCGGGTCGAGGCTGGTAGCGGATGTCGAACTCACCGAGTTCTACTGCCCACTTCACCAGCCGTCCCGCATTCTCGGGGTTGCTGAGGATCTGTCGTAGTGGTTGATCAGTTAAGAGAGTGACAGAATGGGCCTGGAAATAGGGGCGGAGCCTCCTGGTCGCGGTCAGCAGCGCGAAGGCGATCTTTTCAGCCTTCGTATACCGCGCCTCGGCATCCCGTAGGACCCGGCTGATGTAGTACACGGGCTTCTGGAGCTTTGCCTCTTCTCGAACCAGCACCGCACTGACCGCGGTTGGGGAGACCGCCAGATAGAGGTAGAGCATCTCCCCTTCTTGCGGCTTGGACAGCAGGGGAGGAGACGCCAGGTATTCCTTGAGCTGGTCGAATGCTGCATGACATTCGGCCGTCCAGAGGAAGTCTTTCGGGCGTTTTAACACCTTGAAGAATGGTTGGCAGCGTTCGGCCGATTTTGCCACAAATCGTCCGAGCGCGGCGACTCTTCCAACGAGCTCCTGAACCTCCTTCACTTTGGTCGGAGGGGACATACCTTAGATGGCCTTGATTTTGTCCGGGTTGGCTTCGATACCCCGCTGGTTGACAATGAAACCGAGGAACCTCCCGGCCGAAGCGCCAAAGGCGCACTTCGCTGGGTTCAGCTTCATGCGAAACTTCCGCAAGGTGGTGAAAGTCTCCTCCAGATCCACGATGTGCTGGTCTGCCTGGCGGCTCTTCACCAGCATATCGTCCACGTACACCTCCATGTTCCGGCCGATTTGCTCTTTGAAGATTTTGTTGACGAGGCGCTGGTAATTGGCGCCAGCATTCTTCAGACCGAAGGGCATTACCTTGTAGCAGTACAGCCCCCGGTCTGTTATAAAGGCAGTTTTCTCCTCGTCCTGTGGGGCCATCATTATCTGGTTGTAACCGGAGAAGGCGTCCATGAAAGACAGCAGCTGATGTCCGGAAGTCGCGTCGACCAGTTGGTCTATCCGCGGAAGCGGAAAGCTATCCTTAGGGCACGCCTTGTTCAGGTCGGTATAGTCGACGCACATCCTCCACTTCCCGCTCGCCTTCCGGACAAGTACGACATTTGCCAGCCACTCGGGGTAACTCACCTCCCTTATGAATCCTGCCTCCAAGAGTTTGTCTACCTCCTGGTCGACCACCCGGATCCGATCCGGGGCACAGTGTCTCTTCTTCTGCTTCACTGGCCGGTGGGTCGGGTCGACGTTGAGGGCGTGAGAGATGACCTCCGGGTCGATCCCAGGTACATCGGCCGCCGACCAGGCAAATACATCGGCATTGGCTCGGAGGAATTCCACCAACCGGGCCCGAGCTCCCGGGTCGAGATTGGCGCCGACCCGGACCGCCCGGTCCCGGCGGCCTTCCTCGAGGGGAACTTCGACCACACCCTCGGCCGGCTCCCCCTGCCGCAAGGCCACCTCGTCTCTGGCATCAAGGGACTCGACGCTTAGGGCTTCTGCGGGCTTCTTCCCTTTGAGGGTCGCTAAGAAACATTGCCGTGCGGTCGGTTGGTCACCTCGGACCTCCCCGATCCCGACCGTCGTGGGGAATCGCATGAGCAAGTGGTACGTGGAGACCACCGCATGAAGGGCGTTCAGCCCGGGTCGTCCGAGGATAGCGTTGTAAGCCGAGGGAACACGGACGACCAAGAATCCGAGTCGCACCGTGGCTTCTGCGGGTGCGACGCCCGCAGTCACAGGCATCTCAACGACACCTTCCACCGGGACAGCGTCACCGGTGAATCCTATGAGGGGGGTGGACATTTTGTGCAACAATTGTCTGGACAAGCCCAGCTTTTGGAAGGCCTCGTAAAACAAGATATCAGCTGAGCTTCCACTATCCACAAGAACACGCCTTACATCATAGTTTGCCATGGTGAGGGAGATCACCATGGCGTCATCGTGGGGGGTCTGAACCCCCTTTACATCCTCATCACAAAAAGTGATTACATTGCCGACCCTCTGCCTCTTTGCGACGGCCGCCCCTGACGCCTCCGTCGAGCCCCCTGCGTTCCTCACGGGCCGGGGGCAGCCCCCAGTGATAGTGTGGATCACGCCCGCAACGGGTCGATTCTGCTCCCGAGGCCCCGGAGGAGCCGGGTCGGCCGGACGCGGGTCTGCGGGGGGACGTCGGTCGCTCACATATCGACCGAGACGCCCCCGGCGGATGAGAGCCTCGATCTCGTCCCGAAGCTGGAAGCAGTCTTCTGTGTCGTGGCCGTGGTCTCGGTGGTACTCACAGTACGCCCGGGAGGGCCTCTTTCCAGGGATCTTCCGCATCTGTCTCGGGGCCGGGAGGTCCTCCCGCCCCTTGATCTCCATAAGGATCTTGGCCCGGAGAGTCAGGAGAGGGGTGTACCGGTTGAAACGTCGGGGCGGAGAACGAGGGCGTGGGGCGCCGTGGTTCTTCGCCGGCGACGGGCTTCTGCGCCGACGCTGGGGCGTCGGGCTCCTCCTCTGGCGTGCCTCTTTCCGCCTTTTCTTCCCAAGCTTTGGAGGGATCTCGGCGGCCTCCTTGCTCCGGTGGGCGGCCGCCTCCTCGGCGTCCGCATACTGGTTCGCCCGGGACAACAGCTCTGGGAAGCTGCGCGGCAGGCGTTTGTCCAGGGAGAAGGTGAGTCTGCCCTTCCGGAAGCCACGCTTCAGGGCTGAAAGAGCTACCTCCTGACTCAGGCTCCGGACCTCCAGCGTAGTCCTGTTGAAGCGGGTAAGATAATCCCGCAGGCTTTCTCCCTCGTTTTGCCGGACATCAAAGAGGGAGTCGGAGACCAGTCGCCGCCGGCTACTGACGGCGAAATGAGTGACGAAGAGGCGAGTGAACCGGTCGAAGGACCGGATTGAGTCAGCCTCCAGCCCGGTGAACCACGCCCTCGCCGGGCCACGGAGGGTTGCCGGGAAAGCCTTGCAGAGAAGGGGATCTGATGCTCCGTGGAGGAGCATAAGGGTCCTGAAACTCTCGACGTGATCCCGCGGGTCCGCCGCCCCGTCATAAGGCTCGATCGCCGGCATTTTGAACCCCGACGGATTCGGGGTCCGCAGGATCCTCGAGGCAAGCGCCGGCTGGGAGGAGATCTCTAAGTCGGCGAAGGGATCTTTGGAATGGCCCTTCAGGACCTGGAGTTGTCGGTGGAGATCGTCCACCCGCCGGTCCAGGAAGCGCGACCGGTGGGTGGGAGACAAGGAGCGGCGAGAGGGGGACCGACTGGAGCGCGGGTTCCTCGAGGACTGGGGGGTCTGGGAATGCGCCCGGGCCCGCCTCTCGGACCCCGCGCAGCTCCGGTGGGAAGGTCCCGGCAGAATGGAGCGTGCTCGAGAATCCTCCTTGCGCCGGCGCTCCTCCCCATGGGAGAGGAAGGAGCGCGGGTTGAGGAGGACAGGCGAACGCTCAGGCAGCGGCGGCTCCTGAGCCCGCTGCGGCGCCCGGGACATCGCACCCTGCAGATTCTGCACCGCCTCCGCGAGGGTGCGAACCTGCTGGGTTAGCTGGTCGAACTGGGCGGCTTCGACCGTCTGAACGGGCGGTGGGGAGGTGGAGTGTTGCTGAGAGTGTGTTGGAGATGCAGCGACCTTCCGGCCAGAGGCGCGAGAGGCCCCGCGACCGGAAGCATTGGAAGCTCCACGACCACCTCGCCGTGCCATTACGATCGCTCTGAGATCCAGGTGCCCTTCCTCTAGCGCCAACTGTTGCTGGGGGTTCAAACCAAGAACGATTGGCACAGTGGTGTGAACGGGGTTCCCTTGGAATTGCTTCGGTTGCGCTCCGCCTTCCGCCAGAAAACCTGCAAGCAAGCCTCGCACCACCACCGGGGTAGTGGGGGCCCTCCGACGATCAAGTTAGGGAAGATCGAAGGAGAAGGAGAGGTAGCAGGTAAGATGATACTCTGGAAGATCTTGCTTACCCTCCCCCTTCCCCCCAGCCGCATATATATCAGGCTGGGGGGTTTTTTTGGGGATTGGTCATCGTGTGGCGCGATGGGGTTGCCACTGACATGGTCGTTACAGGGCGTCGTGGGGCAGCGCTGGGTATGGCTATGTCAGGGCGTAGTGGAGCTCCGCTTTGTACGGCTGTTACAGGGGATCGTGGAACAGCGCCGGATACGACCGTTGTAGGGAGTAGTGGAGCAGGAGGCCGCGGCGTGCCTCAGGGGAACAGTCTGTTGTTGTCAGAGATTGCCGACTCGGGGTCGGATTGCTGGATCAAGGGGCAGCCGACTCGGGGTCGGGCTGCGGAGCCGAAGATATCCGACTCGGGGTCGGATCGCTGGATCAAGGGGCAGCCGACTCGGGGTCGGGCTGCGGAGCCGAAGATATCCGACCCGAGGTCGGATTGCTGGATCAAGGGGCAGCCGACTCGGGGTCGGGCTGCGGAGCCGAAGATATCCGACCCGAGGTCGGATTGCTGGATCAAGGGGCAGCCGTAGTCTTCCTGGGCGCGCATGCCGGTCATATGGGGCATGGTGGCTAAGTTCCCCCGTAACACATTTGTAAAAGCTAAAAACATAACTAAAGTATGGGTGCCTAAGGGAACCAACTACACTAACCACGAAGGACCCAAGAAAACTTGGGTACCTAAGAGCTTCACATAATCATTTTGCAGGTATGCCTTGCAGCCGAGAATAAAAAGAGAATGTGGTATCTTGATAGTGGTTGCTCAAGGCATATGACCGGTGACAAGAGTCTCTTCGTCACCTTGAAATCAAAAGAAGGAGGAGTAGTCACATTTGGAGACAATGCAAAAGGTCAAATCATTGGTGTTGGTAAAATCTCCATATCACCCTCCTCATTTATTGACAATGTATTGTTAGTTAATGGACTAAAACATAATTTATTAAGTATTAGTCAATTTTGTGACAAAAGTTTTAAAGTGTCATTTGAATCTTCACTATGCATAATTAGTAGTCCAGTTGACAATGAGATCATACTTACGGGACATAGGCATGGAAATGTTTACATGGTAGATCTTGATGATCTCACCATGAAGGATGGCCAATGTCTTGTAGCCATGGATCCCAAAGTTAATGAGACTAGTTGGTTATGGCATCATAGGTTAGGGCATGCTAGCATGGATTTAATTTCTAAATTGATTACAAAAGATCTAGTCAAAGGACTACCAAAAATAGACTTTGAAAAGAACAAAATTTGTGCTGCATGCCAATTAGGAAAACAAACAAGAAGTTCTTTCAAGTCTAAGAACATAGTCTCAACATCAAAACCCCTAGAACTAATTCACATGGATTTGTTTGGACCCACTAGAACTGCTAGTCTAGGGGGTAAGAAATTTGGTCTTGTAATTGTTGATGATTTTTCACGTTTTACATGGGTTTCATTTCTTGCACATAAAGATGAGTCCTTTTCCGCTTTTATCAAGTTTCATAATAGAGTTTCAAATGAACTCAATCTTAAACTAAAAGCAATTAGGAGTGATCATGGTACCGAGTTTGAAAATCAGTACTTTGAAAAGTTTTGTGACGAAAATGGTATCAATCACAATTTCTCGGCACCTAGGACACCCCAACAAAATGGGGTGGTAGAAAGGAAGAATCGCACACTAGCAGATATGGCTCGTACCATGTTGTGCGAATCGGATCTACCAAAGTACTTTTGGGCTGAAGCAATAAATACTTCATGTCATATTTTAAACCGTGCTTTAGTTAGATCCATCTTAAAGAAAACACCTTATGAGTTGATAAAAAGTAAGAAACCAAACATAAGCTATTTTCATGTTTTCGGTTGTCGATGCTTTATTTTAAACAATGGAAAGGACAATCTAAGCAAATTTAGTGCTAAATCAGATGAGGGGATCTTCTTAGGTTATTCCTCATCTAGTAGAGCATACAGGGTCTTCAACAAGAGAACTCTCATTGTTGAAGAATCCATTCATGTTGTTTTTGATGAAACTAATGGAGATTCTTCTAGAAAAGAAGAAGATAGTGATGCAGGTATACTTGAAGACAGAATGAAGGAATTCTCCATACAAGACAAGCAACTTGAAGATGAAGTCAAAGAAGATACAATTCAGCAAGATGAAGAAGATCAACTCCAAGCAAGAAATCAAGATCTTCCTAAGGAATGGAGGTATGCACATGGTCATTCAAGGGATCTAATCCTTGGTGATCCTTCGCAAGGGATAAGGACAAGATCCTCTCTAAGAAATACTAGTAATTATCTTGCTTTCGTTTCACAAATAGAGCCTAAATCACTAGAAGAAGCCGAAAAAGATGATAATTGGATGAATGCTATGCAAGAGGAATTAAACCAATTTGAAAGAAATGAAGTTTGGACTCTAATAAAAAGACCCCCTAATGTTTCAATTATAGGCACCAAATGGGTATATAGAAATAAACGAGATGAAGATGGAATAGTAATAAGAAACAAAGCTAGGCTAGTGGCCAAAGGATATAATCAGGAGAAAGGAATAGATTTTGATGAAACTTTTGCTCCTGTTGCTAGGTTAGAGGCTATTAGACTACTTTTGGCATATGCATGCTTCATGGATTTTAAACTCTATCAAATGGATGTAAAAAGTGCATTTTTAAATGATTATATAATGGAGGAAGTTTATGTAGGACAACCTCCAGGGTTTGAAAACCACTTACATCCAGATTACGTTTATAAATTGCATAAAGCATTGTATGGACTTAAGCAAGCCCCTAGAGCATGGTATGAAAGATTAAGTAATTTCCTAATTGAAAATAAATTTAAGAGAGGAAATGTAGACAAAACCCTCTTCATTAAAAGAAAAGAAAATGACTTATTGCTTGTACAAATTTATGTGGATGATATAATTTTTGGTGCTACTAATGATAGCCTTTGTCAAGAGTTTGCCAAGCTTATGCAGGGAGAATTTGAAATGAGCATGATGGGTGAGCTTAACTTCTTCCTTGGGCTACAAATAAAACAATCAGAGGAAGGCATCTTCATCAGTCAGTCCAAATATATCAAGGAAATGTTGGAAAAATTCAAGATGAAGAATGCAAAGGAAATCAGCACACCCATGGGCTCAAGTTGCAAGCTTGACAAAGATGAAAAAGGTAAAAGTATAGACTGCAAATTGTACAGAGGTATGATAGGCTCTTTACTTTATCTTACTGCTAGTAGACCAGATATATTATTCAGTGTTTGTATGTGTGCTAGATACCAAGCATGTCCTAAGGAATCACACCTGCAAGCTGTTAAAAGAATTTTTAGATATCTAGTAGGGACATCTAATGTAGGCTTATGGTATTCTAAATAATCTGACATAAATTTAATTGCTTATTCCGATGCTGATTTTGCCGGGTGCAAACTCGACAGAAAAAGCACAAGTGGCACATGTCAATTCTTGGGTGCTAATTTGATTTCTTGGTTTAGCAAGAAACAAAATTCAGTTGCCTTGTCCACAGCTGATGCTGAGTACATTGCAGCTGGAAGCTGTTGTGCCCAAGTTCTTTGGATTAAGCAACAACTTGAAGACCTCGGTATCAAAATGGATAATATACCAATTAAATGTGATAATACAAGTGCAATTAATTTAACAAAAAATCCTGTCCAACACTCTAAATCAAAGCACATAGAGATTAGGCATCACTTTATTAGGGATCATGTGCTGAAAAATGATGTGATGATTGAATATGTATGTACTGAAAATCAATTGGCCGATATCTTTACAAAGCCCCTTTGTAAAGATAGGTTCAACTTCTTAAGGAATGCTTTGAGCTTGTATGATCCTAGCAAATAAATTCAATTTGTATTGCAATGCTTGGCTACACAAACTAGTAATCCACCTCAAGGTCCATAAGTGAAAGCATGAATCCATCTAAGCTAAATGACGAACTGTTTGACTTTCCGGAGGATGGTTACCCTCCCTTGGACTCTTCATGGAGATATTTTCAGAGCCTATTTCATAGGTATTCGAAATTTGGTCAAACATTCCTCATTTCAATATTAATTATTCAAAAATCATTATCAAACTTTTATAGGATGTATTATTAAGGGGGAGGATCACAAACAAACTCACTCTGTATTCACCAAAAGAAATCATGTTGATTAATGTGGTTAAATAAAATAAATTGGGAAAAGGTTACAAATCAGTCTGAAATTTTTCAGTGCCGGAGACGTCTCTGGCAAATCGCAGAGACGTCCCCCCGGCGAGACGTCTCGCATCAGTCGCGGAGACGTCTTGGGGACCGAACGAGGGTTTTTAAAATAGGTCGAAACAGCTCGAGCCGACCCGAGCTATCCCTTTCATCCCCGACAAAAACAAAAACCCTAGCCTCCATTTTCTCTCCAACACAAACCCTAGCCTCTTTCTCCTCATTTCCCTAGGTTTTCCATTCAATGGCACCTAAAAGAGCTAGGAGGACTGGTGGGAGGCATCCTAGGGCAGCGACCGACGGTGAGGAACGGAGGGAAGAGCCTTCCGTGCCGTCTCCTTCGGTTGCTCCACCAACCGCGACCATTTCCTGTGCGAATCGCACAGTAACCACTGGAAGGTACATAGATTTTCATTTTCTAGATAGTGAGGGGTTCTCTATTGGAGAGAGACTCCGTGCCCAAGGTTGGGAACACCTTTGTACCCTCAATACATCGACCTACCCAGGCCTAGTTAGAGAACTATTTAGCAATATGGCCTTAGGGGACTTAGGGTACACTGCACATGTCCGGGAGACGTTGGTAGAGATTAATGAAGATGTCCTATCTAGCATTTTGCAAATCCCTAAGGACGGTGAGGCTCCTACCTCACATCCCCAAAGGAAAATAGCCCTAAACTTGCTTTTAGGACGAGAGGACTGCGGCCCTCTTGATGTAGTGAACTCACAAGACCTAAATGCCGAGATGAGACTACTTTTGAGTATTGTCAACCGGGTCTTGTTTCCAAAAACCGGTCGCTTCGATTTTGTTTCGGAGCGAGACCTAGTTATCATGCACCACATCCTACTAGGGATTCCCCTAAACCTCCCTAGACTTATGTTGAACTACATTGCTACATGTCATAGGTATTCTAGGTTTAGCATACCTTATGGGATGATCCTTACCCTACTCTTCAAACATTTCAAAGCAACCCATTCCAGAAAATGAACCTGCAAAACCCTTGAGAAACACCGACTATTATAATGAGAGCACAATGCGAAGAATGGAGTTTCACAAGGTAGATGGGTCATGGGTCAAGGTACCAAAGAGAAAAGCTCAAACCCTAGAGCCTGAGATCCCACTTCAGGAGCCTGACCACCACTCTCCTCCACATAGCCACATGGACTTTCCTGATGTACCCTCCAGCTCAGCTGGACCTTCCACATACATGCCACCACCTCCTCCAGTCAGTGGGCCCTACTCCCTATCAGAAGACCAGATGCGCACTTTAGCATCTGTAATTTGCCAGCAGATGAGGGAGGAGATGAGATCGATGATCTCTACTGAGTTGGCCCCCATCAGAGCCTCACATGAAGGGATTCTACAAGAGCTGAAGGAAATTAGAGCTCAGATAGAAGCTACAGCGCAAGAACTAGTTAGTGTGAATGCCACCCAAGCCTTCAGATCAATTGAGCTACAAGACAGCTTGAGGACCATTTCAAATAGCCTTCAAGAACTGACAAGCCCTGGAGGTAATGTGGGCACTGTGGTTGCCCAACTTCGAGGAAGAATTGAAAGGGCAAGCATTGAATTTGAAGCACTAGTGGCAGCCTTTCATCAGTCCCAGGAAGAGCAGATCAAAATATTATTAGATTCCATCAATGCATTTATAGATGCAGCTTGTAGGGCTTATGAGCAACGTCGCCGATGAGGGACATTTTGTAGACATCTAGGGTTCTTCTTTTGTAAACCCTAGGCTCATTTTGAAACACTTTTTGTATTAGAGATGAATACTTGTAATGATCTCCTCTTTTAACTTTGTAATGACTTCAAAGGTTTACAATGATATATGAATGACATACAATTTCTTTTGAAACCTTGTGTACATTTCTGACTCTGTGTATGTGACTCTATGATGTGCCTTAAAGATCTCATAACATACCTTAAGTGCTCAAATTTGACACAATTTATGAATGCATACAAAACAGGGGGAGCACAATTACTTTTACAAAGGTCTGAAATGAATTACTTTTACAGGGGGAGCACAACCTGAATATCAAAGGGGGAGTGAAATGAATTCTGAATTCATTAATAAAACAATAGATAGTGGGAGCATAACTTGAATATCTTTGAGTGATTCATTGTAATATGCTGAATTCCCCTAAGAATTGTGTTTTAAGTACCTACGTATAATTTGTCCCCTTCATTGTTGATGACAAAAAGGGGGAGTAGATATATAGAACTTATATATGGAGTAGAACCAATAGGGAATGCAAAATTGAAGAATATTGGCTTTAAGATAATTGCCCTTCTGGAAAAGAAAGGGGGAGTCAAAAAGAACTTAGCTTTCAATTATCTTTAGCATCAATATCTCATTTTAACTTGATTCAAATTCAGTTGATATGCTAAAATTGCTTAAGAGCTATTAAGATCAATCTTATGCATAAGGATAGAACTGAAAATTGACTATTTTGAATTATGCACACTGTATCTAGCTCTAATCAAAACATTATACTTGTACATCTGATCAAATACTGTGTATATGTTTAAATTTCAAATTTTGCATATACTCAGTGTTTTGTCATCATCAAAAAGGGGGAGATTGTTGACCCCCTAATGGATTTTGATGAATACAAAACACTAGAGTATAATTTCATTTATCTTAATAATTTACTTGAGAATTTTAGGTGATTAATTAAGAATATTGTTAAGAAATGTCTAGGCAAGTTCCCATAATTTTTATGAATTTATTGAAGAATTTTTTGAGTTGAAGAAAACAGATCAGGGACAGCCGAGACGTCTCCAGTTTGTCCCAGAGACGTCTCTGGCACAAACAGGAAGAACTGGCACGTTTGGAGACGTCCCCGGCACCTGGCGAGGCGTCTCGCAGGGTCGGAGTCGACTCTCTCAGTAGCGGAGTCGACTCTCTCAGTGGCGGCAGAAAGGCTGATTTCAAGAGATGCGCGCGAGCCGTCTCCACAGGACGCGGAGTCGTCCCCGCAAGTAAAAAGCAGACTTCCCGAGTCGTCCCCGAGGTAGCGGAGTCGACTCTCTCAGGGTTTTTCAGAGGATGTCTTTTTCGGTGATAAGGCAGCGGAGACGTCCCCAGAAAGAGCGGAGTCGACTCTCTCAGAGAATTCCAGAAGACTTGTTTTTCGGAGATATAACGGCGGAGTCGTCCCCAAGGCAGCGGAGTCGTCCTCATGCAAAAAGCGCAAACAAGCCGAGACGTCCCCGTAAAGTGCCGAGGCGACCCTCTCAGAAAAACAGAAAAACAAGTATTCAAACGGCTCATTTCCAGAGTCGTCCCCGAAAAGCGCCGAGTCGACCCCAAACATCGTCAAAAGTAAAATCTTACAGCCGAGACGTCTCGCGATGAAGCGGAGATGTCTCCGGAGCACCTGGGACGCGACTGACAACTTTTGCAGGTTTGGTTTGAATTTCAAATCTCTTTAACTTTATCTCTAACGGCTATATTTGCTTTTTGGGCTATAAAAGGGAGCTCTTAAGTGCTTTCCAACAACTTCTCACCAACCCAACACAAGATCATTCAAGAGAGAAGAAAGAAAAAGAGGTTCAAGGGAGTCAGTGCATTCAAGTGAAGAAATCAAGTGCCTTCAAGTTTTCCAACTGATTTCGTGCTCAACTACTCTCTCCCGTTCGGCATTCAAAGCTCACATTCAAGCCAACGCGATCCACATCGGAAGAACCACCATTTCCCACGCTTCCAACGGCTAAAAGGGTTCTTCCGGGTTTCATTGTTTATCAATGTTATATTTGCTTATTTAGAGCTTTCAAATCTTTTGTAAAACTTTTTCAATATTGTGCTTGTTCCAGTCAAGGGACTTGGAACAAGGAAAAGGCGTCCCAAGCCTAGGTGAAATTGGGGGTTATAGGGTTCGTTGTTAGCCCGGTGTAAAACAACGAGTTGGGTAGTGAACTCGCAAAACTACCGTACTGTAATCTTGGATTATAGTGGAAATTCCCAAAGGTGCTTTGGGGAGTGGATGTAGGAGCAGTGGAAGCTCCGAACCACTATAAAAGCTTGTGTTTGCGATTGTCTGTTTTCATACCTTTATTTTTACTTTAGCTCATACATTTGTGTGTTTTATTTTTAATTAGACAAAAAGTTTTAAAACACCCAATTCACCCCCCTCTTGGGTGACCATCTCTGGGCAACATTCTTGATGTAGGGCTTCAGATGGGTGATATTCTTTTGAGAGTGGCCAAAGGCTTTCTTCTTCTTTACTTTCTAAAATTTTATCACTTAAACTCAAAGCAAATGGATTAGTCAACTTTTAACTCAACTATTTTGCATCATCTAAATCAATCCTTTAGGTTCATCAACTACAATGACCACTATAAGGAGTACCAATGCCTCTATCCTCCTACCAGCAGTATATACATTTTCCATCATGTGTTGTTTGATGAAGGAGTTTATCCTTGCCAATTTCCATCTTCCTTGGACAAACTACTAGATCCTCAGGTGAGATTATTGAGTATAATAAATGGATAAATCCCTTAACTACTACTCACAATAATTATTCATCTTTGATTATTCATACTATTTCTAAAAACCACTTATCCAATAACCAAGTAACCATCACACATACTATTTTACGATTTCCGACCTCCAATGACTCCATTGGTGATGCCTTTGCCCTTATCTCCATACCAACATCTAGCTCTTTACTTGAAACTACAACGCAAGATGTAATAATTGTGTAGAGAATTTTTGGTTGCTCAGTGATGAGTCACCCATAACATTTGTCCTAAACCAAAGATTAAGCAATGATGATTGGTTGGGTTATTTCCTGAATGGCTTTTCAAATAAGTTAAGATATATAATACATTAGGTTTTTTATAATTTCGGTGGATATTTACATTGAATAATTAATCATCAGTTGTATCATGTTTTTTAGGTATCAATGATGATGGAGAGAAATTGTTCCGATAAATTAATAGTCATTGCTTGAGGTTCAAACAATATTGTCAACAGATATAATGAGTTTATTATCAATAATTTTTGATTTCATACTAAAGAGCGTGAGAAATAGTTATGGTGGAAGTAGATGGAAAATCTTATTATGGTGCCCTTACAAATATTTATAAGTTAGATTATTATAAAAATATTAAGGTAGTATTATTTTAATGTGATTGGGTAGATATAAACTCATCTAGAGGTTTGAGGCAAGACACAAATGGGTTCATATTTATAAATATTTAAAGGTTGATACATAATGGTGTGTTATTAAAGGATGACCCATTCATTTTTTCATATCAATCTCGACAAGTATTTTTTTGTGCAAGACTCAAAAGATAAAGAACGGCTTGTTATCATTAAAACTAAACCTAGGGACTTGTATGATATGAAAAAAGGGTTGGAACAAGAGGATGATGAGACTTATACTCACTGTATGCCTTATAATATTGTGCCAACTGATGAACTAAATACTATAATGAGTTTGGTTAGGACGGATGTTGAAGGAGAGAATAATAATGCTTGATATTGTCTTCTTTTATCATGTTCAGTTAATAAATATTATTTCTTATTAGCAATTCATTTAGTATTGATTTTTATTTAACTGATACTGATTTTTTTTTACACATACTAGATAACATCATGTGCCGAGAGAAACAATTCAGAGATATGGAGTTTCAATATTCTTAGGCTGGATCATTTTTTGATCAGTTCCTGCAGTCCCAGTAACCCTATGAGCCCCAGCAGCCCGATAAGCCCCAGCAGCATGAGCTCCAGTCCCAGCATGAGCCTCAGTCCCAGCATGAACCTCCTGCTGATTATCCAAGTGAGGAGATTATTATGGATGACTTATAGATCCAAAATAATTTAATTAAAATATTATATTTTAATTTCTATTATGATTTAAATATTTTATTATATTTGACTTTATTTTATTTAATGCATTTTTAATAGGTTTGAATATGGTTTTTCTTTTATGTATTTTTCATAGATGAATAGGGAAGAGTGAGGACAAGACAGAAATCCACTCAAGTAAGAGATGTGTGGCAGCTTTGTGAGGGTGAGAGGATCGTCATCCGATGCAACGAAATAGGGCAGCCCATTAATAGGGCTGGAAGTATATTAGCAAGCTTTCTAGGTTTAGTTGGGCAGAAAGGTCAGTTGTGTTCACTCATTTATGCAAATAGAAAAAATTTAAGAAAAAGTTGAAGATGGATTACAAAAGAGGGTATGATAGGGAAAGAAGTTGCTCGTAATTATCCTTCGATGTATACCCTCATTAGTGGATGGAGCTTTTTTACTACTGATTTTCTGAAAGAGGATAGATTGTGTATACTCTCTCAATACCTTATATTTTAATTATTATTAATATAGATTGCATATATACGCATCGAATATATTATATTATTTTTTTTTTTGGCAGACATATTTCGATATTGGTAAAGCTGCACGAGAATCTCAGGCAGTTTTTCACACATCAGGCTTTATGAGTATACTAGATGTAGAGATACATTCGTATGTTTCCTTGAAACTTTTTGTCATATTTCAAACTTCTTGTTATATTTATTTGTTTTTTATTGAAACACTTATGCTTCTTAATGAAACTATGAATTATGTATTGCGTACCATTTATCATGATACTTATGAGTCTTATTAAAACTCTCTGACTTCTTTACATCAAATTGAAACTTTAATCTTCATATTGAACTATCTATCATGTCTCATGTATCATATAATGTATATCATGATCCATATATTGTCTATCATATATCATGTATTGTGCATCGTATATTATATAACATATACTTTTTGTTGTAGATGCAAGAGCATGGGAGGGAGCCTAGTAAGGTGGAGTTCTACAAAATGACTCATATCCATCGAGATGACAACTTTGTTTGGAAGGAGTCAAGAAATATAGTCGTATGTATTGACAATCGATTTGTACAACAATTTATAATTTTATTTTTTAAAACATTAATATGTGACTTTTTTTCTTAAATATAGGAGAGAGCTACATCCCTTATTGCAAACACTGTTGGGGACTCATCATCATCTTAAGAGACTAGTCGCGTCAAAGCTCAGGTGTTCACCGAATTGATGGAATCGAAGCATTATGGTCGAGTGAGGGGTTATGGAGTTAGAGTTATCCCCACTCAATTATCTGGAGTGAGTAGATATACTCAGGATGCTAGACATAGTAGCAGCACTGTAGAGGTTCATACGCTGGAGGTAAAGATAGAGGAGATACAATCTTTGAGGGCTCAGGCTCGACTAGATTGCATCCTTGTTAACTACATCTATTTGAATATTTTACATAATTATCATGTATATTTTTGCATGAGCTTAATGATTTATAATACTTTGTGATTTTCATATTATCAACTTCTAAAGTTTCTATCTTTTTCTTATAGGTTTTTGATACTTCCAAAAGTCGTAGAGATGATGATGATGATGCCATGAACCCCTAATAACCCTTAGACTATTTTTTTAAGAATTTTATGTGTACATTTTTTATGTTTTTCGAAGCATAGAGTTGTAATAGACATTCAACATGTTTAACAATATAAATCTAATCATATTTGACAATATAAATATTTGCTATTTTTATATATGATACTTGTGTTATTATATGACTTCTGTTATATGTGTTTGGTGTATATTTTTGTGTATATATTTTTTAAAAATAATTAAGTAATTTTTTCAAAAAAATGGTTTATACTTATAATCAAAAGTGTCGTAAAATTATTTTTCTACGGCTGGACTTCCGACACTTATGCGGTGCTTTACAAAGCGTCGGAGATATTTCATGCGCACTTTTTGCATTAACAAATGGATTAAAAAAGTATCGGCAATTCCAAATATTCCTATAGTCACTACAGGAAAACCAATCTATGCTAGCTCAAAAGCGAGACAACATATTTGATTTTGCATCGTAATTTAGCATCAATAGGTAGATGCATCACATAATATATATATATATACACACACACACACATATGCATACATAAATATGATCTTTGTGATATGATGCATGCATCTATTTATTTATTTAGGTTTCCATCAGCTAACCTTATCTAATGGTGGAGCATCTATTTAGGTTTCCAAACAGGGGAAGGTTTCTATACATAACTTTTTCGACATTTCTGTATGTCCATCACTTCTCTGATCTTCTACATAGGGGTGGCAAAATATGACCCGACCCGCCAACCCGACCCGTGTTCGACCCGCCATAAACAAGTTTGGGTTTGGCCTAAACAGGTTCGGGTCGTAAACAGGTCGACCCGTTTAACCTGTTTATTAATTGGGTCGGATACGGGTTTTAGATGTCTGACCCGTTTAAACCGTTTAACCCGTTTAACTGTTGGGCAGGTTAAACAGGTCTAAACAGGTTAAACGGGTTCAACAGGTTAAATGGGTTAAACAGGTTAAACAGGTCTAAACAGGTTAAACGGGTCTAAACAGGTCTAAACAGGTCGGGTTGGGCAGGTTAAACAGGTTGGGTTGGACAGATTAAACAGGTCTAAACAGGTTAAACGGGTCAGGTTGGGCAAACAGGTTAAACAGGTCGGGTCGGGTTGGGTAAACAGGTTACCTGTTTATTAAACAGGTTAAACGGGTCGGGTCGGGTTATCTGTTTAATAAACAGGTCAGGTTCAGGTTTGTAATTCCTGATCCGTTTAATAAACAGGTCGGGTTCAGATTTATAGTTTTCTGACCCGACCTGTTTATGCCTGACCCGACCCGATTGCAACCCCTACTTCTACAGCATCTGATGCCTGTTTGGTTTGACATAAAGTAAGGTAAAGCGAATAATAAAAAAACAGAGCAAAAACATCAAAACATGATTTTTTTTTTTTTTTTTGGGATATCACAGTCGAACCATTCACCCTAATGATGTTGTTTGCTCCTTTGGGATCTCGCTAATCAAACGTTAAAGTGAAAAAAAAAAAATACCAACCTAAAAATTACACCCTCCTATTTAAGAGTTCCTATTGGCCCTTTTTCGGTAAAAAAGAAAAAGGAAAAGTGGAAACTGTCTGTGTGTGCGGAAACTGAACCATAAAGCAAAGAACAGAGAGGGATTCTTAGAATTTTTACACATAACCTGAATCAAGAAGTTTACACCCTGACAAAGAAAGTTCAACAATGTTTGAATAGTTCTCGGTCAGGATTGCCAAATCATTATTTGTCATCCATGGAGTTACCCACTCTAGCCTCAGTGACCTTAACATTGGCATGCTGGTCCAAAAGCTAAATGAAGTGAGTTCACCATAAAAACCCTAATCCAATCCCTTCTACGGATCCACAAAAACAAAAATCCAACAAAACATTTCTTCCCAAATGATCAAACACAAGAGGGATTCAATCAAACATACCAAGAAATTGATCAAACCGAACGCAAACAATGGAATCAAAAAAGGGGAAGAACAATCATACCTTCAAGGCTCTCTCGGTCGACGCCACAGAGGAGGGAGTAGGATAGGAGGTTGCGCCGCAAAGGAGGGAGGAGGAGAGAAGGTCACTTGGCGCCGGAGAGGAGAGAGAAGGACGGGACAAGGGTGGCGCCGGAGAGGAGGGAGGAGGAGGGAGAGGAGGGTCGGCTATTAGGGTTTGATATATCGATCGAGGATAGAGGAGGGGGGCGGACGTGGGTTTTGATGGGATTTCGGGTTTCAACGATGCGAATAAGCGCCGTCTTAGCCCAAGTCTACGACGATGCTAATAAATGTCGTATATTGCCGACGCTTTTAAAACGCGTCGGCTATTTTTGGCGCTATACGGAAAATTGCCGACGCTTGTAGAAAGCGTCGGCAAAAAAGCGTTGTTAAGACCCCTTTTTCCTATAGTGAGTGCGTTTTCAAGATTGTACTCAACATGGTTTGGCATCCTGCAACCATATAAAGACTAA
Source organism: Phoenix dactylifera (assembly GCF_051530095.1). Lineage (NCBI taxonomy): Eukaryota > Viridiplantae > Streptophyta > Magnoliopsida > Arecales > Arecaceae > Phoenix > Phoenix dactylifera. The sequence continues at coordinate 40,139,659 of NC_143193.1, forward strand.
AAACCTAAACTTTTGTAGTATTATAATGTCCACCCTATGAAACTATTATTAATTATTATAATAGTTATAATGGCTGATACTTGTCCCATAGAGCTACTTTTAAATTTTTGATATTAAAATGATTGCTAAAATAATAAATGGCTGTTATAATGGTGTCAAAACAGGAAATAACATGCATTACAGAAATAAAATGGTATTTTTTTAATTGCTCGTACAATCAATTTTGGAGATGATTTTGAAAAAATTAAAAGTTTAATAAAATATTATTTTATTGAAAAGATAGGACAAGAGAAAAAAAGCTGTTATTTGTGCTAAATGGTATCTTATAATGGTAAATAACGGGATCTAATGGAACATAACGGTGATGTTTTTTATGTTATTTATCTTAATTACGCAAACAAGAGTGCCCAAAACGTTAAAACATCTGTTATACTTTGTTTGACATTAGTCGTTTTTGCATTGGCTGTAACAAAGCTGGACTACTGGTATTGACTCAGATGTGATCATGAATAAACAAATATAAAAACATGCTTGCTATTTCTATATTTCTAACATGACCATTTATACTGCAACCTTTCTTTGTGAAGGTAAGATTTGATCAAGATTATCCATTAACCTACTCTTCCATTGTTTTCTGCCTTTCTAGAGAACCAAGCGAAAGTAGGCAAAAACATGAGCAAGCTTGCCTCTGCGGTCACTATTTTGATATATAGCATTGTGCCCACACGTAACCAGTTGACCGGCAGTAGTGGAGTGATAATATTATGTGGTGGATGTGGTGGTTTTGTTGATGCAATATCTCATCAAATAATTGCAAATGATGAAAACAAGACCAAAATATCATAGCATACAACGATAGCTCCATTGCCACCCACGGAAAGTGCGCACGGAAATGAAAGGAGGACACTTATCCCTTAGAATGTGCCCACAGCTCTTATCCCTTAGAACCCACTTACAGGCTTGCACCATCTTTCCATTTACGCTGACACTACTTAAAGGAGGGCTCAGCTATCATCTCCCTCATCTCTGCTAAAGGTTTTCCCAAGGTTTTGGAAAACATGGCTCCAAATTCCACCATTCTTTCTTCCCTCAAGCTAGCAATGATTCTGGTGCTCGCAGCCTGGATCTGCATGTGGATTCTCAGGCCAACGCAGTTGTGGAAGAAATCGTGGCACGTGGCGGAGGACCGGGCAAATGCCACAATCCTCGGGGACTATGGTGCTAATTTTATGTAGACTTGTCCAAAGCAGTTCAGCTATGTTTGAATTTGATCTATTTGTAAGGTCTAATGTTTATTTTAACCTGTTGTGCAGGTCTTAATGTGGTGGTCTTCTGTTTCCCAGTTTTAGCTGTGGCCACCCTTGGATACACCTACTTGCACCTGTGTGTTAGTAAGGGGAGACTAAGGTTTGCTTTCTCAGCTAGCTGCTATTGCTTATGAGCTCATTTACATTTCCTATTATTGTGTCGGTGATCGAATTATCTCAGCAGGCAGAGAATATCCTTGATGACCAACTTCTCAAGTCCACTTATTATTAGTCGTCCTGTAGGGATACTGTCAGGTCTTGAGCTTCTTTTCGCAGCTGTGTTTGTACTTTTCCTGGTATGGACCTATTACTCTAATGTCTCGGGCGACTTCAAGAAGATGCCACCATACAAGCCTCTGCAGTTGAATAGGTGATGTGATGATATACACAACAAGTGGATGATCACTGGATCAGTTGATGGTATTGTTTGTTTCATTCCATGATTATAGCTTCTTTTCTTTATCAGGTGGCAGCTGAAAATGATGCGCATGGGTGTTCGGATTGGTTCCCTAAGTGAGGCATGCCTTGCCCTCCTGCTTCTGCCAATTCTAAGAGGGATGGCAGTATTTAGGATAGTTGGAATTCAGTTTGAAGCTTCAGTTAGGTACCATATGTGGATCGGTAATGCGATGATACTGCTCTCGGTTTTACATGGCATCACTATCATGTCTGTGTGGGCAGTCAAGAGAAGTTTTTTAGAGGAGGTATGTGGCGACTTTTGTCTTTCAGACTTCCATTAGATTCTTTAACTTGAGATTTTCAGCAAAGGGGATACAGGTAAGATCAAGCACTAGGTTTTGAAAGTATTGCTGAATACTAAGAGCTGGTTCTCAGTAGCCAGGATTGCCCAAGGAATTCAAAGGCAATAGTAGCATGAAGGCTTGTCTAGCCCCATCTTACTAATTTAAAACTTCTCGTATGCCTTTTGAGCAGAAGATTATGCATTAAATGTACAATTTTTTTGACTTGGAAAATTTAGTTTTCCAGTTATTGTTTGCCACATGTTTTGCCAATGGTCCAAAATTGCTCATACACAAATTCTTTATACCCATATGCTGCATAGAATATTATCAGGCCTTTTTTTGCTAAATCCAAAGAAATGAAGGTTTACTTTCATCCATGGTTGCTCAAGTAAAGTGATGCTCCCCCCTCCATTGTAGACTGCGAAACTTCTCATCAAAAATTCTTGTAATGCGCCAAATGCTAATATAAGGCACGGGTTCGAACACATGAAACAAGAGAGCATATGATTAGTTAAACTTGAATTTGTGATCATATTGATGTCTTGTTTCCTGAACATATACAACTATATGAATTGAAATGGATTCTATGCTGAATTCGAAGCCACTAAAATTCCTACTTGGTACACGCACTGCATGGATCAGTATGTCAAATAAAGGAAAATTTTTCCCTGCTTTAAATATGTATCTTTATTATCACCTTTTAATTCATGCTTTACATGGCATAATTTGCTTTTCTCTATTGTTCCACCACTTCAAGGACAGATAACAAAATGGCAGAGAACAGGGCGTGTCTACATTGCAGGAGCAATTGCTCTGGTAACAGGAGTGATCATCTGGTTAACTTCACTTCCTCCAGTAAGAAGGAAGCAGTTTAAGCTTTTCTACCTAGCGCACCACTTATATATGGTTTTCATCCTGTTCTTCTTGCTGCATGCTGGAGCTGGGCATTTTTATTTGGTAATTGCTGGTGTTCTTCTATTTGCCCTCGACAAAATTCTACGTGTCATGCAGTCAAGGAGAGAAACATGTCTTATTTCTGCGTGCGTACTGCCATGCAAAGCAGTAGAACTCACTCTTCCAAAGCATCCAAGTAAGCCTGTGGCACAAATCCATACATCGCTGCACAGACTTCTTTTTGTATGAAATCTAATTTGAGTTTCTTTTGCTATCCATAATCACTCTTCTACCACAGGCATGAAGTACACACCGACAAGTTCGATCTTTATAAAGATACCAGCAATATCAAAATTCCAGTGGCATCCTTTCAGCATAATTTCAAGCTCCAACATGGATGACGATAGATTCTCAGTTCTAGTCAAATGCCAAGGACAGTGGACTAATGCACTCTTTGACATGGTAAACTCGATGGCAGATGCAGGATCTGGTAATATGAATAGCCTCTGTGTTGCAGTAGAAGGTCCCTATGGGCCTGCTACTTTCCCCCACCAAAGGTATGATCCGTCATAACAAAACAAATTCCTGTTTGCTTTATGCTTGTTAAAATACTGAAGATGAATCTCTTGAAGCAGGTATGATAGCTTAGTTTTAGTTGCTGGTGGATCTGGTATAACTCCATTTCTAAGCATTTTGCAAGATGCTGCGTCGAGAAATGGTAATATCAGCAAGTATCCTACAAAGATACAACTGATATATGTTGTGAAGCGACTGCAAGACCTCAGCATGCTGACCCCAATTTCTCCATTGCTGATTAACCAGTCTGGGGAGCTTGGACATCTGAAATTAAAAATATTTGTGACGCAAGAAGAGGGAACAACTACCATAGTCAGAGAAATGTTTAAGGATTTGCCTCAGGTGAAGACGATCGTCATGGATAGGAATTCGTCTGTAAACATCATGGCAAGACCAGAAGGGCTACTGTGGAAGGCGACAATTACAATGTTGTCCTTTCTTACTTTTCTTGCTTCTTTGGTATGTTTAAGCCATATTTTCATCCATCAAGGGAAGAAGTCCTCAGAGAGCATGCATCCCTCATGGGTCAACGACTTATTGGTGCTCTGTTCATTTGTAATTGCTACTAGTTTTTGTTCAGTGGCCACAGTTCTTTTAAGATGGAGGAAGTCAGCGAACAACGTCCAATTACTTTCTCGGAAGTACACCGAATCTGCTGAAATGCACTACTCTAGGCAACTAAAAGGTGCATTAGAGGAACATGAAATAAACTTTGGAAGGAGACCAAACCTCATAGGTAATGGATAATCATCGTCTTTTCTTAAAAGATTACGAAAAAAAACTGCAAGTGCAACAAAGTAAAGCTTTCAGCATCAGCTCAATCGTTATAGTTTACTTATTATACGTACTCAAAATTAAGCTAAATTTAAATGTTGAATTGTGCAGATATACTTTCAGAATTGTCCGCTGAAATAGAAGAATCAAAAGTAGGAGTCTTTGTTTGTGGTCCATATTCCATGCGGGAGTCAGTGGCTACATTCTGTAGAGCATACTTGCAAAAGTCCAATGGTGGTGATAGAAAGCAAAAATGTCACTTCAATTATCACTCAGTCAACTTCTCTCTTTAGCTATGCTTCCTCGCAGTGAAAGGTGATAGCCCGTGTATATATGTTTTACTATAGACTGGGAGATGCAAGGTTAGAAGGGCTTTCCCAAGTGTGTATGCCTGAAATGCCATGATCATATCTCAGGCCTTTCTGTTGGCCCCCGAGAAGAAATAGAGCAAGAAATGGACATGCATTACCGTTGCTATAATATTAGTGGTGATTGTATCAGTAAATTGGAGAACTTTAATTTCTTTGGTGGGTATACAGTTTATCAATGTCACATCAACTGATGTGGAGATGATTGACTCAGAAAGCTGAACGAATGACTATTCTGTGCAAATGGAATATGATTAGCATTATCACCGTTTAACAACTTCTACCAGTAAAAATTGTGAAACCATTGTATCTCCTATTACTTTGTGGAGCCAAATATTTTGGAGATCAGTAATATTGTCATGTTAACCTCTATACCATTTCAAATACCAAACGTCCACTTGTGCTCATTTACCATGCATGATATTTCTGGCATCTGTAACTCAGTTGATCTTATTCCATGAAACTTCTACCTCGACCTTTAATAGATTGCAACTGTTAGTCAAAGAACTTCAGCATTCACTAGACTTGAGGTCAAAAATTTTCAGCAGTCTGGCCCTTTTAACTGCAAAGTTTGTTCCCCATTACCAAAGCTTGAGCAGGCATTTTGAAAATAAAAGGTCCGGATCCTATCCAGTTCTGACCTGAGCTGGATAGTGCCAGTTCTCCAATCATGGCTGTCCACTATTGCCCACTATTGGAAAGTAAACCCGATTTTGTCTGCGTGGATAGTCCTACCTCTGATCCTATGGAGCGAAGTCAAATCTACCAGTCAATGGTAAAAAGTCACTTGGTAGCTGAAGTGTCGTATTAACTACCTAGTAGATAAAGAGTTGTAATTATTAGTGGAGAAGTTAAAGGTGTCCACTGAAGCCTATATGTAGTGCTGTATGTGGTCCAAAGTTTTCAAGTTGTGAAAGAAAAACTAAGATTCACCACCTACATTTGTCTCCTGCATTATTTCTGTTCCATTTCCACTCAAACACTTGACCCTTTGTTCTAACAAATTGGCGGCAAATGGGAAACTTATAACTATTCCTTAAAGGAATACTTTGAAAGATGCTAGAAAAGGACAAGAAAGTTCCCTATCTCATATATTGAAGCATGGAAAATGTAATCGGGAGGCTTAGCCTCCCTTTCAATCAAAAGAAAAGAAAAATATAAAAAATAAAACCAAAAAAACATTGAATCGTGGATGAAGCTACTTTCAAGAAACCAGATTGTACAATAACATCCAAGCAAGAAATAGAGATTCTCCAACAACAACAACAAAAAAAAAAAATCACAACATGAGAAGGTTTCGGAGCAGTACATATGAAGATTAGAAAGAGAAAGTTATACTTTGGATTGTTTTAAAGAAGAAGATGGAGAAGCTGCTTATCGAAAATCTTTCAAGAGTGGGATCAAAATATAAGCTTTGGAGGAGCTGCTTGAGAGGCATTACAGAGTCGAAAGAAAGAACATAAAACAAATAACGAACCATCATTTTTTTTTTTAATGGAAGGAATATTATAAAGTCATCCCAATCGGAACTCTCATCACCTAACTTTTGACTCTCGGCCATAAGTGAGTATTCTAAGGTGTGCATTCTATTTGTTCTCTCCTCTTCAAGGGGAAAGTTTTGTAGGGAAACAGGCCTTGCATGTACATCTGATTCCATTTTGATTTCTAGTACTGCTCTAATCTCTTTCAAGAGAGATGGCCCAAGGAAAGCTATAAACAGGTTTTTTCTTTTTTTTTTTTTTTTTTGTCATTGTTGTTATTGGAAGCGATCTGTGCTATCCTTGATTCCTTTTACATTCTTCGACTGTTCCAATGAGATATGTAGTGGATACATAGTTTACTACATTAACTATTCCAATGTTTTGTCCAAAAATTGGGTACAACTAGTTTTTTTTTTTTCTTTCCTACTAGATTAAAAAACCAAATTTTATATAATTATCATTGGGGAAACACACATTACCACCACGTATAAAATGCTATGTATAGATATGCATTGTATGGGTCAATAATGACGATTGGTAATTATAAAAAAAATTTAGTATTGTTGTTGATTTTCTTTATCTCATGGAAGGACAGAGGCTTACTTAGCAAAATGTGATTCTTTGGCAAAAGTACTAGTTGATGCTTCTATGAGAATGGCAGCATGCATGTTTTAAAAAGGCAAGAATGGCACCTACATTAAATAATTGGTTAAATTGATAAAGGGATGGGCTGCTTTTACTCAATTATTCTTGCAAGGATAAATTTTGACTCGTGTGGAGTGATTGATTAAAACCCTATTTGATTTTGATGAGCTCAAAGCATTTGAGTATATCTTTTGTTTACTAATGAATTCAATTGAGTGTTTCAGTGAAAATCTTGTCTAAGTGTTTCTAGACTTGGTTCAAGATATTTTGGATAAGTTAAGAAGTCAGTTTGAACCAAAGTCTGAGACTCGAGTCGACTCCGGGATATTACGAGTCGACTCCAAGCGTATCAGAATCACTGGCACGGGCTCGAGTCGACTCCGGATCATTACGAGTCGACTCCGACTGAGAACTGACAGACGAACAGAAAGACTCAACTCAAAACCTGTCAGCGAGTCGACTCCTGAAGTGCGCGAGTCGACTCCGATGATTACCGAGTCGACTCCGGAGTAGTATGAGTCGACTCCAAGGAGTTACAGACAGAAAAGTCAGAGATCGATTTTCGACCCTGAGATTCGAGTCGACTCCTGTGGAACGCGAGTCGACTCCGATGGTTGGCAGGTCGACTCTTAGTGGTACACAAGGCAAAAGTCAGAGAGCAGTTTTCGGACTCTGAGATCCGAGTCGACTCCCGCAATGCGCGAGTCGACTCCGAGACAGCGCGACCCCAAAAAGACAGAAGACCGAATTATTGTCTCTGGGAGCCGAGTCGACTCCCAGATAGCTCGAGTCGACTCCAAGGCAGCGCTACATCAAAAAGGCAGAAGGCTGTGTTTCGGAAACTGAGAGCCGAGTCGACTCCGGAACAGTTCGAGTCGACTCCAAGACTGGACGAGCCAAAAGACAGAAGATCGGGAGTTCGGGCTCTGAGCGCCGAGTCGACTCCCAGGATTGTCGAGTCGACTCGAGTGGGCCAAGTTGAAAAATTAGCTCCATGGACTTCATGGGATGAGCCGACTCCGAAAATGGCAAGTCAGCTCCAGAAGTTGGCGAGTCGACTCCGGGTTAAGTCGAGTCGACTCCCAGTCACGGAGGTCACTTTAATTCAAATCCGGAACAGTTGCCGAGCCGACTCCAGAAAAGTATGAGTCGACTCCCGCTACAGCCGAGTCGACTCCAGATCGCGCGAGTCGACTCCGACCCCAACGGACATATTGTCAGGATGTGCAGAGTGTGCAGAACGGGCAGAAAAAGGTGTCTAACGGCTAGTTTCCGTGGGGGATGGCTTAAATAGCCACAGAGGACTGTAGCAAGGCAGAGAAGCACTATTCCACTCAAAGAAATCAAGCATCCTATCTCTGCCAACTGGTTTTCAACAGAAAAGAAGGAAGAGCGCCATTAACTCCATCCAGCTACCTCTTCCCAGCATTTAAAGAAGTCTCCTCCTGCCTTCAAGTGGACCAGACATTCAAGAGGAGACTCACAGTTCAAGAAGCCCTACTCTACTCCAACTCAAACGTGTTTGAGGGCTCTTAACTTCTCTCTAGTTTATATTGCTGTATATCTGTTTTTTAGAAGCTCTGTTTTTCTGTTTGTCCTTGTTCTTTCCATCTTGTCTTTGCTTGATTCAATCAAGGGATTGAATCAAGAGTGTAGAGGTTGGTTGGTGAGCCGAGGGTAAAACCAACGTGTAAGGGTTCGATTGTGATCCCGGGAAAACAATCGGGGTGGTTCTAATCGGTGAGCCTGGGAAAACCGACCGAGTTCGTTGTGAGCTCGTAAAACAACAAGTTGGGTTGTGAGCTTGTAAAACAACCGGCTGTAATCCAAGGGGTTATAGTGAATTCCCAAGTGAGACTTGGGGAGTGGACGTAGGAGCAAGGGTTAGCTCCGAATCACTATAAACATTGTGTTTGTGATTGCTTGTGTGTCTCTCTCTCACTCTCATTTCACTCACAGCACATAGCAACTAATTAATCATCTTGCAAAAGTATTAATTAGTCATCCACAAACGTTTTAATTGCAAAATTATTTTAAAACCCAATTCACCCCCCCTCTTGGGTTGTCTATCTGGGCAACAACTCGTTTTGCAAATTTAACCAAATCTGCTACTCAAGCTTGAAAAGGATAAAATTCAAAATTAGATATCCCTTAATATTGACATCCTTATATTCATTTTTGGATCTAATTGACATCTTTTGAAGTTTTAAATGATTCAACTCAAAAGGTCGATGCAATAAACTTAATTAAATGGTAGAGCATTTGAAGTCTTCAATTGTGTAGAGGCTGCAACAAGTGCATTCCCCCCTTCTACCAAAATTTTGATGTATATTCTCTTGCTATGGAGGGGCTAAGGATACTCCTAGAAAGTGCAATACAAGTTACTGACTTAGGTTATGGTTCTTCTTGACCACCCAATGGTTTTCTTAAGTTTATTTGCTTCACCGTTATCCCAACTGTCCTTATTTATTCACTTCTTTATTTGCTATCCCTATTTCTGATATGGGATTATGCAATAACTAGTACTGCGTATGTATCATTCACACAGTGGCAGAGATAACACTTGGAAGGAGAGAATAAAATAAAGATCAATCACTAGATCCTCTCTCCTCTTATTCCCTTCCCTATTAATCATAATAACTAAACTTTATTTGAAAATAATAATTTAAAATAATTTGAAAAAAATAGATATGCAAATAATAAAATTTGTGATATTTTCAATACAATAGATTTTTTTTAAAATAAAAAATCATTCTTTGCACCTGAATCTAATTTAGTCAGCTAGCTCTGGTAGGTCTCTATAAGCAACTACCATCCAACTGATCATTTTTAAATTCTCATTAGCAAACACATATCTCCATGATTAATTATAATGCAGGTATATGATCATGAATGTGACATCTACACAATCCACTAGTTTATAACAAATTTAGATTCGCATTGCTTCATCACCTTCTTGTCCCTTCTAGATCTTTTTGTTTTCTAAGTTTCCAAATATAAAATGTACCTAGGAGATCTCTAAGGCTATGCTTGGTTCTTGGATAAACCTGTTTAAGTCCTAGTTATCCACTTAATTAGCTAAACAGCCCCATTTTTTGTATAGTTAACTTCAGTCAGTCAAAGCTATTTTTATTCCCAAACCACCTCTCAGTTGGTTAAAACCCATTCCTTGCTTTTTACCTTGGCTAGGGTAGGCTCGGTCCCTTTTTTTCTTCTTTAAAGCGGATGAATTATACAGTTCTAGTACGGATACATCCAATAAGGTCAGAAAAAAGCAAATTCCGAAGTACTCTAGGCAACTCTCCCTCTCCAACCCACAAAATACCCCAGGAGTGACTAGCACTAGGCTCAATCCCCATTAACTACAGACCTCTTCTTCCCCTTCTCCACTCTAAAGCAGTGTTGTGTTGTTTAAACCATCCTAGCCGGCTCCAAGTGACCAATATAATGTCACTAGTAATGCTGGCATAATTTTGCTTATTTTCTTTCTTTTCTTTCTTTTCTTCTTCCATTATTGTTTCTCATTTCCCTTTTCTCTCACTAGTTCCCTTCCCACCATCACTGGTAGCAAAACTGCCCTCTTTACCTCACTAAAAGTCGATTGGTGGGTCTGGGCTCCACCTTGGGGCTTAGCTTGAGGCCCACCTAATTGATCATCATGGTCTCTAGATTGACCACTGATGGAGTGATGGTGGTAGCTGGTGGCCTATTATGGATTCAAAACACTACAGAAAAATTTGTCTTTACTAACGCTTTTTAAAGCATATACCGACGCTTATAAGCATCGGTAATTTTATTGCCGATGCTTTCTAAAACATCGCAAAAGCGTCGGCAATGTGAGCATGCATGAAAATTTTATTTACCAATGCTTTTAAAAAGTGTCAACAATAACGAACGCTTTGCCGATGCTTATAAGCCTATTAAAAATCTTGGGGCTTGCCGATCTTGGTCACTTTGAACCCTAACTCCATCTCAACCAAAGTAGGGCTTCGAACCTAGCATACTTTGAGGTGCTCGCTTGCTTGTGCCAAGGACTCATTACTAGCTGGCACAGAATATGATGTTTTCTATGCTTTTGACTGTAACTAGCTAGCTTGATGGCGTAGCCATTTTCAATCAGTGGATGGATTTTCTTTGTACCATCTACCTAATTTTATGTTGGCATGCTTGAAATTCTTGTAGATTTGTGTAGGCTCGTGATTGATGTGCTCCCTATTTTCATGCCGGCATCCTCTTATTTTGGTCATTACAGGATCTTTATTAATTATTGTGATCAATTTGGTCGCCACTCTCAAATCCGTGGTTGATTAAGTTGTGAAAAAAGAAACAAAAGAAATCATATCATGATCTAGGGACTTGTGGAATTATTTCTTTGTCCTCTGATATTTGAGCTTGAAAATCATCCATCATGCTCCAAAAAATGTCTGGAAATAGAACATAATATTTGCTGAAAATGGTGATTCTATGATTTATGTGTTCTAATATTTGTCTAAAAGATCATTTATCATGATCCATGACTAGGTTGCTCAAATTAACATTATGGGTTGCTACCTATGGATTATGAATTGTTGATCCTGTGAATGACACGTTCCAATTTGTCATGTTTTGCTGGTTCTTGCTATTGTAGAAAATTTATCATGCATAATTGCTCGTTTTTGGTGTGGACAGATGCTTAAGAAAGAAGCTAAAGTCACTCCTAGAGGGAGAATTGGAGTCCATGGATGGAACATATGTTTCTTTAATTGTTGCAAGAAGAGTACATGTCATGCTCTGCTGAATACCTCGGTTGCTTACATCACATAGCCACATGCTCTTCAGAGAAAGTCTTAAAAATTTATTACAGCACTAATATTACTGAACAATAATGATCTCAATTCATAACAAATAATAAAACTTGTATAATTATAAAATTTAATCATCAGATTGGTATCAATGATAGTTTATCTATTCATTCTTTCACCTGTGATCCCAACCATATGCAAGTGCCAAGCATTCTTCAACTCTGAAAAGAAAGGAAAGACATGGTGTGAGCTTTACATCCCAAGAAGAATTTCCACACATCCACACCAACCAACAATATAAGTTTGAAAATAGTAAGTAATTATTACACAAATATCATGAAATCAAAAACCAACTATCAACAATGCTCAAATAAACGGTATACATATGTATATCAAATATCAATAAAGAATTTCCATATATCCACACCAACACAACAATAGAAGTTTGAAAATAGCAAGTAATCGTTACACAAACATCATGAAATCACAAAATAACTATCAAAAATATGCAACTAAATGGTATACGTATATACATCAAATATCAATAAAAATTCAATCACCCAAGAGTAATATATCGTACAATATCTTATAAATCTTCAAATAATATTTTCAAGTAGCTTATCATTCAGTTCCTTTTTAACCTAATCTGGATCCAAGATCAACTATTTTTTCAACTTTTGGCCAAATCTCGGTCATGTTTTACATTCGTAATGGGGCAATCAATAGTTGTCACGTGCCCCACCTATAATAGGCCAATCAATAGTACCACATTTTCAGCTAGTGACGAGGCAATGGATTATATAATGAGATCATCCCAGAGTCCTTATTCATTCAATCAAGTTTACATCCATATATCATTTTTTTTAATTTCCAACTTTAAACTGACCATGGTCATGTTTTCGGTCCATGACAAAGCAATCAATAAATGTCGCATTTTCCACCCATGACGAGGCAATCTATAAAATATGGCTAGTCTAGAGCATACATCTATTAGTCCAATTATTCAAATGTAAGTTATACTCATATATGCATACATCATGCTATCAATCATAAGCATATATGATCAAAACATAATTTAATTAAAAAACCATCATAAAAAAATTTTTCCATCTTACTCATATATGCTCTCTCTCTCTCTCTCTCCTTCCCAAACAGACGAACGTTGCCTCAGCCGGCAGTAGTCGTCGGTGGATGGCGACTCCCATTGGCCGGAGACCCTCCATGTCAACAGCGGCAAGCCACACCTGATGGTGGTTGGCAAAAACAAAAGGAAAAGAAATAAATAGAGGAGACCCTGTTCACTATTAATCCAGCAGCTCACCGTCCGAATTTAAAGCAGAAACAATGGCTCAAGAGTCGAAGAAGGAGAAGAGAAAGGTTTAGCAACCGAACTTACCTCCAATGAGCTCCCATGGCTGGATTGACGGCAAATACTCCAAGCAATCCCTACAAAAAATCTAGAGATCTATGGCTCGATTCAAAGATCCTCAAGGTGGGTTGCTAGAGAGGAACATGGAGGTCTCTTTTATAGATGTAATCATAGGTTTGGAAAAGAAAAGAAGAAGATGGGGAGAAGTCTTCTTCCTGCGCCCAACGGAATAGGGAGGAAAACATGCTCCTAGTAGGAGTCCTCTTTCCCTTTTTTTTTTCTTTCCATGTCAAGCTCATGAGTTCCCAACTCACGGTGGGGCTGGTGGGCCAAAAACACTAATGGGCTGGTCAAATGGACCAAGCCAAGGCTAAAAGGGGCCGGGTCTTACATTCACTCCCTAAAACACCCCACCCCCCCCCCCCCCCCCAAAAAAAAAATAATAATAATAATAATTTCATCCTTAAAATTAACTTATTTGAGGCCGGACCTTTGAAAGTACTTAACCCTCACGTCATCCTTGAGCTCCCAAATAGTCTTCCTCTTAGAGTGCTTGCTTCACAAGACCTTGTCATAAAGAATTATGACACACAAAATTATTGCATCTCAAACCTTAACCCTTATATGCATATCAAATTTTCTTGACTCTTTCAAAAGAACACTAACATCTCGACCTTAGATTAAAATATATAATTCTTTGCCCATGAAATTAATTGCTCTTGATTAATTCTGCATGAAAATCATAATCAACCGAATCCACTATTAACAAAAATAGAAGAAGGCTCCCGTATTAGATTCTCTTCATGATCTGCTATCTTTTTTCTTCCCATAACTTCCCCCCATGATTTAACAATTAAACTTTTATCCCCAAAGTTCTCCCTAAAATGATCAATAGTAGGAGAGCCCACTAGTAAAATTATATAACTATTCCCAATAGCCAAAGAATCAACAATATTCTCCTTCCCTAACTCAAACGTTCTATCATAATACCTTCCAGATCAAAGAATTAATGTTTCTAACCTGTTTCAAAATAATTCAAACCACCACATTTTTGTTGCATACTCTGATCTAAATTTACCAAATTCTCTAGATTCACTAAACAATTTCTAGCCAAAATATCACTCTGTGTTGGAATTAGAAAAAATCCAAAATTTAAAAAAAAAATTCAAGTAAAAAAGAGCAAAACTTTTGAGTCTCCTTATTCTAAATTTGCATCGAGCGTACTTATCACAATTAACCCCCAAGCTAACAACTGCATTAAGATCATTGCATGATCTCCACAACCCTTTAAGAACCCAATAAATCTGGAACTAATCTAAATTGAATTAACCCTAAGTTTCTTGACAATTCAATTAGACAATTCCAAATTGACTTTCCTCTTTGAAAGTTAACTCCAAACTTTAGCAAATTAGAAGACTTTAAGTGGCCAGCCTTATTGAGCTCATGTTGTAATATCCTTTAATCTACATGGGCTATGGGCCAGATCCACTCTAATACCTTTTGTAACAACCTAGGACTTCACCCAAAAAGGCTAGCTGGATTTGGATTCTTTAGTCCTGTATAAGTATCTAAGATCTCCTTGGCGAATAACCGATGTAGGTCTAAACAGACGCTCGCACGGGTCCTCATATGGTGGTCGGCAAAAACAAAAGGAATAGAAATAAAATAGGGAAGACCCTGTTCACTATTAATCCAGCAACTCGTTGACCAAATTCAAGGGAGAAACAATGGCTCAAGAGTTGAAGAAGGAGAAGAGAGAGGTTTAGCAATCAAACTACCTCCGGCAAGCTCCCATTGCTAGATTGATGGCGAAAACTCCAAGCAGTCCCCATGGAAAATCTAGAGATCTATAGCTTGATTCAAAGTTCCTTAAGATGAGTTGCTAGAGAGGAACATGGAGGTCTCTCTTATAGATGGAATCATGGGTTTGGAAAAGGAAAGAAGAAGATGGGGAGAAGTCTTCTTCCTCCGCCCCATGGAATAGGGAGGAAGATGGAGGAGCCCTCTTCCCCCCTCCCGCCACCCCGGTCTTATGGTCTTTTCTTTTGGTGATGTCCATTTTCACTTAACACACGGTTGGCACGAGCATGATTGTTATCTACAAAATTCTTCACTTTAAAGTGTGCAAAATTATCTTTTTTGAAGTAGGGCCCCCCTCGAAGTTAGGAGAGAAGGGTTTGGGGGAAATAGAGTCTCGTTCCCTGAATTGTGAAGAAGGTGCATGGTTGTCGAGCAGCCAGCTAAAAGAGAGAGACGTGATGACTCGATATCCCTAGCGAAAATAGTGGCTACTACTTTTTTGCTTTTTCAAAAAGGGTTTGCCTAGACCAAATGATTCGGTCAACAAGAAAATCTTTGCCTACTCGAACTGTTGGCGAGAGCTGCACCTCTCTTTCTTCGCTGAGCGAGACCAGCTAGAGTACATTTCAGCGTCACAAACTATTCTTTTCCACACCAGAATTCTCTTTCTAATATTTTTGTTATGATATATATATATATATATATATATATATATATATATTCCGAGTGAAGCTCATGAGTTCCCAACTCACGGTTGGGCTAGTGGGTCAAAAATACTGATGGGCTGGTCAAATGGACCAAGCCCTAGTGAAAGAAGCAGGGCCTCATAGTAAGTGTTGTCGGTTCCTAAATATCTGAGGTTTAGGCTTGAGTGGTGGAGGCTTTTAGGTTCTAGCCTAGTAGATGATGGAGAGAGAGCACTATTCAATAGGCTAAGAAACTTGAAGAAGTTGTTCAGTTTGTATCACAACCTCAACATATGCGGAGCAGTTAGAGCTATCATCTAGAAAAGAAAACAGCATATCCTGGAGATATTGCGGCCAAGATTGAGTTGATTTTTAAAATATTATATGATTTGCATTTGCAATGACAATGTGCAAATTAATATGAAGATAAGTTGTTTCCCAATTACGATGTTTTGGAGGAGCTATGTGCAAAGAACATTGCGGTGGGAAAGAAGGGGGGGGGGGGGGGGGGGGTGCATTACGAAGCATGGGAACCTAAATACTCTTGTTCCAATATCGGACAAGGACTTGCCATCTGATGACATCGAGGGCATATGGATGACCAAGGTCAGTAACGGGGATTCCGTGCATCGTCGTTCATTGTTAAAGCTTATGCCAGGAAGGTAATGGCTGAGTTCTCTGAGGTAGTAGATATTAGGTAGTATAGGTTAGAACTGTCACTTGAGTTTTTGATGTAGAGGCCCAAATCCTACACCCCGGAGGATAGCCTAGGGGAGTTGGCCGAGGAGATCGTTCTCACATGCTATGATCTCTTTGAGGATGAGGAGAAGAGGAGCACTTTCTACGAATATGGTGTAAGCTTATACCACGGTGGATTGCTCGATTATTTCGTGCATCCCCCCCTCGGAACATCGATCTGTTAGTCTGATGTTGTATTTGCTTGAGACTAT
The DNA here is from genome assembly GCF_051530095.1 of Phoenix dactylifera. Taxonomy (NCBI): domain Eukaryota; kingdom Viridiplantae; phylum Streptophyta; class Magnoliopsida; order Arecales; family Arecaceae; genus Phoenix; species Phoenix dactylifera. The sequence continues at coordinate 40,156,033 of NC_143193.1, forward strand.
TGAAGGTGGTACTCTTATCATTTGATTACTTCCTATTCATGCCATGATTATGATCATAGAGATAGAGACACATTCCATTTTGACCTTTTTTTTGTCATGGAGTGCATGTATGCTCCTTTTATCCATGACATATTATGATGCCTAGTATAGACTTCATTTGTTATATCATACCACCTTTGCTTGCAAATGGGCAGGTTGTGTTTTCCCTTACTGCAGCTCTATATGCCTAACATGTGCTTGTTCAAGATCATGTAACTATGCAGAGCCATGGATGAGATGGATTCCCTTACCGATCCCATGGCCATGTTGGATGAGGAGGATCAATTATGGGATCTTGGCCATTATCCTACAAAGGGGCATAGCCATTTACAGTACCTCCAACAGGACTAGACCATTCACAGGGTGGGTATGAACTAGTTTCTGACATACTGTGAGGACACCTAAACAAAGAATATCAAATAGTTTCGGATGACCACCACAAATTACCAAGTTATATATGTATACCCTAGATAGGAGGGTTCGCAGCTATCACATGCGAGTGCTGTGATGGCACATCGAAGAGGCAAGCTTCACCATTCCACATAGTGTATGCCTACTCTAGCAGTTTTTGTATGACATGCCTTGTTGCACTTTTCTCAGCATCATTATGCACAATTTCAGGAAAGGTACTATCGCCTTCGATTGTGCCTACATAGATAAGTTCATATAGCTCCCTATCAAGGGCTAAGGTACTATTTAGGTGAGTACCAATGACCACAGAATAGGATATATCAAAATGACAAAGATAGGTTCACTTGCATGCACAGCTCAAGAATGTTGTGGAGAAGGCAGGATCCTTCTCTTCGAAGCCCATTCAGCCTCTAAAACCGTAAAAAAAAAAGGAAAAAGAAAGAAGCCTCTCTCTCCGTGGACTGGACGACGATAACTAGGGACTAGACCAACTACTGAGAGTCTCGTTCGAAGGATGATATCAAGCGTTAATGATCCCTAGCTCAGCTCCTCTAAGAATCTTGAGGCTTCGAAGGCGCGAGCCCACAACCCCGGCATGGGGACGAGGAGCACCAAACAGGGACGAGGAGTCGCCTTCTAAAGATGATAATACCACGGTCTTTGAGCCGTTGAGGATAGGAGGAGGAGGACCGCTGAGATTTGTTGTTGAGCGGGTTCTCCATTAGGCAGTGGAGATCAGGTCAGGCACGTCCTTCGGAAGGCGAATTAAGCTTCTGACTGAGTCGCCTCCTTCGTTACTTATCATTCAAAAGAGTTTCTATGGATCCAGTAGACTCTAGTTCCTTCTGATTTTACTAGTATTCTTGTTAGTGATGTAGCTGTTGTGCTCGTGTAAGAGCAGTTTGAGTAGTCGAACAAAAAAAAAGAAGAAAAAAAGAAAGAAAGAAAGAAGAAAGAAGAAGAAGGAGAAGAAGGAGGAGGAAGAAGAAACACGAAAGATGATAAGGCCTTGTTGTTTTGTTTTTGTAACACCGCAGCATTGGGACGAGGAGCAACAACCCCAGCTAGCCTGCTTTTTTCTGGTATCAAGTCGGTTTCTACGTAATCTCGTCGTGTCTAAACCCTTCGAACTCTCGTACCTTTCTGACCCATCATTTATCTCCCAGCCTGTACATGACATATACAACTTCGGCCAATTGATGCAAAGATCTTTCTTTGTACATATTTACTTCAGTATTAAAATCCTCAAGACAAACACCTTTTCCCCTTTGCATTCAAAGGAAAAAAAAACAAAAGGAAAAGAAAAACTACAATTATTTGTTCCATTTTTTAACTTCTTGTCCAATTCTAGGGATCAGACTTCATATTATCCTATTATTTGATTGGACGACTTATTATTGCTCCCTTCGAGGTTGCCCCTCCTCCTAGCCATGGGCAAGGTGGAAATCCACGCGATGCTTATGCAAAATTTCATACTTGCAACTTCATGCTCTTCGTAGTGCAGGAATGTATTCATGGATAAGAATGGCAATGATGATATAAAAGTTAGTAGAGATCCATGTTAAAAATTGCGCTGCATTCTTGCGTCAGACAATTATATGAATACCGACGATGACCTTCAAAACTAAGCCATGGACATATTGAACATTTCCATAGACTTGCCTATCTATACACAATGTCTAGTATGCTACAAAAAATATATTTATAATGAAAAGAAGGAAAGCAATCATCGAATGCCACCTATTCATATCAACTTTACAGTCATATGTACTAGAAATTATTTTGATAATTTTTGGTGGATAAAACAATGTGGTGAGCAAGGATGTATTAGGCAATCAGTGTATAGTTCATGTGATGGATGAAGTCTTAAAACCATTTTCAGCCAAACATCGACAATGCACGAGAGCAATGTTGTCCATATAGCAAAAAATAAGGCTTCACAATATTTTTACTGCAACCAAACACCATTTCAATCATGGCAGCAAAACTTGTGGTTAACCAAGCGTCCAACAGTACTTAACCAGTCTCATAGTTACCTAATTAAATAGTGGTTATCGATGCTTAAATTTAACCACATCCCACTAAGCTATCCAGAGCCAAACGGTAGCCTGGATTTACCGATGCCTTTTTTTGTCAGCGAACTATTTACCTTTCAGCGTGGAAATGCAGAAGAAATGAAGAAGAGAGGAGAAATCTTTTCCAATTTTCGTTCTCCTTTCTCAGAAATAACAATGCAAATGACTCGCATGAAATGCGAATCCCTCCATCTCTGCTTCTTCTACTGCCGCTGCTGATAAGATCCAACAGGCAACGATGTCCCGGCGCAAACGTCCTCCTCCTCCTCCTCCTCCACGTAAAAAGAAGCCACAGCAGCAGAAGGAAAAAGAGGAGGACGATGACGAGGAGGAGGTCGCGGGTCTGGGCATGGGCAACTCCCTGTCTCGCGACCCCCAGGTGTGCCTGGCCCTCTACATCGCCATGGCGCACGCCGGCCTCGCCCTCTCCCTCGCCCTCCTCTACGGCCTCACTCGCCTCCTCCGCGACTACTGGCGCCCCATCCTGTGGGCCCTCCTCTGCTCCATGCCCCTCCGCGAGCTCCACACCGCCATCGTCTCCTTCTGGTCCCACCCCCTCCGCCTGGGCCTCCTCGAGACCCTCCTCGCCATCCCCCTCGCCGCCTTCCGCTCCGCCGCATCCTCCCTCATCGACTCCCACGCCGCCGTCCTCCGCCTCCTCCACCGCCGCGCCCCCCTCCTCCCCACCCCCACCGCCCCCGTCGGCTTCTCCAAGCTCATGCAGTGGCTCGTCTCCTTCGGCCTCTTCGTCCTCCTCCACGAGCGCGTCGGCCCCCTCTCCCTCCCCGTCTTCGCCGTCCCCGCTCTCCTCGCCTACGCCAACGGCTCCCGCCCGCCCCCCGTCGCCGCCACCCTCTCCCGCATCCACAGCCGCCGCCGACCCCGCCCCGCCCGCACCCCCGTCCTCAGCCGCCTCTCCCGCTACCTCACCTCCGGCCTCCTCTCCCGCCTCCACACTCTCGTCGCCATCAGCCTCATCATCTTCATGATCTTCGGCACCCTCTCCGGTTTCCTCTTCTTCTCCTACAAGATCGGCATCGAGGGCAGGGACGCGGTTATCTCCATCAAAACCCACCTCCAGCACCACAATTACTCGCAGTGGATCGGGTTTCAAAAGTGGATGGATGACAACGATGTCCCCGTGCTCATCGAGTCTTACACCTCCAAATTCTACGAGAGCATCTCCCAGTACATCGACTCCCTTGCCCTCCAATACAATGCCACTGAGATAGTGGATGGTTTCAGGCTCCACTTGCTCAAGCCATTGGAATCTTCCAATTCCTCGGCCATAGCTGAGCAACGAGAACATCATCATGCTTTCCCCAAGAAGCTGCAGATTTTCCTCCACAGGGTCAGGAACCAGGAGTGGAGGTTGATTTATGCCGAGTCGGATGGGGTTTTCAGAGAATTCCTGGCTGTGATTGCGAGGGACGACTTGATGGAGAAGATTAAGGCCATCGCTCTTCAGAGCATCGATGTCTCGAAGCGGGTGTTTGCTAGTACCACCATGGTTTTGGCAGGGAGTGCGAACATCTTGTTCTCTGTCACTCTTTCGCTTCTCTCTGGGGCTGTGGAATTGCTGAACTTTGTTTCCCAGCTCACACTTTTCTTCTGGCTTCTGTATTATCTGATCACTTTGGAATCAGGGGGTGTCATGGACCATGTTCTGGAGATGCTTCCCATCTCCAAGTCGACTCGTGTCCGATGTGCAGAGGTTCTCGACCATGCTGTCAGTAGTGTGTTGTTGGCCACTGCTAAGGTGGCCCTGTTCCAGGGGTGTTTTACTTATCTTTTGTTCCGGTTCTACCGCATACATTTCCTCTATGTCTCGACTTCCCTTGCATGGATGAGTGCTGTTTTCCCGATAACCCCATTTTGGCTTTCGTCCATCCCTGCAGCAGCTCAGTTGGTTATGGAAGCTAGATATGTTGAAGCTGTTGGATTAACAGCGGTTCATCTTGTACTTTTGGATTATGGTACATGTGCCATCCAAGATGAGATACCTGGGCAGAGCTCTTACCTGACAGGGCTTAGCATTATTGGTGGCATTGCATTGTTCCCATCTGTCTTGGAGGTATGCATTTATTCTGTTCTTTCCTTGAGTGCTTTTTCTCAATCAAACTATTAAAAATTTCAGTTTGCTGAAAAATTTATGTTCTCAACTTTGATATAGTCTAGCAAATCATCGCCCTTGAATTCTTTCATATGACTGGCATATCGGACTGGGGATCCTCAGCTTTCATGATGATTCTTTTTCCATGACTGGCCTGTCTAATTAAGCTGAACCTTTAGAAGAGAGAGAGAGAAAGTGAGAAAAGAAAGCTATTGCACTCCAGCTTCACCATAAATATGCTGTTTTTTTCTTCTGCTCCTGTTTATGCAATAACACTCTTATGGTTTGTGAATTTTAATTATTGAAGCATATTCCAAAATATTATGATGGTAATATAGAAAACCAGACAAACTAAGAAATTTAGGAATGACAAAAAGGTAGTTAGAAGCTATTGATTTACATAATGTTACACCTGCTAATAAAGCTTTTTCGAGAAGGGACACATTGATTTGAAGAACTTTGCCTGTTAGGAGGTAGGCCTTTAAGGATTTGCAAAGAAGGATTCTTAAAGCCAGCAGTGAGTTTTTAGTGTAAGTTTGTTGTCTTCATTATTGACATGTCAAGGAAATTATTGATTTTGTATGCTGTACCATAGTATAGAGTTTGCATGTTCAATTATATCATAATGAGGATCGTCAACATATTTATCAAAGGGGAAACTTCGATAAGATTTTTTCTTACTCAAAATATCAGATTGGCGGAGAAGGATATGACACAAAGATTGGTAGTTATGGGGAAGGACATGAAGCTCATGAATTAAGCTAAGTTTTGATATTTGGATTCTGTTCTATACTTTGCAAGGTGGGACAAGGGCTTGCTTTTAAGAGCTTCACAAATTCAAGTTTCCTTTAAGAAATATGCATTAACAACCAGTATATTGCCAATAATTTTGTTGGCTGAAGGGGCATATGAGTTTTGAACTCTAGGGATGGCCTTTACAAGTCAAAGCACATGCCGCCAGGATAGGTTGAACACAGTAGTTCAGTCAACAAGCCTAACGAACCTCGCTAAAAAGTATGAGAAAAATGTCGAAGGACCTAATGATCTGGATTAGCACACTTTAGACCAAAATTAGTAATCGGTTTTAGATAATATGATATTTGCCTCACAATGGTGCAATACACTTTAGTTGGTCCATTATAAGTTCATAAATTTTATGAACTAGAAAGTAAGTTTTGACCAGCTAATTGTGATTGCCAGAATGCTCACTTAGACTATGACATAAAGTAACATCTGATTGCCCAATTCATGCATTACATGTTTCTTCCTAAAACACCAATCTTGTAGTGGAAACTTGGTTGGTGTGACATACCTCACTTCCAGTGTAATTTTTAGTGTCTGGACAAAATGAATTAAAACTGATTTCTACTGTATTAAGTAGTAGGTAGTCATAAAAGATCAGGACATTTTAACTATCTCCATAATTGATCTTGAAGAAACTCTCAAAATATAAAACATGATTCTTGCATGGCTACTATGAATTGCCATTGCGAGTTCTATCTTATGTTCCTTCAAATTCAAATACAGACTGTAATGTATTAAATTCCGGAAGCCATAAAATTTCATTAAAATGAGGCTTTAAATCCTAATTTAAATGCATACAATCATAAATCTTAAGCTAGGTGCTTGTCATGCATTACCTACAATCTTAGGATTAATCTGGTAGTTCACTTTTATTGAAAAGTCATCTGATCTTGAAATTTCATCAAGCCACTAGATCAGCCTTAAGCGTTTTAAAGATCTCTTTACCCTAGAAGAGCCATGGATCCTACCCTGACCTACATTACATTTTGTTGTGGGAGTGCCTTCAATTTATGCCTGGTTCAGAAATAGTAAGATGATTACAAGATTGTTGGTATGTAGTTGTAAGATGGTCACAAGTTATTTTATCAATACTTAATGAGTCTTTGGTGAGTGTTGGAAGTCACGGAATTGTTTGCTTGTTGAATTCTGCTAAGTATTAGTTGTTCAAGAATTAATGATTTGCTATTTGAAAAGGCTAATATGAGAAGTGATCTAGATTTGCTATTGTTGGTTTTGAAGTGCCTGTGTTTTTTCTTTATTTAATGGCATAAATTACATTAAAAATTATTAAGAATATATTTTAGTTTGTGAACTTTATCTTATACATCTAATGTTGCATTTAAGGCTGCCCTTTCCACCTTCTTTCTTTCCATTTTGTATTCAAGATCAACTAAGTTATGGAGGCCATATCCTTGGGTGCATTGGCATCATTTCAAATTGCACAAACAAGCTAATTGAATCATAAATGAATTCCAAGGTGGCATTTGGATGCGAAATAGCTAACCACCCTTTGAATAACTTTAACCATTGGTGTTGACACCCTAAACAGCTAACAAGCGAATAACTTTATTTGCTCCATGGTTAGTGGGATAAAGTTGTGGAAAACGTAAAAAGGTAGGGGGGAGAGCTTTGGTTTGTTAAAGTTATTTTGCTCTCACTCCAAAAATAAGTTTAAAGTGGTTAAATACTGATATGGCCTAAATCTGATCCGCCCATCATGGGTCGACACATGGCGAGCATTTTGAAAAGATTTGAATTTCAAATCAATTTGAATTCTTGGCAGGGTCTAAACAAGGAAAGAGATTACAACAAATTTGAATTTAGATAAGAAAGTTACGACAAACCCTTGATTTTCACCTCCAAATCATGATGGATCCATGCTCCCTCCTCATTATAAACAAAGCCAAGGGATTCCAAAGAAAAGGGAGGAGCAAGCAGAGGCTCCCAAGCACAGATGGTGAGAAGCTCCCAAGGAGAGGCACCCAAGCTTTCATCGCGACAAGATCCAATGGCGAGAGGCTCCTACAAAGAGGCTTTCAAGCTCTCGTAGCAACCTCTGCACGTGACTCCTCTTCCACGGCCATTCCCGCACACTATTTCATCTTCAAATGGGATACACGTCCCTGTAGACTAGGGATGTGCATCCCTGAAGGGCACCCATCCTTGCCAGCCGAGATCCAAGCACTATGCGTACAGGATCCGCATCTTTAGACACCAGGATGTGGGTCCCTGGAGGCCACCCTTCCATGCCAGCCGAGTTTCGAGCACTGTGTACAGGATCTGCATCCTCAGAGACCAGGATGCAAGTCCCTGGAGGCCACTCTTCCATGCCAACCAAGATCCGAGCACCATGCATACAGAACCCATGTCCCTGGAGACCGGGATGCGGGTCCTTGGAGACTTTCCTTTCATGCCAGTCGAGATTCGAGCACCGTGCGTATAGGACCTGCATCCTTGGAGACTGGAATGCGAGTTCTTGGAGGCCGCCCTTTTGTGCTAGCTGAGATCTGAGCATCATGCATACAGGACCCATCTTTGGAGACAAGGATGCGAGTCCTTGAAGGCTGCCCTTCCGTTTCAACCGAGATTCGAACACTGCATATATAGGACCCACATCCTTGGAGTCTAGGATGTGAGTCCTTGGAGGATGCCCTTCTACGCTAATAAAGATCCGAGCGCCGTGCATACATGACCTGCATCCTTGGAGATCAGAACGCGAGTCTTGGAGGCCGGGACACACGACTGTTGACCAGAGCCATCCCGAGCTCTCGGGCCGAGCTCCTATTCTGCGCTTCTAGTCCGCGCATCGTTGGAGATCAGGACGCGAGTTTTGGAGATTGGGGGATACACAATTGCGATCTAAGCCATGTTGTGCTTCCGGGCCGAGCTCCAAGTCTGCGCTTCCAATCCATGCGTCCTCGGAGACTAGGACGTGAGTCTCTAGAGACTGGGATATGCGATCGCTGGCAAGAGTCATGCCGAACTTCTAGTCTGCGCCTCCAGTTTACGCATCCTTAGAGACTAGGATGCGAATCCCTAATGACCAGGACATGCGACCGTCGACTAAAGCCATGCTGAACTCTCAAGCGAGCTCTTTGTCCGCATTCTCAGTTCATGCATCTTTGGAGGCCAAGATGCGAGTCTTTGGAGATTGGGGCGCACGAGCGCCAACTAGAGCCATGTCGAGTTTTCAGACTACGCTTATAGTCCACTGTTCTTGGAGATTAGGATACGAGTCCTTGGAGACTATGACGTGCATGGAATGCCGTACCGGCCCGTACCGGCCGGTACGGGCCGGTACGTACCGGTCCGGCCGTGGACCGGTACCGGAACGGATAAAAAACCGGTATTTTCCGGTTTTTTATCCGAACCGGCCGGTTCGGAGCCCGTACCGGCCGGTTCGGAGCCCGTACCGGCCGGTTCGGAGCCCGTACCGGCCGGTTCGGAGCCCGTACCGGCCGGTACCGGCCTCGTACCGGTGCGAACCGGCCGGTTCGCACTGGTACGATTTTTTTTTTTTTAGAACCACAGCGCCGCGCGCTGTGGTTTTTGAAACCACCGCGTACCGGCCGGTACGGGACCGGTACCAGCCGGTACGTACCGGACCGGACCGGTACCGTACCGGTCCGGCCGGCCACCGGTACGCCGACCGGTACCGGTACGCCGACCGGTACCGGTACGGCGGACCTTGATGACGTGTGACCCAGTAGAGTCATGCCGAGCTCTCAAGATGAGCTCCTAGTCTGCACATCCTCAGAGATCAGGACACGAGTCCCTGGAGATTGGGATGCATAATCTTTGACTAGAGCCATGCCGAGCTTTCAGTCCGTGCATCCTCGTAGACTAGAATGTGAGTCCTGAAGACCGAGACGTGCGATTATCGACCAGAGCCATGCCGAGCTCCCAGTCTACGCTTCTAGTACGCACATCCTTGGAGATCAGGACACAAGTCTCTGAAGACCGAGACGCGAGACCTCCCACCAAAGTTATGCCGAGCTCCCAGGATGAGCTCGCAGTCCGCGTATCCTTGGAGCTCAGGACATGAGTCCTTGGAGGCCAGAACATGTATCCGTTGACTGGAGCCATGCCGAGCTCCCAGGACGTGCTCCAATACCGAGCACTCCAGGTCAAGTTGCCATGCCAAGCACTCCATGCTGAGGTGCTATGTCGAGCACTCCAGGCCGAACTGCCATGCCGAGCACTCCAGGCTGAGTATGAAAGAATAGATGCCCTACAAGCCAATCGCAATATGTATTGCGAAGGGTTTTCTTTTGATTTTCCAAATCATATACATAACATTTAAATATGAATAAAGGCATTGTGTTTTATTATATGCTGTTGATTATATTTGTGATAAACTCCTTAGATTAGGGCAATAGTTTTGAGGCTATGATGAGATCATACTAGTGAGACCTAAAACCCTAAAATCCTAATCTTAAATATTTTCAGTCATTGGTATATTGAGTCGGGGATCAATGTTTACCGGAAAGACTGGCACATCTTATGTATGCTCGATGCAGAGGGTGATTGATCTTACAATCACTTGTGTGGAGACACTAATACAAAGATGTGGGTGCTCATTAGAGGAATGAGTTCACTGAATTGACCTACAAAGAGAAATCTTATGAAGTCTTACTTACATGTCAAAAAATGATTCTCTTAGTAGGAGTTGTGCAACTGATCCTTTGACCTGAGATCACCATAGTATCTTGTGCCCATAAATCCATATTTTAGTTTTCGCTCATACATGACAATAAGTTATGTACGAGGTCTTCTGGATATGGTGGATTGTGTACGAAGGTTATGAGTAGGTCAACAAAGAATTAATCACTTCTAGTAAGAGAAGATCGCATCCTATTTATTCTAATCATATGATAATTCAGGAAGCCTTTGATCAAAGCACAATGAAAATTAGAAAGAGTTTCTAATGTTTCATTATTCGAATTATCATTAGAAGATTGAGAAATATATAAATATGAAATTGAGTTTGACATATATTCATACTCATATATATATTCGGGATGCAGTTTGATTAAAGGATTGAATTGCACGGTAACTTGCCACTGAAGGGTATTTTTGGTATTTCTACCAAATTCCATATTTTCCGAGTAGACATGACACGTTGCTAGACGTCAATCTTGTCTTATAGGTTTGATCGAATTAAAGAGTTTAATTCGATCACCAATTAGAAAGGATTCTAATTGTTAAGTTCGGGTTTGCGCAGTTTGGACTTAAATCGATTAGAAGAGTTCTAATCAAGTTGGGTCAACTCGCACTCACACCTATTGCTGGCTAAGTATGGAACCCAATGGGTCACACACAAGAAAACTTATCAAGGGTCTAATTGGATTAGATCATGTTTGCAAGATAAACATCCTAGCAGGTGTTGCAAACCCTAGCTCCTGATTTAAATTAAATTCGAATCTGATTCTTAGATTAGGTTGATCTAATATGATTAGATCATGACCTAATAAGGGTTAGCCAAAAGTTGGAACGCGTTTGGCTTTAATACCTGATTTGATTAGGTTTAATATTTTCTTTAAGTTGGTTAAACCCAATTGGATTGGGTTTGATAGGGCCTTCACTTCTGGACCATTGATCGCTCCCTGGATGAAGGATTTGGTCCACTGGTTGGCGCCTTCATCTGGACCATTGGATGGCTTCCTAGATGAAGGATCTAGTCCACTAGTTGACGCCTTATTCTGGACCATTGGATGGCTCCCTGGATGAATAATCTGGACCATTGGTCAGCGCCTGAATCTGGACCACTGGATGGCTTCCTGGATGAATAATCTGGACCATTGCTCAGCGCCTGAATCTGGACCATTGGTGATGGCATCTTACTTTTGGACCATTAGATGGCACCCTGGATGATGATGCCTTGATCGGACCATTAGATGGCTCCTAGATCTGGACCATTGACTTTGGTTCCCTGCATTTGGGCCCTTGGATTATCAGGGTTTAAGAGGGAGACATGAGAAAGAAGCGTATCATTAGATACGGCTTTTTCTAAAGCTTGATATGCCTCCCTCTCTCTCTTGTTGGCACCCTCTTATCACACCCTTTGATGCATGAAGGGATGGCTAGGATGCATCCCTTCACATCTATAAATAGGGAGCCATTCCACCGTATTCTTCATTCCAACTCCACCGCATTCTCTCTCCCTTATCCCTTCTTTCTTACAAGCCTTTGTCTCTTTCTAGCATTGCTTCTAGAGTGTCCTAAGCCAAGACAAGAAGATCTTCTTTAGGACAAAAAGATTAGAAGTGATTTAGAAAGGTGAAAGAAAAATAAGAGAGGAGAGAAAGCAAGCCAATTTAAATCCTTTAGAAGGATTCAGCATTAAGGATCAAAAATCTTTGTAGCTAAAGTCTTGATCGAGTTTCCGTGTGGATCACCGTTGGAGGGCGGACACTTGGACGCCTTGTGGAGATTCTACAAACTTGAATTTAGCGTTACAGGTATTCTTCTATTTCATCATTTATATTTATATTGTTTGATTGTTACCATTAAGGCGATCTAGGCTTATAAGGGTTTCATGTTAAGGGACTTTATTAAGAAATTTTTAAAATTCCTAACTTCCGCTGCCCATTATGACATGCCGGAACCCTTCAGTGGTATCAGAGCAAAGGTCCAAGAGTTGTGACCGATCTCCGGGAACTCTCACGCGTGATCGTGTGACGAAGCGTGGCTCTCCGTCCGGAGGCGTATAGAGATGCGTGCTCTGATAGGTATACATGGGTGTCACCCTATTTTTAATAGGACCGAACCCATGTAGGAATGGAGACTCCCCATTCAGTGGTATCAGAGCCGTCCTTAATTGGTTCAATCAAATAATTATGTATGATGTATGATTATTAATTTACTATGAGATAGTAATGTTATATGCTTAGTGAAATGCTGAAATGTATGATTGATATATGATATGATATGTAATAAAATGTCATGATATGAAATTTTTCATATGAAGATATGTTGAAGCATGTTAATTGATTCAATCAATTGCTTATGATTTATACATGCTATGAGATAGCCATGATGTATGATAGTTTATTTTAGACATGTTAAATATATGTTACAATTAAAAGAATGTGCTAGAGACCAGTTAGCCCTCAATAAAAATTATATTAAGTCATAGTCTTGAAAAACTTTGAGCTAACCCATTCTAGAACAATTAATCTAATTGGTGTCTAAGGAAAGCACTAAAGGTGGTTCTCTAATTAGGACCTTACTCTTTGAGTAAGAGGAGCCTCCCACCTGCTTACCTGGCCAATTGTTTGATTGCCTATTATGGATTAGTTTAATGTTGATATAACACTATTAATAGCCTCCTTCATGCCTCGACATTATTATGTCAAGATCCATGCTAGTTTGTTGTGCAACTACAAGACTTGCAATGGGGACTGATGTTATACTGTCTTGGTGCATAGAGATGCTTATGGCATATTTTAGTATGTTGCTTTGTTGTGCAACCACAAGAGCAATATTATTTGAATATGACTGTATAGAAATGAAGGGTTTGACTTAACTAAAACATTATAGTTTGTTGTGCAACCACAAGGCTATAAGTGTTTTAAGAGGACAAGATAAAGTTGAGAATTGCATGAGATGCAATTGGAAAGAGTTTCCTACCTTTGAACTCATAAGGGTTTGTTGTGTAACCACAAGACTTTTATGAAGAATTAGGATCTCAACCCTACTAAGAAAAATTAAGTTTTCTTGTTTATCATAGGAGAGGGCTATGATATTCGATAAAATAGTGGGAGTAATAATTAGATAAAGTCCTAGTCTAATTGAATATATGTCATCATGATTGGTCTGTTTATGTTAGTTTTGTTCTTTATATATGTAGAATAAAATTATGCATTAATGGCATCTTCACTATCACTAAGAGGCATCTTAGATGCCAACAAGTTGACCGGTCCGAACTATGTGGATTGGTTGAGGAATCTTAAAATTGTTCTCACTTAGGAGAAACTTTCTTACATCCTCAAAACTCCTGATCTTGGATCAATAGGGGATGATGCTACTAAAAGTAGTAAGATAAAGAGGAAGAAAGGAAAGAAAATCTCCGGATCAAGTGTCTGTTTCCATTGCAGCAAGGAAGGCCACTGGAAAAGAAATTGCAAGAGTTTTCTTGCAACTGTAAAGCCTGATGCAAGAGTTGCATCAGAAGGTATGTTTATATTACATGCCAGTTTGTCATCAAGTTCTTCAAATTCAAATTCATGGATATTGGATACCGGCTGTGGTTTTCATATATGCAAGACATTGCATGGACTACAGAAAATTAGAATTTTGAAGAAAGGTGACTTCGAGCTTTATGGCGCTGGAGGAGAGTCCATCCAGGCTGAAGCCGTTGGAACCTACTTATTGGAGTTGCCGTCGGGCAAGCTTCTGGAGTTAGAAGATTGTTATTACATGCCCAAGATTATTAGAAATGTAATTTCTATTCTTTTGTCCTTAAAGAAAGGATTTGAGATTAATAGAAAGGGCAATGGTTGCTCTATTTCTTTTTCTAATAAGCATCTTTGCAATGGCATTATGAAAAATGGTCTTCTAGTTCTATCACTTAATGACAATATTTATCATATTGATAAAAGTAATAAAAGAAAGAGAGAAGAGGTAAATAACACCCTCCTTTGGCATTGCCGTCTAGGTCACATAAGTGAATCAAGAATCAACAAGTTATACAAAGAAGAGTTCTTTGATCCTTATGATTATGAATCATTAGGAACTTGTGAATCTTGTCTTATGGCAAAAATGACCAAGTCTCCATTCACTGGACATGGAGAAAGGGCAAGTGTGTTATTAGGACTTATACATACAGATGTATGTAGTCCTATGATAACTCCAGCTAGAGGTGGATACTCTTACTTCATCACATTCACTGATGATTTATCAAGGTTCGGATATGTGTATCTTATGAAACATAAATCCGAAGCCTTTGATAAGTTTAAAGAGTATCAAAGTATGGTTGAAAAACAAACCGAAAAGTGTATTAAAATCCTTCGATCTGATCGAGGAGGTGAATACCTTTCTAGTGAGTTTTTAAATCATCTTAAAGAAAAGGACATTCTCTCTGAATGGACACCTCCGTGTACACCACAATTAAATGGTGTAGCCGAACGGAGGAATCATACTCTATTAGATATTGTAAGGTCCATGATGTGCTTTACAGATCTTCCTATTTTCTTCTGGGGTTTTGCCCTAGAAACTGCCACATATGTGCTAAACAGGATACCTTCAAAATCTGTATCTAGTACTCCATATGAGATATGGAGAGGTAGGAAGCCCAATCTTAAATATTTTAAAATATGGGGCTGCCAAGCATATGTCAAAAGAAATTTTGGACATAAGCTAAGTGCTAGATCAGATAAATGTACATTTGTAGGTTATTCCAAAGAAAGTATTGGATATCTCTTCTATCACCCTACTGAACAAAAGGTATTTGTTAGTAGGCATGCCACTTTCTTAGAAAAAGAGTTTATCTTAGAAAAAGGCAGTGAAAGAAGAATTGAACTTAATGAAGTTCAAGACCTACAAATAGAAACACAAGAAATTCTTCAACCAGATGTACCCATAAATGAGGTACAGCCACAACACACATCTCCTCTCCGAAGGTCAGATAGAGTGCGAAGAGCACCTGAGAGGTATAGGTTTATCATTGAGAATGATGAAGCCCACATTGTTCAGAATAATGATCCTCTGACCTATTCGGAAGCTGTCATGAGTAGTGACTCTGGCAACTAGAAGCCATGAAATTCGAAATAGATTCTATGTATACCAACCAAGTATAGACTTTGGTTGATGCACCAGAGGGTGTAAACCCTATAGGTTGCAAATAGGTCTATAAGAAAAAGATTGGAGCAGATGGCCAAGTAGAAACCTACAAGGCTAGATCGGTGGCAAAAGGTTTCAGGCAAAAGCAAGGAATTGACTATGATGAAACTTTTTCACCAGTAGCTATGCTCAAATCTATTCGGATTTTGCTTGCAATAGCTGCATACTATGATTATGAAATCTGGCAGATGGATGTCAAAACCGCCTTCCTTAATGATCATCTTGAGGAAGAGGTTTACATGACACAGCCAGAAGGATTTGTCTCAATAAGAGAGCAAATCAAGTATGCAAGCTTAAGAGATCCATTTATGGATTGAAACAAGCATCGAAGAGTTGGAACATCCGTTTTGATATAACAGTCAAAGAGTTTGGTTTTATCAAAAATGTGGATGAACCATGTGTGTACAAGAAGACTAGTGGGAGTGCCATTGTCTTCTTAATATTGTATGTAGATGACATACTGATCATTGGAAATGATATTCCAATGTTACAATCGGTCAAGACTTGGCTATCAAAAAGCTTTTTCATGAAAGACTTGGGAGAAACATCCTATATACTTGGTATAAAGATCTATAGGGATAGATCTAAAAGGATGCTAGGCTTGTCCCAGTCTAGGTACATAGATCATGTGCTGAAAAGATTCAGCATGGAAGAAAGTAAAAGAGGTTACTTGCCTATGAGTCATGGCATACGTCTCTCTAAGAAGATGTCTCCTAAGACATCTGAAGAAAGGAATAGAATGAATTCTATTTCCTATGCTTCGGCAGTAGGATCGATTGCTATGCTATGTACCAGGCCTGATGTTGCTTATGCCTTAGGCATAACAAGCAGATTCTAGGCTGATCCTCCAGGAGAGGATCATTGGATAGCTGTGAAAAATATTCTTAAGTACTTGAGAAGGACTAAAGATATTTTTCTAGTTTATGGAGGATCTGAGTTGAAACTAGAAGAATTTTCTGATTCTAGTTTTCAGTCAGATCCAGATGATAGCAAGTCCACTTCAGGGTATGTCTTTATTCTAAATGGTGGTGCAGTGAGCTGGAAGAGTTCCAAGCAGCAAACTGTAGCTGACTCAACTACTGAGGCAGAATACATTGCTGTAAGTGAAGCTGCTAAGGAAGCTGTCTGGATGAAGAAGTTCATCTCTGAGTTAGGAGTAGTTTCTGAGATTGCTGGACCAGTCCCAGTTTATTGTGATAACACTGGAGCTGTTGCTCAAGCGAAGGAACCAAGGTCTCATCATAAATCCAAGCACATTCTAAGACGCTTTCATCT
This sequence comes from Phoenix dactylifera, assembly GCF_051530095.1. Taxonomy (NCBI): domain Eukaryota; kingdom Viridiplantae; phylum Streptophyta; class Magnoliopsida; order Arecales; family Arecaceae; genus Phoenix; species Phoenix dactylifera. The sequence goes on from NC_143193.1 coordinate 40,172,593, forward strand.
TGTTCAAGAAATTGTCGAGAGACAAGACATAGTCATTGAATGAGTAGACACAAAGAACAACCTAGCAGACCCGTTTACTAAAGCTCTACCACAGCAGCAGTTTGATCGCTATCTCGATTGTATATGGATAAAATATAAAGACGATTACTTTAGTGCAAGTGGGAGATTGAAAGAATAGATGCCCTCCAAGCTAATCGCAATATGTATTGCAAAGGGTTTTCTTTTAATTTTCCAAATCATGTAAATGATATTTAAATATGAATAAAGGCATTATGTTTTACCGGCTATGGTTTTGAGACTATGATGAGATCATACTAGTGAGACCTAAAATTCTAAAATCCTAATCTTAAATATTTTCAGTCATTGGTACATTGAGTCGGGGATCAATATTTACCGGAAAGACTGGCACATCTTATGTATGCTCGATGCAGAGGGTGATTGATCTCATAATCACTTGTGTGGAGACACTAATACAAAGATGTGGATGCTCATTAGAGGAATGAGTTCACTGAATTGACTTACAAAGAGAAATCTTATGAAGTCTTACTTACATGTCAAAAAATGATTCTCTTAGTGGGAGTTGTGCAACTGATCCTTTGACCTGAGATCACCATAGTATCTTGTGCACATAAATCCATATTTTAGTTTTCGCTCATACATGACAATAAGTTATGTACGAGGTCTTCTGGATATGGTGGATTGTGTACGAAGGTTATGAGTAGGTCAACAAAGAATTAATCACTTCTAGTAAGAGAAGATCGCATCCTATTTATTCTAATCATATGATAATTCAGGGAGCCTTTGATCAAAGCACAATGAAAATTAGAAAGAGTTTCTAATGTTTCATTATTCGAATTATCATTAGAAGATTGAGAAATATATAAATATGAAATTGAGTTTGACATATATTCATACTCATATATATATTCGGGATGCAGTTTGATTAAAGGATTGAATTGCACGGTAACTTGCTACTGAAGGGTATTTTTGGTATTTCTACCAAATTCCATATTTTCCGAGTAGACTTGACACGTTGCTAGACGTCAATCTTGTCTTATAGGTTTGATCGAATTAAAGAGTTTAATTCGATCACCAATTAGAAAGGATTCTAATTGTTAAGTTCGGGTTCGCGCAGTTTGGACTTAAATCGATTAGAAGAGTTCTAATCAAGTTAGGTCAACTCGCACTCACACCTATTGCTGGCTAAGTATGGAACCCAATGGGTCACACACAAGAAAACTTATCAAGGGTCTAATTGGATTAGATCATGTTTGCAAGATAAACATCCTAGCAGGTGTTGCAAACCCTAGATCCTGATTCAAATTAAATTCGAATTTGATTCTTAGATTAGGTTGATCTAATATGATTAGATCATGATCTAATATGGGTTAGCCAAGAGTTGGAACTCATTTGGCTTTAATTAGACCTAATTTGATTAGGTTTAATGTTTCCTTTAAGTTGGTTAAACCCAATTGGATTGGGTTTGATAGGGTCTTCACTTCTGGACCATTGATCGCTCCCTGGATGAAGGATCTGGTCCACTGGTTGTCGCCTTCATCTGGACTATTGGATGGCTTCCTAGATGAAGGATCTGGTCCACTGGTTGGCGCCTTATTCTGAACCATTGGATGGCCCCCTGGATAAATAATCTGAACCATTGGTCAGCGCCTGAATCTGGACCACTGGATGGCTTCCTAGATGAAAGATATGGACCATTGCTCAGTGCCTGAATCTGGACCACTGGATGGCTCCCTGGATGAAAGATCTGGACTATTGCTCAGCGCCTGAATCTGGACCATTGGTGATGGCATCTTGCTTCTGGACCATTAGATGGCACGCTGGATGATGATGCCTTGATCTGGACCATTAGATGGCGCCTAGATCTGGACCATTGGCTTTGGTTCTTTGCATTTGGGCCCTTGGATCATTAGGATTTAAGAGGGAGACGTGAGAAAGAAGCGTATCATTAGATACGGCTTTTTCTAAAGCTTGATACGCCTCCCTCTCTCTCTTGTTGGCACCCTCTTATCACACCCTTTGATGCATGAAGGGATGGCTAGGATGCATCCCTTCACATCTATAAATAGGGAGCCATTCCACCGTATTCTTCATTCCAACTCCACCGCATTCTCTCTCCCTTATCCCTTCTTTCTTACAAGCTTTTGTCTCTTTCTAGCATTGCTTCTAGAGTGTCCTAAGCCAAGACAGGGAGGTCTTCTTTAGGACAAAAAGATTAGAAGTGATTTAGAAAGGTGAAAGAAAAATAAGAGAGGAGAGAAAGCAAGCCAATTTAAATTATTTTGAAGGATTCAGCATTAAGGATCAAAAATCTTTGGAGCTAAAGTCTTGATCGAGTTTCCGTGTGGATCACCGTTGGAGGGCGGACACTTGGACGCCTCGTGGAGATTCTACAAACTTGAATTTAGCGTTACAGGTATTCTTCTATTGCGGCATTTATATTTATATTGTTTGATTGTTACCATTAAGGTGATCTAGGCTTATAAGGATTTTATGTTAAGGAACTTTATTAAGAAATTTTTAAAATCCCTAGCTTCCGCTGCTCATTATGACATGCCGGAACCTTTCAGAGTACTCCAGGCCAGACACTTAAAGCCTAATGATCCAGGGTGATCACTCTACTCTGATGCTTTTTATTCTCTTGCTATTTAATGTTGTTATTCCAAGCACTACCTGACTTAAGCATCGGAGGAGGGCCGGTCGGAGCCATCTTGATGGGCTTTTCTCTTCTCTTTGTGTGCAGATCTACGACTCTCCACGGTAGTTAGCTTTCTGTCTTCCACCTTTATGGACCGAGTGGGTTGATTTGCGCCCTTTATGCCTCCAGATCATCAGAACATGGTTAGGCAGGATTTGGGCATCAATAAGTACCTTTCTCACCAATTGATCAAATAAGTTATTCACCACTTTTTGAATGGTATTTGTCCAGTTAGCTAAATAGACTTATGTTATCCATCTTTTAACCAACATCCAAACATTGCCTAAGATTTAGAAAGGTGCAACATCATGTGTCTGAAGAGGAATCGCATTTAGTTAGTTGGTATCTGATCTCTTTCCAACTTTAAAGCAAAATCTCTAGATCTGAATCATCTGATCAGAATTCCATTCAGATACACAAAAAAATGTGAAAGTAATCTGACGTTTGAAATCAAAGAAAAAAATGTGAGAGAAAGTTGATGTTTCAATCCAATGTGATAGAGATGCATGAATAACTAAAAGGGGGGAGAGCAAGAGTACTTCAAATAGCTCTTTGATTAAAATGCTAACTCTAGCTTAAATGCCATCTTAAATGATGTTTATATAGGTTGGCTTGTTTTGAGACTCATATGACTGTTCGGGCAATATCTTGAAGTGTATACATATGCTTAGACTTGGTGGATTGATCCATGGAAGGTTATAGAGCATTAGGAGTAGGTTTGTGAAGTCTTAGACCCACTTGCTTGTAAGAAAATCCAACTAGGAGGTTTGCTTATAAGAGGACAGAAAGGCACCTCACTTACAATTAGACAAAGAAAGCAGAGTTGGTCTCTAAGAGGTCCTATCATAAGCGAGGAGGTTGGCCCTAAGCATGTTAAATTAGCAATAGACCAGGACAGGTCAGATCAAGTTAGGACAACATAGAAAATCTTAACTGATGCCCAAACCAACTCAACGTTGGGTCAAGACCCCTAGACCTATTACCACCTATTAGTCGACACCATGACCTGATGTGACCCATTTGACCCACAATCTAAGCTATTTCGCAGGGCTCAATCCCTAGTCGACGCAACCTCATATGTATAATCGAATTCTTATAATATTTAGTAAATTACTTTCAAGATGGTTTAAATGACTAGTATTGAAAAAGGACCAACCATCAAAATATACTTACCTAAGGGTATGATTTGACCTGACCTCGATTGTCCTAACCTAGACAGGACCCTATCATCATGATTCAAGTTAACTTAGACCTAACCCATTTAAGATTCATCAAAAAATTTGAACTAAAAAGCCATTGACTGATGCACATCATGGACTTGGCCGAGATGTACTTGAGCCAACGTATGTCAAAGGCTAACCAAAGGAGCAAAAGATTTGACATTGGGTTTACGCCTAAGTCAATTCTAGAAGGCTGCTACATATTGGAAAATATTTTTGGAGATCTAATTAAATAAGGTTAGTATTAGTAAAATCTAAATAGACTTGGAAGGACCCCACATAAAGATTAGTCACAGATTTTATCCAATCAGGAGGCACATCATAGCATATATTCTTTATTCCAGCAACCTCTTTCCATATGTGCACCAAATTAAATTCTAGCATATTATGGAGAATATTTTCTTCTTATTTGTAAAACCCTTTTACCATTTCAAGATAAAATGAATATGTACACATTTGTGGATAGGTTCAAGGGGTCTTACAACTGTAAATAGGGGTGCTCAGCCATTATAAAAAACATTTTGAATTGCTTGAAATTTCTAGTTCTCTTCTCCATTTTTTTATTTCTTTCTCCTATTTGGCTACTCCATTATAGGTAGATTTTTCTCAAGGAGAAAGATCACTATGTGCACTATTTTGGTATCAGAAGGGATCTAGTTTGCTTATGATATTCTCCATTGACATTGAAGCCATGGTTCATCGAAGCACCAACAATGCCCCAATACTGGAGATCATTCCAAGAGGCATGGAGATAAAATAGTTGCGAGAATAGATAGCATAGCTACTGGTGGGGCATGATCGTGCGGTTGGTCGTAATCACCACCTTCTGAGGATTGGATCAGAAGCTAGAAGGATGATGTACCATCAGATTCATCTTTTGAGCATCTCATCAACCTTTTTCCACTGCCTTGCTCTAAATCAAGAACCAGTTCCTCTTTCCCTGCTTGATGAGAGTCTCTTGCAAGATTGTGATAAACTCTTCGGTATCAAAGCCAAGCTTCTTGAGTTTCATGGAAAGCTTAATCTAGAGGACTTCCTCGATTAGATAACCAGCATCAAGAGGTTCTTTGAATCTATAGGCATACCTAATAATAAGAATATGAAGATCTTGACTTTGAAATTATGAAACTATATATCTATATGGTGGGAGAATATCTAGTGGCCTCGACTGAGCATTGAAAAAATGAATATCATTGATTGACTCTAAAGATGGAGAAGTATCTAAAGTCGCCATTTCATTCTGGTAGATCACTCTCTCGCTCTATTTATCAATCTTATATGAATCTTATGCAAGTCTAAAAGAGCATCACTGACTATACAAAGAGTTTTTCGAACTCTCTACTTTGGCATGCTTGCATGAGCATGAAGGAACTCGTGTGAACTATCATCTCAATGGTTTGTAAGTTTCAACATATGATGAGATCACTGATCATACTATATGGCGTGTGAGCGATGCTTATCACAAGGTGTTGCACATAGAGAAGAAGTTGCAACAGGCCTAAATAGCAAGAAGGAGATCCATTGATACACATGCCATAACTCGTGCTTCCCTTTTCTCCTCCAAGGATGCTACAACCACCCAATCTAGCATAATTACGAGACCACCAACCATTCAACCATCATGTGGTTTGAGTGAGGTGAGTCCTCACAAACCATGCCACGCGACATGCTCACTTTCCCGTGCTACCCTTGTGGACATTGAGAACACCGTGCTTTTGAGTGTCCTTGTCGACGCCTCACTATTGAACTCCACTTTGCCGATGCAACAATGACGTACCAGATCATGAATCCTCCATTGAGCTTGAAGCAAAATGACACCAAAGCCTAATCATGTGGTGGATGACGCATGCAGCTAAAATTTGAAGAGTATGCTTTGAACCAACGTTTTTTGCACTCGTTGCACCATCAATGGACATGTTATCAATGTTATCATCAATAATGGGTTGTGCAAAATATTGTATCTCAAGAAGTCATTAACAAGCTCAATCTAAAGATGAAAAGCATTTCTGTCCATACAAAATTGCTTGGTTCAAAAAAGTAATAAGGTAACCATCTCCAAACATGTCTTGTCAATTTCTCTATTAGCAACACTTATGTTGATAGCGTATGGTGTGATGCAACACCAATGGATACTTATCAATAGATTATTTGGTTTTCCTTGACAATATGATCGAGGAGTTATCCATGATGGAACATATATTCCTTCCGTAAAAATGGAGTATAGATTGTGCTCCAATCCATAAGGAAGGAATCTCCACCAAAGAAGGAGGAACTGAGATACCATATTATCAAAAAACTTTCTCGGTGAAAGTAAAAGTCTCAGGTTGCTTCTATATAGTCATCCATAAGATAGAGGCTAGTGTAAATCCAATGCCCGATGACATGAAACCACTCCTTTAAGAGTTTGATGATCTACTACCCAAACAGCTCTCAAAAGGTCTACCCCCTATGGATGACATCTTGCAGGTGATATGCATGGCACCAAAGCAGCATGAGCTACAAGGCAAGCAAATGAGTTTTTGCAGAAAGGCTTGATTTGTGAGGTCTAAGGCCCTGTTTGGGGGAGCTTTTGGAGGGCCAAAAGCACTTTCTGGCCCTCCAAAAGTACTTTTAGATAAAAAATGGTGTTTGGTAAAATTTTCGAAAAGCTGTTTCAGCTTTTGCGGAAAGCTGAAAACAGCTTTTGGAGAGAAGCTCCAATTTGGAGCTTTTCGAAAATGCTGTTTTCAGCTTTGTTGGAAAGCTGTATTTTTGACCAAAATGCCCATATTAAAATATAATAATAACATAGTTTGTCCCTTTATAAACTTAAAAATCTGCTGGAGCCAAGAATCCTAGCCGTCAGACTCCCTTCCGCAAGAAAAATTGTTATAGAGATAAATGGTCATTCGGAGGATGAAAAATTAATGTACACTAATAATTAAAATATTTTATACCTTTATTATTGTATTATACTATAAATATAATATTATATTACATTACATCATAATACATTAATATGTTATTTTAAATAATTTAATATTATGTTATATTATGAAAAATTAATTTATACTAATGATTATAGTATTTTATACCTTTATTATTGTATTATACTATAAATATAATATTATAATACGTTATATCATAATACATTAATATGTTATGTTAAATAATTTAATATTATGTTATATTATGGGAAATTAATTTATACTAATAATTATAATACTTTATACCTTTATTATTGTATTATACTATAAGTATTATATTATATTACATTACATCATAATACATTAATATGTTATTTTAAATAATTTAATATTATGTTATATTATGGAAAATTAATTTATACTAATAATTATAATATTTTATACCTTTATTATTGTATTATACTATAAATATAATATCATAATACGTTAGATCATAATACATTAATATGTTATTTTAAATAATTTAATATTATGTTATATTGTGGAAATTTAATTTTTTTAATAATTATAATATTGTATACCTTTATTATTGTATTATACTATAAATATTATATTATATTACATTACATCATAATACACTAATATGTTATTTTAAATAATTTAATATTATGTTATATTATGAAAAATTAATTTATACTAATAATTATAATATTTTATACCTTTATTATTGTATCATACTATAAATATAATATCATAATACGTTATATCATAATACATTAATATGTTATTTTAAATAATTTAATATTATGTCATATTATGGGAAATTAATTGTTACTAATAATTATAATATTTTATACCTTTATTATTGTATTATACTATAAATATTATATTATATTACATTACATCATAATACATTAATATGTTATTTTAAATAATTTAATATTATGTTATATTATGGAAAATTAATTTATACTAATAATTATAATATTTTATACCTTTATTATTGTATTATACTATAAATATAATATATATTACATTATATCATAATACATTAATATCTTATGTTAAATAATTTAATATTATGTTATATTATCAAAAATTAATTTACTCTAATAATTATATTACTATTATGCTATATTATAATAATATTATTTTATATTACAATAATATTATACTATATCATAAATTTATGTATTAATATATGTTATGTTTTATTATGGTCTGTTGTATAATACTATGCAATGTCCTTTATGGTAATTTTGTCATATCAAAGTACTTTCTCAGTTTGTTTACCCAAACATATGTTAAAGTGCCACAGCACTTTACAAATATATTTACCAAACAGCAAACAGCTTTTTATAACAGCTCTACTTCAGATAGTTCTACTTTCAACAGCTCTACTTCCAGCAGCTCTACTGCCCACAGCTCCCCCAAACAGGGCCTACATCCCTATGCTTGCCTTGCTTACTCCAAAGAAGGTCAGAACTTGGAGAATGTGCTTAAACAACTGTGCCATCAACAAGATCACGATTAATCAGCCATTTCCTATCCCTCACTTGGATGATATATTAGACCAGCTTGTAGGAGTGTACATCTTCAAGATTGACCTTCACTTAGCTATCACCAAATTGTATTCCACCTAGGTGATGAATGAAAAACTGTATTTAAAACACAAGACAAGCTTTGCAAGTAGCTCATCATGCCATTCAATCTCTCCATGCCTTAAGCACATTCATATGAATCATAAACTAGGATACTCCAACCTTTTATTTGAAGATTTGTACTCGTGTATGTTGGTGATATACTTGTGTATAGTCTCAATGCTTGCAAGTAAACTGAGCAATTGAGATAGATGCTTGGAACCTGTACCAAGAGAAGCTGTATGTGAACTCTAAGAAGTGTCGTTAGATGGTGCCCAAGTTGATCTCCATGGGATATGTCATATCCAAAGATGGCATCTATGTTAACGAGGAGAAGGTCAAAACCATTAAAGAATGACCAACTTCTTGAAACATCTACAACATCCAAAGCTTTCATGGCCTTGTATAATTTTATAGGTGCTTCATCAAGATTTTTTCCTCCATCATTATCCATATCACCGATTGAATAAAGCAAGGGGAGTTCATTTGGATGCTCGATATTGAGAAAATCTTCCATAAATTGAAGAAGTTATTGACAAGCACCCCTCTTGGTGTTACTGGACTTTGACAAAGTATTCGAGATAGAATATGATGCATCCAATGTCGGCATTGGTGTAATTCTCTCTTAAAAATGGCAACCAATGGTCTACATCAACAAAAAGATGAGTGGAAGCCACCTCAACTACTCTATCCATGATGTAGAGCTTTGCTATTGTGCAGGCCTTGCAACATTGGAAGTTGTAACTCCAACAACATGACCTTCTACTCTGCTCATGAAGCATTGTCCTTCCTTAATAGCAATCACTACCTTAATTACCAACATGGAAGATGGGCTGCATTTCTCCAACAGTTCAATTTTGTGATCAAGCACAAGATGGCATGACAAACCAAGTAGCAAACACAGTCAGCTGTCGACATATTCTACTTGGTACACTCTCTGTAGAGATAGTGGATTTGACCTACTAAAAGACCTGTACAAGGAAGATACAGATTTTAGAGCCACCTGGTCTTCTTTTTAGTGTGGAGATCTTTTTGACTTCTATAACGATAAGGATGATGAGCTAGCTCCACCTCAGTTGCCAGCAACTACACTAAAACAGTCCATCATCACTCAGACCACATCTTATGCTTAGTACTTGGTCTAATGGAAGGACAAGCCAACCAACGAAGAGTCTTAGATGTCAAAAGTTGAGTTGAAGAAGCTCTCCCTTGCTTTGTTGGATAAATACAAAGCATTCAACTTCTAAATGAGTTATGTCTAACTCGGGAAATGATGCACATGTCACAAACTTAGCTAATATATACTTGAATCAATGTACATCAAAGGCTGACAAAAGGAGCAAATTCGTTCGACATTGGATTCAAGCCTAAGTCAGTTCTAAAAGGATGCTATAGATAGGAAAATAATCCTACAAACCTAATTAAATAAGACTACTGCAGTAAAATCTATGTTGATTTGGAAGGAGCCAGCATCAGAATCAGACAGAGATCTTATCCAATCAAGAGATATATTAGAGAGAATATTCTTTATTCTTGCAACTGCTTTCCATATTTGCACCCAAGGTCGGCAGAACCGTCTCGAATCGGACAGTTCCGACTGTTCCGAGCCGTCCCGGTGACTCACAGGGATGGTTCCGACAACAAAAATGGAAACCATGAGGCAGAGAAGAAAAAAAAGAATAAAAGAGAGAGCAAGTGGGGGGGGGGGGGAGGGAGAGGGAGAGGGAGGCCGACAGAAGGTGGCGGACTTCACTTAAAAATCGAAAAAAAATTTAATGGCCGGACCCCTATTTTGAATGAAACAGAAAAAAGGCCGCGACCTCCGCTGCTGCCTTTCCGCTAGCCTCCCTCCCTCTCTTTGCCTTCTGTCTCTCTTTTCCTCTCCTGTCCTCTCTCGTGCCTCTTCTACTTTGTCAGTACGGGCCGGCATGGCACGGCACGGCACGGGCCCATACCGACTTATCCTGCTGGGCAACTGATACGGTGCCCAATATCGGTTCTGCCGGTGTTGTTAGCACCAAATCAAATCGTAGTCCTTATTGTTAAAATTCTTTTATCTTTTTAACAAGAAATGAATGTGGACATGTTTATTAGTAGCTTCAAGTGATCCTATAATTATAGATAGGACTACCAAATTGGAACCAACATCTTGAATTGAATGAAATTTTTAGTTCTATTTTCATTGTTCTTTGAGAGTTCTTTATTTCTACTTCTTCCTCCTATTTTGCTACTCCATTATTGGATAGATCTTCTTTCTTAAGGAGAAAAATCACTATATGCACTATTGACCCATACCTGACCCAAATAGGACAGGTCGAGGCAAGATGGGTTGGGTCAGTTTTTGCACCCCTAGCCGCTTGCACCTTACTTGCTTAGGCTCTCTCATTTTCCACTCTCTTGCTCTTTCTCTTTTTTTCCTTTCTCACTCATGATAGCTAAGATTTAAATTCTTCAAGGTTTTAAGCACCAGTCCATGTTAGTTGGCAGGCATATACTGTGCCCGATTGGTGTTAGTAAGGTCCGCCATACCGGTACCGGTCGGCGTACCGGTGGCAGCTCGGACCGATACGAACCAGTCTTGTACCGGTCCGTACTGGTCCCGAACCGGACCCGTACCGGTCCAAACCGGTTCTCCAACAATAAACTACCGGTATCGGATTCCACGCTGATCCGGTACGTACCGACCCCAAGCCGGACCGGTACGTACCGGCTCGTACCGGCCGGTACGGACCGGTACGGCAGACCATGGTGTTAGCTCTATGAATGGGATGGAAAGGCATTTTTAAATTCTTTTTTAACTTTTAAAAAGAATTTTTAACTTTTGTTCTTTTCTAATATTTTTCTGCATTGCACAACTCAGTCTTGTCATGCTGGCTATTGGTCCATATGCCCATACCAATGGCACTTAAAATCCTTGGTTGTTCATGTGGGTGCATGATCTAAGCAGAAACTTGATAGTAATTCAATGACTAGATTTCTTTCCTTGATAGAGTTGGGCATCTGATTGTGACATCTGCCATGGATCTTGTAGGTCAAACTTCGTGACCATTCATGACACTCAACCCTTGCTGTTTCAAAATTTTTTTGTCGGTAACCTATCTTTCGGAACATTATTTCTTATCTATTGGGTCCGATCTAGCATGCTTTAACAGAGGAACACCAGCACTTTTATAGGTTTAGAAATCATAATGAACGTTAGCTTATGGAAATATCATTGAATAAGATTTGATCTATTTATGGGGATTCTATAAATATCCAACTTCAAAAATAGAAAGTTCGAAACAATGGAGAATTTTTCTGAGATTGGATGTAGTTACTAATTCATGCTAATTCATGATCTGGCATGTACAGGATGAAAATTTCATTCTCAATTCTACGAGAATTTTTATGAAAGCGTTTCATTTGCTTCTTATCCATAGAAGTTTCATTTTTCTAGAATGTTCTAATAACAAAAATATTTTTTAGAAGAAGAATTTGCCCCCTCTTTCACTTCTTCAATAAAAAAGAAGTTGGTGTGGTAGTATTTGCATTGTAGCCAGCAATGGGTCTGTCGGTGGCGAGGAGGTTGAGATTAAGCATGGGCATAGCCATGTTTTAACCGGTCATTCCTCTCTAGAATTGACATTTGATGATTCATTGCTTGAGACTAGTTTATGACTCCTTGCGACTTTTATCCCTAGAATAGAGCTCCTTTCTGCCTTTATCAACTCCTCTCACCCATTGTGTGACGCCTCTGCTAGCTTTGAGAAAAGCTTCTCTGTTATTGTCAAGTCACTTTGTGTTTTATGTACCAAAAAGTCACCTAGTGTTCTGTACATTTATGGGTCAAATAGTTCTGAAGAAGTTCCACCAGCATTGCTCATACATCATTGCTTCCTTGCTAGAACTGTTGATTCTATGGTGTTGAATAATCTTCCTCCACCTCAGAGGCCACCATTCAGGACAATATCTTCTTAGCACCTAAAGTTACTCACTGAAGCTCTAGTCACTGTGTCAGTTTTTCTCTGTATTCATGATATCTTATAATTACAAAATACTGGATGCGTGTGTGTCAGACCTAAACCTCCTCACTTTCCTGCTACTTTGTCTCAGCTTTACTCTGCATCCGTTATGGGTGTTATAATTACAAAATTCTATCTGCAGGCATGCTTGTATGTATGTCAAACACATAGATATACACACATATACATATATATTGTGTGTGCACATGTGTCTTGTTAGCTTTTAGATGTCACATAATATCTGCCTAGGTCAGTTTTGGATTTGTTGTATTTACTATGTAAAGCAATATTTTAAATTTAGTGGCCTGTTCCCAACTGTTTTGTCTGCCAAATCACAGGGCAGCGGTTGAACCAGAATTCTCAATTGCAGCTGCCCCAACCCAAATCCACATATTTATCATGCACATGTGGTGATCATCATTCTCTTCTAAATCTCCATAGCCATTTCTCTCTCCATGTCCCTTCCCACTTGGTCATCATCCTCAAAATCCCCAAATTTCGTGCCTGCTTGTCCTAGATCTGATAACACTACATAGAACCAGTGGAAAATAATTTGAAGAGGTGAAGGAGAAGGATGCTCCACCTGGAACCAAATATGCCAGGAGGAAGAGCTCGGATCTGGGTATAGGATGAAGAGGAGTCCCTGCTGCCTCAGATCTTACCGAGAAGAGGACAAACAGGGGAAGTTTCCTTCCTTCCTAGTTTCTTCCATATGAGTTGGTGAACGATTCATGTATAGTTGGCCTTACCCAATTTGTTCCATGATATGTTATCAAATAACACTTCTATCTAGGATGAACTGAGGCTTGCTGGCAAAGCCTAAAGTAAGTAGTAACATTGTTACCATGTCGTCACTAAGAAACTTAGTTCTGTCATTAAGAAACCTAGTCTTATGCATCTTCTGAGCTCAGTATCAAATAACCAAATATTATAGCTCAGCAAACTGCTGTGATATCTTTTGTTCTTCTCATGAGCTATTTGAGAGTGAAATTAGAAGATACATTTTTTTTTTAATTTTCTTTTTTCTTTATGAGATTTAAAATAGATATGTGGTGTATCTTATTATATATTATCTTCTTTGCATTTATATTTCCTAATTACTTGACTTGACTGCTCCTCTACCCTATAAACAGATGATGCTATCTACTATAAAGGAGAATCAGTTTTCAAATAGAAAGGAAAAGAAATCTGGGTAAATTCTTCTTCATCATCATGTTAACTTCTCTTGCTTCTTCAGATATTGTGCAGCCAGAGCTGAACATATGCATTTTGTATGTGTCATCATCTGCTTCTTTCCTTGATATCTTCTTCTCCTCTTTCCCTTCTTGCCTCTAGTTTCTCTCAGTGTCTTCTTTTCATATTTGGATATCAAAGCTGATTTGAAAATCAACTCTTTTTCCCAATTATCTAAATTAGAAAGTATATCAGATATAAACAACTTACTTCATATTGGGAAGAAATCAACTCTAGTCAGGGCCCACCAGTTGTGATTCCTCTTCTGATTGCATCAGTCTGGCAAAATAGCCAAGGATCCTAGAAAATATGCATGCAGCCTAACAAAGAAATTTCTTTGTGGGGATAAGCAATTGAGAAAGGCAATAATGCTGGACATCTAGAGCATACGAGTATTGATAGAGAATCAAGATCCGAAAAAGGAAAAACAATCAAAATTGGAAAGTCAAGGAAATGGAGGGTTGGCAACTTTCATTGAGCCATGTATACTAGAGGCATATGGTCTGGCATAGAACATACTAACTTTGAGCCGGTAATGGAGGGTTGGTACCAAGGAATGCCGTACCGGTCCGTACCGGCCGGTACGGGCCGGTACGTACCGGTCCGGTCCCTGACCGGTACCGGACACAGATGAAAACCGGTATTTCCGGTTTTCTTCTGTGAACCGGCCGGTACCGGCCTCGTACCGGTGCGAACCGGCCGGTTCGCACCGGTACGGTGTTTTTTTTTGGGGGGGGGGGGGGGAACCACAGCGCCTCGCTGTGGTTTTTTTTTTTTTTGATGGGAAAGAAAGTGGTCCGGACCGGTACGGTACCGGTCCGGACCGGTACCGTACCGGTCCGGCCGGCCACCGGTACGCCGATCCGGACCGGTACGGCGGACCTTGGTTGGTACGCCCTATGCCGAACCAGTCTTGTACCACTATATTTTCCCATATTAAGGTGTATAATAGCATATCAAGCCTGAATCTGCCACCTAGCACACCAAACAAACTATGATATTACTTAGGATGGACTTTTAGCGTGGGAAGAAGGGGGCGGGGGTGACTGCATAAAAATAAATTTGTATAAACCACTCTATATGATTGGATGGCTAGCTAAGTCTAAATAGACTGCTTAGTTACTTTGGGAACTAGTTTAATTTTTCATTCATTAGGAATATAATGGGTTACTGCAAGCTTAACTGTCAAAGTCTTAACTAAACCTATATGAACATCTGAAAAGAAGCTAGGATGGGGGAGAAATTAGGAACCATTGAAGGGATTAATTCTTGCAAAAACATGAGATTAAGATAAAAATATAGGAAAAAGGAAAAAAAAAATAATTTGGAGGATCAAATAGACCATACCATATGTATGCCAACACCAGTCCCTTCGTCGATGCGATATGTATCTACCTATTCTTGTTAGATACAAATTTGATACTTGATATTTCAAACCTTGTTGTATGAAGATATATCCTATGCCGCCTACTTCATGTGCCCAATATCACAAAGTTGTTCAAACACAATCCCGTGAGTCAACTGTGATGAAGTTTGAAAATACTGGCTATTTTTGCTAAGAGATGTAACGTTGAAGAAAAGCTGTACTTTCATTGAGGACTATAGTTGAAAAGTGAAAGGATGCTTAGCATCAGAAGGAAACCAATATATTCAGAATTACAACAACTTATGGTGTATAATTTTGGGAAATAACCAATTATGGGGGAACTCCAAAATGTTTTTTCTCAAAAGTGGTGGGAAAGTTGAAATTAAAGTTAGAAGGAAAACAATCTTGAATCAGTTTCCTATGGTTAAAAGATAATGATTGACTAATTGTAAAGCATCAAACATGATATCACTTTTTCTATTGGAAAGTATCAGGATCATGGTTATGTCATGCCATCTTAATAACAACCACGCACATCTTTATAAGGTGAACATGGTTATCCAATCAAAACAAAAAGCACTAGAGCTAAAATTTATTATTTCCAATAATCAAGGCACAAAGTACACATTTTTGCTGAGAGGCCTTTTTGATCCCGACCATGCACGAGTCTTTTCTTCTTTTTTCTTAAGTTTGATGTCAAAAGATCCAATGAATGCTCTATCTCTTAAAGAAATATTTGAACTTTTTCTGTCAGTGGAGCAATCAGAAGGATGACAATTTTGTAACTGTGTTGCACTCATATGATGCAGCACATACCGGGAAATCTCTTAGGTTTCTCGTAAGCTTCAACCAGATTCAGTGTAAGAACATAACAGATCCAAACAGGCCTTAACTTGCTAGTTGAGTTCATAAGAAAGATTACTGAAGATGTATTTGGATTTTTATAGACTTTAGAGGATTTTATAGGATTCTGGGGAATATTAAGAAATCGTTTCTGGTCTGTACTTGGGTTTTGGATTCTTTAGATCTAGGATATTTAAGAAAATACATGGCAATATTTTTGTTTCTCTTTATTTCTTTAAAGGGATTTGGCGCATGGTTGATAGATACAATTATGCTTTTCTTCTTTATTTATAATTAGTTTGCCCTGATAAGTGACTGACTCCACTATCCTGAAGAACGGAGAAGCTGGCTATTATGTAAGGAGATTTGGAATCAAAATGAAAGGAAAAAAAGGTTCTAGTTGCATTCCTTTGTTTTTTTCTTTGGCATCCTTTTCATGGACCCTTTTCATGGACAGGTCTTGTGCATCCAGAACTAAACAAAAAATCAGATATGAGAGCAGCTCTTTTTAGAGCCATGTCTGAATAGGAATCAGATTTCAACATATAAATTCCATTTTTTCTTCTTCAGTATGGTACAATTTCAGTTCACAATAAATAAAAAAGAACTACTATGTACTGACTCCAGGCTTGTCCCAGCTATCGGTACACAGTCGTTACAGATTGGGTATGATCAACATGGTATTCGTTCAACCTGTTTCGACATCCCACTGTTGGTACCGGTATCATTTCTTCATAAATATTGTCCCGTTCTGATAGTATATGAAACGTTGGTTTTGAAAACTAAGGATATGTTTTGATTGTAAATGATGTTTGACCTCATCTTTAATGAAGCTATTATTGAGTGCAATCACTATAAATTAGTCAATAAGGTGATGACAAACGTATAGACAACTTCTAGCTTCCTTTGGGAAATTGATCACTATTACTAGAACTGTGGCATGAGCATAAACCTCAGCCTAAAATTTTTGGGGACGTGGCAAACTTTTCAAAGTTTATATTTGATCTGATATTGATCTGGTGAAATTGTCCAACAAAGGCATGAAGGCATGAGCACAAAGAGGGTAATATGTAAATCAAATTCAATATTGGAGGTAAGTTATATGCAATTTGATCATTCTCTGGGATTATCATGGAAAGACAACTTTCTGAAGCTTCCATAATGTTGTACATAAAGAACAAGAAGTGGAAAGAAGCATGAGATGGGGAATGTCCATTTCTAAAGGGAAATAGTGACAAAAGAAGAGACTTATGTTAGGCAAACCTTGCTAATGTATGTCCTAGGGGCTTGTTTGGATGCCAGACGGTGAGGAGCATAGAATATGATGAAGAAGAATTTGAAGCTAAAGGAGAAGCTTGAGCGATCTGATGATATAGTGGACAGTTAATCCTAATTTGTAGGGATTATGTAAGTCATTTGCAAGGTTTTTTACCTTATTTGAGAAAAACCAAAATGAGGGGATCGAAAGTTCTCCTGGTTCCTCAGACTCCCTCTTGTTCTCGCCTAATTTCAGAGCAAAACTTCCATCATGGACAACTAATCCACGAACAGGTAACTTCCGGGGGTTCCAAACATCCCTTAATTGTTGGCTTAGCAGTCCTATACACAGTAAATGCTGCTTTCAGTTTGGGTTGGAAAAGCAAGCCTGAAACATTGAAGTTAGTTTTAATTTGTTAGAGTTAGATTGAATTTAAGTGAAGTGATGTTGACAATTTCCAAATTCATTTTAGTTTATTTATCTCTTGCAAGAAAGTGTTCTTGTCATGTGTGAATGTTGCAATTTCGTTCACAACATAAAATATGGTCAATATCACTGCCAAGTTTTGTTAACCATATTGTTGATTGAACATCAGTTCTAGCATGCAGTTCTACATTTTAACTTGGAGTTACTGATTTGTTCATAATCTATCACAAAACAATGCGATTCAAGAAGCTTGGTACTATACAACTTAACAATTTTTTGTAACTGAGAATATCTTTTCTGTTGCTGCTTCTAGGAATTACCTAATTTTCACACTGCACCACTCACTGGTTACTAAGTTGTGCGCATTTGGTACAGGGGGCAATCATGGGACCATTATTGATGACCATCATGATTGCTGTAAAAAATTTGTATGTTGAATTTGTGCTGTTATCTGGAAAATAGAGTGGTCAGTAACTATTTTTTCGGAGGACAGTATTTGATGTTCACAGGAAGAGGAGGTGCATTCTTTTCATATAAACATGATTTTTTTAATCAGACATTTTCAATTATATAAGATATGTCCATGAATAATTTTTTTTCTAGTCAACTGGGCTTTGACATATAATGGTACAGTTCATTCTTTCTAGAAAATAAATATCAAATTTTCAGCAGTTTGATTTATAAATCTTCCCATGTTTTCTTCTACTCTAGGTAGTTGAGAAGTTGGTGGGATAATTATTTCACTTAACAACAAAGACAAGAAATTCTAAATTTTTTCAAGATGCATTCTGAAGGTAATTATTTACCTGACCACCCCTTTGATATTGTTATCACCTTAGTCTTAAACATTATATTTCACTTTGTTGGAGACTATCAAGATATATATGAGAAGCTTAGAGAACATCTAATTAATCGTAAATGCAAAATGATGTCATATTTTAAATGGTATAAAGACAAATATTTGTCCTAATTATATCACCTCCCAAATCTAGATCAAGAATTTTGGAAAAAGAAGTTTATATCTGGTTTGCTGCTACTTTTTGCTAAGAAGGTTAGAGCGCATTTAAGGAATGAAGGTGAAGGAAGTATAAATTATAATCAACTGAAGGGATAGTCAAAAAATACACAGGGTGGGTGATGAACTATGCAGTGACCTAAAAATAAGAGATCAGTTGAAAAAGCAAAATATGTTAGGGAGAAAAGAGCCAGGTGATTTCTGCTATCAATTTGGTTTCCAGTTAGATAAATCCTATTGCAAAAAACCTAAGAAAACAAAGGAGTATAGAAAGAAGTATCATAAAAGAAAAACTTTGAAACTTCAAGGAACCTTACAGAAAACCTCGGAAGAAAAGATATAAAACGAAATAAGAAAAGAAGAAAACTTCAATCTACTATGAGTGCAAATAGAAGGACACTATGCTAATATATATTTTTAGAAGAACATCAAAATTCAAAATTCAAGAAATCATTGAAAAAAATAATTCGAAAGAAATGAAAGAAGAATCAAGCATGATGGAAGGCTACTTGTGTTGGGATAAATACTCTAGGAAAGAGCAGTCAAGCAATAATGAGATTTTGGTATTATCCAGCTAAGAACAATTCATAATAGATCTGATAGATTACCTAAAAGATCTTCAAGAGGAAAAGTGACAGCTTACAATATTCATCACTTCAGCCAAGATTGAAGAAGAAAAACTTCTCAGAAAATAAAAAGAAGACAAGATTTTACTCTCTTGATGAAGTGTTCAAAGGCTAAGGCAAGCTCAGAAAAATAGTAAAAAGGTAAGTATTGAAAACTTATTAAGAGAACAGAAAAATATAAAAA
Organism: Phoenix dactylifera; assembly: GCF_051530095.1. Classification (NCBI taxonomy): domain Eukaryota; kingdom Viridiplantae; phylum Streptophyta; class Magnoliopsida; order Arecales; family Arecaceae; genus Phoenix; species Phoenix dactylifera. The sequence continues at coordinate 40,192,027 of NC_143193.1, forward strand.
AAGAAATAAAATATTAAAAGAAAGGTTCAACTTCTAGGGATGCCAACTTATAAGAAAACGAGGAACAAGAAGGGGACTTTAATGCACTCCTTGAAACAAAGGGGAAAAACAAATTTAGTAGTAATAGAAAAAAAGCCTTCAAAGTTTATAAATTCTATAGAACGGGTTATTACGCAAAAAATGGTATTGTGAGATCTAGTGTAAAATAAAGGAAAGTTACAAGTTCAAGCATAGGACATTAATTGATTCAAGAGTGGATGTAAATGGTACAAGGGAAGGATTAATTCCCATAAAGTATTTTGAGAAGTTAATGCATAAAGTCCATATAACTCATGAAGGAGAACTTAAGGTTGGCTATAAAATTCTGGAGGTTCATGTTTGTAATAGCAAAACCTATCTTAAAACATCATTCTTTTTGGTCAAAAACCTCAAGGGTAGTTCTAAATACACCCCCCCGATTGCTCAGGACACCCCCCAAAAATTAAAAAAAAATTAAATACTCTCTACACCCCCCCATTTGCTAAGGACACCCCTAAAAAATTGAAAAATCCTAAATTACCCTTCACCCTCCCCACCCCCTCACCTAAATTGCTCTCTACACCCCCCAAACCCCCCCCCCCCAACCCCGCTCTTCCCCTCCAAAACTCCACTCCAGCCGGCTTCTCCCTTCCCCCCAAAAAACTTCGCCTCAAGAACCTCAAGCACCTCGCCGGCGGCCAAACCCCCTCCGTCTCCCCCTTCTCCCTCGCCCAAAACCCCCCCGTTCCCCCTTCTCCCTCTCGTCGCCGGCATTCTCCCCTTCTCCCTCTCGTCGCCGGCATTCTCCCGGAACCACCTCCCCAGCCATCTCCCGAGCAACGAGCACCTCGCCGGCGCCTCCACGACCACGTCGAGGTAGCTCCCCGCCCCCCCGCCTCCAGTGCTCCGTTCGGCACTGGATCGCCGAACAGAAGGGTTCTGTTCGGCTGAACAGTGCCGAACAGAAGCCCTCTGTTCGGCAACACTCAACCGAACAGAAGCCTTCTGTTCGGCTGCACGGTGCCGAACAGAAGCCTTCTGTTCGGCTGCACGGTGCCGAACAGAATGGTTCTGTCCGGCTCTGAGCAGCCGAACAGAAGCCTTCTGTTCGGCTCTGTGAAGCCGAACAGAAGCCTTCTGTTCGGCACTGTGCAGCCGAACAGAAGGGTTCTGGTGCGTGCCGTGCTGAATTTTGTGCCGAACATTTATGTATGCAATTGAATTATTTTCTTTGATATAGCCTAACATTGAATTTCTATATTTTCAGACATGGATCCCCGTCCCGCCAGAGTTAGACCTACGGCGTCAGCTAGGAGACGTCGTGCTAGGATTGCTTCTCCCGAGCCTGCTCATATGCCATCGGACTCTCCTGAGTCAGAGCATGATGATATGCCCGCTAGGGGCGAAGACGATGAGTCCGTTGGACCATGTCCAGGAGGTCCAGAGGATGAGTCCGTCCTGATCAGTTTCAGGACGCATATAGCAGCTTCCATCTGGAGGCAACAGGTATTGTTTATTTGTTATAGCATTATATTTTGTTTATTGATGTTTTATAAAGTAGTAGTAATTATACATTTATATTACAGGAACGAGCTCCACTAAAGTGCATGAACCATACTGCCAAGGTTGGTGAATGGAAGTGGTGGTCTTCAAACCAACCAAATACCAGGTTCAGAGCACTATTGAGGCAGTCGGGCCTCGTAGAGTTAGTACAGTGCTCTTATCGATTCATCGATAAGATTCTGATTTCGGGCTTCGTAGAGAGATGGCAGCCCGAGACGAACACCTTCCATATACCATTTGGCGAGATCACTATCACGTTGGATGATGTATCCGCCATTTTAGGGATTCCTGTCGCAGGTTCCTCAGTATCAGTTTCTCCTGAGAGGATGAGTGATCGGGATGCTGAGGAGCTACTTGTGGAGTTGTTGGGGGTGTCAGCTGGAGACGCGCGTCAGGAGGTACTGTCATCGCGCGGTCAGTCTGTGAGGATGGAGTGGCTGAGGACTCAGTTTCACTCTGTATCTGATAGAGACAGGCAGCAGAGGATAGAGTGTGCAGCACGAGCCTATTTGTTATTTTTGTTAGGCTGCACACTCTTTGCTGATAAGAGTGGGACCAGGGTGCCTATAGCGTATCTGTGTTTACTGCGGGATCTGGATAGGGTGAGCACATATGCCTGGGGTACAGCTGCCTTAGCATATTTGTATCGGCAGTTGGGGATTGCGTCGAGGTCATCAGTGAGACAGATCAGTGGTTATATGACGCTTCTGCAGGCATGGATTTATGAGCATTTTCCAGCACTCAGTCCTCACCCGTCGCTCGAGTATACTGATGCCAGTCCCCGCGTGCACCGCTGGATGCCCGGTACTCCATCCCGTACCACGATGGACCATTTAGTGGTTCTACGTGAGTCATTGGACCTTTTGAGCATCGATGAGGTACGTATCATATTACCATTTGCTTGTGTTTGTCAGTACATTTAATATGCGATATAGTATAAAACTGAAATGGACCTTTTGTTTTACAGGTTATTTGGGATCCCCATCATCGGCTTCGGGGAGATCGCCCATATATACCCGTCGCATTTTTTAGTGGCTCCATCAAGTGCCTTGATATCGTAGAACCCTATCATCCAGAAAGGGTTCTTAGACAGTTTGGTCGTATTCAGACCATCCCTCGAGCGCCACTAGCCCCTACGCGAGCCAACAGAGGTTCCACAGCAGGCTCGTACCGGATACATTACTCCTATATGGATCAGCTTTGGGAGCGGTGGGAGGACCACGTGCTGAGCCAGGCGAGCAGGAGCCACCCAGTTACCCGGCCATCAGACAGCGTACCGGGATACATGGAGTGGTATCTCCGTATCACGCACGTTGCAGTTCAGCCTCCTCATCTGCGCTCGAGTACTCATTCTGGAGCTAGGGGAGGTCATGATGATGCTGACATGCACCGGCGGCGTAATGCAGCTGCACTCGGTATCAGTACCGACATTGTACGGATGGGTCCCTCAGAGGCTACATCACTAGGTGCCGGGCACCTATATGATGCTATTTCTCAGATGCATCAGGTACTTCTGGGTGATGAGCCTGGCCCGAGTACAGCACCCTCTCATTTGGATCCAGGACCCTCTCATTCGGACGTACAGCAGTACACGCGTCGACGATGGCGTCATAGGGATTGATGATGGAGCCTTTGTAATCTTTGTAAAGCCTTTGATATTAATGAAAAATATATATTTTTGGTACATTTACGTGTAATCTTTGTAAAGCCTGGCCCGTTCTATTTTACATAAATATAACAGTGCACATAACAATCAATCTAACAATGCGAAGACAGATATTTTTTGATTTATATTGATGATGGAGTTTCAAAAATTGTACATATATAAACAATCAATCTAACTCTACTGTCTTGCCTCCACCTCCCCCTGAGGAGATGGAGTCCCGTGGGGGGTTTGACCCTGAATCTGATACGACTGATGTTCTGCCTCCACCTCCCCCTGAGGTACCTCCAAATGTTGTTCCAATCAAAGCTGACCCTGGACAAAGTTCCCCTCCAAAAAAGGCAGCAAAGCCTAAGAGGGTGCCAGTGGCAAGACCTGGCCTTGCAAGGAGAGGGCAGCCGATTAACCTCTTAACCAAGAACATCACAGAGCCCTCTTTTCCAACAAATGTGTTAATCATCTGCTCAAGCTTGTCACCGTTAAGTTCTTGTACATCAGAAAGGTCTATTAGTTCCCCTGTTTGATTTGTTTGCTCCCACCAGCTCTTAAGTATGTTTCTGTTTACATCTGAAATCTCAACGGAAACAACAGTCGTCATATGTATTCCCAGCTGATGATGGAGTTTCACAGTACATGACTCTAAGAGCCCCAAAAAATTTACAACTTTCAAAAATTGTACATATATAAATAATCAATCTAACTCTACTGTCTCGCTAATTATAACATTAGGTGAGATGCTCTCTTTGAACTGTTGAATCCGTGCTTCATATGAATTTTTCCATCCGGTAGCACAAGGAAGATGATATTTTCGCCAGTTGGTCGCTACTGGCGGAACGGGATGTCCCGGCAACAAGAACACCTTCAAAATTAGAAATAAGAAAATATTAATAGCTACAAAATTATAAATAAGCAAAATTAAATAAGCAAAATTAAATATTCGCAAGTGTTGTGAACGTAGTACCTCAACAAAATGATTTCCATTTACGAATCCGATAGCGATATCTTTGCGGGATAGAAGAGGTACTGGCACAGAACGGAGAGGTAGAAAGGTCAGACATTGTTGCAACGAGAGATGGTATAGGACAACATTATAGCAGGATGCTATAAGATGACCCATGTCCGGCATAGTCATCCATCTGTCATATGGTGGACAATCATCATAATATGATAATGCATGAGTGATCTCAGCAATCGTCCCTTCCACACCATATAATGTGCGATAGTGGTCCGAATGACATTGCAACTCTTGCAATAAATCCTTCCTAACACGCACCCAGTCATCTTCTCCAAATCCCAGTAAGTCAGCTATTGCCCTAAATCCGCAATTCCCATCAGCTTTTACATCCTTGATATGCTGGATGTATGGTCTCAAGGCAGAAGGAATAGCATCAATATAGATAATGGGCGTATGTGACTGGGCTCTAGTACGAAAAATCTGCAAATAATATCAAATGATAGAAAATATGTAACAATGGCAGAACATGTCCCGTATCGGCACATCTCGGTACGAAATGGTACCTGCATCGGATGATTTGATTACAACAACAAAACCATTTCGCCTCCCAGCTTCACGACACCAATTACACAAGTCCTCTCTACTCTTGAAGATCTATACATTAAACAATTTATGTAAGTACACAGTTGTAAAAATAGCTCGCTAAACTAATACAAAATTGCACAATATATTATAATACCTCGTAAGTTGTAAATTCGCTTGTGTAATCCAGTACAAATTCTGATCCAATTATACTAGATTCGGTTGTAGCATAGCCCTACATATAAAATAATTTATCATCAAGAATTAATGAATCAGAGGATCTGTTCGGCACAAAATTCAGCACGGCACGCGATTTGGCACGAGAAGGCTTCTGTTCGGCTGCAGAGTGCCGAACAGAAGCCTTCTGTTCGGCTGCAGTGTGCCGGACAGAAGCCTTATGTTCGGCACTGTGCAGCCGAACAGAAGCCTTCTGTTCGGTAGAGCGTTGCCGAACAGAAGGCTTCTGTTCGGCACTATGCAGCCGAACAGAAGCCTTTTGTTCGGCGATCCAGTGCCGAACGGAGCACGAACCGTGAAAAAAAAAAACTTTCGAAACAAGGTGGAACACGTACCTTTGCGGCCGATTCTTCGTCCCAAATCACTAGTTGCTTGTCCATGCTTCGAATGGGGCTTAAATCTCCTTCAAAGATCGCCTAAACGATGTAAATGGATCGAGGGGTTTAAGGGGGGTTTGAGGGGTGGTTTTTTTTTTCCTTTTCAAAACGAAACGGAGGAGGAGATGGAGGAGGAGGAAGGGGGGTGTACTGAGAAAATTTCAAGGGCAATATGGTAATTACACTAAAGGTTAGTTTGGGTATTTTTTTTTTGGTTTTTGGGGGGTGTCCTGAGCAATTGGGGGGGTGTATTTAGAACTACCCAAACCTCAAACAGAAAGTAATCCCGGAAATTCCCTTTTTATCCCTGACTTGGCCCTTCATTGTCTTAGAATAAGAGATAATGACCTAAGGCAATGGATAAAAAGTGATGTTTGAGTTCTGTACAAAACCTAAAGAATCATTTCTAAACTAGCTTAAAGAAGCAATAGAATATAAAGAAAATTTATAAATAAATTATCCTATGAAATTCAGAATTCAAGAATAGACAAAACCCTATCCAATCCCAAATTTCAAGAAAAAATATACTCCACAAAACAAATTTGAAGAAGAAATATGTTCTGAGCTACCCTCAACCTTCTAGCATAGGAAAAGACATGAAGTTAGCCTGCCCTATATGTAGAGGTGGGCATTGGGCTGGGCTGCCCATGATCTGGCACGGCCCGACACGAAGCGGGCTGTGCCAGGCACGGCTCATAAAAAGGGGTCGGGCTGGGTTAAGAATTTCTGGCCCGCGGGCCGAGCCCGGCACGGCCCATAAGGGCCTGGGCTGGCACGATTCGTGGGCCAAGCACAGCACGGCCCGCGGGCCAGCCCGGAACGGTCCATAAGGGATTTTTTTTTCCAAATTACCCCTCAAATTAGCCGTTTTATGGCTGTTGGGAGGGGCAAAATGGGTAAAAAGCCACAAATAGCCATTATGGGCCCAAAAAATAGCCGTTATGGGCCACCCATAACGGCTATTTTTTTTTGGACAGAGGCACGGCTCGTCTCGTGTCGGGCCCGACATGGCCCGCCACCCCACGGGCCTAGGGCCGGGCCGGGCTTAGCCTTTAGGTTAAGTAGGCCGTGCCAGGCACGGCCCGTTTAGTAACAAGCCGGGCCAGGCACGACCCGTTTGGTCTGTGGCCCGGTGGGCTTAGGCCGGGCCGGGCCCGGCACGGCCCGATGCCCCTATATGCTTGACTTTGATGAATAGAAAATCCCCACAAAGGCTGGACACCTCCAGATGAATAAAAAATTATTAGACATATGCAAGAAAGAAATTTAGTTTCTACTCGAGAAAAAAACAATCAGAAAAAGCTCCTCTTCTTGGACTTATGATGCCTTTTACGTACAAACTGCAGCCAAAAGAGAAAGAGGAGTCCTAAGACTAATGATAAACTATAAAATGCTCATGTAACAGATAAGATACTCAATCTCAAATAAACAAGATTTGATACGATGAATTCAAGGATTGCAAATTTATTCTAAGATCGGCATGAAATGTGGATTTTAGCAGATATAAATAAAAGAAGAAGATAGATACAAAACTACCTTCACTGCACCTTTTGGGCATTATTAAAGGAATTTGATATCTTTTTCTTCCATATACTGACTTTATAATAGAATATATTGATGATGTTTAATATTTTTAGAAAACATAGATCAATATTAAAAATACTCAAAATATCTTTCTTAAAGTAATAATCAGGAATGGATTGACCATTTCTACAATGATGATGAAAATGTTTCAAATAGAAATTTTATTTTTAAGATTCAAGATAAAATATGATAAAATTTCCTCAATTAATAGTCATTCAATTTGCTGACAAAATTTTTTGATGAAATAAAAGATAGCAAAATATTGCAGAGTTTTTTGAAATGTCTTAACTATGTGCGAGAATTTATAAATCTTTTGCAATGAACAAAAAAATCCTTACTGACAAACTAAGAATCCTAAAAGAGAAAAATTGAAATGGTAAGAAAAATAAAAGAGAAGGTAAAATGCCTACCTTGTATTAATATAGTCCTTCAAGATGCATTCAAAATTGTAGAAATAGATGCATTTGATTATAGCTATGGAACTGTCTTAAAAGAAAAACTTGATGGAAAGAGGCAATTGGTAAGATTTTCTTCTAGCATATGGAATGATACTCAAAAAACTTATTCAACCATTAAAAAAGAAATACTTGCCATAGTCAAGGTAGTTTCCAAAGTTGAAAGAGAATTGTTCAGCAATTTTTTCTTCATATCGACTGTAAGATAGCCAATGATGCCTTACAGAAAGCTGTGAAAAATCTAGTTTTGAGACGTGTTTACTGGATGGCAAGCTATATCTTTAGTTTTCACTATCAAACAAAGAGGAACTCAATTGTCTTCTGACAGCAAATTGGTGGAGGAGAAATTCATCAAAATAAATTGTGTTCCAGGAAAATCTCTCTCTAAGATTATCTCCAATTCAAAGCACAAAATCTCTGTCCACATCAATAACTCCTTCCATACCAAACTCAAGGAACCACCTTACCCTTATATATTCAAAGCCGAAGAAAAACTTTTTTCTTTGGAATTACATGACCTGAATGCTACCACAAAAGACCTTCTAAAATATGTATCCATGGGAAAACTTTATATCCCTAAATCAAGAGAAAAGGATCAAGCGTTTTATGAGTCAATCCTTGCTCAGATATAGAATGCTAATATCCGTCATAATTATAGAGGGCATAATGAATACGCATTTTCTAAGCTTTTGATAAAAAGAATTTATTCTCTGAATATTGGGATCATTTTCTTAATCCTAACACTACTAAAAATGTAGTGGTAAAAAATCATGGGATTGAGTCTTATAACTAATGGAATTATCAAGATGCTTGGACAAATGTATTTTATATTCAAAATATTGATTTCAAGTATTCATAGTTTGTAAAATTCACAAATCATATCAGCATTTTACCAATATGGTTCTATCAAAATTGTGGCTAAAATTTAGAGCAACACTAGAAATGCTCTCAAATAAAATTAGAAAAGTAGTTTCCAGAGTTTGCTTTAACCTTAATGTATTTAGCCTGGGAAGATTTTGCGCTAAGATAAATGATCAGTTCCTGATTTCTTTGCCCCAAGGACATCAAAAGATGAAATTTATTTGGCTAAGATAAATGATCAGTTCCTGATTTATTTGCCCCAAGGACATCTTAAAAGATGATCAGTTCCTGATTTTGCGCTAAGATAAATGATCAGTTCCTGTTTCTTAGGTACCCCCACCCCTTGGGCCCTTGGCTATCTCAAAGTAAACTTCAACGGCAGTAGGTCAGTGGATGGTGTGACTGGAGGAGTTGGATTTGTGATCAGTGACCACTGTGGTAGGATGCTTGCCGCAGGAGGGCAGCGTACACCAGGGCTTACAGTAGTTGGGGCAGAGTTGCGGGCTGTCTGAGAGGGCTTATCCTACGCCAGGCAGGTGCTTGGTGTCGAGCGGGTGCACCTTGAGGGAGACTCAGCGGTGGTGATCGACTGGATTCGGGGGGCGGACAGGTATGGTGATGGTCACCTCCTTATCCGGGAGACTCATAGGATGGCTCAGCTGATGAGCGGCTTTCAGGCAGATCACGTGTTTAGGGAGGCGAACAAGGCCGCAGACTGGGTCGCCTCTTTTATTGTCCGGCACTCCAAGGATGTTTTGCGGACGTCTGCATCAGATGCTCCTTTTGCTTTGATGTCATTTCTTTCTTGTGATTTGGCTAGTTGTACTCATGTTAGACTTATATGAATGAGTAGCCGTTTTTACCACACACAAAAAAAAGATGAAATTTATTTAATGAAAAGCCAATTATTCAAGGATACTAATTGGAAAGAACTCCAACAAGGAGCAACGATTTGTATCAAATTGAACTACAAGTAATCCAAGGCTTGAAAAACAAAAATCTAAATTTGTCTGAAAAAGATCTCGAATTATAAGTTCATAAAATAATGCTTAAAATGTTACAAGAGTTCACTCAGCCGCTTAGTTAATGTGTAGAGATCTCTACTATCAACATGCAAACAGAATAGAGACGTCTACATCGGCCTTATACTCAGGACAATAGATATTACTGCAACATTCTTTATCATGAGCCATGTACCACATTACTCGCCTATCAAGCAAGTAGAGGATGAAGAAATCACTAATCTCTTGACACGGTAGACTGCTCAGGATAAGACTTAAGGCTGAGAGATTAAAACGACCAGAAGGACAAGATACCTAAAGTTAGGATTTGAAAAAGTTAAAAAAAGCACGAAGGCCTTCTATCGGGAAGATTCCAACGGAAAAGCTTCGAATGACAGCTACAATCAGATTTCAAACAAGAAGTGATCTCTATGGTAGAATGGATCATGGGTTAAGCCTCAGGCATAAACTATATATTCTTTTTAAGTTGGGCTCCAGGGAAGGCCTATGTAAAATTTGATGTTTTCTGTGCCCAAGCCCGGCCTATGATAAGCCTTTCTATAATTATGATTCTAAAATAGGAAGTAATGGAAATGACTACCACAATCAAATTCCCAAAGGACTTCAAGATGAATTAAGTTTGAGAGGTGACTCTACTCAAGGTTCTCTTTCGATAAATAGACCTCCAAAGAAGGCTCAGAGAGCACGATCATCGCCACTGCCCCACCATCTCTACCATGTGTTTCTTTCTGAGTCCTATATAAGGTACATATAAAGTCCTAAGTCCTATATAAATCTGAAAGGTCATCTATCTAGTATCATAGTACATATTCTGCTTTTGTAAAAAAAGCTTGAGTGAAACCTAGAGTACTATTTCTATTGAAGTACAGTCTAAAGTACTATTGTAAGAAGACTGGAGTGCAATAAAGCTTTAGAACTTGCAAGTCCTCATTCTGGTTAATGTAGTCTTCTCTTGGACATATCTCATAATTTTTTTGGATAAAATATTTATATACACAAATTTTTTATAGAAATTTATTCTTATTGCAACAAGGTGGATGGCACTGTAGCAACACTACTAAATAGTTGATTTCCTGGGATATATGTTTATATATACACATATATGTATGCATGTATATGTATGTATACATATATACATATGCATATATACGTACATGCATGCATGCATTTACATACATAAATACTTACAGATAGATATTTGTAGCTCTGAGCATGACTAAAAACTTTGCAGCTACATTTATTTGAGCTGAACTCTACCCTTAATCTATCCATTTGCATTAGAATTATGCTATCCTGGGCCTCCATTTCGGTTATGTTGCAGGAGAGGTGTTCCTAATTTATGTTTAGTCTGTTTCACTTACTAGCGTGCTTCAGATGATAAGAATATTGCAGTCATTCTGGGTTTATCCCATAAACATCTGTATCCATAAACATCTTTAATTATAGGTACAGTAAGAATTCTGCGTAGACACGCTCCTTTTTCATGAGACTTGTTCTGCCCAGTCATCCTCTTATTATTATTTTTGACTGAACTTTACAAATGCACCATTAAACTCTTGTTTGTGTTACACTTTGAAGTGTGCTTATTTTTCCTTCTTTTTTGCGAATATTTATGATATAACTCACCATGGAAAGTCTTTTTTGTACAACTTTTTAAATAAAGCCTTTAAGAGAGGTTCTTGGAAGGTGACGAGTTCCTTTCTTTGTTACAAATGATTAACCAATAAATTCACGTCAAGGTGCTTTCCGATGCAACAAGACCAAATCAGAGTCCACAAAAGAATATGAATAAATTACTGAAGAATTTGCTGATCAAGAAAAAAACGGATGTATTCTCTCAGTTTAGTTACCAAGACTATCTTCATGTGCACGCTTTGGACTGAAAAATATCATCTACTAGGAGAATCAACAAACTTAGAAACTAGTTTAAAGTAGTACTAAATAATTTTGCACTATAAAAGCATTAAAAGGTTTTCAGTCCGAGGATCATGTAGTTGAATGTTCTTCACGCGATATCTGTAAAAAGGATATGATGTGGTTGCTGAGGAAAATCAATTTTAAGATAAGAGCGCAACCATGAGCTATCAACAGGTGACAAAACTAGGCAAAAACAAGAAAAATGCAGAATATAATTAAAAAGATGTTTGTAATATTAGAAGTCAGAATTATGGACCAAGTTTATAACCTATAAGAGGAGACTAAAAAAGTAAATGTAGAAATAAAAGTGAGTGGCTGAGAAAAACAAATAAAGGCATCTCTTGTCCTCAACGACATCAAAAGATCTGGATACCATGTACAGTAATAGAAAAATCACTTAGGAAGCTGACTGATTTGAACTGCTGCACAAAGTAGACACCAAATCTACCATGTTGCATATGAAATTTTCACAATGATGTAATATTCGAACAACAAATTAGTAGATTTTGCTGGTTAATCTAGCCTCTTTATTGTCCTCCTGAAGGCTACCTTTGCAGAAGGCTCTATTTGACAGCTAGTCTTCTCCATCAAGGACCTCGGTGATTGATCGGCTTGCCATGCTTCTGCAATTGAGATTCAAAACCATATCACTGTATTGACAAAAAAAATTCGTCAATAAATGATGAAGGCGTGCACAAACACAAACTCAAACTTGTAAACTATATATGACTGAAAAAAAAGAAATAGAAATAGGAAAAACAATCCCAGTATCTATGGTTGGCTTACTCATAATTAACTTTTACATATATTGGTATAAGCATTGCAAAGTAATGCATCTCATCATGGGCATTGTGGATGTCCAACGCTCCACAATGGGGCATCATTATGCCCAGGTTTGGTCAGTTCAATAATTGTAGTTGTAGGATAAAAAAAAATTTGTGATATCCCATGATCCCTTTATTCTCTTAACTTTCTTCTATTTACCTGCTGAAAGTCTATCCAAGTATCAATCTTTATAATAACATCTGGATAATAATATGAAATTGAATTTTAATAATGTAGCAAGGTAGTGTAGAATACCAAGGATTGGATTATAACATAGTTTGTTGTTTTTGTCATGGTCATAAAGAAATGAAAAATTAAATTCATCAATTTAATGTTAGGAACATTGGAGTAGAATTTAATGGATCGCCATTATCAAGAGCCAGTAGCCCAAAGACATTATTTATACAAATACACAAGATCAGCGTTTACTGAACCAACCCAAACAGGATAGCTCTACTTGTTCCGAACCGAACCGACAACAGAACAAGATAATATGTTGTTAAAGTCATTTCATTACAAAATCTTCACCAACCCCACTCGGCTGAAGGTTTCAGAGAGCTCTTGAATTCGAGCTCTTGAGTTCGACATCTCTCAATCGCTCACTCTCTTCCCCCATTTGATGTCAACTGGCACCTTTCTTCCTCTTCAACATGGACTGGTGCCTCTCTTCCCTCTTCGACGCCGTCTAGTTCCACTAGGTTTGCCCTCATCTGTCTCTCTTTGAAGGGGTTTTGCTACCACTCTCTTTCAAGGGGTTCTATTGCCGATCTCCTTCTCCCTCTCCCCTTCTCCATAAGCCCCTCTCTCTATCTGCCCCAGTTTAGTATGCCCTAGCTCAATAAGGTACATACTGGTACTGTATCGAATTGATCGCCAGTCAATATGAGCTCCAATACCAGTTTAGTGAACCTTGCACGACCAAAGAAATCATGGTAGTAAAACTAACATGATTGCATAACCTTAGTTACTAGAAGCATGTTAGATGCAAGTAGGTGGAAGCAAATCTCTTAAAAATTTATTGAGAAAACATTTAGAGGGTGTGGGGACAAGTCGCCAAAAAGAATCAAAGCAGGTGAGCCACTGTAAATGGAATATTTCCGCCACTAAGGAACATACACAATTTTACAACTTAGGCATTTAAATTGCAAGTCATATATGAGCTGGATTTCTTTGTTCATCGGCCAAAACATAACTCCCATTAACATCTCATGCATGCTATCCCTCAATTTCAACATGGAGCCTTCACTGGAAAGTATCTTCCAGTGAAAACTCTAATGTTGCTCATAAGGAATCAGGATATGCTTACTTTAGGTATACGGTATGGTAAAAAAAGATTGTTTATCATCAGTTCCCAATAGACCATCTTGATTGAGAACTTAAAAATGTAAATAGATACTAGATTTAGATTTAGCCATTATTGATCTTTCATCCTATTTTTGGTTGTTGTTTTATTGAATTATTTAATATAATTAATATATTTGCTGCAAACAAGCCTAAACTCAATGGGCTTGCAAAAGTAAATAGAAGTTTAGCGATATCCAGCCTAGTCAAGCTTTGTTTGTTAAGCAAACAAGCCTATTCTCAAAATATGTTCTCAAGCTCAATTTTTCGACTTGTATAGCCCTTTCATGTGCCAAGGCTGAGCAGTTCAGTATTTTTCTCAACTCAATCATTTTCATTTTCACAACTATATGTAGGCCATAACTGTTATTTTTTTCCCCTACAAATTTCTTCACTTTATGGGTTATTGCTAAAGTAGGTTTTATCCAAGGATTAGTATCTAAAAGTCATACTTTAGGTATACCTTAGATCAAGAAATTTTATGCAAAATGATAGGACTAAACTTTTTGTGACTTTAGTTATGAGAAATTTTTGCAACCCAAATAGATGGCAAATTTTAATAGTCTATGCAACTCTTGCCCAAAAACTATTTTCTAGGAAGGTTGGTTTTTAATGAAAAGAAAATCACGTCAAGATTCTTTTTTGGCCTATCAAAATCTATCATGTATCCAAGTTGTAGGGATTGTAGGATCCATTGCCAGTTAGATTTTAATGAGAAATTTGAAAGCTTTATGGAATCCAAACTACCTTGTTTTTAGAAATTGCTATATTTTAGGAAGGATTTGGAAGTCTCATAAATATGGTCCCATTAAATTATTTCAGTTAAGCTTTGTGATCGAAAAGAAGAGAGAAAACAATGTAATTTGAGTAGCTAATCAACCATTCCCAAAAGTATTTGTACATTACATGGTCATTTGAGTAACTAAGCATGTTCTAGAGATGTCTTCTCCAATATTATCGATTTCATACCTAATTGTGAATGGTGATCGACTGCAGTGTCATAGAGAACCTTTAGCATATTGATCACTTAATTGGCACCCTGCAAGGGTACAACATCATGACATATAATGTGGTGTGAGTAACATGTAATGTAATTATAGACAAAGGCCAAGGCATTAGATGGCTACAGAGAAATAAAGATCTTGTGAAGGCTTCAATAAGATCATATCCTTCCACCTAGGACAAAAAGATGCAACTTCAACAACCAAAAATTCATCACATAAAAAAGGTTTGACTTAGATTTGCCAAAAAGACTCTAAAGATGAAGATTTCACACTTGAAAAGACAAAAGCCACCATAATAAGGAGGCCATGTTTTAAGATCTAATAGGCAAAAGGACCATCCACTAGTCAAAAGAAACCAATGGTCCAGATCAAGGTTTGCCTTCTCAGTATCGGAATCCGTATCGGTGCCACACTAGCATAATCTCAGTACAATATGGTACAAGATTTTTTTGGTGTGCAAATTATTAGTACGCCATCCATGCCAGGTACCGATACCAAACTGATATGATATGGTACACCTCGTACCGTTTGATTCAAACCACTATAACGTATCTTGGTCCATATTATATTTTACATCGCAACATGAAGTGGATCACAACATCTGAACATTGTACTCACACATAAGCTAGTAATAGTTTTGGCACCCAATGATTGACTTCTAGTTATAAAATGATGCAAATCAAGATTTCTAGGATTTTGGTAATTTTGAATGTGTTCATATGTAGCTAACATCATTAAATTGAACCGAATCTAATCAATGTGACCTAGTTAGGCTATGATTGGGACAAAATCAAATTATGCACATTTACTAAACATTATAAATTATAATTAAACATGCAGAGCTAGCAGAAATATTCGTTTTTCGATTCATAACATATATCAACAGTAAAATAAGTTATACGTTGCCAAACTTATATTCTAGAAATAGAAGGCTAGGGATCAAACTCTGAGCCTCAGTGTTGCAGCTATTTGGGATAGTGCCCCCAATAAGATTCAGATGTCCTTCTAAATAATTTAGCCCTTCGATTTTAGCTAGTACCCACAACAATCTATCAAGTATTCGTTGTGCATATTTTTCAATTTGAATCTCAAAAATCAACTAGCTAAAGTACTAGAAAGAAAGAAAGAGATAAAGATGTAATCTTAGATTACTCTTGATCACTTTCATGAACAATGCCACAAATGGGAGATGAAAAATAAGATTATGCAATGTTTCAAAGCTCTGTTTTATTTTTGGTCCAGGCCGAGTTTGTGGAGCTTCGGTTCGAGCAGTTTTAGTGTTTTAGAAGTTTTGCTATAAGTTCCAAAAAAATTGATTTTTTTTGAAAATACCAAAGAAAAATAAAATAATTCAAGTTATTAGATAAAATTTAATATTTTGTGTTATATAGTTTTCTTGTTTATGATTCCACAATCTTAAGCTAAAGCCACTATTGCATATGAGTGACTGTGAACATATTATATATAACATGAATTTCCTTCGTGCATTTCATATGTTAGAAAGTTCATGATTATCAAGTTTAAAACCTTTTAGGTCCTAATACATTCCAATATGTTTCTTCATTTTTTTTGTAGAACTTACAAATACATCAAATTCTTAGAATTTTGAAGCACCTACTTAATCATTCGATGTAGTTAAAGAATGCTATTTATTTAATACGAAACAAAATACTATATTCTTGAAACATCTCATATTTCGTTGTTCAAATTAGTCATTGCAATGTGCTGCAGTAAGGGCCTTTTTTTAATAAATTAGCTTGTTATAGTTAAATTCATTATCTATTTCATTTTGAACTCAATGAGAAGAAAGGAAAATCAATGAAAATTATATTACATAGCCTATGTATCTAAATATAGGAAAGGGTCCAATATAATTATAAACACTAAAAGCATAACTGAAAAAAGCATCTAGAGTTTGCTTATCCGTTTTGGCTATAATCGGCCATAACCACTGAAGCCAATAAGTTTCGAATAAAACTAGCTGAAACTAATCAATTTCGATAGAAATAAGAATTATATAGGATGAAACATAAAACTTTTGATTATTGTTGAGGGGTAAATATTTGCCATCAGAACATGATATGACAGATGATCAAAACTAAATAATGGATTGTAGGATATCTTTTCATACGATTTCATTATTGAAGCAAAATATGAAAGAATAAGAATGCTTGGGAAACTCGGCAAATTCTAATCAATGACTTCTTTCGGAAACTTTCAAGAGTGGCATGCTATAGGCACCAAGAAAATGAACCTTCGTTGCTAGAAACAGATAGGGTGCCAATATAGGGAAGTCGGACTCTTAAAAAAATTAGTAAGAAGACATTTAAGAAGTAGGCGTTTGGATGAGTTTCCAAGGGTTCAAGAAGTGGGTTCGTGACCATAAGTGGAAAATTCTAGCTACTAAGAAATGGATGCCCTTTCAATAGTTTATCAATGAAGGTTTCCTCCATGCAAAACATAAAGTTTCACACATATGATAGGAATCACTCTAGAATCAAGAAAAGGAGAATTTTTAGATATTTTTCTTCCCAATGATTAGTTTTAAAGGACAAGAGGACCGGTATACGTATGGAATTGCACAATATTTCAATGTACTAAAAATTTGTAATATCTCTTATCAAAAAAAGGGAAAAAACTAACTTAATTTTTTAGGGGTGCTAAAAATAAAAATTCTTGCACCCTTTAATATTATTCAGGAAAGAATGTACATCCCAAAGGAGTCATGATCACAGTAACCATATTTTCTAAATTATTGAAAAATCTTGAATCAGTCTTGATTTTTCCCATGGCCAAATGATTTCCCCCTAGACCATAAAAGGGGTCAACCGATTGGCCTAGTTAGGCCTTTTCACAAACTTGCTTTTTAGTTATCCAAATTTTGACCAATATGTTGGATTTTTTCCAAATTCGAAATCTTTATCTCTAGCTGAAATATTCATGAGCACCAAACTAGTGATTGTGATAGGGAATATTTTAAGCAAATTTTGTAGGAGTAGTAGATAGGTTGCTTCAATTATAGCTAGGGATGAAATATTTTTAGTTTACCAATTATAGGCATCTTGGACTGAACAAACTAAAATTAGGTATAATACAAGCAAGGTTCCTAGTTTCAGTTTCTGACCCCACAGTGATACCATGTTGAGAGTAAAGATATACTTGCTTTAGGGTCAGTTTGGCATACTAATACCTGGTATGCCTCCATACCAAATATCGATAAAGTACCAGTATGTACAGTACACCCAGTATGGAGCTATAAGCACTGGTACTGCGAACCTTGAACGAAAGCCTGGAAACTATGAAGTACGAACCATTTTCAAGATGAAAAAATTATAGATTTATTGTTCTCCATTTTCATATATAAAATGGTCATTATTACTGAGTTCTAATGAGATATGCTAGGATGTGTTCAATAGGCTATAATATATGGTAGTAGATCGGACTAACACATAATATCATATGTTTAAAAATGCTAAAGAATGATCAGTTAAGTCTACATGTAAGTGAAAATGATGTACAAGTAACATATAGCACACTATTTCCAATAGTAAGTGAGACCTATACAAATTTGATGTAGGTCCCACTGTTGAAGAGAAGTTGTGGGTCAAAATGCCTCTAGGCAATTATTGCCGAAACTAAGCTCAGAGAGATCACGTTTCAGTAAAATTTTGTAACATGGAAAGTTAAATTAAAGTATATAAAAACAAACATAAGAAAACAATTCTCAGGCAAGAATTTTTCCATACAACTCTCTCCCTTGTACAAGAAAACTTGACAAAGATGTTATATTCATACAGTCCAAAATGCAGAGACTTCTTTTCAACTACTTCCAGATACAAAAGAAGAAAAACTAATGAAACAAGCCTCTTATTTCCAATAGATCATACATTCAATTTTCAACTTAAATATATCTACGTAAGAAGTTGCACTTCAATACGTAAGAAGTTGGTAATGTTTTATTCATGATTCATCATCATTCATGGTATGTATAAATAATAACCGCGAAATGCCATCCAAACAACCAATTGTAGCATGAGCAGGCGCCCCAGCTAAATGACAGTTTTGCTAAAAACGAACTAGCTTTTGTAATTTTAATTGACATGATCTGGAATTTTTTTTAGTTTTTTACAAACACTGCTAATACTAGGTCTGAGACTACCAGAACTGCTACAATAGAAACTATACTTGACATTGATCCCAAACCAAAACTGAGTTTTCAGATGTTGTCAAATAATGCATTCTTGAGAAACTTGTAGATCCCAAGCTTTGACATTGACATTGATCTAATTTCCTATTATACTTGCTATTATTGAGTCTTAGGGAGTCGATATTTGATTCCTGGAGATCTTTTCTGCTTATCTTATTTTATAAGGGGTGGTTTTTTAAGTTTTTGCATGTTGATCAATAATTATTATAGTTTGACTCTTACCTATGATCGCTTGTTGTACAGATTTAGCATCTAATCTCAACTTCGGATTTATGCTAAACCACAACATTGATACGAGCCCACAAGCCCACCTTCTTAGTTTCTTGACTATTTCATAGAAAGTCTTCTTAAGTCAAAAAAGATAGCTTAAAGTTTAATTCCTGAAGGAAATAGGTTTTTGGATGAAGCATATTTTACATGATATAAGTTGATTTAGATGTAGGGGCAGGGGTGATTTATGGTTCTTCTACGCTGATGGAGCTTTTCCAATATAATGCATGATCCACTGACGTTTAAAGATTCCCCCTTGGTGGAGGCTCCTTTGTTGTCGATTTTATCCCTAAAGCATTCATTATAAAAGATAAATGCACATAAGATTCTTCAAATGCTTGATCAAATCATGGTCAAGCTAGTAGATTGTTTTCTGTTGATTCATAATTAGATTTACAACGTAGAAAGGCATTTACAGATCTGAAACCATTGCAGCTAGACCAACTAGTCTGAGTTCGCTAAAGCCGAAGTTTAATAACAATAACAAAAGATCTTCCTGAAGAGCCCTAAATCTATAATCCACAATCAAAACCTGGGGATCCAGAAGGGACGCTATCAGTGTACGGTAACTATTAGTCACTGCTTTTGGAACCTTTAATAGAAATATAACTACTGCTAAGCATATTTAATCAATCTACAATGCACATAATTGAAACATAAATAATCTTATGGAAATTTTCACAATCAAATAATGCGTTTCATACTGGAGATATAGTTAGGGGCTCATCTCTCCTCAGTGAACAACTTAATAATGGAAACATATTAAAGTTATTCTTGAAATGTCTGACTAGAAATCTCCTGCAAGATATAGCAACTTTGAACACCCTCAAAATCCAAACAGCACTTACAAAACTAAATAAAAACGAGTGAAATATACAGTGACAACACCTAGAAACTTTACATAGATATCCTTTCTGATGGTTTTGACTCTCTCTACAAAAATGAATTATAAGGTGATCAAGATTGTTCTGCTCAAGATTCACCATCATGGTACCAAACCCCATAGCCATACCATCCTGGTACAGTGTCAATACATGCGGTACTGTGATCGGTCTGGCATACTGAAACTCGTTATGCTCCTGGCACCACATAATAGTTCGACACCATGCTTCTGATGTTTTCTTATAGCACTTTCTTAGCTTTAGAGGATTTATCCATTGTCTTTAAGGTGATTAATATTGTTTTGCTCAAGGTTCGCCATTTTGGTACTAAACCCCATACCCATACCATCCTGATACAATGTCCGTACATGTGGTACTGTGGTCGGTTCGGCGTACTGAAACTCATTATGCTCCTTGCACCACGTAACATTTCGGCGCTATGCTTCTGATGTTTTCTCATAGCACTTCCTTGGCTTGAGAAGATTTATCCACTTGTCTTCTTCAAGAGCATATGATTTTGGGCCAATCATCCTCTATATCTAATTTCCAGGCAGTAACCTCAAACCTGTATAAAAGTTTTCAAAGGACACCATTAGTGATTCTATTCAAGAAACCTTTCCTTCTAGCAACATCCATTTTTCTGCATCATCAGGTTGGATAGGCAAGTCTGAACAAGATTTGGAACTCATCATCATCTAAAATATAAAAATTTTTGGCAAGCTCTTGCAAAATCAGCTGTCATTGGCTGAAAATAGCATGATTTACTTGTCATCCAACATAAATAAAGCAAAAAATATAGAGTACAATGCACCAAATTAGCCCCCTGAACCATAAGAATGGGTCAATCCCTATACAAAAAATTGAACCTCCAAATCACTAAGAGAGGTTAAACTTAAACAAAGCAAATGCTTCACTGTTAAGACTTGTAATTAAAAAACTAAAAAGAAAAAAAAAGAAAAAACAATCAAGGGACCCGTTGTGCAAATGAAAGTGTCAGATAAGGGGATAAGAAAATGTAAAGGAAATAGATTGAAGTATAAAATAAAGAATAGGATCCAGAAACCCAGCATAAACATCCACACAGAAAAAAAATGCAAGCATGGGATTAATAAATGAATATATAAGATGTTCATTTTCATTATTGAGCGGATGAGGATGTAAAAGGGAAACATAGTGAAGTACAAAATTAAGACCCAGAACTAGAAACATAGCATAGACATACACACAAAGCATAACAGCTACAAAATAAAGATTATTTCAAAAAAACAATTCAAAGACTCTCAAGGTCAAATATGCTCTTGGAAGCAAGCTTTTCATCTCAACCGAGATCCGACCAACATGCTGCTTGAAAACAGTCTCAACCATCCACAGAGATGATATTGCCGACATCTCAGACCTTATAATCTCAGCTATATATCAGCCTATATCACCTATTCTGTTTTATTATCATATGAAGATA
Source organism: Phoenix dactylifera (assembly GCF_051530095.1). Classification (NCBI taxonomy): domain Eukaryota; kingdom Viridiplantae; phylum Streptophyta; class Magnoliopsida; order Arecales; family Arecaceae; genus Phoenix; species Phoenix dactylifera. The sequence goes on from NC_143193.1 coordinate 40,213,248, forward strand.
ATTCTTTAGTTACCAAATATCCAAGTAGTTTCTTAAATAGTAGCTAATCCTTGATTTGTTTTATCTACTAAGATTTTGATAATGAAATTCCTAAAATATTGGCCGAGATCCTGGAACATTTCCACCACCTATTTTTTAGTTGAAGTTCCCTTCTCGGCCAAGGTAGTCTAAGATCTTGGTCTTTCACAGTATCAGCCACATCACAATAGCTAAGATCTTGGCCAGGACATATTTTCTTTTGAACATATAATAAATTATAGAAAATGTTTGCATACACTTATACTATAAACAAAAAATAGATTGTCATACTTAACCTTTATCTTGCAATAAAGAGATTTTAGACCATTACAAGCTCCTAAAAGTTAACAATGCAAAAGAATAAAGTTTGATCAATTTGAGGCTTGACATAATGGAAGATCCAACTAGATTAGGATCAAACTGGGTTCACATATTGCTAACATTATTAAATTGATCCATATTGAAACAATGTGGCCTAACTTGCATCATGGCTGAGTCAAAATCAAGCCACATGTATGTTTATTAAAAATTACGAACTATATGTAAGCAAGTAGAGCTAGCAAAATATCTGTTTCCAGATTCTTAACATATACCAATAGCAATGTAAATTATATTGCAGTTCTTACCTTTAGGATGAAGGCGAGTGGGGATCGAACTCCGAGCCTCAAGGTTGCAGTTGTTTTGCATGGTGCCTGCAATAAGATCTGGGGTCTATCCATAAATAGTTTAACCCTAGAAATTTCACCTTCCACAGAAAGAACACAAGCTTTTAGGTACCTATTCTGCATACTTTTTCATTTGAATCCTGAAAATCGAGTAAGTAAAATATTAATTAGAAGGAAAGAAAGAGCTAATATCTTGCCCTTAAACTACTACTCTTCATCAATTCGATGCACAAAGTCACAAATGTGTTACTAAGAATAAGATTATTGCTGTTTGATAAAGGTATGTCATGAAAATATTATATGAAAGATGACTCAAGACCACAGAATAGATTTAAAAAAGCTTTGATCAGATTTCATTATCAAAGCAAGATGAATAATGCAATGCACAACAACAATGTAAAGAATAATGTGAGATGCTTGAGTAGCTTGGCCAATTTCCTTTAATGCCTTCTTCAAGAAGCCTTCCAAAGTGACAAGCCAATGGCACCAAGGAAATGAACATCCTTGGAATAGTTTATCAGCGAAGCTTGCCCACACTAAGGTTGCTTCAAAAGTGGAATAAGGCGGAACAAAAGTATCTTAACCCCCTTATTCCAGCTTTTTTCAACAATACAATCATTTGAGCACATGGCAATAAAGTAATTTTTGGAAAAGCAAAATGGATAGTTAAGGAAAAAAATAGTACATCATAAATGGTTTACTTTTTCTCCTCCTTACCCATTTACACCAGTTAATCTATGCATAACCTACTCCAATAAGAAGGTGGGATAATTTAACCCTCCCTTTTCCCCTCCAACTTACTCCTCTTAACCCGCTACTCTGATTTATTATTCTGTTTCTAAGTGCAAGCTAAAGTTTTAAACTCAGTTTCAGATACAGTTCCGATTACCTAGGTAGAGTTTTTGTTTCAAAAATTCAAAAAACACAAAACAATCAAAAAGTAAAAATAATCAAAAAATAAAAAATCAAGGCAAGCTACTAGCACACCATCTTATTGTTATTTAATAAATCTGAGATCACAATTCTATGATTTGACTAGCTTTCAGCTGAACTTAAACTATATTGAAGCTTACTGTATTAAATACATTACATCAATGTACTAATCTTATCTATAATGTAATAAATATCAGTCAACCAAGCAAACATAACAAGTATACAAGGCCACAAAGTTAATTCAGTATATCTGTTTAATATTAGATACCATTAAGAGGTGGATCCCACAAAAAGTGGTGGTCATCCATATCCTCGTGACATGGATAAGAGTAACAATTTGGAGAACAGAACACATCCAATCCACTATCAGATTTGAACCTTAGCCATCATTACTAGAACATTAGAGCCTTAAAGACTGCTTAATTGTATTGTATTCACAAACTCTAGAAAACATTAAATATTTTTAATTGTTAAACTCTCCAAAATAAATCAAAATAATAGTTTTGGTCTGTTTCAGCTGAAACCACCCGAAACTGGCTAAAACCGATCAAAACCATAAACTTCAATTAGTTCAAATCAGTATCAACTGAGACAGATTGGTCTTATCTGAAACATTAAACCATGGCCCAAACAAAATTCATTAATATCCTATATGTACCGATATCCTATAGCTCTAATTGATATCCTCCAAAATAAGTGGAAATAGAAATTTAAATAGTAATATGTGATTTGTATTTTATCTGCTTTTATCCAATATTGCATAAAGCATATGTTTCATATATATGTCATACCATACCGAATCGGGTGGTACGTGACATACCGTACCGTAACTGTTTGGTACTGGTACATGATATGGGATGGGGGAGGGGGTCTACCGACACTCAATATACCGAAGTAACCCTTGCACCAAATGTACCGACACAATGACAGGGTGGCACTAGTACTGGGCCCAGAACCAAGAAGTCGTACCTTGTATGTTTCAATTATTTGTTTTACCTAAAACATGCACCGCAAAGCTATGCTAAAGGAAATGGACGATTCTTGTGAATCTAGTTTGTCGTAGCCAATTTCTTTATCAATTCATGCATTTCATATATTTGTGTTTGCATAAGAAACCCTGCCAAAGGAATGTAAAAGTCCTATTCTTATTGCATTATTAATTTGTTACAACCACCAGTTCTAATCACCATCCATCACAACGTGCATCTCAAAAATCTGCTGGCTCTAAAATTTGATAATTCATAACAAGCGTAACTGCCTTTGCATCAACATAAAAAGGAATTTTTTGTGTACCACTAGAATGTATTTGCTTTATAAAATAACTTTCTCCAAAGCTATTACATGCATAATGGCCCATGTAAAGCTGTTAAGCTTACATGTAAGCCCTATTTTCAATAACCCTTCTATATATAAGAAACAGCTAGGTTAGGACTCAAATAAAGTGAAAAATGACCTATTTTTACTCCAAAATAACCCACATTGTGCCTAAGGTAAAGCATCTATTGCCTTTCCTATAAATGAAATTTTAGAAAGAATAAGAAAATTGATGCATGCAAATCCATTTTTATTTAAGAGCCTACTTTAGTACAATATGACAAGTTCACCTATAAATGTACTAGTATTTTTATATGAACTATGCCCACACATTGGGCATGTTAAGCAACGAACAAATTTAAGAATTTTCAAATAAAGAACCAAAAGAGGGGAGCCCTTGTGCAACGGTAAGGTTGTTCTATTATGATCTGAAGGGTTCCATTATGACCTGAAGGTCAGGAGCTCGAAATATAGAACTAGCCTCTCCACATGTCAAGAATCTCATGCACTAGGTTGCATATATCCGACCCTCCGCAAAAAACCTTGTAATGGATTTGCCGACTTCACTTAAAAATCGCAAATTTTTTCAGCGGCCGAAACTCTGTTTCGAACGAAACAAGGATCCGGTCGCGGCCTCCAGCACGTCAGACCCTGCCCATGACCATAGATCATCATCAGCATTTCTTACTTCAACAATTTTATGGGTGTCAACAAGACAAGCTAAACTCAAAACCTAAAAGCTAAGGTTAACTCAAGCATGGATCTTTTAGTTTTCCTCAAGCTCAAGCTCGATTACCCCTTTTAAATTTATAAAAGCTCATGGTGAACTAGACTCATATGATATGGCGCTTACTTTGGGACCTATGCCATGTCTAATATTTCCAAGCTCCATAATCAAACATTCAAAAGTTACATAATAACAATACAAAGGTATTTATAAGACAAAAAAGTAAATGATTCCAATTTCCTCTCTCTTAATGAACTACTTGATTAATGGTTGCATTAATAATTTTAGCATATAAAACAAATAAATTCAAGCTTGCACCAAGCTGCAACCAACCATGCATGCTTGATGTAAGCCAACTATGCTAGGGAAGCAAAATGCAAGCTCTGTATTAGCTTTCAAAGCACATAGTGGAGCTCAATCTCAGCCAAGTTACCAAATGGCTCATGAGCCCTCCTAAAATTCTTTTGGGTTCAGTTTTTTGTATATCCATTTTTTGCCACAAACTCACAAAAAGATTTATATACACCAGCTAAACCAATAGCTAAATTATCAGCTTCCAACCTTAAATCCAATTCAATATTGCAGCAATTTCTCTGTATGTGCTACCAATGATGAAAGCACATAGGTCAGAATCCTTTGTCTCATGTTAGAATATTATATAAAGCCTAAAATTCTTAAATTACAGTAACCAGCCTTAAGCAAATCATGAGAGAACGACAACCCTAAGAAAACACAAAATTGTCTTTTCCTTTAGAGATATGACGTAAGAAGCAACCAGCAATAGAAACTACGATCTCAAGCAGCACTTGGTTGTGGAACAAGTTAACCAGAACTCATAAACTGCTCCACCCAAAAGGATGAATAGTTTACTCGGTTAAGGAGAAGAAAAAACTTGTTCAACTTTTCAAAAGAGTACATATGTCCTTTTGAATAAATTAGATACTTTCCCATTTTCTAGTCGGTTAAAGTGCCCCAACCAATCACAGACTTGAGGATTTCAAGCCAAATAATTTTGAACATGTTACCTGCTTTATCGGGAGTAATGCTTCTTTGTGCATTCAATTTTCATAATTTTTACACACAATTATATAAAAAAAAAAAATCAATGGTAGATAATGTTGTAACATATTTAATTTGAATTTCACAAAATATATAATTCTATTATTTTCAAGATATTGTTAATTAGATCTTATAAAAAGTATAGACAATAGGCAAAAACCATAAGTTGTTTAAATGTAAATCAGCAAGGAAAGGCGAGGACAAAATCCAAACATGTTGTCCACAGGATATTACACAAAACAATTTCTCTATTATAGTATGAAACAACAAATATTCATAAATTTTGATGTGCAAAAATAGATGTAGGTCCCCTAGGCAAGCATTTTTAAACAAAAGTGGCATTGTGTAATAGACCTAGACTTAAAAAAATCGGATTTCCAGATCAGATGAATAATGCCAAAAGTTACTGACTTTGGTGAGTCAGCCCATATATTTGGATAAGTTCTGATGAGTTTTGACATAAATATATGACTAAAGGAGAAAGGAAGGAATTACTAGTACTCACTATACAATCAAATGACCAAGGGTTTTGTAACTAACTTTTCTTTCTGAGAAAACTTAAGCTGGTTACCACCCATCTAGCCACCTGGATGTAGGTGGCATTCGAACCCACGAAACTGGGTACAACAGCCCCACAATTTACAAAGTAGACTAGTTGGCACCAGTTTTCATAACTGTTATATATAAACATAATAAAGTCTTAAACATCCTTTATATAGTTCATAGTCCATCAATACCACAAGAATGTGCTTACACATACAAGATAAAACTCTATTATTATATTTCCGCAAGTGTATGACACATTTGTGCATGAAGGTGTTAGAGTGAAAGGTTATTGTCAAGGGCTATTAAAATGGTTTCCATTGTCCAACAATATGTCAACAGTGGTCCAAGCATAAACAGCTTCTACTAAGGCTTTAGGGTTAAAAGATGCTTGAAGATACAAAAACAGTAAACTGAGTTACGAAAATGTGATATGACCTATAAACATGAATGTCACAGAGAGATCAATCCAGAGATTCTGTAACTCGATCCATCAAACAACTCAAGACTCAGATGACTAAAAATTCAGATCAAGCGAATCTTGTACAATCTGATCCATATTAATCTATAGATTATAGGATTTCAGTTCATCCAATCAGACTTAACCTGCATTTTGACATAATCTGGCAAGCCTCAAAAAAAAACAAAAAACTAAATCATGCGCCTTCAAACAATCAATGCATGAACCGATATTAAATTATCATTTTGTCCCCCCCCCCCCCCCCCCCCCAACAAAAAAAAGGTTCTTCAGAAGTCAAATCCAATAACACCTACCAAGATTTTCCAGTTATATGATTTGTGAAAAAAAAAGACTAGAAAAACTTGACAAACCAGTACGGATACTTTATAAATCTGCAATAGCTAATCCTTCACTGCTTGTGCGACTTTCAGCAATCAGCGATTTTACTATTCTGATGGGTAAGTACTACGTTTGCATGAAAAGCTACTATTCAAGACGATGCTATTATGCAGCCCACTTTATTTTATCAAAAACTTTCCAAAATCCAACCAAATCTTCAAGAAAGCATTGGTATAAAGCTTGATCCTTATAGATACAAAGATTTTATTCTTGGTAACGACTCGCCACCTTTTCTCTCCAAATTTGGGATCGTAAAGAACCACAGCGAGAACTCCTCGTGCTGAATTTTTCAATTTCCATATAAATTCGGGAAAAGATAGAGCTAAATCAGCCAATCGACACAACATTTGTTACAGTTGATCGAACATTGGTTACAGTTGGGATAAAGAGAGAGAATATACTCCAAACGAAATCCAGACCTGCCTTTGTGAGAGAAGTGGACCGATTTAGTTCTTCCTTCCACTTGCTCTTCTCCTCCTCCAATTTATCTTCTGGATCTCAAAACCAATAATCGGATCGCGCTGCCCCTCGCTGGGGATTTCGATCCTCGAGAAACCCTAGCTCGCCTACTTTGTGTCGATGGCCAGCGACTATTGAACCATTTATATAGGCCTTGTAAGTGGTTCCACGGGCGGAAATCTGTGTGTCCCGCCGGTGAGTGGAAATGTGGAATGCACCCGGACGTGCACACCGACTCACGCACGAGCACACAGAAATTTGAACAGCTGCTTAACTTACTTTGCTATATGAATGGATGTGATATCATCAATCGAGTTATAGTGCGCTCTTGATTTATTATTTGCAGTTTTTGAGGTAGTCAATTTTTAACCATGCAAGAAATTGTTATATTTATTCGAAGACAAATATAGGATATGTTTATTAGAAGAAGAATATATATATATATATATATATATGATTTTTATTTTATTTTTGTTTTATGGAAGGAGAGGGTAAATCCGGTCATTTCATTCTAGCATGGTTACCGTTCATGGTATCAACCATCATAATCATAGTCAAAATAAAAATAGAAATATCAATCGCGAGGAAGGGCCCAGTGAAGGTTGCTATGTGGGTAAAAAAAGGAGCTCAGATTATAGGGCTTCCCCACTTTAACGATTGTTGTAGGATAATGGCATTAGAGAGTAGCATATTTCTTTATTTAAGCGAAATCTAGATTATCTGACTTAAGATGAGCAATATAAATGGATCATCAGCAGATGGAAATTCACTTTTTTTTTTGTTTAAGATCGGTTATCAACGAAACTACCTATATTGAAAATTTTGCAAATTCTTTGCTCGTATCCAGTGCGAATAGCATCTCTGCTCAATTAGATTTCTCACCTTTACACCTCAGGAATGCTTAGTTTGAATGACTTTCAAGATATGCATTGAGGATTTGTTTATGTTGCCTCGCTATACAGCCCAAGAAAGGAGTGAATTGAGCTTTTCAAAAACTTTAAGTAAAATACAGCGGAATAGAACTTGATAAGCGTGTGTGATTTGTAATGAGTAATTAACAAAAGTAAATATACAATAGATCAAAGTATACAATTTATGCACCATAAATGCAGCAAATTTATAGTGGTTTAGTGCCAATCATGCACCCACGTCCACTCCCTAAGACATCCTTCTTAGAAATTTTCACTATAATCTTTCTAAGATTACAGTCTGATTGTTTTGGCCGTGCTCACAATCTATCTAGTGGGTTTTTACTAGCAATCAATCAAAACTGCACCCGAGACTTTTTCTAGCATCAATACAATGTAATTCAAGATTTGGATGGACATTTTCTCCAATTTCAAATTCAGAAACTTGTCACAATAGAATATGAAGAAAATATAAAACAACATTATTGCAACTCCTTAAAGTAAAATATACACAAAATAAATGGAGTCCTGAATCAGTTGGTTGGCATGTATTAAACTTGAATGCACTTTAGCAATTCTCTTAATTATAGAAGATGTAATCTTTTAGCTTTTAATGAATACACTTGAATATTTTTCTTTTTGAAGCTCCTTTCTTTTTCTTGGCTATTCAATTTATTCTATTTTTCATGTCTTATTTTTTTTTAATATTCTCATGCATTTATACCACCTACAAATGGTTGGAAGACTCTCCTAGCCATTAGACAGGTCGAAAGAGCTGTTGTAAGACAAAAATGGTCGTTCTGATTTACAAAAAAAGTAGTTGTTACTGTTGTCAGGCGTAGAAAGTTAACTTGACGTTTTCAAGGGTCGGCTCATGATCTCAAAAAGTCGCCTCATAATCTTCAGATGTCAACTCGAACTAGCTGTTGTTTTTGTTGCGTTCTATCTTTCTTTCATGACCATTGTGGGGTCGACCTTTTTGGTTTGGGGGTGGACTCGTCCATTGAGAAGGATCGACTCGTTATCTTCATGGGTCAACTCTCCAACAGACTGAATTTTACTGCTCTATGTCTTTCATCTGTAGTCATTCAGGGATCGACTCGTTTGCTTCTAAAGTTAACTTTTTATCTGACTAGAGGCGGCTTGTGTTCTTTATGAGTTGATTCGTCAATATGGTGAATTTTACAGTTCTCTATCTGTCAACTATTGTCCAACTATAGTCAGCTCATATTCTTTATGGGTCAAATCGCCAATATGATTAATTTTACAATTTTCTGTCTGTCTTCTAAAACTGTTCTAGGGTCAACTCATTATCTGCAGGAGTAGACTCGTGAAGGCGTATCAGTTTATATCAGTGTGCCGAGGTTGGCTCGTTGCAATCTAATAGTCGACTTTTAAGATAGCCTAAGTCGGAATTTCTGAAAAATAGTTTCCAGAGTTTACTCTAACCTTAATGTGTTTAACGTGGGAAGATTTTGTGCTAAGATAAATGATCAGTTCCTGATTTTCTTTGCCCCAAGGACATATGTTAAAAGATGAAATTTATTTAATGAAAAGACAATTATTCAAGGATACTAATTGAAAGAACACCAACAAGGAGTAACGATTTGTATCAAATTGTACTAGAAGTAATCCAAGACTTGAAAAACAAGAATCTAAATCTGTTTGAAAAAGATCTCGAGATAGAAGTTCATAAAATAATGCTTAAAATGTTACAGGAATTCACTCAGCCGCTTAGTTAATGTGTGGAGATCTCTACTATCAACATGCAAACAGAACAGAGACCACTACATCGGCCTTATCCTAAGGACAGTAGATATTATTGCAACATTCTTTATCATGAGCCATGTACCACATTATTCGCCTATCAAGCGAAGTAGAGGATGAAGAAATCACTAATCTCTTTGACATAGAAGACTGCTCAGGATAAGACTTAAGGCCGAGAGATTAAAATGACCAGAAGGACAAGATACCCAAAGCTGGGATAAGAAAAAGTTAAAAAAGCACGAAAGGCCTTCTATAGGGAAGATTCCGAGGGAAAAGCTTCGGAATGACAGCTACAATCAGATTCCAAAGGACTTCAAGATGAATTAAGTCTGAGAGGTGACTCTACTCGTGGTTCTCTTTCGATAAGTAGACCTCCAAAGAAGGCTCAGGGAGCATGATCATCGCCACTACTCCACCATCTCTACCATGTGTTTCTTTCTGAGTGCTTGCTTATAAGAAAGTCCTAAGTCCTATATAAATCTGAACGGTCATCTATCTAGTATCACAGTACATATTCTGCTTTTGTGAAAAAAGATTGAGTGAGCCCTAGAGTACTATTTTTATTGAAGTTCAGTCTAAAGAACTATTGTAAGAAGACTGGAGCGCAATAAAGCTTTAGCACTTGCAAGTCCTCATTCTGGTTAATGTAGTTTTCTCTTGGACATATCTCATAATTTTTTTGGATAAAATATTTATGTACACAAATTTTTTATTAAAATTTACTCTTATTGCTACAAGGCAGATGGCACTGTAGCAACACTACTAAATAGTTGATTTCTAAGGATATATGTATATATACACATATATGTATGCATGTATATGTATGTATACATATATACATATGCATATATATACATACATGCACGCATGCATTACATACGTAAATACTTGCAGATAGATATTTACAGCTCTGAACATGACTAAAAACTTTGTAGCTACATTTGTTTGAGCTGAACTCTACCTTTAATCTGTCCATTTGCATTAGAATTATGCTATCCTGGGCCTCCATTTCGGTTATGTTGCAGGCGAGGTGTTCCTAATATATGTTTAGTCTATTTCGCTTACAAGTGTGCTTCAGATGATAAGATTATGGTAGTCATTGTGGGTTCATCCTGTAAACATCTATATCCATGATGATCTTTAATTATACGTATAGTAAGAATTTTGCCTGGACACACTCCTTTTTTCATGAGACCTGTTCTATCTAGTCATCCTCTTATTATTTTTTTTTTGACTGATTGATGCAGAAACACGAGCCCAAGTCATGATGGACGTACGTCGAGTTTGGATCCTTGCTTGGGTGTGCCCGAAATACATTGAGTTATTGATTTCCAGCACTAAATTATATTGAATTGAGTCTATTTTATGTTGGTCTATTAGGTCACATTGAGTACTTTTATTGGGTTTATTTGAGTTCTTGTTTGGGCTTGTAATTTGCTGAATTGAGTCCATGTGTGAGAGACTTGAGTCCTTGTATGTAAGAATTGAGTCTTTTAGTTTGGGGTGTTGAATCATATTGAGATTGAGTCCAAATTAGGAAGAGTCTTTGATCTTAGTTGGCTTGTTCACTTGGTCCACAAGGGGCTGAGATTAGGATGGAAAGAAGGTGTGTGCATGGACTCCATCCAAGGCATGCGTGAAAACTTCGTGACGTGCGTAAGTCTCCTTAAAAGTCTCCACGTTTTCCTCCTTCTATTAGTTGTTGACTTGGTCCAAAGAGGACTTAGTCCACTCCTACTTTGATTAGGAGTCTTACTTGGTCCCTTGACTTGGTCAAATCCTATTTTGGTTAAGAGTTTTTTAGCTCTTAGTATTTGAATTTAGTCATGAATCTTAATCTGAGTTTTGTCATAAGATTAATTTTCTATTATGTTCCAACGCCTTATCTATTTAATGACGTAAACATGATGAATAAATCAATACAAAATTAATTTTGATTTTCAATTGCTCTTGAAATTGAAAGGCATGAAGCTTTTTCTTCCTCCTTTAGTGAGACTCCAAAGGTTTCTTCTTTATAGGTGAGATGCCGAGGTTCTTCATTGGTAGAAGCTGGAAAGGTGAGACTCTTTCTCCTTCTTCATGCCATCTCCGGGTTCTTGAGCGAAGGTAAAACTCTTTCAATCAAGACCTAGTTATCTTCCTTATATCTTCCTTGCATCCATCATCACCACGCTCCAACTTTAGCAATAGTCTAATTATTCGCCACTTCCTTAACTTGGCCGCCATCCATAAAACCCAATCTCCTCATCATTATTATCTTCTTCTTCTTTCATTTTCATCAATCAAAACCCTAACCGCCACTTGAGAAAAACAAAAGAGAGAACAAAGATCAACCCTTCCATCCGAGTCCACCACATAAACCCTACTCCCGTTCTGCATCACTGATCTTTACAAATGCACCATTAAACTCTCATTTGTATTGTGATCTTGAAGTGTGCTTATTTGTCCTTCTTTCTTGCCAACATTTGTGATATAACTCACCACGAAAAGTCTTTTTTGTACAACTTTAATTATATAAAACAAAGCAGCAATTCAGATCTTTTAAATAAAAGCTTTAAGAGAGGTTCTTGGAAGGTGACGAGTTACTTTCTTTGTTACAAATGATTAACTAACAAATTCACGTCAAAGCGCTTTCCAATGCAACAAGACCAAATTAGAGTCCACAGAAGAATATGAATAAATTACTAAAACAATTGCTGATCATGAAAAAAAAGGATGTATCTAAGAGTTGCAAATCTCTCAGTTTAGCTACCAAGACTATCTTCAGGTGCATGCTTTGGACTGAAAAATATCATCCACAAAGAGAATCAACAAGCTTGGAAACTAGTTTAAGGTAGCACTAAATAATTTTGTGATGGGTGCTCCAGACCCTGACGAGCCCGGGAGCCGAACCCATGCTATCTGATGTCTCTAAACCATATCCCACGCACGGCATCCACTGCTCGGAATCGTGGGGAGCGAAGGGCAGTTTGGGGATGAGGCAAGCACGTGGAAAGGAAGAGGGTCGCGATGGGAGCGGAAGGAAGAATAGTTCAGTTGCCACGATGACGGAGGAGGAAGCGGGAGACACTCGGAGGGGGCAGAAGCCATGCATGCAGACTTGGCACGAAGTCGTGGACGTGAAAAGTGGTTCGATGCCATGCATGTTGGTTCGGCACGACGTCGTGGACATGGGACGAGGAGAGGAGATAGATTCCGAAGCATAGGGGGGGCATGGATGAGGGAGTGGATGAGTGATGGCGAGGAGTTGATAAGTAATAGCCTGGGTCTCTCGTGGGGAGAGGGAGGAAGTATTTAATGGAGTGAACTGTCTTAGGAATGATGGACGTGAAGTATAGCATTTACCTTGCATGGGTTTTCTCTCACTCAAAGAAAGTGTTGTGGGAATAAAGGGTCTCGAACTTAGTCCCACATCGGCTAGGTAGCGGAAAGGTCTATGCCTTAAATGGATGGGGGAACCCTTTTCCTCACACTTTTGTGCAGCAAAACCATGAGGGGGAGAAGAGACTATGAAAACCCTCCCCAAAGTAAACAATACCTTGTGAGGGACGCAACCGTTCTTCTGCCTACAATCGGTGGGACTGAGATCTGAGGCCGGGGGATACCCTCGACCTCATCAATGGTGCTTTCGTTAAAAGCCCTTGACCCCGGCACAGACCTTTCCGCTGGGAGGGCTGATATTGTGGGAATAAATGGTCTCGAACTTAGTCCCACATCGGCTAGGTGGCGAAAAGGTCTGTGCCTAAATGGATGGGGGAACCCTTTTCCTTGCAAGGCACCTTTTGTAGGGCAAAACTGTGAGAGGGGAAAAGACTATGAAACCTCTCCCTAAAGCGGACAATACCTTATGAGGGACGCAGCCGTTCTTCTGCCTACAACCAGTGGAACTGAGATCTGAGGCTGGGTGATACCCTTGACCTCATCAGAGAGTTATTTCATTTGAATGTACAGTGGTTCGCTTTCACCGCTATAATCTACCAATTCTTTCTCTTCTTCTTTACGACTCCATCTTTGGTTGGAACCTATCAACTGGTATCAGAACCATGACGAATGTTGTCGGCTATCTTTTTGTAGACCTGAGGATGACTTAAAAAGGATGTCGTTGTCAAAATCTTAACCAACAAACAAATATTTTTATATTAATCTTACCATCCTCTATTCGATGAATAGTAGTTGTAGAAGGTCGATCCACAGGGAGACGGTTGGAGCACACAAATAAAGAGTAGAAACTCCATTAAGATTCATGGCAATATTTTTTTTTCTTTTTAAAATAATTTCTTGAGGATACTTGATTAATCTTTAACCAACCGAGCTAGTTTTCTCTTCAAAAATAAACAAAGGAAAGAAAGAAAACTTTGCAATTGAAATCTGATGCAGAGTAGGGGTCAATTCCTGAAGACAGAATATAAATGAAAACTGCAGATCGAACAGCAAAGAAAAATTTTAGAGTTCTCTTAAAACTAAGAATTCCAGAAGGCATAAAATAAATTGCAGAAATTCAACTGAAACTTAAACACGGATTTCATAAAAGAAAAATGATAGATTTCATAAAAAAATGACTACAAAAGTAAAAATAAAGATTGGTAGCTTGATGTTGCCTTTCTTCTGCAAATAAAATAAAGAAAAGAAAAATAACAAGACACTTCTCTTCTCCCTTTCGGTGGAAAACCTTTTTTTTTTTCTTTCCTTCAAAACAGAGCATGATCTGCTCGTTCTTTTTTTTTCTTCCCCCCTTCCCCCCATTTCTTGGCCCCAACCGAGAACTCCCCCTTCTGCCCTTCCGCCGAGAGCCTCCCCTTCCCTCTTATAGTCGCAGGATGCTGAGATCTGGGGGAGCAATGATTGGGACGCGGATTGCAGGCTGGGATTGATTGCGAACACTGGAATCTGGGGGAAGAATCACAGGCGGCTGATTGTGGACGGATGCTGGAACTCGGACGGAAGAAGATGGATTTCCTTCTTTGGGCCACGGAGGGATGGGAGCGCTGGAAGGTTGGAACGGAAGGCTGGATCACGGCTTGATTGTTGGGAGGAACGCACAGCATGGCTGATTACAGATGCTTGGGATGAGATGCGGAAGAGGCGGTCATCCGGGTTGAGACGGCTGGATTCTTGGATGCATCACGGCCGGAAGTAGAGGCGGATGCGATGCAAGGAGATCGCGATCAATGGGGCGCGGGAGGCTGGGATTCTCCTTGATGGCGAGAATCGGAAGGCTAGATGCAGCTTGGAACGGACGGAAGAAGCTGGGAGGAGCCGATCGTCTGGGTCGCATGATCGATGGGAGGGAGTTGATCACGGATGAGGTGCTTGGGGGATCCGATTGCAGGGACATGGAGCAGACGCATGATCGCTCTAATTTGCAAGATAGTATCATATAAATGAGTGGCTTTCACTTACTTCCAACATGATCACTCTAATTTATAAGACTTTCTAGAGTTAAATGGTAATGAACACCCAAGATTTAATTTTTAATCAGATTGAATGCTAAGAAGAATGACTTGTACAATATTTAGCCTTATTAAGCTTTCTAGCTAACCCATATAGTGAGTGTTAGGCCAATGACTCTCGATCCAGATGGCTCAGGGCACTAGGTGTAAAGATACCTAACAGGCTTAATAACTCAAATCAACTAGGCCCCAAGGCCGAATTAGTCACTTAGAGTTTAATCTCAGTCATCCTCACCTTTTTACGCGAACACTCGCTGCTTGCCAGGCAAGAGGCCCGGTTACTCAGTGAGAAGACTCAAACTCATTTTATTTTCTTCTTCTCTTTTTTTTTAGGTTGTTCATCATACATATAACTTTAAATTATCCAGAAGATTAAAAGTATTTATAATAGTTGCAAGTTTACATACCCCACTATTCATGTGCTTATGTGTAGGTGCTAAATCATCTTCTATCATGTTAGCAGAAGACAGGTGGGACAAAAAACTCAAGCTAGAACTGCTATCATGTTCCTTAACTCGAAGCTATTGTCAAAGCAATTCGTAGTTTATACAGCCAAAAGGACTAAAATTTGAGTTAAAAATTTGAAATCCTCCATATTTTTCTTTTATTTTTATTTTTTATTTTTTATTTTTTTAGGCACAAAAATCTTTTTTAGGCAAAAAAATCAAAAATATTCTTACCCCCATACTTAAATTCAGCATTGTCCTCAATGTTGAGAAAATTAAAACAATAATAGGGCAGAGAAGACATTACCTGATTTTTGGACCTTGATATGGCTAGATAAATTGAAGATTGGGGAAAATACCCCCAAACCTACATGTTAGTAATTTTACATGTTGGGTTGCCTCCCAAGAGCGCTAAATTTTATGTCTTCAGCCAAACAATTCTAATTCATTCATGATAAACAGGATCGGTCAGAAGTGTCTTCTTGACTTCTGAACTCAGATACTCAAGGTATGGTTTTAAACGATGTCCATTGACTTGAAAGAACCTACCATCCTTGGTATTGCATATTACTACTGCACCATGCGGATGCACTTTCTCTACCGTGTATGGGCCAGTCCAGCGAGATTTAAGTTTTTCAGAGAATAGATGTAATTAAGAATCATATAGAAGGAATTTTTGTCCTTGGTGAAATTTCTTACGAGTGATCATTTTATCATGCATGACCTTCATGCGATCCTTGTACTTCTTAACACACTCGTAAGCATCGTTCCTAATTTCTTCAAGCTCATCGAGTTGAAGTTTTCTATGTTCTCCCGCCTTGTCGAGACCAAAATTTAGGCATTTGATTGCCCAATAGGTCTTGTGTTCTAACTCGACAGGTAAATGGCAAGCCTTGCCATAGACAATCCTATATAGGGACATTCCAATTGGTGTTTTGTAGGCCGGACGATATACCCACAATGCATCTATTAACCTAAGGGACCAATTCTTTCGAGATGAATTGATAGTTTTCTCAAGGATGGTCTTGATTTTCTTGTTGGAAATCTCAACTTGTCCACTCGTTTGTGGATGATACGGTGTACCGACCTTGTGGGTAATGTTGTACTTCCTAGCAAGGGCTTTAAAAATTCTATTGCAAAAGTGTTTCCCCCCATCACTAATGATAGCACGAGGGGTGCCAAAGCGAGCGAAGACAGACTCCTTAAGAAACTTGATCACCACTTTGTGATCATTGGTCTTACACGCGACAGCCTCAATCCACTTGGAAACATAGTCAACAACAAGGAATATGTATTGGTGCCCAAACGACATAGGAAAAAGATCCATAAAATCAATACCCCAAACATCAAAGATTTCTACAATTAAGATCGGGTTCAGGGGTATCTCATTTCTTCTTGAAATTTTTTCTAGTCTTTGACATCGATCACATGTTTTACAATACTCATGTGAGTCATGCAATAGTATGGGCCAATAGAATCCGCACTGCAAAATCTTTGCAGCCATCTTTTTTACCACTGAAATGACCACCACAAGCATGGTCAGACAAAAGGAAAGGACATTCCTTTGTTCGTATTCAGGGATACACTGTCGGATAATCTGATCAGAGTAGTATTTGAATAAGTATAATTCATCCCAAAAATACCACTTCACACGAGCTAGGAAGCGAAATTGCTCCTGCTTGGTTCAAGAGCTGGGCATTTGTTCAGTAACGAGGTAGTTGACTATATCAGCATACTATGGAACATTGGTATGGAAAATCATCATTAGTTGTTCATCCGAAAAAGTTTCGGATACAGGTAAGGATTCTGCATATGATTTAACAATCAGTCTAGACAAGTGGTCATACACTACATTTTCAGATCCCTTTTTATCTCAAATTTTGAGATCAAATTTCTGGAGCAATAGGATCCAACGAATGAGCCTTGCCTTGGCATCGTTCTTTGTGAGAAGGTACTTAAGGGCGACATGATCAGAATAAATAAGAATCTTAGATCCTATCAGGTAGGAACGAAATTTATCTAGAGCAAAAACAACCGCCAACAATTTTTTTTTAGTGGTGGAATAGTTGAGTTGGGCGTCATTCAGGGTTTTGCTCGCATAATGAATAACATGGGGAAGCTTTCCCACTTGCTGACCCAAGACGGCACCTATGGCATAATTAGATGCATCACACATGATTTCAAAAGGATGACTTCAATCAAGAGACCTTATGATGGGTGCTGAAGTCAATTCAGACTTCAGTCTTTCGAAAGCAGCTACACAAGTTGGCGAAAAATTAAAAATATCACATAGAGTCTCAATTTTTTCTAAAATCCTTGATAAAGAGGCGGTAAAAACCCGCATACCCTAAAAATGATCGAATTTTCCTAACAATCTTGGGAGGTGACAATTTAGCAATTAATTCTACTTTGGCCTTATCTACCTCAATTCTCCTTTGTGACACAATATGTCCTAAAACAATGCTTGATTCTATCATAAAATGATACTTCTTCCAGTTAAGAACTAAGTTTTTCTTTTTACAGCGTTCTACAACAAGTATCAAGTGGTGCAGACATTCATCAAAATTGGATCCAAATACAAAAAGTCATCTATGAAAACTTCTAAAAATTATTCCACAATGTTGGAAAAAATACTCATCATACACCGCTGGAATGTAGTCGGTGCATTGCATAGCCCAAAAGGCATGCGACGATAGGCAAAAGTGCTATAAGGACAGATAAACGTGGTTTTCTCTTGATCCTCACGTACAATAGGAACTTGGTTATATCCAGAATAACCATCGAGGAAACAGTAATGAGAGTGGCCAGCTAGACGTTCTAGCATTTGATCGATGAAGGGTAGAGAAAAGTAGTCTTTTCTAGTTATGGCATTAAGATTCCTGTAGTCGATGCATACTCGCCATTCCGTTTGGATTCGAGTAGGGACTAACTCATTGTGACCATTTTTTACTACAGTGATGCCAGACTTCTTGGGTACGACTTGAACTAGGCTTACCCACTGATTATCAGAAATAGAATATATAATCCCTGCATCTAAAAGCTTGATGACCTCGGCTCGAACTACGTCCTTCATGACTGGATTAAGTCGTCTTTGTGGTTCTCTAGAGATTTTTGCATCCTCTTCTAGATGGATCTTATGTTGGACCACAGAAGGATTAATCCCCTTAATATCAGCTATAGACCAACCGATAGCTTTCTGATTCTTCCGAAGGATACTTAACAACTTCTCTTCCTGTTGTTTAGTTAGATTCGTTGCAATTATAACAGGTAAGGTCTTGTTGTTTCCAAGAAATGCATACTTCAAGTTTTCGAGAAGGTCTTTAAGTTCTAGCTGGGGAGGTTTGACATTGGATGGCACTAGCTAAGATTTCGAAATAGGAAATGATTCGTACTTGGTAGCCCATAAAGCTAGTATCCATCACAGGAATGGAATCTAACAATGCATTCACCTCCTGACTTGATTCACAATCTTGACCGAAATTAGCCAAAAATCTTTCTAATGGATCAGAATAACTTGACTCTTCAAAAAAACTGCTAATTATGTTCTCGATCATATGAATTTCTTCCAAATCATCCATCTCAGTTGACTGACTACTACTGCGAAAAACATTGAGCTGGGCAGTCATGTTCCCAAAGGCTAGAGTCATTATTCCATTTCGACAACTAATCACAGCATTTGAAGTGGCCAAAAATGGTCTACCTAGGATTACCGGGATGTGACTTTCTAAATTTTTTACTGGTTCAGTTTCAAGGACTACAAAATCCACAGGGTAGTAGAACTCATTAACTTTTACAATCACATCCTCCACAATTCCTTTGGGGTACTTTACAGTCCTATCTGCTAACGAAAGAGTGATGTTTGTGGGTTTTAATTCTCCCAAACCCAACTCTGTGTACACAGAATAGGGTAACAAGTTTACACTAACTCCTAAATCTAGGAGGGCTCTCCGGATAATGGTTTCTCCTATTTTAGTTTCAACGGTGGGGCAACCAAGGTCCTTGTATTTTGGGGCAATCTATTGTTGAATGAGGGATGAGGCTTGTGCCGCCATCACAGCTTGCCTAGGAATACTGGTTTTCCTTTTTACCATGGTGAGGTCTTTTAATAATTTCGTATAGGAGGGGATCTGTTTGATGGCATCTTGAAAGGGTAAATTTATTTGAACATTTTTAAAAACCTCCATGATTTCATCATACTGAGATTTTTTCTTGGAGTCTTGTAGTCTACTAGAAAAGGGAGCTTTGGGTGTGCATGTCTCTATTGGTTTCTCCTCTATTCCTTATGTTTCCTATTCTTGTCCCTTTTTCTGAGTGGGGTTCGGTTCATGCTTTTTTTCTTTTTCTTATACGGAAAGTTGGACCTTGTTGTCCACTTGCTTGCCAGACCGTAAAGTGGTAATTGCTTGGACTTCATGAGTTGGATTTTTATTTGAGTCAATCTGAAACTGGCCTCTCGGCCCTTGATTCTGTTGCCTACTAAGGTTAGGCACTGGCTGACTGGGTAATTCACCTCTCTTTCTATCCCCTAGAGAGTTATCTATTTTACTCCAACTAACCTCAAGTTTTGCAATTGCTTGTGCATGGAATTGGTTAGTCTGGGTTTGAGCCATATTGGTTTGTTGTTGATGTTGGATGAAGTCTTGTTGCTGCTTCATTATGTTAGCCATCATGGCTTCCAACGATGTAGATTGCTGAGGGATAGGGGCACTATAAGTAGGAATATGTGGATCCAAGATTAGTTTATCTGTGATTTACCTATCCTGGAAAAATTCTTCTGAAAACCTGGTGGATCATCTTGATGTTGAATAGGTTTAGTCTGCCTGTATGAGAAGTTCGGGTGAAACCTATTATCAGGGTGATAAACTGGGCTGAATAAGTTGGGAGTGGGTTTCTTAAAGGCATTATATGAATTTAGAGCATTTGCCTGCTCGACCTTAATATTGGGTAAACTAGGACAACACTCCACTAGATGTTCAGAACTGTTACACAAGATACATAAGCCTTGTGGCTCATGTTCCACTTTCATGATGGATGGAATTTGACTCTTTTTGTGAGTTTGAGTTAGTGGAAATAGTGAAATCATCCAACTTTTTGCTCAGGTTGTTCACTCCATTCATCAGATTGGACATGACATTCTTGAGTTCTGGATCTGTTTTTATTCCGTAGGTACTTAGTTCTCTAGACCCATAATCATCTCTATCTACCTCCTGACCGTAGTTACTCCAATTTTGGGCATTTTCATCTAAGTCAACAAGGAACTCATAAGCTTGATCAGGGGTTTGGTTCATGAACCTACCCTTATGCATGGATTCAATCATGTTCCTGTGTGCTGGAGGTAATCCTTTGTAAAAAAAATATACTAGATTAGCCTTGTCAAGCCCATGGTGTGAGCACTTGACCAAAAGATCATGGAATCTTTTCCAAAGCTGGAAAAATTCCTCCTCAGATTTTTCTCTAAAAGTTCTGATAGCATCCTTAATTTTTTCAGTCTTTACCATAGGATAGAACTTAGCCATGAACTTTCTAGATAGTTGTTCCCATGATGTGATAGAATTTGAAACAAGAGAATACAGCCATGCAGCAGCACGATCCTCTAAAATAATGGGAAACAACCTTAATTTAATACCCTCTTCATCTAGGTTTTGATTTCTGAACGTTTGACAGATTGTCAAAAATTTGTTTAGATGAATATACGGTTGTTCACTCTCAAACCCATAAAATTTGGATAACATGTTTATTGTTGCAGCCCGAATCTTGAATTGGGCTGCATTATTAATTGGTAACACTATGCAAGTAGGGGGACAAGCGGATGCGGGTGCGAACAACTCATTCGAAGTTCTAATATGTTCACCCATTGTAGAGATTAACGGTTAGCTTACAATTCGCTGGTTGTGATGAAAAGTTCTATCAATCTCAGGATCAAATGGTGTTAACTTACCCCTTAATGACCTTCTACCATGCATACATTATCAACAATTCATTAGATTTGACTCCTAAAATGAACGAGATCCTAAGAGAAAAGAAGGGCTAGACACACATCACTGCACAACAATTTGGCTCTATTAGTCTTAAAATTAAGTGAGGTTTAGTAGCATCTTAAATCTAGTTGCATGGAGAATTATTAGGTAAAAATTTCTAAAATTCTCTCCTAGATTAGACAGCTCCTAATCTCCCTTTCAGATTAAACTTGAGCATACCAGTTAATGTTGCCCAAGTAGACAACCCAAGAGGGGGGGGGGGGGGTGAATTGGGTTTTAATTAAATCTTGACTAATTAAAAATATAATGAGTAATTAACTAAATCGATTGCAAGCAAATTAGTTAGTTTACTAGATGTAGTGAGTAAAGAGAGAGAAAGAGACAACAACCAATACAAACACAGAAAAGTTTATTGTGGTTCGGAGCCAACTCTTGCTCCTACGTCCACTCCCCAAGCCGCACTTGAGTGTTCACAATAATCCCTAGGATTACAGCCGGTTGTTTTACAAACTCACAACCCAACTTGTTGTTTTCACGAGATCACAACAAACTCGGTCAGTTTTCACAGGCTCACCGACTAGAACCACCCGATTGTTTTTCCGGATTCACAGTCAAACCCAGTTGGTTTTCTCCGGTTCACCAACTACAACCTTATACCATTGGTTTTATCTTTGGCTCACCAACAAACCTTACAACCCTTGATAAGTAAGACAAACAAAGTTTGGGAGTTCACAAAGAAAGCTTCTAAAAAAGCAAGTGTGAGAACAATATAAGCAAAGTAGAGTTAGAAGCCCTCAAACATATTTCAGATGAGGAAGTGGGGGCTTCTTGATTTCTGAGTCTCCTCTTGAATGTGCCGAATGATGGAGGACAGTAGTAGAGCCTTGAATGTGAAGGAAGCACTTTCAGATTTGAGTTGAATGCACTTCTTCTTTCTTTTTCTTGGATTTACTCAACGGAAGCTTTTGGTGGTTGAAATGCTTTAATGCTTAGATGGAATAGCTCTCTTGTTGTCTACTACTGTTCACTCTGGCTATTTAAGTGGTTCCATTTGAAAACTAGCCGTAGAGAGTGATTTGGAACCGTTCTGTCCGTCTGCACATCCTGACAATGTATCCGTTGGGATCGGAGTCGACTCATGCGATCTGGAGTCGACTCGGCTGTTGCTGGAGTCGACTCATGTTTTACTAGAGACGACTCGCCCATTGTTCAGAATTTGAATTAAAGTGCTTGCCCCATCCTAGAGTCGACTCAGACCAAACCTCGAGTCGACTCGCCAACATCTGGAGATGACTCAGGCACTTAGGAGTCGGCTCGTTCTCAGGATTCCAGAAATCCATCTTTCTATTTTTCTTCCTCGAGTCGACTCGAGTATTCTTGGAGTCTACTCGGCTCTCTTGAGAGTCGACTCGGCTCTCTTCGAAAGATGGCTTGTTCTCAGAGTCCGAAAAAACTGATTCTCTATCTATTGAACTGATCTACCTCGGAGTCGACTCGCGCTTTGTTGGAGTTGACTCGGCTGACTTGGGGGTCGACTCTGGAACTCTTGGAGTCGACTCGTTCACAGAATTTTCGAGATTGGTTCTCTGCCTTTCAGACTACTTTCCTCTAGGAGTCGACTCGGACATAACTAGGAGTCGACTTGCCAAACATCGGAGTCGACTCGTAACCTTGTGGAGTCGACTCGGTAATAGGGTCTAAAATCCATCATTCTGTCTTTCTGTCTGTTACCCTTTGGAGTCGAGGGAGTTGACTCGGCAAGCATCGGAGTCGACTCGAGACCTTTTGGAGTCGACTCGCTGACAGGGTCTGAAACTCTTCTTTTTGTCTTTCTGTCTGTTCTCAATCGGAGTCGACTCGTAGAGTACCGGAGTTGACTCGAGCTTGTGTCAGAACCTTTAAACCACTCGGAGTCGACTCGTAATCTTCCGGAGTCAACTCGGGATGCATACTTTGGTTCAAATTGAGTCCAATACTTATCCAAATTACTTTGAACCAAAGCTTAAGGTACTTAACTAGAAATTCACACATATTTGCTTGAAACACTAGATTGAATTCATTAGTACAACATAAAATATACTCAAATGCTTTGAGCTCATCAAAATCAAATAGGGATTTACTCAATCACTCCACAATCTTCCCCTTTTTGATGATGACAAAACATTGAGTATGTCTAAAGTGAATTGCTCAATCAAGAAGTAAATTGTAGTAAAGTTTCGAAATGAATTCAAATGTCAGTCATTTAGTGTATCCAAAATTGAAAGGTATGAGTCAGTATACTTTGAAATTAAAGCTCCTCCTTGCATTTGGAATTATATAAGCCTTCAAAACATGCAATCAATTATTTAGCTTATATGTTTTTAATGAATTTGCTTTCTTAGAATTTCAGATTCTCCCCCTCAGCATGTGCATTCAATTTTGTTTGAATTTTGCTCGAGTTTTTTGAATTTTCGTTCAATGTTTTAAACTTGAAATTCTTAATTCTAGAAGGAAAAATCTGATGATTTGTTCTTGAATATAATTCAACTAATCTCCGAATATCCTTTGAATAGATTCTGAAGATTACTCTTTAAGGAGCCCCAACAGAGAGATAATGAGCCTCGAGGTATCGAATCCATAAAGACAAATCATATTTTGCTTAAGAAATTTTCTTGTTTAGAGATTCCTTTTACATTCAATGTATCATATTTTCTCCTCCTTTTTATCATCATAGAAAAAAGGTGAAGTATCAAAGAATCAATGTAGAGGCACATAACACACAAAGTCATAACACAAAAGACACAATGCTCAATTTTTCGAAAAATGACTTCTGTTCATTGATTACAAAATTTGAGTACATGATTGAAAATCCAAAAGGACTTTAAATGATTACATAAAAGTACAAATCTAAGGACGTCTAGCAGAAGAAGATGATGCGCACATGCTCCATTGATGAGCCTGCAAAACTAAGCTCATTCCTTCAGACACATTCTCTAGTTGTGCAATAATCTCTGAGGTCGTCGTAGCGTGTGTCTGGGTCAATTGGGTCACACTTTCATTGATTGTATCAAGCTTGTCTATCAATACATTTGCAAGCCTTTCTACACCTTGACTTTGCCTTAGCAGCTCTGATCTAATATTATCTCGCATTTGCCTCGTGTCCTCTTTAATAGCTGTGAGGCTCAAGTACTGACCTTGTACTAGACTCCTCAAGCTGGATAGTTCCTCCTTAACTTCGACTACCATCATAGAGACTGCTACTGTGGAGGGGGTGAGGTCAGTGGAGGGTGCACTGGAGGTACCTCTGAATTCCCTCACTATGTCATCCCTCAACTCTCGGAGCTGTTCAAGACTAATCCTGACCTCTAGTGGCTGCTGAGGTGGTGGCACTGTGGAAGGTCCAACAGAGGTCGAGGGCTCTGCAGTGAATGAGGGACCAACTGTGGATGGGAAGGTGGAAGGTTCTGTGGAGTGGTCCTGATCATGGTCAGAGATAGGTGAGTGATGAGTAGTAGGGTCAGATGGTGTGGATGTGGATGACTTCCTAACCCAAACACCCTCCACCTTGTGGAAACCCATCCGATGGAGAGTCCCCTCACCCATATGATCTGTATATCTGAGTAAGCGAGAGGGTTCCCTCTTAGGGATAGGAACTTCTAACTCCCTAAAGATGAGTGTGAAGAGCATGCTGTAGGGGAGACTCAACCTAGGCTTATCTAGGGGTTCACAGATGTAGCTATAGATAAGTTTTGGGAAGTTTAGGGGAATGTCATGTAGAATGTAGAACATCAAGTCTAGGTCTCTTTCAGAAATAAAATCAAACCTACCGGTCTTAGAAAAGAGAGTCCTAGATATGATGCTCAGGAGGAGTCGCATTTCAGTTGAAAGCTGATTTGCAAACACCTCCTCTATGGAAGATTGAGGTGGTCTCCCTAGGATGGCCGTAAGGGCCTCACTCCTATCAGTGGGATGTGTGGGAGCAATCCCCTCTCGAAAGAGGTGGAGGACTCGAGCAATGAGATCCTCCGAAATAGAAATAGGGACATTTGCTGCAGTCCCTTGAATACCACCGCCACCCCGTGTGACGGTCCCATAGAATTTCCTAACTAGCCCTGGGTATGTAGGGAGGTCAAGGGAACAGAAGTAATCTAGGCCTTGGGATCTAAGGTGATGCCCTAAGGTGAACCCTTCTCGGGAGAGGAAGTCGAAGTTGACCTTCCTCCCGGTGGAGACAACCCTTCCGGCGCACGGACGCGAGGAAATCAATCTAGGCGGAGAAGGAATCGGAGGTGGAGGCCTCACGGGTTCGTTTCGCGCCTTGGACCGTCTCTCGGTGCCGCTCACGGTGAGAGGTCTCTTCCGGCTCGGGACGATGGCTTTCCTAGGTATTTTTGACCTAAACACGAATGAAATGACGGAAAAAGAGAAGAAACACGGGGGAAAGGATGAGGAAAGGGGTCGGAGACGAGGTAGGAGACGACTCTAGGATTTTTGAACAGTGGCGGCCGAAAAAGAAGTTTGGAAAACATCATTTCGATTAGGGTTAAAAGATGGATTCCCGACCTCGAGTCGACTCCAGTAAAGCCGAGTCGACTCGACCTCGAGTCGACTCCTGAATATGCGCGAGTCGACTCGCCCACGAGTCGACTCGCCCACGAGTCGACTCTTAAATTCATTCAAGTCGACTCGAACTCTGGCACATACTCAAAATCTCAGTTAATTCCATGCCAAAAGAGAGAAATATGGAAATCTTTAGAACTTAAGAAAAGATTTGATGATCACAGACGTGAAATCCTATATCCAACATAAGCTAATCATCTATCAATGAATTAAGGAAGAGTATCACAGGAATGGATCAATCACTCCTAACCCTCTTCTAAGAGTACAAAATCGATCTTCACTCAAGGATTTTGTGAAGATATCAGCAAGTTGATCATCAGTATAAATAAATTCAAGTATCACATCACCATTTAACACATAATCTCTTATGAAGTGATGTCTTATCTCAATATGTTTAGTTCTTGAGTGCTGAATTGGATTTTTAGTTAGATTTATGGCACTTGTATTATCATAATTTATGGGAATCTTATCTTGTTTAATGCCATAATCTTCAAGTTGTTACTTGATCCATAAAATTTGAGCACAACAACTTCCGGCAGCAACATATTCGGCTTCTGTCGTAGATAGTGCAACCAAATTTTGTTTCTTGTTAAACCATGAAATTAAGTTTTCTCCTAAAAATTGACATGACCCGCTGGTGCTTTTTCTATCAAGTTTACAACTAGCAAAGTCGGAATCAGTGTACCCTATTAAGTTTATGCTTGATTCTTTAGAGTACCATAAACCTATGTCTTTTGTTCCTATTAGATATTTAAAAATTCTCTTAACTGCAATTAGGTGTGATTCCTTAGGATTAGATTGATACTTAGCACACATGCATACACTAAACATGATATCAGGTCTACTTGCTGTAAGATATAATAATGATCCAATCATACCTCTATACAGCTTTTGATCTACTGACTTACCTGATTTATCTTTGTCTAGTTTGCATGATGAGTTCATGGGAGTGCCAATCGACTTGTTTCCATCCATATCAAATTTCTTCAGCATTTTCTTGATGTACTTAGCTTGATTGATGGAAATTTCTTCCTTAAATTGTTTGATTTGAAGTCCGAGGAAGTAGTTCAATTCTTCCATCATGCTCATCTCAAATTCACTCTGCATTAATTCAGCGAATTCTTTGCAAAAACGATTGTTAGTAGCACCGAAAATAATATCATCTACATAAATCTACACTACTAACATATCTTTATTTTTCTTTTTTAAAAATAAGGTTGTATCAACATTTCCTCTAGAGAATTCATGGTCTAATAGAAATTTGTTAAGTCTTTCATACCAAGCTCTAGGGACTTGTTTTAGACCATAAAGTGCTTTATTTAATTTGTAAACATGGTTGGGGTATTGATGATTTTCAAAACCAGAAGGTTGTTCTACATAAACCTCCTCATTAATATACCCATTCAAGAAAGCACTTTTTATATCTATTTGAAATAATTTACAATATTTAAAACATACAAATGCTAGTAACAATCTAATTGTCTCAAGTCTAGCCACAGGAGCAAAGGTCTCATCAAAGTCTATACCTTCTTCTTTTTTATAGGCCTTTGTTACTAGTCTAGCCTTATTTCTAACCACAACTTCATTTTCATCAAGTTTATTTTTGTATACCCATTTAGTTCTAATTATTGAGTATTCAAAGGGTCTTTCAACCAAGTTCCATACTTTGTTTCTTGTAAATTGGTTAAGTTCCTCTTGTATAGCATTTATCCAATTTACATCACTTTCAGCTTCTTCAATGTTTTTAGGCTCTAATGTGAAACAAATGCAAGATAATTATTTAAGTTTCTAAAAGAGGCTCTAGTTCTAACAGGTTGAGATGGATCATCTAAGATTAACTCTTTAGGGTGACCGTGAGCATACCTCCAAGCCTTTGTAAGCTCATGTTCAGCAATTACCTCTTGACTTATTGAAGTCTTCAATTTGCTTCGGTTCATCCTCTTGCAAGGTCATGTCATCTATCTTTTCTTCAAATATCCCTGCATCATCATCAAAAGCTACTCTCTTGCTAGAGAAAACATCATTAGTCTCATCAAAAACAACATGAATAGACTCTTCAATAACAAGTGTTCTTTTGTTGAAGACTCTATATGCCCCACTTGATGTAGAGTACCCCAAAAAGATACCTTCATCAGATTTGGAATCAAATTTTTCTAGGTTATCTTTGCCATTATTATGAATAAAACACCTACAACCAAAAACATGAAAATAGTTTACTTTGGGCTTTCTATCTCTCCAAAGTTCATAAGGTGTTTTCTTTATAATTGGTCTCAATAAAACTCTATTTAGTATATAACATGATGTGTTAATAGCCTCACCCCAAAAATACTTTGGGATATCACTTTCACATAGCATGGTCCTAGCCATTTCCTCTAGAGTTCTATTCTTTCTTTCAACCACTCCATTTTGTTGTGGAGTCCTAGGTGCAGAAAAATTATGAGTTATCCCCTTTTTACTACAAAATTTTTCAAATAGATAATTTTCAAATTCTGTTCCATGATCACTCCTAATAGCTATAACTGAAGCATTTCTTGCATTAGTCACTTTCTTATGGAATTTCTTAAATACTGAAAATGCTTCATCTTTATGAGCTAAAAATATGACCCATGTATATCTAGAAAAATCATCTACAATGACAAGATCATACTTATTTCCACCAAGGCTTGTGGTCCTAGTTGGTCCAAAAGGATCCATGTGAAGTAGCTCAAGGGGTCTAGTAGTAGAGACATAATTTATAGATTTAAAAGAGCTTCTAGATTGTTTTCCAAATTGACACGCTCTACAAATTTTATTTTTCTCGAATTTTAGCTTTGGCAAACCAATCACAGAATCTCTTTTAACTAATTTAGATGGTCTACCCATACTTGCATGACCTAATTTACGGTGCCATAACCAACTTGCATCATTGACCTTAGTATCACTAGCTACTAAGCAGCGGCTATTTTTGGCAAGATCTTCAAGATCTACTGCATAAATATTGTCACGTCTTAGTCCTTTGAATACTAAGCTATTATCAATTGAGTTGGTTATGATGCATAAAGATGGCTTAAACAGAACATCAAAACCTCTATCACATAATTGACTAACGCTAAGTAAGTTATGCTTAAGACCATCTACAAACCGAACATTATCAACAAAGGTTGAAAGTGTGATTTGTATTTTACCGATATCAATGATGTGACCTTGGTTATTGTCTCCAAAAGTCACCGCACCTCCTTTTTTAGACTCTAGGATGAAGAATTGCTCCTTGTCACCCGTCATGTGTCTTGAGCAGCCACTATCCAAGTACCAACAGTGTTTATTGAGCTTGGCTGCAAGACACTCCTACACAAAGAAATCATACAATCTTAGGTACCCAAGTTTTCTTGGGTCCTTCAAGGTTAGTTATGTTGGTTCCTTTTGGAACCCTAATCTTTTTAATCATTCTTTTAGCTTTTGTTTTTCTATAGTTACATATATTAGTTTTATGTCCTACTCTACCACAATAAAAACAAGTTACATTTTTAGTTTTACTTTCACCGGCTTTTACAAAGAAGTTTTTGAGAAATTTTTGTTTGTTCTTGGGCTTATACCCCAACCCGGCTCTATTAAACGCAGCTCTTTGACTATTAAGGCTCATATCAAGTTTTTCAGAGCTATAGATAAACTTCTCAACAATAGGTTTATATTTTTCAAGTTCTTTTATTAAGTTTAGTTTTTCTATTTTTAGTAAGCTTAAATCGTTTGTAAAGTTATCTTTTAGAGTTTGATTGCTGTTTTTAAGTTCTGAAATTTTCTTAGTTAGTCTTTCTTTATCCTTAATTAAGGTACCAGTTTTTTGAGTTAGCAATTAGTTACTTGTTTTAAGTTCTAAGTTTTCTTTTATGATAAAGTCCTTATCCTTAATTAATTTATTATTTTTATGAATATAGGATTGATTAGTTAGCTTCAATTATTTGTTTTTAAGATTTATTGACCTATATTCATCCATTAGTTCATTAAGGGCATCATACAATTCTTCAAAGGTAAAATCTAAATGTGTTTCAGATGTTACCTCATTTCCATTTGCCATAAAGCAGAAATTGGCCTTTTTCTCTTGTTCCTCCTCCGATGATGATGATAATTTATCGGAGTCAGTCCAGGTGGTGACAAGAGCTTTCTTCTTCTTATACTTGTTGCCCTTCTTCAGCAAGGGGCAGTCGGCTCTGAAATGACCGGACTTCTTGCATTCATAGCATCCGGTTCCCTCACTTTTCTTTTTCTTACCTTTATCCTTGTAGAAAGAACTCGAAGGAACTCTCTTTTTATGGAAGGGCTTCTTTTTATTGATGAATTTTTTGAATTTTCGTACAAGAAGAGCTTCTTCTTCATCTTCCTCATTGTCTTCTTCTTCACTGCTGCTACTGCAAGAAGGATCCTTGTTAGAAGAAGTAGACTTGAGGGCAATTATCTTTTTCTTATGGAAGGATTCTTTTTCGCTGTGTTGTTTCATTGTGAGCTCATGTGTCATTAGTGATCCAAGAAGCTCCTCGAGTGGCAGTTTGTTCAAGTCTTTTGCTTCTTGGATTGCCGTGACCTTGGCTTCTCATGACCTTGGTAAAGAGCGAAGAATTTTTCTGACAAGATCACTGTTAGTATAACTTTTGCCAAGGCTTTTTAAGCCGTTGACAATATCAATAAATCTTGTGAGCATGCAAGAAATGGTTTCATTAGACTTCATTTTAAATAGTTCATATTTGTGAACTAGCATGTTAATTTTAGATTCTTTAACTTGATTTGTGCCCTCGTGGGTCACTTCAAGTCTATCCCATATCTCTTTTGCAGAATTACAAGTAGAGATCCTATTGAATTCATTAGGATCCAAGGCACAATAAAGAACATTCATTGTTTTGGCATTTAGTTGTGCCTTCCTTCTATCATTATCATCCCAATCTTTTTCAAGCTTGGGTATAGCAATGTTATCAACATAGATAGAAGAAATATGTGGTCCATTAATTATGATGCTCCAAACATCATAATCTTGGCCTTCGATAAATATCCTCATTCTAGCCTTCCAATAGGTATAGTTAGCTCCATTGAACAATGGAGGCCTATTGGTGGATTGCCCCTCACTAAGGGAAGATCCAAAAGGAGTTGACATCTTAATCTTTTACTCTTTTTAAGGATTGGAACACCAATCGATATGAGAGCACCTGCTTTGATACCACTTGTTGCCCAAGTAGACAATCCAAGAGAGGGGGTGAATTGGATTTTAATTAAATCTTGACCAATTAAAAATATAATGAGTAATTAACTAAATCGATTGCAAGCAAATTAGTTAGTTTACTAGATGCAGTGAGTAAAGAGAGAGAAAGAGACAACAATCGATACAAACATAGAAAAGTTTATAGTGGTTCGGAGCCAACTCTTGCTCCTACGTCCACTCCCCAAACCGCACTTGAGTGTTCACTATAATCCCTAGGATTACAGCCGGTTGTTTTACAAGCTCACAACCCAACTTGTTTTTTTCACGAGATCACAACGAACTCGGTCAGTTTTCATAGGCTCATCGACTAGAACCATCCGATTGTTTTTTCGGGTTCACAATCAAACCCAGTTGGTTTTTCCCGGTTCGCCAACCACAACCTTACACCGTTGGTTTTATCTTTGGCTCCCCAACGAACCTTACAACCCTTGAGTCAATCCCCTGATTGAATTAAGTAAGACAAACAAAGTTTGGAAGTTTACAAAGAAAGCTTCTAAAAAAGCAAGTGTGAGAACAATATAAGCAAAGTAGAGTTAGAAGCCCTTAAACAGATTTCAGATGAGAAAGTGGGGGCTTCTCGATTTCTAAGTCTCCTCTTGAATGTGCCGAATGATGGAGGACAGTAGTAGAGCCTTGAATGCGAAGGAAGCACTTTCAGATTTAAGTTGAATGCACTTCTTTCTTATTTTTCTTGGATTTACTCAACGAAAACTCTTGGTAGTTGAAATACTTTAATGCTTAGATAGAATAGCTCTCTTGTTGTCTACTACTGTTCACTCTGGCTATTTAAGTGGTTCCATTTGAAAACTAACCGTTAGAGAGTGATTTGGAGCCGTTCTGTCCCGTCTGCACATCCTGACAATGTATCCGTTGGGATCGGAGTCGACTCGTGCGATCTGGAGTTGACTCGGCTGTTGCTGGAGTCGACTCATGCTTTACTAGAGACGACTCGTCCATTGTTTAGGATTTGAATTAAAGTGCTTGCCCCGTCCTGGAGTCGACTCGGACCAAACCTCGAGTCGACTCGCCAACATCTGGAGATGACTCTGGCACTTAGGAGTCGGCTCGTTCTCAGGGTTCCAAAAACCTATCTTTCTGTTTTTCTTCCTCGAGTCGACTCGGGTATTCTTGGAGTCGACTCGGCTCTCTTGAGAGGCGACTCAAGATCTTCGGGAGATGACTCGTTCTCAGAGTCCGAAAAAACTAATTCTCTGTCTACTAAACTGACTACCTCGGAGTCGACTCGCATTTTGTTGGAGTCGACTCGGCTGACTTGGAGGTCGACTCTGGAACTCTTGGAGTCGACTCGTTCACAGAGTTTTCGAGATTGGTTCTCTGCCTTTCAAACTGCTTTCCTCTGGGAGTCGACTCGGACATAACTAGGAGTCGACTCGCCAAACGTCGGAGTCGACTCATAACCTTCTGGAGTCAACTCGGTAATAGGGTCTAAAATCCATCGTTCTATCTTTCTGTCTGTTACCCTTTGGAGTCGACTCGTAACCGTCGGAAGTCGACTCGGCAAGCATCGAAGTCGACTCGAAACCTTTTGGAGTCAACTCGCTGATAGGGTCTGAAACTCTTCTTTATGTTTTTCTGTCTGTTCTCAGTTGGAGTTGACTCGTAGAGTACCGGAGTCGACTCGAGCTTGTGCTAGAACCTTTAAACCACTCGGAGTCGACTCGTAATCTTCCGAAGTTGACTCGGGATGCAGACTTTGGTTCAAATTGAGTCCAATACTTATCCAAATTACTTTGAACCAAAGCTTAAGGCACTTAACTAGAAATTCACACATATTTGCCTGAAATACTAGATTGAATTCATTAGTACAACATAAAATATACTCAAATGCTTTAGCTCATCAAAATCAAATAGGGGTTTACTCAATCACTCTACAGTTAAGATGATCTAGTAACTAGTGATCAGGTAAGTCCCAGGGTGTGTGGTGGTGCACGAAGCTCACTTAAGTACCACAATTTCCGTAACAGTTTTCACTGTTATAAAACTTGCCTAGACATCACCAATTACTAAAGTTCTCACTGGAGTGACCTTCAGTTGCTTCTTTCCAAGAGCCTATTGAGCTCGAAAATCCTAAGGCCAATGTCTAATTATTTTTAATATGATTAGGCTTAGGATATTTATGCACTGTGATAATTTTTGGCCTTAGGACGAGTGATGAAATTTCGATCTTATCTTTTTAGTGGGTTCTGCCCTTAGAATATTTTATGCACATGCTTTACACTACATGCAACAATCATAAAATTTTTTTTTAAAGTTTTGTGGCATGACATTAAATTCCTTTAACTAAATGATCAAGCAAAAATTTTATATTTATTTTATATTTATATTTTTTTTAAATTCCAGCAAAGGAAGAAGCGATCGAGTTGTCGAATTAAAACCATGAGATGCTAGAACCAGGCAAGGCGCGGGACTTTTTTTGAAACATTTTCGGTAGTTTTAGTAGATGGAGACGGAATTGTGGCCCCCACCTCGTCCAAGTGGTTCGTGCATACCTTGCTTCAGGGGGTTGGATCTTCTATCCAAGCTAGAGAGACGAGTTTGATACTAAAGAGACTATGCATAGGACTACAAAGGTGAAAAGACAGGATGTATTCCGACGAAATGCGCCAAATCGCTGATCTGAATGCCAAGATGGAACAGATACTGGCTATGATGCAGACCGTCATGCCTCAACGCCAGACGCCTCCGTCCCCGGCGGAACAAACAGGATTGGCCGGGTGGTAGAGTCGTGGAAACACTTCTATCAAATTGTTTCATGAAGGTAGTTGGGTTTCCATAAGCGACGGCAGTCTTTAGCGGTCCGGTCATGTGTTCTATGACCATTTCGACGGCTTCGGACTTGGGAATTCTGCATCGCCAGTTAACATCATCGGTTGCAGCTTACACATACGAGAAATCACTCACTGACGGCGTTATTTACATTCTTATTATGAGAAGGGGGAATAAAATGTGACCAATTAACCAACCAACAAAACATCCAGAGAGGGAAGTTCTATTTCTTGAGCAGATTGAATAGACTTCCCAACTTGCTGGATCCACTCAGGGTTATCCACAGCCAGGACACTGGGGGGATCTCTTTCTGAGGAGATCCCTTTACCCGAATCTCAAGCTGTCCAGATAAAGTCGAGGGGCAAGAGTCGCTCGGTCATCGGTAATGTATGCGAGATTGGAGCCGAGCAACCCATTGAGCATTCCTCATTACCTATGTCGAATTTTTTTGTGAAAAGTTTTGAGCGATGATCCGGGCTTAGAATCGACTTTCAGTTCTGGAGATGTCATTATGGAACCAGGCCACCAATTTGAGTAGCCTACGGGGAGGCTGAAGCGTTCTATGCTTACCGGACTGAGATGGAAGTTGCGTCGGCGTAGAAAGAAGAGATCCATTTTCACCAATGGGGGGTAGCGGTCACTTCGAGATATTAGCAAGTAAAGCATATGCATGTATACCAGGTGTGAAGAGGCAAGAATTAGATGCGACTTCTGCCAAATTTTCACAGGCCGAATGATAGAGGAGATGATGATCCTGTGACAAAGAATGTATTTGTTGCAAGACATTCGAATGATTTGGAACAATCCGGATGAGTTTGATTAGATGACGCTCATGAAACGGCTCTGCTGCAATGGATGGCAGAGGGTTCGTAGTGTCCGGCGGCACGAAGATTGATGGTCGGATCCCTCTAGTTGCATTCCTTTGTTGAGAGTAGCATGTCTAGTATTCCTGGTCAAATTTTGAGGGGAAGACTCAAGGTAAAGGCTTAGTGCCAAATTGTTCACGAGTTCAGTTCAGTGCCATGAGTTTTTAATTTTGATATAGGAATAACTTGAATGTAAACTAAAAACTAATCCTTATGCATCAGTCAATCTCCGAATGCTCGTTGAATAAGCTCTGGAGATTACTCCGTGAGGAGCCCCAATAGAGGTATGATAACCTCGGAGGATTGCACCCTATCAATTACTGGCATTTTTTTTAATTAATTTTTTTAACTTTTTTTAACTTTAATCTAGGAAGAATTAAATAAGGAAAGATTAAAATAATCTAAAAAAATAAATTAACGCTAGAATTGAAAATTTCACACTTGATCTTAGTGGCGTTCGCTGAATCTTCCTTGTGACTTGCCTTGCCTCTCCGGCGACGGCGCCAAAATTTATTGTCGGCTATCTTTTTGTAGACCTGAAGATGACTTAAAAAGGGTGTCGTTGTTAAAACCTTAACCAACAAACAAATATTTTTATATTACTCTTACTATCTTCTATTCAATGAATAGTGGTTGTAGGAGATTGATCCACAGGAAGATGGTTGGAGCACACAAATAAAGAGTAGAAACTCCATTAAGATTCATGGCAATATATATTTTTTCTTTTTAAAATAATTTCTTGAGGATACTTGATTAATCTCTAACCAACCAGAGCTAGTTTTTTATTCAAAAATAAACAAAGGGAGGAAATAAAACTTTGCAATTGAAATCTGATGCAGAGTAGGGGTCAATTCCTGAAGACAGAATATAAATAAAAACTGCAGATCGAATAGCAAAGAAAAATTTCAAAGTTCTCTTAAAACTAAGAATTTCAGAAGGCATAAAATAAATTGCAGAAATTAATATGAAACTTAAACACGGATTTCATAAAAGAAAAATGATAGATTTCATAAAAAAATGATTACAAAAATAAAAATGAAGATTGGTAGCCTAATGCTGCATTTGTTCTGCAAATAAAATAAAGAAAAGAAAAATAACAAGACACTTCTCTTCTCCCTCTTGGTGGAAAACCTTTTTTTTCTTTCCTTCAGAACAGAGCATGCTCTGTTCGTTCTTTTTTTTTTCTTCCCCCCTTCTCCCTTGTTTCTTGGCCCCAACCGAGAACTCCCCCTTCTGCCCTTCCGCCGAGAGCCTCCCCTCCCCTCTTATAGTCGCAGGATGCTAAAATCTGGGGGAGCAATGATTGAGACGCGGATTGCAGGCTGGGATTGATTGCGGACACTAGAATCTGGGGGAAGAATCACGAGCGTTCGATCATGAACGGATGCTAGAACTCAGACGAAAGAAGCTGGATTTCCTTCTTTGGGCCACGGAGGGATGGGAGCACTGGGAGGTTGGAATGGAAGGGTGGATCACGGCTTGATTGTTGGGAGGAACGCACGGCACGGCTGATTGGAGACGCTTGGGATGAGATGCAGAAGAGGCGGTCATCCGGGCTGAGACGGCTGGATCCTTGGATGCATCACGGGCGGAAGCAGAGGCAGACACGATGTAGGGAGATCGCGATCAATGGGGCGCGGGAGGCTGGGATTCTCCTTGATGGCGAGAATCAGAAGGCTGGATGCAGCTTGGAACGGACGGAAGAAGCTGGGAGGAGCCGATCATCTGGGTCGCGTGATCGATAGGAGGGAGTTGATCATGGATGCGGTGCTTGGGGGATCCGATTGCTGGGACACAGAGCAGACGCGGGAGGCTGAAGAGCGCTGCGGGATCGCTGAAAACGTTGATCACGAAAGAGATCCAGTTGCATCGTGGGACCAAGGATGCAGAGATCACTCAGAAAGGGAGGAGATGTAGACGGTTGGGACGTTGTAAAAATTCTGGGAGCGCGGGAGGAAGAAGAAAAATAGTGAAAAAATGAACAGTATCTTCTTGTAACCCTGTTCATATGAACAGTGTTTTCACATAACACGAACAGTTTCTAGAGGTGGCAATCGGGTCGGGTCGGGTCTTAAATGGATCGGGTCACATGCAGGTCGGATCAGAAAATCATAAACCTGAACCCGACCTGTTTATTAAACAGGTCAGAAATTACAACATGAACCTAACCTGTTTATTAAACAGGTAACTCGACCCGACCCGTTTAACCTGTTTAATAAACAGGTAACCTGTTTACCCAATCCGACCCGGTCTATTTAACCTGTTTGCCCAACCTGACCCGTTTAACCTGTTTAGACCTATTTAATCTGCCCAACCCAACCTGTTTAACCTGCCCAACCCGACTTGTTTAGACCCGTTTAACCTGTTTAGACCTGTTTAACCTGTTTAACTCGTTTAACCTGTTTAGACCTGTTTAACCTGCCCAATAGTTAAACGGGTTAAACGGTTTAAACGGGTCAAACATCTAAAATCCATATTCGATTCAATTAATAAACAGGTTAAATGGGTCGACCTGTTTACGATCCGAACCTGTTTAGGCCAAACTCAAACCTGTTTATGGCGGGTCGAACACGGATCGGGTTAGCGGGTCGGGTCATATTTTGCCACCCCTAACAGTTTCATCTCAAATACTATTCATATGAACAGTGTTTTCACGGAACACTATTCATATGAACAATGTCATCGCGGAACACTGTTCATAAACAGTTTCTTCACGGAACACTATTCATATGAACAGTGATTTCAGCAACGAATAGCAACTTCAGGAATGAATAGTAATTTTAGCTATTGTTCATGGGATTGGAGGTTAAAAAGGTCTTTTCTTTGTTATGAAGTGAGACTGGTGTAAAGAGAAGGGATCCATAGCTGAAATATGCCTGATCGCAATTGGTTTAGATGAACTTTTGTCCATAACAATAGGGACGAATTGTGATGATGCAGTGGAAAGATAGGGAGTGACCCAAGTTTTAGGTAGGCTTAACCCGGAAGGACCTTCAATTACAATAAGGAAACCAAAATAAAGAAATACATCTTTTTAAGAGTTATATGCAGGAGAACTTTAGAAAATTAGATCCAAAAGAGTGCTAAAATGTGCGCAAATATGCACTTAACAAGAGGAGTTGTGTGGCTTGGAGGAACGGGTGGATGGGCGGCTCACGGAGGTCTTTGAGGCTGTTCGACATCTCCAGATCACCACGTAGACACAACCGCCATTCGAGCAGCTGTCACCACTACCAACTTCACCAGGGGGTAGGACTCAGGCGACTGGAGGAGTTCATAGGGAGCCAATGTCGTCTAAGAATGGACTTCCTATGGTTCACCGGGGATGATCCCATTGTTTGGCTGGATCGTGCTGAGTAGTATTTCGAAGGCTAAGGAGTCCCGGCCAACCGATGGGTAACCACTGCCTCGTTCTATCTGGATGAGGAAGCCAACCACTGGTGGCAGTGGTTATGGCGGACATACCACGACGAAGGAGCACTCATTACTTGGAGGGTGTTCGAGCAAGAATTGTTAGCCCGGTTCGGCCCCAACGAGTACATGAACTTCAACAAAAAACTCTCCCATGTTTAACAATAAGGCTCGGTGAGAGAGTATCAATAACAGTTTGAGAAGTTGGCTAACCGAGTTTGGGGCTGGCCACAGAACGCGCTCTTTGGCACTGTTGTCGGACTCAAGGAAGAGATCGCGAAGGAGGTATGCATGAGATGACTACATTCCCTGCGAGAAGCAATTATGACTGCTCGAATGCAGGAAGAGAGGCTGGAGCAAAAGCGAAAAGTAGCCCATAGTGGTGGACTTCCGAATCCGTCTACTCCTGCATCGCAGCTTCCTGCTCCAGCACCGATCTGACACATATCATCAGAGGATATGCAACAACGACGGAAACGAGGACTCTGCTTCAAATGCAACGAGAAGTTTACTCTGGGGCATCGATTCAAGATTCCACAAGCCTATCTAATAGAAGCAGATCATGTGGAGGATGTGGAAGGACTTGGCAGAGGCGAAGTCGACCATCACGACGATGGAGCCAACAGCCATCAAAGATTATCGTTGGAAAGCAAACCTTGTAGACAAGGTTTTGGTTGAAGAAGGGAGAGATGATGGGTGCTCCAGACCTCGACGAGCCCGGAAGCCAAACCCACGCTATCTGATGTCTCTAAACCATATCCCATGAACGGTAGCTACTGCTCGAAACCATGGGGAGTGGAGGGCAGTTCGACGACGAGGCAAGCACGTGGAAAGGAAGAGGGTTGCGATCGGAGTGGAAAGAAGAATAGTTCGGTTGCCGCAATGATGGAGGAAGTGGAAGACGCTCGGAACTGGGGGCGGAAGCCATGCATGCAGACAGGGCATGAAGTCATGGACATGGGAAGCGGTTGGGCGCCATGCATGTAGGTTCGGCACAACGTCGTGGATGTGGGACGACGAGAGGAGATGGATTTTGAAGCACGGGGCGGGGGGGGGGGGGGGGGGGTGAGGGAATGGATGATTGATGGCGAGGAGTTGATAAGTGATGGCCCGAGTCTCTCGTGGGGAGGGGGAGGAAGTATTTAATGGAGTGAACTATCTTAGGAATGATGGACGTGAAGTAGAGCATTTGCCTTGCATGGGTCTTCTCTTACCCAAAGAGAGTTATTTTATTTGAATGTACTGTGGCTTGCTTTCACCACTGTAGTCTACCAATTCTTTCTCTTCTTCCGTTCGACTCCATCTTTGGTTGGGACCTATCATTTTGCACTATAGAAGCATTAGATGGTTTTCAGTCCAAGGATCATATAGCTGAATGTTCTTCACGTGAGTCATCAACAGATGACAAAACTAGGCAAAAACAAGAAAAATGCGGAATATAATTAAAAAACTATTTGTAATATTAGAAATCAGAATTATGGACCAAGTTTAAACCTATAAGAGGACACTCAATAAGTAAATGTAGGAAGAAAAGTCAGTGGCTGAGGAAAACAAATGAAGGCATCTCTTGTCCACAACGACATCAAAAGATCTGGATACCATGTACACAAAGTAGACACCAAATCTATCATATTGCATATGAAATTTTCACAATGATGGTAAAATTCGAACAACAAATTAATAGATCTTGCTGGTTAATCTAGCCTATTTATTATCCTCCTGTAGGCTACCTTTGCAAAAGGCTCTATTTGACATCTAATTTTCTCTATCAAGGATCTCGGTGATTGATGGGCCTGCCATGCTTCTACAATTGTGATTCAAAACCATATTACTATATTGATAAATAAATTCTTCAACAAATGATGAATGCATGCACAAACACAAACTTCAAACTAGTAAACTATATATAACTAAAGAAAAAAGAAATAGATACAGAAAAACAACCCCAGTATCTATTGTTAGCTTACTTATAATTAACTTTTACATATATTGGTATAAGCATGGAAAAGCAATGCATCTCATTATGGACATTGTGGATGTCCAATGCTCCACAATGGGGCATCATGATGCTCAAATTTGGTCAGTTCAATAATTATAATTGTAGGATAAAAACAGTTATGCGATGTCCCGTGACCCCTCTATTCTCTTAACTTTTTTCTATTTACCTGCTAAAAATCTATATATCCAAGTATCAATATGCTTAATAACATCTGGATCATAATAAGAAATTGAATTTTGATGATGCAGCAAGGTAGTGTAGAATACCAAAGATTGGATTATAACATGGTTTGTTGTTTTTCCCATGGTCATAAAGGAATTAAAAATTAAATTCATTAATTCACTGTTACGAACATTGGGGCAGAATTTAGTGGATCGCCATTATCAAGAACTAGTAGCCCAAAAAAAATATTTATACAAATACACAAGATCAATGTTTGCTGAACCAACCTAAACAGGTAGCCGTACTTGTACCGAACCAAACCGACAACAAAACAAGATTAGTTTGCTGTTCAAGTCACTTCATTTATAAAATCTTCACCAACCCTACATGGCTCAAGGTTTAAGAGAGCTCTTGAGTTCAAGCTCTCGAGTTCAACATCTCTCACTCACTCACTCTCTCCACTATTTGATGTCAACCGGCACCTTTCTTTCTCTTCAATAGGGGTTGATGCCTCTCTCTCCCCTCTTCGACGCCAACCAATGCCACCAGTATGCCCTCGTCTCTCTCTCTCTCTCTCTGTGAAGGGGTTTTGCTGCCACTCTCCCTCAAGGGGTTCTGTTGCCGATCTCCTTCTCCCTCTCTCCTTCTTTGTAAGTCCCTCTCTCTCCCTCCCTCCTCCCTCCCTCCATCCTCTCTCTCTCTCTCACTTCCACCCTCTCCTCCTTCTCCCCCCTCTCCTTCTCTCTCTCCCCTAGTTTAGTATGCCCTAACTTGATAATGTACATATTGATATTGTATCGAACTGATCGCCGATTAGTACAAGCCCCACTACCAATTTGGCCGACATTTCACGACAAAAGAAATCATGGGAGTGTCACAAGCATGATTGCAGGACCTTAGTTACTAGAATATTGTTAAATGCAAGTAGGTGGAAGCAAATCTCGTAAAAAATTAGCAAGAAAACATTTAGAGGGTGTGGAGACGAGCCGCCAAGAAGAATAAAAAACAAATGTGCCATCGTAAATGAAATATTCCAGCCACTAAGGGACATAACTCCCATTAATATCTCATGCATGCTACCCCTCAATTTCAACATGGTGTCGTCAACGGAAAGCATCTTCTAGTGGAAACTCTAATGTTGCTCATAAGAAATTAGGATATACTTACTTTAGCGACATCGTATGGAAAAAAAAAGACTCTTTATCATCAGTTCCCAATAGACCATCTTGATTGAGAACTTAAAAATATAAATAGATACTAGTTCTAGGCTTAGCCATTATTGATCTTTTTGTCCCATTTTTGGTTATTGTTTTATTGAATTATTAAATATAGTTAATATCTCTATAAAGTTAGCTTTCTTGCAATTGTCTCTATCTCATGAATGTTTGGTTTGAAAGACTTGAGACATGTATCAAGAATTTATTTCCCATAATAATATGGATTTCAATAATGTCTTTCCATAGAACCAAACCCCCAAGTTACAACCTACTACACTGAAATAATTGTTGTTATTTGCCCATGATATTAGATTTTTAAATGCATGATGAACTCTATAGTGGTAATTATTGATATTTATAGGAAAAAATAATGCATACCAACTATAAAATAGAAGTGAGTCATTTATAGATTATAATATTTTATTATATCTTAGTGTATCAATAGAAGTAATAGTAATCATAACTATTACCTTCTTTTATACAATGAGAAAGGTTTGAGACTAGCCTCATGAGGTTCACCTAGAATAAGTGAAGCCTTACTTTTTAATCTTCTATTGTAAAGTACAATTTAGAATCCATGAGAGTTACACCTAAAAGTTATATTTTAATAAGAGTTATAAATTTAGAAAAGGACTTTCTTATATAAATAACCTCCCACCCCAAATACTTGATGCCTAAAAAACTGGGCTTTGCAATCCATTAGCAAGAAAAAGAGAAAAGTCATGGCTTGTAATGTCTTACATACCCGTTGTACATGTAAGATTATTATAATTTATAATTGGAATGCTTGGGGATGCATCTCCAACTTCTAGTTCCCTCCACCACAGACCCGCATGCCTTTTAACTTGATTTTTCAACTTGAATGGAAGTTTTGGCATAGGTGAAAGGATTGGATTTTTTTTAAATGAATATTTGTTAGATTGAGGGCTAACCATTCATCAATTTGAATGATAGCTTTATATGACTTACGAAAAAAAAATAATACCTTTATACTTAATTTAACAAGACTAAAGATACAATTATATGCGCATATATATTAATCAGGTAAAGCATAACTATGAATTGGAAACATAATATGAATTTTTTGTTTACTTACAAGTGGGTTGAACCAAGCTTGGGGTTAGATGGGCTTAGGTTTGGGTTGTGTTGAAGGTCAACCCTAAACTGATATTATTTGAGGTCATGTTTGGATTTGTTTTGAACATGAGTGCAACCTAAATTTGTAACACCTCATCGAATCCTACTGTTGCCCAGTAGATACAACCCAAGAGGGGGGGTGAATTGGGTCTTTTAAAACTTTTATGCTACTTCTAAAACTTTTTGATTAACTATGCTAAGTTGTATAGATACACAGTGAAAGTTAAACTTAGCAAGGTTTTGATGTATAGACTTCGACTTGATTAAATATGCTTGCAACTAAAAGATGTGTGGATAAGAATTAAGCAAGCAATTTATCTAAGTAAGTAAGTGTGTTAGTTAGACAATAACTAGAGGCATTACAAACACAAAGGACATATAGTGGTTCGGTGCACCCCAGCACCTACATCCACTCCCCAAGACCTCTTGGAAATTTCACTATAATCCTACCGATTACAGCCGGTTGTTTTACAAGCTCACAACCCAACTTGTTGTTTTACGAGCGCACAACGAACTCGGTCGGTTTTCCCAGGCTCACCGACTAGAACCACTCCGATTGTTTTCCCGGGCTCACAATCAAACCCTTACACGTTGGTTTTACCCTCGGCTCACCAACAAACCTAAACCCCGTTGGTTTTCCCTTTGGCTCACCAACAAACCTTAATCCCGTTGGTTTTTCCTTTGGCTCACCAACAAACCTTACACCGTTGGTTTTCCCTTTGGCTCACCAACAAACCTTTAACCCCTTGATTCAATCCCTTGATTGAATCAAGTTACAAGATATTAAAACAAAGAATAAAAACAAATCAAAGCTTCTTAAACAAG
This sequence comes from Phoenix dactylifera, assembly GCF_051530095.1. Lineage (NCBI taxonomy): Eukaryota > Viridiplantae > Streptophyta > Magnoliopsida > Arecales > Arecaceae > Phoenix > Phoenix dactylifera. Next base: position 40,256,601 of record NC_143193.1, read on the forward strand.
CAGATATGACAATATAAATAATTAGAGTAAAGAGAAGCCCTCAAACGAGTTTTGAAGATGGAGGAGCTCGGCTTCTTCTTTACTTGATCCTCCTCTGATTTGGCATGAAGTAGAGGATCCCCGAGGCAGCACACGGATGGAGAGGAAGCTTTCGGATTCACTTGGATGCTCTTCTTCTCTCTATTTCGTTTTGGATGGCCCTTTTGTGCTTATGGGAGATTTCCTTTGTAATCTCTTTGAGATCTCTTTCCTAGATGATCTCTCCCACTTCCATACGTTCTCCCCTAGCTCTCTTCTTGTTTTTATAGCTTTAGATGGAGTGGAAACAAGAATATAGCCGTTAGAGACAAAAATAGAGCCGTTGGAACCAGTCTGCAGCTCCTGACAATATGACCGTTGGGTTTGGAGTCGACTCGCGCGATCAGGAGTCGGCTCGGCTGTAGCAGGAGTCGACTCGAGCTTTTCTGGAGTCGACTCGGCAACTGTTCCAAGTTTGAATTAAAGTTGCCGTCTTGACTGGGAGTCGACTCGACTTAACCCGGAGTCGACTCGCCAACTTCTGGTGCTGACCTGGCAATTTTGGAGTCGGCTCATCCTCTGTAGTCCGTGGATCCAAATTTGAATTTTGTCCACTCGAGTCGACTCGACTGTCCTGGGAGTCGACTCGAATCTCAGAGCCCGAACCCCCGATTCTCTGTCTTTTGGCTCATCCAGTCTTGGAGTCGACTCGAACTTCCTTGGAGTCGACTCGGCTCTCAGTTTCCGAAAGTTGGTCTTCTGCCATCTTAGTGTAGCGCTGCCTTGGAGTCGACTTGAGCTGTCTGGGAGTCGACTCGAATCTCAGAGTCGGAAAACTGATCCTCTGTATTTTGGAGCTGCGCTGCCTTGGAGTCGACTCGGACTTTGTGGGAGTCGACTCGAATCTCAGTGTCCAAAAACTGCTTCTCTGAGTTTTCCCTTGTGTACCACTGAGAGTCGACTCTCGCTTTCTTTGGAGTCGAGCCGACAACCATTGGAGTCGACTCGCATTCCTCAGGAGTCGACTCGAATCTCAGGGTCGAAAATCCCTCTCTGACTTTTCTGCCTTTTACACCCTGGAGTCGACTCGTTCTACTCTCGAGTTGACTCGCCAAGCATTGGAGTCGACTCGAATTCCTCAGGAGTCGACTCGAAGACTATTCTTTTAAATTTTCCTTGAATTTGCTCCTCCAATTTGAATCTTTTGAACTTGAGACTTGGGCCAATAACTTGTAGCTTTCTTCCAACTTTTCTTGAGTGCTTTTAGAGGCCTTCTTGTGTTCTTCCAACTTGCTATGTTCCTTGCAACATAAATATCTTTCTCCTTGCAACATAAACATTAGTATCTATACTTCAAGGTTTTGTGATCATCAAAATCAATCTATGAATCAACCTTTGGGTCATCAATCTCCCCCTTTTTGATGATGACAAAACTTGGAGTATATGCAATATAAAAGATATTGTTTTCTAGAAGTAATACATAGCTAAGTTGCATGAAGTAGAAAACATATATATTTGAAACATACTTCATGATACTGCTTTAGATTCAATCAGCTTAACACAATCAACATATTTCAATTTAAGCTGATTTGTACTCAATACAAAAAGCATTATAAGCATATACTTAAATATTTCTCCCCCTTTTTGACAACATCAAAAAAAAATAGGGAAACACTAAGCACAAAGATCAGAATACTCAAATATTTCTTTTCCTTATTGTACTCTGATTTGAATGTTGAATTATTGCAAGAATATGAATCATATAACTCAAGGCAATAATATTGGAATCAGATTAGTGAGCACAGATCAGAGCCAATTAAGATAATTTCAGAGCAGAACACATTGAATGTGATTTCAAGAAGTTTTCTAATTTGATACCACAGATAGTTTTCTAATCAAGTGTGGGTGGAATCTCTCTTAGGTTAATTCAAGAAGTACCACAAATGATATTCAATAAAAAGCACGAATGGAAGTCTAACATCTCTTCAATAATAAGTATGAAAGCTTGTTCATTTAAGATCTTTTGCCCAATCTATTAAGTGTTTTATCAACAGGAGAGCAATTTAATTAATTTTCAGAGTAACAGGTCAAAACCTATATATGTAAAAGACACATCATCATGTTGGATCATTAAGTCTTAATAACTTCAAAGTTCTTTAATGATAATAAGATCATTGGGGCACAAACACCAAAATATGAAATCATGCAACATGATTTCTTTAGAGACTTTCTTTTATCTCTGTAGAAAGTAAGCACAATTTGATACATAACAATATGAATTGGCACACAATTTAAGTTCTAAAGTTCAAGTCAATTACACGTTATTCTCCCCCTTTTTCATTAAGTTAGAGGCTCTTATGATCAACTATTTGGATTGTAATTTGGTTCATGATTGATACAGAAGATATATTAACCAAATGACAAACCTCAAGGTGTATCATAAAGGTTTTCAGATTTAAATTTCAGATGATACATATTGGAGAGTATTAGGATCACTTTTCATTTAGTATTCTTTCTCTCTCCTTTATAAATTTATGCAATTAAGTTCCATCAGACCTCTCCTTCTGAAATTTTCTTTCTCCCCCTCAATTGATCATTCCATCTAAGAGTTTTAAAATTTGAAGATAATGTTCAATAAAATCGTCAATCTCAAAAATATATTTTCTATAAGTTTCAGCTTATTTTCACAAGACTCAAAGTTTGAGATAAGACAACTTTTATAGAACTCATCTCAAGGTAATTAAAGCATGTCTTGCAATATAAGGAGGTTCATCAAAATCAATCCATAAAGTGCAAGGTATGCATCAAATTGAAGTGACTTTAGGATAAGTATCTAAAGCTCCCCCTTAAAAGATGCATTCTTCTTTAATCTTTCTTTTCTTTTGTCGAATTTCAGATTTTAATGATAAACGTGAATAGAGCTGAAACTTTATGATATCAAGAATGTAGAGTGATCTAGAAATATTCACAATTTATAGTAATCACTCTTTTTAATCTTTTAAGAACAAGTTATGCTTTCTCCTAATCTTAGAGAAAATGTATGAAAATATTAATCAAAAGTAATTCATTTGAAGCTTAGTTTCTTTCAAAAGCAATTACATTTTCTTTCTTTTAGATCATTCACTCTATTGATGAAAGTCTTTAATGATATAGGAGAGAAAAAAACATATAGATGATCATTGAGGTATGTGTATTTATAGAACTCAATTTCTTAATCACAGTTCTTCAGTAATGTATACATGAAGCTCAATAAATTTTTTAAATATTAAAATAAAGTCATATATTTTAAAAATATTTACTTGCAATCAAGATCATCGTAAGACACATCATTTGAATCAAAATTAGTATACTTTGAAGGTAAGAAATGATATGTTTCGGATGCGTATCGGAGCAATCACCAAAGGAAATTAATTCTGTTTTTCGTAAAGTAAGATTTTATTTAAAAATCACATTTAGTTTAAGTTTTTATACAAAATCAGATTCTGAATTACATAGGATTTTCAATAGAGGCTCTCAAGCTCATACTTTGAGATATGTATCTTCCACATTATAGCTCATCTTAAATGATTATGATTGAAAATACATATTTCAAACATATAAGAGCATATTCAGAATCTTTGTATTAAATGTTGAGTTTTGGTACGAATTTGAACATTATATACCAAATTTAGGCAAGTTGAAGGATAGAATAAAGTTTATTTTCCCTAAATAGAGATATCCTTCTCTTCTTCTTTATTCAACTTTCAGATTTTAGAGATGATTGCTAACAATAAATCTGAAATTTCTTTTCAATAAAACTAAGCAAAAAATGTTATGTAGTATTTCAAACATTCAATCAAGTTGTCCAAGTATGGGGTACTACAAAAGATATTGAGAACCCATAATTTAAAATATCATGCCACATGCAAAATATAGTGTGTGTTAAGTCATACATTAATATTAAGAACAAGCATGTCAAGTATCAAAATCAATTCTTTTCAAATAAACTCCCCCTATTTAAATATAATTTTGCACTGATTTCATCCTTAAAGTGTGTTTCCATGTGACTAAAAATTTGAATTGATTCTTTCTTGTATACTTTCATTTACTTTGTTTTTCATTTTTACTTTCTTATGCTCTATACTCTATTTGCTCCCTATCCGGTGGAGTTGGGAAGGGGCACGAGGTACTACCACTAGCCTCCCTCTTGTGCCGTCCCTAATATGCCCTACACCGAATAGTTGGGTCAAATAGTGCCGGGTACTACCACTAGCCTCCCCATTGGCACCATCCCTATGATGAGCAATATAGAAAGGTTAAAATGTTTACTTCAAAACCTCCCTGTTTAAGTGTAATTAATTATGGATTTTATCCCTTCCAAAAGAATGCTCACACAAGTCTCACAAATGTGTCGAATATATTAAGTTTGTTTTGCTTTTCCTTAAGGTTGAAGTGTTTGCCTCTACTTGGATTTTACTTCTCTTGAATAATATCCATTTTCTTTTCTTTATGTCTCTCTCTTTTTGTTATTCTCAAGTAATTTTCATGAGAGAGCAGAATAGAGAATTAATCTTACGTATCATATATATGTATATCATGCAAACAATATTTTCATTATGCTCAAGGTTTCATAACTTCTCACAAGTTATTTTACATCAACATTTTAAGCATATACTTGTGTATTTCATGGTTATGACATAGGCAAAGATATATTTTAGTTTGGGCAAACCATGAAATAATTTCTAAAAGTATAAGTCAGTCAATACACATATAGACATGATATCAAAAATTAATAATTAAAGAATTTAATCATGCCATAATAGGATTTAAGTTATTGACTTTGCTCAATTAATTTGTGAGAAAGGTATCTAAAATTACCTATTCATTATATGTTCTTCAAGCCAAACTAGATTTCTTATGTGTGAACTTTTGGCTGAAGAAGATCCTCTCTCTTGTTTGCATGTGAATGTTTAGTGTATCTTACATGAAGATATCCTTCAAGTTGAAATTTCTCATTTTTCTTTCTTGAAGGAAGGTCATTAGTTTCTTTAAGATACAAAGCATTCATCCAACATATATATATATTTTAATTAGATGACTCAATATGAGATATGACAATAGTTGCATGTTGAGTCACTTTACTCAAGAGATTGCCTAAATATAAACAAGCACATATCATTTGAACTAAAGAGATAGATTCATTAACCAAGATAGTTCAAGTCAATTTAGTTTAGATTCTATTTGCTTAAGATAATTATCAATAAGATATGTTAACTATGTTTTAATCAATTTATCTTTAACATTTGTTTCTATCAAAATTCAGATTATGATTTATTTGTTATCAATAAAATATGATTAATTAAAGTTAGATTGAAGTCTTGCACAAGGTCACATAATGAGCATACATTCTGGTCTATTAGCTGTATGATGAAATAATTATTCTATCAATCTTCAATACAACTTTAAACAATAGATCTACTTTGCTCATCCTATTCAAATTCTACAAGATGGAGTCTTAGATGTACCTTCTTCATGCCAATCTTCTATAAGAGTGTTCTTGTGGACTAACATTGGTCAATGAAGATCCCCTTTCTTGTTTGTCTTAATTTGGAGTTTGAGAGAAGATGTTAATTCATTCATCACACATATTTCAAACTCACCTTACATGAGCTAAGTAAAATCTTCATATAACTCTTCATTAGTAGAACCAAAACTGATGTCATCAATGCATTCTTTGAGCAAATAAAATATCACAAATTCATCTTTTTGATGCATAGATTTATCACTATTACTTTCTATCAAAAAGGTTGCTTAAGCTTTTATATATCATGCTTTTGATGCTTGTTCTAAATCACATATTGCTTTATCATATATGTAATGTGTATTTTTAAATATGGTGGTTATTTTTCATAGATCTCCTTTTTAATGAAGTAACCACATAGGAGTGACTTCTACACATTCATTTGACAGAATATAAAGCTCATGAAGCAAGCACATGATAATGATGATCTTTACTTCTAATCATGCAAGAATCTTTATCAAGATCTATTTCCTCTTTTCTTGATTTAGTCTTTTAGTAGTCATCAATTTTCTTCATTAAGTGCATATGTAAAAGATTAACCATATAATTTGATTTTAGTATTTTGATAATGAATCATTAGTCTCATAAAGAATAAAATGAATTGATACTTCTACAACCAGAATTTTTCATTGAATACTCTATATGCATTGCTTGATGAATGATATCCAAGGATAGACATATCTCTATTAGATTTGGCATTATTTTCATAAGAGCATATCAAGCATAATATGTACGACTGAAAAATATGAAAGATATGCAATGGTTCATTTTTCATTTTTTTCAGAAGATCAAAATTTTCATCAGAAATAGATCTAATAGAAATCATATGTATGACAAGCAGTGATGATAGTCTTTTAAAAATTATTTAAGTAGATGACTATCATACATAATTGTCTTTTTCATTTCTTCAAGAATTCTATTAACCCCTTTTTACTTATAATGTCCATGGAGCTGAAATAATTGAATTTAATACGATTTTCTGTATAACCTTAATCTGGATTTTGGTTTTCAACACTGTGCCATGATCTTCACAGTTTGGAAACCTTTTTCATTTGAAACGCTTCTACAAGATTTAGTAAATACAGAAAAATACTTCAGTTTTATTCTCCAAGAACAAGTCCAATGTAAGGTTTTGAAGACTTAGAGATGGAAACAACATCTTTAGATTTAGAAATGATTTTTGTTTGTTTCCTTAGTTAGCATGCATAGCAAAACTTTGACCTTTAAGTAGATAATCTAAGTAAGCCTATGGCAAGGTCTTTTGAGATTAAGTACATACTAGCATGAGTTGATTTTATATGCCAAGGATGGTTTCTTGGTATTCATAGTGCATATATTCAAAAACATACCAAGTACACATTATCATATCTATGATCAATAAACAATAATGCCATGGATAATAACTCTCAACCAAGCATATAGAGAATTCATAGAGTTATTCTTAATAAATTGATTAACCATTTAGCAACTTATCCAATAGTGAGTAAAGTATACTAACAAATGAAGAGATTTGATTATATTTCCAAAAGTATTTTCTATATCACACAATTGATCACTACTAGCAAATCATATCAAATACTAAAGCACAAATAATGAGGAGATGCAAGAAATACTGATTTCATTATTATTTTTTTTGTTAATAACTTTTTAAGTTTCTTTATGTTCCATAGGTACCTTGGTACACCTATGTGTACATCCTCATTTTCTCATTTTGGGTACCCAAGCTTGCTTGAGTCCTTGAGAGTTAGGACATATGGTTCCTTTTGGAACCCATATCTGTTTAATAGTAGTAACTTTACCATTTGATTTAATTATACTAGAACGATGGGTAAAGTTGTTATTCCCATCCTTTTCATTTTTGAAATAAGTTATCTTATTTAATGGTTTGCTTGGTAAATTGATAACCTTTTTCTCTAGAGATTTATGGCTAAGTGAAGGAGTCAAGCTAAATTTTGATTTATCAAAATCAGCATGTTGGCTTTCAAACATCATTTTTAATCTTTCTGAACTTACAGTGAATTTGTTAATAACAGATCTTAATTGGTTAATTTCTTTGCTTAAGTTTTGATTTTCTTTAATTAGGTTCTGATTTTTCTGGATCAATTGTTCTGAGTTTGACCGTAAGGTTTCATTTTCAGAATTTAGTTTATCTTGTATTTCATCATTAGAATTCCTCTCTTTTGAAATTTTTAGATTTAGTTTCTTAAGATGTTTATTCTTCACAGCTAATTTTCTACATTCATCATACAAATCATGAAAAGCATTTAATAATTCATCATAAGAAAATTCTTCTAGAAAATCATTTGATGTAAAAGTAGGTTCAGTTTTTACCTTGTCTTCTTGTGCCATAAAGCACAGGTTAGTTACCTCTTGTAGTTCCTTGGAGCTAATATCTTCATTGTTGCTCCTAACTTTTATTTTCTTGCTTGACTCTTTCTTGGTCAAGGCTTTCTTCCTTTTTATCTCTTTCTTCCTTTCTTCTTGCTTCCTCTTCTTCTTTGTCTTTAGGAAGCTGATTTGCCTTCGAGTCGACTCGGACCTTATAGGAGTCGACTCGGTTAACTTGAGAGTCGACTCTAAAATACTTGGGGTCGACTCGACTGAGATGGAAGTTTCAACACCTTTTTCTGCAGTCTCATTGTTAGTATGCAATTGAAGTACATGTGAGCTACTCTGAGATTTCTCATAAATATTTTCTAAAGTATCCCAGATCTCCTTTGCAGATAAGCATGCAGAAATTTCATTAAACATTGTTTCTTGAATCGCACAATATAATATGTTCATAGCATTAGCATTTAATTGTGCTAAGTCCTTTTCATTAAAAGTTTGAGAGAGTGTGTGAGGGTCATTTATTATGATTTTTCAATAGTAATAGTTTTGTGATTGAATAAAGATGCGCATGCGTATTTTCCAATGTGCATAGTTTATGCTATTAAATAGTGGAGGTGTGTCAATTGCTTGTCCTTCTCCTAGAAAACTATCTATTTGAGTTGTCATGATCTTGGCTCTAGTCGGTTAAGACTACAAATAATATTTGAGCACCTGCTCTGATACCACTTGTTGCCCAGTAGATACAACCCAAGAGGGGGGGTGAATTGGGTCTTTTAAAACTTTTATGCTACTTCTAAAACTTTTTGATTAACTATGCTAAGTTGTATAGATACACAGTGAAAGTTAAACTTAGCAAGGTTTTGATGTATAGACTTCGACTTGATTAAATATGCTTGCAACTAAAAGATGTGTGGATAAGAATTAAGCAAGCAATTTATCTAAGTAAGTAAGTGTGTTAGTTAGACAATAACTAGAGGCATTACAAACACAAAGGACATATAGTGGTTCGGTGCACCCCAGCACCTACATCCACTCCCCAAGACCTCTTGAAAATTTCACTATAATCCTACCGATTACAGCCGGTTGTTTTACAAGCTCACAACCCAACTTGTTGTTTTACGAGCGCACAACGAACTCGGTCGGTTTTTCCAGGCTCACCGACTAGAACCACTCCGATTGTTTTCCCGGGCTTACAATCAAACCCTTACACGTTGGTTTTACCCTCGGCTCACCAACAAACCTAAACCCCGTTGGTTTTCCCTTTGGCTCACCAACAAACCTTAATCCCGTTGGTTTTCCCTTTGGCTCACCAACAAACCTTACACCATTGGTTTTCCCTTTGGCTCACCAACAAACCTTTAACCCCTTGATTCAATCCCTTGATTGAATCAAGTTACAAGATATTAAAACAAAGAATAAAAACAAATCAAAGCTTCTTAAACAAGCAGATATGACAATATAAACAATTAGAGTAAAGAGAAGCCCTCAAACGAGTTTTGAAGATGGAGGAGCTCGGCTTCTTCTTTACTTGATCCTCCTCTGATTTGGCATGAAGTAGAGGATCCCCGAGGCAGCACACGGATGGAGAGGAAGCTTTCGGATTCACTTGGATGCTCTTCTTCTCTCTATTTCGTTTTGGATGGCCCTTTTGTGCTTATGGGAGATTTCCTTTGTAATCTCTTTGAGATCTCTTTCCTAGATGATCTCTCCCACTTCCATACGTTCTCCCCTAGCTCTCTTCTTGTTTTTATAGCTTTAGATGGAGTGGAAACAAGAATATAGCCGTTAGAGACAAAAATAGAGCCGTTGGAACCAGTCTGCAGCTCCTGACAATATGACCGTTGGGTTTGGAGTCGACTCGCGCGATCAGGAGTCGGCTCGGCTGTAGCAGGAGTCGACTCGAGCTTTTCCGGAGTCGACTCGGCAACTGTTCCAAGTTTGAATTAAAGTTGCCGTCTTGACTGGGAGTCGACTCGACTTAACCCGGAGTCGACTCGCCAACTTCTGGTGCTGACCTGGCAATTTTGGAGTCGGCTCATCCTCTGTAGTCCGTGGATCCAAATTTGAATTTTGTCCACTCGAGTCGACTCGACTGTCCTGGGAGTCGACTCGAATCTCAGAGCCCGAACTTCCGATTCTCTGTCTTTTGGCTCATCCAGTCTTGGAGTCGACTCGAACTTCCTTGGAGTCGACTCGGCTCTCAGTTTCCGAAAGTTGGTCTTCTGCCATCTTAGTGTAGCGCTGCCTTGGAGTCGACTTGAGCTGTCTGGGAGTCGACTCGAATCTCAGAGTCGGAAAACTGATCCTCTGTATTTTGGAGCTGCGCTGCCTTGGAGTCGACTCGGACTTTGTGGGAGTCGACTCGAATCTCAGTGTCCAAAAACTGCTTCTCTGAGTTTTTCCTTGTGTACCACTGAGAGTCGACTCTCGCTTTCTTTGGAGTCGACCCGACAACCATTGGAGTCGACTCGCATTCCTCAGGAGTCGACTCGAATCTCAGGGTCGAAAATCCCTCTCTGACTTTTCTGCCTTTTACACCCTGGAGTCGACTCGTTCTACTCTCGAGTTGACTCGCCAAGCATTGGAGTCGACTCAAATTCCTCAGGAGTCGACTCGAAGACTATTCTTTTAAATTTTCCTTGAATTTGCTCCTCCAATTTGAATCTTTTGAACTTGAGACTTGGGCCAATAACTTGTAGCTTTCTTCCAACTTTTCTTGAGTGCTTTTAGAGGCCTTCTTGTGTTCTTCCAACTTGCTATGTTCCTTGCAACATAAATATCTTTCTCCTTGCAACATAAACATTAGTATCTATACTTCAAGGTTTTGTGATCATCAAAATCAATCTATGAATCAACCTTTGGGTCATCACCTACCAATGAGCAAGTTAGACATGTAAGCTCTGGCTAAGCCCAATATCAGTTGCATCCCATCCATAAACTACTTCTGCAGGCTTCATAAAGTAGGTTTGTTAGTTTGATTCAGAGTGATTGGATTTTAATGCAAAAAACTGACCGCTTATTGAATTTTAGTTCTCTAAGGATTTCATATTAACTAGTGAATCGTGCCCTATCTCACACCCTTTTTGCCTAAAAATCATAGGTTTTAGCTTCGAACCTTGAATGGTCCATCTCCAAAAACTTGAACCTGGCTAACTGTGATATGGGTGGGTCTTCATCCATTTTCTCTTGAAAAAACAAAAATATAAACAACTAAGGAATACATTTGGATAGCAAGGCTATGTTTGGATGTCAAATAGCTAACCGCATCCTAAAAAAATCTAACCATTTATAACCACTCCCTAACAAGCTAATAACTAGTGGATAAAGTCAATCATTGCTTGGTTGTGCTCCGATGGTTAGTTGGATAAGTTGCAGAAAATGAAAAGACGGAAAAAAAAATTGGTGGTTAACTTTATTTACACTTTTTTTCTCAAATAATTTCATCTAAGAGTCTTTTTTTGAGTCTTTGATCGGAAACCTTTATCCATCATTTTTTGAGTGGTGCTTGATTGGTCAAATTGGTAACTTCTACTTATGTACCATTTAACTAGAAACCAAAAAGATAGCCCAGGTGTGCTACTTTTGGCATAAAAGATCATATGAATCTATATAAATATACTTAATATTATATTACAAACCAAAGCCAAATATTAGTGCATAAGAAAGTTTGTTTTGGGGTGAAGTTAGAGAGAGCGCAAGGGAAGAAGTACTTATCACATATCTTGTAATTAAATGAGGCAGAAAAATTGTAATCTATCATACAGTTAGTGATGAGCATTAGATATGTTAACATTTTGTTAGGTAGGAACATGCTATTCTAGGTTAATATTTTTTATTACTTTTTGGTTTCGCCCAAGACTAGGCTAAAGTACAAGCTGCAGAATGTTATGAATTTATAGTTGTATTATACATATAAATGCTTAGCTTCGATTTATATGTAAATGGCATTCATTACCGGTAAACGTGTGGTGCTTTTGGATTCTGTAAATGTCATTGTCATGAAATTTGACACATTTAAAAAAAAATTAAATATGTGCTTCAAGGGATTCTCTTTGGGTAGTCTTAGGGGGCAAATAAATTAGAAATGCAAGTATGAATAATTGTCTAAAGAATAAAAGCCTTGAAGTATTGTGGGGGTCTTAGAGTTTGATCCCTACTCACTTGTGTTTGGAAGGTAATATTTGGTAACATATAACTTATTTTGCTTTTGGCATATGTTAAGAATCGAAAAATGGATATTTTGCTAGATCTGCATGTTTAATGATAATTTATAATGTTTAGTAAATATGCATCTGACTTGATTGTGATGCAATCAAGGCCCAACTTGGGTCACATTGATTAGGTCTGGGTCAATTTAATGATGTAAGCTATATGTGAACCCAATTCAAGAATTAACAAAATCCTAAATCTAATAGGAATCTGGATTTGCATTATTGTATAACTAGAAGTCCATTAACACTAAACTAAACCTAAACAACTGATTTTTTTTTAAAAAAATAGCTATGATAACTTCAATAATCATTGTCAGGGAAAGGATTAGAGAACATGATAACTCGCTTATGTGAGAGTGCGATGATCAAATCTTGTGATCCATTACCTATTGTAATGTAAAATATAATCTTGACCCGTGGTTTATTTTGACTAGTGGATCTCCAATGGTTCGTTGCCTATTGGATCTAGAAACATGGCGCCCTTACATGGTGGCTTTTTTCTTTTCAAGTGCAGGAGCTTCGTCTTTAGAGTCCTTTATGTCAATAAACCCTTCTTCTGTAACAGAATTTTTGGTTATTGGAGTTGCATCTAATTTTCTTAGGTTCTTCAAGAAGGATATGATCTTATTGGAGCCTTCCACAAGATCTCTCTATGTCGCCATCGAATTGCTTTGCATTTGTCTACAATTACATTATATGTCACTCACACTACAACATATGTCATGATGTTATACCCTTGTTGGGTACCAATTACATGATGAATTTGCTAAAGGTGCCCTATATGACATTGCAATTGCTCATCATGCACAATTTGGGAAATCGACAATATTTGAGAAGACATCTCCAGTATAGGATTAGTTGCTCAATGATCGTGTAATGTACAAATTTATTTGGGGACAATTGATGTTAACAAGCAGTCTAGATCAGAAACAATACAAATTTTGATATTTCCTGCAAAAAAATCTGCATGCAGAAGAAAATTATGCTCTCTGGCAACTGGTTATGAAAATCAAAGAAAATAGTCAAATCGATGGGAGGAATTATTACAGGCTTTATTAGCTTTTGCCAAAACTGGTTACATTGTCTTCTTTCTCCCTTTTTCAATCACAAAATTTAACTGAAGTAATTTTAAGGACCATATTTTTGAGACTTCGAAATCTTTCCTTAAAAAAAATAGTACTTTCTGAAAGAAGTGTAGTTTGGACTCTGTATAGGTTTCAAGTTTACCTTAAAACTTAAAATTCTAATTGGCAATGGATCCAATCGTCTCTACAAGTTAGATACATGACTGATTTGATAGGCCAAAAAGGAATCTTGATGTGATTTTCTTTTCATTGAATACCAACCTCCACATTCCTTACGAATGATCATTTTATCATGCATGATCTTCATGCGATCTTTGTACTTTTTGGCACACTCATAAGCATCGTTTCTAATTTCTTCAAGCTCATCGAGTTGAAGCTTCCTATGTTCTCCTGCTTTGTCAAGATCGAAATTTAAATGTTTAATAGCCCAATAGGCTTTATGCTCTAACTCAACAGGTAAATGGCAGGCCTTACCATAGACAGTTCTATATGGAGACATTCCAATTGGTGTTTTGTAAGCCGTCCGATATGCCCACAGTGCATCTGTTAGCCTAAGAGACCAATCCTTCCGAGATGTATGAACAGTTTTTTCAAGGATGGTCTTGATCTCCCGATTGGAAATTTCGACTTGTCCACTTGTTTGTGGATGATATGGTGTACTGACCTTGTGATTAATGTTGTACTTTCTCATAAGGGCTTTAAAGATTTTATTACAAAAATGTTTCCCCCCATCACTAATGATAGCACGAGGGGTGCCAAAACGAGCAAAGCTAGATTCTTTAAGGAACTTGATCACCACTTTGTGATCATTGGTCTTACACGCGATAGCCTCAATCCATTTTGATACATAGTCAACTGCCACAAGAATGTATTGATGCCCAAACGACATAGGAAAAGGACCCATAAAATCAATACCCCAAACATCGAAAATTTCTATAAGTAAGATAGGGTTCAGGGGCATCTCATTCTTTCTCGAAAGTTTTCCTAATCGTTGACATCGATCGCAAGATTTACAATAGTCATGCGCATCTCGAAAAAGTGTGGGCCAATAAAATCCGCACTGCAAAACTTTTGCAGCAGTTTTCTTCCCACTAAAATGACCACCACAAGCATGGTCATGACAAAAGAAAAGGATATGCCTTTGATCATGTTCAGGGATGCATTGTCTGATGATTTGATCAGGACAGTATTTGAACAAGTATGGTTCATCCCAAAAATACCATTTTACACGAGCTAGGAAGCGGAATTTCTCTTGTTTGGTCCATGAACGGGGCATTCGTTCAGTAACTAGATAGTTGACTACATCAGCATACCATGGAACATTGGTATGGAAAATCATCATTAATTGTTCATCAGGGAAGGTCTCGGACACAGGCATGGATTCTCCGGATGATTCGACAATTAATCTGGACAAGTGGTCAGCTACAACATTTTCAGATCCCTTTTTATCTCGTATTTCAAGATCAAATTCTTGAAGTAATAGGATCCAACGAATGAGTCTTGCCTTGGCATCCTTTTTTGTGAGAAGGTACTTAAGGGCGGCATGATCAGAATAAATAAGGACCTTGGATCCTATCAGATAGGGACGAAATTTGTCAAGAGCAAAGACAACAGCCAACAACTCTTTTTCAGTTGTAGAATAGTTAAGTTGGGCGTCATTCAGAGTTTTGCTTGCATAAGGAATCACGTGGGGAAGCTTCCCCACTCGCTGACCTAGGACGGCACCTATTGCATAATCAGATGCATCACACATGATTTCAAATGGCAGATTCCAATCAGGGGACCTTATGATGGGTGCTGAGGTTAGTTCAGACTTTAGTCTTTCGAAAGCAGTTATACAAATTGGCGAAAAATTAAAAGTAGCATCTTTCGCCAACAAATCGCATAAGGGTTTCGACGATTTACTGACATCCTTGATAAAGCGGCGGTAAAAACCCGCATGCCCTAAAAAGGATCTGACTTTCCTAACAGTTTTGGGAGGTGGTAACTTGGCAATTAATTCTACTTTGGCTCTATCCACCTCGATTCCCCTTTGTGACATAATGTGTCCTAAAACAATACCTGATTGGACCATAAAATGGCATTTTTCCCAGTTAAGAACTAAATTTTTCTCTTTACATCGTTCTACAACAAGGGTCAAGTGATGGAGATATTCATTAAAATTGGATCCGAATACAGAAAAGTCATCCATAAAAACTTCTAAAAATTTCTCCACCATGTCGGAGAAAATACTCATCATACACCGCTGGAATGTAGTCGGTGCATTACATAACCCAAAAGGCATGCGACGATAGGCAAAAGTGCCATAAGGACAGGTGAATGTGGTTTTCTCTTGATCCTCACGTGCAATTGGAACTTGGTTATATCCAGAATAACCATCAAGAAAACAGTAATGAGAGTGGCCAGCTAGACGTTCTAACATTTGGTCAATGAAGGGTAGTGGGAAGTGGTCTTTCCTAGTCATGGCGCTCAACTTTCTGTAGTCGATGCACACTCGCCATCCAGTTTGGATTCGAGTTGGGACTAACTCATTTTGGTCATTCTTGATCACAGTAATTCCAGATTTCTTGGGTACAACTTGAACTGGGCTCACCCACTGGCTATTAGAAATAGGGTATATAATCCCTGCATCTAAGAGTTTAATGATTTCAGCTAGAACTACATCCTTCATGACTGGGTTAAGTCGCCTTTGTGGTTCTCTAGAGGTTTTTGCATCCTCTTCTAGATGAATTTTATGTTGGACCACAGAAGGGCTAATCCCCTTAATATCAGCTATAGACCAGCCGATCGCTTCTTGATTTTTCTGAAGGATATTTAACAACTTCTCTTCCTGTTCTTCAGTTAAATTTGATGCAATAATAACAGGTAAGGTGTTGTTGTCCCCTAGAAATGTATATTTTAGGTTTTCAGGCAGATCTTTAAGTTCAAGCTGGGGAGGTTTGACACTTGAAGGTACTAGCTGGGATTCAGGTATAGGTAATAATTCAAATTTAGTAGCCCATCTGCAAGTATCCATTACAGGAATGGAATCTAGTAATGCATTAACCTCCTGATTCGACTCTCCTTCCTCACAATCTTGACTGAATTGGGCCAAACATCTTTCTAGTGGATCAGAATAACTTGACTCCTCGAAGGATTTGCTAATTATGTTTTCAATCATATGAATTTCTTCTAAATCGTCCATCTCAGATGGTTGATTACTACTGTGAAAGACATTGAGTTGGACGGTCAAGTTTCCAAATGCTAAGGTCATTATACCATTTCGGCAACTGATCACAGCATTTGAAGTGGCCAAAAATGGTCTACCAAGGATTACCGGGATGTGGCTACCTGGGTTTTTCACTGGTTCAGTTTCGAGGACTACAAAATCCAGAGGGTAGTAAAACTCATTTACCTTTACAATTACATCCTCTACAATTCCCTTAGGATACTTCACAGTCCTATCTGCTAATGACAAAGTGATGTTTGTGGGTTTTAATTCCCCCAAACCTAGTTCGGTGTAGACAGAATAGGGTAATAGGTTCACACTTGCTCCTAAGTCTAATAGGGCTCTCTGAATGATGGTTTCTCCTATTTTAATTTCAACAGTGGGGCAACCAGGGTTCTTGTATTTTGGGGCAATCTGTTGTTGAATAAGAGATGAGGCTTGTGCCGCCATCACAGCTTGCCTAGGAATACTGGTTTTCCTTTTCACCGTGGTTAGGTCTTTTAAGAATTTTGTATAGGAGGGGATCTGTCTGATGGCATCTAGGAAGGGTAAATTTAGTTGGACATTTTTAAAGACTTCCATAATTTCATCGTACTGAGATTTTTTCTTTGAGTCTTGTAGTCTACTAGGAAAGGGAGCCTTAGGTGTGTAAGTTTCTATTGGTTTCTCCTCTATTTCTTGTGTTCCCTGTTCTTGTGCCTTTTTCTGGGTGGGGTTTGGTTCATGCTTTTCTTCTTTTTCTTGCACAGAGAAGTTGGACTTTGTTATCCACTTGCTTGCCAGACCGTAAAGTGGTAATTGCCTGGACTTCATGGGTAGGGTTTCCATTAGAATCAATCTGAAACTGGCCTCTCGGCCCTTGATTCTGTTGTCTACTAGGGTTAGGTACTGGCTGACTGGGCAATTCACCTTTCTTCCTATCCCCTAGAGAGTTGGCTATTTGGCTCAGACTAACCTCAAGTTTTGCAATCGCTTGCGCATGGAATTGGTTAGTCTGGGTTTGAGCCATGTTGGTCTGTTGTTGCTGTTGGATGAAGTCTTGTTGCTGCTTCATCATGTTAGCCATCATGGCTTCCAATGATGTAGTTTGCTGAGGGATAGGGGCACTATAAGTAGGAATAGGTGGAGCCAATGATTGGTTTATTTGTGATGGACCTATCCTGGAAAAATTCTTCTGAAAACCTGGTGGACCACCTTGATGCTGAATAGGTTCATTTTGCTTGTATGAGAAATTTGGGTAGAACCTATTATCAGGGTGGTAGACTGGGCTGAATGAATTGGGAGTGGGCTTCTTGAAGGCACTATATGAGTTAAGAGCATTTGCCTCCTCAGCCTTAATGTTGGGTAAACTAGGACAACACTCCACTAGATGCTCAGAACTATTACACAAGATACATAAACTATGTGAATCGTGATCCACTTTCATGATGGGATTTAACTCTTTATATGAACTCGAGCTAGTGGAAACAGTGAAAGCATCAAACTTTTTGCTTAAGTTGTTCATTCCAGTCACCAGATTGGACATGACATTTTTGAGTTCTGGGTCTGCTTTCATTTCATAATTACCTGGTTTTTTAGACCCGAACTCATCTCTATTTACTTTCTCACCATAGCTACTCCAATTTTGGGCGTTCTCGGCTAAGTCAATAAAAAATTCATAGGCTTGATCTGGGGTTTGGTTCATGAACCTACCCTTGTGCATGGACTCAATCATGTTTCTATGTGCCGGAGGTAGTCCTTTGTAAAAGAAATGTACTAGGTCAGCCTTGTCAAGCCCATGGTGCGGGCACTTGACCAAAAGATCATGGAATCTTTTCCAAAGTTGGAAAAATTCCTCCTCAAATTTTTCCCTAAAAGTTCTGATGGCATCTTTAATTTTTTCAGTTTTTACCATGGGATAGAACTTAGCCATGAACTTCCTAGACAGTTGTTACTATGATGTGATGGAATTTGAAGCTAGGGAATAGAGCCATGCAGCAGCACGATCTTCTAAAGTCATGGGAAATAACCTTAATTTAATACCCTCTTCATCTAAATTTTGATTTCTAAACGCTTGACAGATTGTCAAAAATTTGTTTAAATGAATGTAAGGTTGTTCACTCTCGAACCCATGAAACTTGGGTAACATGTTTATTGTTGCAGCCCGAATCTCGAATTGGGCTGCATTATTAATTGGTAATACTATGCAAGTAGGGGGACTAGCGGATGCGGGTGCGAATAACTCATTCAAAGTTCTAATATGTTCACCCATTGTAGAGATTGACAGTTGGTTTACAGTTCGCAAATTATGATGAAAAGTTCTGTCAATCTCAGGATCAAATGGGGTTAACTTATCCCTTAATGACCTTCTACCATGCATACATTATCAACACTTCATTAGATTTGACTCCTACAATGAACGAAATCCTAAAAGAAGAGAAGGGCTAGACACAGATGACCACAACCAACACCACACAATAATTTGACCCTATTAGTCTTAGAACTAAGTGAGGTTTAGTAGCTTCTTAAATCTAATTGCACAGAGATGTATCAGGTTAAAAAGTTCCTGAAATTCTCTCCTAGATTAGACAGCTCCTAATATCCCTTTCAGATTAAGCTTGAGCTTACCAGTTAAGCAATCCAGTAATCAGTGACCAAGAAAGTCCCGGGGTGTGTGGTGGTGCCAGAAGGGATACATCGATACCACAATACCCGTAACAGTTCTCACTGTTGTAAAACTTTCCTAAACATCACCAATTACTAAATTCTCACTGGAGTGGCTTTCAGTCGCTTCTTTCCAAGAGCCTAATTGAGCTCGAAAACCCTAAGGCCAACGTCTAATTTGATATTAATTTAATTTGGCTTAGGATAAGTATGCAAGGTCGTGATTTTTGGGCTAAGGACAGGTAATGACTTCCCGACCTTATCTTTTTAATGGGTTTTGCCCTTAATTACTTTATGCAAATGCTTAATACTAAATGTAGCAAATAATCAATATTTTTTTTAAAGTTTATGCAATGTCATTAGGTTGTATTGATTAAATGAGCAAGCAAATTTTTTTTTTATTTTATTTTTTTTATAATTTTCTTTTTTATTTTTATTTATATTTTATTATTATTATTATTATTATTTATATAGCAATAACTTGAATGTAAACTAAACACAATTCTTATGCGTCAGTCAATCTGCGAATGTCCGTTGAATAAGCTCTAGAGATTACTCCGTGAGGAGTCCCAATAGAGGTATGATAACCTCGGGGGATTGCACCCTATCAATTACTAGCAATAATAATAATTTTTTTATATTTTTTGATTTAATTAATTTTTTTTTCTTTTTAAACTTCAAATTTCGAATCTCAGAATTCAAATTTTGAATTTAAAAAATTTTTGAATTTTTGATTTTTTTTAATTTTTTTTTTGAATTTCAAATTTCGAATTTCAAATTTTAGAATTTAATAACTACGAAATTATTAACTAGAAATTATCAAAATAAGGAAAATTAATAAAAATAAAAATAAAAACTTACTACCGGAGTACGTTCACTCCGGGCATCCAAAATTTGATTTGATCTTCGTGATCGTTCTTGCTTCTCAATTTGCCTCCCCGGCAACGGCGCCAAAATTTTTTCCCAAAAACACAAAGAAATTGGACCCGATTCGAATCCAAACCCGACTCGGACCCGTCCCGATCTTCAACCGGGTCGAATCTGGGAAGGGATCCTTCTTTAGTCAAATTTGTACTCAATGTGCATTTTATCTCTAACTTATGAAAATCTGTGCCAAACCCAAATATAATATTAATCCAGTGAATTTATTATTATCGGTTAGCAATAATACTAATTTAGGTGACATGTAGGTCGCACTTTTGTGCTCTCATCATAAACCAGTGATCACTCACCTAAGAGTTTGGGGGTGTAAGGCCTATGTCAAGCGTTTGAAAGCAGATAAGCTGGAATCCAAGTCTGATAATTATTTCTTCGTCGGATATCCAAAAGAAACCTTAGGGTATTACTTCTATAATACTGATACGCAAAAGTTGTTTGTCTGTAATAGGGTTGTTTTCCTTGAGAAGGAGTTCCTTGGTGAAGGAGCGAATAGCTCTGATGTTGCAGTTGATGAAGTCCACCGTATAGAAGAACCAGTACAAACTAAAGAACCGGATTTGATTAGATCAGATCCAAAACCCATTATAGAGACATCCATGAGGTGATCCAGTAGAATACCGTATCAGCCAAACAGATACTATGGTTTTCTGGTTCAAGACAGCGAACCTATTGGTCTCGATGAGAACACAGAGGATCCCGTCACCTACATGGATGCTATGCAAAGGTTTGATTCTGAGAAATGGCTTAATGCCATGAAATCCAAAATGGAGTCCATTGAGGTCAATGATGTATGGACATTGGTTGAACCACCTGAAGGAATCAAACTCATTGGGTGTAAATGGATCTTCAAGAGGAAGAGAGGCGCAGACGGAAATGTGGAAACCTACAAAGCCCATTTGGTTGCCAAGGGATTTCGCCAACGTTATGGCATAGACTATGATGAGACGTTTTCTCCTGTGGCAATGCTGAAATCCATTCGGATCATGCTTGCGATAGCTACACATCTGGACTTAGAGATTTGGCAGATGGATGTTAAAACTATTTTTCTGAATGGAGATTTAGAGGGGCGGGTGTATATGATATAACTTGAAGGTTTTATTTCTGCAGATGAGTCTAAGGTATGCAAGCTTCAGAAGTCCTAATACGGACTGAAGCAGGCTTCTCGGAGTTGGAACATACGCTTTGATACGGTGATCAAGACGTATGGCTTCGTTAGGAATGGAGAGGAACCTTGCATATATAAGTGGGTAAATAGTTCAGTAGTGATGTTTCTTATACTGTATGTGGATGATATTCTTTTAATAGGGAATAACATTCCTGCACTACAGGGAATAAAGATTTGGCTGTCATCATAGTTCTCCATGAAAGATCTGGGAGATGCATCCTACATTCTAGGGATGAAGATCTATAGGGATAGGTCTAAAAGGTTGCTTGGGTTATCCCAGTCTACGTACATAGATACTGTGCTGAAACGGTTCAGCATGAAAAATTCTAAGAAATGCCATCTTCCGATAGGTCATGGAATCACTCTTTCTAAAGAAGATTGCCCGACAACTCCCAAAGAAAGAGAGCATATGAGTAGAATTCCATATGCCTCTGCTGTGGGATCTATTATGTATGCTATGACATATACTAGACCAGATGTGGCGTATTCACTAGGAGTAGTGAGTAGGTACCAATCTGACCCGGAAGAGAGCCACTGGAAGGTTGTAAAGACTATCCTCAAGTATTTGAGAAATACTAAGAATAAGTGGCTTGTTTATGGAGATACTGAGTTGAGACTTGTCGGTTATACCGATTCAAGTTTTCAATCAGACCGTGATGATAGCAAGTCTGTGTCTGGTTATGTGTTTACCCTATTAGGTGGGGCCGTGTGCTGGAAAAGTTCCAAGTAACATACCGTGGCAGACTCTGTATGCGAGGCTGAATACACTGCTGCATCTGATGCCACTAAAGAAGCTGTCTGGTTACGGAAGTTCATTGCTGAGCTAGGAGTTGCACCCTCTGCTAATGGACCAGTCCCACTATACTGTGACAGCACTGGAGCCATCGCTCAAGCTAAGGAATCAAAGGCACAACAGCGCACCAAGCATATTCTGCGCCGGTATCACCTTGTTCGTGAGATAGTAGAACGAGGTGACGTTGATCTTCAAAAGATTGACGGGAAGGATAACTTAGCCGACCCCTTCACTAAGGCCCTTAGTAAAGGAGTTTGACCATCATTACTTGAAGATGGGTATACGTTACTGTACTGATTGGCTTTAGGTCAAGTGGGAGTTGTTGGAAATTGTGTCCTAAATCCAATCAATTGTTGATTGTAAATGTATTTGAATCAATTATAAATAACATGGTATTTATTCATCACCAGAACATCTTCACAAACTCCGATGTGATGAAGTTCTTAGGATTGCTTTGTGTAATGAAATATGATTTTGTCACACAGGTCCTTAAATGTTCATGACTGTATGATATACTATTAATAGGACGATAGTATTATCGAGCGTAGGTCATTGTGTATCATATTTGTTGGTTGTCTTCCAAACCAAAGAGTATAGAGATACTAGTATGGTATACAGGTGAATGGTAGTTTACGTTCACTGAACGTGACCAATTGACGGATTCTCTCTTGTCAAGAGTTGTTCCGAGTGGATATGGGTATATGTATCCTTGAGACTTGAGATTGCAACCCGTGGCTTGCAATCAACTCACTGTACTTTGGTGCCGGACTACCTGGATTTCTAATCCAGCGACGGAAGATTTCTGGATCCAGTCAAGTACTTGTGGTAGTCAGTTACAGATCAAGATGGGATTGACCTCCTTTAGAAATAAGGTTGAATGCCTTGTGTTTTCAATTAAGTAGTACCCTGGCCAGGAAAAGTCAAATCACTATCACTTGACTTATTGAATTGAAACATATTTCCGGATGGATCATTTTAGGGTAGACAGACTCTGAACCCACCCTGGGCATTTTCTGATCAAGAGGATGAATTATGCGGTAACCATAGTCCATAGGTTCTAGAATGTTGCTCTGCATCTATTTCGGCTTATCTGGATGTCGGGTCCCATTGCTAGATGGTTACATCGATTGGTACAGAAAGTGTTCCTGTACTACCAGCTTTTGTTCGAACCTGTGAGGTCACACGCTTTGAGGCTTTTTCTGGAGCTGAGAATCATGAAAGGGTAAAATGATCAATGTGATTAACCGTTATACCCTGAGCAAATTGTTGCTCATATTGGAGAGACCAATTGGTGAGTGGATCACCAATTAGACTCAATTAGATTGAGTGGAGGAAGTTAGGTCAAACCATAATTGACATTGAATGTGATTCGGGGTTCAATTCCCTTGGGTTCGAGTCAAATCAGATTTGACTAGCTAAAAGGTTGATTAGAACCCTTTTCCTTTATATAGGGTTGGGACCATCTTCTTTTCCCTTTTGCCCTTTGCGTAGGGCCCACCTTATGTCCTTGTGGGCCCCACATCTTGCTTGAGTGGGACCCACATCTCGTGATGCGTGTTAGGACTGCATACTGGATGCATCCTAGTTCTGTGGTAGAGTTCAAATTAGATTTGTACTCTTTACAGGACACCTCATACCTTGGATTGGCTTTGAGCTTATCCATCCAGCCTGCGGGGCCCGCGTCCGGGATATGTGGCACAGTGCATGTGTACCACCTCCACCCTACAGGACATCTCACACCTTGGCTTTGAGCTTATCCATCCAGCCTGTGGGGCCTGCGTCCTGGACATGTGGCACAGTGTATGTGTGCCACCTCCACCCTACAGGACACCTCATACCTTGGATTGGCTTATCCATCCAGGCTGTGGGGCCCGCATCCTGGACATGTGGCACAGTGCATGTGTGCCACCTCCACCCTCCAAGGCACCTCACCTCCTAGACTGAGATTCTTTCTCATAGCCATCCAATCACACTTCATGAGAGCTTTATAGGCCATAATGAGCACCAGGACACGTGGCATCATGCTTGTTTGACATGTGGCAAGTGAGCCCCTTTGTTGGACTTCCTCTCCCTCTATAAATAGGGGAGATGGCTGCCATCTTTATAGAGAAAAAAAAGATCTGGCTTAGAGTATTTGGTGTTTTGACACCGGTTGGGAAAGAGTGAAGTGAGCTTTGAGAGTTCATGTTGTAAGAAAAAGAAAAGGGAAAGAAAAGATTGAAGGAAAGGGTAGCCAGTCCTCTTCCTCCTAGTTCTCTCCCTCTCTCTTGGCCACCTGCTGCATCCTTGCGAGCTAGCACTCCCCGGGATGCCGGTTGATCCAGAGGCATTGCATGGATTACTTGTAGAGGCCGGACGCTTGTGCGGTTGCGGAGCAGCAAGCTAGAACCAACCTGTTGAAAGGTTAGTGTTCTGTTTTCAATTTTTGGAGTTGAGATTTGATCTCAATTCAAGAACACATACGATGTGATCCATGCATGAATATTTCTATCACATATCCTGTGGATTCATATGGGAATTTCGTAGGATTGGATCAGATCCAAAGTTTGCAATGGGCTGTTTTGAATAGCCCTGTTTTATTCCGCTGAAAATTGTTTTCAAATTGCATCCTTTCACCTTAATCGGTGAATCCTCGGCGCATACGATGCTCGAATTCCCTTCAAGGGCATGGCAGGGGGCGATCCGCTATTAATAGTGTCTCATAATCACCCCATAATGATGGCATCTCCCAATGGCTTGGATCCATCGATACTATAGATCGACACATTTATTGCCTATGACAAAAGTCTCACTCTCAATTGAAGTGACAACTTGACTTTGGTTGCCCGAACTGAGATGCAGCTCGGCCTCGAAAGTGGAGAACAAATGTTGGAAAAAATATTGGACACCTCGACCTCAGGCCAAATCTACCCTTTTAGCTTAGACGTAAGCCAAGGAGAACAACTTCGGCCCCAACTGAGCAGCCGACTAATTGAGGTGAGCTACCTCGACCCTAGTCGAGGAGCCAATTAGCCAAGGAGCCATCAGCCGAAGAAACCAATCAGCACATGTCGACAAGTACTGATAGTCCCAATAATTGATAACTCTGGTGGCCCGCAGTCATTGGAGCACCATGCGGACTGACACCCACACTTTGGTCATATTACCGATCGTTATCTGACTATGTTTGCATGCCACGTCAAACCAAGTAACGAAAAATTTGGTTTCTCTATATAAAGGGGTAATCTGGGGGACTTCAAGTACGTACGCTATATTATTCATAGAAATTACACTCTGCTGAAATTCTCTTTCTGCTATGTTGTTGTCTCATTATTCTGACTTAGGCATCAGAAGGTTTCCAGTCGGAAAGTCTCCAGCAAGTGGACTTTTTGCAGGCCATCTTAGGAGGAGATCCACCACCTACACGTCGGCCAGCCTATTCAATTCGTCTTCAGCCAACCTCAGGGTTATCCAAGCTGCTCTCTGATCTCAGTCTGGATTCGGCAGCAATAATGATATCACATGATCCCTCTAGTCTCTTAACTTTCTCATATTTAGTAGCTAAAAAATTGTCTAGCTACCAATCTACTTAATAACATATGTATAATAATATACAATCAAATTCTGCTGATTCAGCATGATAGTGCAAAATACTAACGAATGAATTATAACATGATTCATATTTAATTGGTTGTGTTGGAGAAAAAATGGATTGCCCCAAAACACGTGGGTGCATCACCGGCACGTGATGCAGGCGCTCGACCAGAAGACGCCCGAGCAGGCGCCCGACCTGAAGGTGCCCGACTAGGCGCCCGACCAGGAGGCATCCGACCTGAAGGCGCCCGACCTCAGGATACCCGACTCCGAGCCCTGCGGCCCTGCAACCCTGATCTCAGCCAAGTAGACCCCAATCAACTTTGACCCTGAAGGAGACCCAGCCAGAGAACAAGGCAAACTCCTCCACTCCGCCAGGAATCGAGCCTTCTAGGGCCCCGTCCTGTGATCTCCGCCTGAACGGGTGTCAACAATTAATGCGCATGGTCTTTACAGATCTCTGGCTTACTCAACAATAAATGCGCATGCCCTCCACGGATCTCCAGCCTACTCAAAATCTTAAGCCCTCCACAACAACCAGTTGACTCACTCGACTACGTCCAGTCACCTACAACAACTCATCAGCTCCAATCTGGCTCTCCACGGCAGCGCATTAACTCACATGATCGTGCTCCATCATGGCGGTAACTCATTCAATTCGCCCAGTCACATCACAGATAACCATGTACCCCCCAGCATGGTAACCCAGCGTGGAATCGAAGACAGTCGTCGAAGACAGTCAAAAAGGTACAACGGCTCACTGGACGAGTCGCGGCTCTGGAAAGATTTGTTTCCAGGTCGGTCGAGCGGTGCCTCCCGTTCTTTTAAGATTCTCAAGCGGCCAAAGAACTTCCTGTGGTCAGAGGAGTGTCAACGAGCCTTTGAAGAGCTCAGGCGCCTTCTTGCTTCTCCTCCATTACTTACAAAGCCCCAGCAAGGCGAGCTCCTCTATTTGTACCTGGCCGTCTTCCTGGTCGCAGTAAACTCAGTCCTGGTCCGAGAAGAAAATAAGCTTCAAAGATTGGTATATTATACCAACCGGATCCTGAGGAACGCTGAGACCCGATATTCCAAACTAGAAAAAATAATCTACGCACTAGTCACCTCGGCCCGAAGGCTCCGAACCTACTTTCAGGCCCATACTGTGGCCATACTAACCGACCAGCCTATAAAGCAAATTCTACAACGGTCGGATCGTGCGGGGAGGATCACAAAGTGGGCAGTCGAGCTTGGAGAATTTGATCTTGAATATCGCCCAAGGCCAGCAGTCAAGGCTCAAGTGCTCGCTGATTTTATTGTGGAGTGTACCCTGCCGGACGATCTCGAGCCTGAGCTTGCACCAGTGGAAGAGACCCCAAGGCAACCATGGGTTCTGCATGTGGACGGCTCTTCAACCTCGGAGGATAGCGGAGCGGGCCTCATTCTCACTAGCCCGGATGGGGTAGTCGCAGAACAGGCTCTACGCTTCGAGTTTCCTGCCTCAAACAATGAAGCGGAGTACGAGGCACTCATTGCCGGGCTCAAATTGGCAAAGGAATTGAAAGTGGAGAACCTGAAGGTCTTCAGCGACTCCCAGCTGGTCGTGAGCCAGATTTTGGAAGACTTTGAAGCAAGAGAGCCATCGATGCAGAGATATCTCCAAAAGGTGCGAGACCTCACGTCCATCTTGGGCTCCTTCAACATCCAGCACATTCCCAGAACAGAGAAAATAAGGGCAGACCAATTGTCAAAGCTAGCGACTTCCCGCATGAGCGAGCTCTCCGAAACAATAGTGCTCGAATATCTCCAAGCGCCCAGCACAGAGGAGCCCAAGCCAACCATCCGCATCGAGACCGAGCCAAGTTGGATTGACGTGTTTGTCAGCTATCTACAGAACGAAGTCCTCCTCGATGACAAAGCTCGAAGCTTGCCAAATTAGGCGCCGAGCTTCCAGATATATCTTATATGATGGCAAGCTCTACCACAGATCGTTCACCTCTCCCCTCCTCAGATGCCTCCGCCCGTCAGAGGCAAAATATACTATGCGAGAGGTTCATGAAGGGATCTGCAGGAACCACTTGGGAGGACGAGCATTGGCCCACAAAATTCTGCGTCAAGGATACTAATGGCCCACACTTCGAAAGGACGTATCAGACTTCGTCCAAAGGTGCGATCGATGTCAGTGGAACGCCAACATTCAGCGCCGGCCCTCAGCCCCATTCACCTCGATCAGTGCCCCCTGGCCATTTGCCCAATGGAGAATTGATATCCCGCGACCATTTTTCCTGACCACCGGGCAGAGAAAATTTCTGGTTGTCTCCATCGACTACTTCACCAAATGGGTCGAAGCCAAATCAGTGGCCCGGATCTCCGAGCTGAAGATGCGGAACTTTGTCTGAAAGTCAATAATCTGCAGATTTGGACTCCCCCGCATCCTTATATCTGACAACGGCCGTTAGTTCGACAACGCTCATTTCAGAGACTTCTACTCCGAGCTCGGCATCGACCACCGCTTCACCTCGGTCGCCCATCCACAGATGAACGGAGAAACTGAGGTGACAAACCGCACCATCCTTCAGGGGCTCAAGGTTAGGCTCGACCGATCCAAAGGGCAATGGGTTGAAGACCTCTACAATGTTGTCTGGGCTTACAGGACTATATTTCAACTTTCCACCGGCGAGACCCCCTTCAACCTGGCGTACGGAACGGAAGCTGTCATACCCCTGAAAATCAGACTCCCCTCACCAAGAGTAGAGCACTACGATGCAGCCTCCAACTCCTCTTAGCTCAGGAGCAACTTGGATCTCATTGAGGAGATAAAGAAGGCTGCCCGAGTCCACATGGCGAGGTACCAACAGAAAGCGGCACAGTACTACAACTCTAGAGTAAAGGCCAAGCTTTTCAAGGTGGAAGATCTTGTCCTCAAAAGAGTTGAAGCTTCTTAGCCTACTGAGCAGGGGAAGCTTTCTCCAAATTGGGAGGGGCCATGCTAGATTGCTCGAGTCCAGCGGCCCGGAGCGTACAAGTTGGAGTATCTCGAAGGGATCCTCATCCCCCGAAGTTAGAACTCCGAAAATCTTCGGTTGTATTATCAGTAAAATCCTCAGGGATCTTTGACGTTTGGAAACTCAATCGACAGCGGCCCAAGCTCCCTCGACCTCGTGCATGGTCCCTCGACTAAGGTCGGGATGCCCCGCTGAGTCGACCACGGGCCCAAGCCCCCTCGACCTCGGGAAGCACTGTTGAGCGCTACTAAATCGACTGCAAGCCGAGCCCCGATCGATCTCAGGAGGCATCATGGGGTTGACTGCGAGCCCAGGCTCCCTCGACCTTGTGCGTGATCCCCCGACCAATCCCGACTCGGACACCGGCCTACGACGACGGCCCTGAACTCAACCTGAGGATGCCCCGGCTAAGCTCAGGGATACCTAGTCGCACTGATCATGAATTCAACCTCGAGTTCCGCCTGACCACACCTCGACAAAGTTCGAGGTCAAGGAGCATGCAAGCTCCAACGACGACTCGACCTCGGCCTGTGCTGCCATCGAGCCCGAGCTCGAAGTTTCAATAAGATTCTTCCGGAAGCCGAGCCCGAGGATTTGGCGAAATTTCTCCCGAAAGTTAAGCCTAAAGGCTTAACGGGGCTTCTTCGGAGCCCGAGCTCGAGGACTTAGCGAGTTCTTCTAGAGTCTAGGCATAGAGCCTTAACATAATCTCTCTGAGAGCTGAGCCTAAAGATTTAGCCGAGCTTGAAGACTTGGAGAAATTCGCTGAACAGGAACTCAACACGGACAATCAAAGATAATAGCTTATCAATTGCACAAGTGGAAGCACACAATAGAGAATGAAAAATAAAGTTTTTCCATTGATAAAAGCCTGAGGGTTGAGTACAAAACTTGACATTGAGGTCAACTCACCCAGCCAGACAGTGGCCGCAGAGGCTGACCTCGTTTACAAAAGAAAAAGAAAAAAGAAAGAAAAAAGGAGGCTAAGTCCTAGGGGGTAGCGGCCGCATCGGCACCGACCTCGGAGTCATCCACAACAATCACGTGGGGGTCCTCGGCGGAAACTATCTTAGGACCATCCGCAGCAGCCTCGAACGGGGCTTCACCAGTGACCTCGGGAGCACCTCCGGTGGCTTCCCCGGAGGGAACCTCCCGCGCTGTCTGCTTGGTCGCATCAGCCTTGGCCTCAACAGGCTTCTGCGCGGCCTCGAGAATTACAGAAATGTTTCCGGTCCCGTCGTCAGAGCTTTCGAGCTCGCCCTCATTTTCGCCGATTCCCATCCTTGGCCGAATGCCCTTAAGGTCGAGCTGGGGGCAAAACCGCTACATTTGCCTCCGGAAGTTCTCGAAGCCGCGGATGAATCCGTCCACGACCTCCTCCTTCATCAAATCGCGGAACTCTTCCGACTGCTGGAAGAGTTGCACCACGTCTCGGGCCTGCTCCAGTGCCCTTTGTCCTCGAGCCTCAAGCTGCTCGATCTTCAGGTGGAGGACCCCCTCCTCATACTTACGGCTAGCAATCTCGGAGTGGGCCTCAGCTAGACGAACCTCGGAGGCGCGCAGCTCCGATGTCACCAAGGCATGCGAGCCCTTCTTCTCCTCCAGCTGGTCGACCGTCGATCACCGTTCGGCCTCGGCGGCCTCCATCCTCGCGACGGCCTCCTTCCGCACGGCCTCGAAGTCGGCAAGCCTTTTCTCGGCTTCCTCTAGCTGCCTTTGGCTCCTTCGAGCCTTATTCTGACACTCCGACGCAATAAGCACCAGCATGTCGATTTCATGAAGGTGCTGTGAAAAAAGAAAACGAAAGTCAGTGAAAGTCAAAGAGTTGTCAACGATCAAGACAAGAAAGCAAAAGCAAAAAGTGTGGCTTACTCGGATCGCAATGCAATAGGTCTGATCGACGAGGCTCCCGGGATCGATGGTCTCGAACTCAGCCCGGTCAGCTGGGAGCAATGCGCGGCAAAATATCTCACGCGCGATATTGCTATCGTAAAGGGCCGAATCGGCCTCGCCTTCCGGGGACTTCGAGTCACCAGGCCCCCTCTCGGAGTGGCCTCCGACCACGGACGAGCTCGGGACATTGGCCCTCGACGTGCTCGGCCTGCCCGAGCTCGGGGCTGCAGGACGAGATGAGCTCGGGATCCTGCGACCGTTGCCCGGTTCGGGACCCGAACGCCGCAGGCGGATGACAGGGCGGCTTGACCGCTGAGAAATGGGGGCCGGGCAAGCTGGGGCCGCCGAGTCTCTCGCCCCCCTAGAGCCCGAGCTCGCACGCTCGGCGGAAGGAGCTTGCCTCTGAGTGACCCCGGAGGCCGCGGCCCCGAAAACCGCCACCTCGGCGAGAGCAGAAGTAGAGGACGACCTGGCCTTCTTCCTAGGCTCGGGGTGAGCCCCGCCGGCCTCGCCCACCCTCTTTTTGAGTCGAGCGAAGAGGGTCGTGTTACCGGTCACCATGTTGGCAATGTCTGAAAAGAAGAAAATCCTAAGTGTCAGATCGGCACCAAAAGTGATAAAAAAAGAGAGAGAAAGAATAAGTAAGACAAAGAATGACAAGACTGACGAGGAGCAGTGCAGCTGCCCTTATCCCCGGGGCGTGCCAAGCTCAGGCCGACATTCATCAGAGCCTCCTCGCTCAGGAGGTCGTTCATAAGAATGTCTCCCCCGAGACCGTGAAGAGCGTCGACGACCCTCTGCTCGTCCGCCGAAAGTGTGGGGGGCTTGTTAATGGCCTTGAGCCGGGGATGCTCCCTTCTCGGGTCAAATCCCCATGAACGCTCGGAGGAAAGAAAGAAAAATTTTTTCTTCCACCCACGAGTGGAGGAAGGGGCACCTCGGATGAACGGCCTACCGCCCCGAAGGGTGAAGTAGAGCCATTCCCTGTCCACTGGACTAGACTTCAGCATGAAGCACCGGCGGAAGACGTTCACCGAGGGCGGTATCCCGTGCGCGAGGCAAAGAGACAGGAACCCGATGATGGTTCCCTACGAGTTCGGAGCAAGCTGTGCTGGGACGAGCTGATACGTCACCATGAGCTCGGTCACGAACTCGTGTAGGGGGAACCGCAGGCCAGCCCAGAGTGTCTCTATGTACACCTCGATCCGACCTGGAGGAGGTCTCGTTACCCGGTCCTCCGGTCCTGCGGGCTCAAGACGAAATCCGTTTTGGGGGAAGAACCGGGAGCGGATCAATTCCAACTACTCCTCGGTCAAGCTGGACCCGACTTCGTCCGGACCGTGACCCATCCTCGAGAGAAAGATAAAAGAAGAAGGGGGAAAAAACAGAAAAGCAAAAACCTCCGAGCAGACGCGGGCAGAAGACCTACTATGAATTTTACTGGGGACGCCGACGGCTGAAGGAGAAGAAGCAAGACGGTCACCAGAAATCGCCTTGGAGCACCTCCGGAAGGAACTAAGCATCTATTGGGAGAAAAGAAGGGAAAGACTTTGAGTGAGGAAGACGATAGCTGCAGCGGCCAAATAAGAACTTTTAGGGCTAAGCTAGGGGTATATATAGACCTTCCCGACGGCCCAGATCGGCAGGTCCGACCCCTGCCCTCCGCCTGGATCCCGCCATGTGTCGGCCCCGAAAATCGAAGCGGCATATCGACCTGGATCGACGCCTTAAATACAGAATCGAAGTGGCATCCCATCAGATCCCAGGACCTCATCATGAGCCCACAGCCCGGAGCAACCTCGAAAAGCTGAAGGGCGTCGCGCCGTCGTCTCCCATTAAAGACGCCCCGAAGCCCGCAAAACGGCGGAACGATTTAAAGCTGCCTGGCCCCCACCAATACAATAAAGGCAACTACTTCCTTCGCCCGAGCCCGTAAGCAGCTCAAACTCGAAAGTCGAAGGATAGTGTTGGGAAAAAAATGGATTGCCCCAAAACACGTGGGCGCATCACCGGCACGTGATGAAGGCGCCCGATTAGGAGGCGCCCGAGCAGGCGCTCGACCTGAAGGCGCTGATAAGTGCTAAATAATGCATAAATTAATATCTTATTCATAGCACTTATCATTATTTTAATTAACATATTTTGTAAATTCAACTAAAAAAAATGTGTTACCTTCATCATTGTATTTTAATAAATTATTAAAGGTAATTCGAGTTTTACTTATTTATTTACTGATTGAGCCTTATGTATGCAGGTCAGGTCAAATCCAATTGAATGATGCTTAAACCCACACTGCACTTCATCAAATTATTTTTCTTTCTTCACATATTCACCTATCAAAAACAACTCTTTCTACATGTCCAAATTTCCCAATTCCCTTTTCAACACATGGCCACCCCAAGCTCCCATGTCTTCCGAATCCCTGCATCCAGACTCTTCCACATACTTCCTAGCTCCCGTATCCCAGATTTCTTTCAGGCAACCACCCATTTCTTCGCATTCCCTCTCACAATATATTCTTCCGAACTCACAGATCTCCTCTCATTCCATATTAACTCCATCCACAGATCCCCTGCTCCCAGCCGAATCCGACCTTTCTCTCGCGTCCAGCTTGCGTTCCGCGATTGAAGCAGCGTGATCTTATCTCCCAGGCGCTCCCAGCATCCTCATTCCGTCTGCATTCCAAAAATCTCCTCCCAGCCGAATCTCCCAACGTCCAGCTTCATCTTCCCGAGATCCCAACTTCCCATCCCCTGTTTCACGTACATCCTTTTCCGTGAGTTCATCCGAGTTCCCCTTCTTAAATCCTTATCGCACGTCCACTATTTTCTCAACCGCATGCCCTCCTTCCAGATCATGTCCACTCTCCGCGCGTATCCAGGATCATCCTCCTTTCTCCGGAATAACTTCATCTTCCGAATCCTTCCCAGCATTTGGATTAACTTCACCATCCTTCTCTTCCGGCTCGATCCTATGGAATTCCCCAACGTCTCAGCCATTTTTCTAAGCTTATCATCTCATCCGTTCCCTGTTATCAGCCTAGATCCCAGCATCCCAACCCGGATAAGCTTGGATTAGCTTCATCTCCAGCCATATCTCCCACGGATAAGGTCCAAGCTCTTCCTCCTCATCTCTTCCGCATCCCAGTTATCAGCCGAGATCCCAACGCATTCTCCCCTGCTTCGGAACAGAGTATCATCCTTATCCTCTTCCGAATCAAGCCAAACTTCATCCTTCCGCGTCCAAAGATCTCCTCCCAGCCGGATGAAAGCTTATCCCGTGATCCTTTTCTTCCGGATTCGTTTCATCCATATCCACGCTCACAATTCCAGCCTTGCTTCCTTATCCGAATCCCCTGTTTCCACCGAACTCAGGATCCAATCTTACCTCCCAGCTCCTTCATTCCATTCTCTTCCCAGCATCTGTATCTCCGCGTCATCACGAATCAGGTCATCATCCCGAGCATCACGAAAGAACACTTTTTCCTTACCCCTGCTTCAGCGGAACAGGATTTGGATCTTCCCATCGCGAGCTTCACGACCATGGATCCAGAGAATCAAGCCGTCCACGTCTCCGCCGAAGCAGCGTCAGACTCTTCCAGATAGCGTCCACCATCCGCGATTCAAGGCCTCTTCCCTCCACGGATGAGTTCATCTCCCCTGCTCCATCGTCCACAGATTCGCCCAGTGTCCGTTCTCATCATCCCAATCTTCTCTCAGATAAGCTCCAGTCCCTGTAACCTCCCGCGTATTCTCCGTGATTCATCCTCATCTCCTCTCAACCAGGAATAGAGAGGGAGTCGGTAGCCTATAAAAGGAAACCAGATGTGAAGGGTGGGGGCATTCTTACTCATCGAAGGATCAGCAACCTCTTCTCAGGAGTTCCCACCGAGATAAAAGGAGGGAGAGAGGTTTGGGTATTGTGGGAAGGACTTCCCACGGGAAAAGAAATGCTAAGGGAGTTCCTACCGAGTCCAGTGAAGGGAGAAGACAGAGAAAGGAAGGAGATAGCCGTGATGGGAGTTCTCTACATCGCTGCTGCTACTCTCCGTACCATAGAACGCTGAGCTCTTCACTAGGGTAGAATGAAGCCCTAACAAGGACGACAACAGTTATTGTATCATTTTTATTTCTGTTCTTGGAATTGTATGAACTTCTTTGATCTTAATGAATATTTCTTTTATCCCATATTTAAATTCTGTGATTTTAAGTATGATGTTTATACAGATGTTCCTCATAATCACCAAGTAAAAACAAGATAGTTCATGCTTAAGGAAGATGCAGTGTGCTGCCACCTTAGATTAGGGTAGATATTGCATGCCAACTAAAGATGGATTATTTCCAAATTGCTTGTGTGAATTTCTATTTGAATGCTTATTAGGCTTGTAGCCAATTTGCATGTTAGTCCAAGAACAAGGTAAAATATAATCATTGTTGCTTTGTTAGTGGTGAATTCCTTGTCCTAGGTTCCTCCAAACTGATATCATTTTAATTGCATTTCTTATTAAATTGCTTAGTTTAATAGTCTTCACAAATTCTCTTTTTCAAATATTTTTTAAGAAAACAACTGTACCCCAATCCCTGTGGATCGATACCCGTAATCACTATCCTACCAGATACGTGCTATTGCGTGGTCGACCAGGCTCCCGACTTGAGGGCGCCTAACCTGAAGGCGCCCGATCAGGAGGCGCCCGAGCAGGCGCCTGACCTGAAGGCGCCCGACCTCAGGATACCCGACTCCGAGCCCCGCGGCCCTGCAACCCTGATCTCAGCCAAGTCGACCCCGATCGACTTTGACCCTGAAGGAGACCTAGCCAGAGAATAAGGCAAACTCCTCCACTTCGCCAGGAACCGAGCCTTCTAGGGCCTCGTCCTGTGATCTCCGCCTGAACGGCTGTCAACAATTAATGCGCATGGTCTTCACAGATCTCTGACTTACTCAACAATAAATGCGCATACCCTCCACGGATCTCCAGCCTACTCAAAATCTTAAGCCCTCTACAACAACCAGTTGACTAACTCGACTACGTCCAGTCACCCACAACAATTCATCAGCTCTAGTCTGGCTCTCCACGGCAGCGCATTAACTCACACGATCGTGCTCCATCATAGCGGTAACTCATTCAATTCTTCCAGTCACATCACAAATAATCCTATACCTCCTATAAAAGGAGAACCTCTCCCCCTTTGAACGGGGATCCTGACTTTGAGAACTTTGGCATGCAATCTCTCTCTCCTTCCCTATAAAAGCCCCCTCTGACTTAAGCTTCGGAGGGCCGGTGCTGGAAACCCCGGCCATCGGTTTCTTGCAGGTCTCCCGGAGGACACAGCCCGCCGACATATCGCCACCCGTCATCTCCTGCCGGAGCTCCTCCTTCTCTGTCAATGGTCGCCCCGGGTCCAATTTCCAGCAACAAGTTGGATGTGGTTTGTTGTTTTCATTATAGTCATAAAGGAATGAGAAATTAAATTCGTCATTTCATTGTTAGGAACACTACTGGAACATAATTTAATCCATTTTCAAGAACCAGCAGCCCAAAGAAATTATATACAAATACACAAGACCAAAGGAATCATAGGAGTAGTGCTAGCATGATTGCAAGACTATAGATAGTGGAAGCCTATTGGATGAAGGTGGGAGCGAATCTCTAAATGAATTAGCTAGAAAACACTTAGCGCGTGAGGGACAAGTCTCCGAGAAGATTCAAAAGCGGGTGTGCCACCTAAATAGAAGATTCCTACTCTTAAGGGACATACATAATTTTATAGCTTGGGCATTTAAATTGCAAGCCATATATGACCTGGATTTCTTCGTTATCAACCAAAACATCCTTCCCATTAACACCTCATATCCTTACCCTCAATTTCAACATGGACAAAGCCTTCATTGAAAACCATCTTTCAGTGGAAACTCCAATCCTGCTCTAAGAAATTTAGGAGATATTTACTCTAGCTGTATAGTACAGGAAAAAAAAGACTATTTATCATTGGTTACCAATAAGGATCACGGAACCAGTACCAGTCGGTGCCGGTACCGATTTGGACGGATTCGAACCGGTACTGAACCAGTCACAGCGTGCGCACGATGAGCATTAAATGCCACAGTGCGACGCGCTGTGACAAATCGAACTGGACTTGGTGGTGGTTCGCACCGAGTTTCAGCTGAACAGAACGGAACTGGTCCGATTCCATCCGGTTTGGCCTTGTATTGGTCCTTTCCAGCCTCTACGGGGTCAGAACCATTTTTTGTAGCCGAACCGGACCGGTTGGCGCTGGTACCGGTTCGGTACGGGCTGAACCAGCCTGTACGGGCCGGTTCAACATTCCTTGGTTACCAAGATTATCTTGATCAAGAAGTTAAAAACATAAATAGATACCATGCTTAGTTTTTGCTATTACTAATCTTTTGGTCATATTTTTTGGTGGTTGTTTTATTGAATTATTTTATATAGTTTATCTGTTTGCTGCAAACAAAAGTAAATAGAAGCTTAGCTTGGCTTGAAAACCAACCCAGTGAAGCTTGGTATGTTAAACAATCAAGCGTAGCCCCAATATATAGCTCATTTTCAACTTGCCTCCATATAATGAGCCAAGGCTGAACAGCTCGGTATTTGGCACAGCTCACTCATTTCACCACTATAAGTAGGTCATAAATGTTATTTTTCCTCCTGGAATTGTTAAAATCATTGTTTGGGGTTATTGTTAAAGCAGGTTTTAGTTCTATTTTAAGAAGGATTAGTATCTAAAGTCGTAGTTTAGGTACACCTTAGATTAGGAAAATTCTGTACAAAATAAAAGGACTGAATCTTCTATGACTTTAGTTGTGAGAAATTCTTACAATCAAAATAGATGGAAATTTCAATAATCTGTGCAACCCTTGCCCACAACCAATTTATTTCACCAAGGACAAAAAGTCCTTCTATATGATTCTCGATTACATCTATTCCCTGAAAAACTTAAATCTCGCTGGACTGGCCCATACACAGTAGAGAAAGTGCACCCGCATGGTGCAGTAGTAATATGCAATACCAAGGATGGTAGGTCCTTTCAAGTCAATGGACATCGTTTAAAACCATACCTTGAGTATCTGAGTCCAGAAGTTGAGGAGACACTTCTGACCGACCCTGTTTATCATGAATGAATTAGAATTGTCTGCCTGAAGATATAAAACTTAGCGCTCTTGGGAGGCAACCCAACATATAAATATCATCTAAAAAAAAAAAATTACTAACATGCAGGTTTGGGGGATTTTGCCCCAATTTTTAATTTACTCACCCATATCAGGTAACTCTCCTCTGTCCTCTTACTGCTTTAAATTTTCTTTAACATTAAGGACAATGTTAGATTTAGGTTTGGGGGTATTTTTACGCATTTGAAATTTTATAAAAAAAATTTAGTTAAAATTTTTGAAAAAAAAAATAAAATATACAACACACAAGGTATATAAAATCTAAGAGCCTAATGACTAGTTGGAAGTAGTGCAAAGTGAGTTCTTTTTATTAAGTTCCTTTTAGTGAGTTGTAAGCTAATTAGTGCTTTGAATTTCACAACACATCTGGCCTGCATTTTCTAAGGTATAGGTTCGACATTGTGTTGAAGAATATGGTAGCAACCTCGAATCCTGATGAACCATCTTTTTCTGATCCAAAAAAAAAAAATGGTGGATTTAGTCAGGTACATCGAAAAGGGCTATCTATTGTCAAAGGTCAGCGGGCTTGTGATGAGGAACCCAAGCATAGGTCCGTAGGGGAGTCTTGATGCCCGACACCTCATGCCAACTGGTGTGAGAATTGTCGACTAATTGCTCGCTACATGGAGGAATCATCACAGGAGTAAAAGTGCACAATATATACATTATCATTTCTCTTTAATGCAAAAAATAAAAAAATAATAATAAAAAAAAATGTATATTGACCTTAAGAAAGACAATAGTGTGAAAACCGTCGTTGTAAAAATTCGAGTAAACTGGAATATTACAGATAAAGCCCATGAGGTATTAAAGTAAACATTCACAGCTCTCGAAATCCTACAGAAAAGATGATTTTGAATCAGCAAATAGGTCATGTCCGACCAATTCTTGGAAACTACTAATATTAGCGATATTTTGGAGATCCAAAACCTTAGCTTGTGCATGGTCCAAATTTCACTGAGCACTCAAGTATAAATAAGTCTTACAACTTTCTAACGGAAAACTTAATAACTTCAACTTAAATTGCATACTAACCTAGAAATTGGGCTACTTAGTAATTAAAACCTTGTGTGCTTTTGAAATTCTTATCAGTTATGTACTTGAAATAAGACTTTCATTTCACAAACCAAATTTTATTTTGGGATTGAAGTTTGTGGGTAACTTCACTGCAAACCCTCACGAGACAACACTCATCCACTAGGATAACCTAGGGGTTTAAAGGCTTGTTGCACGTGCTAAGTGCAATCGTAATGCTCTACGAAAATGAGTATTTATCTTAGTATATTTTAAATTTCACTTTTGCACTCTTATTTTATCATTTTCGCACTAAATTGCGAGAGACTAGCAATAAGCTAGTTGGGGGGTGTGATGAGAGCACAAAAGTGCGACCTACATGTCACCTAAATTGGTATTATTGCTAACCGATAATGATAAATTTACTGGATTAATATTATATTTGGGTTTGGCACAGATTTTCATAAGTTAGAGATAAAATGCACATTGAGTACAAATTTGACTAAAGAAGGATCCCTTCCCAGATCCGACCCGATTGAAGATCGGGTCGGGTCCGAGTCGGGTTCGGATTCGAATCGGGTCCAATTTCTTTGTGCTTTTGGGAAAGAATTTTGGGCAAATCTAATTTGGCCATATCATAGCTATGAGGTGCTGGGTGACCCATGACTTGAAAGACTTGCAATTGACCTCCACTCAGAACAGATGACGAACTAACTCCCATCTCAGGAGGGCAAAGAAAATCCCAGTCGTGCGCCCATTCTGAAGATCCAGCCCGTCCGCCTCTTCCGCGTTTCTTGCTTCCGCGATCCATCCCAGCCACCCGTGAAGGAGGAAACCAGCATCCCAGCGTCCGACTGCAAGCATCCCGTGCGAAAACAGGGAGAGCAACGGTCCCCATCATCCCAGCTCATCCCACGCGCTTCCTTCCTTCCACGATCCGGAAACCCAGCAGCCTCCCAGCAAGGCAGATCCCAGCTCCCGATTTGCTTCTGTGATCCAAGCACCGCGTCCGTGATCGGCTCCTCCCGGCGATACCACGGTGTCCTCCCGTCGATCCCGCGGCATCAACCTCATCCCCACCGCGTGCCAGCAACGCCCGCGTTCTTCCCGATTCATCATCCGCATCCTCCGCGCCAGGCCATCCGCATCCTCCGCGTCCTCACCGCGTCTGCCATCTTCCTTCCCCATTTGAGCATTCCGGCCATGGCATCACTTCCAAATCCGTCACGCCATCAACGCGTCCAGCCCCTTCTCCGTGATCCCAGCAGCGCCCGAAGAAGAAACTCCGCGCCTCCCTTCCGCATCAGGCGTCCGTCCGCAGCTATAAGAGGAGAGGAGGAAGAGGAAGGGGGGGTGCTCGGTTGGGGGTGGAGTCCAAGGAGGAGGAGGTCAGCTCGGTGCGGGCTGGTTCAAGAAGGAACAGGGGAGAGTTCGGTTTGGGGAAGAAGAAGAGAAATGCTATGTTTTCTCTTTTGAAAACAGAGCATATTCTGTTTATTTTTTTTAGTTTTCTTTTTGTTTTATTAAGAGTTTTATTTTGAGAGCAAGTGTTTTGGGATTTTTTATTCATGCTAAAGTTGTAATTTCTGTTGTTTTTAATCTACGTTCTTCAAATTATGCAATCTTTTAATTTTTCTTTGATGCAATATATTTAATTTTCCTTCATGCAATCGATGTTCTAGTCTTCAATATTCCTAGCACTGTTTTCATCCATTTTATGCCAGAGTTTTCTTTTTCATTAAATATATAAATGATCCTCGAATTTAAGTACCTGTCTTTCAATTAATTTCAATTAGAAAATATTCTCTGGTTGACCAGGGAATCTTTCAACATCTCCAACGTAAGGTTTTTCTTTTGTTATTAAAAAAAAAATCGATTTTGAATCCAAGTGAATGTTTTTATTTTTAAGCAACTCCAATCGCCTCCCTGTGGATCGACCTCTTACGACCACTATTCTTCGAGTAGAACAGGTAAGAGAAAATTTAAATTTAACTTTTGTTCGTCGGTTCTAACAACGATCTGTCTAGCATATTTTTAGTTAGACAGGAATCGGACGAACAGTTTACGCCAAGTCCACATCTCATATGGTGTTTTAATCACAGACTTACTAGGAACCTTATTTAAGATATAGCAGGCAGACTCTAGAGAATATCCCCAAAAGGATAAAGGGAGGCTAGCGAAACCCATCATGGACCGGACCATGTCTAACAGAGTCCTGTTCCTCATTTCAGATACACCGTTATGCTGAGGTGTTCCAGAAGGGGTCCACTGAGACAGAATCCCATTCTCTTCCAGATAAGTCAAGAAATCACTGGAGAGATATTCCCCTCCTCGATCAGATCGAAGAATTTTAATATGCTTTCCAGTTTGTTTCTCTACTTCATTACGGTATAATTTGAACATTTCAAAAGACTCAGACTTATACCTCATAAGAAACACATGCCCGTACCTAGACAGGTCGTCTGTAAACATAATGAAATAGCTGTACCCTCCTCTGGCACTTGTACTCATAGGTCCACATACATCCGTATGTACGAGTCCTGGAATATCTATGGCTCTCTCACCTTTTTCAGTAAAGGGTGATTTGGTCATTTTACTAAGAAGACAAGACTTACAAGTTGGAAATAATTCAAGATCATTAATATTCAGAATACCCAACTTGGCCAACTTGTTGATCTTGTTCTTGTTAATAGGTCCTAGCCGGCAATGCCATAGGTAGGTATCAGAGACATTATCTATCCTAGGTCGCTTACTTGATGTGTACAATACACTAACAGGATGTGATATTGTGTAAATGCCATTTATTAATTGTCCATCAACCATAATAACACCATTCATAATGATATTACAAGAACGATTCTTTATTGATATTTTATAACCGTTTTGGGCTAAGAGCCCTACAGAAATGACGTTCATTAAGAACGGCGGACAAAAGTGACAGTCACTTAAGGCGATTACATGAGAATTGAAAACTAATTTAAGATCTCCCAATGCTAGAACTGGAACAGTCCTTCCATCTCCAACATTCAGAAACCTCTCATTATCCTCAAATCTCTTATTGACCTGCAGTCCCTGTAATGAATTGCAAATATTATAAGGACTTCCGGTATCCAATACCCAGGTCAATTTATCACATATGGAGAAATTACAAGGAGTTATCATATAAGTACCTTGCCTAGCAACTGTTTGCTCATTTCTCCTTGGCCTGTTTGGATCAAGGGTGGCTACATACAGAGGACAGTTCCTTTTCCAGTATCCTGGTTTCTGACAGTGGTAGCACGCCGCCTTTCTAGGGTCAGCCTGCTTTCTTATCATCTGATAAGATGTCCAGACACTTAGCACCTTTCTCTTTCTTTTATTTTTATTTTTCTTTTTCTTTTTCCCTTTCGCAAAGGGACGACGTCCTGCCCCACTACCAACCACATTAACCGGCCCTTTCCTGAGATGGTTATCCTTCTCAAAGTTTTGCAACAACCCCAAAAGACCATGGAAGTTGAGTACAAGCTTTGTCATTCTATAATGAGTGAGAAATGGTCGGTAGGAATCAGGCAGGGAATTCAAAATCATGTCCTTTTCCAATTGTTCATGTAGGGAAAAGCCGAGTTTGCTCAGACGCTCTATCAACTCGAGCATGTACAGTACATGGTCTGTAACAAAGCCCCTTCCCTGAGTTTGGCGTTGAAGATACAGCAACTGGTACTATACCTTTTATCATCATCAGGGACGCCAAACGATTTATTCAACACATGAATGATCTCATTCGGCTGAGCACTCTCGAATCTCCACGAGAATTCATCGCTCATTGCCGCTAGCATAATGCACCGGACAATGATCCGATCACTCGTCCATTTCTGGTAAGCATCACGGACTGCTACCCGTGCATTAGCAGGAGGCAATTCAGGTGCCAGATCAGTAATTATATACATGGTCCTCTCGTGTTCCAGGACGATCTTAAGCTTTCTAAGCCAGATTGAAAAGTTGGGACCGTCAACTTATCATTATTTAATAATGACCTAAGTGACAATTGAGTGGCCATTTTTGCAAAAAATGACAATAAAGCCTAATCAGTAAATGAATCAATATAATCAAAAAATTTAGATTTTAGTCCAAAGATCCTCCCACCATTTTGTACGAATCAATAGCCTCTACTTTAATCCGAAGAATTACTCCTAATTCTTTAGTGGGTACCGGAATCCACATAGACTACAGATGCGCCCGAGTGTGTCTCGGCTAACCCATCTGTATCTAAGGGTAGGTTCATAACCAATTGTTTCACCAAACAACTTCTAGTAATATTCTTTTGCCACAAGCCACTTCAGCAGGTGTGTGTCACCTCCACTGAAAATCCTGGTTAGGTCCAACCATCAACTTGCTGCAATAAGTTCATCATATCAGTAGATGACCAAGCCCGAGTATGGCTCGGCTCACCTGACCACCTATTTCATGGATGCAACCGATTCAACATTAAGACTGAATTTTGGCTTTCCTTGATCAACAGGCCGAATTGAGTGACAATCCCAATAGTCGATGAGCACCAGGCGTGTATCGCCTCCAATGATCATAAACATATTGGACTCATTATCATTTCAACGCACCATTTTTAAGAATCTTCCATTAACCACACCATTTTTAAGAATCTGATAATTTAGAGGATTTTTATGAAATAGGAAAAGCTGACTGACCTTGATCCTCCCACTGACTTCTTCAAATCAGAGGTTAATAAGAACAGGTTTGAGTCAGTGCACCTAAATCGGTCCGATCGATTTCCTTATTTGGCATGGGTCAACAAGAGTTAATCAGAGATCTGATCAAAAGAGATTCACCTAGATGGCCAGGTAAGTGAAATCAGCAGAAGGGTATGCCATTAACTTGACTGGACCGAAACCCAGCAAGTAGCTTCCAATTAAAAACCTACTGATAACAGTTGCCTTGGCACCAACTGGTTCATCAATTTCAATTCGATCAATATCAAAACTCAGTGCTCAACCGCGGAGCCCAAATCAACATCCATTTGGTCTTATCAAGAGACATAAACTTGATCAACTACAACTATTGCAAAGATCAAGAGTTACCTTGATCGAATCCAAAGTAAACATTTTAAATTAGATTTGACCAGTTACTCTTCCATATTTTGATTTTGACTATTAGGTCTAACCCAACCAGATTTGATTTAGATAACCCATTACCCCCATGATTTATGCAATGTCTTAGATGTTTAAATCACATTTAAAATCTAGGATCGATATCAATACTTAATTCACAATTAAGTGTATTGCATTATTCATGTCTTATCTAGGTTTTGCATGCATTACAACTTTGAATCATTAAAACCCCTTTTAATGTTCAAGTTAAATGGTTTCCACATGCATACAAACATGTCTATTCATCATATGAATAACATCATGAAATAAAATAATCTAACTACATCATATGCAAAAGATTATATTTCATATAAATCTGACCAGTAGCACAATTCTCGACAACTTCAGAAGACTTGTCGACAACTGTGAAGAAGGGGTCGACAACTATATCAAGCTTGTTGACAACTACAATCAAAGGTTAACAATTGAAAGATATTCTTGTCGACCACTAA
The DNA here is from genome assembly GCF_051530095.1 of Phoenix dactylifera. Taxonomy (NCBI): domain Eukaryota; kingdom Viridiplantae; phylum Streptophyta; class Magnoliopsida; order Arecales; family Arecaceae; genus Phoenix; species Phoenix dactylifera. The sequence continues at coordinate 40,300,799 of NC_143193.1, forward strand.
GTCGCTTAAGTGTAGAGTTGTCGACCACTAAATGTAACTTGTCGACAACTGTACACGGCGACTGTGAAACAAAAAACCGATTCAGACTTTGAAACCCTTTTCAAATACAAATCATTCTCTCTCGAATTCACACATGTATGAAAAATTTGATATCACAAAGCACCTGGACGAGCTCTGAAACCAATTGAAGGGAATTCGAGCATCGTATGTGCCGAGGATTCACTGATTAAGGTGAAAGTATGCAATTTGAAAACAATTTTCAGCGGAATAAAATAGGGCTGTTCAAAACAGCCCATTGCAAACTTTGGATCTGATCCAATCCTACAAAATTTCTAGATGAATTCGCAGGATATGTGATAGAAATATTCATAAATGGATTACATCGTATGTGTTCTTGAATTGAGATCAAATCTCAACTTCAAAAACTGAAAATAGAACACTAACCTTTCAGCAGGTTGGTTCTAGCTTGCTGCTCCGCAACCGCACAAGCGTCCGGCCTCTACAAGTAATCCACGCGAGGCCTCTGGATAAACCGGCGTCCCGGGGAGTGCTAGCTCGCAGGGATGCAGCAGGTGGCCGAGAGAGAGGGAGAGAACTAGGAGGAAGAGGACTAGCTACCCTTTCCTTCAATTTTTTCTTTATCGTTTCTTTTTCTTACAACATGAACTCTCAAAGCTCACTTCACTCTTTCCCAACCGGTGTCAAAACACCAAATACTCTAAGCCAGATCTTTTTTTTCTCTATAAAGATGGCAGTCATCTCCCCTATTTATAGAGGAAGAGGAAGTCCAACAAAGGGCTCACTTGCCACATGTCAAACATGCATGATGCCACGTGTTCTGGTGCTCATGATGGCCTATAAAGCTCTCATGAAGTGTGATTGGATGGCTGTGAGAAAGAATCTCAGTCTAAGGGGTGAGGTGCCCTGGAGGGTGGAGGTGGCACACATGTACTGTGCCACATGTCCAGACGCGGGCCCCGTAGGCTGGATGGATAAGCCAATCCAAGGTGTGAGGTGTCCTGTAGGGTGGAGGTGGCACACATGCACTGTGCCATATGTCCAGGATGCGGGCCCCGCAGGCTGGATGGATAAGCTCAAAGCTAAGGTGTGAGGTGTCCTGTAGGGTGGTGGTGGCACACATGCACTGTGCCACATGTCCAGGATGCGGGCCCCGCAGACTGGATGGATAAGCTCAAAGCCAATCCAAGGTATAAGGTGTCCTGTAAAGAGTACAAATCTAATTTGAACTCTACCACAGGGCTAGGATGCATCCAGTATGCAGTCCTCACACGCATCACGAGGTGTGGATCCCACTCAAGCAAGATGTGGGGCCCACAAGGACATAAGGTGGGACCTACGCAAAGGGCAAAAGGGGAAAAGAAGATGGTCCCAACCCTATATAAAGGAAAAGGGTTCTAATCAACCTTTTATCTAGTCAAATCTGATTTGACTCGAACCCAAGGAAATTGAACACCGAATCACATTCAATGTCAATTGTGATTTGACCTAACTTCCTCCACTCAATTTAATTGAGTCTAATTGGTGATCCAATCACCAATTGGTCTCTCCAATATGAGCAACAATTTGCTCAGGGTATAACGGTTAATCACATTGATCATTTTACCCTTTCATGATTCTCAGCCAAAAATGATCGATCTAGAAAAAGCCTCAAAGCGTGTGACCTCATAGGTTCGAACTTAAGCTAATAGCACAGAAACACTTCCTGTACCAATCGATGTAACCATCTAGCAATGGGATCCGACGTCCAGATAAGCCGAAATAGATGTAGAGCAACATTCTAGAACTTATGGACTATGGTTACCGCATAATTCATCCTCTTGACCAAAAAATGCCCAGGGTGGGTTCAGTGTCTGTCTACCCTGAAACGATCCATCCGAAAATATGTTTCAATTCAATAAGTCAAGTGATAATGATTTTACTTTTCCTGACTAGGGCACTACTTAATTGAAAATACAAGGCGTTCACCCTTATTTCTAAAGGAGGTCAATCCCATCTTGATCTACAACTAATTACCACAAGTACTTGACTGAACCCAGAAACCTTCCGTCGCTAGATTAGAAATCCAGGTAGTCCGGCACCAAAGTACAGTGAGTTGCTTGCAAGCCACCGGTTGCAATCTCAGGTCTAAAGGATACATATACCCATATCCACTCGGAACAACTCTTGGCAAGAGAGAGTCTGCCAATTGGTTACGTTCAGTGAACGTACACTACCATTCACCCGTATACCATACTAGTATCTCTATACTCTTTGGTTTGGAAGACAACCAACAAATATGATACACAATGACCTACGCCCGATAATACTATCGTTCTATTAATAGTATATTATACGGTCATGAACATTTAAGGACCTGTGTGGCAAAATCATATTTTATTACACAAAGCAGTCCTAAGGACTTCATCATATCGGAGTTTGTGAAGATGTTCTGGTGATGAATAAATACCATGTTATTTATAATTGATTCAAATACATTTACAATCAACAATTGATTAAATTTAGGACACAATTCCCAACAGCCCCATGTTGACACATGGCTCAATCTGCCCGGGTAGCCGGAGTAGTGCTTTGATCGGGGCCATCTGCGCCCCTATATAAGGGCATCCCCAACCTTTAGTCTCTACTCCTTGCTCCATTTTCTCCTCCATCTGAGTGCTTAAGCGTCTCGGCCCCTAGGTGGTGCTCCGGTGAAGTTTTTCATCTTCAGGTCCAACATCCTCTATGCTTCTCCATTTCCTCTGGATCTTCGATCCTTGGTTGCTCGACCTTTTTCCTATTTTCTTCTTTTCCGTCTCCTCATCCTTTTCATCTTTTTCTCAGTCTTTTCCTTCGTCTTTCTTTGGCCACCGTGAGTAGCGCTAAGGCCAATGCCTCGCAAGAGAGTCTACCATCTAACCGCTTTTCTCAAGGTCAGCAGCCGTCGCCTCTGGGTGAGGCTGAGTCTGAAGTCCGGTCGGACCCAGATTATGAGGTATCAGTCCCTACTCATGAGAAAATAGACCTCATCTGAGCTCAGTATTTTGTGCCCCTGAGTTCACCTTTGAGCTCGCTGGTCCTAGTAACCGGGTGACCAACCCGCGCCTTTCTTGACTCGGCTTGTATGAAGAGACGCTTCGGCCGGGCTAAGACTTCCTCTCCACTCTTTATGCAATTGATGGGGTCTTACCACCTCATCCTGACCTAACTAGTGCCGAACTCCTGGCAGGTCTCAATTAGTTTTCTTTCTCTTTGTTTCCTTCGGAACATCCAAGCCTCAGTGCCCCTTTTTTTGAGGGTACTTCACCCTAAAGAGGCATCCTCGGGACAACAACTGATGGTATTTTTCTTCTTAAAAAGACTGCCAGCTGCTCTGAGGTACTCCCTCTTCTATTTATAGATGGAAAGGGAGATTTTTTTTTGTTCACTCTTAGCAGTCATAGGGGTTTGATACTGTGGGTAGGGCACCTAGGAGAGATTTGAATCGGCCCTCGAGGTTGTTTGATGATGATCAAAGGGCCTTGGATAGGTTTCTAGAATCTCGATCTGAGATCCCTGCCTGTAGGAATTGTTATCCAAGGAGGCCTTGATTAAGGCTGATCTGAGCCCTACCGAGCCCTAGGGTAAGCTTCTCCTAGATTTTTTCTATCTTTTTACCTTGATGTCGTGGGCTAACTTTGTCTTTGGTTTTGCAACTCTTGCCACCATGAAGATCGACCTCGCACTGATTCGTGAGAGGAGAAAGGCAAAGAAGATGTTGGTTGCAACTACTGAGGGTAAGGCCTTTCAAAGAAAAAAGGCGAGGGGGGAGTCCTCCTCGGCTCCTACTACTAAAGCTGCTGTCGAGGCCTCGGTGCCTGAAGTCCCTCCTGAGATGCTCGTATCTCAGCGGGAGATCATAAAGCTTGACCTGAGGTCGAGGTTGTTCAGCTGATCAAGTCGGCCTCTCCAGAGGGGTTCATCTTTGCCCAACCCTATGATGCCGCCATGCCTCCATGCCAACCATCTCCTGAGGTTCGCGCCTTCACTCGATTGGATCCAAGTCCGTCCGCTCCGACCAAGGAGGACCCCTTTTGAAATAGGCGGTCAAAGAGTCTGACTCGGCTCTAAGTCCCAAAGTGGCAAGGGAGCTGATTCGAGCCATACAGCTTCGAGCCGATAGGGAACTCGTGCACTCCCTCGACCCCACTGAGTTCTTCGATGGGGTATTCGCCACGGTCATTTGGATAAGTTTGTAGATCTTTATTAAGTCGCTTTTCTTGAAAACTAATTCTCCTTTTTCTTTTTAGCATGCCCTTAAGGTTGGCTGCATGCATGAGAAGATCAAGATATTTTCAAGGAGCATCTCGGAGTACAAGGTAAGGGCGAAGACCGCCTAAGGGTGGCAAAATATGATCCGACCCGCCAAACCGATCTATGTTCGATCCGCCATGAACAGGTTTGGGTTTGGCCTAAACAGGTTCGGATCGTAAATAGGTTGACCTGTTTAATCTGTTTATTAATTGGGTCGATACATATTTTAGATGTCTGACCCATTTAACCTGTTTAACCCATTTATGTCATAATTTGAGCTGCCACCGTCCATCTCGATCAGACAGTTTATAATCAGTAGGGGTCATCACAAATCCTAGCTCTTTTATATTTCCCGTGCGGTCGTGCCGCGCGAGGGCTTGGCTCCTTCCCTACCGAAGCACGCGTGTCCGAGAGGAGGGGAAGATCGCCGCAATTAGGAGGACAATATAAGCTAGGTGATTTAGTATTTTGATGTTCTCATAATTTCGCTACTGCCCCAATTTTTTCTTTTCCTTTTGTTTTGTTTTTGGTTTCAATCAATCTAGGTTAAGCAAGGTTTGCAAGGATTTCTCATTTGATTTAGATTTTTGTTCACAAGATTCTGAAGATTTTTTTTTTGGATCAGTAGTTCTTTATGTGATTTTTTTTAAAAAGTAGGTTTTTCTGATTGAGAGTTTCAGCTCGCTCGTGCGAAGGAGAACAAAACCCTAGCCCTAAAAAGAAGGCCAGAGGAAGGAGAAGGAGAGGACGAGGAAGACTGATTGGGGCGCGCGAGTGAGCTAGCTATTTCGCTGAGGAGGCTTGTGCAAAGGTTCGGAGGCAATCCATCCTTCTCTCTTTCTCATTCTCTGTCTTTCCATGCCCACCTTTCGGCTTTTTATGCAAATGGATCTAGGGTTGATTTGCAGGTGGACGGACATTTCGGATCTAAAAGGTTGAACTCTTTTTGTGTTCTTGAACTTTTTTAATTTTTTATTTTTTATTTTTTATGTAAGAATAGAGGAGCTTGAGTCACCGAGGCAGTAAGCGGAAGGTATACATGGTCTCGATATCTCATGGCTCACGGGAAATACATATATCATGATAATAAAATGGGACTCACGTTACACAAAGAACACGTATGTACGTCTCCATTGGTTATCAAAGTACCGATAGCAAAATCAGAACTGAAATGAAAATACTGCATCTTTTGAAGCCAAAAAGAAAGTTCCAAGCAACTATTATGCCACATCACCAAAAAAGGATCAGCAGTATAAAAGATATGACAATTAATAGTCGACATGCAGGCTAATCTAGTGGTACATCTTTTTATCTGAGACTATGCAGAATAAAAACAAAAGATTCAGCAGTTTTGAAACTCCCTAGTTTGCATTCTGCCAAAAGATTCTGTTTTGTTCTTCTGGCCATGATGTAATTGTACCCTTATTGGGCTGAGATAGACCAATTCATAGCTAATAAAGGACTATCTTGAATTCCATAGCAGAACTAACCAAACAGCTATCTTGTTGCTATGAACTGGTTTTTGGACTGCCCTACAGAAAGTGACATCACCCATCTATCTGATTACACGTTGATACCTTCTTCACTTTGTGTGAGTGTCAGGTCAGGAGAGGGTTTCAGCACTTTCTGTGTCTCTAAACCTTATGATTTACATTTGTTGCTTCACTAACCTCTCATGTATCTCAGATGCCTTTCATAATTTTATAACATTGCTAATTGTTGTGCATTCTTTCTTGATTAGTCTTATTCTACTGCTTGACAGCTGGATTTGGTGATTTTTGATTTTTTAGTATCAGTTTTTAGTCTTATCAATAGGAAAAAAAGTTAGATAGAGTATTATTTTTCTTCTTTTAGCGAATCATTTTCTTTCTAAATTGGTATTCTGATATAATTTTAAATTACATGATATAGATGATAAACAGTTCATCATGAATATAGAGTTAAAGAGTGATGATGATAGGGCAAATAAATCGACGCCCTTAGGTTCTAATACAGTTGTACGTGACTCCACACATGGCAAACTTAAAAGAAAGTTAACTTTTTCTGTTTATCAATATTTTCATATAAATGAAGCAACTGAAAAATACAAGTATATAAAGTGTGGTGCAGAATATTCATTTGGTGGTAAGGTTGGGACCGAAAATCTGAAACATCATTTAGAGAATTGCAGAAAGAACCGTGACATAGGACAAATAATCTTATCACAATCTCAAGTTTCCATATCAATGTGCTCTACTAAGTTTAATCCCAACAAATTCCGTGAATTGCTAACACTTGCAGTTATTAAGCATGATCTACCATTTCAATTTGTAGAATATGAAGGCATTAGTTCTTTATTTGCTTATGTTTGTGAGGAGGCCAAGTTAGTATCAAGAAATACTGTAAAAACTTATTTGTTGAAATTATATAAAAAAGAGAAGGAAAAATTAGTATTATGGCTACATTCAATTCCTTCTAGGATAAGTTTAACTTTGGATTTGTGGACCTCCATTACTACTGATAGATAGTTATGTTTAACTGCCCATTTTATTGATGAAGAATGGGTGTTATAAAAGAAAGTTCTTAACTTTTGCTTCATGCCTCCTCCACATAATGGCATATCTTTATGTAAAATAATTTATGGTTTGTTGATTGATTGGGGGATTGAAAAGAAATTGTATTGCATGACTTTGGATAATGTATCGGTAAATGATGTTTTTGTTGACATGCTAAAGATCCAACTAAATTTGAATAATGCACTTTACTTAGATGGTGAGTTCTTTCATGTCCGATGTTATGCTCATATTCTTAACTTAATTGTACAAGAGGAATTAAAGGAGATAGATGAACCTATCTTCAAAGTTCATGAAAGTATTAAATATGTGAGAGGTTCATAAGTTTAGAAACGAAAATGTTTGGAATGTGTTAGACAAGCTTCTTTGGAAAGTAAAAAAGGCTTAAGGCAAGATGTTTCTACAAAATGGAATTTAACTTTTTTGATGCTAGAGAGTGCTCTCTTTTACCGTCGTGCCTTTCTTCATTTGAAATTAAGTGACTCTAATTACAAGCATTGTCCATCTGAAGAGGAGTGGGATAAAGTTGAGAAGACTAGCAAGTTGTTTAGTACATTCTATGATGCTACTTTAGTATTCTCTGGAGCTAAATATCCTACATCAAACATGTATTCTCGGTTAATAATTTCTCGGTTAATAATTTCAGCTTCTCGGGTATGCCTTCATCTAATGTCACTCTTAACTTTTGCTCATGTTTTTATATTTCTGTAAGTAACTATGAACTGAATTGTAATGCTTTCTTTTTAACTTCAGATGTGATATACTTTGCTAAAATTTAATGTGATATTCTTGTCTTTCATTGTTGAAATATAATTTATGGCCAAGTTTTCATGCAAGTTCACTCTAACCTTTTCAGTATACTTTGTGGTGGTTCCCTTTGCAGTTAATTCCTCATCACATTGTTTTTTGGGACAAAACAAGGAAATTCATCGGAGATTGCCAAGCAAAAGAGAAAACTGGAAAGGAGATGATCCTTTCTGATAATATTTAGATAAGGGAACGAGCTCCAATATACATAAGTAGGAGATGATCTGAAACTGCAGCACACTGATCATGCCTGCGTCTGCTGAAGCTCGAACAATGGTCTCCAAGAAGTTAATAACTTTATTTAGAGTGGGGCAACTAGTCCTCTTCATTCCCGACGATCTTCCAAATGCTTCATAATATGTCCCTTGCCACTCAAATGAGCAAAAGTGTCAAGTATTTTATATGTGCATGAAGGGTTCTAGCATGCTATAATGGGCAGCGGAAGCAAGGAATTTTAAAAATTTCTTGATAAAGTTCCTTAACATAAAATCCTTATAAGCCAAGATCACCTTAATGGAAGCAATCAAATAATATAATATAAATGCAGAAATAGAAGAATACCTCTAACGCTAATCCAATGTGTAGAATTTTCACTAGGTGCCCAAGTGTTCACCCTCCAACGTTGATCCACACGAAAACTTGATTTAAGTCTTAAGCTCCAAAGACTTTGATCCTTAATGCAGAATTCTTCTAAAGAACTCTAATGGCTTGCTTTCCTTTCTTTCTATTTTTCTTTAACCTTCTAAAATCTCTTCTAATCCTTTTGTCCTAAAGAAGACCACCTTGTCTTGGCTTAGGACACACTAGAAGCAATGCTCGAAAGAAAGAAACTAATGTAAGAAAGAAAGAAGAGAGGAGTGGGGTGGAGTTGGAATGATGAAACCCATGGAGTGCTAGCCTATTTATAATAGGTGTAGGGATGCATCTCCAAGGGATGCATCCCATCCACACATCCTCTCATGAAAGGGCATCATCTAAAGGGCCATATCAAATAAGAGGAGGTGCAGATCAAGTGAGGAGGTGTATCAAATGATATGTCCTTTCATGTGGTGCCATATTTTGACTAAGTCAACATCACATGCTAATCACATGTCCATCACGCCTCACCTCTTGATCTTTCATGATGATGATCCAAGGGCTCCAATGCAAGGCGCCATTCACTTGACCCATTATGTCTTCATCCAATGGTGGGATTAAGATCCAATGGTCAATTATGATAGTCATCCTCTAACCCAATCCAATTGGGTTAAACCAACTCTCCATTATGTCTTCATCCAACGGTAGATCAAGATCTAACGGTCTAGATTGAATGATTTATTAAATCTAATCCAATTAGACTCAAACCAAGCCAATTAGGTGCCAACTCTTGGCTAACCCATATTAGAACATGACCTAATCAAATTAGATCAATTAAGAATCGGATTCGAATCCAATTCGAATCAAGAGCTAAGGGTTTGCAACACCTGCTAGGATGTCTATCTTGCAAACATGATCTAATCTAATTAGACCCTTAATAAGTTTTCTTGTGTGTGACCCATTGGGTTCCATACTTAGCCAGCAATAGGTGTGAGTGCGAGTTGATCCAACTTGATTAGAACTATTCTAATCGATTTAAGTCCAAACTGCGCGAACCCGAACTTAACAATTAGAATCCTTTCTAATTGGTGATCGAATTAAACTCTTTAATTCGATCAAACCTATAAGACAAGATTGACGTCTAGCAACGTGTCATGTCTATCTGGAAAATATGAAATTTGGTAAAAATACTAAAAATACCCTTCAGTGGCAAGTTACCGTGCAATTCAATCCTTTAAACAAACTGCATCCCGAATATGTATATGAGTATGAATATATGTCAAACTCAATTTCATATTCATATATTTCTAAATCTTCTAATGATAATTCGAATAATGAAACATTAGAAATTATTTCTAATTTTCATTGTGCTTTGATCAAAGGCTTCCTGAATTATCATATGATTAGAATAAATAGGATGCGATCTTCTCTTACTAGAAGTGATTAATTCCTTGTTGACCTACTCATAACCTTCGTACACAATCCACCATATCCAGAAGATCTCGTACATAACTTATTGTCATAAATGAGTGGAAACCAAAATATGGATTTATGTGCACAAGATACTATGGTGATCTCAGGTCAAAGGATCAGTTGCACAACTTCCACTAAGAGAATCATCTTTTGACATGTAATTAAGACTTCATAAGATTTCTCTTTGTAGGTCAATTCAGTGAACTCATTTTTCTAATGAGTACCCACATCTTTGTATTAGTGTCTTCCACACAAGTGATTGTGAGATCAATCACCCTCTGCATCGAGCATACATAAGATATGCCAGTCTTTCCAATAAACATTGATCCCCGACTCTATGTACCAAATGACTGAGAATATTTAAGATTAGGATTTTAGGATTTTAGGTCTCACTAGTATGATCTCATCATAGCCTCAAAATCATTGCCTTAATCTAAGGAGTTCATCACAAATATAAGCAACAGCATATGATGAAACACAATACCTTTATTTATATTAAATGTCATATACATGATTTGGAAAATCAAAAGAAAATTCTTCACAATACATATTGTGATTGGCTTGTAGGGCATCTACTCTTTCAATCTCCCACTTGCACTAAAGCCAATCGCCCTTATATTTCATCCCCATACAATCGAGGTGGCGATCAAACTGCTGTTGTGGTAGAGCTTTAGTGAACGGGTCTGCTAAGTTGTTCTTTGTGTCTACTCGTTCAATGACTATGTCTTGTCTCTCGACGATCTCTCGAACGAGGTGGAAGCATCTTAGAATGTGCTTGGATTTGTGATGAGACCTTGGTTCCTTTGCTTAAGCCATAGCTCCAGTGTTGTCATAATAAACTAGAACTGGTCCAGCAATCTCAGGAACTACTTCCAACTCAGAGATGAACTTCTTCATCCAGACAGCTTCCTTAGCGGCCTCACTTACAGCGATGTATTCTGCCTCAGTAGTTGAGTCAGTTACAGTTTGCTGCTTGGAACTCTTCCAGCTCACTGCACCACCATTTAGGGTAAAGACATATCCTGAAGTGGACTTGCTATCATCTGGGTCTGATTGAAAACTAGAATCAGAAAATCCTTTTAGTTTCAACTCAGATCCTCCATAAACTAGAAAAATATCTTTAGTCCTTCTTAAGTACTTAAGAATATTTTTCACAGCTATCCAATGATTCTCTCTTGGATCAGCCTGGAATCTGCTTGTTATGCCTAAGGCATAAGCAACATCAGGCCTAGTACATAGCATAGCATACATAATTGATCCTACTGCCGAAGCATGGGGAATAGAATTCATTCTATTCCTCTCTTCAGATGTCTTAGGAGACATCTTCTTAGAGAGACGTATGCCATGACTCATAGGTAAGTAACCTCTTTTACTTCCTTCCATGCTGAATCTTTTCAGCACACGATCTATGTACTTAGACTGGGACAAGCCTAGCATCCTTTTAGATCTATCCCTATAGATCTTTATACCAAGTATATAGGATGCTTCTCCCAAGTCTTTCATGTAAAAGCTTTTTGATAGCCAAGTCTTGACCAATTGTAACATTGGAATATCATTTCCAATGATTAGTATGTCATCTACATACAATATTAAGAAGACAACGGCACTCCCACTAGTCTTCTTGTACACACATGGTTCATCCATATTTTTGATAAAATCAAACTCTTTGACTGTTGTATCAAAACGGATGTTCCAACTCCTCGATGCTTGCTTTAATCCATAAATGGATCTCTTAAGCTTGCATACTTGATTTGCTCTTCCACTTGAGACAAATCCTTCTGGCTGTGTCATGTAAACCTCTTCCTCAAGATAACCATTAAGGAAGGCGGTTTTGACATCCATCTGCCAAATTTCATAATCATAGTATGCAGCTATTGCAAGCAAAATCCGAATAGATTTAAGCATGGCAATTGGTGAAAAAGTTTCATCATAGTCAATTCATTGCTTTTGCCTGAAACCTTTTGCCACCAATCTAGCCTTGTAGGTTTCTACTTGGCCATCTGCTCCAATCTTCTTCTTATAGACCCATTTGCAACCTATAGGGTTTACATCTTTTGGTGCATCAACCAAAGGCCATACTTGGTTGGTATACATAGAGTCTATTTCGGACTTCATAGCTTCTAACCATTTGTTAGAGTCATTACTCATGATAGCTTCCGAATAAGTCAGAGGATCATCATTTTTAATGATGTGGGCTTCATCATTCTCAATGATAAACCCATACCTATTAGGTGCATTTCGCACTCTATCTGACCTTTGGAGAAGAGATGTGTGTTGTGGTTGTACTTCATCAATGGGTACATCTGGTTGAGGAATATCTTGTGTTTCCATTTGTAGGTCTTGAACTTCTTCAAGTTCAATTCTCCTATTCTTGCTTTTTTCTAAGATAAACTCTTGCTCTAAGAAAGTGGCATGTCTACCTACAAAGACCTTTTGTTCGGTAGGATGATAAAAGATGTATCCTATACTATCTTTAGGATAACCTATAAAAATACATTTATCTGATCTAGCACTTAGCTTATGTCCAAAATTTCTTTTGACATAAGCTTTGCAGCCCCATATCTTAAGATACTTAAGATTAGGCTTCTTTCCTCTCCATATCTCATATGGAGTACTAGATATAGATTTTGATGATACCCTATTTAATATAAGTGTAGCAGTTTCTAGGGCAAAACTCCAGAAGAAAATAGGAAGATCTGTAAAGCACATCATGGACCGTACCATATCTAATAGAGTACAATTCCTCCGTTCAGCTACACCATTTAATTGTGGTGAAAATGACTTTCTTTTCAAAAAACACTTCATTTTTGGGGGGGTGTCATGTCAAAACAAAATAGTGTATGTGGTAAAAAATAAGTAATCTATTCCCTTTTTCAAAAAAAAAAAGATCTTGGAGATTGTGTAATGCTTACTCTCAAACTATTCGTTTATACAGTAGTGATATTCTTTGTTTCTCTCTTCATCTTCGGATTTTTATCTAATGATCCAGGGCGTAATCCTGGACGTGAGGAATAAAAAAAATATATTTTTAGTTTTTCCCGCTTTTTCTAAATTTTTTTCTTATGATTTTATGTATTGTATACGGATGTGTCCATTCAGAGAGAATGCCCTTTTCTTTAAGATGATTTAAAAACTCATTAGAAAGGTATTCACCTCCTCGATCAGATCGAAGGATTTTAATACATTTTTCAGTTTGTTTTTCAACCATACTTTGATACTCTTTAAATTTATCAAAGACTTCGGATTTATGTTTCATAAGATACACATATTCGAACCTTGATAAATCATCAGTAAATGTGATGAAATAAAAGTATCCACCTCTAGCAGGAGTTGTCATAGGACCACATACATCTGTATGCATAAGTCCTAATAACTCTTTTGCCCTTTCTCCATGTCCAATGAATGGAGACTTAGTCATTTTACCCATAAGACAAGATTCACAAGTTCCTAATGATTCATAATCATAAGGATCAAAGAACTCTTCTTTGTACAACTTGTTGATTCTTGATTCGCTTATGTGACCAAGTCGGCAATGCCAAAGAAGGTTGTTATTTACTTCTTCTCTCTTTCTTTTATTGCTTTTATCAATATGAAAGACATTGTCATTAAGTAATAGAACAAAAAAACCATTTTCCATAATGCCATTGCAATAGACTTTATTAGAAAAAGAAATTGAGCAACCATTGCTCTTTATATTAATTTCATATCCTTTTTTTAACAACAAAGGAACGGAAATTCCATTTCTAATAATTTTGGGCATATAATAACAATCTTCTAATTCCAGGAGCTCTCTCGAAGGTAACTCCAAATGGTAGGTTCCAACAGCTTCAGCCTGGATGGACTCTCCTCCAGCGTCATACAGCTCGAAGTCACCTTTCTTCAAAATTCTAATTTTCTGTAGTCCATTCAAAGATTTGCAAATATGAGAACCACAGCCAGTATCCAATACCCATGAATTTGAATTTGAAGAACTTAATGATAAGTTGGCATGTAACATAAACATACGATGCAACTCTTGCATCGGTCTTCATACTTGCAAAAAAACTCTTGCAATTTTTCTTCCAGTGGCCTTCCTTGCCGCAGTGGAAACAGGTACTAGGTTTGGAGTTTTTCTTTCCTTTCTTCTTCTTGATCTTGCTACTATTAGGGTTCAACCTTTTCTTAAAACCCTTATTGCCTGATTTCTTCCTTGAGCCCCTATCAACAAGAAGGATCGGACCCTTTTCCTTTTTAATATGGGTTTCAGCTGTCTTTAACATATTTAACAGCTCAGGCAGTGGGACATTCAGCTTGTTCATGTGAAAATTCACAACAAACTGAGAGAATGATTCAGATAGTGATTGCAGGATCAAATCCTGACTGAGCTCACTATCCATAGCAAAACTTAATTGACTTAATCTGGTGATCAAGTCTATAACCATAAGACAATAGTTTTGCACGGACGTTCCTTCATTCATTCTAGCATGGAACAATTACTTAGATATCTCATATCTAGCAGTTCTACTCTGCTCTCCATACAACTCCTTTAAATTAAGAAGTATGGATTGAGTGTCCATGTTCTCATGTTGTCTCTGTAGCTCATTTCTCATGGAGGCAAGAATGATACACTTGACAGTTAAACTGTCATTCTTCCACATCTTATGTGTGGCTACCTCCTCTTCTATAGCATCATCCCCTAGATCTCCAAGATCAGGGGTTTCAAGAATATAGGAAATTTTCTTCTGAGTGAGTACAATCTTAAGATTCCTCAACCAGTCTACATAGTTTGGACCGGTTAACTTGTTGGCATCCAAGATGCCTCTTAGTGATAGTGAAAATGCCATTTAATTCAGAATTAATTCTACATAAGCAAAGAACAAAACTATCATAAACAAACTAATCATGATGACATATATATAATTAGACAAGGACTTTATCTAATTATTACTCCCAATATTTTATCGAATATCATAGCCCTCTCCTATGATAAACGAGAAAATCTAATTTTTCTTAGTAGGGTTGAGATCCTAATTCATCATAAAAGCCTTGTGGTTGCACAACAAACCTTTATGAGTTCAAAGGTAGGAAACTCTTTCCAATTGCATCTCATGTAATTCTCAACTTTATCCTATCCTCTTAAAACACTTATAGCCTTGTGGTTGCACAACAAAATATTATGTTTTAGTTAAGTCAAACCCTTCATTTCCATATAGTCATATTCAAATAATATTGCCCTTGTGGTTGCACAACAAAGCAACATATTAAAATATGCCATAAGCATCTCTATGCACCAAGACAGTATAACATCAGTCCTCATTGCAAGTCTTGTGGTTGCACAACAAACTAGCATTGATCTTGACATAATAATGTCGAGGCATGAAGAAAGGATATCAGTAGTGTTTTATCAACATTAAGCTTATCCATAATAGGAAATTAAATAATTGGCCAGATAAGCAGGTGGGAGGCTCCCCTTACTCAGAAAGTAAGGTCCTAATTAAGTAACCACCTTTAGTACTTTCCTTAGACACCAATTAGATTAATTGTTCTAGAATGGGTCGCTCAAAGTTTTTCAACACTATGACTTAATATAATGTTATTGAGGGCTTACTGGTCTCATATACATTCTATAATTATAACATATTGAACATATGTCTTTGTATATGCTATAACAAATTATATATTTATCTCATAGCATATATAAATCATAACCAACTATCATGCATCATAGCTATCTCATAGCATGTATACATTATTACCAATTAACTAAATCAATTAACATATCTTCATATAAAAATTCATATCATGAAATTTGTAACATAATACTATCTCATAGCATATATACATCATGGCTATCTCATAGCATGTACAAATTATTACCAATTGATTGGATCAATTAATATGCTTCTGTTGGGAACCCGCCCATGCCGCTGATATTTCAAAAAAATTCAGATGGCAGCGGAATCGGCATAAGCGGGATCGACGTTCATCGCATGAATGTTGTTTCATGAACCGTTCGTAGTTAGATAAGAATTAAAACTTTTTAAACCTTTAGGAAGATCAGATCTTTACCTTGTGCGGGTAGATGATCACCGCAAACTGAAGTTCGTGGTCTAGGATGAAGGTTCGCTTGAAGCCGTTCAAGTGTCCGGCCTCTACGGGTATCCACACGAAGCAGTGATCCGATCAAAGCTCTCTTGTCTTCCCGGGGTGCTAGCTCCCTTGCAAAGACTTCTTTTGATGGCTGATTTCCTCTCTTTCAATCAACCCTTGATTGTGCTTGAGAGGAGGAAGAAGAAGGATGAAGAAGAGGAAGAAGAAGAATCCCCACGCAGCCTTCTTTCTTTTCCCTGCGTTGGAAGGAAGAAGGGAGGAAGAGGATGCCGCCAACACCTTTGGCTTTTATCTTCCTTGCTTGCGGCTGAACCAAGAGGAGAGGAGAGGGAGGCGTACGGCAAGGAGGAAGAGGACTTCTTCTATGCCCTAGGTGCCGCCCACAAGTCCCCTTTTATAGACATGTGGAGCTCCTAACATTTAGGAGCTCTTGATGTCTTTCCTAAGAGGGGGCGTCGTCTCTTCTCCCTTCTCCACGTGGAAAGGGGAGGGGCTTATCCCCTTCCTCATGGTAAACCCTAATCCATATTAGGTAGGGATTGGAATGTCCTAATGTGGTCAAGCCCTAATCCAATTAGGCTTAGCCCAAGGGTGAACCAATTTGGATCCAATCTAGGTAAGTCCTAATCCAATTAGAACTTAAATCAATTTTGACTCAATTGAACTCTTCAATCCTAATCCAATTAGGAGTCTTATTGATTCATTAGATTAATAATTAATTGTGACTTAAGAAACCCTAATCCAAATTAGGACATATTTAATTTTAGTCCTAATCCAATTAGGACTCTATTTGAATCCGAAGTCCTAATCCGATTAGGACTCTAGGAATCCTACTCCAAGTAGGAATCCAATTTTGATTCAAAACTCCTAATCTCATTAGGATTGCAGGAATCCTATTTCAAGTAGGAATCCCAGTCCTACTCCAACTAGAATTTCCAGTCCTAATCCAATTAGGACTCTAGGAATCCTACTCGAAGTAGGACTCTTGTTTCAAGTCCAATTAATTAATTCCCTTTGTTCCTTCTTCAACTGAATATCAATCGAATTGATTACTTGTGATTCATAATCACTTTTCAACCATCGGATCGGTCAATACTTCTAGTGTGTGTGACCCCATAGGTTCTACTCTGACTGGTAGTGAGATATATTGTGATCTCTATCACTATATCATTGAAAACTCCTTTCAATGGGTTGGAACGATTCCAGCTCAACTAATTAGGGTTTATCGATCATCGAGATAATCCCTGTGAGTTCCACCATCCACCAGTGACACCTAGCAGCATGTAGTGGCTACCCAGTAGAATAGAAAGATGAACCTCTAGGTGCAGTTACCATGTGATACAGTCCTACTATCGTGGATCCCTACAGGACGGAGGTCATGGACAACATGTCAAACCCCATCGTCTGTCATATGTCAAGATTTATTCGACTCGAGTTTGATAGTGGAAAACTCTTTCTCCACTTTATATTACTGCCCTGGCCAAGGTCTTAGAACTCAGTCTAACAAATCACATAGAATCACTCCTCTTCTATCAAGGTCGATAGATTCCTTGTAGGTGCATACCCTACTCCTACAGTGAACCTACTGCAGCCAATCTACACTGCATGGACCCATATGGCTAGAGACCATGTATGTGTGCAGTCAAACTACAATAACCTCACTGTGAGTAGCCGAAGCACCGCAGGTCAAAGGACCAGTCACACTACTGCAACATCAAGCAAGTCACTGACGAGTGGATAGACATCCAAGTGACTTCTTGTCTTGGTCACGCTCAGTGCCCTTGTTCTCTAACAAGCACCTGCACTATCACTTCAGTGTCCCTACACTGTGGACTCAAGTCTCATCCATCTAGAAGAAAAGTGATCTGTGCACTGATCGGATCGATCACCGTCCTCGTGATGATCCATTGATCAGGAGCATTTAGAAATTAATCACCAATGATACATGGCTCAAATTCTCAACTCTTGAGAATATGTATCATCATCTTATTAATTTCTTGGACGATTCATAGACACATAAATAATATGAATGAAAAGATGCCTTTTATTTATTCAATAATAAATAGTCAAGTACAACATTATGTCTCTAGAATTAACAATGTGTCAGCCAGATTGGCTTCTAGGGCATACATCTAACAATCTCCCACTTGCACTAAAGCCAATCAGCCATAAACCTAAGCCCCATCTTCTCAGGATGCGCTTTATTTTTCTGCCGACTTAGCTGCTTAGTGAATGGGTCCGCCACATTTTCTGTGGAGTCTACTCTCTGATTCTCTACTTATTTTCTTTTGAGGTAGTCGCTTATTAGGTTAAACTGCCGCTCTATGTGCTTCGATTTCTGGTGAGACCTTTGGCTCCTTAGCTAGTGCTATGGTGCCTTTGTTATCGCAGTAGAGTGTTATGACATCTGATGACATTACACCTAACTCTGCAATAAACCTTTTAAACCAAAAGATTTCCACTGCACCCTTAGAGACAGCTTAACATTCAGCTTCTAAGGTAGAATCTATAATGATCGGTTGTTTGAAACTCTTCCAATTTACTGAACCACCATTGCACATATTCTGATGTAGACTTTCTATCATCAATATGTGTGCATCCTTCTACCTTCAACTCTGATCTTCTCCCAAAGACCAAGAACAAGTCTTTAGTTCTTCTCAAGTACTTAAGACTGTTCTTCACAGCTATCCAGTGCTTTTTGCCTGGATCTGATTGACATATGCTCGTGACATTCACAGCATGTACTATATCAAGTCATGTACATAGCATGGCATACATGAGGCTCCCTATTGCTGATGCATAGGGGATCTTGCTCATGCGTTGAATCTCTTCAGATGTGTTGGGTCACATCTTTTTGGAGAGATTAATTCTATGCCTTAGGGGTAAGAGATCCCTTTTAGAGTTTTCCATGCTGAACCTTTTCAGCACTTCCTCTATGTACATCTTCTGTGATAGGCCAAGCATCTTTTTAGATCTATCTCTATAGACCTTTATTCCCAAAATATAGGATGCTTCCCCAAGGTCTTTCATGGAGAACCTTTTTGACAACTTGACCTTGACCGAGGTTAGCATGGGAATATCATTCCCTATCAGGAGGATATTGTCCACGTACAGTACGAGAAATACAACAGCACTCCCACTAACCCTTTTGTAAACACACGGTTTCTCTTCGTTTTTGATGAAATCAAACATTTTGATTGTGTCATTGAAACGAGTGTTCCAACTCCGAGATGCTTGCTTTAGTCCATAGATGGACCTTTGCAGCTTGCAGACCTTGTGATCGCCATCACTGGAAGTGAAACCCAAAGGCTGTTCCATATAGATGTCTTCATCAAGATATCCATTCAGGAAAACTGTTTTTCACATCCATCTGCCAGATTTCATAATCATGAAATGCTGCAATGGCAAGCAATGTTCGGATGGATTACAGCATGGCTACGGGTGAAAAGGTCTCCTGATAGTCAATGCCCTCGCGCTGACTATACCCTTTCGCCACAAGCTTTGCCTTATAGGTCTCTACCTCTCCATCCGAACCTATCTTCCTTTTGTAGATCCATTTGCATCCAATAAGTACAATACCTTCTGGTGGATCTACTAAGATCCAGACTTGGTTGGAATGCATGGAGTCTAACTCTGACTTCATAGCTTCCAACCATTTCTCGGAATCGATATCAGATATCGCCTCGTCGTAGGTTTTGGGATCCTGCGTGTGATCCCTATCTCCCACTAGGAACATTTTCTCGGTATCCTCTTCTAGTATACCTAAGTATCTATCGGGAGGATGGGAGACCCTACTTGATCTGCGAGGTGGTTAAGGGACATCGTGTACTGGCTCTGTATTAATGGGTTCGATAGGATCCATGACTCGTTGCTTTTCAGAGACTTCCTCTTCAAGCTCAATTTTCCTCCCACTGCCTCTATCAAGGATAAACTATTTTCATGAAGATAGCATGGCGTCTCACAAACACTTTGTGATCCTTTGGGATGAAAAAATCGTATCCTAATAACTCTTTCAGGATATTCAATAAAACGAGCATTAATTGTCCTATCCTCTAACTTGTCCGCCTATTGTCGCTTGACGTGGGCCGGACATTCCCAAATCTTGAGATGACCAAGACTTGGCTTCTTACCATGTCATATCTCATATGGTGTGGTAGGAACGAACTTTAAAGGAAATTCTATTCAATAAGTAAACAGCTAAAAATAAGGCATCTATCTAAAGAAACAAGGGTAAATCAGTGAAGCTCATCATGGATCGGACCATATCCAATAGAGTCGAATTCCTCCTCTCCGACACTCCGTTGAACTGAGGTGTACCAAGAGGAGTCCATTATAAAACTATACCATTCTCCTTGAGATAATCACGAAACTCTCCACTAAGGTATTTACCTCTTCGATCTGATCGGAGAACCTTAGTGAGTTTTTCTATATGTTTTTCTACTTCATATTTAAACTCTTTGAACCTTTCAAAAGTTTCATATTTGTGTCTCATACACATATCCATACCGTGAGTAATCATCGGTAGAATGAAGTAAAAATTACAATCCCTAGCCTGCACATCGAATGGGCCACACACATCAGTGTGTACTAGGGTAAATATTTCAGTGGACCTCCCTGTGTCCTACAAAGGATAATTTGGCCATCTTTTTTTGAAGACAGAATTCACAAATCAAATATGACTCGGAAGTCAATGAGCCCAAAAGCTCATATTTCTCCAATTTGTTTATTCTATCTTCTCCTATATGGCCAAACCTGAGGTGCCATAAATACTTTAGATTTATCTCATTTTTGGATCTATTAGATCCTATGGTATTCACTGTTTGCTCAGATATATTCACAGATACATCCATATGTATGTGATAGAGACTGTCAATCATAAAATCATTTTGAATCAATTTAATTTTCAAATAAATAAAAATCTTTCTGTGCTAAATAAAATACAGAAATTAAATTTCTGCTAGCAATAGGTAACAGTCCCTAAGTATCCTGAGCATATCTGACAAACCTTCTGAAGGTCTGTCACCCTTCATGTTCTTTATGCTTCCCATGTATGTAGGACAGTTTCTCTTCCAATGGCCGTCCATTATGCAATGGAAATACTTTTCCTTGCAATTGGCCTTTTTCTTGGAACTTCCTAACTTGGTGTTTTCTTAGTCTTCTGCTTCTTCGCAGGCTTCTTCTTCTTCCAAATAGACTCTCTCTTGAAAGTAGAAACCAACTTGACAGCGAAAATGATGCCCCTTGAACTTCTTCAAGGTCCCTAAGTTAGTTACCAATTTATTCAACAATTCTATTTTGGTGCATACAATCTTGTTCATATGGTAATTTACTATAAACTGTTCATATGAAACTAGAAGGGATTGTGGGATCAAATCCGTTTGCAATTCCTTGTGCATGGTCATGCCAAGCTTCTCAAGCTTCTCTAAGTCCTTTATCATGGTCAAACCATGATCATGGACAGACTGCCCATTATGCATCTTGGCTTTGAAGAGCCTCTTGGACACTTCAAACTGATCTGCGTGACTCTGATCACCATACAACTCTTGCAGGTGATTTAATATGTCCCTAGCAGTCTTCATGTTCTCATGCTGGCATTGTAATGCATTGGACATGGATGCCATTGTGCAGCACCTAACTCTATTGTCATTGTTCGTCCACTTAACAAGCGTCTTACGCTGATCAGTGATCGGACGGATTGGTAACATGGGGATTCCATGGTCTAGCATATACCCGAATTTTTCACAATTCAAAACTATTTT
Organism: Phoenix dactylifera; assembly: GCF_051530095.1. Classification (NCBI taxonomy): domain Eukaryota; kingdom Viridiplantae; phylum Streptophyta; class Magnoliopsida; order Arecales; family Arecaceae; genus Phoenix; species Phoenix dactylifera. The sequence goes on from NC_143193.1 coordinate 40,322,346, forward strand.
TGAAATTTACTGAGCCAATCTTTATAATTGGGTTTGGTCAAACGGTTGTTCTATAGGATATCAGTTAAGAGTCTAGAAGCTGACTTTATAATCCTCAGAGAGTAAAGATTCTAGTTAGACTTTTGTACTTGATCCTAATCTGTTCTAAGGTCTTTTAGAACAAATGTAACTCCCACTATTTTCTCGAATCCCTCACACTCCCCTGGTAGGGAAACGAAAATCCCACACGACTAGGGTTTCTAGTGGGTACTGCGGTCCCACCAATTTACATGCCACCTCACCTAACAGTTATTGGTGACACATAGATTGATGAATGTACAACTCTTGTACAATGCTTCTCAAGCATGTTGGAGTGTAACTTGGTCTCTAAGCCATGAAAACCTCACCTAACAGTTATTGGTCCCATTTCTTAGTTAAGTCAGACCCACCGTATAACCGTAGGAATAAAGTCGTCATTGGGTCCTCACCTAATAGTTATTGGTGCCCAACCCCACCTTTACCCTACAACATCTCATGTCTATAGAGAAGTCCAGCCCCCCGATGCAACTTGACCACTATGTCCAGCCGAGACAAATCAACATCAGAAAGGCCTTAGCAGCTCTACTACAGTGGAAGACCTATTGACTTAATATTGGTTAATCAGGTCTTAGTGTTTGCAACTTGAGCTCTTCATAAGAGGTAATCGAACAATTGGCCAGGTAAGCAGGTGGGAGGCTCCCCTTACTCAGAGAGTAAGGTCCTAATTAAGTAACCACCTTTCATGCTTTCCTAGACACCAATTAGATCAATTAATCTAATATGACTTGCTCATGTCGGTTCACTCTCGACTTGATTGAGGAGGTTTTGATTTAGGTCTCAATTGGGTTTGCTACATCACATGTAAACCTATCTACCCGACTCACATTCACATCACATGTAAACGGCACATTGAAGACAGTTATAATCGCAGCGTCAAAATAAAGATAAACTTTAAATAGGTGATGATCATGGATTCTAGTTAGGTCGTATTACAAGCACATGCACGTCAATCGATCAACTGGTCTTCAACTCTTGAATTGGTTCCAAACCTCCTTGATTCGATCCTTGATCAACTCTTGATCCAATCGCCATCAACCGCTTAGATCACCTGTTCATCTCATGCCTTGTCTTCAACTTGATCGTTGACATACATCACATCACAGAAATACAACCAGATGTAAAATAAAAATAAAAATAAATTACATCTCCTTTTTAGGAGGCACGCAGGCCTCTCAAAATATCAAATAAGATGCATGCAAGCATCTGAAAAATTACATGACATTGCAGATCACATCGCAGGTCATTACATTTGATACCAAAAGGGTTTGAATCCTATGATCATCACCATATGCAACAATTATAATTTTCAGATCTGAAAACTAACTGATTATATCATGACATAGGATATCAGTAGTGTTTTATCAACATTAAGCTTATCCATAATAGGAAATTAAATAATTGGCCAGATAAGCAGGTGGGAGGCTCCCCTTACTCAGAAAGTAAGGTCCTAATTAAGTAACCACCTTTAGTACTTTCCTTAGACACCAATTAGATTAATTGTTCTAGAATGGGTCGCTCAAAGTTTTTCAACACTATGACTTAATATAATGTTATTGAGGGCTTACTGGTCTCATATACATTCTATAATTATAACATATTGAACATATGTCTTTGTATATGCTATAACAAATTATATATTTATCTCATAGCATATATAAATCATAACCAACTATCATGCATCATAGCTATCTCATAGCATGTATACATTATTACCAATTAACTAAATCAATTAACATATCTTCATATAAAAATTCATATCATGAAATTTGTAACATAATACTATCTCATAGCATATATACATCATGGCTATCTCATAGCATGTACAAATTATTACCAATTGATTGGATCAATTAATATGCTTCTGTTGGGAACCCGCCCATGCCGCTGATATTTCAAAAAAATTCAGATGGCAGCGGAATCGGCATAAGCGGGATCGACGTTCATCGCATGAATGTTGTTTCATGAACCGTTCGTAGTTAGATAAGAATTAAAACTTTTTAAACCTTTAGGAAGATCAGATCTTTACCTTGTGCGGGTAGATGATCACCGCAAACTGAAGTTCGTGGTCTAGGATGAAGGTTCGCTTGAAGCCGTTCAAGTGTCCGGCCTCTACGGGTATCCACACGAAGCAGTGATCCGATCAAAGCTCTCTTGTCTTCCCGGGGTGCTAGCTCCCTTGCAAAGACTTCTTTTGATGGCTGATTTCCTCTCTTTCAATCAACCCTTGATTGTGCTTGAGAGGAGGAAGAAGAAGGATGAAGAAGAGGAAGAAGAAGAATCCCCACGCAGCCTTCTTTCTTTTCCCTGCGTTGGAAGGAAGAAGGGAGGAAGAGGATGCCGCCAACACCTTTGGCTTTTATCTTCCTTGCTTGCGGCTGAACCAAGAGGAGAGGAGAGGGAGGCGTACGGCAAGGAGGAAGAGGACTTCTTCTATGCCCTAGGTGCCGCCCACAAGTCCCCTTTTATAGACATGTGGAGCTCCTAACATTTAGGAGCTCTTGATGTCTTTCCTAAGAGGGGGCGCCGTCTCTTCTCCCTTCTCCACGTGGAAAGGGGAGGGGCTTATCCCCTTCCTCATGGTAAACCCTAATCCATATTAGGTAGGGATTGGAATGCCCTAATGTGGTCAAGCCCTAATCCAATTAGGCTTAGCCCAAGGGTGAACCAATTTGGATCCAATCTAGGTAAGTCCTAATCCAATTAGAACTTAAATCAATTTTGACTCAATTGAACTCTTCAATCCTAATCCAATTAGGAGTCTTATTGATTCATTAGATTAATAATTAATTGTGACTTAAGAAACCCTAATCCAAATTAGGACATATTTAATTTTAGTCCTAATCCAATTAGGACTCTATTTGAATCCGAAGTCCTAATCCGATTAGGACTCTAGGAATCCTACTCCAAGTAGGAATCCAATTTTGATTCAAAACTCCTAATCTCATTAGGATTGCAGGAATCCTATTCCAAGTAGGAATCCCAGTCCTACTCCAACTAGGATTCCCAGTCCTAATCCAATTAGGACTCTAGGAATCCTACTCGAAGTAGGACTCTTGTTTCAAGTCCAATTAATTAATTCCCTTTGTTCCTTCTTCAACTGAATATCAATCGAATTGATTACTTGTGATTCATAATCACTTTTCAACCATCGGATCGGTCAATACTTCTAGTGTGTGTGACCCCATAGGTTCTACTCTGACTGGTAGTGAGATATATTGTGATCTCTATCACTATATAATTGAAAACTTATTTCAATGGGTTGGAACGATTCCAACTCAACTCATTAGGGTTTATCGATCATCGAGATAATCCCTGTGAGTCCCACCATCCACCAGTGACACCTAGCAGCATGTAATGGCTACCCAGTAGAATAGAAAGATGAACCTCTAGGTGCAGTTACCATGTGATACAGTCCTACTATCGTGGATCCCTACAGGACGGAGGTCATGGACAACTCGTCAAACCCCATCGTCTGTCATATGTCAAGATTTATTCGACTCGAGTTTGATAGTGGAAAACTCTTTCTCCACTTTATATTACTGCCCTGGCCAAGGTCTTAGAACTCAGTCTAACAAATCACATAGGATCACTCCTCTTCTATCAAGGTCGATAGATTCCTTGTAGGTGCATACCCTACTCCTACAGTGAACCTACTGCAGCCAATCTACACTGCATGGACCCATATGGCTAGAGACCATGTATGTGTGCAGTCAAACTACAATAACCTCACTGTGAGTAGCCGAAGCACCGCAGGTCAAAGGACCAGTCACACTACTGCAACATCAAGCAAGTCACTGACGAGTGGATAGACATCCAAGTGACTTCTTGTCTTAGTCACGCTCAGTACCCTTGTTCTCTAACAAGCACCTACACTATCACTTCAGTGTCCCTATACTGTGGACTCAAGTCTCGTCCATCTAGAAGAAAAGTGATCTGTGCACTGATCGGATCGATCACCGTCCTCGTGATGATCCATTGATCAGGAGCATTTAGAAATTAATCACCAATGATACATAGCTCAAATTCTCAACTCTTGAGAATGTGTATCATCATCTTATTAATTTCTTGGACGATTCATAGACACATAAATAATATGAATGAAAAGATGCCTTTTATTTATTCAATAATAAATAGTCAAGTACAAAATTATGTCCCTAGAATTAACAATGTGTCAGCCAGATTGGCTTCTAGGGCATACATCTAACAGCTTCAACATATCTTCTTATAAAAAATTCATATCATGATATTTTATTATATATCATATCATATATGAATCATATAATTCAGCATTCCTCTAAACATATGACATTACTATCTCATAGTAATTTAACAATCATACATCATGCATAATCATTTGATTGAACCAATTAAGGGTGGCTCTGATACCACTGAAGGGTTCTAGCATGCTATAATGGGCAGTGGAAGCTAGAAATTTTAAAAATTTCTTGATAAAGTTCCTTAACATAAAACCCTTATAAGCCAAGATCACCTTAATGAAAGCAATCAAATAATATAATATAAATGCAGAAATAAAAGAATACCTCTAATGCTAATCCAATATGTAGAATTTCCACTAGGTGCCCAAGTGTATTGAAAGAGTAGATGCCCTACAAGCCAATCGCAATATGTATTGTGAAGGATTTTCTTTTGATTTTTCAAATCATGTACATGACATTTAATATAAATAAGGCATTATGTTTCATCATATGCTGTTGCTTATATTTGTGATGAACCCCTTAGATTAAGGCAATAATTTTGAGGCTATGATGAGATCATACTAGTGAGACCTAAAATCCTAAAATCCTAATCTTAAATATTTTCAGTCATTGGTACATAGAGTCGGGGATCAATGTTTATTGGAAAGACTGGCACATCTTATGTATGCTCGATGCAGAGGGTGTTTGATCTCACAATCACTTGTGTGAAAGACACTAATACAAAGATGTGGGTGCTCATTAGAGAAATGAGTTCACTGAATTGACTTACAAAGAGAAATTTTATGAAGTCTTACTTACATGTCAAAAGATGATTCTCTTAGTGGGAGTTGTGCAACTGATCCTTTGACCTGAGATCACTATAGTATCTTGTGCACATAAATCCATATTTTGGTTTCCACTCATTCATGACAATAAGTTATGTACGAGGTCTTCTGGATATGGTGGATTATGTACGAAGGTTATGAGTAGGTCAACAAAGAATTAACCACTTCTAGTAAGAGAAGATCGCATCCTATTTATTCTAATCATATGATAATTCAGGAAGCCTTTGATCAAAGCACAATGAAAATTAGAAAGAGTTTCTAATGTTTCATTATTCGAATTATCATTAGAAGATTGAGAAATATATGAATATGAAATTGAGTTTGACATATAATCATACTCATATACATATTCGGGATGCAGTTTGTTTAAAGGATTGAATTGCACGGTAACTTGCCACTGAAGGGTATTTTTGGTATTTCTACCAAATTTCATATTTTTCGGATAGACATGACACGTTGCTAGACATCAATCTTGTCTTATAGATTTGATCGAATTAAAGAGTTTAATTCGATCACCAATGAGAAAGGATTCTAATTGTTAATTTCGGGTTCGCGCAGTTTGGACTTAAATCGATTATAAGAGTTCTAATCAAGTTGGGTCAACTCGCACTCACACCTATTTCTGGCTAAATATGGAACCCAATGGGTCACACACAAGAAAACTTATTAAGGGTCTAATTGGATTGATCATGTTTGCAAGATAGACATCCTAGCAGGTGTTGCAAACCCTTAGCTCTTGATTCGAATTGGATTCGAATCCGATTCTTAATTGATCTAATTTGATTACATCATGTTCTAATATGGTTTAGCCAAGAGTTGGCACCTAATTGGCTTGGTTTGAGTCTAATTGGGGCAATGCAAATGCAAAGGGTCAAATATAACTGAAAAAATTGGGGACATAGTTAACTTATTAGCCTCATCTTGAGCTTGTAATCATGGTTTTTGAATGATAATCTTTTCTGGCTTAATATGAGATCTGAAAAAAAATTTAATTATAGCACAAGTGTTGTATCCATATTGGAAAATGCTGCCATGATTGATGTTTTGAGGGACTGCTTGGCACTAAAATGGTTTTACTCTGACCTGAATAAGTTTTGTGAAAATGCCTGATCCTTGAAGCCTATACTGGAAAAACCGTAACGTTATGAGATATGTATACTTTGTTTTTGATAAACCTGTTTCACAGCCAGATTTTATGGTGGTTTAAATAAAACTTAGTGATCGCCGAGCAACCCTTTTTTCAACTGATTTCCTTAATTACTGATAGCTTTAGGCAACCAGTTCTAATTATGGTCATAGTTTTGCCTGAGGTGTTTCTGACTTGCTACGAGTGTAGTGATTGTTCAAGGGGAGGACATGGCATTTCATATTTAGAAAAATTTGGATTAAATAAGTTAAACAGGTTGGGTTGGGCAGATTAAACAGGTTGGGTTGGGCAGGTTAAACAGTTCGGGTTAGGATGGATTGGGCTAAATAGGTTAAACAGATCGGGTCGGATTGGGCAAATAGGTTAAATAGGTCGGATCAGGATGAGTTGGGCTAAACAGGTTAAATAGGCCGGGTTGGATTGGGCAAATAGGTTACCCGTTTATTAAACATATTAAATAGGTCCGGTTGGGTTACCTATTTATTAAATATGATATGTTCAGATTGTAATTCCTGACCTGTTTAATAAATAGGTTGGATTCAGGTTTATGATTTTCTGATCCGACCTGCATCTGATCCGACCCGTTTATGTTCGACCCGACCTGATTGCTACCCCTAAGACCGTCGAGGAGCACACCCATCTGGCCGAGGCAGGAGTGGAGGTTGCCAAGGAGCGAGCTCAGGAAGTCGAATTGAAGGCGAAGGCGACCAAGGAGTGGGTCCATCAGGCCAAACTATGGTCGAAGGCAACCGAAGAAAGTTGAGTTAGCAAAATCCCAAACTTCGGTCATGCAGAACCAAGCTATGATCATGGAGAGGCAACTGCCTACGGCCAGAGAGGTCTACCATGCTGCCAATTAGAAGGTCGTGGAGTTTTTTGAGAAGCTAATCTAGACCGAGCAAAAGGCTATCGAGGCTAGGGAGGAGGCCATTCATGCCGAGGCGAGGGCCGCAAAGGCGGTCCAGGAGTACCACGCCTTGGAGGAGTTCTGAGAGACCTTGGAGAACACAGCCGACACATTCGGAAAGGCTTTGAAACATGCTAAGCTCAAGCTCAATGGCTCTTCTCGAAGATGGATTTCTCTAGCCTCGATGACGATAACAACGACAACGGCGATGGTAGAGGCATGCCGGTGGTGGAGCTGACGACCTCAACATCAGCGGAGGCAGCAAGGTTGCCGATAGTGGCAGCAACGACAAAGGCTCCGAGGAGGTCGTAGGAGTTAATCTTGAGGGATGCCCTTCTTGTCTTGGATCTTTGCCGTGAGGTAAGCCTTAGCTCACTAGTTGATATGTGCTGACCCAAAGATTGTTTTGATGATTATAAAACCTTGAAGTATAATTACTAATGTTTGTGTTGCAAGAAGATAGATAATTTGTTTTGCAAGGAACATAGCAAGTTGAAAAAATACAAGAAGGCCTCAAAAGCTCTCAAGAAAAGTTGGAAGAAAGCCACACTTCATTGGCCCAAGGTTCAAGTTCAAAGAATTCAAGTTGGAGGAGCAAACTCCAAGAAAAATTTCAAGGAACAGTGCTCGAGTCGACTCCTACTGTTCACGAGCCGACTCTGACTGAGAACAGACAGAAAGACAGAACGATGGATTTTAGATCCTGTTAGCGAGTCGACTCCAAAAGGTTGCGAGTCGACTCCAATGCTTGGCGAGTCGACTCCAGATGGTCCCGAGTCGACTCCAAAGAGAAGCAGACAAAAAGGTAGAGAATCAGTTTCAGAGACCCTATGAACGAGTCGACTCCAAGTGTTACAGAGTCGACCCCCAAGTTAACCGAGTCGACTCCATCAAGGCCCGAGTCGACTCCGAGGCAGATCAGTTCAAAAGACAGAGAATCAGTTTTTCGGTCTCTGAGAGCGAGACGTCTCCCAAAGATCTCGAGTCGCCTCTCAAGTCATCCAAGTCGACTCCAAGTAAACCTGAGTCGACTCGAGGAAGAAAATCAGAAAATGGATTCTCTGGATTTCTGAAAACGAGCCGACCCCTAAGTGCCCGAGTCATCTCCAGATATTGGCGAGTCAACTCCAGTTTGGTCTGAGTCGACCCCAGGACAAGACATGCACTTTAATTCAAATCTGGAACAGCGGGCGAATCATCTCCAGTAAAGCGCGAGTCGACTCCAGTAACAGCCGAGTCGACTCCAGATCGCACGAGTCGACTCCAATCCTAACAGATACATTGTCAGAATATGCAGACGGGTCATAACGGCTCTATTCTTGTCTCTGATAGTCAACTTTAAAGACCACGCAATAGCACGTATCTGGTAGGATAGTGATTACGGGTATCGATCCACAGAGATTGGGGTACAGTTGTTTTCTTTAAAAAAATAAAAATATTTAAAAGGAAGAGTTTGTGAAGAAAATTAAACTAAGGAATTTAATTAAAAATGCAATTAAAATGTTATCAGTTTGAGGGAAACCTAGTGCAAGGAATTCACCACTAACATCGGAACAAGGGTTATTTGTATTTTAATTTATTCTTGGATTAATATGCAAATTGGTTACAAGCCTAATAAGCATTTAAATAGAAATTCACAAAAGTAATTTGGGAATAATCCATCTTCAGTTGGCATGAAATGTCTACCCTAAACTAATGTGGCAGGACATTACATCTTCCCTAAGCATAGATTATCTTATAGTTACTTAGTGATAATGAAGAACAGTTGTATAAACGTCATACTTAAAATCACAGAAATTAAATATGAGATGAAATAAAATATTCATTAAGAACAAAATAAAGTTTATACAATTTCAAGAATAAAAATAAAAAAATAAAACCCTTGGCCCTTTGTTAGGGCTGCATCCAGCCCTAGTAAAGGAATCAGCCCTGCATGGTATGGGAGGTGGTAGCGGCGACGCTAAAGGCTTCCATCTCTTCTTTCCTTCCTTCACTGATTCTTTCCTCCCTTATGTTGGAACTCCCTGATGAACAAGCCACAGACTTCTTCGGATCAGAAAAGAGCTGCCCCTTCCAGGAGAATAACTCTTCCTTTTTATAGCCCCCTGGCTCCTGTTATCATCCTCCGGATATAACCTTCCGAGTGAGAAGATAAAGACAGAGGAGCGGCTTCTGTTCCGCAGACGTGGGTGAATCTCTTGAGAAGATCTAATCCGGATTTTGGGAAGTCGGTGAGCTGGGAGCTGATCACGTTTGGCTTGATCCTTGGAAGCTTATCCACGGATGCTGAGAAGTTGATCGCGAATGAGAGGAATCCGGACAAGAAGAAGGCTGGATTCGGCTGAGAGTGGTTCCGAAACAGAGGAATCCATGAAGCTCGGTGATATCTTGGGAGGATACTTGATTTATTCTGTGGCTGAAGCAGGGGAAGCTGTTTCTACCTGCGGTGGTATGCTGCGAACGGGCTTCTTCAACGTGGATGAGATTCTGCCAATCCAGAAAACTTTAGGTTAGATCTGCGGTTGAGCAGCTGAGAATGGCTGGGAACAGAGGATTATGCAAGATGCGGGCGTGTGAGAGGATCTCAGAGGCTGGGATCTATCCGAAGAGATGCTGGATTGGTTCGGGAGGTAGGATGATATGGAATACGATCTGGTGATGCGGAACAGGGGAACTGGGACGCAATCCATGAAGATGGAAGCCGAGATTTGCTGGGAGGAGTGGTTGTTGGCTCACGGAAGAAGGGGAAGATGGTTCTGAAGGTTAGATAGGATTTATCTTGGGCGGATAAGCTCGGGAAAGATAGGAACAGGGGATTCTTTCGTGGTCAATGGAATTAATCCGTATGGGAGGGAATTTGGATTCGGTTGACAGTTGAGATGAAGCTTGCTTGGAACTCATTCGTGGATGATGACAGGAAGGCTGGGAGCTAGCGGAATCTAGATGGGATAAGGATTGGTCGGTTTGGGAGGAAGGATTGCTGGGATTTGTGTTCATCCTGTGGGCGAAATCTAACGGAGCAGGAGATGAGAGTTGGTTCCGAAGTAGGAGATAAGCTTGTAATCCGAGATGCAGGGGATTTGATGCGGTCGTGGGATGAAGATAGATCACAAACGCAATCCGGAGAGAGAATCAACGTGGAGGAGATGAGCTGGACTCTGCTCTGTTCCGAAGGCTGTGGACTTTGGAACACGGGAGCTGGGAAGGATGTGAAGGAAAGCTTTGGGAGTTATCCGTGGGTGGTTGAAGTTCATTCGGTTTGGTTCTGAAGCAGAGACTTATCCATGAAGTTGGTCCGAACAGGATGTGAGGAAAAAAACTCGGGATGAGCATGGGACATTGGCATGTTGACACGGAGAAATCCAGAAGAAGGAATCTGCTCTTTGGACATGGGAGGGAAGGAACAGGGAAGATTGGGAATGGCTGAAGACACGTGGAACTTTTAGGAAAACTTTGAATGACTAATTGCGGATGTGATAAGGACTCAAATAATATAATGTGGGAGTTATAGGAGTGAAGTTTGAAACATAAAAGGTTGAACTCGATTGGATGTGAAAGGAATTGGGCTGAATCGGAAATCTGAAAGGGTCTGATTCACGGGGTGCATACGACTTGGGTTCAGAGATCATTTTAAATGAATTTGACTGGACCTGCACACATTAGACTCAATCAATAAATAAATAAGTAAAACTCGAATTACCTTTACTAATTTATTAAAATGCAATGATGAAGGTAACACATTTTTTTTGGTTAAATTTATAAAATATGTGAATTAAAATAATGATAACTGCTATGAAAAATAGTTAAATATATACATTATTTAGCACTTATCACACCCCCCAACCTATATTTTGCCAGTCCTCGAGTAAAATAAAATAAAGAAAACTAACTCACTTTCTCAGGAATCGCGATTGTATTTACCGTATGCAATAAGGCTTTTAACACCTAGGTGGCCCTAGTGGACGAGTTTTGTCTCGTGAGGGTTTCCGGCTCAGATACCCACAAACTGTTGTCTCTACTCAAAGAATTTATTGTTTTATAAAATCTAATTTCAAATGCATAAATGCCAAGAATTTCAAAAGCACACAAAGTTTTAATTACTAGGTCAGCCCAAATCCTAAGTCCATATGCAACTTAAGTTGAAGTTATTAAGTTTCCGTTAGGGAGTTGTAAGACTTTTTATACTTGTGCTCGGTGAAATCTGGGCCATATACAAGCTAAGACTTTAGATCCCCAAAATACTGCTAAAGCTAGTAGTTTCCAAGAATTGGTCAGATAAGACCTAACCACTGATTCAAAATCATCCTATCTTGCAGGATTTCGAGAGTTGTGGATATTTACTTTAATACCTCATGGGCTTTATCTATAATATTCCAGTTTACTCGAATTTTACAACGATGGCTTTCACACTATCGTCTTTCTCAAGGTCAATATTATTTTCTCTTTCGCTTTTTTTTCATTTATTTATTTTGTATTTATAAATAAATTATGCGCTTTTACTCTTGTAATGATTCCTCCATGTAGCGAGCATTCAGTCAACAACTCCCACGCTAGATGGCATAAGGTGTTCGGCATCAAGACTTCCCTACGGACCTATGCTCGGGTTCCTCATACAAGCCCGCTGACCTTTGACAATAGGTAGCCCTTTTTGATGTACCTGACTAAATTCACTCTTTTTTTTAATAAATATGGAATAATAGTAAATTAGATAGGAATGATTCATCAGGACTCAAGGTTGCTACCAGACTTAACAACATAATGTTGAACCTAACCCTTAGAAGTGCAGGCCATGTGTGTTGTGAAATTCCAAAGTAAAAATTATCTTACAACTCGCTAAAAGAACTTTTAATAAAAAGAACTCAAATTGTCTTACTCCTGACTAGTCATTAGGCTTTTTTAGATTTTATATATTTCGTATGTTTATCATTTCAGCACTAAAGTATAGAAATTATTTTTTTTTAAATAAACTTACTTAAAAATACAAAAATGTAAAAATTTCTTCAAAAATTCGAATCTCCTATACCCCCTAACCTAGACCAGACATTGTCCTCAATGTTTTTTTTATTTTTTTAATAATATTATATTATTATTTTTTTGTTTTTATTGTTTTTATTATTATTTTTATTTTGGACGAAAATATGATGCATATGGAGGATAGAAGCATTTTACCTTAATTGCATCAGTAATATGAGGACTCCTGAAAAATGCGACAAGAAAATGTGCAGAAATAATCTATAAGAATTGGGTTGCCTCCCAACAAATGCTAAGTTTAACGTCTTCAGCCAGACGCAGTCCATCCTTAATTATCCTGATAAATAGGATCCATCAAATCACGGGATTCAATCAACTGTCCATCTACAACACATTCTATGTAAGGTTTCAATCTTTGACCATTGACGTTCAGGATACGACCATCATTGATGTCTTGAATTTCTACCGCACCATGAGGAAAAACCTTTCTAACTAAAAAGGAACCATCCCACCTAGAGCGAAGTTTACCAGGGAAGAGACGCAATTTAGAATTGAATAGCCAAACCTTTTGATTAGGCTTGAAAGACTTATGGTTAATGGATTTGTCATGAAAAGCCTTAGTCCTTGCCTTGTATATTTTGACATTTTCATATGCCTCATTGTGTAACTCTTCAAGCTCGTTTAGTTGAAGTTTCCGGTTAGAACCAGCTGCTGCCATATCAAAGTTAAACTTTTTAATGGCCCAAAAAGCTCTATGTTCGAGTTCTACGGGTAAGTGGCAAGCTTTTCCAAAAATCAGTCGATAGGAAGACATGCCAATAGGAGTCTTATAGGCAGTACGATAAGCCCAGAGAGAATCGTTTAACCTTTGAGACCAATCTTTTCTATCAGGACGTATTGTTTTCTCTAAGATGTGTTTTATCTCCCTATTGGAAACTTCAACTTATCCACTTGTTTGGAGATGGTATGGGGTGGCAACTTTGTGGGTGATTGAATATTTACGAACCAAAGCTTCAAAAGATCGGTTGCAGAAATGTGATCCCCCATCACTAATGATAGCTCGGGGAGTGCCAAAGCGACTAAATATATTTGTTTGTAGAAACTTAACCACAACCTTATGATCATTAGTCCTAGTGGCAACAGCTTCTACCCACTTCGAGACATAATCTACCCCGACAAGAATGTACTCAAAACCAAAAGAATACGGGAAAGGGCCCATGAAGTCAATACCCCAGACATCAAAAATTTCTATAATTAAAATGGGGTTAAGTGGCATCATATCTCTACGGGTGATTGTACCCATTCGCTGGCATCGCTCACAAGTTTGGCAAAAATTGTGAGCATCTTTGAACAAGGAGGGCCAATAGAATCCACTTTGTAAGACTTTAGCTGCAGTTTTTCTACCCCCGAAATGTCCACCGCAGGCTTGGGTATGACAAAAATCAAGAATACTCTGAAATTCACATTCAGGCATACATCGACGGATTACTTGATCAGGACAGTACTTGAACAGATCGGGGTCATCCCAAAAGTAGAACTTAACTTGCGAAAAGAATCGATCCTTGTCCTGCTTGGACCAATGATCGGGAATTTGTCCTATGAAAAGATAGTTTACTATGTTGGCAAACCATGGTATTTTTTCTTATTGTACTTCAAACAATTGTTCATCTGGAAAGGAGTCATGAAGTGGGGAAGTGCTATGAGAAGGCTCGAGAAGGATTCTAGACAAGTGGTCTGCTACAACATTTGTGGTGCCTTTCTTATCACGAATTTCTAGATTAAATTCCTATAACAACAGGATCCATCGAATTAGACGAGGCTTGGTGTCCTTCTTTGAAAGGAGGTATCGAAGAGCAGAATGATCAGTAAATACAATAACCTTGGATCCTAAGAGATAGGATCGAAACTTGTCCAAGGCAAACACTACAGCTAGTAATTCTTTCTCAGTAGTGGTGTAGTTCAATTGCGCATCTGAGAGTGTCTTACTAGCGCAGTAGATGACATGATGTAACTTCTTTAGTCGTTGCCCTAAAACCGCCCCAATGGCATAGTCAGAAGCATCACACATAAATTCAAATGGAAGGGTCCAATTGGAAGGTTGTATGACAGGTGCTGTAGACAACTCAGATCGGAGTTTTTCAAAGGCCTCTTTACATGCTTCATCAAAGACAAAGGGTGTATCCTTGGCAAGGAGATTGCACAAGGGCCTAGAGATTGTGCTGAAGTCTTTAATGAAGCGACGGTAAAAACCAGCATGGCCTAGAAAAGAACGGATTTGTTTCACAGATTTAGGTGAAGGAAGATTAGAAATAAGATCAACTTTTGCTTTATCTACCTCAATACCCCTTTTGGACACAATGTGTCCCAAGACTATACCCTCTTGAACCATGAAATGGCTCTTTTTCCAACTTAGCACTAGATTGGTCTCCTTACATCTTTTCAGAACCAGGGCTAAATTACTGAGACAATCATCGAATGAGGGGCCAAAAACTGAAAAATCATCCATGAATACTTCCAGAAATTTTTCTACCATGTCAGAAAAAATCGCCATCATGCATCGTTGAAATGTCGCGGGTACATTACAGAGTCCAAATGGCATTCTTATATACGCAAATGTCCTAAATGGACATGTGAAAGTGGTTTTCTCTTGATCATCGGGATACACGGCCACTTGGTTATATCCAGAATAACCATCTAAGAAACAATAGAAACCCTGACCGGCTAGTCTTTCCAATATTTGGTCAATAAAAGGCAAAGAAAAATGATCCTTCCTAGTCATGGAGTTTAACTTTCTATAGTCAATGCAAACACACCAGCTAGTGGTCGTGCGTGTGGGCATCAACTCTTCTTCTGCATTTTCAACCACAGTAATGCCCGACTTCTTTGGTACTACTTGAGTCGGACTCACCCAGTTGCTAACAGAGATAGGGTAAATGATTCCGGCATCTAACAACTTTACTACTTCTTTCTTAACCACCTCTTTCATGTTAGGGTTGAGTCTCCTTTGCATTTCACGGGTCGGTTTTGCATCTTCTTCTAGGTGAATGTGATGCATGCAAATAGATGGGTCAATCCTCTTTAGATTAGTTACGGACCATACAATTGCATGTTTATGTTCTTCGAGTACACTCAAAAGTTGACTCTCCTGTTTGTCAGACAGGTCAACCGCGATGATTATAGGTAGGGTATCTTCGGGTCCTAGAAAAGCATACTTAAGGGTTACCGGGAGTGGCTTTAACTCAATTTTGGGAGGGGACTCGATGGAGGGGCACTGTGGCGTACTAGAAAGGGTAGGAAGAGGTTCAAATTGGATACGCCAAGGATGAGAATTTGTGAGAGACGGATTGTCAAGTAGGACATTGACTTCTTCTATGGCCTTGTTTAAATCAAAATTATCAATGTCAAAATGGGCTAAACATGCTTCCAAAGGGTCCTCTGCCAGAATATAGGAAAGGGCTTCTTCTACAAGATTATCAATTTTGTCTACTAGGAAACACTCATCTTCCCTTGCGGGTTGATCAGAGGCGTGGAATACATTCAGTTTGACTTTCATATTCCCAAAGGATATATCCATCATCCCAGTTCTACAGTTAATACATGCATTGGCTGTAGCTAAGAAGGGGCGACCAAGAATCATAGGGATCTGTTTCTTAAGGTTCGACACAGGTTCCATATCAAGAACGATGAAATCAACTGAAAAATAAAATTTATCTACCTTGACTAGGACATCTTCAATTGTTCCTCGTGGTATTTTAACAAATCGATCAGCCAATTGCAAGGACACCGAAGTCGGCTTTAATTCATCTAATCCGAATTTCTCATAAAATGAGTAAGGTAGAAGGTTCACACTTGCTCCAAAATCTAATAGTGCTCGATCAATGAAATTGTCTCCTACCACACAAGAGATGGTAGGTGCACCAGGATCCTTGAAGTTAGGAGGGGTTTTGCGCTGGAGGATGGAGCTCACTTGTTCAGTTAAGAAGATCTTTTTAGGCACATGTGACCTAGATTTTCGTTTCTGGGTACAAAGGTCTTTGAGAAATTTGGCATAGGATGGAACTTGTTTTATGGCATCAAGGAGAGGGAGGTTGATTTTGACTTGTTTGAATACCTCCATTATTTCTTCCAACGAAGTTCCTTTCTTGCCAAAGGAAGAAGGTGTATTCAGACACCGAGGGAAAGGAGCCTTTGGTGTAAACGGTGTGGTCGATACTGGACTAGATGGCGACAAAGACGAGTTTGGGTTCTCTTTAGGCACAATCATACTCTTGTCTTCATTTTCTTTATGTTCCTTTTCTCCAACCTTATTGTTCACTATGCGTCCACTTCTTAAGGTAG
Source organism: Phoenix dactylifera (assembly GCF_051530095.1). NCBI lineage: Eukaryota > Viridiplantae > Streptophyta > Magnoliopsida > Arecales > Arecaceae > Phoenix > Phoenix dactylifera. Next base: position 40,338,828 of record NC_143193.1, read on the forward strand.
TCATGGCATTAGCTTGTTCATGGTGAACATCATTCGGATGAGTCTCTTGAGCCATGTACTGTTCTCTTGGGTTACTCACTGGTTGGCTTGGAAGCTTGCCTTTCTCTCTTTTATTTAGTGCACTCGCTAGCTGCCCTAGCTGGATTTCTAATTTGGCAATAGACTGGGTATGGGAGTGCAACAATTGTGTATTGGCTTCGAGTCCTTGAAGGGCAATCAAAACTTTTTGCTCAAAAGCCATATCTCTTTGGGGTGCTGGAGGAGGGACCTGTTGAAATTGTGAATAGTGAGTAGGAGGACGGTTCGGATGAACATTCTGAAAGGGTTGAAAGTTTTGGGAATAAGGTTGGGAAGTATTGGAAGTCTGCTGCTTCCAAGAGAAGTTTGGATGGTTGCTCCACCCCGGGTTATAAGTGTTAGAATACGGATCATTACCCGGTCGGGACTGTGCTTGGGCAGCATTAATTTGTTCTTGCACAAATTCAGGAAATTGAGCTGCCGAAGGACACTCAAAAATAGGGTGAGACGGGCTAGAACAGAGAGCACAAACTTGTGCTTGGGGAAAGTTTGAAAGCTGTTCTCTAGACATTAGCTGGTCCAACTTGCGGGATAGTACATCTACTTTGTCAAATAGACCTATGGACTGGCTAACTTCATATATTGTTCCTTTTCTTTGAGAACTCGAGGGTGCTTGATGAGCGGAGGAGGTGATAAGTGCTAAATAATGCATAAATTAATATCTTATTCATAGCACTTATCATTATTTTAATTTACATATTTTGTAAATTTAACTAAAAAATTGTATTACCTTCATCATTACATTTTAATAAATTATCAAAGATAATTCAAGTTTGATTTGATTATTTATTGATTGAACCTAATGCATGCAGGTCGAGTCAAACTTATTTCGGATGATTCCTGAACTCGAATGACACGCACCCCGGTCCAGCCCCACTCCCCTGTTTTTTTCGCATCCAATCGAGTTAAAACCTCCTATGTTGTACTATCGGGTCATTATCACATCCGTGATTAGCCATTCAAAGTTTTCCTAAAAGTCCACGTGCAAGCCATCCACGTGTCAAGTCTTACACCTCATCTCCCCATGTCCAAGATGTCTTCCACGCATCTCCCATCTTCCACGTCATCTGCCCATCCGAATAAGTCCTTCATATTTCGATCATCTCCCCTGTTCCCAACTAAATCAAGTTTAGCTTCTCCCGCTAGATCTCCTCCCAGCCGAATCTCCCAAACCCAGCTTCATCTTTCCGAGATCCCAACTTCCCATCCCTTGTTTCACGTACATCCTTTTCTGTGAGTTCATCCCAGTTCCCCTTCTTCTGTGATCCAACTCCAGCCTCCGAGATCCTCTCAAACCAATCCAGTCGTCCGCCCTTCCTCTTGTTCCTGGATAAGCTCCAACCCTCACATTCTTCCGCATCCAAAGCTTCCACGTCAACCGCATCCTCCCCTGTTTCGGAACATGAGCAATATCCACTCTCAGCCGTAAACACCAACCTCATCAACTTTCTTCCTAGATCTTGCTGCTCATTCCAGTTGTGATCCTTATCCACGAACCCAGCGTCATCATCCTCTCTCATATCCATTTCCTCCCAAACAATCTCCTTCTGGATTTTCCCAACCGAGTTCATCCTATCTTACGGATCAACCATTAGCCATCTCCCAACTCATTTTCCCACGCGTCCGGTTCACCTCCCCTGCTTCACGTCCCACAGTTTTCCCATGCTTTAACAGATCCGAGATCTTCTCCGCATCCTCCCATGCTCGTTCCAGCCTCCGCGATCGCATCCAGCTCCATCATCTACGTGATTCCTCCATCCCAGCGTTCCGGATCACTTTCTCCCAGCAAACAGAGTCACACGGGATAAGCTCCAAATCCAACTGCATCCGCATTCATCCCGGGATATGCTCAACATCATCACCTTCTTCCGCGTTCAAAGCCTCGACTCATCTCACGATTCCAACCCAGCATCCCAACGTCCCATATTCTTCTCCCACATATTCCTCTTCTTCCGCCAGATCCCCAAACCTCCTAGCATTCAGATTAACAGCTTAGCATTCATCCAATAGATTCATCTTTATCTCATCTTGCATCCCATAAAACCTTTGCCTCAAAACAGAGTTCGTTCCCAGCATTCCGTGAATCTCAACGTCATCAGATTCCTCTCCTCTGGATCAACTTCATCCCAACAACTCGATCAGTTCTATCGTTATCCCGTATCCAGCATCATCCAACTCCCCTGCTACGGATCCCATCTTCTCAACCGTGAGCTTCCTCCACAACCTCCTCTGCTTCGAAACAGAGCTCCAATCTCCACGTCACCTCCGAAATTCAGCTCCAACTTCTCCCGCGTCCGGATCTCCCGCAGCAACAAATTTCAGTTTCACTCTATCCTTATCCTCTCACCATTCGGATCAACCACAAAGGAGAGAAGCAAGAGGAGCTACAGCCTATAAAAAGGGCCAAGCGTGAAACAGAGGAGGCATCTCCCTTCGGCCCCATCCAAGCTCTCGGAGGCGAGTCCCACGGGAAGAAGAAGAGGAAACAGAGAAGAGAGGAGAGAGCCGACGGGAGGAAAGAGCCAATCATTATGAAGTCCCCCTGCAGTGCAACTGTTCAATTCTCCATGCAGGGCTGATCTCCTCTCTAGGGCTGGATGCAGCCCTAACACAGGGACATGGGTTTTATATTTTGATTTCTATTCTTGGAGTTGTATAAACCTTATTTTGCTTCTAATGAATATTTTATCTCATATTTAATTTCTGTGATTTTAAATATGATGTTTATACAACTGCTCTTCATGATCATTGAAGTAAAAATAAGATAGTTCATGCTTAAGGAAGATGCGATGTGCTACCACCTTAGATTAGGATAGACATTTCATGCTAAACTAAAGATGGATTATGCCTAAATTACTTCTGTGAAATTTTATTCGAATGCTTATTAGGCTTGTAGCCAATTTGCATGTTAATCCAAGAATGAAATAAAATATAAATAACCCTTGTTCTGATGTTAGTGGTGAATTCCTTGCCCTAGGTTCTCCCAAACTGATATCTTTTTAATTGCATTTTGCTTTATTAAAATTTCTTAGTTTAATTTTCTTCACCAACTCTTCCTTTTTAAATATTTTATTTTTAAAAGAAAAAAACAACTATACCCCAATCCCTGTGGATCGATACCCGTAATCACTATCCTACCAGATACGTGCTATTGCGTGGTCTTTAAAGTTGACTATCAATTTTTGGCGCCGTTGCCGGGAATTGGTAGCATAGTTGTTTTTCTTTTTATTAAAAAAAAATTTTCAAAAAAAATTTCAAAAAATAAAAAAAATAAAATAAAAATAGTTTCTATTTTTACTTTCTTTATCCCCTTCTTCTCTCTTACTAATTTTTGATTCTTCCTGGTATCATTTGATCAGGAACCGAAGGGGAAGTTTGGAACAATCAGAAAGGGAACGGCTGAAAAAGAAATACTGTAAAGGTTTGCTTTAAAAATTGCTGGAGAAATTTCTCTTGGTAACATCTGAACCTTTCTTATTTAAATTGATTCCCAATTAGCCTGAAATTTTGTGGTGATTGTTTGATTTTAATTTCAGCAAAAGTGTGAATGCATGCTTGATACACATACACCAATTAATCCGCACATAGTAAGGGCAATCACCCCAACAAGATAAGAACTGGATTTCATCACCAGATTCTTGCCCAAATTAGGTGAATCAATTCTCACATAGCTTTCACCTTAATTAAAATCAATTAGACGTTGGCCCCTAGGGACATTCGAGCTCAATAGGACGAAGATCACCGAAAGTTGCACCAATTTCGCTCTGTGGCTCAGTTGATGTCTAGGCAAGCTTTGTCCCTTTAAGGGAGACAGTTCATCTGTTCGAGGCAAGTGGTTTTTAAGTGGGACCTTTGCAACGCATCGTGACCCCCCCACTTACCTGGGAGCTTACCTGGTCAGCTCAGTCATTAGACCGGATTGGAGGCTTAGGTGCCCTCTTCAAACCAGTTAGGAGCTGTCTAGTGGTTTTAGGGTGAACTTAAGGAATTGATGTGTTTTTCTTTTTAGTGCATGCTTGACTGTATTTGTACTGATCAGAGGAGTCTTAGTGTATGCTAGGGTGTCGTTCTAGGTCTCCCGAATTAGTACCTTTTGACCCTGAAATAGAGCGTTCTATTAGGACCCTTCGAGCCGAAATCCGGACCTATAGAACCATAGGATCTATACTACTTGTCGAGATGGCTGAAGAGCAACCCAAACTGTTAAAGGAGTACTTCACTCCTTCCATTTATACCTCTCCATCTTGTATCCGACTACCTGATACCACTGCTGCTATGCAATTTGAAATTAAGTCTAGTGTCATCCAAATGCTTCCCTCTTTTTATGGACTCAACAATGAAGACCCATATAAACATTTGGATGAGTTCCTTGAGATCTGCACTACTGTCAAGATTCAGAACTTCACTGATGATGCTCTGAAACTTAGGCTATTTCCTTTTTTCCTTAAGGATAGAGCTAAACAGTGGCTTCATTCATTAGAAGCCAATTCAATTCTTTCATGGGCTCAAATGCAACATGAGTTCTTAAAAAAATATTTTCTCATAGGAAGAACAAACCAATTTAGGCGTGCTATCACGAGCTTCTCCCAATCTGATGGGGAAGAATTTCATGAAACTTGGGAAAAATTTAGAGATTTACTCCGAAAATGCCCGCATCATCAAATACCCAAATGGCAATTAGTGCAATGCTTTTATGACAGACTATCCGAACGAAATCGTCAAATGGTTGATGCTTCTTGTGGGGGTACTTTCATGCTTAAAAGTGAACATGAGGCATGGCAATTGTTTGAGAACCTTAATGAAAATTCCCTCCACCATGCTTCCTCCGCTCGTCAAGCACCCCCGAGTTCTCAAAGAAAAGGAACCATATATGAAGTTAGCTAGTCCATAGGTCTATCTGACAAAGTAGATGCACTATCCCGCAAGTTGGACCAGCTAATGTCTAGAGAACAGTTTCCAAACTTTTCCCAAGCACAAGTGTGTGCTCTCTGTTCTAGTCCGTCTCATACTGTTTTTGAGTGCCCTTCGGCAGCACAATTTCCTGAATTTGTGCAAGAACAAGTAAATGCTGCCCAAGCACAGTCCCGACCGGGTAATGACCCATTTTCCAATACTTATAACCCGGGGTGGCGCAACCATCCAAACTTCTCTTGGAAGCAGCAGACTTCCAATACTTCCCAACCTTATTTCCAAAACTTTCAACATTCCAGAATGTTCACCCAAACCGCCCTCCTACTCACTATTCACAATTTCAATATGTCCCTCCTCCAGCACCCCAAAGAGATATGGCTTTTGAGCAAAAGGTTTTAACTGCTCTTCAAGGACTCGAAGCCAATTCACAATTGTTGCACTCCCATACCCAGTCTATTGCTAAATTAGAAACCCAGCTAGGGCAGTTAGCGAGTGCACTAAATAAAAGAGAGGAAGGCAAGCTTCCAAGCCAACCAGTGAGTAACCCGAGAGGGCAATACATGGCTCAAGAGACTCAACCGAATGATGTTCACCATGAACAAGCCAATGCCATGACCACCTTAAGAAGCGGATGCATAGTAGATAATAAGGTTGGAGAAAAAGAACATAAAGAAAATGAAGATAAGAATATGACTGTGTCTAAAGAGAACGCGAACTCGTCTGTGTCACCATCTAGTCCAGTATCGACCACACCGTTTACACTGAAGGCTCCTTTCCCCCAGTGTCTGAATACACCTTCTGCCTTTGGCAAGAAAGGAACTTCGTTGGAAGAAATAATGGAGGTATTCAAACAAGTCAAAATCAACCTCCCTCTTCTTGATGCTATAAAACAAGTTCCATCTTATGCCAAATTTCTTAAAGACCTTTGTACACAGAAACGAAAATCTAGGACACATGTGCCTAAAAAGGTCTTCCTGACTGAACAAGTGAGCTCCATCCTTCAGCACAAAACCCCTCCTAAGTTCAAAGATCCTGGTGCCCCTACCATCTCTTGTGTGGTGGGAGACAATCCTATTGATCGAGCATTATTAGATCTAGGGGCGAGTGTTAACCTCCTTCCTTATTCAGTCTACGAAAAGTTCGGATTAGGTGAATTGAAGCCTACCTCGGTATCCCTACAGTTGGCTGATCGATCTGTTAAAATACCACGAGGAACAATTGAAGATGTCCTAGTCAAGGTCGACAAATTTTATTTCCCAGTCGATTTCATCGTCCTTGATATGGAACCTGTGCCCAATCTCAAGAAACAGATCCTCATGATTCTTGATCGTCCCTTTCTAGCTACAGCCAATGCATGTATTAACTGTAGAACGGGGGTGATGGATATATCCTTTGGGAACATGAAAGTCAAACTGAATGTATTCCACGCCTCCGATCAACCTGCAAGGGAAGATGAGTGTTTTCTAGTAGACAGAATGGACGATCTTGTAGAAGAAGCCCTTCCCTATTCTGGCAGATGATCCTCTAGAAGCATGTCTAGCCCATTTTGACATTGATAATCTTGATTTAAATAATGCCATAAAAGAAGTCAATGTCATACTTGACAATCCGTCTCTCACAAATTCTCATCCTTGGCATGTCCGATATGAACCTCTTCCTACTCTTTCTAGTACACTACAGTGCCCCTCCATCGAGTCCCCTCCCAAACTTGAGTTAAAACCACTTTCGGTAACCCTTAAGTATGCTTTTCTAGGACCCGAAGATACCCTACCTGTAATCATCGCAGCTGACCTATCTGACAAACAGGAGAGTCAACTTTTGAGTGTACTCGGAGAACACAAACATGCAATTGGATGGTCTGTAACTGATCTAAAGGGGATTGACCCATCTATTTGCATGCATCGCATTCACCTAGAAGAAAATGCAAAACCAACTCGTGAAATGCAAAGGAGACTTAACCCTAACATGAAAGAGGTGGTCAAGAAAGAAGTAGTAAAGTTGCTAGATGCTGGAATCATTTATCCTATCTCTGATAGCAACTGGGTGAGTCCGACTCAAGTAGTACCAAAGAAGTCAGGCATTACTGTGGTTGAAAATGCAGAAGGAGAATTAATGCCTACACGCACGACCACTAGCTGGCGTGTTTGCATCGACTATAGAAAGCTTAACTCCATGACTAGGAAGGATCATTTTTCTTTGCCATTTATTGACCAAATATTGGAAAGATTAGTCGGTCAGGGTTTCTACTATTTCTTAGATGGTTATTCTGGATATAACCAAGTGGCCGTGTATCCTGATGATCAAGAGAAAACCACTTTCACATGTCCATTCGGAACATTTGCATATAGAAGAATGCCATTTGGACTATGCAATGCACCTGCGACATTTCAACGATGCATGATGGCAATTTTTTCCGACATGGTAGAAAAATTTCTGGAAGTATTCATGGATGATTTTTCAGTTTTTGGCCCCTCATTCGATGATTGTCTTAGTAATTTAGCCCTAGTTCTGAAAAGATGTAAGGAAACCAATCTAGTGCTAAGTTGGGAAAAGAGCCATTTTATGGTTCAAGAGGGAATAGTTTTGGGACACATTGTGTCCAAAAGAGGGATTGAAGTAGATAAAGCTAAAGTTGATCTAATTTCTAATCTTCCTCCACCCAAATCTGTGAAACAAATTCGTTCTTTTCTTGGCCATGCTGGATTTTACCGTCGCTTCATTAAAGACTTTAGCAAAATCTCGAGGCCCTTGTGCAATCTCCTTGCCAAGGATACACCCTTTGTCTTTGATGAAGCATGTAAAGAGGCCTTTGAAAAACTCCGATCTAAGTTGTCTACAGCACCCATCATACAACCTCCCAATTGGACCCTTCCATTTGAACTTATGTGTGATGCTTCTGACTATGCCATTGGGGCAGTTTTAGGACAACGAGTAGAAAAGCTACCTCACGTCATCTACTACGCTAGTAAAACACTCTCAGATGCACAATTGAATTATACCACTACTGAGAAAGAATTACTAGCTGTAGTATTTGCCCTGGATAAGTTTCGGTCCTATCTCTTAGGGTCCAAGGTTATTGTGTTCACTGATCATTCTGCTCTCTGGTACCTCCTTTCAAAGAAAGACACCAAGCCTCGCCTAATTCGATGGATCCTATTGTTAAAGGAATTCAATCTAGAAATTCGTGATAAGAAAGGCACCACAAACGTTGTAGCAGACCATTTGTCTAGGATCGTTCTCGAACCTCCTCATAACATTTCACCACTTCATGACTCCTTTCCCGATGAACAATTGTTTGAGGTACAACAAATGAAAACACCTTGGTTTGCTAACATAGTGAACTATCTTGCCATAGGACAAATTCCCGATCACTGGTCCAAGCAGGACAAGGATCGATTCTTTTCGCAAGTTAAGTTCTACTTTTGGGATGATCCTAATCTATTTAAGTACTGCCCAGATCAAGTAATCCGTCGATGTGTGCCGGAATGTGAATTTCAGAGTATTCTTAATTTTTGTCATACCCAAGCCTGCGGAGGACATTTTGGTGGTAGAAAAACTGCAGCTAAAGTCTTACAGAGTGGATTTTATTGGCCTTCCTTGTTTAAGGATGCTCACAAATTTTGCCAAACTTGTGAGCGATGCCAGCGAATGGGTACAATCACCCGTAGAGATATGATGCCACTTAACCCCATTTTAATTATAGAAATTTTTGATGTATGGGGTATTGACTTCATGGGCCCTTTCCCGCGTTCTTTTGGTTTTGAGTACATTCTTGTCGGGGTTGACTATGTTTCAAAGTGGGTAGAAGCAGTTGCCACTAGGAGTAACGATCACAAGGTTGTGGTTAAGTTCTTACAAACAAACATATTTAGTCGCTTTGGCGTACCCCGAGCTATCATTAGTGATGGGGGATCACATTTCTGCAACCGATCTTTTGAAGCTTTGATTCGCAAATATTCAATCACCCACAAAGTTGCCACCCCGTACCATCCCCAAACAAGCGGACAAGTTGAAGTTTCTAATAGGGAGATAAAACACATCTTAGAGAAAACAATACGCCCTGATAGGAAGGACTGGTCTCAAAGATTAAATGATTCTCTCTGGGCTTATCGTACTGCCTATAAGACTCCTATTGGCATGTCTCCTTATCGACTGATTTTTGGAAAAGCTTGCCACTTACCCGTAGAACTCGAGCATAGAGCTTTTTGGGCCATTAAAAAGTTTAACTTTGATATGGCTGCAGCTGGATCTAACCGGAAACTTCAACTTAATGAGCTTGAAGAGTTACGCAATGAAGCGTATGAAAATGCCAAAATATACAAGGCAAGGGCTAAGGCTTTTCATGACAAATACATTAATCGCAAGTCTTTCGAGCCTAATCAAAAGGTTTGGTTATTCAATTCTAAATTGCGTCTCTTTCCTGGTAAACTTCGCTCTAGGTGGGATGGTCCTTTCTTAGTTAAGAAAGTTTTTTCTCATGGGGCAGTAGAAATTCAAAACCTCAGTGATGGTCGTATCCTAAACGTCAATGGCCAAAGATTGAAACCTTATATAGAATGTGTTGCAGACGGACAATTGATTGAATCCCTTGATTTAATGGATCCTATTTTTCGGGATGAATAAGGATGTACTGTGTCTGGCTGAAGACATTAAACTTAGCGCTTGTTGGGAGGCAACCCAATTTCCATAGATTATTTTTGCACATTTTCTTGTCATATTTTTTTTCAGGAGTCCTCATATTACTGATGCAACTAAGGTATAATGCTTCTATCCTCCATGTGCATCATATTTTCGTAAAACAAAAATAATAATAATAATAATAATAATAAAATATTTTTTATTTAAAAAAAAAATAAAAATATTGAGGACAATGTCTGATCTAGGTTGGGGGGTATAAGATTCGAATTTTTGAAGAAATTTTTCGAAATTTTTGAATTTTTGAAGAAATTTTTCGAAATTTTTGATTTTATGAATAAGTATTTCATCTCAAAAAAAAAAAAAAAAAAAAAAAACCTAATTTCTATGCTTTAGTGCTGAAATGATAAACACACAAAGTATATAAAATCTAAAGAGCCCAATAACTAGTCAGGAGTAAGTCAATTTGAGTTCTTTTTATTAAAAATTCTTTTAGCGAGTTGTAAGATAATTTTTACTTTGGAATTTCACAACACACATAGCCTGCACTTCTAAGGGCACAGACCCCATTGTTGACATCTTCCAGAATTCCCTCTCAGTGCGGGTCCCCAGTAGGCAGAGCAAGACCCGGAAGCCCCTCGACCGGAGCTTCTTCACAAATTGAATAGAAGGGTCGACACCTAATGTCATAGCCAGACAGAGTTTGATTATTTGAAAAAAGGAAGACTATGCCTTCCCATATTTATTTCTTTTTATTTTGATTTCGATATTTTTTTTTTGGCTCCAGTGGCGACATTTATGTTAAGTCTGGTCGCTTGGGCCGTTGTGCCTCTCGTACTAGCTTCCGTCTCCTTATCTCTACTTCTGTCTCTTACCCATTCCCCTGACCTTCACTCCGATCAACTCTAGTGATAGGCACATCAATGAGCCTCCTTCTGCTTCCCCGGAGAAGAGCCTCCTTGGCCTCTTGGCAAAGGACTCTATGGATAGGAAGCTTCCCGGTCAGAAAGGTGCCAAGGGTAGAAAGAAAAATGTTCCTTCCCGGAAGGAAAAAGTGATGCACTAGGGCACGGTGCACTTTTTGTGGTTTTTGTATTCCTCATTTCGCGTCTCTCTAAAATAGCAGTCATGGTAAGATCTTTGTTTAAAAAATTTTCAAGTACTCCTTAAGATTAAGACAAGTTATGGCTCTGACTCCTTCTTTTCGTTATAGCTCTTTTTCCTACTTCTTATAGCTCTTCCACCTGCTTTTTAACAGGAAATACATCAGCTTCGGCTAAAAACTCTGTCTTAAACAGATCCGGAACGGAAGAAGTTGGATTAGGTTCAACATTATGTTACTAAGTCTAGTAGCAACCTTGAGTCCTGATGAATCATTCCTATCTAATTCACTATTATCCCGTATTTACTGTTAAAAAAAAAAAAAGTGAATTTAGTCAGGTACATCGAAAAGGGCTACCTATCGTCAAAGGTCAGCAGGCTTGTAATGAGGAACCCGAGCATAGGTCCGTAGGGGAGTCTTGATGCCCAACACCTTACGCCATCTGGTGTGGGAGTGTTGACTGAGTGCTCGCTACACGGAGGAATCATTACAAGAGTAAAAGTGCGTAATTTATAAATCTCAAAAAAAAAAGAGAAAAAGAAAAAGAAAAAAAAATATAATATTGACCTTGAAAAAGACGATAGTGTGAAAGCCGTCGTTGTAAAAATTCGAGTAAACTGGAATATTACAGATAAAGCCCATGAGGTATTAAAGTAAACATCCACAACTCTCGAAATCCTGCAAGGTAGGATGATTTTGAATCAGTGATTAGGTCTTATCTGACCAATTCTTGGAAACTACTAGCTTTAGCAGTATTTTGGGGATCTTAAGCCTTAGCTTGTGTATGGTCCAGATTTCACCGAGCACTCAAGTACAAAAAGTCTTACAACTTCCTAACGGAAACTTAATGACCTCAACTTGAATTGCATCTTGACCTAGGATTTGGGCTGACTTAGTAATAAAACTTTGTGTGCTTTTGAAATTTTTAGCACCTATGCATTTGAAATTAGATTTTATAAAATAATAAAATAAATTCTTTCGACAACAGTTTGTGGGTATCTGAGCAGGAAACCCTCACGAGACAAAACTCGTCCACTAGGGCCACCTAGGGGTTTAAAGCCTTATTGCATACGGTAAATGCAATCGCGATTCCTGCGAAAGTGAGTTAGTTTTTTTTTTATTATTTTGCTTGAGGACTAGCAAAATGTAGGCTGGGGGGTGTGATAAGTGCTAAATAATGCATAAATTAATATCTTATTCATAACACTTATCATTATTTTAATTTACATATTTTGTAAATTTAACTAAAAAATTGTATTACCTTCATCATTACATTTTAATAAATTATCAAAGATAATTCAAGTTTGATTTGATTATTTATTGATTGAGCTTAATGCATGCAGGTCGAGTCAAACTTATTTCGGATGATTCCTGAACTCGAATGACACGCACCCCGGTCCAGCCCCACTCTCCTGTTTCTTTCGCATCCAATCGAGTTAAAACCTCCTATGTTGTACTATCGGGTCATTATCACATCCGTGATTAGCCATTCAAAGTTTTCCTAAAAGTCCACGTGCAAGCCATCCACGTGTCAAGTCTTACACCTCATCTCCCCATGTCCAAGATGTCTTCCACGCATCTCCCATCTTCCACGTCATCTGCCCATCCAAATAAGTCCTTCATATTTCGATCATCTCCCCTGTTCCCAACTAAATCAAGTTTAGCTTCTCCCGCTAGATCTCCTCCCAGCCGAATCTCCCAAACCCAGCTTCATCTTTCCGAGATCCCAACTTCCCATCCCTTGTTTCACGTACATCCTTTTCTGTGAGTTCATCCCAGTTCCCCTTCTTCTGTGATCCAACTCCAGCCTCCGAGATCCTCTCAAACCAATCCAGTCGTCCGCCCTTCCTCTTGTTCCTGGATAAGCTCCAACCCTCACATTCTTCCGCATCCAAAGCTTCCACGTCAACCGCATCCTCCCCTGTTTCGGAACATGAGCAATATCCACTCTCAGCCGTAAACACCAACCTCATCAACTTTCTTCCTAGATCTTGCTGCTCATTCCAGTTGTGATCCTTATCCACGAACCCAGCGTCATCATCCTCTCTCATATCCATTTCCTCCCAAACAATCTCCTTCTGGATTTTCCCAACCGAGTTCATCCTATCTTACGGATCAACCATTAGCCATCTCCCAACTCATTTTCCCACGCGTCCGGTTCACCTCCCCTGCTTCACGTCCCACAGTTTTCCCATGCTTTAACAGATCCGAGATCTTCTCCGCATCCTCCCATGCTCGTTCCAGCCTCCGCGATCGCATCCAGCTCCATCATCTACGTGATTCCTCCATCCCAGCGTTCCGGATCACTTTCTCCCAGCAAACAGAGTCACACGGGATAAGCTCCAAATCCAACTGCATCCGCATTCATCCCGGGATATGCTCAACATCATCACCTTCTTCCGCGTTCAAAGCCTCGACTCATCTCACGATTCCAACCCAGCATCCCAACGTCCCATATTCTTCTCCCACATATTCCTCTTCTTCCGCCAGATCCCCAAACCTCCTAGCATTCAGATTAACAGCTTAGCATTCATCCAATAGATTCATCTTTATCTCATCTTGCATCCCATAAAACCTTTGCCTCAAAACAGAGTTCGTTCCCAGCATTCCGTGAATCTCAACGTCATCAGATTCCTCTCCTCTGGATCAACTTCATCCCAACAACTCGATCAGTTCTATCGTTATCCCGTATCCAGCATCATCCAACTCCCCTGCTACGGATCCCATCTTCTCAACCGTGAGCTTCCTCCACGACCTCCTCTGCTTCGAAACAGAGCTCCAATCTCCACGTCACCTCCGAAATTCAGCTCCAACTTCTCCCGCGTCCGGATCTCCCGCAGCAACAAATTTCAGTTTCACTCTATCCTTATCCTCTCACCATTCGGATCAACCACAAAGGAGAGAAGCAAGAGGAGCTACAGCCTATAAAAAGGGCCAAGCGTGAAACAGAGGAGGCATCTCCCTTCGGCCCCATCCAAGCTCTCGGAGGCGAGTCCCACGGGAAGAAGAAGAGGAAACAGAGAAGAGAGGAGAGAGCCGACGGGAGGAAAGAGCCAATCATTATGAAGTCCCCCTGCAGTGCAACTGTTCAATTCTCCATGCAGGGCTGATCTCCTCTCTAGGGCTGGATGCAGCCCTAACACAGGGACATGGGTTTTATATTTTGATTTCTATTCTTGGAGTTGTATAAACCTTATTTTGCTTCTAATGAATATTTTATCTCATATTTAATTTCTGTGATTTTAAATATGATGTTTATACAACTGCTCTTCATGATCATTGAAGTAAAAATAAGATAGTTCATGCTTAAGGAAGATGCGATGTGCTACCACCTTAGATTAGGGTAGACATTTCATGCTAAACTAAAGATGGATTATGCCTAAATTACTTCTGTGAAATTTTATTCGAATGCTTATTAGGCTTGTAGCCAATTTGCATGTTAATCCAAGAATGAAATAAAATATAAATAACCCTTGTTCTGATGTTAGTGGTGAATTCCTTGCCCTAGGTTCTCCCAAACTGATATCTTTTTAATTGCATTTTGCTTTATTAAAATTCCTTAGTTTAATTTTCTTCACCAACTCTTCCTTTTTAAATATTTTATTTTTAAAAGAAAAAAACAACTATACCCCAATCCCTGTGGATCGATACCCGTAATCACTATCCTACCAGATACGTGCTATTGCGTGGTCTTTAAAGTTGACTATCAGGAGGCATGGTGGAGGGAATTTTCATTCAGGTTCTCAAACGATTGCCATGCCTCATGGTCACTTTTAAGCATGAAAGTACCTCCGTATGCGGCATTGATCATCTGACAGTTTCGTTCAGTTAATCCGTCATAGAAACATTGCACTAATTGCCATTTGGGTATTTGATGATGTGGGCATTTTCGGAGTAAGTCTCTAAATTTTTCCCAAGTTTCATGAAATTCTTCTCCGTCAGATTGGGAGAAGCTCGTGATAGCACGCCTAAATTGGTTCGTTCTTCCTATGGAAAAATATTTTTTCAAAAATTCATGTTGCATTTGAGCCCATGAAAGAATGGAATTGGCTTCTAATGAATGGAGCCACTGCTTAGCTCTATCCTTAAGGAAAAAAGGAAACAGCCAAAGTTTCAGAGCATCGTCAGTGAAGTTCTGAATTTTGACAGTAGTGCAGATCTCAAGGAACTCATCTAAATGTTTGTATGGGTCTTCATTGTTAAGTCCATAAAAAGAGGAAAGCATTTGGATGACACTAGACTTAATCTCAAACTCTACAGCAACGGTGGTATCAGGTAGTCGAATACAAGATGGAGAGGTATAAATGGAAGGAGTAAAGTACTCCTTTAGCAGTTTGGGTTGTTCTTCAGCCATCTCGACAAGTGGTGTAGATCCTATGGTTCTATAGGTGCGAATTTCGGCTCGAAGGGCCCTAATAGAATGCTCTATTTCAGAATCAAAAGGTACTAATTCAGAAGATCTGGAACGACACCCTAGCATACACTAAAGCTTGTTGGATCAGTCAAGTACAATCAATCATGCATTAAAGGAAAAACATATCAAATCCTTGTGTTTATCCTAAAATCACTAGACAGTTCCTAACTGGTTTGAAGAGGGCACCTAAGCCTCCAATCCGGTCTAATAAACTGAGTTGACTAGGTAAGCTTCTAGGTAAGTGGGGGGGTCACAATGCGTTGCAAAGGTCCCACTTAAAAACCACTTGCCTCGAACAAATGAACTGTCTTCCTTAAAGGGACAAAGCTTGCCTAAACATCAACTGAGCCATAGAGCGAAATTGGTGCAACTTTTGGTGATCTTCGTCCTATTGAGCTCGAATGTCCCTAGGGGCCAACGTCTAATTGATTTTAATTAAAAAGGTAACTATGTGAGAATTGATTCATCTAATTTGGGCAAGAATCTGGTGATGAAATCCAGTTCTTATCTTGTTGGGGTGATTGCCCTTACTATGTGCGGATTAATTGGTGTATGTGTATCAGGCATGCATTCACACTTTTACTGAAATTAAAATCAAATAATCACCACAATATTTCAAGCAAACTGGGAATCAATTTAAATAAGAAATATTTAGAGGTTACCAAAGAAAATTTCTCTAGCAAATTTTTTTTTATTTTTAGGCAAACCTCTACAGCATTCCTTCTCTAGCAGTTCCCTTTTTGATTGTCCCTGTCTTCCTCTTCGATTCCTGATCAAATAATACCCAAAAGAAAAACCAAAAATTAGTAAGAGAGAAGAAAAGGGATAATTAAAGTAACAAAAATAGAAAATATTTTTATTTTATTTTAGAGATATATGTATATATTTTTTAAAGTTTTTTTTTTTACATATATGAAAAGAAAAACAACTATACTAACAATCCCCGGCAACGGCGCCAAAAATTGATAGTCAACTTTAAAGACCATGCAATAGCACGTATCTGGTAGGATAGTGATTACGGGTATCGATCCACAGGGATTGGGGTATAGTTGTTTTCTTTAAAAAAAAAAAAATATTTAAAAGGAAGAGTTTGTGAAGAAAATTAAACTAAGGAATTTAATTAAAAATGCAATTAAAATATTATCAGTTTGAGGGAAACCTAGGGCAAGGAATTCACCACTAACATCGGAACAAGGGTTATTTGTATTTTAATTTATTCTTGGATAAATATGCAAATTGGTTACAAGCCTAATAAGCATTTAAATAGAAATTCACAAAAGTAATTTGGGAATAATCCATCTTCAGTTGGCATGAAATGTCTACCCTAAACTAATGTGGCAGGACATTGCATCTTTCCTAAGCATGGATTATCTTATATTTACTTAGTGATAATGAAGAACGGTTATATAAACGTCATACTTAAAATAACAGAAATTAAATATGAGATGAAATAAAATATTCATTAAGAACAAAATAAATTTTATACAATTCCAAAAATAAAAATAAAAAAATAGAATCCTTGGCCCTTTGTTAGGGCTGCATCCAGCCCTAGTAAAGGAATCAACCCTGCATGGTATGGGAGGTGGTAGCGGCGACGCTGAAGGCTTCCATCTCTTCTTTCCTTCCTTCCCTGATTCTTTCCTCCCTTATGTTGGAACTCCCTGATGAACAAGCCACAGACTTCTTTGGATCAGAAAAGAGCTACCCCTTCAAGGAGAATAACTCTTCCTTTTTATAGCCCCCCGGCTCCTGTTATCATCCTCCAGATATAACCTTCCGAGTGAGAAGATAAGGACAGAGGACCGGCTTCTGTTCCGCAGACGTGGGTGAATCTCTTAAGAAGATCTAATCCGGATTTTGGGAAGCTGGTGAGCTGGGAGTTGATCACGTTTGGCTTGATCCTTGGAAGCTTGTCCACGGATGCTGAGAAGTTGATCGCGAATGAGAGGAATCCGGACAAGAAGAAGGCTGGATTCGGCTGAGAGTGGTTCCGAAACAGAGGAATCCATGAAGCTCGGTGATATCTTGGGAGGATACTTGATTTATTCCATGGCTGAAGCAGGGGAAGCTGTTTCAAATTGCGGTGGTATGCTGCGAACGGGCTTCTTCAACGTGGATGAGATTCTGCCAATCCGGAAAACTTTGGGTTAGATATGCAGTTGAGCAGCTGAGAACGGCTGGGAACAGAGGATTATGCAAGACGCGGGCGTATGAGAGGATCTCGGAGGCTGGGATCTATCCGGAGAGATGTTGGATTGGTTCGGGAGGTAGGATGATATGGAATACGATCTGGTGATGCGGAACAGGGGAACTGGGACGCAATCCATGAAGATGGAAGCCGAGATTTGCTAGGAGGAATGGTTGTTGGCTCACGGAAGAAGGGGAAGATGGTTCTGAAGGTTAGATAGGATTTATCTTGGGCGGATAAGCTCGGGGAAGATAGGAACAGGGGATTCTTCCGTGGTCAATGGAATTAATCCATATGGGAGGGAATTTGGATTCGGTTGATACTTGAGATGAAGCTTGCTTGGAACTCATTCGTGGATGATGACAGGAAGGCTGGGAACTAGCGGAATCTAGTTGGGATAATTGGTCGGTTTGGGAGGAAGGATTGCTGGGATTTGTGTTCATCCTGTGGGCAAAATCTAACGGAGCAGGGGATGAGAGTTGGTTCCGAAGCAGGAGATAAGCTTGTAATCCGAGATGCAGGGGATTTGATGCGGTCGTGGGATGAAGATAGATCACAAACGCAATCCGGAGAGAGAATCAACATGGAGGAGATGAGCTGGACTCTGCTCTGTTCCGAAGGCTGTGGACTTTGGAAAACAGGAGCTGGGAAGGACGTGGAGGAAAGCTTTGGGAGTTATCCGTGGGTGGTTGAAGTTCATTCGGTTTGGTTCTGAAGCAGAGACTTATCCATGAAGTTGGTCCGAATGGGATGTGAGGAAAAAAACTCCGGATGAGCATGGGACGTTGGCATGTTGACACGGAGAAATCCAGAAGAAGGAATCTACTCTTTGGACATGGGAGGGAAGGAACAGGGGAGATTGGGAATGGCTGAAGACACGTGGAACTTTTAGGAAAACTTTGAATGACTAATTGCGGATGTGATAAGGACTCAAATAATATAATGTGGGAGTTATGGGAGTGAAGTTTCAAACATAAAAGGTTGAACTCGATTGGATGTGAAAGGAATTGGGCTGAATCGGAAATCTGAGAGGGTCTGATTCACGGGGTGCATACGACTTTGTTGCCCAAGGTGACAAGCCAAGAGGGAGGGGGGTGAATTGATTTCTCTAAATTTTTACTATCTTAATTGACTCAATTGATAAGTGAGTGAAGTTAAGACAATACACAATGCAAACACACAAGAAGTATAGTGGTTCGGTGCTCTCCTAAGCACCTACATCCACTCCCCAAACGACCCCTTGGGAATTCACTATAATCTCGCGGATTATAGTTGGATTGCTTTCCGGGCTCACAATCCAAAAACCTTTACACTTTGGTTTTCCGGGATCACCAAAAACCTATGTTGGTTTTACGGGCTCACCAACGAACCTTCATAATTGGTTTTACGGGTTCATCAATAAACCTACACCGTTGGTTTTACAGGCTTACCAACAAACCTTTACAAGGTGATTAAAAAGAAAAAGAAAGTTGAAACTCCTAGATGAGCAAATATAACAATTATAAGCTACAAGGAAGAGTTTAGAATATAGTTATCGCTTGATAAGACTTCTCTCTTCCTTGTCAAGATTGCTTCACTCTTTTCAAAGATTGATGGAGCTCTTAATGTTGCTTAGAATCTGCTTTACCACTTTCTTTTGACTCTTGAGTGAAGCACTTGGATGAAGAAGATTAGGGCACTTGTCTTTCTTGTGTAAGCTTTGATATTTTGCAAAAGGATGCTTTCTCTAATGAATAGTATCATTTTAAATAGTTTCTCTCATCCATTGGACACCCTCCATTAGTTAGATTTCAAAAACTAGCCGTTACTTACTGTTGGGAGGACAAAAAGTACTTCTGCAGAACTAGCCGTTATGCTTCTGCCCGTGCTGGGGTCGACCGAAACATTCCTGGGGTCGACTCAAATCACTGTTCATCAAACTTGGGGTTGACTCAACTTTCACTGGGGTCGACCCAACTTTCACTGGGGTCGACTCATGCTACATTGGGGTCGGCCCTCTCAGGAAGCACAGAACCTTATATTTCAGCCATTTTTCACTGGGGTCGACTCAACTCTTTTTGGATCGACTCAAGGTACAGTGGGGTCGACTCAAGTTTCATTGGGGTCGACCCTCTCAGGGATTCCAGAGACCCAGTTTTGAATGACACAACCTTGAGGTCGACTCATGTTCAGTTGGGGTCGACTCAAGTTACATTGGGGTCGACCCTCTCAGAGATTCCAGAGACTTGTTTTCTTGAGGCTTGAAGATGGAGTCGACTCAAGCAAGCTTGGGGTCGACTCAACTAATGTTCATTCGTGCCATTTTTGCAGAAGTGTGCCTGATAGTTCCATGATGTGCCGGGGTCGACTCCATCAACCTTGAGGTCGACTCATTCCACACTTTGCTGCAAGTTAAGATTAGATTTATCCGTATAATCAATGAAATATACTTCAAGCAATTTTGAATGTATGCCATGATATTGCTACATACTCTTAATAATGAAAATTACTATTGTCCCCTTAAGAGTACGTTTCACTTAAAACTTAGCCGAATTAGAATTTAGAATTCACTATCTCTTTTTTATCGTAAATTTTATCTCATTATTAATCATTGAAAGACATCTTGATCTCATTCTTTTAATGTACCGAGAGTGTCGAACTCAGTAATGATGTATCAAATTAACCTGTAGTATTTAATTAGATATTTCCTTAATGATTGTGTTAATCATCAAAATACCACTATCATCCTCAATCTCTCCCTTTTTGATGATTACAAAATATTGAGTATGAGCAGATTGATACTTAACTTAAAATCAGTTTTGGAAGAGCTCAAGTTGCTGAATTTCAGCTTTTCAAATTTGAGAGTGAAGTCTTCCCCTTTTTCATCCAAATATTGCCAATTTGAACTTTTGATTTTCTCCCCCTTTCTTTTATATTTGGTTAAAGATAAAACTTTAAAAATTTGAGATAAAGCAAGAGTTTCAGATTATGTATCGAGGTATGAGAGGTATGTGCCAAATTCTGAAATTTGATTGAGAGTTTAGACTTTAACATTTTCATTGTTACATATCACTCCCCCTTAAGTGTATATTATCTCCTATTATAATTTTCAACCTTGTTTGTCAACTTATTGCAACTTCTTTCTTTCCTTGCTTCTCCCCCTTTTTGTTGTCATCAAATAGGTGCATGGCAATAGATAAGTAGACGCAGTAAATAATAAACAGTCAAGTTTTACTGATCAACATGGAACATTATAGTGCATTAACGCCAAAAATACAATGTTCTTCAATCAAAGTGCAAAGTACATGAACAACACAAAATACATATGAGAACTAGATAAATTCTAGGCACTAATCATAATGCTAACATCAGCCTAGGGGGTATCTAATGGTTGTGATCTAGTCCTCATCCTCCCAGCATAAGTGGCGAGGGAAGGTCGAACCTAATGGGACTGAGTCTGGCGTAGACCTCGCTGAGCTGGATGACTCTGTACCGAAACCTCTGACTCAGCTGCTCGGGGCACAGAGGGACCATGAGCCTCTCTCTCTCTGTAATGCTCCTACCTGCTCTCTGAGATCGCTAATCTCAGCAGTCATGATGTCCATCCTGCTCATCAACCCGTCAGAGATGGTCCTCGCCCGAGCTGACACAAGCTCAGTCATCCTACTCCAAAAATCCTCTGTGCACCCCGTGGGTACACATGACGATGAAGGTCCAGCCTCTGAAGGTGCTGTAGGATGATCCGCAGGTACCTCAGCCTCAGAGATGGGGTCTCCAATCTCTGGCACATCACTCTCTGGTGCATTATCCTCTGGTGCATGTATCCCTGCTCCTGCACACACCCACTGCCCGTTTACCTTCTCATAACCCATGCGAATTAGGGACCGTGCAGTGTAAGTTTCAGTGAATAGCAGATGCTTGGAGATCTCTCCCTCCACAAATATATCATGCTGTCGGAAGACCAGGGTGAGTATCATACCATAGGGCAGGAAAACTCTTGACTTACATATAGCCTCTCTCATTTGCCTGATCATCATAGCTGGGAGGTTCAAGGGAATGCCCTGAATAACGTGCTCCATAATGACCAAATCTCTCTCAGATATATGATCAAATCTCTCACTTTTCGAAAATAGAATCCGACCTATGAAGTTGTGCAACAACCTCATCTCAGCTGATAGGGAGCTCACTATCACATTCTCGGAATAGTCAAAATCATCGTTCTCAAAGATCAACTGTAGAGCTCTCAACTTGCTTTCCGGCCTTTCTGGAGTTGCACCTTCGTAGGGAAGATGAAGCAACTCACTCAAACTTTCTTCCGAAACCCTAACCCTTACACCTCGGACCTCAGATACAAGCCCTCCCATTCCAACTTTTAGGAAGGCATAGAACTCACAAACCAAGCCCGGGTGGGTCACCAAATCTAGGGAGCAAAGATACTCTCATCCCTGCCTTCGGATCCAATCCCCCAACCGGAGTCCTTCTTGATCCAAAAATTCGGAGTGGATCCTTCTCCCTGTGGTTACCGGTCTTCCCGCATATTTAGCAAATTGAATTGAAGGGGAGGGAGGTGGAGGAGGCTCTGCACGTGTCTCACCTTGTGGAGGCACTGTAAACGAGTCCCTAGCATGCCTCTCAACAATGGTTGGCCGTGAGACTCTCCAGGATCGCTTAGCAATGGCTCGCTTGGGTCCCATTCCTTCCAAGATCTTGATCTAACGGCTTGGAGAAGCAATCTAGCACTATTTGGAGATGATTGGAAGAGATTGGAAAGTGGGAAATAGGGTTTTAGGAAGAGGACAAGATGAAATAGTACCCTAAAATAGCTCACGGGTCCCTCTTTAAAAACAGGGTCCCGCCGTTGGGTCGACCCCAGATTTTTCTTGGGTCGACTCAACGTCGAGCCGACCCCATTCTGGCTCGGGTCGGCCCCAGTTCAGAAAATTTTCTTTCTCTTTCTTTTCTTTTAAAAATTCTTCCTTGCCTCCAATCCTTACAAATTCTTTATGGGACACTGATATATGAGTAAGGAATCTATAGATGACTAGTTTGACTAATGTTTCATGGGTTTTTTGAAATGGGAGGAGAGTATCACGAGACAACTTGCTCCTTTTTATATCTCCTCAATCAAAAGGATCACATATGCCTAATTCCCTCCTAAGCATGCAAAATCTATCTTCACTTAAAGATTTTGTGAATATGTCTGCTAATTGTTTCTCAGTAAATACATGCTCAATACATATGTTCCCATTTTGCACATGATCTCTAATAAAATGATATCTTATTTCAATGTGTTTGGCTTTAGAGTGCTGAACCGGAATTTTAGTAAAATTAATGGCACTAGTATTATCACACTTTATAGGAATGTTGTCTAGTTTAATTCCATAGTCCTCTAGTTGTTGCTTGAGCCATAGTACTTGAGCACAACAACTCCCGACAGCTATATATTCGGCCTCAGCCGTTGACAGTGCTACCGAATTCTGCTTTTTGCTAAACCATGATACTAAGTTATTTCCTAAAAATTGACATGTTCCACTAGTGCTCTTCCTATCTAATTTGCAACCAGCAAAATCTGCATCAGAGTATGCAAGTAAATCTAGATAGGAGTCTCTAGAGTACCATAAACCTATGTTTGTAGTTGCTCTCAAATATCTAAGGATTTTTTTGACAGCACTTAGATGTGACTCCTTAGGATCTGATTGGTATCTAGCACATATTTCCACACTAAACACAATGTCTGGCCTACTAGCAGTAAGGTAAAGCAAAGATCCAATTAAGCCTCTATAAAGCTTTATATCTATACTTTTCTCTTTTTCATCTTTGTCTAGCTTACTAGTGGGATTCATTGGGGTGCCTATTTCCTTGTGATTTTCATTCACAAACTTTTTTAATATTTCCTTTGTGTACTTAGTTTGATGAATGAAGATACCTTCCTTAGTTTGCTTGATTTGTAATCCGAGAAAGAAATTTAGTTCTTCCATCATACTCATCCCGAATTCTCCTTGCATTAATTTAGCAAACTCTTTGCATAGATTATCATTAGTGGCACCAAAAATTATGTCATCTACGTATATTTGAACTACTAGCAGATTTTTGTCTTTTCTTTTGAGAAAAAGTGTTTTATCTACATTTCTCCTACTGAAATCATTGTTCAGTAGAAATTTGCTTAGTCGATCATACCAAGCCCTAGATACTTGTTTCAATCCATATAATGCCTTATGTAATCTAAACACATGATTTGGCAATTCATGATTCTCAAAATCGGAAGGTTGCTCTACATATACTTCTTCCTCTATAGAACCATTTAAGAAGGCGCTTTTTACATCCATTTGATACAATGTGAAATCCATGAAGCATGCAAAGTTTAGAAGCAATCTAATAGCTTCTAATCTGGCTACGGGAGCAAATGTTTCCTCAAAATCTATCCCTTCTTCTTGATTATATCCCTTAGCTACAAATCTAGCTTTATTTCTTATAACTATCCCATTTTCATCTAATTTATTTCTAAAGATCCATTTTGTTCCAATTACTGAGTTATGCTTTGGTCTCTCAGTTAATGTCCATACATTACTTCTTTTAAATTAATTTAATTCTTCTTGTATAGCATTTATCCAATTTATGTCTTTTTCAGCTTCTTCATAAGTCTTAGGTTCTAATTGTGAAACAAAAGTAAGATAATCATTTAAATTTCTAAGAGAGGATCGAGTTCTTACCCCTTGAGATGGATCACCAATGATTAAGTCTTTAGGGTGTCCATGTGCATACCTCCATTCCTTTGGCAAGTCTTGAGATTGTGGTAGCACGCATTCATTTTTCTTTTCTTGATTTGGCACGTCATCAAGATTCAATTTTTCAAAGTCAATAATTCCTGCATCATCATCAAGAATATTTTCTCTCCTAGGAGATTCACTATCAGACTCATCAAATATGATATTAACTGACTCTTCAACTACAAGAGTTCTTTTGTTGAATACTTTGTATGCACTGCTAGATGTAGAGTATCCTAAGAAGATACCTTCATCAGACTTGGCATCAAACTTACTTAGATCCTCCTTGCCATTATTTAAAATGAAACATCTACATCCAAATACTTTAAGATATTTAGCAGTTGGTTTCTTATTCTTCCAAAGTTCATAAGGAGTTTTCTTGGTTATAGGTCGTATTAAAACCCGATTTAGAATATGGCAAGCAATACTTATAGCTTCAGCCCAAAAGTACTTTGGAAGATTTGACTCGCACAACATTGTGCATGCCATTTCTGCCAAGGTCCTAATTTTTCTTTCAACAACCCCATTTTGTTGAAGCGTTCTAGGTGCTGAAAATTGATGTGAGATACCATTTTCATTACAAAATTCTTCAAAGTGTTGATTTTCGAATTCAGTTTCATGATCACTTCGAATTGCTATTAAGGTGAGCTTCTTTTCAGTTATGATGTTTTTATAGTATTTCAAGAATGCTAAAAATGCTTCATTCTTATGTGCAACAAATGAAACCCATGTATATCTTGAAAAATCATCTACTATAACCAGTACATACTTCTTCCCTCCTAGACTTACGGTTCTAGTGGATCCAAATAGATCCATGTGTATGAGTTCAAAAGGTCTAGTGGTTGATACTATATTCTTTGATTTGAATGATGTTTTTGTTTGCTTTCCTAATGAGCATGGTCTACAGATTTTGTCCTTTTCAAAGATCAATTTTGGCACATCCTTTATCAAATCCTTTTTGACTAGTTTTGATATTAAGTCCATACTAGCATGTCCTAGTCTACGATGCCAAAGCCAACTTATTTCATTTTTTCTTTCTTCATTAGTAATTAAACATAATCCATTTTTCTTGCCTAACTCATGAAGATCTACCATGTAAATATTTCTCAGCCTTTGTCCTATAAGTACAATGCTATTATCTTTAGCATTTGTGATTATGCATACTGAAGCTTCAAATGTGACTTTAAGACCTTTATCACAAAATTGACTTATACTAAGTAGGTTATGTTTCAGACCATTAACTAATAAAACATTTTCTATAAAGGTGGATGGAGTAATGTAAATTTTATCCTTTCCAATGATAAGTCCTTTTTCATTGTCTCCATAGGTTACCACTCCACCCTTCTTAGATTCCAAGATGAAAAATTGTTCTATGTCATCTGTCATGTATCTTGAACAGCCGCTATCTAGATACCATCATTTATCCATCTTATTAGCTACAAGACACTCCTGCAATCAAGATCAAGAATATGCTTTAGGTACCTAAACTATGTTGGGTCCTTTAGGGTTAGTACTTGATGTTCCTTTTGGAATCCAAATTTTTTTGGATTTTAGCTTATAATTATTACTCAATTTGTTGTAGCTAGACTTTCTATAGTTACACTTATATGCTTTATGTCCTAATTTATTGCAGCAATGACAAGTTATATTTTCATTTTTGGCTTTCACAAATATATTCTTTAAGTATTTTTGTTTTCTATTTGTTTTATATCCCAATCCAGCTTTATCGTATACAGCTTTTTGACTATCAAGAATCATATTTAATTTGGTTGAGCTAAGTGTAAATTTGTCCACTAAGGATTTATATTTTTTAGCATCTTCTTTTAACTTGACATTTTCAGCAATTTGACTTTTGGTTTCATTTGTAAATCTCCTACTTAATGTTTCATAGTCATTAGATAGTTTTTGCTTTTCTTGGATAAGATATTGATTTTCATCTTTTAGAACTTTATTTTTATTGATTAATTTCTTGTGTTCTTCCTTGAGTTCTAAAAATGCATCATGTAATTCTTCAACAGTAAAATCACATTCAAGTTCAGAATCTACCTCATCGTCATTGGCCATATGACAGATTTGGGCCGTCTCTTGTTGATCTTCCTCTTCCAAACTTGACTCCTCACTTTCACTCCATTCAGCCATGAAGTTCTTCTTCTTAAGTTTTCTTGCCATCCACTTCAATTCCGGACAATCTATCTTGAAATGCCCGGGCTTGTTACACTCATAGCAAATTAATGTTTTCTTTTCCTTTTCTTTGTCCTTACCCTTTTATTTGCTTGAGCTATCTTTGAGGAAGGGCTTTATTTTATGAAATTTCTTCTTTCCTCTCATGAACTTTCTGAATTTTCTTCCAAGCATAGCCATTCCTTCTTCATCATATTCCTCCTCATCATCAGATTCTTCTGATTCAGTTTTCTGTTTTGGAGTAGTAGACTTCAAGGCAATGGTCTTTCTTTTCTTGACCTCATCTTCTGAATTTTGCCTCATGGTCAACTCATGGGTCATGAGTGATCCTAGAAGTTCTTCTAATTGTAGTGTATTGAGGTCCTTTGCTTCTTTAATTGTTGTTACTTTGGCCTTCCAAACTCTTGGTAGAGACCTGAGAATTTTTCGCACTAAATCAGAGTTAGTATAAGACTTTCCTAAACTCTTTAGCCCATTTATGATTTCTGTGAATCGAGTAAACATTTCAGTTATGGACTCAGTGGACTCCATTTTAAACAACTCATACTTATGAACTAATATATTTATTTTTGACTCCTTGACTTGATTAGTTCCTTCATGTGTGACCTCCAGTTTATCCCAAATTTCTTTCACGGAGATACATGTAGATATTCTATTGAATTCACATATATCTAGTGAGCAGTAAAGTACATTAATTGCTTTTGCATTTAGTTGTGCTAGTCTTCTATCACTCTCATTCCAATCCATTTTTGGTTTTGGAATGATAGCGCCCTCTATACTGATTGTGAATGTGTGTGGTTCTCTAATTATAATATACCACAATTTATAGTCTAGAGCTTGAATGAATATCCTCATCCTAGCTTTCCAGTATGTGTAATTAGTGTCATTAAACAGAGGAGGTCTATTTGTGGATTGCCCCTCGCTCATAGAACATCCTACTTGGGTTGTCATGATCTTTGTCTCTTGATTGTGAGATCAACAAATACTATGTGAGCACATCGCTTTGATACCACTTGTTGCCCAAGGTGACAAGCCAAGAGGGGGGGTGAATTGGTTTCTCTAAATTTTTACTATCTTAATTGAGTCAATTGATGTGTGAATGAAGTTAAGACAATACCCAATGCAAACACACAAGAAGTATAGTGGTTTGGTGCTCTCCTAAGCACCTACGTCCACTCCCCAAGCGACCCCTTGAAAATTCACTATAATTCCGCAGATTACAGTTGGATTATTTTCCGGGCTCACAATCCAAAAATCTTTATATTTTGGTTTTTCGGAATCACCAAAAACCTATGTTGGTTTTACGGGTTCACCAACGAACCTTCACAATTGGTTTTACGGGTTCACCAATAAACCTACACCGTTGGTTTTACGGGTTCACCAATAAACTTTTACAAGGTGATTAAAAAGAAGAAGAAAGTTGAAACTCCTAGATGAGCAAATATAACAATTATAAGCTACAAGGAAGAGTTTAGAATATAGTTATCGCTTGATGAGACTTCTCTCTTTTTTGTCAAGATTGCTTCACTCTTCAAGGATTGATGGAGCTCTTAATGTTGCTTAGAATCTGCTTTACCACTTTCTTTTGACTCTTGAGTGAAGCACTTGGATGAAGAAGATTAGGGCACTTGTCTTTCTTGTGTAAGCTTTGATATTTTGCAAAAGGATGCTTTCTCTGATGAATAGTGTCACTTTAAATAGTGTTGCCCAAGGTGACAACCCAAGAGGGGGGGTGAATTGGGTTTTCTAAAAATTATGTTCCCTAATTTTTACTTTGAATAGAATGCAGCGGAATAATAAGATGTTATTTACTTAAGCTCTAGGCAATTACAAGTAAAGCAGTGGAAGATTAAGCTAGAGCAATTATACTATGGCTTTAGGGTGCAATTGATCTAACATTAACTTATAGTTGTATGATCAATTTTAATCTATGTGTATGGTAAGAATGGAGTGGAAGCTAAGCAAATCACTTATAACTCTATAGAAACAAATCTAGAGATATTACACAATCAAGCATGAATGGAAGGCATGAAATACAAGAGATAAAGCATCACAAACACAAAGATGTATAGTGGTTCGGTGCACCCCAGCACCTACATCCACTCCCCAAGACCTCTTGGGAATTTCACTATAATCCCTTAGATTACAGTCGGTTGTTTTACAAGCTCACAACCCAACTTGTTGTTTTGCGAGATCACAACGAACTCGGTCGGTTTTCACAGGCTCACCGACTAGAACCAACCGATTGTTTTCACGGGCTCACAATCCAACCCAGTTGGTTTTCCCAAAGGCTCACCAACCACAACCTTACAATGATTGTTTTCCGGGTTCACAATCAACCCGGTTGGTTTTCCCCAAAGGCTCACCAACCACAACCTTACAACGTTGGTTTTTCCCTTTGGCTCACCAACAAACCTTAACCCCTTGATTCAATCCCTTGATTGAATCAAGTTACAAGATATTAGAACAAGAGTTTAAATCAAATACAAGCTTCTCAAATAAGCAAATATAGCAAATGTAAATAAGTAAAGAAAAGAGAAGAAGCCCTCAAACTAATTTGTAGATGGAGGAACTCGGCTTCTTCTTCACTTGCCCCCTCTTCTGATTTTGCACGAAGTAGAGGATCTCCGAGGCAGCACACGGATGGAGAGGAAGCTTTGGGATTCACTTGGATGCTCTTCTTCTCTCTATTTTACTTTGAATGGCCCTTTTGTGCTTATGGAAGATTTTCCTTGTAATCTCTTTCAAATCTCTTCCCTAAATGTTTTCTCCCACTTCCATACCTTCTCCCCTAGCTCTCCTCTTGATTTTATAGCTTTAGAGGGAGTCCCAACAAAAATCTAGCCGTTAGAGACAAAAATAGAGCCGTTGGAATCAAGAAAAAACTAGCCGTTATGCCTCCCAGCGTGCTCGAGTCGACTCGGCTGAAGTAGGAGTCGACTCGGCTGAAACAGGAGTTGATCTGTGAATAGTAGTCTGCCGGCACTGTAGCTGGGAGTCGACTCCTGAAGTTGGGAGTCGACTCCTGAAGTTGGAAGTCGACTCGAGATCACTGTAGCGCAGAAAATCAACTCTCTGTCTTTTTGTTTGTTCTCAGTCGGAGTCGACTCGTAGAGTCCCGGAGTCGACTCGAGCACTGTTCCTTGAAACTCTAGAGTGCCAGAGTCGACTCGAAACTTCCAGGAGTCGACTCGAGGACTATTCTTTTGAATTTTTCTTTGAATTTGCTCCTTCAACTTGAATTCTTTGAACTTGAAGCTTGGGCCAATGAATTGTAGCTTTCTTCCAACTTTTCTTGAGAACTTTGGAGGCCTTCTTGTATTCTTCCAACTTGCTATGTTCCTTGCAAAATAAATATCTTTCTCCTTGCAACACAAACATTAGTATTTATACTTCAAGGTTTTGTGATCATCAAAATCAATCTTTGAATCAATCTTTGGGTCATCAGTCTCCCCCTTTTTGATGATGACAAAACTTGGAGTATATGCAATATAAAAGATATTGTTTTCTAGAAGTAATACATAGCAAAGTTGCATGAAGTAGAAAACATATATATTTAAAAAACATACTTCATGATAATGCTTTAGATTTAATCAACTTAAGATAATCAATATATGTCAATTCCAGCTGATTTGTATTCAATTCAAAACATAAAGCATTATGCTCACTTAAGATAATCAATATATGTCAATTCCAGCTGATTTGTATTCAATTCAAAACATAAAGCATTATGAGCATATACTTAGATATTTCTCCCCCTTTTTGACAACATCAAAAAGATAGGGAAACATTAAGCATAAAGATCAGATACTCATATATTTCTTTTCCTTATTGTACTCTGATTTGAATGTTAAATTATTGCAAGGATATGAATCATATAACGCAAGGCAATAATATTGGAATCAGATTAATGAGCACAGATCAGAGCCAATTAAGATAATTTCATAACAGAATACATTAAATGTGATTTCAAGAAGTTTTCTAATTTGATACCACAGATAGTTTTCTATTCAAGTGTAGGTGGAATCTTCCTTAGGTTAATCCAAGAAGTACTACAAATGATATTCAAAGAAAACACGGGTGGAAATCTAACCTCTCTTCAATAATAAGTATGAAAGCTTGTTCATTTAAGACCTTTTGCCCAATCTATTAAGTATTTTATCAAACATGAGAGCAATTTTAGTTAATTTTCAGAGTAAAAGATCAAAACTTATATATTTGAGAGACATATCATCATGTTGGATCATTAATTTTTAATGTCTTCAAAGTTCTTTTATTCCTTTAGAAAATAAGCACAATTTGATACATATATAAAAATATGAATTGGCACAGAATTGACGTTCTAAAAAGCAAGCTAATTAGGACTTATTAGTGAATTTCAAAATAAATTTTCTAAGAGATACTCAAGACCATTCAACACGTTATTCTCCCCCTTTGTCATTAAGTTAAAGGCTCTTAAGATCAACTTGCAATTTGGTTCATGATTTATGCATAAGATATACTAACCAAATAACACGCCTCAAGGTGTATCATAAAGGTTTTCAGATTTAAATTTCAGATGATACATATTGGAGAGTATTAGGATCACTTTTCATTTAGTATTCTTTCTCTCTCCTTTATAAATTTATGCAATTAAGTTCCATCAGACCTCTCCTTCTGAAATTTTCTTTCTCCCCCTCAATTGATCATTCCATCTAAGAGTTTTAAAATTTGAAGATAATGTTCAATAAAATCGTCAATCTCAAAAATATATTTTCTATAAGTTTCAGCTTATTTTCACAAGACTCAAGGTTTGAGATAAGACAACCTTTATAGAACTCATCTCAAGGTAATTAAAGCATGTCTTGCAATATAAGAAGGTTCATCAAAATCAATCCATAAAGTGCAAGGTATGCATCAAATTGAAGTGACTTTAGGATAAGATACTGAATATCTAAAGCTCCCCCTTAAAAGATGCATTCTTCTTTAATCTTTCTTTTCTTTTGTCGAATTTCAGATTTTAATGATAAACGTGAATAGAGCTGAAACTTTATGATATCAAGAATGTAGAGTGATCTAGAAATATTCACAATTTATAGTAATCAATCTTTTTAATCTTTTAAGAACAAGTTATGCTTTCTCCTAATCTTAGAGAAAATGTATGAAAATATTAATCAAAAGTAATTCATTTGAAGCTTAGTTTCTTTCAAAAGCATTTACATTTTCTTTCTTTTAGATCATTCACTCTATTGATGAAAGTCTTTAATGATATAGGAGAGAAAAAACATATAGATGATCATGGAAGTATATGTATTTATAGAACTCAATTTCTTAATCACAATTTTTCAGCAATGTATACATGAAACTCAATAAATTTTTAAATATTAAAATAAAGTCATATATTTTAAAAATATTTACTTGCAATCAAGATCATTGAAAGACACATCATTTAGACCAATATTGGTACATTTTAATGATAAGAAAAGATATGTTTCGGATGCGTATCGGAGCAATCAAAATAAATTCTGTTTTTCTTACATTAACATTTTATTTAGTAATCATATGGAGTTTGAGCTTTTATACAAAATCAAATTCTGAATTTCATAAAGATTTTCAATAGAGGCCTTTTAAGTCATAATTTGAGATATGTATCTTTCACATTGTGGCTCATCTTAAATTATTATGATTGAAAAATACATATTTCAATACCATTAAAGCACTTTCAGAATCTTTGTGTTTAATTTTGAGTTTCGATACAAAATAAAGGATATTTTAACAAGTATTAGGACATTATGTATCAAAGTTAGGCGAGTAGAAAGATAGATCAAAATCAATTTATTTTCCCTAAATAGAGATATTCTTCTCTTCTCCTTTCTACAATTTTATTTAGCTTTCAGATTTTAACAATGATTGTGAATGACAAATCTGAAATTTCTTTTCAATAAAACTAAACAAAATATGTTATGTAGCAATTCATGCATTCAATCAAATTGTCCAAGTATGAAACATTACAAAATATTGAGAACCCATAAATCAAGACATCATACTATATGCAAAATATATTAAGTGTTAAGTCATGCATTAAAATAATAATAACAAGCATGTCAAGGATCAAAGTCAATTCTTTTCAAATACACTCCTCCTATTTAAATATCATCTTGCATTGACTTCATCCTTATGGTGTGTTTCCAAGTGACTAATAATTAGACTTGATTCTTCTTATATATTTTCATTTACTTTGTCTTTCATTTTCAACTTTCTTATGCTTTATATTCTATTTGCTCCCTATCCAGTGGAGTTGGGAAGGGGCACGAGGTACTACCACTAGCCTCCCTCTTGTGCCGTCCCTAATATGCCCTACACCGAATAGTTGGGTCAAATAGTGCCGGGTACTACCACTAGCCTCCCCATTGGCACCATCCCTATGATGAGCAATATAGAAGGATTAAAATGTTTGCTTCGAATTCTCCCTGTTTAAGTGTAATTAATTATGGATTTTATCCCTTCCAAATGTGCCAAATATATTATGCTTGTTTTGCTTTTTCTTAAGATTGGAGTATTTGCCTTTACTTAGATTTTACTTCTCTTGAATAATATCCATTTTCTTTTCTTTATCTCTCTCTCTTTTTGTTATTCTCAAGTAATTTACATGAAAGAGCAGAATAAAGAAATAATCTTATGTATCATATAAATGTATATCATGCAAACAACATATTCATTATGCTCAAGGATTCATAACTTCTCACAAGTTATTTTAATTCAAAATTTTAAGCATTTACTTGTATATTTCATGGTTATGATATAGGCAAAGAATTATTTTAGTTTAGGCAAACCATGAAACAATTTCTAAGAGCATAAGTCAATCAATATGTATAGAGCCATGATATCAAAAGTTAATAATTAAAGAACTTAATCATGCCATAATAAGACTTAAGTTGTTGACTTTGCTCAAGAAGTATCTAGAATTACCAATCCATTCTGCATTCTTCAGTCAAATACCTACTAGATTTCTTATGTATGAACCTTTGGCTGAAGAAGGTCCTCTCTCTTGTTTGCAAGTGAATGTTTATTGTATCTTACATGGAGATATTCTTCAAGTTGAGATCTCTCATTTTCTTGCTCAAGGATCCTGCATTATTAACAAACTCCTTTTCTTTCTTGAAAGAAAGTCATTGGTTTCTTCAAGATACAAAACATTCATCCAACATATTTTTTTTTAACTAGATGACTCAATATAAGATATGACAATAGTTGAATATTGAGTCACTTTACGCTAGAGATTGCCTAAATATAAGCAAGCACATATCACTTGAACTAAAGAGATAGTTTCATTAACCAAGATGGTTCAAGGACAAGTATGTGAGGCAATAGGAAGTTTTATCAAGGTCAAATCAATTTCTCAAAAACGATTTAGTTTAGATTTTATTTGCTTAAGATAATTATTAATAAGACATGCTAGCTAAGTTTTAATCAACTTATCTTAAACAGTTGTTTCTATCAAAATTCAGATTATGATTTATTTGTTATCAATAAAATATGATTCATTAAACTTAGATTGAAGGCTTGCACAAGTGCACATAATGAGCATACAATCTGGTCTACTAGCTGTATGATAAAATAATTATTCTATCATGCTTCACTACAGCTTTAAAATAATAGATCTACTTTGCTCATCCTTTTCAAATTCTACAAGATGGGGTTATAGACATACCTTCTTCATGCCA
Source organism: Phoenix dactylifera (assembly GCF_051530095.1). Lineage (NCBI taxonomy): Eukaryota > Viridiplantae > Streptophyta > Magnoliopsida > Arecales > Arecaceae > Phoenix > Phoenix dactylifera. The sequence goes on from NC_143193.1 coordinate 40,372,783, forward strand.
ATCTTCTATAAGAGTTTTCTTGTGGACTAACTTTGGTCAATGAAGATCCCCTTTCTTGTTTGTCTTAATTTGGAGTTTGAGAGAAGATGTTAATTCATTCATCATACGTATTTCAAACTCACCTTACATGAGCTCAGTAAAATCTTCATATAACTCTTCATTAGTAGAACCAAAAATGATGTCATCAATGCATATTTTGAGCAAATAAGATATCACAAATTCTTCTTTTTGATGTGTAGATTTATCACTATTACTTTCTATCAAAAAGGTTACTTAAGCTTTTATATTATGCTTTTGATGCTTGTTCCAAATTATATATTGCTTTATCATATTTGTAATGAGTGTTTTCAAATATGGTGGTTATTTAACATATATCTTCTTTAATAAAGTAAGCATATAGGAGTCCATTCTACACACTCATTTGATAGAATATAAAGCTCATAAAGCAATCAAATAATAATGGTGATCTTTACTTCTAATCATGCAAGAATCAAGATCTATTTCATCTTCTAAGCAAACAATTTTTCTTCATTAAATGTATTTCTGAAAAACTCAATTTGGTTATAATTATTAACAAGTTTTTAGATTGTTATATGTAAAAGATTAACCATATACATATATAATTTAATTTTAGTATTTTGATAATAAATCAGTAGTCTCATAAAGAATAAGATACCTTGATATTTTTGCACCTAAAAACTTTTCATTGAATACTCTATATGCATTGCTTGATGAATGATATCCAAGGGTAGACATATCTCTATCAGATTTGGCATTATTTTCATAAGAGTATATTAAGCATAACATGTACGACTGAAAAATGTGAAAGATATGCAATGGTTCATTTTTCATTTTTTCAGAAGATCAAAAGGAGTTTTCATCAAAAAATAGATCTAATAGAAATCATATGTATGACAAGCAGTGATGATAGCTTTTTTTTTTAAAATTATTTTAGTAGATGACTATCATACACAATTGTCTTTTTATTTCTTCAAGAATTCTATTAATCCTATTTTACTTATGGTGTCCTTGGTGCTGAAACAATTGTATTCAATATTATTTTCTATGCACAACTTGATAAAAAATTGGTTTTCAAGACTATCCCATGATACTTTTGCAAACCTTTTTCATTTGAACCCTTTTTGTGAGTTTGTGCCAATGCAGAAAATATTTCAATTTACGTGCCAAGAACAAGCCAGTGTAAGCTTTTGAAAACTTAGTATTGGAAACAACATCATTAGATTTAGAAATTGATTTTGTTTGTTTCCTTAGTTAACATGCATAGCAAGCTTTGACCTTTTAGAAGATAATCTAAGTAAGGCAATGACAAGGTCTTTTGAGATTAAGTACATACTAGCATGAGTTGATTTTATATGCCAAAGATGGTTTCTTTAATCTTGGTATTCATAGTGCATATATTCAAAAGCATACCAAGTACACATTATCATTTAAACAATAATGCCATGGATAAAAACTCTCAATCAAGCATATAGAGAATTCATAGAGTTATTCTTAATAAATTGTTTAATCATTTAGCAACTTATCCAATAGTGAGTAAAGTATACTATAAAATGAAATGATTTGATTATATTTCCAAAAGTATTTTCTATATCACAAAATTGATCAATACTAGCAATTCATATCAAATATTAAAGCAAAAATAATGATGAGATGCAAGGATTACTGATTTCATTATTATTATTATTTCATTTAAAATTACTTTTCATAAGTATGTTTTAAGTTTCATTTTTTTTGACGTGTGTCTAGAACACCCATTTGTATGAAAGTTCTATTTGTTCCATGGGTATCTTGGCACACCTATGTCTACATCCTCATATTTTTATTTTGGGTACCCAAGCTTGCTTGGGTCCTTGAGAGTCAGGACATATGGTTCCTTTTGGAACCCAAATTTGTTTAATTGTAATAACTTTACTACTTGATTTAATTATGTTAGAACGATAGGTAAAGTTGTTATGTCCATTCTTTTCATGTTCGAAATATGTTATCTTATTTAATGGTTTGCTTGATAAATTCAAAACATTTTTCTTTAGGGATTCATTGCTAAGTGAAGGAATCAAGCCAAATTTTGATTTATCAAAATCAGCATGTTGGCTTTCAAACATCATTTTTAATCTTTCTGAACTTACAGTGAACTTGTTAATAAGAGATTTCAGTTGGTTAACTTCTTTACTCAAGTTTTGGTTTGTTTTGATTAAGCTATGATTTTTCTGAATCAATTCTTCTGAATTTAACCTTAAGCTTTTATTTTCAGAATTTAGTTTGTCTTGTATTTCAGCAATAGAATTTCTTTCTTTTGAAATTTGCAAATTTAGCTTTTTAAGATTTTTATTTTTCATAGCTAATTTTCTACATTCACCATACAAATCATGGAAAGCATTTAAAAGTTCATCATAAGAAAATTCTTCATGAAATTCACTAGATTCAGATTTTACTTTATTTTCTAGTGCCATAAAACATAAGTTAGTTACCTCTTGTAGTTCATTGTTGCTTCTAGCTTTCTTGCTTTTTATCTCTTTCTTCCTTTCTTCTTGCTTCCTCTTCTTCTTTGACTTTAGGAAGCTTTTGAATTTTCTTGCTGTTATTTCTTCCTCGAGTCGACTCGAGTTTACTTGGAGTCGACTCGACTGACTTGAGAGTCGACTCGAGATCTTCGGGAGACGTCTCGTTCTCAGAGGCCTAAAAGATGATTCTCTGTCTTTTGAATTGTTCTGCCTCGGAGTCGACTCGGGCCTTGTCGGAGTCGACTCGGCTAACTTGGGAGTCGACTCGGAACTACTTGGAGTCGACTCGTTCACAGGGTCTTCAAGACTGTGTCTCTGCCTTTCAGACTGTTCTTCTCTAGGAGTCGACTCGGACAAACTGGGAGTCGACTCGGCTACTGTGGAGGATTCTGCAATCTCATTGTTAGTATGCAATTGAAGCACATGTGAGCTAATCTGAGATTTATCATAAATATTTTCTAAAGTATCCCAGATCTCCTTAGCAGATAAGCATGCAGAAATTTCATTAAACTTCGTTTCATGAATAGCACAATATAATATGTTCATAGCATTAGCATTCAATTGTGCTAAGTCCTTTTCATTAATAGTTTGAGAGAGTGTGTGAAGGTCATTTATTATGATTTTCCATAAATAATAGTTTTGTGATTGAATAAAAATGCGCATGCGTGCTTTCCAATATGTGTAGTCTATGCCATTAAACAGTGGAGGCCTATCAATTAACTGTCCCTCTCCTAGAAAACTATCTATTTGAGTTGTCATGATCTTTGGCTCTTGATCGTGAGATCAACAATTAATCTTGAGCACCTGCTCTGATACCACTTGTTGCCCAAGGTGACAACCCAAGAGGGGGGGTGAATTGGGTTTTCTAAAAATTATGTTCCCTAATTTTTACTTTGAATAGAATGCAGCGGAATAATAAGATGTTATTTACTTAAGCTCTAGGCAATTACAAGTAAAGCAGTGGAAGATTAAGCTAGAGCAATTATACTATGGCTTTAGGGTGCAATTGATCTAACATTAACTTATAGTTGTATGATCAATTTTAATCTATGTGTATGGTAAGAATGGAGTGGAAGCTAAGCAAATCACTTATAACTCTATAGAAACAAATCTAGAGATATTACACAATCAAGCATGAATGGAAGGCATGAAATACAAGAGATAAAGCATCACAAACACAAAGATGTATAGTGGTTCGGTGCACCCCAGCACCTACATCCACTCCCCAAGACCTCTTGGGAATTTCACTATAATCCCTTAGATTACAGTCGGTTGTTTTACAAGCTCACAACCCAACTTGTTGTTTTGCGAGATCACAACGAACTCGGTCGGTTTTCACAGGCTCACCGACTAGAACCAACCGATTGTTTTCACGGGCTCACAATCCAACCCAGTTGGTTTTCCCAAAGGCTCACCAACCACAACCTTACAATGATTATTTTCCGGGTTCACAATCAACCCGGTTGGTTTTCCCCAAAGGCTCACCAACCACAACCTTACAACGTTGGTTTTTCCCTTTGGCTCACCAACAAACCTTAACCCCTTGATTCAATCCCTTGATTGAATCAAGTTACAAGATATTAGAACAAGAGTTTAAATCAAATACAAGCTTCTCAAATAAGCAAATATAGCAAATGTAAATAAGTAAAGAAAAGAGAAGAAGCCCTCAAACTAATTTGTAGATGGAGGAACTCGGCTTCTTCTTCACTTGCCCCCTCTTCTGATTTTGCACGAAGTAGAGGATCTCCGAGGCAGCACACGGATGGAGAGGAAGCTTTGGGATTCACTTGGATGCTCTTCTTCTCTCTATTTTACTTTGAATGGCCCTTTTGTGCTTATGGAAGATTTTCCTTGTAATCTCTTTCAAATCTCTTCCCTAAATGTTTTCTCCCACTTCCATACCTTCTCCCCTAGCTCTCCTCTTGATTTTATAGCTTTAGAGGGAGTCCCAACAAAAATCTAGCCGTTAGAGACAAAAATAGAGCCGTTGGAATCAAGAAAAAACTAGCCGTTATGCCTCCCAGCGTGCTCGAGTCGACTCGGCTGAAGTAGGAGTCGACTCGGCTGAAACAGGAGTTGATCTGTGAATAGTAGTCTGCCGGCACTGTAGCTGGGAGTCGACTCCTGAAGTTGGGAGTCGACTCCTGAAGTTGGGAGTCGACTCGAGATCACTGTAGCGCAGAAAATCAACTCTCTGTCTTTTTGTTTGTTCTCAGTCGGAGTCGACTCGTAGAGTCCCGGAGTCGACTCGAGCACTGTTCCTTGAAACTCTAGAGTGCCAGAGTCGACTCGAAACTTCCAGGAGTCGACTCGAGGACTATTCTTTTGAATTTTTCTTTGAATTTGCTCCTTCAACTTGAATTCTTTGAACTTGAAGCTTGGGCCAATGAATTGTAGCTTTCTTCCAACTTTTCTTGAGAACTTTGGAGGCCTTCTTGTATTCTTCCAACTTGCTATGTTCCTTGCAAAATAAATATCTTTCTCCTTGCAACACAAACATTAGTATTTATACTTCAAGGTTTTGTGATCATCAAAATCAATCTTTGAATCAATCTTTGGGTCATCAAATAGTTTTCCTCATCCATTGGACACCCCCATTAGTTAGATTTCAAAAACTAGCCGTTACTTACTGTTGGGAGGATAAAAAGTACTTCTGCAGAACTAGCCGTTATGCTTCTGCCCGTGCTGGGGTCGACCCAAACTTTCCTGGGGTCGACTCAAACCACTGTTCATCAGACTTGGGGTCGACTCAACTTTCACTAGGGTCGACCCAACTTTCACTGGGGTCGACTCATGCTATATTGGGGTCGGCCCTCTCAGGAAATACAGAACCTTATATTTCAGCCGTTTTTCACTGAGGTTGACTCAACTCTTTTTGGGTCAACTCAAGGTACAGTGGGGTCGACTCAAGTTCCATTGGGGTCGACCCTCTCAGGGATTTCAGAGACCCAGTTTTGAATGACACAACCTTGGGGTCGACTCATGTTCTGTTGGGGTCGACTCAAGGTGGGGTCGACTCAAGTTACATTGGGGTCGACCCTCTTAGAGATTCCAGAGACTTGTTTTCTTGAGGCTTGAGAATGGGGTCGACTCAAGCAAGCTTGGGGTCGACTCAACTACTGTTCATTCATGCCATTTTTGCAGAAGTGTGCCTGATGGTTCCATGATGTGCCGAGGTCGACTCCATCAACCTTGAGGTCGACTCATTCCACACTTTGCTGCAACTTAAGGTTAGATTTATCCGTATAATCAATGAAATATACTTCAAGCAATTTTGAATGTATGCCATGATATTGCTACATACTCTTAACAATGGAAATTACTATTGTCCCCTTAAGAGTACGTTTCACTTGAAACTTTGCCGAATTAGAATTTAGAATTCACTATCTCTTTTTTTATCGTAAATTTATCTCATTATTAATAATTGAAATACATCTTGATCTCATTCTTTTAATGTACCGAGAGTGTCAAACTCAGTAATGATGTATCAAATTAACCTGTAGTATTTAATTAGATATTCCCTTAATGGTTGTGTTAATCATCAAAATACCACTATCATCCTCAAACTTGGGTTCAGAGATCATTTTAAATGAATTTGACTGGACCTGCACACATTAGACTCAATCAGTAAATAAATAAGTAAAACTCGAATTACCTTTAATAATTTATTAAAATGCAATGATGAAGATAACACATTTTTTTGGTTAAATTTATAAAATATGTGAATTAAAATAATGATAAGTGCTATGAAAAATAGTTAAATATATACATTATTTAGCACTTATCAGTCTCTAACGGCTAGATCTTTGCTCCCACGCTATCCAAAGTTATAAAATCAAGGAGAGAGCAAGGAGAGAAGGTAAGCAAGAGGGAGAGAACACATAGGGAAGAGATCTCAAAGAGATTTCAAGACAAACCTTCCAAAAGCACAAAAGGGCCATTCAAAGCAAAAGAGAGAGAAGAAGAGCATCTGAGTGAATTCCAATGCTTCCTCTCCAACTGTGTGCTGCCTCAGTGATCCTCTACCTCGTGCGAAATCAGAAGAGGGTCAAGTAAAGAAGAAGCCGAGTTCCTTCATTTGCAAAACTTGGTTGAGGGCTTCTTCTCTTTACTCTATTTGTTTATATTGTTATATCTGCTTGTTTAAGAAGCTTGTATTTGCTTTAAACTCTTGTTTTAATATTTTGTAACTTGATTCAATCAAGGGATTGAATCAAGGGGTCAAGGTTTGTTGGTGAGCCAAAAGAAAAACCAACGGTGTAAGGTTGTGGTTGGTGAACTGGAAAAAACCAACTGGATTTGATTGTGAATCTGGAAAAACAATCGAGTGGTTCTAGTCGGTGAGCCTGTAAAAATCAACCGAGTTCGTTGTGATCTCATGAAAACAACAAGTTAGGTTGTGAGCTTGTAAAATAACCAGTTGTAATCTGAGGGATTATAGTGAAATTCTCAAGAGATCTTGGGGAGTGGATGTAGGTGCTGGGGTGCACCGAACCACTATATGTTTGTTGTGTTTGTGATGCTTTCTTTCATTGTTTAATTACCTCACTTACTTACTTAGATAAATATCTAATTGAATTGCTTGCTTAACTCTTATCCGCGCATCCTTTAGTTGCAAGTATATTCAAATTGTTTAATCAAGTTTCATTTAATAAAACTGCATTAAGATACACTGTTTTGAAATGCTTGCTTGGGAAAATCTAGACTAATTGTTTATTGAGTCCGCTGCTTAATAGTTTTAATTTTGATCAGATTAGAATCAAACTGTTGCTAAGTTTAAATTCCACTGTGCATCTATACAACTTAGTTTAATTAATTGAAAAAGTTTAGAAGTAGTTGAAAAGTTTTAAAAGACCTAATTCATCCCTCCTCTTGGATTGTATCTACTGAGCAACAATATGAAATCCTCAAAGAACTACAATTTGATAAGCAATCATTTCTCTGCATTAAAATGCAATCACTCAATAAGTCAAACTAATAAACCTACTTTATGAGGCCTACAGAAGAAGTAGTTTCTAGTCCTGACATATTCTTTGGTAGGATTTGATGAGGTATTAAACATTTAGGTCGGACTCGAGTTCAAAAAAAATCTAAACTTGACCTCAAATAGTGTCGGGTTAGGGTTGATCTTTGACCTAAACTTTCTCACTTATTAGTAAATAAAAAATTCATGTTATTTTTCCAATTCATAGTTATGCTTTATATGATTATTTATATGTGTATGTAATTGTATATTTAGTCTCATTAAATTAAGTATAGAGATATAATTTAAATTGATGAATGATTGACCCATCAATCTAACAAATATTCAATTAATAGGAGTATCTAGTCCTTTCTCTTACCCTAAACCTTCTATCCAAGTCGAAAAAACGAGTGCAAGGGAATATGGGTCTATGGTGGAGAGAATTAGAGGTTGGCAACGCATCTTCATGAATTCCAATTATATGGTACAACAATCTTACATGTACAGTGGATATGCAAGAAATTATATGCCATGACCGTTCTCTCTCTTGCTAAAAGAACTACATGCTCATTGTATGAGGCAAGGATATTAGGGTGGGAGGTTATTTTATGTAACAAAGTTTTTTTTCTTACTTTATAATTCTTATTAAAATATAATTTCTAGGTGTAAATTTCATTGATTCTAAATTTTACCTTGCAACATGAGATAAAAAAAAATTTTACATGTATATCCTCCTAAATATATGAAATTGCATGAATACCCTTATAAAATTACTATTTGCTTGTACATCCTTCTTTTTTTTCTTTTACTATATACTCGTACCATCTAACGTCGTTAAAAAATAAATGGTTTAAAACTAAAATAATTAAAATATTCTTATGGGTAGATATGTAGAAAAATGTTATGAGGGTATACATATAAATAGCAACTTTACAAGGGTATTAATATAATTTTTCATATTTAGAAGTGAATATATTTAAAAAATATATTAAAAAAAGATCAAAACTCGGCTAGAACTTGCTAAGTCTTTTATGATTCAGTTGGATTGACAAGTGAAAAAAGATTGCCACAGTATCAATTTTGCTTTAAGATCATGACTCGGTCATGTTGCAATATTAGATGATAATTTTGGTAATGCAATTCTCTATTTCTTTTTGATATAATTATCATTATTAAATCTATGACACCTATATATTCTTTATCATTTTTAAAAGATTAGAGCATATTAAATTTAAAATAATTATAGATGCTTAGATCACTAAAATATTTTTTAGTGGTTTGTAAATGTTGAATAGTTGCTTGTTTTTAGGTGAGAATTTCGTAAAAGCAATATAATTCATTCTATAAGAGTTAATATTAACATGAGATCATTTGACATAATAACATTAATATTTTTTTGCCACCCTTTTTTAAGAACAACTGAATTATCTTTACTAAATTTTGATTATTTTTTATTAAATTTTTTAAGTGTATACCCTCCTACATATGTGTAATTGCATGAATAATCTAGCAAAGTTGCTATTTACATATGTATCCTTAAAAAGTTTTGTTTTTATGCCTCTACTTATAAGGATATTTCAATCATTTCAAATTTAAATCATTTATTTTTTAACGATGTTAGATGGTATGGGTACATATATAAAAGAAAAAAAAGAAAAAGAAGGATATACATACAAAATAAGAATTTTATGAGAGTATATATGTAAATAGTAATTTTACGAGAGTATTCATACAATTTTGTATATTATGGAGGGTATACATACAAAAAATCTACTAAAAAATGAGGCTTCACTTATTAGAGGCCAACCTCACGAGGATAGACTCCAACTTTTCTCGTTACGTAGAAGAAGATAGTAGACATAATTACTATTTCTTCAATTAATACACTAAGATGTAATAAAATAATTATAATTTATAAATGATGATTGTCGGTGTGTTTTATAATTGTTAACTATAAATGTGTTAGAAGGACATATATTAATAAAATATATTTATTAATCATATAAAATTTATTATATAAAATATTACTATATTTATTAATATATTCCATAAAATATATTTATTAGTTCTATAAATTATTAATTTTTAATAAAATATTAATTCTTATTATATAATTAGTATTTTTATTTATAATTATAATATTCTATTTTTAATACTAATATTTATTTTTTATTAAAAAATAAAACAAATAGTAGTAATATATTAACTAACTTCAGTATATAAATATAAAGTACAATAATATATTTTTACTGTAGTTTAAAATTATCATTGAATAAAATATGACAATAATATGATTAATAATCTATTATAATATAATATATCATAAATATAATATAATATAATATATATAATTTTGATATAATATATTAATGGTATATTGATATACCAATTTTTTCGTTGGACTGAGGGATATTTTTTGTTTTCATATTTCAGCCTAAGAGTGATCTTGAATAGCAAATCTCAAAATAGAGTATCCCATTATTGAGTTGGACAGTGATTTAAGAAATGTGGGTGATTTAGAATCACTTAGGATCACTACTGTGCAACCATATGTATTGATTTTGGAATAATTATATCATACCATACGCCCTCTAAATGTATCATTTCTTATAGTGTTACAAAAATTGGCTACTATAAAAATATAAATAGTAAATCAAAAGTACAGTATAACTTGTTTAATGAGGTCACATCCATCCATATGGCAAAATACTTAAAGCAGATGTTAGGATTTCGGTGTGCCCATATGGATGAGACGGTTTGATGTCCAGGTGCATTCCACGTTTCCCCTCACAGGCGACCCACTGATTTCCGCCTGTGGAAACACACAGAACGATAAATTGTTCAATTGCCGCTGTTGATCGACACAAAGAAGGCAGGCTAGGGTTCTTTGAAGGATCGAAATCTCCAGCGAGGGGCAACGTGATCCCATTATTGTTCCTTAGATCCAGAAAAATAACTGGGAGGAGGAGAAGAACGAGTGGAAGGTGAGGACTAAATCGGTCCAGTTCCCCCAAAGAGGCAGGTCTGGATTTCGTTTGATGTGGATGGTCTCTTTTTCCTCTCTTTTTTCTCGGAAAAAAGAAAATTTTACTCTTATTCGCACTTGTTATAACCAGATCTTCCATCAACTGTAACAAATGTTATATGGATTGGCTGATTTAACTGTATATTTTTCCAGAATATATATGGAAATTGAAAAATTCAGCATCCGGAGTTCTGGCTGTGGCGCTTTACCATCCCAAATTTGGAGACAAAAGGTGGCGAATCGTTACCAAGTATAAAATCTTTGTATCTATAAGGATCAAGCTTTATACCAATGTTTTCTTGAAGATTTGGTTGGATTTTGGAAAGTTTGTGATAAAATAGTAGTATTTACCCATCAAAATAGTAAAATGGATGTTTGCTGCAAGTAGCACAAGCAGTGAAGGAAAAGCTAATGTAGATTTATGAAGTATCTATACTGGTTTGTCAAGTTTTTTTTCACAAATCTTATACATGGAAGATCTTGATAGGTATTATTAGATTTGATTTCTGAAGAAAAAAGATCATTTCTCAGGTACAAAATGATAATTTAAGATCAGTTCATGCATTGATTGTTTGAAGGTGCATGACTTAGTTCGTTTTGTGGTCTAAGACTTGCCAAATGTTTTCAAGATGCAGGTTTAGTCAGATTGGATGAACCGAAATACTATGATCTATTGATTAATATGGATCAGATTGTACAAGAATCACCTGATCTGAATTTTTAGTCATCCAAGTCTTAAATTGTTCAATGGTTGAGTTTATAGAATCCCTTGACTGGATTCTCCTTAACATACATGTTTAAGGTCATATTACATAATCATGACTCAGTTTGCTGTTTTGACGCCTTTAAGCATATTTTAACCCTAAAGCATTTGTAGAAACCATTTATACTTGGACCACTATTGACACATTATTGAACAATGGAAACCATTTTAATTTAGCCCTTGAAAATAGCCTTTCACTAACGTCTTCATGGACAAATGGTGTCATACACTTTTGCGGAAGTATAATAACAGAGTTTTATCTTGCATATATAAGCACACTTCCTTGCATTCATGGACTATGAACTATATAGATGTTTAGGGTTTTGTTACATTTATATAACTGCCAACTCGTCTAGTTCGTAAGTCATTGGGTTGTGGTGCCTAGTTACCTGGATTCAAATCCCATCTATATCCAGGGGGCTAGGCAAGGCGTAACCCCCTTAATTTTTATTAGGAAAAGAAAAAAGTTTGTTACTAAAGCCTTGGTCATTTGACCATATACTGAGTACTAGTAATTCTTTTCTTTCTCCTTTAGTTATATATTTATGTCAAAAACTTGTCATAGTGTGTCATAGTTAAACCTTGGTAATAGGTAAGGCGATAGATGCTTTACCTGAGTCACAATGTGGATTATTTTGGAGTGAAGATAGGTCATTTGTCACTTTATTTGAGTTCTAACCTAGTTGTTTTTTGTATATAGAAGGATTTTTGATGCAAGGGCCATTATGCTTGCAATAGTTTCCAATAAAGTTATCTAAAAAGGAAACATATACTAGAGGAGTAAAAAAATTCTTTATTATGTTCATGCAAATGTAGATACACTTGTATGAAGTTTTAGAAGAAAACAATTTGTGAGATGCACGTAGTGATAGATGGTGATTACTGCTGGTGTCCTTGACAAACTAATAATGCAATAAGAACTGGACTTTTACATTCTTAGGGTTGGAACTTCAGAAATGCATGCGTTGATAAATAAATGATATGCAATTACTGGCTATGTCAAACTGGATTCACAAAGACCGGTAATTTCCTTTAGCTTAGCTATGTTTTGCATGTTTTAGGTAAAACAAACAATTGAAACATACACACTATGCAGTATAGGATAAAAACAGGTTGAATACAGATCAAAAATTACTATTTCAACTTCCATTTCCACTTTTATTTCGGTGGATATCAGTTACAGCTATGGGGGTGTCAGTCTAATACCAAAATGTGTATCCATGTTTGTTCTAAATGGATATGGATACTGATAGGATATTAATGTATTTTGTTATGGCCAAGGTTTAAAGTTTCTGCTGAGACCAATCCATCTTGGCTGATACCGATCTGACCTAATTGAATTTTTTGGTTTCGGTCGGTTTTAGCCAGTTTCGGGTGGTTTCAGCTGAAACAGAATAAGCTGTTGTTTTATTTATTTTGGATAGTTTAACAATTAAGCATATTTAATGTTTTCTAGAATTTGTAAATACAATACAATTAAGCCATTCCTTATGGCTCTAATGCTATAGTAATGATGGGTGAGGTTCAATTTGATGGTGGATTAGATGTAATCTGTTCTTCCTATTGTTACTCCTATTCATGTTGTGATGAACGATGGCCACTTTTTTTTGTGTGATCTGCCTCTTAATGGTAACTCGTCTTGAATATAGATATATTGAATTAACTTTATGGTATTATATACTTGTTATGTTTGCTTGATTGACTGATATTTGTTATGTTACAGAATAGATTAGTACATTGATGTAATATATTTAATCCATTTAGCTTCAATATATTCAGCTTAAAAGTAGCCAAATCATATAAATTGTGATCTTAGAATGGTAAAAAAACTATTAGATGGTAGGCTATAGCTTCTAGATTTTTTATGTTTTGATTCATTATGTTTTTTTGATTCCTTTGACTTTTTCAATTGAAACTTCAAAAGTCAGAGTCAAATTGCCGAATTTCTGAAACAAAAACTCTACCTAAGGAATCAGTGCTGAAACTGAAACTGAGTTTAAAACCTTAGGTTGCACTTAGAAGCAGAATAATAAATCAAGAGTAGTTGGGTTAAGTAGAGTAAGTTGGAGGGGAAAAGGGAAGTTAAATTATTCCACCTTCTTGTTGGAGTAAGTTATGCGTAGGTTACGTTGGGTAAATGGGTTAGGAGGAGAAAAAGTAAACTGAGAAAAAGTAAACCATTTATGGTGTACCATTTTCGTTTAATATCCATTTTTCTTTTCCAAAAAGTTGTCTATTTCCAAGTGCTCAAATGATTACATTGTCGAAAAAAGGGGGAATAAGTGGGCAAGATACTTTTATTCCTCCTTATTCTGTGTCCAAACCATCCTAGTGTGGGCAAGCTTCATTGATAAACTATTCCAAGGATGTTCTTTCCTTCGTGCCTTTAGCATGCCACTTTGGAAAACTTCCTGAAGAAGTCATTAAAGGAGACTAAGTTACTCAACATCTTACTTTATTCTTTTATATTTTTGCCTGCATTACATTATTTGTTATGCTTTGATAATGAAATCTGATGAAAGGTTTTCTAATATCTGTTCTGTGTTTTTTATGTCAACTTCTATATCATATTTTCATGGCATACCTTTACCAGTCAGCAATAATCTAATTCTTAGGAACACATTTGTGGCTTTACACATCGAATTGATGAAGAGGACTTGTTAAAGGTCAAACATATCTAGCTCTTTCTTTCCTTTTAATTGATATTCTAGTTATCTGTTTTTCAGGATTCAAATGAAAACATTATGCAGAATGAGCACCTAAAAGCTTGTGTTCTTTTTATGGATGCTGAAATTTCAAGGGCAAAATTATTTAGAGGTAGACCTCCAGATCTTATTGCAGGCACCATAAAAAACAGCTGCAACCTTAAGGCCCAAAGTCCGATCCCTACTCACCTTCACCCTAAAGGTAAGATCTGCAACAAAATTTACTTCGCTTTTGGTACATGTTAAGAATCTCGAAATAAATATTTTTGCTAGCTCTGCTTTTATATAGTTGTTAATTTTTAGTAAACATGCATGTGACTTGATTTTGACTCAATGAAGATGCAATTTAGGTCACATTGATTCAATCTGGGTCAATTTAATAATGTGAGTTGTATGTGAACCCAATTTGATCCTAGATAGATAGTTAGTGGATAAACTTCCATCTAGTTGGATGTTCTATTATGTTAAGCCTCAAATTGATCAAATTTGATTCATTGCATTTTGAAATTTTAGTAAATTGTGATGGTCTAAAATCTTTTTATTGCATGACAAAAGTTAACAATCATACTCTATTTCTTTTGCTTGTAATATAAGTATGTGCAAGCATTTTTTATAGTTTCTGATATGTTCAAAAGAAAATTTGTTGTGACCAACAGAATTTTTACATTGAAAGTTAAAATTTCAGTATTTTTGGCTGACTACATATTCCTCAAGACTAGAGCAAGGAAGTTTGTTCTTCTTTTTTTTCAGTAGGGGTGGGGAGCAAAATATAAAGAGGATATTTAGTTTATAATAAGTGACATATAAGCAACTTGAATGAATTTTACACTTTTAGTAATATGACCTAAAAGATTACGAAATAAATAAAATATAAGATCCCAATTTTCTAATGTCCGAATGACAACAAATAATACCCATATCCTGGCATCCACATACTAAAAACTTGAAATTTTAAGAAATATTTCGAAAAGGTTAAAGAAGGATATACAGGAGATGCAACCGACACTTAGTGAACGAGTGAACTTGAACAAAGAGAAAAGATATTATGTTGTGTGGAAACACTATAAAAATTTTATGTATAGAATTTTGAGAATTTTGTTTTGAGAATTTGTCTAGGGAAGGAGATGTTACAATTTCTTGAGGGAGGAAAACTTTATGTGTTGTAGGGATTAGAATTTGGTTTAGCGCCTAAGGTCATATCTAACTTTATATGCTTTTGATTTTTGCTAGTATTGTTGTATTATAGAAAAATAATATCTTATATCTTATTTTATTTTCTAGTTAGAACTTCACCAAAACATGGAAATTAGAATTTAGAGGAATTGGGCTGCCAAAAGAGTTGAAAAGTTAAGCTAGAGACTAGTAGCATTACTTAGTAGAACTTAAGAAGGGTCCTCTTGGGAATTTAAACTCATCTGTTCAACAAATAACACCCATCATTGAGAGTGGCAAATTGATTGAGCATGAGGTGGGGGGTCCACATTTAAGGGAGAAATTCTCTAGGGGGGCCAACAATGGGACTTCATGAAGTGAACTTCAAGTAAGAATTTTCAGATTTCTTAGGGAATAATCCCCCGACCACCTAACTGTAATGTGGATCTATCTTGGTTACCCTTAGCTCTATTCTGTTCTCTTCCTTCAACCTGTCCCTTGGGCAAATACACGAACAACCATTGGCCTTGTAAGCTACCCCCCCCCCCCCCCCTTTTTTATTTGGTAAAAACGGCATTTCATATAGCTCTAAGCTACCCTTTTTTGCTTCTCTCTTCCGCTCATTCCCTTTCACCCAGCCTTGTCATGCGCCACAATTATGCAGTCTCTACTTGTTTGCCCACATCCAACCCTCTAATTCTTAACACCAACTTCCCCCTGACCTTAATACTACCACTACCATCCTCAATATTATCACCACTTGCTACCTCTAGTCTTTCACCTTCCCTCCACCAAATCACCTTAACACGTTAACTACTTTTTGCTTGCAGATCCCCAAGATAGCAGCTGTACAAGTTTATACAATAGAGATATCCATGAGAATGGTAACATGGAGGCTGACAATAATCCCAACTCCAAAGAGGTCCCCTTCTCCCATCTTCCAATTCTTCTAGCTCTTTTCTTCGATTTCTTAAGTGCCTCCCTCTTCTTGAAGCTCCTATTGAGTTTAATACCATGCTATGCAAAAAAGAGGTGAAGAGATTGAAGGATATTGAAATGGTCAATGGTAGACATAAGAAAAAGGGGCAAGGTTGTCCTTTTCTTGGTTTCGGATCAGATTGAGCATCCAGTTAAGTACCAGAATTTATGTCGTATTGGTTTCTAGATTTTATGGACTTATCCGGGACTTGGATTGTGTGGGGTCAACTACTTAAAGCATTGTGTTTGTTTTGGATTGACCATAATTCAACTTGAATTTAGCTCTAAAATCCTAGATAGATTATGACATTTAACTCTATTTTGGCCCATTAACACCATGATGTATAGTTCTACACTCCTATTTTCAGTTTTGTGAGAGTGTCATGAATTAGTTGTTCCACTAGTGGTACCACATCTTGTAGCCTATGTACTCCACTAGAGCATTGCAACATATATGGACTATCACCATCAGCATAGCAAGGCTTTGTGTGAGATTTGCCAATATAGAGCCATGCTAGTGCTTCGCCTGCACTGGCACTCTAGTGTGCCAGATGCTAGTCCATTCCTACTAGTTTGAAGGACCATTTAGTCCTTACAACAAAGGATATTGCAACATCACCTTCATTATGTTGTTATGGAGGGAAGACATTCCAACTCGGGGAATTATTGTGCTTATCTAGTGGGCATTTGCTTGCTATAAAGTTAAAGTATTTGTATCACATCCATGTGATTTAGGGGATAATTGGCCATATGGCACTTGGCATGCACTAGCATTTTAAAGATATGCAAATTGGCAAAAGGACTTGTAACTGGAATATGAAGATATCTTTTAATTGTTTTATATTAGTGTATAGACATATGAAACAAATATAGATATTTTAATCACTTTTTAGAAATCTAGGATCATAAATCATTCTAGATATCTATTATAATTGCCTATCATGGGGAATGCTTAATTTTAAGTAATTTGTCATTACAACCTAAAACTTATAACTACATTTACAAATTAATTGGCAAAAATAAGCTTAAAATTCATGATAGAGTCTATTAGGTGTTGTACGTATAATTTTAGTACCATACAATTTCATTTAACGACAACATTGTAAGAACTAAGCAGCCTACATACCATTAGTTACTTTAAGTAATAACATACAATTGATGTAAAAAACGATATTTTTTTGTCTTTACTTTTCCAATCTACAGATTGAGCCTTCAGATCTTGAAAAAGGTGAATTTTTTCAGATAATCTGAGTGGAATCAGAACTATCCAAGATGGGCATGAGTTTAAACTGAAAAGCAGGTTATGAGCTTGTATTGCCACATATTCTTTTGGTCCTAACTTCCAAATCATATAATTTTGATATGAATATGTATAGACTGTTATACATTAATACATCTAGAATGGAAGGTACAAAATGGTACAAAATTTTGTGCATCTTTGTTTTGTAGTAACATATCATTACGATAGGTTCCATTGCTACAGTACAATGTTATTTTAATCCTCACTATTCTCAGGGTTGAAAAGAATCTTTGAGTTTTGTGTGTACATGGAATGCAGGATACAAGTTTCCGATCAGATATAAAGGATGATGTACTATGTATAGAATAAGTATCCAATAACCTTGTGTGAAAACCCTGATGATGCGATGGTAGGGACATAGAATTTTTTTTGATTTTGATTGATGATCGCCCATGAATTTCACGTCTAAACATTCTTTACAACAAAGTTTCTCGTTCCCTACCGTAACATCTTGATATAGTGTTGGTATGCCTGATACGGGAATCGGTTTCTCATATCGATACTTGTTTACGTCCCCCGTACTATGTACTAGTTCTGTACCGGTACAGTATGCATTGGTACTGGCTGGTACGGCGTACCATGCTCTGCAATAATCTCCATGCCATTATAAAGGACTCTGGATAATCAAACTAGTAATGCTTTCATGGAAAGGCTTCTTCAATTTCCATTTTTTAACTTTGAATATAAAGTTGGAAGCACTTGATTTGATTGGATATTTCAGAAATTGGAACACTCCAGCTTTATAGAGTTGTTATCTATGCCACCTAAGGGTTTAGCTATTGTATCACATTTAGATGTTAATTTTTACATCCTTTCTTTTCTCACCAGGTCACTTGGTAGTCTTTCCATATAAGCTTGCCTCATCTTGCGAGATTGGATTCCAATATCTTCAGCAAGATCTAAAGTCTCTCTTTCTCTTGTGCATGGGATTCTATTTCTGTCAATATCCAAGATCCCCATCATCTCTCTTGTTCACTAGCTTGCAAGATAGTGCTTTATAATAAATAGATATCTACCTTGAGATCAGCGATCTCAAGTTATCAGTGTGAAAAAGATACAAGATGGAGGGGAGATTCTTTGGGGTGGGTGGGTGTCTTTTGTGTGTTTATCCTAGGGAGGGGCTTGGTAGGATCTTCAACAGGTTGTAGAGTGAGTTTAAGATAGCAGGTGGATTTTGTGTGAGAAAAGGAGAGAAATTTTTGGATCTCGTAGGACATGCGGCTTTTATCCCAAGAGATGGAGGCCAGGTCATATGGAAAGGCTACTAGGTGACCCGGTGAGAGAAAGAAAGGCTATGAAAATTAACATCTAATGTCGTCCGATGGCTAAACTAACGGGCAGTATAGAAATTTATGACAGTTAGAGTTCCCAATCACTTCAGAGAAATCCTAGAGTAACATTAGTTTTTAACTTGGAGACAATGGCAAGTTTGCTTTATGATCATTTTCAATTTGTAGATCAGGGTATAGATTCATATTGCTTCATATAGGAAACCTATCATGGATATCAGAGTGATTTATAGAAGTTAATATGAACCAATATGGACTAGTGGAGAAGCCATGGTGGGATGCACCCCAGTCCCAATGTTATTACTTGGGAACGTGATAAATGCTTCAGGATGTATGGTATGGTGTTTGCTATAGATTGATGCACGGGTCCTTGCCTCTGATATTAGCATGCATCATTTTGCTTGTAAATGCATTAAAGATGATAAGATGAGTACGATATTGTAGGTCAGGTATGGTACTTTACTCTTTATTTGTGCTTTGCTGATGTTCTCTTTGGGCTCCCCCTTCTTTGGCTTCTCTTTTCCTTTGTGTTTTGCACTCACTAGAAATTTTCATGCATGGAACACTTGTCTCTAGAACACAAAAGTTATTTTTAGGCTGCAAATTTGTTAATTTTCTTCTCATTCTTGAAAAAACATGTCTTCGTTTTTCCTTGATTGTTAATTCAAATTGGCATTCTAAGCGGACACATTTCCAAATTTCTATAACTAATGTTTCACCACTTTTCTTCTGCTAGCTGAACTTGCAGGAAATTGCCTTTGGGGCAAAATACTGATCGATTTATTTTGTTCATCATAGGGAAATTGTGGGGCCTTGACCATCAAACTGAGATGCTTTCAGTTCTTAATATTAACCCTGGCATTTTGGAGGTATGGTATGCCTTACTGTGGCATATTTCATATTAATCTTACTTTTTTTACTTATAGAGTGTCATTTATGGATTCTGCTAATTTGACAAGTTCATGGGACATTTCACAAGCCATCACTTTTGTTCATCAGCATGACATTAGCTGGGTTTCGAAGAATAATGTCTTGTATATGCCCAGCTATTGTCATACTGATGAGAATGGTATGCCACATCAGCTATCCCATGTAGTCCACCTAATATTTTTCATAATTACTTCTAGTAAGGTCATGGTGTTGATAATACTCAAATAATTCATTCCCATGAATCCATGTTGTTAGTTATGCAGAATACCTATTCCAGGAAGTACATTCTCACTAAATGTTTATGCAGATAAACTGTGTAAGATTCAGATATTTATGAACCCAATAGAAGTTCATGCTTATTACAAAGTTATATCTAATTAATGTGTAAAAAATGATGCATGTTTTTGTATATTTATTTTCTCTCTATTTATGTGATGTCTGAAATTTGCACATGCAAGCTAGAAAGCTGCATACTGTGTGCGGCATAAAATAAAAAAGCGTTTCCTATGACCAGATATTAAAGTAGAACTTGTATCCATATTGTGGATTCCACCTGAATTATGCTTTGATTAGACATTTATTGATGTAAATTAGAGTCTGAATTTAAATTGTTAAAATTGTTCTGACATTTAATATACTCTGTACTGTTATGAGGATAGATGCTGCAGTGGTTAAATGATCTTCTATGTATCAGTCTTTTTATAGCACTTTGCACTTTTATAAAGGAAATTGGGTTAGCCAAAGCCTTGTTTTCTGTGAGCTAATTATCCAGATTGTCTCATTTTATTATCTGCCTTCAAACAGTAAAAAGGTTGACTGTTCATGCCAAGGATTTTAAGTACCAGTCCAAACTGGCTGCATTGTAGCCTACCATAAGGTGCCAGTATTGTTGTGCCCCCTGGTATGGAGCCATAGGGGCACATGTTGTGCACCTCACTTTTACTGTGCTACACAGGCATCAGTGTTGTTACTTCAAACCTTAGTTCATCTAGTTTTTATACTGAAAATGCTAACATGTACTTCTTGAGAACTTGAATTTTGTTGTATTAGATGAGTACTAGCATACATACTGGGTTTGCTTTCAAATCTAATTAATACTAATTTATTGGTTTTTGGCTCTTTTTCCCCCCTCCGAGTTTATATCAGCAACACTAATCAACATTGGCTTTTATTGACATGGTCCCAGATTTTTTTAACCCTTTTACTCTGTTGTATTCTTTGCTCTCAATTTGAGAAATATGTCAAAACTTTTCTGGTGTAACTTGTTTTTGAATAGAGCAATATCATTTCTACTATAAGCTAGGTTGATGGTAGTATGATGTGCACATACAGCCTCTTATGCTTGGTAGTAAGGGACTATACCTAAACTTGTTAAACAATATTGCCTAGGCCAATCAAGTATGTTATGGTTAGATCACAGTCAGTCCACTCAATTGGAATGTATACCTAGATATTCCCTTCCCGCCCCACCTTGAAAAAATTCATGATTTGTAACTTTATTTACATGAGCAGATATTCCAAATTGGCCAAGCCACTATGCTGCGGCAAGTCTAGGATTTACAAATGTGTAACACCACTTCGTGCCTTTTTCTTAAATTTTTTATAACTCTATCATGTCAAACCAGCGTTACTTGTTTATGTATATTCTGACAACACTTGACCACAATTTTGTTGTAACTTGTAAGAATCACACCCTGGACCTGCATCAGATTTTGTTCAGTTGTCGACGAGTATGCCGAATAATATATGATTGTTTTCTGAATTAGTTTGTCTGCCTACATAGATTCTTTATATTCTGTTTGTTCTATATGCTACTTACATGTTTTGAGGTTGTTAATTTTTGCAGCGTTATTTTTTGGAGTAGAACTGCTTGACTCTACATTCTCGAAGCATGAATTCTATGGTGCGTTCATGTTCCCTATCTTACATTTTTCAACATTTATTAATCCTTTAATGATCAGTAATTTTTTTGATTGGAAGAGCTCATATCAAATGCAAGTGAATATATTTGCTCAAGAGATTGGAGCAAAAGAGAAGACCCCTTACGATACCTACTCATATGAGGATGTTCCAACATCATCACTGACTCATATTAAATGGTAATTACGCTTATTTACTACTGTGATGTAAAATTTCAATTTTTGTCATTTTCTTGTCTTCAATGAATTGCATATAAATATTATTTTTATTTTGCTTAACTATGGATTTCGTTGTCTCCAACTTTTGAATTCCGATAATATCCAACATACGACTCGGAATCTGATACATCTATGGATCCTACTCCATATGTGAGGTCATCATAGCTACATCGCGTCCTCTTGAACGATCTCAAGGACTCCGTCTCCTATATGCAATATATCTTTGCAGGCTCTACTAGCTAGTGTACCGTAGTTTCTATCCTATGTGATATATGCATAAACTGGGTCTCACTAGTGAATTGAAGACTGTGTTGCGCCTGTCTCATACACGATGGTCTCATGTCCTCCACTCCTTGTCCACCAGATCTATGATCAGCAGAGCTGTCATCATTGCTTTTCTTGGTCTCTAAATCTGAGTGAACTAACTCCTCCATGCCCTCCATCGGGGCTCAATTGTCTTTTCATTTTTTTTTGCTACGCTGAGCAGCTGCCTGCTTTTTCTTCATGAACCTCTCTACCTGGCTATGCTAGGAGGATGGATATCATCCTCTTAATTGAGTCGACTAGTTAGCGTGATGGCATCATCTAAGCAACTTTCTATCATATCTCTGAAGGATGTCTCAGATAAAGAGTCATGTGATGATCAGCTCCCAAGTGAACCTTGTGGTTGTGGCTGAGCAATTGAAAGTATGCGTAGAATGTTGTGATCTGCCTATTGCGTTGCATCCACGCTAGACTCGCTAGCTACAAAATTGGCCGATTATCAAGGCAATCCTGACTTATCAAGTTTTGACTTCTGCTGTTGGCCCATAAGCCATCCGATCATAGGATCATTCTCATCATCAACACAAGTGTTGTGGATGGGATCCGTGTACTTCAGCTCCACTTTCTTCTGAATGCACTTCAGCCTCAATCTCAAATTGTAGTGAATATATACAAGGTCGTTGAGGCGTTTCTATGTTAA
Organism: Phoenix dactylifera; assembly: GCF_051530095.1. NCBI lineage: Eukaryota > Viridiplantae > Streptophyta > Magnoliopsida > Arecales > Arecaceae > Phoenix > Phoenix dactylifera. Next base: position 40,395,512 of record NC_143193.1, read on the forward strand.
ACGGTTTTTTTGTTTGCTGTGGATAAGGGCTAAGGTGGACTAGCTGCGCCCACAGCCACTCGAAGCAACCATTTGTGAGAAGATCCAGATAGCTAGTCACTTAATATTTTTTGCGGACAAACCAAAATGAATTCACCATTCAGCTACAAAATGATTAAAAAAAATTATATATAAGATAGTATCATATTAATAACTAATGTTAGAAAATAGTTATCATTGATATATAATATATTTGGATTCATACTTTTCTTATTGTTGATAGCTACCATGACTCCAAAGCTGTTAGTGTCATTCCTAAGTATTTTTGTTTGTGAAAAAATCATGTTATAATATGCTTATTATTGAAGACACGAGTTAATTTACGCATGCCATTTAAGTTAACTTACCTCTTTTAGATATAGAGTTGTGATTTCTGAATCAGGCTCCATGTTGTAGATCACATTACATAGAGTAAGCAGAAGTTCGTCGTCTATATCGATTCAAGTACGGTGTACTGATACCTCAGGTTTAGGTAGTAAGTTGCAGTTAGAGTTCATAATTGTTTTAGTAAAATTATACAGGTATAGGAGCAGTCTAATTTTCAATGTTCTTTCTTACTTGTTAGATGCAAGTTACTATCCATTTGGTAGTCCCACCGCCGTTTAATGATGTCGATATAGTCTTGAGCATGCTTTGGATTGGCCTCCCTGATATGATTCTGTCCTTTTCATTATATGTTACAGGAAGCCCATCTGGGTTATCTCTCGCAGTCCATGATTCAAAGTACTTTCAACAATGGCTTGATAGTCTTCGCTATCTTTTAGGTGCATTGCAGAATGTCTACCTCATCGCCAGGTCCTGCACAATGCTCCCCTCGGTGTCGGCCCTTGTAAATTTGCTCTCCTGCCACTCGATGCTGACAAATGGCTGATGTAGGCCTGCTTTCTCTTAGGGATGCTATTAAGTGTAATGTAGTTAGTAACAAATTGTATCATAGTGAAAGGACTCATGTGTGGTTATAAATATATCTGGTGATGATTTGGTCTGTCTTCAGTCTGCTGCATCCTACGAATCTTCGCAATGTGCAAGATAAGATCGATACAATATATAGCACAAGATCCAGAAAATATGTAGTCACTGCTCCGTCAAAATCTCTCTGATGACCTTATATTGTGGCCTATTATTAATGATGACTTGTACGACATTCTCCTCTCATATCGATTTATCATCTCCATCAATCTGAGGATGTACATGGTATCGTACACTTGATCAGAAACATCAACTAACTTCTGGAAGAAAATCTTCGTATCACATTATATCAAGAAGTTGATAATGCTCTGCCTGGCAGGATTGGTCCAACCATCATCATCGTCAGTCCATATGTGGGCTACTTATTCTGCTATGTGGCAATCCACTTTTCTAGCTCCTTATTGTTGTCAAGAAGCTCACAGTCGATCCGAAATGGTTGATTTTGATGATGCAAAATAGTTGAGTCAAAAGTTGACTAATCTATTGCTTTGAGTTTAATTAATTAATTTCAGAAAATAAGAAGAAAGTCTTCAGCCACTGTCAAATGAAGATCATTCATCTAAAACTCCACATCAAGAAGCGAACTCCAAAAGCTATGAAAACATTCCTTGGAAGCTCAAAACATAAGACAAAATTTTTATTTTGGGCTACCCGAATAGTCGACCCCAAGCTTGTAACGAGTTGATCTTGGCACATTGTTGATGGCTGATGAACTTTCACAAATCGACTCCAACAGATTGCGAGTCGATTCTAGAACAGTCTTAGAAGATAGACAAAAAGTCAATAAATTATTAAATCAATGAGTCGACTCATGAAATACTCGAGCCAACTTAGGTCGAACAAGAGTCGACCCAAGAAAGATACAAGATGACCCTTGAATGGTCGTAGAGAAAAGACAGAAAGCTGAGAAAATCATCGCATTGGCGAGTCGATACATGAAATTTATGAGCCGACTCCAGTCAAACTAGGTCACCCCAGAAACAGTCGAGTCGACCTTTGAACAACCACAGTTGAAAGACAGGACAGTGAAACTTAGTCCGTTGAAGAGTCGACTTCTGAAAGCAATAAGTCAACTTCAGTCATCTGACGAGTCGACCTCTGAACTGAAAGAGCCGGCTTTACAAGTGCTATAGACGAAAGACAGAGCGCAGCAAAAGCAGAAGCAAGTTCTGAAAATCTCGAGGCGACCCTAGAAAATAGTGAGTCGACTTCTCTATGCCTAACAACTGTAATGGTTAGTTTTTCTGCAAGTCTAAACAACTGTCTTCCTCTCTCAACGACTCTATTACTTAACAGCTAGGAAAGTATTTCAACCTTCTTCAAAGAGTATGCATGTTTCGGAACACCAAAGGAAACAACAAACTCAAGCACCACAAAGATAAATCCATTAGAGCAAGAAAGAGTAAAAAAGAGAGCTTCAAAGAGAATATCATTTAAGAGCTTTTATTGTGAGTTGAAAGTTCATATCTTCAACATCAAAGAATTGGTAAAGCGCCTTCAAGAGCATTCAAAGTTAACTAACAGAGTCTAGCTCTATTTACTATTGTGTATTTATTGTTTTGGAGCCATATTCATTGAAAGTTGAGAAAAGGTCCATCCAAACTTGAAATTGAATTGTGTTGAGCCTAGGATAACTTCAGGAGAAGATTTTAATTAATTTTCTGAAAAATCAACTAGGTTGATTGTAAATCCGGAAAATATTAAGTTGTAGATTTTGGTTGATTGATCTGAAAAAATCAACTAGGTTCGGTTGTGAACCCGAAAACAACTAGGCTGTAATCTGGGTTTAGATTATAGTGAAATTCTCAAGAAGAAAGTCTTGAAGAGTGGATGTAGGTGCAAGGTTGGCACCGAATCACTATAAATCTCTTTTTTGCCTTGTTTTCTTGCTTTAATTTTCTGCATATTTACTTAAAGTTTATTTGTTGAAATCAATATTTATTTGTTAAGCATTTAATATGCTGCATTGTTAGCTAATGTTTTTGAAAAATCCAATTCATCCCCCTCTTCGACTGCATTGCTAGGCAACACTCACCATAGACGGCTTTCAGTCCTGGAGAATCGACAGCGAGATTGGTAGCCTGTATGGAGAAAATGGCAGACCTATAGTACGTGTTGTCTTTCACATTCGCTGGAATGTGGCTGAAGTGGAATCAGGATTCAATTGCTCACCATATATCTTTTTTTAATCCTTTTTTAGCATGGCGTCAATCCTCTGCTACTTCGAATTTTTTCTAGGAAGGCATGTAAATCTAAATCGTAGATAGTGGCTCTTGATGGAATCTCTCTAGAGGACTTTTTTTTGCTGCCAAAAATCCTCAGCATAGATGCAACATAGCCACCGTCTCTATTGATGGCCTCCGTAACTAAGATTTTTTTGAACTTTGGATCTGCCCTACTAGTTGCAGAATTAGAGCCCGATTTGTGTGATGGCCCAAATTGAGCTCTATGCCTGGTCACCTTATTCTATTACCACTGGTCTTCCAGGCTTGTTGGAGTGATAGCCTGGATCTGTGCTTCACCATTTGGAGCGAATGCCTCCGACACTCTAAAGTGATAGAAAGATAGCTCTACCGCTCGACGGTCTACCTTCACATTCTTCTTGGCAACTCTTTTCTTCACTACTTTGAAATCAGTGAGGTGCTTCTTCATCAGCTGTCGGATCTTCTGTGGGCATATTTCTGATAAATATGTCGGAATAACCACCGGTAAGGTGTTGCTTCAACCTGGTTATCCCTTCTTGAATTTTGTCTTGCACCAATTGCATCTCTAATAGTGCCAACTCGAGAGCATTTGTCCATGATCCCAACGAATGTCACTCTCTAGATCCTTCTTTTTACTTGATGGATTCATTTCTGTAGGTTTATCAAGCATGTCAGTTTATTAATTATTTAAAAAAAGTAAAATTTTGTTACAATGAAAAAATATGTTTTCTACTTTAGAAGTACTTTCGACATATCTAATACATAGTACTAGTTTTTCATATTTTTTGTAATATTTATATATTTTTAACAATTTTTAAATTTAAAAATATGTTTAAATATCATAAATTCAAAAAATAGGAGGAATTGAGATCGGAGAGAGGTATGGTACCTTATTTTGGGTTGGATTCTCTTTGAATCATTGAAATCAGGATATTTTGAGTGAATGAGGGGGGTGATATGAGAAAAATAAAAAGAAAGAGCCTGAGAAGGCTTCGAGTCCTTGAATCATTGAGAGGGGTAATTTGAGAAAAATAAAAAGGAAGATTCTGAGAAGGCTTCACTTCACTTAAATGGCCTTCGGGAAGCCTTCTTAGGCCTTCCCATCACTTAAAATAGGGGAGGGGACCTGAATCTATTCGAACTGGTGTGAACCGCTCGGTTCGGACAGGTTCGGAGTGGTTTGTTGGGAGGCCTGAACCGTCGGTTCGGGTCGGTTCGGTAGATCTTGACTTGGACTCATGCGGTCTTTGCTTACTATATCTTCTTATCGCTGAAGTTGTAGGAGTCCTCCCTAAATATTTTTCTCTATGGAGAAGACATGTAGAATATAGTGCCAAATTGATATGTTCAACGATTTACACGAGTTGACTTAAAATTCCCATATACCACTCCACTTAACTAATCTCTTCTATACACTAGGAAGCAACTTCCTAATCAGGCTCCATCTTATGGATGACATTGCATAGGGTGGATGGAAGTTCCTTGTCCATATCTATTCCCAGGATGTTGTGCTAGAACTTTGAGTTCAGATAGTAGGTTCTCAATGCATTTTGCAATTGGTTTAGTATAACATTGATACAGTCATATAATTAACAAGTATGTGAATGAACATTACCTAGTAGATGTAGATCCCCATGCATCTAATAATCCCACTTTGCCCAATGATATGAATGTACTCCAGCGCATGCTTGGGGTCTGCCTGTCGGATCTGGACCTTGGCAACTATCATCATATGGTAGAGGAAGCCTATTTTGGTCTTGCTATCCACAGCCTTTAGCACTTAGTATAAGGGCTTGGTAGCCTTCAAAAATTTTTTTGTCCACTACTAAAAGTACTAGCTTGTCACCAAGGACTCCACGTGACTCTTTCGACACTGGCGAACATTTGATATAGGCTAGCTTTCTTCTCTAGAATGCTATCAAGTGCAATATAATTTGTAGCAAAACAGGTGACTGCTAGCCTCAGTATCTCACCCTCTGTGTAGTTCCTTTTCAAAGCCATATCCTTGTGTGGATGTATATGAATTTAGTAATAGATTGGGCTATCTGGACGACCTGGTTGACTCTATGAATCTTCCTTATATCCATCAATATAAGATCAATGTAGTGCACAACATATGAGGTCTAGAAAATATGTGGTCACCGCTACATTAGAATCTCCCCAGAAGCTCTATATTGTGGCTAGTTATCTATGACCACCTACACGATATTCTACTCTCCTACCTAGTCTATAACTTCCTCTATCAATCTAAAGATGTAATGAGCATCATGTATCTAATCCAAAGCATCTATTGACTTGTGAAAAATTTATGTTTCTTAATATGACAAAAAATTAATGATGCTCTGCCTGTTGGAACATGTCCAACCATCATATAAAAGAGTCAAACCATAGGTACTCCACTTGCTTGGTGGAAGGCTATCCACTTCTCTAACTTCTTGTTGTCCAGAAACTCACCATATCTATTATTCAGCCTTGGAGGATCTACATCCTGATCGGCGCTCTCGATGGAGGCGATGGTAGACCATAATATGTTTTGTCTGACGCATGTGCAGGGATGTGGTTGAAGTGGAATCAGGATGCAATGGTATCAACGCTTTGCTAATAGAATCTCTGTTGGGAAAGGCCATTGGATCTACATCATGAATTGGGCCCCCAACAGAATCTCTCTGGAGGATTTTTTTCCTTTTCCTGTTGCCAATGGCTCCTAGCATGGATGCTATATGACTGCTGGCTTTGCCGACGACCTCCCTGACTAAGAAAGTCTTATAATTTGGATCTACCCTATTAGCCTCAGAACCAGAGCTTAACTCATACTATGAGGAGCCAAATCAAGCGCTATGCCTGGCAATCTCGTTCAACTGCCACTGGTTATTTAGGCTTACCAGCATGGTAGCTTGAATTTGTGCCTCCTTGTCATCCATTACGACTCCTCATAGTCCTTTGACTCCTTGGAATGGTATGATGGAGCCTTCGATGTCTTGTACTCCACCTCTTCTCTCTTCTTAGCTCCTTATTACATGGCTACTTTGAAATCAGCTAAGTGCTTCTTCATAAGCTAGCGATCTTCTGCAGGCATTTTCGACAAGCAGACATGTCGAGGTAACCACCAGCCAGATGTTGCTTCATCTTGGTTGTCTCTCTACCTTGATTTGTGTCGCACCACACTTGCACCTCCAGTAGTGTCGGTTTGAAAGCATGATTCTATGATCCCAACCAATGTCATACCCTGGCTTCTTCTTCGTTGCTAGATCCATCTCTCCAAGTTTACGGACATATCAAATGTTTTAATACTAATTACCAATTAGCTAATTAATTATTTGAAAATTAGTGAAATTACATTATGATTAAAAACTCACCAAATTAATCTAGAAAGCACTTTGGATTATCCATATGTAATACAAATTTTTAATGATTTTTAGACTTTGTTATTTTTTAATAAATCTTATATAATAAATTGATATTTAATTAGAAAATATCTAATTTTTTTATTCAAAATATTATAGAATCTACCAAAGATGCTAGATACATTTTAATCTTAGATTATCATTATCTAATTAATTATTTAAAAATTAGTAAAATTTTTATATAATTAAAAATCAGTTTTCTAATTTAAAAAAATACTTCTAAATTATCTATACATGATACTAATTTTTCATAATTTTATAATATTTAAATATTTTTTTAATGTTTTTTATTTGAAAAATATTTTAAATATAAAATATTTGGAAAATTAATTTGACATTCATAATTAGTGTTCCATCTTATTAGGGATGCTACATATATTTTTCTCAACCTATGAATATGCACAAAAGTCCAAATTTGGGCTTATGCTTCTATATGTATGATCATGCCCAAACTTAAATAAAGTGATGCCAATTTTGGTAGAGAGTAGCATGTACGTTCCTAAACATCCTACTAATTTGCAGTAATCTTTTAACTGTTATTTTATTTTTTTATTAATTTTGGCTGAAATTTATTGATTTCTGTGGTTTTGTCTAATTTTAACCAGAGTTGATAAACTAGCTATGGATGCTTTTTTTAATTATGATTTTGGTGTATATAACTATATTGGATTCATTGCTTTGTTTAAGTACAGAGGCTATGTAGTATAATTTTCATTCATTTTTCTTTCTTTTTCCCGAGTTAAAAATAAGATAGGTAATGAATATGACCTTGATGGGACAAGGTATTAGAAGCATATTATAAAGACTAATTTGAACAATTAGATCCGAGATGTTTCAAGAATACAATATTTGTTTCATGTAAAATAAATAGCATTCTTGAACTGCATACATATAATTAAGTAGGCACTTTGAAGTTCTAAGGATTTGATGTAGTTGTAAGTTCTGCAAGAAAAATGAAGAAAAATATTTGCATGTGTTAGGTAGTACAAGGCTTTATAATTGGTATATCATGAACTTTCTGACATATGAAGTTCAAGGAGATTTTATATTATATATAGTATAACATGTTCACAGTCACTCTTATGCAATAATAGCTTTAGCTTAAGATTGCGGAATTACAATTGAGGAATCTATATGATACTAAATACAAAATTCTTATCTAATTGCTTTGCTAATTTTATTTTCTTCTATTTTTCAAGAACAAATATTCTCAATTTATCTGGGACTTGGAGCAAAACTTCCAAAACCACTAAAACTACTAACATGGGAAGTCCACAAACTGGCCAGAACCAAAACTAAAACTGCCTTGCAAGAATCTTATTCATCTCACAAATTGTGGCATTGTTCTTGGAAGTGATCAAGAGGAGTAATTTGAGATTGTGTTTATCTCTTTCTTTCCTTCTAATACTTTAGCTATTTGATTTTCAGTATTCAAATTAAACAATATGCACAACAAATACTTGAGTGCTTGTTTTCTTGATGCAGATATTAGCTAAAATTCAAGGGCTAATTTATTTAGAAGTAGACCCGAGCCTTATTGGTGGCACCATCCCAAGCAGCTACAACACTGGGGCTTAGAGTTTGATCCTACTCACCTATGTCTGGAAGGTAATATTTGGCAACATATTACTTATTTTGCTTTTGGCATATTACTCACCTGCATCCAACAGGCTTCCACTATCTAAAGTCCGATCATGCTAGCCCTACTCCTGTGATTCCTTTGGTCTTGTGCATTTGTATATAATTTCTTTGGGCTGCTGGTTCTTGAAAATGGCGATTCATTAAATTCTGTTACAGTGTTCCCAACAATGAAATGATGAATTTAATTTCTCATTCCTTTATGACTGTAATGAAAACAACTAACCTCATGCAACCAATTCAATATGAATCATGTTATAATTCATTCCTTAGTATTTTGCACTATCGTGCTGAATTGGCAGACTTTGATTTTATGTTATTATACAGATGTTATTAAGCAGATTGGTAGTTGCACAGTTTTTTAGCCAGTTAGTAGGAGAAAGTTGAGAGAATAGAGGGATCATGTGACATCATGTAACTGTCTTTATCGTGCAATTATTGGACTGACCAAAGCTGAGCATTATGATGCCACATTATGGAGCATCGGACATCCACAATGCCCATAATGAGAAGCATTGCTTTGCAATGCTTATTTCAATGTGTAAATGATAATTATAAGCCAACCATAGATACTGGGATTGTTTTTTATGTTTCTATTTCTTTTTTCAATTATATATAGTTTGCATGGTTCTTGCCTGGGCGCAAATCCATCTTTTATTTAAGAATTTTTTCTGTCACTACATTGTTATGGTTTTGAATCTCAATTGTAGAACCATGGGGGGCCAATCAATCACCAAGGTCCATGATGGAGAAGACTAGCTGGTGAGCAAAGCCTTCTACAAGTGTGGCCTACACGAGGGCAATTAAGAGACTAGATTAATCAGCAAAATCTACTAATTTGTTGTTTGTAGATTACCATCATTATGAAAATTTCATATGCAACATGCTAGTTTTGGTTTCTACTTTGTGTAGCAGTACAAATTGGTCAGCTTCCTAAGTGATTTTCCTGTTATGGTACATGGTATCCAGATCTTTTGATGTCACTGAGGACAAGAGATGCATTCATTTTTTTCTCCTCAACCACACTTTTCTTCCTACATCTACTTATTAATGGGTGTCCTCTTATAGGTTATAAACTCGGTCCCTAATTCTTCCTCTAGCAACTAGATTTTTAATTCTATTATGCAATTTTCATGTTTTCTCCTAGTTTTGTCACCTGTTGATAACTCATGGCTGGCCCTTGTCTTAAAATTGATTTTCCTTAGCAATCTCATCATATCCATTTTACAGAGTACACACAGAACAGTTAACTACATGATCTTGGACTGAAAACCATCTAATCCTGATGGAGTGGAAACTATTCAATACTACCCTGAAACATTCCAATCTTCGGGCCAATCAGCCCCGTCTTTTCAATTTACATCTTCAGTAGTTTAACCGGGTAAAGTAACCCCATCTTTTCCGGTCCAAGAGAAGGGGGATGATCTGACCCAAGCTTGTTGATTCTCCTAGGTGTAGATTATATTTTTCAAACCAAAGTATACACCTGAAGTCAGTCTTGGTAGCTAAACTGAAAAATTTGCAACTGTTAGATACATCCATTTTTTCTTAATCAGTATATTTTTCAGTAATTTGTTCACATTCTTCTAATTTGGACGGCTTTTGATGCATTGGAAATCTCTCTGATGAGATTTTGTTGGTTAATCTTTCTAAAAAGCAACATTGGAGATTCCATCACCCGTCACCATCCAAGAACATCTCTTAAAGCTTTTTCTTTGAAGGTGTCAATTGATTTTTCTTTTTTCTTCCATTCAGAGTTGCATAATGAAGACTTTCTATAGAAAATTATTTCAAAAATACTTGTAAGCAATAAGGGATAAGCATACTTCAAGGGCGCATACTTCAAGGGCGCAATACAAAGGAGAGTTTTACGGTGCATTTTGAAAGATTAATATAAAAAAAATGAAAGGACGATTGAATGGAATTAGTCTCCTAAAAAGGAGCGGACTAAACTCTGGGCGCACAAGTGCGGAATTCTTACTGTACCTTTAATTAAAAATCTTTATGGGTGCAATCGTTTACGGGAACAAAACCGTAAGAATTGCGTTATTCTTATCATCTGAAGCACACTTGTAAGCAAAAAGGTTGAAATATATTAAATTACTAAAACTTTCCGTACAGCATAGCTGAAATTGAGGTTCAGGATAGAGTAAATCTAATGCGAATATATATATTTAGGATACAATGCGGCTGCAAAGTTCTTAGTCATGTTCTAAGCAGCAAATTTGACCAATCTAAGGGACAAGTTTTCTTGCTTAGCCCGAACCCGCCAGTCGCTAGCTTTGCTATCTGAGGATGTTAAATGAGAGACTTCATGACAAGAGGAGCTTGAGTTCCAAGTAGCTATTCTCGGAGATGAGGTAAAACCAATTACAAACACCTATGATAATCTCTAGGACGAGATTCAGTTGATCGAGCGCCTGATTACTTCTCTAGAAATCTAGCTGATTGAAGCTCATCATAAGTTGAAGGCTCTGGAGGTGACTCAAGCTGAGCAAGAGAGGAATGGCAAGGAGAAGTTTAAAACTTGGGACAAAGCATGGGCTTGGCTCTATGACTATATTTCCCAGCTTCCAAAACTTTTTTCCAGAATGGACAAATCTGATGAGAAGGCTAAGGAACTACAACATGAATAGGAACAAATCAATATATCTAGGAATCTATAAGCTCCCTTATCTTGTAAACCTTGGCTTTCATATTAGATCATTATATTGGCTGTTTGACAGAAAATAATACATCTACGACAAATGAATATAGTTTCTAAAGGCCAATCATTATTATCAATTACTTTATTTGTACTCTCGCTTTAGGACTAAACCAGAATTCTCATCTTAGTCCTTCAACTAACATTTGCATAGTATGAGAACTCATTTCATATGTAGTCAATATGAGGATTCTTGGTAGACTAAATCTGATTTCTAGGTCCAACAAACCCTATCCAATATATATCAACACAGTGTTGCTCCCTAGCAGTGTGAATCTAACTTGCATGATAGCCGGAGAGATAATGGTGTATCTATTGATGTGGTTGCTCCACAAACCTTGTGATGGAGGTAGATGTATTGTAGGGTGATAGCATTGCTACCTTCCATCTGTTACGATTAGAGGATTAGTAGAGACTTGTATCAGCATTACTCCACTAACATTTTTTCCAACAGCAATTTGCAAATCACGATGGCTAAATCCTACCTTGGGTTCAATTATCAACCTCATATCAATCGAGCCATCCGTGACTACTCGTTCTGTCTAACTTGATCCTACATTCACTTGTGGGTGCCTTCCTTATTGCCTTGGTCTGAAAATCTCGATGGCTCTCTATGGTGGTCTTCGATCTTGTCCATCTTGTAGACCATAAATTAAAAGTTAGGATTCTTGAAAATCTTGACATTCTTATACTATAAAAATTAATAGGTCGATATTTCAACCATAGGGGCATGATCGACCAAGTTCAACATAAGATACATTGGAGCATGTTGTAGTGCTTGATATTGATTATAAATGATAGAGACAAGCCTCTTGACTTGCTTCGCAATAAAAGTTATTGATGCCTTATGTCGCGCCACAAATGACCTCAACATAGTGGCCACTTGACTGATAACTACTTTCAATAGATCCTGTTGGCTTTCATCCATATAGAACTTGAATTGTATGATTATGTATTATAGAGGACCAGCTAGCCAATGAATCAACTCTATCCGAGGAACATGCCTTTCGAAGCTAGGTTCCCAAGGAGGACTAGAGCTATTCTAGAAGGGGCGAAGGAGTTTGTCCAATTGACCAAGCCTTGGAACTCTAAAATTCTTTGACATGGTGTTGTAGACTCCCTAATAGTCCTGACTACTGAGCATCATTTCTCCTTTGCAGCACATCTCAATAGCTACCTATACAATACTATTTAGCATGCCAAAAAGATGTGTTGGCACTGGATTATCCATAGGGTGGAATGATGTGTATGCTCCTGGCTGGATCATGCACATACACAGGCATGCCACTAGTATTAAAAATTGGAAAAAGGTTAAAGTGTTGGTAGCATGGGTCCTAATTCCTTGAGTTCCAAGGATATTTACTACCGAGACACCTCCTGCGTGGTAGAGGAGGTAGCTTTGGCCAGGGCTATGAATCTATGCTAACAACTATGGTCTAGAGATAAACTAAGATGAAGCAAGGTAAATAAAGCAAGATAATTAAAGGTAAATGTAAAAACAAAGTAAAAAAAAAGATATAAAAAACGATAGATGTTCGATTTGCCAAAGGGTCTCCTTTTTATAGTTATATTCTACTATTTATACATCATGTTGTAAATGGTTCGATGACCACTTGCTTCTGGTGGTGACACCAATCCAGGCTTGACTTCCACTTCTTTGATAGTTCTAGTAATAGGTGCTAACCATTCTCCATTCTCTATGTTCTGATAAGTATTATGTCCTATGTCGCGTCACGATTCCGTCTGCTAGGCAAATGATGGAGAACTCCATAGTTCACCATATCTGATCGACCTCAAGCTCAATATGGTTAGTCTTTGCTGAGTCTATCTTCAACAGATATTTGGTCTAGCCGATGCTTTCTTTACTCAGCCTATAAGGTATAATGTAGTTCCAGTGTTGAACCATTCCCCAACTTACGCGGTTTGTTCCACAAATGGAATTCGAGGGTGTCAAGGCTTTGGCTTCTTAATTATCATTTCATTCTATCAATGTTGGGTGCTTGACTTAAGACCCTGTTGACCTCCTAATGGATTTTGATGAATACAAAACACTAGAGTATAATTCCCCTTATATTAACAATTTACTTGAGCATTTCAGGTGTTTATCTAAGAATATTGTTAAGAATTGTCGAGGCATGTTCCCATATTTTTCAGAGGATTTATTGAAGATTTTTGAGATGAAGAAAACAGATCAGGGACAGCCGAGACGTCTCCGGTTTATCCCAGAGACGTCTCCGGCACGAATAGGAAGAATTGGCACGTTTGGAGACGTCCCCGGCACCTGGCGAGGCGTCTCGCGGGGTCGGAGTCGACTCTCTCAGTAGCGGAGTCGACTCTCTCAGTGGCGGCAGAAAGGCTGATTTCAAGAGATGCGCGCGAGTCGTCTCCGAAGGACGCGGAGTCGTCCCCACGCATAAAAAGCAAACTTCCCGAGACGTCCCCAGAAAGCGCGGAATCGACTCTCTTAGGAGATTCCAGAGGACTTGTTTTTCGGTGATATAACAGCGGAGTCGTCCCCAAGGCAGCGGAGTCGTCCCCATGCAAAAAGTGCAAACAAGCCGAGACGTCCCCGTAAAGTACAGAGACGACCCTCTCAGAAAAACAGAAAAACAAGGATTCAAACAATACAATTCCAGAGTCGTCCACGTAAAGTGCCGAGTCGACCCCAAACAAAGTGAAAAGTAAATTTATACAGCCGAGACGTCTCGCGTTGAAGCGGAGACGTCTCCGGAGCGCCTGGGACGCGACTGACACCTTTTTGCAGGATGTTTTGAATTTCAAATCTCTTTAACTTTATCTCTAACGGCTATATTTGCTTTTTGGGCTATAAAAGGGACCTCTTAAGTGCTTCTCAACAACTTCTCACCAACCCAACACAAGATCATTCAAGAGAGAAGCAAGAGAGAGAGGTTCAAGGGAGTTAGTGCATTCAAGTGAAGAAATCAAGTGCCTTCAAGCTTCCCAACTGATTTCAAGCTCAACTACTCTCTTCCGCTCGGAATTCAAAGCTCACACTCAAGCCAACGCGATCCACATCGGAAGAACCATCATCTCCCACGCTTCCAACGGCTAAAAGGGTTCTTCCGGGTTCTATTGCTTATCATTGTTATATTTGCTTATTTAGAGCTTTTAAATCCTTGTAAAACTTTTTCAATATTGTGATTGTTCCAGTCAAGGGACTTGGAACAAGGGATAGGCGTCCCAAGCCTAAGTTAAAATTGGGGGATTGTAGGGTTCGTTGTTAGCCCGGGGTAAAACAACGAGTTGGGTAGTTCACTCGAAAAACTACCGGATTGTAGGGTTCGTTGTTAGCCCGGGGCAAAACAACGAGTTGGGTAGTTCACTCTAAAAACTACCGGATTATAGGGTTCGTTGTTAGCCCGGTGTAAAACAACGAGTTGGGTAGTGCACTCGCAAAACTACCGGACTGTAATCGCTGATTATAGTGGAAATTCCCAAAGGTGTTTGGGGAGTGGATGTAGGAGCAGTGGAAGCTCCGAACCACTATAAACTTTTGTGTTTGCGATTGACTGTGGTTACAACTTTAGTTTCACTTTTGCACATACACTTGTGTGTTTTCTTTTAATCAGACAAAAAGTTTTTAAAATACCCAATTCACCCCCCTCTTGGGTTGTATCTACTGGGCAACAAGTGGTATCAGAGCAGGTGCTCTTCTATAAATTATAGTCTTAACCGACTAGAGCTAAAGATTATGACAACCCCACATAACATATTATTTGCCGAGGGACTTTCCATAAACAGACCTCCACTGTTTGATGGAACATATTATATTCAATGGAAAGCTAGAATGAAAATTTTTGTTCAATCACAAAACTATAAAATATGGAATATCATTATAGATGGACCTCACACGTCAAAAAAAATTGAAACTTAAAATATACTTATGAAAAGTAATTAAAAATAATAATAATGAAATCAGTAACCCTTGCATCTCATCATTATTTTTGCTTTAGTATTTGATTAAAATATGAATTGCAAGTATTGTTCAACTTTGTGATATGGAAAATACTTTTGGAAATATAATCAAATCACTTCATTTTATAGTATGATTTACTCACTATTGGATAAGTTACTAAGAATAACTCTATGAATTCTCTATATGCTTGATTGAGAGTTTTTATCCATGGCATTGTTGTTTATCGATCATAAATATAAAAATGTGCACTTGGTATGCCTTTGAATATATGCACTATGAATACCAAGATTAAAGAAACCATCCTTGGGATATAAAATCAACTCATGCTAGTATGTACTTAATCTCAAAAGATCTTGTCATTGGTTTACTTAGATTATCTTTTGCAAGGTCAAAGTTTGCTATGCATATTAACTAAGGAAACAAACAAAAACCAATCTCTAAATCTAAAGATGTTGTTTCCAACACTAAGTTTTCAAAAGCTTACATTGGCTTTGTTCTTGGCACTCAAATTGAAATATTTTCTACATTGGCACAAACTCACAAAAAGGGTTCAAATGAAAAAGGTTTGCAAACTATGAAAATAACGAAGTATCATGGCATAGTTTTGAAAACCAATTTTGTATTAAGTTGTGCATAGAAAATAATATTGAATACAATTGCTTCTGCACCAAGAACACCATAAGTAAAATAGGATTAATAGAATCCTTGAAGAAATGAAAAAGGCAATGTTGTATGATAGTCATCTACTTAAAACTTTTTTTTGTTAAAAGCTATCATCATTGCTTGTCATATATATGGTGTCTATTAGGTCTATTTTTGATGAAAACTCCATTTGATCATGTGAAAAATAGAAAATGAACTATTGCATATCTTTCATATTTTTCAGTCGTACATGTTATGCTTGATATGTTCTTATGAAAATAATGCCAAATCTGATAAAGATACTTCTATCTTTGGGTATCATTCATCAAGCAATGCATATAGAATATTCAATGAAAAGATCCTAGTTGTAGAAATATCAATTCATTTTATGAGACTAATGATCTTTCATCAAGTCACTAAAATCAGATTATATATGTATATGTTGATCTTTTTTCTTACATATTGTGGAGTGATTGATTAAAACCCCATTTGATTTTGATGAGCTCAAAGCATTTGAGTATATCTTTTAATTACTAATGAATTCAATTGAGTGTTTCAGTGAAAATCCTGTCTAAGTGTCCCAAGACTTGGTTCATAATTGTTGGATAAGTTAAGGAGTCTGTTTGAACCAATGTCTGAGACTCGAGTCGACTCCCGAGTATCACGAGTCGACTCCAAGCGTATCAAGTTCACTGGCACGAGCTCGAGTCGACTCCAGATGAGTACGAGTCGACTCCGACTGAGAACAGACAGAAGAACAGAAAGGATCAACTCAGAACCTGTCAACGAGTCGACTCCTGAAGTGCGCGAGTCGACTCCAATGTTCACCAAGTCGACTCCAAAGAAAGTAAGAGTCGACTCCAAGCAGTCACAGGCAGAAAAGTCAGAGAGCAGTTTTCGGGTCTGAGATTCGAGTCGACTCCAGTGGAACGCGAGTCGACTCCAAAGAAAGCAAGAGTCGACTCTCAGCGGTACACAAAGAAAGTCAGAGACCATTTTATGGACTCTGAGATTCGAGTCGACTCCCGCAATACGCGAGTCGACTCCAAGACACCACGACCCCAAGACAGACAGAAAACCAAGTTACTGCCTCTGAGATTCGAGTCGACTCCCAGACAGCTCGAGTCGACTCCAAGACAGCTTCACGTCAAAAGGCAGAAGACCAACTTTCGGAAACTGAGAGCCGAGTCGACTCCAAGGAAGTTCGAGTCAACTCCAAGACTGGATGAGCCAAAAGACAGAGGATCGGAAGTTCGGGCTCTGAGATTCGAGTCGACTCCCAGGACAGTCGAGTCGACTCGAGTGGACAAAATTCAAAATTGGATCCACGGACTTCAGTGGATGAGCCGACTCCAAAATTGCCAAGTCAGCTCCAGAAGTTGACGAGTCGACTCCAGGTCAAGACGAGTCGACTCCCAGTCGTGAAGGCAACTTTAATTCAAATTTGGAACAGTTGCCGAGTCGACTCCGGAAAAGCTTGAGTCGACTCCCGCTACAGCCGAGTCGACTCCTGATCGCGCGAGTCGACTCCAACCCACCAACGGTCATATTGTCAGGCTGCGCAGAGTGTTCAGAACGGGCAGAAAAAGCACTCTAACGGCTAGTTTCCGTGGGGGTTGGCTTAAATAGCCACAGAGGACTGTAGCAAGGCACAGAACAGCCATTCCACTCCAACTAATCAAGCATTCAAGCTCTGCAAGGTGCTCATCAACGAAAAAGGGAAGATCTGCATTTACTGCTCCACCTAC
Organism: Phoenix dactylifera; assembly: GCF_051530095.1. Taxonomy (NCBI): domain Eukaryota; kingdom Viridiplantae; phylum Streptophyta; class Magnoliopsida; order Arecales; family Arecaceae; genus Phoenix; species Phoenix dactylifera. The sequence continues at coordinate 40,412,797 of NC_143193.1, forward strand.
ATCTTCCCAGCAATTAAAGCCTTCTCCTCCAGCATTCAAGTCGACTACACATTCAAGAGGAGACCGGAGTTCAAGAAGCCTTACCTCTTCTTCAGCTTAAAAGCGTTTGAGGGCTTCTAAACTCCTCTTTGATTATATTGTTTTATATCTGCTTTTGAGAAGCTTATTTTCTGTTTTCTCTCTACTACTTGTATTTACTTGGTTCAATCGGGGGATTGAATCAAGGGGATTAAGGTTTGTTGGTGAGCCAAGATAAAACCAACGTGTGTAAGGGTTTGATTGTGATCCCGGGAAACAATCAGGGTTGGTTCTAGTCGGTGAGCCTGGAAAAACCGACCGAGTTCGTTGTGAGCTCGTAAAACAACAAGTTTGGTTGTGAGCTTGCAAAACAACCGACTGTAATCCAAGGGGGTTATAGTGAATTCCCAAGTGAGACTTGGGGAGTGGACGTAGGAGCAAGGGTTAGCTCCGAACCACTATAAAACTTGGTGTTTGTGTTGGATTGTCTCTTCTTCTTCCCCTCACATCACTCACAGCACTTAGCATAAATTAAATAACTTGCAAAAGTTTTGAATTAATCAACCACATCGTTTTAAATATCTAAATTAATTTAAAAACCCAATTCACCCCCCCCCCCCTCTTGGGTTGTCTATCTGGGCAACAAGTGGTATCAGAGCCTAAACTCTTCCACCCAAGAGTAAAAGATCGAAATGACAACCCCATTTGGATCTTCCCACATTGAGGGTCAGTCCACCCAAAGACCCCCATTCTTTAATGGGTCTGACTACTCATATTGGAAGGCTAGGATGAGAATATTCATCCAAGCCCAAGACTATGAGATGTGGACTATTGTAGTAAATGGGCCATACATCCCATCCATATATGTAGAAGGTGTCAAGGTACCCAAACTAGAAACGGATTGGGATGAACATGACATGAGGAAGGCACAACTTAATTCCAAAGCTATGAATGTACTCTATTGTGCCTTAGATAGAAATGAATTCAATAGGGTTTCAACTTGCAATTCTGCAAAAGAAATTTGGGACAGACTTGAAGTGACCCATGAGGGCACGAATCAAGTCAAGGAATCCAAAATAAACATCTTGGTTCATAAATATGAACTATTTAAAATGGATTCAAATGAAACAATCACATGCATGTTCACTAGGTTTACTGATATTGTCAATGGCCTAAAAAGCCTTGGCAAGAACTATACTAACAGTGAGCTTGTCAGGAAAATCCTTCGGTGTCTACCAAGGTCGTGGGAAGCTAAAGTGACGGCAATCCAAGAAGCCAAGGACTTGAACAAGTTACCACTTGAGGAGCTTCTTGGATCCCTTATGACGCACGAGCTCACCATGAAACAACACAACGAGGAAGAGTTCTCCCATAAGAAAAAGGTAATAGCTTTAAAATCTACTTCATCTAACAAAGACTTATCTTGCAGTAGCAGCAGTGAAGAAGAAGAACATGAGGAAGATGATGGTGAGGCGCTTCTTATGCGTAAGTTCAAGAAATTCATCAACCACAAGAAGGCGTATCATCAAAGGAGAGGCCCCTCAAATTCCTATCGAAAGGATAAGGGTAAAGAAAGGGAAAATGAGGGGATAGGATGTTACGAGTGCAAGAAGCCGGGTCACATAAGAGCAGAGTGCCCCTTACTGAAGAAGGGGAGTAAATACAAGAAGAAGAAGGCTCTTGTCACTACACTATCCGACTCCGACTCATCATCCTCCTCATCAGATGATGAACAAGAAGAGAAGGCCAATTTCTGCTTCATGGCCAACGAAAACGAGGTAACTTCCGATACGCATCTTGATTTTTCTTTTGATGAACTTTATGATGCTTTTAATGAATTAATGGTAGAATATAAGGCTATAAATCTTAAGAATAAAGAACTAAAAATAGCTAATCAATCACACCTACATAAATACGATAAATTAGTTAAGGATAAGGATTTAATCACCAAAGAAAATATAGAACTTAAAACAAGCAACCAACTTTTAACTCAAAAGACTAACACCTTAACTAAAGATAATGAAAAACTAACTAAGGAATTTTCAGAACTTAAAAAATATAAACAAACCTTAGATAAGGATCTTACAAAAGAACTTAATGATCTAAAAGCTGAAAATCAAATACTAACTAAAGAACTTAACAAATACAAACCCTTAGTTGAAAAATTTACATATAGTTCTGAAAAATTAAACATGATACTAAATAGTCAACGAGCCGTATTTAATAAAGCGGGTTTAGGGTATAAACCAAGAAATAAACAAAAACTTCTTAGTAACTTCTTTGTTAAAGCTGGAGAAACTAAAACTAAGAAAATAACTTGCTTTTGCTGTGGTACAGTAGGTCATAAAGCAAATGTGTGTAATTTTAGGAAAAGTATAACTAAAAGAAAAGTTAAAAGGGTATGGGTTCCAAAAGGAACCAACTTGACTAACCATGAAGGACCCAAGAAAACTTGGGTACCTAAGATGACATGATTTGTTTGTGTAGGAGTGTCTTGCAGCCAAGGTCAACAAAAACTGCTGGTATTTGGATAGTGGCTGCTCAAGGCACATGACGGGTGATAAAGATCAATTTTTCACCCTTGAAGCTAAGAAGGGAGGTGCTGTGACTTTTGGAGACAACTACCAAGGTCACATCATTGGTATTGGTAAAGTTCAAATCACCCCTTCTACTTTTATAGATAATGTTAGATATGTTGATGGTCTTAAGCATAACTTGTTAAGCATTAGTCAATTATGTGATAAAGGATATGATGTTATGTTTAAACCATCACTATGCATTATAACAAATCCTAATGATAATAGTTTAGTTTTTAAAGGGATTAGGCGTGGAAATGTATATGTTGTAGACCTAGAAGATCTTGCAAAACATAACCAATGTTTAGTTGTTAATGAAACTAAAGAAAATGATGCTAGTTGGTTATGGCACCGTAAGTTAGGTCATGCAAGCATGGACACAATAACTAAACTAGTTAAAAGAGACTCCGTGATAGGTTTGCCAAAATTAAAATTTGAAAAGAACAAAATATGTGAAGCATGTCAATTTGGCAAACAATCTAGGAACTCATTTAAATCCATAAAATGTGTCTCTACTTCTAGACCTTTAGAATTATTACACATGGATCTATTCGGTCCAACTAGAACAACAAGCCTAGGTGGAAATAAATATGGTCTAGTCATTGTAGATGATTATTCTAGGTACACATGGGTCATGTTCCTAGCACATAAGGATCAAGCATTTTCTGTCTTTAAGAAATTCCATAAAGAAGTAACCAATGCTAGAGATAACTCAGTAATAGCTATTAGAAGTGACCATGGTACCGAATTCGAAAATCAGTCATTTGAGGAGTTTTGTAGTAAAAAGGGGATAACCCATAATTTTTCAGCACCTAGGACACCACAACAAAATGGAGTTGTGGAAAGAAAAAATAGAACACTAGAAGAAATGGCTAGAACTATGTTATGTGAAAGTAACCTCCCTAAGTACTTTTGGGGAGAAGCCATTAATACTTCTTGCCATATATTAAATAGAGTTTTGTTAAGACCCATTATAAAGAAAACACCTTATGAACTTTGGAAAAACAGAAAACCAAAAGTTAATTACTTTCATGTTTTTGGATGTAGGTGTTTTGTTCATAATAATGGGAAAGATAATCTAGGTAAATTTGACTCTAAATCGGATGAAGGAATATTCTTAGGTTATTCTACAACTAGTAAAGCCTATAGAGTCTTTAATAAAAGAACCTTAGTTATAGAAGAATCTATACATGTTGTTTTTGATGACTCTAGTGACATCTCGTCTAGTAAGAAGATTAATTTTGATGATGATGTTGAAATACTTGAAGAAAAGATAGATGAGATGGGATTTCAAGATAAAAATCAAAAGTTGATTGAAGGAGAATCATCAAGCCAAGAGGGTATTGTGGATCATGGGCTAACTAAAGCTTGGAGGTATGCTCATGGGCATCCTAAGGAACTAATTCTAGATGATCCATCTCAACCCGTTAGGACTAGAGCATCCCTTAGGAATTTGAATAACCATCTAGCTTTTGTTTCACACTTTGAGCCCAAACATATAGAAGAAGCCGAAAATGATGTAAATTGGATAAATGCAATGCAAGAAGAACTAAACCAATTTACTAGAAACAAAGTGTGGAATCTAGTAGAGAGACCTTCTGAATATCCAATTATAGGTACTAAATGGATATATAAAAATAAGCTAGATGAAAATGGAATTGTTATAAGGAATAAGGCTAGACTAGTAGCAAAAGGTTATAATCAAGAAGAAGGCATAGATTTTGATGAAACCTTTGCTCCCGTAGCTAGACTTGAGGCTATTAGATTATTATTAGCATATGCATGCTCTAAGGACTTCAAACTATATCAAATGGATGTAAAAAGTGCTTTTTTAAATGGGTATATTAATGAGGAGGTATATGTAGAACAACCTCCTGGTTTTGAAAATCATCAATATCCCAATCATGTATATAAACTAGACAAAGCACTTTATGGTTTAAAACAAGCACCTAGAGCATGGTATGAGAGGCTTAGCAAATTCCTATTAGAACATGAATTCTCTAGGGGAAATGTAGATACAACATTATTTCTGAAAAAGCAAAATAAGGATATGTTATTAGTACAGATTTATGTTGATGATATCATTTTCGGTGCTACTAACAATCGCCTCTGCGAAGAGTTTGCTGATTTGATGCAGAGTGAGTTTGAGATGAGCATGATGGGAGAGCTGAACTACTTCCTCGGGCTTCAAATCAAACAGTCTGAAGGAGGCATCTTCATCAATCAAGCTAAATATATCAAGGAGATGCTCAAGAAGTTTGATATGGAGGGAAACAAATCAATCAGCACCCCCATGAGCTCATCATGCAAATTAGACCAAGATGAATCAGGTAAATCTGTAGATCAAAAACTTTATAGAGGTATGATAGGATCTTTACTGTATCTTACTGCAAGTAGACCTGATATTATGTTTAGTGTGTGCATGTGTGCTAGATATCAGGCTAATCCTAAAGAAACACACCTAGCTGCAGTTAAGAGAATTTTTAAATACTTAATAGGAACTAAGAACATAGGGCTATGGTACTCTAAAGAATCTAGCCTAAACTTAATAGGATACACAGATTCAGACTTCGCTGGATGTAAGCTTGATAGAAAAAGTACCAGCGGGTCGTGTCAATTTCTAGGAGAAAACCTTATCTCATGGTTTAGCAAGAAACAAAACTCGGTTGCATTATCCACTGCAGAAGCTGAATATGTTGCAGCCGGGAGTTGTTGTGCTCAAATCTTATGGATTAAACAACAGTTAGAAGATTATGGCATTAAACAAGATAAAATTCCCATTAATTGTGATAATACAAGTGCCATAAATCTAACTAAAAATCCAATTCAACATTCAAGAACTAAACACATTGAGATAAGACATCACTTCATAAGAGATCATGTATTGAATGGTGATGTGACACTCCAATTTGTTTGTACTGATAATCAATTAGCAGATATTTTTACAAAACCCCTAAGTGAAGAGAGGTTTAGTGTGCTTAGGAGGGGATTAGGAGTGATTGATCCATCCTAGTGGTAGTTTCCACTAGATTCATTGATTTTGATGATTACAATATGGTTAAAATAGAGTTCCTTTTCAATGATCATCAAATCAGATCTTAATTAGGTGATTTTCCCTCATTTGGCACGATTATAGCATGATTTTTAGGTGCGTGCCAAGGTTAGAGACGACTCGAGTAAGTTACAGAGCCGGCTCCTAAGGGGGAGTCGACTCGCGCATTGGCGGGAGTCGACTCGAGGCCTACAGGCGCATAAGGAGAGTCGACTCGCGCATATTCTGGAGTTGACTCGAGGTCGAGTCGACTCGCGACTCAGTGGAGTCGACTCGCAGTCGGGATCCGACTTTTTAACCCTAGATTTGTCGTTTCGAAAACACTTTTCTCTCAAGCCGCCACTGTTCAAAAAGCCCTAGAGCCGACTCCTAGGTCGTCCCCGATCGTCTCCAACCCTTTTTCCGTCGATTTTTCACCGGTTCTTAGGGTTTTCGTCCGTTCCTAGGTCGTCTCCGGTCCGTCCCAAGCTTCCTCCGTCGACCCTTCTCCGTCCTTAGGTTCTTCATTCCATTTTAGGTCAAAATGCCACGTAAGACCGTGGTTAGGAAGAGGTCCCGTCCCGAGGCCGGTCCCGAGCGGCGCTCCAAGGCGCGGCACGATCCCGCGAGGCAACCACCTCCGGCTCGTTTCCCGCCTAGGGCGGTTCCCGCGAGGCCATTGGCCGGGAAGGTCGTCTCCACCGGGAGGTATGTCGATTTCGACTTCCTCTCCCGGGAAGGTTTCACCATAGGTGAAAGACTTAGGGTCCAGGGCTTAGAGTTCTTCCTTACATTGGACCTCCCCACATATCCAGGGCTCGTTAGAGAGTTTTACGGTACCGTCCATCGGGGAGATGGGGGTATCGAGGGCACAGTAGCCGGTGTCCCTGTGTTTGTCACGGAGGATCTTATTGGCCACATCCTCCACCTTCCACTAGTAGGGGTGGCTCCCACACATCCCGAGGACAGAGTTGAGGCCCTTACGGCCGTTCTCGGGCATCCACCCCAGTCACCCGTAGACGAGGTATCCGCCAGCTCACTACCGATTGAGATGCGGATCCTCTTGAGTATACTGTCTAGGTCCATCTTCCCTAAGACAGGGAGATTTGATTTTGTAAATGAGAGGGACCTAGCTCTTATGCTCTATATGCTTCACGACACCCCAATCAACTTCCCTAAACTCATATATCGATACATGTGTGAGCCCCTAGATAGACCTAGGCTCACCCTCCCATATGGCATGATATTCACCCTTCTGTTTAGGGAGTACGAGGTTCCCATTCCTGAGGGGGAGCCCTTTCGCGCTTTGCGATGGACTGATCGCACGCGTGCGGGGACCCTACACAGGATGGGGTTTCGGAAGAGAGAGGGGGTATGGGTTAGGAAGTCTACCCTCACCGCTCAGACCACCAGACCTTCACCCAGTCCTGAGCCCGATTCAGACTACCCAGACCTTCCAGACCATCCAGACCTTCCATCCACTCCTCCTGCTCCTACCACCTCCGCCGGACCTTCCTCCTCGGCACCACCCTCTATGGCGGTCCGGATTGATCCTGAGCAGCTCCGGGAGCTGCGACAGGAGATAGTCAGAGAGGTGAGGGATGAGCTGCTTCGGGAGCTCCGGGGTGCGGTGCCTGCTCCCACTCCTGCACCCGTATCTTCTCAGTTGGTCCCTTCCTTGACAGCCGTGACTGACATGACGGCTCATGTACGGGAAGAGATCTACAATGTCCGGAGTTTGGTCCAGGCCCAGTTCCAGAGCATGAGTGAGGTCACGAGCACCACTCGACAGATGCGAGAGGACATAGGTCGTGACATGCACACCACCACCGAGGGGGCCGAGCGCTTGTCGAATGTACTCATCGACAAGCTGGATGCACTTCAGACGTCAGTGACTGGGCTTCAGACGTCGGTGACTGAGCTCTCCACTACACATAGCAGAGCCACTACGTCTATTATCACGCAGCTCGGACATGTTACAGATGCAGTCACCCTCCTCATGGAGCAGAGCCGATTGAGAGGAGGAGCACCATCCTCGAGAGGAGGAGCCACATCCTCGAGAGGAGGAGCCCCCTCATCGAGAGGGGGAGATACATCCTCGAGGGGGGGATCTTCATCCTCGAGGAGACCATAGATGCTCTTTTTGTTTTGTTTTGTATTGTTTTGCTTTACTTATTGTATGCTCAAATGTATTCACATTCATATCAATACAATGAGTAGACATCTTATCTTCATTTCTGTGCCATGTGATGATTGGTTGTGCCATTTGTGCCATTGATTGTGTGTGATTACCTCCTTTTTGATATGATGACAAAAAGGGGGAGAAATATGTATAAAATATGTAAAAGGGGAGAAACATGGATAAAATATGGGGAGAAACATGGATAAAATATGTAAAAGAAATCAATAAAAAGATAAACTCTTAAAAACACACACAAATTTGTTCTAAGTGGATTCGGTACCTCGAGGCTCATTATCTCTCTTTTGGGGCTCCTAATGGAGTAATCTCCAGAATCTATTCAAGGGATATTCGGAGATTAGCTGAATCTTACTCATGAACAAATTGACAGATTTTTCCCTCTAAAAACCAAAAAATTAAGTTCAAAAACTTCAAAGCATTAAAAGGAAATTCAGAGAATCAAAACATAGTTGAATGCATATGTTGAGGGGGAGAATCTGAATTTTAATCAAACTAAATCATTAATGACATATAAGCCAAACAATTGATTGCATAATATGAAGGCTTATATAATTCCAAATGAAAGGGGGAGCCTAACTCCGAAATTTAATGTTTCACTCCTTTCAAGCTTGGACAAATTGAATTACCAGACATTTGAATTCATTTATGGATTTTATTTCATTATTTATTGAGCAACTCATTTTACATATACTCAATGTTTTGTCATCATCAAAAAGGAGGAGATTGTGGAGTGATTGATTAAAACCCCATTTGATTTTGATGAGCTCAAAGCATTTGAGTATATCTTTTAATTACTAATGAATTCAATTGAGTGTTTCAGTGAAAATCCTGTCTAAGTGTCCCAAGACTTGGTTCATAATTGTTGGATAAGTTAAGGAGTCTGTTTGAACCAATGTCTGAGACTCGAGTCGACTCCCGAGTATCACGAGTCGACTCCAAGTGTATCAAGTTCACTGGCACGAGCTCGAGTCGACTCCAGATGAGTACGAGTCGACTCCGACTGAGAACAGACAGAAGAACAGAAAGGATCAACTCAGAACCTGTCAACGAGTCGACTCCTAAAGTGCGCGAGAACTCCAATGTTCACCAAGTCGACTCCAAAGAAAGTAAGAGTCGACTCCAAGCAGTCACAGGCAGAAAAGTCAGAGAGCAGTTTTCGGGTCTGAGATTCGAGTCGACTCCAGTGGAACACGAGTCGACTCCAAAGAAAGCAAGAGTCGACTCTCAGCGGTACACAAAGAAAGTCAGAGACCATTTTATGGACTCTGAGATTCGAGTCGACTCCCGCAATACACGAGTCGACTCCAAGACACCACGACCCCAAGACAGACAGAAAACCAAGTTACTGCCTCTGAGATTCGAGTCGACTCCCAGACAGCTCGAGTCGACTCCAAGACAGCTTCACGTCAAAAGGCAGAAGACCAACTTTCGGAAACTGAGAGCCGAGTCGATTCCAAGGAAGTTCGAGTCAACTCCAAGACTGGATGAGCCAAAAGATAGAGGATCGGGAGTTCGGGCTCTGAGATTCGAGTCAACTCCCAGGACAGTCGAGTCGACTCGAGTGGACAAAATTCAAAATTGGATCCACGGACTTCAGTGGATGAGCCGACTCCAAAATTGCCAAGTCAGCTCCAGAAGTTGACGAGTCGACTCCAGGTCAAGACGAGTCGACTCCCAGTCGTGAAGGCAACTTTAATTCAAATTTGGAACAGTTGCCGAGTCGACTCCGGAAAAGCTTGAGTCGACTCCCGCTACAGCCGAGTCGACTCCTGATCGCGCGAGTCGACTCCAACCCACCAACGGTCATATTGTCAGGCTGCGCAGAGTGTTCAGAACGGGCAGAAAAAGCACTCTAACGGCTAGTTTCCATGGGGGTTGGCTTAAATAGCCACAGAGGACTGTAGCAAGGCACAGAACAGCCATTCCACTCCAACTAATCAAGCATTCAAGCTCTGCAAGGTGCTCATCAACGAAAAAGGGAAGATCTGCATTTACTGCTCCACCTACATCTTCCCAGCAATTAAAGCCTTCTCCTCCAGCATTCAAGTCGACTACACATTCAAGAGGAGACCGGAGTTCAAGAAGCCTTACCTCTTCTTCAGCTTAAAAGCGTTTGAGGGCTTCTAAACTCCTCTTTGATTATATTGTTTTATATCTGCTTTTGAGAAGCTTATTTTCTGTTTTCTCTCTACTACTTGTATTTACTTGGTTCAATCGGGGGATTGAATCAAGGGGATTAAGGTTTGTTGGTGAGCCAAGATAAAACCAACGTGTGTAAGGGTTTGATTGTGATCCCGGAAAAACAATCAGGGTTGGTTCTAGTCGGTGAGCCTGGAAAAACCGACCGAGTTCGTTGTGAGCTCGTAAAACAACAAGTTTGGTTGTGAGCTTGCAAAACAACCGACTGTAATCCAAGGGGGTTATAGTGAATTCCCAAGTGAGACTTGGGGAGTGGACGTAGGAGCAAGGGTTAGCTCCGAACCACTATAAAACTTGGTGTTTGTGTTGGATTGTCTCTTCTTCTTCCCCTCACATCACTCACAGCACTTAGCATAAATTAAATAACTTGCAAAAGTTTTTAATTAATCAACCACATCGTTTTAAATATCTAAATTAATTTAAAAATCCAATTCACCCCCCTCTTGGGTTGTCTATCTGGGCAACACATATAACAATCTAAAACTAAAATACCTTAAGAAGAATGAACAAGATTAGAATTGGTCAAGTTAAACTAAATCATTTTTAAAAGAAAGAGAATTTGAAATCTTGTCGATAAAATCTGAAAACTTGTTAATAATTAGAACCAAATCGAGTTTTCAGAAATGCACTTAATGAAGAAAAATTGGTGACTACTAAAAGATTCAATCAAGAAAAGATGAATTAGATCTTGATGAAATTCTTGCATGATTAGAAGTAAAGATCACCATTATCATTTGCTTGCTTCATGAGCTTTATAGTCTGTCAAATGAATGTGTAGAAAACACTCATTACAAATATGATAAAGCAATATGTGATTTGGAACATGCACCAATATACATGACATAAAAGTTTGAGTAACTTTTTGATAGAAAGTAATAGTGATAAATCTATGCATTAAAAAGAAGAATTTGTGATATCTTATTTGCTCAAAGTATACATTGATGATATCACTTTTTGGTTCTACAAACGAGGATTTATATGAAGATTTTACTAAGCTCATGCAAGGTGAGTTTGAAAAATATACGATGAATGAATTAACATCTTCTCTCAAACTCCAAATTAAGAGAAATAAGAAAGAGGATCTTCATTGACCAAAGTTAGTCCACAAGAAAACTCTTATAGAAGATTGGCATGAAGAAGGTATTCTATGACCTCATCTTGTAGAATTTCAAAAGAATGAGCAAGGTAAATCTATTGTTTTTAAAGCTGTATTGAAGCATGATAGAATACTTATTTTATCATACAGCTAGTAGATCAGATTGTATGCTCATTATGTGCAAGATTTCAATCTAACTCTAATGAATCATAATTTATTGATAACAAATAAATCATAATCTGAATTTTGATAGAAACAACTGTTTAAGATAAGTTGATTAAAACTTAGCTAGCGTGTCTTATTGATAATTATCTTAAGCAAATAAAATCTAAACTAAATTGATTTTGAAAATAAGAAATTGATCTGACCTTGATAAATCTTCCTATTGCCTCACATGCTTGTCCTTGAACCATCTTGGTTAATGAAACTATCTCTTTAGTTCAAGTGATATGTGCTTGCTTATACTTAGGCAATCTCTTGAGTAAAGTGACTCAACATTCAACTAGTGTCATATCTTGTATTGAGTCATCTAGTTAAAAATATGGTAGATGAATGTTTTGTATCTTGAAGAAACTAATGACTTTCTTTCAAGAAAGAAAAGGAGTTTGCAGGATCCTTGAGCAAGAAAATGAGAGATTTCAACTTGAAGGACACCTCCATAAAAGGTACAATCAACATTCACATGCAAACAAGAGAGAGGACTTTCTTCAGCCAAAAGGTTACACATAAGAAATCTAGTAGGTATTTGACTTGAAGAATGCAGAATGATTCGGTAATTTTAGATACCTCTCTCATAAATTAGCTGAGCAAAGTCATTAACTTAAATCTTACTATGGCATGATTAAAGTCTTTAATTATTAATTTCTTGATATCATGTCTATATATGTATTGATTGACTTGTGCTTTTAGAAATTGTTTCATGGTTTGCCCAAACTAAAATATATCTTTACCTATGTCATAACCATGAACTACACAAGTTTATGCTTAAAATTTTGATTTAAAATGACTTGTGAGAAGCTATGAATTCTTGAGCATAATGAAAATGTGTTTGCATGATATACCTCTATATGATACATTTGATTATTTCTTTATTCTGCTCTTTCAAGTAAATTACTTGAGAATAACAAAAAGAAAGAGAGATAAAGAAAAGATAATGGATATTATTCAAGAGAAGTAAAATCTAAGTAAAGGCAAATACTCCAATCTTAAGAAAAAGCAAAACAAGCGTAATATATTCAGCACATTTGTAAGACTTGTATGAGCATTCTTTTGGAAGGATAAAATCCGTAATGAATTATACTTAAATAGAGGGAGAGTTTAAAGTAAATATTTTAACCTTTCTATATTGCTCATCATAGGGATGGTGCCAATGGGGAGGCTAGTGGTAGTACCCGGCACTATTTCACCCAACTATTCGGTGTAGGGCATATTAGGGACGGCACAAGAGGGAGGCTAGTGGTAGTACCTCGTGCCCCTTCCAACTCCACCGGATAGGGAGCAAATAGAGTATAGAGCATAAGAAAGTAAAAATGAATGACAAAGTAAATGAAAGTATATAAGAAGAATCAAGTCAAGCTTTAATCACTTGAAAACACATTTCAAAGATGAAATCAGTGCAAAATTATATTTAAATAGGGGGAGTTTATTTGAAAAGAATTGATTTTGATCCTTGACATTCTTTTTCTTATTATTTTAATGCATGACTTAACACATAATATATTTTGTATGCGGCATGATGTCTTGAATTATGAGTTCTCAATATTTTGTAATGCTCCATGCTTGGATAATTTGATTGAATGTTTGAAATACTATATGAAGTTATTTTATGGTATTATTGAAAAGAAATTTTAAATTTGTCGTTCACAATCATCTTTGAAATCTGAAAGTTGAATAAATTTGTAAAAAGGAGAAGAGAAGTATATCTCTAATTAGGCAAAATGAATTGATTTTGTTTTATCTTTCAACTTGCCTAACCTTGGTATATAATGTTCTAATTCATACCAAAACTCAACATAAATACAAATATTCTGAATATGCTCTTATATGTTTAAAATATGTGTTTTCAATAGTAATGATTTAAGATGAGCTACAATGTGGAAGATACATATCTCAAATTATGATTTTGAAAGCCTCTATTGAAAATCTTTATGAAATTCAGAATCTGATTTTGTATAAAAGCTTAAACTCAATATGATTTATAGATAAAAACTACAGTTTAAGAAAAATAGAGAAATTCTGATGCCTTGATAATATTGGTCCAAATGATGAAAATTTTTTTTCTAAATATATGATTTTATTTTGATATTAAAAGATTTATTGTGCTTCATGTATACATTGCTGAAAAACTATGATTAAGAATTTGAGCTCTATAAATATATATATACCTCAATGGTAATCTATATGTTTTTCTCTCCTACATTCTTAAAGACTTCCATCAGAATATATATAGAGTGAATGATCTTAAAGCTAGAAATATTTCAGCTCACTCAAACGATTCTAAAAGAAAGAAAATGTAAATGCTTTTGAAAGAAACTGAGCTTCAAATGAATCATTTTCTGATTAATATTTCTATACATTTTCTCTAAGATTAAGAGAAAGCATAACTTGTTCTTGAAGGATTAGAAAGAGTAATTGCTACAAATTTTGAATAATATTAGATTACTCTACATTCTCGATATCATAGAAAAGAATGATTAAAGAAGAATGCATCTTTTGAGGGGGAGCTTTAGATATTCAGTATCTCATACCTTGATTTTTATGGATTGATTTTGATGAACCTCCTTATATTGCAAGACTTGCCTTAATTATATAATAAGTTTATACCTTGTGATGAGTTCTATAAAGGTTGTCTTATCTCAAACATTGAGTCTTATGAAAATAAGCTGAAACTTATAGAAAATATATTTTTTTTTGAGATTGACAATTTTATTGAACATTATCTTCAAATTTTAAACTCTTAAATGGAATGATCAATTGAGGGGAAGAAAGAAAATCTCAAAAGGAGAGATCTTATGGAACTTAATCGCATAAATCTATAACTAAAGGAGAGAGAAAGCATACTAAACGAAAAGTGATCCTAATGCTCTCCAATATGTATCATCTGAAATTTAAATCTGAAAATCTTTATGATACACCTTGAGGCTTATTATTTGGTTAATATATCTTATGTATAAATCATGAACCAAATTGCAATTCAAACAGTTGATCTTAAGAGCCTCTAACTTAATGAAAAAGGGGGAGAATAATGTGTTGAATTTTCTTGAGTATCTCTTAGAAAACCAATTTTTGGAATTTACTGATGAGTTCTTATTGGCTTGTTCTCTAGAACTTCAATTTTTATGCCAATTCATTATTATATGTACCAAAATGTGTTTCCTTTTTAAAGGATTAAAGTCTTTATAAGAACCTTCAAAGCTTTGAATTTTATGTATGCTCTAAGATATATCATAAATTGCATGAATTCATGTTTTTGGCATTTATGCCACAATATTTTTACACCATAAAAGAACTTTGCAATCATACTTAATATACTGCTCTTATACTCTGAAAATTAGTTAAATTGCTCTCATGTTGATAAAATACTTAATATATTGGGCAAAAGATCTTAAATGAACAAGCTTTCATACTTATTATTGAAGAGAGGTTAGATTTCCATTCGTGCTTTCCTTGAATATCATTTGTGGTACTTCTTGAATTAACTTAAGAAAGATTCCATCTACACTTGAGTTGAAAACTATCCTTGGAATCACATTAGATGTGCTCTCATCATAATTTGCTCTGAAATTATCCGAAATGGCTCTGATCTATGCTCATTTATCTTTTTCTAACATTATTGCCTTGAGCATTCTTATCTTTGTGCTTAATGTTTCACTATCTTTTTGATGTTGTCAAAAAGGGGGAGAAATATCTGAGTATATGCTCATAATGCTTTATATGTTGCACTCCAAGTTTTGTCAAAAAGGGGGAGTAGAACCAATATGGAATGCAAAATACTTGAAATTTTAATTAGAATCAACAAAATGAAAAGATAAAATTAAATAATATTGGCTTTAAGACAATTGTCCTTCTGGAAAAGAAAGGGGGAGTCAAAAGTATTTGGTTTTTTAATTGTTGTTAGCATCAATATTTCATCAATTTATACTTTAACTTGATTCAAATCTAAAAGTGATAGATGATATGCCAAAATTGCTCAAAGAGCTACTAAGATCAGTACTTATGCATAAGGATAGAACTGACAGTTGACTATATTGAATTATGCATACTGTATCTAGCTCTAACCAAAACACAATACTTGTACATCTGATCAAATACTGTGTATATGTCTAAATTTTAAATTTTGCATATACTCAGTGTTTTGTCATCATCAAAAAGGGGGAGATTGTTGACCTCCTAATGGATTTTGATGAATACAAAACACTAGAGTATAATTCCCCTTATATTAACAATTTACTTGAGCATTTCAGGTGTTTATCTAAGAATATTGTTAAGAATTGTCGAGGCATGTTCCCATATTTTTCGGAGGATTTATTGAAGATTTTTGAGATGAAGAAAATAGATCAGGGACAGCCGAGACGTCTCCGGTTTATCCCAGAGACGTCTCCGGCACGAATAGGAAGAATTGGCACGTTTGGAGACGTCCCCGGCACCTGGCGAGGCGTCTCGCAGGGTCGGAGTCGACTCTCTCAGTAGCGGAGTCGACTCTCTCAGTGGCGGCAGAAAGGCTGATTTCAAGAGATGCGCGCGAGTCGTCTCCGAAGGACGCGGAGTCGTCCCCACGCATAAAAAGCAAACTTTCCGAGACGTCCCCAGAAAGCGCGGAGTCGACTCTCTCAGGAGATTCCAGAGGACTTGTTTTTCGGTGATATAACAGCGGAGTCGTCCCCAAGGCAGCGGAGTCGTCCCCATACAAAAAGTGCAAACAAGCCGAGACGTCCCCGTAAAGTACAGAGACGACCCTCTCAGAAAAACAGAAAAACAAGGATTCAAACAATACAATTCCAAAGTCGTCCCCGTAAAGTGCCGAGTCGACCCCAAACAAAGTGAAAAGTAAATTTATACAGCCCAGACGTCTCGCGTTGAAGCGGAGACGTCTCCGGAGCGCCTGGGACGCGACTGACACCTTTTTGCAGGATGTTTTGAATTTCAAATCTCTTTAACTTTATCTCTAACGGCTATATTTGCTTTTTGGGCTATAAAAGGGACCTCTTAAGTGCTTCTCAACAACTTCTCACCAACCCAACACAAGATCATTCAAGAGAGAAGCAAGAGAGAGAGGTTCAAGGGAGTTAGTGCATTCAAGTGAAGAAATCAAGTGCCTTCAAGCTTCCCAACTGATTTCAAGCTCAACTACTCTCTTCCGCTCGGGATTCAAAGCTCACACTCAAGCCAACGCGATCCACATCGGAAGAACCATCATCTTCCACGCTTCCAACGGCTAAAAGGGTTCTTCCGGGTTCTATTGCTTATCATTGTTATATTTGCTTATTTAGAGCTTTTAAATCCTTGTAAAACTTTTTCAATATTGTGATTGTTCCAGTCAAGGGACTTGGAACAAGGGATAGGCGTCCCAAGCCTAAGTTAAAATTGGGGGATTGTAGGGTTCGTTGTTAGCCCGGGGTAAAACAACGAGTTGGGTAGTTCACTCGAAAAACTATCGGATTGTAGGGTTCGTTGTTAGCCCGGGGCAAAACAACGAGTTGGGTAGTTCACTCGAAAAACTACCGGATTATAGGGTTCGTTGTTAGCCCGGTGTAAAACAACGAGTTGGGTAGTGCACTCGCAAAACTACCGGACTGTAATCGTTGATTATAGTGGAAATTCCCAAAGGTGTTTGGGGAGTGGATGTAGGAGCAGTGGAAGCTCCGAACCACTATAAACTTTTGTGTTTGCGATTGACTGTGGTTACAACTTTAGTTTCACTTTTGCACATACACTTGTGTGTTTTCTTTTAATCAGACAAAAAGTTTTTAAAACACCCAATTCACCCCCCTCTTGGGTTGTATCTACTGGGCAACAGACCCCTTCATCATTATTTCCTCGTGATGCTGCCACATCGCTGGGTATGCATTAATTCTTCGGATGTCATCATTAGTTAATATGTGGTGTAAACACCTACAATGTTGTATGGCTCAGAGTGCTTAATAGTAGAAAAAAAGTGCATGAAAACAAGTTGATTGCAGCAGAAAATAAGAATGTTAAGATAGATATGTAGTAAAACTAAAAAAGATGGATAAAAATGAATATATTAGATAAGCTATAAAAGTTGCACAAAATAAAAGAAAATTGGGGAAAATCAATTAAGATGCTATGGACATATACAATGAAGATCCTAGGTGGCCTAGTAAGGAAAGGTACTTAACTTTTCTTGAAAGCTAGAAGAAAAGGATATAGTAAGTATCTTTCTTGAAAGGTACCTAACCTTTCTTGCAAGATTACCTTTCTTACAAGATTCATGATGCATCAATAAAGGCCGTGAAGAAGAATATAGAAAAAAAACTTGAAATAATATCAAAGGCTAGATAAATGAAGATCTATAAAGATAAATGAAGATCTATAAAGATCTATAAATAGAATTACTTGATAAATGAAGATCTATAAAGATGATCCCAAGTAGTTAGGAAAAGGCTAGATAGTTATTATTATGGATCTATACCTAAATGTAATTTACCAAAACAAAGTGGAAACATTTAATCTTAAACTTAACTAGCAAGAATTCTCCCATCTATTTAGATTCAGCTTCATGGTTCAAGTTATGACCCACCAAGTTATACAAATGATCCATCACTACTTTGCCATTTAGAAATGTTGCTATATCCATGGTCAAGGTGAACCTGGATGAAAGAGAAAACTACTATAACACTAAGAATATTAGTTGGTGAGTAGGTAAATATAGCCAAACATAATTTACCATATTATGTTGCATGTGTTTAATCTCTTTAAAGAAGACCAATTAGCTAGTAGATCTATGACTAATGCCTAGTAGATCTATGTGGATGTATCAACTAATTATGTATTAATTGGAACTCTGCGAAAAATAACTACTACCACAGGTGGTAGAAAGGAGAGACTAGGAGACAAGAGGAAGGCAATCAATTTTAGTATAATATTGCAATCAATTCTCCAAAATAAAAACTGAGAACTTGTTTTACACTAGGAAAAGTACTAGCACTTGGATTCAATTTTGTGAGCCCTAGAGAAGAAGAAATTGCAGGAGTTTGCTTTTGTTGCCGGAGGGGCTTGCGAGATGAATTCTAGGTTGCAAGATTTGATAAAATATGATTATAGCAAAGGAAATTTGGAACACCATTACCCTACTCCTTAAAAAGTTTTGAAGAAATATTCAAATCATAACAATCATAAACTATGATCGTGTTTTTAAGTTGTAGAAAATATTTTCATAGAAAAATAGATATTTTAAAAATCAAGTATTTTTTTGAGGTCTACGATGTGACGCCACCATAATGGTACAGTGCACGGAGCAATCATGGCCAAATTCTATCATTTGGGCCCTAAAACAAGCTGGTCAATGTTATTTTTCTTTGTAAGAAAGACTTTGATTTGGTATATCTCTCACTCCAGGAAGAATTAGATGATACACCTCAAGATAGTTGATGTAGAAGTCAATATATCCTCTAGTAAAATTTTAGCTTTTTTATAATTATTTCATTAGTTATATCTATTTTAAAAAGCTGTAACCTTTTTGTAACTAGAAGAGGAATCTAACCTGAATTTTTAAAGAGCAAACTTTACTAGTACAAATAGAGATTTTGTAACTCAGTTTTATTAATCACTAATGAAAGTTAGAAGACTTAGACTCTACTTTCATCATTTTTTTCATTTTTTTCAATTTTTCCAAGAGATTCAAGTTGAATAGCTTGAAGGAATTTCTTTTGTATCCCTGATCAGATCAACAAACCACAACTAATTGATGTAGTTATGTGTATTTTTTCATCACTAAAGCACTACTCAGGCTATCAACTACTACACAACTCTCAATTCCACAATGGTCAAGAGCTAGCCACCTATAATATTTATTCTTTAAATAATCTCTCAAACTTGCATTTCTTATTTATTTACCCCCTAAAGTTACCCAAAGACAATCACATGGAGTACATATTTAAGAAATTTCGAAGTGTGTCGAGTCTCAGGATAATGCCATTTACAGAATCCAAAAGAACCACATGCATTTGCAAGTAGTGAATGCTATTTGCATACAAATGAAACCTATATAAATTTATATGTACATTAAAACTAGAAATTTATAACAACATCACTATATGTTATTTAGGCTAGCTTTGGGCTGAACCAAAATTATTTCCTTCAAAAAGAAATAAAATTATTAACCTAGGATGGCATGTTCCTACTTAACAAAAGCACATTAACTAACATATTTAGTGCCCATCAATGATTTTTTGATGGACAATTTTTATGCTCTATTTAATTTAGTATAGTATGTGTGACAAATACTTCTTACCTTGTACTCTCCTATCTTCACCCAAAAAAACTTTTTTATTTACTAAAATTTGGCTTGGTTTTACAATATTAAGTATATTTATATCGAATCACATGATCTTCTATGCCCACATGTGGACCATATTTTTGGTTGTTGGTTAAGTGGTGCATAAAGGGGAAGTTACCAATTTGACCAGCCAAATACCACTCAAAAAGTTAAAATTGTTCAATCGAAGACTCAAAAAAGATACTTAACTTAGATAATATCATTCTAGAAAGAGGATGAAATAAAGTTAACAATAAAAATCCTTTTCTCTCTTTACTTTCTTTTTTCCACAACTTATCCCACTAACAATGGGAGCACAACCAAATAACAAATAACTATACCCAATGGCTAGTTGGTTAGGGAGTGGTTACAAATAGTTCAATCTTCAGGAGGTGGTTAGCTATTCGACATCCAAACATACCCCAGTATCTAGATATTTTCCTTAGTTGTTGATATCATTGTTTATTTTGAGAGAAACTAGACAAAGGCCCCCCTTATCATAGTTAGACAAGTCCAAATTCTTGGAGATGGACCATCCAAGGCTCTAACCTAGAACCTTTGATTTTAGGAAAAAGAGTGTTACCATTGAGATAAGCCTCGATTTACTAGTTGATACAAATTTCTAAAAGAACTATAGTTAATAAGCCCCAACATTCACGGCACACACTGCGTATTATCTCAAGCTGCCTTTTACAAAATGATGACATAAGTCTCTTCTCAAATATGATAAATTTAACATAGATGCTTTCATAAATCTTCATTCTCGACACTATCTTTACTAATTCATTGACCTCTTGGTTCTCAGCCCCAAAAATGAACCCCAAAGTCATCTCAATGAAGCCTTCATGAGCCGCAAGGCCTTCAGGTGATACCGTATAAGTGCTTTGTTGTTGCATTTACACACCTCATAGAGTTGTTTAATCATGACTTGAGAATCACCATCGACTTCCATCATTGTGACTCCCATGTTGAGTAGTATTTCTAGGTTGATTATTAAAGCTTCATCCTCAGCTTGATTATTTGAACAGAAAAATTCCAACTAGAAGGAAAAAAGCCATCCTTTCTTCAGTGGGGGATTCAATGATAATCCCTTCTCCTGAATCTCTCTCGATCTTCAAGCTGTCAAATGATAGCCTCCACAGAAAAAGACTAGTATCCCTAATCTCCATGTGCTGCATAATCTTCTCATCGATGGCTACACATAGGTGATCGGCTAGAAAATTGGCCAAAACTTGACCCTTTACCACCCTCTAAGGAGCATACTATAAAGAAAACTTGAACAAGGCAATCATTCATTTTCCAATCCTTCTGTGTATAATCAGACTAGTCAGCATATATTTGATCACACTAGTGGTGCAAATTACTTAGATAGGAACAACAAGCATGTAATATCTTAATTTTTTATAATTATAGTACAATGCTAAACATAACTTCTCGACCAGTGTATATCATTGTTCAATCTTTGTTAATATCTTGCTCAAGTAATATACATCTTGTTTATGCCCAGCTTCATTATCCTGAGCAAGTAAGCTCTTAATAGAATCCTCAACCACAGATAGATCGACAACTCTGGTCTCAATCTTCGATAAGTACCCAATGGCTTTCGAGGAGCAACGACTCCAGTCTCGACCTCAAATAGGTACAATGGAGCAAGGCTTGATGGCCCCCAAGGATCTACGACTCTAGTCTCAATCTCAGATAAGTACAATGGAGCAAGACTTGACTGCCCATGAGGATCGACGACTCTCCATGAAGATCAACGACTTTGGTCTCATCTTCATACTATTAGAGTGGAGCAAGGCCTAAAGGCCCCCTCGGAAGGACCGTAGTCCACCTCGGCTGGAACAACACCGAGAACCAAGGATAGGTACACTATATATTATTATTCTCAGGGCCCAAAAACCCATACAAGACTATTGTCTATTACTCAATCTTCATTTGTCTACATGATAATCTTCCTCAGAGGCATTATCAATGTATTTCGGCATATCTTGAACTATGTCCAACCAACTATCTTGAATAATCTCTGAGTATTTTAGTTCGGTCTCAACTTGGCTCATGTTGCTATGGTCTAATCTTATTGATCTCATTTTATTCTGATCTTATCTTCATCTCGACTTATCTTCAAAGGCATTATGCTTCTATGGCTTCATCTCAAAGCATTTAGCCAATCTCAAGTACTTAGAATTATCTCTAAAGTAATTATGGTTTTATCTTAGTTTTTTTCTCATCGCTCGGTTTTACTTAGCCAGCCTCATGTTCTTAAGCTCTCTTAAGAGCACTTTGGCCAAATTCGGCTGACCTCAATGTCTAACCTCAGCATTTGTGAGATGACCTCAAATTTTTGAAATGAGAAATCAAACATTTAGACAAAAGAAGAGGCATGAACAAAAATAATTCTATTTAATTAATATTTACAATGTGCGATTACAAAATAGGTTAAAGACTAGACGACATTTCATTACAAAAGAAGAAGGTTAGAACTGGTCAGGCTCTAGTTCTACAAGGTCAACGACTCTAGCAAAAGATACCCAGCTTAGGAAGCCATTCTGCACCTCGTCTTGTGCCTCCTTGGTGTTGCCAAGAAGTGCAAGAAGACATATATAGAGGCCTAGTCCCTTGGATTCAAGGAGGGGTGCTCGGTAGCCGCATCTTGTCACCCCCTAGCACCACTCTTACCAGGGATGAGGTGGATAAAGTCAGGGAAGAGCTTCATTGTTTCCTTCTAACATTCTATAGAACTCTACAGGAACAACTTGATTGAGCATTCGACAGCCTCCCACTGGTATAAGAGGAACTCTACAGGAACATAGACTTTTCCATTTTTTGGTTGGTTAAAGTGGAATAAGAGGGAAAAAAGTGCCCAAACCAATCACAAACTTAAGGATTTTCAGGCCAAATAATTTCGAACCTGTAAACCACTTTATCAGGAATAATGCTCGTTCAATTTCCACCATATTTGCACACCATTATTAAGAAAGAAAATTCAATGGTAGATAATTTAGTAATATATTTTAATTGAATTTCATAAAATTTATCATTCCATTATTTTAAGGATAATGTTAATTAGATCTTCGAAAAAATACAGACAATAGGCAAAAACCATAACTTATTTAATTAAATCAGCAAGGAAAAGTGAGGACAAAATGTGTACCTACTATCCGTAGGAGATTATACAAAATAATTTCCTACTTATTTTTGTATTACAATATGAAACAATAAAAATTAATAAATTTTGACATGCAAAATAGATGTAGGACTTCTGACCAAGCAATTGTTTTTCTAAACAAATTAGTGGCCTTATGTGATAGACAGTGATTTTAAAACTTTGGATTTCTGGATCAGCTTAATAATGCTAAAAATTATTCAGTGAGTCAGCCCATATATTTGGATAGCTTATTATAGGTTCTGGCATACATATAGAGCTAAAGGAGAAACAAAAGAATATGATCAAATGACCAAGGCTTTTGTAACTAAGTCTTTTTTTTTCCTCTAAGAAAAGTTAAGGGGGTCACCCCCTCTGCCCAGCCATCTCGATGTAGGTGGCATTCAAGCCCAGGTAACTGGGTACCACAGCCCAATGACTTACCAACTAGACTAGTTGGCCCTACTTTCATAACTATTACTGCATAAACATAACGAAATCTTAAAACCACAAGGCATTGTACTTATGCATACAACAAAAAACTCTATTATTACATGTCCGCAAAAGTGTATGACTTTGTTTGTGCATGAAGGTGTTAGAGCCAAAGGCTATTGTCAATGGGTACATCAAAATAGTTTCCATTGTCCAACAATGTGTCAATAGTGATCCAAGTATAAAGCGAAGGCCCTTGAGGTTGAGGTGGAAGATAAAGCTAAGCAGGCAACCCTAGAGTATAAGCACTCGGAGGAGTTTTACAAAAAACTTGCATCGGCTGGGAGCGACTCCTACGTGGTGGGCTTCAGGTTCTGCTGTGAGCAGGTGGGAGTCCTTTTTCCTTTGGTGGATCTCAACCCACTGGATCCCTTCTGCAATTTCAAGGCGTTGAGGTGGGAGCTGCAGTGGCCCACACTTGAGGAACAGCCCTTGGAGGAGTTGACGTATGCCGGAGAAGAGGTGGTTGCAGTGGAGCCTGCAAACGAAGGAGCCTGCGGCTATGGGGCGGGCCCATCATCGAGGATTCCATCTCTAAGGGACCAGTGCTCTGTTGCAGAGGGACCAATGCTTGGGGAGCCCACTGCACTAGCCATGACCAAGGAGCTAGCCAACACCAACGTCAGCTGCTAAAATGGTGGAGGTGCTCGACGATGGAGCCGAATATGTCACAAGGACTGAAGCCATTTGCCTTCTATTTTTTCACTTACTTTTTGTTGGTGTAATCATTGGCCTTCGAGCCAACCTGTTGCTCTTGTTGTAACAAAGAACTTTTCAAGTATTAATGAAGTCAGTACTTTTGACGCATGCAAACTTTGTTTTTTCCTTTGTTGACGAGTAATGGGAAAAAATCATCAAGTATAGCAGGTATGAGTAACTAAGCTAGAATACTTAGGGTGTTTTTGTCGCACTATAGTAAAAGTTGTCATTAAAAAATTTCCTTCATATGGTAGGAATTTGTGCCAAATGTTTGGTGATGCTATTATTTTTGTTACGAAAGGAATTTATAAATAATTTCTGTTTTTTCTAAATAAAACAAGAATAGATGATGAGAAATTTATGTCTCCAAAAGCACAAATATTTAGGGACTCAAGATATTTTATCCCAAATTTATAAGTTTTTAGTGATGATAAATTTTGTCATGATATAGTAAATATTGTCAAAAAAAAATTCTTCCATGTGGTAGAAATCGGCACAAGATATTTATTGATGCTACCTTTTTTTATCACAAAAGGCAGTTATAAATAATTTCTAAATTTTGTAGATGAAACAATAAAGGCTAACGAGAAATTCAAGTCACAGGAAATAAAAATGTTTAGTTATCCAAGATATTTTGTCACAAAATTTATAATTTTTTAGTGATGCTAAATTGGTCGTGATTTAGTAAAGATTGTCACAAAAAAAATTCCCTCCATATGATAGAAATTGGCACAAGATCTTTGGTGACGTAATTTTTTGATAAAAGTTAGTTTTTGTCACAAAAAAATGACTAATTCTAATAGCATGAGAAAAGATAATTTTCATCACCAAAGTTATATTTTTTATGACGAAATTTCTTTTGTCACTAGTAGTCTCTTTTGTTGTAGTAAGTTAATTAAATAATCGTGCAAGAAAACTTTTTCGGAGTATATCTCCTCCCATCCCATGGTCAATGCTCGTATTTATGATAAAACAAATAGGTCCAAGGGAGGAAGTCTATAGGGTATTAGATCACAAATATTCTATTAGAGAATTATCGTATAGACTACAACAAAGGGTTTGGGCTAATCTTGACAAATTCTATTGAGAAATTAAGATACTCATTGCAATGCTTTTAATATGCTTTGACTACAGAAAAATCCAATTGATTTGTACCATGTGTGTAATATATAGAAATCTAAAACCAAGTCCAAGATCGAATACAATAGGTTTTCTTTAGATGGATACAATCAATACTAAGCAAGGTTCAAGTCCACATGACACATCACTCATTGCACAATATAAGTTACACAGGGATTTTTCTTTATGATTTTATTAGCTTTAAAAATTAAACCTTTTGTAGGGGATTGTTGGAAATATTTATTTTCTTTTAGAAAAGATTTCAATTTTTAAATGAAAATTTTAATTATTTCCTTTTTGAAATGATTCAAATTTTTAAAATCTCATTCTTAATAGTCTGATATTGGTTATTTAAATGAAAATATATTTGTTTATTGATGTCTCATTCTTCGAATCCTAAGTTGGGTTTTAGGGGCTGGTGAACACTTGCATGCTTCCTTTTCGAGCTCGGCTCGGCCATGCCATGCAAATGCACATGGCGTGGCGAGGCGATGCAAGGCAAGGCATGTGCATGGGTGGGCATGGCATGCACGAGCATGCTACATACATGCTCATGGGTAGTACGCACTCACAACCTTATTTCAATCTGAATTTAAATATGAACTTTGATTTCAATCTGGATTGTAATTGTTACAAATCAATTTTAATTCGTCTTTGACTTTGGAATCACAGCATATGCATTATGATTTGATTTGATTTGAGTTACGATTAGATTTGTTTTGAATTTCAATTCAAAATTTAAATTGTTGTTTTAAGCTAACTTATCCATCGTAATGTATATGTTATGGATTATAAAGCATATGCACTGTTGGTTAGCAAGCCATTAAGGCTTTTATTGAGAAAGTTGTTGAGGCCTTTATGGCCTCTCATTGGTTACTTGGAGTAAGCCTAGCTCTAAGTTCTGGATCTCAAGTACAACACAAAAGACATATCAGGCCCTATGCTAATACTCTTAAGTCTGAGAGAGCTCCCCATTTTGCTCTCTTTTTCCACATTTTTCTGCTTCTTTCAATTTTTCCTAAGTCTTCTTGTGGACAACTGAAGGAGTTGATTGCATCAGGCCTCCCACATGATTATGCTCGTGATAGGATGATTCAAGCTGAGTCGAGTTTATTGTACCTTGAGGATGATCTTGCTGTAGACCCACATGAGAAGGTGAATTTCATTCTTAGAATAGTATCTTCACATATCTGGTACCAGGCATATCTTCTAATTCTTTAATTTGTTTTGTTATTTAACTTTTGAAATTATTATTTTATGTAATTATTGGCATAGAACCACACCTCCAAAATAACATTCCCATGAACTTTAGCCCAATCTCTGGCCATGATGATTTAGCTATGATCAAGAAAAATAATAGTTACTGATTTTGGTTATGGGTAAGCTCTTACCATCACCAACAAGCACCTAATCCAAACCAAAATAGTTTTGTGATTGTTGCAAGAGAGAAGGATCAAAAGTTATGTTGCTTGTGGCACTTGAGTCCATGATCCATTGAGAATCAAAAGATGCTTGAGGTTGCCTTGTCCTTGTTGAGGTCCAAGATGTAGTCCTCTAAATGCTTGAGAGGGATTACTATTATAGGAGGTATTATACCTATAATAATATTTGTCAGCCAAATGTCCTAGTTTATGGTAGAACTGTCATTTGATTGGAGGATACCCTTGTGAATTATTCATTTGGAAATCATGTGCACCAAAGTTGAACTTGAAATGGTTAGATTGCTCAGTTCTCGATTGTTGCCATTAGACCATTGAGCTTTAGTCTCATGAAACGAGAAGTCATTACAATTCAAAGATTGGTAAGGGCATTGCCTGCATCTATGTTTCGATTTAAAAATAGGTATGTCTGATTCCCTATGTCTCCAAGTGATGTAGAGCTTTTTATGATTGCTCTCTTTGTTTATGACTTAGCAATCTAGCATGAAGCTCAATGAAAGTGGATATTTTAACTCGATTTTTCATTGCCATCACACTCTGATAGTAATCTAATCCCAAACCATTAAGTGTAATGGTCACCGTGTTTCAACTAAAAACTCTATGGCCAATAGTAGCAAGTGAATCGGCATTTTTTTTATATTTTAATGATAATAATGGTTTTAGAGCTTGTTTTAGTGCTATGAAGTTCATCAGAAAGACATGATTTCTTTAACCTAGGATTGTTGAACAAATAATTCATGTGATATGTTCCAAACTTCTTATGATGTCGACAATCCTAGAACTTGGGTGGCAAGACCTTCAGTAAGAGTAGCATGAAGACAAGATTTTACAAAATGATTTTTCATCATGTAATACATTTATGATTCAAGGAGGTTTTAGCAAAGACTTGGTTAGGATCCTTTCAAGGTTCTTGTAGATTGTTCAATTGACCCATCAACATATCCAATCAAATCGGTACTAATGAATATGAATTCAATCTAATTTCTCCATGCTAGGTAGTTGGAACCATCCAACATATTCAAAATAGGTTATGTTTCTAATGGGAAATGATGAAGATGATGGAACAAATGCTATGTTTCAATAGAGTGGATTTGACATAAAAATAGTGTAGCAAGAAACAAAAGTAAGAACAAGAAACGAGCAAGCAAAGAAGAAATATACACTTTTGAAGAAATGGAGAAGAAACCAATTACTTCCTAATGGTTAGGACAGATTGACTTGTTTGATTATGGAATGAAAATCTGCTTTTGTACTATGCAACAATTGGTGCTAGTGGGCAAAGTTTTGTGGTGACATACATAAGTGGGTTCACAATGTATATATATATTTGTTTTAGTTTATTGCAAATTCTATACTGATAAGAATAGAGTATAATTTTGGATGATATTTATAACCAAATATATTTGGTATAATAGATAGAGTTGTGGGGTTTGTCGCTATTGTTGGCAAAGCTTTTCATAATGCAATGTGTTAGTGTTATCAGTTCAAGAGAGAACATCATAATCAGAACATGCATTTATACATCACTTTAAGCAGTACATTGCTATTGTTCAAGTTAACAGTGGTAGAGAGTTGTTTATCAATTGAAAACTATTTTCATAATGATAATGAGATTTTGGGTGGATACCATGCACTTCGTCTAATCTTTAGTTAACTAAGAAAACTCTAAGAAGGATTGCAGACATCAAACGTGCAAATTTTACGCATCAAGTAGTGGTCACATGCAAAATATTTTATCAAGATTCGGGTATCAAGTAACGAACTAAAAACAAATTTACATAAATTGGTGAAGAAAGGGAATATGTACGAGAGAATCTACTTTAAAGTTCATGTAAGAGGAGTTCTAGTGCAAAACCAAAATAACAGTCTCATTTATGTGCTCTACATGCCTCAAGGTTCATTTACCTAACATACATTTTGTTAATACATCACAAATCTATGCTCCATATATTACCACTTGAGAATATTTGTATAATCTAGAATGGAAAGTAAGAATCTATAATTACTAAAAATTCAACAATGAAAACCAATTTTCATACTAACAACTCCTATAATGCTTACAAGTGGGGAACATATAAGAAAACAATAAGCTATGTGATGCTTTATTTTAATAAAAGCTAGTATTCAATTATTACCAAACTATTGCACTTCACTTCAAGCAAGGGACTAGGCAGACAACAAAGTCTCTTGTAAAAGGTTGTCTGTATATGGAGAATCACATGATATTGACTTGTATCTAAATTTTTAGATCCTGCAATTCTGAGGTTTATAGAGCCTCACGAAGTTTATATATAGCCTGCTTGTATAGAATATACATAGGGATGTCATTATATGAGATTGAAGAGTTGTGGTGGAGTATATGTGATTAGAACATAGTCATGCATAAAGTTGCAGTGAAAAATTAACCATACTTGACGAATAAGGCAAATTAACACCACAAATTCATGCACAATTAAGAAAATTAATTATAATAAGTAGTTAAGCATTTTCTGATGTTGATTTTGAAGAATATGATACTCCTAAGTAATGCAAAAATCATGAACTTAAAAACTTTATTTATCAATCGAACAAGATCAAGGCGATCAAGGCAAGATAATAATTCAATAAGGTTTGCAAATTTAGAAGAGCATATCGGGCAAGAAAAGAGGAAGGAAAATAAAGAGCAAGGAGTACTAAATGCCTAATCTTTTAAGAAGGTTAAATCTTATTTGCTTTGAAAACTAAGGTAATTTATATTATTTGTGCCAAGCATCCATGAACCTTCAGATATCTTGCTTGGCATCTTGGCCACAAAGGATATCTTATAGTTAGAATATTTTCTTTCCAAATGTAGCAACAAGCAATGTTTGAAGTGAATAGAGGATAACCAAAGGACTTGTGTGATGACCCAAAGATTGATTTAAAGATTGATTTTGATGATCACAAAACCTTGAAGTATAAATACTAACGTTTGTGTTGCAAGGAGAAAGATAGTTATTTTGCAAGGAATATAGCAAGTTGGAAGAACACAAGAAGGCCTCCAAAGCTCTCAAGAAAAGTTGGAAGAAAGCTACAATTTATTGACCCAAGTTTCAAGTTCAAAGGACTCAAGTTGGAAGAGCAAATTCAAAGAAAAATCCAAAAGAATAGTCCTCGAGTCGACTCCTGGATAGTACGAGTCGACTCCAGGGAGTAACAAGGCAGAAACACAGAGAAGCTATTTTGGACCCTGAGAGCCGAGTCGACTCCTGAGGAACTCGAGTCGACTCCGATGGTTGGCAGGTCGACTCCAAAGGAAGCTAGAGTCGACTCCCAGAGGAAAACAAGCAAAAAGTCAGAGAGCCAATTTCAGACACTGAGAGCCGAGTCGACTCCCGCAAAATCCGAGTCGACTCCGAGGCAGCGCAACCCCAAAGACAGAAGACGGCATTTTCGTCCCTGAGAGGCGAGTCGACTCCAAGACAGTTCGAGTCGACTCCAAGGCAGCGCGACCCCAAAAGACAGAAGACTGTTTTTTGGATACTGAGGGCCGAGTCGACTCCGAGACAGTTCTAGTCGACTCCGAGACAGCACGAGCCAAAAGACAGAAGCTCGGGAGTTCGGACTCTGAGCACCGAGTCGACTCCCAGAATTTTCGAGTCGACTCGAGTAAGCAAAGTTGAAAAATGCATCCATGGATTCCTTGGGATGAGCCGACTCCAAAAGTGCAAGGTCAGCTCCAGATTTTGGCAAGTCGACTCCGGGTTAAGTCGAGTCGACTCCCAGTCGAGAAGACCACTTTAATTCAAATCTGAAACAGTTGCCGAGCCGACTCCAGAAAAACATGAGTCGACTCCTGCTACAGTCGAGTCGACTCCAGATCGCGCGAGTCGACTCCAATCCCAACGGAAACTTTGTCAGGAGTTGCAGACTGTGGACAACGGCTCTATTTTTGTCTCTAACGGCTAGATTTCTGGTTCCACGACATGTAAAGCTATAAAATCAAGAGGAGAGCTAGGGGAGACGGTATGGAAGTGGGAGAGAACATTTAGGGAAGAGATTTCAAAGAGATTACAAGGAAAATCTCCCATAAGCACAAAAGGGCCATCCAAAGCGAAACAGAGAGAAGAAGAGCATCCAAGTGAATCCCAAAGCTTCCTCTCCATCCGTGTGCTGCCTCGGTGATCCTCTACTTCGTGCCAAATCAGAAGAGGGTCAAGTAAAGAAGAAGCCGAGCTCCTTCATCTTCAAAACTCGTTTAAGGGCTTCTCTTTACTCTATTTGTTCATATTGTTATATTTGCTTGTTTAAGAAGCTTTGATTTGTTTTAAACCTTTGTTTTAATATCTTGTAACTTGATTCAATCAAGGGATTGAATCAAGGGGTTAAGGTTTGTTGGTGAGCCAAAGGGGAAAACCAACGGTGTTAGGTTGTGGTTGGTGAGCCTTTGGGAAAACCAACTGGGTTGATTGTGAACCCGAAAAACAATCGTTGTAAGGTTGTGGTTGGTGAGCCTGTGGAAAAACCAACTGGGTTTGATTGTGAACCCGGAAAAACAATCGGTTGGTTCTAGTCGGTGAGCCGGTGAAAACCGACCAAGTTCGTTGTTATCTTGCAAAACAACAAGTTGGGTTGTGAGCTTGTAAAACAACCGGCTGTAATCTGTAGGATTATAGTGAAATTCCCAAGAGGTCTTGGGGAGTGGATGTAGGTGCTGGGGTGCACCGAACCACTATATATTTGTTGTGTTTGTGATGCTTTTTGTCATTGTCTATCTTGCTCACTTACTTACCTAGATAAATTGCCTGCTTAACTCTTCTTCGTGCATCCTTTAGTTGCAAGCATATTCAATTTACTTAATCAAGTCTCATTCAATTGAATTGCATACTTGGGCAAACCTAGACTAATCTTTTATTGAATCCGCTGCTTAATAGTTGATTAGATTAGAATCATACTCTTGCTAAGTTTAAATTTCACTAAGCATCCATACAACTTAGCTTAATTAACTCTAAAAGATTAGAAGTAGTTTAAAAGTTTTTAAAAGACCCAATTCACCCCCCCTCTTGGGTTGTCACCTTGGGCAACAAGTGGTATCAGAGCAGGTGCTCAAATATTATTTGTAGTCTTAACCGACTAGAGCCAAAGATCATGACAACCCCACATAACGTATTACTTGCTGAGGGACTTTTCACAAACAGACCTCCACTGTTTGATGGATCTAACTATATTCAATGGAAAGCTAGAATAAAAATCTTTACTCAATCACAAAACTATGAGTTATGGAATGTCATAACAAATGGCCTACACACACCCACGAAATTAATTGAAAGTATGTTCGATAAAAATTTGGCTGAACTAAATGCTAAGGCTATGAACCTTCTCTACTGTGCATTTAATAAAAATATTTTCAACCAAATTTGTATATGTTCATCTGCCAAACAAATATGGGATACTCTTGAAGCAACTTATGATATTTCCGAAGAACCCCATGTTAGTTTACTTGAGGATAATTGCAAGACTAACATTGAGCATGCAGGAAACACTCTAAATCAGGAAGAAAGATTCAAAAGCTTCCTAAAGACAAAGAAGAAGAGGAAGCTAGAAGAAAGGAAGAAAGAGATAAAAAGGAAGAAAGCCTTGACCAAGAAAGAGTCAAGCAAGAAATTAAAAGTTAGGAGCAACAATGATGATATTAGCTCCAAGGAACTACAAGAGGTAACTAACTCGTGCTTTATGGCACAAGAAGACAAGGTAAAATCTGAATCTACTCTTACCTCAAATGATTTTCAAGAAGAATTCTCTTATGATGAATTATTAAATGCTTTTCATGATTTGTATGGTGAATGTAGAAAATTAGCTGTGAAGAATAAAAATCTTAAGAAACTAAATCTGAAAATTTCAAAAGAAAGAAATTCTAATGATGAAATACAAGATAAACTAAATTCTGAAAATGAAATTTTAAGGTTAAATTCAGAACAATTAATTCAGAAAAATCAGAATTTAATTAAAGAAAATCAAAACTTAAGTAAAGAAATTAACCAATTGAAGTCTTTTATTAACAAATTTACTGTAAGTTCAGAAAGATTAAAAATGATGTTTGAAAGCCAACATGCAGATTTTGATAAATCAAAATTTGGCTTAACTCCTTCACTTAGCAATGAATCCCTAAAGAAAAAGGTTATCAATTCACCAAGCAAACCATTAAATAAGATAACTTATTTCAAACATGAAAAGAATGGGCATAACAACTTTACCTATCGTTCTAACATAATTAAATCAAGTAGTAAAGTTATTACAATTAAACAAATTTGGGTTCCAAAAGGAACTATATGTCCTAACTCTCAAGAACCCAAGCAAGCTTGGGTACCCAAAATGAAAATATGAGGATGTAGATTAAGGTGTGCCAAGATACCTATGAAACAAATAGAACTTTCATACAAATGGGTGCTCTAGACACACATTAAAGAGTGAAACTTAAAATACACTTATAAAAATAATAATAATAATAATAATAATGAAATCAGTAATCCTTGCATCTCATCATTATTTTTGCTTTAGTATTTGATTAAAATATGAATTGCATGTATTGATCAATTTTGTGATATAGAAAATACTTTTGGAAATATAATCAAATCACTTCATTTTATAGTATACTTTACTCACTATTGGATAAGTTGCTAAATGATTAATCAATTTATTAAGAATAACTCTATGAATTCTCTATATGCTTGATTGAGAGTTTTTATCCATGGCATTATTGTTTATTGATCATAGATATGATAATGTGTACTTGGTGTGCTTTTGAATATATGCACTATGAATACCAAGATTAAAGAAACCATCTTTGGCATATAAAATCAACTCATGCTAGTATGTACTTAATCTCAAAAGACCTTGCCATTGGCTTACTTAGATTATCTTCTGAAAGGTCAAAGTTTGCTATGCATGCTAACTCAGAAAACAAACAAAAATCAATTTCTAAATCTAAAGATGTTGTTTCCATCACTAAGTTTTCAAAAGCTTACATTGGATTTGTTCTTGGCAAATAAAATTGAAATATTTTCTGTATTTGCTAAATCTTGTAAAAGTGTTTCAAATGATAAAGGTTTCCAAACTATGAAGGTAAAGAGTATCATGGCACAGTGTTGAAAACCAAAATCCTGATAAAGTTCATACAGAAATTAATTATTTCAGCACCAAGGACACCATAAGTAAAATAGGGTTAATAGAATTCTTGAAGAAATGAAAAAGACAATTGTGTATGATAGTCATCTACTTAAATATTTTTTTAAGCTATCATCACTGCTTGTCATACATATGATTTCTATTAGATCTATTTTTGATGAAAACTCCTTTTGATCTTCTGAAAAATAGAAAATGATCTATTGCATATCTTTCATATTTTTCAGTAACTTATGATATGCTTGATTTGGTCTTTTGAAAATAATGCCAAATCTGATACAGATATTTTTATCTTTGGATATCATTCATCAAGCAATGCATATAGAACATTCATGAAAAGATTCTAGTTGTAGAAATATGAATTCATTTTATTCTCTATGAGACTAATGATTTATTATCAAGATACTAAAATTAGATTATATATGTATATGGTTAATCTTTTACATATAACAATCTGAAAACTTGTTAATAATTAGAACCAAATTGAGTTTTTCAGAAATGCACTCAATAAAGAAAAATTGATAACTACTAAAAGACTAAATCAAGAAAAGATGAAATAGATCTTGATGAAATTCTTGCATGATTAGAAGTAAAGATCACCATTATCATCTGCTTGCTTTATGAGCTTTATATTCTGTCAAATGAATGTGTAGAATACACTTCTATGTGGTTATTTCATTAAAAAGGGATCTATGTAAAATAACCATCTTATTTGAAAACACTCATTACAAAAATGATAAAGCAATTTGTGATTTGGAACAAGCATCAAAAGCATGATAGAATAATTATTTAATAGATCAGACTGTGTGATCATTATGTGCCCTTGTGCAAGACTTCAATCTAACTCTAATGAATCATAATTTATTGATAACAAATGAATCATAATCTGAATTTTGATAGAAACAATTGTTTAAGGCAATTTGATCAAAACTTAGCTAGCATGCCTTATTGATAATTATCTTAAGCAAATAGAATCTAAGCTAAATTGATGTTGAAAATAAGAAATTGATTTGATCTTGATAAATCTTTCTATTGTCTCACATGCTTGTCCTTGAACCTTCTTGGTTAATGAAACTATCTCTTAAGTTCAAGTGACATGTGTTTGCTTATATTTAGGCAATCTCTTGAGTAAAGTGACTCAACATTCAATTGTTGTCATATCCTATGATTGAGTCACCCAGTTAAGAAATATGCTCTATGAATGTTTTGTATCTTGAAGAAACTAATGACTTTCTTTCAAGAAAGAAAAGGAGTTTGTTAATAATGCAGGATCCTTGAGCAAGAAAATGAGAGATTTCTACTTGAAGGATATCTCCATGTAAGATACAATAAACATTCACATGCAAACAAGAGAGAGGACCTTCATCAGCCAAAAGTTCATACATAAGAAATCTAGTAGGTATTTGACTGAAGAATGTAGAATAAATTGGTAATTCTAGATACCTCTCTCATAAATTAATTGAGCAAAGTCAATAACTTAAATCTTATTATGGCATGATTAAGATCTTTAATTGTTAATTTTTGATATCATGTCTATATATATATATTGATTGACTTATACTTTTAGAAATTGTTTCATGGTTTGCCCAAACTAAAATATATCTTTGCCTATGTCATAACCATGAAATACACAAGTTTATGCTTAAAATTTTGATTTAAAATAACTTGTGAGAAATTATGAATCCATGAGCTTAATGAAAATGTTGTTTGCATGATATACATCTATATGATACATAAGATTATTTCTTTATTCTGTTCTTTCATGTAAATTACTTGAGAATAACAAAAAGAGAGAGAGATAAAGAAAAGAAAATGGATATTATTCAAGAGAAGGCAAGTACTCCAATCTTAAGCAAAAGCAAAAACAAGCATAATATATTCGGCACATTTGTGATACTTGTGTGAGCATTCTTTTGGAAGGGATAAAATTCGTAATTAATTACACTTAAATAGAGAGAGTTTCAAGTGAACATTTTAACCTTTCTATATTGCTCATCATAGGGATGGTGCCAATGCGGAGGCTAGTGGTAGTACCCGGCACTATTTGACCCAACTATTCGGTGTAGGGCATATTAGGGACGGCACAAGAGGGAGGCTAGTGGTAGTACTTCGTGCCCCTTCCAACTCCACCGGATAGGGAGCAAATAGAGTATAGAGCACAAGAAAGTAAAAATGAATGACAAAGTAAATGAAAGTATAAGAAGAATCAAGTCAAGCTTTAATCACTTGGAAACACACCTTAAGAATGAAATCAGTGCAAGATTATATTTAAATAAGGGGAGTTTATTTGAAAAGAATTGATTTTGGTCCTTGACATGCTTATTCTTAATATTTCAATGTATGACTTAACACATAATCTATTTTGCATATGGCATGATGTCTTGAATTATGGGTTCTCAATATTTTGTAATGCTCCATGCTTGGATAAGTTGATTGGAATATGTCTTAACTTTGCTCACAAGTTTTTGCTTCACCCTTGCCTCAAACTAACTTGTGTTCCAATGCTTGAATGTTTGAAATACTACATAAAGTTTTTAAGTAATATTAAGAAGAAATTTCAGTTTTATCATTCACGATTATCTTTGGAAGTTAAATAGATTTACAAAAAGAAGATGAGAATGATACTTCTATTTAGGCAAAATGAATTAATCTTGATCTATCTTTCTGCTTGCCTAACTTTGATACATAATGTCCTAATACTTATTAAAATATCCTCCATTGTGTATCGAAACTCAATATTAAATATAAAGATTCTGAAAGTGCTCTAATGTTATTGAAATATGTGTTTCCAATCTTAGTGATTTAAGATGAGCTTCAATGTGAAAGATACATATCTCAAATCATGATTTAAAAGCCTCTATTGAAAATCTTTATAAAATTCAGAATCTGATTTTGTATAAAAGCTTAAACTCAATATGATTCCTAGATAAAAACTACAGTTTAAGAAAAATAGAATAATTCTGATGCCTTGATTGTTTGCCCCGATACGCATCTGAAACATATCATTTCTTATCCTTACAGTGTACCAATATTGGTCCAAATGATGTGTCTTTCGATGATCTTGATTGCAAACAAAAATTTCTAAATATATAATTTTATTTTGATATGAAAAAGGGATTTATTGTGTTTCATGTATACATTGCTGAAAAACTGTGATTAAGTAATTGAGTTCTATAAATCTATATACCTCAATGATCATCTATATATTTTTCTCTCCTACATTCTTCAAGACTTCCATCAGAATATATATAGAGTGAATGATCTTAAAGCTAGAAATATTTCAGCTCACTCAAATGATTCTAAAAGAAAGAAAATGTAAATGCTTTTGAAAGAAACTGAGCTTAAAATGAATCATTTTCTGTTTAATATTTCTATACATTTTCTCTAAGATTAAGAGAAAGCATAACTTGTTCTTGAAGGATTAGAAAGAGTAATTGCCACAAATTTTGAATAATACTAGATTACTCTACATTCTCGATATCATAGAATTTCAGTCTTATTCACGTTTATCATTAAAATCTGAAATTCAACAATAGAAAAGAATGATTAAAGAAGAATGCATCTTTTGAGGGGGAGCTTTAGATATTCAGTATCTTTTTATGGATTGATTTTAATGAACCTTCTTATATTGCAAGACTTGCTTTAATTATATAATGAGTTTATACCTTGAGATGGGTTCTATAAAGGTTGTCTTATCTCAAACATTGAGTCTTATGAAAATAAGCTGAAACTTATAGAAAATATTTTTTTTTTGCGATTGACAATTTTACTGAACATTATCTTCCAATTCTAAACTCTTAAATGGAATGATCAATTGAGGGGGAGAAAGAAAATCTCAGAAGGAGAGATCTTATGGAACTTAATCGCATAAATCTATAACTAAAGGAGAGAGAAAGCATACTAAATGAAAAGTGATCCTAATGCTCTCCAAAATGTATCATCTGAAATTTAAATATACAAATTTTTATGATACACCTTGAGGCTTGTTATTTGGTTAATATATCTTATGCATAAATCATGAACCAAATTGCAATTCAAACAGTTGATCTTAAGAGCCTCTAACTTAATGAAAAAGGGGGAGAATTATGTGTTGAATTTTCTTGAGTATCTCTTAGAAAACCTATTTTTGAAATTTACTGATGAGGTCTCATTGGCTTGTTCTTTAGAACTTCAATTTTTGTGCCAATTCATTATTATATGTACCAAAATTTTTTTTAAGGATTAAAGTTTTTATAAGAACCTT
The DNA here is from genome assembly GCF_051530095.1 of Phoenix dactylifera. Taxonomy (NCBI): domain Eukaryota; kingdom Viridiplantae; phylum Streptophyta; class Magnoliopsida; order Arecales; family Arecaceae; genus Phoenix; species Phoenix dactylifera. Next base: position 40,450,691 of record NC_143193.1, read on the forward strand.
CAAAGCTTTGAATTTTATGTATGCTCTAAGATATATCATAAATTGCATGAATTCATGTTTTTGGCATTTATGCCACAATATTTTTACACCATAAAAGAACTTTGCAATCATACTTAATATACTGCACTTATACTCTGAAAATTAATTAAATTGCTCTCATGTTGATAAAATACTTAATATATTGGGCAAAAGATCTTAAATGAACAAGCTTTCATACTTATTATTGAAGAGAGGTTAGATTTCCATTCGTGCTTTCTTTGAATATCATTCGTGGTACTTCTTGAATTAACTTAAGAAAGATTCCATCTACACTTGAGTTGAAAACTATCCTTGGAATCACATTCGATGTGTTCTGCTCTGAAATTATCTTAATTGGCTCTGATCTATGCTCATTAATCTTATTCTAATATTATTGCCTTGAGTTATATGATTCATATCCTTGCAATAATTTGAGTAGTCTTATCTTTGTGCTTAATGTTTCACTATCTTTTTGATGTTGTCAAAAAGGGGGAGAAATATCTAAATATATGTTCACAATGCTTTATGTTTTGAATTGAATACAAACCAGCTTAAATTTAGATATGTTGATTATATTAAGCTGATTAAATCTAAAGCATTATCATGAAGTATGTTTTAAATATATATGTTTTCTACTTCATGCAACTTAGCTATGCACTACTTCTAGAACACAATATATTTTATATTGCATATACTCCAAGTTTTGTCATCATCAAAAAGGGGGAGACTGATGACCCAAAGATTGATTTAAAGATTGATTTTGATGATCACAAAACCTTGAAGTATAAATACTAACGTTTGTGTTGCAAAGAGAAAGATAGTTATTTTGCAAGGAATATAGCAAGTTGGAAGAACACAAGAAGGCCTCCAAAGCTCTCAAGAAAAGTTGGAAGAAAGCTACAATTTATTGACCCAAGTTTCAAGTTCAGAGGACTCAAGTTGGAAGAGCAAATTCAAAGGAAAATCCAAAAGAATAGTCCTCGAGTCGACTCCTGGATAGTACGAGTCGACTCCAGGGAGTAACAAGGCAGAAACACAGAGAAGCTATTTTGGACCCTGAGAGCCGAGTCGACTCTTGAGGAACTCGAGTCGACTCCGATGGTTAGCAGGTCGACTCCAAAGGAAGCTAGAGTCGACTCCCAGAGGAAAACAAGCAAAAAGTCAGAGAGCCAATTTCAGACACTGAGAGCCGAGTCGACTCCCGCAAAATCCGAGTCGACTCCGAGGCAGCGCAACCCCAAAGACAGAAGACGGCATTTTCGTCCCTGAGAGGCGAGTCGACTCCAAGACAGTTCGAGTCGACTCCAAGGCAGCGCGACCCCAAAAGACAGAAGACTGTTTTTTGGATACTGAGGGCCGAGTCGACTCCGAGACAGTTCGAGTCGACTCCGAGACAGCACGAGCCAAAAGACAGAAGCTCGGGAGTTCGGACTCTGAGCACCGAGTCGACTCTCAGAATTTTCGAGTCGACTCGAGTAAGCAAAGTTGAAAAATGCATCCATGGATTCCTTGGGATGAGCCGACTCCAAAAGTGCAAGGTCAGCTCCAGATTTTGGCAAGTCGACTCCGGGTTAAGTCGAGTCGACTCCCAGTCGAGAAGACCACTTTAATTCAAATCTGGAACAGTTGCCGAGCCGACTCTAGAAAAGCATGAGTCGACTCCTGCTACAGTCGAGTCGACTCCAGATCGCGCGAGTTGACTCCGATCCCAATGGGAACTTTGTCAGGAGTTGCAGACTGTGGACAACGGCTCTATTTTTGTCTCTAACGGCTAGATTTCTGGTTCCACGACATGTAAAGCTATAAAATCAAGAGGAGAGCTAGGGGAGACGGTATGGAAGTGGGAGAGAATATTTAGGGAAGAGATTTCAAAGAGATTACAAGGAAAATCTTCCATAAGCACAAAAGGGCATCCAAAGCGAAACAGAGAGAAGAAGAGCATCCAAGTGAATCCCAAAGCTTCCTCTCCATCCGTGTGCTGCCTCGGTGATCCTCTACTTCGTGCCAAATCAGAAGAGGGTCAAGTAAAGAAGAAGCCGAGCTCCTTCATCTTCAAAACTCGTTTAAGGGCTTCTCTTTACTCTATTTGTTCATATTGTTATATTTGCTTGTTTAAGAAGCTTTGATTTTTTTTAAACCTTTGTTTTAATATCTTGTAACTTGATTCAATCAAGGGATTGAATCAAGGGGTTAAGGTTTGTTGGTGAGCCAAAGGGGAAAACCAACGGTGTTAGGTTGTGGTTGGTGAGCCTTTGGGTAAACCAACTGGGTTGATTGTGAACCCGAAAAACAATCGTTGTAAGGTTGTGGTTGGTGAGCCTGTGGGAAAACCAACTGGGTTTGATTGTGAACCCGGAAAAACAATCGGTTGGTTCTAGTCGGTGAGCCGGTGAAAACCGATCGAGTTCGTTGTTATCTCGCAAAACAACAAGTTGGGTTGTGAGCTTGTAAAACAACCGGCTGTAATCTGTAGGATTATAGTGAAATTCCCAAGAGGTCTTGGGGAGTGGATGTAGGTGCTGGGGTGCACCGAACCACTATATGTTTGTTGTGTTTGTGATGCTTTTTGTCATTGTCTATCTTGCTCACTTACTTACCTAGATAAATTGCCTGCTTAACTCTTCTTCGTGCATCCTTTAGTTGCAAGCATATTCAATTTACTTAATCAAGTCTCATTCAATTGAATTGCATACTTGGGCAAACCTAGACTAATCTTTTATTGAATCCGCTGCTTAATAGTTGATTAGATTAGAATCATACTCTTGCTAAGTTTAAATTTCACTAAGCATCCATACAACTTAGCTTAATTAACTCTAAAAGATTAGAAGTAGTTTAAAAGTTTTTAAAAGACCCAATTCACCCCCCCTCTTGGGTTGTCACCTTGGGCAACATTGTGCCTCTCTTTTTATCAAAACATATATCACATGAGTACATGGGAAAAGCTTTGGTGGTTTTGCACCAAAAAGATGACTATAATTGAATGCATGGGGTTCCAGAAATAATATAAGAGATGTCTTAGGGAGGAACAACATAATCTAGTAATTTTCTTTCACTTTTAACAAACTTTGACCTAGCTTAAATTCCCGAAGCAAAAAAGAGAGAGGATAAACTCCAATAACTTCATTAATGTACTCTTAAGAATCTTAAATCAATTGAACACATACCGAATATTGCAGTCTAGATTAGTTAGTCAAAAAAGAGAATTAAATTTCAATAATATCATCTTTTTGTACTATCAATATATATATATAATATTACCATCTAATCCTTGGTCAATCTTATCAACTCTAAATTTGATCATATTTTTCAATCCACTCATAATCTCAAATTGGTATACACTTCAGGATCTATAGAGTGGGCTTGTCATTGGACCCTTACTCAAGCCTTAAGAAAAAATATGCCATGTTGAAGCAGCGCCAAAGCATAAAATTGGTCTTGACTAAAGTAAAGCTTCGGGTTTGGTATTGACTATATTCTACTTTCTTAGCTCGTTGAGGGGCATGGAGGTCATACTAGGCAACTTATTGATTCATATAGGAAGCTTTTGACCATCATGGAGGTATAAGATTAGCTAATGATTATACTAATAAGAGAATAGAATAAATATTACGAGTGACATCACCCAGGTGAAAGGCTAGCTAACTACTATTTGAATTATTAAGGTGCCTGGCTAAAGGCTATCAAGTAAATTAACCATTTCTTTCTCTCTCCATTTGCTTATAAAGACAATATAAGGACCTTATAATTAAGAATATTATGTTGAGTTCCAACCAACCTAATTATTAGAAACTAAAGTAGATATTTGTCAGCCATCAGTGCTATAATCTTTCTTTATGCTTTTGGTGCTTACTATTTCAAATTTTATGTGGTTTACAATGTTTTGGTAATTGAAAATAGGGTTTGATGGCCTTTAATTAGTGAGAGGATGGTATACTAAATTGTAGGCCAAGTAATATTTCTACTTTATAAACTAATCAAAACTTGAATAAAATGATCATATTTTTGTCTCATACTAGAAATTCTAAATAATATCTATCATTAATCATGCTTATTCCACTATTCTCCAACTTCCTTTTTTAATAAGTTGATAGCTAAAGTGAAACAAATCTTTCTTTAGTTTCATCCATTCATCTACTTTTATGGAAGAATAACTTCCAGAGCTGGAAGAATAAATATATATAGACCCATATAAAAATACATAAAAGATATTTGACAAAGATTAGGAAGATAAAAATTTGCTTGAATCGGTAATTTCTGTATATGGAGAACAAATGCTGCAATAGCTACAAGTTTTAGATTTAGTTAATCTTGATATACACAAGAAAAAGCCAAGTAAATAATATAGTAGATAGTCTCAAAACCAATATTTGAGCCTAAAGCAGAGATTGAACCAAAAATTAAATTTTTCTTTTGTTTTACTATGGATTCCGATAAACCTATTTAATATCTCATGTTTTTGTCCATACAAAGTGATAGGAAGAAAAAACTCTAAATTCTCCAGCAAAGATTCTTAAGTTCCTATTTGAAACTTAAGATTCGAGTATAATTGCAAAGCTTGAACCAAAAATTTGAAGAATATTTGGCATCCAATGAATTCCTTTCAAGTAGAATCAGGCAAATACTACTCGGTTATCTAATTTCAAGCTTTTTTAAGGTTTCTTTATTTTTATTATTGAAAATAAAATTTGATCGAGAAAATGAATGGGGTAATAACACTGTAGTGGTGGTGATGGTGGCTCCCCTAAGGAGGACGTGGTAGATGGATGTGGGGAGCAAGGGATGAAGAAAGGAAGAAGCAGCCTGGCCAATTGGTGACCCAAGCAAATGGAGAAATAGACACTAATAGAAGTAGTGATAATACTGACGAGTACATGTGTTGAGCTACTAAGGAAGTAGTAACCCCTAAAGAGGCTAGAGCAAGACCCTTATGCCCACGTCCGGCTCGAAAAAGTGACTCTCTTGATGAATGAAAGAAAGGGTTTTTAATCCCTAGCCCGGGGCATTTTCCTTCCGCTTTTTCTGGACCAGAAAACAAAATGCTAAACTCTTTGCTTTTTAGTCAAGCGCTCCTTGCGCAAGTTGTAGATGATACTGTACTGCCTTTTCATAGAAAGAAACTAGATCCCTAAGAACAGGGACAAGTACCCGCTCTATTCCTAACTCTTTCAGCAGCGAATTGTCCATACAGATAGAGGCAGTGGCTGATGTGAGATGGAAGCAAAACGAGGAGAGGCAAGCAAAAGAAAGAGAAAGAGAGGAAGATAAGAGAGACATGGAAGAGAGAAGAGAGAATTCAATAAGCAATTAACTTTTCTCTCTTTTCAGTTCAAAACAAATACTACTTGCTTTCAATTGAAAAATTGTCATCATCATTGAATCCATTTCTTTATGAAATTATGAACATACAATTACAATTTAAAGGCCTTGCTAAGGTACACTTTTAATATGTATTATTTAGACAAAGATGATATCAACCCATGATATTATTTAAACAAAGAGGATCTTAGCTCTTGATTCATCATGGGTAGAAAAGTAAATTTATTAATAATTGATTGTCAATTAGTTGCACTTACATATCTTTTTTTAATTTAGAGAAAAAATAATTGACAAGTGTTGACTCCTCCTTTCTTTTGTCTCACAATGATTTGAAACTATGGCTATTGTCTTATTTCTTTTTTATGGGCGAAGAGTTCGAATATGACCACTAGCTAGAAGTAGCAGTTAAAAGCATGGAAGACATCAGCAAGATGTGGGGTGGACCCCCAAGGAGGGGGGCAGGTGGGAAGTAGGGCATGGCGAGTGATCATAGACAACCTTCATGGCCAAGAGGGTTGGACATCAACAAAAGGATAGAGGGAGTGATTGCTAGTGGTAACAGAGAAAAAGGTATCAAGAGAAGGATCAATTGATATTCCCTTCTAGCACTGCCTCACTAGCATCAATAACGGTGAGGTGGAGGGTTTTATTAAGGGAGGAGGTAGTGGTGGCTGGTGATAGGATAGGTTAGGGGTTGAAGGAGAAGCCATGGTGATGGCGAGGAGGAGGAGGGCGAGGGGGAAGTGAAGGAATCTCTTCATATTCATCGCCACATTGATAGAGAAACATAAAAAGTTTAGCATTTATGACTACCATTATAGAAACTCTGAGATACGATAGAAATTGCTATTAGAGAAGCTTTGAAGGGTTAATGAATGGACTATGTGTTGGTTGAAGCAGATTTTCTGAATTTTCATTTCTTTCTTCAATGCGTGCACCAACAGTCATCTTGTAGTCTGAATTAAAATAGAGACGGAGAAAGACAACCCCCTTACTTTCTCACTTCCAAATAAAAAGAAACCTTACACTTTTTCTAATTACTGTACTTGCCGCTTGCACATAGTTCTAGAACCAACTATTAGAAGTCATATTTGGATCCATCGAGCCATTCATTCTATGATGAATAGTATCATTTTTTTTTTGTTGCAAAAAATAAGATAAGGAATCTCGAGATTATCGTATCAAAACCTTTAACCCAATTATGGAGTAGAAAAATTCAGCTCTCTAAAGTAGGAAAAATAACCGATATAAATCCAATATATGAGGTAAAGCAAAACGAAGCCATGGTAAGGGTAGAATAACTTTGTATGATCCATGTAATATATAGTAGGCCTGACTTGCAAACCCAATAGGTCAAGTTTTATGGAGGATACTAGTCAGCTAAATGGCCGGGTCAAAATTTGCTAGCTTGCCACACCATGACCACCCTCTAGTTGGGCTACCAGCAATCATAATTTGTTCCATCAATTATTTTTTTTTTTGAAAAAATTATAATGACACTTTTTCAACTTTTCGTGACTTGCACTTACACTCTAAAACTTCTAATTTTTTTATTGCAATGAAGCCCAGTTGTCCATCTCCATTAGAATCCATGAACATGTGATTGTCACGTGAAAATAAAATATTTTTTGAAATTTCAAAAATGCATTTCTCACTAAATTAGTAGGGAGCCTTTAGCACCAACCCACCCCGCTATGCCATCTTTGTTTTTCCTCCCATTCATTCCAAACACCATTATCCTCCACCCACTTAGCCACCTCCACACCAAAACCCACATGACCTACCATGCCTATAGTAACCCATCCTCACCATTCATCCAATCCTTACCACTCCAGCCATGGCTTGCCTCTCCATCATCATACATTCACTTCCACTTTATAGAGCCAAACATTATTCAAAGATACCTCCCTGGCCAAGAATATACCACTTCTACTTTGGCTCTTTCATCTTCTTGTCCTATTTTTTCTTTCTTTTCTTTTTTCGAAGATTAAAAGTCTTTTTAATTCAATATCTAAAATATGACCCTTGCAACTACTATCAACAATAATAATAAAACGAGAGCTTGAGAAGAAAGCACGCTATAGTGATATTAGGTGTCATATTTATAAGAGTTCTTGCTATGGGCTTCATAGACTACTTCAACGAGGATTATACCTTGGTGTGTCGTATCATACACGAGTTCTTGCTTGTTCTATTCCAGTTTGGTAGCAGTTCAAATTTTTGTTGTTGTGAGGGTTAGAAAAATGAGTATATGAGGGGACATTGGATTTTTTTTTTTTTTTTGCTTAAAAAAAGGGGTAGGGGGGAGGAAGGGACAAGCCCACCCCCGCATAGCAGCCCCACTGAGCCCCCGCCCCGCCAGGAGAATGTTCGATGCGGGCAGAAATGGCCGTGTGTTGGGCACTCCGACCGGTTTTACTCATACCCTCCCCACCCGTAGGCCCGGCTCAGCTACTCCTCTGAGCTCTGGCTCGAGTCCCACGTGTGAGTACGTCACACCCGGCACCACCCCGGCTACTAGCGGTTCAAGAGCGGTCCTACACCACAAGTCCAAGCAGTGGCCAAAGTAGTGAGCTCCGGTCCACAATTTAATCGTCGCCGCAGCGATTCGAACTTGGGACCTTGTGGTTAGAATTGCTGCCCAGTACCACTAGGCTACCACCTTGGTGGCGGACATTGGATTTTCTGCTGTAAAATTTAAAGAGAAAAAGGAAAGGAGCACATGTGTCTCTTTAAATTTGTCTCATGAGACCTACAATGATTTAATTCCTTTTTGTTATCATACTTATTTTGTGGTTCCCTTCATTCCATTGGCACTATAAGCTCCAAGTGGTGATATTATAATCTATATTTCCCCACTCACTTGAGAAGATATAGTGTGAAGAAGAGGGAGGGAAAAGTCGATTGCCGTTGAAGTGTTCACATCAATATAGCACTTTTGGAATTTTTGGATTTTTTTTAAGCTTATCACTACCAAAAAAGAATGGATGTTTTCTTAGTGCTTGGTAGCTGAACTTTTGTTTGGGATCGATGGAACAACCATTACAAGAGCTTGAGAAGAAACTACAATAATAAAACAAAAGCTTAAAAATAATGGCTGTTTTATTCTTTTTGTTCTATTTTTTCTTTCGAAAGTGTTGTTCTTCAGAATCTCCACAATAGTCACAACAGCTATAATGTCATTCTAAGAGTTGAAAGCTCAACTTCATTATGTACAGTACATACCTTTTGGTGAGGTTGATGTAAGAAGAACAGTTTCTTGGTATTAGAAATTTGGATATGATTCTTCTTGTTTGAATCAATAACGCTGAGATTGTTCCCACCCTTCATGATCTCCACCATAAGAGGATGCAATTGGAGAGAGAGAGAGGGGCAATGCTATTTTTTCTTTTGAGTTAAAATATATCCGATGGATTTTTTTATGAAGATGGATGACTTGCTTTCTTTAAAAGGATGGGACTTTTTGTAATATGGGTTGCATAATATTCCTAAGATACTAAATGGGAAAGAGGAGGGAATCACTAGAGGACTGAACATAAGGAAAAGCTTTAAATTTAGAAGAGCTAGAAGGGGAGGAAGGAGAAGAGAAAAGGGGAGGGGAGAGATATTAGTGGGTAGTTTAGAAAATGTGGGCCCTCCCATCCTCTAAATATATAGGATAAATTAGTTATTTTTTATTTTATATTAACATGCTGATAAATGACTATGCCATATTGCAACAAAAAAAATAAATTTTAAAATTTATATAAGTATATATCATGAAAATTTAAAAAGTGAAAATCGTGAAAAGCTGAAGGATGTCTCACTATTTTATTCTCTTGCTTCACCGAAATCCATCAATTCAGCTTCATAATCAGTTAGGTCATCCAACATCCCGGGCAAAGCCAAATGAACGGTCCTGATCATCAAATGTCCTCACGGACGTCAAGATTAGCGTTAGAACAGTAAGAATATAACAGCCGTAAGAGACCCTCGTGTCGTTCCAGACCTCTTCAGATTTGCCCCGAAAGAACCAAGGCCTCCGCTTTCCACGCCCCATACTCTCCAGTCCGAAACCCTAGAACGAAGGCGAAAAGCCTGAAAGTTTGAGATCCTTGGATGCTCGGATTCTGCGACTCCGAGGCGATTTCACCATGGGAGCGAGCCGGAAACTCCAGGGCGAGATCGACCGGGTCTTGAAGAAGGTCCAGGAGGGCGTCGAGGTTTTCGACAGCATTTGGAACAAGGTTTTTCTTCCTAAATTTTCTAATTTTTATTGGTTTTCCTATGATTTTTTTGGATTGTTTACATAATTTCTTGGATTTTTTGGTAGGTTTATGACACGGAGAACGCCAATCAGAAGGAGAAATTCGAAGCGGATTTAAAGAAGGAGATCAAGAAGCTGCAGCGATATCGAGATCAGATCAAGACATGGATCCAGTCGAGCGAGATAAAGGACAAAAAGGTGAAGCTCTTATGTTAATTCTAGGGTTTTCTCTTAATGCTGGGATATCTTTGTGAAGCACTGTTTCGAGCACATTTGTAATGTGCTCGAATTCTTTGTGCATGTGTTCTAGTAAAGAGAGTATCCCAGAAATGGAGGAGACAGGACAATGTGCTCGAATTCTTTGTGCATGTGTCCTAGTAAAGAGAGTATCCCAGAAATGGAGGAGACATGCCTTCTGCTGAATTTAAGGTATAAGAGCATTCAGTTACAGTTAAACATGAGCAGCATTCCATTGAAGCCAGGATAATAATCAAATAAAAGAACTGGAGTACCCAACCATCATGATTGGCAGAGTTATTCATATGCCATTTTAGACTTATTACCCTCAACAGCGTTGCCAACAGCACAATGCAAAAGGAGCTATTTGAACATGAAATGTTGTTTACCCAAGTACCTGCATTTCTAGCTTTGTTATCCTAGTAAGATGCTTATACTTCCTTAAGGTAATTTCTTCTAGCATCATCTAATCCAGGTTCAAATCTATCCAAATATTAGTCATTTTGTTGGTGGAAGATCTCAGTGGATTCTAATTGGGGTATCATTAGGGGAACGTTATAAAATTTCTATGTTTTAAAATCTGAAGGGAAAATGCTTGGAGTTATCATTATGTTTTGCACAAATTTCCAGCTTTTTGTTCCAGTCTTCAAAATTTTTAGGATCTATTATTGGAATTAGTGTTGTTTATTTGAGTCATAGGTTTTGGAAGTTTAGCATTTTCATCCATATCATCCTGAATTACTTGGCAAACTATTTGGAACCAAAACATTGTGTACTCAAGTACCTACTCTTCTATCTTCATTGTTCTGTTAGGTTGCTTCTTCCTCCTCTAACTGGATTTTTTTAGCATCATATCAATATAAGTTCTAGCTTTATCCAAACATTTGTAACTTTGTTATAAGGTCTTAGTGGATTCTTATTTTGATGCCATTTGGGGAAGCTTTATTGATTGCTGTAAAATTTTTGCTAATGCTATGGAAGGCTTCGAGAATATGCTTCGTAATTGTGAAGATCACAACGGATGCTGATTAAGATGTCATTCTAGAGAGCTTTGTTGAATATTGTAAAATTTATGTAACTCTGTTGTATCTTCAGAGAATGTGCCTAGAATCATTTGCTGTTCTACCCATGATTTTATGTCCCCCTTCTAAATATTCTTTTGAATTTTTTAAGATTTATTATTGAATTAATTTTGCTAATATTAGTTAGAGGATATAGAATGTTAATTATCCCAGAACAGCATATTGCAAGTAACTAAAACATCGTGATCCAAGTACTGAAACTTCTGGCTTCCTTGCCCTACTAAGTTGCTTCTTCGTTAAGTGAGTTTCTTCTAGGATTGCCTCAATATAGTTCAAACTTTCAGAATGTTAGAACATATATTGGAAATATTGTCAAGACAAAGGATTATCAAATGATGTAAACTATACTACATCTTTATGGAATATTATGAGAAAATGCTCAAAATCATTAGTAATCTACCTTTAATTTCTCCACTCCCCTTATAAACATTCTTTGGAATTTCTAAGATTAGTATTTGTGTGCCATGCATGTGAAAGGAAATATACAAATGGCATGTGATTTGTTGACATGAAAGAGAGGCAACTTGCCCAATTTATTGAGAGTGGAAGGAACTCCAAATAGGAGTACTTATTGACAAAAGGATAACCTAAAGATGATTAACTCATGGCTATTGAGAACAAACTGAATCAGTTAGATCTATTTCTTAATCTAACACGCTTCTATGGAACCATAGTTGAAAGGATCGAAAAAGTCAGTCATTCACAACTAGTGATGATGGATTCCTTAAAATGTTAAAGATCAGTAATCCTTTTTAGAGATTAATGGATTTAGTGTTATACATATGTGAGGAAGGTTAGGAGAAAGAGACAAGGATAAGAAAGAACATAGAAGGAGAGGTAGTAAGAAAGAAAAACATAGTAAGAAGAAAGGAGCAAACTACTCTCACACTCTTTGAAAAACAATGTCTAATTTTGTTGTTTCGTAGAATCGATTACTCATCTTGAAAAGGATCCATGATGCTCTTTGAAATTACATTTTGGTTGCTTTTTCATGATTGAAGACATGAGCTCACTTGAATCTTGAGTTGTGACTATTGTGACTATATATATATATATATATATATATAATAGTATAGATGTTAGCCTTACTTAAGAAGCAAATGTTCGTATATAGTATAACTTTACAAGAAAAACTGTAATACAATCTACAAGTCTAAGACTAATACAACTTTAGGATAAAATCCATAGTACATAATAAAATACTTTTGAGATCACAATAAAACCAGACTATGCTAATCTACTGTAGGGTTTGTGCTGCTTCAACAATCGCCCTTGTTGATTCCTCTTTGTTCATGAACCAACCCTACTCTTACAAATCATTTTGAAATTTTTATGATAAAGATTTGAGTGAGTAACATAACTTATTAGTAACTTCAACATAGTCTAAGGAATTTAAGTCTAATTTGAAATCAAATAGTATTAAGCATATGCTTCATAAATCAAATATATAGAAAATGTCAGATAAAGGTTCCATGAAACCATTTCAAACAAAGCATTGAAAACAGAGTCTTCTAATTAGAGATTCACGTATTAAAAAGAGGTCAAAAAGCAGTGACGGAAGATCTTATCCTGGTTCACATGGATAACATTTTCATATAATGAAAGTCATATCTTACTCTTTTACCCTTGGGACCACATAAATCCTCCTTGCTATTTAGAGAGGGGGAAATCCTCCCTTGTAAACTAGATCAGGACATATACATCTTCACTCATAAATCTGTATTTCGGATGAGGTCACATAATCCTCAAGTTCCACATATACCACTTGGCCAAGAGTTCCACATAAATCATCATGCATAATCTAAATGAGGCCACATATACTGTGACCATAGAAATCCCACTGACAGTTCAAATGGCTCTGAAAATATTTAGTTATGAAGGGGTTTCACCAATATGAATGTAACATGTATTAGAAAATTCCAAATAAAGGTCACAAATGTATAAAATATTTTCATAAAAAAAATTCTAAACTTGTATTAGAAAGTTCCAAATAACGGTGACAAATGTATAAAATATTTTCATGACAACATATTCTTAATTCCATAAACATATAGTTTAACAAGTATCAAATATCTAAAAAGAAGCAAGGGGACATATAGTTTTGAAATTCGGGAATATTTTTACATTCTGAAACAAATTATGGGGTCCAAAATCAAAGAAACCCTGAGTACTAACTAGTTTTATAGTCTTTGAAAATAACACTAAATTCAAAAATGTACAAAACTTAAATCTGTTTGTAAGATTGATGACCAAAACTGAAAAAGAATTCTTGGTCTCTAGGGTTTCCAAGGAGATTTTAAAGGTTGCTGAGTTTTAGGGTTTCAAGGGGACATATAGTTTTGAAGAAACTCGAATGTAAGGTTACACGAATAAAATCTAACTTGAGTTTAGGAGGCGGTACAAAAATTACATAAAAGAAACCCTAGAATATGAAATTTGACTAAAGATCGGAACACACAAAGGGATTAGAAGCTTGCATAACATTACTTAAATTCAAAAGAATATGGAAAAACCACTTACTTAAAATGTGAATAAAGCTCCTAAGTCTCTTGTCCATGCTCCTCTTCTCCTCCTACTTAGCTGGTCTGCCACCCTGTAATTTGTAGGCAAGTTAAGTCGGTTCCCAATGTCACCATGGTAGTTGGTTGGGGCAAGGAGCTCAAGTAGGTAAAGGTCCTCGTTTTCATTTTATTTTCATTTCAATTTCCATTTACTTGAGACATTACATGTAAATTAAGGAAGGAACTCCTATTTGAGTTCAATAACATACTCAAAATCAAACTACAGATTTAGCATTGGGTCAAATTCAACTTTAAAATGCTAGGCTGTTTCTTAAATTTTTAAGATTTTATAAATTCTAATATACCAAAATATTATTAGAACCCAAAAGTCCTGTAGAAACAGTCTCTAAGATACATCAGTTATTTCAGTACAATTCAACACTGAGCTTATCAAGATAAGGTGCATATTCAGTCTTGCACACATCCAGACATATATCTATGCATTCTAGATTTTCCAACCGATAGCCAAAACATATCTAAACTCTGTCTCCAGCTTTTCCGAAACATTGCTTATCCCATGCTTGGATCTAACTGAGCCTAAACCAATCTGAGTTTGTTTTCTTTCTTTGGCTTTTTGATACTTAATGGTAAACAGTAGCTTGAGGTTCTCGCAAATGCCTCTCATGGAGGGGCAATCAAGAATATATGAATGACTGTTTTCACTTGGAAGTTGCCGAAATAACAACAAGAGTGATGTTCCAACCCTTCTTAGCCAAAAGTTAACCACGCTGAAGAAGGTTTTTTTGTACTGACCATATGTAAATTCTAATTTTGTTAGGGACTGAATTTTTGAGCAAAGTAAAAGGGACAAATCAAACCACTCAGTTCAAAAATGAGAAGATGGAATGAACAGAGTAATTTTGAGTTGAAACAGTTTTCCATTTAGGTATAGTAAGGTCACAATAGGATAGAAAAGGGCCAGAATTTCTATTAGGTGATTTCATTGGTGTCTTCCTCATGATCTAGAGACTAGAGGTCTTGTCACACCCACATCCCAAACACTGTTTATACTCCATGTGGAAGCCACAAATGCCTCTTTCTTGACACAAGATGGGAGATGTTGGAAAAGGGAGAAAAGAGGAATATCCCCAACCTAAGCATCCTCCCAATATCTGATGGAATGACCATCACCCAAAATGAAGGAAATGCAACAGCAGAATGGATTCATTCTTTGGCAAATGTCATGTCTATTATGATACTCCTTTTGCTCTGGGGTCCAAATCTTCTTTTGCTATAATAGCTGATATAAAACATACCAAGCCTTGTTTGAAAAGTAACTTTTCTTTTTTAGCTTTATAGGCATTTTTCCAATCCACTAAGTAGGAGAAGCTGCTGTAGCCAACATGGCTTGCAATTTCTTTTTTTGATCAACAACATTTTATTTATTATGTGATTTGACAAACGGACTACAGATGTATTTCCCTTGTTTTTCCTTCTTAAAAAGGAGGTATTTAATGAGGATGAGGGTAGTTTTAGGGGCGGGGAAAGTGTTGGTGGGATTGGTTCGATGTGTACTTGATGGTCCTAGATTATATTAAACTTATGTTTGGATGCAAGGCTTCACATTATATATTGTGATAGTGTGGGCCATGTGCAATGCATATCCAAGGATATATGGTTATATGCATGGGCTTGCGCAATGCTCATGAGGGTCAACTCCCTATTTGATTAAAATTTTTTTCTCCTTAATTGTTTATATCTTCTCAGTTACCCAACATTTTTTGGATGCTTGTGAGAGAAAGCATAAACGGATATGATGTCCATTGGCTAATATAGTTGGGACCTGTGTCCCTGCTTGATAGGTTTCTTAAGGAAAGAGATGATATTGCATTAGATATAAAGATGAGCATAAAGAAATGATTCTTCTTTTCATGGTTCCCATGCAAGAAGGAGATGTATCACCATTGAGCATTAAGAAAAAGAAACAGAAGAAAGCCACTCAATTTCTCTCCCCTTTTCTAATGCATTGAGACTAATTAAGGATGACCATAAAGAAGGTAGAGGAGTTCGGCTAAAAGGAGGGGAGTCCAGTCATAAGAGGCTTCTCATTTAAATGATAGATGTACTTTTGGAATTAATGATATTTACTTTTACATGGGCTTTGGAGGTCTGATTAACATACTTATCCACAATGTTTGCTATGCTTATTGCAAAAGAGACTATTTGTAAACAAAACTTTGTGCACTTGAATACTTGCACTCCTAGCTTCTTTTCCTTCCAAGTTGCTTGTACTTAAGCTTGTTTCTTCTAACGTTGCATTAACATTGGGATCTTTTGTGAATATTAAGGTGTAAAGCCAATTGAATAAGCACTTTTACCTTGAAGAGATCAATAAGCACTTTAACACTTTGTTTTGGGTTGGATGGCTAACCCAGGTCAGGATATGCTACTTCATATTGTTAAGAAAGGAAGATAATCATCTCACTAGGAGATTGACAGTCCCTAGCATTGTGGATGCTGATTTAGAGCAAACAAAGGTTGGGGGAAGAAGATCTTGAAACAAGAGAAGAGCAATTGAGATCTCTTCAAGCAAGTAGGAGTGAGCTCTCTTTTTATCGATGGAGGCAAACTTTAATAAAAAGTGAAGTGGCCCAAGAATTGTTGAAAGAAGTACTTTATTTCTTGAAGACTGAAGCATGATTAAGGGATCAAGCACAATACACTTGTTGAGAAACTCAATCCTAGAAACATACAAGATCCCTAGGAGGTCAAGATCATAACAACATTGGCATCTCAATCCTAGCTCAAACTTCATGCAAATGTTTGTAATGTTGTTTGAAGATCTCAGGTGCTAATTCATGTATTATTAGGAGAAAGGTTTATTTGGTGCTGTAAAATTTGTGTGTACTTATGTTGGAATCTTCCAAAACATTGCACAGAATCGTTACTATTCTACCCATAGATTTTTCCTTGCCCCCCTAAACATTCTTTGAAATTTTTAAGATTTGTTGCTTGGAATCTTTGATGTTCACTTCAATCAAAGGGCTTAAATTTTGATTAACATATTCAAATGGACCTACATTGTGGATTTTGAATGTAATGTCTTATTGCTTTCTTGTAAAATTTTTTGTTAGCTTGTACTTTATAGGGTGTATGGTGATTATTTCATAATCTCCGGAATACTTGTTTCATTCATTGTACTTCAGTAAATGGTGAGCCTTGTGCAATAGTAAGGTTGTTCCACCGTGACTGAGTGTCACGGGTTTGGAACATAAAAACAACTTCTGTGCATGCAAGGGTAACGCTGAATCCATTTGACCCTTCATAGGCCCCACATTGGTGGGAGCCTCGTGCATTAGGATAACCCTTTTTTATCCATTGCATGTCCATATTTTTCATCACATAATTTATTTTTTGTTTTTCCATTGCTTGTGAATTAAGAAAAACACTACTAACATTGTATATTTAGGGCTTGTTTGGCTATTCCTACATGATTGGGCTGAAATCCTGTAGGATTTGTGGATTGGGCTGTCCATTTATGCACGACCCTGTATCGACCGAACTCCACCCAACCCAAATTCCGTGGGAAGAAAAAATAGACCTCCATGGGTCTTTTTTTTTCTTCATGCAGTCCAAAAGCTAGGATCCGAGTTGCGTTTGAACAGGTTCTTAGAAAATGGAAGCTAGATGGGCCAATAGGCCTGATTCCTACATGATTTTTAGCCCAATTCTGTAGGAATATCCAAACAGGCCCTCAATATGCTAATTATCTTGGGTTTCTAGCAGTAGTGCCCCTGCAACTGCTCTGATCTGGTTGTTTAGGATTTGGAATACATCCATGATGATTGAATTAGTGGGATTAAAATCATTGGTACAAATAATTTCATGTTTAAGATATTTTTTTGATGCTTCTCTCATTTATGATCAGTCTGGGATGTTTTGTAGCCTGGCAGTCATAAACATGATAGTGTAATGGTTAGAATTATAAATTCAGGAGAGACAACATAGAAGATGATAGAATCAATGACTAAAGTGGTTTGAGGTAAAGAAGGTCTAAGTTACTGAGTGATGGCTTTTGTTTCTGATTGTATTTGTAGGTGAAAAGCTGAGAATCAGAGAACTGTGTAAGAACTAAGAAGTGATTTTTCTTTTTCTTTCATTTACACATGCTCATATACATTAGGTTTTTCTTAAGAGAAAAATGGTATATAATGCAACTTAAGAACTACATATGTTGGATTGCATTCATTGTTAGATGCATAAAAATTTCTTATTTTTCTCTTTCAAACCGGTATTTTTTAAAAGGCTAATATCAAGATTGGAAAAACTTCTAATTCTGAAATTGAACACTCAGTTCATGCTATTTGACAACAAAGTGCTATTGTTCTTGCTGGCTATTGGATTTCGTTTGAACTTGACTGTTGAATCAATGTGCCTGTTGCTTCTTAATAATTTGCTTATTCTAAGAAATATGACTATACTTTTGACGGAAACATGTGCATTTGATGTTTTGTTCTTAAAGCTGGTGACACTTCATATTTCACTATGAAAACCTTCATGATAGGTTTTTTGATATTTTGTGTTTATGTTCAGAAATGTGCATGATTTCTGTTTCATTCCAATAATTTTGCTTGTATGATCACATATTATATAATTCAAATGTCTTATTTCCAAATGTATAAGTGTATTTACTTCATTTATTAACTATACATTAGTTGATGCTGAATAAATGATACTCTCCTATAAATGTAGGCTCATGACTCTGGGGTTGACTCTCAGTTTTGTGATATATGTTGACATAGGTTAGTGCCTCTTATGAGCAGGCTCTCATGGATGCTCGCAAGCTTATTGAGCGTGAAATGGAAAGGTTTAAGGTTTGCGAAAAGGAAACTAAAACAAAAGCCTTCTCCAAAGAAGGGTTAGGCCAACAACCAAAAACTGTAAGTGGCACCTTATCTTTTACTTCCATGTTTTAATTCTCACGAATTAAGGTCATTTGTTTTTTATGGAATAACAAAATGATTTCAATATGCTAGTTTTGCTACAATCAACTACATAATCTCTAATATTGCAAGTGCAACAGCTGTAGTTTCCATTTCTCAGAGGTCCATTTTCAGATTCTTTTTTTGATGAAGCTTACCCAACAAATAGATGCTATATTTATTGATTCGCAGAAGCATTTCTAATAATAACATGTTCATATGATGCACATTGGAAGAAGAGATGGTGGGAATTTGGTTGGATACTTTTGAGGGCATGAAGTGGGTTATGGGACTGACACGACATCTTGAGCTCATTATTATTTCATACTATAAGCATGACATGTTGCAATTGAATTAGGATTTTGGAGGGTTCCAATCTTGGGGAAAGTAAGATTCTACGTGATGTCCGAAAAATTTTTGAATACAGAACTTCCTATATGTTATTAAAAAAAGCTGAAAGGTCTAAGAAGGGTCTATAGATGGGCAAGAATGCAGTAAACCTGGTATGCAATAGGTGCGGATGCTAATCATGTATAAATCATGTCCAGCTAGCTGCAAGTAATATAATTGTGGCATAGAAACAACCTTGGGATTATCAAAAAACACAAGAATAGAGATAAAAGAAGTTCAAAAACTTGCTATCAGTTCCAGTTTGATTGGGCTAATCATTTTGAGTTTGGCAATTTTTGTCTGAGTTTGGAGTTTTAAGGGAAAAATATAAAATCCAAGAGAGCCTACGAAAAATTACAAAAAAAAAAGGTAAAGCAAACCAAGAAATAGTTATCACAAAACTTTTAGACTATCTTGTATTGAAATCATTGGTAATAGGTTTTGGTGCTTTCAGATTGAAAATCTAAAGTGGTGGAAAAATTCATGGTTATATTAAAAAAAAAATAAAATGTTGAAAAAATCTTGTTGGGCATCAATTTGAAGCATGCATTATTCAGTTGAGTATATAACCATATAGTTATGTATAAGAGTAAAATATGCAAATATAGATCTACCTATAATTGTGCCAAAACTAAGAATGTGATATATAAAATTTGAAAACAATACTATGATTATATATAGCTCATCCAGCTATTTATGAATTTTATGAATTTTAGCTTAGATCATATGGACTCTTTTCTTTTCATTACTTTTGGAACAAATCTATCAAAAACTGAAGAAGCCTCATTAGTGTAGAGAAAGGTCCATCATCTCTTGAACTTCTTGGACTAAACTCCTAATTTGTTCCAAGTTCCAAAATTCTTAGAAAGGTGAAAATATTTATGTTTTATCGTTAGAAAATGCTTCATAGAGCTCACAAGCAGGCAAAATAGTATATTTAGTTGATTTTATGTCACATTTATTAAAATTAAAGTGTTCATTTTGGTCAAACACTCACTTTTCTCAATGCATAAAACTAAACATATTTAGAAATCATGGTTTTCACACATCTTTCCATTTCATCCTAAACAAATTTTTAAGTAAATGGCAATCATAAATGTATTTGATTAGTAATTTTCTTAACCATATCCTTCTGAGATGTAAGAGAATATTTATTTATTTACATATATTTATTAACCACACCTAGTGTTTTTTAGTGAGTGTTGGATAGTCAAAATATTAGTTGAACAAGTAAATTAGACATCCAAAGAATCATAACTCAATAGCTAGTTTCTAATACCAGATTGGCTAGTCTTAACCAATGAAGATAGTATGCTTGCCTAGGATGAAGTTGGCAAAGCGGACGAGGGCAGTGACAAGGTCATCAAAGATGAGGTGGGTGGTGGCTTTAATATTTGAAGAGAGTGTAGAAGATCAGGTCGGGATGGGAGTGGTAAGAGAGAAAGAAAGTGCTTGGAGAGGAAGCACCGAGCAAGAAAATTTGGATTTTTGGGCTAGTCACCACTTGTCATGTAGATCGGGAAAGTCTACAACAATTTTAGCCATGATGGAAGTTCTTGATGACATCTAAAGTTTTTGGAGACTTCATCCACCATCAGCACAATCAATTATCCTGTCTACAATTGACATTCTGGATTTGGCATCTAATTTTGACGACTTCAGTTGTGGCTTTAATCTTTGAATTGTGATGCTTTTGACATGACTGATGTCCTCGTTGACTTTGTCCATGATTAACATCTTTGACGGCCTCAGCTATGGTCAGCAACATTTTCATTTGCAATCAATATCTTCAAGATCTCATTCATGACCCTACTATTTAGTGACTTCGCTTGCAATCAACAACTTTGTCTATGATCGTCACGACTCAAGTCTATGATGATTCTAGATCTTTGTCTATGATTTTGCTACGTCTATGAGAAGCTTTTACCATCCCTTCTACCTTGTTATAACCACCTCATTCGATAAGTTATCATTAGATAGCCTATGGACAATATTGATTGTCTATGATCACTTGTAGTAACTATTCTCAAGATATCTTTATGGCCTGTGGAAACTACCTTTATCCACCTCTTTGATATCATATGACCTTTATGGAAATAACAATTACCTCTTTGACTATAAACTTAGAGAGCACTTGGCATGGGGCAGCAAGCAACAATAAGGAATCAGCATCAAATCTCAGAGATTTTGACAGAATATCCTACACCTTGAAGATTGAAGGTTTTCAAGATATTAAGGGCATGTTTGGGGAAATCCTATGCGATCTAGCAGGATCAAGCAAGAAGGGCCGGAGATAGAGAAGGAAGAAAATGGGAGAGGGGGAGAGCGCACGCAGTAGGGGTCGCAGGGTCCAACCCCTTTAAAGTCTTCTTTTTCATCCTGTGGCGATCGGGCCCCGCAACCACACCATTCTCTCCTTCCACCTTTCAGTTTAGTTCCTGCTTTAGCTCCATGCTTTGGAGAGGATGAGTATTTGCAGGATTTTAACAATAAGTTGAGTTAATCCTAGTAAAGAAGTAAAAGATCTAAAGACATGAGGTTGAAGAAGTCTTTGAGTTTTGATCCTTGCCTCACCATAATGATTATGTACTGAAATCATGCATTTAACTGCTTAGCTATAGTCAATTTGCTTGCAAACATATAATGTTACAACATGATTGATTTTGGAGAAGGGTCATAAACAATACCTTTAGTTTAGGTGTTCCATCCCTAGGCGTTCAGATTTAAATGAAGAAAATGTTGGAAGTTATTTCTGATGTCTTTTCTTCTGAACAAGGTCAACTGTTACTCAGGAAAAAAATCCTTCTTTGTGCTTATTGCCAAGTGAGTTGAATTAATTGTTTTTTTACAATTAAACATCCTCAAAATTATATCTTTGCTATACTAAGTTATAGTCAATATTAAAGCTCTGTAGACAACTGATGCTCGCACATTACTACTGTAAATATTGTTTATTGCCGCAAATGGTTGGGAAATGTACTTTGAATTCTTAATGCTGTTACGTTTTTACTAAGTCCTATTTTTGTGTAGGATCCAAAAGAAAAGGCTAAATCAGAGACAAGGGACTGGCTCAACAATGTGGTATGCAAACATTCTACCTCATCTTTTCCCCCCTTTGGACTGTTGCAAGATTTTTTTCTCATATTGTTTGTGAATGACTTTCTTCAATCTTGAACTCTATTAATTTATTGTTTTTAGCGTCTGTGTGTGTGTGTGAGAGAGAGAGAGAGATGCTTGCCTGCAGTGTTTTCAACCTTCATCAATTGCTTAGGGGTGTAGATACCGTTGCACCAAGCTGCTGTAACTAGTTGTCTTGGAATATTATATATAATGATTAACAACTTCATTTCTTTCAATGTGTTATAGCTATCTCTATGACCAACTATGATGCCGTGACATGTTGAACCCGTATATATAGAATGTCTTTTTTTTTAAGTTAGGCATTGCTTTGTGCCTTGATGATTTTGTGGACGATAGGAGATTGTTAACAATTCATTTCCAGTTTGAGGAAGGTACTAGCAGTTAAATTTGAAATTCCAATTGGTACTTATGTTATTAAATAATTAGATATAATCTACATTTCAGTGCTATTTGGAGATTAAAAGTTTGAATAAAATTAAAAAAATGTATTTTGTTCTTTTATGCAATTTTTTATGTAACTGATAAGCTCTTAAGATTTGTTTGAATACTGACTTGTTCATAAAAGTAATTTCTCAGAAGAAAAACTTGTTCGTGAAAGTCCAGATGACCTGCTGGTTTTCATTTGAACTTGCTTGTGCATAGATTCATCATCCAAAATTAAGAAATCAAATTAAGGATCAGATTGGCTTTATGTTTTATTTCTTGTGATACATGAAAGACTGGCTAGGTTGCTCTAGTTAATGTATATTTTTTTTTCCAAC
This sequence comes from Phoenix dactylifera, assembly GCF_051530095.1. Classification (NCBI taxonomy): domain Eukaryota; kingdom Viridiplantae; phylum Streptophyta; class Magnoliopsida; order Arecales; family Arecaceae; genus Phoenix; species Phoenix dactylifera. The sequence goes on from NC_143193.1 coordinate 40,473,365, forward strand.
CTTTTTCTTTAATGCTTGGGCTAGAATTTTACATTTCTTTGTGTTTATCCTTTTTATATAGTTTTAATGGAGTTGGAGATAGTTGTTTTATATGATTCTAAATCTTTCCTGTAGGTTGGAGATTTGGAAAGTCAGATTGATAACTTTGAAGCGGAGGTTGAAGGGCTTTCTGTAAAGAAAGGAAAAACAAGGCCACCTCGACTGGTATGTTCAGAAGGAAATATCTCATCTGATTTTTGTAATAGAACATTATTATCTAGTGTCAATTTGTTTTGTTTCTTTCCTCTGTCTGTCTTGTACATCATTTGGCAATTTATTATATTTATTTCAGACACATTTGGAGATGTCTATCACAAGGCATAGGGCTCACATAATAAAGCTGGAGTTGATCTTGAGACTGTTAGATAATGATGAGTTGAGTCCTGATCAGGTCAATGATGTTAGAGATTTTCTTGAAGACTATGTTGAACGCAATCAGGTCCATCTTTATCAATTCTGTTCAGGAATGAACTCACATCATTTACAATTAATTAATTCTTGTAAAATTGACTTTGTGGGTTTGACTTTGTGAATACTCAACTGCCTGTGAAGGAGGATTTTGATGAATTTAGTGATGTCGATGAGCTCTACAGCACTTTACCTTTAGACAAAGTTGAAGCACTTGAAGATTTGGTATCACTTGGTCCTTCTAGTCTTGTTAAGGTGATCTCTATTTACTGGTTGTTATCTTCTAGTCTTGTTAAGGTGATCTCTATTTACTGGTTGTTATTTTTTGCTTTTAAATGTTTCTTGTCCTGAAAATTGGACAGATAGAATTTGAATGGTCCTGTATTCGTATGATTGGGGTATTGCCTGTCTGATGCTTCTTTCCATCATCAAGGAACAGTTTTTAAGGACTTTTAATTTAGTTTTAGCTATTTTTGAAGATGTCATTGTTATTCCTAGAATGTAGCCTTCATTGTCTTTTTATCATACTTTCTTTCCACTTTGATTATTGCATCCTGTACCTATCATTTGTCATGTTTGATGTTCTCTTGGCAGGCTTTGTTAACTTTTATGTTTTTTTGGATCTCTTTGTTACCATATACGTTTTTAGTTTTGGACCACCAAACCATTTGATGCATTTCTGCAGCTGCTTTTACATGCCGACTTTTTCATGATAGATGCGTCTTAAGCATAATGACTACCTACGTTTATTCATTATGATCAGTATGTTAACATGCCAGCACGTGAAGATGCTGAGTAGCTGGAGGTGAACCGCAGCAACTCCAGTTACAGTAATGTGAGTTAAACTCATTAGATACTGCTGGGTTCCCTTAGCTGCTTGAAATCAATCTACTGGGCATATTACACTTACAGGGAACCATGCATCAGGATTGGGGTTACTTTATATAGTTGGAGTTACATGTGGTGTCACACTTACGGGGTACCATATGACTTTCAAGCCCTGATTTTCAGGAACCTTTTCTTTGTTTGTATAAATAATTTGATTTGAATTAAGTTTCTGCACGTGACTATGAAAATAAAAATGTGGAAACCTAAATTTTTTAGATCCTTGCTGGCCTAATCTTTTAGATCCTCACTCAACTTTGCTTGGCAGTCTTCTGGATCTTATAATGCCTGTCAGAATGATTTTTGACGACTTTTGACATTTCTTCTTATACATTTTATTCACACTGTTATACATGCTGTTATTTATGATCACTATCATATCTATGCTGACCATCTGTTGTAGGAATAAAGAATGTGTTGTTGAGCAGTTGATTTAATAAAGAATGTTTTGATTTCATATCTATTCTGACTATCCGTATAACTCTTTTATGCAAGAGAAGTGATCTTCTAGCATCACATAAGAGCTTTCCACTGCTAACTAATACTAGCTCAGAGTACCACGTTGAATGTTTACAGGTGCTTTTGTGATGCATTTCTTATTGATTGAAGTCTGAAATTAGGGTTTTAGAAGGCTGTTATTATTTTAAATTTAGTATGGAATTATCTTTTGGCTATAGTGCAACAAAAATCACTTCAAAGTAACAAGAGAAAAAAGAAAGACAGGAGAACTGGGCGAGGGAGAAGGAAAAAGGAGAGGAAAATTGAAGACTCTGGATCTGAAAGGAAGTAGAAAAGTTATTCGTTCTTCTGGAACTTTCTTAATCTCCTAGCAATACGAAATCTTCTATGTAAAACAATCTGTTAGCCAAAAAAAGGAAAAGGCCCCTAAGATGCCCCTTGCTAAAGCCGGCCACTTTAGAATCTATAGAGGTAAGTTGTATGGATGCCTGGAGGGGGTGAGACATCTGTCCACCCCTTACTCTCCTTATCTTGTTTAGTCATGGATCAGCCCTATAAACAGCCTTGCTACTTCATTAATGCTGATGTGGCAGTCAATGATTACAACATCATACATTGACTTCAACCCTCCAAAATTGAGATAAGACTTGGCGATCTCTATCAGCCATTAGATATCCACTAAAATGAAAATAATGACTAGAGACTAGAAAACAAAAATTAATCGGAGATCAAAGCCTAAAAATCAGCATGCATCACACATAACCAAGTAATCAAGAATTTATCATGTATTTGTTACCTGCACTCTTAGTTGAAGTATTTGAAATTGAATTTTGCATCTGACATTTCTTTGCTATTTTTCTGCAAAGCTCTGAATTTTTTGTAATTATTTTGCTCCTACTGATTAGCAGGCCACAATTATGGTTTCCATATAATTTTTAACATAAATGCCTGATCAATAGTCCCTGTTGTTTCTCCAGGGGCACCACAAAATAATAGATTTTTATCTGTAAATGTTTTGACATGTTTGTTGTTAATCTTGCTATTCTAGTTCTTTTCATGCTTGATAAATGAAACATAATTTTAATTTTTTATTTGATGCGGAAAATGGTAAGAAGTTGGACATGCTGCTAAAACTCATGTTTCTACCTAGACTTGATTAGTTTTCATGTCCGCTGTGGGTCTATTCTGTGCTTTAATATTTTCTGTTATAAATAACATTTGTTATTTGACCTTTGTGCCTCAATTGCAGTTCTCTTTTTGAATATCTTATCATACCCCATAGTGCAGATACTTCCATTTTTTCTGAAGTTACCTATCCTTCTCTCTCTCTCTTTTTTGGCAGGGTGTCAGTTCTGTTTCTGTTGCTAGTGCAGCTTTAGGTTCGAAGAATTCTGCTGCAAGTTCCCCCACTCAGGTACCTTTAAATTTCATTTGTTGACGAAAATTATACTAATCTTAGCTTCTGTAGCTTATAACTTGAAGTTGTTGAATCTGCTTGCATTGTGATTGTTGAATGATTATTGCCAATTTGGAAAAATTAATTGAGTCTCCAATGCATTATAATGGATATTTCTTATGGATAACTTGTCGCAGCTTGCAGCATCTGATGTACGCTTCATGCAGTCTATATGCTGACTTAATAATTGAGTCTCCAATGCATTATAATGGAAATTTCTTTTAGATAAATTGTTGCAACTTGTAACATCGTACCATTCAATGCAGTCTGTGTAACATAATTTGTTGGGAGAACATTTTCATTCACAGCCAATGTTCCGTGTCTTTATGCACTGGAATTTTAATTATGAATTTATATTGTTGCTTATGCAACTTTTTTGATGGGATGAGCAACTTAGTATGAGTCTTCATTCATTTTGCATATAGTTTTGCTCTTTGTTCATTCTGGAAACACTTTTTATTCTGATTATATACGTGTACATATATGTATATATGTAACTTTATGTATGTATATATGTTTGTATATATGCATTTATATAAATTTTGAATTTTATATTTATGAGGCGTCCTTCTGCTTTACTGTTATAGTGCTGCTGCAAACATGTGTAGATGATGTCTAGCATTTAAAATTATTCATGGCCTTTTCTGTCATACTAAGATGCTGAAGAATCCCCTTATAGCTCACTAGCTCGCTGATTGATGTCTAAAGCTGTCTTGAAGCTTGATGGCTTATGTCTATCTAGTTACTTTGTCTCTTTGGTGACTAAACCATTTCTTTGATATTGTATGATTTCATGTGCTATTTTTCCCAGGCTGCTTTGTCATCAACTGCATCACAAAATACTGCTCAAGACCAAAGTGAAGAAACAGCTTCTCAGGACAGTAATTCTGACATCGCTCCTAGAACACCACCTTCCAAAAGTGGAGCCATGGGATCTTTGGTATCGGCAGCTTCCCCCAGTGTCAGTTCTGGGACACCTGCAGGTCCTACTTCTACTGTCACTTCTAATGTTTCTGGACGCCCCTTGGCTGGTGGGCCTACTGTTGCAGCAATACTCTCTGGTCCACCAAGTGCTCGAGGTGTTACAGATAACTCATCTGCAGCTACGTCTGCATCTATTACTAATTCATCAAGTTCAGTGAAGGAGGACGATAGCATGATGTTCCCTGGTCATAGATCATCTCCAGCAATCCCTGAAACTGGAATTGGGAGAGGTATTAGCCGAGGGATATCCAATCAAGTACCCATTACTGCTCCAATGAGTTTAAGCTCAGCTAGTGCTGCTTCAGGCAATGGAGCACTTGGTTCAGTTCCTGCAGTCTCTGATTTGGCTAAGAGAAACATGTTGAATGTTGGAAGTGGCAATCTTTCACAACCATTAGTTTCTCCTCTAAGTAACAGAATCCTATTGCATCAGGCTTCAAAAACTAATGATGGAACTAATTCAAATGACTCTAATAGTGTTAGTGAGGGTGCAGTTGTTGGTGGAAGAGTCTTTTCACCTTCAGTTAGTGGAGTTCAATGGAGACCTCCAACTGCAACTTTTCAGAGTCAGAATGAAACAGTACGTGTGCTTTTTTTTCTTGTATAAACAGTTTGCTGCTCCCTTCTGAGAACATTTTTTTTCTCTCTAATTTTTCTTCCCATTGCTTCACATAATTTGTCATTACGAGTTATTTTCTTATAAATGCTGATGATTTATTTGAAAAGTATTTTCATTCATACCTGTGATTTCAACTTTGGAGAAGAAGCAAAGGGAAAACACATGAATGCTAAGAGAATAATTATGTCCATCAAATTACCCGAAAAACAAGGGATCAACTGGAATGTAATTTCAGAATCATGTGTTTAGTTGGTAGAGTTGTTAGTTTGTCTGCCTCTTTTGATACCAGAAAGAAAGTTTGGTTGAAGATGCCTTAGATGCCTTTTATGTGTGTCCTCAGATGCATATTCAGGCACTATCGATAAGTGATACATGTGAATCTTATATTGCTGGGCATGCTTTTTTTATTGCATGTCTAGCTTCCAACCAAGAGACTGAGACATGGTTGTCATGGAATCTGAAGGTTGCTGCTGGATCATGGAGAGAACTCGGAAAAAAATTATGCTTGTGGTTGTTTCATGGATTGTTTGTGGACTTGTGGTGTAGGATCATATCGTTTGAATCTCACTTATTCCTTATCATTATGATATACAGTTTTCTTAACATTAATTTGACTCACATAATATCATTGATGAAACTGACCATCCACTTTTCAGCAGTTTGTTGAATAAATAGATTTTACACTCCTGAGCAATGATTCTAGTACCAGTGCCTGCATGGTATAATACTGATAAAAGGTGTGTACCTCAATTTGTTGTGTTGGCTATTGGTATGGTAGTGTAACACTCTTATCAGTCCAGATCAAAGTTCACCGTCTTGGTACCGGACCTTGTACCGGTGCCACACTAGCACTGTGTGGGTATGGTATGGGGTCTTTTTGGCGTATCGACATTCGGTACACCTCTCAAAGTGTCGGTATGCCTCTCATACCGGATATCGGTATCGAACCGGTACGGTATAGTACGTCCCGTACTACTTGGTACAGGCCGGTACGGCGAACCATGGTCCAGATCATATCGGTAGGTACTGGGATCAGTACTTTCACGCCTTACAACTTTTGTCCTTGAGCTTTTATGTTGAGGAAGTTTAATACCTTCTAAGAAAGTTTCACATTAATAGTTTAGCACACATGTTTATTCTGTCGAGTACAATGTTTAGACAGTATAAATTTCAATCCTGTTTTTGAATCTTCTAAATTATATTTGTATTAAATTTTTATTAAGGTAGTTTTCTATTTCAATTCTTTTATCAAGGGCCTATTTTTATTTCTATGTTTATTGTAGTTCATCATGTGTAGTTTAATGTTTAATACTAATTATTACAAAGCTTAGGTTCCTACCAATCATGACGACATTTGGATACTTCCATACATCAATGCTGTTTTGATTGATCAAAGGATGAAAGGCTTATGAATTTTATATCATTAGTTGCATGTTTAACAGGACAATTTCAGCAGGAGAAATGAGGAGTGGATAAACTTGTTGCTTTCTCTGCATATTGTAGTCGAATGTTCTTGAGGCGTCTGCCCTTATTCTCATCTCAATACCCTTTAGCCACTGGCTCCCTCATTGCATTGGTTGAATGTCTGATATATGATTCTTGTCTGAATGAGAAGCCAAAAAGTTTGACCAAATTAGGGTTCTTTGAAGAATTGTATGTTCATGGATATGCAATTCTTATGTTTTATCTGAAACAGCCATTACTAGATTCTTCTTCAAATCATATGGAGTTAATTACTAAATTAGGTGTTATGTGGCATATATGCTTGTCCAACACCATCATCCCTCTTATTAGAAGAAAATTGTCAAATGATTAGCATTTGATACTTTCACAAAAATGATTCTTCCTTATTTGTTTATGGAGTGTGTATGACATGCATCAAAGTATGCATTGAAATTTTGAGATTGCTGTTTGCAAGGTAAATCCATCAGCATCAAAGTTTGCTAACATAAACGCTCTTAAATGCATTTTTGTAAAATTAATTTCTGGTGTTCTTTCATCTGTTTAAAGTAATGTTGCTTTCTGGCTTAGTACAAGATCCATTTTCTGCAAGAGGGACAGGTTGCTTAGTTCTTTGACTTGGTGGATTCAAGATTTCTTTTTCCTTTGTGGGTCCCAAATTTTCTTTCTTCCTCTTTAGTATTCTTCTATTTTTACCTTACCTATTTGTTTTCCTATTTATCTCATGATTTGTTAATTATACTATTATTAATATCTACTTAACTCCAAGTGTACTCGTTCATTTTGTCAATTAATTGTGATTCATGATTGTGTCTTAGTTCCCAAAACATTTGCTCTATGCAATTGCTCGTCACATCAGTTTTGAGATCGGGCATGGTTGGATATAATTTTAAGCGATATGACTTGCAAAATATTGAGGAGTAAATATTGATTGACCTTTGCGGCCATAATATTTCAACAAATTGGTGGAAATAAAATTGCTTCTAGATTTGAATGTTTGACATAATTTTTCAGCAAACTATGAATTAAATTTGTATAGTTCATATTGCTAATAAATTTCTTCTTGCTTTGGAGTTACCTTGTTTTTTAATATGAAAAAAGAAAAAAATATAAGAAGAAACAAAAAGGGACAGGGATTGCCATCCTCTATGTATTCTATAGAATTTTTGGAGTTCCTTTTCAAAATAATATACGTTCCCATATCACATTTTAGTTTTTGTTTTAAACTTAACTGGATTGACAGTTCTAATTCAAGATACTTGTGAATAAGCTTTTAGAAACAATCTGGCTGATTGCTTGATTTTTGCTGTTGACATGTCGATTTACTTTATTTTTCTTTTTTGTTTTCCATTTCCTCAGCTGAATTTAGGCCTTAAGTTAGTTTTACCCTGGATGAACATTTATTTCATGATGTCAACTATGACTGTTAGTTTTACCCTAGATGAACGTTTATTTCATGATGTCAACTATGACTGAGCTGCCATGTTTTGCCTTTGAACTACAGCTCCCTGGTTTTCATCTATGTTTTAGCAACTCTGAACTCCTTTTTGAGGCATAATGTAAGAGTTTGATGCATGATCAATAAAGGTATCTGCTTAAGAATCAATTTTTGGATGTTTTTCAGGGACAGTTTCGGGGACGGCCTGAGATTGCTCCTGACCAGAGGGAGAAATTTCTGCTACGACTGCAACAAGTGCAGCAACAAGGTCACAGTCCCCTTCTTGGTGGTCCACACATACCTGGTGCGAATGACAGACAATTATCCGCACAACAGCAAAGTGTACTTTTACAACAGGTCCTTCCCTCCTTGAACACATAGCTTATCAAATCTTATGTTTTTAATCAACATTTACTATTGTGGTATTGGACTTTGCATTGGTACCATCCTATTACAGTGCCGGTATGCTCGGTATGTAGGGCTGAAAGCAGGTCGAATTATATCCGATCGTATCCATTTCCGTATTTGATTCGGATCGGATTTGCATACTGTTTTTTTAGTCCGATCAGATCTAGATACGGATTCGGATAGTTAGTTCAAAAAGTAACCTAGATATCGGATGACCGTCACTTAAGACAGTAACTAGAATAGGAAATACCCGATTTGAATAAAATTCTTCGAATCACCCTGCACGCCAGAAAGCCTCTTCGTCGTTTTCAAGCAACTAGGGTTTTAGGTTTCGTCCATTTTCTACTTTCCACCCGACGATTACAATCGGTGACAATTGTGAGATGCCTTGGAGGGTGCCCTAATTCCGTCTACTTTGGTGATGAGCAACCTTGAGCGGTGTATCCTTTATGAAATTATTAGTTTTTATTATTGATAAATGCTTGTTAAAATTATATTTTTCTAATTGAATCTTTTCTTTATGACATGTCTTTATTGCTAGTTTTTATCATTGAATTTTGCTCAAATTTGACTAATATCCAAAAACGTATCCGATTTATATTCTTATTCAGATAAGAAAATATAGATATATTTAATATCCGATTCATATCCGTATCCGTTTATAACAAATAGGGATATGCTTAATATCCGATTCGTATTCGTATCCGTTGAGAGCAAATATGGATATTAATTTTGGTATTCTTTTAATATTTGTATCAGTATTCGCTAAAAAATATAGATACAAATATGGATATATCATATCCGGTCTGTTTTCAGCCCTATCGGTATGGTATCTCGTTTGGTGTAATGAGTGTCGGTACGTCCCTTGTAGCATGCACCGATTCAGTATCGGAATAGTTAGGTTGGTATGCACTAGTACCGACCGATATGACAAACCTTATTTTCAAAAGAATTTTATCTTTATTATTATGATTTACATATAAGAGGAGGCCGTGAGACTAGTTTTAGAAATTTTAAAGAATTATTTCTTTACTGAAATTTCTTTTCTGTTTTTGAGAAGATTTTCTTGGTTTCGAACTATGACAATCCTAGAGTACACATAATTGGTCTTGGAAAGTTAATCTTGTCATGATTTTTTGTGGATGTGTATATTGTCAATTGCTATATATTTTTCCCTTTTTTGGTTATTGCCATTCCTAAAAGAACATAGTTTTCTGTCTAAAGTAGATTAACATAAAGAATCAGGGTATGGAGCAAGGTTCGCCATCTCGGCATTGGATTTCATAGCGGTACCATCCTATTATAGCATTGGTACATGGTATGGTACAAGATGACGAGGTATATTGAGTGTCGATATGGTACGAGACTGCATATCGGTATGCTACGGTTCATTCGGTACAGTATGGTACCGACTAGTACGACGAACCTTGGTATTGAGTTTTTAAAGCAGTGGCATTGTTTTTGGCTTATTAGAATGTTTTAGAGGCTTTAAGCCTGGGAGGACCTGTTTGGTTGCAAGATATACCAGCCAAATTGCACCCTAGGAAAACATGGGATAAAAGACTTTGGCAAGAATAGCTGGAATAAGCTCTTAGGGTACAGTTTCATGTAAAACTGTATACCAAATGTTGTAGAAGTATTCTATAGAAGGAATGTTTTCGAGAAAATCTTGAGTTTATCCACGATTCTTTCCTTGGCAGAATGATTTTCTGGATTATCCTCAGCTAAATGAATTGACCAATGGCCTATTCATATTTCACCAATTACATGATATTCTCACAGAGTCATGGCTTATTCTAGATATATTCATGGGCTAAATTATCTGCTGCTGCTGATGGTGGTGTTTGGGTTAATTGTTTGATGTTCTTTCCTCCATGCTTTTTTTTTTTACCCGAGCAATCTACAAATCTATAAAAAGCTTTACTTCCTTTACGCTCAAGGACGACCGGATGGTTCCGACTGTTCCGAGCCGTACCGGTGGCTCACTGGTACGGTTTCGGCAAAGAAAACGAAATCCGTTGCTGGTTTTGGAGAAGAAGGAAGAGAGAGCGAGCGAGGTAGGAAGAGAGAGAAAGAGGGCGGGATGCTGGTGGAGGCCACGGGAGGCTGGCGGAGGCCGCGGTTGGTTCTTTTATTTCGTTTGAAACGGTAGTCCGGCCGCGGCTTAAAAAATTTTGTGATTTTGAAGTGAAGTCGGTAAATCGATTGTGAAAGTTTTTAAGCTGTGTGTGGACCCTTGTTTCGTTTGAAATATAGGAACAGACTGCATCCATGCCTGCTGCGGCCTCCGCCGGCCTCTCCCTCTCCCTCCCTCCCTCTCTCTCTTTTCTTCTCTCGCACGGTACTGTGCCCTCTTCTTTGTCGGTACAGGCCTGACATAGCCTGTACCGACTCGTGCCACCGGAGAACTGGTACGGTGCCCGATACCAATTCCGCCGACCTTGTTTACGCTATTGCTTTTCTGTTACTGTTTTATTATTGGAGTTCTTTATGAACCATAGTGATTTTTTTGCATTTTTCCTGATACTAAATTTATGCACCTAGTGGCTTGTTCCGAAATGTCAAACTTGTGGATTTGGTTGGCAGGGGTAGTCTTGTGACTGTTGTCATCATTAAGGCCTTTTTTTTTAAACTCAAATTCTGCAATTGATGTTAGGCCAATACATGTTATGTAGTTCATGAGTTATTTAATAACATTGAGGCCGTGCATACATGAAGCAGGCTTCAGCTTATTTGTTGTGGTTATGAATATGAAAGATGAGCATCATACTTATTGCTTAATGCGAATGTCTAGGACAAAATGCCCTATGCATTGGCATATTGGAGTGGATAGGTATTTTGGAACAACACCATCTTGGTATTTGCTCTTTGGTTGTAACCTAAATCATGTTTACAAGGTTAAAGAAAATGGTTCTAGATGGAGCCTAATATAATGTGTCTTGTCTCAATACTTTAAACATGTACATCTGGTAGATTAGATCCTATTCATTGATGAAAGAAACTACTAAACCTTGTAGAAGATGAAAAGTTTGGAAGTCTAAAGAATTCAGAATAGTATCTTATACCAATGATCATTGAACTAGTACCGGATGCCGTACCGATTGGTGGCCAGTATAGTATGTTACTGGTACATACTGTAGTAGCACATGGCATGCTGTGGCATACTAGTTTAGTACCGGTACATATTTTTTATTTGTTGTTAATTTTGTTGTTTTTCAACTATTGTTATGAGGGATCATTCTAATAATATTTGTTTGCTTTTAATGCTACTTTGATGTGTTGAGGGATTATTTTAATGATTGTTGTTGTTAGTTGCATTACAATTTTAATGCCATATTGATGAATTTTTGTATTATATTGGTCTCGATAGTCCGTATGGTCGATTAGTGAATATGATTGTAATATGATTTGACATAGAGAATGTATGAATACATATAATTGAAAATATATATATCAAATTGATTTGAAGTACAAAATATTTATCGACATCTGGTTTCTTATGGAGTGTCTATGTTATTTGTAGATGGGATCCTGATCATAGTTTGGGGATGGGATTTAGCTCTAGCCTAGATAATGTGTCCATCCTTGCATCATATAATCTGATCCTCCTAGGTAGCCACCTTGATACTGATCTGATTTTGAGATTGGGTTGGCCATTCCGTTTGAGGGAAGATCGAAGCAACAAAATTTGAATAGTAATTTGGCTGAGATTGTGGAGGATAATAGCTGCTCGAATATGATGTTTCAGACGAGGTTTATCTATATGGGCATACTTTGAATGTGTGGAATAAGATCCAGTATGCGATTCAGATCCAAATACGTCCACGGAACCTACTCTACGTACTAGTTCATTTGCAATAGCAGTGTCGTATCCCGAACCACTTTAGGGTCCCGGCTTTTATATGCAATCATATCATCGTAGGCTCTAGGTTGTGTGCTATGGTCCATATCAAGTTGTTCAATTGCTTCTGTCTGAACAGGTTCTTCTATTTGTTGCGAATTAGGGCAAAGGTGGATTAGTTATGCTCATAGCCACTAGAGGCCGTCTGCAAGAGGATGATTGTTAACCTTCTGAGATGTTTCGATGATAGCCCAAAGTGGAACAATCATTCAGCTGTAAATGTAATCAAGTAAATTGCATATCAAACACTGTTTATCATAGAAATAAAAATATGAGATCAGTTATAAACTTATAATCAATGTCCAAAATATTTGGATTCATGTTCTTTGCTTGCCACAGTTGCCCTCTCATTGAAGCTGTTGCCCCCCCCCCCTTCCTAAAAGCTTTAGTCTTTGAAAGACAAGCGACATATAATGTCAATGGTTTGCCTGAACTGAACATGTAATGATCTTGGATCATATTAAAATTAACTCAGGTATTAGGCTGCCAAGATATATTATAATTGATTTAATTAATAAATAAATAATTGTACATAGATTTAATTTAAATAGATTTTAATTAATTTTACTGCTATCTAGTAATCCCACCTCTGCTCAATGATGTTGATATACTCATTAGCATGATTCATATTCACTCTCTTGATCTCTATCTTAGCAGTCATCATTATATGGTATAAGAAGCCCATTCGATGGTATCTCTCGCTGTGAACAACCCTAAGCACTCGTGTAGTCCTGCAATTGCTCAACTATTCTCTCAGCTTACTTCCAAAACTATTGGCTTGTTATTAAGCCGTTGACATGATGACCTTCTGTGCCACTACGAGCATGTTTGTTCTCCTGCCACTTGGCACTTGTGAACATCTGATGCTAATTTTTCAAACTTCTATGCACTTGTGACCTTCTGTACCTGCATTAGAATCTTCCTGGAAACTTTGTGCATCCGCTTCCTAAGCACCCACTGTTAAAGCACCCCACCTGCTTCCACTCCTGATTCAGGTAACTAAGGCTGAGATTGTTTATCCTATGAAGAGTTTATTTATGTTTTGATACTTAGTGTGCAATTCTCTGGATGATGGTTTCAAAACACTTTCCGTGAACTGGCTCTTTGTAAGTTCAGTCGAGATCTTCTTAACAGAGGAATAAGTCTGTGTTGTGGTACTCATTGTTTGGACAATTGCAACAATCTTTTGGTCTGACCGTGAGTGAATGGGTTTTCGTTGCCTGAAAGATTTCTTTGGCATTGTTCTGTCAAGTGTCAACGTTCACTGGTTTACTTTGAATTTAGGCCATAGGTTGCTCGGCAATACCTATGGTGATGTCATCTTTAGCATTTGAAGATCTATGGCCACCTTAATATATTGTGTTAGATTTTACCAACAGAAAATTTCTATATGGACATCCTAATATTTTGGTTACATGACAACAACAAACAGAGAAAAGCTTAGGATGGATTTTTCTACATTGTCTTTTACAACCTTTTCACAGAAAAATGTCCTGGTTGTAGGTAATGTTATTGGTACACTGCTAATTTACTTACTAAAAAGATTGCTTTTAGGGAAAGCCTCGACTCACCTTTGTTCAAGAAGTTGATTTCTGAACTTTTAGGGATACTGATCGTGCATGAAGCTTACATATCTACTTGAAATATCATGGCACTGAAGTCCTCATTCATAAACTGTATTGACCACTCTAAATCTCTTATGTTGACTGAATAACATTTAAAATCAGTCATCCAAATGATGCCCGACTTGAAATTTTCTATGCAGCTTAATTCGCAAAGCTCTTCTATTTCACCTCAAGTAGGTCTAGGACTTGGTGTTCAGGGACCAGGCCTTGCTTCTGTTTCATCGGCCTCACAACAGCAGGCAACTCCAATTCTACAACAATCCTCCCCACATCCCCTGATTTCAACTGGATCAAAAGATGGAGGTTATTATTCTTTTTATGAATTTGTTGTTTTTACCACAATCAGTTATCAACAATTTTTCATTTTGTAATGCAGATGCTGGACACCTGAAAGTAGAAGACCAGAACCTGCAGAATTTGTCTGAGGATCTGAATATTGAAACTGCTACAAGTTCTGCTTTCAACAAGACTGTTAATGATGAGGAGTTAAAGACACCATACATGGTAGAGACTCATGATTTTTAATATATAGTCCTTGTGCCTTCCTGGTCATGCTAAATTTAAATCATCAAATTTGGATTTGTTTCATCATAAAAATATCTGATTGGGACTGAAATTTGCTCTCTTAGATTTCAGTGTAATTTATAAAAAAATAGGATTCCTGGCATTGTCCTTTCTTTGTTGCTATTTGTTGGAATGATAACATTAATGGCAAATACACTCCTTTCAGATCTGTCCAACTTCATATGCATATTGATTTCTGTTGGCATGAACAGGTTTTTCTGCCTTTAAAGTATCCGCTTCACATGATCTAATCAAGTTTTTTTGTCTTCCTTAGGGCCTGGTTGGGAAATCCAGCAGGATTGGTCTGGATTTCCCCTAGGATCATGGATTACAGTCTATTTAAGTAGGACCCATATCAACCCAATCTTTCTCCAGGCCAAATCCTATGGAAGAAAAAAAGACCTCCATAGTTTTTTTTTTAATACTGCAGGCCAACAGGCCTATAGATGTGATACATGCCAAATCTAGAACGGGCCTTTAGAAGAAAACGAGCTGAGCAGGCTAACAGGCCCAATTCCTATTGGAAATCCAGCCTAATCCTGCTGGATTTCCCAAACATGCCCTTAAAGGTGTGTTATTTGTCCTATAATTACCTGTCATTTGCATTTTCTATTTTTAGTACATCTAGGCATAATTTTCTTTGCCAGTGAAGCTTTCACCACTTCTCTTTTGGAATCTTTAGGCAATTTATTTGTTTCCCGAATTATAAGGTTGTAAGTTCATAACCCTTTAATAGGTGCGGTGGGAAACCCTTGGTAAGTGTTGAAATTGGAATATGTGGATTTAAAGGGGGTTATTTTGTATGCAGCAATTATGTATCTATTGCTTGCTTATCCTTAGTAAAGGCAATTGTTCAGAAATTCTTCTTAATGATCAATGCTTTTTATAATACTTTCCTTTCTTCTTACAAAAAGGTGGTATGGAGAAAGATCAACTTATTAGCATTTGTAATTTCTGAAAACTGTGAAATGTAAATATCTATTTTTTGGATTTTCTCAGGGCGCAGGTTCATCATCTTTGACGGAAGGTAATCAGTTACCCAGAGATACTGATCTTTCACCTGGGCAACCATTGCAGCCCAGTCAGTCTTCAGCTAGCCTTGGTGTAATTGGTCGAAGAAGCGTCTCGGACCTTGGTGCCATTGGAGATAACCTTGGTGGATCAGCTGGGAATTCTGGTGGAATGCACGATCAGATCTATAATATGCAGATGCTTGAAGCTGCATTTTACAAACTTCCCCAGCCCAAGGACTCAGAACGTGTAAAGAGCTATGTTCCGGTAGGGAAACTTTGCAGTGTATCACTGTATGATCATAATATAATTTTTTAGAGTGTCCTTATATATTGTTTCATTTTTACGTGAGGATGTTCCTTTTCCAGAGGCACCCTGCAGTGACTCCTCCTAGCTATCCTCAAACTCAGGCTCCAATCATAGACAATCCGGCCTTCTGGGAACGATTGGGTTTTGATCCAATTGGCACAGACACCTTGTTCTTTGCGTTTTACTATCAACAGGTATCTTGTACTCTTTTTCTCTTTTAATAAGTGATTATAGTGTTACTTTAAATGCCAAATTCTCAATTTGTCCAAATGCTGAATATATTATTGCAGAACACTTACCAGCAATACTTAGCTGCAAGGGAATTGAAAAGGCAATCATGGAGATACCATAAGAAATATAACACTTGGTTTCAACGGCATGAGGAGCCAAAAGTTACAAATGATGAATATGAGAAGGGAACATATGTATACTTTGATTTCCATATTGCCGATGATGGTTCCCAGCACGGATGGTATTTTCATATCCTTAAAAAAAATATATTTTTTTTCTTTTTCAATGAGCTGTGGTTTGTTCAATACAAAGGGGAACATACATACTCTTCATTGTGTACAATTTTACTGAGTATACTAAATTTGCATTTCTCGTTTTGGCTTAATTATTGTAACAAGAAGTTCATTTTTACCACTCTAGCCTCTTGGTCACCTTTTATTTAGTGGTAACCTTTGACGCACCAACTAGTTATGTTTCCTAGGCCCATGAAAATGATATGATTGTCACTCTGAAAGAAAACACTTGGAAGCATGATTGGTTGATGGCCTTGATGATTTGCTGGTCAAGCTAACTTTATAGTTAAAATATTTTTCTTGTTTTAATTGAACGCCAAAACAGAAATTTGAAGACTTTTTCTAAATGCCATTAGTCTTTGATGAAACTTCCTGAAATCCTTTTGTTGCTTTCAAATGTACTAACATCTTGCCGTTGGTTGCAGGTGCCAAAGGATTAAGACTGAGTTCACATTTGAATATAATTATCTTGAGGATGAGCTTGTTGTATAGGTACGCTGAATTGCATTGTATCAACAAATTAATTTAATGTCTTTCACTCTGTCATGTCTAAGGGTTGTAATTCTTTAATGATCAACTTTCAGAACTAATTTTTATAGTCCATCTCTTTTAGTAGATCTACAGGCAAAAGGCACCTGCAATGCACAGAAATGAGTTGCATTAATATAATAAATATTTTTTTATTTAAAAAATAAAAAATAAAATAATTTGATTAAGCATAATGCGTTCGCAAATGCAGTGGGTAATCTAAAATAAGCAAAAATTAATCTATAATTAAGCTTAATTTGATGCTAAAATTTATCTCCATGGATTAAGTATTCTTTTTCTAAACCAAGCTTTGAATTCTAATTTGCGCGGGTGTGGATTTAGCATGGTTAAAGTCAACCCAATGATCTTATGCACAATTAAAATAATTTGATTAAGCATAATGCGTTCGCAAATGCAGTGGGTAATCTAAAATAAGCAAAAATTAATATATAATTAAGCTTAATTTGATGCTAAAATTTATCTCCATGGATTAAGTATTCTTTTTCTAAACCAAGCTTTGAATTCTAATTTGCGCGGGTGTGGATTTAGCATGGTTAAAGTCAACCCAATGATCTTATGCACAATTAAATCTGACCAGAAGAATGTTTTATAAATTAGAGGCACAAACATGTGTCATGTATTAGATAAGAGGTTATGGTGAAACTTGAAGTTATTTTTTTCTCGTGTCATCTACGAACCTAATACAAATGATCTTGATTTCGGTGTGGAGTGGAAGTGGGACTATTTTGGATGTTATCATTACGTTAATAATTATTAGCAATTTTGTTGGAATGACGCGGCTTATCTAATGTGCTAAAGCATATATAAGGCTGTTACTAGGACTCATAATCTTGTTCCAATCCAAACACTTAGTAGACTTAACCTGGACCTACAGGCCTATAAATACAGGTTCCAAGGGAGGCCACTTAATTATTTAGGTTTAGGAGAGTATCTATGAACAGTTTACCAATCAATAAATTTAGGTATCAGTTTGAATTTTAGGAATCCAAACCGCCCTAGACCTAGGTCACAACCATACATTATAGTTTACTCACTATATAATGGATAATTTTAGTCTTACATCTTAAACTTAGAAAATTTATTAGTTATATTTTGCGTATATGTCATTGTGGAATAACTTTGAGGGTAAGAAAAGGATTGATTTTCCAAATAATGGAACCTGAAAATATGACTTGATTAATGCCTAAACCAACCTAAATTCAGGCCAAATCTGCGCATGTTCCAACCTGGAGCTAATCTCATCCTGATCCGAACCCTATGTGATCCAACCCACACCTGACCTAATTTGGGGAAGGAAAAGTTTGGATTCATATATGGACCCAAAACCTCCCGAAGTCCCGGTCTTGGTGTTTCCCTCTTTTAATTGGGATGGGATGTAAGGAGGATAACTAAGTTTATTGTTGGGCTAGGTAATTTTATGGGTATGTCAGTGGAACTAAGAGGAGAAAGTGCTGGGGTTTTGGAATTGATGGGGGGCAAAATGGATCGTCTAGTCGACAATAAAAGGGCCATCCAATTTTGGTCCAATAAGCACCGACGCCAATCAGAGGCCTAGAATCAGCCCGACCTCAGACTCTGTCGAAAGCTCCCTCAACCTCCTATATTCGCTGACTCGTCTGACCAAGTTCGGGGCGTCTTTCGTACTCGCCGACTCGTCCGACCAAGTCTGGGATGTCCTCTTCAATAATAAGCTCCGACCCTTGAGCTCGGGGCATTCCGCCTGGCGCACCTCGGAATCCAGGGTGCTGGGCTAACCATACCATCCATCAAGCTAACCCCATTGAATGCATGATGCGACCTTTCGACGTGCTCGGCCTCGCCAACGGCTGCACCCATGTGCGTGCCTACGCCCTCCTACGTGGCCGTACATTGCAATGCTGCTACGCCACGCTTCACTAGCTGGCCCACGACAGTCAAAGAAAAGCTCCGTGACTACTCTGGCCATACCCTACTACGATTGTCAACACCTTACCGTTCTTAGGAACGGAGGGCACCGCACGCCACCGGCCAGCTCTAGCTGCACGCCATCTGGCTCAGAGCCATCCCCCATCATGATGAAGGTGGGTAATGCCTTCGCCACCTAGGCCTCTCCATCGGGACTATAAATAGTCCCATCAGGTAACACCAAAGGGACCCTTTTTTTAAAGCAAAACTAAATATACACCTCCCTAACTTGATCGTCGGAGGGTCCTCATCGGAAACACCAGTGAGACTTTATGCAGGTACTCTGGCGCACGGGCGGCGGATCTCGCCCTCTTTCCCGACACCTCGGCAGCTCCCTCGACTCCTCCAGCATAGTCACCCTCGGGCTAGATTTGAACCACAACATATTTCGCGCTAGAGGAAGGGACTGAGTTGTGATCATGGAGTTAAGGAGTTATAGAGCTCCGAACGCATCGAGCAGCCAGGTTTCAGCACCCGACTACCCCCTTCAAAGTCCACCCCTTGCAGCGCCTGCACTAGCGAACCAAATTCCTCAGGGCCACCTAGAGCAGTTCTATCTGCTCGCTCAGCAAGTGCAAGCCCTTGTCGCGGTTGTTCAAAGCCTTCACCCGGTAGGGGCTTCATCAATCGTCAAGCTTGACAGGAAGATCGAGGAAGTGGGGCAGCAAGTCCCAATGCTTTGATCAAATCGGTGAATGCCACGAAGAGCGCCATCGATTGAGGAGCCGGTCCCCCCGGAGGTCCGAAAGGCATGTCTCCCTCCGAAGTTTCGAGGAGTACACTCCCCTCACATCCTTCCAGACAGATATCCTTATGAAAATTGAGGGTTACGGCTACCTCCGACCTCCGCTGAAGATGCGACTGTCGAAGTCGCAAAAGCATTTGGACAAGTACTGCCATTTTCATAGAGACCACGATCATGACACGGAGGACTGTTACCAGCTCCATGACAAGATCGAAGCAGTGGTCCGCCAAGGCCTATTGAGTCGATTTGTTTGTAGTCAAGCCGACAGGATGGAGCTCGAAGAATAGAGCCCGGAGACGCACAACAGGCCCGACGACAACCACCCCAACATAGACTCCCTCAATACCGCATCCGTGCAACCCACACGCTAGCAGCCCCTTGATCCTTAGGCAGGGGCAACGAAGGTGCCACATCACTCTCAGCCCGGGCTTGGCGACCCAGGATATAAGCTACCCTAGCCTCTCCAGGACAGTCTTCTTTTTTTTATCCCAGGATGTGTCGAATAATAAAGTTACCCTCTGGGATTTCTCCGAAGTGCCCCTAAAACACCCCGATGGGCTCAGTGCATTCCGGTTGCCCCCACGACGCGAGCAACATACCGAGAAACCTATAAAGTTGTCCCTTGAGCCCGGCTCGGGACGCCTTACAGGATCTAGCGAGAGCCCGAGGGCCTCGCAACTGCAAGATCTATCTGCAAAGTTGTCCCTTGAGCCCGGCTCGGGACGCCCTGCAGGATCTAGCGAGAGCCCGAGGCCTCACAACTGCAGGATTTATCTGCAAAGTTGTCCCTTGAGCCCGGCTCGGGATGCCCTGCAGGATCTAGCGAGAGCCCGAGGGCCTCGCAACTACAGGATCTATCTGCAAAGTCGTCCCTTGAGCCTGGCTCGGGACGCCCTACAGGATCTAGCGAGTGCCCGAGGACCTTGCAACTACGGATTTATTTGCAAAGTCATCCCTTGAGCCCGACTCGGGATGCCTTGCAGGACTTAGCGAGAGCCCGAGGACCTCGCAACTGCAAGATTTATCTGTAAAGTCATCCCTTGATCCCGGCTCAGGATGCCCTGCAGGACTTAGCGAGAGCCCGAAGGCCTCGCAACTGCAGGATTTATCTATAAAGTCGTCCCTTGAGCCCGGCTCAGGATTCCCTGCAGGACTTAGCGAGAGCCCGAGGGCCTCAAACTGCAAGATTTATTTGCAAAGTCGTCCCTTGAGCCTGGCTTGGGATGCCCTGCGGGATCTAGCGAGAGCCCGAGGGCCTCACAACTGTAGGATTTATCTGCAAAGTCGTCCCTTGATCCCGACTCGAGATGTCCTGCAGGACTTAGCGAGAGCCCGAGGGCCTCACAATTGCAGGATTTATCTGCAAAGTCGCCCCTTGAGCTCACCTCGGGATGCCCTGCAGGATCTAGCGAGAGCCCAAGGGCCTCACAACTGCAGGATCTATCTGTAAAGTCGCCTCTTGAGCCCGGCTCGGGATGCCCTGCAGGATCTAGCGAGAGCCCAAGAGCTTCGCAACTGCAGGATGTATCTGCAAAGTTTTCCCTTGAGCCCGGCTCGGGACGTCCTACAGGATCTAGCGAGATCCCAAGGGCCTCGTAATTGCAGGATTTATCTGTAAAGTCATCCCTTGAGCCCGGCTCGGGATGCTTTGCAGGACTTAACAAGAGCCCGAGGGCCTGGCAACTGCAGGATTTATCTGCAAAGTCGTCTCTTGAGCCCGACACGGAACGCCTTGTAGGACTTAGCGAGAGCCCGAGGGCCTCACAACTGCAGGATTTATTTGCAAAGTCACCTCTCGAGCTCGGCTCGGATGCCCTGCGGCGTCAATAGGGAGCCATTGAAGAGCACCCCCGTCTGCAAGATCTTACAAGCACCCCTGATCTGAGTGGGGGGCATCGACAAAGTCACCCCTCGAGCTTGGCTCGGAATGCCCTGCGGCATCAACAGGTAGCCGTTGAAGAGCACCCCCGTTTGCAGGATCTTACAAGCAAACTCCTGATCTGAGTGGGGGGCATCGATAAAGTCACCCCTCGAGCTCGGCTCGGGGTGCCCTGCAGCATCAACGGGGAGCTGTTGAAGAGCACCTCCGTCTGCAGGATCTTACAAGCAAGCCCCAGATCTAAGTGGAGGGCATCGATAAAGTTACCCCTCGAACTCGGCTCGGGGTGCCCTGCGACGTCAACGAGGAGTCATTGATGAGTACCCCCATCCGCAAGATCTTACAAGCAAGCTCCTAATCTGAGTAGGAGGGAGGTATCGACAAAGTCGTCACTTGAGCTCAGCTCGGAACGCCCTGCATTGTGTCGATTGCAAGCCCGGGAGCCTCTGTGACCGCAGGCATCTACCACAGCATTCCTTGGGTTAAGTTCGGGACATTCGATCCTATATTGGTCACACGCCAAAGGAATCTCTCCTGATTGTCGCTGCATAAAGGAGTGTATCATCTGAGCCTAGCTTGGAAAGCTTGGCGATTGCGATATCAACCTATAAAGGTGTCCCTCAGGCTTGCCTCGGGGCACCCTGCAGTTTTGACCAAAAATCGAAGAGCTCCGTAACTGCAAGATTAATTTGCAAAGTCTTCACCAGGCTTGGCGGGAGTTGCATGACAACAGGAAGATTGAGCTCATCACTAAAGCTACGCAGTACGGGTCTTAAGCTGCATAAAGCTAATCTCTATTTCCGAGTTGGTGTCAATCCTCGGACGTACTTCTACTCTCGAGTCGGCATTGACCCTTGAGTGGATTTCTATTCTCGGATAAGAGCTTACCTCCGAGCGCATTTCTATTCCCGAGCTGGTGTCAACCCTCGGACGAGTTTCTATTCTCGGGTTGGTCTCGAGTTAATTTTCCTTCTTCGCTAGCATCGTCTCTTTAAGCCGAGCTCAAAGTAGCCTGTGATATCAAATAAAGAGCTACAAGCTCATTCTACTGAGGAATTATCTCCAAGATGAAAGTGAATGCCAAGCATAAGAACTTTGGAAAATGCCCAATACAGCCCTTGCTATGAAAAATAGATCTCGAGTCTAAGCTACACGGTCCGGATCTTAACAGCCGGACACGAAGCAGGACGAGTTCAAATATTTGGTCAAGGGCATAACATGCTGAAAGGAATGCCCATTTTATTGATGTCAATAAGGGCTGAAGGCCAAATACAAAGAAGCCCGGCCTGGAGGTCGGATTGAATGTAAAAGGCCCAAAAGGCCGACTCTACAAAAATAAAAATAAAAGCTAGTCGACCTGGATGACCTCTACATCAGTGTCGGGAGCGGCCTCCATTCCAGCGGCAACCTTAGGATCGAGCTAGTTTAAGGTAATATATCAATTTCAATAAATTCTAATCTAAGATAACTTGTGCCACAATTCTTCTAGTTACTCTTCCACATTGTAAAACTCTGAATCGAGCTAATTTTTGGATATGTAAAAGTAGTAAAAATCATAGGATAAGCTAGATAACCCAGTAAGTGATGAATACCTTAATAAGATAATTCATATAATTACATAAAATATAAATATAAATTACGATGAATTAATATAAAGACATAATTAATTCTATTTCAGAACACAACTTTATTGAAATTTGTATCTTTCAAATATCCATTTACATAAACAAAAATCTAATTCGAAACAAATCATATTCAATTCAACAACTTTTAACTATGGCCACATTTATACTCTCTGACTAGGCCGGAGACAGAACCACATTTATACCCTATGGAGTGGGCCAGAATACCGCATTTATATCCTTTGAAGTGGGCCAGAATACCGTACTTATATCCTGCGGAGTAGGCCATAATACTATATTTATATCTTGTGGTGGAGCCAGAATTGCTAATGCATAACTCCCAATTGGCATAGTTAGATTGAGAGTTCCAAATCTGATGCACAATAAAGTTTTTTTTAAAAAGATAATAGATATATCATAATCCGATCAAAATATGTATATACGATGTAAGAGCAGTAAATATAACAATAGTCCAAAAAATTATTACTCCAATTTACATATCAATTTTTCATTCAAATCACTATCTTGTAAAATTCATAAATCACATATAAATCTATTAACAATTTATTTGATGCAACAATAATCAATTTTTCATTCAATTAATTTTGAAAATCCTTCTCAAAGCATAATATTCCAAAATTTTACTTTTCATGAGAATTTTATTATAATTATTTCAAAAAATAAAAATCCTAAATTTCAATATCCTTGTAGGGCTGACTAAGCAGGAGTGCTTGACATTCGAGTTAGTCCGATCAAGGTGATTTCATCGAATCATGCTTAGACTAAGGCACAGATGGTTCAATAGAGATCGAGGGTAATCAAATCTAACAGTATTGACGGAGATCAGGATGGGATTGATATATTGCCGGACGACCTCAGATCAGAATCCTTCACTATGGTCAACTCAAAATCACTGTGAAGAGTCTTTACTAGATCCAACTGCTCTAGAGAGTAGAGAAAAAATCCAATAGAGAAAGAATCTAGAAAGAGAATCTTAGTCCGAGTTCAATCAGAAATCTGGATTTATTTGTGAATGGCGTAGGTCAACTTGAATCAATCAACGTGTGAGTCCAGCGAGATGGGAGAGGAGAGGGAGAGAGAAGGAAGAGAGAGACCCTCTCTTTTTCTTTTACAAGAGTGGGGATCCGGTCCCCCTTCCTCCTTGATTGAGGGGCGGCCAGCCCTGACGGAGATGGAAGGTGGGAGGCAAGCTGGGCCGACGGTGGCGAACAAGGCCAACGACGAGCGAAAATAGGCTGAACAAGGCTCCTCTGTTTTGGGTCGAATCCCAACGATTTGCTAGCTCAAATCCATGACAAATCATAGTTAAAATACTAAGATAGGAAGAGAAGAACACGAAGAATACTTACCCCGGTCCGGCGAGGTTCTGACGGCCCTTTTTGGCGATGAATTATGGAGGCTTTTCAGAGAAGAATCATCGAGATCGGCGGCAATTCTTAGAGAAACCGGTGATGGAGTCCAAAGGAGGAGGAGAAGGCATTAAATAGATGGAAATCCTAGAGTTTTTGATAAGGTTTTCTTGCCCTCGGAGTCTCAGCTTTTGGTGATATCGGGGAGGAAGAAGACTCCGATCGAGAGTCTTCTCCTCCACCCATTGTGTGCGACAGGCACGCTCAAGTGCCAATGGGCCTGGCCTCTTTAGTCCGGCCCACTAGGCCAAAATAAAATGGTCCATTCCACATGCAATGGTTGTGTATGCCATCATCCTAGATCAAATCTAGGACCTCCTCAAGAGGAGAGGGTGCCAACGGGCTGTTCCAAGTCCTGTCAGCTAGTGTTTGGTAAAATCGAACATGATATGAACCTATTCTAACTTTTGGTCTCGGGTTGTTCTATGTTGAATGAGTATAAGCTTGGGCTTGCATTTAGTATTTATCAGTATAAATTGGACGAGCAAGTCTTGGGTGGCTTAGGCCGCAAGCTTATGGCAAGCCCTATGACCCAGGGGGAGGATGAGTCCGAGGTTGACTATGTGGATTGTGATCCATGATGATCTTAGCTTGGAACTGCAGGGGGGCGACCAAGCTGTCCTTCATATCCTCCTTTAAGCAGTTAGTGCAGGTCCATTATCTGGAGATCTGTTTTCTTTGTGAGACTCGATTATCTGGCGAGGGGCTTAGACGACTGAGGCAGCGCCTAGGGAGGGATTGGGAGACCTATGCAGTCGATTTCCAGGGGCTGTCGGGAGGCATTTTGGTCCAGTGGAGGCGGGGGGGGGGGGGCAACAGTTGATGTTTTCCACAACTGCCCCCAACAGGTAGTTATGATCGTGTCGGAATCTGACGCTGCTCCGTGGGTGCTGTGTGGTGTGTATGCGAGCACAGATCACAGGGTTAGGAGAGTTCTCTGGTAGGAGATCACCAACTTGGCCGCCCAAGGTATCCCAATGGTGGTAGTTGGTGACTTCAATTGTATCCAGAGTGCGAGTGATAAGAGGGAAGGTGTAGCATTCACGGATAGAGTGGACAGAAGAGAGTTTCACGATTTTGTGTCGCGAAACGGCCTGGTAGACTTATGTTTCTCCGGACCATAGTTTACCTGGTGCAACAACCAGTCTGGCAGTGCTAGGTTTGGGAGCGATTAGATAGGGCCTTTGCGTCCCTAGATTGGATCCTTCGATTCCCTACCTGCCGAGTCAGTCCTTTACCTCGAATTACATCAGACCACTGTCCCCTACTGATTTTCACTTTATCAGGACCTAGTCATCACAGACCCTTCTGTTTTGAGAAGGTCTGGCTATCATACCCCCAGCCTTGGAATATTGTCCGTGATGCATGGCGTGTCTCGGTGCGAGGGGATGCAATGCAACGGGTCTCGCGCAAACTAGAGTTGACCAAGAAGCGTCTTCGCCATTGGAACCGCGTGGTTGTGGGCAACATCATCTAGAGATTGGAGGGGGTGGAGACTGCGATTGTTGAGTTACAATGGAAAAAAGACCTAGGAGGTGCGCTCCCGGTGGATGATATGGTCGACCTTCGGGGGCTTCTAGCGACTCACCACTCACTACTACGACAGCATGAGATCTTCTGGTAACAAAAATTTCAGGTTCAGTGGGTTAGTGAGGGCAATCGTAATACTAGGTTCTTTCATCAGACGATGGTTATTCGGAGACAGCGGAGTATGATCCACTCCTTGCGAGATGGATCTGGCCATCGGGTGGATAGTGAGCCTGCCGTCAGACAGGTCTTACTTGACTTTTTCCATGCCAGATGGATGGAGGATGTGGACTCTAGTGATGGAGACCACCTTCTAAGGGTGGACGTGGGTATTGATGACGATAAGAATGCAACCCTGGTTCGGCCGGTGTCGGCACGGGAGGTGCAGGAGGTAGTCTGCACTCTGGCAGCGAACAAGGCCTCAGGACCTGACAATTTTTCTGAAGGGAAATCGAGCATCGTATGCACCGAGGATTCACCGATTAAGGTGAAAGTATGCAATTTGAAAACAATTTTCAGCGGAATAAAACAGGGCTATTCAAAATAGCCCATTGCAAACATTGGATCTGATCCAATCCTACGAAATTTCCAGATGAATTCGTAGGATATGTGATAGAAATATTCATGCATGGATCACATCGTATGTGTTTTTTGAATTAAGATCAAATCTCAACTCTAAAACTGAAAACAGAACACTAACCTTTCAGTAGGTTGGTTCTAGCTTGCTGCTCCGCAACCGCACAAGCGTCCGGCCTCTACAAGTAATCTACGTGAGGCCTCTGGATCAACCGGTGTCCCGGGGAGTGTTAGCTCGCAGGGATGCAGCAGGTGGCCGAGAGAGAGGGAGAGAACTAGGAGGAAGAGGACTAGCTACCCAATGGGTTTGATTCCTTCAAGTGGGTCAACCAATGTTCATACATCATTGACCTCAATGGACTCCATTTCGGATTTCATGGCTGATGAGAGCACAAAAGTGCGACCTACATATTACTAAAATTAGTGTTATTGTTAACCGATAATGATAAATTCACTGGATTAATATTATATTTGGGTTTAACATGGATTAGTATAAATTAGAGATAAAATGCACATTGAGTACAAATTTGACTTCAAATCAGATCCGAGTCGGGTTCGGAATCGAGTCGGGTTTGGGTCCGAATCGGGTCCATTTCTTTTGTGCTTTTGGAAAATAATTTTGGGCAAATCTAAATGGGCTATATCATAACTATAAGGTACTGGGTGACCCATGACTTGAAAGAATTGCACTTGACCTCCAGCCAGAATAGATGACCCGTCTACAAGCCAAATTTCATATCACACTATTTTTCTATATGACTAATTGAATGGAACTTGGTATCTCCCAGCCTCTCCAACCTTCCATGCTCGTCCGACTACTGCAGCGTGATCCAAGCACCGTCCCCGCATCTCCAGTGGTCCCGAGTCCCTGCTTCGTTCGCATCACAGCGCCCGCGATCAGCGTCAAGCTCCGTTGATCAAGTGAAGCATTCCTCCCAGCCGTCCGCGTTTCTCCCACCGCGTGCCAGCGTCCCCACCTTCCATTCCAGCATCCTCCCCTCTTCCGGATTCAAGCTGTTCACATCCCCCTCATGGCCCAAAGAAGGAAGCTCACAGCCTCCCAAATCAGCGACTCCCCTCACGCGTCCGTGATCTTCTCCTCCGCATCCAAGCATCTGTGCCAGCAGCACCCGAGGAAGGAAGCCAGCGTCCCCACCTTCCACTTCAGCTTCCAGCGATCCCGCGCCCGTGAAGGAAGCCCCAGCATCCTTCCTCCTCCGCGTGTGATCCCGACGATCAAGCCCAGCCGAAGCAGAGAAGATCCTCCGCAATCGTAGCATCTCAGCTCTTCCGGCTTCAGCCCTTCCTCCGCATCAAACTCCCAGCGGCATCGCGTGGCTGAAGAAGGAAGTCCACGTCCCCAAACCGTGATCGGCTCCTCCCTGCAATCACGGAAGATCCCAGCATCCGAAGAAGGAAGCCCCAGCCAAGATCGCTCCTCCTCCGCCTCGCAGCCGTCCATCTCACCGCATCCAGCTCCTCACAGCGCCCGGATCACGCCAAGATCGACTCCTCCCCGCGTCCTCACCGCGTCTGCCATCTCCCTTCCGCGGCTATAAGAGGAGAAGGAGGAAGAGGGAAAGGGGTGTGCTCGGTTGGGGTGGAGGCCAAGAAACAGAGGAAAGGAAAGGGCTCTCTGTCGGCTGGTCCAAGGAGGAAGAAGAAGCTCTGTTTTTGACCAAAAACAGAGGAGAAGCCCTGTTTTCCGAGAAGAAGGAAGAAAAAAAAAAAAAAAAAGCTATTTTTTTTAACTGTTCAACCGAGTTACTTGTTCTTTTTATTTCATTTTTTTTATTTTATGTTCTTGTAATCAATTTCCTTTTCATGAAATCCATCAGTTTCTTTTATGAAATCCGTGTTCTAGGTTCAGTTTAATGTTTGCTTCATATACAATATATTAATTTTCTTTTAGGCAATCCATGCTCTAGGTTTAGTTTAATCTTTGCAGTTTATTTTAAAATTCTTAATTTTAAGATAACTCTGAAATTAATCTTTGCTATTCGACTGGCGATTTTAATTTATATTGTCTTTAGAAATGTCGCCCTAATCTGCATCCAATTTCAATTGCAAAGTTTTCTGTCTTCCCTTTGTTTATTTTCAATTAGAGAACATTCAACATCCCTGATATAATGTTTTTCTTTAATCATTCAAAAATCGATTTTGAATCCGAGTGAACGTTTTAATTTTTATGCAACTCCAATCGCCTCCCTGTGGATCGACCTCTTACAACCACTATTCTTCGGGTAGCACAGGTAAGAGTAAATTAAATTTAACTTTTGTTCGTCGGTTCTAACAACGATCTGTCTAGCGTATTTTTAGGTAGACAGGAAAGGACGAACAGAATTTTGGCGCCGTTGCGGGGGAGGCAAATCGAGAAGCAAGAACGATCACGAAGATCAAATTGGATTTTGGATACCCGGAGTGAACGCACTCCGGTAGTAAGTTTTTATTTTTATTAATTTTTCTTATTTTGATTATTTTTAGTTAAGTAATTTTGTAGTTATTATTAGTTATTATAAGTTTTTTTTTATTAGTTATTCTGAAATTTGAAATTCGAAATTTAAAGTTTTCTAAAAAAGTAAAAAAAAATTGAAAAATTTCCAAAATTCAAAAATTCAAAAAATTTAAATTCAAAATTTGAATTCTGTGATTCGAAATTTGAAATTAAAAAAAAAAAATTTAAAAAAAAAGTTAAGTAAATTAAAAATAAAAATTTTAAAAAAAAAATAAAAAAAAATATATATTATTTTTGCTAGTAATTGATCGGGTGCAATCCTCCGAGGTGATCATACCTCTATTGGGGCTCCTCACGGAGTAATCTCCAGAGCTTATTCAACGGGCATTCGGAGATTGACTGACGCATAAGGATTAGTTTTAGTTTACATTCAAGTTATTCCTATATTAAAAATTAAAAAAAAAAACAACATAAAATTAAAAAAAATTAAGAAAAATAAAAATAAAAAAATTGTTTGCTCATTTAATCAGTACAACCTAATGACATTGCATAAACTTTAAAAAATATTGATTATTTGCTGCATTTAGTATTAAGCATTTGCATAAAGTAATTAAGGGCAAAACCCATTAAAAAGATAAGGTCGGAAAGTCATTACCTGTCCTTAGCCCAAAAATCACCACCTTGCATACTTATCCTAAGCCAAATTAAATTAAAATCAAATTAGACGTTGGCCTTAGGGTTTTCGAGCTCAATTAGGCTCTTGGAAAGAAGCGGCTGAAAGCCACTCCAGTGAGGATTTAGTAATTGGTGATGTCTAGGAAAGTTTTACAACAGTGAGAACTGTTACGGGTATTGTGGTATCGGTGTATCCCTTCTGGCACCACCGCACACCCCGGGACTTTCCTGGTCACTGGTTACTGGATCACTTAACTGGTAAGCTCAAGCTTAATCTGAAAGGGAGATTAGGAGCTGTCTAATCTAGAGAGAATTTCAGAAACTTTTTAACCTGATAAGTCTCTGTGCAACTAGATTTAAGAAGCTACTAAACCTCACTTAGCTCTAAGACTAATAGGGTCAAATTGTTATGTGGTGTTTATTGTGGTCATCTGTGTCTAGCCCTTCTCTTCTCTTTTAGGATTTCGTCTAGGAGTCGAGTCTAATTAAGTTATTGATAATGTATGCATGGTAGAAGATCATTAAGGGATAAATTAACCCCATTTGATCCTGAGATTGACAGAACTTTTCATCATAACCTGCGAACTGTAAACCAACCATCGATCTCTACAATGGGTGAACATATTAGAACCCTGAATGAATTGTTTGCACCCGCATCCGCTAGTCCCCCTACTTGCATAGTATTACCAATTAATAATGCAGCCCAATTCGAGATTCGGGCTGCAACAATAAACATGTTACCCAAGTTTCATGGGTTCGAGAGTGAACAACCCTACATTCATCTAAACAAATTTTTGACAATCTGTCAAACGTTTAGAAATCAAAATTTAGATGAAGAGGGTATTAAATTAAGGTTATTTCCCATGACTTTAGAGGATCGTGCTGCTGCATGGCTGTATTCCCTAGCTTCAAATTCCATCACATCATGGGAACAACTATCTAGGAAGTTCATGGCTAAGTTCTATCCCATGGTGAAGACTGAAAAAATTAAGGATGCTATCAGAACTTTTAGAGGAAAATCTGAGGAGGAATTTTCTCAACTTTGGGAAAGATTCCATGATCTTTTGGTCAAGTGCCCGCACCATGGGCTTGACAAGGCTGATCTAGTACATTTCTTTTACAAAGGACTACCTCCAGCACATAGAAACATGATCGAGTCCATGCACAAGGGTAGGTTCATGAACCAAACCCCGGATCAAGCCTATGAATTTCTTGTTGACTTAGCCGAGAACGCCCAAAATTGGAGTAGCTATGGTGAGGAAATAAATAGAGATGAGTTCGGATCTAGAAAATCAGGTAATTATGAAATGAAGGCAGACCCAGAACTCAAAAATGTCATGTCCAATCTGGTGACTGGAATGAACAACTTAAGCAAGAAGTTTGATGCTTTCACTGTTTCTACAAGCTCGAGTTCATACAAAGAGTTAAATCCCATAATGAAAGTGGATCACGAGCCACATAGTTTATGTATCTTGTGTAATAGTTCTGAGCATCTAGTGGAGTGCTGTCCTAGTTTACCCAACATTAAGGCTGAGCAGGCAAATGCTCTAAACTCATATAGTGCCTTCAAGAAGCCCACTCCCAATTCATTCAGCCCAGTTTACCACCCTGATAATAGGTTCCATCCAAATTTCTCATACAAGCAAAATGAACCTATTCAGCATCAAGGTGGTCCACCAGGTTTTCAGAAGAATTTTTCCAGGATAGGTCCATCACAAATAAACCAATCATTGGCTCCACCTATCCCTACTTATAATGCCCCTATCCCTCAGCAAACTACATCATTAGAAGCCATGATGGCTAACATGATGAAGCAGCAACAAGACTTCATCCAACAACAACAACAGACCAACATGGCTCAAACCCAGACTAACCAATTCCATGCGCAAGCGATTGCAAAACTTGAGGTTAGTCTGAGCCAAATAGCCAACTCTCTAGGGGATAGGAAGAAAGGTGAATTGCCCAGTCAGCCAGTGCCTAACCCTAGTAGGCAACAGAATCAAGGGCCGAGAGGCCAGTTTCATATTGATTCTAATGGAAACCCTATCCATGAAGTCCAGGCAATTACCACCTTACGGTCTGGCAAGCAAGTGGACAACAAGGTCCAACTTTCTGTGCAAGAAAAAGAAGAAAAGCATGAGCCAAACTCCACCCAGAAAAAGACACAAGAACAGGGAACACAAGGAATAAAGGAGAAACCAATAGAAACTTACACACCTAAGGCTCCCTTTCCTAGTAGACTACAAGACTCAAAGAAAAAATCTCAGTACGATGAAATCATGGAAGTCTTTAAAAATGTCCAGATAAATTTACCCTTCCTAGATGCCATCAGACAGATCCCCTCCTATACAAAATTTTTAAAAGACCTAACCACGGTAAAAAGAAAAACCAGTATTCCTAGGCAAGCTGTGATGGCTGCACAAGCCTCATCTCTTATTCAACAGCAGATTGCCCCAAAATACAAGGACCCTGGTTGCCCCACTGTTGAAATTAAAATAGGAGAAACCATCATTCGGAGAGCCCTATTAGACTTAGGAGCAAGTGTAAACCTATTACCCTATTCTGTCTACACCGAACTAGGTTTGGGGGAATTAAAACCCACAAACATTACCTTGTCATTAGCAGATAGGACTGTGAAGTATCCCAAAGGAATTGTAGAGGATGTGATTGTAAAAGTTAATGAATTCTACTACCCTGTGGATTTTGTAGTCCTTGAAACTGAACCAGTAAAAAATCCAGAAAGTCACATCCCGGTGATCCTAGGTAGACCATTTTTGGCCACTTCAAATGCTGTGATTAGTTGCCGAAATGGAATAATGACTCTAGCCTTTGGGAACATGACTGTCCAGCTCAATGTTTTTCATCGTAGTAGTCAGTCAACTGAGATGGACGATTTGGAAGAAATTCACATGATTGAGAATATAATTAGCAGTTCTTTTGAAGAATCGAGTTATTCTGACCCATTAGAAAGATGTTTGGCTAATTTTGGTCAAGATTGTGTGTCAAGTCAAGAGGTTAATGCATTGTTAGATTCCATTCCAGTGATGGATACTAGCAGATGGGCCACCAAGTTTGAATCATTGCCTATTTCGGAATCTCAGCTAGTGTCATCCAATGTCAAACCTCCACAACTAGAACTTAAAGACCTTCCCGAAAACTTGAAGTATGCATTTCTTGGAGAAAACAAGACCTTACCTGTTATAATTGCATCGAATCTAACTAAAGAACAGGAAGAGAAGCTGTTAAGTATCCTTCGGAAGAATCAGGAAGCTATCGGTTGGTCTATAGCTGATATTAAGGGGATTAGTCCTTCTGTGGTCCAACATAAAATCCATCTAGAAGAAGATGCAAAAATTTCTAGAGAACCACAAAGGCGACTTAATCCAATCATGAAGGACGTAGTTCGAGCCGAGGTCATCAAGCTTTTAGATGCAGGGATTATATATCCTATTTCTGATAGTCAGTGGGTAAGCCCAGTTCAAGTCGTACCTAAAAAGTTTGGCATCACTGTGGTGAAAAATGATCACAATGAGTTAGTCCCTACTCGAGTCCAGACGGGATGGAAAGTATGCATCGACTATAGGAAGCTTAATGCCATGACTAGGAAAGACCACTTTCCTCTACCCTTCATCGATCAAATGCTAGAACGGCTAGCTGGCCACTCCCATTACTGTTTCCTCGATGGTTATTCTGGATATAACCAAGTCCCTATCGCACGTGAGGATCAAGAGAAAACCACATTCACCTGTCCTTATGGTACTTTTGCCTATCGTCGCATGCCTTTTGGGCTATGCAATGCACCAGCTACATTCCAACGGTGTATGATGAGTATTTTCTCCGACATGGTGGAGAAATTTTTAGAAGTTTTCATAGATGATTTTTCTGTATTTGGATCTAATTTTGAGGAATGCCTACACCACTTGACACTTGTTGTAGAACGCTGTAAACAGAAAAACTTAGTTCTTAACTAGGAGAAGTGTCATTTCATGGTAGAATCAGGTATTGTTTTAGGACACATTGTGTCACAAAGGGAAATTGAGGTGGATAAGGCCAAAGTAGAATTAATTGCTAAATTGCCACCTCCCAAAACTGTTAGGGAAGTCAGATCCTTTTTAGGGCATGCGGGTTTTTACCGCCGCTTTATCAAGGATTTCAGTAAATTGTCGAAACCCTTATGCGATTTGTTGGCGAAAGATGCTACTTTTAATTTTTCGCCAATTTGTATAACTGCTTTCGAAAGACTAAAGTCTGAACTAACTTCAGCACCCATCATAAGGAGTCCTGATTGGAGTCGTCCTTTTGAAATCATGTGTGATGCATCCGATTATGCCATAGGTGCTGTCTTAGGTCAGCGAGTAGAGAAGCTTCCCCATGTGATTCATTATGCGAGCAAAACTCTGAATGACGCCCAACTTAACTATTCTACCACTGAAAAAGAGTTGTTGGCAGTGGTTTTTGCCCTAGATAAATTTCGTCCCTACCTGATAGGATCTAAGGTTCTTGTTTATTCCGATCATGCCGCCCTTAAGTACCTTCTCACAAAGAAGGATGCTAAGGCAAGGCTCATTCGTTGGATCCTATTGCTCCAGGAATTTGATCTCGAAATTCGAGATAAAAAGGGATCTGAAAATGTTGTAGCTGACCACTTGTCCAGATTAATTGTTGAATCATCTGGAGAATCCATGCCTGTGTCCGAGACCTTCCCTGATGAACAATTAATGATGATTTCCCATACCAATGTTCCATGGTATGCTGATGTAGTCAACTACCTTGTTACTGAACAAATGCCCAGCTCTTGGACCAAACAAGAGAAATTTCGCTTCCTGGCTCGTGTAAAATGGTATTTTTGGGATGAACCATACCTGTTCAAATACTGTCCTGATCAAATCATCAGACGATGCATCCCTGAACACGATCAAAGGAATGTCCTTTCCTTTTGTCATGACCACGCTTGTGGTGGTCATTTCAGTGGTAAAAAGACGGCTGCAGAGGTCTTGCAGTGCGGATTCTATTGGCCCACACTATTTCACGACTCACACGAGTATTGCAAATCATGTGAACGATGTCAAAGACTAGAAAAAATTTCAAGAAAAAATGAGATGCCCCTGAACCCAATCTTAATTGTAGAAATCTTTGATGTTTGGGGTATTGATTTTATGGGTCCTTTTCCTATGTCATTTGGGCACCAGTACATACTCCTAGCTGTTGACTATGTATCTAAGTGGATTGAGGCTATCGCGTGTAAGACCAATGATCACAAAGTAGTGATCAAGTTTCTTAAGGAGTCTGTCTTCGCTCGCTTTGGCACCCCTCGTGCTATCATTAGTGATGGGGGGAAACATTTTTGCAATAGAATTTTTAAAGCCCTTGCTAGGAAGTACAACATCACCCATAAGGTCGGTACACCATATCATCCACAAACGAGTGGACAAGTTGAGATTTCCAACAGAGAAATCAAGACCATCCTTGAGAAAACTGTCAATCCATCTCGAAAGGATTGGTCCCTTAGGTTAACAGATGCATTGTGGGCATATCGTACGGCCTACAAAACACCAATTGGAATGTCCCCATACAGGATTGTCTATGGCAAGGCTTGCCATTTACCTGTCGAGTTAGAACACAAGGCCTATTGGGCAATCAAACGCTTAAATTTCGATCTCGACAAGGCGGGAGAACATAGAAAGCTTCAGCTTGACGAGCTTGAAGAAATTAGGAACGATGCTTACGAGTGTGTTAAGAAGTACAAGGATCGTATGAAAGTCATGCATGATAAAATGATTACTCGTAAAGAGTTTTACCAAGGACAAAAAGTTCTCTTATATGATTCTCGATTACATCTATTCCCTGGAAAACTTAAATCCCGCTGGACTGGCCCATACACGGTAGAGAAAGTACATCCGCATGGTGCGGTAGTAATATGCAATACTAAAGATGGTAGGTCATTTCAAGTTAATGGACATCGTTTAAAACCATACCTTGAGTATTTGAGTCCAGAAGTCGAGGAGACACTTCTGACCGACCCTGTGTATCATGAATGAATTATAATTGTCTGGCTGAAGACATAAAACTTAGCGCTCTTGGGAGGCAACCCAACATATAAATATCTTCTATAAAAAACAAAAATTACTAACATGCAGGTTTGGGGAATTTTACCCCAATTTTCAATTTACCTACCCATATCAGGTAACTTCTCCTCTGTCCTCTTACTGCTTTAATTTTTCTTTAACATTGAGGACAATGTTAGATTTAAGTTTGGGGGTATTTTTAAGCATTTGGAATTTTTATAAAAAAAAAAAATTTTTTTTTGGAAATTAAAAAAATAAAAAAAAAAATTAGAACACACAAGGTATATAAAATCTAAGAGCCCAATGACTAGTTGGAAGTAGTGCAAAGTGAGTTCTTTTTATTAAGTTCCTTTTAGTGAGTTGTAAGCTAATTAGTGCTTTGAATTTCACAACACATCTGGCCTGCATTTTCTAAGGTATAGGTTCGACATTGTATTGAGAATATGGTAGCAACCTCGAATCCTGATGAACCATCTTTTTCTGATCCAAAAAAAAAAAAAAAAAAAAACTAATTGGTGGATTTAGTCAGGTACATCGAAAAGGGCTACCTATTGTCAAAGGCCAGCGGGCTTGTGATGAGGAACCCGAGCATAGGTCCGTAGGGGAGTCTTGATGCCCGACACCTCATGCCAACTGGTGTGAGAATTGTCGACTAATTGCTCGCTACATGGAGGAATCATCACAGGAGTAAAAGTGCACAATATATACATTATCATTTCCCTTTAATGCAAAAAAAAAAAACAAAAAAAAAAAACAAAAAAAAAATCTGAAAAACAAAAAAAAAAAATGTATATTGACCTTAAGAAAGACAATAGTGTGAAAGCCGTCGTTGTAAAAATTCGAGTAAACTGGAATATTACAGATAAAGCCCATGAGGTATTAAAGTAAACATCCACAGCTCTCGAAATCCTGCAGAAAAGATGATTTTGAATTAGCAAATAGGTCTTGTCCGACCAATTCTTGGAAACTACTAATATTAGCGATATTTTGGAGATCCAAAACCTTAGCTTGTGCATGGTCCAAACTTCACTGAGCACTCAAGTATAAATAAGTTTTACAACTCCCTAACGGAAAACTTAATGACTTCAACTTAAATTGCATACTAACCTAGAATTTGGGCTACTTAGTAATTAAAACCTTGTGTGCTTTTGAAATTCTTATCAGTTATGTACTTGAAACTAGACTTTCATTTCATAAAATAAATTTTATTTTGGGATTGAAGTTTGTGGGTAACTTCACTGCAAACCCTCACGAGACAACACTCGTCCACTAGGGTAACCTAGGGGTTTAAAGGCTTGTTGCACGTGCTAAGTGCAATCGTAATGCTCTACGAAAGTGAGTATTTATCTTAGGATAGTTAATAAATAACACTTTTGCTCTCTCATTTTATCATTTTCGCACCGAATTGCTAGAGACTAGCAATAAGCTAGTTGGGGGTTGTGATGAGAGCACAAAAGTGCGACCTACATATTACTAAAATTAGTGTTATTGTTAACCGATAATGATAAATTCACTGGATTAATATTATATTTGGGTTTAACATAGATTAGTATAAATTAGAGATAAAATGCACATTGAGTACAAATTTGACTTCAAATCAGATCCGAGTCGGGTTCGGAACCGAGTCGGGTTTGGGTCCGAATCGGGTCCATTTCTTTTGTGCTTTTGGAAAATAATTTTGGGCAAATCTAAATGGGCTATATCATAACTATAAGGTACTGGGTGACCCATGACTTGAAAGAATTGCACTTGACCTCCAGCCAGAATAGATGACCCGTCTACAAGCCAAATTTCATATCACACTATTTTTCTATACGACTAATTGAATGGAACTTGGTATCTCCCAGCCTCTCCAACCTTCCATGCTCGTCCGACTACTGCAGCGTGATCCAAGCACCGTCCCCGCATCTCCAGTGGTCCCGAGTCCCTGCTTCGTTCGCATCACAGCGCCCGCGATCAGCGTCAAGCTCCGTCGATCAAGTGAAGCATTCCTCCCAGCCGTCCGCGTTTCTCCCACCGCGTGCCAGCGTCCCCACCTTCCATTCCAGCATCCTCCCCTCTTCCGGATTCAAGCCGTTCGCATCCCCCTCATGGCCCAAAGAAGGAAGCTCACAGCCTCCCAAATCAGCGACTCCCCTCACGCGTCCGTGATCTTCTCCTCCGCATCCAAGCATCTGTGCCAGCAGCACCCGAGGAAGGAAGCCAGCGTCCCCACCTTCCACTTCAGCTTCCAGCGATCCCGCGCCCGTGAAGGAAGCCCCAGCATCCTTCCTCCTCCGCGTGTGATCCCGACGATCAAGCCCAGCCGAAGCAGAGAAGATCCTCCGCAATCGTAGCATCTTAGCTCTTCCGGCTTCAGCCCTTCCTCCGCATCAAACTCCCAGCGGCATCGCATGGCTGAAGAAGGAAGTCCACGTCCCCAAACCGTGATCGGCTCCTCCCTGCAATCACGGAAGATCCCAGCATCCGAAGAAGGAAGCCCCAGCCAAGATCGCTCCTCCTCCGCCTCGCAGCCGTCCATCTCACCGCATCCAGCTCCTCACAGCGCCCGGATCACGCCAAGATC
Source organism: Phoenix dactylifera (assembly GCF_051530095.1). Taxonomy (NCBI): domain Eukaryota; kingdom Viridiplantae; phylum Streptophyta; class Magnoliopsida; order Arecales; family Arecaceae; genus Phoenix; species Phoenix dactylifera. The sequence continues at coordinate 40,511,489 of NC_143193.1, forward strand.
GACTCCTCCCCGCGTCCTCACCGCGTCTGCCATCTCCCTTCCGCGGCTATAAGAGGAGAAGGAGGAAGAGGGAAAGGGGTGTGCTCGGTTGGGGTGGAGGCCAAGAAACAGAGGAAAGGAAAGGGCTCTCTGTCGGCTGGTCCAAGGAGGAAGAAGAAGCTCTGTTTTTGTCCAAAAACAGAGGAGAAGCCCTGTTTTCCGAGAAGAAGGAAGAAAAAAAAAAAAGCTATTTTTTTTTAACTGTTCAACCGAGTTACTTGTTCTTTTTATTTCATTTTTTTTATTTTATGTTCTTGTAATCAATTTCCTTTTCATGAAATCCATCAGTTTCTTTTATGAAATCCGTGTTCTAGGTTCAGTTTAATGTTTGCTTCATATACAATATATTAATTTTCTTTTAGGCAATCCATGCTCTAGGTTTAGTTTAATCTTTGCAGTTTATTTTGAAATTCTTAATTTTAAGATAACTCTGAAATTAATCTTTGCTATTCGACTGGCGATTTTAATTCATATTCTGTCTTTAGAAATCGACCCCTAATCTGCATCCAATTTCAATTGCAAAGTTTTCTGTCTTCCCTTTGTTTATTTTCAATTAGAGAACATTCAACATCCCTGATATAATGTTTTTCTTTAATCATTCAAAAATCGATTTTGAATCCGAGTGAACGTTTTAATTTTTATGCAACTCCAATCGCCTCCCTGTGGATCGACCTCTTACAACCACTATTCTTCGGGTAGCACAGGTAAGAGTAAATTAAATTTAACTTTTGTTCGTCGGTTCTAACAACGATCTGTCTAGCGTATTTTTAGGTAGACAGGAAAGGACGAACAATGGCATTAAGCCATTTCTCAGAATTAGACCTTTGCATAGCATCCATGTAGGTGACGGGATCCTCTGTGTTCTCATCGAGACCAACAGGTTCGCCGTCCTGGACCAGAAAACCATAGTATATGTCCGGCTGATGCGGTACTCTACCGGATCGCCTCACGGATATCTCTATAATGGGTTCTGAATCTGATCTAATCAAATCCGGTTCTTTAGTCTGTACTGATTCTTCTATACGTTGGAATTCGTCAAGTGCAACATCAGAGCTGTTTGCTCCTTCACCAAGAAACTCCTCAAGGAAAACAGCCCTATTACAAACAAACAAATTTTGCGTATCAGTATTATAGAAGTAATACCCTAAGGTTTCTTTTGGATATCCGACGAAGAAACAATTATCAGACTTGGATTCCAGCTTATCTGCTTTCAAACGCTTGACATAGGCCTTACACCCCCAAACTCTTAGGTGAGTGATCACTGGCTTACGCCCAGTCCACATCTCATGTGATGTTTTAATCACAGACTTACTAGAAATCTTATTTAAGATATAGCAGGCAGATTCTAGAGCATATCCCCAAAAGGATAAAGACAGGCTAGCGAAACCCATCATGGATCGGACCATGTCTAACAGAGTCCTGTTCCTCCTTTCAGATACACCGTTATGCTGAGGTGTTCCAAGAGGGGTCTATTGAGACAGAATCCCATTCTCTTCCAGATAAGTCAAGAAATCACTGGAGAGATATTTTCCTCCTCGATCAGATCGAAGAATTTTAATATGCTTTTCAGTTTGTTTTTCTACTTCATTACGGTATAATTTGAACATTTCAAAAGACTCAGACTTATGCCTCATAAGAAACACATGCCCGTACCTAGACAGGTCGTCTGTAAATGTAATGAAATAGCTGTACCCTCCTCTGGCACCTGTACTCATAGGTCCACATACATCCGTATGTACGAGTCCCAGAATATCTGTGGCTCTCTCACCTTTTCCAGTAAAGGGTGATTTGGTCATTTTACCAAGAAGACAAGACTCACAAGTTGAAAATGATTCAAGATCATTAATATTCAGAATATCCAACTTGGTCAACTTGTTGATCCTGTTCTTGTTAATATGTCCTAGCCGGCAATGCCATAGGTAGGTATCAGAGACATTATCTATCTTGGGTCGCTTACTTGATGTGTACATTACACTAACAGGATGTGATATTGTGTATATGCCATTTATTAATTGTCCATCAACCATAATAACACCATTCACAATGATATTACAAGAACGATTCTTTATTGATATTTCATAACCGTTTTGGGCTAAGAGCCCTACAGAAATGACGTTAATTAAGAACGACAGACAAAAATGACAGTCACTTAAGGCGATTACATGAGAATTGAAAACTAACTTAAGATCTCCTAATGCTACAACTGGAACAATTCTTCCATCTCCAACATTCAGGAACCTCTCATTATCCTCAAATCTCTTATTGACTTGCAGTCCCTGTAATGAATTGCAAATATTATAAGGACTTCCGGTATCCAATACCTAGGTCAATTTATCACATATAGAGAAATTACAAGGAGTTATCATATAAGTACATTGCCTAGCAACTGTTTGCTCATTTCTCCTAGACCTGTTTGGATCAAGGGTGGCTACATACAGAGGACAGTTCCTTTTCCAGTATCCTAGTTTCTGACAATGGTAGCACACCACCTTTCTAGGGTCAGCCTTCTTTCTTATCATCTGATAAGATGTCCCGACACTTAGCATCTTTCTCTTCCTTTTATTTTTATTTTTATTTTTCTTTTTTTCTTTCCCAAAGGGGCGACGTCCTGCCCCACTACCAACCACTTTAACCAGCCCTTTCCTAAGCTGGTTATCCTTCTCAAAGTTCTGCAACAACCCCAAAAGACCATGGAAGTTGAGTACAGGCTTTGTCATTCTATAATGAGTGAGGAATGGTTGGTAGGAATCAGGTAGGAAATTCAAAATCGCATCCTTTCCCAATTGTTCATGCAGGAAAAAGTCGAGTTTGCTCAGGTGCTCTATCAACTCGATCATGTACAGTACATGGTCCGTAACAGAGGCCCCTTCCCTGAGTTTGGCGTTGAAGATACAACAACTGGTACTATACCTTTTATCGTCATCAGGGACGCCAAACGATTCATTCAACACTTGAATGATCTCGTTCGGCTGAGCACTCTCGAATCTCCGCGAGAATTCGTCGTTCATTGCCGCTAGCATAATGCACCGGACAGTGATCTAATCACTCGTCCATTTCTGGTAAGCGTCACGGACTGCTACCCGTGCATTAGCAGGAGACAATTCAGGTGTCGAATCAGTAATTATATACATGGTCCTCTCGTGTTCCAGGACGATCTTAAGCTTTATAAGCCAGATTGAAAAATTGGGACCGGTCAACTTATCATTATCTAATAATGACCTAAGTGATAATTGAGTGGCCATTTCTGCAAAAAAATGACAACAAAGCCTAATGGTGCAAAAATAAAACTGCTCTCCCAAGTGCAGGAGAATCGCACAAGTAATATAACTCGGAAGTCCGAGGTCGATTCCTCAGGGAACGATCTATAGATTATTAGCGTAATTTCTAGATGTAATTTTCAGTTGATTTTCAAAAATTAAAAGCAGAGGATTAATAAATAACTAAACAAAGATCAAGAATATAGAGAAGGCTAGGGATCCGGAATCCTCCTTGACAATATTGCTTTCAATATATAAACTCGGCGATTCTTGATTAAGGATTAATATGATAGAGTTGTTTTAATCATGGAGTATACAATCTGAGAACATGAATTTAACATCCAAGTATTTATCGTGCCGGTTACGTCTACGACAAATCAAGCATTGAAATAATCCATGCATCAACATATATATAAACCATACAAGATCTTATCCAATAAATAAATAAGCAAGAATCCAAAACATACCAAGGGATATAAAACAATTAGAATAAAGGTTTAGAATTTACTTCAAAGATAGCAATACATCAAGGGTTCCTCCATCACCCTTCACCTAAAGGATTAGCCAGCCATCAACATCAAAGACCCTCCCCTGTTACTCCTCTCTCTATTCTTTTTTTCTTTTTCTTTTTGGAAACAGGGCATCCCCTGTTTCCCTTTCTCTTTTTTTTTTCGTTTGAAAACTCTGCAGCAGCCCGACGCCCCCCTGTTCTTCTTCTTCGATGCCCCCCTTCGGATCAGAGGTCTCCTCATATAGATCCCCAGAGCTCGTGGAATCGATGATTCCACTGATCGCGCGTGGGGATGAGCGGACGGCAAGGATCGTGCGTTGCAGACGGCTGGGCTGATGCTGGTGCGGACGATGCGCGAACGTTGCGACGCTTCACGGGTTGCTGGTGGTGTTCTGGGATGCAGACGCGGCAGATGGATGGGTAGAAGCTCACGAACGGCTGGAAGGGAGGAAGAATCGGGCGCTGATCTCGGCTGGGAGGTGAAACGGACAGACGCCATGGATTACGGCTGGGAGATGGTGGAAGCTGGGAGGTGCGTGAACGCTGGCGGAAGAAGAGGGCGTTGATCACGGATGCTTCGCGGACGGCTGTGGAGGAGGCAGATGCTTGGGAGGCAATCACGGCTGGATCCGGTGCTGAGAATGGACGCGATGGAGGATCGCCACAGATGCTGGGATCATGAACACGGGAGAATCACGCTGAGAGCTGGCGTGAATGGAGGAGGTGGACGCTGGGGCTGCGCGTGAGGTTCACTGGAGAAGATTGCTCACGGTGCGACGCTTCACGAGAGGCTCGCACGAGATCTGGAGGCTTGATACGGGTGCTCCGCGGACGCTTGGGAGGTGATCGCGGTCAAGACGGGAAGGGAGCTGATCACTAGTGCGGATGGAATCAGGATGCTAGGATTGGGTGCGGGAGATCAGATCACAGATCCTGGTTCACGGACGGCTGGAAGCTTGAGTTACATTGCGGAATTTGGGGAGTCGCTTGGGTGCGCGGAAGAAGAGTCATAGACTCTGTTCTGCAGTTGGGAGGATGCATCCTTTTTAGATGAATTTATATAAAATAATGTTAAAAATTATAATAAGTGCTTAGGATAAAATATTAATCATGCAAATGTTAACATCTATTATTTATCATTATTTTGCTAGCATTAGGCTAAGTTAATTGGTACTTAGATCGCACTTTTGTGCTCTCATCATACCCCCCAACTTGCTTATTGCTAGTCTCTAGCAATTCAGAGTAAACAATAAAATGAGAGTACAAAAAGTGTTGGTCAATTCTTTGACTTTTTATTAAAGCTAAAGACATAAAACTAGGATATATACCCACTTTCGTAGGGCATCACGATTGCACTTAGCTCGTGCAACAAGCCGTTAAACCCCTAGGTTACCCTGGTGGACGAGTGTTGTCTCGTGAGGATTTTCAGGGATGTTATCCACAAACATCATGAATGAGATCCTAAAAAATATGAAATAAAGCCTAAGCTAATACACATGTGATATATATTTTTCTTAAGCTTGGCAACTATCAAAGCAAGGGGGATACTAAAGTGTAGTGTGCATAAACAGAATGACTTTCTTAGAGCACTAATACCTCCACCACAACACGGTACTGCTTGAATTTTTAGGTGCACTACTCAAGTTCACAAGTGTTTACTACAGTTTATTAGAGCCTGATCCATCAAATTTTCGGAATATCTTATGTTGTCTAAAATTGTCAAGAATGGTTCGCATAAAAAAAAAAGGAGCTATCAATCCCAACTAAATATCCAAAGTACATAAAGGTCCAATACAATGGAGTCAAACCAGCCATTACCACATGTCACTGGGTTCAGCCCGACCAACCCTATTCATGCTTATTTTTATTTTTGAACACATATGATGATTACAACAGTCCAACCCCCTTAGGCTCTAGCAAGGTCCATGTAGCGAGTTTTCGGCCAATGACTCCTGATCCAGTTGGCTCAAGGCATTAGGTGAAACACCCCTCGGGCTTAATTACTCGAATCAGACTACGCCACGAGGTTAGACTTGTTATCTCCTCATTTTTTTTTTTTTTGGAATAGAGAAGGTAATCTGAACCATATAATGTGACTGTATCGCGACTATAGGTCAACCAAGGTTGGAACATAAGACACTTAGATGATCTAGCCGGGGTATTCAACCTCTATCTTTATGTGAAAACCAAATCATGAACCTTATAGTACAGACAAGGATACTCGTACTTCTTTTACAGATATGGCTTAATAAAAATGCATTAAACAAATATGAACTCCTGAGGCCTTCCTATAATCATTAAGTACATGTGCGGGATCTAATAATAGATCTCTGATCAGTCATAGTATGCATGTGTTCCTTGCCTTAATAGTTGCACAAACTCAATATGAAAATACATGTGCATTGGTAATAAATCAAATGCAAAAACAAGTTTTTTTTTTTTTTTTTTGCAAAATATTTTCCTCCCCCCAACTTAAACATTGCATTGTCCTCAATGTAATAGATACAAGAAAACTATATATGAGAGACAGTAGAGAAAATAATATTGGAGAGAAGAGGAATACCTTGAGCTGTTGATATCTAGAAAATAAGACCTACAAAATAAGAAAAAAATAGAAATAAAAGAAAATTTAATTCTAAATAATATATACATACCTTTGCCATCATGCTTTAGTCATAAGAAGGCTCCCCTAAGAAAAAGGAGTCTTCTTCATCTGCAAAATTCTCAAGAAAAGGTTTAAGTCTGTGTCCATTTACCTTAAAAATTCTACCATCCCGTGGATTCTCAATCTCAACCGCCCCATGTGGAAAAACAGTTTTTATAATGTAAGGACCTGTCCATCTCGATCGCAACTTACCAGGAAATAGATGTAAGCGGGAATCATATAAAAGAACTTTTTGCAAAGGTTCAAAGATTTTTTTAAAATTGATTTATCATGTAAGATCTTCATTCGTTCTTTGCAAATTTTAGCATTGTCATAAGCATCTATGCGAATCTCATTAAGCTCGTTCAATTGCAATTTTCTAGCTAGACCGGCATCTTGTAAATCAAAATTCAATTTTCTAATTGCCCAATACGATTTATGTTCTATTTCTACAGGCAGATGACACGCTTTTCCATAGACTAGCCGGTAGGGAGACATGCCAAGAATGGTTTTCTATGCAGTACGATAGGCCCATAATGCATCTGATAGTTTCAAGGACCAATCTTTTCGTGATGGGTTCACCGTTTTCTCTAAAATACGCTTGATCTCCCTATTGGCTAATTCTACTTGGCCACTAGTTTGCGAGTGATATGGGGTAGCAACTTTGTGGGTGACACCATACTTTTTTAATAATGTCTCAAAAGGCTTATTACAAAAGTGTTTTCCACCATCACTAATTATGACCTTAGGCATCCCAAATCGTGAAAAAATATTTTCTTTTAAAAACTTCAGGACGGGTTTGTGATCATTGGTCTTACAAGCAACAGCTTCTACCCATTTGGACACATATTCGACACCGACTAAAATGTACTCATATCCAAAAGATGGTGGGAATGGGCCCATAAAATCGATGCCCCAACAATCGAAAATTTCGATAATAGTAATGGGTTGAAGAGGCATCATTTGTCTACGAGTTAGACTTCCAATACGTTGACATGGATCACATGTCCTGCAGAACTCGTGGGCATCTTTGAACATAGTGGGCCAATAGAAACCACATTGCAAAACTTTTGCAACAGTTTTCTTAGAGGCAAAGTGTCCACCGCAAGCATCAGTGTGGCAGAAAGAAAGTACGCTTTGTATATCATGATCCGGTATGCATCGTCTAAAAATTTGATCATTGCAATATTTAAACAAATAGGGTTTGTCATAGTAATAATTTTTTACTTCGCGCAAGAAAATTTTTCTATCTGTCGACCCCCAATGCTCCGGCATCCGGCTTGTAACAAGTAAATTTACAATATCTGCATACCATGGTATACTAGAAAGTGCAAACAACTGCTCTTCAGGGAATGAGTCCTTGATGGAAAACTGTGGCACTGAATCATGAAAAACTAATCATGATAAATGGTCAGCAACCACATTCTCTACTCCTTTTTTATCTTTGATAGTGATGTCAAATTCTTGGAGTAGAAGTATCCATCGTATTAAGCATGGTTTGGCCTCTTTCTTATCCAACAAATATTTTAGTGCCGCATGGTCCGTGAAGATAACAATAGGAGCACCAAGGATATAAGAGCGAAATTTATCTAAGGCAAATACTACTGCAAGCAATTCCTTCTCGGTGGTAGTGTAATTCATTTGAGCATCGTTTAAGGTTTTGCTTGCATAGTAAAGGACATGTGGCTTATTATCCTTGCATTGTCCTAGGACAGCTCCTATCGCATAGTCGCTAGCGTCGCACATAATCTCAAAAGGTAATGACCAATCAGGTGGTCGAACGATGGGTGCAGTGCTAAGCATAGACTTTAACTTCTCGAATGCATCTTGGCTAGTTTCAGTCCAATTGAACGATGTATCAAGGGCTAGGAGGTTACATAATGGTCGAGCTACGGCACTAAAGTCCTTGATGAACCTCCTATAAAATCCGGCGAGACCCAAAAATGATCTAACATCTCTAATCGTCTTGGGTGCAGGTAGCTTAGCAATTAAATCAGTCTTAGCTCTATCTACTTCCATGCCCTTCGATGAAACAATATGTCCTAAGACAATTTCCTTTGGCACCATGAAGTGGCATTTCTCCCAATTCAGTATCAAATTCTTTTCCATACATCGAGCTAAGACAGCTTGTAAATGTGACAGGCAATCATCAAATGTGTCGCCAAAAACGGAGAAGTCGTCCATGAACACTTCCAAAAATTTCTCGTTCATGTCTTCAAAGATGCTGAGCATGCATCTTTGGAATGTTGCAGGTGCATTACACAACCCGAATGGCATTCGTCGGAAAGCAAATGTGCCAAAAGGACAAGTGAAGGTAGTCTTCTCTTGATCTTCCGGTGAAATTTCAATTTGATAATATCCCGAATAGCCATCGAGAAAACAATAGAAATCATGCCCTGCAACCCTCTCCAATACTTGGTCTAGGAAGGGTAGAGGAAAGTGATCCTTTCGTGTGACCAAATTCAGCTTTCAGTAGTCAACACACATGCGCCAACTCGTCGGGACACGAGTTGGAACTAGTTCACCTTGTTCATTTTCTAATACCGTCAAACCCGATTTCTTAGGACGACTTGAGTAGGGCTTACCCACTTGCTGTCGGAAATTGGGTAAATAATACCCATGTCTAGCAACTTGAGGACTTCTGCCTTAACCACATCTCTCATTGTAGGATTTAACCTTCGTTGCATTTGCCTTGTGGTTTTGGCATTGTCCTCCAAATATATCCGGTGCGTGCAAATTAAGGGGCTAATTCCCTTCAAATCGGCAATAGACCACCCTAAGGCTCCTTTATGATTCTTTAAAACATCAATTAATTTTCTTTCTTGGGTATGATCAAGTCCAGACGAGATGATTACAGGAAAAGTATCTTCGGGTCCAAGAAAAGCATACTTAAGTTCCTTTGGTAAGGGTTTTAATTCGAGCTTGGGTGCTTGCTCATGGGATGGTACTATTTTTACCTCTCGAGGCGACAATCTCTCAAATTCTCCTTGTTTTGGTCTCCACCCATTGACCATCTTGATATCCAGATTATCCACAATAGGTGTGACTGACAAATCATCATCATTGGTTCCATTAGGACAACAATCAATTAAGCTATCATTGAATGGGTCGTTAATTGCTTTAGCTAACAAATAATCTTCTGCGATGGTTTCAACCCAATCAACCTCCTTACTCTCTTCGGGATCATTGGGTTGTTTGCACACATTAAAAATATTCAATTCTAAGGTCATGTTACCAAAAGAAAGCTTCATGACACCATTCCTATAATTAATCAATGCATTAGAAGTTGCAAGGAATGGACGTCCTAAAATGACCGGAATCTGAGACTGTGAGTTCGAAGCCGGATGTGTGTCCAATACAATAAAATCGACAGGAAAGTAGAACTTGTCTACTTGGACTAATACATCCTCGATAATCCCCCTTGAAATTTTAACTGACCTGTCAGCTAATTGCAAAGTGACGGAGGTTGGCTTCAACTCACCTAAACCAAGTTGCTCATATACAGAATATGGCAACAAATTCACACTCGCCCCTAAATCTAACAATGCTCGCTCTATCCTAAAGTTGCCTATGATGCATGAGATGGTTGGGCAACCTGGATCTTTATATTTAGGAAGAATGTTGTGCTGCAAAATAGCACTCACATTTTCAGTTAAAAATGCCTTCTTCTTAACATTTAATCGGCGCTTAACAGTACATAAGTCCTTCAAAAATTTGGCATATGAGGGTACTTATTTGATTGCATCAAGAAGAGGTATGTTGATCTTTACTTGTTTAAAAAGCTCAAGAATTTCAGAATTAGGTTCGAGCTTTTGCAACGGCTTTAACCGTTGTGGAAAAGGTGGAGGAAAAGGACATTCAACTTTCTCGGTAGAAGTTGGGACCTCGACTTCTTCTTTGTTCCTTTCATCGACTTTGGGGGTATCAGAATTAGAAGTGACTCGCGGTCTCAATGGGACGGTCTGATCGATAACTTTCCCATTACGCAAAGTCATAATGCTTTTTGCATGTTCTGTATGCGAACTAGAGGGAGCCGTATTATTACTACCGTGCATTTGTGGGTTAGGTTGGGGTTGAGCTGGAAGCTTACCCTTCTCTTGGGTACTTAGGACGGTGGTCAACATTGACAATTGGTTCCTTATATCTTCAAAATTTCGAGTATTTTGAGCATTGATATTAGCTTGACCTTGTAGAAAAGTTTGTATAGATTGCAAGGTATCCTCAATATTCGGCTTCTGAGAAGGTGGTGGTGCATAAGTAGGATGTGCAGGTGGAGGAGCTGAATGGTGTGACTGTTGAGGATGATCGTTTCTCCACCTAAAGTTTGGATAATTCTTCCAACCAGGGTTATAGGTATTCGAGTATGGATCTTTATAAGACTTTTGGTAGGAGTTCATAGCATTTGCTTGATCGTGCAAGACTTCTTTGAATGCCGGTATGGTGGGACAATCTGTAGTAGTATGACCCGACATATCGCAGATACCACAACACTCGTTTCTAAGTTCTATAGTCTTGACAGGCTCAATCTTCCTAAGCTCAATTTCTTCTACCTTCCTAGTGAGGGCTGCCATTTTAGCATGAAGATCATCCTCAGTTCTGAGGTTGTAAAGGCCTCCCTGTACAGAGCTAGTAGGCTTAGGTAAAGACTTGGTGTTTCTATCCCCGTTATCCCAAAGTTGGGCAGTCTCAGCAAGGAAATCCAAATACTCCCATGCCTCATCAGGTTGTTTTTCTAAGAATCTACCATTGCACATGGTCTCTACAAACTGTTTCAACTGTGGAGATAAACCTTCATAAAAGAAGCTAATGGTTCTCCAAGTTTCGAATCCGTGATGAGGGCATGAGAGAAGAAGGTCTTTAAATCTTTCCCAACATTCATAAAATGTTTTATTATCTTTTTGTTGGAAATTGCTGATATGTCTTTTCAGAAAGTTGGTTCTTTGTGTGGGGAAGAACTTCTTTAAAAATTCTCTCTGCATATCTTGCCAAGTTCTTATTAATCTAGGTCGCAAAGAGTTTAGCCATGTTTTGGCCTTATCCTTTAGAGAGAAAGGAAACAATGTCAACTTGAGGACATCCTCGGTGACGTTTGGCACTCTAAATGTAATGCTCAATTCTTCAAAATCCTTTAAATGAAAATACGGACTTTCGGACTCTAACCCATGAAACTTGGGCAGCAATTGGATTACCTCTGGTTTGATGTCAAAATGTCCTACATTATCAGGAAAAATTATGCATGAAGGCTGACTAGTCCTAGCCGGTTGTAGGTATTGTCTTAGAGTCATAACATGGGGTTCTCGTTCTCGATTGTGGTGACTCCCCGCATCTTCATTTAGATCAGCCATCTCACAAGGTGTGAGATATTGCGAAGGAATTTTAGGGGTATGTCCTAAGGGATGATCTAAAGTTGTACGACTTAATCGACCGGTGTCGTCCCTATTCCACTTTAGCATGCAAAATAATTCCTTTTTTTTATTTTTTTTAAAATATAAGTACCAACTAAAGATACCCTAAAACGACACCCTAATACAAAAATCTATTCACAATCAAACATGCAACAAAACATTACACCTCAATTCCTAATGTTTTTCTTAAATTTCTAGACAGCTCCTAACTGGTTTGAAGAGGACACCCAAGCCTCCAATCCGGTCTAATGAACCGAGTTGACCAGGTAAGCTTCCAGGTAAGTGGAGGGGTCACGATGCATTCGCAAAGGTCCCACTTAAAACCCACTTGCCTCGAACAGATGAACTGTCTCCCTTATAGGGACAAAGCTTGCCTAGACATCAACTAAGCCACAGAGTGAAATTGGTGCAACTTTCGGTGGTCTTCGTCTTATTGAGCTCGAATGTCCTTAGGAGCCAACGTCTAGTTGATTTTAGTTAAGCTTAGGATATTTATGCAGTGGGATGATTTTTGGGCTAAGGACGAGTGATGAAATCCCGACCTTATCTTTTTAAATGGGTTCTACCCTTAAAATATTTTATGCTGATGCCTTATACTATATGCAACAATCAAGAGATTTTTTTTTTAATGTTTTATGACATGACATTAAATTTCATTGAATAGGTGATTAAGCAAATTATTTATTTATTTTTTTTAAATTTTATGAGTTGAAGTCTGAAATTTGAAATTTAAAATATAAAATTTTAGGTTTTCCCTCTTTTTTAAATTTTGAATGATCACACTTGATCTTTTCTTAAAGTTATTTTTTTTTCAATTTTCAATTATCAACAAGGGTTAATAAGATATGATAACAATAAATTTCTTATTCTAAAAAAAATTAAATGCAGAAAATTCAAAGCAGAAAGCAGCAAGGTTTCGTATTAATCTAATGGTCTTAAAAGTCTCAGAATGTCAATCAGACCGTTCCGATTATTGAACAATGTGTCTTGCACTAGTTGACCAAATTTGAGTCAAATCAGACGGCTAATTTTTATGATATCAGAGTTTGATACAGACTATGCAGGGAATTAAAAATAGTAGTAAAGATTTAATTTTTTTTTTCAAAAGTAAAATACTAACTACTAAGGTAAAAATTAAATATAAAATTATACTAATAACTCAGCCGTTCCCCGGCAACGGCGCCAAAAACTTGGTGCAAAAATAAAACTGCTCTCCCAAGTGCAGGAGAATCGCACAAGTAATATAACTCGGAAGTCCGAGGTCGATTCCTCAGGGAACGATCTATAGATTATTAGCGTAATTTCTAGATGTAATTTTCAGTTGATTTTCAAAAATTAAAAGTAGAGGATTAATAGATAACTAAACAAAGATCAAGAATATAGAGAAGGCTAGGGATCCGGAATTCTCCTTGACAATATTGCTTTCAATATATAAACTCGGCGATTCTTGATTAAGGATTAATATGATAGAGTTGTTCTAATCATGGAGTATACAATCTGAGAACATGAATTTAACATCCAAGTATTTATCGTGCCGGTTACGTCTACGACAAATCAAGCATTGAAATAATCCATGCATCAACATATATATAAACCATACAAGATCTTATCCAATAAATAAATAAGCAAAAATCCAAAACATACCAAGGGATATAAAACAATTAGAATAAAGGTTTAGAATTTACTTCAAAGATAGCAATACATCAAGGGTTCCTCCATCACCCTTCACCTAAAGGATTAGCCAGCCATCAACATCAAAGACCCTCCCCTGTTACTCCTCTCTCTATTCTTTTTTTCTTTTTCTTTTTGGAAACAGGGCATCCCCTGTTTCCCTTTCTCTTTTTTTTTTTGTTTGAAAACTCTGCAGCAGCCCGACGCCCCCCTGTTCTTCTTCTTCGATGCCCCCCTTCGGATCAGAGGTCTCCTCATATAGATCCCCAGAGCCCGTGGAATCGATGATTCCACTGATCGCGCGTGGGGATGAGCGGACGGCAAGGATCGTGCGTTGCGGACGGCTGGGCTGATGCTGGTGCGGATGATGCGCGAACGTTGCGACGCTTCACGGGTTGCTGGTGGTGTTCTGGGATGCAGACGTGGCAGATGGATGGGTAGAAGCTCACGAACGGCTGGAAGGGAGGAAGAATCGGGCGCTGATCTCGGCTGGGAGGTGAAGCGGACAGACGCCATGGATTACGGCTGGGAGATGGTGGAAGCTGGGAGGTGCGTGAACGCTGGCGGAAGAAGAGGGCGTTGATCACGGATGCTTCGCGGACGGCTGTGGAGGAGGCAGATGCTTGGGAGGCGATCACGGCTGGATCCGGTGCTGAGAATGGACGCGATGGAGGATCGCCACAGATGCTGGGATCATGAACACGGGAGAATCACGCTGAGAGCTGGCGTGAATGGAGGAGGCGGACGCTGGGGCTGCGCGTGAGGATCACTGGAGAAGATTGCTCACGGTGCGATGCTTCACGAGAGGCTCGCACAAGATCTGGAGGCTTGATACGGGTGCTCCGCGGACGCTTGGGAGGTGATCGCGGTCAAGACGGGAAGGGAGCTGATCACTAGTGCGGATGGAATCAGGATGCTAGGATTGGGTGCGGGAGATCAGATCACAGATCCTGGTTCACGGACGGCTGGAAGCTTGAGTTACATTGCGGAATTTGGGGAGTCGCTTGGGTGCGCGGAAGAAGAGTCATAGACTCTGTTCTGCAGTTGGGAGGATGCATCCTTTTTAGATGAATTTATATAAAATAATGTTAAAAATTATAATAAGTGCTAAGGATAAAATATTAATCATGCAAATGTTAACATCTATTATTTATCATTATTTTGCTAGCATTAGGCTAAGTTAATTGGTACTTAGATCGCACTTTTGTGCTCTCATCACCTAATCAGTAAATGAATCAAAAAATTTGGATTTTAGTCCAAAGATCCTCCCACCATTTTGTACGAATCAATAGCCTCTACTTTAATCCGAAGAATTACTCCTAATTCTTTAGTGGGTACCGGAATCCACATAGACTACTGATGGGCCCGAGTGTGTCTCGGCTTACCCATCTGTATCTAAGGGAAGGTTCATAACCAATTGTTTCACCAAACAACTTCCAGTAATATTCTTTTGCCACAGGCCACTTCAGCAGGTGTGTGTCACCTCCACTGAAAATCCTGGTCAGGTCCAACCATCAACTTGCTGCAATAAGTTCATCACATCAGTAGATGACTAAGCCCGAGTATGGCTCGGCTCACCTGACCACCTATTTAATGGATGCAACCGATTCAAGATTAATTGAGTGACAATCCCAATAGCCGATGAGCACCAGGCGTGTATCGCCTCCAATGATCATAAACATATTGGACTCATTATCATTTTAACGCAATGGGAGGCTATGACACGATCATCTTTCATTAACCACACCTTTTTTAAGAACCTGATAATTTAGAGGATTTTTATGAAACAGGAAAAGCTGACTAACCTTGATCCTCCCACTGACTTCTTCAAATCAGAGGTTAATAAGAACAGGTTTGAGTCAGTGCACCTAAATCGGTCTGACCGATTTTCTTATTTGGCATGGGTCAACAAGAGTTAATCATAGGTCTGATCAAAAGAGATTCACCTAGATGGCCAGGTAAGTAAAATCAGCGGAAGGAGATGCCATTAACTTGACTGGACCGAAACTCAGCAAGTAGCTCCCAATTAAAAACCTACTGATAACAGTTGCCTTAGGCACCAACTGGTTCATCAATTTCAATTCGATCAACATCAAAACTCAGTGCTCAACCACGGAGCCCAAATCAACATTCATTTGGTCTTATCAAGAGACATGGACTTGATCAACTACAACTATTGCAAAGATCAAGAGTTACCTTGATCGAATCCAAAGTAAACATTTTAAATTAGATTTGACCAGTTACTCTTCCATATTTTGATTTGAACCATTGGGTCTAACCCAACCAGATTTGATTTAGTAACCCATTACCCCCATGATTTATGCAATGTCTTAGATGTTTAAATCACATTTAAAATCTAGGATCTATATCAATACTTAATTTACAATTAACTGTATTGCATTATTCATGTCTTATCTTGGTTTTGCATGCATTACAACTTTGAATCATTAAAACCCCTTTTAATGTTCAAGTTAAATGGTTTCCACATGCATACAAACATGTCTATTCATCATATGAATAACATCATGAAATAAAATAATCTAACTACATCATATGCAAAAGATTATATTTCATATAAATCTGACCAGTAGCACAATTGTCGACAACTTTAGAAGACTTGTCGACAACTGTGAAGAAGGGGTCGACAACTATATCAGGCTTGTTGACAACTACAATCAGAGGTTAACAATTGAAAAATATTCTTATCGACCACTAAGTCGGCTTAACTGTAGAGTTGTCGACCACTAAATGTAACTTGTCGACAACTGTACACGGCGACTGTGAAACAGAAAACCGATTCAGACTTTGAAACCCTTTTCAAATCCAAATCATTCTCTCTCGAATTCACACATGCATGAAAACTTTGATATCACAAAGCACCTGGACGAGCTCTAATACCAATTGAAGGGAATTCGAGCATCGTATGCACCGAGGATTCACCGATTAAGGTGAAAGTATGCAATTTGAAAACAATTTTCAGTGGAATAAAATAGGGCTGTTCAAAACAGCCCATTGCAAACTTTGGATCTGATCCAATCCTACGAAATTTTCAGATGAATCCGCAGGATATGTGATAGAAATATTCATGCATGGATTACATCATATGTATTCTTGAATTGAGATCAAATCTCAACTTCAAAACTGAAAACAAAACACTAACCTTTCAGCAGGTAGGTTTTAGCTTGCTACTTTGCAACCGTACAAGCGTCCGGCCTCTACAAGTAATCCACGTGAGGCCTCTGGATCAACCAGCGTCCCGGGGAGTGCTAGCTCGTAGGGATGCAGCAGGTGGCCGAGAGAGAGGGAGAGAACTAGGAGGAAGAGGACTAGCTACCCTTTCCTTCAATCTTTTCTTTTTCCTTTCTTTTTCTTACAACATGAACTCTCAAAGCTCACTTCACTCTTTCCCAACCGGTGTCAAAACACCAAATACTCTAAGCCAGATTTTTTTTTTTGTTCTCTACAAAGATGGCAGCCATCTCCCCTATTTATAGAGGGAGAGGAAGTCCAACAAAGGGGCTCACTTGCCACATGTCAAACATGCATGATGCCATGTGTCCTGGTGCTCATGATGGCCTGCCTATAAAGCTCTCATGAAGTGTGATTGGATGGCTATGAGAAAGAATCTCAGTCTAGGGGGTGAGGTGCCCTGGAGGGTGGAGGTGGCACACATGCATTGTGCCACATGTCCATGATGCGGGACCCACAGGCTGGATGGATAAGCTCAAAGCCAATCCAAGGTGTGAGGTGTCCTGTAAAGAGTACAAATCTAATTTGAACTCTACCACAGGGCTAGGATGCATCCAGTATGCAGTCCTCACACGCATCATGAGGTGTGGGTCCCACTCAAGCAAGATGTGGGGCCCAGAAGGACATGAGGTGGGACCTACGCAAAGGGCAAAAGGGAAAAAGAATATGGTCCCAACCCTATATAAAGGAAAAGGGTTCTAATCAACCTTTTAGCTAGTCAAATCTGATTTGACTCGAACCCAAGGGAATTGAACACCGAATCACATTCAATGTCAATTGTGGTTTGACCTAACTTCCTCCACTCAATCTAATTGAGTCTAATTGGTGATCCAATCACCAATTGGTCTCTTCAATATGAGCAACAATTTGCTCAGGGTATAACGGTTAATCACATTGATCATTTTACCCTTTCATGATTCTCAGCCAGAAATGATCGATCCAGAAAAGGCCTCAAAGCATGTGACCTCACAAGTTCAAACTTAAGCTGGTAGCGCAGGAACACTTTCTGTACCAATCGATGTAACCATCTAGCAATGGGACCCGATGTCCGATAAGCCGAAATAGATGCAGAGCAACATTCTAGAACCTATGGACTATGGTTACCGTATAATTCATCCTCTTGACCAAAAAATGCCCAGGATGGGTTCAGAGCCTGTCTACCCTGAAACAATCCATCCGGAAATATGTTTCAATTCAATAAGTCAAGTGATAGTGATTTGACTTTTCCTGATCAGGGTACTACTTAATTGAAAATACATGGCATTCACCCCTATTTCTAAGGGAGGTCAATCCCATCTTGATCTGCAACTGACTACCACAAGTACTTGACTGGACCCAGAAACCTTCCGTCGCTGGATTAGAAATCTAGGTAGTCCGGCACTAAAGTATAGTGAGTTGCTTGCAAGCCACCGGTTGCAATCTCAGGTCTAAAGGATATATATACCCATATCCACTTGGAACAACTCTTGATAAGAGAGAGTCCATCAATTGGTCACGTTCAATGAACGTACACTACCATTCACCTGTATACCATACTAGTATCTCTATACTCTTTGGTTTGGAAGACAACCAACAAATATGATACACAATGACCTACGCCCGATAATACTATTGTCCTATTAATAGTATATCATACGGTCATGAACATTTAAGGACCTGTGTGACAAAATCATATTTCATTACACAAAGCAGTCCTAAGAACTTCATCACATCGGAGTTTGTGAAGATGTTCTGGTGATGAATAAATACCATGTTATTTATAATTGATTCAAATATATTTACAATCAACAATTGATTGGATTTAGGACACAATTCCCAACATTTTTTCCATTCTTTTTTTGGCAGTATTGGGGTATCATTCGGGGAGCTGTGGCAGCAATGCCTGAGGATTGGAAGGCCACCTTTATTACGCTCTTACCGAAGCGTCATGAGGCGGCAAAGCCTTGTCACTTTAGGCCCATTAGTTTATGCACAACCTTGTATAAGGTTGTGGTGAGAATAATGGTGGGCAGGATGAAGCCCTTTTTACCTGGCATCATCAGCCAGGAGCAGGAGGCTTTTGTAGCCGACAGAAACATCTCCCACAACATTATGTTGGCCCAGAAGATGATATGGGATCTTCAGCGAGCACCGAAGCGGCAAAGCTTGATGGCAGTTAAGCTGAATATGGAGAGGGCTTATGATAGGATCAGGTGGAGTTTTCTTCAGCGGGCACTGGAGGCGTACGGCTTCCACAGATGGTGAATTGAATGGGTTCTAGGGTGTGTCCGGGGGCCAAAGTTCTCTATCTTGAATGGATTCTGTAGATATCAGAGCAGGATGGTGTTAGAAGTATGCCCTAGAAGCCAACGTGGCTGACGCATATTTGTAATCTGGGACATAAATTTGTAATTTGATACTTATTAATAAATAAGATTGAGCAATTTATTTTTCATTCATGTTTGTATGTGTCCATGAATCGTCTAAGAAATTAATAGATGATGACACATAATTTCAAGGAGTTGAAAATTTGAGGCATGTGTCATTAGGGATTAATTTCTAAATGCTCCTAATCGATGGATCCATCACGAGGGACGGTGATCGATCCGCTGAGATTAGTGTACAGATCACTTAGTCAGATGGATGAGTCTCGAGTCCATGGTGTAAAGACACTGGAGTGATTATGCAAGTACTTGTTAGAGAATAAGGTACTGAGCGTGACCAAAGATAGTAGTCACATGGATGTCTATCCACTCGTCAGTGACTACTTATGCTGCAGTTGTATGACTGGTCCTTTAACCTGCGATGCCTCAGCTATTCAATGTGAGGTTGCTGTAGTTTGACGAGCATGTGAACTTGGGCCCTAGTCATTCGGGTACTTGTAGTGCAAATTGGCTGCAGTAGGTTCAATTTGGAATACGGTTGCATCTAGATGGGATCTATCGATCTTGATAGATTAGGAGTGATTCTATGTGATTTATGAGACTGAGTTCGATAAATTTCTGGCCAGGTATTTTGGAAAAAGAGTTTTCCATATCTCGAACTTGAAGTCGTATAAATTGGACATATGACAGACGATGGGGTTTGACGAGATATTCATAATTCTGTAGATATCAGAGCAGGAGGGTGTTAGAAGTATGCCCTAGAAGCCAACGTGGCTGACGCATATTTGTAATCTGGGGCATAAATTTGTAATTTGACACTTATTAATAAATAAGATTGAGCAATTTATTTTTCATTCATGTTTGTATGTGTCCATGAATCGTCTAAGAAATTAATAGATGATGACACATAATTTCAAGGAGTTGAGAATTTGAGGCATGTGTCATTAGGGATTAATTTCTAAATGCTCCTGATCGATGGATCCATCACGAGGGACGGTGATCGATCCGCTGAGATTAGTGCACAGATCACTTAGACAGATGGACGAGTCTCGAGTCCACGGTGTAAAAACATTGGAGTGATTATGCAAGTACTTGTTAGAGAACAAGGTACTGAGCGTGACCAAAGATAGTAGTCACATGGATATCTTTCCACTCGTCAGTGACTACTTATGCTGCAGTTGTATGACTGGTCCTTTGACCTGCGATGCCTCAGCTATTCACTGTGAGGTTGCTGTAGTTTGACAAGCACGTGAACTTGGGCCCTAGTCATTCGGGTCTTTGTAGTGCGAATTGGCTGCAGTAGGTTCATTTTGGAATAGAGTTGCATCTAGATGGGATCTATCGACCTTGATAGATTAGGAGTGATCCTATGTGATTTATGAGACTGAGTTCGATAAATTCCTGGCCAGGTATTTTGGAAAAAGAGTTTTCCATATCTCGAACTTGAAGTCGTATAAATTTGACATATGACAGACGATGGGTTTTGACGAGATATCCATGACCTCCGTCACGTCGGAATCCATGATAGAGGGACTGTATCATACGCTAACTGCACCAAGAGATTCAGATATTCAATTCTGCTGGGCTGCCACCACATACTGCTAGGTGTCACTAGTGGATTGTGAGACTCGAAGGCATTCACTTGGTGATCAGTTAACCCTAAGAGTAGAACTAAAATCGTTTCACTCCACTGAAAAGAGTTTCAGTGATATTGAGATGGAGATCTCAATATTTCTCACTACCAGTTAGAATAGAACCTGCGGAGTCACACACATAGAGGATTTAATTAGTCAGACTATCATAATTGTGATTTGAAATCATAATAGAAATCAATCATCAATATGATTGGTGATTGAATTAACCCACTAAGTGTTAGTGAGTTAATGGAAGAAGAATTAAGTGGAATTGATTGCAATTGGATTGCAATTGGGCTGATTTAATGAGCCAAATAAAATTGGGTTCGACCCAAATTGATTTGGGTTCATGATTTGGTCAATTTGATTAAACCAAGGTTTCTGCGGATTTTAGAGACCACATGTCGTCGTAGGATGAATATGAGTTAAGTCATGTTCACACTATGCGGACTTTAAAGTCCACATGGCATCGTAGGATGCATGCTCCCAAATCAATTAATTCTCCTAATGAGATTAGGAATCCTAATGTGATTAGAAAATTAATCAATTGATTAAATAGACACATGTCATGCATCTATGAGCACAAGGATTGGACACTTGGCATTAATCCAAGGGTGGGTTATAGTTCCATACTCCTAATAAGATTAGGAGGAGCCCTAAACCCAATCTATAAAAAGGTAGCAAAGGAGAAGTTATGAATTAATTCTCTCCACTTCCTCTCCACGCCTCCTCTTCTTTCTTCCTCCTTCTCCACAGCAGCAAGGGATCTTCATCCTTCTCTTCTTCCATGGTAGCAAGGCAAGGAAGATCCTCGTGTAAGGTTCCTCCTTCCTCTTCCTCCATCGCGAGCAAGGTTGAAGAAAAAAGGGTTCTTCTTAAAGGTATGTTGCAGATTTTTATCTTCTAATCTATATGATAGTCATGAGAGGTCTTTGCAAGAAGCTAGCACTCCGGTAAGACCCTATCTCAGATGATTAGATCCTCGTGTGGATACCTGTAGAGGCCGGACAATTGTGTGGCTCAAACAGGAACCTAGATAGATCATCAGGCTACGGTGTTCTTCATCTGCAAAATTTTTGAAGATGAGATCTTCAAATTAATTTCTTCTGATTTTAGTTTCAATTTTATGAATCTTAATCAACCTTCCTCAGATCCTAATCTTTCCTCCCTAATGAATTCAAAGATCTTCTGGATTTGGATCTAGAAAAATTTTTGAATTCTACAATCCGAGGTGCGTTCATGCGATGAACGACGTTCCGTTCGAATTCCGCTGCGAACGTCGCATCGAACGGGACGTAACTCAGCAGTGGTATCAGAGCCATGGTTCTATGGAGCATGATTAGGACCTAAGGATTGATTACCACATTTTTAATCTGATTTTTAAATGAATTATGCTTGCTGGATTTTCTGCGTGTTGAAATTTCAGGTTGCTGAAATTTTCAGCATGCAGATTTTTATTTGCTATGATCATGCAAATTATTTTAGAATTGTAATTAGATTATAATATTTTAAATCAAGTAATGCATGATCTGAAATTCAGAGAATAGCATAATAGGTTTAAAATTTCAGATCTAAAAATATATATGAGATGCATATGGTAATCATAATGTTCATACTTGTTTAAGGTTATGTTTAAAATAATGTATGCATGAGATGTATGTATTAGTTAAATAAAAATTTATTTGCATGAGATGTAAATAAAATCCTTAAACAATAGGACATTTATATAAGATGTAAACTGAAACAATTATGTCATTTACATAAGATGTAATCACATAATATATGAAAGGGTTTCATAATTACATAGGATGTAAACTTGAACCAATGTGACATTTACATAAGATGTAAATCGAATGACATATGGTATGGGGCAGATGATTACATTAGATGTAAATCCTGAGAGACCTAAAATCTCCCTAAATCAATCAAGAGTGAACGATACATTGAGCTAGCCATATTTGATTAATTGATCTAATTGGTGTCTAGGCAAGCTCAAAGGTGGTTACTTAATTAGAACCTTCTCTCTGTGTAAGGGGAGCCTCCCACCTGCTTACCTGGCTAATTGATCGATTACCTCCTATGGAAAGCTCAAAGTTGGAATCACTAAGATCTGATTACCCAATATTAAGTCGATTGGTTTTTCACCGTAGTAGAGTTGCTAAGATCTTTTCGGCGTTGATTAGTCTCGGCTGGATACAGTGGGCTAGTTGCGTCGGAGGATTAGACCTCTCTATTAACATGAGATGTTGTGGGATAAAAGTGGGGTTGGGCTCTAATAACTGTTAGGTGAGGACCCAATCACAGCTTTATTTTGCAGGATATACGGTGGGTCTGACTTAACCAAGGAACGGGTCCAATAACTGTTAGGTGAGGTCCTTATGACTTGGAGATCAGGTTAGCTCAATATGCTTACGAAGTATTGTACAAGAGTTGTACACTCATCGTCTATGTGTCTCCAATAACTGTTAGGTGAGGTGACATGTAGATTGGTGGGACCGCAGCACCCCACTCGAAACCCTAAGTCGCAGGTTTCCGTATCTTTACCAGGGGAGTGTGAGAGATCCGAGAAATAGTGGAAGAATTTGATCCAATTTTGTTTTAAAAGTTCCTAAAACAAATTAATGTAAAATACAAATTTCTAATTAGAATCTTTACTCTCTGCAGATGTCAATGGCTTCTAACCCGATAGTTTGAATTCTGGATAACAATAGGTTGACCGGACCAAACTATAAAAGATTGGCTCCACAACTTGAAGATTATCTTGAGTTGCGAAAAAATAGCTTATGTTCTTGACCATGAACTCCCGGTGTTACCAACCCGTGCAACCAATGAGCAGCGTGAGACGCATGCAAAATGGTTGGATGACGACAATAAGGTTAGGTCCTACATTTTGGCATCCATGTCCAACGAATTGCAATGCCAGCATGAGAGCATGAAGACTGCTAAGGACATACTTGATCACCTACAAGAGTTGTATGGTGAACAGAGTCATGCAGCAAGGTTTGAAGTGTCCAAGCGGCTCTTCAAAGCCAAGATGCGTGATGGGCAGTCCGTCCATGAATATGGTTTGACCATGATCAAGGATCTTGAGGAGCTTGAGAAGCTTGGCATGACCATGCACAAGGATTTGCAAACGGATTTGATCCTACAATCGTTGCTATCTTCATATGGGCAGTTTATTGTAAACTACCATATGAATAAAATTGAATGCACCAAACTTGAATTGTTGAATATGTTGGTGACAACTGAGGGAGCCTTGAAAGGTTTAAGGGGCACAGTTCTCGCTGCTAAGCTAGCTTCTACTTCCAAGAGAAAGTCTACTGGGAAGAAGAAGAAACCTGCGAAGAAGCAGAAGACCGAGAAAAATCCGAAGAAGGAAGTTCCTAAGAAGAAGGCCGAACCCAAAGGAAAATGTTTCCATTGCAATGAAGACGGCCATTGGAAGAGGAACTGTCCTATCTACATGGAAAACATAAAGTGCAAGAAGGATGGCATGCCTTCTGAAGGTATGTCTAATATGCTCATAATTGAAACTAATCTAACGGTTTCTTCTATTTCCAGTTGGATTATAGACTCTGGTTCTAGTGTTCACTGGTGCACTACCATGCAGGGTCTAAAGAAAAGTAGAAGGCTTACGGAAGGTGCGGTAACCCTAAGAATTGGCAATGGAGCAAGAGTTGCTGCTGTTGCTGTGGGCACATTCCTTTTCATTTACCGTCAGAATTTAGTTTGATACTTAAAGATTGTTATTTTGTACCTAGTGCTAGCAGAAATTTGATTTCTGTATCTTATCTAGCACAGAAGCATTATGAATTCAATTTCAATAAAGACTACGTTTCCATTTATTTGCGAAATAAACTATTTAGACGTGGTTTTATGATTGACGGTCTCTATCACTTACATATGGATGTATCTGTGAACGTATCTGAGCATACAGTGAGTACCATAGGATCTAAAAGATCTAGAGATGAGATAAATCAAAAGTATTTATGGCACCTCAGACTTAGTCATATAGGAGAAGACAGAATTAACAAATTGGAGAAACATGGACTTTTGAGTTCATTGACTTCTGAGTCATATCCGATTTGTGAATCCTGCCTTCAAGAAAAAATGGCCAAATTACCCTTTGTAGGAGATGGGGAGAGGTCCACTGAAATACTTGCCATAGTAAACATTATTGTGTGTGGCCCATTCGATGTGCAGGCTAGGGGTCAATTTTTCTACTTTATTACTTTTACCGATGATTTCTCACGGTATGGTTATGTTTATCTTATGAGACATAAATCTGAAGCATTTGAAAGGTTCAAAGAATTCAGATTTGAAATAGAAAAACAGATAGGAAAACTCATTAAGGTTCTTCGATCAGATCGAGGAGGAGAATACCTTAGTGGAGAGTTTCGCGATTATCTCAAACAAAATGGTATAGTTTCACAATGGATACCTTCTGGAACACCTCAACTCAACGGAGTATCAGAAAGGGGGAATCAGACCATATTGGATATGGTCAGGTCCATGATGAGCTTCACTAACTTACCCTTATTCTTATGGGGAGATGCCCTACTTACAGCTATCTATATATTGAATAGAGTTTCCTCTAAGTGCGTTCCTACCACACCGTATGAGATATGGCATGGTAAGAAACCAAGTCTTGGTTATCTCAAGATTTGGGGATGTCCAGCCCAAGTCAAGCGACAACAGGCGGACAAGTTAGAGTCTAGGACAATTGGTGCTCGTTTTATTGGATATCCTAAAGAGTCGTTAAGATACAATTTTTACATCCCAGAATATCACAAAGTATTTGTGAGCCGACATGCCATCTTCTTGGAAAAACAGTTTATCCTTGATAGAGGCAGTGGGAGAAAAATTGAGCTCAAAGAGAAAGTCTCTGAAGAGCAACGAGCAATTGAGCCTAGTGAACCTATTCACATTGAGCCAATACATGAAGAACCTCGTCCACTTCGTAGATCTAGTAGGATCTCCCATCCTCCTGAAAAATACTTAGGTATTCTTACAGAGGAAATAGAGGAAGAGTTCCTCATGAGGGAAAGAGATCATAGTAATGATCCCAAGACCTACAACGAAGCGATGTTAGATATCAAATCCGGAAAATGGAGGATGCGATGAAGTCAGAAATAGACTTCATGTATTCCAACCAAGTATGGACCTTAGTAGATCCGCCTGAAGGTATAGTACCTATTGGGTGTAAATGGATCTACAAAAGAAAAATGGATTCGGATGGCAAGGTAGAGACCTATAAGGCAAGGTTGGTGGCAAAAGGTTATAGTCAGCGCGAAGGCATTGACTATCAAAAGGTTTTCACCGGTAGCCATGCTGAAGTCCATTCAAACATTGCTTGCCATTGCAGCTTATCATGATTATGAGATATGGCAGATGGATGTGAAAACTGTTTTTCTTAATGGATATCTTGAGGAAGATATCTATATGGAACAGCCTCAGGGTTTCACTTCCAGTGATGGTGATCACAAGGTCTGCAAGCTGCAAAGATCCATTTATGGACTAAAGCAAGCATCTCGGAGTTGGAACACTCGTTTTGATGATGTAATCAAATCGTTTGATTTCATCAAGAATGAAGAGGAACCATGTGTGTACAAAAAGGTCAGTAGGAGGGCTACAGTATTCCTCGTATTGTACGTGGATGATATACTCCTAATTGGGAATGATATTCCCATGCTCACATCGGTCAAGTTATGGTTGTCTAAGAAGTTCTCCATGAAAGATCTAGGTGAAGCATCTTATATTTTGGGAATTAAGGTCTATAGAGATAGATCTAAGAGGATGCTTGGCCTATCAGAGAAAATGTACATAGAGGAAGTGCTGAAGAGGTTTAGCATGAAAAATTCTAAGAGGGGATTGTTACCCCTAAGGCATGGGATAAATCTCTCCAAAAAGATGTACCCCAAAATATTTGAAGAGATTCAGCGCGTGAGTAGAATCCCTTATGCATCAGCAATAGGGAGCCTCATGTATGCCATGCTATGTACTCGACCTGATATAGCACATGCTGTGAGTGTCACAAGCAGATATCAGTCAAATCCAGGCGAGGAGCACTGAATAGCAGTGAAAAATATCCTTAAGTCCTTAAGAAGGACTAAGGATCTGTTTTTGGTCTTTGGGGGAGGCACAGAGTTAAAGGTAGAAGGATATACTGATTCAGACTTCATGACTGACCCTGATGATAGAAAGTCTACATCAGGATATGTATTCCTATGCAATGGAGGATCGGTAAATTGGAAGAGTTTCAAGCAACTGATTATTGCAGATTTTACCATGGAAGCAGAGTACATTGCTGCATCGGATGCTGCGAAGGAAGCATTCTGGTACAAAAAGTTTGTCGAAGAGCTAGGAGTCATGTCATCAGATGCCATAATCCTTTTCTGCGACAACAACGGTGTTATAGCACTGGCTAAGGAGCCAAGGTCTCACCAGAAGTCCAAACACATAGAGCGGCAATTTCATCTAATTCGCGACTACCTCGAAAAGAAGTATGTAGAGGTGTAGAAAGTAGACTCCTTTGATAATGTGGCGGACCCATTTACTAAGCAGTTGAGTTAGAAGAAATTAGAAGTCCATCTTGAAAAAATGGGACTTAAATATATGTCTGATTGGCTTTAGTGCAAATGGGAGATTGTTAGAAGTATGCCGTAGAAGCCAACGTGGTTGACGCATATTTGTAATCTGGGGCATAAATTTGTAATTTGATACTTATTAATAAATAAGATTGGGCAATTTATTTTTCATTCATGTTTGTATGTGTCCATGAATCATCCAAGAAATTAATATATGATGACACATAATTTCAAGAAGTTGAGAATTTGAGGCATGTGTCATTAGGGATTAATTTCTAAATGCTCCTGATCGATGGATCCATTACGAGGGACGGTGATCGATCCGCTGAGATTAGTGCACAGATCACTTAGACAGATGGACGAGTCTCGAGTCCACGGTGTAAAAACACTGGAGTGATTATGCAAGTACTTGTTAGAGAACAAGGTACTGAGCGTGACCAAAGATAGTAGTCACATGGATATCTTTCCACTCGTCAGTGACTACTTATGCTGCAGTTGTATGACTGGTCCTTTGACCTGCGATGCCTCAGCTATTCACTGTGAGGTTGCTGTAGTTTGACAAGCACGTGAACTTGGGCCCTAGTCATTCGAGTCTTTGTAGTGCGAATTGGCTGCAGTAGGTTCATTTTGGAATAGAGTTGCATCTAGATGGGATCTATCGACCTTGATAGATTAGGAGTGATCCTATGTGATTTATGAGACTGAGTTCGATAAATTTCTGGCCAGGTATTTTGGAAAAAGAGTTTTCCATATCTCGAACTTGAAGTCGTATAAATTTGACATATGACAGACGATGGGTTTTGACGAGATATCCATGACCTCCGTCACGTTGGAATCCATGATAGAGGGACTGTATCATACGCTAACTGCACCAAGAGATTCAGATATTCAATTCTGCTGGGTTGCCACCACATACTGCTAGGTGTCACTAGTGGATTGTGAGACTCGAAGGCATTCACTTGGTGATCAGTGAACCCTAAGAGTAGAACTAAAATCGTTTCACTCCACTGAAAAGAGTTTCAGTGATATTGAGATGGAGATCTCAATATTTCTCACTACCAATTAGAATAGAACCTGCGGAGTCACACACATAGAGGATTTAATTAGTCAGACTATCATAATTGTGATTTGAAATCATAATACAAATCAATCATCAATATGATTGGTGATTGAATTAACCCACTAAGTGTTAGTGAGTTAATGGAAGAAGAATTAAGTGGAATTGATTGCAATTGGATTGCAATTGGGCTGATTTAATGAGCCAAATAAAATTAGGTTCGACCCAAATTGGGTTCGACCCAAATTAATTTGGGTTCATGATTGGGTCAATTAGATTAAATCAAGGTTTGTGCGGATTTTAAAGATCACATGTCGTCGTAGGATGAATATGACTTAAGTCATGCTCACACTATGCGGACTTTAAAGTCCATATGGCATCGTAGGATGCATGCTCCCAAATCAATTAATTTTCCTAATAAGATTAAAAATTTTAATATGATTAGAAAATTAATCAATTGATTAAATAGACACATGTCATGCATCTATGAGCACAAGGATTGGACACTTGGCATTAATCCAAGGGTGGGTTATAGTCCCATACTCCTAATAAGATTAAGAGGAGCCCTAAACCCAATCTATAAAAAGGTAGCAAGGGAGAAGTTATGAATTAATTCTCTCCACTTCCTCTCCACGCCTCCTCTTCTTTCTTCCTCCTTCTCCACGGCAGCAAGGGATCTTCATCCTTCTCTTCTTCCATGGTAGCAAGGCAAGGAAGATCCTCGTGTAAGGTTCCTCCTTTCTCTTCCTCCATCACGAGCAAGGTTGAAGAAGAAAGGGTTCTTCTTTAAGGAGGTATGTTGCAGATTTTTATCTTCTAATCTATATAATAGTCATGAGAGGTCTTTGCAAGGAGCTAGCACTCCGGTAAGATCCTATCTCAGATGATTAGATCCTCGTGTGGATACCTGTAGAGGCCGGACAATTGTGTGGCTCAAATAGGAACCTAGATAGATCATCAGGCTGCGATGTTCTTCATCTGCAGAATTTTTAAAGATGAGATCTTCAAATTAATTTCTTCTAATTTTAGTTTCAATTTTATGAATCTTAATCAACCTTCATCAGATCCTAATCTTCCCTCCCTAATGATCAAAGATCTTCTGGATTTGGATCCAGAAAATTTTTTGAATTCTACGATCCGAGGTGCGTTCATGCAATGAACGACGTCCCGTTCGAATTTCGCGGCGAATGTCGCATCGAACGGGGCGTAACTCAGCAGAGGGGACACTGACCTTCCTGGGTGTCCCCATCACTGGTCGGAGACTACGGGTGGTGGTGTTCGGATTTAGTGCAACGGGTCCAGAGCAGGTTGGAGGGATGGAGGGCGTCATCCCTATATATGATGGGGAGATTGACAGTTGTCAAATCGGTGTTGAGGTCCATGCCAGTTTATCTCATGGCCAACACTGTGGTGCCGAAGACGACTCTGTTGAGGATCGAGCGACTTCTTAGGAGCTTCGGGGGTCACACGATGGAGGCCATGGGGTGCATCTAGTGGCTTGGGAGCATGTCTGCCTTCCCACCAGTGAGGGTGGTCTAGAGGTGCAGTCCCTCCTAGAGAGGCGCGAGGTTTTCATTGCTCGACATGCAGTTCGGTTCATGTTAGAGCCACATGGGCTTTGGAGTCAGGTGATGGCAGCTAGATATGGTCGAGAGGGCTCAGAGGTGGCACGGAGTGGTCATCGAGTCTCCTTCATGTGGTGCGAGATCGGAAGGTACTTGTCAACTGCGTCGGCAAACACCAGATGGCTGATAGGCGATGGACGGAGCATCAATATGACTGGTGATCCGTTGGTGGTTACCCTTCCCCTGAGGTGCTGGCCGACCATAGTTGATACTGAGGCAATGAAGGGGTTGCGGGTGTGCGACCTCCTAGTGCTAGGTGAGCCAGAGTGGGATGAGGCTAGACTACGATAGTTGTTCGGGGTACACCTAGCTGAGTGGATCTGGTCCCTTCTGGTATCAGGATGTGCGGGGCCAGATGTCAAGGTTTGGGGTACCTCGTGCAGGGCCAGTGTTAGATTGGGAGACCTCTCTCGTGTTATCCAGCAGAAGCATAAGCCGGGGCTGGATTGTACTTGGATCTGGAGGTCCAGGCTTCACCCGAGGACAATATTCTTCTTATGGAAGGTGATGTGGGACCGCCTTCCGACGAGAGCAATGTTGAGTAGGCGTGGCTAGGAGATCCGTGGGGGATACCCTTCCTCTGAGGTGCTGGCCGACCATAGTTGATACTGAGGCAGTGGAGGGGTTGCGGATATGCGACCTCCTAGTGCCAGGTGAGCTAGAGTGGGATGAGGCTAGACTACGACAGTTGTTCGGGGTACACCTAGGTGAGAGGATCCGGTCCCTTCTGGTATCAGGATGTGCGGGGCCAGTTGTCAAGGTTTGGGGTACCTCGTGCAGGGCTAGTGTTAGATTGGGAGACCTCTCCCATGTTATTCAGCAGAAGCATAAGCCGGGGCCGGATTGTACTTGGATCTGGAGGTCCAGGCTTCACCCGAGGGCAGCATTCTTCTTATGGAAGGTGATGTGGGACCGCCTTCCGACGAGAGCAATGTTGAGTAGGCGTGGCTGGGGGATCCCCGCAGAATGCGAGACACGTGGTGTTGAGGAGTTGGTGGACCATGTGCTATTTCAGTGTACATGGGCGAGGTCGACATGGTAGTGGACAGGGATCCCGCAGGAGGCCTGGAGTGAGAGGCTACAGTTCCTACAGGTGATACGCCAGTGGTTGGCTAGTTCGCGGATATGTCAGGAGGTCATCAGAGCGACTTGCACAGCACATCAGATCTAACTGGCAAGGAATGCTCATACTTTCGGCGAGCACAGGGTGTCATCGAAGTTTGTTGCGGAGTTCGTTCGAGTACAGACGACGGAGATCAGGCCCACCCCCTCTTCAGATAAACTTTTGACAACTCGGAACACTTGGGCTTTATTATACGGGGCCCGCACTCCAGGATGGTGGCAGCGGGTGGCTGCTAATTGTTTGACACGTCGGTTCTGGGGGCAAAGTTGCGAGCTGCCTGTGCTGGTCTTCACATGCGTAGCTGGTGCTGCAGGCCAGTTCGATCATTCTAGAGGGTGATTCGATCACGGTTATCGAGTAGATTCGGAGGAGCCGAGGGGTGAGAGCATGGACCACCCCCTGATCTAGGACATTAGGATGATGATGAGGGATGGGGTGGCCTTCCAGGCCAAACATGTATTCAGAGAAACCAACGGGGCGGCCGATTGGATGGCTGCCTACACGACCCATTATTTTGGGTACACCCTCTGATCAGAGAAGGGAGAGCTGCCACAAGTACTTCGCGAGCTAGTATTTTTTGATTTTATTGGATATATTCGTACATACGCTATATGAAGAAGAAGATGAACTTGCTCATTTTGACAGTCGTATCCCTTGATGCTCTTTCGAGAGACTTCACCACGAGGGCTGTCACCTTCTTGACAAGCACCCGAGAAGGGAGGACCTCTTTGTCCTGTAGCGCTTTAATCTTCCCACTAAGAAATTGTAACGCTGGTGCTTCGAACCTTGAAAGAAATTGAGGTTTTCGGACCCCGGATGTATTAAAAAAACATTAAAAAAACGGAAAAAAAAAAACATTGAAAGAAAGAATCGTAGTGGAACCAATGACCAATTCCCGAATATTCGACCCATGCTGACCAAGAGACGGACTCTTTTCCCATTATTTTTCTCCATCTCAACCCACACGCTAACCCTGTGGACACTTTCTCCCGTTTTTAGGTCGACCGATCCACCCAAACCAACATATACTCCAGCAGAAAAAGCAATGAAATGAGAGCAAGATGAGTAATTCCTTTAGAGAGCCAACAAAAGAACGCGGAAGCTGGGGCTAACGTGTAACGGAGAGGACCCACTTCGTGTCAAGCTCCATACGACGCCCTAATCCTTGACCTAGTTCGGGCCATCATGAGTCCTCCTAGTAATGTGGACAAAATTGGATACAGTGCACTTTTCCTAGTTTTGTGTCACCACTTTATCCTGGAGATACCACTTGGTAGGTGGGGTCCAAGTTCATAGAGTGGCTTCTTATCCGCTGGAGCTGTTGGACAAGCTTTCTAGCTCAGTAAGGCTTTATACGGTTACGTGCTGTTTGGACCCATGGAGATGTGGGTTAGCCAAGTTGGCTTTTTTTTTTTTTTTTGGTACATGATAGGAGGGGAGGGGAGGGGAGGGGGAGGGGCAGAACCCCACCCGCGTAGCAGTCTCCACTGAGTCCTCCTTCCACCAGAGAATGTTCGATGCGGGTTGTAAATTTCCGCATGCCCTCCCCAACCTGTGGAAAACCCCATTGAGCCACCTACGTGTGAGTACATCACCCCAGCGCCACCTCAGTACTGATGGAAGAAAAGCATATCCACACAAAGCCATTCGGGCGTGGGGCATGCGATCTCCTGATTTAATTGACGTTCACGTGTTTCGAACCTGGACAATTCGGATGGAGCCCAAGCCTCCTTACCACCAAGCTACCATCTTAGTGGCGCCAAGTTGCCTTCAAATGGGCAAGGCTTTCCCTCATATGTGGACACAAGCATGGAAATTTCACTGTGGTCTCTTTCTGGTTTACCATGCATGCATTCCTTTGAACTGGGTGACAATTCCAAACAATTGCAGTACTACATGCTGCCATAGCAGAGGAGGAAGGAATTCTAGCTACGAATCACATGTAGATATTTGAGGGAATTGATAAATATGTTTAGCTCCCAAAATACTACACTTTGGAAACAACCTCCCAAAAAAGAAGAAGAGATAAATTCATTATATATATGCATGTGTGTATGTATGTATATGTATGAGGAAGAAAATTAAATAGAGACAAAAGTGAGGAATTGCAAATTAACTTTCAGCTCAATGACTCCTATTTCCTAAATGACATTGTAGTCATGGCCTCAGAAAGAATCAATTTTTTCTTACAAAATATATACTGTCCAATAGAAAATCAAATGGCCTACCTATTTCAGGAAAAAAGCTCTTCATAATTGAAGTACCATGCATAATAGAGAATTGGCACGATACACAGGATTGATTTAACCCAAGAATGGATGACATTAACTTTCTTGCTCTCAAACTTTTCTTGGGACCAAGATTGTGCCCCAAGGCATTAATTTTAGTTATCTGAAACCACGACAGCCCCTGCCAAAGTCGGCATGTATGATTGGTGTTTGGCTCGGCAGCCGACGCTGTCCTCTCTGGACCATGCCGCTCATGGAACGCCATACGTGTGAGGCCACACGAGAAGAGATATCTACTCTCCCAATTGGCGTGACGGCGGACGTAACATAGAAAGAAAGGTGGCGTGCGGAGAGGGGAGAGGGGAGAGAGAAGTGGACGCTGGGCATCGACAAAACCACGTCTGAGTGCAACGCAAATGGCGGCACTTGCGAGAAGACGACATGCGATGGCGATTAGGCGCAGGAAGACGTGCTGCATTGTTCCCACGCTAGCCTGAGGATAAGGAGATGAAGGTCAGAAGGTGGATGGTGGATGGACTCTCCGCCTTACAAAAACAAAAGGGAAAGGAACGAAAAAAAAAAGATGACAACTTAATGAAGAAAACGGTAAGAAAAGATGGGATGGAGGAGCCGCGGTTGTCCACCCAAGCTAGGAGAGAGACCCATGGAGATTCTCCACGTACCTAGGGAGGTAATTTGAGCGTTGAGACAAGGAAAGCAGGCTGCAAGCTTTGGTACATAACTTAGACGACTATCCCTGTCCTTTTTTTCTTTTTATTTTTTTTCTTTTGGTACATAACTATCTCTGTCTTTGAATGAGGAAGGTAGGGAAGGAAAGATTCCCTGATGTGAAAGTGCCACCAATGGAAGAGAAGGCAAACCCTTAGAGGGCTCTCCATCGATTAAAGAACAGCTTTCTTTTAATTATTCCTCTGTAGGCTTGGAATATTATTTTAGGACGGAGCGTCAGACAACAATGTAATTAGACTTGGCCGCTAAGCTGACCATGGGGTCGTAATGATTCGGAGGGATATTATGATATGGGCGACTCCAAGGTGGGCCGACATGCTATGATATTTTTTTTTGAGACATTAAAAATATCTACAATCAGGCAACCATGTAAAGTTACAAACGAGAAGTTAGAAAATCCAACTATCATGGGATCTTTGTGACCTCAGATCGCAAGAAAGCAACCTTATGGTTGAACCAAGGCTCACCCTTAATTTGATTTTTAATAAAAAAATATTTTATTTGAAAATAAATCTTTTGAACCACAACTTTTTGAAATTGACACAACAAAAAGTACGCTCAGTTTAAAACAATCAGTCAATCTATTACATATTAATCCTTTATATTTGAATTAAATGAAATTCGACAATGCAGATCATGGAGATTATACATCACTGTGATAAACTCTCTTCCGTGCATCATGATACTAACAATTTTCACTTGGCCAAATCTTATATAAAGGAGAATAGAGGCAACAAATACCATCATATCTATAAAACCTTCTAAAATCCCATATCAATGACTCCTCTGTTCATAAATTAATTATTTATTGTAACATACGTAGAACGGAAGAAACAAAATTATATAAACTTAAAGAGATCTCACCAAACAAGTGCCTAGCTTAACATTTCATTGATCCCACTAAAATATGTTTATCACTGGACATTGGCACCAAACTATCATCAAGGGAGTCAAAAATCATGAACTGACATTAATATACCCAAATATAGTTGATGATTGAGAAAATTTATATTCAACAACAAGATGCTAAAATGTATATATTATATAGGCACACATAATTCTTGCTATTTATGAAGAAAATGTTGCAGTGAAAGCTCAAATAGCCCATAATCCAAATCTTATAAATTAGTAGTCTCTACATTAACACAAAAATAAAATTTAACATAAACAATTTATGACTAGCCAAGATAAGAAACTTTAATATTTATCACATATAATAGAGTTGTCCAAAACATAAATATAAGATACTAACTAGGGATTGCAAAACATGACCCAACCTATGAACACGACCTAGACCAACTGTAATAAATAGATTTAAATTTAGTTTAAATAGCTTGAGCTTGTAAATTGGTTGACCCGATCTAACCTATTTATTAAACAAGTCGAATTCAGATTAATAACTATTAACACATTACACGTTACACATTAAACATAATTAGACCTATTTAATAAGCAGGTCAAGTTGGTCGACCTATTTATGACATGGCCCTTCCTTTAAAGCTTTTCTTTCAGCGATTTCTTCCACCATGATTCCTAGAAGAAGCCCTCAATCATCCTCAGTGGAAAAAAGCCATGATAGAAGAAATGGAGGCTCTAAAGAAGAACAACACTTAGAAATTTGTCATGTTACCGAAATCAATTAGTAGGTGACCCTAAAAGTCCTTTTCTGGAACTAGATGAAATTACCTATTGAGAAAACTACCTGAAACATGCTCTTTAGCTTGATGCTTTTGATCTAGTCGAACCAAACCTATGCCTGACCAGTTTAGCTAGTTTAAGCCTTTGAATAGAGTTGGTTGGGAGAGATTGTTTGACCCAATCACTTAGTGATTAGCTGTTATAGATTGTAGCAACCTAGGCATAGAATAAGGGTTGGAGATTTGATCCAAGTTTTTAATCCTTTTCCCTTCTCTTCTATTCTCTTCTCTCATTTTTTCTTCTCACTATTCTCTATATTCATCTTTCTTTTGTTTGGATATCCAATGTGCCATGAAAACCTAGGTCGAGCATAGCCATTTCTCTCTCTTCCCATATCTAGCCATCCAAGTATCTTTGGGTATCCCTCCCGATCTCTCTATTTTTCTTTCTTTTTTCTTCTTTCATTTGGCATTTGTAGATTCCAAAAACCTTGGTTTAGTGGGCTGATTATCCATTTACCTTTGCCAATAAATCACAAAGAATTTTATAAATATCCTTTATAGACGAACTGGAATAAATATGCATGATGGTCGAAGGCTTCACCAATTATTATGAAGAGTATCAAATAATTTCTATCCATATTTAAGATCACATTATTAAATGTGTAATATAACCATTCTATCACACAATCTATCTATGCATTCCTAGAAATAAATCCATATTTTATAAATTCTATTCTTCTCAAAAGAAATTCTTAGTTTAGTTTCAATTCAAGCCTACCTTTTGCTCTAGTATAAAAGGTTAACCAAAATACTTCTATCCTAACTAAATTATCTTGGTAACCAAATACTACATGTTATCCTTTAAATCCTTTAATATATTGTTTATAGGTTTTAAGTGATTAGCCAAATTCTTGACTTCTTGAGAAAGAATCAATATTGTCGAAATATTAATAATTATTTTTATCATCATTTTAACATGGATAATTTCCAAAATACCATTTAAGGATTAAGAACCCTTATGGCACTCAAATTTAACATTCATAACATCTTACCATAAATTAACTTGACATAGTTGGTGTTTGCTTAAATAAGGACTTAACTTTAATATCCAAATTGTCTATTTAAACTTCTTTCAAATACTTTAATCATGACTTTTATTAGTTAATATTATTAATAAGATATAACGTTCATGAATATAAGAAAATTAAAATGAGCACTAATCTAAATATTGAGTGTCAAATCATAACTCAGTCTTTTAACTTCACCAACTCAGAGTACCCCAATAAACCATATCAATCACAAAAAGAAATATTACC
This sequence comes from Phoenix dactylifera, assembly GCF_051530095.1. Taxonomy (NCBI): domain Eukaryota; kingdom Viridiplantae; phylum Streptophyta; class Magnoliopsida; order Arecales; family Arecaceae; genus Phoenix; species Phoenix dactylifera. The sequence continues at coordinate 40,548,588 of NC_143193.1, forward strand.
CTCCTTTATATAATGCTTAAAGACTACACTAGTTTGTAAGCCATTAACCTTAACTTAAGATAAGAAAATGATAAAGTGTTAGTTTACTCCTAAATGATAATATTATAAAGATACCTAAACTTTATAAAATAATCCATAAATATCCCGGCGACAACTTTAATATGAGAAAAAATGTAGATATGGGCCTTCATGTCTACAAATATGGCTTTAATATTTGTGGATAATTGATCATGATTATTATCTATATCGATAATGTAACTTAAAAGCGAGTCTACTAATTTAACATCTCCTACTAATGTTATAAACCTTTTATTCATGAAAATTATCATAAATGATAGTAAGCTTTAGTAGCAAATCAAATCAATAAGAAGTAGCCAAGAATATTAACATTAACAAACTACTTCCATCAATTTACTTATATAAACCCATTAAGTCTATTATATAGGTTTATACATATGAATAACTAACAGGGTACAAAGATGGTAACTATGTTCACATTACTTTAATTTTACATAAAGTAAAACTAACTTTTATTGGAGCAATATATTGCATTTACAACCCCTCCCTTTGGGTCAAGGTGATGACATACTAGTGATTCATTTGATAAACTAATTGTAGTGTATGGTTCAAGCTATCATGTGTAATACATCCTTTCTTATGCATAAAAGAAAAATCAAGCATTATCAATATAGTAAAACAATATTTGAATGATTAGGACACTTTGGTGCTTACCAAATCCATGGAATAATATAATAGAATATTTTAGTAGTGCTGCACACTTTCTTAAATATATCACTGAAATATATACATGACTAGTTCACTTTAATTTGTAAAAAGTCACATAGTGATTTAAGGATTACTAATTATTCCAATAAATATTTGATGCATAAATCACTAAGTAAAGGCGTATAATGTATCTGTCAAAATAGAATTGCGCGGTCTGTTACATTCATATTGACATAGAATCCAAATAATGATCATTAGGTTCCTCATATTTTAGCAGGTCAAGTTAGTTAACCAAGCTATTATTTGTTGGAAGTCCATTTCTTGTCCTTTTTGTACCTAAATTCTATGCTTAATTTATCTTTGTTTTCTATTACAATATTAGTTGGAATAGTTTATTTTTTAGTAGTGTTAGTCCATATTACTTATGTTGAGACTTCTTTTGGGTGAGGAAAGGTATCTTGGAGAGGCTTGAAGCTTCCTTGTGAGAGGAGCCAAACTCATTGTTTTGATTCTTATTTTTTTTTGAGTAAATTTATTTTCTCTCCCTAATTTTTTTCTTCTATTATTATTTTCTTCCTGCAATTCTCTGCAATTTTTTTGTGATTGATGTTAGTTCTAGATCTTAGGCTGGCACGATTAATCTAGTCCAGGTAGATTGCCAATCTACGTGATATCAATGCAAGGATTGAAGTATAGCCAAGTGATGTGTAGCTTCGATCAATTTATTTGAAGGACAGTTTTTGGAGCATTAATTTGGTTTTGGTGGCTCCTGTGTTTGTAGCTTAGTGTAGTTGAAGAGCTTCTAATAATTTGCTGTATAGTGGTGCAAACGTGTGGATTTTTGTTTTGGAAATTCAAGAGATGAATTATTATGGTTGATACTAGTACTGTCTCTCTCAATAGGTTCAACATACCTGACCTCACTAATATTCATGTGACTACTTTTACTACTACTGTTTCTCTCTATATGTTAAATAATACTTGTGATGCAATTTGAAAGTCTATTGTCAAGTCTTGTTTGATACGACAAATTTGTGGGATATCTTGAATGAGTTAGAGATGACATCAAGAAATACTCTTGACAGTGAGGTTGCGAGAAGAAAGTGTAATATAAAATTTAAGAAGATGATGCACATTATTCAAGTTTTAGTTGATGGAGAAAATTACCTCTATATTCAGGATGTAAAAGAGCTGAAGAAAGTATAGTATATTCTTACAACTATCCATTCAAGATATGCTAAGGTGAGACATCTCAAACAAATGTTACCTAAAGAGTAGATTTTGGTTTCAGGCTTTCTCAAAAATCTAAAAGAAGAGCAAAACTGGTTCATAGATGAAGACTTGAAGAAGGGTAAGTATGATCAGTTAGAGGCTAGATCAAATTCAAAAGATTCAAAGTATGACAAAATTGGTTAGCTCAAGGATCAGTCAAATCTAATAGAAAATCTAGGACAGGAGGAGATTGATCATATGGATGTTGTATAAAGTTTAGAAAAAATTATAATTAAAGGATCAATTGATTCTAAAATTATTCACAATGAGTCAAAAGATATAATAGTTGATCCAATCATAGAATTTCATATTAAGGAGTTAAATTATGTAGAAGAGTTGTGCTAAAGCTATCTAATATATAGATGTTTCATATAGAGTTTTAGTCAACCATGAGGACAAAACATTGACTAATTTTGAAGTAGTTTTAGAGATCAAGCAATGAGAAAAAATGCTTGATGGAGATGATTCATATTGTGCCTCGGCATTCGATAAAGTTTTTAGTGCATTAGTTAATTTTGAAGCCACCTTAAAGTTCGAGTTGTTAGAAGACTCATTTCATGAGGATTTGATTTCATATGTAGACCAATTGTATATCAATACTAGAAGCTGCTCAAGTAGAGGTACGTGAATATAGCCAAAGTTTTACTATTGATTTCACAGATGTGCAGGTAATAGCCAATACTTTGGTAAGCAGTGATTATAACTAGCAACTTGATTTTATTTGGAATAAGTTAGATATTCTGTGGAATCTTAGCATAATGACCATGGAGTCAGTGCTAAGAGAAAGTATTGAAGATATCACCGACTCTAGAACAAGCATAAAAAAGGACAAGCCAGCAAAGGAGTAATTGTTTGAGCCAATGAAGAAGCTATATTTTTTAATTAGTTTCATAAGTTATTGTATGTTACTGTTACTACTACAATATCAGCAATGGCTTTTGTGGTATTTTACAGTATTGACAAATCCAAATAGACTTTGCAATGAGGGGAAGTATTGGAAGTCCATCACTTATGCTTTTTGTATCATGATTATATTCCTAGTTTATCTTTGTTTTTTGTTCTAACGTTAGTTGGAATAGTTTGTCTCTTAGTGCTTGTCCATATAAGTTAGGTTGAGCTTTAGGCCTAATATATTTGAGTTTGTTTTTCTAGTTTCAGTGGAATATTAATATTTTTGTCTTTTAGTAGTAGATGGTAATGTTTTTGTCTTGTAGTGAGAGAGAGTGTGGTTTTATAAATAGGGAAAGAGAGTTATATGAAGAGTTAGAGAGACTTATTTTGGATGAGGAAAGGTGTTTTGGAAAGGTTTGAGGCTTCTTTGTGAGAGAAGCTAAATCTATTATTTTAGCATTTATGTTCTTTTGAATAAACTAATTTACTCTCCTAATTTTTTGTCTTCCACTATTATTTTATTCTCACAAGTTTGGTGTTTGTTTTGGATCTTGGGCGGGTATAATTGATATACTCAAATAGTGCACTGCACTACATTATTTTAGCATTGAATTGTAGTCATCTTTAGGTCATCTACAACCCAAATTCGATCTATGCCACCAACTTGATCATGTGTTATTCCTTCTTTTGGGTGGTGGTGGGTTTAGTGTGAACCCAAAAAAACCCTATACCCATTCATTTTTCCTTCTTCTATGGCTATTAATAGTGGCAGATATGGGAGGGGCCATGTTGGCAATCCAGCCAGTGATGACTTGGTGATAAGAATCCAGTGAGGAGAGATTGACAATTGTTGGTTGTGGTAAATTCCAAAATCTCCAAATTTTTTTTTAATAGATCCATGAGTTTAGTCCTTTCTCCTATCGTTTTTAAATCCTATCACGAACACCACTATCAAAATACTAGTGATTCCTTGAACCAACAATGATGAGCTTAAATACAAACCCCCAAATCATTGATTTCTTTTCTTTTTTAAATGATAAAATTCTTTATTTATTATTTTTAGATTATTTTAATCTTAAAATCACTAAAATTTGATCCAAAAAATTTATGTAAAATTTATGAACTTTTATTAGTTTTATGATTGCATAAAAAGAACCCATGCTTTGATACTATATTATTATATGTGACAATGCTTGGTACATACAAAGTCGATAATCAAGCAACCATGCAAAATCACAAACTAGCAAGTTAATATACCTTGCACCATGAAGCCAATAGGATGATCCAGTCTTCTCATTACTGAATCTATTTGTCATGAGAGGATTGATGGGAATCCATCTTATAGTACTTTCTTTCAAAGAGAGAAGAGAGGAATTAGTGCATCATATTGATAGCTGTTGGTAAGGCTAAAATATGACAACCAATCGAAAGGTGACACATAGCTCGAAGAGGTGGAGTTTTATTTGAATTCAAACTTTTGGGTTGGTCCAGATAAGAAAAGCCTAGATCTCTTGCTAGCAAATCTAGGACTTCAAAGTCCAAGTCAATCGGAAGAAGAACTCTTCGCTTATAAAAGAAGGCCCAACACCTAAAGGGGGTGTCGAATTCTCTTTTTCATCATTCTCTCCTATTTTCTTGCTTGTCTCTCAGTTGTTTCTCCAAAGCTCTCACTAGCTTAAGCATTGGAGGGTCCGGCTACAGCTAATCTAGTGAGCCTTTCTTTTTTTTGGTGTGCAAGATAACAGATGCCTCTTAAACCAAAGAAGTGTTGTTTGCATCGGAGCCCTCTAATGTATCAATTAGATTTTGGACGACAATAGATTGGTTCCATCTGTGGAAAACAAGAAGGCAAGAACTATAAGAGATGAAGTTTAGGAGAGCTAATCAAGCTGATGATAGTAGGCATGCCGTGCAGAATGATCAAATGAAGCCTTCACAACCTCGAGATTTAGAGCCTCAATATGCTGCAAAGACTATGCAATTGGCAGAAGGGGTGACTATCGGGCAGTTCAATTTGCTCATTCAATAGGTGTAAACACAAATCTTAATTATGCAGAACCTGCAATCAGCAAGCAAATAGTTTAGCTTGACCAACCTGCTTGGAACGATGATCGAGTTTGACTGCATAGCCCAGGGAGAGTTTGGCCAAACAATTGAGTTGAGAATCACTCATAGTCTTCCTTGAGTTTTGAAGAATCCTTATCTGCCCGATCTACCTATGATCCTATGCAGAGGACAACCTTAATCAGCAGTTTGAAGAAATGGATCGAAAGATTGGTATGACGATGCAGAATCTTAGGAGGATCTCTGCTAGATCTCTCAATGACCTAGGGGTCATTGCTGAACCCCCCTTCATGAAGGAAGTCGTGAGAGATCTATTACCCTCAAAGTTCAAGATGCCACAACCCAAGTAGTATGATGGCTCCTTAGATTCTCTGGATCATCTGGAGAGTTTTAAGGCCCTTATGTTACTGTACGACATCTTGGATGCTATAATGTGTTGAGCTTTCCTTGCCACACTAAGAAAAGATACTGGGATCTAGTATATTGGGTTGCAACTCAGCTCCATCAGCACCTTTAATTAGCTCAGCCATCAGTTCATTGCACATTTATGTCAATACCAAGAAGTGTAGAAAGACTTTGGCTAGCTCGATAGTAGTCAAGCAAATGCCTGATGAATCACTTCAGGATTACCTCAATCACTTCAATATTGAGGCCTTTGAAGTGTAGGATTTAAATTGATATGTGGCCATGGCTGCGCTTATCAGAGGTCCAAAAAATTCTTGCTTCAGCTTCTCTATTTCAAATACTTGAAGAACTCTCACTTCAAATTCTCTGCTTCAAAAACACCACTGAAGGATTTGTCCGAGTTACTCGCATGTGCCCAGAAATACATTAATGCCAAAGAAGCTATGGCAGCATAGAAATAATCCAATGGAGATTAGCTAATGGGGAAATCGTAGAGATTGTGAAGAATGTGGCGCCTATTAGATGCAAAGGTGGAGGCGGCGATGGGAGGAGCATCCCCCTAACCGAGCTATGTTCCCTCCTCAGGCTTCTCTTAATACCTTAAGGAGTCAAATCCTCAAGGAAATTAAGAATAGAGATGGTATATAGTGGGTGGGAAGACTAAGGATAAGCCCTCAAAAGTGAGACTCATGTAAATATTGCACGTTCCACTAGGACCACAACCATGATACCGAAGATTACTAACAATTAGCTAATGAAATTAAGGCTCACATCCAAAGAGGACACCTTGGCCCATATGTGGAAGGGTAAAGCAGATGTGGAAAAGCAGACCATGACAAAAACACCCCTAAATTAAAGAGTGATAATTAGCCGATGGTAGGAGTAATTGCAATAATCTCTGGTGGCCCTACAGCAAGTGGCGATAGCTTAGTAGCTCAAAAAGCCTATGCTCGGAGGGGAGCTCGAGTCAAGAAAAATCCATAGAAAGGGTCGAAGATGGGGGAGTTGATCTCCTTCTCAAATGCTAATATAGAAAGAGTACAAACTCCTCGTGATGATGCCATTGTGGTAGCCCTCACTATGGCAAATTTCAAGTCCGACGTATCCTTATCGATAACAAGAGTTTAGTTAATATATTATTCTATGAAGCCTTCAAAAAGAGGCAAATCATTTCTGATCAGTTGAGGAAGGTGGACTCTCCTTTGGTCGGATTTTCTAAAAATTTTGTACCTATTAAAGGAGCCATCGCATTGCCCATTATGGTAGGTCAAGAGTCTCGTCACGTAACAATTATGATTAACTTCCTGGTAGTGAAGGCTCCCTCTACCTACAATGCCATCTTAGGGAGACTAGGATTGAATGCTGTGAAGGATATAGTATTGACTTATCATCTTTTAATGCATTTTCCTACTAAGAATGGTGTCAAGAGATCTAGGGTAATCTGGCCACTGCTTGGCAATATTATATAGCCACACTCAAGGAATAGGCTAAGCCCATGGAAACACTACACATAGAAGGGATGAATGCTCGGAGCAAGATAGAGAGCTTAGTCTTGAAGTGGCAATACAAAGAGCAAGATGACCAAATTGTGCAAATTGGGTCGTTGTTGAACTTAGGAAATAATAGGTATATATTCACATGAACGACGACTGACATGCCTGGAATTGATCTTGTAGTTATTGTACATAAGTTGAATGTGGATCCAACCTATAGATCTGTTCGACAGAAGAAGGAAAACTTTGCCCCAGAGTGCCAACAAGCCATTAGCATGGAAATCGAGAAGTCCATTATCTGGATTGGTTGGTGAATATTGTGCTGGTAATGAAAAATGGAGGATGTGTATCAAGTTTACTAATTTGAACAATGCATGTTGCAAAGTACCTCGGATTGATCATCTTGTTAATGCTACTATGAGAGACGAGCTTCTTAGCTTCATGGATGCTTTCTCTAGATATAACTACATCAGAACGAACTTGTTTGACGAAGAGAAGACATCCTTTATTACAATATGAGAGCTATATTGTTACAAGGTCATGCCATTTGGTTTAAAAATGCTGGAGCAACCTATCAAAGGCTTGTCAATCTGATTTTTAAGAATCAGCTCATCCACAACATGGATGCATATATTGATGATGTGCCTGTAAAAGTTTTGATAGCTGAATAACATGTTGTTGATTTAAACAAAGCATTCCAAACTCTTCACCGCTATCAGATGAAGACTAGTCCGAGCAAATATGCTTTTGGAGTAACTTTGGGCAAGTTTTTGGATTTTATAGTAACTCAAAAATAAATTGATGTGAACCCTAAAAAGATATGAGCAGTTTTAGAAATGTTGCCTTTGATAGCACATTGCCGGATGGATTGCTGTGCTAAGTTGCTTCGTGTTATGCTTCATTCTTGAGAACACTTAAGAATATCAAGAACTTCCAGTGGATAGATGAATGCTAGAAGGCTTTTGAACAGCTCAAGGAGTATCTTAGCTCGTTACGATTGTTGACTAAATCCAAGTCGGAAAAAGATATTTATTTATATTTGGCAGTATCTGCCATAGCTTTGGGCTTAGTCCTTTTTTGAGAAGAGGAAGGAAAGCAAAAGCCAATCCACTTATATTAGTAAAATTCTGCATGATGCATAAACAAGGTACGAGACTCTGGAAAAGATGGCATATGTGGTAGTGATCTCAGAATGGAAGTTAAGACCATACTTCCAAGCTTATATTGTGGTGGTCCTCACTCATCAACCTCTCAAGCAGATCTTGCAGAAGCCTAATATTTCTAGGCAGCAGATAAAATGAAAGACATAACTCAGAGAGTTTGATATTTAATATCAACCTCGATCTATTGTGAAAGCACAGTTATTGGCCAAATTTCTCATAGATATCCTTTGCCGATAGATGAGAATGCTGGAGATGAATTGAGCACCGATGGGATTGAAAATCTTGATCATTGGACCTTCTATGTGGATGGCTTGACTTGTGTAGAAAGAAGTGGGGTTGGACATATACTTACTAGTCCAGACCTGGTGGCCCTAAAATATGCCTTGTGGTTTAATTTTAAGGTCTCCAACAATGAAGTAGAGTATGAAGCTTTAAGTGTGAGATTAAAGTTTGCTTAGGAGATGAAAGCGACATGACTAAAGGCATATAGCGACTCTCAACTCATTGTGAATCAGGTCCAAGGAGGTTATGAAGCTAAAGATTTGATGATGCAGAAGTATTTGCAGAAAGTGAGAGAGCTTATTCCTTTCTTTGAAGAATTTGAGGTACTGCAACTACTCAAAGAAGAAAATACAAAGGTGGATGTTTTGTTCAGATTGGTGGCTTTGGACTATGCCAACCTAAACAAAACTGTTCTTATGGGAGAGCTGGGCAAGCCTGGCATAGAAGAAGTGGAGGCATGTCTAATCAATCATGAGCCGAGCTGGATAGACCCAATCATCATTTACCTAAAAGATGGTCAGTTCCTAACAAATCGGAAAGAAGCAAGGAAGGTCAGTTTTAAGTCAACTCGATACGTATGGTTTGATGGTATGCTATATAAGATGTTGTTCAGCCTACCATATCTCAGGTGTCTTCACCTAATGGAAGCCTCACATTCTGAGAAAAGTGTATGAAGGCATCTACAATAATCACTTAGGGGGGAGAGCCTTCGCCCTTAAGATAATCTAACAAGGGTACTATTGGCCGACATTAAAGTAGGATGGTGCCTAGTTTGTAAAAAAATATGACAAGTGCTAGAGGTACGCGCATGTTTTGCACCGACTTGCAATACAACTCACTCCAATCAGCAATCCATGGTCCTTTGCATAGTGGAGAATGGATTATTTGAAAACTTCCACACCAGCGACTAAGCAGTGAAAGTTTCTCATAGTAGCTATTGATTATTTCACTAAATGGATTGAGTGGAGCTGTTAACCCGGATTACAGAGAAGAATGCTCAGAGATTTGTTTGAAAATCTACTGTCTCTAAGTTTAGAATATCCCTAGTTCCCATCACTGATAATGGAAGGCAGTTTGATAACACATGCTTTCAAGAATACTATACAGAGCTCAACATAGAGCATAGATTTAGCTCTATCAGTTATCCCTAGGCAAGCTGAGGTAACTAACCATACTACTTTATAGGGACTGAAGATCTGTTTGGAACAAGTTAAATGTTATTTGGATCGACCTTCTTGAGGAAGCTTGAGAGCAAACTCAAATTCGGCTAGTTGCCTATCTATAAAGAGCCACCAGGTTTTATAACTTGAGTGTAAGAAAGCGGTTATTCTATCATGGGGACTTTTTAGATAGGAAGGCCAAAGTCATTATGCGCGAAGCACCGAGGAAGTTGGCCCCTATTTGAGAAGGACATACCGGATCACCAAAATAGTCTATCTAAGAACCTATAGACTAGAGAAACTGGATGGAGAATTACTATCTTGAGCATGAAATTTTGATAAACCTTTGAATCTATTATCAGTAAGATTTGTAATGTGATGATTTCTCATGCTTGCTATTAAAAAAGTTTTATTTCAGCTTAATCACTTTGGGAAATGAAGTCTGTCAATATGGACCAACCAATCAAGATGAAAATCTAGCCACAGCCAAGCCTCCAACTTCTGCAAGGGTAAAATCCTGGCTATGGCTAGGCTTAGAATGTAAGTAGTCCTGTTTGGTTGAGAATCCAAATAGAAAATCAGCCAAGTATAAGAAAAAATTAGTCATGCCTAGGTCATCGAGGTGAAGTTCTGGCCACTGCCAAGCCCCCACCTTCTGCTGGAATAAAATCTTGCTACAACTAGGCTTGGAATGCAAGTGGTCCTACTTGGCTGTGAACAGAAAAATAGCCAAGTAGGAGAAACACCTAGTTATGCTTAGGTGAAATTCTAGCCATGGCCAGGCCTCCAATTTCTAAAATCCTAACTATGGCTAGGCTCGAAATGTAAGTGGTCCTTTTCAACCAAGATCCAAATAGAAAACCAACCAAGTAGGATAAAAATCACGCAATGCCTAGGTCTCTTGGATTCCAAGTAGCGTGTCGATGCCCTCTGAGTTGAAACATTGAGCATTGCAAAATTGTTGAATTTTAAAAAGACTGTGATATTGAAATAGTATGATGAAGAGAAAAACTTAGACTTTTGAGTCAAAAGGAGCCTCAGGTCTACAACATACAAAAAAGAAAAAAAAAGAGGGCAGGGAGAGAGGAAAGATGCTCTCAAATGTTTGACATGGTAGCAGTAAATATCGAACAAAAAAGTTCAACTATTCATTAATATTAACTACGATTTACAGGGGCGTTCAAAGCTGTACATCAAAAAGGGCCGCCTTTGATGCTAGGAAAAAGAAAAAGAAGGAAGAACAATACAAAACAACCTAAAAGTCAGTTGCGCTAAAACCTAAGGAACTGTATCCTTGAAGAAATGGCTAGGAGAACAATCATGCTCAAACTCGAGAAGAAGGCCACGATTTAGGACAAGGCCAAGATCCAAGACAAGAAGGGAAACCAGTCAAACTAGATTACCCTACCTAGTTGGGAAGTAACTTGAGAATAACTAAGAGATTATTGTTCGTGCAGGTCTGAAGGTGGCTGTTCAACACTGCCAGGCCTTGGCATGACATCCTCAACCCCAAAGTATGGATCCAAATTGCTCAAGTCAATACTGTGGAAGAGCTGCTCAACCTAGGGTCTGCAAGAGTTGAAGCCCTCTTTGTAGACTTCAAATCCTTGTGATGCCAAGTCCACCTAGAACCACTCGGCGGCCTCGTATTCCTCCATAGCCCGAGCTTCTTTATGCTTGGCCTCTGCAGTCTCCCACTTGGCCATGTTCAGCATGGTCCGGAGCGTGCTGCTCTCATCGCGCCCTTCTTTCAGCTCAGCCTCTAGCTTGTCAATTTTCTCCTTCAGTTGGTCCCTCTCAATCATCATGTCATCAAGATCCCAGACCAACACAAAGTGGCGGTCATCGACGGCCACCCAAAAGTTGACGTTCTACAAAAAGTAAAGATGAGTTGGTATTAAAAGACTTCATTCATGGGCCACATGTTTGTAGAAGCTCACCTTAATGGCTTCATTGAAGGCCACATTGAACAACACCCTAAAGGGCCAGCCCATTATTTTGTTCCGATCACCTAAAAGGATGGCCCCCCCTAGTCCTACTCTTGCAAGATATGGCTATTGTGGAGGGCCACCTCTATGGTCTGAACGGTCAATCCAAGATTAAAGATATTAGCCTCTAGAGTCTGAGACTGAGAAGAGCAGGAGCAGGAGCATGCAGAGCAGATGGACCTAGCACCACCTCAACTTCAAGGTCTTCGACTCTAGGAGCCTCCATTGGACAATCATGCGAGCCTTGTGAGGAACCTGCACAATCATCTTCTTTCTCATGGCAAGAGTGCTCTCGCTACTTTCACTAGCCGCATGTTAGCTGGCGTGCTTAAGTAGGGACTTGTCGATCCCCATCTCTGCACAGAAAAAATATTGTTAGCAGCTCGATTTAACATGGAATGAGAAGGGTGAAGAACAAATTAACAAACAGGAATTACCCTCAACTGCACATGGCTAAAGCTAGCATTGATTAGGGTTTGTGTTGTGCCGATTCTTATTTACCTAAAAATATGCTAAACAGATCGTTGTTAGAACCGACAAACAAAGTTTAAATTTAATTTACTCTTACCTGTTTTACTCGAAGAATAGTGGTCGTAAGAGGTCGATCCACAGGGAGGCGATTGGAGTTGCATAAAAATTAAAATGTTCCCTCGAATTTTAAATCGATTTTTGAATGGTAGAATAAAAACATTTCTTTGAGGATGTTAAATGATTCTCTAGTCTATCAGAGAATGTTTTCCATATGAAAATAACGAAAAGACAGATACTTAGAATCGAAGAACATTTATAAATTTAATAAAATATTTAACTATTTAAAGGAAAATTTTGGCATGGATGAAAACAGTACTTAGGAAGATTGAAGCCTGGAACATAGACTAAATGAAAGAAAATTTCATATATTGCAACTAAAACAAGAATTCTAGAATGCATAAAATAAATTGCAGGAATTAAACTTAACTTAAAACATGAATTGCATAAAAGAAAAATTAATGGATCGCATAAAAGAACAATTACAAAAGTAAAATGAAGATTGGAAGCCTAATCCTTCCTCCTTCTACAAAATAAAACATAAAGAAAACAAAGGAAGAAAAACAAATCACTTCTCTTCTCTCTCTCTCCCCCACGGTGGATCTTCAACATAAAATAATTAATACTTTATCTTTCTTCTTCCCCAAAAATAGAGCTTCCTCTGTTTTTTTCTTTCTCACTTGAACCAGCCGATGGCCTCTTCCCCTCTGTTCTTTGGCTCCCCCCTTCCCTCTTCTTATAGCTCGCTAGAACCTTGAAGCCCTTGATTACGCATGGAGAGGAGGAGAAACGGGCGCGGGATCTCGGGAGGTGGAAATTGATCACCGTTTGGAGTCGGACGGAAGAAGCTTGGAGGATCGTGCGCTGCTGCATCACGGAATGGCTCGGCTGCTAGAGTTCTGGGATGAAAGAAGAAGGCAGATGCGAACGGATGGGGCGGAGGGCATCAATCCATGGGAGATGGCTAGATCACGGGCTCCTTGGGCGGATCGAAACGGAAGAGGACGTTGGGGGCGTTGATCACGGAATGGAGCTGGGACGCGGAAGATGAATGCCGACGGATTCTTAGGCTGCTGGGAAGGAGGCTGATATCTTGGATTCGGATGAAGGGCGGACGCGTGAATCTGGGAGCACGTTGGGATTGAACACGGACGCTGGAATCGCGTGAAGAACGTGGACTACTGGGAGGAGCGGACGTCTGCTGGGATCACACGTAATGCTGGATGGGCATCTGGGATCACGCCTTGCAAACGAATGGAAGAAGCTTGATTGCAGCGTGGGATTTTGATGCGGCTTGGACGTGATGCCGGGGGGAAGCTGATATGTGGATTGGGATGAAGAGCTTCAGAGGATCTGAAAAGGGCTCCCTTCATTATTTGGTGAAACCGAGCGAAGTGCAGAAGCTATCTGGAAAAGGGGGAAATGCACGTGGACTGCATGTGGGAGAACTCCGGAAGACTGTGATGAGCTCGTTCGCACGGGATGCTGGGAACCTCGGTCTCGGACGCGTGATGCAGGAAGATTTGATTGCAAAATAGGGGAAGTCACTCGGGGGCAAATGGTAGGATTGGACCTGTGCAATCTGTACCAATTGCGCATTTAAACTTTAATTTACAATAATCTGTGCCAAACAAAAATATAATATTAAACTAGTGAATTTATCATTATATGTTGGCAGTAATACTAGTTTAAGCAATATGTAAATCGCACTTTTGTGCTCTCATCAGTTTGTTCAACTAGAAATTTCTACACTAGAGGAACTTCAGCTAGGTGCAACTTCTCTAGCACTTTTTGTTATTTGTTGTTAGGCTAATAAAGCTTAGGCATTCCCCAAATCGTGCTAAACCGCTATGTTTGGTTGGTCGACATAAAAAAGAAACAACCTTTCCAACCGTGGATGGTCGAGGGATGGCCTTTGATGAGCTGCAACACTTGCCAAGATGAGATGTACCACTATTCGTGCTCGGAATGATGGTCTTTTATGATAAATAAAGCTCTTAAAAGCCCGAGAGAAGGATGTAAGATGTGCAGAAGGGTATGTGCTAGAAAACCTATATTGGTCCTCCAAGAATTGAGACCAGTTGAGTAGGAACTAAACCCTAGTAATTTAAAAAGGTGCAAACAAAAGGATGGAAGGAAAACCTGAGGCTTGCTTGGAAGCATTCCACGTACAAACAGATGTATCTAGGCAGTCGACCTTCTTGTTAGTTTAGGGCATCGTTAGAAAAAAGCCAAGAGGAATAAAATAAACTTTCAAGAAGATCTAAGGTCTTTTGTGTTCAAGGTACACAATTCAATGCTAGGGCCCGTGGGCTGCTCGACTTCCTCATACAAGAAGATTGCCCAGCCGAAAGGGCTGATCCGGTTGGAGAAGAAATGCTGCAAACATCAGACATTTCAAAACAAAGAGATGGAGATTGAGGGAGTACCAATTGTCACCAAGTAAATGAGAAAAGATGAAGGAGTAAGAAATGAAAGAAACAACCTCGAGAGCAAGAAGCAAGAGAGAGAAGACAAATTGCAAAGTGGGGCAAGCTTTGGGAGACTACTCCCTAGTATAATCGTTCTAATGACGCTAATCGACTTGAGAAGTCACGTCTGATTGATTTACAAGCTGCATAGTGCGACACGTGCCATCTTTTAGCTCGGCAAAGAAAGACCTACACAGATCGAGTAACCCTTCAAATCCCCAGGCACGCTTGACCATCTACTTCCTTCACTCGAGCTCATTTAAAGCGCCATAAAGGAGGTGACTTACTCGGCTTTGGAAGTGGAGATCAAAGATGATATGGCTAAAATATTACCACCTATTGTAAGGTGACACGTGGCATGAGAGATGGAGTTTTATTTGAATTCAATCTTTTGGGTTGGTCCAAATAAGAAAAGTCCAGATCTCTTTCCAGCGAATTCAGGACTCTAAAATCTGAGTCCATCGAAGAAGAACTCTTCACATATAAAAAAAGCCCAACACCCAAAAAAATATCAAATTCTCTTTTCAATTATTTTCTTTAGTTTTCTTGCTTGTCTCTCTGCTCTTCCTCCAAAGGTCCCTCTGATTTAAGCATTGGAGGACTCGGCCGGAGCTAATCCGACAAGGCTTTTTTTTCTTTGGTGTGCAGGACAACAGGCGCATCATGAACCAAAGGAGCTTGGGTTTTGGATGGCCACAGTTGTTATTAAAAGTCACATCATAGCCCTAATTCTGACAAGATCCTTATTTCCTTTTGTATATTACCAGAAAAATAATATTTCAACTTGATTGGGAAATCTTTAGATGGTTTAGGGTTTTCTCAAATAGAGTTGAGGAGTTTCCTAACCAATCATAATTTTGGCCACATAAGAGAATAATTCTAACATGAACCATTTTACACGAGTCTTTTATCCTAATTATATAGCTCAACGCTTCTCATACAAAAATAATATCTAATTCAGATACGTATATAAGAGCCGGATTCAAAATCAATTAGCTATTAAGATCAAGCCGTAAAATATAAGTGATAGTTTGCGGAAGTTTTTGGAATTAATTTACGATAATTAATACTCTAGGGATAACATATCACAATCATCCAGTATTTTCTCAGGATCAACTTTATGGCGGTCCATTTTGAACGTCTACTTAGCAATGGACCATTTCTAATATTATTATATTGGGATGAACCTAACTCGTGCAGATTAAAAATAAAAATTATATTTACAATTATACTTTTTATAGGAACATTATTATTGTGATGAAATTGTACAAGTTAAAAGCAAAAAAATTTCTAACTTGATGCTACCTCCCAAAAAATCCGAGAGATCCAGAAAACATGATAGTGAGTGGGAACCGTAGGAGCACTGCTGCCACAGGAACTGGTGATGGTCAAGGAGCAGCTTCTCGGAGCCAAAGCAAGCGGGAACATCACCTTTCTCAAGTTGCACCCCCACTTGTATTTTCCAAAATTCTCAACTTTATTTTATTTTTTCAACATTACTTTCCCACCAGATATTAGAAATTAAAAAATCCATAAACAAGAAATACGGGAAACCTTTTTTTCTTCTCTCTTCTAGCCGTGGGTCCCACTTCTTAACTGTTTTCCGTCGTTTGCTCCGCGTCTTGCCTTCGGCGGACTTTGTTCTCTTCTTTGGTTCTTTTAACCAACTCCTTTTTCTTCTTTTTACCTTTTTAATTTTTACAGTGGTTAATTATTATCCTTAGAACTTAGTGGAAAAGCACTGTTATGTATTGAAATTAAGAAATTACGTGGAATTGGACTCCTCCTACTCCTTCTCCTACTTTGTTTCTTTTTCCTCTTTATGTAACGTTTATTCTTTCTAACCATTGCGTGTACCTTTTTCTCTCTTGCAATTATAATGTGTCAGTTGCAGGTCCTTTCCTTCAGGTCCTACTATGATTCCTTTCTTCTTTGCCGTAACGGTGTAACGTTTAGTTCTTATTTGATTTTAACCATTGATTGCAGCTGCTTCGTAACATCTCAGCCCCAAGTCCTATAAATAAAGGGGTGAGGGTGCCAGGGGGAGGCTTGAAGCGGTCTCCAGAGCAACTCCTCTCTCCTTTTCCTCGGAGCTCCGAGCTTCCCTTCGAACTACTTCACCTTTACCTTTTGACCAACCAAAGCGAACCGAGCTGAACCTGGAAGAAGAGAAGCGAAGCATGGTGGGCACCTCCTCCTTCTCCTCCTCCTCCTCTTCTTCGTGCGCTTCTTTTGGTTCCTTCGACGATGTGTCCGTCAAGTCCGCCGCTGGCGGCAGCACCATCAAGTTCCTCTGCAGCTACGGCGGCAAGATCCTCCCCCGTTACCCCGACGGCAAGCTTCGCTACGTCGGTGGCCACACCCGTGTCCTCGCTATCGACCGCTCCCTCCCCTTCTCCGGTTTGTCTTCCCCCCCCTGTTTCAATTTCTTCTATTAGTTTTTCGTAAAAATCGAATCTTTTGGTCTCTTTGACTTGTTAATCGACGATTCGAAGCAGAAAAATAAAAAGATTGGAATTTTTTTATGAGAAAATAGCTATTCTTCAATTGGAATTTGTCCATTCGCCCTCAAGATCGAAGCAATGATTCGAAGCATAAAAATAGGAAAAGATTGATTAGTTTTGACGAGATAGGGAAGATTGAAGGGTTTGTGGTCTGTGGAACAGAGCTACGGGGGAAGCTGGAGGAGATGTGCGGGTGGGGAGCGGTGAGTCTTCGGTGCCAGCTGCCGACGGAGGACCTCGACGCCCTCGTCTCCATCACCTCCGACGAGGACCTCGCCAACCTCCTTGAGGAGTACGACCTCGCCAGCCGCGACCGTGTTGGCCCCTTAAAGATCCGGGCTTTCCTCTTCCCTCCTCCGGTCAAAACTCCCTCCCCTCCGTCTACTCCAGCCGAGTCCAAACCCTCTGCCGCCGCTGCCCAGCCGCTGGTCCACCATATCTTCACGCCCACCAGGCTCTCCGGTCGGCGCACCGTTGCCGCCGGGGATCCCCGCTTCCACCATCGCCATCGCGGGAATCCGAGGCCACACCAGTTCCTCGTTCACCAGGGGAACTACTGCCAATAATTCGCCTGCTATTCCGGTCTCAAAACGCCACATCACTTCAAGAAAGAAAGAAGACGAGACCGAGGAGGTAAAAGAAAACAACGAAAGAACGGAGGAGTTGAACTGCATATTTTGTTCTTCGGAAGCAGGGGCTGTAATTGACCATCCTTTTAAATTTTAATAAAATGGAAGAAAGAGAAAAAAAGAACCAAAAAAAAACTCTTAATACGAATTTATGGGACTCTATTCTTCTTTGTTGTGGCCTTTTTCCTCCATGGTTCCACCTCTCTTGCTGGATTTTGTTCTGCTTTCCACCATTCTTACCCCCATTCTTCCCCGTTTGTTTTGCTTCGCAACCGTGTTCCGTTAGGCTCCGTCACCTCCGTCTTCACCGTTCGTTATCATCCGTCCGTCCGTCCGTTGCTTTATTTTTTATTTTTAGTTTATTTTTTTGATATTTTCTTTTTGTTTTTTTAATTTGCTTTTGCTTTACTGATTCCTTTTCCTTCTCTCTCTTCGCAGGTTACAATAAATGGCCGGAACGTTCTGGATGCCACTTTGATTAGCGGCGGTGGTATAAATACAGGATATATAGATAAATATTTTATATTCTTAAAAAATATACTTATTCTTTGGTTGATTATTTTCACATTTTTTTTGGCTTTTAATTTTTGGACGCAGCTCGTAGACATAATTCCTCTCCACTGCTTGCCCGCTTGGATAGTTTTATTATGCATCCATGGGCGATTAATGCAGAAGGGAAAAATGAACGGCAAAAAAGAAAAAAGCAAAAATTTTTTTTCTTTTAATATGTAGATACCAAACGAAATTTTGTATGGTTTGTCACCTCCTAGTTCTTTTATATATATACCAACAAAATTTAAATTTCTTTTATTTTCTCCAAAAAGTTTTTGATATGAAAAAGGTAGAGACGAAGGGAAGACGAGATCCTGACTGGTCGGTCGTGTGGGACCCCGGCAATATTGATTCCTGGATTGTGGGGCCGGAGGCATCATACCAAGAAAGAGGGAAGGGTGCGGTTTCTGAAGTGATTTCGAGGCCGCTTTCCGACGGAGGGGATGAGGTGGGTGGCATTGGTGGCGATTGGTCCCAAGCGTGTCAGAGAAGAGGTCTGGATTCCTCTGGCATTTGATGTGAATCATGTGATTTGTGACTGTAAAGCCGGCTCCCGTGTGGACCTGCTTGGCTTTATTGGTTGTGCCGCCTCTTTGGGCTTGGGAGGTGCTGAGGCCATGATGGAATTAAAATATAGGAGCAGCTCCTTTCGGCAAGTAAAATATCCCAGCTGAGAAAGATGCTAAATTTTTTTGATGACATCAAATGATAGATTGCAGTGAAATGCCCATCCTACATGGGAAGGTTCAAGAAAAATTCTTGTCTTCCAAAGTAGGGAAGAAAATTTTTTTGATATAATGCTGAAAAAGAATGATCCAAGTTGCAAAAGAAGCTATTTTAATTATATTAATAAATAAAAAAACAAAGGTTTCATAGAAGAACAATTCAAACTATAAATGCTTCTGTATCAGAAAATTAGAAATGATTAGCCTACATTAGGTGATTTTTTGAAAAGAACTTTAATATTTTCCTCTCTTCACGGGAAAAAGATCTTCAAACTTTACAAATGGACGATATGTGAAAAGAAAAAGTGAATTGAATATTGGAAATTATGAAAGAAGCTCAAGGTGGAAATTTTAAGTGGAAAACTATTAATAATGAATAGTTTTGCAACAGTTTTGAGATCAGAGAATATATTTGGTGACCCTTATTTATCTTAAAAAATTATTATTATTTTACTTTATTTCTTGTGGACTATCACACCTGCCTCTTTCATCAATTCCGATGTCTCTTATAGACCACCAAAAATATCGAGCTCTATCTTTTCCGTAGGAGCTCCTGTCGCTTTCCTCTCCTGCGGGGGCCCTTGTCAGCTAAATCTTTGGATGGCGGTCTGCCACTAATGTTCAGATACCGCGCTTCTAGCAGGTTCTATCAGCTCCAGCTTGTTACGTGGTGCTGCGGGTAGCGGTTGTGGCTGTGATATCAAGGGGCTTCTTAATCTTTTGGGCCAATTATGGCCGCTATTGAAGGACTCAAACAATAAAGGAAAAAATAATTTTTATATTCAATGCAAGCATTAAATTAACAATAAAATATGCATTAATCGCCCTCTGTATATATACAGTAATCATAAAAAACAAATGCATTAATTTATTCACCTACTGTTAAAAAAAAGGCCTATCTGTTTAATTAAGTACAATGCATCTTAGGTATGCCCATAAAAAATAACCAGCGCCTGTGAATTTAGTGTAACATTTAAAGTATGAGATTTGTTTATGGTAAACGTAGAAGAAGCCGCAATGTATTAATTCTCAATTGATTCATGGAACATAGAAGAAGGATTGCAGCTAGAACGCTAATCCTATAATTGCACCAGGATAACCATTTTCGCTCCACAACCTTATGCCTCATTATTAGTGCATCCTTGGCGATCACATGATAACTATATATTTACCCCTAGCCCCTACCCAATGTTTTTTCTCTATTCAAGGCATATGAAAAATTACATTGAATTTAATACTAAATTTGGACTCTTCATAATGAAGATATAAACTAAAAATATTAAAAATAATAAATTTAAAATAATCATCTAAAACTACAAAAAATATGAAACTTAATGATTTTGATTATACTGCTTTGGCAAGAAAATATATTCATATACCAATATCTACCATTAGCTTATCTGCTGTTGATTCTGCTTGAAGGTGATCCTCTAAGATGGCATCATGGCTTGTACTATGAGTTCGCCAAATCCACTGCAACCACAATTCCTAATTGGATAAAAAATATTAATATGTTGTTAAAATGCTTGAAAAAAAAATCATCATGTTGTGTTCTCCATTATGAAATTCTAAAAGCCAAACCACACATTCAAACATGTGGAATCAATAAGTGAGAATTGTGAGACTCAAACAGGCATGGATTCAAATAGGTGCAGCCTAAGATAACAAAATCTAGTTCAAGTAGGTTCTTACTTTTTTGTAACCTTTTTAGAGCATCTTCAGGTTGAGCTGAAAATTCTATACGGATCAGGCCTATTAGTCTATCCAGACTGCATTTTCTAGGTGCATATGCAAATATAACGCAGATTCTAACTTTGGGCTGCTGGAAGAAAAAAAAATTATGGTAGTTTTTTTCTTCCGATAGGATTTGGGCTAAGTGCTATTTGCTTCATATAAGGCTATTCTTAAATGGATGTCCCAATTCATAAATTCTATAGGATTTTCAGCCCAATCTTTAAGAAATATCCAATCAAGCCCTTAGAAAGAAATGTTCTTTCTTCATAATTAGCCTACCAAATGGAGTAGTTTAAAATTTCCTCTCTATCATAGCTAAGTTTCCAAATTAGCTTGGTTTGAATTTCAAATATTTTCCTTGGTCATTTTTGTTTTTTTCTTTTTTTTTTATAAGTTCTTTTGCTGTATATGGATAATTGATTATATAGTTGTGTTCCACCTTTTTATTGAGATGGGATAATAAGCCTACAGCTAGGTTGATAATTGTGTAGGTGTGCCCCTTGTTTATCACTGAAATTGGAAGGAGAAATTGCTCGGTTTGAATGCCTTGAACTTTCAAAGACTTCTAATTACTGGAATGCTACCTAAACCACTGTTAGAGTACCAGTAAATTAAAAGATAATAAAGAAGCAAATAATAAAAATAAAGATTTATTCATTATCAAGAGAGCATCCTTTCTTTTCGTTACAATTTTTCTTGTATACTACTCATTCTAGTCTTCCCCGAGCCGTGGCAGTCGTCGCTTCCTCGCCGTCGCGCCACCGCCACTCTGCCGCTCGGTTCCCGCCACGCCGCCCAAGCCTGAGCCGCCTCCCGTCGCCGTCGAGGTCTCCTCCGTGTCCGCCGGTGCTGCCCCGCCCTGAGCTCCCCACCGAGCCGCACCCACCTGCGCACGCTTCGCCGCCGTCGCCACCCGAGCACCTCCTCCGTGATCTCTCCTTTAGAGCACCGCCACCTCGGCCTCCCCCACTGCCGCCACTTTCCAGCTGACGCGCCGGTCGTGCCACCGCTCTCCTCCACGACCGCCTTCGCCGACGTCCTAGTCGACGCCGTCGCGTTCCGCCTCGTCTTCTTCACCGCCGCCCGCCGCTCCTCCTTCCGCCGAGCAACACCACCCCGCCTCCACCCCTCAACAGCCACAGTAATCCCTTCGAGGGCCCCTCCGAGCCCTCCCACGAGCCACTGCTCTCTTCTGAGGCCCAATCCATCAGGCCTACAAATCCACGAGCCTCTTCAAATTAAGAGCCTAGCAGATCTACCGAGTTGCTGTGATTCGAATAGATTCACGCCATTTGACGAGCCGACTCGCCGTGCACCGATCGTCGCCCCAGTCCATGAGCATACGATTCTGGTCGACTACTTCACGACAGGTGATAGGTTTCCACTTTTTTCGGGCTTGTTCATTTAATTATGTTCTAGTTCTCTTGCATGACAGTCCAATTTTGCAAACTTACTTTTCTGTTGATGAGAGTACAAAAGTAAAATTTTCATATTATCTTAATTAGTATTATAGCTAATCTTTATTAATAAAATTAATTAATTAATGCTTTATCTGTGTCTGAGTGCATATAATTCAAAAAAACCCTATAATGCTGGATTTTAGCCCAATGCCCGGTAGTTCGAGCTCAACAAATCCTTAGCGTCTCATCTGAGCCTCACGTCGCCAGTCATCCGCATGCAATCCATATCACTGTAACCACATATTTCAGCCAGCACAAATGCCCGCATCGTGGAGCTTCCTAGCATCATCAAAACCATCCATGTGGCTTTCCAAGCATCATGGCATCTCCTCCATGGAACCTAAATCAAACCCAAGGGACCTAAGCCAAACCGGCTCTTCAATTCAAGCCACATCTCATTCATGGTTTCGGATTCCCCTGTTTCAAGAATATTCAGCTGCATTTCTTTCTTCCCATCATTCATCTATACTCAAAACATCAACGGCAGCAAAGGAAAGAAGCCAAACCGTTTGCATTCCACTTCAGCAATCCCCCATCCGCTCGAGCACGCATCCGTGAACGTCCATGGCAGCATGAAACCAAGACGTTTCCCCTGTTTCCTCCCAGCTCATCCACGCGTTCCAGCAGACAAATCCTTAGCGATTCGACTTCCTTCATCCCGTATCTCAAGCAACCACGGATCATTTCCAAGCCACGAAGCCTTGCATTCAAATCCAACATCAATGTCTACAGTTGCTCAAATTCTGCAACGTTCCCAGCCGAGGAGTCCCAAGCCATGTCTCTTCCGCTCCCAGTTCCTAAGCGTCCACAACGCATCCTTCGGTCTTCCCAGCCACACTGCTGAAGGTGTCTATAAAAGGAACTCAAGAGAGAGGAGCAAAGGCCATCTGGTGGAGATAGAACCAGCCGACGGGAGGGGGGAAGAAAAGAGAGGATCTTACCAGCCGGCCGGATCCATCCAAGTCTGAGCGATCCGGGGGAGGAAGGAAGGGATTCATTCCTACACAGCCGACGGAAGAGGAGGAAAGAAGGAGGAGAGGAGGACACGGAACAAGAGGGAGAGGCGACCAGGAAGCCAGCCATCTGCACCTCCTCTTCCGATCCATCTACTCAGCCGAGCGTGCGAAGGAGGAGGAGGCCAGCAGCCGTGACGGAAGAGGAGGGGAGACAGCCGACGGAAGAGGAGGAAGCCAGCAGCCGCGACGGAGGAGGAAAGAAGGAGGAGGAATTCGGAAGCCAGCAGCCGCACGGATCCATCCAGCCAGGCCACGGAAGGGAGAAGGCATCATCGGGTGAAGGCAAGAAGGGAGCTGGGAGAGAAAACAGAGTGCCCTGTTTTCTGAACCAAAGAAAAGAAAAAAATAAAAGGGGATTTATGCTTTATTTTATTTGTTCTATACTAATCCCTTTTTACAAAAATGCTTGCATCTTATATGGATAGCTAAATCTAATATAGCTAAGGCTAGGGAAAAGCCTAGCATTTTCTTCATGTATTTTCTTTAATCATCAATTGGATTTTAATGTTTTTGATTTGATTTATGGTGCAGTAGATTGATAGAAATTATTTCAAACTTATATATTTTCTTTGATTTGTTATTTCCCCCGGGTATAACAGATGCTTAGAAATCCATGTAGTTTAAAATAGAATTACTGTAATGCTGCCCATAAAACTAAATCTATTTTATTCTGATTAATAGATGATTTTAAGAAATGCATGATTAAGTGCTAGGCTAAATCCTAATGCCTTAGTTATATTTTTTTTTTTGTTAATCTGAATATTATTTAGCCTTTAGTTTTTGTTCACTGTCAAATCCCTGTGGATTCGATCTCGGACTCACCGAGAATATTACTTTGCTACACCCTATACTTGGGGTATCCTACTTTTAATTTCTCTTTTAAAAAGAACAAGATTAAAATCGAGCAAGTTTTTGGCGCCGTTGCCGGGGATTTGCAACGTGCGAACGAGAACAAGGCTGAAAATTTCAATTCTTTATTTTTAGTTCTTCAATTTTTCTTTATTTTTAACACAGCTGAAATTTTAAATCTTTTCAGATTCAAGGGTGACACAAAGCGGGACTAGTAACGAGGAAGATCAAGATCACATTTTTGGATTCCCGGAGTGAACGAACTCCGGCCGTGAGTATTTAAATTAATTTTTCTGTTTTGCTCATACTAGTCCTATTTTTCCTAGATTATAATTTTACTCTCTTTTTTTTTAAAAAAAAATTTAAAAAAAAATTATTATTAATTAAAATAATAAAATATTAAAAATAATAAATAAATAAAAAGAAGAAAAATTTTTTTTAGCTAGTTTGCTTGATCAACTATTCAAATGCAATTTAATGTCATGACATAAAATGTTAAAAATCTTCTTGATTGTTGCATATAGTATAAAGCATTTGCATAAAATAATCTAAGGGCTGAACCCATTAACAAGATAAGGTCGGAATTTCATCACTCGTCCTTAGCCCAAAAATCATCCCAGTGCATCAATATCCTAAGCCTAATTAAAATCAACTAGACGTTGGCCCCTAAGGATATTCGAGCTCAATAGGACGAAGACCACTGAAAGTTGCACCAATTTCGCTCTATGACCCTGGTCGATGTCTAGGCAAGCTTTGTCCCTCTAAGTGATTGAAGGGAGACAGTTTCTGTTCGAGGAAAGTGGGTTTTAAGTGGGACCTTTGCTATACGCATCGTGACCCCTCCACTTACCTGGGAGCTTACCTGGTCGACTAGGTTATTAGACCGGATTGGAGGCTTAAGTGTACTCTTCAAACCAGTTAGGAGCTGTTTAGAAATTTTTAGGAAAACATTAGAAATAAGGGTGCTATGCTTTGACACTGTTTGATTGTGAATAATTTTAGTAGCAGGGTGTCAATATTCATAGCTTTAGGTAATATTCATACTCATCCAAAACTCTAAAAAAAATATATATATATACAAAATAAATAAATAAATAATTAATAATAATAATAATTATAAAAAAAGTCGACTGGTTAATTGGTCAGTATATGCGGTTGTGGAAAAGGGATAAAACGAAAAGATTATTTCGAGTTGAATCAAGGGATAAAAGTTCAAATATTCAAATGGAAGATAATGGTAGTAATCAGGGAGATAATGAATTTCAAGATGACTTACCTATTAGAACGCTTCGTGATTATCTACAACCCACTAAGATCAGTACCCCATCCTGTATGGTTATTCCTACTGCTGCGGGAGCCTTTGACATGAAACCAGGAATAATCCAATTACTCCCAAAGTTTCATGGACTTGACTCCGAAAGTCCCTACTTGCACCTAAAAGAATTTGATGAAGTGTGTTCAACACTTCAATTTAATAATATCAATGAAGAGGTAGTGAAGCTTAAGTTATTTCCTTTTTCTTTAAAGGAAAAAGCTAAGTCATGGTTACATTCTTTAAGACCTAGGACCATAGCTACCTGGCAAGAAATGACAAGAGAATTTTTAAAGAAATTCTTCCCAACACATAAAACAAATACACTTAGAAGAAATATCATGAACTTCGCACAAAAAGATGGAGAAACATTTTTTCAGTGTTGGAAAAGATTTAAGGACCTTCTGCTTGCTTGCCCACATCATGGATATGAAATTTGGAGGGTCATTAGTTTCTTTTATGATGGTTTGTCCTCCAATATGAGACAATTCGTGGAAATGATGTGTAATGGTGAATTTATGAATAAGGAACCAGAGGAAGCCTGGGACTATTTTGATCTGTTGGCAGAAAATGCACAGGCTTGGGATACAATAGATAAGAACGAGAAACCTAAAATACCGACTAATACTAAAGGAGGAATGTATCATGTTATAGAAGAAAATGATGTAAATTTAAAGATTGCTAATCTAACTAGGAAGGTTGAAGCCATTGAATTAAGCAGAGCCAATACAGGAAAGGCACCTACTATAGATGAAAGTATTTGTGAAATCTGTGAGAGTAATGCACACTTAACCAAGGATTGTCCTACAATCCCCGCCTTCCAAGAAGTGTTGCATGATCAAGCAAATTTCACAAATGCTTATAAGAGACCATTTCCTGAAACATATAATCCTAACTGGCGAAACCATCCGAATTTTAGTTGGAGACATGGACCCACTGCCAATGAATCTCAAGGGAATTCAATACCCTATGTGCCACCCCATAAGAGATCCCTTGAAGATACTTTGCAAACCTTCATGCAAGGGTAGACTCAAATAAATCAGAATACAATGCAATCACTCCAAGAACTTAAAAATTCTGTAGGTAGAATTGAGGCTCAACTTAATGTTAGGGAAAGAGGGACATTTCCAGCCCAACCTCAATCTAACCCAAAGGGTCAACATGAGGTCCATGAAGCAAGTTCATCCCAACCTAAATTTGAGCAAGTTAAGTCTGTCACAACCCTTTGGAGCGGAAAAATAATTAACAAAGAAATTCCAACGAAGGATGACAGACCTGAAAAATCCATTGAGAAAAGAGATGAAAATAATACTGAACAAGATGATCCAATACCTCATCATAAAATAGATGCTCCATTCCCTCAGCGTTTGCTTGCAGCTAAAAAAGGAGTACCTGATCAAGAAATTTTGGATATTTAACATTCCTCTATTAGATGCCATTAAGCAGATCCCATCTTATGCCAAATTTTTAAAAGATCTTTGTACCATAAAGCGAAAACTTTACGTACAAAAGAAAGCTTTTCTAACTGAACAGGTGAGTGCTATTCTCAAACATAACACCCCACCTAAATATAAAGATCCTGGTTGTCCTACCATATCTTGCATCATAGGAAATTTCAGGATACAACGAGCCCTTCTGGATTTAGGTGCTAGTGTTAACTTACTGCCCTATTCAGTTTATGAACAATTAGGACTTGGTGAACTAAAACCCACCGAGGTTACTCTCTAACTTGCTGATCGATCTATAAAGATACCAAGAGGAATAGTCGAGGATGTACTTGTCCAAGTTGATAAATTCTATTTTCCAGTCGACTTCATAGTATTAGATACCCAGCCTGTCATGAATTGTACCACTCCAATACCTGTCATTCTAGGCCGCCCATTTCTAGCTACTTCCAATGCTTTGATTAACTGTCGAAATGGAATAATGAAAATGTCATTCGGGAATATGACTATAGATTTTAATATATTTAACATTTGTAAACAACCCGATTATGATAACGAAAATGATGAAATTCATGGAGTTAATCTGATCGATTCCATTGTAGAAGATGCTCTTGTCCCATCTCTTTCTTCTGATCCTTTAGAAACATGCCTAACTCATTTCGGAAATACAGATATCAACCAAAACTTTAGAGAAATCAGTGCTATATTAGATTCAGCTCCTTTGTTGGATACAGATAGGTGGAAATCTCGTTTTGAAGAATTGCCCACACGCAACAATAGTCCTCTACCATCTAGTGTTCAAGCACCTAAACTTGAGCTAAAACCTTTGCCATCTGAGCTCAAGTACGCATACCTTGGTCAAGAAGAGACTTTTCCTATGATCATATCATCCCAACTCGAACAAAGTCAAGAACTAAAGTTATTGGAAATTCTCAAAGAGCATAAGGGAGCAATAGGGTGGACAATTGCTGATATCAAGGGAATTAGTCCCTCAATTTGCACTCATAGAATCCACTTAGAAGCTGATGCCAAACCTTCTCGTCAACCTCAACGTCGATTAAACCCAAACATGAAGGATGTGGTTAGGGCAGAAGTTCTGAAACTTCTGGATGCGGGTATGATCTACCCAATTTCAGATAGTAAATGGGTAAGTCCAACCCAAGTGGTCCCGAAAAAATCTGGTGTTACTGTAGTCAAAAATGCCAACAATGAATTAGTTCCAACTAGGGTCCCCACTAGTTGGCGTGTACGCATTGACTATAGAAAACTTAATTCTGTCACTAGGAAGGATCATTTTCCTCTACCTTTTATTGATCAAATTTTAGAAAGGTTAGCAGGTCATAAATATTATTGCTTCCTAGATGGCTATTCAGGTTACAACCAAATTGCAATTGATCCTGAAGATCAGGAAAAGACCACTTTTACATGTCCTTTTGGCACATTTGCTTACAAGAGAATGCCTTTTGGATTATGTAATGCTCCTGCAACCTTCCAAAGATGCATGCTCAGTATTTTCTCCGACATGGTTGAGCGCTTTTTGGAAGTTTTCATGGATGATTTTTCGGTTTTTGGCTCCTCTTTTGAAAACTGTGTGGACCATTTAAGACTAGTCTTAATTCGGTGTGAGGAGAAGAATCTAATCTTAAACTGGGAAAAGTGCCATTTCATGGTAACTAGGAAAATTGTTCTCGGGCATGTCATTTCATCTGAAGGAATTGAAGTAGACAAGGCTAAAATTGACTTAATTGCTAACTTACCCAACCCAAAAACTATCAAAGATATACGCTCATTTTTGGGTCATGCAGGATTTTATAGGAGATTCATTAAAGATTTTAGCTCAATATCTAAACCCTTATGTAATCTCCTTCAAAAGGAAACCCAATTTGTGTGGTCTGAAGAATGTCAAAAAGCTTTTGATAAACTCAAAAGCTTGCTGACCTCTGCTCCCATCATGCAACCACCAGACTGGTCGCTTCCTTTTGAAATTATGTGTGATGCTAGTGAATATGCAGTTGGGGTAGTTCTAGGGCAAAGAAAGGAAAGGAAACCTTATGTTATCTACTATGCAAGTAAGACTTTAAATAGTGCACAAAAGAATTACACCACTACGGAAAAGGAACTACTCGCCGTAGTATTTGCATTAGACAAATTTAGGTCTTACTTGATTGGATCCAAAATCATTATCTACACTGACCACGCTGCCCTTAAGTACCTTCTTTCAAAAAAGGATGCTAAGGCGCGTTTGCTTAGGTGGATCCTTCTACTCCAAGAGTTTTTTCTAGAAATAAGAGATAAAAAGGGGGTAGAAAATGTAGTAGCTGATCACTTGTCCCATCTGACTCTTTCAGATTCCTTAGACAATTCACCCATAAAAGACACTTTCCCTGATGAGCAACTGTTTGAGATCACATCTTCACCCTGGTTTGCAGACATTGCAAATTTTCTAGTCACAGGTGAACTACCAAGTCATTGGAATAAATAGGACAAAAGAAAATTTCTAACTGAAATAAAAAATTTCTTCTGGGATGATCCTTATCTTTTCAAATACTGCCCAGACCAAATTATTAGGAGATGTGTACCTAATGACGAATTTATTAGTGTCATTTCCTTTTGTCATTCTGAAGCTTGCGGTGGTCATTTCTCTGGTAAGAAAATGGCTGCAAAAATTTTACAGTGCGGTTTCTATTGGCCCACCTTGTTTAAAGATTCTCATAACTTTTGCAAAGCTTGCGAGCGTTGTCAAAAGTTAGGTGGGATAACTCGTAGGAATATGATGCCCCTCAATCCAATTTTAATTATCGAAATATTTGATTGTTGGGGAATAGATTTTATGGGCCCATTTCCTCCTTCATTCGGAAATTTGTACATCTTAGTAGCTGTGGATTATGTCTCCAAATGGATTGAGGCAATTCCTTGCAAACATAATGACCACAAAACTGTTCTAAAATTTTTAAAGGAAAACATTCTTTCCAGATTTGGAACGCCTCGAGCCATCATCAGTGATGGGGGTTCACACTTCTGTAATAAGCCTTTTGAGGTTTTAATGCGAAAATATGGGATCACCCATAAAGTCGCCACCCCTTATCATCCACAAACAAGTGGACAAGTTGAAGTATCAAATCGATCAATTAAGAATATTCTGGAAAAAACGGTTAACCCAAATCGCAAAGACTGGTCTTTGCGTTTAACTGATGCACTTTGGGCTTATCGTACTGCTTTTAAAACTCCGATTGGTATGTCTCCGTACCGTCTTATTTTTGGCAAACCTTGTCACTTGCCTGTGGAATTGGAGCATAGAGCCTACTGGGCTATTAAGAGATTTAATTTTGATATGGATAAGGCTAGTTCACTACGCAAACTTCAACTTAATGAACTAGAGGAAATCAGGAATGAAGCATATGAGAATGCTCGAATTTATAAGAATAAAATGAAAGTCTTTCATGATAGAAATATTATAAGGAAAATATTTGAGCCTTCCCAGAAAGTTCTATTGTATAATTCAAGACTTCATTTATTTTCAGGAAAATTGAGATCTAGGTGGACTGGTCCATTTATAGTTAAAACTGTTTATCCATATGGAACTGTTGAGATAGAGAATCCAAACACCGGTAATATTTTTAAAGTAAATGGCCAACGTTTGAAGTTATTTTTGGACAACTTTATCCCAGAAGTTGAATCGACCAATCTGGGAGATCCTGTTTATCAGGATTGATCTCTATATCTGCTAGAGATCCTTTGTTTGTACATAATTTTTCTTTCTTTCATATGACAATTGGTGAGCAACAACAGTGTGCAGTCATTCTATCAGGTAAATTCTAACCTTCAGCCTTATTATCCTTCATACTATCATATTTAATGCATTCATGTTGAAACGTTGGGGACAATGTTGAATTTAAGTTGGGGGGAGAGATTACTATATTTTTCTATATATCATACCAATTGTCATATATGTCAAAAAAAAAAAAAAAAACTATAATAATAGTAATAATAATAACAAACATATATTTTGTTGCATTTAATTACCACTATATTTTTCAAAGAAATAAATATGTATAGCTATTAAGGCAAGGAGCGCATTATGACTTATCAGAGACCTATTACTAGATCCCCACATAAGTATTCAATGACAATAGGAAGGCCTCAGGAGTTCACTTGTGTTACCTATTTGTTTGTTGACCTTATTCGCAAGAGAAGTACGAGTGTCCTTATCCTAAAGTTCATGTTTTGGTTTTCACATAAAGATAGAGCTTGAAATTCCCGGCTAGATCACCTGGGTGCCTTATGTTCTGACCTTGGTTGACCTATAGTCACAATACAGTCACGTTACATATAAAAATTAAAAAAAATAAAAAAAAAGAGAGAAATAATACAGTTTGTCTTCACTGAGTAACCGGGCCTCTTGCCTACAAAGCAGCGAGTGTTCGCGTTAAAAGGTGAAAATGACTGAAATAAGTGACTAGTCTGACCTCGTGGCATAGTCTGGTTCGAGTAATTAAGTCTGAGGGGTGTTTCACCTAATGCCTTGAGCCAACTGAATCAAGAGTCATTGACCCAAAGCTCGTTATATGGACCTTACTAGAGCCTAATGGAGTTAGATTGTTGTAGTCACTGTGTGGAAAAAAAAAAAAAAAGAGAAAAAAATTTATTGAAATAAACATGAGTGGGTTAGTTAAATTAAAACCAAGTAACTTGTGGATGACTGGTTTGACTCCATTGTTTTAGAATTCTGTGTACATGGGATGTCTAGTTGGGATTGATAGCTTCATTTTTATATGCGAACCATTCTGGACAAATAACATGTGATATTCGGAAAATTTAGTGGGTCGGAAGCTAACAAATGGTAGTTAACACTTGTGAATTTGAGTAGTGCACCTAGAACTCAAAGGGTACCCAATTGTGGTGGAGGTATAGGTATTCTGAGACGTCACATTTACATTTGCCTTAAGAGTTGCTATGTTTTAAAGTATCTTCTAACTTAAAAACGATGTTTGTGGGTAACATCACTGCAAACCCTCACGAGACAACACTCGTCCACTAGGGTAACCTAGGAGTTTAACGGCTTGTTGCACGTGCTAAGTGCAATCGTAATGCTCTACGAAAGTGAGTCTTTATTTTAATTCATGCATATTGATATATATATATTAATAAAATAAATAATACTTTTGCACCCTCATTTTATTATTTTCACACTAAATTGCTAGAGACTAGCAATAAGCTAGTTGGGGGGGTGTGATGAGAGTACAAAAGTAAAATTTTCATATTATCTTAATTAGTATTATAGCTAATCTTTATTAATAAAATTAATTAATTAATGCTTTATCTGTGTCTGAGTGCATATAATTCAAAAAAACCCTATAATGCTGGATTTTAGCCCAATGCCCGGTAGTTCGAGCTCAACAAATCCTTAGCGTCTCATCTGAGCCTCACGTCGCCAGTCATCCGCATGCAATCCATATCACTGTAACCACATGTTTCAGCCAGCACAAATGCCCGCATCGTGGAGCTTCCTAGCATCATCAAAACCATCCATGTGGCTTTCCAAGCATCATGGCATCTCCTCCATGGAACCTAAATCAAACCCAAGGGACCTAAGCCAAACCGGCTCTTCAATTCAAGCCACATCTCATTCATAGTTTCGGATTTCCCTGTTTCAAGAATATTCAGCTGCATTCCTTTCTTCCCATCATTCATCTATACTCAAAACATCAACGGCAGCAAAGGAAAGAAGCCAAACCGTTTGCATTCCACTTCAGCAATCCCCCATCCGCTCGAGCACGCATCCGTGAACGTCCATGGCAGCATGAAACCAAGACGTTTCCCCTGTTTCCTCCCAGCTCATCCACGCGTTCCAGCAGACAAATCCTTAGCGATTCGACTTCCTTCATCCCGTATCTCAAGCAACCACGGATCATTTCCAAGCCACGAAGCCTTGCATTCAAATCTAACATCAATGTCTACAGTTGCTCAAATTCTGCAACGTTCCCAGCCGAGGAGTCCCAAGCCATGTCTCTTCCGCTCCCAGTTCCTAAGCGTCCACAACGCATCCTTCGGTCTTCCCAGCCACACTGCTGAAGGTGTCTATAAAAGGAACTCAAGAGAGAGGAGCAAAGGCCATCTGGTGGAGATAGAACCAGCCGACGGGAGGGGGGAAGAAAAGAGAGGATCTTACCAGCCGGCCGGATCCATCCAAGTCTGAGCGATCCGGGGGAGGAAGGAAGGGATTCATTCCTACACAGCCGATGGAAGAGGAGGAAAGAAGGAGGAGAGGAGGACACGGAACAAGAGGGAGAGGCGACCAGGAAGCCAGCCATCTGCACCTCCTCTTCCGATCCATCTACTCAGCCGAGCGTGCGAAGGAGGAGGAGGCCAGCAGCCGTGACGGAAGAGGAGGGGAGACAGCCGACGGAAGAGGAGGAAGCCAGCAGCCGCGACGGAGGAGGAAAGAAGGAGGAGGAATTCGGAAGCCAGCAGCCGCACGGATCCATCCAGCCAGGCCACGGAAGGGAGAAGGCATCATCGGGTGAAGGCAAGAAGGGAGCTGGGAGAGAAAACAGAGTGCCCTGTTTTCTGAACCAAAGAAAAGAAAAAAAAAAAAGGGATTTATGCTTTATTTTATTTGTTCTATACTAATCCCTTTTTACAAAAATGCTTGCATCTTATATGGATAGCTAAATCTAATATAGCTAAGGCTAGGGAAAAGCCTAGCATTTTCTTCATGTATTTCCTTTAATCATCAATTGGATTTTAATGTTTTTGATTTGATTTATGGTGCAGTAGATTGATAGAAATTATTTCAAACTTATATATTTTCTTTGATTTGTTATTTCCCCCGGGTATAACAGATGCTTAGAAATCCATGTAGTTTAAAATAGAATTACTGTAATGCTGCCCATAAAACTAAATCTATTTTATTCTGATTAATAGATGATTTTAAGAAATGCATGATTAAGTGCTAGGCTAAATCCTAATGCCTTAGTTATATTTTTTTTTTTGTTAATCTGAATATTATTTAGCCTTTAGTTTTTGTTCACTGTCAAATCCCTGTGGATTTGATCTCGGACTCACCGAGAATATTACTTTGCTACACCCTATACTTGGGGTATCCTACTTTTAATTTTTCTTTTAAAAAGAACAAGATTAAAATCGAGCATCTGTCAAACTTCAAGACCTAGAACAACTACGACCACACCCATCCTACTCCCTATTTAAATCTAGATATTAAATTAGCACACCATAGCGACATGATATTTCTCAACATGTGTGAAGTAATTGAGTAAACTCCTATTTGATTTTGATGAGCTCAAAGCATTTGAGTATATTTTATGTTATACTAATGAATTCAATCTAGTGTTTCGGCAAATATTTGTGTATTTCTAATTAAGTGAGCTTTGGTTCAAAGTAATTTGGATAAGTATTGGACTCAATATGAACCAAAGTCTGAATTTCGAGTCGACTCCGTAAGATTACGAGTCAACTCCGAGTAGTTTAGAGTTTCTAGCACGAGCTCGAGTCGACTCCGATACTCTACGAGTCGACTCCGACTGAGAACAGAAAGAAAGACAGAAAGATGGATTTCAGACCCTGTCAGTGAGTCGACTCCAAAAGGCTTCGAGTCGACTCCGATGCTTGCCGAGTCGAGTCCCGACAGTTCCGAGTCGGCTCCAAAGGGTAACAGACAGAAAGACAGAACGATGAATTTTAGACCCTGTTACCGAGTCGACTCCAGAAGGATGCGAGTCGACTTCGACGTTTGGCGAGTCGACTCCTAATTATGCTCGAGTCGACTCCCAGAGGAAAGCAGACTGAAAGGCAGAGAACCAATCTCGGAAACCCTGTGAACAAGTCGACTCCAAGAATTCCAAAGTCGACCCCCAAGTCAGCCAAGTCGACTCTAACAGAGTGCGAGTCGACTCCGAGGCAGATCAGTTCAATAGACAGAGAATCGGCTTTTCGGACTCTGAGAGCGAGTCGTCTCTCGAAGATCTCGAGTCGTCTCCCAAGACAGCCGAGTCGACTCCAAGAGAACCCGAGTTGACTCGAGGAAGAAAAACAGATAGATGAATTTCTGGAACCCTGAGAACGAGCCGTCTTCTAAGTGCCGAGTCATCTCCAGATGTTGGCGAGTCAACTCCAGGTTTGGTCCGAGTCGACTCCAGGACGGGACAAATACTTTAATTCAAATCCTGAACAGTGGGCGAGTTGTCTCCAGTAAAGCATGAGTCGACTTTAGCAATAGCCGAGTCGACTCCAGATCGCACGAGTCGACTCCGATCCCAACGGATACATTGTCAGGATGTGCAGACTAGACAGAATATCTCCAAATTACTCTCTAACGGCTAGTTTTCGAATGGAACCACTTAAATAGTTAGAGTAAACAGTAGAAGAGCAGGAAGAGCTATTCTATTTAAGCATTAAAGCATTTCAACCACCAAGAGCTTCCGTTGAGTAAATCCAAGAGCTTCCGTTGTGAACTTCCAACCTTTGTTTTTTTCTTACTTGATTCAATCAGGGGATTGAATCAAGGGTTGTAAGGTTTGTTGGTGAGCCAAAGATAAAACCAACGGTGTAAGGTTATGGTTGGTGAACTAGGAAAAACCAACTGGGTTTGATTGTGAACCCGAAAAAATAATCGGGTGGTTCTAGTCGGTGAGCCTGTGAAAACTGACCGAGTTCGTTGTAATCTCGTAAAAACAACAAGTTGGGTTGTGAGCTTGTAAAACAACCGGCTGTAATCCTAGGGATTATAGTGAACTCCCAAGTGCGGTTTGGGGAGTGGACGTAGGAGCAAGAGTTGGCTTCGAACCACTATAAACTTTTCTGTGTTTGTATTGGCTGTTATCTCTTTCTCTCTCTTCACTCAATGTATCTAGTAAACTAACTAATTTGCTTGCAATAGATTTAGTTAATTACTCATTATATTTTTAATTGATCAATATTTAATTAAAATCCAATTCATCCCCCCTCTTGGGTTGTCTTCTTGGGCAACAAGTGGTATCAGAGTAGGTGCTCTTATATCGATTGGTGTTCCAATCCTTAAAAGGAATTAAAGATCAAGATGACAACCCCTTTTGGATCTTTTCTTAGTGAGGGGCAATCCACCAATAGGCCTCCATTGTTCCATGGAGCTAACTATACCTATTGGAAGGCTAGAATGAGGATATTTATCCAAGCCCAAAATTATGATATTTGGAGCATCATAATTAATGGACCATATATTCATTCTATCTATGTCGATAACATTGCTATACCCAAGCTTGAAAAAGATTGGGATGATAATGATAGAAGGAAGGCACAACTAAATGCCAAAGCAATGAATGTTTTTTATTGTGCCTTGGACCCTAATGAATTCAATAGAATCTCTACTTGTAATTCTGCAAAAAAAATATGGGATAGACTTGAAGTGACCAATGAGGGCACAAATCAAGTCAAAGAATCTAAAATTAACATGCTAGTATACAAATATGAACTATTTAAAATGAAGTCTAATGAAACTATTTCTTGTATGTTCACAAGATTTACTGATATTGTCAACGGCTTAAAAAGCCTTGGCAAAAGTTCTACTAACAGTGATCTTGTCAGAAAAATTCTTCGCTCTTTACCAAGGTTATGGGAAGCTAAGGTCACAGCAATCCAAGAAGCAAAAGACTTGAACAAGCTGCCACTCGAGGAGATTCTTGGATCACTAATGACACATGAGCTCACAATTGTTGCCCAAGAAGACAACCCAAGAGGGGGGATGAATTGGGTTTGGATTAATTCTCGACCAATTAAAAACTATGATTAGTAATTAACTAAATCTATTGCAAGCAAATTAGTTAAGTTACTAGATGAAGTGAATGAAGAGAGAGAGAGAAAACAGCAACCAATACAAACACAAACCAATTTATAGTGGTTCGGAGCTAACCCTTGCTCCTACGTCCACTCCTCAAGCTTCACTTGGGAGTTCACTATAATCCCCCGGATTATAGCCGGTTGTTTTACAAGTTCCCAACCCAACTTGTTGTTTTCGCGAGATCACAACGAACTCGGTCGGTTTTCATAGGCTCACCGACTAGAACCACCCGATTGTTTTTCCGGGATCACAATCGAACCCTTACACCGTTGGTTTTAACTTCGGCTCACCAACAAATCTTACAACCCTTGATTCAATCCTCTGATTGAATCAAGTAAGAAAATAGTTTGGAAAAAGTTACAAGGAAAGCTTCTTAACAAGCAAATATTAAACAATATGAAAAGAGTAGAGTTAGAAGCCCTCAAACAGATTTTGGAAGAGGAAGAAGGGGCTTCTCGAACTCTGAGTCTCCTCTTTGAATGCACTGAAGATCTGATGTCAGAGGAAGAGCCTTGAATGCGAAGGGAAGACTTCTAGTTATGTATTGAATGCGGTTATTCCTTCTTTTGCTTGTCTTTTCTCTCAATAGACTCTTGGTAGATGGAAAACACTTAATGTCAGAGTCGACTCGCCAGTATCCGGAGATGACTCGGCCCTCTGGAGACGACTCGTTCTCAGGGTTCCAGAGATCTAATTTTCTGCATTTATTTCTCGAGTCGACTCGGATCATCTTGGAGTCGACTCGGCTCTCAGAGCCCGAAAAACTGATCCTCTGTCTTTGGAGTTGAACTGCCTTGGAGTCGACTCGGATCATCTTGGAGTCGACTCGGCTGATTTGGGGTCGACTCTCATATTCTCGGAGTCGACTCGTTCACAGAGTCACTTTGTTTGATTTTCTGCCTTTCAGTCTGCTTTCCTCTGAGAATCGACTCTTGCTTGTTTAGGAGTCGACTCGCCAAACGTTGGAGTCGACTCGAATTCTTCTGGAGTCGACTCGGTAACAGGATCCAAAAACCACTTCTCTGTCCTTCTGTCTGTTACTCCTTGGAGTCGACTCGGAACCGTCGGGAGTCGACTCGGTAAGCATCGGAGTCGACTCGAAACCGTTCGAGTCGACTCGGTGACAGGGTCTGAAATTCATCTTTCTGTCCTTCTGTCTGTTCTCAGTCGGAGTCGACTCGTAGTGTACCGGAGTCGACTCGAGCTCATGCCAGAACCTCTGAAACACTTAGAGTCGACTCGTACTCTTCCGGAGTCGACCCGAGCTTCAGACTTTGGCTTAAATTAGTTCAATACTTAGCCAAATGACTTCGACAAAGGCTCGATGCTATTAAAGATAAATTCACATATATTTGCCTGAAACACTAGATTGAATTCATTAGTGCAACTTGAAATATACTCAAATGCTTCGAGCTCATCAAAATCAAATAGGGGTATAACCAATCACTCCACAATCTCCCCCTTTTTGATGATGACAAAACATTGAGTATTTGTAAAGTGAATTGCTCAAACAAAAGGAGATTTATAATAAAGTTTTGAAATGAATTCAAATGTCTAGTCATTTAATTTATCCAAAATTGAAAGGTATGAAACAGTAAATCCTGAAATTAAAGCTCCCCCTTTCATTTGGAATTATATAAGCCTTCATATCATGCAATCAATTGTTTGGCTTATATGTGTTTAATGAATTTGCTTTCTTAAGATTTCAGATTCTCCCCCTCAACATATGCATTCAATTTTGTTTGGGTTCTCTGAATTTTCTTTTAATGTCTTGAAGCTTTTGATCTTAAATTCTTACTTTCAGAGGGAAGATCTGACAATTTGTTCTTGAGTATGATTCAACTAATCTCCGAATATCCCTTGAATAGATTCTGAAGATTACTTCTTGAGGAGCCCCAACAGAGAGATAATGAGCCTCGAGGTATCGAATCCACTAAGAACAAATTACTTTTTGTTTTAAGGTTTTTCTTTTTAGTGATTCCCTTTATATTTAAATTCATCATATTTTCTCCTCCTTTTTGTCATCATAGCAAAAAGGCACAATACATAGAAAAGTATTAGAACTCAAGAATGCACAATTTTGAAAGAAAATTTCTACTCATTGTATTAAATTCAAATTTGAGTACAAGTGTGATTACATATCAAAAAAGTCCTCAAGGGACTGTACATCATAAAAACAGATAAAAATACACTAATTTTTCTTTGTAGTGGAGGATGTGGCTCCCGAACTCAGTCTAGTGTGTTTGATGACCATGCTTAACCCCTCATTGATGTTCCCTAGATGTTCGAGGATCTCCGAGGTGGCCCTAGACTGTATCGAGGTGAACTGGGTCAGACTTTCTTGGAGGGTGTCAAGTTTGGAGATCAAGGCATGTGCTAACCTTTCTGCACCTTGACTTTGGCTACCAAGCTCATTTCTGATGCTATCTCGCATCTTCCTCGTGTCATCCTTTACGTCACTCATATTCCAATATTGAGCTTGGACTAGGCTTCTGATGTTGTAGATTTCCTCCTTCAGGTCTGCAACCATCTTGGACACGGCTGCTAAGGAGGGAACAACTTCTGAGGAGGGAGCACCGAGTGGACCTCGGATCTCTCTCAACAGATCATCTCTCAGCTCCTTCACAATCTCCTGTCTCATCTCCCGGAGCTGCTCAGTGCTGATCCGGACTTCGAAAGGTTGCTGAGGTGGTGGAGCTGTAGAGGGTCCAGCAGAAATAGATGGGAATGATAGACCAGATGTGGAAGGAAAAGTGGGAGGAGCTATGTAGTGGTCCTGGTCATGATCAGGACTAGGTGAGTGATGAGTGGTAGGGTCGGATGGTGTGGATGAAGAGATTTTCCTAACCCAGATATTGTCTACTTTATGGAACCCCATTCTATGAAGAGTCCCCTCACCCATGTGATCAGTGTTACGAAGTGAACGAGAGAGTTCCCCCTCAGGAATAGGGACCTCTAACTCCCTAAAGAAAAGTGTGAATAGCATGCCATAAGGGAGACTCAATCTAGGTTTATCTAGGGGTTCACAAATATATTTGTAGATGAGTTTGGGAAAGTTGATGGGAGTGTCTCGGAGAATGTGGAACATTAGTGCTAGGTCTCTCTTGGAGATGAAGTCAAACCTACCTATTTTGGGAAAGAGAGTCCTAGAAATGATACTTAAGAGGAGCCGCATTTCAGCTGAAAGCTGATTTGCAAACACCTCCTCTATTGGGGATTGAGGTGGGCTCCCTAAAATGGCCGTAAGGGCCTCAGTCCTATCCTGGGAATGAGTGGGAAAGATCCCATCTCGGAAGAGATGGAGGATTCGAGCAATGAAGTCCTCCGAGATAAAAATAGGGACACCCGCTACGGTTCCCTGGATACCACCACTACTTCGGGCTACAGTCCCATAAAATTTCCTAACTAACCCTGGGTAAGTAGGGAGGTCTAAAGAACAAAACAACTCTAACCCTTGAGCCCTAAGATGATGCCCTAGGATGAACCCTTCTCGGGAGAGGAAGTCAAAGTTGACTTTCCTCCCGGTAGAGACTGCCCTCCCGGCGCACGGACGTGAGGGAACCGGCCTAGGCGGGGAAGGAACCGGAGGTGGTGGCCTCACGGGTTCGTTCCGTGCCTTGGACCGTCGCTCGGCGCCGCTCGCGGAGAGAGGTCTCTTTCGGCTCGGGACAACGGCTTTCCTAGGCATTTTGACCTAAAAATCGAGGAATGGACAAGAGAAATGGAAGAAAACTCGAGGGAGAGGACCTAGAATGGGTCGGAGACGAGGTTGGAGATGTCTCTAGGATTTTAGAACAGTGGCGGCCGAGAATAGAAGTGAGGAATAAACGTTTCGATTAGGGTTAAAATTCGGATTTCCGACCTCGAGTCGACTCTGGTATGTCGCGAGTCGACTCCTAAATATGCACGAGTCGACTCGAGCTCTGGCACATAATCAAAAAATCTTGTTATTACCGTGCCATAGGAGAGAGTTATGGAAATATCTAAGATTTAAGATCTGATTTGATGACCATAGATAAAAAATCCTATATCTAACATAAGCTAATCATCAAAATCAATCATTTAGAGGGGAGTATCACAAGAATGGATCAATCACTCCTAACCCTCTTCTAAGAATGCAAAATTGATCTTCACTCAAGGTTTTTGTGAAGATATCAGCAAGTTGATCATCAGTGCAAACAATTTCAAGCATTACATTACCATTTAACACATGATCTCTTATGAAGTGATATCTTATCTCAATATGTTTAGTTCTTGAGTGTTGAATTGGATTTTTAGTTAGATTTATGGCACTTGTATTACCACAATTTATGGAAATCTTATCTTATTTAATGCCATAATCTTCAAGTTGTTGCTTGATCCATAAAATTTGAGCACAACAACTTCCGGCAGCAACATATTCGGCTTCAGCCGTAGATAGTGTAACCGAGTTTTGTTTCTTGCTAAACCACGAAATTAAGTTTTCTCCTAAAAATTGACAAGACCCGCTGGTGCTTTTTCTATCAAGTTTACAACTAACAAAGTCTGAATCAGTGTACCCTATTAAATTTATGTTTGATTCTTTAGAGTACCATAGACCTATGTTTTTTGTTCCTATGAGATATTTGAAAATTCTCTTAACTGCAATTAGGTGTGATTTTTTAGGATTAGATTGATATCTAGCACACATGCATACACTAAACATAATATCAGGTCTACTTGCTGTAAGATATAGTAAAGATCCTATCATACCTCTATACAGCTTTTGATCAACTGATTTACCTGATTCATCTTTGTCTAGTTTGCATGATGAGCTCATGGGGGTGCCAATTGCCTTATTTCCATCCATATCAAACTTCTTTAGCATTTCCTTAATGTATTTAGCTTGATTGATGAAAATCCCTTTCTTAGATTGTTTGATTTGAAGTCCGAGGAAGTAGTTCAATTCTCCCATCATGCTCATCTCAAATTCACTCTGCAT
This sequence comes from Phoenix dactylifera, assembly GCF_051530095.1. Classification (NCBI taxonomy): domain Eukaryota; kingdom Viridiplantae; phylum Streptophyta; class Magnoliopsida; order Arecales; family Arecaceae; genus Phoenix; species Phoenix dactylifera. The sequence continues at coordinate 40,590,049 of NC_143193.1, forward strand.
TAACTCAGCAAACTCTTCGCAAAAGTGATTGTTAGTAGCACCAAAAATAATATCATCTACATAAATCTGCACTACCAACATATTTTTGTTTTCCTTTTTCAAAAATAGAGTTGTATCAACATTTTCTCTAGAAAATTTATGGTCTAATAGAAATTTGCTAAGTCTTTCATACCATGCTCTAGGGTCTTGTTTTAGACCATAAAGTGCTTTGTTTAGTTTATAAACATGATTGGGATATTGATAATTCTCAAAATCAGGAGGTTGTTCTACATAAACTTCCTCATTAATATACCCATTCAAGAAAGCACTTTTTACATCTATTTGGAATAATTTGAAATCTTTATTGCATGCAAATGCTAGTAACAATCTAATTGCCTCAAGTCTAGCTACAGAAGCAAAAGTCTCATCAAAATCTATACCTTCTTCTTGATTATAGCCCTTTGCTACTAGTCTAGCCTTGTTTCTAATCACAATTCCATTTTCATCAAGTTTATTTTTGTATATCCATTTAGTTCCTATTATTGAGTATTCAGTGGGTCTTTCAACTAAGTTCCATACTTTATTTCTTATAAATTGGTTAAGTTCATCTTGCGCATTTATCCAATTTACATCACTTTCAGCTTCTTCTATATTCTTAGGTTCAAAGTGTGAGACAAATGCAAGATGATTATTTAAGTTCCTAAGAGATGCTCTAGTTCTAACAGGTTGAGATGGATCATCTAAAATTAATTCTTTAGGGTGACCATGAGCATACCTCCAAGCCTTAGTAAGCCCATGATCAACAATTACCTCTTGGCTTGTTGAAGTTTCTCCAATTTGCTTCGGTTCATTCTCTTGTAATGTCATATCATCTATCCTTTTCTCAAGTATTCCTGCATCATCATCAAGAGCTACTCTCTTGCTAGAAGAGACATCATTAGTATCATCAAAAACAACATGTATAGACTCTTCAATAACAAGGATTCTTTTGTTGAAGACTCTATAAGCTTTACTTGATGTAGAATATCCCAAAAAGATACCTTCATCAGATTTAGAATCAAATTTGCCTAAGTTATCTTTGCCATTATTATGAATGAAACACCTACACCCAAAAACATGAAAATAGTTTACTTTGGGCTTTCTATCTCTCCAAAGTTCATAAGGTGTTTTCTTTATAATTGGTCTCGATAAAACTCTATTTAATATATAACATGACGTGTTAATGGCTTCTCCCCAAAAATACTTAGGGAGGTTACTTTCACACAACATGGTTCTAGCTATTTTCTCTAGGGTTCTATTCTTTCTTTTCACAACTCCATTTTGTTGTGGTGTCCTAGGTGCAGAGAAATTATGAGGTATCCCCTTTTTACTACAAAATTCATCAAATAGATGATTTTCAAATTCTGTTCCATGATTACTCCTAATAGCTATAACTAAAGCATTTCTTGAGTTAGTTACTTCCTTATGAAATTTCTTAAATACTGAAAATGCTTCATCTTTATGAGCTAAAAATATGACCCATGTGTATCTAGAAAAATCATCTACAATGACAAGACCATACTTGTTTCCACCAAGGCTTGTGGTTCTAGTTGGTCCAAAAAGATCCATGTGAAGTAGTTCAAGGGGTCTAGCAGTAGAGACACAATTTATGGATTTAAAGGAACTTCTAGATTGTTTGCCATATTGACATGCTTCACAAATTTTATTTTTCTCATTTTAGCTTTGGCAAACCAATCACAGAATCTCTTTTAACTAATTTTGATATTGTATCCATACTTGCATGACCTAATTTACGGTGCCATAACCAACTTGCATCATTGACTTTAGAATCACTAGCTACTAGGCAACGGCTATTATTGGCGAGATCTTCAAGATCTACTACATAAACATTGCCACGTCTTATTCCTTTGAATACTAAGCTATTGTCAATTGAGTTGGTTATGATGCATAGAGATGGCTTAAACAGAACATCAAAACCTCTATCACATAATTGACTAACGCTAAGTAAGTTATGCTTAAGACCATCTACAAATCGTACATTATCAACGAAGGTTGAAGAGGTGATTTGTACTTTACCTATGGCAACGATGTGACCTTGGTTATTGTCTCCAAAAGTCACAGCACCTTCCTTTTTAGGCTCTAGGGTGAAAAATTGCTCCTTGTCACCCGTCATGTGTCTTGAGCAGCCACTATCCAAGTACCAACAGTTTTTGTCGACTTTGGCTGCAAGACACTCCTACACAAGAAAATCATACAATTTTAGGTACCCAAGTTTTCTTGGATCCTTCAAGGTTAGTAATGTTGGTTCCTTTTGGAATCCAAATCTTTTTAATTTTTTTTTTAGCTTCTACTTTTCTATGGTCACACACATTAACTTTATGTCCTACTTTTCCACAGCAAAAATAGGTTATATTTTTAGTTTTACTTTTTCCAGCTTTTACAAAAAAAATTTTAAGAAACTTTTGCTTATTCTTAGGCTTATACCCTAAACCAGCTCTATTAAATACAGCTCGTTGATTATAAGGATCATCTTCAATTTTTCAGAACTATATGTAAACTTTTCTACAATAGGTTTGTATTTTTCAAGTTCTTTTGTTAACTTCAGTTTTTCTATTTTTAGTAAGTTTAAGTCTTTTGTAAGATTATCTTTTATAGTTTGTTTACTGTTTTTAAGTTTTGAAACTTCCTTAGTTAGTCTTTCGTTATCTTTAATTAAGGTATTAGTTTTTTGAGTTAGCATTTGGTTGCTTGTTTTAAGTTCTAAATTTTCTTTGATGATAGAATTCTTGTCCTTAATTAATTTATCGTACTTATGGGAGTGAGATTGATTAGTTAGTTTTAATTCTTTATTTTTAAGATTTATTATCTTATATTCATCCATTAGTTCATTAAAAGCATCATACAATTCATCCAAGGTAAAATCTAAATGCGTTTTAGATATTACCTCATTATCATTTGCCATGAAGCAAAAATTTGCTTTTTCCTCTTGTTCCTCATCCGATGATGATGATGATTGATCGGAGTCTGTCAAGGTGGAGACAAGAGCTTTCTTCTTCTTGTATTTGCTGCCCTTCTTCAGCAAGGGACAGTCGATTCTGAAATGTCCCGGCTTCTTGCATTCATAGCAACCGATTCCCTCACTTTCTCTTTTCTTACCTTTGTCCTTGTTGTAAGAACTTGAGGAACCTCTCCTCTGATGAAAGGATTTCTTCCGGTTGATGAATTTTCTGAACTTTCGCACGAGAAGAGCCTCATCTTCATCTCCCTCATTGTCTTCTTCTTCACTGCAGCTACTGCAAGAGGGATCCTTGTTAGAAGAAGTAGACTTAAGGGCAATTACCTTTTTCTTGTGGGTGGACTCTTCTTCACTGTGTTGCTTCATTGTGAGCTCATGTGTCATCAAGGATCTAAGGGGCTCCTCGAGTGCCAGCTTGTTCAAGTCTTTGGTTTCTTGGATCGCCGTTACCTTGGCTTCCCATGACCTTGGTAAAGATCGAAGAACTTTTCTGACAAGATCACTATTAGTATAACTTTTGCCAAAGCTTTTTAGGCCACTGACAATATCAGTGAATCTAGTATACATGCACGTGATAGTTTCATTAGATTCCATTTTAAATAGTTCATACTTATGAACTAGCATGTTTATTTTGGATTCCTTGACTTGATTCGTGCCCTCGTGGGTCACTTCAAGTTTTTTCCATATCTCTTTTGCAGAATTGCAAGTAGAAACTCTATTGAATTCATTACGGTCTAAGGCACAATAAAGTACATTCATCGCTTTGGCATTTAGTTGTACCTTCCTTCTATCATTGTCATCCCAATCTTTTTCAAGCTTGGGTATAGTAATGTTATCTACAAAAATAGAAGGAATGTATGGTCCATTAACTATGATGCTCCAAACCTCATAGTCTTGGACTTGGATAAATATCCTCATCCTAGCCTTCCAATAGGTATAGTCGGTTCTATTAAAGAATAGAGGCCTATGGGTGGATTGCCCCTCAATAAGAGAAGATCCAAAAGGGGTTGTCATTTTGATCTTTTACTCTTTTAATATAAAAGCTCCAGCTCTGATACCACTTGTTGCCCAAAAAGACAACCCAAGAGGGGGGGTGAATTGGGTTTGGATTAATTCTCGACCAATTAAAAACTATGATTAGTAATTAACTAAATCTATTGCAAGCAAATTAGTTAAGTTACTAGATGAAGTGAATGAAGAGAGAGAGAAAAAACAGCAACCAATACAAACACAAACCAATTTATAGTGGTTCGGAGCTAACTCTTGCTCCTACGTCCACTCCTCAAGCTTCACTTGGGAGTTCACTATAATCCTCCGGATTACAGCCAGTTGTTTTACAAGCTCACAACCCAACTTGTTGTTTTCGCGAGATCACAACGAACTCGGTCGGTTTTCACAGGCTCACCGACTAGAACCACCCGATTGTTTTTCTGGGATCACAATTGAACCCTTACACCGTTGGTTTTAACTTCGGCTCACCAACAAACCTTACAACCCTTGATTCAATCTCCTGATTGAATCAAGTAAGAAAATAGTTTGGAAAAAGTTACAAGAAAAGCTTCTTAACAAGCAAATATTAAACAATATGAAAAGAGTAGTGTTGCTGGTGGTCCAAACCGAGAACGATTGGCACAGCGGTGTGAACGGGGTTCCGTTTGGGTTGCCTTGGTTGGTGTTGATTGCGCTCCACTTTCCACAGGAAAACCTACAAGCAAGCCTCGCAGCACCACTGGGGTAGTGGGGGCCCTCCGACGATCAAGTCAGAGGAGATTGGAGGAGAAGGAAAGATAATAGTAGCAAGTAGGGGAATGCTCTGGAAGTTCTTGCTTACCCTCCCCCTTCTCCCCCCAGCCGCATATATACCAGGCTGGGGGGTCTTTTTGGGGGGTTGGTCATCGTGTAGCACGATGGAGCTGCCACTGACATGGCCGTTACAGGACGTCGTGGGGCAGCGCTGGGTACGGCCATGACAGGGCGTAGTGGAGCTCCGCTTTGTACGGCTGTTACAGGGGATCGTGGAGCAGCGCCGGATACGACCGTTGCTGGGTGTAGTGGAGCAGAGGGCCGCGGCGTGCCTCTGGGAAATAGCCTGTCGTTGTCGAGAGATGTCCGACTCGGGGTCGGGCTGCGGAGACGAAGATGTCCGACTCGGGGTCGGATTGCTGGATCAAGGGGCAGCCGACTCGGGGTCGGGCTGCGGAGACGAAGATGTCCGACTCGGGGTCGGATTGCTGGATCAAGGGGCAGCCGACTCGGGGTCGGGCTGCGGAGACGAAGATGTCCGACTCGGGGTCGGATTGCTGGATCAAGGGGCAGCCGACTCGGAGTCGGGCTGCGGAGACGAAGATGTCCGACTCGGGGTCGGATTGCTGGATCAAGGGGCTGCCGTAGTCTTCCTGGGCGCGCGTGCCGGTCACGTGGGGCATGGTGGCTAAGTTCCCCCGTAACAGTAGCCCCCCACTTCCGAGCCTGGAACCAGAAGGGGAACGGGTGAAGGGAGTGATGCTTCGAGATTGCCGCCATCCCTCGGAGAGGCGCGCGCGCTTCGAGCTCCCCGCCTTCTTTATGGCGTATGGCGGTTGTTGCTGACCTGGCAGTCTGAGGATTTCGGCGGACATCCTTCCTTAATGGCGTCGATTCGCCTTTGGGGCGCGAGCGACCCTTCGGCAGCCAGGCGTCCTCTGGCGTCACCGAGGCATCACCCACCTTTCCGCCTATTTAACCGGGGGCCCTCCTCCGTCCGCCTTTCTCTTTACAGACATCTTCGAGTTTCTCCTTTGCGCTGCCGTCATTGCCGTCGGACTGTTCGCTTGCTCCTCCTTTGACGCTCTCGGAGCCGTTCTTCCTTCTCTTCCGGTGAGTTGCCCCATTTTTCAATTTAAGGCTCTCCATACTTTCTCCTTTTGTATTAGGGTACTCCAGTCGTTTCGGTCCTTTCCCCCTTCCTGACCCCGTCCTGACTGTAGATTCACTGGCCATTAGGGATGGGCGAAGTGAGAGCAGACCGCATTAAGTCGGAGCTGGTCGCTGAAGACCTAGATAGGTTCGTGGCTCGATACCACCTTTCCGAGGCCTGCAATGTTACGCTCCCGGGGCCTGAGGAGAGGATGTCCCATCCTCCTCCAGGGAAGGTCGCCATCAATGAGGGCATTCTTCAGGCTGGGTTTCACTTTTCTCCCTCGGACTTAGTTGTGCAGGTGCTTCGGGGTTTAAGAGTGGCGCCGACGCAACTGGTGCCGAACTCATGGCGCGCCCTGACGGCCTTCCAGGTTCTCTGCCGCATGCACGAGGTTCCCGCCACCCTGAATGTCTTTTGGGAATGCTACGGCCTGAGCGGCCACCCCCAGGACAAAGGGTGGTGGTGCTTTGCGGCGCGGCGAGGGTGCGGCCTCGTCAAGGAGGCTCCTTCCTCCATTCACGGCTGGAAGGAGCGTTTCTTTTTCGTTGACGCAGATCCCTCTTGGAGAATCAGGGCTACCTGGGAGACGCCGATGAAGTCCCCGATTGGCCTATCGAGGTTGTCGAGGGAGGAATCCGATGGCGTCGCCGTCTTGAAGGGGTTGGTTGCCGAGGGCCGGCTCCCCCCGGTGGCTTGCCTTATTTTCGAGGATACCTTGGTGAACGTTGGTCTGAGCTCGGTCCCCACTGACCGTGAGCCCGCCACCATTTCTTTTTTGGCTCTTTTCTCCTCTTTCGTCTCGTTCTTTCCTTCAGTTTCTCAACCTCCGACCACCTCGTCCTTTTTGCAGAGATCAACGACGTCATGCGGTCGGACAAGGCAACGGCTGTTGGTAGGACGTCCCTACTGGAAGCAGTCCGGAGGAAGAAACGAGCTCCTCCGAGCGGGGCCCCACCGGCAAAGAAGTCCCGCCGGCAGGCGACTCCGATGCCGACAGACGGGTCCGGACCCACCGATCAGGGGGACGCCGCGGGCGCGGACCAGGAGTTGACGCTGTATCAGCCCTCCGATGCCGAGACTACCGTTTCTTCGGAGGCATCACCCGGGCGTGCCCGAGATGGACGGGTCGGACGTGATCGGTCCCCAGCCCAGCCTTCGACTCGGTCGGCTCCGGATGATACGAGGAGGGACGCGCCGAGGCCCCGGCCGAGCGGGACCCTGTCAATTCCAGGGGCGGTCCCCGCCCCGAGCATGGTCAGCATGACTCTTCCCCAAGCGATGGGTAAGGGTAAGGCTGCAGAACCACCGTCCGACTCCGGGGAGAAGTCGGGGTCGGCCTTCACTTTCGCCGGCGCCCGAAACCTCATCGAGACGGTACTGCTGGAGAAGGACCGCAGGCAGGTCCGGGAGATGAGGGTCCCTGACGTTGGGGCTGCCAGCTGCGTCTGTCTCATGTCGGTGAGTGTTCTTTCGGTCGCTTTCATCATTTATAGGCTCTGTTGATCCCCGCCTAACGCCCTCGTTTTTCCTATCTCTTAGCTCGCCCAGTACATGATCCGCCTGGAGGAGTGCTACGAGGAACAGGCGAGGCTTCTGGCGAGGGCCGAGAGCCAACTGAAGGCAGTAGAGGAGGGAGGTCAGGCTGCGGCAGGGAGGACGACCAGGGACCTCGAGATGAGGCTCCGGGTGGCCGAAGAGCGGGCACTCGGCTTCGTCACCCTCGAAAAGCAACTGTTGGAGGCTCAGGAGCAACTCAAGGTTGCCTCGGGTCTCGAGGGCGAGATCAAGAAGGCGGAGGAGCGGGCCGAGAAGCAGTCCCGGAAGGCTGCCGACTACTGGGAGAGGTGGGAGAAGGCCCAGCGGTCAGCCGACAACGCCCGCAACCGAACCCGGTCTCTTGAAGCCAAGCTGGGCGAATTGGAGTCGGCCTTGGAGAAGTCCCGCGCGAGCGACCGGGAGCTTCATTCGCGCCTGGAGGAGGCTGAGGCTGCTCGCATTGCTGCCGAGGCGAAGCACAAGGAGGCTCAGGCTGATCTGCTGAGGGTCTCCTCCGAGGCGAACGACCGGATTGTGGCGAAGGTCTTGGAGGCGAAGGCTCAGATTATGGAGCGGGCAGAGGCGGCGCTGGCCGAGAAGAGTGCGGAGATCGGGCGTCAGGCGGTACAGGCTTATCGTCAGTCCGCCGAGATCACCCGTGATATGTCGGAGGCGGTACAGGCCTATCGTCAGTCTGACGAGTTCGTCCGTGACATGTCGGACGCGGGGTCCGACTCCTTTGTCTTAGGCTTCGAGGAAGGCCTGGCAAGGGTGTCGGCTAAGTACCCCGAAATTGACCTGAGTGGGATCTCCCTTCTCGACTCCCCTCCGGCGCCATTGCCTGCTGCTTCTCCAACCGTCTCCCTACCCCCTGCGGACGTGCCCGGCGTTCCCGACCCGGGGGTTCCTCCAAGCTGACCTTCTGTATTTTCGTTCTTTTCTTTGTGTGTTGGCGTTTTGCCAAGTTGTATGGGTCTCGGCCCTGAAACAATGAAAGTTAATGCAAACAGAGTTTCTTCATTTCACTTTCGTCCTTCTTCTTTTTAACTCTTGGTAGCGTCTCGCTGACTCCCGACTCTTGAAATTCTTCTGGCGCTAGGCCAGGTATCTGAGGGTTAGGCCTCAGGGAATTCTTCCGGCGCTAAGCCAGGCATCCGAGAGTTAGGCCTCAGGAACTTCTTCCGGCGCTAAGCCAGGCATCCGAGGGTTTGGCCTCAGGAACTTCTTCCGGCGCTAAGCCAGGCATCCGAGGGTTAGGCCTCAGGAACTTCTTCCGGCGCTAAGCCAGGCATCCGAGGGTTAGGCCTCAGGAACTTCTTCCGGCGCTAAGCCAGGCATCCGAGGGTTAGGCCTCAGGAACTTCTTCCGGCTCTAAGCCAGTCATCCGAGGGTTAGGCCTCAGGAATTTCTTCCGGCGCTAAGCCAGGCATCCGAGGGTTAGGCCTCAGGAATTTCTTCCGGCGCTAAGCCAGGTGTTGCCCAAGGTGACAATCCAAGAGGGGGGGGGGGTGAATTGGTTTCTTCTAAATTTTTGGTACTTTTAAAACTTTCTAAATTAAGTGCGATGGATGCTCTCTTAGGTTATTTAAGTGAGTTAATCTAATGCAAGAAGAGAAGATAAAGCAAGAGAAAATGAAAGCACAAACACAATGCAAACACACCAATATATAGTGGTTCGGTGCTCTCCTTAGCACCTACGTCCACTCCCCAAGCGTACCCTTGGGAATTCACTATAATCTTGCGGATTACAGTTGGATTGTTTTCCGGGCTCACAATCCAAAAACCTTGTTGGTTTTACGGGCTCACCAACGAACCTATACACTTGGTTTTCCGGGCTCACCAAGAACCTTGTTGGTTTTGCGGGCTCACCAACGAACCTATACACTTGGTTTTCCGGGCTCACCAAGAACCTTGTTGGTTTTGCGGGCTCACCAACGAACCTATACAACTTTGGTTTTCCGGGTTCACCAAAAACCTTTGTTGGTTTTGCGGGCTTACCAACGAACCTTTGTTGGTTTTGCGGGCTTACCAACGAACCTTTACAAAGTGTTTATACAAATGAAAAGAAAAGATTTAAACTCCTAGATGAGCATATAAAGCAATATGAACAACAAGAAGAGTTAGAAAGAAATTATCGCTTTGAAGTCGCTTTGCTCTTCTTGGTCAAGGAAGCTTCACTCTTCAATGGGGGAAGGAGCTCTTAATGCCTCTTTGAATCTGCTCAATCCCTTTCTTTGATTCTTGAATGAAGCTCTTGATGAAGCTTGTCTTGCTAGGGTTCTCTCTTGAATGCACTTGATGTATTTTCCCCAAAAGCTTGCTTCCTCTGATGAATACTCCCTCTTAAATACTTCTCCAACCTCCAAATAGTCCTTTCTGACCGTTGGATTGAAGAAACTAGCCGTTTATAGCCGTTGGGAGTCCAAAAAGCATTTCTGCACAACTAGCCGTTATGTTCAGCCCGTGTTTGGGTCGGCTCAACCTGTCCTTGGGTCGACCCAACCTTCACTTGGGTCGACTCAACCATTTCTTGGGTCGACCCTCTCAGAAAACACAGAAACTTGAAATTCAGCCTTCTGTTGCCTTGGGTCGACCCAACCTTTCTTTGGGTCGACCCAAGGTCAGCTTCAGAAAATTCAGAGCCTTGAATTTCAGCCTTTCTTCACTTGGGTCGACTCAACCTTTCTTTGGGTCGACTCAAGGTTTACTTGGGTCGACTCAACTTCTTCTTGGGTCGACCCTCTCAGTAAATCCAGAGAGCATTCTTCCTTTGCATTTTGAGATTTTTTGGAGGTTGGGTCGACTCTTGCTTACCTTGGGTCGACCCAACTCACTGTTCATTTGTGCTGTTTTTGCAGGAGTGTGCCAGATGATTCCTCGATGTGCCGGGGTCGACCCAATCAACCTATGGGTCGACTCAATCCACACTTTGCTGCATTCTCAAGGTTAGTTTCATCCAAATGAACAAGACCATATATATATTTCCAATTAAGCAAATGTACTGAGAGCAATGAACTTATAAATGAAGTATCAATTTTAACTTATAGCATACTCTAGAGAATTGCTTGTTAATCATCAAAATAACACTATCATCCTCAATCTCCCCCTTTTTGATGATTACAAAATAAAGAGTATAAGCCTATTGATACTTGTCTTTAAAATCAGTTTATAAAAGGGATTGAATTTCAGAATTTCAGCTTTTCATATATATAAGTGAAATCTCTCCCTATATCATTCAAAATTTGCCAATTTGATTTTTTGAATGGCTCCCCCTTTCATTTATAATTCATTAGCAATGAAACTTCAAAAATTTGAGATAAAATAAGAGTTTCAGCTTATGTATCGGGGTGAGAAAGGAGCGTGCCAAATTCTGAATTTATATGTGCCAAATTCTGAATTATGATAGAAATTTTTGATTTGATGATTTTCATTGTTACAAATTGCTCCCCCTTAGATATGTAAGCTTTCTTATATGATTTTCAATTTGTTTGCCCATTTATTTCTCTTTTCTTTTCATAACTTCTTTACTCACTCTTTCTCACAAAAGTAATACTCTTTCTTCTCCCTTTATATACTCTTTCCTTCTCTTCTCTTTTATATACTCTTTCCTTCTCTTATCTTTTATATACTCTTTCCTTCTCTTCTCCTTTATATACTCTTTCCTTCTCTTCTCTTCCTTTTTGTTATCATCAAAAACATATATATGGGAAAAGATGCAATAAAGAACAAACTTCAGACTTCATTGATCAAAATAGGAACATTTTCATATATTAATGCTCAAAATGATGAAAAGTACAATGTTCCACAATCAAGATTTAAAGGTATAAGGGAAAGACAAGATACATAAGGGAAAAAGCAAGATACATATAAGAAAAGGCAAGATACATACGAGAACTAGATTTCTAGCCTAGGCTCTAAATATAGATGCTAAGATCAGCCTAGGGAGACTCTAATTGAGAGTGGGAAATAGGGTTTTCGGAAGAGGACAAAGGGTAAACAGTGCCCTAGATAGCTCACGGGTCCCCCTTTTAACAGTGGGGTCCCGACGTTGGGTCGACTCAAGAAATTTCTTGGGTCGACTCAACGTTGGGTCGACCCTATTCTGGGTTGGGTTGACCCAAGTGCAGAATTTTTCTTTTCTCTTCCGTTTTGCTTCTAAAATATTTTCCTTGCTTCCAATCCTTATAAACTCTTTATGGGACAATGATACATGAGTAAGGAATCTATAGATTACAAGTTTGACTCATGTTTCATAGGTTTTTTAGAAATGAGAGGAATGTATCATGAGATTGCTTGCTTCCTTTTATATCTCTTCAATAAGACGGATCACATATGCCTAATTTCCTCCTTAGCGTACAGAATCTATCTTCACTCAAGGGTTTTGTGAATATGTCGGCTAATTGTTTTTCAGTGCATATATGTTCATATGTTTCCATTTTGCACATGATCCCTAATAAAATGATATCTTATTTCTATGTGGTTGGCTTTAGGAATGAGATATTTAGAATGTAAGCCAGAAGTGATCTCTAAATGTAGATTCCAAAGATAGTTTTGAAATCAAGTGTAGATGGAATCTTTTTCATGTTATTTCAAGTAGTATCAAGAATAATATTCAAAGAAAGGCACGGATGAAAATCCAACATTTTTTTTTAATATATTAAGTATATAGCAAAATGAGAGCAATCTAATTAATTTTCAGAGTATAATATAAGAGCAGATAAAGATCAAAACTTATATACTCGAAAAATATAAGATTATGTTGAATCCTTAATTCTTAATGACTTCAAAGTTCTTTCATGATATAAAAGTATTGGGGCATAGATACCAAAACATGAATTTATGCAATGTAGGATACATTAAATTTAGGGCTTTGAAAGTTCTTTTAAGGCTCTCTTAAAGACTTTCTTTTACTCCTTTAAAGATCATAACATCAAAATCAATTAAAATGAATTGGCTTAGGATTGAAACACTAAGGTGCAAGCCAATAAGAACTCATAAGTAGATTCAAGATAAATTTTCGATACAAAGACAGACGGAATCCTTGTCAATTAATTTTCAGAAATAAATGATTTACCGATGAATACAGATGGAAATCCAACTTTCAAAAGATATTCAATAAAGCACATAGTTTAATACCACTTTACATTTAGTATTCTTTGTCTCATCTTTAGATGCGAATTTATACGATTAAGTTCTATATGATCTCTCCCTCTGAAATTTTCTTTCTCTCCCTTAATTAATCATTCCATTTGAGAGTTTAGAGTTTGAAGATAATTTTCAATAAAGAGATTGAGTATTTAAAGCTCCCCCTCAAAAGATGCATTTTCTTTTAAACTTTCTTTTCTTTTGTTGAATTTCAGATTTTAATGATAAACGTGAATAAAACTGAAACTTTATGATATCAAGAATGTAGAGTGATCTAGAGTTATTCAAAATTTATAGCAATCACTCTTTTTAATCTTTTAAGAACAAGTTATGCTTCCTCTTAATCTTTGAGAAAATGTACTGAAATATTAATCAGAAAATGATTCATTTGAAGCTCAAATTCTTTCAAGAGCATTTACATTTTCTTTCTTTTAAGAATTATTTGAGTGAGCTGAAATATTTCTAGACTTGAGATCATTCACTCTTTTAATAATATATATACATATATATTTTGATGAAAGTCTTTAACAATGTAGGAGAGGAAAAAAAAATATATAGATGACCATTGAAGTATATGTATTTATAGAACTCAATTTCTTAATCAAGGTTTTTCAGCAATGTATATATGAAGCACAATAAATCTTTTTAATATCAAAATAAAATCATATATTAAAAAATATTTGTTTGCAATCAAGATCATCAAAAGACACATCATTCAGACCAATATTAGTACACTTTGAAGATAAGAAATGATATGTTTCATATGCGTATCAGGGCAAGCAATCAAGGCATCAGAATTATTCTATTTTTCTTAAGCTGTAATTTTATCTAGAAATTCATATTGAGTTATTCCCCAAAATGATGCAATCATTGAAGCATATAATGAAGGTTACAAAAATACAATGATAGAGGCATTTTTAAATTAAGTTTAAGCTTTTATACAACATCAGATTCTGAATTTCATAAAAATTTTCAAGGAGCCTTTCAGGATTATAATTTGAGATATGCATTTTCTACATTGTAGCTCATCTTAAATTATTAAGATTGAAGACACATATTTCAAGAACATTAGAGCACATCCAGAATCTTTGTAATTCATATTGAATTTTGGTACAAATTGGAGGATATTATGTACTAATGTTAGGCAAGATAAAAGATATGTCAGAATCAATCCATTTTGCATAATTTGCAAATTCAAATTAAATTTTTTTTTTTATTTTTCAAAATATATTCATTAAAACAAAATGATGTTGTTGTTGGTAATAACATGTTTCAATCAAAATTTATAGGCATAAAGCATTACAAGTTATATCTAGGAAAGATCTTTGCTATTTGAATATTGAAAACACATAATTCAAAATATGCAAAACATAACAAGCATGTCATGGATCAAAATCAATTCTTTTCAAATAAAATTTCCTTTATTTAAATACAATTTAGCACTGATTTTATCCTTAAGGTGTGTTTTCAAGTGATTCAAACTTCATTTGATTTTTCACAACCTTCTTATATATTTTTATTTATTTATCATTCATTCCCCAAATTTTTAATTTCTTTCTTTAACCATTCAATGAACATTTTGATTATCTTCATTTATTTTTCGGTTTTACTTTTCTATGCTCTATATTCTATTTGCTCCCTATCCGGTGGAGTTGGAAGGGGCACGAGGTACTACCACTAGCCTCCCTCTTGTGCCGTCCCTAATATGCCCTGCACCGAATAGTTGGGTCAAATAGTGCCGGGTACTACCACTAGCCTCTCCATTGGCACCATCCCTATAATGAGCAATGTAGAAATGTTAAACTATTCTCTTTAGCAACAAGATATTCACTCCAAACTCTCCCTATTTAAATATAATTAATTACGGATTTTATTCCTTCCAAAAGAATGTTCACACAAGTCTCACAAATATGCTGAATATATTATGCTTGTGCTGCTTTTACTTAAGATTGGAGTATTTACTTAGCTTTTACTTCTTCTGAGCAATGTTCATTTTCTTTTTCTTTATCTCTCTCTCTTTTTGTTATTTTCAAATAGTTACATGAAAGAGCAGAATAAAGAATTAATCTAATATGCTGCATATAAATATATATCATGCAAACAACATTTTCATTATGCCCAATGATTCATAGCTTATCACAAGTTATTTTGAATTAGAGATTTGAGGCATAAACTTGTGTATTTCATGGTTATGCATTATATAGGAAAAAGTAAACTTCAATTTAATCACACCATGAAACAATCATCACTAGCATGAGAATGAAGCATGATATCAAGATGATCAGCAATTAAAGGTTTAATCATGCTACCATATAATTTCAGATTATTGATTTTGCTCAACTAACTCACAAGAGAAGAGTTTAGATTACCAGTGTATTTAGCATTCTTCAAGCCAAATACCTTTTAGATTCTTTACACCCTTGGCTGAAGAAAATCTCTCTCTTTTTTTTTGTTTGCAAAGGAATGTTTATTGTATCTTTCATCAAGGTGTCCTTCAAGTTGAAATTTCTTGCTCATAAATCCTGTATCATTAATAAACTCTTTTTCTTTCTTGAAGGAAAGTCATTAGTTTCTTCAAGATACAAAACATTCATACAATATATTTCTTTAGCTAGATGACTCAACATAAGATATGACAATAATTGAATATTAAGTCACTTTACTTAAGAGATTGTCTAAATATAAGCAAGCACAAGTCACTTGAACTAAAGAAATAATTTTATTAAATAATATGGTTCAAGGACACCCATGTGAGGCAATAGGAAGATTTATCAAAGTCAAACCAATTTTTTTTTTTATTTTCAGAAGCAATTTAGCTTAGATTCTATTTGCTTAAAATAATTATCAATAAGATATACCAGTTAAGTTTTAATCAAGTTATTTTAAATAGTTGTTTCTATCAAAATTCTGGTTATGATTCGGCTTTCAATACAAATAATCTTGTTTTAGAGAGATAGGCAATTTTCTTTTAGATTAATTAAGATTTTATATTTGACTTATGGGAGATGGTTCAAAGGAATTAATATTCATACTTTTAGAATATTTTTATGCTCAGATTAAACATGACGTGTTAACATTAATCAATAGAATTCGAGATAATTTTATGTAAGGATATTAATCATTCAATCAAGGATACAGTGATTATACTAAATGAGACACTTTAAAGATCAGATTTATTAATCTTAGATTTTTTGAATAGTCTTGAGAATTACAAAAAAAATCATTGTTATAAAACTTTTTAGTAGAATTTTCATTATGATCACGACACATTAATCATTTATGATTGAAACATATGATGCATACATGCGACTTATAGAGTAAATCATAATATATTTCAAATAATCACATAAGGAATGAGTGATATTATGATAAATTATACTCATACCTTCACAAATAATGAAATAAGATTTCATAAGTATTATGCTCAATAAAGTTTTAACATGAAGGTATGAAATCAGCATCAAGTGTTTATACTAGAGAGGAAATTTAGATTTTTGTAAACTTGAAGAAGAAGGTTATATATATATCCATTCATTGTTTTCTTATCATGATGCAAGCACTAGAAAGTTTCATGCTAAACTCGTTGAGATAAAATTTAACATATGAGGCATTTAAAAACTTTGATGTAGAGAGTATCGTAATTTCATAAAAAAGATAATTTCAATACACGAAGTAGAATGTTAAACCTTATACTAAATTTAATGAATAAAATGAGACTTATCTTTAATTATGTGTCAATGCACCCATTTGTATGAAAATTTCATTTGTTCCATGGGTAGCTTGGCACACCTACATCTATACCCTCATATTTTTCATTTTGGGTACCCAAGCTTGCTTGGGTCCTTGAGGGTTAGTGCATATAGTTCCTTTTGGAATCCAAATTTGTTTAATCGTAATAACTTTACCATTTGATTTATTCGAATTAGAACCATAAATAAAGTTTTTATGCCCAATCTTTTTATATTTGAAATAAGTTATCTTATTTGATGGTTTGCTTGGCAAATTGATAACCTTTTTCTTTAGGGTTTTATTATTGAGCAAAGGAATCCAGCCAAGTCTTGATTTATCAAAAACAGCATGTTGGCTTTCAAACATCGTTTTTAATTTTTCTGAACTTACAGTGAATTTGTTAATAAAAGATTTTAATTGGTTGATTTCTTCATTTAGGTTTTGATTTTCTTTAATTAAATTCTGATTTTTCTGAATCAATTGTTCTGAATTTAACCTTAAGCTTTCATTTTCAGAATTTAGTTTGTCTTGTATTTCAGCAAAAGAATTTCTTTCTTTTGAAATTTTTAGATTTAGTTTCTTAGAATTTTTATTCTTCATAGCTAGTTTTCTACATTCACAATACAATTCATGAAAAGCATTTAATAATTCATCATAAGAAAATTCTTCTTGAAAATCATTTGATGTAAGAGTAGATTCAGATTGTACCTTATCTTCTTGTGCCATAAAGCACAAGTTAGTTACCCCTTGTACTTCTTTGGAGCTAATATCATCATTGTTGCTCCTAACTTTTATTTTCTTGCTTGACTCTTCCTTGGTCAAGGCTTTCTTCCTTTTTATCTCTTTCTTACTTTCTTCTTGCTTCCTCTTCTTCTTTGTCTTTAGGAAGCTTTTGAATTTTTCGGTGTTTGGGTATGGATCCTTGTTTTCATCACCGAATTCTTCATTTATTGTTCTTTCTTCCGGATTGGGAGATTCAACATCGTTTTCTGCAGGCTCACTGTTAGTATGTAATTGAAGCATATGTGAGCTAAACAGAATATTGTCATAAATATTTTCTAAAGTATCCCAGATTTTCTTAGCAGATAAACATGCAGAGATTTTATTAAATTCAGTTTCATGGATAGCACAATATAGTATGTTCATAGCATTAGCATTCAATTGTGCTAAGTCTTTTTCATTAATAGTGTGAGAGAGTGAGTGAGGGCCTCTAGTAATGATGTACCATATTTCATAGTTTGAAGCTTGAATGAATATCCTCATTCTAGCTTTTCAATAAGTGTAGTTTGTGCCATTAAATAGAGGTGGTCTATCAATTAATTGTCCCTCTCCTATAGAACATCCCACTTGGATTGTCATGATCTTTAACTCTTGATTGTGAGATCAATGGGTACTATTAGAGCACCTTGCTCTGATACCACTTGTTGCCCAAGGTGACAATCCAAGAGGGGGGGGGGGGGGGGTGAATTGGTTTCTTCTAAATTTTTGGTACTTTTAAAACTTTCTAAATTAAGTGCGATGGATGCTCTCTTAGGTTATTTAAGTGAGTTAATCTAATGCAAGAAGAGAAGATAAAATAAGAGAAAATGAAAGCACAAACACAATGCAAACACACCAATATATAGTGGTTCGGTGCTCTCCTTAGCACCTACGTCCACTCCCCAAGCGTACCCTTGGGAATTCACTATAATCTTGCAGATTACAGTTGGATTGTTTTCCGGGCTCACAATCCAAAAACCTTGTTGGTTTTACGGGCTCACCAACGAACCTATACACTTGGTTTTCCGGGCTCACCAAGAACCTTGTTGGTTTTGCGGGCTCACCAACGAACCTATACACTTGGTTTTCCGGGCTCACCAAGAACCTTGTTGGTTTTGCGGGCTCACCAACGAACCTATACAACTTTGGTTTTCCGGGTTCACCAAAAACCTTTGTTGGTTTTGCGGGCTTACCAACGAACCTTTGTTGGTTTTGCGGGCTTACCAACGAACCTTTACAAAGTGTTTATACAAATGAAAAGAAAAGATTTAAACTCCTAGATGAGCATATAAAGCAATATGAACAACAAGAAGAGTTAGAAAGAAATTATCGCTTTGAAGTCGCTTTGCTCTTCTTGGTCAAGGAAGCTTCACTCTTCAATGGGGGAAGGAGCTCTTAATGCCTCTTTGAATCTGCTCAATCCCTTTCTTTGATTCTTGAATGAAGCTCTTGATGAAGCTTGTCTTGCTAGGGTTCTCTCTTGAATGCACTTGATGTATTTTTCCCAAAAGCTTGCTTCCTCTGATGAATACTCCCTCTTAAATACTTCTCCAACCTCCAAATAGTCCTTTCTGACCATTAGATTGAAGAAACTAGCCGTTTATAGCTGTTGGAAGTCCAAAAAGCATTTCTGCACAACTAGCCGTTATGTTCAGCCCGTGTTTGGGTCGGCTCAACCTGTCCTTGGGTCGACCCAACCTTCACTTGGGTCGACTCAACCATTTCTTGGGTCGACCCTCTCAGAAAACACAGAAACTTGAAATTCAGCCTTCTGTTGCCTTGGGTCGACCCAACCTTTCTTTGGGTCGACCCAAGGTCAGCTTCAGAAAATTCAGAGCCTTGAATTTCAGCCTTTCTTCACTTGGGTCGACTCAACCTTTCTTTGGGTCGACTCAAGGTTTACTTGGGTCGACTCAACTTCTTCTTGGGTCGACCCTCTCAGTAAATCCAGAGAGCATTCTTCCTTTGCATTTTGAGGTTCTTTGGAGGTTGGGTCGACTCTTGCTTACCTTGGGTCGACCCAACTCACTGTTCATTTGTGCTGTTTTTGCAGGAGTGTGCCAGATGATTCCTCGATGTGCCGGGGTCGACCCAATCAACCTATGGGTCGACTCAATCCACACTTTGCTGCATTCTCAAGGTTAGTTTCATCCAAATGAACAAGACCATATATATATTTCCAATTAAGCAAATGTACTGAGAGCAATGAACTTATAAATGAAGTATCAATTTTAACTTATAGCATACTCTAGAGAATTGCTTGTTAATCATCAAAATAACACTATCATCCTCACCAGGCATCCGAGGGTTAGGCCTCAGGAACTTCTTCCGGTGCTAAGCCAGGCATCCGAGGGTTAGGCCTCAGGAACTTCTTCCGGCGCTAAGCCAGGCATCCGAGGGTTAGGCCTCAGGAACTTCTTCCGGCGCTAAGCCAGGCATCCGAGGGTTAGGCCTCAGGAACTTCTTCCGGCGCTAAGCCAGGCATCCGAGGGTTAGGCCTCAGGAAACTCTTCTGGCGCTAGGCCAGGCATCCGAGGGTTAGGCCTCAGGGAATTCTTCCGGCGCTAAGCCAGGCATCCGAGGGTTAGGCCTCAGGGAATTCTTCCGGCGCTAAGCCAGGCATCCGAGGGTTAGGCCTCAGGAAATTTTGCTCGTTGGTCGGCCAAGGCTGGCGCAAGCCGAGGCGACCGGTCGGGGCTTCAGGCTAGTCTGCTCCCGGGATGATCATCGGGTTAGCCTGGCATCCGAGGGCCGAGCCTCGAGAAATTCCGCTCGTTGGTCGGCCAAGGCTGGCGCAAGCCGAGGCGACCGGTCGGGGCTTCAGGCTAGTCTGCTCCCGGGATGATCATCGGGTTAGCCTGGCATCCGAGGGCCGAGCCTCGGAAAATTCCGCTCGTTGGTCGGCCAAGGCTGGCGCAAGCCGAGGCGACCGGTCGGGGCTTCAGGCTAGTCTGCTCCCGGGATGATCATCGGGTTAGCCTGGCATCCGAGGGCCGAGCCTCGGGAAATTCCGCTCGTTGGTCGGCCAAGGCTGGCGCAAGCCGAGGCGACCGGTCGGGGCTTCAGGCTAGTCTGCTCCCGGGATGACCATCGGGTTAGCCTGGCATCCGAGGGCCGAGCCTTGGGAAATTTCGCTCGTTGGTCGGCCAAGGCTGGCGCAAGCCGAGGCGACCGGTCGGGGCTTCAGGCTAGTCTGCTCCCGGGATGATCATCGGGTTAGCCTGGCATCCGAGGGCCGAGCCTCGGGAAATTCCGCTCGTTGGTCGGCCAAGGCTGGCGCAAGCCGAGGCGACCGGTCGGGGCTTCAGGCTAGTCTGCTCCCGGGATGACCATCGGGTTAGCCTGGCATCCGAGGGCCGAGCCTCGGGAAATTCCGCTCGTTGGTCGGCCAAGGCTGGCGCAAGCCGAGGCGACCGGTCGGGGCTTCAGGCTAGTCTGCTCCCGGGATGATCATCGGGTTAGCCTGGCATCCGAGGGCCGAGCCTCGGAAAATTCCGCTCGTTGGTCGGCCAAGGCTGGCGCAAGCCGAGGCGACCGGTCGGGGCTTCAGGCTAGTCTGCTCCCGGGATGACCATCGGGTTAGCCTGGCATCCGAGGGCCGAGCCTCGGGAAATTCCGCTCGTTGGTCGGCCAAGGCTGGCGCAAGCCGAGGCGACCGGTCGGGGCTTCAGGCTAGTCTGCTCCCGGGATGATCATCGGGTTAGCCTGGCATCCGAGGGCCAAGCCTCGGAAAATTCCGCTCGCTGGTCGGCCAAGGCTGGCGCAAGCCGAGGCGACCGGTCGGGGCTTCAGGCTAGTCTGCTCCCGGGATGATCATCGGGTTAGCCTGGCATCCGAGGGCCAAGCCTCGGGAAATTCCGCTCGCTGGTCGTGCACCTGTCGCTCGCCGCCCGACGGGATTCCTCCGTGGCCAGCTGCGATCGTGTTTCTCCTCCTCTCCAAGCGTCGCCTGGGGAACACCAGATGGGCATTAAATGCTAATTGAGGGGTTACCTGGGAAATCGGATCGCTAGTTGCTGCTTGCGAGGAGTGTCAGTTAAGCGGCCGCGATACGCGCGTTCTTCGAGGCGGATGCGGCCTGGGCGCGAGCGGAGATATGTGGACCTAGGGGTACAGGCCACCCGGAGTGTCCTGCACAAAGAATGCGATTAAGGAGAATAACGCTTAGGAAATCGCGGGAAGATACGCCTCGAGAGCCGGATCGGCTCCGGATTCAATGCGCCCGCATTTATTGGAGCCACCCGCAGCGGAACGACCGGGGGGCCGCAGTTTGGCTATAAATATAAGTGCAGGTGCGATGAAGCCTGCCAAGCCGGAGCTGTTCAGGTTGCCATGGATCGTGGGCCTCCTCTCCGGCGCATGGTTGAGAGACCCCTATCGAAGGAACGGGAGGCGCGCCCTTCGCGACTTCCGCCAACTAGCCGTTTCATCTGAGATCAACAAGGAGGTTCTCCCCGGCGGAACTCCGCTCTAGGCGTTTCATCCGGGATCACGTCTCCCCTCCTTGAAGTTCGGCCTCCCGATTGAGCTCCGCACCAGGCGCTTGATCCGGGACCGCGCCTCCATATGCTCTTCTCCCTTGTATTCCTTCTCTCCCCTAACACTGGGGAGGACCGGAATATCCCTTGGAGGTGGCGTTCCCCTGGAGGCAGCGGGAGCTTCGTCTGCGGTGGCTCCTCGTCTTTTTCGTGAGGCGTGGATGGCGCCTCTGGGTAGGAGCAGTGTGGACTTCTCCTTCGTCCAGTTCTTCTTCATCCGCGCCGGCTCTTCGTCTTCTTCGTGAGACGCCGATGGCGCCTCCGGTTGGAAGCACCCACTCCCGGCGGGATTGCAGCCGCTTCGGATGGAGGTTTCGGGATCCCAGATCTTCAGCTCCTCGGAGTCTCCACCTCTTCTTTACTTTCTTTACACCCTAATTCCCCTCTGGGAATTCCTTGTAATCACACGAGCACGCCATTGTAACCAGAAATTATTGAAATGAAAAGTATTACACATTTTTGAACTGTCTTTCTGGCATTGTCGTTCTACTGGTAATACATCCGCAGGTTAGCGGAATTCCAGCTCCTTGGAATTTCTCGACCATCTAGGGCCTCCAACTGGTAGGAGCCAGGTCGGTTTACCCAGCGAACCCTATACGGGCCTTCCCAATTTGGCGCTAGCTTCCCACCTTCCGCAGGTTGAGATGCTTTAGCTCGCCTTAGCACCAGATCTCCGATTCTGAAAAGCTTCGGTCGGACCTTGGAGTTGTAATATCGGGCTACCCTCCGCTGATACATCACCATCCGAACCTGCGCCATTTCCCTCGCTTCTTCCAAGAGATCCAGGTTCCCTCGGAGTTGCTCCGAATTGGCCTCGGGTCGGTGCGCGGCCACCCGAGGTGAGGGGAGTCCGAGCTCCACGGGGACAACGGCTTCCGTGCCATAGGTTAGGCTGAAAGGCGTCTCCCCGGTAGGGGTCCGATGCGTGGTCCGATACGCCCAAAGGACATTCTCGAGTTCTTCGACCCAAGCTTGCCCCGTCCGACCGATTCGCGCTTTGATTCCTTGGAGGATTGTCCGATTTGTGACCTCGGCCTCGCCGTTGGTCTAGGGATGCGACACAGATGTGAACCGATGCTCGATCCCAAACTCCTCGCAGAAGTCACGGAAATGCTTGTTGTCGAACTGTCGACCATTATCCGAGATGAGGACCCGAGGTACCCCAAATCGGACAATGATGTTCTTCTTCACGAACTTCCGGACTTGCGCCTCCGTGATAGTGGCCAGCGGCTCTGCCTCCACCCACTTGGTGAAGTAGTCGATTGCAACAATCAAAAATTTCCGCTGAGCTGGAGCGACGGAGAATGGTCCGAGGATATCCATTCCCCACTAGGCGAAGGGCCAGGGTGCAGTGATTGGTGCCAAGGGGACAGAAGGGACTCTCTGGATGTTGGCGTGGCGCTGGCAGGCGTCACATTTCCGTACATGATCCTTCGAGTCCTCCAACAAGGTAGGCCAATAATAGCCTTGCCTCATGATCTTGTGCGCCAAGGACCTAGCCCCCAAGTGTGATCCGCAAACGCCTTCGTGGACTTCGCCGAGGACGTAGGCCGCTTCCGAGGGGCGGAGGCACTTTAAGAGGGGGGCGGTGAACGAGGTTCGATACAGCCTCCCTTCATAGAGTACGTAGTGGGCGGACTTCATAACAAGTCGCCGAGCTTGATCTTCGTCTTCAGGGAGGATCCCTTCGGCGAGGTAGGCGACAAGCGGGTCCATCCAAGACGGCTCCGGATCAATTGCCATCACCGCTTCAGCCTCGCCGATGCTCGGGGCATCCAGGGTCTCCAGGTAGATCGCCCTCGACAAGTTGTGCGCGTCTGCGCCCACTAAGCGGGACAACCTGTCGGCCCTGGCATTTTCACTTCTTGGGACCTGCTGGATGTCGACACTGCCGAGGTCGGGAATGAGTGCTTGCACCTTCCGGACGTAATTCTGCATGGTCGGGTTCCGGGCCTCGAACTCCCCACGGACCTGCCCGACCACCAGCTGGGAGTCGGTAAAGACCTTCAGGCGCCGGATGCCGAGCTCCTTGGTGAGTTTGAGTCCCGTGACTAGGGCCTCGTACTCCGCCTCGTTGTTGGTCACTGGAAATCCGAACCTCAAGGCATACTCGGCTATCACTCCATCTGGACTGGTAAGGACCAGCCCGGCCCCTCCACCTTCGGGGTTCGACGACCCATCGATGTGAAGCGTCCAAATCGGGAGGTCGAGGCTGGGTGTTTCCGGCGACCTAGGTTCCGCCTCCTGCACCGTGCACTCAGCGAGAAAATCCACGAGCGCCTGGGCCTTGATGGCGGGTCGGGGCTGGTAGCGGATGTCGAACTCACCAAGTTCTATTGCTCACTTCACCAGCCGTCCCGCATTCTCTGGATTGCTGAGGATCTGCCGCAGCGGTTGATCGGTCAAGATGGTGACAGAATGGGCCTGGAAATAGGGGCGAAGCCTCCTGGTCGCGGTCAGCAGCGCGAAGGCGATCTTTTCAGCCTTCGTATACCGCGTCTCGGCATCCCGTAGGACCCGGCTGATGTAGTACACAGGCTTCTAGAGTTTTGCCTCTTCCCGAACCAGTACCGCACTGACTGCGGTTGGGGAGACCGCCAGATAGAGGTAGAGCATCTCCCCTTCTTGCGGCTTGGACAGTAGGGGAGGAGACGCCAAGTATTCCTTGAGCTGGTCGAATGCTGCTTGACATTCGGCCGTCCAGAGGAAGTCTTTCGGGCGTTTCAACACCTTGAAGAAAGGTTGGCAGCGTTCGGCCGATTTTGCCACAAATCGTCCGAGCGCGGCGACCCTCCCAGCGAGCTCCTGAACCTCCTTCACTTTGGTCGGAGGGGACATATCTTGGATGGCCTTGATTTTGTCCGGGTTGGCTTCGATCCCCCGCTGGTTGACAATGAAACCGAGGAACCTCCCGGCCGAAGCGCCAAAGGCGCACTCCGCTGGGTTCAGCTTCATGTGAAACTTCCGCAAGGTGGCGAAAGTCTCCTCCAGATCCGCGATGTGCTGGTCTGCATGGCGGCTCTTCACCAGCATATCGTCCACGTACACCTCCATGTTCCGGCCGATTTGCTCTTTGAAGATTTTGTTGACGAGGCACTGGTAAGTGGCGCCAGCATTCTTCAGACCGAAGGGCATTACCTTGTAACAGTACAGCCCCCGGTCTGTTATAAAGGCAGTTTTCTCCTCGTCCTGTGGAGCCATCATTATCTGGTTGTAGCCGGAGAAGGCCTCCATAAAAGACAGCAGCTGATATCCGGAAGTCGCGTCGACCAGTTGGTCTATCCGCGGAAGCGGAAAGCTATCCTTGGGGCATGCCTTGTTCAGGTCGGTGTAGTCGACGCACATCCTCCACTTTCCGCTCGCCTTCCGGACAAGTACGACATTTGCCAGCCATTCGGGGTAGCTGACCTCCCTTATGAATTCTGCCTCCAAGAGTTTGTCTACCTCCTGGTCGACCACTCGGATCCGATCCGGGGCACAGTGTCTCTTCTTCTGTTTTACCGGTCGGTGGGTCGGGTCGACGTTGAGGGCGTGAGAAATGACCTCCGGGTCGATCCCAGGTACATCGGCCGCCGACCAGGCAAACACATCGACATTGGCTCGGAGGAATTCCACCAACCGGACCCAAGCTCCCAGGTCGAGATTGGCGCCGACCCGGATCGTCCTGTCCGGGCGACCTTCCTCGAGGGGAACTTCGATCACATCCTCGGCCGGCTCCCCGTGCCGCAAGGCCACCTCGTCTCTGGCGTCGAGGGACTCGACGCTTAAGGCTTCTACGGGCTTCTTCCCTTTGAGAGTTGCTAGGAAACATTGCCTTGCGGTCGGTTAGTCACCTCGGACCTCTCCAATCGCGGCCGCCGTGGGGAACCGCATGAGCAAGTGGTACGTAGAGACCACCGCGCGAAGGGCGTTCAGTCCGGGTCGTCCGAGGATAGCGTTGTAGGCCGAGGGAACACGGACGACCAAGAACCCGAGCCGTACCGTGGCTTCTGCGGGTGCAACGCCCGCAGTCACAGGCAGCTCAACGACACCTTCGGCCGAGATAGCGTCACCAGTGAATCCTATGAGGGGGGTGGATGTTTTGTGCAACAATTGTCTGGACAAGCTCATCTTTTGGAAGGCCTCGTAAAACAAAATATCAGCTGAGCTTCCACTATCCACAAGAACACGCCTTACATCATAGTTTGCCATAGTGAGGGAGATCACCATGGCGTCATCGTGGGGGGTCTGAACCCCCTTTACATCTTCATCACAAAAAGTGATTACATTACCGACCCTCTGCCTCTTTGCGACGGCTGCCCCTGACGCTTCAGTCGAGCCCCCTGCGTTCCTCTCGGGCCGGGGGCAGCCCCCAGTGATAGTGTGGATCACGCCCGCGATGGGTCGATTCTGCTCCCGAGGCTCCTGAGGGGCCGGATCGACCGGACGCGGGTCTGCGGGGGGACGTCGGTCGTTCACATATCGACCGAGACGCCCTCGGCGGATGAGAGCCTCGATCTCGTCCCGAAGCTGGAAGCAGTCTTCGGTGTCGTGGCCGTGGTCCCGGTGGTACTCACAGTACGCCCGAGAGGGCCTCCTCCCAGGAATCTTCTTCATCTGTCTTGGGACCGGGAGGTCCTCCCGCCCCTTGATTTCTATGAGGATCTGGGCCCGGGGAGTCAGGAGAGGAGTGTACCGGTTGAAACGTCGGGGCGGAGAACGAGGGCGTAGGGCGCCGTGGTTCCTCGCCGGCGACAGGCTCCTGCGCCGACGTTGAGGCGTCGGGCTCCTCCTCTGGCGTGCCTCTTTTCGCCTTTTCTTCCCGAGCTTTGGAGGGATCTCGGCGGCCCCCTTGCTCCGGTGGGCGGCCGCCTCCTCGGCGTCCGCATACTGGTTCGCCCGGGACAACAGCTCCGGGAAGCTCCGCGGCAGGCGTTTGTCCAGGAAGAAGGTGAGTCTGCCCTTTCGGAAGCCACGCTTCAGGGCTGAAAGAGCCACTTCCTGGCTCAGGTTCCGGACTTCCAGCGTAGCCTTGTTGAAGCGGGTAAGATAATCCCGCAAGCTTTCTCCCTCGTTTTGCCGGACATCAAAGAGGGAGTCGGAGACCAGTCGCCGCCGGCTACTGACGGCGAAATGGGTGATGAAGAGGCGAGTAAACTGGTCGAAGGACTGGATTGAGTTAGCCTCCAAGCCGGCGAACCACGCCCTTGCCGGGCCACGGAGGGTCGCCGGGAAGGCCTTGCAGAGGAGAGGATCTGATGCTCCGTGGAGGAGCATAAGGGTCCTGAAACTCTCGACGTGATCCCGCGGGTCCGCCGCCCCGTCATAGGGCTCAATCGCCGGCATTTTAAACCCCGGCGGATTCGGGGTCCGCAGGATCCTCGAGGCAAGCGCCGGCTGGGAGGAGATCTCCAAGTCGGCGAAGGGATCTTTGGAGTGGCCCTTCAGGACCTGGAGTTGTCGGTGGAGATCGTCCACCCGCCGGTCCAGGGAGCGCGACCGATGGGTGGGAGACAAGGTGCACCGAGAGGGGGACCGACTGGAGCGCGGGTTCCTTGAGGACTGGGGGGTCTGGGAACGCGCCCGGGCCCGCCTCTCGTACCCCGCGCAGCTCCGATGGGAAGGTTCCGGCAGAATGGACCGTGCTCGAGAATCTTCCTCGCGCCGGCGCTCCTCCCCATGGGAGAGGAAGGAGCGCGGGTTGAGGAGGACAGGTGAGCGCTCAGGGAGCAGCGGCTCCTGGGCCCGCTGCGGCGCCCGAGACATCACACCCTGCAGGTTCTGCACTGCCTCCGCGAGGGTGCGAACCTGCTGGGCTAACTGGTCGAACTGAGCGGCTTCGACCATCTGAATGGGGGGTGGACGGTGGAGTGTTGCTGAGAATATGTTGGGGACGCAGCGGCCTCCCGGCCGGAGGCGCGAGAGGCCCCGCGACCGGAGGCATTGGAAGCTCCACGACCACCTCGCCGTGCCATTACGATCGCTCTGAGATTCGGGCCCTTCCTCTAGCGCCAACTGTTGCTGGTGGTCCAAACCGAGAATGATTGGCACAGCGGTGTGAACGGGGTTCCGTTTGGGTTGCCTTGGTTGGTGTTGATTGCGCTCCACTTTCCACCGGGAAACCTGCAAGCAAGCCTCGCACCACCACTGGGGTAGTGGGGGCCCTCCGACGATCAAGTCAGAGGAGATTGGAGGAGAAGGAAAGATAATAGTAGCAAGTAGGAGAATGCTCTGGAAGTTCTTGCTTACCCTCCCCCTTCTCCCCCCAGCCGCATATATACCAGGCTGGGGGGTCCTTTTGGGGGGTTGGTCATCGTGTAGCACGATGGAGCTGCCACTGACATGGCCGTTACAGGGCGTCGTGGGGCAGCGCTGGGTACGGCCATGACAGGGCGTAGTGGAGCTCCGCTTTGTACGGCTGTTACAGGGGATCGTGGAGCAGCGCCGGATACGACCGTTGCTGGGTGTAGTGGAGCAGAGGGCCACGGCGTGCCTCTGGGGAATAGCCTGTCGTTGTCGAGAGATGTCCGACTCGGGGTCGGGCTGCGGAGACGAAGATGTCCGACTCGGGGTCGGATTGCTGGATCAAGGGGCAGCCGACTCGGGGTCGGGCTGCGGAGACGAAGATGTCCGACTCGGGGTCGGATTGCTGGATCAAGGGGCAGCCGACTCGGGGTCGGGCTGCGGCGACGAAGATGTCCGACTCGGGGTCGGATTGCTGGATCAAGGGGCTGCCGTAGTCTTCCTAGGCGCGCGTGCCGGTCACGTGGGGCATGGTGGCTAAGTTCACCCGTAACAAGTAGAGTTAGAAGCCCTCAAACAGATTTTGGAAGAGGAAGAAGGGGCTTTTCGAACTCTGAGTCTCCTCTTTGAATGCACTGAAGATCTGATGTCAGAGGAAGAGCCTTGAATGCGAAGGGAAGACTTCTAGTTATGTATTGAATGCGGTTCTTCCTTCTTTTGCTTGTCTTTTCTCTCAATAGACTCTTGGTAGATGGAAAACACTTAATGCTCAGATGGAGTGACTCTCTTAGTGTCTACTACTGTTCACTCTGGCTATTTAAGCAGTCCTCTTTGAAAAATAGCCGTTAGACACTAATTTGTGGCCGTTCTGCACAGTCTGCAACTCCTGACAATGTATCCATTAGGGTCGGAGTCGACTCGCTCGATCTGGAGTCGACTCGGTTGTTGCTGGAGTCGACTCATGCTTTACTGGAGACGACTCGCCCACTATTCAGGATTTGAATTAAAGTGCTGTCCCGTTCTGGAGTCGACTCGGCCAAATCTGGAGTCGACTCGCCAGTATCCGGAGATGACTCGGCCCTCTGGAGATGACTCGTTCTCAGGATTCCAGAGATCTAATTTTCTGCATTTCTTTCTCGAGTCGACTCGGATCATCTTGGAATCGACTCGGCTCTCAGAGCCCGAAAAACTGATCCTCTGTCTTTAGAGTTGAACTGCCTTGGAGTCGACTCGGATCATCTTGGAGTCGACTCGGCTGATTTGGGATCGACTCTCGTATTCTCGGAGTCGACTCGTTCATAGAGTCACTTTGTTTGATTTTCTGTCTTTCAGTCTGCTTTCCTCTGAGAGTCGACTCTTGCTTGTTTAGGAGTCGACTCGCCAAACGTTGGAGTCGACTCAAATTCTTCTGGAGTCGACTCGGTAACAGGGTCCAGAAAATACTTCTCTGTCCTTCTGTCTGTTACTCCTTGGAGTCGACTCGAAACCGTCGGGAGTCGACTCGGTAAGCATCGGAGTCGACTCGAAACCGTTGGAGTCGACTCGGTGACCGGGTCTAAAATTTATCTTTCTATCCTTCTGTCTGTTCTCAGTCGGAGTCGACTCATAGTGTACCGGAGTCGACTCGAGCTCGTGCTAGAACCTCTGAAACACTTAGAGTCGACTCGTACTCTTCCGGAGTCAACTCGAGCTTCAGACTTTGGCTTAAATTAGTTCAATACTTAGCCAAATGACTTCGACAAAGGCTCGATGCTATTAAAAATAAATTCACATATATTTGCCTGAAACACTAGATTGAATTCATTAGTACAACTTGAAATATACTCAAATGCTTTGAGCTCATCAAAATCAAATAGGGGTATAACCAATCACTCCACAACAATGAAACGATACAGCGAAGAAGAATCCTCCCATAAGAAAAATGTAATTGCCCTCAAGTCCACTTCTTCTAACAAGGATCTTTCTTGCATTAGCAGCAGTGAAGAAGACAATGAGGAAGATGATGAAGAAGCTCTTCTTGTGCGAAAATTTAGAAGATTCATCAATAGAAAGAAGCATTTCCATAAGAAGAGAGTTTCCTCGAGTTCCTTCTACAAGGATAAAGGTAAGAAAAAGGAAAGTGAGGAAACCGGATGCTATGAATGCAAGAAGTCCGGTCATTTCAGAGCCGACTGCCCCTTGCTGAAGAAGGGCAACAAGTACAAGAAGAAGAAAGCTCTTGTCACCACCTGAACTGACTTCGATAAATCATCATCATCATCGGAAGAGAAACAAGAGAAAAAGGCCAATTTCTGCTTTATGGCAAACGAAAATGAGGTAACATCTGAAACACATTTAGATTTTACCTTTGAAGAATTGTATGATGCCTTTAATGAACTAATGGATGAATATAGGTCAATAAACCTTAAAAACAAAGAATTGAAGCTAACTAATCAATCCTACATTCATAAAAATGATGAATTAATTAAGGATAAGGACTCTATCGTAAAAGAAAACTTAGAACTTAAAACAAGCAACCAATTGCTAATTCAAAAAATTGGTACCTTAATTAAAGATAAAGAAAGACTAACTAAGAAAATTTCAAAACTTAAAAATAGCAATCAAACTCTAAAAGATAACTTTACAAAAGATTTAAACTTACTAAAAACAGAAAAACTGAACTTAACAAAAGAACTTAAAAAATATAAACCTATTGTTGAGAAGTTTACCTATAGCTCTGAAAAACTTGATATGATTCTTAATAGTCAAAGAGCTGTATTTAATAGAGCCGGGTTAGGATATAAGCCCAAGAACAAACAAAAATTTCTCAAAAACTTCTTTGTAAAAGCCGGTGAAAGTAAAACTAAAAATGTAACTTATTTTTGTTGTGGTAGAGTAGGACATAAAGCTAATATATCTAACCATAGAAAAACAGAAGCTAAAAGAATGATTAAAAAGATTTGGGTTCCAAAAGGAACCAACATAACTAACCTTGAAGGACCCAAGAAAACTTGGGTACCTAAGATTGTATGATTTTTTTGTGTAGGTGTGTCTTGCAGCCAAGCTTAATAAACACTGTTGGTACTTAGATAGTGGCTGCTCAAGACACATGACGGGTGACAAGGAGCAATTCTTCACCCTAGAGTCAAAAAAAGAAGGTGCGGTGACTTTTGGAGACAATAACTAAGGTCACATCATTGGTATTGGTAAAATACAAATCACACCTTCAACCTTTGTTGATAATGTTCGGTTTGTAGATGGTCTTAAGCATAACTTACTTAGCGTTAGTCAATTATGTGATAGAGTTTTTGATGTTCTGTTTAAGCCATCTTTATGCATCATAACCAACTCAATTGACAATAGCTTAGTGTTCAAAGGACTAAGATGTGACAATGTTTATGTAGTAGATCTTGAAGATCTTGCCAAAAATAGCCGCTGCTTAGTAGCTAGTGATACTAAGGTTAATGATGCAAGTTGGTTATGGCACCGTAAATTAGTTCATGCAAGTATGGATACACTATCTAAATTAGTTAAAAGGGATTCTGTGATTGGTTTGCCAAAGCTAAAATTTGAGAAAAATAAAATTTGTAGAGCATGTCAATTTGGCAAACAATCTAGAAGTTCTTTTAAATCAATAAATTGTATCTCTACTACTAGACCTCTTGAGCAACTTCACATGGATCTTTTTGGACCAACTAGGACTACAAGCCTTGGTGGAAACAAGTATGGTCTTGTCATTGTAGATGATTTTTCTAGATACACATGGGTCATATTTTTAGCTCATAAAGATGAAGCATTTTCAGTATTTAAGAAATTTCATAAGGAAGTGACTAATGCAAGAAATGCTTCAGTTATAGCTATTAGAAGTGATCATGGAACGAAATTTGAAAATCATCTATTTGAAAAATTTTGTAGTAAAAAGGGGATAACTCATAATTTTTCTGCTCCTAGGACTCCACAACAAATGGGGTGGTTGAAAGAAAGAATAGAACCCTAGAGGAAATGGCTAGGACCATGTTATGTGAAAGTGATCTCCCAAAGTACTTTTGGGGTGAGGCTATTAACACATCATGTTATATGCTAAATGGAGTTTTATTGAGACCAATTATAAAGAAAACATCTTATGAACTTTGGAGAGATAGAAAGCCCAAAGTAAATTACTTTCATATCTTTGGTTGTAGGTGTTTTATTCATAATAATGGCAAAGATAATTTAGAAAAATTTGATTCCAAATCTGATGAAGGTATTTTTTTGGGATATTCTACATCAAGTAGGGCATATAGAGTGTTCAACAAAAGAACCCTTATTATTGAAGAATCTATTCATGTTGTTTTTGATGAGACTAATGATTCTTCCTCTAGCAAGAGAGTAGCTTTTGATGATGATGCAGGAATACTTGAGAAAAAGATGAATCACATGACTTTACAAGAAGATGAACCCAAGCAAGTTGAAAAACTTCAACAAGCCAAGAGGTAATTGCCGAACATGGGCTTACAAAGGCTTGGAGGTATGCTTACGGTCACCCTAAAGAGTTAATCTTAGATGATCCATCTCAACCTGTTAGAACTAGAGCCTCTCTTAGAAACTTAAATAATCATCTTGCATTTGTTTCACATTTAGAACCTAAAAATATTGAAGAAGCTAAAAGTGATGTAAATTGGATAAATGCTATGCAAGAGGAACTTAACCAATTTACAAGAAACAAAGTATAGAATTTAGTTGAAAGACCCTCTGAATACTCAATAATTGGAACTAAATGGATATACAAAAATAAACTTGATGAAAATGAAGTTGTGGTTAGGAACAAGGCTAGACTAGTAGCGAAAGGCTATAATCAAGAAGAAGGTATAGACTTTGATGAGACTTTTGCTCCTGTGGCTAGACTTGAGGCAATTAGATTGTTACTAGCATTTGCATGTTATAAAGATTTTAAATTATTTCAAATAGATGTAAAAAGTGCTTTCTTGAATGGGTATATTAATGAGGAGGTTTATGTAGAACAATCCCCTGGTTTTGAAAATCATCAATACCCCAATCATGTATACAAATTAAATAAAGCACTTTATGGTCTAAAACAAGCCCCTAGAGCATGGTATGAAAGACTTAGCAAATTTCTATTAGACCATGAATTTTCTAGAGGGAATGTAGACACAACCCTATTTTTGAAGAAGAAAAACAAAGATATGTTAGTAGTGCAGATTTATGTAGATGATATAATTTTCGGTGCCACTAACAATCATCTTTGCGAAGAGTTTGCTGAATTAATGCAGAGTGAATTTAAGATGAGCATGACGGGAGAATTGAACTACTACCTCGGACTTCAAATCAAATAATCTAAGGAAGGGATCTTCATCAATCAAGCTAAGTATATCAAGAAGATGCTCAAAAAGTTTGATATGGATGGAAACAAGTCAATCAGCACACCCATGAGCTCATCATGCAAACTAGACAAAGATGAATCAGGCAAGTTAGTAGATCAAAAGCTGTATAGAGGTATGATTGGATCACTATTATATCTTACAGCAAGTAGACCTGATATCATGTTTAGTGTTTGCATGTGTGCTAGATATCAGTCTAATCCTAAGGAATCACACCTAATTGTAGTTAAAAGAATTTTTAAGTATCTAATAGGAACAAAAAACATAGGCTTATGGTACTCTAAAGAATCAAGCATAAACTTAGTAGGGTACACTAATTCTGACTTCGCTGGTTGTAAACTTGATAGAAAAAGCACCAGTGGGTCATGTCAATTCTTAGGAGAAAACTTAATTTCATGGTTTAATAAGAAACAAAACTCGGTTGCATTATCTACGGCGGAAACCGAATATGTTGCTGCCGGAAGTTGTTGTGCTCAAATTTTGTGAATCAAGCAACAACTTGAAAATTATGGCATTAAATAAGATAAGATTCCCATAAATTGTGATAATATAAGTGCCATAAATCTAACTAAAAATCCAATTCAGCACTCAAGAACTAAACATATTGAGATAAGACATCACTTCATAAGAGATCATATACTAAATGATGATGTGATGCTTGAATTTGTTTGTATTGATGATCAACTTGCTGACATCTTCATAAAACTATTAAGTGAAGATCAATTTTCTACTCTTAGAATAGGGTTAGGTGTGATTGACCCATTCATTTGATTATATCCCTTCATTCATTTATTTTGATCATTAATTTACAGTTGATATAGCATTCCACGTCTATGATCATCAAATCATTCTTTGAGATTTAAAGATTACCATATCCCTCTTTTGGCACGGTAATAACTGAGATTTTGGTTATGTGCCAGAGTTAGAGTCGACTCGAATGAATGTAAGAGTCAACTCGTAGGCGAGTCGACTCGCGCATATTCCGGAGTCGACTCGAGGTCGAGTCGACTCGCGCCTTACCGGAGTCGACTCGAGGTCGGAAATCCGGAACCCTAATCGAAATATTTTTTTCCCACTTCTATTTCGGCTGCCACTGTTCATAAAAGCCCTAGAGTCGTCTCCTACCTCATCTCCGACCCATTTTCTCGTCGTTTTTCCCGTATTTTCTCCCTTTCTTCTTGTCTTTCCTTCGGATTGAGGTCAAAAATGCCTAGAAAAGCCGTTGTCCCGAGCCGAAAGAGACCTCTCACCGTGAGCAGCGCCGAGAGATGGTCCAAAGCGCGGAACGAACCCGTGAGACCACCACCTCCGGTTTCTTCTCCGCCTAGGTCGGTTCCCTCACGTCCGTGCGCCGGGAGGGTTGTCTCTATCGGGAGAAAAGTTAACTTTGACTTCCTCTCTCGGAAAGGGTTCACCTTAGGAAATCATCTTAGGGCCCAAAGTCTAGAGTATTTTTGTTCTCTTGACCTTCCTACCTACCCAGGGCTAGTTAGGGAATTCTATGAGACCGTCACACGGGATGGCGGTGGTATTCAAGGGACAGTAGCAAATGTTCCTATTTTTGTCTCGGAGGATCTCATTGCTCGAGTCCTCCACCTCTTCCGAGAGGGGATTGCTCCCACTCATCCAGCTGATAGGACAGAGGCCCTTCGGCCATTCTAGGGAGACCACCCCAATCTCCTATAGAGGAGGTGTTTGCAAATATGTTTTCAGCTGAAATGTGACTCCTCCTGAGCATCATATCTAGGACTCTTTTTCCTAAGACTGGTAGGTTTGACTTTATTTCAGAAAAAGACCTAGCCCTGATGTTCAACATCTTACATGACATTCCCCTAAACTTTTCCAAACTTATCTATAGCTATATCTGTGAACCTCTAGACAAACCTAGGTTAAGTCTCCCCTATGGTATGCTTTTCACACTCATTTTTAGGGAGTTAGAAGTTCCTATCCCTGAGGGAGAAACCTCTCGCTCCCTCAGACACACAGACCATATGGGTGAGGGGACTCTCCACCGAATGGGCTTCCACAAGGTAGAGGGTGTTTGGGTTAGGAGGACATCCACATCTACACCATCTGACCCCACTACTCATCACTCACCTATCTCTGACCATGACCAGGGCCATTCCACAGATCCTTCCACCTTCCCATCCACATCTGGTCCTTCATTCCCTCCTGAGCCATCTACTTCAGCTGGACCCTCTATAGTGCCACCACCTCAGCAGCCCCTAGAGATCAGGATTAGCCCTGAGCAGCTCCGGAAGTTGAGAGATGATATAGTGAGGGAGCTGAGAGGTACATCCAGTGCACCCTCCACTGACCTCACTCCCTCCACAGTAGCTGTTTCCATGATGGTAGCTGAAGTAAAGGAGAAGCTGTCAAGTCCGAGAAGTCTAGTTCAGGGTCAGTACTTGAGCCTTACAGCTATTAAGGAAGACACGAGGCAAATGCGAGACAATATTAGATCCGAGCTGCTAAGGCAAAGTCAAGGTGCAGAAAGACTTGCAAATGTATTGATAGATAAGCTTGACACAATCAATGAAAGTGTGACCCAACTGACCTAGACACAAGCTACGGTAACTTCAGAGATTATAGCACAGCTGGGAATGTGTCTGAAGGAATGAGTTTAGTTTTGCAGGCTCAGCGGCGAAGCATGGGAGCCTCATCCTCTTCCACCAGATGTCTTTAGTTGTACTTTTGTTTTATTATCATGTACAGTCCTTTTAGACTTTCCATCATGTACTCAAATTTTGTAATCAATGAACTGAAGTCATTTTTTGGACAATTGAGCATTGTGTCTTTTGTGTTATGATTTTGTGTGTTATGTGCTTCTACATTAATTCTTTGATGCTTCACCTTTTTGCTATAATGACAAAAAGGGGAAGAAAATATGATACATTGAATGTAAAAGGAATCTCTAAACAAGAATTTTTTTTAAAGCATTATATGATTTGTCTTTGTGGATTCGATACCTCGAGGCTCATTATCTCTCTGTTGGGGCTCCTCAAGGAGTAATCTCCAGAATCTATTCAAGGGATATTTGGAGATTAGTTGAATCATATTCAAGAACAAATCGTCAGAATTTTCTTACTATAATTAAGAATTTCAGGTTTAAAACATTAAATGAAAATTCAGAAAACTCGAGCAAAATTCAAACAAAATTGAATGCACATGCTGAGGGAAAGAATCTGAAATTCTAAGAAAGCAAATTCATTAAAAACATATAAGCCAAACAATTGATTGCATGATTTGAAGGCTTATATAATTCCAAATAAAAGGAGGAGCTTTAATTTCAAAGTATACTGACTCGTACCTTTCAATTTTGGATATACTAAATGATTAAACATTTAAATTCATTTCAAAACTTTATTACAATTCGCTTCTTGATTGAGCAATTCACTTTACAAATACTCAATGTTTTGTCATCATCAAAAAGGGAGAGATTGTGGAGTGATTGAGTAAACCCCTATTTTATTTTGATGAGCTCAAAACATTTGAGTATATTTTATGTTATACTAATGAATTCAATCTAGTGTTTCACGCAAATATTTGTGTATTTCTAATTAAATGAGCTTTAGTTCAAAGTAATTCGGATAAGTATTAGACTCAATATGAACCAAAGTCTGAATTCTGAGTCGACTCTATAAGATTACAAGTCGACTCCGAGTAGTTTAGAGTTTCTGGCACGAGCTCGAGTCGACTTCGATACTCTACGAGTCGACTCCGACTGAGAACAGAAAGAAAAACAGAAAGGTGGGTTTCAGACCCTGTCAGTGAGTCGACTCCAAAAGGCTTCGAGTCGACTCCGATGCTTGCTGAGTCGACTCCCGACAGTTCCGAGTCGGCTCCAAAGGGTAACAAATAGAAAGACAGAATGATGGATTTTAGACCCTGTTACCGAGTCGACTCCAGAAGGATGCGAGTCGACTCCGACGTTTGGCGAGTCGACTCCTAATTATGCTCGAGTCGACTCCCAGAGGAAAGCAGACTGAAAGGCAGAGAACCAATCTCGAAAATTCTGTGAACGAGTCGACTCCAAGAATTCCAGAGTCGACCCCCAAGTCAACCGAGTCGACTCTAACAGAGTGCGAGTCGACTCCGAGGCAGATCAGTTCAATAGACAAAGAATCAACTTTTTGAACTCTGAGAGCGAGTCGACTCGAGGAAGAAAAATAGATAGATGGATTTCTGGAACCCTGAGAACGAGCCGTCTCCTAAGTGCCAAGTCATCTCCAGATGTTGGCGAGTCGACTCCAGGTTTGGTCCGAGTCCACTCCAGG
Source organism: Phoenix dactylifera (assembly GCF_051530095.1). Classification (NCBI taxonomy): domain Eukaryota; kingdom Viridiplantae; phylum Streptophyta; class Magnoliopsida; order Arecales; family Arecaceae; genus Phoenix; species Phoenix dactylifera. The sequence goes on from NC_143193.1 coordinate 40,627,506, forward strand.
ACGGGACGAGCACTTTAATTCAAATCCTGAATAGTGGGCGAGTCGTCTCCAGTAAAGCATGAGTCGACTCCATATCGCACGAGTCGACTCCGATCCCAACGGATACATTGTCAGGATGTGCAGACTGGACAGAACGGCCCCAAATCACTCTCTAACGGCTCGTTTTCGAATGGAACCACTTAAATAGCCAGAGTAAACAGTAGAAGAGCAGGGAGAGCTATTCTATCTAAGCATTAAAGTATTTCAACCATCAAGAGCTTCCGTTGAGTAAATCTAAAAAAAAGAAGGAAGAAGTGCATTCAACTTAAATCTGAAAGTGCTTCCTTCGCATTCAAGGCTCTACTACTGTCCTCCATCATTCGGCACATTCAATAGGAGACTCAGAAATCGAGAAGCCCCCACTTCCTCATCTGAAATCTGTTTGAGGGTTTCTAACTCTACTTTGCTTATATTGTTCTCACACTTGCCTTTTTAGAAGCTTTCTTTGTGAACTCCCAACCTTTGTTTTTTTCTTACTTGATTCAATCAGGGGATTGAATCAAGGGTTGTAAGGTTTGTTGGTGAGCCAAAGATAAAACCAACGGTGTAAGGTTATGGTTGGTGAACCGGAGAAAACCAACTGGATTTGATTGTGAATCCGAAAAAACAATCGGGTGGTTCTAGTCGGTGAGCCTGAAAAAACTGACCGAGTTCGTTGTGATCTCGTGAAAACAACAAGTTGGGTTGTGAGCTTGTAAAACAACCGACTGTAATCCTAGGAATTATAGTGAACTCCCAAGTGCGGCTTGGAAAGTGGACGTAGGAGCAAGAGTTGGCTCCGAACCACTATAAACTTTTCTGTATTTGTATTGGCTGTTATCTCCTTCTCTATCTTCACTTACTGTATCTAGTAAACTAACTAATTTGCTTACAATAGATTTAGTTAATTACTCATTATATTTTTAATTGGTCAATATTTAATTAAAACTCAATTCATCCCCCCTCTTGGGTTGTCTCCTTGGGCAACAACATGCATCGATCAGATTACTTTAGAATTAGAACGACCGTAATACGTGCTTGCAACCTAACTTCTTATGGTGACTAATTTCATACTTTAATTCTGAAATAACTGAAGTACAAATTGGTAACATTTAATTTTAAGTTGCTTTTGTGAAAATTTGCTGATTACCGAATTCATAGTAGGTTGTCCTGCATCACAGTTGGTCAGTTAGGGTCATTGATAGCAATGCATGTCATACCTTCAATTAGTGTAGTCCTTGCATGCCAACCCGTAGTGGTAGAAAGTACCTCCTCACTCATTTTAAGACCCCTTTAGCCACAATGGATTTCAGAGTTCTGCAAGATCTCGTGGAACCAATCGCTGCCTTACAAGCTGACCATGAAGAATTTAAGCGAGAGATCCGTGCTCTAGTGCAACACCCTATGACTCCTGAACCGTCAACCCCAATCGCAGCCTACCCTGAGTTTGGTTTGGCCACGCCACCTGTAGGTTTTTCCCATCCTCTAGGAACCAACATCTTCCTGATCACCAGCACGATCTTGACGAACGACTACTTCATATCGTCAGAGTAGATGCTCCTACCTTTGCTGGTCAACTAGAGCCAAGCGTGTATCTTGATTAGAGAGCAACCATGGATAATTATTTTAAGTGGTACGAAATGACTGACGATAGAAAAGTACGGTTTGCTAAAATGAAGTTTATTGGGCAAGCTCATTGGTACTGACATAATGTTGAACATATGCGTGAGACCCAAAGACTTCGTCGTATCACTACCTGGGAGGATACGAAAGAAAAGCTGAATAAGAAATATCTGCCATTCTCTTACCGACAACGCCTTATGGATAGGTGGCAGAAATTAACTCAGGGGACATCAACCGTTGCCGATTACATTGCATGATTTGAGGAGTTTCATATGAGATGTGGTGTAATCGAAGAGGAGACTGTTACCCTCTCTAGGTTTTGGGCACGACTCCGCGAGGAGATCCAGAAAGAACTAATCCTTCGAGAGATTACTACCCTTAGCCAAGCATACCAATTGGCTCAAGATGTGGATAGTTTCTTACGGATCCCTGTAGTGAGGCGTACCGACTCTCGATCCATAGCCTCAGGAGCCCGACCTATTCAAAATTATCTCCTGCAATCCAGGCCATTTTCTAACCCTCCTAACCAGCCCGGTTCTAGCCAAGCACCGACTAGGACATTCCCGATAAAGAAAAATCCGTCAAATGATAAAAAAAAAGGCATACTAGGTTCCAACCCTCCTTCAAGAAGCCAAACCTAATGTTTCAGGTGCCAAAAATTTGGCTATATTGCATCTCAATGTAATACCAAAATCTATCTAATGACTGAACTTGAAGTTGGGACCCAGGAGACTGAATGTGTCGAAGAAGTCTATGAACCAAACATCGAGGATTTTGTAGAGGACTTTAGAGATGAACAAACCGGGTTAGAGTTTATCCCAGCTAAACCCCAAAATGAGCCCACTGATCGGAATGACCAAAATTCTAGGCTTCATGTGGTTAGGTGTACTCTAGCTCAAACTAAGACCGAGCAAGATTGGCGTAGGACCTTCCTGTTTTACACGCTCATTAAGATCAATGGTAAAACATGCAAAATCCTACTTGATAGCGGGAGTTGCATCAACACCATTGCTTCCGGAGTTGTCTCCCGCCTAGGTCTGAAATCTACCCCTCATTCTAACCCATATAAGGTAGCTTGGGTGGATAAGACGTCCATCTCGGTGTCGGAAAGATGCCTCGTCCCGATTCAATTCCTATCTTATAAAGACGAAATCTGGTGTGACTGCATTCCGATGGACGTAGGTCAAGTCATTCTATGGAGACCTTGGTTATACGATAAGGACGTCACGCTTCATGGACGTTCGAATTCGTGTAGCTTTATATTCCAGGATCGGAAAATTATATTGAACTCATTGCCTCCTAGAAAGTCCACTCTTGAAAAGAATAGTACCACTCTACAAAAAGATGAAGCAACTCACATTATTACTTCGAAAGAGGTAATGAAGGATGTCGAAAGCCAATCACCTGTGTTTGCCCTTGTGGCTAGAGCCATCAATATGGAGTCGAACCTTGAGCACCCACCGGCAGTAGTTCTCCTGCTGGAGGAGTTTCACTGCCTTCCCTGAGGATCCTCCATATACACTTCCTCCGATGCGTGATATCCAGCATGCAATTGATCTCGTTCCTGGATCATCCTTACCAAATCTTCCCCATCATTGGCTCAACCCAAACGAGCACATTGAACTGAAACGTCAAGTTGACGAACTCCTCACCCGAGGGTATGTTCGTGAGAGCCTGAGCCCCTGTGCTGTACCCACACTCTTCACTTCCAAGAAAGATGGGTCTTGGAGGATGTGCGTTGATAGCTGTGCCATCAATAAAATCACAGTTAAGTATCGATTTTCCATCCCTAGGCTGGACGACTTCTTAGATTTTATACTGGTGCTACGGTTTTCTCCAAGATCGACCTGAAGAGTAGATACCACCAGATTCGGATTCATCTCGAATCTCCATAGCAAGATGTCAGTATTGACTTCGTATTAGGACTTTCTCGTACCTCTACCAAGCACGATTCCAATTTTGTGGTTGTGGACTGTTTCTCAAATATGACTCACTTTATCCTCTGTTCTAAGACTTCTAATGCTTCTAGAGTTGCCAAACTTTATTTTAATGAAGTCGTTAGACCTCCTGACCTTCCAAAATCTATTATATCTGATAGGAATGTTAAATTCATGAGCTACTCTAAGAAACTTCTTTGGCACATTATAGGCACCAAACTAAAAGCTTCTTCTACCTATCAATCTCAAACTGACGGCCAGACTGAAGTTGTCAACCGTAGTCTTAGAAACCTGGTAAAATGTCTGAAAGGTAAGCGTGCTAGGACCTGGGATTTAGTGTTACTGACAGTCGAGTTTGCATATAATAGTTCGGTCAATAGGTCCTTAGGCATGAGTCTCTTCGAAGTGGTGAATTGTTATAAACCTAGGCAGCCTATAGATTTGATTCCCATGTCTCATCAACACAGAGTCTCTGAGTCTGCACAATCATTTGCATCACACCTGTATTCATTGCATCAGAAAATCAGCAAATGTATTCACTCTAATAACTTAAAATATAAATTCTTTGCTGATTTGCACAGACGTTATAAAGAGTTGAATGTAAAAGATTATGTCATGGTGAGAATTAGACCTGAATGACTTTCTTCGAAATGTTCAAAAAGTTGCAATCCGTAGTGCGGGACCGTTCAAAGTCCTAAAGAAAATTAGTTCGAATGCTTATGTTGTAGATCTTCCTGAAGACTATGGAATTAGTGCGACATTTAATATTGAAGATTTAGTTCCATACAAAAAGTCAACATTCATTCCTCCTGACCTTTTTGTTGATACACCCGCCTTTGTTGCTCGCCTTGACCCATCACCTGCTATTGAGCCGCCACCTTCAAAGTTTCATGCACGTAGAGAACACGTAGAACATGTATTAGATGAGCAGGTTATATCTACCAGGAGAGGAAGTTACCAACGTTACCTTGTTCGGTGAAAAGGTCGACTCGAATCGGATGTAACGTGGATTTCACAAGCCGAGTTGCAGCGCCTTGATCCTGACCTTCTGGAGCAGTACGACAGCCGGCCAGACTTGCACTCGACGGGGTCGAGTTTTTTCCGCCCAGAAGGAGTTGATGGGGACATCGGAGCTGATTATCTACCCACCTAGTCTACTATCTTATTTGCATATTTATTTTATTTTTATTTCTGGGCTTGTTTGCGTTTTAAGGCTTATTTGTGTTATTTTTGGGCTTATTTGGAGTTATTTCTGTGTAAGGGGGTTTTATGTTAATTGTGTTTATTTGAGCCCTATATATAGGGTACTATTTTCATGATTAAGGTTAATGAAGTGAATTGAAAATTTTTTTCCACGTTCTCCTCTCTTCTCTCTTTTCCCTCTCCTTCTTCTCTTCTCCTCCTCTCCTCCTCTATTCTTCCGACGTCTCTATAACCTCTTCTTCCATCTCCTTCCCTTGTTCTTCCTCTTTTCCTCTTCTCCTGCACTTGTGCTACATCATCCAACTATCCTAGAGAGAGTAGAGAGATAATCTAGAGAGAGAAAAGATAGAGAAGAGAGAGGATTTCAGTCTGGTTCAATTAGGGGTTTGGGTTTGGTTGTCAACAACACGACCAACCTCGATCAATCAACATGTCCGACAATAAATCAAGAGAAAAATTTTGTAGAGAGAAAACCAAGAGAGAGGAGAGAGAAAAAAGAGAGAGAGGAAGAGAGAACAAAGTCTCTCTCTAGCCAAAGGAGGAAGGGAGAGGAAAAGGGTGGTGGTGGGTGATGCCCGGGTCAGGGACCCATGACCAACTACTATGGACAGCAGTTGACGGTAACTGGCGGTTGGTGGTGAGGAAAAGCCTCTCTGAATAGGGGTTCAGCCTCCTTAACCCATGGAACAGAGGCATCACAACGGCAAGGACTCCGGCCATGGGTTCTAACCATGTGAGGAACTGGAAGATGGCTCCGACGATAAGCGCCTGCAGCGGAGGCAGCCGAAATCGAAAGAAATAGAGCCAGTTTTTGAAAATGAGGGAAATAGAGGATCCCTCCTTTTGCCCAAAATCCAACAATCATCGATCGGAATCAAGGCTCTAAGGAGTCCAAAAGAAGGACAAGAAAGATGGATTAAGGCTAGTTGGACCTTAACTAATTCCCCATGGGGAAAGGCAGCGACAACAGCATCGATAGCGGCTGTTAAGTGCACAGTTTAGCACTCTTTTGGATCTAATTTTCTAAAGTTCTCCTGCATATAACTCTTAAAAAGATATATTTCTTTATTTTGGTTTCCTTATTGTAATTGAAAGTTCTTCCGGGCCAAGCCTACCTAAAACCTGGGTCACTCCCTATCTTTCCACTACATCATCACGATTCGTTCCTATTGTTATGGACAGAAGTTCATATAAACCAATTGCGATCAAGCATATTTCAACCATGGATCCCTTCTCTTTGAACCACTCTCACTTCATCACAAAAGAAAAGATCTTTTAAACCTCCAATCCCATGAATAATAGCTGAAATTACTATTGATTCCTGAAGTTACTATTCATTGCTGAAATCACTGTTCATATGAACAGTGTTCCGTGAAGAAACTGTGCATATGAACAGTGTTTCGCGATGACATTGTTCATATAAACAGTGTTCCGTGAAAACACTGTTCATATAAACAGTGTTTGAGATGAAACTGTTTATATGAACAGTGTTACGTGAAAACACTGTTCATATGAACAGTGTTACGTGAAAACACTGTTCATATGAACAGTGTTACGAGAAAACACTGTTCATAGTGTTACGAGAAAACACTATTTATTTTTTCACTGTTTTTCTTCTTCCTTATGCGCTCCCAGAATTTTTCTAATGTCCCATGTCCACTCCGTGTCCCAGCAATCGGATCCCCCAAGCACCGCGTCCGTGATCAACTCCCTCCCATCGATCACGCGATCCGAACGATCGGCTCCTCCCAGCTTCTTCCATCCTCCTCCTGGTATCCCACGCTGCAATCAAGCTCCATTCCAAATCAGCATCCCGTTATCCAAGCTTCATCCGGATTCGACATGCCTTCCTCCCAGCAATCCCGCAGATCAGAGACCGGACGACCACCTGTGATCCAGGCGTTCCGCATCTCATCCCTTTCCGAATCAGCTTCTCAGCATCTCGTGGCCAAAGAAGAGATTCATGTCCTCCTCCCAGCTGTCCACGGAGCCATCCTCTTCCGTTTCTAGCCATCAAGGAGCCCATGATCCAGCCATTCTCCCATGGATTGACGCCCTCCGCCCCATCCGTCCGCGATCTGCCCTCCAGCATCACGCCCCGAAATCAGCAGCCCGTGATCCATTCTCCCTTCCCGAATGAGCATCCTGGACGATCCTGTCCATGCAATCAATCCATCATTGGCCACGAAGGGGATGGGCGATCTATAAAAGGAGGCTCTCGGAAGGGAGGAGGCGGGAGTTCTCGTTCAAAAGAAAAAAAAAAAAGAGAAACCAAAAATAGGGGAGAGTTCTGTTTTTCGAGAAGAAGGAAGAAAAAAAAAGAAAAAAAAAGAGTATTTTATTTTATTTGTTTTGGGAGTTCCACCGAGGGGGAGCCATGATCTTGATGCGATCCGATAGAATTTGATCCGTATCCCAAGATTCTTGACTCTTCTTAATTTCTGGAATGGTAGTTTCGACCTGATTGCAGACACGATTTTTAAAGATCCGTCCGTCAGATCGATCTCAATTTTGGATATGTTGTAGATCTCCGCTTTAGCTTTCCAGCGGTAGGTCGTGGGTCTAGAGAGGACATCGGGATCTTAATATATCAACCTCCGACTGATGACTGCGCAGGGAAGGACGGGCTGATAATCCAACGGGATGGAGTTGTTTGTAGAAGCTGGAAGGGATCAAGGAGGAGAGGAAGAAGAGGGAGGAGGTGGCTGGCCTCTCGGGACAGAGGTGGTGCAGCCGGATGAAGGAGGGGGCGGCGGCCTTGGACGGCGGCCTAGGGAGAGGGGGAAGGCGTCGCAAGAAGAGAAGAGAGAAGGGAAGAGAGCTAGGGCAAAAGCCTTTCAATTAATTTTTGCATACTGAAATAGGTGCTCACCACATCTATTTATAGGTGGCTACCTGACCCCTTAACTTGACTTGATCTAATTGAATTCAAGAAACAACTAAACCCAAAGCGACTCTAATAAAGGCCAAGTCGGCTAACCCGAGCAAGGCTATGCTGAAATAAAATTAACATCAAGGATTCAAAAGCAAAAATAACCAAATGATTAAGTCCGAGGCGGTCTAGTGGATCCAACCGCATCACTCCATCACGCTTCCCTTAACCTTGTCCTCAAGGTCGGAAGTCAGGAAAACGATCAAGTATCTCAGTCTCAAACTCCCATGTGGCCTGGTCTGCTGCTCTCCCCAGCCACTCCACTAGTATCTGGGTTTCCAGTCGTCCTTCTACTCGTATTCTGCGCTTTGCCAGCACTCGAACCGGCTCCACTACCTCGTCCTCCGGTGGCTCATGTATGATTGGGCCGACAGATGTCTTGGTCCAAGCCGGGCCCTCAGAAGCGACACGTGGAATACCGGGTGAACTCTCGATGTAGTCAGCAAGTCCAAGCGATACGCCACGGGTCCAATGCGCTCCATTATCTGAAAGGGCCCATAGAAGCGATGAGAGAGCTTCTGGTTCGCCATGGGCCGCAGTGTCAACTGTCGATAAGGCTGCACCTTGACGTATACCCAGTCGCCCACCTCGTATACTGGATCTCTGTGCTTCCGATCATGCAGCTGCTTCATCCTGTTCTGCACAGTCGTTATGTGGAACTTTAACCGCCGTAAGGTAGCATCGCGGTCTAAGAGCTCAAAATCTGCCTCTGTCCGGTCCGCATGTGACAGTGGATCATAAACTCGCAGCGTCGGTGGTACTCGTCCATACACCGCCTCAAAGGGTGTCATCCCTATGGCTGAGTGGAAAGCGGTGTTGTACGAATACTCGGCCCAAGGTAAATAAGAAAGCCACTCTCGGGGCCGATCACCAATCATACAGCGCAAGTACTGCTCGATGCAGCGGTTTACCACCTCCGTCTGCCCATCGGTCTGAGGGTGGTAAGCCGAGCTCATGGCAAGCTTCGTCCCTTGCTGTTTGAAGTAAGCCTGCCAGAATGCGCTAACAAAAATGCGGTCACGATCAGAAACAATAGTCCGAGGCATACCATGTAATCGAGCAATGTCCCGTATGTAGACCTCTGCCACCCGTCGAGCAGAAAATGGATGTGCGAGCGCCGAAAAGTGGGCATACTTGCTGAGGCGGTCCACAACGACCATGATCACTGAGTACCCTCGAACTAATGGCAGCCCCTCAATGAAGTCCATCGACACATCCTCCCAAACCTGATCAGGAATCGGTAAAGGCTGAAGTAGACCCGCTGGTCGCAGTGAATCCGCCTTCGCCCTTTGGCACACATCGCATTGCTGTACATAAGCTCTGACCGCTGCCTTCATGCCTACCCACGTACAGCTCTGGCTCAGCCTCTTGTAAGTCCTGAAAAATCTCTCATGTCCAGCAAAAGGAGTATCATGGAAGTGCTGGATCAATACCTGCTGCATGGCTGAATCGGTGGGCACGCGGATCAACCCATGGTCCAGAATCAACCCATCTCGGTCCTCCATCTCGGGATGACTGCTCGGATCTGCTGCCAACTCCCTCTGGATCTGTACTAGGTCCGGATCCCGGCATGTGGCAGTCCTCAAGTCTGAAATAAAAGGAAAAACCAGCGTAGTCAAAGCCGCCAACTCGCCGGACTCGGGATGGCGCGATAGTGCATCAGCCACTCGATTTTCTGTGCCCTTTTTGTACACCATCTCATAGTCGTAGCCGAGAAGCTTCGACACCCACTTCTGCTGGGCTGGAGTATGTATGCGCTACTCAAGAAAAAATGGAAGGCTCTGTTGATCAGTCCGAACGATGAATCGGCGGCCGATAAGGTACGGCCTCCACTTTGTGACTGCATAGATGACCGCCATCATCTCCCTCTCATATGTGGACAGAGAGCGGGTCCTAGGGGACAACGCCTTGCTCATGAAAGCAATTGGCCGTCCCTCCTGCATCAAAACAGCACCAATGCCGGCACCGGAAGCATCGCACTCGACTACAAACGGTTTGGCGAAATCGGGTAGCGCCAAAACCGGGGCCGTCGTCATGGCTTCCTTGAGCTTCTCGAACGCTTCCGTCGCTGCCTCGGTCCATCTAAACTCGCCCTTTCGTAGCAACAGGGTCAGTGGCGCGGCGATCTTTCCATATCCCTCCACAAACCGGCGGTAATAACCGGTTAGGCCCAAAAATCCTCGCAGCTCCTTTTGGTTCTTGGGTAGCGGCCACTCGGTCATGCAATGTATCTTTGCTTGGTCCGGCTCCACACCTGCAGCAGAGATGACATGGCCTAGGTACTCGACCTTCGGCTCGGCCCATAGGCACGCTGGTTCCTCATCTGAAAATTCTGGATGGGATCATCCTCTATATCCGACCCGTCATCGATGCCAATCGGGCTCATCCCCCGAGCCCTAGCACGTGCGCCAATCGGTATGAGCTCGGGTCGAGGTCTAGGTCGATCTTCTCCTTGGTCCAGCCGCATCTCCTCTGGTGGGTTGGGAAGGAGAGGCTCACGAGGAGGGGGTCCCCTCCGTCCTGGTCGTCCACGGGTAGGGGCCGGAGATTCCACTCGGGTCCGACGCGGAGCTCCCCCCCCTTGGAGTTTCTTGCCGCTGATTTAGCAATAGTTGCAACATCATCTCGATATGGCGTTGCGTGGTATCCATCTTCTCCATCAATTGTTGTTGGCTCTGCTGCATAGTTGTTTGATTCCCATGCAAGAACTCCAAAAGACGGTCGGTGGAATCAAGATCGGGTCTCAGGTCCGCCGAGGCCGCGGGTGATCGCGAGCCTTCTTGATGTGGGTCGACGCCCCTTGAAGATGCCGCTTCTTGCTGCTTCGAGGTTGTAGAGCGGGTGTTCACCATCTTCCAAGGCCAAGGATTGAACTTCTCTGATACCAAATTAATGCGATCCGATAGAATTTGATCCGTATCCCAAGATTCTTGACTCTTCTTGATTTCTGGAAGGGTAGTTCCGACCTGATTGCAGACTTGGATCGCTTTACCTTCAATTGATTTCTGCGCAGAATTTTCAGCACTTCCTCTAAGTGCTCTAGGTGCTCCTGCCATGAACGACTGTAAACCAGTATGTCATCGAAGAATACAAGGACATAGCGTCGTAGTAATGGTCTGAATATGTCATTCATGAGCCCCTGGAACGTCGCTGGTGCATTGGTGAGGCCGAACGGCATCACCCGGAACTCATAATGGCCATCGTGTGTCCGAAACGCCGTCTTGTGCACATCTTCGGGCCTGACACGGATCTGGTGGTATCCGGCACGGAGATCAAGTTTGCTGAAGTATTCCGCACCAGCAAGCTCATCCAACAGCTCTTCGATGACTGGAATCGGATACCGGTCCTTAACGGTGATCGCGTTAAGTGCCCGGTAGTCGACGCAGAATCGCCACGTCCCGTCCTTCTTATGTACCAGCAGCACCGGCGATGAATATGAGCTTCTACTGGGCTGAATGATGCCGCTCTCCAACATCTCTCGTACCATCTTTGAGATCTCCTCCTTCTGAACGTGCGGGTAGCGATAAGGCCTCACATTCGCCGGTTCTGCTCCCGGTACAATCTCTATGTGATGATCGTGCTCCCTCTCGGGTGGAAGACCATGAGGCTCCTCAAATAAATCTGCGAACCCCTGTAAGAGAGCAGCCAAATCAGTAGGTATACCTGCCTCCGTCGTGGTCTCCGTCAACAGAGGTAAGAGCTGCATCAAGTAGCTGTGCGCGCCGGGTCCGGGCAAGCCGACTAGGGGCTGAAGTGCAGCCCTTGGGCTAGGCCGAATGCCATCCAATCTAACTCGCCGTCCGCTCCGTCTGAAAGTCACCCACATCTCGGCGAAGTCGAATGTAACCGGGCCAAGACTCTGCAGCCACTGCGTACCAAGGACCAAATCAGCTCCTCGTAATGCCAACGGATAGAGATCGAGCTTGAATTGGCTGCCCTGGATCGTCAAAGTGATGCCTCGGCATATGCCCTCCGCCCTCAACGTGGCTCCGTCACCCAATGCCACGTCGAAGCCCAATGTTGGCTCTGCTATGAGACCGATCTGTTTGACGAGCCTCTTATCCAAAAAATTGTGGGTGCTGCCTGTATCTATGAGGATACGCACCACACGTCTTTTGATCATGCCGTCCACGCGTAGCGTTTTCGGTGTCGCCGATCCGGAGTAGGCATGCAATGAAATCTGAGGTGGCACGTCTTCTTCCTCAGCCTCTAAATCTTGGGGCTCGTCCTTAGCAACCTCATCACCATCTTCAGCCACGGCCTCGTCCTCCAATCCGTCGATCAACATCACCGCTCCGACGGGCCGCGCACACCGGTGTCCCGGTGTAAATTTCTCATCGCAGCGAAAACATAGGCCTTTTGCTCGACGTTCCTCCACTTGTGCTGGTGTCAAGGTCCTCTCGGGTGGACGCTCAACCCTCTTGACGTCACCTGACAAGCGAAGAGGGGTCCTCGGCCCTATGTTGGCTGCTGCAGCCGTCGGCGCTCTTGGCTGGCCGATGGAGCCCCCTGCGGTTTGGCCGGCCTGGGGGTTGGTCCAGCTGCCCCGTGCCGCTGATCGAGTGGTCTTGATCTTCTCTTCCACCATTAGGGCCAAGGCAAAGGCATCCTCCAGAGATTGTGGCCGCAAAGTCCTCACCTCGGCTTGAATGTCGACACGAAGTCCTCCGAGGTATACGCTTTTCAGCGCGGAGTCGCTCCACCCCACCACTCGGTTGCTGATCCTCTCAAACTCCTCTTGAAAGGCTCTAACAGTAGTCTTTTGGGTGACCCTTGATAGCATAGACTGGAAGTCATTGTACTCGATAGGGCCGAAACGCCGACAAATTGCTGCAGAAAAATCCTCCCAACCGTTGAAAGGTCGGGCTCGGTCGGCGGTTTGAAACCATCGCAGGGCGGTCTCTTCTAGGTGAAAAGATGAGATCAATACCTTTTGGTCCTCCGCTGTGCCATGGTAGTGAAAGAACCGGTCAGCTCGATACACCCAATCGAGAGGATCGCCGTCTTTAAACTTGGGAAATTTCAGCCTAAGAGTCAGTCCGCGATTTCCTCCCTCTCGATCTCCATTACGGTCCCGATCTCGTTCATATCCTCGGCATGGGTACTCCCCCACACGCTGGTTCCTCATCTGAAAATTCTGGATGGGATCATCCTCCATATCCAACCCGTCATCGATGCCAATCGGGCTCATCCCCCGAGCCCTAGCACGTGCGCCAATCGGTATGAGCTCGGGTCGAGGTCTAGGTCGATCTTCTCCTTGGTCCAGCCGCATCTCCTCTGGTGGGTTGGAAAGGAGAGGCTCACGAGGAGGGGGTCCCCTCCGTCCTGGTCGTCCACGGGTAGGGGCCGGAGATTCCACCCGGGTCCGACGCGGAGCTCCCCCCGGTGGAGTTTCTTGCCGCTGATTTAGCAATAGTTGCAACATCATCTCGATATGGCGTTGCGTGGTATCCATCTTCTCCATCAATTGTTGTTGGCTCTGCTGCATAGTTGTTTGATTCCCACGCAAGAACTCCAAGAGACGGTCGGTGGAATCAAGATCGGGTCTCAGGTCCGCCGAGGCCGCGGGTGATCGCGAGCCTTCTTGATGTGGGTCGACGCCCCTTGAAGATGCCGCTTCTTGCTGCTTCAAGGTTGTAGAGCGGGTGTTCACCATCTTCCAAGGCCAAGGATTGAACTTCTCTGATACCAAATTGATGCGATCCGATAGAATTTGATCCGTATCCCAAGATTCTTGACTCTTCTTGATTTCTGGAAGGGTAGTTCCGACCTGATTGCAGACATGATTTCTAAAGATCCGTCCGTCAGATCGATCTCAATTTTGGATATGTTGTAGATCTCCGCTTTAGCTTTCCAGCGGTAGGTCGTGGGTCTAGAGAGGACATCGGGATCTTAAGATATCAGCCTCCGCTGATGACTGCGCAGGGAAGGATGGGCTGATAATCCAACGGGATGGAGTTGTTTGTAGAAGCTGGAAGGGATCAAGGAGGAGAGGAAGAAGAGGAAGGAGGTGGCTGGCCTCTCGGGACAGAGGTGGTGCAGCCGGATGAAGGAGGGGGCGGCGGCCTTGGACGGCGGCCTAGGGAGAGGGGGAAGGCGTCGCAAGAAGAGAAGAGAGAAGGGAAGAGAGCTAGGGCAAAAGCCTTTCAATTAATTTTTGCATACTGAAATAGGTGCTCACCACATCTATTTATAGGTGGCTACCTGACCCCTTAACTTGACTTGATCTAATTGAATTCAAGAAACAACTAAACCCAAAGCGACTCTAATAAAGGCCAAGTCGGCTAACCCGAGCAAGGCTATGCTGAAATAAAATTAACATCAAGGACTCAAAAGCAAAAATAACCAAATGATTAAGTCCGAGGCGGTCCAGTGGATCCAACCGCATCAGATCTGTTTTCTTTTCTTGTTTTCTTGCTAATTGCAAAAGAAAAGAAGAGGGAGTTTCTTGTTATTTCTTACTTTCTTTGCAGAAGAAAAGAAGCATTAGGCTTTCAATCTTCATTTTTTTTATTTTTGTAATCAAATTTTTTTTTATGAAATCCATCAATTTTCTTTTATGCAATCCATGTTTTAGGTTCAGTTTAATTTCTATTTTTTATGCAATCTATTAATTTTTCTTTTATGCAATCTGTGTCTAAGTTTTAATTTAATATTCTGTAATTTATTTTATGCATTCTGAAATTCTTATTTTAATCGCAAAAACTCTCTTTCTTTTCTTTTCCTCAATGAATTGTTTTTTTAAAAAAATAAACCTTAATAGAGTTTCTATTCTCTATTTGTGTACTCCAATCGCCTCCCTGTGGATCGATCTTCTACAACCACTATTCATCGAATAGAGGATGGTAAGAATATAGAAAAAAGAATATTTGTTTGTTGGTTATGATTTTGACAACGATATCCTTTTTAAGTCATCCTCAGGTTTACAAGAAGATAGCCGACAACAGCGGCTGACGTTCGGAGAGAAAAGTTAAGAAAATCTTAGGTGAAGAATCCCATTCAGGCATGGATCTCTGACGAGGGAGGATGGGGGAAGCTCTTATAGAGCTCGACTACGCCAGGAATCTAACTCGGAGTCGGATTCTGTCTGACCAACTCGGGAGGAAGAAGACTCCATCGGGAGTCTTCTTCTTCCTAGGCACGTGCGCGACTGTGCCATTTCTTTTTTCTTTTGGGGGGGGGGGGCCAAGGACACTAGGCCAAAGTAGACTTCTGGGTTAGTCAAATGAACCTGGCCCAGTTCGGTTCTAGGCTTTAAAAGGCCCGAATATTACAAATAGAATAGTCATCAAAGTTCAACAGAAGACATAATTATAATTACATTTTATTGGCAATTCAATCTCATATTATTGTCTCTTTCTTCATTAGAGTGAATCTGTATTTTCTAAACTCATCAGGTTTCTGGTGGAAATTGTATCCTAAAAGTCAATCATCAGCCGGTTGATGACTAAATTTATATATGAATTGATTAATTAATAAAATATTGTTTGGCATTATTCATCATTTTATTTATACATCTTCAAATGAACTCTTATTATGTGATGAAGTCCTTAGGATGCTTTTATGATAAAGGAGAATTTATCTACGAATTCTTAAAATAGTTCGCGACCAAATGATGTACAGTTACTAGGACGACAACATTATCGAGATTAGATCGTTGTGTGCCATATACGTTGGTTGTCCTCTTAACCAAGAAGTGTAGAGACACTGATATGTCACACAAGTGAAATATAGGAGTATACTTCACTGAACGTGACCATTCCGGAATGGTCTGTTGTCGAGAGATGTTCCGAGTGAATACGGGTATATGTGTCCCTTAGACTGAGATCACTACAGTGATTAGCAAGCAACTCACTGTACTTTGGTATCGGACTAGCTGAATTTCTAATTCAGGGATAGAAGGTCACTGGGTGCAGTCAAGTACTTGCAAAATCGGTATGTGAGTCAAGATGGAATTGACCCTTCCTCGTGACAGGAGATAATGCCCTTATGTTTAATTTAGCAAAACCTTGGCCAGAGTAATCGTTGTGAGTAGTCACGAAATTTCTAAGGTTGGATCACAGAGTGGATGTAATATTACAGAGTTGACAGAACTCTGATGTCATCCTGGCATTAGGAGTCATAGGAATGAATTATACAGTAACCATAGTCTAGAATTTCAGAATATTGCTTCGCATATATTCGGCTTATTCGGACGTCGGGTACCATTGCTAGATGGTCACACTGATTAGTACAGGAAGTTGTTCCTATGCTACCGGCTTAGGTTTGAACCTATGGGGTCACACGCATAGAAGTTTTCTAGGTTGATCATAAAAGGCTGATGGATGATTAAGAATTATCCAAGGATATTTTGGTCAATTTGATTGACAAATTATCCTAAGTAAAATATTGCTATAAAATAATTAAACTAATTATTGGAGGATTTATTAGCTGTTAGATTACTAATGAACTCAATTTGATTGAGTAATTGGAATCGGGAGGAGCCAAATTGAATTGGATTCAATTTGGGCTTCATCTGGGTTAGACCTAATTGGATTAGATTCAACCCAAGAGGATTGTGCTTAATCAGGGTTTGACCTAATTAGATTAGGTTCAACCCAAGGAGATTGAGCATGCCTAATTGATGAGACTTAACCCATTTGGATTGGGTTTGATCCGAATCGTTCAGATCACAAAGTCCACATGTCACTATGTCAAGCATGGCGCCATGATTGAACTAATCTTAATGAGATTAAAATTTAAATTCAAACTAATGGCGCATGGGGACACGTGGCAAACATCAAGGACCTTCATCTGATGGGGCGACATGAAGAGATGAAATCATGAAAAATTTGGATGAGATCAAACCTTCCCTCTTCATGGCGCCATGACACATGTCATGCACTTCACCCGCCGATGGCCTTTTGAATTTGGATTTTAAATTCAAACTCGACCAAAACTCCACATGATCCTCTAACCAACCAGATTGTGGGCGTGGGAAGTGGAGGTGCTGGTGGAATGGGGCGACAATAAGAGGGGACTATCATGGGGAGGTCGGACACACCAAGAGATGCAAGCCTAGTCCATGCATTAAAATTTCAGCCTAAGGATTTTAGGGTTCTTTGAGAAGAGCTCTTGGGTTGCGCATCCCTTGATGATTCCAGAGGTTGTGAAGTCTTCTTCCTCTTCTCCAAATCCTCCATCTTCTTCCTCCTTGAAGCTTCAAGTGTTGGCAACTTCAAGAACAAGTAGATCTACAGCCAAAAACAGTGTTTTCCGCTAGCCAGCACTCCTGCAGAAATAAGATCAATCCGAAGCTTCGTGTGGATCATTCGTAGAGGCCAGACGATTGTGTGGCAGCGAAACTTGAGCATCAGATCCATTTATCTCTATTTTCATAAAGGTATGAATCTGGAGGTGATGATATACTAGTATTTGATAGGGTGCAATCCTCCGAGGTTCATACCTCTATTGGCGCTCCTCACGGAGTAATCTCCAGATCCTATTCAATGGGCATTCAGAGATTGATTGACACATTTAGAGATTAGTTGAATCTAATTTAGTTAAGTTTAGAACTTGACTGGAGCTATTTCTTTCAGATCTTATGTTAATCATGCATAATAGTTTTTGCATAATTGTTTGAACGGTCCTTATATATGAAATATGATTTCTCTTGCATGCTAGAATTAAAATGTTTAATTCGATCTCTTTGCTGCATTTTCAAAATATAAGAACTATGTATGGCTTGATCCTCCTTTTTAAGGGGTACATAGGCAACCTGAATAGGTGCAGCCACGGATTTTTGAATTTTTTTTAATTTTCAGCATGCAGCCTTTTGTAGATCCTTACAGTGGTATGAGAGCCAGGTTCTCTATTTAAACTTTTATGTTTTAAAACTTGTTTAGTAATCTGATAGATCAATCATAAATGCCGTCCGGTCATAGGAGAAAGAAGGAATCATCAACCTCTTTCCCATTCGATGGGATCTCCTATGGCGTGTAGGGGTGCTATTGAGTTTGATCTAAAAAGATGAACCACAAAAGGTTGATTAAAATTAGTTTTAATCATTGCAATTAAATCTGAAATCATGAATATGTTTAGATTAGATCTAAAGTGGATTTATGAATGATTTAGTTGCTGTTTATGCATGATTAATTAGATCTGAAAAATAGGATGCATGTGATATATATTCATGTTAGCATATATGATATAGAGAATATGAATAAATCTGAAATTATAAACTTGTTTAGATTAGATCTAAATGAATTTTATGATTCATTTATTTTCTGATTTTGTATAACAAATCAAATCTGAAAAACAAATGCATATGATGTATGTTGTTTAAGTTAATTCATATTAGTTTGTATATGTGATATATAAACATAAATCATCTAAGATTTAAACAGGAGGTAAATCTGAATTTTACATGATTAATTGCAAATCTCAGATCTGAAAAATAAGTTTTAAGATTTGAAACTTTGCAATTAATATGTAATTAAGAATAATGCAATAATCTGAATTTTCATAAATTTACACTTAATTAAGAATTAAGTGATGATGAAAACCTAGATCTAGAATTGTGAACTCAATTCAATGACATTACATAATTCTTGAGGCATTTGGGTTAGCTCAAATCAAGTTTTTAAGATTGGGTTAGACCTAGGATTAGAATCAAACATAGTCTAATTAGAGTTAATTGATCAAATCTAATTAAGTAGTAACTAGATTAGGTCAAGAAAACTCTAGGTCAAATACAATAGTTGTAGTTGATCAAATTCCATGTCTTTGATTAGACCAAGATGGAACTTGATTGAGGCTCAGAGGTTGAGCCCGAGTCATTTGAGTAATCAAATCGAAATTGATTAACCAGTCAGTGTCTAAGATAAGTTTGGAAGCTACTCGCACTGATTCGTCTTTGTCGAGTTAATGGCATATCCCTTCTACTGATCTTACTTACCTAGCTGACATGTTCAATCATATTTTGATTGGAGCACTTAATTATTCGAGTTGACCCATGCCTTTAAGAAAAATTAGTATGACTGATTTAGATGCCTTCTTAACCGGATTGAATCTAGTTCTTATTAATTCGACTTGATGAAGTCAGTTGGAGGATCTAGATTAACCGGTTCTTCTCATCTATTCTCAATTAAATCAAATCCTCTAAAATTATTAGGTTCCTAAAATGATATAGTTATGGAGATAACTAGGTCATAGTCTCCCACTAAGTTGGGTGATAAGCAGCAGGAGGCAAGTCAAGGCTATGATACTTTGCTAGACATCAAGCAAATGGAAGGAGAGTCCCTTCGAGATATCCTCAACCACTTAATGCAGTGACGCCGAAAGTTAGCAACTTAAATTAGTCGGTCGCTGATAGTCAACTTTAAAGACCACGCAATAGCACGTATCTAGTAGGATAGTGATTGCGGGTATCGATCCACAGGGATTGGGGTACAGTTGTTTTTCTTAAAAATATTTAAAAAGAAGAGTTTGTGAAGAAAATTAAATTAAGAAATTTAATAGAAAATGCAATTAAAATGATATCAGTGAAAGAGCATAGGGCAAGAAATCCACCACTAACATCAGAACAAGGGTTATTTGTATTTTAATTCATTCTTGGATTAACATGCAAATTGGCTACAAGCCCTATAAGCATTCAAATAAAATTTTACAAAAGTAATTTAGGAACATCCATCTTCGGTTGGCATGAAATGTCTACCCTAAACTAATGTGGCAGGACACTGCATCTTCCCTAAGCATGGACAATCTTATATTTACTTAGTGATCATGAAGAACAGTTGTATAAACGTCATACTTAAAATCACAGAAATTAAATATGAGATGAAATAAAATATTCATTAGGAGCAAAATAAAGTTTATACAACTCTAAGAATAGAAATCAAAAATACAAAACCCTTGGTCCTTTGTTAGGGCTGCAGTGGCACAGCAGCGGGCTCCCATTTCTTCTTTTCTTCCTCCCTTCCCTGGGTCTCTCCTTCCTTGTCTAGCAATTCATTATTTTTTTCTTTTGAGAAATCATTCCCAAAAAGACCCAAAGTATTCTCTCCCTCCTTTAGCTTGTAGGAACTCAACCTGAGAAGCGCTTCGGCCTCGGAACCAAGCTTGTGAAGATATGTGGAACCCCCCCCCCCCACCGAAGTTGCCTCCCCTGTTTCATGCCTGGGCCTTTTATAGGCTGCCATCCCTCTCTCTCCTCCTTCTTATTTCACGTTGAGATGAGGATAGATTGAAGCTGGATGAAGCTGCGAGATCTCTGCTGGCTCTAGTCTCGATCGTTTGAACAACCTGTGAGGATAATCTCATGTTTTATTTTGTTGTAACAGGAGATCCGGCAAAGATGAGTTGGCTGGGAGCTTATCCGTGGAGATGGGAATGAACTGGGAACGGAGACGTGAGAGGATCTCGGCCTACTGGGTGGAGGCTGTCGGTTGGGAACGATCTGGGATATAACTTGGCTTGATTCATGATGAAGATAAGATGGCTTGAAGGGGAGGTAAGCTGGAACTTTGAACACGGAAGGAATAAGGATGCAGGGGATTCGAGCTTATCCGAGCTAGCGGAAGCTGAACGGAAGAAGGCTTGAAAACGCAATCCATGGAATGGAGAGAGGATGGGTTCTAGATTCGGCTGGGAGCGCCTGGGAACAGGGGATAAGCTTGGATTCGGTTGACAGTTTAGATGAAGCTTGCTTGGAAGCTTGGGAACGGCTGGCCATGGGATAAGGATGCATTTGTTGGCTTGACTCGAGATGAAGGGATGATGGGATGCACGTGGAGATGGTTGAATGCTGTCGCTGGGTTGAATCACGGGGGGGTTTGGATTCGGCTGGGATTTGTTCTGAAACAGGGGAGGAGCACGTGAAGCTCGGATGCTGGGAACAAATGCGTAGGTTGGCTTGATCCGAGGATGCAGATGATGGCGTGGACGTTGAGAAGATCCTGGTTCTGTTCCCGTGGCTGGGGTCAATCCGAATGCTGGGAAGGCGTTGGATTTGGTTTGGAAGAAGATAAGGATGATAGTTTCGAAGCAGGGGATGGCTGGGAGTTAATCCGGAAGGGGAGTTCTAATCCGTGGATGCTAGAGATCAAGCTGGTTCAGATTTGGAAGAGAAAATATGGAATACTTGCTGTGACACAAGTTGATCTCATCCGGAAGTTGGGGAAGATGGAATGAACGAGCTAGCTCTGTTTTGCAAGCTGGGATGTTGGGATCTCTTGCATGCATCACGGGAGGATTGGGCATGGCGGACGGCTGGGAGGCTTGGGATTTGAAGGTTGGCAGTTGAGATATAGCGGAGCAGGGGATGCGGAAGGGAGTGATCGAAATATGAAGTTGGGACTCGGCTTAATTTGAACGGGAGAAGAAATCCGGGATCCACGTGTGATGTGCTGATGGCTGGATGTGTGAAGAAAAGGAAGGAAGGCTGGGATGGGATGACGTGGGTGATGCTCGGAAATAGGGTGCACGTAAACGGGAAGATGAGACTTCCGGGAGATGATCTAATCCGTGGGTTCATGGGATTTGGGTTCAGGAATTATCCCAAATGAGTTCGAATCGACCTGCATACATTAGGCTCAATTAATAAATAATTAAATCAAACTCGAATTAATTTATTAAAATGCAATGATGAGGGTAACACATCTTTTAGTTGAATTTACAAAATATGTGAATTAAAATAATGATAAGTGCTATGAATAAGATATTAATTTATGCATTATTTAGCAGTTATCACACCCCCCCAACCTATATTTTGCTAGTCCTCAAGCAAAATAAAAACTAACTCACTTTCGCAGGAATCGCGATTGCATTTACCATATGCAATAAGGCTTTTAAACCCCTAGGTGGCCCTAGTGGACGAATTTTGTCTCGTGAGGATTTTCGGCTCACATACCCATAAACTGCTGTCTCTACTTAAAAAGTTTGTTGTTTTATAAAATCTAATTTCAAATGCATAAATGCCAAGAATTTCAAAAGCACACAAAGTTTTAATTACTAAGTCAGCCCAAATCCTAAATCAAGATGCAATTCAAGTTGAGGTTATTAAGCTTCCGTTAGAGAGTTGTAAGGTTTATTTATACTTGGGTGCTTGGTGATATCTGGACCATACACAAGCTAAGGCTTTAGATCTCCCAAAATATTGCTAAATCTAGTAGTTTCCAAGAATTGGTCAGGTAAGACCTAATCACTGATTCAAAATCATCCTATCTTGCAGGATTTCGAGAGTTGTGGATATTTACTTTAATAACTCATGGGCTTTATCTGTAATATTTCAGTTTACTCGAATTTTTACAATGATGGCTTTCACACTATTATCTTTTTCAAGGTCAATATATATATATATATTTATTTTGTATGTATAAATTAACTTTTACTCTTGTAATGATTCCTCCGTGTAGCGAACATTCAATCAACACTCCCACACCAGATGGCATAAGGTGTTGGGCATCAAGACCCCCCCTACGGACCTATGCTCGGGTTCCTCATACAAGCCCGCTGACCTTTGACAATAGGTAGCCCTTTTCGATGTATCTGACTAAATTTACTTTTTTTTTAAATGAGATCATGGTGAATTAGATAGGTATGATTCATCAGGACTCAAGGTTGCTACCAGATTTAACAACATAATGTTGAACCTAACCCTTAGAAGTGCAGGCCATGTGTGTTGTAAAATTTCAAAGTAAAAATTATCTTACAACTCACTAAAAGAACTTTTAATGAAAAGAACTGAAATTGTCTTACTCCTGACTAGTCATTGGGATTTTTAGATTTTATATACTTTGTGTGTTTATCATTTCAGCACTAAAACATAGAAATTAGGTTTTTTTTTTGAGATAAAATTATTTAAAAATACAAAAATGTGAAAAATTTCTTCAAAAATTCGAATCCTATACCCCCAACCTAAATCAGATATTGTCCTCAATGTGTTTTTTTTTTGAGATAAAAAGATTATTATTTTATTCTATTTTATTTTGGACGAAAATATGATGCATATGGAGGATAGAAGCATTTTACCTTAGTTGCATTAGTAATATGAGGACTCTTGAAAAAAATGCGACAAGAAAATATGCAAAAATAACCTATGAGAATTGGGTTGCCTCCCAACAAGCGCTAAGTTTAACGTCTTCAGCCAGACACAGTATATCCTTAATTATCCCGATAAATAGGATCCATCAAATCAAAAGATTCAATCAACTGTCCATCTGCAACATACTCTATGTAAGGTTTCAATCTTTGACCATTGACGTTCAAGATACGACCATCATTGATGTCTTGAATTTCTACCGCACCATGAGGAAAAACCTTCCTAACTAAAAAGGGACCATCCCACCTAGAGCGAAGTTTACCAGGAAAGAGACACAATTTAGAATTGAATAGCCAAACCTTTTGATTAGGCTCGAAAGACTTACGGTTAATGGATTTGTCATGAAAAGCCTTAGTTCTTGCCTTGTAAATTTTGGCATTTTCATATGCTTCATTGCGTAACTCTTCAAGCTCGTTAAGTTGAAGTTTCTGATTAGAACCAGCTACTGCCATATCAAAGTTAAACTTTTTAATAGCCCAAAAAGCTCTATGCTCGAGTTCTACGGGTAAGTGGCAAGCTTTTCCAAAAATCAGTCGATAAGGAGACATGCCAATCAGAGTCTTATAGGCAGTACGATAAGCCCAGAGAGAATCGTTTAATCTTTGAGAACAATCTTTTCTATCAGGGCGTATTGTTTTCTCTAAGATGTGTTTTATCTTCCTATTGGAAACTTCAACTTGTCCACTTGTTTGAGGATGGTACGGGGTGGCAACTTTGTGGATGATTGAATATTTACGAACCAAAGCTTCCAAAGATCGGTTGCAGAAATGTGATCCCCCATCACTAATAATAGCTCGGGATGTGCCAAAGCGACTAAATATATTTGTTTGTAAGAACTTAACTACAACCTTGTGATCGTTAGTCCTAGTGGCAACAGCTTCTACCCACTTCGAGACATAATCTACCCCGACAATAATGTACTCAAAACCAAAAGAACACGGAAAAGGGCCCATGAAGTCAATACCCCAGACATCAAAAATTTCTATAATTAAAATGGGGTTAAGTGGCATCATATCTCTCCGGGTGATTGTACCTATTCGCTGGCATCGCTCATAAGTCTGGCAAAAATTGTGAGCATCTTTGAACAATGAGGGCCAATAAAATCCACTTTGTAAGACTTTAGCTGCAGTTTTTCTACCCCCAAAATGTCCTCCGCATGCTTGGGTATGACAAAAATCAAGAATACTCTGAAATTCATATTCAGGCACACATCGACGGATTACTTGATCAGGACAATACTTGAATAGATCGGGGTCATCCCAAAAGTAGAACTTAACTTGCGAAAAGAATCGATCCTTGTCCTGCTTGGACCAATGATCGGGAATTTGTCCTACGGCAAGATAATTCACTATGTTGGCAAACCACGGTGTTTTCACTTGTTGTACCTCAAACAATTGTTCATCTGGAAAGGAGTCATGAAGTGGTGAAATGTTATGAGGAGGCTCAAGAAGGATTCTAGACAAATGGTCTGCTACAACATTCGTGGTACCTTTCTTATCACAAATTTCTAGATTAAATTCCTGTAACAATAGGATCCATCGAATTAGGCGAGGCTTGGTGTCCTTCTTTGAAAGGAGGTACCGGAGAGCAGAATGATCAGTGAATACAATAACCTTGGATCCTAAGAGATAGGATCGAAACTTGTCTATAGCAAATACTACAGCTAGTAATTCTTTCTCAGTAGTGGTATAATTTAATTGCGCATCTGAGAGTGTCTTACTAGCGTAGTAGATGACATGAGGTAACTTCTCTAGCCGTTGCCCTAAAACCGCTCCAATGGCATAGTCAGAAGCATCACACATAAGTTCAAATGGGAGGGTCCAATTGGGAGGTTGTATGACAGGTGCCGTATACAACTTAGATCGGAGTTTTTCAAAGGCCTCTTTACATGCTTCATCAAAGACAAAGGGTGTATCCTTGGCAAGGAGATTGCACAAGGGCCTAGAGATTTTGCTGAAGTCTTTGATGAAGCGACGATAAAAACCAGCATGGCCTAGAAAAGAACGGATTTGTTTCACAGATTTGGATGGAGGAAGATTAGAAATAAGATCAACTTTTGCTTTATCTACCTCAATACCCCTTTTTGACACAATGTGTCCTAAGACTATACCCTCTTGAACCATGAAATGGCTCTTTTTCCAACTCAGCACTAGATTGGTCTCCTTACATCTTTTCAGAACTAGGGCTAAATTACTGAGACAATCATCAAATGAGAGGCCAAAAACTAAAAAATCATCCATGAATACCTCCAGAAATTTTTCTACCATGTCAGAAAAAATTGCCATCATACATCGTTGAAATATTGCGGGTGCATTACAGAGTCTGAATGGCATTCTTCTATACGCAAATGTCCCAAATGAACATGTAAAAGTGGTTTTCTCTTGATCATCGGGATACACGGCCACTTGGTTATACCCAGAATAACCATCTAAGAAACAGCAGAAACCCTGATCGGCTAGTCTTTCCAATATTTGGTCAATAAAGGGCAAAAGAAAATGATCCTTCCTAGTCATGGAGTTTAACTTTCTATAGTCAATGCAAACACGCTAGCTAGTGGTCGTGCGTGTAGGCATCAACTCTCCTTCTGCATTTTTAGCCACAGTAATGCCCGACTTCTTTGGTACTACTTGAGTCGGACTCACCCAGTTGCTATCAGAGATAGGGTAAATGATTCCGGCATCTAGCAACTTTACTACTTCTTTCTTGACCACCTCTTTCATGTTAGGGTTGAGTCTCCTTTGCATTTCATGGGTCGGTTTTGCATCTTCTTCTAGGTGAATGCGATGCATGCAAATGGATGGGTCAATCCCCTTCAGATCAGTTACGAACCATCCAATTGCATGTTTGTGTTCTCCGAGTACACTCAAAAGTTGACTCTCCTGTTTGTCAGATAGGTCAGCCACGATGATTATAGGTAGGGTGTCTTCGTGTCCTAGAAAAGCATACTTAAGGGTTACCGGAAGTGGCTTTAACTCAAGTTTGGGAGGGGACTCGATGGAGGGGCACTGTGGCGTACTAGAAAGAGTAGGAAGAGGTTCATATCGGATACGCCAAGGATGAGAATTCGTGGGAGACGGATTGTTAAGTATGATATTGACTTCTTCTATGGCCTTGTTTAAATCAAACTTATCAATGTCAACATGGGCTAAATATGTTTCCAAAGGGTCATCTGCCAGAATATAGGGAAGGGCTTCTTCTACAAGATCGTCCATTTTGTCTACTAGGAAGCACTCATCTTTCCTTGCAGGTTGATCAGAGGCTTGGAATACATTCAGTTTGATTTTCATGTTTCCAAAGGATATATCCATCATCCCAGTTCTACAGTTAATACATGCATTGGCTATAGCTAAGAAGGGACGACCCAGAATCATAGGGATCTGTTTCTTGAGATTAGGCACAGGTTTCATATCAAGGACGATGAAATCAACTGAAAAATAAAATTTATCTACCTTGACTAGGACATCTTCAATTGTTCCTCGCGGTATTTTAACAGATCGATCAGCCAATTGCAGGAACACCGAAGTAGGCTTTAATTCACCTAATCCGAACTTCTCGTAGACTGAATAAGGAAGGAGGTTAACACTTGCCCCTAAATCTAATAGTGCTCGATCAATAGAGTTGTCTCCTACCACACAAGAGATGGTAGGTGCACCAGGATCCTTAAACTTAGGAGGGGTTTTGTGCTGGAGGATGGAGCTCACTTGTTCAGTTAGGAAGACCTTTTTAGGCACATGTGTCCTAGATTTTCATTTCTGGGTACAAAGGTCTTTGAAAAATTTGGCATACGATGGAACTTGTTTTATGGCATCAAGGAGAGGGAGGTTGATTTTGAATACCTCCATTATTTCTTCGAACGAAATTCCTTTCTTGCCAAAGGAAGAAGGTGCATTCAGACACTGAGGAAAAGGAGCCTTCGATGTAAAAGGTGTGGTTGATACTGGATTAGATGGCGATAAAGACGAGTTTGGGTTCTCTTTAGGCACAGTCATACTCCTGTCTTCATTTTCTTTATGTTCTTTTTCTCCAACCTTATTGTCCACTATGCGTCCGCTTCTTAAGGTAGTCATGGCATTAGCTTGTTCATGGTGAACATCATTCGGATGAGTCTCTTGAGCCATGTACTGCCCTCTCGGGTTACTCACTGGTTGGCTTGGAAGCTTGCCTTCCTCTCTTTTATTTAGTGCACTCGCTAGCTGCTCTAGCTGGGTTTCTAATTTGGCAATAGACTGGGTGTGGGAGTGCAACAATTGTGTATTGGCTTCGAGTCCTTGAAGAGCAGTCAAAACGTTTTGCTCAAAAGCCATATCTCTTTAGGGTGCTGGAGGAGGGACATGTTGAAATTATGAATAGTGAGTAGGAGGACGGTTCGGATGAATATTCTGGAATGGTTGAAAGTTTTGGGAATAAGGTTGGGAAGTATTGGGAGTCTGCTGCTTCCAAGAGAAATTCGGATGGTTGCGCCATCCCGGGTTGTAAGTGGTAGAATATGGATCATTATCGGGTCGGAATTGCGTTTGGGCAGCATTTACTTGTTCTTGCACAAATTCAGAAAATTGTGCTGCCAAAGGGCACTCAAAAACAGTATGAGACGGACTAGAACAGAGAGCACACACTTGTGCTTGGGAAATGTTTGGAAGCTGTTCTCTAGACATTAGCTGGTCCAACTTGCGGGATAGTGCATCTACTTTGTCAGATAGACCTATGGACTGTCTAACTTCATATATGGTTCTTTTTCTTTGAGAACTCGGGGGTGCTTGACGAGCAGAGGAGGCATGGTGGAGGAAATTTTCATTGAGATTTTCAAACAACTGCCATGCCTCATGCTCACTCTTAAGAATGAAAGTTTCCCCACAAGAAGCATCAATCATTTGACGATTTCGTTCAGACAACCCGTCATAAAAGCATTGCACTAGTTGCCATTTGGGTATTTGATGATGCGGGCATTTTCGGAGTAAGTCTTTAAATTTTTTCCAAGTTTCATGAAATTCTTCTCCGTCAGATTGGAAGAAGCTCGTGATAGCACGCCTAAATTGGTTCATTCTTCCTATGGGAAAATATTTTTTTAGAAATTCATGTTGCATTTGGGCCCATGAAAGAATGGAATTGGCTTCTAAAGAATGGAGCCACTGCTTAGCTCCATCCTTAAGAGAGAAAGGGAACAACCTAAGTTTCAGAGCATCATCAGTGAAGTTCTGAATTTTAACAGTAGCGCAGATCTCAAGGAACTCATCTAAATGTTTGTATGGGTCTTCATTGTTGAGTCCATAAAAAGAGGGAAGCATTTGGATAACACTAGACTTAATTTCAAACTGCACAGCAGCAGTGGTATCAGGTAGTCGAATACAAGATGGAGAGGTATAAATGGAAGGAGTAAAGTACTCCTTTAACAGCTTGGGTTGTTCTTCAGCCATCTTGATAGGTGGAGCAGATCCTATGGTTCTATAGGTACGGATTTCGGCTCGAAGGGCCCTAATAGAACGCTCTATTTTAGAATCAAAAGGTACTAATTCAGAAGATCTAGAACGACACCCTAGCATACACTAATACTTTTTGGATCAGTCGAGCATGCACTAAAAGAAAAACACATCAAATCCTTGTGTTTATCCTAAGATCACTAGACAGCTCCTAACTGGTTTGAAGGGGGCACCTAAGCCTCCAATCCGGTCTAATGAACTGAGTTGACCAGGTAAGCTTACAGGTAAGTGGGGGGGTCATGATGCATTGCAAAGGTCCCACTTAAAAACTACTTGCCTCGAACAGATGAATTGTCTCCCTTGGAACAAAGCTTGCCTAGACATCAACTGAGCCACAGAGCGAAATTGGTGCAACTTTCGGTGATCTTCGTCCTATTGAGCTCGAATGTCCCTAGGAGGCAACATCTAATTGATTTTAATTAAAGTGATAGCTATGTGCGAATTGGTTCACCTAATTTGGGCAAAAATCTGGTGATGAAATCCAGTTCTTATCTTGTTGGGGTGATTGCCCTTACTATGTGCGAATTAATTGGTGTATGTGTATCAAGCATGCATTCACACTTTTACTGAAATTAAAATCAAACAATCACCACAAAATTTCAAGCAAACTGGGAATCAATTTAAATAAGAAAGGTTTAGATGTTACCAAAGGAAATTTTTCCAGCAAATTTTTTTTTAAAAAGCAAACCTCTACAGCATTCCTTTTCCAGCAGTTTTCTTTTTGATCGTCCCAGACTTCCTCTTCGATTCCTAATCAAATAAAAATCAAAAATTAGTAAGAGAGAGAAAGGAGATAAGAAAAATAACAAAAATAGAAAATATTTTTATTTTATTTTAAATATATATTTTTTTGAAAGTTTTTTTTATGAAAAGAAAAACAACTATGCTAGCAATCTCCGACAACGGTGCCAAAAATTGATAGTCAACTTTAAAGACCATGCAATAGTACGTATCTAGTAGGATAGTGATTGCGGGTATCGATCCACAGGGATTGGGGTACAGTTGTTTTTCTTAAAAATAATTAAAAAAGAAGAGTTTGTGAAGAAAATTAAATTAAGAAATTTAATAGAAAATGCAATTAAAATGATATCAGTGAAAGAGCACAGGGCAAGGAATTCACCACTAACATCGGAACAAGGGTTATTTGTATTTTAATTCGTTCTTGGATTAACATGCAATTTGGCTACAAGCCCTATAAGCATTCAAATAAAATTTCACAAAAGTAATTTAGGAACATCCATCTTCGGTTGGCATGAAATGTCTACCCTAAACTAATGTGGCAGGACACTGCATCTTCCCTAAGCATGGACTATCTTATATTTACTTAGTGATCATGAAGAACAGTAGCATAAACGTCATACTTAAAATCACAGAAATTAAATATGAGATGAAATAAAATATTCATTAGAAGCAAAATAAAGTTTATACAACTCCAAGAATAGAAATAAAAAATACAAAACCCTTGGCCCTTTGTTAGGGCTGCATCCGGCCCTAGAGAGGAGATCAGCCTTTCATGGAGTCGTGGGCGACAGCAGCAGTGGCACAGCAGCGGGCTCCCATTTCTTCTTTTCTTCCTCCCTTCCCTGGGTCTCTCCTTCCTTGTCTAGCAATTCATTATTTTTTTCTTTTGAGAAATCATTCCCAAAAAGACCCAAAGTATTCTCTCCCTCCTTTATCTTGTAGGAACTCAACCTAAGAAGCACTTCGGCCTCGGAACCAAGCTTGTGAAGATATGTGGAACCCCCCCCCCCCCCCCCCCACCGAAGTTGCCTCCCCTGTTTCATGCCTGGGCCTTTTATAGGCTGCCATCCCTCTCTCTCCTCCTTCTTATTTCACGTCGAGATAAGGATAGATTGAAGCTGGATGAAGCTGCGAGATCTCTGCTGGCTCTAGTCCCGATCGTTTGAACAACCTGTGAGGATAATCTCATGTTTTGTTTTGTTGTAACAGGAGATCCGGCAAAGATGAGTTGGCTGGGAGCTTATCCGTGGAGATGGGAATGAACTGGGAACGGAGACATGAGAGGATCTCGGCCTACTGGGTGGAGGCAGTCGGTTGGGAACGATCTGGGATATAACTTGGCTTGATTCGTGATGAAGATAAGATGGCTTGAAGGGGAGGTAAGCTGGAACTTTGAATACGGAAGGAATAAGGATGCGGGAGATTCGAGCTTATCCGGGCTAGCGGAAGCTGAACGGAAGAAGGCTTGAAAACACAATCCACGGAATGGAGAGAGGATGGGTTCTAGATTCGGCTGGGAGCGCCTGGGAACAGGGGATAAGCTTGGATTCGATTGACAGTTTAGATGAAGCTTGCTTGGAAGCTTGGGAACGGCTGGCCATGGGATAAGGATGCATTTGTTGGCTTGACCCGAGATGAAGGGATGATGGGATGCATGCGGAGATGGTTGAATGCTGTCGCTGGGTTGAATCACGGGAGGGGTTTGGATTCGGCTGGGATTTGTTCCGAAACAGGGGAGGAGCACGTGAAGCTCGGATGCTGGGAACAAACGCGTAGGTTGGCTTGATCCGAGGATGCTGATGATGGCGTGGACGTTGAGAAGATCCTGGTTCTGTTCCCATGGCTGGGGTCAATCCGAATGCTGGGAAGGCGTTGGATTTGGTTCGGAAGAAGATAAGGATGATAGTTTTGAAGCAGGGGATGGCTGGGAGTTAATCCGAAAGGGGAGTTCTAATCCGTGGATGCTAGAGATCAAGCTGGTTCGGATTTGGAAGAGAAAGTATGGAATACATGCTGTGACACAAGTGGATCTCATCCGGAAGTTGGGGAAGATGGAATGAACGAGCTGGCTCAGTTTTGCAAGCTGGGATGTTGGGATCTCTTGCATGCATCACGGGAGGATTGGGCATGGCGGACGGCTGGGAGGCTTGGGATTTGAAGGTTGGCAGTTGAGATATAGCGGAGCAGGGGATGTGGAAGGGAGTGATCGAAATATGAAGTTGGGACTCGGCTTGATTCGAACGGGAGAAGAAATCAGGGATCCACGTGTGATGTGCTGATGGTTGGATGTGTGAAGAAAAGGAAGGAAGGCTGGGATGGGATGACGTGGGTGATGCTCGGAAATAGGGTGCACGTAAACGGAAAGATGAGACTTCCGGGAGATGATCTAATCCATGGGTTCATGGGATTTGGGTTCAGGAATTATCCCGAATGAGTTCGAATCGACCTGCATACATTAGGCTCAATTAATAAATAATTAAATCAGACTCGAATTAATTTATTAAAATGCGATGATGAGGGTAATACATCTTTTAGTTGAATTTACAAAATATGTGAATTAAAATAATGATAAGTGCTATGAATAAGATATTAATTTATGCATTATTTAGTACTTATCAGTCGCTATGTCCGCCATGTAGAGGGGATTAAGACCATCTCACTTTCATTTTTTTAGAGAAAAGGTTCTCCAAGAACTTCATCGAGTTGCTGGCTCGGTGTGAAAATATGCCAATGTAGAAGAAGCAATGGCATCTCGACCAGAGTCCGCTAAAGATAAGTCTGGTAAAAAGAATAAAAGTTGCAAAAATGAGAGGGATTACCTAAGGAGGATATCTTGACAAGATGAAGGCAGCTCGCACTAGATAAGTAGCCCACTTTGGAAGTTTGAGAAGTACACTCCTCTCAACACATCAAGAGCCCAATCCTTATAGAGATCGATGGCCGAGGATATTTGTCGGCACCATAGAGAATTAAGGTGCTGACAAACAAACGAGATAAAGATAAGTATTGCAAGCTTCATTAGGACCATGACCACAACACCTGAGAGTGCATTCAACCAAAGTGTGAGATTGAAGTCCTCCTTTGATGAGGACACCTCGGCCGGTATGTCAGTGATCAAAAAAACTTAGAGGAAACCAATCCAGATCGGCATCCACCCAAGGAGTTGCATGATAATCGACCGATGGTGGCTGTTATCAACGCCATTTCTGAAGATCTCATCGGCAGAAATGCTAGCTCGTCGAGAAACCATGGTCAAGATGACCAAATGGGGGATACAACACTGAAAAGGCAAAAGATTGGAGATGCCATCTCCTTTTTCGATGCTGACTTGGAGTTCAAACTCTGCATGATGATGATCTTGTAATTTCTCTTTCCATTTCAAATTTATGACATAGGAAGGATTCTAATTAATAATAAAAGTTCAACTGATGTATTGTTTTATGATGCCTTCCAAAAAATGAACCTACCAATAGATTGGTCGAGGAGAATTAATTATCTTCTCACCAGCTTCTCAAAAAATCCAGTCCCCATGGAAGCCATCATTAATCTCTCATTATTGCTGGTTGGGAATCTCATTAGGCTACCATGAAGCTAGATTTTTTTGGTGGTTAAAGTCCTCTCCATGTACAAAGCAATTTTGGGTCGGCCTACGTTGAACACCTTTCGAGCTGGGGTGTTAAACTATCATCTGCTGGTAAGGTTCCTCACTTAAAATGAAGTTGTTGAAGTCTAAGGTGACCAATTAGCTCATCAATGTTACATGGCTACTCTTAGAGAAAAGAAGCCCATTGAAGCATTTCCAATTGAACACCTCGATGTTCGAGACGAATTAAAGAGCAATAAGGTGAACCAACCAAAGTACTCATCCCAATTCTCCTTAATGAGAATGACACTAGCCGGACAATCTAGATTGACTCATAATCGGACTAGGTGACCTAAGCACAACTTATCAGCTTCCTCCGATCTGATGTAGATGTCTTCACTTGATCAGCCTCTGATATGCCAGGTCATGCTTTTTGGCTTGAAAACTATAGGAGTGACTTATCAATGATTGGTCAACAAAGTTTTTAAAGAGCAGATCGGCCGAAAAGGAGATCTATGTAGAAAACATGCTCGTGAAAAGTTAAGAAACTAAGTATCACGTCTACAACCTAAAGGAGGCCTTTGCAACTCTCAGAGAGTACCATATGAAGCTCAATCTGAGTAAATACACTTTCGATGTTACCGTAGGAAAGTCTTGAGGTTTATGGTGATGCAATATGGGATTGAAGCAAATTTGGAGAAGATTCGAGTTGTGTGAAATGCCACCACCGAAGATAATAAAAGAGGTAGAATGCTTGATTGGTTATATCGCTGCCCTCACCAGGTTCGTCTTAAGATCAGCAGAAAGATGCCTTCCCTTTTTCAAAGTATTGAAACAGATAAAGAATTTTGAATGGATTGAGAAACGTCAAAATGGTTTGAACCAACTCAAAATGGATTGAGAATTTTGAATGGATTGAGATTATCTATTTATATTTAGCAGTTTCTCCTCTTACGACGAGCTTAGTGGTGACACGAGGAGAAGAAGAAGGATATCTAAAGCCCATCTATTATATTAGTAGAGTCCTTTGAGAAATTATTTATACCAAGTTGGAGAAGATGGCGTACACTCTTATAATTTCAGCTTGAAAGCTCCAGCTATACATTTAGGCTCATTCAATCACAGTGCTGATTGACCAACCAATAAAGCAAATTTTTCAGAAATTGGAAACTTCGGGTTAGTATGCAAAATGGGCTGTTGAGCTTGGAGAATTTGATCTCTATTATCAACCTTGGCTGGCAATCAAAGCGACTTCCTTGTTGAATGTGCCATTACTGGTAAGAAAAAGCTCGAAGTAGAACAAAAAGAAAAGATACTTGAAGAGTTCTGGATTCTTCATGTAGATGTATTTTTCAATTCAGGAGGAAGTAGAGCAGGGTTGATTCTACAGAAGGTAAATGAAATCCCTTTGGTTTTGTAAAAAATTGATATCCAACAAATCCTCAGATTGTAGAATAGCAGAGCAGACCTTCTTTTCAAGCTAGCAACATCAAAATCTACCTACCTAAAAAATCTAACTTATTTTGAGGTACTAAAAGTACCAAGTGTCGAAGAATCTTGCTTGCTGATGACCACTAATTTGGAACTGAGCTGGATGGATTCCTTCATTGATTACCTCAAAAGTGAAAAATTGCCTCATGATCGAGCTGAAGCAAGGAGATTGAAGCATCAAGCCTTGCACTACATCCTCATTGAAGACAAATTGTATAAAAAATCTTTTTCTTTGCCTCTTCTTAGATATCCTCATCCAACCAAAGCAAATTATGCTCTTCGGGAGGTACATGAAGGTGTTTGTGGCAATCATCTAGAGCACAGATCGCTGGCATACAAAGTACTATGACAAGTTTATTATTATTCGACCTTACAATAAGATGCAGCTAACTTAATCAAAAGACGATCAATTTTAGTGGCATGCAAACATTCAACAACAACCAGATATATAACTGATGCCAATTAATGCCCCATATCCTTTTGCTTAATGGGGGGTGGATATCCTCGGACCATTTCCACTAGCAATAGGGCTGAGCAAGTTCATAATTATGGCCATCGGTTATTTTACCAAATGGGTTGGGGCTATACTATTGGATCAGATAACATAAGGTAAAGCCCATTACTTCATTTGGAAGGCAATAATTTGCAAACTTAGACTTTCTCGAGTAACCATCACAGATAACGGGCATCGGTTCGATAATCCTTGGTTCAAAAAATTTTGCATTAAGCTTGGTATCGATCATTGGCTTAGCTCGGTCGGACATCCCTAAGCTAATGGAGAGGCTGGGGTAACTAACCAAATATTTTATAGGGCTTGAAGATAAGACTAGACCAAATGAAAGGGTTTTGGATAAAATAACTTTACAACATTCTCTAGGTATATCGAACGACCTATTGGACTCCTACTGGAGAAACACCCTTCAACCTTGTATTCAGATAGAAGCTCCGATCCCACTAGAAGTTGGTCTTCCATCGCTGAGTACTTTGATGAACAGACAAATTTAGATCACCTCTAAGTTAATCCAGACCTGCTTGATAAAATAAGAGAGCAAACTCAAATTTGCATAGGTGTTTATTGATAAAGAGTAGCTTGGTACGATAATTCATGGGTTAAAGAAAAATTATTTTAGCTGGTGATCTCATCCTCAGAAAAGTTGAAGTATCACAACCCGAAGAGCATCGAAAGCTAGCTTCAAATTGGGATGGACTGTGTCAGATAATCAAAGTGGTACATCCAGAAACATACAAGATTGAATATCTTGATGGAACCTCGGTACCTCGAGCTTGGAACTCTGATAACTTAAGGGCCTACTATCAGCAAGGCTTATTGTACTTTGAAATTATATTCAATAAAATTTTTTCTTTCCACAAAATTGTTAAAGTATTTTGGGTCAGAATACATCGTAAAGCAACTTAATAATTTTGATTGGATGAAGACTACTGACACATGAAATAGGGCGAACCTAGGAATGCTTGGAATCGTAATTTGAAAGCCTATGAGGCTAGGGAAAGCCGGGTGAAAGAGCTAGTTATTCCCACGAAGATACCTCAAAATTAATCGGGACCTCTATTACCCAAGCTCACTTAGATGATGAGTCAAACCCAGAGCAAGACATTAGGTACTCAAGCGGCGATAACCTAGAATTGACTAGAATCTCTAATATATCGATCCTCGAGTTGATGAAAATGACCTAACAAAGTTCGGATGGGAAGACATGCTCGATTTGATCACCTAAGCAAAAGGTTGCCTAAAAACCCATGCGATGACAAAATGTAGCTATCAATTGGGGGGTAAGATGATTCAATTCTCAAGCAATCTACCTCAAATCAATGCTAAACAAAATGCTAAAATACATTGGATAGAGCCGATTTGCGAGATAAGTACTCTAATTGAACTCAAATAGTTTGCCGAATTAAAATTTGCTTCATAAAAGATGTTTTGTATTTACATGAAGCTTGGTGTAGTTATGCAAAAAGGGTCTTTACAGGAAGATTGGCATGGCCGAGCACAAAATATCAAAAGAAAATAAAAAGAAGATTACAAAGGCTTTTAAAGCCTAGCTATCATTGGGCACAGTATTGCCACCGTCAGCTTCATTGTCGCTGTGAACCTTGGTTGGAGGCTATGATTAGCTTCCAAAAAGAGCTTTCCGACTTGGGCTCAGCAGTTTTTGAAGCCCTTCATGAAGATGTCGGTAGAGCATTCGGCAATCTCGAGATTGAACTCTATCGAAGCCAAGTAGTTCTCCATAGCTTTAACCACCTTATCTTTGGACTAGGTAGCTTTCTCTACTGCCTTAGCAATTTGCTACTCGATTGCACGAATTCTATCTCTAGCCTTAACAAGTTCTTGCTCTGTGGCTCAAAAAGGGTCTTTACAGGAAGATTGGCATGGCTGAGCACAAAATATCAAAAGAAAATAAAAAGAATATTACAAAGGCTTTTGAAGCCTAGCTATCATTGGGCAAAGTATTGCCACCGTCAGCTTCGTTGTTGCTATGAACCTTGCTTGAAGGCTATGATTAGCTTCCAAAAAGAGCTTTTCTACTTGGGCTCAGCAGTTTTCGAAGCCCTTCATGAAGAAGTCGGTAGAGCATTCGGCAATCTCGAGATTGAACTCTATCATAGCCAAGTAGTTCTCCATAGCTTTAACCACCTTATCTTTGGACTAGGTAGCTTTCTCTACTGCCTTAGCAATTTGCTACTCGATTGCATGAATTCTATCTCTAGCCTTAACAAGTTCTTGCTCTGTGGCTCGAGCTATAGAACTCATCATGGTAGCTATCATGGTTTAACAAGTACTAAATTCGGAACTCAACCAAGAATGGAAAATCGGCACTTACTCGGATGACCAAGGTGAAGGCATGCTCAACAAGGTCATTGGCATGTAGGTCTTGGAGCAGATTCTTGTCGATTGGAAGCTGCATGGCCTTGACTAACTCCTTATATTGAATTAGTGGTCTTCACAGGCCACTTCCGAAATAAACTTCTAGCTCAAGTGCAGAAGAAACTAGGGTTGAGAAGGATGACACAAATGATGAAGGTTGAGGAGATGCAGCAGTGAGTGACAAAGTTGAGGAGGAGGATGGACTTCGGAGGGAAAGAGTGTAGGCGAGATACGATCTCAACCTTGGAAAAACCCAATTCATCCTCCCTTTTGGGCTGCATAGTTGGGCAATAATTGGTACTAGAGTAGGTGCTCTTGTATCTTTTGAAGATCTAACTATCTAAGAGCTTAAGATCCATTTGGCAACCCTTGAAATCTCTTTTACCGTGACCTAAGCATGATGAATCAAAAAGAGGATAGCAAGGAAAGCAAGTGCCACAGATGACCCCTTAAAGCAACGAGTCAACCTTTGAAATGATAGAGTCAACTCCATAAGTGCCACAAACGAAAGACAGGGCACGGCAAAAATAGAAGCAAGCTCGAGATGACTCTTGAAGATTATAAGTCGATTCCTGAAAATCTCGAGTCTATTCTAGAAAATGGTGGGTTAACCTCTCTGCGCCTGATAACAAAAACTAGTTTTTTTGTGAATTAGAACAGTTGTTTTCATCTCTTAATGACTCTATAACTAGTCTAATTACTAGAAAGGTGTTCCAGCCATCTCCAAAGAGTATAAATATAAGAAAGCACCAAAGAAAAAAAAAAAAAAAAGCTCGAGCACTACAAAAAAAATCCACTAGAGCAAGAAAGAGAAAGCAAAAAGAGAGAACTTCCAAGAGAATATCATTTAAGAGCTTTCATAGTGAACTAAATGGTTACATCTTCTACAACTAAGAGTTGGTGAAGTGCATTCAATGATCATTGAATCAAGCCAACCAACTGAGACACACTCCATTCACTCTTTTGGTATTGATTGTTTAGGAGCTACAATTTTTGTGTTTACTGTAACAAGTTTTAAAAATTAAAACTTGAGAGAAAGGTCCATCCAAACTTAAAATTGGATTATGAAGGTTGTGAATATAACTCAACATCATACTCTTTTACAAAATTCGATACACACAAGTATCAATGTCCACACAAATCATAATCAATAGTATATGACATTCATTTGTAAAGATCGACATATACTTAATGAATAAGTATATAATAAGCAGCCAACATAGAGCATACAAAGAAAAATCACCAATGCACAAAATAGTTTATATATACAGGTGATTAATGTCTAAAAATTCTTATATGTACTGGTCTCAAACTTAAGTACAACAAATACCATTCTACTCCTCGATCTACAAAC
Organism: Phoenix dactylifera; assembly: GCF_051530095.1. Taxonomy (NCBI): domain Eukaryota; kingdom Viridiplantae; phylum Streptophyta; class Magnoliopsida; order Arecales; family Arecaceae; genus Phoenix; species Phoenix dactylifera. The sequence goes on from NC_143193.1 coordinate 40,665,828, forward strand.
TCAGGGCATCAGATAAATCTTTCCAAGACCTTCTTGCCTAGATGATTGCTTACCTACAAAGCCAAATCTCATCATCAAAATAATCATAACCGTTCATGGACTATGATAGATGATCATAACAAGGTCAGTCTGAACTCGCTCCTAGAGTTGCATAACACCGATCTATTACCCTCCTAGGGCTGCATAATATAGATCTGAAAGACCCACGACCCCTCCTAGGATCAAGGGTCATCCATACCCATCAACACATCTGGACCTCCACAAGTCCATAGGATTTCTAGAGAGAAGAAGAGTGGTGAAGAGAGAGAAAAAGAAAAGTAGAGAGAAAAGAGAAGAGAGAGAAGAGAAAAAGAAAGAGAACTTTCTCTCAGAATCTAAGATTGTGGCGACTGCTCAACCGAAATCTCTGATGACAACTATGAGCAAAGGTCATTGGATGCCAAGAGGAGAAGGAGAAAGGAACCAACGATGCTTTAGCAGTGGTGATCCACAAAAATTTTGGTGGTGAGGCAAAAGGGGGTGTGGAGATCCTTAAATAGTCGATGGAGGCTAAATTTTCTAGCTCATATAGAAAATCAAAATAAAGGAGGAATTTGTCTCCTACTCCAAGTCGAATATGCCTCTATCCATTTTTTTATCTTCTACTCTAAGTCGAGTAAGGCTCTATCCTTTTTTTTGTCTCCTACTCCAACTCTTATATATGAGTCGGTCAAGTGGACTAGGCCCAATTTTGTATTAGATGGGCTGCATGTTACAACAATTGAGCAAAATTCATATTAATTCCATTACTTGACCTAAACAAGCTAAGTGGAGTTCATCCAATCCACCCAATTCGATAATCCAATCTAATTATCTCAACTAATCATTAATTACATCTTATTTCCATTCCAATTTGAAGAAATATTGGTTCAACTAAAGTTTTACATGCTCAAATTGGCCAATTTAACACACTTGCAAGTCGATTGTACCAGAATCAGTACAATTTATTTCTGAAACCAAGATAAACAAGCTTATACTGAGCTCAAATTTGAACTACGGTCTCTTTCTATAGGTCAAGTATTTTTCAATTAAATTTTAGATTTTTGGACATCCCTATCCCACCAAAAAAGTTCTCCAAAAATGTTCAAAAACTACTTAAAAAACTAACAAAAAATGAAAAAAAAAATTAAGGATATCAAGTAGATTCAATATTGTTATGGCTCCAAAAGATACTCCCTCTAAAAGTAAACCAGAGTTAAAGATTCATCACTCTTAGACATGAAGGGAGTGTCCAAGCCACTAATTCGAACATTTTTGAATCCTTAACCATGGCTCTCTTCCTAAGCAAATTGTCGAATGATACTTGGCATGATCTCAACCTTCTCCATTCAAAAGTTTAAATTCAACCATTGATCTCTACCTCCCCTTCTTAAAATACCCTCCACGAGAAGAAAATGCAATGCCTTCTTTTAGATCATAAAGATTCTTCTCTTAGCTATAGCTTAGGTTCCTTCTCTCTAGCCTTCCATATTTTCTTATTCCACCTTCTTCTCATTAATTCATAGGTCTAGATCTCTCTAACCCAACGAGCAATCTTAGCTGAAGATTCAAGTGAACCTTAAGCAAGGAGAAGCTCAAGCTAGAGGGATTTCCTAAGAGATATCCTCCAATGAGAAGGATGGACAATTGCATCAATATATTGGAGGGGCTTCTTTTCCCCACTTTTCATTTGTTTACATGCTTTTGATTTCGTTATTAATGCCATTCTCATATAATATTGGTTCAATGAAAATTCTAACTTCTTGAAGATGAAAAGCATGGTCTTTTTTGTGTGCTTGGTTTTGCTTAATTATGGCATAGTGAATAGATTACTTATAGATCATTGCTTTCTCTTTATTTGTTAGCGATCTAGATGGGTCCAGAATCTTCTGATCTTGTCCTTTATCAAGTCCCATGACCGTTAAAGCACTTATAATAGCATCTTATGTATGATTCGTGCTAGAATTTTGGATTTTCTTGATTCCAGAAACCATGCATCTATCCAATAAACACATTGTGGGTATGCTCTAGAGTCATCATTGTCACGCCCCGGAACCGGATCCGTGACACGGCCGTGCCATTGCCGACTATCACCCACAATAGCACGCAGCCTCATACAGGGGTAACAGGTAGCCAATAGAATTCAAACTTTCATATATTAAAATATTGCAGTACAACCTTTAAGGCTGATACAAAATACAGATCTTCTATACTATTTAGATATACAAAAGTATGTATGTTTCTTCCAAAAATAACGAAGTTCTGTCACAAAAGAAAAATATATCTGATGGCGATCACTGGTGAGGATCTGAAAGAAAATGAAAAATAACAAAATATGTATGCTAGGTAAACAAAGCAGTATTTTAAGTCAAGCAAAAATTTTCATAAAGTATACATATGAAACCGTGCCCTGGCATGCCGTGGTCCATTCTCTCAGATGCTACTGCGAAGTCAGTCTCGGCCACTAGCGGGGCTAGCTCAGTTATTAGTCAGCCACTGGCGGGGCCGGCTCAGTCATTCTCGGCCACTAGCAAGGCCAGCTCAGTTGCATTCGATCAGTAGCATTTGATCAGTAGCATCTTTGAGCTCATTTATAGTGCCTCTTGCTAAATAGGATTTTGCTATACTAACTTGCATGCATGATTTAAAATATCAGCATAATCATGGTGCATACATGGCCATAATTTATAAAATCAAGCAAGTTACTTACTTATCATAACATATCATTCGTGAAGTATGTACTTGAATAACACTTAGGAAATATTAATAAACATGACATGATCCAAAATAGGATTAGAACAGGTTACTTACAATAATTGTTATCCAATTCCTTAGGTCCAGATGACGAATCTTTGATTCCTAAAACCACATTATAAGAATCACATTATCCTCTATTTATTATAGAATTTAGTTCATCTTATCATGAACTTGTTTGGATCTCAACCAGGGATTTTAGCCTAATTCAATTCACCCAATTTGAAGCCTTTAGGGTTCAATTAAAGACGATTTGGGTCCACATGGTTTAATTTGGGCTTTTAATAAGAGGGTTTGGGCCTGATTTATAACTAATTGGGCCTGCTAAGATCACATGACATAAATAGGGTTCGGACTCCAGCTTAATTGAGCTTAATTGGGTTCAGGTTTAGCCCAATTTGCTTAATTGGGTTCGTTCAGGCTCAGTCAGGTTCAGACCCGACGCTATTTGGGTTTAATTTACCTCATTTCATTCAATTGGGCTTGGTTCAACCCTTTATTGGATTTACCCAAACCAATTCAAACTATTTGGGCCTAACAGGTTTCGGACCCGGACTCGGATCCGACTCGTTAGGCAGACCCATTTAAGGGCCTTCTCGGGGGTTCCAGAGGCTTCGGCCTCTTTCGTCCACCCCTCTCTCTTCTCCGGTCTCTTCGTCTCCCTCGTTCCCCCTTCGTCTCCGCCGAAATCCTCCTGCTCTGGCCGAAACCCCTCCCCGGCCTCCTCCTCTTCCGGTGCCCTTCCTCTTCCCTCGCTGCCTTCCGGTTCTCCCCCTCCTCTCGCAGGCGACCGGGGAGACGAGGCTCGCCCGATCCACCGGCCGAGGCGGTGCTCCCCCTTCAGGGCGGCGGCGGCGGGAGGCCGGCCCTTTCCCCCTTCTCCGAAGTGACGCCGGAGAAGAGGAGAAGAGCCGGGAGGTGGGATCGAGGCCGGATATCCTTCGGAAGGTCCTCGCCTGCTCCGACCACGGTGAGGTAAGCCCGTGGTCCGAGGTAAATATTTTATATATTTTTTTTGTTTCTTCTTCTTCTTCCGTGTCCCCTCTTTTCTCTTTTTTCTTTCTTTTTTTTTTTTAAACAGCGCCACCACCTCTTTGCCGGCAAAGAGGTGGGGCTCGGCTGAGGCTGGTGGCCCTGTGGCTGCATCTGTTGCCGGTTCGGCCAGACCCGGCGGCCCTCGGTTGCCCCTCAGCCTCAGGGCAACCGCGGCCGGGAAAGGGCTGTGGTGCCCTGTCACCCGCAGGCCGAGTCTGGTTGGGCTCGGCCCGGGTGGACATCGGGCCTGGGCTTGGACCGTCCTCAGGCTGGCCCGTGGCCTGTGAGTCCGGCCCGCGGCCCTTCTCTCGTTTCTCACTGTGCCGGTCTTCCCCTCTGTGCCGTTCTCCTCCTCTCTATTTCATTGATGAAACAGAGAGGAGAACACCCCACCGAGGGGTTTCTCCATCCTTTTTCTTGCCTAGGATCTACTTACAGTGGCCCTTACCTTGTTGTGGCCGGTCGAAGTTGTGCAGTATCACCTCGGCACGCTCCCTCCTTCCTCTCCTAGGGCAGCGAGATCCCTTCTACCTCCAGCTCCAGGGCTTAGCTCTCTGGTGCAGTAAATCCAGAGGGTTAGAGGTTTAGGAGGGTATATCAAAACCGGGGGTTAGCAAATCTTAGGGGTTATAAATGCTTGGCTTAGGATTTGACCCCAAGGAGAGGTGGCATCCTCTCCTTCCTCACTGCTCCGGGAGCCACCAGCTGCCCCCCCTCTTCAGGCCAGCTCAGAGCTCAGTTGCCGAGGGAGAGGAGGTGGCGGGCTCCCATTTTGCATGTCTGTGGGGGGTCTCTTCATTGGCCAGTGTTGTCCTCTTCCTGTTTACCTAAAAATATGCTAAACAGATCGTTGTTAGAACTGACAAATAAGTTTAAATTAATTTTACTCTTACCTGTTCTACTCGAAGAATAGTGGTCGTAAGAGGTCGATCCACAGAGAGGCGATTGGAGTTGAATAAAAATTAAAACGTTCACTCGGATTCAAAATCGATTTTTGAATAACAAAAGAAAAATATTACTTCGAGGTTGTTTGAATGATTCTGTGGGCTACCAGAGAATGTTTTCTACTTGAAATTGACAAAAAGACAGGTATTTAAATTCGAAAGGCATTTATATATTGAACTAATCAAAGAAAAGCTTTGGCATAAAATGGATGAAAACAGTGCTAGAAAAATTGCAGACTGGAATATAGATTGCATGAAAGAAGATTTAATGTATTGCAGAACAGAAATTAAAATTGCAGAATAAATACAACTTTCTACCCAAATAAACTCTCAAAAATTAAAATTCAAAACAAAACCTCTCAATTAAAATAAAACTAAAAATAAGAACAACATGCTCTGAAACTCAAAACATAACTTCTCAATTAAAACTTTCAATTAAACTAAAAAAAATACATTGCTCTTATAAACTAAAACTAAAAAAAAACATTGCTCTCATAAAAAAAAAACTGAACTCAAACAGAAAACTTAAAAAAAATGCAATGCTCTGTTTTCAATGAAGTTAAAAAAATAGAGCAAGGTCTTTCTCTTTTTCTCCCTCGTCCGCCTCTTCCCCTGGTTCTTTGGCCCTCCACCGAGCTCTCCTTCCTTCTTCTTTTCCCCTCCCTTTTATAGATCCCCACCAGAGATCAGCCTCATGATTTCGCGTGGAGAGGAGGAAGAACGGGTGCCTGGGATTTCGGCAGGTGGATCCGGATGTGTTGTGGCTGGATGGATCACGGATTGCGGATGGATCGGCTCCGGTAATCTGCTGCTGTGGCCGGAAGAAGAGGAGATGGGAGGAGGCGATGATCCGCGGAGCTCGGACGCGGCATCGGAGGCTGGGATTCCGAGGAACGTTGATCACGGGCGGCTGGGACGATGCGGCTTGCTGATTTGGGAGGCTTGGGTTTTGATGCGGTAGATCCGGACGCGTCATGGACAACGGGAGAGGCTGAAAACACCGGGATTAGCGTCCGCATCACGGGCGGACGATCGTGGACGGGTGCTGCAATCGAGCGCGGGAGGCTGGGGATGCTGCGGGATCGACGGGAGGACGCCGTTCACGGACGCGGTGCTTGGGGGTTGCTGAAAATCCCCTGCTAATCCGCTGCAGTGGCCGGAAGAAGAGGAGATGGGGATGCTGCTTGGATCACGGAGATGAATCGGGAAGCTGGAATCCTTGGACGCAGATGTTGCTGGCACTGTGGCTGGCGATGGCTGGGATTCGGATCGCGGAAGGAAGGAGATGCGGAAGAGGCGGATGTGGACTTCCTTCTGCGGGCTATCCTGGGATCATGAACTCGGGATGCTTGGATCACGGAGATGAATGAAGGAACAAGAGGTGTGGGATGCTAGGAATGGAAGATTGGCTGGCTTAACTTGAGCTCGGGCTGCCGGGCATTGGGCTCAAACCCAATGTTAATTGGTTTCTTGGATTACTGCGCTCAAACACAAATACAACGTTAATTAGTTAATTTTATTATTAATGATTAGCTATAATACTAATTAAGATGGTATGACGATTGCACTTTTGTGCTCTCATCACACCCCCCAACCAGCTTATTGCTAGTCTCTAGAAATTTAGTGCGAAAATGAGAGTGCAAAAGTTTTATTTATTTTTTTAGTATTAATTATTATTATATATATATGAACTAAAATAAATACTCACTTTCGTAGAGCACCACGATTGCACTTAGCACGTGCAACAAGTCGTTAAATCTCTAGGTTACCCTAGTGGACGAGTGTTGTCTCGTGAGGATTTGCAGTGAAGTTACCCACAAACTTCATTAGTCAGGGATTTTCAATGTTTAACTTGAAATTTGAACAAGTATTATTGTATGAATCTAGAATTGCAAGGACAATAAGGACTTATTGCTATCATATTTAAGCAGACTCTAACTCAAGTTCCATTACACCCCATCTATCTGCTAACAAGTCAAGAATGGAGTGAGGTGCAAGATAGTATCATATAAATGAGTGGCTTCCACTTACTTCCAACGTGATCACTTTAATTTTCAAAACTTTCTAGAGTTAAATGGTAATGAACCCCCAAGATTTAACTTTTAATTAGACTGAATGCTAAGAAGAATGACTTGTGCAATATCTAGCCTTATTAAGCTTTCTAGCTGACCCGTGTAGCGAGTGTTAGGCCAATGACTCTCGATCCAGATGGCTCAGGGCACTAGGTGTAAAGACATCCTAACAGGCTTAATAACTCAAGTCAAATAGGCTCCAAGGCCGAATTAGTCACTCAGAGTTTAATCTCAGTCATCCTCACCTTTTTACGCGAACACTCGCTGCTTGTCAGGCAAGAGGCCCGGTTACTCAGTGAGAAGACTTAAAATAAACTCGTTTTATTTTCTTCTCTCTTTTTTTTTTTAATAGGGTGTTCATCACACATATAACTTTAAATTATCCAGAAGATTAAAAGTATTCATTTTAGTTGTAAGTTTACATATCCCACTATTCATGTGCTTACGTATATGTGCTAAATCGTCTTCTATCATGTTAGCAGAAGATAGGTGGGACGAAAATTCAAGCTAGAACTGCTATCATATTCCTTAACTCAAAGCTATTGTCAAAGCAATTCCTAGTTTATACAGCCAAAAAAATTAGAATTTGAGTTAAAAATTTGAAATCCCCCCTCTCTTTTATATATATATATATATATATTATTTTTTATGATCTTTTTTTTTAGAAATCAAAAATATTCTCACCTCCATACCTAAATCTAACATTGTCCTCAATGTTAAAAAAATTTTAAAGTAGTAATAGGACAGAGGAGAAGTTACCTGATATGGATAGGCAAATTGACAATTGGAGCCAAAAACCTCCAAACCTGCATGTTAATAATTTATTAAAATTTATTATTATTATTATTATTATTATTATTATTATTTATTTTTTATTTATTTAATATTTTACATATTGGGTTGCCTTCCAAGAGCGCTAAGTTTTATGTCTTCAACCAGACAATTCCGATTCACTCATAATAGACAGGGTCGGTCAAAAGTGTCTCCTCGACTTTTGGACTCAAATATTCAAGGTATAGTTTTAAACGATGTCCATTGACTTGAAACGACCTACCATCTTTAGTATTGCATATTACTACCGCACCATGCGGATGCACTTTCTCTACCGTGTATGGGCCAGTCCAGCGAGATTTAAGTTTTTCAGGGAATAGATGTAATCGAGAATCATATAAAAGAACTTTTTGTCCTTGGTGAAACACTTTACGAGTAATCATTTTATCATGCATGACCTTCATGCGAATCTTGTACTTCTTAACACACTCGTAAGCATCGTTCCTAATTTCTTCAAGCTCGTCGAGCTGAAACTTTCTATGTTCTTCCGCCTTGTCGAGATCGAAATTTAGGCGTTTGATTGCCCAATAGGCCTTATGTTCTAACTCGACAGGTAAATGGCAAGCCTTGCCATAGACAATCCTATATGGGGACATTCCAATTGGTGTTTGTAGGCCGTACGATATGCCCACAATGCATCTGTTAACCTAAGGGACCAATCCTTTCGAGATGGATTGACAGTTTTCTCAAGGATGGTCTTGATTTTTCTGTTGGAAATCTCAACTTGTCCACTCGTTTGTGGATGATATGGTGTACCGACCTTATGGGTGATGTTGTACTTCCTAGCAAGGGTTTTAAAAATTCTATTGCAAAAAGGTTTCCCCCCATCACTAATGATAGCATGAGGGGTGCCAAAGCGAGCAAAGACAGACTCCTTAAGAAACTTGATCACTACTTTGTGATCATTGGTCATACATGCAACAGCCTCAATCCACTTTGACACATAGTCAACAGCTAGGAGTATGTACTGGTGCCCAAATGACATAGGAAAAGGACCCATAAAATCAATACCCCAAACATCAAAGATTTCTACAATTAAGATCGGGTTTAGGGGCATCTCATTTTTTCTTGAAATTTTTTCTAGTCTTTGACATCAGTCACATGCTTTACAATACTTGTGTGAGTCATGAAATAGTGTGGGCCAATAGAATCCGCACTGCAAAACCTTTGTAGCCGTCTTTTTACCACTGAAATGACCACCACAAGCGTGGTCATGACAAAAGGAAAGAACTTTTCTTTGTTCGTATTCAGGGATACACCGTCGGATGATCTGATCAGGGCAATATTTAAATAGGTATGGTTCATCCCAAAAATACCACTTCACACGAGCTAGAAAGCAAAATTGCTCCTGTTTGGTCCAAAAGCTGGGCATTTGTTCAGTAACGAGGTAGTTGACTATGTCAGCATACCATGGAACATTGGTATGGAAAATCATCATTAGTTGTTCATCCGGAAAGGTTTCGGATACAGGTAAGGATTCTGCAGATGACTCAACAATCAGTCTGGACAAGTGGTCCGCTACTACATTTTCAGATTTCTTTTTATTTCGAATTTCGAGATCAAATTTCTGGAGCAATAGGATCCAACGAATGAGCCTTGCCTTAGCATCCTTCTTTGTAAGAAGGTACTTAAGGGCGGCATGATCCTATCAGGTAGGGGCGAAATTTATCTAGAGCAAAAACAACTGCCAATAATTTTTTTTTTAGTAGTGGAATAGTTGAGTTGGGCGTCATTCAGAGTTTTGCTCGCATAATGAATAACATGGGGAAGCTTCTCCACTCGCTGACCTAAAACAGCACCTATGACATAATCAGATGCATCACACATGATTTCAAAAGGACGACTCCAATCAGGACACCCTATGATGGGTGCTGAAGTCAATTCAGACTTCAGTCTTTCGAAAGCAGTTACACAAGTTGGTGAAAAATTGAAAATAGCATCTTTGGCCAACAAATCACATAAGGATTTTGATATTTTGCTGAAATCCTTAATAAAGTGGCGGTAAAAATCCGCATGCCCTAAAAATAATCGAATTTCTCTAATAGTCTTGGAAGGTGGCAATTTAGCAATTAATTCTACTTTGGCCTTATCCACCTCAATTCCTCTTTGTGACACAATATGTCCTAAAACAATACCTGATTCTACCATGAAATGACACTTCTCCCAGTTAAGAACTAAGTTTTTCTCTTTACAGCGTTCTACAACAAGTGTCAAGTGGTGCAGACATTCATCAAAATTGGATCCAAATACAGAAAAGTCATCCATGAAAACTTCTAAAAATTTCTCCACCATGTCGTTGAAAATACTCATCATACACCGTTGGAATGTAGCCGGTGCATTGCATAGCCCATAAGGCATGCGACGATAGGCAAAAGTGCCATAAGGACAGGTGAATGGGGTTTTCTCTTGATCCTCACGTGCGATAGGGACTTGGTTATATCCAGAATAACCATCGAGGAAACAGTAATGAGAGTGGCCAGCTAGACGTTCTAGCATTTGATCGATGAAGGGTAGAGTAAAATGGTCTTTCCTAGTGATGGCATTAAGCTTCCTATAGTCGATGCATACTCGCCATCCCGTTTGGACTCGAGTAGGGACTAACTCATTGTGATCATTTTTCACCACAGTGATGCCAGTTTCTTGGGTACGACTTGAACTGAGCTTACCCACTGACTATCAGAAATAGGATATATAATCCCTGCATCTAAAAGCTTGATGACCTCGGCTCGAACTATGTCCTTCATGATTGGATTAAGTTGCCTTTGTGGTTCTCTAGATATTTTTGCATCTTCTTCTAGATGGATTTTATGTTGGACCACAGAAGGACTAATTTCCTTAATATCAGCTATAGACCAACCGATAGCTTCCTGATTCTTCCGAAGGATACTTAATAACTTCTCTTCCTGTTCTTTTGTCAGATTCGATGCAATTATAACAGGTAAGGTCTTGTTGTCTCCAAGAAATGCATACTTCAAGTTTTCGGAAAGGTCTTTAAGTTCTAGCTGGGGAGGTTTGACATTGGATGGCACTAGCTGAAATTCCGAAATAGGCAATGATTCAAACTTGGTGGCCCATCTGCTAGTATCCATCATAGGAATGGAATCTAACAATGCATTAACCTCCCAACTTGATTCACAATCTTGACTGAAATTAGCCAAACATCTTTCTAATGGATCAGAATAACTCAACTCTTCAAAAAGAACTGCTAATTATATTCTCAATCATGTGAAATTCTTCCAAATCGTCCATCTCAGTTGACTGACTACTACTATGAAAAACATTGAGCTAGACAGTCATGTTCCCAAAGGCTAGAGTCATTATTCCATTTCGGCAACTAATCACAGCATTTGAAGTGGCCAAAAATGGTCTACCTAGGATCACCGGGATGTGACTTTCTAGATTTTTTACTGGTTCAGTTTCAAGGACTACAAAGTTCACAGGGTAGTAGAACTCATTAACTTTTACAATCACATCCTCCACAATTTCTTTGGGGTACTTTACAGTCCTATCTGCTAACGAAAGAGTGATGTTTGTGGATTTTAATTCCCCCAAACCCAACTCTGTGTAAATAGAATAGGGTAACAGGTTCACACTAGCTCCTAAATCTAGGAGAACTCTCCGAATGATGGTTTCTCCTATTTTAATTTCAACAGTGGGGCAACCAGGGTCTTTGTATTTTGAGATAATCTGTTGTTGAATGAGAGATGAGGCTTGTGCCGCCATCACAGCTTGCCTAGGAATACTGGTTTTTCTTTTCACCGTGATTAGGTCTTTAAAGAATTTTGTATAGGAGGGGATCTGTCTAATGGCATCCAGGAAGGATAAATTTATTTGGACATTTTTAAAGACTTCCATGATTTCATCGTACTGAGATTTTTTCTTTGAGTCTTCTAGTCTACTAGGAAAGAGAGCCATGGGTGTGTGTGTCTCTATTGGTTTCTCCTCTATTCCTTGTGTTCCTTATTCTTGTGCCTTTTTCTAAGTAGGGTTCGGTTCATGCTTTTCTTCTTTTTCTTGCACAGAAAGTTGGATCTTGTTGTCCACTTGCTTGCCAGACCGTAAAGTGGTAATTGCCTGGACTTCATGGGTTGAGTTTTCATTCGAATCAATCTGAAACTGGCCTCTCGGCCCTTGATTCTGTTGCCTACTAGGGTTAGGCACTGGCTGACTGGGCAATTCTCCTCTCTTCCTATCCCGTAGAGAGTTAGCTATTTGGCTCAGACTAACCTCAAGTTTTGCAATCGCATGCGCATGGAATTGGTTAGTCTGGGTTTGAGCCATGTTGGTCTGTTGTTGCTGTTGGATGAAGTCTTGTTGCTGCTTAATCATGTTAGCCATCATGGCTTCCAATGATGTAGTTTGCTGAGGGATAGGGGCACTATAAGTAGGAATAGGTGGAGCCAATGATTGGTTTATTTGTGATGGACCTATCCTGAAAAAATTCTTCTGAAAACTTGGTGGACCACCTTGATGCTGAATAGGTTCATTTTGCTTGTATGAGAAATTTGGGTGGAACCTATTATCAGGGTAGTAGACTGGGCTGAATGAATTGGGAGTGGGTTTCTTAAAGGCATTATATGAATTTAGAGCATTTGCCTGTTCAGCCTTAATGTTGGGTAAACTAGGACAACACTCCACTAGATGCTCAGAACTGTTACACAAGATACATAAGCCCTGTGGCTCGTGTTCCACTTTCATGATGGGATTTGACTCTTTGTATAAGTTCGAGTTAGTGGAAATAGTAAAAGCATCCAACTTTTTGCTCAAATTGTTCACCCCATTCACCAGATTGGACATAATATTCTTGAGTTCTGGGTCTGTTTTTATTCCATAGGTACTTGGTTCTCTCGACCCATAATCATCTCTATCTACTTCCTGACCGTAGCTACTCCAATTTTGAGCATTTTCAGCTAAGTCCACAAGGAACTCATAGGCTTAATCAGGGGTTTGGTTCATGAACCTACCCTTATGCATGGATTCAATCATGTTCCTATGTGCTGGAGGTAATCCTTTGTAAAAGAAATGTACTAGATCAGCCTTGTCAAGCCTATGGTGCGGGCACTTGACCAAAAGATCATGGAATCTTCCCAAAGTTGGAAAAATTCCTCCTCAAATTTTTCTCTAAAAGTTCTAATGGCATCCTTAATTTTTTCAGTCTTTACCATGGGATAGAACTTAGCCATGAACTTCCTAGATAGTTGTTCCCATGATGTCATGGAATTAGAAGCAAGAGAATACAGCCATGCAGCAGCACGATCCTCTAAAGTCATGGGAAACAACCTTAATTTAATACTCTCTTTATCTAAGTTTTGATTTCTAAACGTTTGACAGATTGTCAAAAATTTGTTTAGATGAATATACGGTTGTTCACTCTCAAACCCATGAAATTTGGATAACATGTTTATTGTTGCAGTCCGAATCTCGAATTGGGCTGCATTATTAATTGGTAATATTATGCAAGTAGAAGGACTAGCGGATGCGGGTACGAACAACTCATTCAAAGTTTTAATATGTTCACCCATTGTAGAGATTGACGGTTGGCTTACAATTCGCTGATTGTGATGAAAAGTTCTGTCAATCTCAGGATCAAATGGTGTTTACTTATCCCTTAATGACCTTCTACCATGCATACATTATCCACAACTTAATTAGACTCAACTCTAAACGAAATCCTAAAAGAAAAGAAGGGCTAGACACAGATGACCACAACCAACACCACACAACAATTTGATCCTATTAGTCTTAGAATTAAGTGAGGTTTAGTAGCTTCTTTAATCTAGTTGCACCGAGATTTATCAGGTTAAAAAGTTTCTGAAATTCTCTCTAGATTAGACAGCTCCTAATCTTCCTTCCAGATTAAGCTTGAGCTTACCAGTTAAGCGATCTAGTAACCAGTGATCAGGAAAGTTTCGGGGTGTGTGGTGGTGCCAGAAAGGATACACCGATACCAGAATACCCGTAACAGTTTTCACTGTTGTAAAACTTTTCTAGACATCACCAATTACTAAATTCTCACTGGAGTAGCTTTCAGCCGCTTCTTTCCAAGAGCCTAATTGAGCTTGAAAATCCTAAGGCTAATGTCTAATTGATTTTAATTTAATTTGGCTTAGGATATGTATGCAAGGTGGTGATTTTTGGGCTAAAGACAGGTAATGACTTTCCGACCTTATCTTTTTAATGAATTTTGCCCTTAAATTATTTTATGCAAATGCTTAATACTAAATGCAGCAAATATTCAATGATTTTTTAAAGTTTATGGAATGTCATTAGGTTGTACTGATTAAATGAGCAAGCAATTTTTTTTTCTTTTTTTATTTTTATATTTATTTTTCTTTAAATTTTTTTAATTTTATATTTTTTTTAATTTTTATATAGGAATAACTTGAATGTAAACTAAAAACTAATCCTTATGCATCAGTTAATCTCCGAATGCCTGTTGAATAAGCTCTTGAGATTACTCCGTGAGGAGCCCCAATAGAGGTATGATAACCTCGGGAGATTGCACCCTATCAATTACTAGCAATTTTTTTATTTTTTATTTTTTCTTTTTTTTCAAATTTCAAATTTTAGAATTTAAATTTTGAATTTAAATTTTAAAATTTTAGAATTTTGGAAAAAAATTTTAATTTTTAAATATATTTTTTTTCAAAATTTTAAATTTTGAATTTCAAATTTTAGAATTTAATAACTACGAAATTATTAACTAAAGATAATCAAAACAAGAAAAAAAATTAAAAACAAAAAAACTTACTACCGGAGTGCGTTCACTCCGGGCATCCAAAATTCGATTTGATCTTCGTGATCGTTCTTGCTTCTCGATTTACCTCCCCAACAACGGCGCCAAAATTTTGTTGTCCTCTTCCTGTTTACCTAAAAATATACTAAACAGATCGTTGTTAGAATCAACAAACAAGTTTAAATTAATTTTACTCTTACCTGTTCTACTCGAAGAATAGTGGTCGTAAGAGGTCGATCCACAGGGAGGCGATTGGAGTTGCATAAAAATTAAAATGTTCACTCGGATTCAAAATCGATTTTTGAATAACAAAAGAAAAACATTACTTCGAGGATGTTTGAATGATTCTCTGGGCTACCAGAGAATGTTTTCTACTTGAAATTGACAAAAAGACAGGTATTTAAATTCGAAAGGCATTTATATATTGAACTAATCAAAGAAAAACTTTGGCATAAAATGGATGAAAACAGTGCTAGAAAAATTGCAGACTGGAATATAAATTGCATGAAAGAAAATTTAATGTATTGCAGAACAGAAATTAAAATTGCAGAATAAATACAACTTTCTACCCAAATAAATTCTCAATAATTAAAATTTAAAACAAAACCTCTCAATTAAAATAAAACTAAAAATAAGAACAACATGCTCTGAAACTCAAAACATAACTTCTCAATTAAAACTTTCAATTAAACTAAAAAAAATACATTGCTCTCATAAACTCAAACTAAAGAAAAACATTGCTCTCATAAAAAAAAACTAAACTCAAACAGAAAACTTAAAAAAAATGCAATGCTCTGTTTTCAATGAAGTTAAAAAAAACAGAGCAAGGTCTTCTCTCTTTCTCCCTCGTCCACCTCTTCCCTTGGTTCTTTGGCCCTCCACCAAGCTCTCCTTCCTTCTTCTTTTCCCCTCCCTTTTATAGATCCCCACTAGAGATCAGCCTCATGATTTCGCGTGGAGAGGAGGAAGAACGGGCGCCTGGGATTTCGGCAGGTGGATCCGGACGTGTTGTGGCTGGATGGATCACGGATTGCGGCTGGATCGGCTCCGGTAATCTGCTGCTGTGGCCGGAAGAAGAGGAGATGGGAGGAGGCGATGATCCGTGGAGCTCGGACGCGGCGTCGGAGGCTGGGATTCCGAGGAACGTTGATCACGGACGGCTGGGACGATGCGGCTTGCTGATTTGGGAGGCTTGGGTTTTGATGCGGTGGATCCGGACGCGTCATGGACAACAGGAGAGGCTGAAAATGCCGGGATTAGTGTCCGCATCACGGGCGGATGATCGCGGATGGGTGCTGCAATCGGGTGCGGGAGGCTGGGGATGCTGCGGGATCGACGGGAGGACGCCGTTCACGGACGCGGTGCTTGGGGGTTGCTAAAAATCCCCTACTAATCCGTGGCAGTGGCCGGAAGAAGAGGAGATGGGGATGCTGCTTTGATCACGGAGATGAATTGGGAAGCTAGAATCCTTGGACGCGGACGTTGCTGGCACTGTGGCTGGTGATGGCTGGGATTCGGATCGCGAAAGGAAGGTGATGCGGAAGAGGCGGATGTGGACTTCCTTCTGTGGGCTATCCTGGGATCATGAACTCGGGATGCTTGGATCACAGAGATGAATGAAGGAACAAGAGGTGTGGGATGCTGGGAATGGAAGATTGGCTGGCTTGACTTGAGCTCGAGCTGCCGGGCATTGGGCTCAAACCCAATGTTAATTGGTTTCTTGGATTACTGCACTCAAACACAAATACAACGTTAATTAGTTAATTTTATTATTAATGATTAGCTATAATACTAATTAAGATGGTATGACGATTGCACTTTTGTGCTCTCATCAGCCAGCTGGTGGTCCTGTCCTTTCAGCCCTCAGGCGGGAGATGGCAGTCCTTCCTGGCTGCTCTTCATGGGCCAGCATGGCCCGCTAACCCCCCCTGGCCCAATACTCTTCAACTGGGCCCTTCAAGTATTGGGCCCGGTCTGTATTGGGCCCGGATATTACATCCTTCCCCCCTTAAATAAATTTCATCCTCGAAATTAAACATACCTCGGTTCTCGAAGAGTGGAGGGTAATGCTAACGCATCTTTTCTTCCAGTTCCCTGGTAGCTTTCCTTTCAGTGTGATTGGTCCACTGGACCTTAATGTAGGGAATGGTGCGCCTTCGGAGGATTTGCTCTTTTCTGTCAATGATGCGCAGGGGAGCCTCCTCATATGTTAAATCTTTACTTAATTGCAGAGGTTCATGTGGCACCACATGGCTGGGATCCGGGATGTACCTCCGTAGCAGAGAGACATGGAAGACGTTGTGTACACCTGATAGCTCTGGAGGCAGGGCCAACTTGTAAGCAACCTTGCCTATTCTGGCAAGAACCTCGAATGGGCCGATGTAGTGAGGATTTAACTTGCTGTGTCTTCCGAATCGGGTAATATCCTTCGATGGAGAAATTTTTAGGAAGATAAAGTTTTCCTCCAAAAATGGCAAGAACCTCGAATGGGCCGATGTAGTGAGGATTTAACATGGCTTACCCTTCTTCCTCTGTCAGCCCATCTTTTATGTCCGTCCTGGGCAGCCTGAAGCCTTTGCTTAATCAGAAGTACTTTGTCTCTGGTGTGCTGGACCAGTTCGGGGCCCAATAATCTCCGCTCCCCGACATCATCCCAATGTAGGGGGATCGGCATTTTCTCCCATAGAAAGCTTCATATGGGGCCATCTGAATGCTGGAATGGTAACTATTGTTATATGCAAACTCTACCAGAGGTATATGACTATCCCAATTTCCACCTAGATCCACAGTACATGCCCTCAACATGTCTTCTAGAGTTTGGATTGTCCGCTCTGACTGGCCGTCAGTTTGGGGGTGATATGCTGTACTGAGTCTCAATCCGGTACCCATGGCCTTCTGAAAGCTTCCCCAGAATCTGGATGCGAATCGGGGGTCGCGATCAGAAATGATACTCACTGGCACTCCGTGCAGGCGTACAATCTCATCAATATATAATTGGACCAACTTGTCCAATGGGGTACCAATCCTGAAGGGTAGGAAGTGAGCCGATTTCGTGAGGCGGTCAACAATCACCCACACTGCATCATTCTTCCTTACTATTTTGGGGAGCCCTGTAACAAAGTCCATAGTAATATGCTTCCATTTCCATTCTGGGATTTCTATTGGTTCTAGTAACCCTGCCGGCCTCTGGTGCTCTACTTTTACTAGCTGACAGGTCAAACATCGGGCCACAAACTCAGCTACCTCTCTTTTCATTCCCTTTCACCAGTAATGTTCTCGAAGGTCCCTGTACATCTTAGTACTGCCAGGGTGGATGGAGAAACGGGATTGGTGGGCCTCTTTCAGTATTTCCTTTTTCAAGTCAGCATCCGCTAGAACGTACAATCGATGGCCAAACCTCAGGGTGCCATCTGGGTGGATCTGGAGTTCGGGTCGTAACCCTTTCTCCACTTCGTCTTTGAGCTGGCAGGTGTGCACATCAGACTGCTGAGCGACTTTTATTCTGTCGATCAATGTTGGTTGCACACTCAAAGTGGCCAGTAAACTCCTTGCATTTCGTGTAACCACCTCAACCTGCAGTTTGTCAAGATTCGTCTGAATCTGTGGTTGAGTGGTGAGTAATGCGGCAGAGCTCACTGTTGTCTTTCTACTCAGAGCATCAGCCACCACGTTGGCCTTTCTTGGGTGGTACTTAATGCTTAAGTCATAATCCTTCAAGAGCTCTAACCACCTTCTTTGCCTCATAATCAATTTCTTCTTGGTAAATATATATTTAAGGCTCTTGTGGTCAGTGTACACTTCACAATGCTCGCCATATAAATAATGTCTCCAAAGTTTCAAGGCGAAAATCACTGCGGCTAGCTCTAGGTCATGGGTCGGGTAGTTCTGTTCGTAGGGTTTCAGCTGTCTTGAGGCATAGGCTACTACCTTGCCATCTTGCATCAATACACAGCCTAGCCCGTTCTTGGAAGCATCACTATAGATGGTAAATTCTCCAGTTAAGGACGATAATGTTAAAATTGGGGCAGATACTAACCTTTGTTTAAGCTCCTGAAAGCTTTTCTCACACTTGTCATCCCAGATAAACTTGGCCTACTTCTTAGTCAAACGGGTCAAGGGAGTGGCTATCTTGGAGAATCCTTCTACAAATCTTCGGTAATACCTGGCTAATCCCAAGAAGCTTCTAATTTCTTTGACGTTGGTGGGACGAAGCCAATCCACCACTGCTTCTATCTTTTTGGGGTCCACCGACACTCCATCCTTGAAGATCACATGATCGAGAAATGCTACACTGTCCAACCAGAATTCACATTTACTCAGTTTGGCATATAATCTTTTCTCCCGAAGAGTCTGTAGTACCATTCTCAGATGATCTTCGTATTCTTTCCTGCTCCTTGAGTATATTAGAATGTCATCGATGAAAACTATCATGAACTGATCCAAATGCTGCCTAAAGACTCTGTTCATTAAGTCTATAAATACAGCCGGAGCATTGGTCAGTCCAAAAGGCATAACCAGAAATTCATAATGCCCGTACCTAGTTCGAAATGCAGTCTTTGGCACATCATCAGCTTTGATCTTCAACTGATGGTAACCGGACCGCAAATCTATCTTGGAGAAGACTTGGGCACCTTGTAGTTGATCAAATAGGTCATCGATCCGGGGTAGAGATATTTGTTCTTTATTGTTATCTTGTTCAATTTCCGGTAATCGATGCATAGCCGCATACTCCCGTCTTTCTTCTTCACAAACAAGACAGGAGCTCCCCATGGCGATGCACTGGGCTGGATAAACTTTTTGTCCAAGAGTTTCTGTAATTGTATCTTTAATTCTCTTAGCTCAGCAGGAGCCATCCGATAAGGAGCTTTGGAGACTGGTCCCTCTCCTGGTGCGAGATCGATAGTGAATTCGATCTTTCGGTCTGGGGGTAATCCCGGTAATTCATCCGAAAAAACATCTGACTACTGGAATGTCTTCCAGTTTGATCTCTTCTTGGGTATCCGTTACACAGGCCAGATAGGCCGTACACCCTTTTCTCAGAGCCTTTCCGGCTTTCAAAGCGAAAATGAAATGCAGTGTAGGATTACCTCGAAGGGGTATGTCGCCCTGAAAGAAGAATTCTTGCTCCCCAAGTACCCGAAATACCATTCTTTTATGGTAACAATCAATATGGGCGTGGTAGTGAGACATCCAGTCCATGCCTAAAATGATGTCGAAGTCTTGCATGTCAAGCTGCAGAAGATTTGTCTCTAATTCTTTTTCCCCTATCTGAATTATGCAGTCTTTATATTTAGTGTCAACAATTACGGTTTTCTGAAGGGGTGTAGCAACATGCCATGGTTCTTCTAATTTCTCGGATATGCAGTGTAATTATCTGGAAAAGCTAACTGATACGAAAGAATGCGTAGAACCAGAATCAAATAGAATAAAGGCAGAAGCCGAGTTGACTGGAAGAGTACCTGTCACCACTTGATCGCTAGCACTGGCATCCTGACGAGTCAGTGCAAAAACCTGAGGGTTACCCCTCGATCTTTGGTCCTTCGGTGTAGAACGTCTCTTCCGGCTCGGGCAGTCGCGTGCGATGTGTCCTATCTGCCCGCAAGAAAAACAAGCCCCAGTCTTCTTCAAGCAGGTCCCGCCGTGGTTTTTGCCACAGGTGGGGCAACTTCTGCTCTGTCTCTTCTTAGGCACAAACCCCTTGCTGCCTCCGGGCCCACTACTCTGCCCTCCCGATGACCGGATCCTCTTCAGGTCATCACTCTCTCTCCTGGACCGTATCAGGTCAGCCTCAACCTTCAAGGCTCGGTCCAGCACATATCGGTAGCTAGAGAATAGGTGGGAAGATATTCGGGACCGAATCCCGTACCTCAGTCCCTGCTCAAATTGGTTTACCTTACTTCTCTCCTCCTCCATGAACTGGGGGCAAAATCGTCCTAGCTCGTTGAATTTGTTTGCATACTCCAGAACAGACATCTGGTCAGACTGGGTCAGCATCAAAAATTCGTTCTGCTTCATCTAGTTGACTGAGTTCGGAAAATACTGGGTGTGGAACAACCTCTTGAAGTCCCTCCAGGTGAGTCCATCGACGTCATAAGCCGTCTCTATGGCCGTCCACCATGTTGCCCAAGAAGACAATCCAAGAGGGGGGGTGAATTGGGTTTTAAGTAATAATTGCAAATTAAAACTTAATGAGTAACTAATTAATATTATTGCAGGCTGATTAATTAGATTACTAGTTGTAGTGAGTGGAGAGGATGGAAGAGACAATGAACCAATTACAAACACAAGAGGTTTTATAGTGGTTCGGAGCTAACCCTTGCTCCTACATCCACTCCCTAAGCTTCTCTTGGGAGTTCACTATAATCCCTAGGATTACAGCTGGTTGTTTTACAAGTTCACAACCCAACTTATTGTTTTCACGAGATCACAACGAACTCGGTCGGTTTTCACAGGCTCACCGACTAGAACCACCCGATTGTTTTTCCGGGATCACAATCGAACCCTTACACCGTTGGTTTTAACTTCGGCTCACCAACAAACCTCAACAACCTTGATTCAATCCCCTGATTGAATCAAGTAACAAGAAAACAGCATATAAAGAGTACAGGAAAAGCTTCTTAAAAAGCAAATATGAACAATATAAATAATGTAGAGTTAGAAGCCCTCAAACAGATTTTGGAAGAGGAAGAAGGGGCTTCTCGAACTCTGAGTCTCCTCTTTGAATGCACTGATGATCTGATGTCAGAGGAGTGCCTTGAATGCGAAGGAAACATTTGTTGGATGGAGTTCAATGCGCTTTTTCCTTCTTTCTCTTGTATTTACTCTTGAGAGCCTTTGGTAGGTGGAAATCCCTTTTTGTTTGAATGGAATAGCTCTCTTTTTTTTTACTACTGTTCACTCTGGCTATTTAAGCAGTCCACTTTGAAAACTAGCCGTTAGACAACTTTTTGTGGCCGTTCTACACACTCTGCAACTCCTGACAGTGTATCCGTTGGGATCGGAGTCGACTCGCTCGATCTGGAGTCGACTCGGCTGTTGCTGGAGTCGACTCGCTCGATCTGGAGTCGACTCGGCTGTTGCTGGAGACGACTCGCCCACTGTTCAGGATTTGAATTAAAGTGCTGTCCCGTTCTGGAGTCGACTCGTCCAACCCTAGAGTCGACTCGCCATTGTCTGGAGATGACTCGGCCCTCCGGAGACGACTCGTTCTCAGGGTTCCAGAGATCTGATTTTCTATATTTCTTTCTCGAGTCGACTCGGATCATCTTGGAGTCGACTCGGCTCTCAGAGCCCGAAAACTGATCCTCTGTGTTTGGAGTTGAACTGCCTCGGAGTCGACTCGGATTTTGTTGGGGTCGACTCGTCTGACTTGGGAGTCAACTCGGGAGTACTTGGAGTCGGCTCGGCTCTCAGGATCCGAAAACTGTTTCTCTGTTTTTTTTTAGTTGAACTGCCTTGGAGTCGACTCGCACTTTGTTGGAGTCGACTCGGCTCTCAGAATCCGAAAACTGATCCTCTATGTTTTGGCTTGAACTGCCTTCTAGTCGTGCTTTCATCTGAGAGTCAACTCGTACTTAACTAGGAGTCGACTCGCCAAACTTCGGAGTCGACTCGTAACCTTCTGGAGTCGACTCGGTTGCAGGGTCTGAAATACATTGTTCTGTCTTTCTTCTGTTACCCTTTGGAGTCGACTCGGAAACGTCGGGAGTCGACTCGGCAACCATCGGAGTCGACTCGAACCCTTCTGGAGTCGACTCGCTAACAGGGTCTGAAAATCAACTTTCTGTCTTTCTGTCAGTTCTCAGTCGGAGTCGACTCGTAGTGTACTGGAGTCGACTCGAGCATGTGCCAGAGCTTCTGAAACACTTGGAGTCGACTCGTAATCTTCCGGAGTCGACTCGAGCTTCAGACTTTGGTTCAAACTGAGTTCCATACTTAGCCAAAATATATTGAACCAAAGCTAGAGACACTTAAACATAAATTCACAAATATTTGGCTGAAACACTAGATTGAATTCATTAGTATAAGATATACTCAAATGCTTTGAGCTCATCAAAATCAAATAGGGTTATAATCAATCACTCCACAATCTTCTCCTTTTTGATGATGACAAAACATTGAGTATTTGTAAAGTGAATTGCTCAACCAAAACAAGATTTATAATAAAGTTTTGAAATGAATTCAAGTGTCTAGTCATTTAATTTATCCAAAATTGAAAGGTGTGAACAGTAAATCCTGAAGTTAAAGCTCTCCCTTTCATTTGAAATTATATAAGCCTTCATGTCATGCAATCAATTGTTTGGCTTATATATATTTAATGAATTTGCTTTTTTAAGATTTCAGATTCTCTCCCTCAACATATGCATTCAAGTTTGTTTAGATTCTCTGAATTTTCTTTTAATGTCTTGAAGCTTTTGAGCTTAAATTTTTGGTTGTAGAGGGAAAATCTGCCAATTTGTTCTTGAGTATTATTCAACTAATCTCCAAATATTCCTTGAATAGATTCTGGAGATTACTCCTTTAGGAGCCCCAACAGAGAGATAATTAGCATCTAGGTATCGAATCCACTTAGAACAAATTACATTTTGCTTTAAGAATTTTTCCTCTTTTTTTGTGATTCCCTTTATATTCAATTCAACATATTTTCTCCCCCTTTTTGTCATCATAGCAAAAAGAAGCGCAGAACACAGAAAAGTATTGCACAGTTTTGTAAGAAAGTGTCTAATCATTGTATTGATGCTAATTTGAGTACAATTGTAGAGAAAAAAAAATACAAGTATAGAGCAAATACGTCATAAGATGGAAAACAAAGCTACTCTAGGGTTTCTTTGTAGTGGAGGATGTGGCTCCTGATCTAAGTCTATTCATTTGCATGACTAAGCTTATCCCCTCAGATACGTTCCCTAGCTGTGCGATGATCTTCGGGGTGAGTCTAGACTGTGTCGAGGAAATCTCGTTCACTTTTTCCTGGATGGTGTCAAGCTTGAAGATCAACGCATTAGCTAGCCTCTCTGCACCCTGACTATGGTTGCCTAACTCATGTCTGATGCTGCTCGCATCTTTCTTATGTCGTCCTTGACGTCACTTATGTTCCAGTATTGAGCTTGAACTAGGCTTCGAATATTGAATATTTCCTCCTTTAGGTTTGCAACCATCTCTGTCACGGCTGCTAAGGAGGGAACTAGCTCGGTGGAGGGAGCACTCTGAGGACCTCGGAGCTTCCTCAATAGATCATCTCTGAGTTCCCTCACTATCTCCTGCCGCAACTCTCGGAGCTGCTCAAAAGATATCCGAACCTCCAGGGGCTGCTGCTGAGAAGGTGGGGCAGTGGAGGTGGAGGGCTCAGTATAGGTAGGAACAGAGGTGGAAGGAAAGGTGGGAGGAGCTAGTCATGGTCCTGATCATGATCGGGACTAGGTGAGTGATGAGTGGTAGGGTCAGAAGGTGTGGATGTGGATGTGGATGGTTTCCGTACCCGGACTCCCCCAACTCTATGGAAACCCATCCGATGGAAGGTCCCCTCACCCATGCGATCTGTAAAGCGCAGTGAGCGAGAGGGTTCCCCCTCAGGAATAGGGACCTCTAACTCCCTAAATATAAGGGTGAATAGCATGCCATATGGAAGGCTGAGCCTAGGTTTATCTAGGGGTTCACACATGTACTTGTAGATGAGCTTGGAAAAGTTGATGGGAGTGTCTTGGAGGAGATGGTACATCAGTGCTAGGTCTCTCTCTGAGATAAAGTCAAACCTACCCGTTTTGGGGAAGAGAGTCCTAGAGATGACACTTAGGAGAAGCCGCATTTCAGCCGAAAGCTGATTTGCGAACACCTCCTCTATGGGGGACACAGGTGGACTCCCTAAGATGGCCGTAAGGGCCTCTGTCCTATCGGAGGGGTGTGTGGGAACAATCCCCTCACTCGAGAGATGGAGGACTCGAGCAATGAAGTCCTCCGAGATGAAAATAGGGACACCCAAAACAGTTTCCTGGATACCCCCGCTAACCCGTGCGACAGTACCATAGAATTTCCTAACTAACCCTGGATAGGTAGGGAGGTCAAGTGTGCAGAAAAACTCTAAATCCTGGGCCCTAAGGTGATGCCCTAGGTTGAACCCTTCCCGGGAGAGGAAGTCAAAGTTGACTTGCCTCCGGTTGAGACAACCTTCCCGGCGCATGAGCGCGAGGGAACTGGCCTAGGCGGGGAAGGAACCGAAGGTGGTGGCCTCGCCGGTTCGTTCCGAGCCTTGGACCGTCGCTCGGCCCCACTCGCGGAGGAGGGTCTCTTTCGGCTCGGGACAATGACCTTCCTAGGCATTTTTGACCTAAAAACGGGAAAGGACACGGAAAATAGGGAGAAACCTCGACGAAGATGACCTAAAGTGGGTCGGAGACGAGGTCGGAGACGGCTCTAGGGTTTTTGAACAGTGGCAGCTGAAAATAGAAGTAAAAAGGAAAGCATTCCGCTTAGGGTTAAAAGTCGGATTCCCGACCTCGAGTCGACTCCGGTATGTCGCGAGTCGACTCGAACTTGAGTCGACTCCCAAATATGCGCGAGTCGACTCCCCCATGAGCCGACTCTAAAATGTATCCGAGTCGACTCGAACTCTGGTACACAATCAAGAATCTTGTTATTTTCGTGCCAAAAGAGAGAGTTATTGACCTATCTAGGATTTAAGAACTGATTTGATGATCATGTTGGCGTCGCCCTGCACCGGAACCCACTCACACCGGTACAACCACCAACGTCGGACAAGCAAAGAGAGAAGCAAACGGATAAGCACTCTCTCACTCCCTCGACACCGGACTCAAGGATCACCGCTTCGCTTCTGCTACGAAGGGCAAAAGATTACCCCATGGTATCAATAGGGTAAAACACTTGAGCACCGCAGCGGATTATCAAACCAAAGGAAGAAGAAATAGAAAGAAAATAGCAAAGCAAACACAAAGATGTAACGAGGTTCGGCTACAAGTAGCCTACGTCCTCCACCGCTCCAAATCTCAATTAGGATGAACAGATTACAAAGATAGTACACATCCGAACGATCACACACGATCGCTCTACAAGAGATTCACACAGAATTTCCTTTGCACAAGAAGTAGGATCCCAATCCTCTTCTTCTCTAGAACCCTAGCCGCACAAAACAAGAGTCTCTCTCGAAATATCCTTAAATATATCCTCCTAGGGCTCTCATGAGTCCTATATATAGTCTCAAGACCTTCAGATGATCATAGCCGTCGAAACACCACCAAAAAACACCAAAGAAAAATCGTCCGTACGATTTTCCGCGAGCCCGAGTCGACTCGGCTGTGGTTCGAGTCGACTCTGGCACGTCTGGACAAAACTGGCACGATCTCGGGTCAACTCGACTGTAGCTCGAGTCGACTCGACGATGCTTCGAGTCGACTCGACTGTAGCTCGAGTCGACTCGACGATGCTTCGAGTCGACTCTGACAGTCCAGACAGAAACATGGTTTTCTCGGTCTTCTGACCTTTCTCCTCCCGGGTCGACTCGACTGTTCCCGAGTCGACTCGACTGTTCCCGAGTCGACTCGACTGTAGCTCGAGTCGACTCCGACAGTCCGCCAGACAGAACTATGCAGAATTGATTATCCTTCAATTCTCTTCATCACCAATGGTCTCCACATACCCCAACAATCTCCCACTTGGAGACCTTGGGTATATCCTCTTGTTACTTGGCTCTCCTCTGTGCTCCCACTGAAACTGAATCATCCTAGTGAAATCGGTACGATGCCTCCTCAACGTCTTCAAGCATGAAGACCAGCAGAAACTGAACAACACCTCAGCTTCTCCACCGTGACGACCTTCGTCAACATATCTGCAGGATTCTGACTTGTATGAATCTTCTCCAACTTGACGAGTCCCTGCTCGAGCAATGACCTCACGAAGTGGTACCGTATGTCAATATGCTTCGTCCTCGAATGGAAAGCTGAATTCTTCGCCAGATGAATTGCACTTTGACTATCTGAATATAACATGCAATCCTTCTGCTCCTTCCCAAGCTCCTTCATCAAGCCCTGAAGCCATATTAGTTCCTTGCATGCCTCTGTGGCTGCCACATACTCCGCCTCCGTAGTCGACAATGCAACAACTGGTTGCAACCTGGAAATCCAACTGACGGCTCCACTGCCCAAGGTGAACAAGTACCCTGTCGTGCTCCTCCTGCCGTCCAAGTCCCCTGCCATGTCTGAGTCCACAAAGCCCTGTAACCGGATCTCAGAACCTCCATAGCACAATGACATGTGCTCCGTGCCTCTCAGATACCTCAGTATCCATTTGACCGCACGCCAATGCTCCAAGCCTGGGCAGCTCATAAAGCGACTCACAACTCCCACTGCTTGAGCAATGTCAGGTCTCGTACAGACCATAGCGTACATCAAGCTCCCCACCGCCGATGCATACGGAATTTTTGACATATTGAGCTCCTCCACCCGCGTCTTCGGACTTTGCCCTTTGGAAAGCTTTAAGTGGGCACCCAGCGGTGTGCCAACAGGTTTGGCACCCTCCATGCAGAATCTCCTGAGTACTCGGCTGATGTACTCCGCCTGAGATAGTCTGAGGATATGTTTAGACCTATCTCTGCTGATCTGCATCCCAAGGATCTGTTTCGCTGCTCCTAGATCCTTCATTGCAAATTTTCTTGACAGCTTCAGCTTCAATTTTGCAATCTCATGCATGCTAGCTCCTGCAACTAACATGTCATCAACATACAATAGCAAGATAATGTAAGATGTACCAAAGTCCCGGAAGTAGCAACAGTGATCCTCCTGACATCTCCTGTATCCTATCTCAAGCATGTAACTATCGAACTTGAGATACCATTGCCTGGGCGCCTGTTTCAAACCATAGAGGCTTTTCTTTAATTTGCAAACCAAGTCACCCGTGCCAGCTGTAATGTATCCCTCCGGCTGCTGCATATATATCTCCTCATCGAGATCTCCGTGGAGAAAAGCCGTCTTCACATCAAGCTGCTCTAAGTGAAGATCCTCTACTGCCACCATGCTCAGCACCGCCCGAATAGAACTCATCTTGACTACAGGAGAAAAGATCTCCGTGAAGTCGATACCTGCTCTCTGCTGAAATCCTTTTACAACCAGCCTGGCCTTGTATCGCTTCTTCCCATCCTGCTCTTCCTTCAGCCTGTAAACCCATTTGTTTGACAGTGCTTTCTTCCCCTTGGGCAGATTCACCAAATCCCACATTTGATTCTGCTCCAATGACTTCATCTCATCATCCATGGCCAACTCCCACTCCTTCCTGGTATCAACCTCCAATGCCTCCGTGAAGCATTCAGGTTCGCCATTATCTGTGAGCAGCAAATAACTAAGAGTCCCATCATACCTTTGAGGAGGCTTCCCATGAGTACTACGAGTGGACCTTCTTAGTTGTGGAGGGGGTGCCAATACTTCAGGTTCTTGCTCTGACTGAGTCTTCTGATCAGAATTTGTAGACTCCTCTTCAGGATCCACAAAACACGGCTCAACAGGTTTTGTTTCTGATTCAGTGCTCTGCTGCATTTTCTCATTAAATACCACATCATTACTACGAATGATCTTCCTGTGTTCGGGATCCCAAAACCGATACCCAAACTGTTGACCTCCGTATCCAACGAAAATGCACTTCTTTGATTTGGCGTCTAGTTTGCTTCTTTGACTGGAATCAACATGGACATAACTGGTACAACCGAATACTCGTAAGTGCGCCAAATCAATCTTCTTTGCTGTCCATGCTTCCTCAGGAATCCCAAATTCAAGTTTCTTTGATGGCCCTCTGTTGATCAAGTAGGCAGCAGGGTTAACTGCTTCCGCCCAAAACTGCTGTGGCAATCCAGCATGTATCCTCATACTCCTGGCACGCTCATTAATTGTTCTGTTCATCCTTTCAGCAACTCCATTTTGTTGTGGTGTCCCTGGAACTGTCCTTTGCCTGACGATCCCAGCTTCTGCACAGTAGTCTTCAAACTCTCTGCTACAATACTCACGACCGTTGTCCGATCTCAGGCATTTCAACCTCCTTCCTGTCTCGAGTTCTACCATTGCCTGCCATCTTCTGAAGACCCCAAATACCTCTGATTTGTGCTTTAAGAAGAACACCCAAAGCATCCTGGTAGCATCATCAATAAAACTAACAAAGTACTGAGATCCACCAATGGAAGAAACCGGTGCAGGCCCCCACACGTCCGTGTGCACGAGATCTAGCTTTTCTTGCTTTCGAGGTTTACCTTCTTTGTTGAATGAAACACGCTTCTGCTTTCCGAGAACACAATCCTCACAGAAGTCCATCTCAACACTCCTGAGACCCTGCAGCTTTTCCAACTGGTGCATCACCTCCAGTCCCTGATAACTCATGTGCCCAAGTCTGCAATGCCATAACTTGGCGTCCACATTTGCTGCAGCAACTCCAATAGAGTTCTCTGTGCCATTGGCGACATAAAGTGTCCCAATCTTCTTGCCACTAGCCATCGTCAACGAACCTCTGGATACCTTCCACTGATTAGCTGTGAAAGTAGTCCTGTACCCCTGGCTCGCTAATTGTCCAACAGAAATCAGATTCCTCTGCAATTGAGGCACGTGCCGTACGTCCTCAAGCTCAAGTGAAGATCCAAAAATCAACTTCACTTCCGCGCTTCCCCTTCCTTGTATGGTGCAAGGCTCTCCATCCCCTAGGTAGACTTTGCCGAAGTCTCCCTTCTCATATCCTCCAAGAAGCTTCCGTTAGGATGTAGCATGGAAAGACGCGCCCGAGTCTATCACCCAAGACTCGTCACCGGTAGATAAAGATAGAACGAGGGCATCCATGTCATCGTCTTCAGCAAGATTTGCCAGATCCTTGCTGACTCCTTCGGTGTGGTCGCCTTGCTTCCCTTTAGGAGATTTGCAGTCCCTCCTAAAGTGCCCCATCTTTCCGCAGTTCCAGCACTTCGCTCCCTTGTTCTGAGGTGCTCGAGACCTGCTGGATCTCGACTTCGAGTCGCTTCGAAATCGACCGTCCTTCTTTTGTCTTCCCCGGTCAGAGGTGTTTAGTGCACTTCCAGACGACTCCGTAGCTCCAGAAGATTTCCTTCTTGCTTCTTCACTCAGAAGCACTCCCACAACGTCATCAAAGATCAACTTCTCCGTCGCCGAAGAGTTGCTCACAGCCATCACCAGGCCCTCCCAGCTATCAGGCAATCCGGAGAGAATTAGCAATGCCCGAATCTCATCGTCAAAACTAATCTCCACTGACTCCAACTGGGCCGTGAGTCCATTGAACTTGTTGAGATATTCTGCTACGCTGCCGCCATTTTTCATACGAAGATTAAACAACCTCTTCATGAGAAATACCTTGTTTGATGCTGAGGGTTTCTCGTACATCCGCGACAATGTTGCCATCAACTCCATCGTCGTCTTCTCGTTTTTGATGTTGAATGCCACTTGGGATGCAAGTGACAATCTTATGGTGCCGAGCGTCTTCCGATCGAGGACCTCCCAGTCTTCATCGGACATCTTCTCTGGTTTCTTCGCTCTACCTCCAAGAGGTAAATAGAGATCCTTCTGGTAAAGGTAATCCTCTATTTGCATCTTCCAAAACCCGAAGTTCGTGCCATTGAACTTCTCAATTCGCAACTTCCCTTCATCCGCCATTGCAGAATACCAATAGCTCTGATACCAGTTGTTGGCGTCGCCCTGCACCGGAACCCACTCACACCGGTACAACCACCAACGTCGGACAAGCAAAGAGAGAAGCAAACGGATAAGCACTCTCTCGCTCCCTCGACACCGGACTCAAGGATCACCGCTTCGCTTCCGCTACGAAGGGCAAAAGATTACCCCGTGGTATCAATAGGGTAAAACACTTGAGCACCGCAGCGGATTATCAAACCAAAGGAAGAAGAAATAGAAAGAAAATAGCAAAGCAAACACAAAGATGTAACGAGGTTCGGCTACAAGTAGCCTACGTCCTCTACCGCTCCAAATCTCAATTAGGATGAACAGATTATAGAGATAGCACACACCCGAACGATCACACACAATCGCTCTACAAGAGATTCACACAGAATTCCCTTTGCACAAGAAGTAGGATCTCAATCCTCTTCTTTTCTAGAACCCTAGCCGCACAAAACAAGAGTCTCTCTCGAAATATCCTTGAATATATCCTCCTAGGGCTCTCATGAGTCCTATATATAGTCTCAAGACCTTCAGATGATCATAGCCGTCGAAACGCCACCAAAAAACACCAAAAAAAAATCGTCCGTATGATTTTCCGCGAGCCCGAGTCGACTCGGCTGTGGTTCGAGTCGACTCTGGCACGTCTGGACAAAACTGGCACGATCTCGGGTCGACTCGACTGTAGCTCGAGTCGACTCGACGATGCTTCGAGTCGACTCGACTGTAGCTCGAGTCGACTCGACGATGCTTCGAGTCGACTCTGACAGTCCAGACAGAAACATGATTTTCTCGGTCTTCTGGCCTTTCTCCTCCCGGATCGACTCGACTGTTCCCGAGTCGACTCGACTGTTCCCGAGTCGACTCGACTGTAGCTCGAGTCGACTCCGACAGTCCGCCAGACAGAACTATGCAGAATTGATTCTCCTTCAATTCTCTTCATCACCAATGGTCTCCACATACCCCAATAGATCATAGATAAGAAATCCTATGTCCAACATAAACTAATCCTCAAAATCAATGAACTAGAGGAGAGTATCACTAGAATGGATCGATCACTCCTAACCCTCTTCTTAGTATGCAAAATCGATCTTCACTCAAAAATTTTGTGAAGATATCAGCAAGTTGATCATCAGTACAAACAAATTGAAGTGTCACATCACCATTCAGTACATGATCTCTTATAAAGTGATGTCTTATCTCAATGTGTTTAGTTCTTGAATGCTGAATTGGATTTTTAGTTAGATTAATGGCACTTGTATTATCACAGTTTATGGGAATTTTATCTTGTTTAATGCCATAATCTTCAAGTTGTTGTTTAATCCACAAGATTTGAGCACAACAACTTCCGGCAGCAACATATTCGGCTTCCGCCGTAGATAGTGCAACTGAGTTTTGTTTCTTGCTAAACCAAGAGATTAAATTTTTTCCTAAGAATTGACATGACCCGCTGGTACTTTTTCTATCAAGTTTACAACCAGCAAAGTCTGAATCTGTGTACCCTATTAAGTTTATGCTAGATTCTTTAGAGTACCATAAACCTATATTTTTTGTTCCTATTAGATATTTAAAAATTCTCTTAACTGCAATTAAATGTGATTCCTTAGGATTAGATTGATATCTAGCACACATGCATACACTAAACATGATATCAGGTCTACTTGCTGTAAAATATAGTAAAGAGCCTATCATACCTCTATACAGTTTTTGATCTATTGATTTACCTGATTCATCCTTATCTAGTTTGCATGATGAGCTCATGGGTGTGCTGATTGGCTTGTTTCCATCCATATCAAACTTCTTAAGCATCTCCTTGATGTATTTAGCTTGATTGATGAAGATCCCCTCTTTAGATTGCTTGATTTGGAGCCCGAGGAAATAGTTCAGCTCTCCCATCATGCTCATTTCAAATTCACTCTGCATTAAGTCAGCAAATTTTTCGCAGAGGTAATTGTTAGTAGCACCGAAAATAATATCATCTACATAAATCTGCACTACTAACATATTTTTGTTTTTCTTCTTTAAAAACAGTGTTGTATCAACATTTCCTCTAGAGAATTCATGGTCTAATAGAAATTTGCTAAGTCTTTCATACCATGCTCTAGGGGCTTGTTTTAGACCATAAAGTGCTTTGTTTAGTTTATATACATGATTGGGGTATTGATGATTTTCAAAACCAGAAGGTTGTTCTATATAAACCTCCTCATTAATATACCCATTCAAAAAGGCACTTTTTACATCCATTTGAAATAGTTTGAAGTCTTTAGAGCATGCAAATGCTAGTAATAATCTAATTGCTTCAAGTCTAGCCATAGGAGCAAAGGTTTCATCAAAATCTATACCTTCTTCTTGATTATAGCCCTTTGCTACTAGTCTAGCCTTGTTTCTAACCACAACTCCATTTTCATCAAGTTTGTTTTTATATATCCATTTAGTTTCTATTATTGAGTATTCAGCGGGTCTTTCTACTAAATTTCATACCTTGTTTCTAGTAAATTGGTTTAGTTCCTCTTGCATAGCATTTATCCAATTTACATCATTTTCAGCTTCTCCAATGTTTTTAGGTTCTGAGTGTGAAACAAAAGCCAGGTGATTATTTAAGTTCCTAAAAGAAGCTCTAGTTCTAATAGGTTGTGATGGATCATCTAATATTAATTCTTTAGGGTGACCGTATGCATACCTCCAAGCCTTTGTAAGCCCATGATCATCAATTACCTCTTGGCTTGTTGAGGTTTCTCCACTTTGCTTCGGTTCATCCTCTTGTAATGCCATATCATCTATCTTTTTCTCAAGTATTCCTGCATCATCATCAAGAGCTACTCTCTTGCTAGAAGAGACATCATTAGTATCATCAAAAACAACATGTATAGACTCTTCAGTAACAAGGGTTCTTTTGTTGAAGACTCTATAAGCTTTACTTGATGTAGAATAGCCCAAAAAGATACCTTCATCAGATTTAGAATCAAATTTACCTAAGTTATCTTTGCCATTATTATGAATGAAACATCTACACCCAAAAACATGAAAATAGTTTACTTTGGGCTTCTATCTCTCCAAAGTTCATAAGGTGTTTTCTTTATAATTGGTCTCAATAAAACTCTATTTAATATATGACATGATGTGTTAATGGCTTCTCCCCAAAAATACTTAGGAAGGTTACTTTCACACAACATGGTTCTAGCCATTTCCTCTAGGGTTCTATTCTTTCTTTCCACAACTCCATTTTGTTGCGGTGTCCTAGGTGCAGAGAAATTATGAGTTATTTTCTTTTTACTACAAAATTCATCAAATAGATGATTTTCAAATTCCGTTCCATGATCACTTCTAATAGCTATGACTGAAGCATTTCTTGCATTAGTTACTTCCTTATGAAATTTCTTAAATACAGAAAATGCTTCATCTTTATGAGCTAAAAATATGACCCAAGTATATATAGAAAAATCATCTACTATAACAAGACCATATTTGTTTCCACCAAGACTTGTGGTTCTAGTTGGTCCAAATAGATCCATGTGTAGTAGTTCAAGAGGTCTAGAGGTAGAGACACAATTTACGGATTTAAAAGAGCTCTTAGATTGTTTGCCATATTGACATGCTTCACAAATTTTATTTTTCTCAAATTTTAGTTTTGGCAAACCTATTACAGAATCTCTTTTAACTAACTTAGATATTGTATCCATACTTGCATGACCTAATTTACGGTGCCATAACCAACTTGCATCATCAACCTTAGTATCACTAGCTACTAAGCAAGGACTGTTTTTAGCAAGGTCTTCAAGATCTACTACATAGACGTTACCACATCTAATTCCTTTAAATACTAATCCATTGTCAATTGAGTTGGTTATGATGCATAAAGATGGCTTAAACAAAACATCAAAACCTCTATCACATAATTGACTAACGCTAAGTAGGTTATGCTTAAGACCATCTACAAATCGTACATTATCAACGAAGGTTGAAGAGGTGATTTGTACTTTATCTATACCAACGATGTGACCTTGGTTATTGTCTCCAAATGTTACAGCACCTCCCTTCTTAGGCTCTAAGGTGAAGAATTGCTCCTTGTCACCCGTCATGTGTCTTGAGCAGCCACTATCCAAATACCAACAGTTTTTGTCGACTTTGGCTGCAAGACACTCCTACACAAGAAAATCATACAATTTTAGGTACCCAAGTTTTCTTGGGTCCTTCAAGGTTAGTAATGTTGGTTCCTTTTGGAACCCAAACCTTTTTAATTTTTTTTTTAGCTTCTGCTTTCCTATGGTCACACACATTAGCTTTATGTCCTACTTTTCCACAGCAAAAATAGGTTATATTCTTAGTTTTACTTTCCCCTGCTTTCACAAAGAAATTTTTAAAGAGCTTTTGCTTATTATTAGGTTTATACCCTAAACCAGCTCTATTAAACACAGCTCGTTGATTGTTAAGTATCATTTTCAATTTTTCAGAACTATATGTAAACTTTTCAACAATAGATTTGTATTTTTCAAGCTCTTGTGTTAGCTTTTGTTTTTCTGTTTTTAGTATGTTTAAGTCTTTTGTGAGATTATCTTTTAAAGTTTGTTTACCGTTTTTAAGTTCTGAAATTTCCTTGGTTAGTTTTTCGTTATCTTTAATTAAGGTATTAGTTTTTTGAATTAACATTTGGTTGCTTGTTTTAAGTTCTAAATTTTCTTTAATGATAAAATCCTTGTCCTTAATTAATTTATCATACTTATGGAAGTGAGATTGATTAGTTAGTTTTAGTTCTTTATTCTTAAGATTTATTGTCTTATATTCATCCATTAGTTCATTAAATGCATCATACAATTCATCAAAGGTAAAATCTAAATGCGTTTCAGATGTTACCTCATTTTCATTTGCCATAAAACAGAAGTTGGCCTTTTCCTCTTGCTCCTCATCCGATGATGATGATGATGAATCGGAGTCTGTCAGGGTGGTGACAAGAGCTTTCTTCTTCTTGTGCTTGATGCTCTTCTTCAGTAATGGACAGTCGATTCTGAAATGTCCCGGTTTCTTGCACTCATAGCAACCGATTCCCTCACTTTTCCTTTTCTTACCTTTGTTCTTCTTGTAGAAATTTAAGGGACCTCTCCTCTGATGAAAGGACTTCTTCCGGTTGATAAACTTTCTGAACTTTCGCACGAGAAGAGCCTCATCATCATCTCCCTCATTGTCTTCTTCTTCGCTGCTGCTACTGCAAGATGGATCTTTGTTAGAAGAAGTAGATTTGAGGGCTATTACCTTTTTCTTATGAGAGGATTCTTCTTCGCTGTGTTGTTTCATTGTGAGCTCATGCGTCATCAGGGATCCAAGAAGCTCTTTGAGTGGCAGCTTGTTTAAGTCCTTGGCTTCTTGGATTGCCGTTACCTTGGCTTCCCATGACCTTGGCAAAGATCGAAGAATTTTTCTGACAATGTCACTATTAGCATAACTTTTGCCAAGGCTTTTTAGACCATTGACAATATCAGTAAATCTAGTAAACATGCAAGTGATAGTTTCATTAGAATCCATTTTAAATAGTTCATACTTATGAACTAGGATGTTTATTTTGGATTCCTTGACTTGATTCGTGCCCTCGTGGGTCACTTCAAGTCTGTCCCATATCTCTTTTGCAGAACTGCAAGTAGAGACTCTATTGAATTCATTACGGTCTAAGGCACAATAAAGCACATTCATTGCTTTGGCATTTAGTTGTGCCTTCCTTCTATCATTGTCATCCCAATCTTTTTCAAACTTGGGAATAGTAATGTTATCTACAAAAATAGAAGGAATGTATGGTCCATTAACTATGATACTCCAAATCTCATAGTCTTGGGCTTGGATAAATATTTTTATCCTAGCCTTCCAATATGCGTAGTCGGTTCCATTGAAAAATGGAGGCCTATTGGTGGATTGTCCCTCAATAAGTGAAGAAATAAAAGGGGTTGTCATTTTGATCTTTTACTCTTTTGATAGAAGAGCTCCTGCTCTGATACCACTTGTTGCCTAAGAAGACAACCCAAGAGGGGGGTTGAATTGGGTTTTAAGTAATAATTGCAAATTAAAACTTAATGAGTAACTAATTAATATTATTGCAGGCTGATTAATTAGATTACTAGTTGTAGTGAGTGGAGAGGATGGAAGAGACAATGAACCAATTACAAACACAAGAGGTTTTATAGTGGTTCGGAGCTAACCCTTGCTCCTACGTCCACTCCCCAAGCTTCTCTTGGGAGTTCACTATAATCCCTAGAATTACAGCCGGTTGTTTTACAAGTTCACAACCCAACTTGTTGTTTTCACGAGATCACAACGAACTCGGTCGGTTTTCACAGGCTCACCGACTAGAACCACCCGATTATTTTCCCGGGATCACAATCGAACCCTTACACCGTTGGTTTTAACTTCGGCTCACCAACAAACCTCAACAACCTTGATTCAATCCCCTGATTGAATCAAGTAACAAGAAAACAGTATGTAAAGAGTACAGAAAAAGCTTCTTAAAAAGCAAATATGAACAATATAAATAATGTAGAGTTAGAAGCCCTCAAACAGATTTTGGAAGAGGAAGAAGGGGCTTCTCGAACTCTGAGTCTCCTCTTTGAATGCACTGATGATCTGATGTCAGAGGAGTGCCTTGAATGCGAAGGAAACGTTTGTTGGATGGAGTTCAATGCGCTTTTTCCTTCTTTCTCTTGTATTTACTCTTGAGAGCCTTTGGTAGGTGGAAATCCCTTTTTGTTTGAATGGAATAGCTCTCTTTTTTTTTACTACTGTTCACTCTGGCTATTTAAGCAGTCCACTTTGAAAACTAGCCGTTAGACAACTTTTTGTGGCCGTTCTGCACACTCTGCAACTCCTGACAGTGTATCCGTTGGGATCGGAGTCGACTCGCTCGATCTGGAGTCGACTCGGCTGTTGCTGGAGTCGACTTACACTTTACTGGAGATGACTCGCCCACTGTTTAGGATTTGAATTAAAGGGCTGTCCCGTTCTGGAGTCGACTCGTCCAACCCTGGAGTCGACTCGCCAATGTCTGGAGATGACTCGGCCCTCCGGAGACGACTCGTTCTCAGGGTTCCAGAGATCTGATTTTCTGTATTTCTTTCTCGAGTCGACTCAGATCATCTTGGAGTTGACTCGGCTCTCAAAGGCCGAAAACTGATCCTCTGTGTTTGGAGTTGAACTGCCTCGGAGTCGACTCGAATTTTGTTGGGGTCGACTCATCTGACTTGGGAGTCAACTCGGGAGTACTTGGAGTCGGCTCGGCTCTCAGGATCCGAAAACTGTTTCTCTGTTTTTTTTGAGTTGAACTGCCTTGGAGTCGACTCGCACTTTGTTGGAGTCGACTCGGCTCTCAGAATCCGAAAACTGATCCTCTGTGTTTTGGCTTGAACTGCCTTCTAGTCGTGCTTTCCTCTGAGAGTCGACTCGTACTTAACTAGGAGTCGACTCGCCAAACTTCGGAGTCGACTCGTAACCTTCTGGAGTCGACTCGATTGCAGGGTCTGAAATACATTGTTCTGTCTTTCTTCTGTTACCCTTTGGAGTCGACTCGGAAACGTCGGGAGTCGACTCGGCAACCATCAGAGTCGACTCGAATCCTTCTGGAGTCGACTCGCTGACAGGGTCTGAAAATCAACTTTCTGTCTTTCTGTCAGTTCTCAGTCGGAGTCGACTCGTAGTGTACCGGAGTCGACTCGAGCATGTACCAGAGCTTCTGAAACACTTGGAGTCGACTCGTAATCTTCCAGAGTCGACTAGAGCTTCAGACTTTGGTTCAAACTGAGTTCCATACTTAGCCAAAATGTATTGAACCAAAGCTAGAGACACTTAAACATAAATTCACAAATATTTGGCTGAAACACTAGATTGAATTCATTAGTATAAGATATACTCAAATGTTTTGAGCTCATCAAAATCAAATAGGATTATAATCAATCACTCCACACACCAGTACTCGGCGTTCCCTTTCAGCATAGAGATCGCCAGTCGGACCATCACCTCAACGGAGAAATGGAGAGCTCGAAACATCTTCTCCATCTCCCGGATTCACGCTTCTGCTGCCATGGGATCGGATCCGCCCTCAAAGGTCGGTGGGTTCAGTCGGCGGAATCTCTCGTAGTAGGAATCTGCCGGTTGTATAGCAGCCATTTGCATTTGCTGCTGTTGCTGTAGCAGCTACGCCATTAGCTGATATACCCCGCCAAGGTCTGCCTGACCCGCCACAGACCGTGGAGAATCTTGGGGAACTGACTGCTCGCTAGGCTCCGGGGAGGGTGGTCTCCTGTCGTCGTCCATGTCTTTTGAATGATCGCCTAGCAGTCAAAATTTAAAGTAAGATTATAATAAACTAGTATGTTATGATAATCTCTATGGGCTGCGATATTCTTAACTACCCATTGCCCCAAATATTTTATGGTTATTTTCTTGTTTAACCTAAGGCTCTGATACCACAAGATGTCACGCCCCGGAACCGAATCCGTGACACGGCCGTGCCATTGCCGACTATCACCCACAATAGCACGCAGCCTCATACAGGGGTAAGAGGTAGCCAATAGAATTCAAACTTTCATATATTAAAATATTGCAGTACAACCTTTAAGGCTGATACAAAATACAAAACTTCTATACTATTTAGATATACAAAAGTATGTATGCTTCTTCCAAAAATAATGAAGCTCTGTTACAAAAGAAAAATATATCTAATGGCGATCACTGGTGAGGATCTGAAAGAAAATGAAAAATAAACGAGTATGAGCTACGCGGCTCAGTAAGTAATCCTGCATAATCTTATCGGATCAACTAAAAGACTGAACATGCTTATCAGGATTTGAGAAGCTGACATGCATATTATCTAACAATTTATCATGGCAAAATATGTATGCTGGGTAAACAAAGCAGTATTTTGAGTCAAGCAAAAATTTTCATAAAGTATACATATGAAACCGTGCCCCCGGCATGCCGTGGTCCATTCTCTCGGATGCTACTGTGAAGTCAGTCTTGGCTACTGGCGGGGCCAGCTCAGTTATTAGTCAGCCACTGGCGGGGCGGCTCAGTCATTCTCGACCACTAGCAAGGCCAGCTCAGTTGCATTCGATCAGTAGCATCTTTGAGCCCATTTATAGTGCCTCTTGGCTAAATAGGATTTTGCTATACTAACTTGCATGCATGATTTAAAATATCAGCATAATCATGGTGCATACATGGCCATAATTTATAAAATCAGGCAAGTTATTTACTTATCATAACATATCATTTGTGAAGTATGTACTTGAATAACACTTAGAAAATATTAATAAACATGACATGATCCAAAATAGGATTAGAACAGGTTACTTACAATAATTGTTATCCAATTCCTTAGGTCCAGATGACGGATCTTTGATTCCTAAAACCACATTATAAGAATCACATTATCCTCTATTTATTTTAGAATTTAGTTCATCTTATCATGAACTTGTTTGGATCTCAACCAGGAATTTTAGCCTAATTCAATTCATCCAATTTGAAGCCTTTAGGGTTCAATTAAAGACGATTTAGGTCCACATGGTTTAATTTGGGCTTTTAATAAGAGGGTTTGGGCCTGATTTATAACTAATTAGACCTGCTGAGATCACATGACATGAATAGGGTTCGGACTCCAACTTAATTGAGCTTAATTGGGTTCAGGTTTAGCCCAGTTTGCTTAATTGGGTTCGTTCAAGCTCAGTCAGGTTCAGATTCGACGCTATTTGGGCTTAATTTACCCCATTTCATTCAATTGGGCTTGGTTCAACCCTTTATTGGATTTACCCAAACCAATTCAAACTATTTGGGCCTAACAGGTTTCGGACCCGGACTCGGATCGACCCATTAGGCAGACCCGTTTAAGGGCCTTCTCGGGGGTTCCAGAGGCTTCAGCCTCTTTCGTCCGCCCCTCTCTCTTCTCCGGTCTCTTCGTCTTCCTCATTCCTCCTTTGTCTCCGCCGAAACCCTCCTGCTCCGGCCGAAACCCCTCCCCAGCCTCCTCCTCTTCCGATGCCCTTCCTCTTCCCTCGCCGCCTTTCGGTTCTCCCCCTCCTCTCGCAGGCGACCGGGGAGACGAGGCTCCCCCGATCCATCGGCCGAGGCGGTGCTCCCCCTTCGGGGCGGCGGCGAGGTAAGGCCGTGGTCCGAGGTAAATATTATATATATATATATATATATATATATATATATATATATATATATATATATATATATATATATATTTCTTCTTCTTCTTCCATTTCCCCTCTTTTCTCTTTCTTCTTCTTTTTTTTTAAACAGCGCCACCACCTCTTTGCTGGCGAAGAGGTGGGGCTCGGCTGAGGCTGGCGGCCCTGTGGCCGCGTCTGTTGCCGGCTCGGCCAGACCTGGCGGCCCTCGGATGCCCCTCAGCCTCAGGGCAGCCGCGGCCGGGGAAGGGCTGTAGTGCCCTGGCATGTGAGCCCCGGGTGGACATTGGGCCTGGGCTTGGGCCATCCTCAGGCCGGCCGTGGCCTGTGAGTCCGGCCCGCAGCCCTTCTCCCATTTCTCACTGTGCCGGTCTTCCTCTCTGTGCCGGTCTCCTCCCCTCTGTTTCATTGATGAAACAGAGAGGAGAACACCCCACCGAGGGGTTTCTCCACCATTTTTCTTGCCTAAGATCTACTTACAGTGGCCCTTACCTTGCTGTGACCGGTCGAAGTTATGCAGTATCATCTCGGCACGCTCCCTCCTTCCTCTCCTAGGGCTGCGAGATCCCTTCTGCCTCCAGCTCCAGGGCTTAGCTCTCTGGTACAGTAAATCCAGAGGGTTAGAGGTTTAGGAGGGTATATCAAAATCGGGGGTTAGCAAATCTTAGGGGTTATAAATGCTTGGCTTAGAATTTGACCCCAAGGGGAGGTGGCATCCTCTCCTTCCTCACTGCTCCGGGAGCCACCAGCTGTCCCTCCTCTTCAGGCCAGCTCAGAGCTCAGCTGCCGAGGGGGAGGAGGTAGCGGGCTCCCGTTTTGCATGTCTGTGGGGGGTCTCTCCGTTGGCCAGCTGGTGGTCCTGTCCTTTCAGCCCTTAGGCGGGAGATGGCAGTCCTTCCTGGCTGCTTTTCATGGGCCAGCATGGCCCGCTAACCCCCCCGGCCCAATACTCTTCAACTGGGCCCTTCAAGTATTGGGTCTGGTCTGTATTGGGCCCGGATATTACAATCATAAGGAAGTACAAGCCTAGGACATCATGCCTAAGGCCTTGAGACTCCGTGAGCAACACCCTTAAGCCTTGCCTAGGTTCATCGACCTTATCCACCCGTCTCTTTTCTAGTTTTCTGTTTCTTAAGCCCTAAAGAATTGGTGGTAGCTCCAAACCATCCTAAATCATGCTTATGGCCCTATTTTCAGAGGTCATCACACACATGCCTATCAACTCTCAATATGACCAACACATAACCCAATCATATTTTACAAATTTTACTTCATTTATAGTATATAACAAAAGATTTTTTATTAAAACCAAATATGAAATTTGCTTCTCCTTCCCCATTTCTCCCTCCTAAGAATTAAATTACAAATAACTAGACAAATATATAGACTTTGTTATATATAAAATGATAATTAGATAATCTCAGGCAACCTCTTGATGAATTCTTTGCTCAAGATATTATTTTTATATACTTCATGTTGGTTTTACCATTAGATAATCCTTCCATTTATTTCAACTCCTAAACTAGCACTGACTTCAACTATCATCACCAAATTCCGATGCCCAAATGATTAGGATGCAAGAATCCTTCCCCAAACTTAATATAGATCGATTCTACCTCAACTTGACCAACTAATCCCTAATTTCTCTTAATATGGACCTAATTTGACTATCTTTGACTTATGATCTAACAAAATCAACGAGAAACTTGGTCGACTTTCTCTCTTGCACATTGTCTTCATGCATACAAAATTTTAGATTGAAACTAGATCCATCTTCAATTTCAACCAAAAATTGGGTTAATTAATAATGTTACCTAGTTTTAATTCTTAAATGTATCAAATTTTCAGACTAAGGATCATGACTAACCTAAATCTGTACTAGATTCAACTTATCATCATCTAAATTCCTATGCCTAACTAATTGATTAGGACTCAAGATTTCTTCCCCCAACTTAACACTAGTCAATTCCATCTCTGTTTCACCAAGTGCACCCTAATTTCTCTTATTCTAGTCATAGTTTGGCAAGCTTTGACTTCTAATCTTAAAAAGTCAAAAAGGACAAAAACTTGGTCAACTTTCTCTCTTACACACCCACTTTATGCACAAATTTTAAACAAGAATTTGATTCTTAACCCCATTCCTTTTGAATTATAAATAGGATTTTTTAATAAAGTTATGTAGGTTTCGTTCCTAAGGGCATCCTATTTTGGGACCCACAGTTGTAGCTAATCCTATACTTCTAGCAAATCTTAGCCATCTAAAGCCTCAACCTATAATAGCACTTCACCAACCATTGACATTTTGGACCTAAATTCCTAGAATTATCTAAAACCTCCACATAAAGCTATTGATCTAACCTTTTCCCTTCTCACCGGTAAATTACGCCCTCTATGGAGCCATTCTACTTTTTTTAGATCTTTTCACTCTTCTAGATCAATCCCTTTAGATCTGTTATGGCTTCTCCTATGGAAAATTGGGAGAATATTGGGTAAAAAAGAAGAAATTCTGGGAAAACGGAACCTCACCTTTTGTTATTTCTCTACTATATGTAGCCTAAATTCTAGAAGTAAAACTTAGGTTAGGTAAATCCACCACAAAATTGTATTTTTGCAAGGCAAAAAATCCTAGTCCAATGTCATCCAACAGAAGGAGTACATGAAGGAATCTAGAGAGTAATTGAACTAGAACTTGATGTCCTTCCTTTGCTCCAAGAATAAATCTCTCATTGTAATCCATTTTTTGATTTAGTTTGTACTATAGCATTTCTCTTTTTTTTGTAATTTTCTATGTTGAATCAATTTTGATCTAGTTTTCGAGCAGCACCAAGAAATGTCTCTTGAAGAGGCATTTGCTGCTGGCTCCTGGTACTCCTTGCTTGCAAGTAATTGCAGGTTTCATCACCAAATCAAGGTCGTATTCTAATCCTTTTTTTTTTCTTGCGAAGGCGTATTCTAATCCTTTCCCTTTTGTATCTTACCCAACATCTAGCATTAACCTTTCCTTTTTTTTTCTATTTTTAACATTTTTTTTTTTAATCGTAAAAGTTTGAAACAGCTCCACTCATGCATTCCAATTGAGGGGCCTGCCTCCGAGAGGACATCCCCATAAGGGATCCATGGAGGAAAAGCAAAGATGAAAAATAGGGTATTTAAATTGCTCTAAAAATTTATAATCCTAAAATATTAATGGATGCATGAACCTGTATGACTCCAATGGTAGCTGCGGTGTAGTCTTGGATTCTCATGTATAACCAGAAAAAGTTTATATTTATTGAATATTGATCATCACAACAAAAAAAAAAGAAACTATGTTACAAAAAAAATCCATGGATGCAAATGTCTTGATACTTTATTCTCCTCACTACGTGACATTAACAGGCCAGAGAAATGTTTTCACAAGGTACAAGACATACTACTACAAAAACATAACAGCATTTTACATCTAGGAGAGAGATCACATGTTCATATAGGTAACATTTTCCAAAGTATTTGATGTCGTTTAGATATTACAAAGTTCAAAGATCAATAAGCAACCGACTTGAGAGATATTGAACGGACAGTTCCCACTCTTGTTGAGTTGATTCTCCTAACTTAATCTTTTATTAAATTATACATATCTTATACAGTCATGAATATTTGGGCTTGTCCTGTGGTTAAACCCTTCTACATAGCACAAGAGATTATGGATTCAATTCTTAAATGGTGCACCCTCAAAAATATGGAACTGGTTAACTATAATGCTAGAAAATTCTAGG
Source organism: Phoenix dactylifera (assembly GCF_051530095.1). Lineage (NCBI taxonomy): Eukaryota > Viridiplantae > Streptophyta > Magnoliopsida > Arecales > Arecaceae > Phoenix > Phoenix dactylifera. The sequence continues at coordinate 40,709,798 of NC_143193.1, forward strand.
CAATAGACCAAGAATGTAATATCAACTTCAATGAGTAATCTAGGTAAGTGCAAGAGTGTGGGAGAATAGGAGTTTGGCTGGTAAATGTTAAGCATCCTCTTCATCCATTTGTGCTTCTTGTTCTCCCCTGCAATTGATTATTAAGGGCCTGTTCTTTGGTGGATAAATATCATAGGGAACTTGGTCAACTTTTTTTTTAACCAACTTACCTATATTCTCATGCTTCTTTAGATAGGTAAGTTATTTTCGAAAGGATAACATTTATCTATGAAATGGGGAGAAAGTCTTACACATCTTGAAGTTGGGTAAGTTATTTTTCCATCATCTAGAAAAATAATTTTTTTATTTTGTTCCTAAAATACATCTATCCCTATAATAATATAATAATAATATAGCATAACATACTAATAATAATAATATAGTACATATTATTATAATATCATATAAGATAATATAACATAATATAATATTATGAAATATAATATTATTGTAACTATAATATACTATTATATTGTATTATAGATTATTATAATTAGATTATAATATAATATATTATACAATATCATATAATATTATATATTTTGACATATTATATTATGTATTATAATATATTACATTATATACATATAGTATAATATATTATATTATCATATATAATATAATATAATATGATATTTATATAACAAAGGGTATTATGAGACATATGGATTGATATTAGCAACTTATCTGGGTAGTAGTAATGGGAAAAAATATGGGTAACAGATTCCAAAGCTATTTTCTAATGCATAAAAAAATATTGATAAATTATTTTGCTGTCTCAATATTGCTTGAGAAATACTTATTCAAAAAAATTCAGTTATTTGAGTAAATTTTTTATCCTTCAAAGAACAAGCCCAAAAGGTAAGCTTGGGAAGAACATGGGCACGGGGCTTTAAAAGGAGACGGGCATGCCGGAGCAGGCTATATTGTTTGTCATACTTGGGGCCAGTTTCCTCTACAATTGACTTTGATTCTGTTGCTTGAGCTTTGGATGGTATGGCGGGTGTTTATCTGACTGTTACAACCTTCCCTCGGGATATATAAACATCGGATTGAAGGCTACTCGCTTACGATTTTGCTCATGAATACTTTAGGAAGCTCAAAAAATGACTAGATATATTGATGGTTAAGTGGCTCATATTTCTAGAAAAGTGATAAGAAAATGCAGATAATTTACTTACACATATAATGACAGCTAATTTTAGACTTGACTGGACCTGACTGGAAATCCAGTAGTGGTACGAAAACGGAGAAGGTATGAGAAACTCAAAATCAATCACGGATCCTCTCTCATTATTGAGTGAGTGAAGTTTGCTGATATTCTTGGCACTGATAATGTCAGCCACCTCCTTTGCTCTTGACCACTAATCAGATCTCGGCTGGCTCAGAAGTTCAGTATATTTGTCATCATGTTGATCCATTCCCTTCAGGTGGTCGTCAGTCCTGCTTTTCCTTCAGTAGAAGCCTTGCTTGTAGGCCTCTCAGGCCCCTCCAGAGTAAAAGATAATTCCTTCCAACAACTATAACTTCAGTCTGCAGCACCCGAAGAAAGATAGATTGGAGCGGAGTCCGTGGCAGGTTTTCCGGGAGCCTCGGCGGCCAGCAGCAGGGCCACCACCTCCCTCATTGCCGGCCGCTTCTCCGGTTCGGGATGGCAGCAGGCCAGCCCCAACTTGAGCACCAACTCCATCTCCTCCTCCCGGAACTCCATCCCTTCTTCCGCCACCTCCACCAGCCGCCCCTCCGCATACATCTCCCTCGCCCACTCCACCAGCACCCAATCCTCATCCTCCACCCTCGCCGCCCTCTCAATCGGCCGCCGCCCGCACGCCGCCTCCAACACCACCACCCCGAAGCTATACACGTCACTCGCCGCCGTGGGCGTGGCCGCCATCGCCAGCTCCGGCGCCAGGTACCCCAGCGTGCCCACCACCCTCGTGCTGCTCGGCGCCGCCCCTCGCTCGTACAGCTTGGCCAGCCCGAAGTCTCCGAGCCGCCCCCGCATCTCGCCATCCAGCAGTATGTTGCTGCTCTTCACGTCCCGGTGGAGAACCACCTGCTCCCACCCCTGGTGCAGGTACTGCAGCCCCTCCGCCACGTCCGCCAGCACTCGCCGCCGCGCCGCCCACCGCATCGTCTCCCTCCTCCCTTCGCCGAAGATCCACTGGCTGAGGTTGCCATTGGGCATGTACCCGTACACCAGCATCAACTCGTTTCCTTTCCGGCACCACCCTCGGAGCGGGACCAAGCTCCGGTGCTGCAGCCTCCCTATGCTCGATATCTCCGCCATGAACTCCCGCAGCCCCTGCTTCGAGTTATGGGACACGCACTTCACCGCCACTTCCTCCTCCTCCTCCTCCTCCTCCTCTCGTCCTCCTCCCCCTTCAACTCCTCTGGATATCGAAACCGGGAGAACCCCCTTGTATACCTTCCCAAATCCACCGATTCCGAGAAGCCTCGCCTTGGAGAACCCATCAGTGGCGTTCGAGAGATCTTCATAGGAGAATCGCCGTGGCCAGTACTTCAGTTCCCACTCTTCGTCCTCCTCATCCTCTTCTTTTCCTTCTTCTTTCCGGATCTTAGCCCTCTTCTTTCTATAGTAGTAGTAGAAACCCGAGGAGAGGAAGAGGAGGGCAAGAGCAACGGATGCGCGAGAGACCCCGGCTATGAGCCCTGGAGATGGAGATGACGACGGGGACGAAGACTGGGGCAAGAAGACAGGGAGATTGGACGTGTTGAGCTCCCGCGCGGAGCCGCCGGTGTCGCTGAGGCTCCAGGCGAGAATCCTCTGAGCCTCCACCCACTTGACCTTCGACGCCGAGAAGCCGACAAACATCTCCGGCGAGACGTAGTTGGCGATCTGCGGGTCCCTGTAGGAGATCAGTGGCCGCGGCGGTCTCGGTTCCTCGGCGGCGGCGATTGTGACGTTGATTTGGAACCGAGGCCCATCGAATTCGATCCAAGCTCGGATATTTTTTCCCGATCTCATGTCAAGAGAAACGAACTCAAGTCCCGACGAGCCGTTCCGGTAGTAGCCGGCGGATTGAGTTGTAGCTGATTGAATGAAGTTGAGGTCGATGCCGACGTGGTTGCCGTCAGGATCGTAGAATTCCGGGTTCTGGCCGGTGTCGAACTCCACGGCGAGAAGCGGTGCCGGAGACTGGCGGGTGGAGTTGGAGAAGAGGCCGAAGTACTGGCCGGAGATGGCGCCGGGCGGCGAAGTGGAGTTGGAGAGGACGAAGGCGAGGCCGAACCCGGGGCTGCTCGGGATCTCGGGGAGGATGGAGAAGACGAAGGAGGTGGAGAAGGAGGAGAGAGTGCGGTTAGGACCGGTGGAGAGATGGAGGCGGGAGGGGAAGAAGGCGCGGCCGATGGAGTAGTAGTTGGAGTCGTTGGTGAGGCGGACGATGGAGGAGTCGATGCGGGCGTCGCCGATGAGGAGGAGGTCGGAGGTGTTGAAAGAGTTGAAGAGGAAATCCACGGCGGCGGAGGTGGCGGAGAGGGAGAGGAGGTGGATGACGGTGGTTAAGATCCGCTGCTTCATCCTGTCGGCTTGCTTCTCTCCGTTTTGTTCACGGAATGGAGTGGAATGGGATTGGTATGATTCGGTGGGGAAAGAGTGCGGTGGGCTGACCGTGCTGCGGCTGGTGGATGGGGCTTGCGGCCGCTGTTTTCCATCTAAAAGTTAATGCTAATACTTGTTCGACGAAAGTTCCGCCCGCACGTATTAGGGCGATATTGATTTATTATTTGTTGATAAAGCTTTTTCTGACCAGGCTGTTTTTATACTGGTTGTGGATTTTGTCCGACTTCTACCAACCAGGAGATTTTTTTTTTTTTTTTTAGCGTAGCAGAGAAATCTCTAGCAATAAATTTTCCAGGGTTGTGTTAATTTCTTGTTGCTTTTCGTTTAGTTAGCATGTAAATGTCAATGAAAAAAGAAAAGTTTTAGAAGAAATTATTCTAACATTGCCTGCACCGTGTATGCAGCCAATCATAACTATTGATTTCTGCAGTCTCCATCCATAAAGCAGTCTTCTCGGTGCACTTCTAATTATTTGCGGACAGGGCTATGTGATGCACACGGCATAGAATATAATTTCTCAAATTTTGGAAGGGTTTAGTATCAATAGAATAGCCTTTTTATGTGAGATTTTTTGTGCCATCAATGGCGATAATGTATGACTAGCATCATAGTTGGCTATACAATGTGTTCTAATATATATGAGATTTGGCTTGGATTTGTAGCTTCGATCCATTCTCTCACATCTAGGTGACTGATGTCATGTTGGATAATCAAATAGTTCAATTTATGAACAATCTAGTCTAAATGTGTGGATCTTGGGAAAAGTATAATTGTCAATTCCTTGCAAGGCATTTCTAGTTTCCATACTTTCTTATAAATTATTAATGTACAAAGTCTGACTTGGTGGATAGCAGATTGACCTTTGGATTCGGGTTTTGCCAAGAGTAAAATGCAATGACATTTAATTACAACATAAACATTAATATAGCAACAATTTGCCCGATTCGATTAATTGACTTGTTGGTTAGATTGGATTGAATACAAATATTCTTGAACAATTTAATGATGGTTTTCTATATAGTGAGAGGAATATGATTGGACAGCACAACCCTAATTTACTGATAGTTATCCAGCCTTTGGACGATCTTGTATCAATGATATGACCTTCTCACGAGATATTTGTATTGTAGTAGGGCATCAAAGTAGACAAAAATTGGTGTGAAGGTTGTTGGAGTTTTAATTTAAAAAAATTAAAATTTTCTTTCCTCTAACCTTTAGTTGTTTTAAATATTTTAAAATACTCTTTTGTGCGACACCGCTTTTAAAAGCGTTGTGACTTTTTGGAAGAAAATGTTGACTTCCGAAAATATACAGTGTTTCCGAAACATTATATATCTTTGGAACCATCACATCTCTTCGGTCTTCAAATAGAGTCTATAAATAGACTCCTCCAAGATTAATCCTAATCAAAAATCCAATCTCTCTCTTTTTCACTCGGACTCTATTTTTCAAGAATTTATTCCATAAGCAAAGTTCTTCCACTCTTCAACTTTTTACTTTCTATCTTTTTTTATCTTTTTTTTTTTCTGGACATCTAAAGGAGTCGGTCGGGTCAAGCCTCCCGAGCGACCGTGCTCGTTCGAGGAGAATCAGATTGAGCCAGGTTGTTGTACCTTGTGGACGAGATCGTTGCGAATCCGTACGTAGGGGACGAATCACATTTTTATGGCAGTATATATTACACGTCTGATTCAGACAAGTTGTTTTCAATTTTCTGAATTTATTTTAGTGAATTATTATTTTATAATACTATTATAAAATAATGATATAGCAATTTTTTGGCAATAATATTTCGAACAGTCTAAGAATGTGATCTTGATTACACTAGAAATTGTTATTTGATCGTTTATCAAATTTAGTTCAATTACATAAGACTAAATTTGGTTTTAATTAAATAGAATATAAAAGTTGTAAAAGTTTTCTTTTTCTCTTTATAAAAATCAATCCTTTTAGAAGGTCGAATTACTCTCAAAATTGTACAAACAGATATTTTGTAACTTTAAAAACTATACAGAATTTTTTTGCAGATTTAAAATATTTGTAGAATTTTTTTACAGCTTTAAAGTATGTGCAAAAATTTTGTGCAGATTAAAAATCTGTGTAGAAAATTACTGCAGCTTTAAAATCCGTGCAATCTACTTTCTGCAATTTTTAATTTTTGTGCAGATTTTTTTGCATCTTTAAAATCTATGCAGAATACTTCTATACTTTTAAAAGCCGTGTAGAAATTACTGTTGCTTAAAAAACTACGCATATATTAGCTGCTCTCAAAATATATAATGTTGCTTTGTAAAACGTATAGACAATACAAATTTACATTACTTGTTATATTTTTTTGTATGGTTATTTATTTTTATTAATATTATTACACGTTATTGTATTTATTTCAAAATTCAGAATCTAATTCAAAATTTTACGAATCAAAAAAGTACTAACAAAAAGATGAATCGGAATATCCAAATTCGTCATAAATTTATAAGACAACTCAAAAAGAGTAATATTATTTTTTAAAAATTTATCAAGTCGGAAAAAAACTTGGCAGATCATTTAACTAAGAGTTTATCTTTGGGTGAAGTCCTAGAATCATCGAGGGAGATGGAGCTTAAGCCCACTATTTGGTCAACGATAGTGGATACCCAACCTCTGTGATTAGAGATCCTATGAAGGGGGTTTAATATGGTAGAAACAAAATTGAATGAGTGATCGTGTCACAATACATTTTTGGAAATATATCTCCTCCCATCTATATAATGAGTGCTCTTATTAGCGCGACAAAAATATATATTGTAAAAGTCGAGTTATACTCTTAATAAGTCCAAGATAGAAAATCTGCAGGGTATTAGATCACAAATATCCTTAGAGGACTTATCCATGTGAGAAGTTTCGTATAGGATGCAACTAGGGGTTTGGGTTAATCTTAATAAAATTCTCATGAAAAATCAAGGGACTAAGCGCAAGGTTTTTAAATGGTGCTAACCGCATAAAGATCCAATTGATCCGTACCATGTGTAATAAGTAGATGTCTGAGTCAAAGGACCTAATTCAGAGTCTAATCTACTATGGTTTCTTTAGATAGATACTATCAACACTAAGTAAGGTTCAAGTCTATGGGGACACCTCACTCATTGCATCGTATAAGTTATCAAGATTTCTACTATATGATTTTCAAAAAAAATTAAACCTTTTGTGGGGGATTGTTGGAGTTTTAATTTAAAAAAAATTAATTTTTTTTATCCCCTAACCTTTAGTTGTTTTAAATATTTTAAAATACTTTTTTGTGATTTACCTCTATCAAAAGAGTTATGACTTTTTGGAAGAGAACGTTAGCATTCGAAAAGATATGGTGTTTTCAAAATATTACATATCTTCGGAGCCATCACATTTCTTTGGTCTTTAGATAGAGTCTATAAATAAACTTGTTGCAGAAAATTGGACCTGGGGGCGACCACTTAGCTGAGAAGGAGGAGCTCCGGCGAACACGGGCGGGCGGCGATCCGTCGGCGAGCGGCGTCCTCCGTGGGGGGCCTACAAAAAGCCGGTGGCCGGGGTTTCCGGCGCCGGCCCTCCGATGCTTAAGTCAAAGGGGGGCTTAATTTTGGAGAAGGAGAGGGACCGTATTTCCAAGTTCGAAGCCTCCCTTGGGAGGAAGAAGCCTCCGGCCCCCCTTTTAGAGGGAGAAGCTCCCCTTTTATAGGAAGAGTGGCAGGGTTACCTGTGATGTGACTGGGCGAATTAATGGGTTACCGTCATGATTGGACGTGGGCGTGGAAGTAATGAGTTGCCGTGGATGGCCCGTTCCCATCATGGGAGGAGATGGCGTGCAGCCAGAGCTTGCTTGTGGCGCGCAGTGCAGTACATTCTTGGGAATGATGAGGCGTTGACAGTCGTAGCAGGGTATGGTTCCTGATTAATATGTCGTGGCGTGGCCGGCAAGTAAAGCATGGTGCGGCAAGGCTGCTGCAGGGCATGGCCGCAGCATATAGACGACGAGGTCGGCCTTCTGAGATCAACTCGGCCTTCTGTGCTCGGCTTTCTGAGCTCGGCTCGGCCTTCATGAGCTTGGTCTTCTAAGCTCGGCCTGCATGATGAGCTCGGCCTGCATGATGAGCTCAGGCTTGTTGTCAGATTTGGGTGCTTTAATTGTATGTGTGGGGTGGTCTATTTTTTCCCCCAACACTACCCCCCGACTTCCGAGTTCGAGCTGCTTTTTGGCTCGGACGAAGGAAGTAGTCCAGTCGTCGATCATCCTGTAATATAGCCAAATATATATGGAGATCTGCGTGCTAAGTAGGGTATACCTCTCATGCAGTTGGAGTCAAGTGCTTTAGGTCGACTCAGCAGCCTTCTTTGGCTTGTGGTCGACTCAGCTCTCGAGAACGTCGAGACGACGCGACAGATCTTCCGCGTCGCACTTCTCCCAGCTGACAAGACGAAAATTCAGGCCATGAGCCCCCTTTTTTTATGTCAGAGTCGAGCGTCTCACGCCGAGGTCGGCAGCTTTGCTCCTCGACTAACTTTTGTGGACGCTCTTTTGTTCGGGGTCCGCTTTCTAGGGACGCCGGCACAATAGGAGAAATAGTTGCCATTGGAGATCCGTGTGGGCGTTGCTTTGTTGTTATCCACGAACATTTTGGGGGTGCTTTGTTGTCAATCACGAACGTTTTGGGGGGCCGCGAAGGTACTACCCCGTCATCCCGAGGTCGAGGGAGCTCGAGCTCACTGTCGACTCGTCGGGACATCTCGACCTTAGTCGAGGAGGCGCTACGGGAGGCCGCGAAGGTACTTCCCTGTTGTCGATGTCGAGCGCCACGGAGGGCCGCGAAGGTACTACCCCGTCTTCCCGAGGCCGAGGGAGCTTGGGCTCACTGTCGACTCAGCGGGGCATCTCGACCTTAGTCGAGGAGGCGCTACGGGAGGCCGCGAAGGTACTACCCCGTTGTTGGTGTTGAGCGCCACGGAGGGCCGCGAAGGTACTACCCCGTCTTCCCGAAGTGTCGAGGAGTCTGGGCACGCACTGTCGACACTCGAGGCATCTCGACCTTAGTCGAGGAGGCGCTACGGAGGGCCGTGAAGGTACTACCCCGTTGTTGGTGTTAAGCGCCACGGAGGGCCGCGAAGGTACTACCCCATCTTTCCGAGGCCGAGGGAGCTTGGGCTCACTGTCGACTCAGCGGGGCATCTCGACCTTAGTCGAGGAGGCGCTACGGGGGGCCGCGAAGGTACTACCCTGTTGTTGGTGTTGAGCGCCACGGAGGGCCGCGAAGGTACTACCCCGTCTTTCCGAAGTGTCGAGGGGTCTGGGCACGCATTGTCGACACTCGGGGCATCCCGAACTTAGTTGGGGCATCATTGGAGATACATACAGGAGATGGACTTCGTTGGCCATCGTGCGCCCTTATTCGGAGCGGGGCGACGTTGGAGATAGGGATACCCGTAGGTCGTTTTTTGGATTCTCCGACCTGAAAATAGATGAAATATTGAAATTATTTGAAGCCAAAGTGGCGTCCTGTACCTTTTGAAGATATTCTGATGGCTCTCGAGCTTCGAAGTCCCTCAGGACCTGGCTCAGCACCGGCCTTCTTTGGCTCGATTTTCTGGGAGGTGTTCTGCGCTCGGGCTTCTGAGCTCGGCAGCCTGCTGAGCTCGGCCTTCTGAGCTCGGCTTGCATGTGCTCAGCCTGGATGTGACTGCTGCAGGTCGTGGCTGCAGCATGTGGATAACGAATTCGGCCTTTTGAGCTCGGCTCGGCCTGCATGAGCTCGGCCTGGATGAGACTGCTGCAGGTCGTGGCTGCAGCATGTGGATAACGAGCTCGGCCTTCTGAGCTCGGCTCGGCCTGCATGAGCTCGGCCTGGATGAGACTGCTGTAGGTCGTGGCTGCAGCATGTGGATGACGAGCTCGGCCTTCTGAGCTCGGCTCGGCCTGCATGAGCTCGACCTGGATGAGCTCGGCTCGGCCTGCATGAGCTCGGCCTGGATGAGCTCGGCTCGGCCTTCTGAGCTCAGCTCTCTGACCTCGGCCGGCGCTTCGGTGATGGCGATGCTCTGAAGGAGAGCAACGTCACGAGCGCCATCGTAAGGACTTACACCCATGAGGAGGGAGTACATAACTCTCCTTCTCCAGACCTCAGCTTTTATTTCTCTTTTCCTCCAACTCGTTGATATGAGACTTGGGCTACTACTTCTCATTGGTTGCCCCCACGTACGTCGTTGTAACGGGAGCCATGCCTGATTCGAGATGGCTCGGGAGAGTTTTTTCCTCTGCTTAACATGAACCCGTGGAGGCGGCACAGGAGGAGCCTCCACTTGTTGCAGGCTTTGGGCTGCAATGGCCAGCGCTTGGACTTGCTGCACTAGCGCGTCGAAGTGCTCGGGTTGGACTTGTGGAACTTGATCTGCCGGAGGTCTTGGTGGTGGATTCTGGACTGAGCGCCCGGGGCTTGGAGCATGATGCCGGGAGGTATCAGAGACTCCTCTGCTCCTTAGTTTCATGGCCACAACTCGGGCCCTTCCTCTAGCGCCAACTGTTGCTGGAAATTGGACCCGAGGGCGACCACTTAGCTGAGAAGGAGGAGCTCCGGCGAACACTGGCGGGCGGCGATCCGTCGGCGAGCGGCGTCCTCCGTGGGGGGCCTGCAAAAAGCCGATGGCCGGGGTTTCCGGCGCCGGCCCTCCGATGCTTAAGTCAGAGGGGGGCTAAATTTTGGAGAAGGAGAGGGACCGTATTTCCAAGTTCGAAGCCTCCCTTGGGAGGAAGAAGCCTCCGGCCCCCCTTTTAGAGGGAGAAGATCCCCTTTTATAGGGAGAGTGGCAGGGTTACCTGTGATGTGACTGGGCGAATTAATAGGTTACCGTCATGATTGGACGTGGGCGTGGAAGTAATGAGTTGCCGTGGATGGCCCGTTCCCATCATGGGAGAAGATGGCGTGCAGCCAGAGCTTGCTTGTTGCGCGCAGTGCAGTACATTCTTGGGAATGATGAGGCGTTGACAGTCGTAGCAGGGTATGGTTCCTGATTAATATGTCGTGGCGTGGCCGGCAAGTAAAGCATGGTGCGGTAAGGCTGCTGCAGGGCATGGCCGCAGCATATAGACGACGAGGTCGGCCTTCTGTGCTCGGCCTTCTGAGCTCGGCAGCCTTCTGTGCTCGACAGCCTTCTGGTCTCGGCCTGCTGTGCTCGGCCTTCTGTGCTCGGCAGCATGGATGAGCTCGGCAGCCTTCTGAGCTCGGCTCGGCCTTTTGAGCTCGGCTCGGCCTGCATGAGCTCGGTCTTCTGAGCTCAGCAGCAAGGATGAGCTCGGCAGCATTCTGAGCTCGGCTTGCATGAGCTCGGCTCGGCCTTTTGAGCTCGGCTCGGCCTGCATAAGCTCGTTCTTCTGAGCTCGACAGCAAGGATGAGCTCGGCAGCATTCTGAGCTCGGCTTGCATGATGAGCTCGGCTCAGTCTTCTGAGCTCGGCTTTCTGAGCTCGGCTCGGCCTTCATGAGCTTGATCTTCTGAGCTCGGCCTGCATGATGAGCTCAGGCTTGTTGTCAGATTTGGGTGCTTTAATTGTATGTGTGGGGTGGTCTATTTTTTCCCCCAACAAAACTCTTCTAGAATTAATCCTAATCAAAAATCCAATCTCTTTCTTTCTCACTGGTATTCTGTCTTCCGAAAGTTTCTTCCACAGACAGAGTTTTTTCACTCTTCAACATTTTATTTTCTATATTTTTTTTATTTTTTTATCTTTTCTTCTTTTCTGAACATCTGAAGGAGTCGGTCAGGTCAAACCTCTCCAGTGATCATACTCATTAGAGGAGGAATAGGCTGAGTCGGATTGTTGTACCTTAGGGACATGATCACTGCAAACCCGCACGTAGAGGGCGAATTATGTTTTTAGAGCAGTGTAGATTGCATGCCTCGATCTACGCAAGTTTTTTTCAATCTTTTAAATTTATTTTAGAAAATTAGTTTTATAATATTACTATAAAATAATAATATAGTAATTTTTAGGTAATAATATTTCCAGCATAGATGGTGTATGAGTAATCTCATAGTGGGCTGTACATTGTACTCCTAGAATTTGAGGCTTTTACGTGGACTTGTTACCTTGATCCATTCTCTCACATCTCTCTGCAGGATGTATGGTCGTTGTCATGTTGGTTGATCAACTATTCAATTTATTCACAACCTACTTTATGTATATAAATCTTTTGAAAACTATAGTTGTCGTTTCCTTACAAGACAATTTTGAGAGTCTAGAGACCTCTTGAACTACCTTGTAAATTGGCAATGTACAAAGTATGACTTATTAAGTTGGTTGTTTAACCTTTGAATTCAAGTTTTTTTTGGCAAGACTCGGCTGCAAAGGTACAATTGCAACTTGAATACAAATCCGTCAACATCTTGCCCAATTAGGTCAATTGACTTATTGATGATGTTTTTATATGTTAAAAAAAAAAAAGATTTTGATCCCCTTAATTTTGCTCGTATTACACACCTACCTGCCACTTTAAAAAGTTTTTTAGTTAAATCCTTTACATTACATTTTTATTGCAATGTGATCCCTCCATCCATATCCATTAACTGGGTACTATATATTGCATCATGTAATTATCATGTGTTGACTTAAACATATTTTTAGGACGAAAATATCTTTGGTTATGGGTGGCTCATGACCTCTATTCTATTCTGATCTCCATCTTTCTGTACACAATTATATCTAATTATGATCAACCACTTGCTAGAGAAATTTTGGGAGCTCAAGCATCGTGGGAAGCCTAAGCGACCTAAAAGATAAGTCCTCTCGTACCCATGAGCGCTATTATTAGGGGGCGTTTGGTACGGGGTGATCGTCCCTGGATCAAGAATGATGTGAGTGGAGGTGATGAGATCACCATGTTTGGTTGCACCACGGTGATCCTACATGGCGGTGATCCTAAATCACCTCCACTCCTCAAATCACCGCCCAACCCAGTGATGGAATATCCGTCCTTGAGGTCGGAAATCCAAGATCACCCCAGAACAGTGATCCTGGGTTGAAAGTTAAAGACAAAAATACCCCTCAATTTAGCAGAAAAATTGATATATCAATATAGCATCAATATATTATGTCAATGTTATATATATATAATATTATGTTGATATTATATATTATATTAATGATATATATTATATTATAATATATTACTAATCATATTATTATCATATTATTATTGAAGGATAATTTTAAATTATAGTAGAAATATATTATTATATTTTATATTTATATAATGAAAATATTTAAAATATTACTCTTATTTATCTTATTTTTATAATCAAAATAATTATTAGTATTAAAAAATCTATTATAAGTATAAATAAAAATATCAATTCTATAATAAAAAATAACATATTTTTATAAGATTAATAATTTATAAGAGTAATAAATATATTTTTATAGAATATATTAATAATTAATATATTGATAAATATATTAATATTTTATTATAATATATTTTATATGATTAATAAATATATGATAAGGGCTACTAAAAGTAGAATATGTGACAAAATTATGGAGCTATTATAGGAATTAGCATATTGACTTACATTTTTGATTCATGAGAATTAAAAATACATAAAAAAATTCATCTAAGATATATCAAGGGTATTTGTGGTATTATGTGGTCGGTGATCTTAAATCTCCATACCATACCAAACAAGTTACTCATGAATACTCGGAGATTTTTAATCACTGGACCATGGCCTACCAAACACATTGATCTTAAATCACTGGAGATCAAATCATCCTAGTATTTGGATTATCGGAGATCTTAGATCACCGTGGTGATCCTGTTGGGGTTACCAAACGTCCCCTTAGTGCATTAACCTCACTCTCCACTTTTCTTTGACAAGAAAAACAAAAAGAATGACATGAAATGAGAGATAATAAAAAGAGACGAGGGAGATGGCTGGGATAGATAAGGGGTGAGAACAAAATCGAAGGCTGCTACTCTGCCAAGTCGTATTAGAAGAGAGAGTAATAGCCTGTCTCCTCCACCATCTATTGCTACCATCCCCTCGTTCACCTTTTCTTCTCTTCTTGCTCTTCCTCTACGTTAGAAAAAAAGTAGAATTAGCAATGTGTAGAAGAAGCTGGTCGCCTCAATAGAAGAGAATGTAAAAGGTAAGTAGGAAAGCATATATTTGTGGCCTTTCCTACTCCCTTTTCCCCTTTCTTTCTTGATCAAATTAGAAAAAAGGAGAATTTTTTCAACCCACTCAACTTGATTCTCTTAAAAAACTTTAGAAAAAAAATAAAATTTTTTGATGACAATAGGGTCTAGATCCTCTTTTTTCATTAATCATCATAAACTGAGATATATAGTCTCTAAGTATACTAGAGAGGTCCATCCTTATATAATTCAGGTTAGATGCCTCTTCTAGTTCAAACAGAACTCAACTTTTCCAAAATAGACATGATTAATGAGAACAAATATTAAAAATCTAAAATCTTCCAAAAGGTCGATCTCGACTTCTACATTGACTTCTACCTAATTCTTTGTGAATTCGAAGATATATTTGATCAAAATCTTTTCAAAAAAAAAAAAAAAGATTGATCGGCCCATTTTTGAGGCCCAAATAATAGAATTTAGACCTAACCGGTCGATGTGCTACATCCTTCAAGGTGCGACACTACATCGTAGATCTCAAAATATTACTTAATTTAGAAAAAAAATTACAATCGAGTATTGTACAACCAATTATAGCCTTTAAAAGCTTAGCATCCGATTTGGTTTCCTGACATGGTGGACCTTACTTCTGAACTCTATTAAATTCTCTCATAGTAGCCAAAATGGTCAACATCGATTCTGATAATTCTCCTAGATCATTTTTTCTAGTTGCTACCTTCCAGTTTGGTAATTTTTTGCCTCCTTAATTAGCTTGGGAAACAAAAAGTTTGTAAGATATCTGGGGCTGATAGAGAACAAGCTAGGGCCCAAGTTGGTGCTGCTATCATTGACTCCTCTAAAACTCTCTCTCTCTCTCTCTCTCTCTCTCTCTCTCTCTCTCTCCGAGAGGGAGAGAGAGAGAGGGGTGTGGTAGCGAAAGGTTGTAAGAGGCTGGTTCCTCTTGACTATCGGAGGCAGAGAGAGAGAGAGATAGATCTGGTAGTAAAAGGTTGTGAAAGGCTGGTTCCTCTTGACTATCGGAGGCAGAGAGAGAGAGAGATGTGATAGTGAAAGGTTGTGAGAGGCTGGTTCTTCTTGACTATCGGAGGCAGAGAGAGAGAGAGAGATAGATGTGGTAGTGAAAGGTTGTGAGAGGCTGGTTCCTCTTGACTATCGGAGGCAGAGAGAGAGAGATGTGGTAGTGAAAGGTTGTGAGAGGCTGGTTCCTCTTGACTATCGAAGGCAGAGAGAGAGAGAGATGTGGTAGTGAAAGGTTGTGAGAGGCTGGTTCCTCTTGACTATCGGAGGCAGAGAGAGAGAGATAGATGTGGTAGTGAAAGGTTGTGAGAGGCTGGTTCCTCTTGACTATCAGAGGCAGAGAGAGAGAGAGAGATGTGGTAGTGAAAGGTTGTGAGAGGCTGGTTCCTCTTGACTATCGGAGGCAGAGAGAGAGAGAGAGATGTGGTAGTGAAAGGTTGTAAGAGGCTGGTTCCTCTTGACTATCGAAGGCAGAGAGAGAGAGAGATGTGGTAGTGAAAGGTTGTGAGAGGCTGGTTCCTCTTGACTATCAGAGGCATACAAGGGTAGGGAGGCCGTCCACTTTATCATGAAGTTTTTGAGGCGGAGGAGCCTTCAATCAACTCACAGCGACGGGCATTACACAGAGCCCACTGTGGCCATCAATTTCAAGACCATCATCAAGGTGGTACTAATTTATGGAGTTTTTTTATTCTGTTCAATGGAATTGAAGTACTTATTTTTCCATGATTTGGTCTCTCTCTTTGGATGAAAAATCTATTTTTTTATCATTATTTTTTAATTTGCCATTGGTCACCATGGTACGCATCGTCAAATTAGGCCGCTTGCAACATCTCCAATGACATTGAGAGAGATGGAAGCGATATAAATGGAGACCAAGGAATGAGAGGTGCATATGGAAGCGTATATGATGGGTAAAGAGCATTGATAAGAGGAAGGAAATTTTTATTATAATAACCTTCAATGGCATTATAGTGGAGATGGATGGAGGGATCACACATTGCAACAAAAATATAACATCAAAGATTTAATAAAAAATCTTTAAAGTAGAGGGGTGCAAAACTTGGACAAAGTTATGGGGGTCAAAATATAACTTTCCTTATATTAAAAGTATATGTTTGGATAATACAATGTTAGTTTACTAATAATTATCCAGCCTTTGTTAACAGAGGATTATATATATCATTGTTTCTTATGGCTTGTGAATTTGTTAATTTAAATATAATAATCTAGATGTAGGTTTTGACTTTTTTTTCCCCCTCCAAGATAAATCAAAGATGTCCAATTAGGCCCTTAGATAAAATACTCCAAATAATCTATAAATTCACTCTGCTAATGTTGTGGTTTATGCAACTAATCTTTATAATGTGTTAATGCAAGTATACCTAATTTGGTAAAGTACATCTAGATGACCTCCCCAAGTTAGATTATCCAAGGAATTTTCTTGCCACCATAAAGGATGGGGATGAGGCCAAGCCAATCACATTCATAATTAAATTGTGCTAGCTGCATTCCAATGCTTTGATTAGGGCTTTTTGAATATTTATACTCTCAATGAGGATAAAGTAACAAAATGGATGATATGTCCATTTCAGAAGATGTTTGTTCTGAATGTGAGCTCAATTTACTGGCTCCAATATTTGCCGAAAATAAAATGGATAGTACTTGTCCATGTTGATCACCAACCACCAGATGTTGATTCCTCAAACATTCCTTTTCTAAATGCTTTCCTTATAGAGTCTTGTGATCCATGCTCCAATGTAAGAAGCAATTATTTTAGAGTTCACTTAATTCTATTTTATTTCGATATTAAACTTTATGACAAAAAGTTGATAAGCAAAATTTTGTCATGTGAGTAAGTACAAAATAGTAAATGAATATTAATACAAGTATGCTATAATAAAGTTTATATTGTATAACCTAAAGAATGATTTAAAAATATTTTCTTTAAGAATAAAGAAATGATAGGATTTTACAAATCCCATCACAATATATAATTTCATAAAAATGAAGAAATACAAACAAAAGAAATGAAAAGAAAAAAAGTATCTTTATTTCTATTTGGATTGGTTAGGTTAAGGTTACTTAGGCTTAACATATTAAAATGAAGTTAAATTTGAGCTCTTGGTCTAGAATTTCTGTAAACCATATATGTTAGGTCAAAGATATTATGGAATGTATGCACTCAAACAAAAAGAATCAAGCAAAAAGATTTATATCAAGTATGAAAATTAACATATAGTGTAAAATTTATCCTAGAAATCTATGAAATTTAATATCAGCTCTCTTACAATCTTGTACTGATGAATGATGACACAATCTAGCCATAGATTTCAAATTTTCATGTGTGGAAATAATGTTTTTTCACTTGTTTACTTCAGTTTATTATGGATGCACTTGTAGCGACATGTCCATGTCTCTTGGATGTTCTATTGTTAATAGTGGAAGAGTAGTTTTCTCATGTTCCAGTCTTGTATTTAAAATAACTAATGAGTATTTTTGAAGTTACAGTTCTCACAAGAATAATTTTACCTTCTCTTCCAAGTAATAAAAAGTTATTCTATCACTCAGTTTCTTTCAAAGTTTCTCCCTCTTTGTACTTCATTTTGGTGTAACAGGCAGCAGTTGGGTCGTTTGTCAAGCACTACGGCAAATTGATTTTGGTGCCAGAGCCAGGTTTGGCTCAAGATGGGTGCAAGGGCTTGTTTTATAGTTTCATTGCTATAGCTGAGATCCTTCAAAAAATAAAAAGGAAAAAAAAGACCTATGAGTAGTTGTATGGGCTTTGAAGAGTGGGAACATCCTTCCATGAGAACTGTTTCATTAAAGTTTCATATGAGTCTATTTTCAATGGAGAAAATTATTAGTTTTGTAGTATTAGGATTAAGACTTTCTTTTTCATAGCTTCTTTGGAGTCTAATTGAAAATTGTTATGCAAATGCAAAAGTTTTGAAGATACAAGAGAAGGAAATTGAATTGAAGAAGTGTAAAAAGGATACAAGAGCCTTGCTTGTTATTCAACAAGATTTGAATAAATTTATCTTTCCTCGAATTTCAAATGCAACTAAGTTCAAATAATTCTTAAGAGTGTTTTGAAGTGGGAGTTTGATGGTGATAACAAAATAACAATTACAAAACTTCAGCGTTGGGAATTTGAGACTCTGCATAAAAATGTTTTGAAAATATATCTAATTAGCATGTTATAGTTAAGATTTCAGAAGTCCCCTTATGAAATCTAATATCAACAGACCTGTCTTTTTATTTGCTTAAAAACTAATGATTTTTCTTCTAGAATATGAACAAGTAATAGGCTAGGAGAAAGCAATGTGGAGCATGCCTTTCAATTTAAGGTGGAATGTTCGGAACAATCTAAAGGTGATGATGGCAGGAACAAAAAATTACTAAATGAGGACAAGGAAAGGTTGGTTTATTACCGTGGTTGTCGCACAGTAAGAGAACAAGGATCAAGCACATCCAAAAGTCGATGGAGCAAAAATGGTCAAAAGGGAAGCCGAACTGGTGAAAAAGGCAACCAATATTAGAACTACAAGGTGAAATAATGCAACTTTTGCAAGGAGTATGGGCATAGAATCATGTAGCTATGAGACAGTAAAAGAGCAAGGAAATCATGTCAGAGAAAAAGGTGGAAGGTAGCTTGTTTCTTACTCATCTTAATCCCAAACATAGTAACTATTATATGTGGCTTTCTAGATAATGGTTGTCACAACCCATGTCAAGAAGCAATCAGCTCTTGCTTAGCATGGACAAATCCATCATATTGAAAGTGTTGATTTAATCAAACTTGAGTTGCTACAGCAGAGCTCACTAATCAAATGTGCAGAAAGTAACAGAGGCAATATTCTGAAGAGATTTTTCTTATGTCTTTTAGACTTCCTTACAAGACTTCCTTACAAGACAGCAGAGCTTACAAATTTTCTTAAAACATATTGAACAGATCTGGAACATTAAAGAGAGCAGACATGATCATAGAGAAATGAAGAGACACATTGACCATACAACTTGGACTGCATAGGAAAGACAACAGTAATTAAAACAGGTTCTAAGTGCATTAACTTCCAACAAAAAGTGCAGCTTCATGGTGACAAGTAAAGATTGAAGGAAAGGGGACTATTGCTTGGACTAAATCATGTATGAAAATGGTCATTTGTGATATTTTCTTGTGTACTTGGTTAGGCCCATAATTTACTCAACGTAGCACTAATTTGGGAAAGGTTATTCTGTTATTTTGATGATGGCATGTCTAAAATTAGATGCAAAACTTTGATGTGGAGAGTGAAAATAGAATGTTTCTCCCCAAATTTTATAGTCTTGATGAGTGTGCTATAGTTGCTAGTGTCAAGATGAATCTTGGCTTTGGCATTTATAGGTACTTGCATTCCAAATCTTTGAAGTTATTAAACTAGAAACATATGATACATGGTCTTCCTTTTGTGTATGTGTTGAAAAAAATGCATGAATGATGTGTATATGGGAAGCAACATTGGCTGTCATTTAGCATTGGCGAGTCTTTGAGAGCTAAAGTGCCTCTAGGACTTGTTCATGCCGCTATATGCGGACTAATGAACATCTTATTCTGATCAAGAGGAAATATTTTCTCTAAAGGTGTTAGCTTTCCAAGCTGATGAAGTGTCCGGCAGTTATACCAAATGACCTAAAATCAAATTCCATGTTCCTTAGGATATGGGGGTTTAAGAATATTTGGGGGAGGGTTGCCCCATTTAGGTTATTGGGCTCAAACCCTTTCTATTAGAGAGAGAGAGAGAGAGAGAGAGAGTTAGTATTTTCTCTTATTTCTTGATAATTGTACTTGAGTTCTAGATTTATTTTATACTCAAAAATCTAAAGCTTTTGACAAGTTCTAAGAATTCAAAGCCTTTGCAGAAAGTAGGCAAGTAATCCAGATACTCTAAACAAATGGGTGGGAAGTTCTTATCAGATGATTTTGGAGCCTTATTAAGCAAAATATAATCCAAAAGAAGCTGACTATATGACATCCAGAGCAAAGTAGTTTGCCGAAAAAAATTAGAATTGTCATCGAAATCACTTGAAGCATGCTGAAAGTGAAGCAACATCCCGATGATTTTCAGGCATAAGCAAAAGCAATAACAATGTTGCTCCACCATATATCTCCTGTAAAAGTGATTCATTATATAATTCCTTACAGAGCTTGGTTTCAAACAAAGGTGAAGGTGAGTGATAAAAGTTTTTGGTTGACATTGATTCTAAAGGTCTGAAATGTTAGATCATAATGCTATTTGCTGGATATAATAGTGAAAGTACATGTCGGTTGTATAATTCAATTACTAAGAAGTTAATTATACAGCATGCGTTATCTTTATTGAAAACATTTGGAACTAGGTTGACATTGAAAGATAGCAAACTACAATTGCAAGGGAAGATGCAGAACTTTCGCATTAAGGTTACCAATGAAATTTCAAACTCCTTCAAGTCCTAGTTTTCTAATCAGAAGTCCAGTTAATAGTTACCCAAGGAATTCTAGCACCCCAACAATTAGTTAAACCATCATCTTACTAGCCCCCCATGTCTTGCATGTGGATCCTCGTGAAATGGACGTCAACTCTCCAAAGAACGCAAAATCTCTTAGAGATCCTTACAAAACTTGCATTTATGTTTTTGTGGTTGCAAAAACAATGTGTTACAAAAAGGTAGCAACAAAATAAAGGAAAAGAAAAGGATCGAGTCAGTGAAAAAGGAAATGACAACAATTGAGAGAAACAAGATTAGTTAGTTTCCTTCCTCTCTTGATGGATGAGGCCCAATCGGCCTTCATCAAATGCCGGTCTATCAATGAAAATTTCTTATCGGCTCATGAAATGGTAGCTTACTGTAAGAAATTAAAGCATAGGGACATTCTCTGAAAGCTTAATTTTGAGAAGGACATTCGATGGAGTCAATCGAGAGTTTGCTTTCAAATGGTGAAAGCAGGACTTGTCCTGGCCAAATGGATTTTGTGGACTTGCTTTGTTCTGTTCTCTGCCTTGGCAGCGACATTAGTGGATCAAATGCAAACCAGGGCAGCGGCAAGGTGACCCATTTTTCATACTTATAAAACAGATTTTTCATGATTTACTAAGTCATATTTTTCAGATTACATAACATAACACATAACATATTTTAAAATAATCATAACATTAACATGCCGGACTCGTTTAACTAAGTATAAAATAGATATCATAATTAATATTTAATCAAATAATTATCATTTTACCAAAAATTTAGAAAATACACTTTAAAGCATTATGTTACTTACCTATTATTACTTCAAAATCCGACTTCAGTTAGACAGATCAGGTGCACCTATTTTAATATAATTAAAATATCATAAATTTCATCATCTTTTCAGAAGTCAAAAGCGAAGTCAAAATTAAACACTAATGGAGAATGACTCCCAGAGGAAGTTCCTAGGGTTTTGGCCAGTATTTGGATCGATCCAGGACTCCCGGAGTCCATCAGAGTTAAGGGATCCATCGCGTGCAACAAGCACGTGTTGGGCTAATCGGGCCTCGTCCATCGGGCAAGCCCACAAGTTGGGCTGCATAGGATCGAGCTGGGCCTGTCCACTCTGGGCCGGCCCACAATCCCTAGACTTTTTTTTTCATTTCATTGAGTCGGAAGATTGGGCTGCTCAAGTGGACTAAGCTAGTTAATTGGTCTCACATTCTCACCCCCCCCCCCCCCCCCCCCCCCCCCCTCCAAAAATTTCGACCACAAACTTAACTTATTTAAGGCTTAGACTTTAAAAGTACTCGGCCATTATTTCGTCCTTGAGCTCCCAAATAATCTCCCTCCGAGAGTGCCTACTCACAGAATTTTGAATACTTATTGAATTCACAAGACTCATTGAATTCTTTTGATCTTCTTCTAAAAGAAGGCTAATATCCCAATATTAGATTAAAATGCCGTAATTCTTTGCCGAAGAAATTAATTGCTCTTGATTAATCTCATATAGAGTCCATAATCGGATTAACAGATATAGGAGAAAGCTTTAGCATAAAATGTTTTTCGTAATTTATAATCCTCTTTCTTTTTTTAACTTCGCTTGTAATTAATCGATCTATCACAAGATTAGATCATAAACAACTCCAATCCACCCCTCGTAGAATATTCATCACGGTCGATAGATAACCACATTTTTTTTCAATCAGATAGAGGGTTGATATTAATTGAAGAAGTTCAAGCTTCAGATTTTGGAGAAAAGAGGTATACACCAAACTATTCTGGATTCAAGATCAAAAATCGATGATCTATTAATGCTAGTCTCAAGATGCCAACAATTTCTTTAGCACGATATAAAATTGGAGAACATTCAAGAATCAGAATATTTTTCTTTCGTTTATCAAGAAAATCCTACTATACAAGAAAACAGATCAAGGCTTATGTTACTAAACTTGCCAAATCAAAGAGATAATACTTCTAACCAACTTAGAAAAATAATTCAGACAACTACGTTTTCGCTACACACTCTAATTCAAAACACCAAAATCCTTTAGATTCAATAATAACTTTTGGTCAAAATACTATTTTATATTATGAACTAAAGAGATCCAAAATTTTAATTTTTAGATAAAGCCTAAAAAGGAACATTTGATTCTTGTCCCCTAATTTACCTCGAGCACATCTATCTAGATTAACCCTTGAGTCAATGGATACATTCAAAACCCTCATATAGGCTAGTTACTATAATTCAAAATGAATTGAATCTTAATTCTCTTATCAATTCAACTAGACGATTCTAAGTCAATCTCCTCCAAGTAAAGACAACTAAAAGAATTTTTTTAATGCTCCACCAAATTAGAAGGCTTTAAATCAACACAAATGAATAAAACTGACTCAATCATCTCTTCTAAAGTTTTCTTCATCGAGATCTTTAGCATTTATTAAAAACCTTCTATCGTAACCATGTAAGCCTCTAAAATTGAAATTCTTCATACAAATCTACGTTTCATCAGCAACCTCAACAACATTGACAAAAGATCCTAAATCAACTTATAAATCCAAACTTCGAATTTAAGTTTCATATACATCACATAGTCTCCGATAGATATAAATTAGATCTATTATTTGGAGCCAAAGACGATAATTAAAATTATTAATGATTCCACCAAGATGAATACTTTACAATCTCCAATAAAATCAATTCTTCAATAAGAAAATAGACCTATTTGCAATATCCCTAAGCATATTCATAATCTACGTGCATGTTTAAACCTCAAAGAATATTCCAATTAAGTATCATAAAAATTCTTTATAGCTCAAATCTTAAACAACTTCTTATGAATAAATCCCTAGTTGGGAGCACATTTATTCTAAAAGTCCCTAGAATAAATTAAGTTCAAGTACAAAGTCTAACTAGAATCTTTACTCTCTACAGATCACAATGTCAGCTTCAAACCCTTTGACCCGTATCCTTGAGACCAATCGACTGACCGGAACCAACTATAAATACTGGCTTAGAAACCTGAAAATTGTTCTGAGTTGTGAGAAACTAGGGTATGTGCTCGAGAACGATATCCCTAGGTTACCAGCACGTCCTACTGATGATCAGCGTGAGACGCATCAAAAGTGGACAGATGACGACATTAGGTTCAAGTGCTACAACATGGCATCCATGACTAATGAACTTCAATGCCAGCATGAGAACATGAAGACTGCTAGAAAAATGCTGGCTCACCTGCAAGAGTTGTATGGTGAGCAGAGCCGCACTGCACGCTTTGAAGTGTCCAAAAGGCTCTTCAAGGCAAAGATGCATGAGGGGCAGTCTGTCCATGATCATTGTCTGACTATGATCAAGGACCTCGAGGAGCTTAAGAAGCTCGGTATGTCCATGCATAAGGAACTGCAGATAGATCTGATCCTGCAATCCCTTCCTGATTCATTTGGGCAGTTTATAGTAAACTACCATATGAATAAGATTGAATGCACTAAGACCGAATTGTTGAACATGTTGGAAACTGCTGAGGGAGCCTTGAAAGGTTCAAGGGGCTCTGTTCTAGCTGCTGAGCTGACTTCTGGTTCCAAGAGAAAGTCTACTTGGAAGAAAAAGAAGCCTGTAAAGAAGCAGAAGAAAGATAAGAAGCCTAAGAAGGAAGTTCACAAGAAAAAGGCTAATGACAAGGAAAAATATTTCCACTGCAACGTCGATGGCCATTGAAAAAGAAACTGCCCTTCATACCTCGAGAGCCTAAAAAACAAAAAGGCAGACACACCTTCTGAAAGTATGTTAGACTTGCTCGTAATTGAAACTAACCTTATGGTTTCTTCTACTTCTAGTTGGATTTTGGATTCTGGTTCTAGTGCTCATTTGTGCACTACTATGCAGGATCTAAAGGAAAGTAGGAGGCTGGCGGAAGGTGCAGTAACCCTTCGGATTGGCAACGGGGCAAGAGTTGTTGCTGTAGCTGTGGGCACCTATCCTCTGCGATTACCGTCTGGATTTAGTTTATTGCTTAGAGACTGTTATTATGTCCCTGCTGCTGGCAGGAATTTGATTTCTGTTTCATGTTTAGCACAGGATGGTCATGTTTTGACCTTTGACAAAGACTGCTGTTCTATTTATTTCAGAAATAAATTAGTTGCACGTGGTTCATGATTGACAGTCTCTATCACTTGCATGTTGATGTGTCAGTGAATGTGTCTGAGCAAGTAGTAAGTGCCATAGGATCTAAAAGATCCAGAGATGAGATAAACCAGAAGTATTTGCGGCACCTCAGGCTTGGCCATATTGGAGAGGACAGAATGAACAAAATGGAGAAAGATGGGCTTCTCGGCCCATTGACTTTCGAGTCATATCCAGTTTGTGAGTCCTGTCTTCAAGAAAAAATGGCTAGATTACCCTTTGTAGGACATGGGGAGAGGACCACTGAAATACTTACCCTGGTACATACTGATGTGTGTGGCCCATTTGATGTGTTAGCCAGAGATCGTTATTTGTACTTCATTACCTTTACCGATGACTATTCATGATATGGGTATGTGTATCTTATGAGATATAAATCTGAGTCTTTTAAAAAGTTCAAAGAATTCAGAAATGAAGTAGAAAAACAGACTGAAAAAACCCTTAAGGTTCTTCGATCAGATCGAGGAGGAGAATACCTTAGTAGAGAATTTCGAGACTATCTCAAGGAGAATGGCATAGTCTCACAATGGATGCCTTCGGGTACACCTCAACTCAACGGGGTGTCAGAAAGAAGGAATCAGACTCTATTGGATATGGTCTGATCCATGATGAGCTTCACTGATCTACCTATGTTTCTTTGGGGAGATGCCTTATTATCCGTAATTTACTTATTGAATAGAGTTCCCTCTAAATCCGTTCCTACCACACCGTATGAAATATGGCATGGTAAGAAGCCGAGTCTTAGTCATCTCAAGATTTGGGGATGTCCGGCCCACGTCAAGCGACAACAGACGGATAAGTTAGAGCCTAGGACCATAAGTGCTCGTTTTATTGGATATCCTAAAGAGTCATTAGGATACAATTTTTACGTCTCAGAGGATCACAATGTGTTTGTGAGCCGACATGCCATCTTTCTGAAAAAATAGTTTATCCTTGATAGAGGCAGTGGGAGGAAAATTGAGCTTGAAGAGAAAGTCTCTGAAAAGCAACGAGTAATGGATCCTATAGAACCTATTCACATAGAGCCAGTACACGTAGTACCTCCTCCACCTCGTAGATCTAGTAGGGTCTCCCATCCTTCCGATAGATACTTAGGTATACTAGTAGAGGACATCGAGAAAATGTTCCTCATGGGAGATAGGGAACATATACAGGATCCCAATACCTACAACGAGACGATATCAGATATCGATTCTGAGAAATGGTTGGAAGCCATGAAGTCAGAGATAGACTCCATGTATTCCAACCAAGGTTGGACCTTAGTAGATCCACCAGAAGGTATAGTACCTATTGGATGTAAATGGATCTACAAAAAGAAAATAGGTTCGGATGGAAAGGTAGAGATCTATAAGGCAAGGCTAGTGGCGAAAGGGTATAGTCAGCACGAAGGCATTGACTATCAGGAGACCTTTTCATCTGTAGCCATACTGAAATCTATTCGAACATTGCTTGCCATTGCAGCATTTCATAATTATGAAATATGGCAGATGGATGTGAAAACTGCTTTTCTGAATGGATATCTTGATGAAGATATCTATATGGAGCAGCCTTGGGATTTCACTTCCAGTGATGGAGATCACAAGGTCTGCAAGCTGCAAAGGTCCATCTATGGACTAAAGCAAGCATCTCGGAGTTGGAACACTCGTTTCAATGATGCGATCAAATCGTTTGATTTCATCAAGAACGAAGAGAAACCGTGTGTTTACAAGAAGGTTAGTGGGAGTGCTGTCGTGTTCCTCGTACTGTACGTGGATGACATCCTCCTGATAGGGAATGATATTCCCATGCTAACCTCGGTCAAGGTCTGGTTGTCAAAAGAGTTCTCCATGAAAGACCTTGGGGAAGCATCCTACATTTTGGGGATTAAGGTCTATAGAGATAGATCTAAGAGGTTGCTTGGCCTATCACAGAAGATGTACATAGAGGAGGTACTGAAGAGGTTCAGTATGGAAAACTCCAAGAGGGGTCTATTACCCCTTAGGCATGGGATTCATCTCTCCAAAAAGATGTGCCCCAACACATCTGAAGAGATTCAACGCATGAGCAGGATTCCTTATGTTTCTGCAATAGGAAGCCTCATGTATGCCATACTGTGTACGCGACCTGATATAGCCCTTGCTGTGAGTGTCACTAGCAGATATCAGTCGAATCCAGACGAAGAGCACTGGACAGCTGTGAAGAACATTCTTAAGTACTTAAGAAGAACTAAAGATTTGTTCTTGATTTTTGGAGGATCATCAGAGTTAAAGGTAGAAGGATACACAGATTCAGATTTTATGACTGATATTGATGATAGAAAGTCTACATCTGGATATGTGTTCTTGTGCAATGGTGGTACGGTAAATTGGAAGAGTTCCAAACAACCGATCATTGCTGATTTTACCATGGAAGCTGAGTATATCGCCGCCTCTGAAGCTGCAAAGGAAGCCTTCTGGTTCAAGAAATTCATTGCAGAGCTAGATATAATGCCATCAGATGCCATCACACTCTACTGCGATAATAATGGCGCCATAGCTCTTGCTAAGGAGCCTAGGTCTCATCAGAAGTCCAAGCATATAGAGCGGTGCTTTCACCTCATACGTAATTACCTCGAGAAGAAATATGTCGAGGTGCAGAGAGTAGATTCTACGGACAACGTGGTGGACCCGCTCACTAAGCAGTTAAATCAGCAGAAGACTGAAGCCCACCTTGAGAAGATGGGACTTAGATATATGTCCGATTGGCTTTAGTGCAAGTAGGAGATTGTTAGATGTATGTCCTAGAAGCTAATCTGGCGGACACTATTAATTCTGGGACATAAAATTGTACTTGACTTTATTATTATTGAATAATAAATGGGCATCTTTTCATTCATATTATTTATGTGTCTATGAATCGTCCAAGAAATTAATAAGATGATGATACATATTCTCAAGAGTTGAGAATTTGAGCCATGTATCATTGGTGATTAATTTCTAAATGCTCCTGATCAATAGATCATCACGAGGACGGTGATCGATCCGATCAGTGCATAGATTGCTTTCCTTATAGATGGACGAGACTCGAGTCCACAGTGTAGGGACACTGAAGTGAGAGTGCAGGGACACAGAGGGAGCCTTGAAAGGTTACTATTTTATATTATGAACTAAAGAGATCCAAAATTTTAATTTTCAGATAAAGCCTAAAAAGGAACATTTGATTCTTGTCCTCTAATTTACCTCGAGAACATCTATCTAGATTAACCCTCGAGTCAATGGATACATTCAAAACCCTCATATAGGCTAGTTACTATAATTCAAAATGAATTGAATCTTAATTCTCTTATCAATTCAACTAGACGATTCTAAGTCAAACTCCTCCAAGTAAAGACAACTAAAAGATTTTTTTAATGCTCCACCAAATTAGAAGGCTTTAAATCAACACAAATGAATAAAACTGACTCAATCATCTCTCCTAAAGTTTTCTTCATCGAGATCTTTAGCATTTATCAAAAACCTTCTATCGTAACCATGTAAGCCTCTAAAATTGAAATTCTTCATACAAATCTACGTTTCATCAGCAACCTCAACAACATTGACAATAGACTCTAAATCAACTTATAAATCCAAACTTCGAATTTAAGTTTCATATACATCACATAGTCTCCGATAGATATAAATTAGATCTATTATTTGGAGCCAAAGACAATAATTAAAATTATTAATGATTTCACCAAGATGAATACTTTACAATCTCCAATAAAATCAATTCTTCAATAAGAAAATAGACCTATTTGCAATATCCCTAAGCATATTCATAATCTACGTGCATGTTTAAACCTCAAAGAATATTCCAATTAAGTATCATAAAAATTCTTTATAGCTCAAATCTTAAACAACTTCTTATGAATAAATCCTAACTTGCCATCAAAATAATTAACTTCGAGCTAGAAGTAATATCACAGTATACCCCCATATCAAAATGAACTACCAAATTAACTAATAAACAAATAATTACATTGTACGATAATATTCTATGATCAATCCTCCTGCACTAAATTTTGGTTAAAATCCAATTAGTCATAACCCGAAATATTCATCGAGAGAACTCCCAACTAGCTTATTCATACTTGGCTACCAGCACAATCAGTTGACAATCTAATTAGAATAAGCATCACAAATAGGATTAAGATAAGATAACAAAATTTACCAACAACCAAAGCAAACATGCATCTATCTCATTCCCTAATTTCTAGCCAACTCTCAAACATTCACACTAACCCTAAGATTCCTAAAAGTTAAGCTCTAACATGATTATTTTTGCCATAATTTATCACGATCACTAGTAGTCTTAAACCTAAGCTCAGATACCACTAAATCTGTCACGCCCCGAATCCAAAGTGTAACAGATGTCGTATACCTGTATAGCGGACCATACAAGCATGCAAGGCTACAAATCATATCAAAGCAATAATAATTTCTAAAAATTTATTTAATAAAAAACTTATCCAAATGGTTCTTACAATAATTCCAAAGTGACATAAATCAACATTTACTAACATTAACATAAATTAAATAAAATATTTTAACTAGTCTAACTAAAACTTCACTAACTCAAAGTATCACCAAAAGAACTAGCTCACTTTCCAAGTCTTGAGCAATTATGCATCTAGATCTGAAAAATAGAGAAAACATAATATTGAGCTACACTAGCCCAGTAAACAACATAATACCACTAAGTGGGATCAAAGCATGCCAAATAATTAATCAAAAGCACAAAATATTGACTAGAAAAGAAATCATTTCTCGAATAATACATATTTCTTTTTGAGGTATACTATAGTTTTCACAAAAAATACTAGAAATCAAATACCAAAAATCAGAAATTAGAAATCAGGCTATGACCATGTAACCCAATGGCATGGATTAGAATATACAAGGTGCCAAAAACTACTATTCTTAATTATCGGTGGTACGGTATTCCAAATACCACTATTTAGTCACCGGTAGTGCGATGTCGAAACCAGTTTCTCACAAATTATAAGTCGATAGGGCCAATGAATAATCTCTATTAGTAGGGCCAGATCAGATTATAACTGTGTTGAGAACCATACTTATAAAACAGATTTTTTATGATTTGCCCAGTCACATTTTTCAAATTGCATAACATAACACATAATATATTGTAAAATAATCATAAATTAACATGCCTGACCCATTTAACTAAGTATAAAATAGATGATATCATAATTAATATTTAATTAAATAATTATTATTTTATCAAAAATTCAAAAAATATACTTTGAAGTAGTAGGTTACTTAGCTCTTATCACTTCAAAATCCTACTTTAGTTAACGGATTAGGTGCACCTATTTTAATAAAATTAAAACATCATAAATTTCATCATTATTCTAGAAGTTCAGCGAAGTCAAAATTAAATACTACTGAAAAACGACCTCACGCCCCCAAATCAAGTTGGTTAGTTGACCGTGTCCGACTTTCCAGGTCGGTCCAAGCAAAAAGAATTTAATTAGTCAGATGATGATCAAAAGTGGCCAAATTTCAAAAGATCTAGCTGGAGCTGAAGTAATGGGTCGATCTACTGTCCGGGTACTGGAGCGGTTCAAGGCCTCCACAATGGAGTTAATTTAGACCCGAACAAAGAGAGGTAGGGTTTCATGCTCAATAAGAATGAAGAAGGATAGGGATGATCGAGGGATAAGTGCCCGACACCCATCAAAGTAGAATTCATCTAGTCACACTCACACTAGGATACAAAGGTTTAGATAGAGATCAGAATGACCAATTCTAACAATATCCGAAAAAGGCTAAGGTGGGCGCTGGCACGCCAACCACCGGCCATAGATCAGGGCCCTTCATAGGGTTGATCCAAAATCACCGAGAGAGGTACCATATTTGGATCCAACATCTCTAAAGAGAAATTCTAGATAGATAGAGAAAGTCTAGTAGAAACAGAAAGTTTTGTAGAGAAAGAAACACAAGGAAGAAAAAACCAAGAGCGAGAGAAGAGAGAAAAAGAGAGAGGAGAGAGAAAGAAGAGAGAGAGGGCTCTCTTCTTCTTCTCCAAAATAGGAGAGAGTCATTCTCTCTCTTCTTCTCAGATCAGGGCGGCATGGCCAAGGCAGGTTGGCTCCTGTGGCAGCGACTTAGGCAGTCTCTCCACCAAGGCACCGCCGGCGACGGTGGTCGCTCGGTGTAAGGAAGAAGAGAGGAAGGGATCAAGAAAAAAGAAAAACATGATCAATCTCGGCCCGAGTCATGGCCGGTTCCACATATCAGCAGGCACATATTCAGGAATCTAGACAGCGGCAAAACCCAGCCTCACCTGGTTAATTCCAAGACTTGCCAGCTCAATTCAAGGCGAAAACATGGCTAGATGACCGAAAACGAAGGCATCTCATAGGAAACTCTCCCCATGAGCATACAAGGCATCTCATCATGATATCATAATCAAGCAGCAAAAATAATTTAAATAATATCGATCAAATTCTAATTAAATGACAAAATTAATAGTCTTACAAAACCAATAATATCTAAAAGTCTTGCATCAACTCTAAAACAAAATCTAGTCTAAATAAAGATGTCAAAATCTTGTCTCTAATTGCTCTTCCATGATAAATCCCCACATTGAGCTAATTCTTTGGATTTGTAAAAAAAAAGAAGAAATCGTATAATGAGTTAAACAACCCAGTAAGTAATGAACACTCTAGCTAGATAAATCAGACAATCAAATATATAATAATATGCAAAAAATAAGCATATATACAGTACTAATATACAAATCAAATCTTTCTTAAAATATTAAAATTTTGTTCATGGATTCAACTTCTTTCAAATATTCAATTTATCTTATTAATTCTGAGCTATGACCACATGTTCCTTGTTGTAGGGTCATTACACTAAGTAATCTTCTTGTGGTGAGCTGTGTATCATCTAACAGCAAAGTTCTTTAGGACCGCTGGTTTGTAGTACGTCACTAATCATCTTGGACACGATCTTTAGGATAAATCATGTGCCAATGTATTAGCTCCCATTGGCGGGGTCCTCAACATAATCAGATCGAAATCCATATAGTTCTAGATTTCATATTCCTATTCTAAAATCATGAGGTGTCAAAATCAATCGATCAAGGCCATAATAAGATCATATATCATCATAACCTTTCAAAATAATATATTGCATAATAATATACTATGCATCAAATTTATGCATTATGAATATTACCACTCAAAGGTCATGAATATAATAACTTAATGATTGCTGATAAACTTAGAAAGAGTAATGCATTATTTACGCTAAATTCAATTTTTCTAAAGAATCCAAATATCATTCATAAATTAATTTTTTTCAAATCATCAAATTCAACTCGATCACCAAGAACTATGACCACATCTTTTCTGAGATAGGGTTGTAGCACTGACTAATCTTCTTGCAGTGAGCAGCATATCAACTTGCAGCAAAGTTCTTCAGGACGTTATTCTGCTGTCGATATGTCACTAATCGTCTTAGACACAACTTCAAGATAAAACATGTGCCAACATATTAGCACCCATTGGCGGGATCCTCAACATAGTCTAGTTGCGAGTCCAAATCTATTTCGATTCAAAACTCTTTTTCTCAAAATATATTCAGTATTCCAAATCAAAAGATGCGATGTCGAAATCAATCAAACAATCAATATCAAAATCAATACGTTCAATCCAAAATCATACAATATTATAGAAAAAGGCATATAACACCATGCATCAAATTCATAACTCAAGAATAATTTGATTCAAAAAAGTATTTATAATTTATCGACAAATCTAGAAAAAGGTTACATTACTTACCTTGTAAATGCAATCCAACTAATAATTCCAATCAATCTCAAAAATTCTTCTCAGAGCCTAATATTCCAAAATTATACTTTTCATTAGAATTTTATCATAATATTTAAAATAAAAATCCTAAATTTTAACACCCTCACAGGGCTGATCAAGCAGGAGTGCCCGACATCCAAGTCGGTTCGGTCAAGATGATTTCATCGAATCATATTCGAACTAAGGCACATATGATTCAACAGAAATTGTGGGTCATCAAATTTAATAGTATTTGGCAGAGGCCAGGGTGGGGTCTTACATGTTGCCCAACTATCCTGGATTAGGACTCTTCACTAGGGTCAATTCAAAATTACTGTGAAGGGTCCCTACTAGATCCAACTACCCTAAAGAGAGTAGAGAGTAGAGAGTAGAGAGAGATAGTATAGATTGAGAGAGAAAGTCCAGCAAGAGAGAGAATCTCAGTCCGAGTTCAATCAGGGGTCTGGGTTTGGTTGTCACTAGCACGGTCAACCTAGATCAATTAACATGTCTGGCTACGAATTAAGAGATAGAAACTTTGTAGAGAGAGAAATAAGAGAGAGAGCATGTCGAAGAGAGAGAAAAGAGGAAAAAAAGAAGCTTCTCTCTATAACCAAGGAAGAGAAAGGAAGAGGATGGCTGCAGATGATACACGAGGTCAGGGACCCATGGCCGGCCAACAGGCGGCCGACTGCCGGCGGTGATAGGCAACCGACAGTACCGAAAGCAACAAAAATTGGGGATCCAAATCCTTGAACTAAAAAACCAACGCATCCATGGCCGGTACTGAAGCCACAGCTTTCAGTCACCATGAGGGATAGGTAAGCCTCCGGTGACAAGCATCGGTAATGGAGGTAGCTGGAATCGAAAGAAAATAGGACTGGTTTCCAAAAATAGGAGAAGCAAAGCATCCCCTTTTGCCCAAAATCCGGCGAGCACCGGCTAGCATCGAGGCTCCAAAGAATCCGAAAGAAAGAGAGACAGGGTGGCTCAAGGGAGACAGGGTCTTTACCTGGTTTCCGACGGCATTTGGACACGGTGGTGACACAACAGCGACTGAACTTCGGAGGTGGTGCAGACACCAGTGCCAAGTCAGCCAGTCGCCACAGGATCCAGCTAGCTCAGCTGGTCCCAGCCGATTCAGCCAGCCTGATTTTATTTTAGATTGATTTATTTTAGTTGGATTTGTTTTATATTGATTGGGTTTGTTTGCATATTGTCATTTTAGGGCTTTTTTGAAATTATTTTATTTGTAGGGGTTTATTTGTTATTTTGTGACCCTATATATATGGGTCCCTCCTCATGTTTAGGGTTTGAATGAACGATTAATGAAAATTAGTCTCCTTTCTTCTTCCTCCTCCTCTCTTCTCTTCTTCTTCCCCCTCTTCTTCTTCTCTTCCCCTCTGTCCCCTTTGGTATCAGGGCAGGCCGGCTTTGCCCCTGCTGTCAAAGCCTCGATCCAGGTTATCAGAGCCATGTTTCAAAATTTTCTGGCTGCTATAGCATTGGTTTCACGCGAGAGCTCAGACTTCTTCCTCAGTCGAGAAAGAGCCCGTTCCCTTCTTCTGAAGCCGTGCGGCCAAGTTTCCCTCAGTGGCTATCCCGAGCGAAACAGACATCACAGGGAAGCAGCATTGAAATAAAAAAAAAAAATGTTTTGGGCGTCTTCTGGAGATTCCCTGTTCCCTCTCCTCTGCTACCGTTCCCCGTTTCTTCTTCCGAAGCCGAACTTCCAAGCCTTCTGAGGAAAAGAAGGGGAAAGCCCCGTTGTCATCTCCTGTCGTCCGAATCTGAGGAGAGAAGCCGAGCGCTGGTGTCCGCCCTCATCGCCACTTGCTAACCGCAGGACCTCACCAGACAACTCTGCATCCCATGCGGTGCGTTGCCACAAAACCCGGTAACCACCTGCACCCTTCCCCTCCCCCCAAACTTCCACGATGAAGCCGGGCCATTAGCGGGTTACCAAAGTGGGTGCGCCCGCTAACCCGAATCCAGTCGGATTAAAAAAAAAAAGAGCACACGTGACTGCACATGCTTGTTGAGAAAAAAAAAAGAAAAAAAAAAGAAAAAAAAAGAAAAAAAAGGGAAACAAAAGAAACAAAAAGAGAGAGAAAAAAGGAAAATACAAGTCATCTTCTTCATCCGTCGCCGCGTCCGCCGTCGCCGCGCCCGCCGTCGCCGCGCCTGCCGTGTTAGGGTTTCCCAGTGCCCTAGGGCGCAGCGGAAGATACGGGATTATAAAATTTTCTTATAAAACCCATTATATGAAACCTTAATAAGCCAAGATCACCTTAATAGTATAACCAAATAATGTAGAAAATATAATCTTGGTATAGAAGAATACCTATCACGCTATATCCAATATGTCTGAAGATGTCCTAAGGTGCCCAAATGTTCACCCTCCGATATTGATCCACACAGGAATGGGTTCAAGACTCTAGCTCCACCAAAACTTGATTCTAATTGTTCAATCCTTCCAAAGGATTTAATTGGCTGATTTTCCTTCACTTTCTTCTTCCTTTCTACCTCTAAAACATTCACTAGCCTTTTTTGTCCTAAAGAAGACCCTCTTGTCTTGGGTTAGGACAAAAGAGAGAGGCTTGTAAGAAAGAAGGGATAAGGGAGAGAGAAGGAGAGGCTTTTTCTTGGATGATCTTTAGAACCCCAAGGCACCTCCTTATTTATAAGAGATGGAGGGATGCATCATAAAGGGATGCATCCATCCACACACCTCATCATGATGAGGCATGTGCCAAGAGATGCATCCCATCATGATGGGGTGCTAAGGAGAAGGGTGTATCAACTTCTTTCTCACATCTCCCTCTTAAATCCTGATGTTCCAAGGGCCCAAATGCAGTGAACCAAAGCCAATGGTCCAGATCTAGGCGCCATCTAATGGTCCAGATCAGGGCATCATCATCCAGGGTGCCATCCAATGGTCCAGAAGCAAGATGCCATCACCGATGGTCCAGATTCAGGCGCTGAGCAACGGTCCATATCTTTCATCCAGAGAGCCATCCAGTGGTCCAGATTCAGGCGCTGAGCAACGGTCCAGATCTTTCATCCAGAGAGCCATCCAGTGGTCCAGATTCAGGCGCTAACCAGTGGACCAGATCCTTCACCAGGAAGCCATCCAATAGTCCAGATGAAGGCGCCAACCAGTGGACCAGATCCTTCATCCAGGAAGCGATCCAATGGTCCAGAAGTGAAGGCCCTATCAAACCCAATCCAATTGGGTTTAACCAACTTAAAGAAAATATTAAACCTAATCAAATCAGGTCTAATTAAAGCCAAATGGGTTACAACTCTTGGCTAACCCATATTAGGTCATGATCTAATCATATTAGATCAACCTAATCTAAGAATCATATTCGAATTTAATTTGAATCAGGAGCTAGGATTTGCAACACGTGCTAGCATGTTCATCTTGCAAACATGATCTAATCCAATTAGACCCTTGATCAATTTCCTTGTGTGTGACCCATTGGGTTCCTTATCTTAGCCAGCAGTAGGTGCAGGTGCAAGTTGACCTAACCTGATTAGAATACCTCTAATCCAATTTAGGTTCAATTTAGTGCTAAACCTGACTTAGCAATCAGAACCTTTCTGATGCTTTGATCTAATCAAACTCTTTGATCCGATCAACCCATAAGACATGATTGATGTCTAGCAACGTATCATGTCTACCCGAAAGATGAGGAATGTATTGGACAAATCCAAACATACCCTTCAGTGGAAAGTTACTGTGCAATTCAATCCCTCAGTCATACTACATCCTGAATAAGTGCATGAGTATGGATCAATATCAAACTCAATCACTTATTCATGTCTCTCTCAATCTTTTATATGATAATTCAAACAATGAAACATTAGAAACTCTTTCTAATATTCATTTTGCTTTGATCAAAGGCTTCTTGAATCATCATAAGATTAGAGTAAGTAGGATGTTACCTTCTCTTACTAGAAGTGACTGATTCCTTGTTGACCTACTCACAATCTTCGTACAAAATCCACCATATCCAGAATACCCCGTACACAACGCAATGTCGTGAATGAGGGTAAACCAAAACATAGCTTCAAGTGCACAAGGTACCATGGTGATCTCAGGTCTAAGGATCACTTGCACAACTACCACTATGAGAACCATCTTTTGATAATTAAGTAAGAATCCATAAGATGTTCTCATGGCTGGTCATTTCAGTGAACTCATTCCTCTAATGAGCACCCACATCTTTGTATTAGTGTCTCACACAAGTGATTGTGAGATCAATCACCCTCTACATTGAGCATACATAAGATGTGCCAGTCTTTCCGGTAATATTGATCCCCGACTCAATATACCAATTTGACTGGGAATATTCTAAATTAGGATTTTAGGATTTTAGGTCTCACTGGTATGATCTCATCATAACCCTAAAACCAATGTCCTAATTTATGGGGTTCATCATCCAATAATAAAATAGATAAGCAGCAAATGATGAAACACAATGCCTTTATTGATATATATCGAGTGTCAAAGTACATGATTTGGAGGATTATAAAGAGAAACCCATCAAATGATTGGCTTATAGGGCATCTAGTCTTTCATGCCGTGCCCCCTTCATCTCCCCGCAACGCCGCTTCACCTTCATCCGTGGCCGCAATCGTCCCGCCACCCCCTCGCAGACCCACCCTCTCTGCCGTGTGGTGAAGCTCCGCCGCCACCGAGCCCCGCCACTTCTCCACTCTTCGGTCCCCTGACCCAAGTCACCCACCCCTTCTCCATCAAGCCACAGCCACCTCACACCAGCCTAGTCCACCAAACCCCATACGGCCTTCCCTTCTTGCCAGGCCATTGTAATCAAACCCACCATCCTTCGTCTTGCCAACTCCACCACCGTCAAGCTCCACCGCAGCGCCGCCACTGAGTTCGCCATCTCCCCATCCCCTCGCAGGCCCCTTCCCCTTCCGCCGCACCCCACCCTCCCTTCATCCTCTCCGATCACCCCCGCCCCAAAAGCTCCAAACCCACTTCACCTCCTTACGTCTTCCCCTCTCTGCTACGAAACCAGAGGGTTTCGGCCCCCCTTTCCTCGCCTCTTTTTCCTCTTCGATGGGCCCTGTAGCCTGCGGGCCTTTCGGGCCCAGCTACACCCCAGCCGCCCAGCCCCTCTTTCGCGGGCCCTCCTTTCAGGTCCGCCCCCATGCACCACAACCCCACCCTCTATTCAAACAGGCTGCCTCGCTAAACCTACCAAATTGCTTTGTTCAGGCCCACCGAGTTGCTGAGATCAGCCTCGATTGGAGCCGTTTGACGAACCTACTTGTTGTGCAGCGCTTCTGGTAGTGGCCCAACCCAGATCATATTTTTCTATTACTGAAAATTCTATTTGTTTATCTAAATTTAGAATCAATTAACTCTTAAGTGCTCTATTGATAATGCTTTTGAAAAATTCAACACCCCCACTCCAGACAACACCAAAACCCTAGTAGCGGCCTGTCTTTGCTATTAATTGTAGGGCTACCTAATCTTTGGAAATTCTTTGAGACTCTGTGCAAGACTGCAACACACTGAAAACTAGTACTATTTGACTGCAACGACTTGCCTGGACTTATTATGTAATTCTAAGCTGATTTCAATTGCTAGAGTTAGCCACCGATTATATTGAGCATATACTTTGCAAGTTCGAACTACTTTCATGCATTAGGTCCACTTAGGAACCTCTATAATTGGTAGGATCATACATATCTTCATTCATTTTATGCATCTACGTAGTGTCGTGTCGCATCTCATTCTAAGTCCCAATTAGACATGGATTCCAAAATCGAAGCTCTATTAAAAGCTATCCAAGACACTAATGCTCAAGTCCAAAATACTAATGCTCAAGTCCAAAACACCAATGCCCAAGTCCAAGCCAACAATGCCCAAATTCATGACCTAACCACAATGTCCACCCAGGTTAATGCCCGACTTGATTCAATTGAGGCTTCACTTCAGAGGGTTATTGAATCCAAGAAAGCTAGTACCTCCTATTTACCGGGTCTTGAAGGGGACGACACCCTAGAACAAATCCTAGAACAACAAAGCTCTGTTCGGTAGGACAATTTTGATAATAGGTATGTTCCATGTCACATTATGCCTACCCTCGCCCTAGAGGACCTGGTCCTTTTCCTAATATTGATAGAGGTTATCGGTATAACGTAGAACCTAGAGAACCTCGTGACCCTGATGAAGATGTAATGAGAGGCATTAGGGTTGAAGCCCCTACTTTTGATGGTCGTCTTGATCTGAAAGTCTTCTCAGATTGGTTACACGAAATGAACCATTTTTTTGAGTGGTACAATTTGTCTGACAACAAGAAGGTCCGGTTTGCCAGAATGAAGCTCATTGGTCGAGCTAAACTTTTCTGCCAAAATACTGAACAGCTGTTAGCTAGGAGATATCAATATGTAATAACTGATTGGGTAGAGATGAAAGAGAGACTTAAGAAAAAATACCTACCTCGTAACCACCAAGACGATCTCCTTAATTGATGGAACACTAAATCCATATTTGTAAGGCGCCCTGACACACGGAGCACTTCCATGGGCCCTAATTCTTCAGGGCCCAAACCTTCTGTAGGGTCCACTACTCCTAGGCCCCCTCCTACTGCCGATGTCCCAAGCCGAGATACTAACGACAAGAAAATTCTGGGTAAGCCTCCCAAACCACATTCCAAAATTCGATGTTACAAATGCCAAGGTTTTGGTCACGTTGTCTCCCAATGTGCTAACAAATCTTTCATTATTGCTCAGCAAGAGTTGGGAGGTGACACAGATAACTTAGAGGAGCAAATCTATGAACCAAACTTCGATGACATTCAGGACATTGAGGAAGAGTGTGATGACAAACCTGAAACCTAGGATGCACCCACACTACACCTAGCTCGCTTGCACAGTCAGATAGCGAGTCTGACCAGTCCACCATGAGTGTAGTTTGATATGCCCTCGCACAACCCATCAAAACTGATGTTAGAATTTCTGAGCCTACATATGCATTTGTACAACACATTCATAAGCTAATTTTCATACTAAAGAATTTCAAACTTGGGGTTACGCAATGATCCGTCTTAAGGAATTGCAGTCTCTTAATATTGGACCATTCAGGGTGTTGCACAAGGATGGCACTAATGCCTATGCCATTGATTTTCCATTTGATTTTGGTCATAGCTGATGAGAGCACAAAAGTGCAATCGTCAGGCCATTTTAATTAGTATTTTAGCTAATCATTTAAAATAAAATTAACTAATTAATGTTTTATTTGTGCAAGCATCCCACATTCCATGTCCAGGTTCAACCGAGCCCAACTGCATCTGACTTCTCTTAATTCCCACGAGCATCACCCTGATGGAGTTGAGTCACTACCGGCTGCCATCCCACCATTGTCTCAGCCCAACTTTGATTCCAACTTCCAATCGCGCGCATCAGCGTATCACCTATTTTCTATTGCACCCATGCATGCATGGGAAGCCCACTTCCCAACACAACAGATCCATTCCGGCAGCCCGAGCTCAAGCCCAGCCAGCCATTCCGGATATTCTGCCATCAGCAGAGTCCCACCATTTCAGCCCGCATGCATGGAGATTCAGCCAGCGATGCAGCCAAGCATCCCACGTTCCATGCATGTAACTTCCATCCCAGCATCGCCCAGCCGAAGCAGAGAAGATCCTCCACAATCTCAGCATGCCAGCCCGTTTCAAACGCAGCCCAGCCTTCCATTTTCGCCAGGAGAAATTGCCGATTCAGCTCTTTCCCAAGGATCTCGCGATCAGCCCAGAAGCAACCTTCCATCCGTGCCTTCCGCATGCGTCCCAATCCTCCACGCCATCAGCAGCAAGCAACGCCTCAGTTCTTTCCGTCTCAGCGTGCCAGTCCATGCCGCGTCCCAACCGAATCAACCGGCAGCTCTTTCCCAAGGATCTCGCGATCAAATCCCCAGTGTATCAGACGCGTCTCACAACCGTGGCCATGATCGGATTCTCCCCAAGATCTCAGCTTCCAGCGGATCAATCTTCCCGAGTCCCTACTCCTTCCACATTCTCCGTGATCCATCCCGTGATGCACTCCCGCAGCTCTTCCGCGATCAAGACTGCAGCCCCTCCTCCTCAGCGCGCGTCTCCACCTTCCGCTTTCAACGCCAGCATCACGCGTCCGTGAATGGCGTCCAACCTTCCGCATGCGTCCCCCTCTTCCCATTTTCCTCTGTTTCCTCAGCTGTCCTTCCGCCGAGATTCAGCCATCCATGCTTGCTGTGGCACTATAAGAGGACGTGGTGGCCGGCTGGTTCAAGGGGAAAGAGGAGAAGAGGCGGAGAGGAGGAAAAGAAACAGGGGAGGAAGGTGTGCTCGGTTTGGGGTGGGAACCAAGAGAGGAGAGAGCTCGGTGGGAGAGAAGAAAGAAAAAAGAAACAGAGCATTGCTCTGTTCTTTTGGAGAAGAAAGAAAGAAAAAATAATATTTTATGTTGTTCCACCGTGGGAGAGAAAGGGAGAAGTGTTCTTTTTGATTTTTTGTTATTTCTTTTCTTTATTTTATTTGCAGAAGAAAGGCAGCATCAAGCCACCAATCTTCATTTCTACCTTTGTAATCAATTTATTTTTATGAAATCTAGCAAAATTTCTTTCATGCAATCCCTGTTCTAGGTTCAAGTTAATTTCTGTTTTCTTTTTATGAAATCTTTTAATGCAATCCATTAATTTTTTTTTTATGCAATTCATGTTTTAGGTTAAGTTTAATTCCTGCAGTTTGTTTTATGCATTCAAAAATTCTCGTTTTAGTTGCAATTTATGAAATCTTCTTTCATGCAGTCTATGTTCCAGGCTTCAATCTCCCTAAGCACTGTTGTCATCCATTTTAATTTATGCAAAAAAAAAAACTCTTCTTTTCCATTAAATATATAAATACTTTTTGAATCTAAGTACATGTCTTCTAGTTAATTTTAATTAAAAATCATTCTTCGGTAGACTAGAGAATCTATCAACATCCCCGACGTAATGTTTTTCTTTTGATATTCAAAAATCGCTTTTGAATCCGAGTGAACATTTTTATTTTTAAGCAACTCCAATCGCCTCCCTGTGGATCGACCTCTTACGACCACTATTCTTCGAGTAGAACAGGTAAGAGTAAATTTAAATTCAACTTTTGTTCATCGGTTCTAACAACGATCTGTCTAGCATATTTTTAGGTAGACAGAAAAGGACGAACAATAGCCTTACTCTTAATATTAAAGAGTTGGTTGCAATCCCTGTTGACTCTTTTGCTGCACACTCTCCTGCGCCCGATGTTTATCCTATTATTGATTCTATGCCATTTTCGTTTCCTTTTCTCCTCCATCGAGCACAAAAGGAGTATATTGATTCTATTTTAGTCGAGCAAATAGTTTTTGACAGTGATGGAGGCATCCAACATTTTTTAGTTCGTTAGCATGGACAACCAAAGTCCGGTTGCACTTGGATCCAGCACAAGGAGAGACCGCCGATTGATCCGGACTTGTTGGAGTATTATCGGGGCTTTACCGAGCCGCTTTCGTCAAGATCGACTTCTTTCCACCCAGGAAAAGTTGGTGCGGACACCAGTGCCAGGTCAGCCAGTCGCCACAGGATCCAGCTAGCTCAGCGAGTTCCAGCCGATTCAGCCAACCTGATTTTATTTTAGATTGATTTATTTTAGTTGGATTTGTTTTATGTTGATTGGATTTGTTTGCATATTGTCATTTGGGTTTATTTGCATATTGTCATTTTAGGGCCTTGTTGGAATTGTTTTATTTGTAAGGGTTTATTTGTTATTTTGTGACCCTATATATATGGGTCCCTCCTCATGTTTAGGGTTTGAATGAACGGTGAATGAAAATTAGTCTCCTTTCTTCTTCCTCCTCCTCTCTTCTCTTCTTCTTCTCTTCCCCTCTGTCTTTCCTTCCCTACCTCCGTCCTGCATCAGGAGGGTAAACTAAAGAGATCTCCAGCGAAGAGCTCAAATTAGGGTCAGCTTTCCGATGGGGAAAGATGGGGAGGAGCTCATATAGAGCTCGGTCGTGACCGAAATCCGGCTTAGAGTCGGATTCTGTCTAACCTTCTCGGTGAGGAATCAGAAGTCTCTTCTTGAGGCACGTGAGCGGCACGTGCCAATTTTTTTTCCTCCTTTTGGGCAAAAAAGGGCTGTGCCGGTCAAGTGGACCGAGTTGAGTCCACTGGGTCTTACAGTTTCCCAGTAGAAAGCAATAGCATTCAAGGAATGCTTTCTGAATGTCTTCCTGGCTTGTTAATGTCCTTCCGTTTTCAGGAATCTCTGCTGTATGGTTTCTCCTTCTATTACTTGCACAAATATGAAAAAATTGCGGGTCGCCATCTTCGATCCATTGCTTCCTTGATAGTTGCCGCCACTATAGTTCTTCCTGAGTTATGAGGGTTTCAAACTCCCCCAAGGCTTTTTCTCTCTTCATTACCATTTGTTGTCAAACCTCCTTCCTCTTCCAACATATCTAAATGTTCAATCCTGATGCAGATGTCTTTGTTTCCTTCTGAATATGTTACCAGCATTGGCTCTGCTCCATTTTCCAAGATTGTTACAAGTTTGGCCACCATATTGACAGCGGCATTTTCAGATCTGGGTGCTTCTTCCTACCACTGTTTGATAAGGTTGTCAAAGCCCGGATATTCGTACCACTGAGTTTTCGAATCGAAATGGTTTCTGTCACTTGTTCCCTTTCATTTGTGTAGGACTAAAAGTGAGCAGCAATGGCAAATGATCAGAGTTTGTTCTTGTCAATGGGGAGAGGGATGCTATTGGAAAGGCATCGTGCCACTCTATTTGGCTTCTTTGAAGCACCAAATTTCAAAATCATTTCCGCATACAGATTTGAGCAACTTGGGATTGACAACTCTTAGTTTTGTTTCTTGAAAGCAAACTATCTTACAGTTCAATCCTTCATTTAGAAGCTAAACCTAG
Organism: Phoenix dactylifera; assembly: GCF_051530095.1. Taxonomy (NCBI): domain Eukaryota; kingdom Viridiplantae; phylum Streptophyta; class Magnoliopsida; order Arecales; family Arecaceae; genus Phoenix; species Phoenix dactylifera. Next base: position 40,753,031 of record NC_143193.1, read on the forward strand.
GCCTCTCACATTCTAGAAAAGCGATGAGCCTTCACTTTGCAGATGACACTCTGCTTTTCTGTGCTGGGAAGCGAGACAGCTTATTGGCAACAAAGGTGATTCTCCTAGCTTTTGAGAAATCATCTGGGCTTAAAATCAATTTACATGCAAGCATGATTCTCTGCATCGGCATGATTCTCTGCATCGACATGACTGATGATGAAGCATCTTTCTTTGCCATCATATTCATTTGTAAGTCAGGTTCTTTGCCATTCACTTATCTTAGCCCACTACTCCATGATAGGAAACTGTCGAAACATTGACTGGGTTTATAGCTTTAGCGGCAGCAGGCAAAGAAGCGGAATGGCTAAGAAATTTATTGTTAGATATAAAGTTGTGGCCACAACCAATACCAGCGATTTCTTTGCATTGTGATAGTGAAGCAACGATGTCTAGAGCTTTTAGCAAGATTTATAACGGCAAGTCTAGACACATTAGTTTAAGACACGAGTACATAAGGCAACTTATATCTGAGGGGATCATAACAGTTGTCTATATAAGATCCAGTAACAATTTGGCTGATCCATTAACCAAAGGACTCTCGAGAGATATGATTAGGAAAACTGCCATAGGTATGGGTCTAAAGTCATTTTAAACTTTTGTCACCAGTAATGGGAACCCAACCTTTTCTATTCTTTGTTAATATTAAAGGTTTAAAGGGTAATAACAAATTTCTGATTAATGACGATTTCAAGTATTAGAAGCTAATACTTATTAAAGGAGGATAGGTATGGATATTGCCTTTAATGAAGTTTGTTTGTTCGGTTTGAACATGGGAGCCATGTACTAAGGCTCAAAGAAACTTCACCTATATGAACATAGAAGTGGTGCCGCTTCTAACAAAAAATTGGATCTTAATTTTTCGTACATGTTCATGAATCCAGGATGTAGCACAAGGCCATATACGGTGCTAAATCTTATGGTATACTTCGGAATGAAAAAGGTAGAGTTTGTGTGTGTAGTACTTCCAGCTTTGATAATAAGGAATCATGGTTTAAAACTTAAGTTACTGTTGATTTCATCGAAGTTTTGAAGTACTTACACTAAGAGGAGGTTTAATTCGAAAGAAACTTTCTCGATGCATTTACTCAAATAATTAGCATTACAAACTAAGTGGAGGATTGTTGGTGTAAAGATCTGAATTTGGGCCCGTTCTTGGGCCCAATGAACTGAAGTCGGCATCCATTGCCGACTTCAACCTGCTATTCGTGGTCTTCCCACGACGACCACGCCGGCCGAACGGCCAGCGAATCTCCCGCAAAACCCCCCTCTTCCCTCTCCCTCTCTCTCTCTCTCTCTCTCTCCCTTTCTCTCTTCTCTGAGAGCCCCAACCCTTTCCCATTTCATTTTTCCTCCTCATTTTTCCCTCTTTTAGAGACGGTCGCCGGAGCCGTAGGCGTCGCCGGAGCCGCCATCGCCGCCGGAGAACCCACTCGTCGACGGCCGGAGGTGAGAAAGACTACCCATTTACTGTTTTATGGATTTAAGAGGGGAAAGAATAAGGTTATGTTAATCAATTTCATGCCCTGTTTCGGAAAGACATTTTTTTTTTAGATTTGACCGGCCGACGGTGGCCGGCCGGGGTCAATCCGGCCGAAATGGGTTCGGCCGGAGGTGGGTGAACGGGGGCCGGGCTTCCAGCCCCGGTCTCCCTCTCTTTCCTCCCTTTTCTTCCTCTCTCTCTCTCCTTCTTCTCTTCTTCTTCCCTTCCGTCGCCTGTGACCGTGGGGTGACCGACGGCGGCTGGCCGAGCGCCGCCGCCGAGGGCCACGGTCGGCCGCCGAGGGCCGACCGGAGCCACCAGCCACCCCCCCTTCTTCCTTTCTTCTTCTTCTTCTCCTTCTTCTTCTTCTTCTTCTTCTTCTTCTTCTTCTTCTGCCGCCTGGGTGTTTCTCCTTGCATCGAATTCCGTGCCTAAATTGTGAACCGGACTTGGACCGGGTTCAAACTGTGAACCGATTTCATCTATGCCGTGAATAGGGTTTGATCCGAGTTTGAGTGAATAGGTTTTGGTTAGGGTCTGAACCTGAGTCAGAAATTTGGGTTAGCCTGATGTGAGTATAATCTGGTTCGCCAAGATTTGATCTAATCTGGTCTGGTCAGACCTGGTTTGGGTTGGGCTAGGGACCTGTTTTTGGGCTGAGTTGGGTCTGATTGGATTTGTGGGCTGGTTTGGTTTGGGCCCGAGACCTGATTTGGACCTGTAATCTGGTTTGGTTCATTTGGGCCTAATCTGTGTTGGGCCACAATTGGTTTGGGTCTAAAGGATTCTGATTTTAGGGTCTATGTTTGATCTTAGGGGCCCATTCTTGGATCTATGAACTTAGGAGTTTAAGGGTTTGAAAATTTTTTTAAATTATGTTTCTTAGTTAATTAAATAAATAATGTTTATGTTTTAATCAGGGGTTCGTGATATCTGTGGCAGGAATTTTTAAGCGAACCCAGGTAGGTGACCGTTGCTTTAAAGTAGAATTCTAACATGTATCTTGCATATGTTGATTTATTGATTTATTATTAGCAATATGTGTTAGAATTAAAATTAAATATTTAATTTCATAAATTGTTATGCGCTTTACTGTGGGGAGTATGATTATGATTTTGATATAGAAAGTTGATTTATTGATTTTCAAAATCCGCGTGACTATAGTCTAGACCCCGCCAATGGGATGATACGTTGGCCCTGTCGACTTGTACTGAGGAACTAGTTCCGACACCGCGACCACCGGTGATAGAATAGTGGCGGCACAGGGGTGCGTTTTGCTCTTCGGAGCGGCTCGGTGGAGCGTGAGTTTGGCACCAGGGGGTGCGGCACAGTGGTGCGTTGGCTCAGTGGAGCGGCTCTTCGGAGAGTTGTATTGGCACTTCGGTGTAACCATGCCACTGGGTGATGTGGCCGTAGTCATGCGGTTGAGATATTTTGAGTCTCGGATCGGGTTTACAGATTATTGTGTGGATTTTTGGATTTATGAGTTTAGCTGCTTTTATATGCATTATGACATGTTATATGATGACTTTATTGCATGATGTCGCCTACTGAGCTGTTAGCTCACTCCTATTATTTACATTTTTTTTTCAGGTGATGACATGTGATTATAGGGATTATGGGACGGAGTGATCATGATGTATTTAGCTAGTAGACATTGACTTTCCTTTTGACATGTATATATATTTATGGACATTTGATATGGAAACTGGAATTTATCTTTGTTTAGCTATTGATGGTTGATCTGATTTATCTGCCTTGCGCGCCTGCGGGGTCCGCCCTGCAGGTGCACGGCGTCTGCTCGCGCCCCGGGCCCCGGGTTCGGGGCGTGACAGTTGGAAGTCTCCTTCCTTTAATAGTTTGTAATGTTGAGAGGGGTTTTAGTTCCACATTGCTTGTGTAGAGTTTTTTAGATAGCTTAATAAGCATTCATATCCTACACATGCTAAAGTAACTTTTTGGTGGGAAGTTGTGGAGGGAAAGCCAATATTATATTATCAAAGATTGGCACTTGGCACTTAGCACGTGCATGTGTAAAATAAAATTTATATTGTCAGTTTTTATCCGTTTTGCACAAAATAACTGCACTAGCAGTTATGTTCTGAACAGGCACTATTTCAAAGGTTGTGTTGGTTCAGAGTTTATTTCAGGATTATAAATTGCCAATATCCTTCACAGATTTATATAACTTCTTCTACATAAATCTTTCATTTTCGTTGTTCTGGAGAATCCTAGTTTTGCTGGCTAGGATTCTATTTTGGTTTTGTTGTATCCTGGAGCGAATTTGCTGGATCACCAACAGCAACATAGTGGGGCAAAATTCGCTTAAGGACAGTGTTAATTCACGCTTCAAGACCTGTTTCATATACTAGAGTTCCTTCTGTTTCAACAAAGATAAGTACTAGACGTGCTGCTTGGAAAGCAATGCTCCTCTCATGGGGTGGTAGATTTACTCGTATTAATGTTGTCCTCATAGATCTGCCATCTTATCTCATCTCAATCTACAAGCTATCAAAGTGCATTTCCAATAGGATTGATTAGATGAGGAGAGTTTTTCTTTCACAAGTAAAGGAGAGTGTAAATGGATTTAACTGCCTTGTGAACTAGGATAAGTTTGTAGATCTAAACAGGAAGGACTTGGCATAAAAAACATCAGAAGCATAAACCTAGCATTGTTAGCTAAAGGGGAATGGAAATTATTACCGGGCACTGGATCTTTTTGGAGGAACCAAATCAGCAACTCTTATTATTTTAGATGAAAGTTTGGCGTGAGGTTCCGCAAAAGCTTTGTTAAACTCTCTCTTATTTGGAAGGATATCTGCAAGGACCTCTCGGCCTTTTGGAATTGCACATCCTTCAAGTTGGAGAATGGATAGTCATATCAGATTATACTTGGATTGGTACCACTACGCTTGTTCATCTTTTTGATGACTTATATTCCTATGCAGTTAAAGAGAATATATCAGTCGCTTCATGGCGGAGTTGGAGAATGCTTTGGTGGAAAATATCTCTTTGCGGCCCATTGTCTCTGCTTCAAATATTTTGATTATAGACCATGTTAGATCTTTCCATATTCAGACGATCATGAAATGTTGATACTTCTTTCTGGAAGCTAACACAGCATAGCTCTTTCTCAGTTGACTCTTACTACAGAGTTCTCAATAATGGTAGACTCGTTTGCCTTTATTATAAAGTCATCTGGAAGGCAGTAGTTTCGGAGAAGATCAAGGTGTTTATTTGGCTTGCCTTGAAGAACAAATTTTACATAGGTGAGGTCCTTGCAAAAAGGGACGAGCTGTGAGTACTAAGTGCCTTCTTTATGAGTGTAATATAAAATTTATTTATCATCTTTTCATTAGATGCCTATTCGCCAGGAGAATACGGACTACTTTAAAAGCTTGTCTCAATGTAGAGGATGGCCGCCCAATCTTCACTCCCTGTGAACTTCAAAGGCACATTCAACCAGTCTCATAAAGACCATAGGATCAATTATTGAGCTCAATGTTTTGGCATATTTAGCTTGAGCAAAAAAAGAGAATCTTTCTTCATCGTCAAGCATCCAATTTTTTAGTGTTGCAAAGGAACCTTCACACTTTTCATCCTTGGGAACACTTGGGGTCGGAGAAAATGATTGAAGGATGCTGCCAAATTTGGGCTTGTGTCTCTCTTTAGCTTTATCTTAATTTTCTTTTCTTTCTTTGTACCTCTTTAAATCTTATTTACATTTGTACATATACTTACTTTAATTAATAAAATTAAGTGGGGAAGTACCTTACTTCCTCCACATTCCATCAAAAAGACAGAGATACAACGAATGGAAGCTGACTTGCCAGAATAGGAGGCTATAGGTGTGAAATGGGTCTACAAGGTTAATTACAATACGGAGAGGACCATACAATAGTATCAGTTGAGGCTCGTTGCTAAACAATATGTCCATAAGCTTGGTATTGATTATTTTGAAGCCTTCTCTTTTGTTATACATTCCAAAATTGTCTGAATTTATATTCGCATTAGTTGCTCAAATGAAATGGTATGTTTACTAGTTGTTAAATGTACATTTCTTGGTTGGAAATTGGAACAACATATGTATGTTGAACAACCAGAAGGCTTTGACGTTGATGGAAAAATGAAGGTTTATAAGCTTAGAAGGGCACTTTATGGGCTCAAGCGAGAGAGAGAGAGAGAGAGAGAGAGAGAGAGAGGCATAATTTTTTTTCTGAGAATATGGTGGTTATTCAAACTAAGATATCTCGTTTGAAAAGGAAGGTATGAACTTGGCCCACATCTATTGGTGCATAACCCTTGCTCTCTTGAGGTCGTCTTCTCCGTGATTAGATTTCCTACGGAGGCTTCCATGAAAGTAAAGAGAGAATGAGGAAGGAAAGAAGAGGGAGAAGGGAGGGGGACATGACGACGTTCGCATAGGCATCCACACCAACGAGGCATGGATTGCGGCCAGCATGGATAGGCCAGGAGCACTTTTATACTAAACCAAAAGGCCAACCTAGTTTAGCAAAAGAAATCAAAACAATAATAAGTTGTATATATAAAAACCAAATGTGTCTTTCTTGCCAACTTCCATAGAGAAGCTATAGCAATGAATGAACAACCTCCCAGTAAACTATTCCAAACTAGATATTGCTACGTTTATCCAATATTTCTCCAGAATGGGTGTAAACCCAGTTTTTTAGCAACATATAGGAGGTTGGTGGTTTATTAAGAGTTGAAATGCCAATTTTGTTCCTAATGATTAAGAAAAAACCCGATGTTGAACAAGTTTTGGAGAGATATGAGGTAAAACAAAGCATTATTCTTTCCAAACTCTCTAGACACAGGCTGCACAAATAGCAGCATCTGTCCAATTAAGCTTGTGGTTAACCTGGTCGCCCTGCATTGAAATCTATGCAGGCATTTATCAACTCCATCTCTGAACCAAATGCTGAAGCTAAATCCAAGTGTTATTCTACTAGTTGGAGAAAGATAACAGCATGTTGAAAGTAGCTTGGTAGAATTAGCATCTCAAATCAAAACTACCTGTTTGACAAGCATCCAGACAAACCAACAAGAGTTTTGCCTCTAGATTTCGGAGCCGGACCAAGTTGGGAGGTTCGGAAAAAGGATCTGATCATATAAGGTAGTCAAGCATGCCAGCCTATCACTTCATGGCTCCATGAACTAACAAGAATCATCAGTTTGTTCCTTGACAAGAAAACTAACCAACTGATAGTCTGATACCACATTTGAGAAGAAACATGCTTTTCCCTGGTAGGAGTCATTCACTAATAGAGGTGAAGATAAATAGTTGTTATCTGAAAACTAAGCATTATAAAAAGTTATAAGTTGTCATCTCAAACATATCAAACCAGCAGAAAACAAAAGCAATTCCTTTCAAATGCGGATGTGCATATAGAAATTTGACCTTGATGTCATTTAACAAACATATTTAATGTATCCAAAAAGCCACATTGTCAAGTACTTCATGATCAACAAGTCAAGTAGTAAATAAGTAACTAGAAGTTTCCAAATTGCACCAAAGCAAGTTTAAAAGATAATGATAATACTAATAACTCAGGACACATCAACCAGTCTCCTGCTCAAATTCATCACCCTCAGATTCCTCCACATTATCTGCATCATCATCTTCTGCATCAGCATCGAAGTCTTCTTTGTAATCGAGGGTTGTTTTCCCAATAACCACCAGGTTGCTATTTGTCTTTCTAATTTCACTCCACTGCAGATGAGACATTTAGAAGTTATTAATTAAACCATTAGAGTGGATCAGAATATAATTGCTACAGAAGTGGAAAAAATAATGCGAAGGAATGATAAACAAATGTCCTCTGTTCATGTCCAAATCACAATTGGCCATAAAAACATGTGAAAGGTTATCTACTTTGAGCCAAGTTAGCACCAAAGTTTGAAGCGAAAAGCCCAACCAATCTATTTTGGCTGAAATATACAAGTTTCAGTTAAACCAAGCCAGAATTAATTTTAGTCAGTCTTAGCTGAAATTAACCATTTTAACAAAAACAATTGAAAATGGCCATAGATGCTTCATTTAAGCATTACTTTGGTATATATTTATCAAATTGGTTCATTACTTCATTTTTTTTAAAGAAGGAGAGTGTTATTTTCAAATTATTTTTCCTTTTTTAGTTAAAAGAGGGAATATTTATTGATGGATAATACATATAACCTTTCAGAAATATTCTTTTAAAAATTTAGCATGGATTTGTGACACTTATTAGAAAATTGGAAGAACTTGAGAGCTCAATATTACAATATTTATAAGAAAGCCAACTTTTCATAAATGTAAAAGGTTATTTTTTTGTGTGTTTTGAGAGATTTATCTTATGGGATAAAAGAGAAAGGTGGTTCATGTAGTAGAGAAGTTTCTTGAATAGTGACTTAGAAGATTAAAGCCTAGATTTACCAAATAATATCTTCAAACTTATAAGCAATTAAATGAGATATATGCAATCACAATGTTATCTCAGACTATGTAAATTGTACACTACTTGGCACTTGATATGATGGTAACCATAATAACATTCATATTTATATGAAATTACACATAGTAGCATTTAGTTCTGTACATATTAAATTGTTAGCTGTTTAACAGTTAAATTGTCATAAAATTATTAAGACCTGATACACATTGTTGACCCCTTCCCAGACAGCTTAAGTTTTTGGGGTCTAGTGGTTAGTTATGGTACCAAAGGCAAAGCTCGTGTTCAAATCCTCATTCAAGTCAAGCTCTTCTTACCACCCAATAATATCTTGAGTCTTCTTTGACTCCTTCCTGGTTTGTTATCAAGTCACTCTTGATTCATTATTGAGTCGTTATAGACTCATTCATGCCTTCACATGTGGGGTCAATGCAGCATGCGAAAAGGGGTGTCCCCTTCCTTAATAGCTGAAGCTTTTGGGGCCTAGATATTAGATGACACAAACAATTCAACCTATTGACATATTCCTGGTTTGTTACCAGGTCATTCTTGACTCATTACCAAGTCATTGTTAATCGTTCATGCCTTCACATGCATGGTCTGTATGCGAGAGGATTTGTTAACACCTGATATACATTGTTGACCCCCTCCCTGACAGCTTACACTTTGGGGGTCTAGTGCTTTGTTAACACAGATAATTCAACATAACATAATTCTTCAAAATTATTATAGGTTTTCTGGACAGAGAATAACACGATATCTCAATGAGAAAGGCAGAAAATTTCAATTAAGGACACTGCGGCAACAAACAAGGCCATCATATTTCCCATATTTTTAATTCTACATGAACAACCTGCTTAGGTTCTTTGTATTCATTTCGATCTGTAACCTAGTATATAATTCTTGAAAAGTTAGTTTGGAAAGAAAATACTATCATTTGTTAAAAAAAAAATTAACAGCATTTTGTGATACTCAAACTATGACTTTTTTTGAAATTCTGCATAAATTTTAGCTAACAGCATGGAATGGATTTTTAGAAGATCGACAAGATTTGATGTTAGAAAGTAATATGCTTTAACAAAAGGCAAACTAGAGACATGACAGCTATGTGAAGAAATCCCACCTAACAATTTAAAAAGGAAAAGATTTTTTCTTCATATACTGGCAATTCAATTACCTTGTCTTATGATTAACTTAAAATATAAGGATGGAAGCTACAAAAACAGAAATTTGTACATCAAAAGAAAGCCAACTAAAACTAGCATAGAAGTGAGAGATATGTGAGGAATTCAGGATAGTCATGCCATGCCCAGTTTTCTTCCATTATCTCTCCACTATTATAATGCAAACTCCCACGGTTGTGGCCCACACATCTCTAACCCTTCATCTCCATTCAGTACATATTTGACTCCATGGTGCCTCTTGAGCAGATTCTCCCTTCACTTTTATCCATCCACATTTTTTAACAGATCAATCCCACCATATTTTCTCTAAAATAACTAAGAAATGAAAAACTACATGAGACTAAACATGTATGAGATAATAGCCATCCATCAAAGCCTCCATTCTCCAAAATAAATCACATGCAATGCAGCAGTCAAATACTACCTATTGCTAATGACTTGACTTGGATACAAGAGGTTTCTGCTACTAAATCTACAGACATTTGAATGGTGCATGGATTCAGTCATTTGAATGCTTTGTACCAATCTTTGAAAGGTTTCTACTGATGGTTTGTATCCATGGTTCGAATTGAGGACCTTCGTACCACCTCAAACTGGCAGTTTGAGGCATTCCGAGCTATACCAGATATGGTATGCCTGATTCGGTACGGGGCATACCGAACCGAGCGATACGAAGCATGCCATACCGATTTGATACTGATACACGGTATAGAGGGTGCACCAACACTCGATACATCGAACTGGCTCCATACTGAATGTACCGACACAATGATAGAGTGGCAATGGTACGAAGTCCAATATCGAGATGGAATACCTGGTACCAGGGGCAGACCAGTGGGGTTTTGCCCCATAGTTCAAGAAACCGGCAAGGAAAAGAGAGGGAGAAGAAAAGAGAGGAAAAGAGAGGGAGAAGAAAAGAGAGGGAAAAAGAGAGAGGGAGGGGGAGGGAGATATAGAGATGCCGGGAGAGGGAGACAACTCTCTCTCTCTCCTCCCTCTCTCTCCCCCTCCCTCCCTCTCTTTTGGCCGAATATTTTTTTCGTTTAAAACAGAGCTCTACCTAGCAATGCTTGCGGACGACTGGAGGAAGAGAAGAGGGCTTCCAAGCCCCCTCTCTCTCCCTCTCTCAACATCTCTCCCCCTCCATCCTCTTTCTCCTCCTCCCTCCCACTCACTCTTTTCTTCTCTCTCCTTCTCCCTCTCCCCCTCCCTCTCTAGTTTTCCTTTATTGGTACACTTTAGAATAGCACGACATAGTACCATACTATGCCGCCAGCCAACTGGCACGGATGCTAGTTCTAGTAATGTGGATCTTGGTTTGAATGCTTGGAATGGATTTAGTGGTTGGATGCTTTATATCAATCAAGGTTTGCAATATTGATACTGAAGCCCATACTAATATCATGCTGGACTACCAGTACACCCGGTATGAGAGTTGGTTTGGTGTACGAGAGTCGGTACAACCCTTCATATGAACTCTCAGTTTAGTATCTATACCGTATGTCCTGTATAGGGTTGTACCCACTAGTACGGTGCATACCAAACCAATGGTTTGTATTAATGGTTGCATTTATATTAATACCGGGTTCATGAAGTCAAAAGATTTTTCACAACAGTCCAATAATGTTGATAGAATGACAACTTCATTCTTAACAAGTACACATTATGAAGTAACCTTGGATCAGTAGGTTTTCATTTGTGTTTCACTAAATGTATTATTTCTTAATCCAGGATGTGAGGTATTCAAATTATCAATCAAGTATTATGCAGATCAAGTTATTTCAAGTTTGGATATTTTTTGTTCCAATCAGGTGTGGGTTTGTGTCTTCAGGCTATTGAATCTCCTTTCTATGCAAAAAATGTTAGCTAAATCAGGAAGGATCAAAATGAAAAATCAGCTGTCAGAATTATATTGCCAGGGGTATTGACACAAAAATTCCAATCTGGACTGTCAGGGAACTTTTGGCAAGGGTGCTAGTGCAAAAATTCAGATCCAGCAATCCAAATTATTGTTAGAAATTTTGGCACTTAAATGGCTGATTTTTTGTTGCAATCAGGCAAAAAGCTGATGGAAAGGGGCATTTGTCCAAAGATTAGCTTTACGAGGGTATATATGCAATCACATATTTGTGGGCTAAATATGCAAATTTGGAATTTTAAAGGAGTATGTATGCATGAAACCGAACAGTTAAATAAGTTTAAGTGCTGATAGCATTATTTTGTTACTTTACTATGGGAATAAATTAGCTAAAGACTTCTAATGAGAAATTAAATCAAACTGTTAATATATTAGCACCAGTGTCCTTTAGACTCAGAAAACCAGATGTTTTCATCATTTGACTATGTGATTCCCTATTCACTACTATTATGCTGATATGTAAAACTGGTTGCTTATAATAGCCTTTGAATATGTCATTGTGTATACCAAATCAACTCAAAATGCACAATGACATATATAAGCATGTACCATGCTGCAAACCTGTATGAAGTTGCATCTCTCTTCCATAGTTTCAGCAGTCTTTAAATCTTTAAATCATGACATACTGATAACTTTATAAAGTTTAAAAATGAGTGGGCAAGTTTCAGAAGGAAAAAGAAAAATTATTCTACATACATTTCAGACTTTACTTAATATGAACTTCGTAAGTATATTGTACAGCAATATGCTTGAAGCATTATGTTCAAAAGTTCTTAAGTGAAGCTTTATCATGAAAAATAGCCAAACCATATGTAATCGTATTAAAAGAATCCATCTATCAATCATCATCTACTGAATACGTTAAAAAAGAGCATGTAGATTAAACAGAGATATGTACTTTTAACTTGTTATTTTCTTAGATTGTTAAAAGATTACATATACATCTTCTGTAGACTTAGTAACTGTCAAACCCCCTTTGTATGTTATATAAACTCAATTATGCCACTTGTTAGCAGATATAATATATGTGATTTACAACTTCTATTTTATTAGTTTCTGCCAAATATCTCATGGGCCTTCATGTATAACCATTAACTAGTATGGAGGTTGCTAAAAAGACCAAAACTACTTTATAGTTTCACTCTTGCAAACTATCAGCATCTTTGCTTTCTTAAACACCCTACAACAAACATATTCCAATGAACCGTGCGACACTGCAGAAACCGTGAACGGACCAGTCCCTGACATATATGACCTTGGAAGTTTGTAATTGTTGGAATGCACTTGAAACGGTAAAAGGTTTATAACCACAAAAACATGCACGAAAATTTACAGAGAAAGAATATATTATCAGCTATGTGTTGTTTGTAACAATGAGCAAAGAAAAACTACGAAAGTCAGAGAGGTCAGAAAAAGAAAGAACGAATGAAAGAAATGCCACCACCTTAGTTTCTGAATTCTGATGAGCAAACGAAATAACAGAAGCAATAAAGGAATTACGACCAGAATCCACTTGAATGAAAATATGATCACCCAGAAATAAAGCACATATTAGGAGCTAGTAATTCTTTTAGCAAAACAGAGGAAAAATCTTCGACTATCATCATCCATCCAGTTAGCATCAGATTCCTAAGTAACTGGGAAAATAAAGATTAAATCCATTTAAACCAATCGAGAGAGATCACAAGCCCTAGTTTAGAAAATTTCGGCAGGAGACTTGAGATTGAAGAGTGGTGGGGAGAGAATGGAGAGGAACAAGCGGGGGTACCTTCTCTTCGAACTCGGATTCCTCCATGGCGAGGAGCAGCTCGTCGTTCTGGGCGAGGGCCCACAGTGGGAAAAGAGTGGAGGAAGGGATGAGGGTGGGCGACGGGAATTGACGCATGAACGCCGGGAACTGGAGCATGATTGCGAGATTCCGGGTGCCGCTGGGGGCGGTGGGCCGGCGGCGGCGGTCGTCGCAGAGAGCGGTCGCCCACCGGGTTTCGTTGCTTAGATTTGGTGCTTGAGTTCGAAATTTTAGACCGTGGCCCCTAACAAATTTTCAGACTATGGCCTTTGGATTCCGTTGCCTTTATCATGCATCCGTTCCCCTTTGTTTTTTTTTTTGTACCAATCGGGTTGCCCCTTTCAACTAGTACTGTAGCACTCCACACGTGTATGGACTCACCGCAGTCATACACGTGAGGCCAAGAAATCCTAGGACTTTCAAATTTGGAAGTACCAATACAGAGAAGAGTGACGCTATATGGGTTGTAGTTGTACCAACAAAAATCTTTCATAGTTGGCGTGCCATCTATGGCTAGGATGTTAAGAATCTCACAAGATCCATAAAAAAATACTTTGATGAAGACCATCATCTAAATCCCAAGAGCCATCATGTTCACCAAGAATCAATAATTGATAAGCAGAAGCGTACCTGAATCCATAACGATCCTTTCTCTGTAGAGTCGTGCAGTTGGTCTTCTAGATCAACACGTTCTCATGGAGAATACCTTTTAGCTTCTCCCTGTTCTCTATCTAATGATGGGATGTCAGAATAGAATAATACATACGTGTGATCCAGGGACCATAACCACCCTTAAAATAACCTTTGGTATTCCTATGATTATTTTTTGGTATTCCTATTTCAGCCCATCATAGAAAATAAGAATAACCCTTAAGTCTCTACACATTAAAGGCTCACACTCTATCAGATACATTAAAGCCTAAATAGCCCATACCTTAGCAGATCACTTTTAAATGGGTTTAACCTTATATGACAGTCTGCAATGCATAATTATTCACATATAAGCCCAACGTTGGATTAAGGATCCAACAATCTCCCACTTGGACTATATGTGTAACCTTATAATTATGCATTGTAAAAATAATCGTACGAGCTCAACTTTGCTGTCATTACCGAAATGTATCTATAACCAATCCGATCCATCAATCATACCAACATAGGATCAAAGCGGCCTTTGTTACAATTGTCGTAACTCGACCCATCAATGGTCGCGTATGCCAATACAACTGAATGACATGGATTATGATGTGGATGTGTAGCATGGAAATTTCATGTAATGTGATCTTAACATGCCTATTTCCAATTGGTCCGTCTTAACTTTAGTGAGATCAAACCATACCAAAATCAGAGTGTGAATAAACCAAAACTTTATTTCTGCAGAAAATATTTACAGACTGTAATGACTGAAAAATAAGTTTTTGTTAGAGCAACATCTATAATTACAAACTCTCACTAAAACTAAATATCCTGAAATGATTTGACACCCATACGAGCAGTGTGCTCATGAAACACTTTGGGTGGCAATCCCTTAGTAAGCGGATCCGCAACCATGGAGTTTGTACCGATGTGCTCTATAGACAACTGTCCACTCTGAACTCTTTCCTTGACAACCAAGAACTTGATGTCAATATGCTTCGACTTCGTCGAGCTCCTGTTGTTATTGGAATATAGCACTGCTAACTTATTGTCACAAAATAACTTGAGTGGTCTTTCAATATCGTCCACTATGTGCAGCCCCGTGACAAAATTCCGCAGCCATATTCCGTGAATGGATGCCTCATAACACGCTACAAACTCTGCCGCCATGGTAGAGGAGGCTATAAGAGACTGTTTAGCACTCTTCCAGGAGACAGCACCTCCAGCTAGCAGATAGATATAGCTCGATGTAGATTTCAAACTATCTTGGCATCCAGCAAAATCAGAGTCAGTATACCCAACGATCTCAAGCTAATCCGACCTCCGATACATGAGCATGTAGTCTTTTGTTCTCTGTAAGTATCGCATGACTCGTTTGGCTGCTTTCTAATGGTCTACTCCTGAATTGCTTAAATACCTTCCCAACATCCCAGTAACGTACGCAATATCCAGACGTGTATAAACCTGAGCATACATCAGACTTCCTATTGCTGATGCATAAGGAATCTTCTGCATTTCCTTTTTCTCAAAATCATTCTTAGGGCACTGGTTGAGACTAAACTTGTCTCCCTTAGCCACAGGGGTATCTCCTGGTTTACAATCCTGCATGCCATATCTCTTGAGAACCTCTTCGATATAGCTCTTTTGTGATAATCCTAGAATACCTCGGGAGCGATCCCGATGTATCTGTATACCAAATACAAAAGAGGCGTCACCAAGATCTTTCATCTCAAAACTCTTAGCTAGAAATCTCTTGGTTTCGTGCAATAAGCCTATATCGTTGCTGGCAAGCAATATGTCATCAACATATAAAACCAAAAAAATATACTTACTCCCACCGAACTTATGGTATATGCAATCATCAACCAAATTCATGTCAAAACCAAAGGAGATGATCACTTGATGAAACTTGAAATACCATTGTCGAGATGCTTGTTTGAGCCCATAGATGGATTTCTTAAGTTTGCAGACCATATTCTTTGGATCTCTTGACACAAAGTTTTTTGGCTGCACCATATAGATCGTCTCATCAATGTTACCATTGAGAAACGTTGTCTTCACATCCATCTGATGTAACTCAAGATTGAAATGCGCCACTAATTCCATTATAATCCTGAAAGAGTCTTTCGAAGAAACTGGAGAGAAAGTCTCTTTATAGTCGATGCCTTCTTTCTGTGTAAAGCCTTTTGCGACAAGACGAGCCTTGAACCTCTCCACGTCACCTTTCAAATCCCTCTTGGTCTTAAATATCCATTTGCAACCAATGGGTTTCGCACCTTCAGGCAATGGGACAAGTTCCCACACGTCATTGTCCTTCATGAACTTTATCTCCTCATTCATGGCATCTATCCACTTTTGAGAGTTAGAACTCTCCATGGCTTGATGGAAGTTGATCGGATCATCTTCCATCACTCCAATATTTACCTCATGTTCTTGGAGAAATACAATGTAATCATCTGCACTGCACTTCTCCTTTCTCTAGTGGATCTCCTTAATGGCATAGGATCTTGAAGTGGTAGAGTTTGTTCTTCTGGAACAATTTCTTGAATGGAGGGTTCTCCGACATTGTCTTGATCTATTGCATCTTGAACGAGGTCAGGAATAGAATCTTGAACAATGCCAATAGCATCTGTGGGAATATCAATATATTCCTCTTCAAAGACAAAGTCCCTAACTGTATCTCCCCCCGCAAACTCGACATCCTCAAAGAACCGGGCATTTCCCAACTCGAAAATCGACTTAGTCATGGGATCATAAAACTTGTACCCCCTGGATCTTTCAGAGTATCCAATAAAATAGCAACTCACCATCCTTGAGTCCAGTTTCTTTTCATTAGGCCTATAAGGCCTTGCCTCAGCTGGACATCCCCAAATGTGCAAGTGCTTTGAACTAGGCTTCTTGCCTGTCCAAAGTTCATAAGGGGTATTGGCAGTCGCTTTAGTTGGAACCCTATTAAGGATATATGCTGCAGTCTTAAGTGTTTCTCCCCAGAGTGAATCTGGTAAGGTAAAATGACAAATTATACTCCTCACCATGTCTTTAAGCATCATGTTTCGTCTTTCAGCAACACCATTCATAGTGGGCGAACCCGGCATAGTGTACTGCGAGACGATACCGCATTCTTCTAGAAACTTAGCAAAAGGTCCTGGACATTGTTCACCTGAACCGTCATATCTGCCATAGTACTCACCACCACGGTCAGATCTGACGCTTTTAATCCTTTTGCTGAGTTGGTTCTCAACCTCGGCCTTATAATTTTTGAACATATCCAGCGACTGTGCCTTTTCGTAAATGAGATAAATGTAGTCATATCTAGAAAAATCGTCTATGAACGTTATAAAATATTGTTGACCATTCCAAGCAACCGTAGGGAATGGCCCACATATATCCGTATGTATAAATTCTAAGATGTCCAAAGTCCTATTGGCTACAAATCTCCTTTTATTGGTTTGTTTTCCCTTTATACAGTTAACACAAACATCAAAATCTGTAAAGTCTAAGGGGTCTAGAATGTCGTCTGACACAAGTCTCTCTATTCTCCTTCTGGAGATATGATCTAATCTCTTGTGCCATAATGCAGCTGAATTCTTATCGGTTAATTTTCTCTTTATACCTCATGTACTTAATTGCAGGGATTCACTAAATGAGGTGACTGTATCAATTAAATAAAGATTATCATAGCTTGACAAAGAATCAGATCCAACCAATTTTGATTCATGAAACAAACTGAATTTTCCATTTCCAAATGAACAAGAATAACCAAATTTGTCCAAAACAGAAATAGAAATCAAATTCCACCTAAAAGACGGTACAACAAAAGTTTCATTAAGATCCAAATAAAATCCAGTCTTTAACAATAATCTAAATTTCCCTATTGCCTCAACTTGAACTGTCTTGCCATCGCCCATATAGATGTATCTTTCACCATCACTTGGCTCTCGGCAACTCAGGCAATCCTGTATAGACACACTGATGTGAGTGGTTGCACCAGAATCTATCCACCACGTGTTTCTAGGTACCGAAGTTAAATTAACCTCGGAACAAACTAAATTAAGAAGCATACCTTTCTTAACACGCCATGCATGATAGTTGGTGCAATGCTTCTTCTGATGCCCTTCAACTCCACAGAAGAAACAACTAATACCTGCCGGCTGATCTGATTTCTTTTGTTGTTTCTTTTGAGATGCTGTATCTGCAGCTTCCTTACCCTTCTTTCTTATCTGTCCCTTGTTCTTGTCCTTAGAGGTTGAGGCCAGGTGAGCACTTTCTACCTTATCTTGCTTCAGCCTTTCCTCTTCCTGAACACAGTGTGAGATGAGCTCATTCAGAGACCAAGTCTCTCTCTGACAGTTGTAGCTCACCTTAAACTGGTTAAACTATGTCGGAAGGGATATCAAAACCAGATGCACCAGCAAGTCCTCAGAGAGTTCAAGCTTAAGTGCTTTCAACTTGGAAGCAAGATGAGACATCTCCATAATGTACTCCCTGATATTGCCTTTCCCCTTATACCTCATTGAAATTAGACTTGTCAAGAGTGTATCTATTTCAGCCTTTTCGTTCTTGACAAATCTCTTTTCAATGTCTGCAAGGAACTCCTTAGCCGTAGTAATTGTTTCAGATATTGTGCCCCTGAATGCTTCTGGAATGGCTTTCTTCATGATCATCATACACATGCGATTTGATCTCTCCCACCTTTCTTTCTCCCTCTTGTCATCAGAGGTACTCTTATCCGTAAGAGATGGTGGAGACAGCCCTTAACGCAAGGTCAAGATCCATGACTCCAAGAACTATCAAGAGGTTCTCTTGCCAAGACTTGAAGTTAGTGCCATTCAGCATAGGAATAGAATTGATGCTGGCAGTAATATTAGCAGGAGTGAAAGCTGAACAGAGAACAACAAACAAACAAAACAAGCTCACATAAGTCTCAAAGCAAAAAAAAAAAAAAAAATCAAATAAAGGTAAACCCCATCTCAAGGTACCGGTCACTCCATTAATATTTCGTCTTTTGACAACAATATTAACTTGTAAGTGATACCTTGGCGCAGTAATTAAACACTGATATTATAGCATGTCGAACAATAAATCTTCCTTTGGGCCAATTCATTGTTCACATGTAATAGAAAACCAATAATCATCACGTGTTTATTACCACAAGTGCACATATAAATTTGTCAAATATCAACCTTCCTTTGGGCCAGTCAATATTTACATAGGTTACATGCATACAACTGTTTATATTTCAAAACAAATTAATTTCCGCAAGAGAGGTCACTTTGGCGACATGTTGCTTCAATTAATTTGTCCCAAAATACATATAACTTTACCAATATTTGAATTTAAAAATTGCACCAAAAATTCCCACAATTTGGTCCGCTGTCTCGGCCTGAACTGGAGTTGGCTTGGGGTAACCTGGAGTCGACTCGAGTTCGGCACGAACAGATTTTCACGGGAACCTTTCAAATTTTCACATTCATAACCCCACCCACGGGAACACAAGGGCCCGTGCAGAACAAAACAAGAATCCCGAGGGGTTTTAGAGATCAAAAACACGAGAATTTGCGATCCAAAAAATCATAAAAAACAAATAATTCCGATCTCTGTTCTTCCCCTCTCTTCCAAAATTCCTTAAAAATTTTAAAACTTCCGGAAGAACAATCAAAAAATTGTTCTTTTGAAAAAACAATACCAAAAGATAATCATGGATCGAAAATATATTCGATCCTCAATGATTCAACATGAAAGGGCTCTGATACCAATTGTTAAGAATCTCACAAGATCCATAAAAAAAAACTTTGATGAAGACCATCATCTAAATCCCAAGAACCATCATGTTGGATCACCAAGAATCAATAATTGATAAGCGGAAGCATACCTGAATCCATAACGATCCTTTCTCTGTAGAGTCGTGCGGTTGGTCTTCCAGATCAACACGTTATCATGGAGAATCCCTTTTAGCTTCTTCATGTTCTCTATCTAATGATGGGATGTCAGAATAGAATAATACATACGTGCGATCTAGGGACCATAACCACCCTTAAGATAACCTTTGGTATTCCTATGATTATCTTTTGATATTCCTATTTCAGCCCATCATAGAAAATAAGAATAACCTTAAGTCTCTACACATTAAAGGCCCACACCCTATCAGATACATTAAAGCCTAAATAGCCCATACCTTAGCAGATCACTTTTAAATGGGTTTAACCATATATGACAGTCTGCAATGCATAATTATTCACATATAAGCCCAATGTTGGATTAAGGATCCAACATAGGATTGGTGCCATTTACCAATTGTTTATTTGTCTGGAATCAGACAAGTTGCAGTTGCAATTGCCGCAATTGATTGCATGCATTTGAAATAATTATTTGAATGCTTGCACTCGAATTCACCTTTCCTAAAACTCACCTGATAGCTCAGCTTGCCAATCCAGACGACGATATATGTCCAACAAAATCAACAACCAAACAAATCTTTGAACAATCTACGTGATCGGTTACAATTTGGAGCAATCTCAATGTACTTGAAAAGAAAAATTGTAACCAATCAGCAGATAAGGAAAGCACCCGATCATAGTACACCTGATAAGGAATATTCTAACCGCCCCGATTTATGAATATAGAAAGAGTTAATGCTTGTCCATGAATTGCAGGATCCTAATCACACATATTTGTATTCACTCCTCTATAAATAACAAGCACGAGGACCCCTCCAGGTATGAAAAGAAATCCAAATAGTATGCTCTCATACTTCTATCTCTCTTTCATCTCTTCTATTTTCTCTCGAAATTCTACCTGACTTAAGTATTGAAGGGTCCCTAGCTGGATAGATTTTGATGACTCCCCAATCAGTTTCTATGGTCGCAGAATAGCTCCAGTGCTGCGCTATGCTCCAGCTTAACTGAATAGACTAGCTTGTCCACCTACCAGATCAGGTTTTGAGCGGTAACAAATTGGTGCTGAAAAAAAGATCCTCTTTTTTTTGAGGTTTTCCTGGAGATTTAAAAGAGATAAAGTCCATATGAAATAATGGCCGTTCCACCAATCAGCCCAAGCAAGAGCCTAATGACTCCCGACCTAGCCCCTCAACTCTCTCCAATTCTGCAACTAGCTCCCGATGCAATAACAACTGAGCAGTTTAATCTGCTCATCTAAAAAACAATTCGTTGGTAGATCATATCAATTAAAGATAGATATCAACAACAAGAAATCAAATCTCAAGAAGTCCAAAAAATAACAAAAAGTCAAACTTATATATAGCAGAAATATAGATCTAATTAACTTTCATATGATCTTTATTTAGCTTCTAAAGATGTAACAGTAGAAAGAAACATGATTGCGGAGGTCGGGAGAGTGGGGACGCTTTCAGATGCATGAAGATGATTTGGCGCTCATCATCAAGATGCTGCTACCCCACCTGTCATACTTAAACCACACTTGAAGGAGCATGGAAAAATTCTCATTTCAATTTGCCCGTTGCCTCAATCCTCTCTAATTTAGAAATTAAATCGAAGACTCTGGTCTGCTTACCAAATTATAGAATCTTGAAAGGGACAATTGAAACTTCTATTATATTAGAATATTGGATTTCTTTGGGTTTGTCAAATATATACATACGTCTTAATATCTATTAAATCAGAATAATAGGAAAAGTTAGAAACCTCTCTAAAATTCAAAAAAATAGAAAAAATAAAAAAAATAGAAAAAAAACACATGGACTACTCAAAACTTTCCAAACTTAAAGAAATCCCAATTAATTTAAAAAAAAACATAAATTCCAGCCAAATATATCTTTGTAGAAATTTGGTATAGAGATGGTGCGCGTGATCTCAGACAATATGTGGCCGCGGCATCCACATGCAGGACACCCCTTTTTGAGTGATGGTCGAGAGGACGGAGAGGCAGAGTGAGGCAGAGTGAGGGAAAAGAGAGAGGCAGAGTGAGGGAGGCGCGGATGCAAGAAAGTTGAGAAAGAAAAAAGAAAATCCATCGGGCAATGGACAACCTTTCTTGCCAAGAAAAAAATGGTTCTACCAATCAAGGTTGACGACAGAGCTCCTTAGATGATCAAAGGTGCCCCTTCTTTCTCTTTTCCTTCTTTTCTTTTTCTTTTCTTCCTTGAATTGTTTGTTTTAACTCAAGATTTTGTGGTGGCTACTATGTCAAGTTCATTCAAGCAACAACCTTTCTAGGGGTTCTTCATCAGTTTTCTTCTGTTGTTTTTGTTTATGTGAATTTAGAAATCTAGGTTATGCATTGCTATGTTTAGCCTTCAGTTCTCTCAATCATGTGAGGACTATATTTTGCTTCATCGTGAATTTACTATTAATAGATTGATCAATTTTCCAAGGGTACTATGTGATTATTGATATTATTATAGAGGTACATGTTATTTTATTTTTATCTTGACTTTTTTGTTTTATAAAGATATCACAGCAATCGAAATTGGAAGGTAGGAGGAGACTGAAAAAAAAAAATCTTGGCTCAATTTCTTCCTACAATTCTTTTGACTATTCGTTTTTTTTATAATAGTAATGTTTGAATTGCTGTAAAATTAAATCTGAGGACTAGAATTTGATTTCTATCATTAGGAGCAAATTTTGCCACAGGTACTATGTGAATGCTCAAAATATTTTAGAGATTTTTGTTATTTCAACCATGACATCTTTTAATTAAGTAATGTTTTTTTATAATAATTATATTAATATGGTGTTTGTGTCTATATTATAGAAGGGCGGATCAATAAAGGTAGAAGATTTTGTTAAGACAATACTATGGGAAGGTTACATCTTCATTTTAATATTCATAATAAATAATACCTCCTCATCTGCAAGGTCTAATTGGGGTACTCTTGTGAAATATTATTTTTTATTGCCTCGAGGAGTTTGTTGTTTGTTTTGTTATGTTTTTATTTTTTCCTTGTCTCTCAAAGCACCGGGCTTTCCTTTAGCAAAAAAAAAAAAAAAAAAGCACCGGGCTTTTAAAACTTGTACGATATCCATATTTGACCGAACTCCTGAAACCGCCTCTCCAAGAATTCGGTTTGTCTCGCACCTCCCAGCGGTTATCCACCCGCCGAGCAACGTGTCACGCCCCCTCCACCTCCACATTTTACCCGGGATGCATTCCGGACCCCTCCCTACTCGCCCCGCCGCCCTCCTATCTTCTTCCCCCCCCGCGATCCCATCTCTCTCCCCGCAAACCGCCCGCTCGCCGTCCGCTCAACCATGAGGCTCTACGTCTACGTGCTGGAAGCCCGCGGCCTGCCCGCCGCCAAGGCCTCTAGCGGAGGCGCCGCCGCCGCCGCCGACGGCGTCTACGCGAAGCTCAAGGTGGGGAAGCACAAGTCGAGGACGAGGGCGTTGAGGGGGACCCTCGACCCCGTGTGGAACCAGGAGTTCGTGTTCCGGGTGGAGGACGACGATGAGGGGGAGGAACTCGAGGTTGGGCTCTTCCGGGAGGCGGACGGAGGCGGCGGAGGGGAGCTACTTGGCCGCGTCCGCCTTCCCGTCCGGGCGGCTTCAGGCGAAGGGGTGCAGACCCTACCGCCGACTTGGCTCTCGCTGCAGCCCCGGCACCATGGTGCCCAATCCAAGGCCAAAGACTGCGGTGCGTGTGCTTCCGTTTCCCGGACCTTGATCAGTTTTCGCGCTTTTATGGACTTGTGGCGAATAAGTTGATATTTTGATTGGTATGTTGACATTCTGCTATTCTTGTGATTGTGATTGTTATACTAGTCTGCGGGGAAGATGGTCTGACATAATATATAGAGTAAAGACATTAATCAATTGGAGGGTGAGATGATGTAGTTATGAGTATATTTGAAATGGTATGGTAAGTAGAAAGAGCTGAGTTTGATGGTGGTACTGGTGGTTCTGGGCAGAAGAGGTGAATGGGGATTTGGTATTGCACAGTGAGGATCGTTTTTGTGTACAACCTTGATTAGCTAGATAATGAAGGCAATCAAGATGTCAACTTAAGTGCGTCTATTGAGATGTGAATCATTTGAAAGGAAAGCAGGGGAGTGTTCTTAGTGATGTTTGTCTGAGCCATATTTTACATTGAAATTGGAATTAGTCGTAGTAATTGGGACGGAAGTTTGGATTTGACATTATTCCTTATATTTGTTTAGTGAGACATCCCAAATTAAGGTGCTTATGTCTATTGAATGAATGGAAGATAGTCTGAACTTTAATTGATCTGGATTCAGCATTGCGAGATGCAAATTGTGGTTGGGATGTTAAAAAGAAGAGAAGCAGTAGATACAGACTAGCCTTTGTAGGAGAAAACTTTTGTAGACTCCATGCACTAGTAAAAAGAAAAGGTTAAACAAACAAGACTCAATAAGCCAACTTCAAAGTTATTCACTTAAAAAATATTTTGATACCATTGCATCAAGACTTTCTTGGCCATTGAGGGTAGGAGAATATAGTCACAGAAGGCAGGTGAATAAGGAGCAATAACCCAGCCTGCCTTGAATTGGATGATACTTTAATAAGAAAGCATTTGAAGCTTGGAATATTGTTATTGAATCACAATGTTGAAATGCTTAGTTGACTCCTTAACTTTGATAAGAAGATGGCTTATTGAAAATTCATGCATAAGGCTGAGAAACTATGTATGAGATAAACCAAATGGATGTAAGTCTTATCCTTGCTAAAATGTCTTACATGTTGCATGATAACCAAATTATGTTGATTTAAAGACTAAAGCTTCTCAATAGTCATCCAAACAAAGCTAAGTTGACTCTTGTGGATCAAATTAGGGTATTCAAGACATTTTTATATTTTTCTAGCATCCATGGTTACGTTGCCTATATTGTTAGCAAGGTTTAGTATATCTACTTTCTTTCCTTTGGTGTTATGAAAAAAAGGGCGTTCTTTTCATATTTAGTGCTGTTGTTGTGTATATTTAAGATTTTGGAAATGGTTTACAATGTGACATTTAGGTAGAATGCAATCATTTCTTTTTTCGATGTCTAATTAAAATCCAAATCCAAATTAACACTTCCAGATTTTAAATTATATCTGATTTGGTTATGAGATTAGGGTATGAATTGAGGCCATAGACGAGGTTTGTTTTGTAATTCATTGGTAAAATACAATGTTCTAGTTGGGTTGCCTTGGAACATCTTTGATAGATAAATTCAAGATCAGTCTTTGTTGGAGAAACCATGCTCACAAATTTCTGATTTATTTTATAGAAAATTGTGATTTATGCTGTTATACTTTCTCCTTTTCTTTTAAAGAATATAATCAACGATTTTCCCTTTCTTGTCTAGCTGATCTGTTTCGGTGGCATTTCCTGAAACTTGAAATTTATTTTCAGGTAAGCCTCCTCGTTATCAAAATCTTCATTGAAATTTGGGTGAATCTCACATATCAATCTGACTCTTAAGGTTATGTAACATTAAGGCCTGTTTGGACGTGAACTAGTTCAATGGGTTCTTGTTGGATTTTCAATCATAAGGAAACAAGTTCTTGAGGAGATAGGATAGGATGTTTGAATACCTAATCTTGTTGCAGACAAAAAATGTCCTTGGAAGGAAAATTCTTCAATCCCGATATTTTTGGGTTGATGTTGCATCGCACTTTCTTGCCTCCTCCATCTCATCTTCATTCTCTATGAGAGATCGTGCTTTCTTGAGCCTTGAGACCTCATGCTTCATTCTCACACCACTACCAAACCTCAATCAGTGCTCACCTCCTTTAAAGAGGCCACCTTTGACCTCGCATTCTAACTTTGCTAGTGCCATTGCCATCACCATCACCATCATCAGCCTCATTCTTGATGGTACTTTACCTAGACATGGAATGGGGTTTCAAGTGCCAAGTGTCCACAAGAATCTAAAATGACAAGATTAAAAGAAACTTTGATACACAGACACAATTGTACAATTTAATTATATATTGACTTATTTGAAATCATTTTGATTTTTGATTGTTAAGTTATTTATATGGGCTTCAAAATACTTGGGTTATGTATAAGAAATAGCTAGGGGCTTTAATTTCGTTTGAGACCAAGTTACTATGGATTGACTTAGTGGCAAGCCCAATACGGGCAAAAGATTTTAAGTAGACCTTTACTAGGCCCTGCCCTTCTAGTCATAGTAATATCATTGTTTGCTCTCTTTCTCTCTCTCTATTGTGTGTCCCTATCACACTAAAGCCCTCGGGCACCATAGAGGAGGCTAGTCTGCACCCATTCACTTGATTATGTGTTCACCTTCAAGAAGCAATGTGGAGTTTAGGGCATTGGAATCATGTTCCATTGCTATGGCTTAAGGAGAACATAGAGGCAAAAAAGTAATAGCTATGCTCTAGCTCTTCTCTCTCTCGCCCCTTCTCTCTTTTCTTTCAATATTTTTTTCCTCATTTCTTGTCGACAAGCATGAGATCGAGAGGTTCTATGGACCAAAAATCATGCAAATTGAAGAAAATGGCTGTCTCTATGGCATAGGACCAGGGGCGGCCCAAGCCTTAGGCGACCGAGGCGGCCGCCTAAGGCCTCGGCCTAAAGAAAGGCCTCCGGCCCTCCACTCTCTAGCCTGGGATAGCCTTATCGCCCCTCATCGCCATCCTGGGATCGCCATGAATTTGGCTATCAGCTCCAGCTACCCAGTGGCCAGTGCCCATGATGGGATATTAGGAATCATAGCTGGCTACCTGGCTGCTGCCCTGCCTTAGCTGCCTATGAAGTACGAACGATCCAGCCTCCAGCCTCCAGGTATGGCCAACAAGCAACAGACAACGGGGCTATGGAGGGCCCTATGCCCCTACGATCCTCCATAGCCCGTCTTCTCCATCCGCCGGCCGTAGTCACCACTCACCAGTCCAAAATGGCAGAATCCCATCCGGCCATCCCAGATAAGAGAAAACCAGTAAACCAGAGAGAGTCCTCCTTCTAAACTTTTCTTTGGTTCTTCCTTCTTCCCTAGTTCCTCACTTCCTCCTGAGTCCTTACTCCTTAGTTCTTCAATCTTCGGTTCTTCCGAGTTCCGACTTTCGAGTTCTGTCCTTCGCCCATTTCCGGCCGTTCGCCACTCGCTCAGTCGCTCTCGCCGTCGTCGGTCCTCCCCGTCGGCACTCGGCCGAAGAGAGTGACGAGGGAATAAGGGAGGCGGCATCGCCGGCGTGACGGTGTCTCTTCTCCTTCAGTCCTTCTCGACCCAGCCTTCCATCCTCGCCACCGTCGCCTACTCGCCGGAGCCCGGAGGTGAGTTTCTGCCTTCCGAGAACGGCTTTAGGCCCTCTAGGGTGTTCTCTTTGTTGGGATACTTGGGTAATGGGAACAGACTACAGAGGAGGTATGAGAAAGAACCGAAGCATGACTTGTGTAACAAATTTAATGCTCAGGCACAGGGCCCAGCTCGATAACAAATTTAATGCTCATCCTTGATATCTTTCCTCCCTGGAACAGATTCAGAATCTATTTGAAGAAATGCCAAAGCTAGTCTGAAAAATATGGGGGTCATTTATCACCTGAATCCTGCACAGCTTCTTCCAATTTAATTTCAAGATCAATTCTTTTAGCAATAAACTTCTGAATCTGAAGCTCCAGCTCCTCAATCTTAGCCTGATATGTGCTAAGAGAAATCTTTGCAGCATCATTTGACTCTGCCTTTGGTCAAGTGACAGGCTCTTGAGTCTTGATGAGAATATGGTAGTCCTTTGCTCATCTGATTTTAGGAGAGCAGATATCAAGTATTCCTTTTCTTTAATAGTGGAGATTGCTTGTCTATATCTTTGTTCTGTTACTTCTGTACCAGACAATGCATGTTTAGTGGAGATTGCTAGACGAATTAATAGTGGAGATTGCTAGACGAATTATTTCTAAATAAATTTTTAAAGTATTTTATATTTATTAAAAAACTTTATTATTATTTTTTTAAAAAGGCCTCATTTAGTGAATTCGCCTTAGGCCTCCAAATGCATTGGGCCGCCCCTGCATAGGACTATGTGACACGCATGTTGTCTCATATTTGTTGTGTTTATGTAACATTAATTGATGGTGATATCTATATGTACCGACCCGTCTGCCAATCGGTACAAGTCCTAGTATTGGTTCGGCGGACCTTGATGCTAACTCTTGGTATATAGTGTACACTTCTAATCATGGTTCTCCATACTGCCTTGAATTGCTTGGTTTGTGGCTTACCGAGCTAAACCGATGTGGAAATGTGGACAGTTCCTCCTGTTGGTTCGGTATAGAGGTTGAACCCTCCACCAACCCTCTGGTTCAATTAAAAATGGCTTAACAAACCTAGCTCAATCCCCTCACCCAGCTCGATTAAACCCTTCCTAACTCGATCCTCCCTTGTGTTATGATTTCGAGAGACCCTTCCACCCCACTGCTCACCATCATAGTGCCCTCCCCTTGCGATGTGCTCGAGACTGACCCCCCCGGTCATAATACCTCCCTCTCTCTCTCTTTCTCATGTGCGCTCAAGTTTCTTTAGGGTTTCCTTCACCCTCCCCCTTTCTCTTTCTCTCTTCCTTTCTACTTTTATCCGTCTCCAACTCTCTCTGTGTCGGTACGCCCTGGAATGGCACGGTACGGACCCGTACCATGCCGAACCAGTCAGTGGCTGGTACACCCTCCAATACCGGTTTGGCGAACCTTGCTTTTAATTCCTCTTGATTTTAGATAAATGTGTGACTTGTGTGGATGTTGACAGAGACTTGGATGACTCTATGTAATAGAAGGATAGCCTGTCTTAATTAACAAAGGGTTAGATGTCCATCAATCTCAAAAGAAGATGGTAGATGTTATAATCCTCTGTATGTAATGTTAGATGATATTTATTTTTCATTTCCTGTTCCTGATTCATGAAGTGTTCGCATGACAGAGGAAAGGGAGGATGACATCCTCATGCACTGCCCATATCTCTTTCAGTTACGTGGTTGAAATCACTAATGAGGATTTGATTTCTCATCTTAAATGTTCCATTTTAACAGGATGACTATCATGGAGTGTAATATATTTAGATTCTATTCCAAAGAATTTCTCTACTGCATATTTATTTTTTCAGTTATTTCGAGAATTCAGCATTGTAAATTTCTAGCAGTCCTTTTTTTTTTGAGATGCTAAATAAGAATCATGCATAATCTGTTCTTGCATATGCTTCCTGCCAAAAATGTCATAAGTGTATTCTTGTTATCATATTGATGCTAATGAAACTTTCCAGTATTATCTTCTTTATCAGTTATGACCTAATTATTGGCAATTCAGGAAAAATTCTTCTCACCTTAACATTGTATGGAAGATGCAGCAGCAATTCTGTTAACCATACTTCTCCCCCTTGTTCAAGCCTCTACAGTAGTGCCAATGTTAGAGAGCTAAAAGAATCAGCTAGCACACGACATAATGTTCTACGAGGCACAGAATCTCCTACCATGACAAATATGAGTAAATCAATTTCTGTTGTAGAACAAACACCATCGCTTCAAGCTCATGTTGGCCATTTAACAGAGAGACATCCCAGTAAGAATGAAGCAAGCTTCTCTGTTGTTTCTAGAAATCATGATTTGTTGGAGTTATCTGATGTGCTTTCTGGAGATGAGAGCAACAAAGATGCAAATGTCTTGTTTGAAGATGCTATGGAGATCATGCAAACAAGGGAAGAAACGAATATGCCAGAAAATCTTGAAGGGGGCATTCTTCTTCAGCAAGCATACATGATTGAGACCAAGGATCTAAACTCTTTCTTATTTAAACCTAATGCACAATTCAGGAGAGAGCTTGCAGGACTGCAGGGAACCACAAACTACGAGGAAAAACCATGGAAATGGGAGTGCAAGGATCCACCATGTTTAGGAAGGCTGGTTACTTACACAAAAGCTTCAACAAAGTTTGTAAAAGCATTCAATGCCATAGAAGAGCAGACATATATAAAAGCAGATGGGAAAAATTTTGCAGTTTTGACTCGTGTCAGCACGCCAGAAGTCCCGTATGGTAAATGCTTTCAGGTTGTTTTGCTCTATAAGATAATGCCTGGTCCGCAACTATCTTCAGGTGAAGAAAGCTCTAATTTTGTTATATCTTGGAATCTTGAGTTTAACCAAAGCACCGTAATGAAAAGCATAATTGAGGGAACTGCTAGACAGGGACTGGAGGACAGCTATGAAAGCTTTGCTGACTTGCTATCTCAATATATTAAACCAGTTGTCTCATCAGAGCTGCTAATGGACAAAGAGCAGTTGTTGGCACCATTGCAGCTTGATCACCAATCAGATTGGAGATTGGCTGTCGAGTACTTTTGCAGTTTTACAGTAGTTTGTACCATATTTATGTGTTTGTATGTTCTTATGCACATTGTTTTCTTACGACATGGTGCAAGCTGGGGACTGGAATTTAATGGTTTAGATTTGCCTGACACATTCGGTGAGCTGATCACCTCTGGGATTTTGTTTCTTCAAGGGGAGCGCATTTTCAATATGATTTCACATTTTGTGCAGGCAAGATTACAAAGAGGTAATGCTCCCGCCGTTATTTTATGTATAGGATCTAAGCTGTAGCTTTTGCTGTGACATAATATGTGGCATTTCCTTTGTGTAAGTACTCAAGACATGCTTAGTTTTACTGGAACCTCTGGTAAAATCACTACTTCTCTTTGGCAGGTAGTGATCATGGAGTGAAAGCACAGGGTGATGGGTGGCTTCTTACTGTTGCTTTAATTGAAGGGTGTAATTTACCGTCAGCAGCTTCATCTGGTTTTTCAGATCCTTATGTGGTGTTCAGCTGTAATGGTGAAACTAGAACAAGTTCTGTCCAGCTTCAAACACTGGATCCTCAATGGAATGGTTACCTTTTAATGCACTCTCTTTTCGTGATTTAAATCTGCTGAGTTTTTGATTGCATTTGTTGGTTAATATAGAATTACTCATTGAGAAATCCTGCAGAAATACTGGAGTTTGATGCGATGCAAGAGCCACCATCTGTGTTAGATGTTGAAGTTTTTGATTTTGATGGTCCGTTTGACCTGGCAGCCTCTCTTGGGCATGCAGAAATAAATTTTCTGAAGCACTCGTCTGCTGAGCTGGCTGACATGTGGATACCCCTTAAGGGTAAACTGGCTCAAACATCTCAGAGCAAGCTTCATTTAAGAATTTTCTTGGACAACACAAAGGGAATGGAAACTGTAAAGGAATATCTAACGAAGATGGAGAAGGAAGTTGGGAGGAAGGTATTTCAGTTCATACAACCTGTTTCTAGAGGTGCTACTTTATGACTACTGACTGTAGTTCATGCTTGGCAGTTAAACATCCGGTCACCACACAGGAATTCAACATTCCAGAAGCTCTTTGCTCTACCACCAGAAGAATTTCTCATCAATGATTTCTCGTGCTACTTGAAGAGAAAGATGCCATTGCAGGTCTTGCTTTTTGCTGTTATAAAAACTCTTTTCTTAATAATATAGGATAGTGGCAATAAAATGACATGTCTAATGCTGCAGGGCAGGCTTTTCTTATCTGCAAGAATTGTTGGATTCTACGCCAATCTATTTGGTCATAAAACTAAATTTTTTTTTCTCTGGGAAGACATTGAGGACATTCAAGAGATTCCTCCTTCTTTTTCAACATTTGGGAGCCCAGCTTTACAGATAATCTTGAGGAGTGGTCGAGGCCTTGATGCTAGGCATGGTGCAAAGTCTCAAGATGAAGAAGGAAGGTTGAGATTTCAGTTTCAATCATTTGTATCATTCAACATAGTAAGCAGGTCTGGTGCAGTGCTATTTTACTCGGATTTTTTCTTGAATCACTTAAGAACTAAGATGCCGTCATTTTGATCTGGCAAAGATAATTAGCTGTTACTGCTTGTGTTGTGGCAAGGACGATCATGGCTCTCTGGAGAACAAGAGCCTTGAACATTGAACAGAGAGCTAAGATGGAAGAAGACCAACAGAATCATGCTCTAAGATCAGTTCAGATTGAAGATAGTGAGACTTTATTGAAGTTTGAAGACATCAACTTTTCAGAGGCTTACTCTTCGGAAGTTCCTCTCCATGTGAGTTGTCCACTCTTTGCTCTTGCAGACCTACCTTATATATTATTAGAGTTTTTATGTCTGGAAGAAATTCTGTTAGCTTTTGTCCCCTTCACTTGGGCTGTTCGCAGGCAAATTTGCTTATGGAATTATTTGAGGGGGGGAATTTGGAGAAGAAAATTATGGATAAAGTCGGCTGTCTTAATTACTCGGTGACTCAGTGGGAGGTTGTAAGATCCAATGTTTATGAAAGACACATACGTTATAAGTTCAATCGCCATGCATCTATTTTTGGTGGTGAAGCAGTTAGTAGCCAACAAAAAACCCCTACAGCAGATGGTAATGGGTGGATTGTAGATGAAGTCATGACTATCCATAATGTCCCATTTGGTGATCACTTCCGGGTATGCTTTATTCATCAAGATTCCACCAATGTCCTACATTTGCTATCCGTGGCTTTCATTCTCTTCTTCTTGTTTCTGCTGTAGGTCCATTTGAGATACAAGATTGAGACCTTGCTACATGTCTCTTCAACAAGCCGATGTGATGTTTTTGTTGGCATCGAATGGATAAGAAGTACAAAATTTCAGAAGCAGATAACAAGAAATGTATGTGATAAACTAGCTCATAGGTCAAAGGATATATTTGAACTGGCAGAGAGAGAGCTTCTTTCTGCAAAAGCACAAGATTAGGTTACCTAGAGAATGGTGCTCCTTAGTTGCGTATTAACTGATTGTCATGATAGCAGTGAGAAATTTGAAATATAGCACCATTCAATTCAGGAAGCATTTGTACATTTGTTGAGTTGATTAAGCAAACTGGATGCTAGAATATATGACGTTGTTCTTTTGGGTATTTACCAAGCAGATCATCATTTAGGCTGGAAATATTAACTTGTAGACATGAGAGTAGTTATGCTTCTCAGTTGACTGTTTTGGTTCCTAAAAATGGGATGACGGTCAACAAAAGGTATATTTTGGCATTGAATGGAATATCTATATGCTGCGTGAGTTCCACTCCACTGACGGCCAATTTTGGCCTAGACTTCTAATGTCCACTTTTCTTGCGACACTGCTTTCATTGATGAATCTGCTTGCATGCTTGGATATTTCCAACGTACTAGCATGTTTGCATCTTATGAAAATCTTCATTAATGAGATGATATCAGTCTCTATATTAAGTCTGCCAAGTTCATTAATCCATGTCAGTTTGAATTTATGAGTATTGAGTTCCCATAAGAGAGGAAAACAATTTTCCTGATCGTCGAGATGCATGCATGCATACATAAGTACATCTGTATATTCAGATGTACCTATATAGGTATATACATACATATTCATGCATACATCCGTTGCATACATCTATCCATAACGCAAATATATCCATCCGTGTCCATACGTACATATATATGCATGCACGTATGTACATATATGCATGCTGATCCTATATATATATATATATATATATATATATATATATATATATATATATATATATATATATATATGAGTACCCAGCACTCCGTCTTGGAGACTTGGACATCGGAATTTCCAAGAAACTCAGCTCTAATCTCCCTGCAATCGGAACTTCCCCATCGCCGAAAACCCTCAAGACCGAAACAAGAAACCTGATCCCATGGAGATGTCTGCGCGATCTCGAAGCCGGATCAAGCTTATCTGCAGCTATGGGGCCCGATTCCAGCCTTTACCCGGGGGCTGGCGGCTCTTCTACCTTGGCGGGGAGTGCAAGCTCATCATCGTCGACCGCTTCACCCTCCTCGCCAGGCTCTCCTCCATCTTCGGCACGGGGCATCTTCGGTTCGCCGGAGAAGACCCCACCGCACTCAAAGACAGCATCGACGAAGACGGCTTCGACCGGATGATGATCGGGCATGACCGCATCCAGCGGTGCTCCGCCTCCGCCCACATCTGCCTCTTCCTTTTCCCCGTCGCCTGCTGTCTCTCCAAGAAAACCACGGGTACGACGCCAGCTGAACTGCCGCCGCTGATCGACTTGTCCACCCCGGCACCCGATGCACGGCCTTCGGTCACCAAGGGTTTTCCGGAAAAAGATACAGAGGCAGATCGAGGAACTGCATGCAGGAAGGGATGCAGTGAACAACTCAAGAGAAAGCTTCGCCGCAGGTGATCGGCGTTGCTTATATGGTGGCCGGGCCCGATGGAGCCTCCTTATTGCTTCTTCTGCCACCGATGGTGGTCGTTGAAGGGCCATACTTGGTTGTGCGTGGGCCGGTTTGGACGGAGCAGTGAGGGGATGCAGGATATTCTCCGTACATGGCGTACGGCCGTGCAGGAAGAGTGATTCCATGTAGATGACCTTTTCGGTATATTCTCATTGTTTTTTTTTTTGTTGTCTTCGAGTCCCTCACACGGTCTCCGCCCGTGGCTTTTCTTCCCTGGGATGTGCCTTGGATCCTCTAAGAGAGAATTCTACCGTCCAAGAAGAATGCGCGAGCCAGAACGGCTTTTGCTGCCGCAAACGCCCCTGGATTACTTATGAGTGGAAGATGTCCATTGTATTATGTATGATTCTCCATCGCCATTGGATTTACTCATACCTCATTGATGTACACCAAACTTACTTCTTTCATTGTATCGCTTGTGTATCAGAACTTATAGCTTCAATATCATAATTAAAAAAAAAAAAAAATTCTGGACTTCAATTTGTTTTTTTTTTGCTGCAAAATTACTTGTTGATTTCTTTACGTTTCAGAAGCTTTTTGAGTTGAGTAAAAAGTATAGTAGAAATTTTTATTTTTGATGCCGAAAAAGATGCAAAATGGTTATTTCACGGCTGAATGCTCCGCATCCTACTTAGCACTATGCTAACAGTTCAATTCTTTTATGCTTGATGCTATATATATATATATATAATTGGTATGTGATATATAATATAATATATACCTAATATATATACATATAGACACACATATGTATATAATATATATAAATATATATACATAATATATATATATATGTATATTATATATAAAATATATACACAAACAAATAAATATTGTATATGCATATATATATTAAAATAACTTTTGAGTGCCTTATGAGAAATCAATTAGCAATGATCAGGCATTGCCTTGGAGACATCAACTTGGCTACAAGTAACAAGTACTACTTCATTCTAGTATAGTAATATAAACAGACATACATATAATATATATGTATATATTAGGTATTGTTTCCCTCGGTTTCAGGCCAAACATGGGATAAAAATATTTGCGTAGCTTGCCACCATGTTGTGGTCAAACTCGTAGGAGATAGGATAGGGTTCGGATGCCTTGAAGCTTCAAGGACTTTTGAGAAGGATGGAATGCTTTCTAAAACTACTATAAAACTAAAGCAAAATAACAAGGATAAAAGAAAACATAAAGATTATTTCCATTGTTGTTGGAAGTGTCTATTTTCTTTTTACAAACTTTGCTTTTATTACCATCTTTCCTTTCCCATTTCCCTATTAGTTATACAACATGGGTAGTTACACTCCACTCACCCTTTTGCTTTATCTCCAATCGCCTATACTTTTAAACTTCTAGTAATTGAATTTTTCTACTCCAATTGACTTAAATCAGGGTTAACCTATAATTGTACCAGATCAATCTATTGAGCCAATACAGTCACTCCTCTAGTATCTAGTCAACTTTATTCTAGATAACCCACAGGTCCAAATACGTAAGTAGGATATGGTGTAAACAATGCCTTGCACAGCTTGTTATCCGATAGTCACGAGGATAATAGGAGGTAACCGCTGTTGTATCTTAGCATCAATCTTTGATTTGGGCGAACACTTAGATGTGAATCTCATTTTCATCAATCCCATTTGAGGAGGATTTACAACAATTTCATGATTTGATACTCGAGTTTCCTGTTCAAATATACTTCCTAGTTAAGATTTTGGATTAAACTTGATCTTCTCATCTCCGTAGAGGTAAAGTAATGGAATCCCAATCTTATCGCTACTTTTCAACCAATTCTTTTTCCAACACCATTCAATTAATACCCCATTCCTCGAGAATCTTCCACTGAGGCCATTAATTAATTAGGCATGAATCAAATTAAAAAATAGCTAAGCCTCCATTTGCACAATTTTCATTACTGTAGTGACATTCTTTCCAATTTAGAATCCTAATTGAGTTAATATCTTCCTTCATTTTTTGCGCTAGGATCATTTAATACCTTCTACCAAATGCCACAACCCCTTCTAATGCCTCCTCTAATCGAATGAAGATAGGTTTGCACAACAAGCGTGGTCTGAAGCAATCTGCAATTCGTATATCTTTTTACTGTATGCAACTGTATTCT
Source organism: Phoenix dactylifera (assembly GCF_051530095.1). Taxonomy (NCBI): domain Eukaryota; kingdom Viridiplantae; phylum Streptophyta; class Magnoliopsida; order Arecales; family Arecaceae; genus Phoenix; species Phoenix dactylifera. Next base: position 40,788,848 of record NC_143193.1, read on the forward strand.
TAGCCTATCATAAACTATAGTGTATCCCCCTTTTTTGGCTTCACTTTTGAGTCCGAGTCTTCTTCCACTACTCTTCATCTCAAACTCTAAACATGAAGGATGGTTCATCTTCTACTCCATCCATGGCCAAGAAAATAAAAGAGCAAAAGAGACGCCTAGAATCATCAAGAACTCTTTCCTATTGTAACTCTCAGATATTTATTCATGATTCTTCTGGACTCATGATTCTAGGATCAATCTTTGAAACGGATGTTCTGCACTCATTTTTCTCGATTTTTCCCCTTCACTATGAAGAGACCTTTTTGTACCAGTGGTCTAGCTTTAGGACCACAGTGTGGGATGGTACCAAACCACATCGACTCAACCCTACTAATTCTTCCTCATAGGACCACTGGGTTTACCATATAGAAAACCTTAAGAAACCAGTATAAGATAAAAGTGGACTTTCCAATATCATAAAATTCTCTAAGATTCTGATGGTAAAGAATCATTCCCTTCTGTTAGCTGCTATGTGCGTTTGGTCACCTTTGCAACATCATGTCCACCCCTACTCTCTTTGATTGGAGTCTTCTTTTTGACCTTCGGCCGATACCGATAGATGAAGAAATTTCGGCCATATCTAAGGTTTTCATACCTGCCGACAACTTCAGCATCTTTTTGGATAAATCCGCTAGTTATATATTCTACATAGATTCTCACGGAAGTCATGATGGCCCCATTACTCATCAAGAACTAGCTAGTATATTTACGTCTTATCTGCATTTATAAATAATCGCTCCATTGTATGTTAATTAAAGTGGTGAAAGCCCATCTATAGCTTGCTGCTATGCTGCCCGAAGATCAACCAAACGCTCTCACTCCCAATGCCTTTGGATCTTTAGTTTGGGGCCGTAAGGAATTCTATTCCAGTTCTACTAGTTGCGGATGACCTTTATAGGTTCTCCAAATATGGCTAAATGCATATTTCTCAGAATTCTACCCCGCAAAAATCAATTCCTTCTCTTTTTCTAGCTCAATTGGATGGCTCATTCTCATCTAAGTATTCCCATAAGCTGCATGAAGGATCTTCGTTGGACCAATTTGTTTTTTTCTCCTTTCCTCCATGTTCTTTGGCCACCAAGGTTCATTCTCCCTTTTGCAAACATGTCCCAAGCCGAGGTCGAGACAGCAGATCGCACAGAACAGCAGAAAGTGAGGTTATAACCCTGTGATACTTCAAGATACCCACCAATTTGTTTAACAGCTTATAATGTGTGATTGGAGCGTGCATGCAACAGCACAAAGTGAGGACATGTTTGGCATCCAACATATTTTCCTTTATATTTCTCGATACCTTAATAAAATCCTTCTGTACCAGAAAATGCTATAAGAAAGGTAAATTAATCAAGGTCTATTTGAGAATTCCTACTAAAATCAGACCTGTCAGCCTACCCAAATCTCAGCCCGCAGTCTTAACTACAAATATCTGCACCAGGGACGGATTAAGCCAAATACTATGAGGCCTGCATCCCTCGCGAGCAAGAAGAAGAAGAAAAAAAAAACAAAGGATCCAGGAAGGTCTTCTTTTCCTCCAGCATGATTTAGATTGGGGGGTCTTAGGTTGACTTGGCCCATGCCCCAATGAGCAACAATCCACAATTCTAGCAGAGATCCAGCCCAATATTGGATTACCCAAATATGCCCTTAATCTCTTAAGACGAAATCCTATTTCAAAGTAACAATGGGACCATTAGTGCATAAGCACAAGTATGTACAATTATTAGCAGCACGGCCACCAACATCAATGGAATTTGTTCAAATGTTTCTTTCCCAGAGTATTGAAAATAATAACAAGATATCTGGAGTAACACCCTTAACTTTTAATGTTTTCGCTTCAGAATAGATCTGCTTGGAGAACAGAAGAATACTTCAAATTCCTTGTAGGAATCCCCTACTAACGTATCACAACGAATTAGAAAGAGGATTGCAAGGGGGTGAAATTGCAAGAAGGATTGATTATAAAAGACCGAGGAGCAATTTTTATATACTTGGACCCCTGATTAGATGCAGTGCAACATGATGCAGAAGCAAACCATGGGCAACCATTGGCCAACCCTTAGGTGAAATTACCAATGACATAAACCTTAATCTTATATTGTGATACATACAAGAACACAGCCAAGTGGTAGCTAGAGCAAGAGAAACAATAACTTTACGAAATTGGCAGATTTAGAAGAGAGGGACACCCCAAAAGATATCACCAATGCAGTAAGACTGCAAAATGTTGAAGTAGCTGTACAGCTTTCCAAACTGGCAAGACTTGCGGAACTTTTAAAACAACTTCATGAGACAACATACAAATCTGGACTGCTTTCCACGATTAAAAGGTACATAAGCAGATTCTTAATGATGTATAAAAGGTAAAGAATGTTTACATCCAGAGCATCTAAAGATGACCTTATCCCAAGACATATAACAAGGAGCATTGCATAATTTTCTGTTTCACTGTAATGCAAGGGCCTTATGTGGTAAGAAATACACTAATTTAACATGCAACCAACTTCTTAATATGATGATCTTTTCTACTTTTGTTGTTCGTTCATGAGAACATTATATGTAAATCAATCAGTTTTTGCATGAGAGCATTATAAGCAAATGCATGGTGCCTCATTGCTTCTTTTGGCAATGTAACATTTTCAAAGAAAAAAATCAAATTGGAGAAGCAGAATTTTTTTGTAATAGATAAAGAAATGAAATACAAATATAATCGGAGGTCAACTATTTGAGCTCTTTCCATGTACTTGTGATGCATAACACAGTGGTGAAAAATATGTGGTGAAATTTCACATTAACCTTTTCCTTCATCAAGAAAAGGGAACTCTGCTGGTACTTAATTCAGAAGACTTGCTTCAAAGTGTGTACCAGTTCGTAATTCGTAAAGACTCACTTTAGAATTCATATTTACTAACTTTAAAGCATAACAAATATTTCAATCCCTTTTGGGAATGCATAACGAAACATATCATGTGATTTCGGAAAATGTTCCACCAGGACTTGTGAGTTCTTGAGTGATTTGATGGAGCATTCACAGGGCAGATCTCCACCCTCCTACTACTAGCCTTCTAGGCTTTCTAACATGTTCATCTTTGCCTAAAATCGCATTTTGCCAAGATTTTCTCAGTAATTCCCAAGAGTTTACATCAGCTTTATACTCAAATTTAAAAACTTGGCCAATCCATCAATAAGACCTCCACTTCATTCTCCGCAAAGAAACATTTTGATAAGAAAATGTTTGGAAAGATTGTGAAGCATGCTACAACAAATTTTGCTTAAATGGGGTAATCCATCACCTCAATTTCCATCAATTCAACCTGCTCGCCTAAGTAAACTCCTTGATAAAATCCTCCCTCCTTTTAAACCACATATTATATTCAATTTGTAAGGTGGAGTCCAGTCCCACAGTCAATCTTTCCTGACCAAAATTCACCTAAGATGCTAAGATAAGGTTAGAGGGACAGGAGTAAGAAGCAATAAAGAAAATTCATGGAATAGAGGAGAAAACTTCATAATTAATAAGTTTTGTTATTATAGTTAGGAAGATATTGGGCAGTCAGGTTGTCAGTTATTGTTGAGTAAATGGAAATGTGTCTGAAAGTGCTATATGATGGAAGAAGAGTGATGGTGATGGACATAGCAGCAAGTCTGTTCCTTGCTCAAAGGAAGCAAAGCAAAATGGCATTTTTGAGATAGAAAAATGTGATGATGGCAGCCATGTACAAATTATATAGCCATCTTTTAAGATTTCATAGTTGAAGTTGGAAACTTAATTTAAGAATTTCTGGAACCTTGGTGTACCTTTGGTTACACCCAGTTTCTCTCCACAAGTGGACGAACCGGGAACTATCAGAGGCTGTTTGCATTCACATTGCATTATAATTAGCCACCATATTAGTACATGGCTGGGATACAGGATGTATTAAACAACCACAGCAGGAAAAAAGAAATAGTTAATCAGCTGTGCAAGGCAAAAATATGCAATCAGTCGAGCAGCAGCAACATGACAAAATCATTGATTAATGGTACCAATGATCAACACTACAAAGTATAACAGTTAGTACAGATTGGTCATGATAGTCATCAGAATTAGAGTCAAATGTCCATAGAAGCTGATAACTTTGGCTGATTGTAATAGCAAAACTTAAAGAAGGAATTATGGAAGGTAACTGACTATGATCAAGGAGGTGGGGCCATGTAACCAACCATGGAGAAATGGCAGCAAGTTCAGGCGATGCGTGGATAATAGGAACGTAGGACAACTAAATAAGATGAGCGTCATGATATGCCTGGAAGATCAACCTATTATCTTTTCTTCTCCCTTTTTTCCTGATAGATGGGCCCATAGACAATGAGCTATACAGGAGGCAGAGCCTCCCCCCAATACCCCTAACCTCCCAAACCTTGGAGAAGGCAGGATACAAAACCAGGTCGCCAAGGACTATACCGGCTTGATAACCAGAATCCAAAGTAAGATGAGTGCTTTATTTAGCAGCTCCATAATAAGGTTAGAGAAGTGACCACACTACCAGAGGAAGGAGCCAATGGTTCTTGGAGGGGGAAGATATGATAAATGCATATGTATGCTATCTCTTATGAGAAAATTATGTATAGCAATCTTGATGGCAAATGACAAACACCAACAAAAGAAAAAGCATCTCTATTGATCAATTCCCACTTATTATACATCACCTTATGCTTGTTCTAACTTCTAAGCATATTTAGGTTTAGATAATGTTGACCTATCTTTTTTTATATATTTATTTCTAAACTTTTGATGCTTGTAAATCGCATATAAAGCAAAGTGATGAAAGACAAGGATTTCAAGCACGTTCACAATAAGTATGCGTTAATCTCTCTCTCTCTCTCTGTTTCTTCCTTTTTATGTCTCATTCACCCACTGCAGATAAACACTCATCCAACTATAAGCCTAACTATTCATTTCTTGAAGCAATTTGAATATTTGGAAACATTTGATCTTGAAAGGTCCTTCAATAATCAAAGGCAGAGAAGTAACCAAGAGGGGAACAACCAAAACCCCACCTTTACCTTATCATTCAAAAACATAGCTATGGTTGGATGATGGATCAACATCTTCCCAATGCCTTGTACATATTGACAGACTAAAACCAGAGCAATAAGTTCAACACAATCTTCTCCCATAGCAATACACACAATCATGCACCACAAATGTGCTGGGCAGAGCCATCAAAGCTTTAAAGAGAAAACAGCAAAGCTCATAGATAAAACTTACAAAGATTGAAGAGTGGGGGGGAGGGGGGGAGAGAGAGAGAGAGCTGAAGGCTTAACAAAAAAGCTTGTATCAAACAAAACCTAAAACCAAGACCACAATGCTTGGAACATAGCTGGAGTTTGTCCTAAAACACAAATTTAGGGCCTCCTACCTGTGATACATAATAAAAGCTGAGATAGAACAATGGGCATGTAAATTTTGTGGTGGCATCATTTTTTGTCGTGATGTATGTCATTTATAGGCATTTGATGCAATTTTTTCCTTAAGTAGTAATTAATTCAACTTCGATGGGTAGTTGGGCCACTTCTAACGCTTCTTTAAGTCATAGAACCTACGAAACCATCCCACCAACTTCCGAAGAATTAAAACTACATACCCCATTCTATAAGGGTTAGTTTCTTGACCATATTCAACACCCAACACCCTTGGATTTTTTGAATTACTATGACTTTCACCCCATTTGTAGAGCTTTTAGTGGGCCACAAAGCACTTTATGATCCTCCAAAAGTACTTTTGGATGGAATAGAGGTGTTTGGTAAAAAAATCAAAAAGTTGTTTTAGCTTTACCAAAAAGCTAAAATAGCTTCTTGGAAGAAGCTCCAAAATGGAATTTCTTCGGAGAAGCACTTTTAGCATGCATCGGAAAGCTGTTTTGATTTATAAATCTTTTTCTTTTTGGACCAAAATATCCATGATAAAATATTATATTTTTTTCTTTTTTCTCTCTCTCCATCTCCATCCCCCCTCTCCATCTCCCTCTCCCCCTCTCTGTGTCCCCTTCTCCCTCTTCCTCTCTCTTTCTTATTTTCTAATTTTGGACTAAATTCGGCAAACCATATGCCGACTTCAATTCAAAATTTGAAAATTAAAAAAAAATCTGAAACGTACTGGAATGGCATGGTATTGGTACTATACCCTACCGTACTGCCGAGCAATCGGTATGGGTCCCAGTACCTGTACAGCTAACTTTGATTAGCTTTTATTAAAGGCAATCATCACATATAAACATCACCTTGTCAGCCAAGCATGGATAAGAAAGGTGGACAATTGGCATTAGGTTGACAACCACTCTCTAAACTATATCAAAAACTATGAAATGAGTCCAAATCTAATACAAGTGATAAATACTAGGGCATCCCCGGTTCTATACAATGCACCACAACATGGCTCAATTATAGTAAGAAGTAAGCAGTGGTTGCCTAAGTCCTTGCTCCTAAGCAACATGTTACAGTATAATGCGATTATAGTAACAAACAAGGATTAGTTAGATCATCGCCCATAAGCAATGTGTTACAATATAACCATATTGTAATGACAAATGAGAAAGGGTTATTTAGGATTATGGATTCTTCTAGTAGTAACCTGCTATGGTGGTACATAGTTAGAGTAGTAAGAAGACAAGAATGTACATCATCCAAGGAAGGCAACAATATGAAGAAGAAAATTAGATTGCTGCTTGGAATGTTGGAATTTTAATTAGAAAAAGTAGAGAACTAGCGGATATGATGAGATATAAGAGATTAAAGAAAATTAAATAGAGAAGTAGTAAGTCTAAGGAGATGGAATGCATATAAACTATTATATGTAGGCAAGGATAATAATAAAAATGGAGTAGGAATACTAGTCAACAAAGAAATGGCAGAAGAATTGTACAAGAAAATAGGATAAGTGATAAAATAAAAACTATTAAATTAGTTTTAGATGAGGAGATTAAATGTAATTAGTGCTTATGCATCACAAGTAGGTTTGGAGGAGAGGGTTAAGAAACAACGGATGGATTAGTACAAAATATTTCTAAAGAAGAAAAGACAATTATAGGTGGGGATCTAAATGGGCATTTAAGAAGAACTATATAGGATATGAGACGGTACGGAGTGTACCATAACGTACCGGTTCGGTACCGGTATATGGTATGGAGGGCGTACCGACACTCAGTACACCAAACTAGCTTCCATATCGAGCATACCGATACAGTGGCAGGATGGCACTGGTACAAGGCCTAGTACCGAAACGGCATACCTTGGATATGAGAGAGTGCAAGGGACGCTTCAATTTTGAATATTGGAATTTAATCAATCCTTGAATTTGCCGTAGCTTATGATTTGGCAATTTCAAATACATAATCTAAAAAGAGTGATAAGCACCTAACAATCTTTTAGAGCGGATCAAATTTGTCACAAATTGATTATTTTTCATCAAAACAAGAGAAAGATTACGAAGGATTATAAAGGAATGAGTTTTTTTTCTTTTTGGAGAAGTAGCAAAATTACACTTCCCACTATAAATACAAGCACTAGCATCCGAGTACAAAATATCATGAAATTGAGAAAGTAATACTAAAGTAGAACTCCAAAATATTGATCTGGATTGGTGGGCTACATGTGAAGCTACCTAGTCAGCAGCACTATTTACTTCTCTATACACATGAACAGCCTCAAAAGACTCCTGTGAGAAAATCATCGCCCTCAAATCCAAGAGAGTAGGACGACATCCTTATGGTAACCCGGCTTGGAAATCCAATTGATCACAGTTTTGAATCCCACTCGACTACAACTATGGGTGCTTTGAAGATTATGATGGTAATACAAGGAGTGAGTTTGACCACAACATAGATTGCTAGTTTTATATGTGTATACTAAGGGCAAGAAGAAAAGAAAAGAAATTAATAAATGTTCAAAATAAGATGAAACTTAAATTGAAAAAATGTTATAGCTTTTAGGAATAAACTATTAAAGAAGGAAAATTGGAATTTAAGGATTGAACCAAATATGTGGAGCCAAATGGCATATTAAAGAGTGGCTAAAGATATTTTAGGAGAGACAAAGGAAAAAAGATATACACTTAAGAAATTTGGTGTTGGGAAAATGGTGTAATGGCAAAAAACAAAAGATGTCAAGAATTTCATGAAACACAAAGAAGCTAAAAAAGATGCAAAAAGGATGAAAGGCTAAATATGTAGCATCTAATAATTTATATGATAGGTTGGGTTCAAAAGAAGGTGAGAATGAAATTTTGATAGTAACTAATACTAGATTATGAAAAATTAAAAATATTGATCAAGCTAGATGTACTAAAAGTGAGGCTAATAGGATATTAAAGAAAAATGAGAAAGTTAAAGAAAGATGGAGATATTATTTTGAAATTATTAAATGAGGATTCTAAGGATGAACCTTGGCAAAACGGTAAGCTTTGGTTGAAAAATCTCTTTGTAGGACCCAATGTTGTTTTTATAATGGTCATGCATTTGTTCTTTTAAATGTTATAAATGGGTGGCTAATGAAGTTGGATATAATTGGTATCGAGTAGAGACAGATGGTTCCTATCTCAAAGGCATCAGGATAGAGTAAGTGGTTTAAAGAAAAAATTGTTTTCAAGGTAAACACTGCTGTCAATGATAAGGATGTATAAGAAATTTCAATAAATAAAACTATATTTGCTTCAATCCTTGGAGAGATTTAGTTCAATGATAAATTGGTTGTGCTAATGAATATTTTGATATTTGACTTAGTGATCTCTCCAAGCCAAGATAGACACCTCTCTTATATGATAGGCAGAAAGTCGGATTTATTGGGAGCTTTCTCGAGCATCAGAGACCTCACTATATTTTGCAGGTGATGTTATGGCTAGTACCCATTCTTCTTGCACTTACAAGTTCTTTGGGAGGCAAACTCATTTGACGCAAAGGGGGAGGGAACTGGTAGATTGGTGCTTATTACTGAAAGTAATCATCTTGAAGACTTAATCTCACATTTAGGTTTGCTGTCACTGTGAATTTTGCTTCATGCAATGGTGCTTCCACAATGATGAAAATTAGTAAATAATGAAGTTTGTGCATTTTCTTGGTACAAAAAGGATTAGAAAAATTAATCTTTCACCAATTTATAAGTATAATCTTCTCCCTTGTAGGAAAATCAACCTTCATTGGTTCATGAGGAGGAATAAAACAATTGTTTAAGGTTATAATTAAAGAATATTCATAAAGTTGGCAATCAAAGAAAAATGATAGTGAAGCTCACATTATTAAAGGCAACCACGATATGCTAGCAATCAAAGGACTGCATAATGCATATGTAGTATGTGGGCACATATGCTAGTGCAATAATTTTTTTAACTATTTAAAAAGAAATACAATATCTTAGGGACAATCAAAAAATAAAGTAGTATTTTTTTATGGATGGATAATAGCTTTTTAATTTAAAAGTAAATATTATATATTAAGTACGATAAAAATAACAATAGTATAGTATTTTTTTATGAATGGATAATAAAAATATTGATGAGGTGCTTATTAGTTAGTCTCTGATACCTAATAGTAATAACCATAACATAATCAACATTTTAACACTATTAATATCCTTAAAATAGCTACCTAAAAACCATATTAAACCTAGCCATCAACTTGAATCTGCATCGCCTACATAGCCCACATAAAAATGGGTTATAGATGTAGCTCCAAAATGCTAAATGGGATCACATATGCAGCCATATGATACTAAGCAGGGTGGCCACATAATGCTAAGTGGACCATAGTTTTGGTCCATATATGGTATGATAGAATATAGTACTATATATAGGTAAGGGACCACATACGCATATGCAGAAGCATATATGGCAGCATGCACCAGATTTTAAAACACTAGAAGCTCACATATTTCACCATCATTTAAGGATTGCAGAAATCAAAGAGCAAAACTTGCATGATAATACAAATAAAAAAAGGGGTGGCTCGGTACACGATGCTCCCATCACTACAATGTCTAGAGAAAGTCAGATGTACACAGCCTTATCCTTGCATGCACAGAGACTATTTCTATTTTTCAGATCTAAGTCATAATAGAGCAAACTCACTATTACTGAGCAACCTTTACCGTAAATGCATGATGATGCAAATAACAAAACAAAAAATTGAGGGGAGAAACCATGTTTCATTAATGTAAATATTCTTATTTTTGGAAAGTTTCAGATATTTTGTTTATCAGCCAGCTATCTTTGGTTACCTAGTTGTTTGCATAGAAGTCGTAATTAAGATGTGTTCAAAAAATTCATACTTGGTTCCCAATCCATCCGAAATTTACTATTTAGTGGCTTGCATTATATAACGATCGGGTTAGCATCCTAGGCTATGATATTTTGCAATGCCTATCAAACTGATACTTGAATAGCTTGGACTAATAAACGATGCCCATAATACAAGGTTTTGAGGTGACTACATGGCCTTTTAAAAAATATGTATACCTTAAAGAAAGCATTCTGTAATAAGAATTAAGTTGCAATGTCCAAACATGGCACAAAAAGCATTTGACATTATTAAAAAATTTCATGTGCTTCAAAATCAAGACTTGCCAAATTACAGAGACATATAATTATCACCATTGAGTATATAAGTTGAGCATGATATGGGATTTACAGTGATGTCATAGAAAGGTTTTGAGGCAACTATGTGGCCTTTTAAAAGATATATACACTTTAACAAAGTATTGTCTAGTAAGTTTTAAGCTGCAATGTCCAAACATGTAATGAAAGGCATTTGACATTATTAAAAAAATTCATATATTTTGCTTCCAAATCATAACTTGCCAAATTACAGAGACGTATAACTATCATCATTGATTATATAACTTGAACATGATGTGATTTACAGTACTGTCATAGTAGCATCAAATACCTGAATTGTATCAAATAATGCTCAAATAAGTAGAACCAAACCAGACAATCACAACAATTTCAGAAATAGCCGCATGAACACATAATGGAAATAAACAAACGGCGAATTAGACCTTTACCAACTAAAAACGCTTTTAATAAGAAAGAACGAGGTACAGCACCAGAAGCTTATATATCTTATTCTTTATTATGCTCAACAAGAGAAGAAACTTTACAAGAAAATGTGAGATATTCATCTAGATTGATTTAAGACAACAAGCCAAAGCAAATTACAGATAAGCAAACCCATATGCCACCAAAAGGAAAAGATCAAGAAAAGAGCAATCATCACCACATCCTACAACCAATTAGCCCTAACGAGCCTCCCCTCCGAATCAAAAGGGATCGAGAGGGTACCTCCGCAGTCAGTCATACTTCTCCCTCCAGGAGTAGACGAGGAAGAGGACCCAGGAGAGGCTGAGCACAATATCGCCGACAAGCTGGCGAGGCCAGTCGCGGGCGAGGTCGTCGACGCGGCGCTCAAAGTAGACGCGCCAGAGGGCCATGGAAGCATGGAGGAGGATGCAGCCTTTTGCGAAGAACGCCTGGAAATCCCGATCCTTCACAAATGCCACCATGAAGAGGAGAAGTCCGATCGCCATGAGGAGAAGCCCGGCGAAAGAATCCGATGTCTGGATCAGGAGCTGGTCATGCGGAGTCGACCCCTGGAGCTTCCTCGCCGTCTCTCTCCCGTGCCCGAAGACAGAGATCTCGTTCAGGTAGAACATCATCAGCGCGCCGCAGGTCACCGCCACGGCCGAGTGGAGCAGGCAGATTGCGAAGAACCCCGAGGACGACGACGACGACGACGAAGTCGATGACGATGCCATCACCGACTATTCAGATTGGCACAGTAAAACCTTAAACCCCTGGTTTCTTTCAGAGAGAAAACCAAGCCCTAAGGCTTTCTATAGTAGAAGGGGGATTGGAATCGGGGGGTGGTGGGGAAGATCTCGAGGACGCATTGGATTATGGGATTATATTTATTTAATCAATGTTTTGGCTTGGAACGGGGGACAGAAAGGGAGATGGGCATGGCGATGATGATGATGATGGGAATGGAACATTGGTGGGGGATGGAATGGGGATGGAGACGCGTTTACCGAGGGCGGTGAGATAAGGGGAGAAGGCTGAGGAGTGGTAGAGAGGCGCCTCCCCTCCCGTCTACCTTCTCGTCGGATCTGATAGTTCTCTCCGTTCCTGTGGGTGGATTTATTACTGGGATTATTGGGGAAAGGCAACGAGGAGTTTGTATAGTATAAACGGCGAGGAAGAAGATGAGATGTGGATCCCACTCAGTATGACACACTTCGTGGACCCACCAAAGGGAGACGCGCCAGCAACGGGCTATGGAGTGGTGGGCTCACGGCGGCTGGGGGTTTCGGAATCATGTGATGAATTTGTGGACCACACTGACGTCCTGTTCTGCTTTTGCTCACGGTAACATTGTTTGTAATATTAGAAAAAAAAACATGAATTTTATATAAATATCCTCCTAAATTAATATATATATATATATATATATATATATATGTAAAATACTTATTTTGTTATTTTACTTTTTTTTATCTTTGTTTTTGCATATGTACACATACTATCTAATATCGTTAAAAAATTAATAGTTTCAAATTAAAATAATTAAAATATCCTTAATAGGTAGACGTGCAAAAAGAAACATTTATAAGGGTATACAAGTAAATAGCAATTTTACAAGAATATTCATACAATTTTGCATACTTAGGAGGGTATATGCGTAAAAAATAATCCTAGTAGATAGAAAGAATTTAAACACATTAATTAATGTGACAGCCTTCAGAATCCTATACTTATTAGTTAATATCATAGCCTCCAAAATCTCGCTAATTACTATTATAGACGTTAGAGCCGTGCATTTATGCTTCTACACAAGTAGGATGAATTAATACACCATAAATTAACATAAGTCTTAAGATGTTAAGTGCTGCTCTTGTATTGACAGTTTTGAAATAGTCAAAGAAAGATTAAGAGCTTTGGAGGAAAATTGTATTCTCTTTGCAAGGTGATATGTACATGAAGAAGGGGATGTCGATGCTCTGCAGAAAGTGAAAAAAAAGGCTTGTTATTCAATATAGTTTCTTTCTCTAGAAACTTCGGTTCATTCATATCATCCACGTATATTGTATGGGTTCAAGATAGTTATGGATGGAACTTGGGGTTTGGCATTTGTGCTCTATCCATGTGTTTATCTATTGGTTGTTTTTCTTCAATTCTATATTTTATAGATTTCAACAACCTAGAGGAAGCAATGTTAGAATACTTTATTAAGTTATTGTTGCATCTTTTCATAAATGAAAAATATAAAGCCATATTGGAATGCAAGCATAACAAGCATAACATAAGGTGGAGAAGTAAATATTTTTAGTAAATAAAAATTTGTTCACATTTCTGCAATCAAAAAAAAATTATCTCATTGCAAGAATATCGTCTAGATTATTGTAGAACAAAATACATTGCTAAATAAGAAAACAGATCCATATCCAACATAATCTCCACTACTCCAGCAAAACATGCGATCAAATCTACAATTACTAAGCATATAAGGTGAGAATTAACTCTATATCAACCAATAAATTATGTTTAGTAATAATACTAAAAGTGATACAAATAACTTGAAAGCAAATAAGGTGCAAAAGTTGGGATAGATATATTCAATTATATACCAACCAAGATTGTAGGTAGGCATTATCATCTCTAACTAAAGTTTCCATACTTTTAGCTTGCTTGCGGGGTTGTCCTTTGTTTTTTTCCTTTTGGTGCTATAAACACTGCATGTGCGCCTCCTGTAATTGACACTCTTTCTCTTGAACCATCTTTCTTAGGCCTGCAATATTTCAATAATAAGCAAGTGATAAAGGACAAACATCATTAAGTTAGAGTAGTGCTATATGTTACCTCCCAAGCTTTTGTGGTGCAGAAGATGACGATATTGAAGCTCAAGATTCCTCCACTACTGAATTTTTGCAGATCTTTGCATGATGCTCAAGCTCACCACAACGCTTACATTTGTGCATCTTCTTCAATGTATTCTCATATATACCCCTAATTCTCTTCTTTCTAGGCCTTTCTAGAGGTCTTAGACTGAGCTTAGGAGGCAATATCTTGTATCCAATATCAACTTTTATCCATTGGGTCTTATTAGGTAATGGTCCAATTTCTAATACATAGGCAGTCTTATACTTGGCAACGGTGAAATACTCCGAGACATAATTTTACAAATTTACACCTCTCATACTACATATGGAAGCTGCATCATACACACAAGAAATGTCTGACACCTTCCACAAATGGCAAGAGCAAGTTCGTTTAGAATTACTTCATGTCTTTCATTAGTCTCAATTACTTCTGCTTTGTAATCGTTAGTTCTATAAATATTATAATCACCCAGCTTAAGGTTGATGTCTCTTTCATACTTCATTATCATAGGAACTAAATTTTCTTTCTAGCGGGCAACCATTCTCCTTCTTGCTTCCATTTTCACCATAATTTTTTGTCTTACAGCATTTAATAAATCAAGAACTAGTCTATATCTAGCCTCAGAAATCTAGACATTGAATGATTCCAAAAGGTTGTTTGTTATATAGGAGCATTTAGTTGTGATGCCAAATTGAGATCTACTCCATAAACTAATATTTTCAGCATTAAGATACTTGAATGCCTCCAAGCTAGCCTCCTTAATTTGATTGATGATATTGTTATCTAGGACTTTTGTGTATGCCCTTGCAGCTCCCCATACCTTAATTTTAAGCCAGTGTCCTGAAAACTTTGAAAGTTTTTGTAGAAGTATTTCATGCATTTTTTATGTTCTACTTTGGGATATATATGTTGTATTGCTTCTTCCAATCCCTTTTGTCGATCTAATATAAGTATTGACCTTCTCGAGTTTGAATTGATTCTTTAAGTACCTCCAAAAACCAAGTCCAACTATCATTCTGCAATAACAAAAGCAATTGGAAACAACCCATTATTTCCATCAAGTGATGTAGCAGTTATCATCACACCCGTAAACTTCTCCTTTAAGTGGCAGTCATCTAGGCCTATGAAAGGCCTACAACCAATTAAAAAGCCCGTATTGCAAGCTCGTAAACAAATAAAGAAGTGGTGGAAGTAATGCTTGTCACCTACCACATCTAACTTTAGCTTTACTACACTATCTAGGTTTCTTCTCAAAAGCTCCTTCTTGAAATCTTCCATTCTCTAAAAAGAATCTGCCCAATTACCATAAATTATGGATATGGCAAGCTCCTTTCCTTGCAAAACTCCATGGTATGGAAGCTCAAGATGATAGAATCGCAACAATCTCCTTCTTAGCTCAATAGGCGACAAGTCACCCTCTTTTCTTAGCCAACCAATCATCTTGTCACATATCCAAAATTGTCTGGCCATCTTATAACCACATTTGTTTATAAATGAGCATGTATGAGGTTCCCTCAATTTTTTGACCTGCACATACAAATATAACAATATATTAATACATGCAATATTTTCTATAAGCACTATCATAAAAAGGTAATATATTTCAACCATAATATCTTAAATGCATGACCATTACATAATAGTGAAGCATGAAGCTTCCAATTACAAGCTTTATCTTTGTAACTCACCATTATTCTATCTGGCTCACTTTTGAGAACTCTCACGGCAAATTCATTTAATATAGCATACTGACTCAGTGCCACCTTGAATTATTTTTGACTTATATATTTTGCCCCTACGGTCATGTTAGGATTCTCAATGTCCATCTCATATGTCTCTCCCTCATAGTGCATGATATTTTCATCATCATCATCAGAATCACTATTATAAATATTGTGATAGCTACTCTTAGAACTATAAATTTCAGTATCTATTTTCTGCTCCTCTAAAATAAAGTTTCATCATTTACTCCAACATAATCATTATTTTTAATAGCAGTGGCTAAGGTATCAATGCCTATTATAGCTAGATGTTCGCTTTCATTGTGCCTCTGGTTCTTCCTTACTTTATTCACTCGAATCTTTTCTATTGTAGTTGTAATACTTCTACATGTTTCAATTTGATCTTGGCTGCCTAGTGTTAATTGAGAAAGTTATATAATATTTGCTTCTTTTGTGACAACTAAGAAGCACTCTTTCATATTGTACTTCTTAAATAAACTCATCAATTTCTAATCTGTGTCTAATATTATATAAGACTTAGGCATTAAATGTCTTATCACAGACCAAATCTTTATGGCCTCTTCAAGCTTCAAATTAAAGGTGTGCACTATATCATCATATAGGTCCTTGTAGCAATAGTAGTTAATATCAACTAACCAGCTCTTTTGTCTTCCAAAGTAGTACTTCATTTTATAGAATTCTTAACCTTCTTAAAATATCCTCCAAATTTCACCTTCAATTTGAATAGTTATTGCTCCATTCAAGAACTATGTATATGGAATAAATAAATATGCACGATATAAATTGTAAGTGAGAGTGCTTGTCAACCAAAACTATGCTAGCAAAATAAAAGAAAAAAAGAAATAATGCATAGCCATACTTATTTTAACATTCTAAAATGGGTGACACTTTGCCTTTCTTACCATCAAATAACGTATATGGGCAAGCCATTAAAAATCAAAAAACACAATTTCAATAGGTTCATAACGAGAAATAGGGATGAAATCAAATCAGCTACAACAATCATTGTTGTTCTTCTAACACTTGCAATGATGTATTTTTTTTTTGGGTTCAGTTTAATGGGAGAAAAATAGTAGACATGAACGACAGGGAAGGGAGGGAAAGATGACATTGAAATAGCTTTCTTTAAGATGGAACACTGCTTGGAATCTAGCAATTGATCTCCAGACTAGCTTCCACGACCAAGATATAAATAGAGAGGAGAGATTTCGAAGATGGATCGAGTCCACAACCAGATTCGGAAGAGGAGAGATTTGGAAGGAGCGAGATTTTTTTTTTTTTACCGTCAAATATTACTATTTCAGGGGATCACATGGCATCGTGGGGGAAGAAGGCGATTGCTATCTGTTCTTGTCAAAGAATGTATACACAAACTATTGTCACTTTAGCTTGATATCCTATCAAGATCCTTCAACACGATTAGAATCAAGGTAGATATTATCATACATGTAGGGTATTTTAGTCATTTTGACTTAATAATAGTAATTACTTATAGAATAGTGCTGTTAGGATAATGATGAAAAAAGAGTATAGACTAACATGGCAGGGGTAGCACTGTAAAATCAGCTGAGAAGTATAAATAACAATTCTTAATTGTTATTGATATTAATCGTAATAGACCTAGGAGTAGTTGACGTTTTAGGTTTTCAGGTTACAAATTATGATGTAGTATGCTAATATAGCTAGATGGTACAAACATATAGAAGAGAAATTCATTGCTATTGTTGCCCAAGGTGACAAGCCAAGAGGGGGGGTGAATTGGTTTTTCTTGATTTTCGATTCTTTAATTTTGCTAATTGATGAGTGAGTGATTTGGTTAATATAGATTAACTACAAATAGTGAACTTAGAACAATACACAGACCCCATATTATACCAGCATCTCTTTCGGTTCTTCGGTCATCCAGAGGTGTATATTCCCATTCTACCTGGATCCGGTATTATTAGTCCCTTAAAGTAAAGTGCTCCCCCACAGGTCACAATAAGAAGTATAGTGGTTTGATGCTCTTCTATGCACCTACGTCCACTCCCCAAGTGACCCCTTGAAAATTCACTATAATCCCACGAATTACAGTTGAATTATTTTCCGGGCTCACAATCCAAAAATCTTTACACTTGGTTTTTCGGGATCATCAAGAACCTATATTGGTTTTACGGGCTCACCAACTAACCTATACCGTTGGTTTTACGGGCTCACCAACAAACCTTACAAGATTGTTAAAAAGAAAAAGAAAAACGTTTAAACTCTTATATGAGCAGATATAACAAATATAAACTACAAAGAAGAGTTAAAATATAGTTATCGCTTTGATATGGCTCTTCTCTTCTTTGTCAAGGAATGCTTCACTCTTCAAGGGTTGGTGGAGCTCTTAATGCCTCTTTTTGATCTGCTCAAACACTTCCTTTTGACTCTTGAATGAAGCACCTCGATGAAGAAAATTAAGGCTTTTGTCTTTCTTGGGTAAGCTTTGATATTTTGCAAAAGGATACTTTGTTCTGATAAATAATGTCATTATAAATACTTTCCCACAAGTTTAGGTTACTCCCCATTGGTTAGATTTGAAAAACTATCCGTTACTAGCTGTTGGGAGGTCAAAAAGTACTTCTGCAGAACTAGCCGTTATGCTTCTGCCCGTGCTGGGGTCGACCCAAACTTTTCTGGGATCGATTCAAACCACTGTTCATCAAACTTGGGGTCGACTCAACTTTCAGTGGGGTCGACCCAACTTTCACTGGGGTCGACTCCTGCTACAGTGGGGTCGACCCTCTCAGGGATCACAGAACCTTGTATTTCAGCTGTTTTTCACTGGGATCGACTCAACTCTTTTTGGGGTCGACTTAAGCTACAGTGGGATCGACTCAAGTTCCATTAGGGTCGACCCTCTCCGGGATTTCAGAGACAGTTTCAAACGACATAGCCTTGGGGTCGACTCATGTTCAGTTGGGGTCAACTCCATTGGGGTCGACTCAAGCATTCCTGGGGCCGGCTCCATCTGGGGTCGGCTCAAGGAAAGTTGGGGTCGACCCTCTCAGTAAATTTCAGAGGCTTATTTTCTTGAGGCTTGAAGCTGGGGTCGACTCAAGCATACTTGGGGTCGACTCTACTACTATTCATCCGTGCCATTTTCGCAGAGGTGTGCCTGATGGTTCCATGATGTGCCAGGGTCGACTCCATCTTTTTTGGAGTCGACTCATTCCACACTTTGCTGCATCTTAAGGTTAGACTCATTCATACAATCAATGAAATATACTTCAAGCAATTTTGAATGTATGCCATGGTAGTGCTACATACTCTTAACAATGAAAATTACTATTGTGCCCTTAAGAGTACGTTTCACTTGAAACTTTGCTGAATTAGTATTTAGAATTCACTATCCATTTTCTATCGCAAATTTTATCTCATTATTAATCATTGAAGGACATTTTGATCTCATTCTTCTAATGTATCAAGAGTGTCGAACTCAGTAATGATGTATCATGTTAACTTGTAGTATTTAATTAGATATTTCCTCAATAGTTGTGTTAATCATCAAAATAACACTATCATCCTCAATCTCCCCCTTTTTGATGATTACAAAATATTGAGTATGAGCAGATTGATACTTATCTTAAAATTAGAAAATTTGTTTTAGAAGAGCTCAAGTTGCTGAATTTCAGCTTTTCAAATTTGAGAGTGAAGTCTCCCCCTTTTTCATCCAAATATTGCCAATTTGAACTTTTGATTTTCTTCCCCTTTCTTTTATATTTGGTTAAAGATGAAATTTCAAAAATTTGAGATAAAGCAAGAGTTTCAGGTTATGTATCGAGGTATGAGAGGTATGTGCCAAATTTGGAAATTTTGATTAAAAGTTTAGACTTTAAAATTTTCATTGTTACATATTGCTCTCCCTTAAGTGAATATTATCTTCTATTATAATTTTCAAACTTATTTGTCAACTTATTGCGACTTCTTTCTTTCCTTACTTCTCTTCCTTTTTGTTATCATCAAACAGGTGTATGGCAATAGATAAGTAGATGTAGTAAATAATAAACGGTCAAGTTTTCTTGATCAAAATGGAACATTGTAGTACATTAATGCCAAAAATACAATGTTCTTCAATCAAAGTGCAAAGTACATCAAAAAGGCAAAATACATATGAGAGCTAGATAAATCCTAGTCACTAATCATAATGCTAACATCAGCCTAGAGGGTATCTAAGGGCTGTGATCTAGTCCTCATCCTCCTAGTATAAGTGGTGAGGGGAGGTTGAGCCTGATGGAACTGAGTCTGGCGTGGACCTCGCTGAGCTGGATGACTCTGTGCCGAAACCTTCGACTCAGCTGCTCGGGGCACAGATGGACCATGAGCCTCTCTCTCTTTGTAATGCTCCCACCTGCTCTCTGAGGTCTCTAATCTCCGCAGTCATAATGTCCATCCTGCTCGTCAATCCATCAGAGAGAGTCCTCACCTAAGCTGACACAAGCTTAGTCATCCTACTCCAAAACTCCTCTGTGCACCCCATGGGTACGGATGACGATGGGCCAGCCTCTGAAGGTGCCGTAGGATGATCCTCAGGTACCTCAGCCTCAGGGATGGGGTCTCCAACCTCTGGTGCATCACCCTCCTGTGCATGTATCCCTGCTCCTGCACGCACCCATTGTAACACCCTGAACCAGAGTTAGGGTAGCTTAAGTAATTTTTACCAGTTATGAAGCATCTTCATGATTTTAACCTAGTTTATTATGAGCATCTGAATGCACATGAAAGGTGAGGGAATATCAAAATTTTATGATGTAAATTGGATGGAAACTTTCCAGGAAGTTTGATTCAAAATCATTTCAAAAATGTCGGGATTTCAGCTGTTACAGAAAATTTTACGGTTCCACAGATTGAGAGTGCAATAACTCTGGATATAGTCCATGAATCTAAGTAAAATTTTAAACACATAATATACATTGAGTAGGGGATTTACTGTTGAAATTTCAGCTCAAATGGATTAGCCTACAGCCTGGAACAAAGCAAGTTAGGTGAGTCCCTCGGAAGCCTGTCATTACAGAAAACTGCAGACCTAGATTTGTCCAAAATTTCTATAAAAAGTAGGAAGCATGACGTGGCCTAAAACCTAGTTTTTAAAACCCCTGGGAACCACTCTTTTGACACGTTAGGTGTCTGGGAAGCTAACGTGTCAAAAGGGGGGGGTGTCTAGCATGTTTCAGCAGGCAGCAACTTGTGCTGCTGCTGTTCAACCGTTAGGAGTTCAGTGGTTGGTTGTAGGTGCCAGCCCAAATCAGGCCAGGAAAAGCTCCAGAGAGGGAGAGAGGAAGCTAGGGAAGAGAGAGAGCTACTTGGGGAATCCAAATAATTTGTGGAAGAAGGTTTAAAGTAAAGAGGAAGAGCAACTTGCTGTTGGGCTGCAGAACAGAAATACAGAAATTTTTGGTGCACCCAGGCTTCCTAGCAAATTTCAGGTGAATTTTCCAAACTTTTAGTGATTCTAATTGTAGTCCCACGTAGGAGGGTGATAAAAGAAGATTTTAGTTATTCTAGATGAATTTTTAGGTATGAAAAAGGAATTGAACTATGCTTCCGAAGTTGTTGAAAGCAGTCTGAAATTCTGCAGAAAGAAGCGATGGGATTTCTTTGTGTTTTAGGTGATTAAATTGTTATTTAAAGCTGAAAGTTTGTAGGTTGTGTTAGGGATTTCCTAGTCCTAACACAGAGCCTAATAGGTGGAATTGATTGTTAAGAACCTCCGGGAGTTAAGAGGTTTAATTGGCTCGAAAACAGAACAAACAAGCTGAAAACAGGGGAATTGAATTCTGATTTATTTTTGGTGTTAAGTAGTTGTTTGGCAGCTGAAAATTTATAGATGATATAGAAGGTTTTCTAGTCCTAACCCAGGGTATCAAAGAGGGAGATAAAAGCTTGGAAACCTTTGAGAATTGAGAGGTTTTATTTATCCTAAAATAAGACAAGCAAGGTAAAAAAATCAGAAAGTTAAGATGAGGGTGTTGGATTTCTTTTTGGAACATGCATAATCATGTTGCATCATATAGGTTATAATTTTGATTGACTCTTTTAATTATTTAGGAGGAGAAGAGAGTCCCAGAAGTGTGCTGGGAGTATCAAGCACTAGGGTGGTGCGTTAGCCATCACAAGGTGAGTGGTTTTCTTCTTAACCATGGTAGTTTATTTTGTAATTCCAGAGAAATGAATGATGTCTCCAAATTCAGAATGAATATGCTAAAGAATGAAAATAAGAAGTATTAATTCTCATGATTAAATTGCTTTCTATCAGTGGATAAATGATCTGATTTGGAAAATATATGCTATGCTTGAAAATACTTTAAATTCATGTTTGTTGATTCATAAGTTTATGAACTTGTTTGGGAATGGATTAACCCAAAGTGACTGAACCACTTAAAACCCCTTATCACGGCCAAGAGAGTCATTTTAGTTTGACACCAAGCTATTCTGGAGTTGACCCCTATACTCTAGAGTCGACTCCAACCTTGTTACAGTAACTAATATTTGCACTTTTACCTTGGATACATCACATCAGAGTTTATGATATGTGCCCAATAGGGCAGAGATGGGACGCCGGGAGGGCGTAGCTATGATATGTGCCCAGTAGGGCAGAAATGGGACGCCGGGAGGGCGTAGTATGATATGTGCCAGTGGGGCAGAATTGGGACGCCGGGAGGGCGTAGTAGTAGCACCATGCATAGGACTGTCGGGCTACTCATGAGAATGGTGCCTCATGCGAGTGGCCGGCAGTAGGGCTCGCGGGAGCCATGATTTTCAATATTTAAGCTATGTATACATATGACTGAGCAACAAACGTATTATTTTTAAGCATAATGATTTCAGAACCTATGTGAATGTTCTATGTATCAAATTCTTCAAGGAAGGAAAGTGGACTCTACGGTCCAGAAAAAAAAAAAAAAAGGACTTGAGCAAGGCGATTTTATTAATGCTTTATTTTAAAGCAACAGCTTTATTTCCTGCTAGTTGTAGTACTATTGGCAAATAGCAGATTTCTTATGTGGTTGAAACTAAGTGCTTTAAGATCAAATGCAAATGTTTCATATGTGGCATAAACACGTTACATTTGATGTATGTAAGTATCACAGCTGAAACCTCATATCTCCTCATGATTAACAGATTGTCCACTCACTGGGACTTAGGTCTCATCCCTCTCTTTTTCTGTAAATTCTTGCAGATCGGCAGAGTCATAACATTATAAAAGTACCGCATCAGCATCATCCTAGAAGTTTGTCATAGAAGGTTGGCCATGCCCCTCTGAGTGAAAGGAAAAAACCTTTGTATTATGCATATAGTTGGGGTGTGAATGTAAACTAACTTGAGACAGATGTAAAGTTTGTTATATTTTGAGCTATGTATAGTAGACTTTAAGTTATCAATGAAAGCTTGGGTTGCTTTTAGTTATGATTAAAGTGAGTTAAATAAATTAAACTGACAGGTTTAGGATGTATTGATTTTATTGGTTGGTTGGATATAGTAATTGACAGGTTTTTAATAGTAACTTGTGAACCGCGGCACAAGCTGCTAATAGAAACTCTGCTCAGTACTGTACCCGACTAACCTACTGCGGGAGGGGATCCCACACCCATTGCCCGTTCACCTTCTCATAACCCATGCGAACTAGGAACCGTGCAGTGTAAGTGTCAGTGAATAGCAGATGCCTGGAGATCTCTCCCTCCACAGATATGTCATGCTGTCGGAAAACCAGGATGAGTATCATAACATAGGGTAGGAAAACTCTCGATTTGCATATAGCCTCTCTTATCTGCCTGATCATCATAGCTGGGAGGTTCAGGAAAATGCTCTGAATAATGTGCTCCATAATGACCAAATCTCGCTCAGATATGTGATCAAATCTTCCACTCTTCGGAAACAAAATCCGACCTATGAAGTTGTGCAACAACCTCATCTCAGCTAATAGAGAGCTAGCTATCACAGTTTCGGAGTAATCAAAATCATCTCTTTCAAAGATCAATTGTAGAGCTCTTAACTTGCTTTTCGGTCTTTCTGGAGTTGCACCTTCGCAGGGGAGATGAAGCAACTCACTCAAACTTTCTTCCGAGATCCTAACCCTTACTCCTCGGACTTCAGACACAAGCCCTCCCGGTCCAACTTTTAGGAAGGCGTAGAACTCACGAACCAAGCCCGGGTAGGTCACCAAATCTAAGGAACAAAGATACTCCCATCCTTGCCTTCGGATCCAATCCCCCAAATGGAACCCTTCTTGATCCAAAAATTCGGAGTGGATTCTTCTCCCTGTGGTAACCGGTCTCCCCGCATATTTTGCAAGTTGAACTGAAGGGGAGGGAGGAGGAGGAGGCTCTACACATGTCTCACCTTGTGGGGGTACTGTAGAAGAATCTCTAGCATATCTATCTACGAGGGTAGGCCGTGAAACTCTCCCGGATCTCTTAGCAACGACTCGCTTGGGTCCCATTTTCACCAAATGCTTCCTTAGGTCTTGATCCAACGGCTTGGGGAAGCAATCTTCTACTTTTTGGAGATGATTGGAAGAGATTGGGGAGTAGAAAATAGGGTTTTGGGAAGAGGACAAGATGAAACAGTGCCTAGAATAGCTCACGGGTCCCCTTTTTAAAAGTGGGATCCCGTCGTCGGGTCGACTCAACGTGGGGTCGACCCAATGTGGGGTCGACCCCATTCTGGCTTGGATCGGCCCTAGTTCAGAATTTTTTTTTAAAATTCTTCTTTTCCTCCAATCCTTACAAATTCTTTATTGAACAATGATACATGAGTAAGGAGTCTATAAATGGCTAGTTTGACTAATGTTTCATGGGTTTTTCGAAATGGAAGGAGAATATCATGAGACAACTTATTCCTTTTATATCTCTTCAATCAAAAAGATCACATATGCCTAATTCCCTCCTAAGCATGCAAAATCTATCTTCACTTAAAGGTTTTATGAATATGTCAGCTAATTATTTCTCAGTACATACATGCTCAATACATATGTTTCCATTTTGCACATGATCTCTAATGAAATGATACCTTATTTCAATGTGCTTGGCTTTAGAGTGCTGAACCGGATTTTTGGTAAGGTTAATGGCACTAGTGTTATCACACTTTATAGGAATGTTGTCTAATTCAATTCCATAGTCCTCTAGTTATTGCTTGAGCCATAGTACTTGAGCACAGCAACTACCGGCAGCTATATACTCTGCCTTAGCTGTTGATAATGCTACTGAATTCTGCTTTTTGCTAAACTATGATACTAAGTTATTTCCTAAAAATTGACATGTTCCACTGGTGCTTTTTCTATCTAATTTGCATCCAGCAAAATCAGCATCAGAATATGCAAGCAAATCAGTACAAGAGTTTCTAGAGTACCATAATCCTATGTTTGTGCTTCCTCTCAAATATCTAAGGATTCTTTTGACAGCACTTAGATGTGATTCCTTAGGATTTGATTGGTACCTAGCACATATTCCTACACTAAATACTATGTCTGGCCTACTGGCCTTTAGGTAAAGTAAAGATCCAATTAATCCTCTATAGAGCTTCATATCTATACTTTTTTCTTTTTCATCTTTGTCTAGTTTACTAGTGGGGTTCATAGGAGTGCCTATTCCCTTGTGATTTTCATTTTCAAACTTCTTTAGTATTTCCTTTGTGTACTTAGTTTGATGAATAAAGATGTCTTTCCTAGTTTGTTTGATTTGTAATCCAAGAAAGAAATTTAGTTATTCCATCATCCTCATCTCGAATTCTCCTTGCATTAATTTAGCAAACTCTTTGTAAAGATTATCATTAGTGGCACCAAAGATTATGTCATCTACATATATTTGTACTACTAGCAAATCTTTGTCTTTTCTTTTGAGAAAGAGTGTTTTATCTACATTTCCTCTACTGAAATCATTATTTAGCAGAAATTTGCTTAATCGATCATACCAAGCCCTAGGTACTTGTTTCAATCCATATAATGCCTTATGTAATCTAAACACATGATTTGGTAATTCATGATTCTTAAAACCAGGAGGTTGCTCTACATATACTTTTTCCTCTATCTAACCATTTAAGAAGGTACTTTTTATATCCTTTGATACAATTTGAAATCCATGAAGCATGCAAAAGCTAGAAGTAATCTGATAGCTTCTAATCTGGCTATGGGAGCAAATGTTTCCTCAAAATCTATCCCTTCTTCTTGATTGTATCCCTTAGCTACAAGTCTAGCTTTATTTATTATAACTACCTCATTTTCATCTAATTTATTTTTAAAGACCCATTTTGTTCTAATAACAGAATTATGCTTTGGTCTCTCAGTTAATGTTCATACATTGCTTCTTTTGAATTGATTTAATTCTTTTTGCATAGCATTTATCCAATTTACGTCTTTTTCAGCTTCTTCATAATTATTAGGTTCTATTTGTGAAACAAAAGCAAGATAGTCATTTATATTTCTAAGAGAGGATCGAGTTCTTATCTCTTGAGATAGATCACCAATGATTAAGTCTTTAGGATGCCCACGTGCATACCTCCATCCCTTTTGCAAGTCTTGAGAGTGTGGTGGTACATGATCGTCCTCTTTATCTTGATTTGGTACGTCATTTAGATTCAATTTTTCCAACTCAAGAATTCCTGCATCATCATCAGAAGTATTTTCTCTCCTAGGAGACTCGCTATCAGACTCATCAAAAATGATATGAATTGACTCTTCAACTACAATTGTTCTTTTGTTGAATACTCTGTATGCCCTGCTAGATGTAGAGTATCCTAAAAAGATACATTCATCTGACTTGGCATCAAATTTACTTAGATTCTCCTTGCCATTGTTCAAAATGAAGCATCTACATCTAAATACTCTAAGATATTTAGCAGTTGGCTTCCTATTCTTCCAAAGTTCATAAGGAGTTTTCTGAGTTATAGGTCTTATTAAAACATGATTTAAAATATGGCAAGCAGTACTTACAGCTTCAGCCCAAAAGTACTTTGGAAGATTTGACTCACACAACATCGTGCGTGCCATTTCTGCCAAGGTCCTATTTTTTCTTTCAATAACCCCATTTTGTTGAGGCATTCTAGGTGCTGAAAATTGATGGAAGATACCATTTTCATTACAAAATTCTTCAAAGTGTTTATTTTCAAATTCAGTTCCATGATCACTTCGAATTGCAATCAAGGTGAGCTTTTTTTCAGTTATGATATTTTTATAATATTTCAAGAATGCTGAAAATGCTTCACTCTTATGTGCAAGAAATGAAACCCATGTATATCTTGAGAAATCATCTACTATGACTAGTTCATACTTTTTTCCTCCTAGACTTGCAGTTCTAGTAGGCCCAAATAGATCCATGTGTATGAGTTCAAAGGGCCTAGTGGTTGATACTATATTCTTTGATTTGAAAGATGATTTTGTTTGCTTTCCCAATGAGCATGGTCCATAGATTTTGTCTTTTTCAAAAATTAATTTCGGCACATCTTTTATCAGATCCTTCTTGACTAGTTTTGATATTAAGTTCATACTAGCATGTCCTAGTCTACGGTGCCAAAGCCAACTTGTTTCACTTTCTTTTCTTCATTAGTAATTAAGCATAATCTATTTTTCTTGCCTAAATCATGAAGATCTACCATATAAATATTTCTATGCCTATGTCCCATAAGTACAATGCTACTATCTTTTGGATTTATAATTATGCATACTGAAGCTTAAAATGTGACTTTAAGACCTTTATCACAAATTTGACTTATGCTAAGCAAGTTATGTTTCAGACCATCAACTAATAAAATATTTTCTATAAATGTAGATGGAGTAATATAGATTTTACCCTTTCCAATGATAAGTTCTTTTCCATTGTCTCCATAGGTTACTACTCCACCCTTCTTAGATTCCAAAGTGACAAATTATTCTATATCACCTGTCATGTGTCTTGAACAGCCGCTATCTAGATACCATCATTTATCCCTCTTATTAGCTGTAAGACACTCCTGCAATCAAAGTCAAGAATGTGCTTTAGGTACCCAAACCATGTTGGGTCCTTTAAGGTTAGTACTCGATGTTCTTTTTGAAACCCAAATTTTCTTGGACTTTAGCTTACTTTTATCACTCAATTTGTTATAGCTAGGCTTTCTAAGATTGAATTCATATGCTTTGTGTCCTACTTTATTGCAGCAATGACAAGTTATATTTTCAATTTTGGCTTTCACAAATATGTTCTTTAAGTATTTTTGCTTCCTACTTGTTTTATATCCCAAACCAGCCTTGAGGATGATAGTGTTATTTTGATGATTAACAAGCAATTATCTAGAGTATGTTATAAGTTAAATCGATACTTCATTTATAAGTTTATTACTCTCAGTATATTTTGTATTAATTGATATAGATACATTTCATTGTTCATTTGAATGAATCTAACCTTGAGATGCAGCAAAGTGTGGATTGAGTCGACCCAAAGGATGATTGGGTCGACCCCGGCACATCAAGAAAATATTTGGCACACTTCTGCAAAAATGGCAAAGATGAACAGTGAGTTGGGTCGACCCAAGGAAAGCATGAGTCGACCCAAGGATCAAGATCCTCAAAACAAGACAGAAAAATGGTTCTCTAGATTTACTGAGAGGGTCGACCCAAGAAGTAGTTGAGTCGACCCAAGCTTGAGTCGACCCAAACCCTGAGAGGGTCGACCCAAAGGCAAGACAGAAAAGAAGACAGAAAAGGTTCTCTGGAAACCCTGTTAGGGTCGACCCAAGAAGAAGTTGAGTCGACCCAAGTGAACTTTGAGTCGACCCAAAGAAAGGTTGGGTCGACCCAAGTGAAGGAAGGCTGAATTATAAAGTTTCTGTGTTTCTGAGAGGGTCGACCCAAGGAATGTTTGAGTCGACCCAAGTGAAAGTTGGGTCGACCCAAGGACAGGTTGAGCCGACCCAAACACGGGCAGAAGCATAACGGCTAGTTCTGCAGATGTACTTTTTGTCCTTCCAACAGTGAGTAACGGCTAGTTTTTGAATTCTAACCATTGGGGCTTGTCCAATGGAGGTAGGAAACTATTTAAAGGGGCACTATTCATCAGATAGAATAACTTTTCCAAAGAATATCAAAGAGTACACAAGAAAGAGAAAGTGCCCTAATCTTCTTCATCCAAGTGCTTCATTTAAGAATCAAAGAAAGGGGTTGAGCAGATTCAAAGAGTCATCTAGAGCTCCATCCTCCCTTGAAGAGTGAAGCATCCTTGACAAAGAAGAGAGAAGTCACTACAAGCGATAAATACTTTCTAAACTCTTCTTTGTAGTTTATATTGTTTTATTTGCTCATTTAGGAGTTTAAATCTTCTTTCTTTGTTTATTAAACTACTTGTAAAGGTTGGTTGGTTAGCCCGCAAAACCAACGGAATAGGTTGATTGGTGAACCCGGAAAACCAATTGTAAAGGTTCGTTGGTGAGCCCGTAAAACCAACAAAGGTTCGTTGGTGAGCCCGTAAAACCAACATAGGTTTTTGGTGAACCCGGAAAACCAAAGTGTAAAGGTTTTTGGATTGTGAGCCCGGAAAACAATCCAACTGTAATCCGCGGGATTATAGTGAATTCCCAAGGGGTCGCTTGGGGAGTGGACGTAGGTGCTAAGGAGAGCACCGAACCACTATACTTTGTGTTGTTTGTGTTGTGATTTGTTTTAGCTTACTAATCATTCATTTAACTTAAGTAAGTTAGTTAAATTTAAAAGAAACCAATTCATCCCCCCCCCCCCCTCTTGGCTTGTCACCATGGGCAACAAGTGGTATCAGAGCAAGGTGCTCTAATAGTACTCATTGATCTCACAATCAAGTGTTAAAGATCATGACAACCCAAGTGGGATGTTCTATGAGTGAGGGGCAATCCACAAATAGACCACCTCTATTTAATGGCACAAACTACACATATTGGAAAGCTAGGATGAGGATATTCATTCAAGCTTCCGACTATGAACTATGGTACATCATCACTAGAGGACCTCACACACCCACACTTAATATAGAGGGCACTATCATACCCAAACCAGAAATGGATTGGAATGAAAGTGATAGAAAATTAGCACAGTTAAATGCAAAAGCTATAAATGTACTTACTGCTCATTAGATGTAAGTGAATTTAATAGAATATCTACTTGCACTACTGCCAAAGAAATTTGGGACAAACTTGAGGTCACCCATGAAGGGACCAATCAAGTTAAAGAGTCAAAGATAAACATATTAGTACACAAGTATGAATTGTTTAAAATGGAATCTACTGAGTCCATAACTGATATGTTTACTCGTTTTACTGACATTATAAATGGGCTTAAGAGTTTAGGAAAGTCTTACTCTAACTCTGATTTGGTGCGAAAAATTCTCAGGTCTCTACCAAGAATTTGGGAGGCCAAGGTAACCGCAATTCAAGAAGCTAAGGACCTCAACACACTGCAATTAGAGGAGCTTCTAGGATCACTCATGACCCATGAGTTGACAATGAGGCAAAATTCAGAAGATGAGGTCAAGAGAAGAAAGCCCATTGCCCTAAAGACTACCACCCCTAAACAACAAACTGAATCGGAAGATTCAGATGATGATGAAGAATTTGATGAAGAAGGGATGGCTATGCTTGAAAGAAAATTCAGAAAATTTATGAGAGGTAAGAATAGATTCTATAAAAAGAAACCCTTCCTCAAAGGTAACTCAAGCAAAGAAAAGGGTAAGGACAAAGAAAAGGAAAAAGAAACTCCCATTTGCTATGAGTGTAACAAACCCGGGCATTATAAGATAGATTGCCCGGATTTGAAATGGATGGCAAGAAAACTGAAAAAGAAGAACTTCATGGCTGAATGGAGTGAAAGTGAGGAATCAAGTTCGGAGGAGGAAGATCATCAAGAGACGGTCCAAATGTGTCATATGGCCAATGACGATGAGGTAGATTCTGAACTTGACTGTGATTTTACTGTTGATGAATTACATGATGCATTCTTAGAACTCATGGAAGAACATAAGAAACTAATTAATAAAAATAAAGTTCTAAAAGAAGAAAATCAATCTCTTGTCAAAGATAAGTTAAAACTGTCTCATAACTGTGAAACATTAAGTAGGAAACTTGCAAATGAAACCAAGAATCTAATTGCTAAAAATATCAAGCTAAAAGAAGATGCTGAAAAATATAAATTTTTGGTAGATAAATTTACACTTAGTTCTACCAAATTAAATATGATTCTTGATAGTCGAAAAGCTGTATATGATAAGGCTGGTTTAGGTTATAAAACAAATAAGAAACAAAAATTCTTAAAGAATATTTTTGTAAAAGCTAAAAGTGAAAATATTACTTGTTATTGCTGCAATAAGTTAGGACATAGAGCATATGAATGTAACTATAGAAAGTCCAGTCAAAATAAAGTAAGTAATAATCAAAAGATTAAATTCAAGAAAGTTTGGGTTTCAAAAGGAACATGGAGTACTAACCCTAAAGGACCCAACTTAGTTTGGGTACCTAAAGTTTCTTCTTGATCTTGATTGCAGGTGTGTCTTACAGCTGATAAAGTGGGAAAACGATGGTATCTAGATAGTGGCTGTTCAAGACACATGACCGGTGACATAGATCAATTTGTCACCTTGGAATCAAAGAAGGGTGGAGTAGTAACTTATGGAGACAATGGTAAAGGGCATATCATTGGAAAGGGTAAAATTTTCATTACGCCATCTATTTTCATTGAAAATGTCTTATTAGTTAAGGGTTTGAAACATAACCTTCTTAGCATAAGTCAATTTTGTGATAAAGGGCTTAAAGTCACGTTTGAAGCATCTGTATGCATAATCACAAATCCTAAAGATAATAGCATTATACTTGTAGGACAAAGGCAAAGAAATATTTACTTAGTAGATCTTCATGAGTTAGGCAAGAAAAATGGATTATGCTTAATTACTAATGAAGAAAAGAAAAATGAAACTAGTTGGCTTTGGCATCGAAGACTAGGACATGCTAGTATGGAATTAATATCAAAACTAGTCAAGAAGGAATTAATAAAAGATGTGCCAAAATTGATCTTTGAAAAGGACAAAATATGTGGACCATGTTCATTGGGAAAACAAACTAAATCATCTTTCAAATCGAAGAATATAGTATCAACAACTAGACCATTTGAACACATACACATGGATTTATTTGGACCTACTAGAACTACAAGTCTAGGAGGGAAGAAGTATGGACTAGTTATTGTTGATGATTTTTCAAGATATACATGGGTTTCATTTTTGGCACATAAGAATGAAGCATTTTCAGAATTCTTGAAACTATATAATAATATCATAAATGAAAAGAAACTCACCTTAGTAGCAATTCGAAGTGATCATGGTACCGAATTTGAAAATCAATACTTTGAAGAATTTTGTACTAAAAATGGTATATCACATCAATTTTCAGCACCTAGAACGCCTCAACAAAATGGGGTTGTTGAAAGGAAAAATAGGACATTGGCAGAAATGGCACGCACAATGTTGTGTGAGTCAAATCTTCCAAAGTACTTTTGGGCTGAAGCTATAAGCACTGCTTGCCATATTCTAAATCGAGTTTTAATACGACCAATAACCAAGAAAACTCCTTATGAACTGTGGAAGAATAAGAAACCAACTGCTAAATATCTTAAAGTTTTTGGATGTAGATGTTTCATCTTAAACAATGGCAAGGAGGATCTAAGTAAATTTGATGCCAAGTCAGATGAAGGTATCTTTTTAGGATACTCCACATCTAGCAGGGCATACAGAGTATTCAATAAAAGAACTTTAGTAGTGGAAGAGTCAGTCAATATTATATTTGATGAGTCTGATAGTGAGTCTGCTAGGAAAAAAAATATTGTTGATGATGATACAGGAATTATCGACTTTGAAAAGTTGAATATTGATGACGTGCCAAATCAAGATAAGGGAGATGATTGCGTGCCACCTCAATCCCAAAACTTGCCAAAGGAATGGAGGTATGCATATGGACACCCTAAAGACTTAATCATTGGTGATCCATCTCAAGGGGTAAGAACTCGATCATCTCTTAGAAATTTAAATGATTATCTTGCTTTTGTTTCACAATTAGAATCTAAGACTTATGAAGAAGCTAAAAAAGATACTAATTGGATAAATGCCATGCAAGAAGAATTGAATCAATTTAAAAGAAGTAATGTTTGGACATTAATTGAAAGACCAAAGCATAACTCAGTAATTGGAACAAAATGGATATTTAGAAATAAATTAGATGAAAATGGATTAGTCATAAGAAATAAGGCTAGACTTGTAGCTAAGGGATACAATCAAGAAGAAGGAATAGATTTTGATGAAAAATTTGCTCCTGTAGCTAGATTAGAGGCTATTGATTATTTCTAGCATTTGCATATTTCATAGATTTCAAATTATATCAAATGGATGTGAAGAGTGCTTTCTTAAATGGTTTTATTGAGGAGGAAGTATATGTAGAACAACCTCCTGATTTTGAGAATCATGAATTGCCAAATCATGTGTTTAAACTACATAAGGCTTTATATGGATTAAAGCAAGCACCAAGGGCTTGGTATGATCGATTAAGCAAATTTCTGCTTAATAATGACTTTAGTAGAGGAAATGTAGATAAAACTCTATTTCTCAAAAGAAAGGACAAAAATCTATTAGTGGTACAAATATATGTAGATGACATAATCTTTGGTGCCACAAATGATACTCTTTGCAAAGAATTTGCTGATTTAATGCATGGAGAATTTGAAATGAGTTTGATGGGAGAACTAAGCTTCTTTCTAGGATTACAAATCAAACAAACTAAAGAAGGCATTTTCATTCATCAAACTAAGTATACAAAGGTGTTGACCCCCTAATGGATTTTGATGAATACAAAACACTAGAGTATAATTCCATCTGTCTTAACAATTTATTTGAGAATTTCAGGTGATTAATTAACAATATTGTTAAGAAATGTCTAGGCAAGTTCCCATAATTTTTAAGGATTTATTGAAGAATTTTTGAGTTGAAGAAAATAGATCAGGGACAGCCGAGACGTCTCCGGGTTGTCTCAGAGACGTCTCTGGCACAAACAGGAAGAACTGGCACGTCTGGAGACGTCCCCGGCACCTGGCGGGGCGTCTCGCAGGGTCGGAGTCGACTCTCTCAGAGGCGGAGTCGACTCTCTCAGAGGCGGCAGAAAGGCCGATTTCAAGGGATGCGCGCGAGTCGTCTCCACAGGATGCCGAGTCGTCCCCGCGAGTAAAAAGCAGACTTCTGGAGTCATCCCCGAGGTAGCGGAGTCGACTCTCTCAGGATATTCCAGAGGATATCTTTTTCGGTGATAAGGCAGTGGAGACGTCCCCTGAAAAAGCGGAGTCGACTCTCTCAGAGAATTCCAGAGGACTTGTTTTTCGAAGATAAAACAGCGGAGTCGTTCTCGAGGCAGCGGAGTCGTCCTCGAGGCAAAAAGTGCAAACATCCCGAGACGTCCCCGTAAAGCGCCGAGTCGACCCCAAACAACGTCAAAAGTAAAATCTTACAGCCGAGACATCTCGCGTTGAAGCGGAGACGTCTCCGGAGCGCCTGGGACGCGATTGACACCTTTTTGCAGGTTTGTTTGAATTTCAAATGTTCCTTTTTTTGTGTCTAACGGCTATATTTGCTTTTTGGGCTATAAAAGGGAGCTCTTAAGTGCCTTCCAACAACTTCTCACCAACCCAACACAAGATCATTCAAGAGAGAAGTAAGAGAAAGAGGTTCAAGGGAGTTAGTGCATTCAAGTGAAGAAATCAAGTGCTTTCATGCTTTCCAACTGATTTCGAGCTCAACTACTCTCTCCCGATCGGCATTCAAAGCTCACATTCAAGACAACGCGATCCACATCGGAAGAACCACCATTTTCCACGCTTCCAACGGCTAAAAGGGTTCTTCCGGGTTTTGTTATTTCTCACTGTTTAGAGCTTATTTAGAGCTTATTTCTCACTGCTTATTTAGAGCTTTCAAATCTTTTGTAAAACCTTTGGTTATTGTGCTTGTTCCAGTCAAGGGATTTGGAACAAGGAAAAGGCGTCCCAAGCCTAGGTGAAATTGGGGGTTGTAGGGTTCATTGTTAGTCCGGTGTAAAACAACGAGTTGGGTAGTGCACTCGCAAAACTACCGGACTGTAATCTTGGATTATAGTGGAAATTTCCAAAGGTGCCTTGGGGAGTGGATGTAGGAGCAGTGGAAGCTCCGAACCACTATAAAACCTTGTGTTTGCGATTGTCTGTTTTCATACCTCTATTTTTACTTTAGCTCATACATTTGTGTGTTTTATTTTTAATTGGACAAAAAGTTTTAAAACACCCAATTCACCCCCCTCTTGGGTGACCATCTCTGGGCAACAAGTGGTATCAGAGCAGGTGCTCTGTGTATTTCTTGAAGACCTAACCGTCTTGGCCAAAGATCTAGATGGCAACACCCTTCAACAATGTTCCTGCTGAGGGGCAGGCAACCAATAGACCTCCACTCTTCAATGGGACAAATTATACCTATTGGAAGACTAGAATGAAGATCTTTATTCAAGCACAAGATTATGCCTTGTGGAGGGTCATAATTAAGGGACCACACGAACCATCTCACATAGTTAATGGCATTCAAATTCCCAAACCTGAGGAGGATTGGGATAAGAATGATAACAGGATGGTTCAACTCAATGCTAGAGCCATGAACTCATTATTTTGTGCTCTAGATGTGAATGAATTTAATAGAGTCTCCACATGTAGTTCCGCTAAGGAAATATAGGATAGGCTTGAAGTTACCCACGAGGGTACAAATCAAGTCAAAGAATCTAAAGTGAACATTCTAGTTCACAAGTATGAGTTATTTAAGATGGAACCCAACGAAACCATCTCATGCATGTTCACACGCTTCACCGATATAATAAATGGTCTAAAGAATTTGGGCAAATCCTACACTAACCCAGAACTTGTGAGTAAAATTCTCAGGTCCTTGCCAAAGGCATGGAAAGCGAAGGTCACGGCGATCGTGGAAGCTAAAGACCTCAACACATTGGGACTTGAACAACTATTGGGCTCATTGATGACGCATGAGCTCACAATGAAGCAACATGAAGAAGAGTTGCCAAAGAAGAAGACAATCGCACTCAAAGCTACTTCGAGTATGTGTGAAGAAGAAAGTAGTGAGAGTGAAGAAGAAAGCGAAGATGAGGACTTGGGTTTAATAGTAAGAAAATTTAAGAAATTCATGAGAAGAAAGAAACCCTTCCCAAGAAAGAAGTTTGGAGGGAGAAATGATTGGAAAAAGGAAAAAGAAAAGGAAAGAGACCCAATCATTTGTTATGATTGCAAGAGACCGGGACACATCCGTTCCGAATGCCCTCAACAGAAGAAGCATTTTGGAAAGAAGAAGAAGAAGGCATTGAAAGCAACATGGGATGATAGTGACACATCATCCTCCGAGGAAGAGAAGGAAGAGACCGCCAATTTGTGCTTCATGGCATTCGAAGACGATGAGGTAAGTCATAGCTCAACTACAAATTTTACTTTAGAAGAATTATATGAAGCTTTTCAAGAACTCATGAGTGATTGTAGTATGTTAGGAGCAAAGAATAAAGAATTAAAAGCCTCCAATCAAAAACTAAAGGATGATATTGAAAACCTATTGATTGAGAAGGAGAGCTTCAAAAATGTTAATACCATTGACCTAGAAAATAAAAATTCAAAACTTAGCATTGAAAATGAAACGGCAAAAACACAAATTAAGGAATTAAATCTAAAAGTTAAATTCCTACTCAATAGTAATACCTTACTTGCGCAAAATGTTGAACTCCTTAAAAAGGATAAGGAAGAATTAGTTAAAGAAAATGTGGATCTCAAGAATGAGGTACATAAGTACAAACCAATTGTTGAAAAATTTACACATAGCTCTGAAAAGTTAAATCTTATTCTATCCAATCAAAGAGCTGTTTTTAATAAAGCCGGTCTAGGATATAAAACTAGCAAACAACAAAAGTATCTAAAGAATTTCTTTGTGAAAGCAAAAGATGTCAAATCTGAAAAACCTACATGCTTTCATTGTGGAAAAAGTGGACATAAAGCCTACTCTTGCATTCAAAGAAAGATTCAAACTAACAAGAGTACATTTGTAAGAGGTAAAAACATAACTAAAGTGTGGGTGCCTAAGGGAACCAACTATACTAACCAAGAAGGACCCAAGAAGACTTGGGTACCTAAGAGCATCACTTGATTATTTTGCAGGTATGCCTTGCAGCCGGAAATAGAAAGAGAATGTGGTATCTTGATAGTGGTTGCTCAAGGCATATGACCGGTGACAAGAGTCTCTTCGTCACCTTGAAATCAAAAGAAGGAGGAGTAGTCACATTTGGAGATAATGCTAAAGGTCAAATCGTTGGTGTTGGTAAAATCTCCATATCACCCTCCTCTTTTATTGACAATGTATTGTTAGTTAATGGACTAAAACATAATTTATTAAGTATAAGTCAATTTTGTGACAAGGGCTTTAAAGTGTCATTTGAATCATCACTATGCATAATTAGTAGTCCAATTGACAATGAGATCATACTCACAGGACATAGGCATGGAAATGTTTACATGGTAGATCTTGATGATCTCACCATGAAGGATGGGCAATGTCTTGTAGTCATGGATCCCAAAGTCAATGAGACTAGTTGGTTATGGCATCGTAGGTTAGGGCATGCTAGCATGGATTTAATCTCTAAATTAATTACAAAAGATCTAGTCAAAGGACTACCAAAAATAGACTTTGAAAAGAACAAAATTTGTGCTGCATGTCAATTAGGGAAACAAACAAGAAGTTCTTTCAAGTCTAAGAACATAGTCTCAACATCAAAACCCTTAGAACTAATTCACATGGATTTGTTTGGACCCACTAGAACTGCTAGTCTAGGGGTAAGAAATTTGGTCTTGTAATTGTTGATGATTTTTCACGTTTTACATGGGTTTCATTTCTTGCACATAAAGATGAGTCCTTTCCCGCTTTTATCAAGTTTCATAATAGGGTTTCGAATGAACTCAATCTTAAACTAAAAGCAATTAGGAGTGATCATGGTACCGAGTTTGAAAATCAACACTTTGAAAAATTTTGTGACGAAAATGGTATCAATCACAATTTCTCGGCCCCTAGGACACCCCAACAAAATGGGGTGGTAGAAAGGAAGAATCGCACACTAGCAGATATGGCTCGTACCATGTTGTGCGAATCGGATCTACCAAAATATTTTTGGGCTGAAGCGATAAATACTGCATGTCACATCTTAAACCGTGCATTAGTCAGATCTATTTTAAAGAAAACACCTTATGAGTTGCTGAATAATAAGAAGCCAAATATATGTTACTTTCATGTTTTCGGTTGTCGGTGTTTTATTTTAAACAATAGAAAGGACAATCTAAGTAAATTTAGTGCTAAATCAGATGAGGGGATCTTCTTAGGTTATTCCTCATCTAGTAGAGCATACAGGGTCTTCAACAAGAGAACTCTCGTTGTTGAAGAATCCATTCATGTTGTTTTTGATGAAGCTAATGGAGATTCTTCTAGAAAAGAAGAAGATAGTGATGCAGGTATACTTGAAGACAGAATGAAGGAGTTCTCCATACAAGACAAACAACTTGAAGATGAAGTCAAGGAAGATACAATTCAGCAAGATGAAGAAGATCAACCTCAAGTAAGAAATCAAGATCTTCCGAGGGAATGGAGGTATGCACATGGTCATCCAAGGGATTTAATCCTTGGTGATCCCTCACAAGGGGTAAGGACAAGATCCTCTCTAAGAAATACTAGTAATTATCTTGCTTTCGTTTCACAAATAGAGCC
This sequence comes from Phoenix dactylifera, assembly GCF_051530095.1. NCBI lineage: Eukaryota > Viridiplantae > Streptophyta > Magnoliopsida > Arecales > Arecaceae > Phoenix > Phoenix dactylifera. The sequence continues at coordinate 40,827,334 of NC_143193.1, forward strand.
TAAGTCACTAGAGGAAGCCGAAAAGGATGAAAATTGGATAAATGCTATGCAAGAGGAATTAAATCAATTTGAAAGAAATCAAGTTTGGACTCTAATGAAAAGACCCCCTAATGTTTCAATCATAGGCACCAAGTGGGTGTATAGAAATAAACTAGATGAAGATGGAATAGTTATAAGAAACAAAGCTAGACTAGTTGCCAAAGGCTATAATCAGGAGGAAGGAATAGATTTTGATGAAACTTTTGCTCCGGTTGCTAGGTTAGAGGCTATTAGGCTACTTTTGGCATATGCTTGCTTCATGGATTTTAAACTCTATCAAATGGATGTAAAAAGTGCTTTTTTAAATGGTTATATAATGGAGGAAGTTTATGTAGGACAACCTCCAGATTTTGAAAACCACTTACATCCAGATTATGTTTATAAATTACATAAAGCATTGTATGGACTGAAGCAAGCCCCTAGGGCATGGTATGAAAGATTAAGTAATTTCCTAATTGAAACTAAATTTAAGAGAGAAAACGTAGACAAAACCCTCTTCATTAAAAGAAAAGGAAATGACTTATTGCTTGTACAAATTTATGTGGATGATATAATTTTTGGTGCTACTAATGATAGTCTTTGTCAAGAGTTTGGCAAGCTTATGCAGGGAGAATTTGAAATGAGCATGATGGGTGAGCTCAACTTCTTCCTTGGGCTACAAATAAAACAATCAGAGGAAGGCATCTTCATCAGTCAGTCCAAATATATCAAGGAAATGTTGGAAAAATTCAAGATGAAGGATGCAAAGGAAATCAGCACACCCATGGGCTCAAGTTGCAAGCTTGACAAAGATAAAAAAGGTAAAAGTATAGACTGCAAATTGTACAGAGGTATGATAGGCTCTTTACTTTACCTTACTGCTAGTAGACCAGACATATTATTTAGTGTTTGTATGTGTGCTAGATACCAAGCATGTCCTAAGGAATCACACTTGCAAGCTGTTAAAAGAATTTTTAGATATCTAGTAGGGACATCTAATGTAGGCTTATGGTACTCTAAACAATCTGACATAAATTTAATTGCTTATTCCGATGCTGATTTTGCCGGGTGCAAACTCGACAGAAAAAGCACAAGTGGCACATGTCAATTCTTGAGTGCTAATTTGGTTTCTTGGTTTAGCAAGAAACAAAATTCAGTTGCCTTATCCACAGCTGAGGCTGAGTACATTGCAGCTGGAAGCTGTTGTGCCCAAGTTCTTTGGATTAAGCAACAACTTGAAGACTTCGGTATCAAAATGGACAATATACCAATTAGATGTGATAATACAAGTGCAATTAATTTAACAAAAAATCCTGTCCAACACTCAAAATCAAAACATATAGAGATTAGGCATCACTTTATAAGGGATCATGTGCTGAAAAATGATGTGATGATTGAGTATGTATGTACTGAAATTCAATTGGCCGATATCTTTACAAAGCCCCTTTGTAAAGATAGGTTCAACCTCTTAAGGAATGCTTTGAGCTTGTATGATCCCAGCAAATAAATTGAACTTGTATTGCAATGCTTTGCTACTCAAACTTGTAATCCACCTCAAAGTCACAAATAGCAAACCTAGTATTTATTAAGTAAAAGCATGAATCTATCTAAGTTAAATGACGAACTGTTTGACTTTCCGGAGGATGGTTACCCTCCCTTGGACTCTTCATGGAGATATTTTCAGAGCCTATTTCATAGGTATTCGAAATTTGGTCAAACATTCCTCATTTCAATATTAATAATTCAAAAATCATTATCAAACTTTTATAGGGTGTATTATTAAAGGGGAAGATCACAAACAAACTCACTCTATATTCACCAAAAGAAATCATGTTGATTAGTGTGGTTAAATAAAATAAATTGGGAAAAGATAGAATTCAGTCTGAAATTTTTCAGTGCCGGAGACGTCTCTGGCAAATCGCAGAGACGTCCCCCCGGCGAGACATCTCGCGTTAGTCGCGGAGACGTCTCGGGGACCGAACGAGGGTTTTTTAAAATAGGTCGAAACAGCACGAGCCGACCCGAGCTATCTCTTTCGTCCCCAACAAAATACAAAACCCTAGCCTCCATTTTTCTCTCCACCTCAAACCGAACCAAAACTCCCCATTTCCCTAGGATTTCCGAGCCATGGCACCTAAAAGAGCTAGGAGAACAAGTGGGAGGCGTCCTAGGGTAGCGACCGACGCCGAGGAACGGAGGGAAGAACCTTCCGCACCGTCTCCTCAGGTTGCTCCGCCAACCTCGACCATTTCCTGTGCGAATCGCACAGTAACCACGGGTAGGTTTATAGATTTCCACTTTTTAGAGAGTGAGGGGTTCTCTATTGGAGAGAGACTCCGTGCCCAAGGTTGGGAATATCTTTGTACTCTCAACACATCAACCTACCCCGGTTTAGTTAGAGAGATGTTTAGTAATATGGCCTTAGGGGACTCGGGGTACACTGCCTATGTCCGAGGGACATTGATAGAGATCAATGAGGATACCCTATCTAGTGTATTACAAATCCCTAAAGACGGTGAGGCTCCGACCTCACACCCTCAAAGGGAAACTGCCCTAAACTTAGTTTTAGGACGAGAGGACTGCGGCCCTCTTGATGTGGTTAACTCACAAGACCTAAATGCCGAGATGAGACTACTTTTAAGTATTGTCAACCGGGTCTTGTTTCCAAAAACCGGTCGCTTCGATTTTGTTTCGGAGCGAGATTTAGTCATCATGCACCACATCCTACTAGGGATTTCCCTAAACCTCCCTAGACTTATGCTGAACTACATTTCTATATGTCATAGGTATTCTAGGTTTAGCATACCCTATGGGATGATCTTTACCCTAGTATTCAAACATTTCAAGGTTCAAATTCCAGAAAATGAGCCTGCAAAACCCTTGAGAAACACCGACTACTATAATGAAAGCACAATGCGTAGAATGGAGTTTCACAAGGTAGATGGGTTTTGGGTCAAGGTACCAAAAAGAAAATCTCAAACCTTAGAGCCCGAGATCCCACATCAGGAGCCTGACCACCACTCTCCTCCACATAGCCACATGGCCTTCCCTGATGTACCCTCCAGCTCAGCTGGACCTTCCACATCCATGCCTCCTCCTCCTCCAGTCAGTGGATCCTTCTCCTTGTCAGATGAACAGATGCACACTCTAGCATCTGTGATATGCCAGCAGATGAGAGAGGAGATGAGATCGATGATCACTGCTGAGTTGGCCCCCATTCGTACCTCACATGAAGGGCTTCTACAAGAATTGAAGGAGATCAAAACCCAGGTAGAAGCTACAGCATCAGAGTTGGTTCATGTGGGTACCATCCAAACTATACGATCAATTGAGCTACAGGAGAAATTGAAGATCATATCAGATGGTCTTCAAGAGTTGACGAGCCCTGGAGGCAATTTGGGCACCGTGGTTGCCCAACTTAGAGGAAGAATTGAAAAGGCAAGCATTGAATTTGAAGCACTAGTGGCAGCCTTCCATCAGTCTCAGGGAGATCAGTTCAAAAAACTGCTGGACTCAATAAATGCATTTATAGAGGCAGCTGCTAGGGCTATTGAACAACGTCGCCGATGAGGGACATTTTGTAAAAATCTAGGGTTCATCTGTTTTTGTAAAACCCTAGGCTCATTTTGACACTTCTTTTGTATTAGGAATCAATACTTGTAATGATTTCCTCTTTTTTAACCTTGTAATGCCTTCAAATGATTGCAATGACATATGAATGACATACAATTTCTTTTGAAATCTTGTGTTTGTTTCAAATCCTGTGGAATCAAACTTTGTGTATGTGATTCTGTGTTGTGCCATAAAAATCTCATAACATACCTTAAGTGTTCAAATTTGACACAATTTATCAATGCATATAAAACAGGGGGAGCACATCTTGTAATAACTATTTTAAACAAAAAGAGGAGTCTGAAATGAATTCCAAAACAAAGGGGGAGTGAAATGAATGCTGAATTCGCTAATAAAAATAACTTGAATATCCTTGAGTGGTTCATGGTAATATGCTGAATTCTACTAGGAATTGAGTTTTAAGTACCTAAGGATAATTTGTCCCCTTCATTGTTGATGACAAAAAGGGGGAGTAGAACCAATATGGATATTGGATATATTGGAATGCAAAATTTATGGAGTGTATTGAGTAGATATATATATATATATATATGGAGTATATGGATGTATTGATTAGATATATATATATATATATGGAGTATATGGAGTAGAACCTAAATATGGAATGCAAAATTTACACTCATACTTAAAAAATTGAATAAAAAAAAAGATAAAATTGAAGAATATTGGCTTTAAGATAATTGTCCTTCTGGAAAAGAAAGGGGGAGTCAAAAAGAACTTAGCCTTTAATTGTCTTTAGCATCAATATTTCATTAATTTAAATTTTAACTTGATTCAAATTCAGTTGATATGCTAAAATTGCTTAAGAGCTATTAAGATCAATCTTATGCATAAGGATAGAACTGAAAGTTGACTATTTTGAATTATACACACTGTATCTAGCTCAAATCAAAACATTATACTTGTACATCTGATCAAATACTGTGTATATGTTTAAATTTCGAATTTTGCATATACTCAGTGTTTTGTCATCATCAAAAAGGGGGAGATTGTTGACCCCCTAATGGATTTTGATGAATACAAAACACTAGAGTATAATTCCATCTATCTTAACAATTTATTTGAGAATTTCAGGTGATTAATTAACAATATTGTTAAGAAATGTCTAGGCAAGTTCCCATAATTTTTAAGGATTTATTGAAGAATTTTTGAGTTGAAGAAAATAGATCAGGGACAGCCGAGACGTCTCCGGGTTGTCTCAGAGACGTCTCTGGCACAAACAGGAAGAACTGGCACGTCTGCAGACGTCCCCGGCACCTGGCGGGGCGTCTCGCAGGGTCGGAGTCGACTCTCTCAGAGGCGGAGTTGACTCTCTTAGAGGCGGCAGAAAGGCCGATTTCAAGGGATGCGCGCGAGTCGTCTCCACAGGACGCCGAGTCGTCCCCGCGAGTAAAAAGCAGACTTCTGGAGTCATCCCCGAGGTAGCGGAGTCGACTCTCTCAGGGTATTCCAGAGGATATCTTTTTCGGTGATAAGGCAGCGGAGACGTCCCCTGAAAAAGCGGAGTCGACTCTCTCAGAGAATTCCAGAGGACTTGTTTTTCGAAGATAAAACAGCGGAGTCGTCCCCATGCAAAAAGTGCAAACATCCCGAGACGTCCCCGTAAAGCGCCGAGTCGACCCCAAACAACGTCAAAAGTAAAATCTTACAGCCGAGACGTCTCGCGTTGAAGCGGAGACGTCTCCGGAGCGCCTGGGACGCGGCTGACACCTTTTTGCAAGTTTGTTTGAATTTCAAACGTTCCTTTTTTTTGTCTAACGGCTATATTTGCTTTTTGGGCTATAAAAGGGAGCTCTTAAGTGCCTTCCAACAACTTCTCACCAACCCAACACAAGATCATTCAAGAGAGAAGTAAGAGAAAGAGGTTCAAGGGAGTTAGTGCATTCAAGTGAAGAAATCAAGTGCTTTCAAGCTTCCCAACTGATTTCGAGCTCAACTACTCTCTCTCGATCGGCATTCAAAGCTCACATTCAAGACAACGCGATCCACATCGGAAGAACCACCATTTTCCACGCTTCCAACGGCTAAAAGGGTTCTTCCGGGTTTTGTTATTTCTCACTGTTTTATCTGCTTATTTAGAGCTTTCAAATCTTTTGTAAAACCTTTGGTTATTGTGCTTGTTCCAGTCAAGGGACTTGGAACAAGAGAAAGGCGTCCCAAGCCTAGGTGAAATTGGGGGTTGTAGGGTTCGTTGTTAGCTCGGTGTAAAACAACGAGTTGGGTAGTGCACTCGCAAAACTACCGGACTGTAATCTTGGATTATAGTGGAAATTCCCAAAGGTGCCTTGGGGAGTGGATGTAGGAGCAGTGGAAGCTCCGAACCACTATAAAACCTTGTGTTTGCGATTGTCTGTTTTCATACCTCTATTTTTACTTTAGCTCATACATTTGTGTGTTTTATTTTTAATTGGACAAAAAGTTTTAAAACACCCAATTCACCCCCCTCTTGGGTGACCATCTCTGGGCAACAAAAGGAAATACTAAAGAAGTTTGGGAATGAAAATCATAAAGGAGTAGGCACTCCAATAAATCCTACTAGTAAGCTGACAAAGATGAAAAAGGGAAGAGTATTGATATATAGCTGCTGGTAGTTGTTGTGCCCAAGTATTATGGCTTAAGCAACAACTAGAGGACTATGGAGTTAAGCTAGATAATATTCCTATTAAATGTGATAATACTAGTGCCATCAATCTTACTAAAAATCCAGTTCAGCATTCTAAAGCCAAACACATAGAGATAAGGTATCATTTTATTAGGGATCATGTGCAAAATGGAAACATACGTATTGAGCATATATGCACTGAAAAACAATTAGCCGACATATTTACAAAACCATTGAGTGAAGATAGATTCTGCATGCTAAGGAGGGAATTAGGCATATGTGATCCTTTTTATTGAAGAAATATAAAAGGGAGCTAGTAGTTTCATGATACATTCCTCCAATTTCTAAAAACTCATGAAACATGTGTCAAACTTGTTATTTATAGATTCCTTACTCATGTATCATTGTCCCAGAAAGAATTTGTAAGGATTGGAAGCAAGGAAAATTTTTAGACGCAAAAAGGAAGAGAAAAGAAAAATTCTGCACTTGGGTCGACCCAACCCAGAATAGGGTCGACCCAACGTTGAGTCGACCCAAGAAAATTCTTGAGTCGACCCAACGTCGGGACCCCACTGTTAAAAGGGGGACCCGAGAGCAATGTTAGGGCACTGTTTGCCCTTGTTCTCTTCTGAATACTCTAATCCCCACTCTCCAAACTCCTCCAAACTCCTCCAAACAGTAGATTACCTTAAGATCTTGGAGAAATGGGACCCAAAAGAGCCGTAGCCAAGAGATCCGGAAGAATCACACGGATCCAACGTGAGGAAAGGCAACCTACGGAGCCATCTACCGTGTCTCCACAACGTGAGGCACGTGCGGAGCCACCTCCTCCTCCTTCCCCCTCTGCTATACTTGCAAGATTTGCGGGGAGACCGGTTACAACGGGGAGAAGGATCCATTCCGAGTTCTTTGATCAAGAAGGGTTTCGGTTGAGGGAATGGATCCAAAGGCAAGGTTGGGAGTATCTTTGCTCCCTAGATGTGTTGATCTACCCCGGATTGGTTCAAGAGTTCTATGCCTTCCTTAAAACTGGTATGGGAGGGCTTGTTTCGGAAGTTCGAGGGGTTCGAGTTCGAGTTTCCAAGGAGAGCTTGAGTGGGCTACTTCATCTACCCTGCGTAGGAGCCACTCCGGAAAGGCCAGAAGATAAACTGAGAGCCCTATAGTTGATCATGGAAAATGAGAACTTCAACTTTTCCGAGAAGGTAATAGCTAGTTCTCTTTCTGCTAAAATGAGATTACTGCTCAGTATAATAAACAGAATTTTATTTCCAAAGACTGGGAGATTCGATCTCATCACAGAGCGAGATCTAGCAGTGATGGAGTGTATGATTCAGGGGATTCCCCTAAATCTTCCGGCCATATACTGAGACAGATGAGGAAAGTGATCTGCAACTCTAGGGTATCACTACCTTATGGTATGATACTCACTTTGATTTTTCGGCAGCATGGTATATCTGTTGAGGGGGAGGCATCCAAGAGTCTGCTTCATACTGACACATACACTGCACGGACACTTATTCGCATGGGATATGAGAAAGTGAACGGGCAGTGGATTAACACTGGAGCAGGCATTCAGGGTGAGGCACCAGAGGGAGATGCACCAGAGGCTGAGGATGAGGAGCATATGGATCATCCTACTGCACCTTCAGAGGCTGGACCATCGTCATCCGTTCCTCCGAGAGATACGGATGAGTTCTGGAGCAGGATGACTGAGCTCATGTCAGCTCAGGCGAGGACTATCACTGACGGGCTGATGAGCCGATTGGACGTCCGATTGGACGTCATGTCTGCTGAGATCAGTGATCTGAGGCAGCAGATAGGAGCACTCCGGAGAGAGAGAGAGACCCATGGACCATCTGTGCCACAGGCTGCTGAGTCAGATATTTCGGCACAGAGTCATCCAGCTCGTCGTGCTCCACGCCAGACACAGTCTCACCAGGCTCGACCTCCCCTCGCCACGTACACTAGGAGGATGAGGACTAGATCCCAGCCATTAGATTCTCCCTAGGCTGATATTAGCATTTCTGTTTAGAGCCTAGGCTAGATATCTAGTTCTCATATGTATCTTGCTTTTATCATGTATCTTTAAATCTTGATTAAGGAACATTGTATCTGTTTTTGTTTTTGGACATGAATGTACTCAAATGTTCCTATTTTGATCAATGAAGTTTGAATGGTTGTTATTTATTGCATCTTTTCCCATGTACCTATTTGATGATAACAAAAAGGGGGAGAAGTAAAGAAAGAGTAAATAGGGGAGAAGTAAAGATAAAAGTAAATAGAGTAACAAAAAGGGGGAGAAGTAAAGAAAGAGTAATAAGGGGAGAAGTAAAGAAAGAAAGTAAAATAATTTGTAAAACAAATTGAAAATCATATAGGAAAGCATATACATCCAAGGGGGAGCAATTTGCAATAATGAAAATGTTCAACTCAACAATTTTTATCAAATTTCAGAATTTTGGCACGCACCTTTCACACCTCGATACATAACCTGAAACTCATGTTTTATCTCAAATTTTTGGAGTTTCAACTTTAATGAATTATAAATGAAAGGGGGAGTAACACAAAAAGTCAAATTGGCAACATTTAAATGATATAGGGGGAGACTTCACTCTTATATATGAAAAGCTGAAATTCAGCAAGTTAAACCCTTTCAAAAACTGAATTTAAGATAAGTATCAATAGGCTCATACTCTTTATTTTGTAATCATCAAAAAGGGGAAGATTGAGGATGATAGTGTTATTTTGATGATTAACAAGCAATTATCTAGAGTATGTTATAAGTTAAATCGATACTTCATTTATAAGTTTATTACTCTCAGTATATTTTGTATTAATTGATATAGATATATTTCATTGTTCATTTGAATGAATCTAACCTTGAGATGCAGCAAAGTGTGGATTGAGTCGACCCAAAGGATGATTGGGTTGACCCCGGCACATCAAGAAAACATTTGGCACACTTCTGCAAAAATGGCAAAGATGAACAGTGAGTTGGGTCGACCTAAGGAAAGCATGAGTCGACCCAAGGATCAAGATCCTCAAAACAAGATAGAAAAATGGTTCTCTGGATTTACTGAGAGGGTCGACCCAAGAAGTAGTTGAGTCGACCCAAGCTTGAGTCGACCCAAACCCTGAGAGGGTCGACCCAAAGGCAAGACAGAAAAGAAGACAGAAAAGGTTCTCTGGAAACCCTGTTAGGGTCGACCAAAGAAGAAGTTGAGTCGACCCAAGTGAACTTTGAGTCGACCCAAAGAAAGGTTGGGTCGACCCAAGTGAAGGAAGGCTGAATTATAAAGTTTCTGTGTTTCTGAGAGGGTCGACCCAAGGAATGTTTGAGTCGATCCAAGTGAAAGTTGGGTCGACCCAAGGACAGGTTGAGCCGACCCAAACACGGGCAGAAGCATAACGGCTAGTTCTGCAGATGTACTTTTTGTCCTTCCAACAGTGAGTAACGGCTAGTTTTTGAATTCTAACCATTGGGGCTTGTCCAATGGAGGTAGGAAACTATTTAAAGGGGCACTATTCATCAGATAGAATAACTTTTCCAAAGAATATCAAAGAGTACACAAGAAAGAGAAAGTGCCCTAATCTTCTTCATCCAAGTGCTTCATTCAAGAATCAAAGAAAGGGGTTGAGCAAATTCAAAGAGTCATCTAGATCTCCATCCTCCCTTGAAGAGTGAAGCATCCTTGACAAAGAAGAGAGAAGTCACTACAAGCGATAAATACTTTCTAAACTCTTCTTTGTAGTTTATATTATTTTATTTGCTCATTTAGGAGTTTAAATCTTCTTTCTTTGTTTATTAAACTACTTGTAAAGGTTGGTTGGTTAGCCCGCAAAACCAACGAAATAGGTTGATTGGTGAACCCGGAAAACCAATTGTAAAGGTTCGTTGGTGAGCCCGTAAAACCAACAAAGGTTCGTTGGTGAGCCCGTAAAACCAACATAGGTTTTTGGTGAACCCGGAAAACCAAAGTGTAAAGGTTTTTGGATTGTGAGCTCGGAAAACAATCCAACTGTAATCCGCGGGATTATAGTGAATTTCCAAGGGGTCGCTTGGGGAGTGGACGTAGGTGCTAAGGAGAGCACCGAACCACTATACTTTGTGTTGTTTGTGTTGTGATTTGTTTTAGCTTACTAATCATTCATTTAACTTAAGTAAGTTAGTTAAATTTAAAAGAAACCAATTCACCCCCCCCCCCCTCTTGGCTTGTCACCTTGGGCAACAAGCCTTATCATATACCACTTTTTGACTATCAAGAATCATATTTAATTTAGTTGAACTAAGTGTAAACTTATTCATTAAGGATTTGTATTTTTCTGCATCTTCTTTTAGCTTGATATTTTCAGCAATTAGATTTTTGGTTTCATTTGTGAACCTCCTACTTAATGTTTTATAGTTATTAGATAGTTTCAGCTTATCTTTGATAAGAGATTGATTTTCATCTTTTAGAACTTTATTTTTATGAATTAGCTTCTTGTGTTCTTCCATCAGTTCTAAAAATGCATCATGTAACTCTTCTACCGAAAAATCACATTCAAGTTCAGAATCTACCTCATCGTTATTGGCCATGTAGCAGATTTGAGCCTTCTCTTGTTGATCTTCCTCTTCCGAACTTGACTCTTCGCTTTCACTCCATTCAGCCATAAGGTTTCTCTTTTTAAGTTTTCTTGCCATCCATTTCAATTCCGGACAATCTATCTTGAAGTGCTCGGGCTTGTTACACTCGTAGCATATTGGCACTTCTTTTTTCTTTTCCTTTTCTTTTCCTTTTTTCCGGCTTGAGCTACCTCTTACGAAAGGTTTTCTTTTATGGAATTTCTTTTTACCTTTAATGAATTTTCTGAATTTTCTTGCAAGCATTGTCATTCCTTCTTCATCATATTCCTCCTCATCATCGGACTCCTCTGATGTAGTTTCCTGCTTTGGAGCTGTGGATTTCAAGGCAATGGTCTTCCTTTTCTTAACCTCCTCTTCTGAGTTTTGTTTCATTGTCAGCTCATAGGTCATGAGTGATCCAAGAAGTTCTTCCAATTGCAGTGTATTGAGATTCTTTGCTTCTTGAATTGCAGTTACTTTGGCCTCCCAAATTCTTGGTAGAGACCTAAGAATTTTTCGCATTAGTTCAGAGTTAGCATAGGACTTTCCCAAACTCTTTAGTCCATTTATGATTTCAGTGAATCGAGTGAACATTTCAGTTATAGACTCAGTGGATTCCATTTTAAACAATTCATACTTATGTACTAATATATTTATTTTAGACTCTTTGACTTGATTAGTTCCTTCATGTGTGACCTCTAGTTTATCCCAAATTTCTTTAGCGGAGATGCATGTGGATATTCTATTAAATTCACTTATATCTAGTGAGCAATAAAGTACATTAATTGTTTTAGCATTTAATTGTGCAAGTCTTCTATCACTCTCATTCCAATCCATTTCAGGCTTAGGAATGATTGTGCCCTCTATACTAACTGTGGGTGTGTGTGGCCCCCTAGTTACGATATTCCACATGTCATAGTCTAGTGTTTGAATGAATATCCTCATCCTAGCTTTCCAATAAGTATAATTAGTGCCATTAAATAAGGATGGTCTATTTGTGGATTGTCCCTCGCTAATAGAACATCTTACTTGGGTTGTTATGATCTTTGACTCTTGATCGTAAGATCAACAAATACTATGAGAGCACCTAGCTCTGATACCACTTGTTGCCCAAGGTGACAAGCCAAGAGGGAGGGTGAATTGGTTTTTCTTGATTTTCGATTCCATAATTTTGCTAATTGATGAGTGAGTGATTTGGTTAATATAGATTAACTACAAATAGTGAACTTAGAACAATACATATACAAATAACAAGAAGTATAGTAGTTCGGTGCTCTCCTATGCACCTACGTCCACTCCCCAAGCGACCCCTTGGAAATTCACTATAATCCCGTGGATTACAGTTGGATTATTTTCGAGGCTCACAATCCAAATACCTTTACACTTGGTTTTTCGGGATCACCAAGAATCTATATTGGTTTTACGGGCTCACCAACTAATCTTCACCGTTGGTTTTACGGGTTCACCAACAAACCTATACCGTTGGTTTGACGGGCTCACCAACAAACCTTACAAGATTGTTAAAAAGAGAAAGAAGAAGAAGCGACCCCTTGGGAATTCACTATAATCCCGCGGATTACAGTTGGATTATTTTCGAGGCTCACAATCCAAAAACCTTTACACTTGGTTTTCCGGGATCACCAAGAACCTATGTTGGTTTTACGGGCTCACCAACTAACCTTCACCGTTGGTTTTACAGGTTCACCAACAAACCTACACCGCTGGTTTGACGGGCTCACCAACAAAACTTACAAGATTGTAAAAAAGAAAAAGAAGAACGTTTAAACTCTTATATGAGCAGATATAACAAATATAAACTACAAAGAAGAGTTAGAATATAGTTATTGCTTTGATATGGCTCTTCTCTTCTTTGTCAAGGAATGCTTCACTCTTCAAGGGTTGGTGGAGCTCTTAATGCCTCTTTTTGATCTGCTCAACCACTTCCTTTTGACTCTTGAATGAAGCACCTCAATGAATAAAATTAAGGCTTTTGTCTTTCTTGGGTAAGCTTTGATATTTTGTAAAAGGATACTTTATTCTGATGAATAGTATCATTATAAATACTTTTCCACAAGTTTAGGTTACTCCCCATTGGTTAAATTTGAAAAACTATCCGTTACTAGCCGTTGGAAGGTCAAAAAGTACTTCTGCAGAACTAGCCGTTATGCTTCTGCCCGTGCTGGGGTCGACCCAAACTTTTCTGGGGTCGACTCAAACCACTGTTCATCAGACTTGGGAGGTCGACTCAACTTTCAGTGGGGTCGACCCAACTTTCACTGGGGTTGACTTCTGCTACAGTGGGGTCGACCCTCTCAGGGATCACAGAACCTTGTATTTTAGCTGTTTTTCACTGGGGTCGACTCAACTCTTTTTGGGGTCGACTCAAGCTACAGTGGGGTCGACTTAAGTTTCATTGGGGTTGACCCTCTCAGGGATTCCAGAGACACAGTTTCGAACGACATAGCCTTGGGGTCGACTTATGTTCAGTTGGGGTCGACTCCATTGGGATCGACTCAAGCATTCCTGGGGTCGGCTCCATCTGGGGTCGGCTCAAGGAAAGTTGGGGTCGGCCCTCTCAGTAAATTTCAGAGACTTGTTTTTTTGAGGCTTGAAGCTAGGGTCGACTCAAGTATACTTGGGGTCGATTCAACTACTGTTCATCCGTGCCATTTTCGCAGAGGTGTGCCTAATGGTTCCATGATGTGCCAGGGTTGACTCCATCTTTCTTAGGATCGACTCATTCCACACTTTGCTGCATCTTAAGGTTAGACTCATCCATACAATAAATGAAATATACTTCAAGCAATTTTGAATGTATGCCATGGTAGTGCTACGTACTCTTAACAATGAAAATACTATTGTGCCCTTAAGAGTATGTTTCATTTGAAACTTTGCTGAATTAGTATTTAGAATTTACTATCCCTTTTCTATCGCAAATTTTATCTCATATTAATCATTGAAGGACATCTTAATCTCATTCTTCTAATGTATCGAGAGTGTCGAACTCAATAATGATGTATCATGTTAACTTGTAGTATTTAATTAGATATTTCTTCAATGATATTGTTCATCATCAAAATAACACTATCATCCTCAGCTATTAAGGAAGTATTTGGTATGGAGTGATCATCTCAAGATTAAGGGTGATATGCATGGACGTGATGAGATGACCATGTTTGTTTACAACATGGTGATTCTATGTGACAATAATTTCAAATAACCGTCCAATATCGAAAAATCTATCCTTAAGATTAGGTATTTAAGATCATCCTAAGGCAGCAATTTTAGACTTAAATTTGAGGAGAAAAATATCCCTCATTTCAGTAGAAAAAATTGGTATAATAATATAATATATTATAATGTATTGATCTTACATATATTATATTTATGATATATACATATGATATATTGTTAATGATATTATTGTCATATTATTATTCAATTATAATGGAAAATATTATTGTAATTTATATTTATATTGTGAAATTATTTAATATTTATTTTTATTTGCTATAGTTTTTTAATCAAATTAAATATTAATATAATAGTAATAATATATTATATGAATTGATAGGAAAAATATTGGATACCTCGATCTCGAACCAAACCGACCTCGATAACCTTGGCACACGCAGGTGACTTCAGCCCCAGTTGAGGAGCCAACCAACTTTGTCTCCGACTAAGGAGCCAATTGATACGTGCTGACAAAGACTGATAATCCTGGCAATCGGCCGTCGTGACCATGACTAGCTGTAGTGGCAGCTCTGCATTCGGCGAATGGTCAATACCATACGTTGCCTACGCCAAAGCCGCACTATTGGCTATTGCCTATTGCCTGGAGATTGGTGCATATCATGCTGACCTAGGTAACAATAAAATTGACTCTCCTATATAAAGGGGCAGTTCGAAGGACCTCAAGTATATAATATTATGCAATATTAATTCTTCCTTCTATATTATTGCCTCTCTATTCTCACTTCGGCATCGGAGGATTCTCGCCAGAAACTCTCCAACAAGCGGCTTTCTTGCAGGCCATCCTTAGAGAAAGTCAGCTCCAGCACACCTCAACCACTTTGTTTAGCTTGGTTCCTGCCGACTTCATGGTCATTTCATGTTGCAGTTTGACCTCGGTCCGAATTCAATGACAACAAGTATAAATAAAAATATTAATTCTATAATAACAATCAATATATTTTTTTATAGAATTAATCATTTAAAAGATTAAATATAATTTCATAAAATATATTAATAGATATATTAATAATTTATTATAATATATCTTATATAATTAATAAATATATTTTATGAAATATATTAGGGGTAGTTTTGATATTTGATGGCCAGTGACCTTAAGTTTTGATGAAATACCAAATAGATTACTCTTGAATATCTAGAGATCTCTAATTATTAAAATATATTATATAAAATATGGTAATTTTAGATCATGAGAATTAGATTATTTTAGAATAAAGATAATCGGTCATCGAAGATCATCTTGGGGAGTTGCGGAGTTGCGAGCGGCATGTGAGGGCCTCGTTTAGGTCAGAGTGCATTTGGATGCTCGGTGGGTCCTACTTAAGGGAGATTCGACTACAGTAGTCGACTGAATTTGGAGCGGGTGTGTCAGGCTAGAACTGCACCCTCTTATCTATGATATCTGCTATCTTGTGTGGGAGTTGGACTTCTTCCGAGCCACGCATGTATTTCGGAAGGCGAACAGTGAGGCGGACTAGGTCTCCTTATTCGCAGCACACTACTCTGGGGCCGTCCTATGGGGGGGTTTGAAGTGAGTGCTAGTGGCACTAGAACGTGTTTTGCTCTGTGATTATTCTTGGCGTACTCATGGCTGATGTAGTGCGATGCCGGTACTACCACAAAAAAAAAGAGGAAAAAGATCGTCCTGGGGATCACTAAACGCCTCGTTAGTGTTCAATCGGATCCATCTAGTAGTGCAAATGGGTCGGGTCGGGTCGGGTTCTGGGTGACCCCGATCCGATTCGGTTTTTTGTTTGGATCCTAATTTTGGATCCAGATCCGATCCGGTTGAAGATCGGATCGGGTCGGAGTCGGGTCCGAATTGGGTTCGGATCCGAGTCGGGTCGGATTCGGATCTGAATTGGATCCACTTTTTTGTACTTTTGGAGAAGGATTTGGACAAATCTAATTTGGTCATATCGTAATTATGAGGTGCTGGGTGACCCATGACTTGAAAGACTTGCAATTGACCTCCAGTCAGAACAGATGACCCATGGCTTTAACTAAGTCGGTTTGCAAGCCAAATTTCATATCACGCCCTATGTGACTGATTGGACGGAACTTGGCGTCTCCCAGCTCCCCTCTCACCAGGACAAAAAAAAATCCTAGACCTTCTTCCAAAATCCAATTCCATTGCAGAAAACTGGCACATGGCCCATATTCAGTTCAGTGTTCCCTCACCTCCTCCCTGCAAAAGTTAAAAAAAAACAGAAACAAAAAAACAGAAGGAAAAAAAAAAAAAAAAGCCAGCTACCGAGACACCAGAGGTATCAACAGTGTAATAGATGGGAGAGACTCCTGACAGACTATACGACTCCCAAAAAAAAAAAAAAAAACTCTCTTTGCTTTTTTTTTTTCCTTTTCTCTTTTTCTTCAGGTCCATCGGATAGGATCGGATCCGCTTAGTAAACTCAGATCCGATTCAAAAAATAATTTGAATCTAATTTTAAAATCCGATCAGAATTCACGGATTCTAAAATTTGAATCAGATCGAATCTAAGACCGGATCGGATCTCGAGTCGGCCCCACCCATTTGCAGCCTTAGATCCATCTGTACCGGTAGTTGTCGAGTTATGTCTGTATGTGTTGCCAACCCCAGACAAGCTACCCTGTTCCTATTTTCTTCTTGTGCACATCCATCTACCCTTCTCGCTTCGTCGCTGATTGCATCAGCTTTCTTCTCCGTCTGCGTCCCTGTCTCCTCCCGAGATGGATCCAAACCCTAAATCCTTCCCCATCCTCTCCTACGTCATGTCCCGCCTCCCTTCCATCGTCGGCCGCCGATCCCAGATCACCCTCGAGCCCGACATCGAGCAGCCCCCTGTCGACGACTCCCGCCGCCACAGCGATGCGGTGGAGCTCGTCGACCGCATGCCCCACCTCAACAACCCCGAGCTCCTCGCCGCCATGGCCGCCGCCGTCTCCGACGTCGCCAAGACCCGCTCCGTCCTCCAGACCCTCGGAGAGCGCCCCGACCACGAGGCCGTCGACGACGCCCGCGCCCGGATCGCCGAGATCGAGGCCATCCTCGCGCGGGAGCTCGAGGAGATCGTCCGTGCGCCGCGGCCGGACGAGGTGGACCGGCTCCAGTGGCGCGCGGAGCAGGCGGAGAGGGAGAAAGAGTGCCGGGCCCGCGCCGAGCGGGAGCGGCGCGCGTACAAGGCTGTGATCCAGCTCGACGAGATGCATGATGCCTACGAGAATTTGCTCAAGGAGGCCGAGGAGCGGCTGGTGAAGATTTACCGATTGGCGGAGGCCGGTGGCGACGGTGGCGGTGAGGGCAGCAGGGATCCCGCTGGGCAGGAGGACGTGCCGGTGAACGAGGAGGTGATCAGGATCTTGCAAGAAGCGTCGGAGAAGTGCCTGGAGAGGGTGGACCTGTCGGCCCGCCAGCTGAGGTACCTTCCAGAGGCATTCGGTAAGCTGCGTGGATTGGTCTCTCTTAACCTCTCCAGCAACCAGTTAGAGGTTTGTAGCGATCTTCTTCCCACAAGCTTTTGCTGTTCAACGATTAAAATTCCATCCTTGCTATCTTATCTCCTTTTGCTGGAGGGTTCATGGTCGATGGCTATTTTTCTTGGTTGTGTGCGTAGTGCTATGTTGAGCATTTATTTGGTATTCCATAAAGGGTTGTCTTTGAAAAGTTTGCATTTGCTCTCATAGCATCTTGGAGCATGAAGGCTTGGTGTTCTGTGGTTATGATCCCACTTGGTTTCATGAATTGAAGATTGTTATCATTTTGCTGCCATGAACTCTTAGTAGCATGCGTTTGTCAAGAATAATAAACCCACTCTTGCTAAGAAGTAAATTGCACATTCCTCAACATGCTCAAATTGATGCTGTATTATCTCATCCTTCATTGAGGCTCCTCTTCTTTTGTGTGTTTTATTCTTATTGAGCATGTGCTTTTGTGTGTTTAATTGTATAATTTGGTACATAAAGATGGAGTTAATTGTTCTTTCTCGATGTGAGAAATGTGAGACAAAGTAACAATATGCAGTGTTGGTGTTTGGTTGTTTTAAATTAGATGTCTGCTAGTTATAGAGATCATGAGGGGGGGAACAAAAATTTCTACCTTATCACTTAGAACCAGATTTAATTCTTTTCCCTTAGAACCAGATTTAATTCTTTTCCCTTGTACCCCAGTAGTATTGTAATTAATATCTGCACTATGTGGTACGTTTGTACTTGCTTGGTTGTCTAGAAGATGTAGATAATGGTTGATAGAATATAGGAATTTATAGAACTTCAGACTTTTTCATAATATCAATCACATATAAGTTGAAGCTATGAATGATGAATCCATTTATTTTACTTATGATTTATGAATGTATTTACTATGCAACTTAGGTTTTTGTTTCTTCTTCCAATTTGAACATAGACTAGTTCTCTTTGTCTCAATATCTTTGAAGTGCCCTACTTTCCTAACACCCATCTTAATTCCTAAGAACACTCCTGCTGTAGGCTACTATGGTTAAAATTAGTGCCTAGACATTAATCCAACTCTTAGGCCTTGTTTGGTTGCAGGATAGGAAATGAGGGGATAGAACCTATTCATGTGCGTCCCTCCAAGTTCCGTTATTCACAAGATAAATTGATTTATATTTGGTTGCACCAAACACTATTCCATGTAATGATTGTGGGATGGGATAACTCCAAAAATCTGTTTGGTTGCATGGGGCTGGGATAAGGGGATCTAAGTCCTTTTTTTATAGAAATGGACAAGATTGCCCCTTGCTGCCTCTTGAATTTGGTTGTGGAACAATCAAGTTACCGTGAGACCCTTCTCCCATGCAATGGCATTCGAAACAAGCCTAACTAGGCTTTACCTAAGTAACCAAATTGCCTGAATGCAATCAATTACGAATCATAATGACCTGTTGGTCATGTATGTAGTACAAGTGCAAACTCACCACAACAGTTTTTTCTAATTTTTTGAATGTTAACAACGATATTAAGAAATCAAACTCACCACAATCCTTTTTTTTAAAATGTTAGCAAGAATAGTGTGATATAGGTCACCATGTTCATGGAACCAAGGACAAACAAGACATGTACAATTATGGGTGAACGATATGGTAAGACTTAGGATGGCTGGTTGATCGGTAGATTGTGCGGTTTCTTGTCCTGAAGAGATAATCTGTCCTAGCATATCTCTGGAATGATAGCTAGCTTCACATTATCGCCAATAGAAGGAAAAAAAAATTAAATTAGAGGTATGCACGAAAAACTATAAGCTAATAGTTCACCGTTGAACTTGGTCCCTATGAACACAATGACATCCGTTCCAACAATGACTTAAACAGTTACTCCCACCCACTGTATTTAAGTCCACTAGAAGCCCCTATGCCAACCTATGCATCATCACACTTACCAGCCTATAAAATGGGGAGAAATTGAGCTTAATGCCATGCATTTGCCACAGAGCAACCCCACAAGTGGATTCAAGCTACCATGGCCTTCCAAACAAGCCATTGCTGGAGGGTTGAGAGGAGCAAAAAAAGGGCCAAGGAACAAAGATCCTAGGTGGCAGCAAGGTTCGAAGGAAGGTCAAATTGAGCAAAAAGGAGCATGATCACCATGGTCATGGTCTCAAACCAAACTATGAGGGAGGATTGTGAGAAGGAAAATAGGAACCAAGCCGCGAGCATAAGAGGGAGGTTGTGGTGTCTAGCCACCTCAACTGCGTAAATTGCCTTAGGAGCAAGATAATCCACCAATTGATTGTTATAATAGGGTATGCCCTAAAAGATATTTGTATATCATTTTTGAATATTGGTTGAAATATAATATAGATATTTTATTCACATGATCACTAAATAATACTGGATAATATAAATTCCAATGGCTTTTGCTACCATGACTTCCCCAACCATGATGCATATGCGGCTGAAGCTATTCTTGCATCTCCAGCCCCGGCACCTCTTTCTTTTGCACCTCCCTATAGCCAGCCTAAAACTCCTCTTTGCTTTCTTCCTCTGATCAAGTCCAAAAAGAAAAAGAAAAGAAAGAAGAGAACGAAAGGAGAACCGAAAAGGTGGCTGACTGGGCTTTCTCCTGGATCAAAGCAGATCAGCTCGCCGAATTCGTCGATCGAATCGGGCGCCAAGATTTTCTTCCTCTGCCTGCAGAAGCGTCTTGCCTACTTATCTGGGTTGTGTTGGGAATTGTAAAGGTGATCCTTCTCAGCCGGACTCTACTGGATTTTTTTTTTATTCCTTCCAGGAATTTCACCTAGAAATAAGAAATTCTAATGGTACCAAATAAAAAAAAAGTGTGTTTCATTGTTTCTATGGTTACTTTTTTTAAACGGTGACGCGATCTTGCTCGTGAAGGTAATGAAATTATCTGTGAAGCTAGCAAATGGAGCATTGAACTAGCTGCTGCTTGTGAAGTATGAAAGGAGATCAAATTTGAATTCGAACTAGTAGATAAGCTACCGAGATCCGTTTCATCTATCCCCTGCTTTCTTCTCTTTTTAGTCAGAGCATGGTTTTACCAGTTGGCTACGTAATGGGAGTGAGCCATACAGATGCTACACACTCATATTCCGGAAATATTGAAACAAATAAATCTCATGGCTGAACTACCAGAATGGTTTAGAAATCCGAGTCTTTCTTACCGTAGAGCAAGAAAAGAGTCCACGAATACTTTGGAAGAATTATCCATGTAGTCACAATGTTTATCATAGGATGAATGGATATTTCTAGCATCAAAATATTGTTCCCAACTGTGGGTGAGTTTGGTCATTGCATCTATATGGTTGTTGAGGTATGTCATGACTACATGGACTTCCTCATCTACTAAGGTGATCTTGCACTGGCACTTCAACGCGCTATCGTATTAAGCAGTCAACAATGGTAATCTACCTTGGAAATCACTATCAAGGATTGGTGATGGGGACATCAGCTAGGTCACCATTTTATTTGCATATTTGTTTATTTTTATTTCTGGGTTTATTTGCATTTTAGGGTTTATTTGTGATTTATTTTATTCTGGGCTTATTTGCATTTTAGGGCTTATTTGTGGGTTATTTGTGTTATTTGTGGGTTTATTAGGATTTATTTCTGTAAAAGGGAATTTATGCAAATTGTGTATTTTGGCCCTATATATAGGGACCTATTTTTATGATTAGGGTTTAATGAAGGTTTAACAATTTTCTTCCCCACGTCTTCTCCTCCTCTCTTTCTCCTTCTCTTCTCCTTCTTCTCTTCCTCTTCCTCCTCTTCTCCCTCTTCTTCTGTTTCTAATTTAAAGCTACAACGTGAGTACATCGTCACCACTGAAGTCTTCCTTCCCGGACTTGGTTCTACACCAACTTGGTATCAGAGCACTGGTGGGCTTTGCCTCTGTTGCCAAAGCCTCGATCCAACAACAGTCTTCTTTCCCTCTGTCAGTGTCAAAAAAAAAAGAGAGGAAATCTTCCCTGTGGCCGAGCAGTTCCACCGTGCCCCTCCCTGCCGCAACCACCTCTTTCCATCAGATCTGCCGGACCCCTCCTGCAGCGCCGCCTCTGGCCCTCCGCCGGTGCCTGCAACCGACGCCACCACCACCGGTGTATGGCCGAGCGTCGCCGGATCCCCGGATTTCAGTTGGCGCATGAGCTTTACGTGGTGCCCCGACCCCGGACACCGGAGCGCGCCGACGGGCCACAAGCGGTCCCCGTTGCCGTAAAGAAGAATATCACCGTCCTTCTTTCGGCCTTGTCGCTCGAACCCGTCGAGACACCCGCCGGCCATCGTGTACTCGTTCAGCCGCCGCCTGTCGCCGCCGACTACGGATCGGCGTCCGCTAACGCCGTAGCCCCTCTGTTCGGCCGTTCCGCCGCTGCCGCCGAAGCGACCGGTTCACCCTCCCGAATCGGTCGGGAGGTTGAAGAAGAAAGCCGAGTAACGGGTTAGTTCTAACCCGTTACCCACAACTCGGTAACCTGGGTCCAACAAGTCAAAAAAAAAACTGTAGGTTCACGTGACCCGCACGTGTCCCAAAAAGAAAACTTACCTCTGTTCTGCCGAGAGGAAACCCAAAAGGTTTCCACCGCCGCCACCGCCGCCATCGCCACCGTCTTCGCCGCCGTCACCACGATTTGTCGCTGCGCCGCCGCTGCTGCTGTCGCCCGCTGCCGCTGCCGTCGTCGTCGCCTTGCCGTCGCTGCCCTTGTCGAAGCCGTCGCAGCCAAGCCGCCACCATCTTCTTCCTCGTTTCCGAATTGACGGCGTCCGCCGTGCCGCCAGCGCTGCTACGCCGTCGCCGAGTTTGCGGTGCCTCTTCGTCTCCCCGCGGTGCTGCTTCACCTCCTTCTATGGCCGCCATCGTCCCGCCACCCGAGCTCCGACGTCTCTTCGCCGGCAGTCCGCCCCCCCATCTCCCTTCCGCCGCACCCCGCGCCACCCGAGCGCCACCGCCACCTCTCCTCCCTTTTGCCTCCGCCGAGCTCCGACATCTCTTCGCCGGCAGCCCGCCCTCCCCCCTTTCCCTCAGTCGTGTACCACCCTTCTTCATCATCTTCGTTCACCCACCCACCAAAGGAAAATCCCTAAACCCTCCTTTGAAGTCTCCCATTCCACTGTGGGCTTCATCCGATCCCACGCCCACGCGCCTAGCCCATTGGTTTCTGCAGGTTCCTCAGGCCCGATTACACTCCATAGGCCGCCAACACTTCTCTCCGCTGCGGGCCAAAGCCCATTTTACTCCTTGAGCACGGCCCAGGCCCAAGCGGCCACAGGCCCTATCTCAGGCCTGAGCTAGCACCTTCGTCAGTCCATTCCAGGAGCCCAAGAACCCCTTTTGGCTGCAGATCCGGATCCACAGTTCGAGCTAGCTCTGCCTAGCGCCAACTTTGTGTTCAAGACTCTACAACAGACGCTTCCAGTTGACTGCATTCGCCACAGGTAACAGGTTCTTCTTTCTTTTGGGCTTGTTTATCTAATTATGTTCTAGTTCTCTTGCATGACAGTCCTATGTTGAAACTTATTTTATTGTCAAACTGCAAAACCTAGAACATTTACCACCACACCCGTCCTACCCCCCATTTAAATCTAAATATTAAATTAGCACACCTTAGCGACATGATAGTTCTCAACATCCATGGATCAGATTACTTTCGGACCTTGAATGACCGTAAAACGTGTTTGCAACCTAATTTTTATAGTGACTAATTTTCTACTTTAATTCTGAAATAACCAAAGTGCAAATTAGTAATATTTAATTTTAAGTTATTTTTGTGAAAATTTGCTGATTTCCGAATTTATAGTAGATTGCATTAGTAGGTTGTCCTGCATTGCATTTAGTAAGTTAGGGTTCATTAGTAGCATTGCATATCATATCACCAACTAGAGAAGTTCCTGCATGCCAACCCGTAGTGGTAGAGAGTACCTCCTCATTGACTCTTAGACCCCTTTACCCACTATGGACCCCAGAGTTCTACAAGATATTTTGAAACAATTAGCTGCATTACGAGCTGATCAAGAAGAATTCAAACGAGAGATCCGTGCTCTAGTGCAACACCCTAGGACTCCTGAACCGTCAACCCCAATCGCAGCTTATTCCGAGTTTGGTTTGACCACACCACCTGTAGCTTTTCCCCATCCCCCTAGGAACCAACTTCCTCTTGATCACCAGCGCGATCTTGATGAGCAACTACATCGTACTGTCCGAGTAGATGCTCCTACATTTGTTGGTCAATTAGAGCCGAGTGTGTACCTTGATTGGAGAGCAGCCATGGATAACTATTTTGAGTGGTACGAAATGACTGATGATCGAAAAGTACGATTTGCTAAAATGAAGCTTATTGGGCAAGCTCACTGGTACTGGCATAACGTTAAACATAGGCGTGAGACTCAGAGGCTTCCACGTATCACCACCTGGGAGGATATGAAAGAAAAACTGAATGAGAAGTATCTGCCATTCTCTTACCGACAACGCCTTATGGATAGGTGGCAGAAACTAACTCAAGAAACTTCAATCGTTGCCGATTATATTGCACGATTTGAGAAGTTTCACATGAGGTGCGGTGTAATCGAAGAGGAGACTGTTACTCTTTCTATGTTTTGGGCAGAACTCCGCGAGGAGATCCAGAAAGAATTAATCCTTCGAGAGATTACCACCCTTGGCCAAGCATACTAGTTGGCTCAAGATGTGGATAGTTTCTTACGAACCCTGTAGTGAGGCGTACGGACTCTCGGTCCATACCCCCAGGAGCCCGACCTAATCAAAACTATCTTCCGCAATCCAGACCATTTTCCAACCACCCTAACCAGCCCAGCTCTAGCCAAACACCAACTACGCCGTTCCCGATGCCTGCTCGAAGTACGTCAACTGATAAAGAAAAAGGCATATTAGGGGCCAACCCGCCCTCAAGAAGCCAAACCCAGTATTTCAGGTGCCAAAAGTTTGGCCATATCGCGTCCCAATGTAATGCTAAGACCTATCTAATGACTGAACTGGAAGCAGGAATTTAGGAGACTGAATGTGTCGAAGAAGTCTATGAACCAAACATCGAGGATTTTGTAGAAGACTTTGGAGACGAACAGACCGGGTTAGAGTTTGTTCAGACTGAATTCCAAAATGAGTCCATTGATCGGAATGACCAAAACCCTAGGCTTCATGTGGTTAGGTGTACTCTAGCCCAAACCAAGACCGAACAAGATTGGCGTAGAACCTCCCTATTTTACACGCTTATTAAGAACAATGGTAAAACATGCAAAATTCTATTTGACAGCGGGAGTTGCATCAATGCCATTGCGTCTAGAGTTGTTTTCCGCCTTGGTCTGAAATCTACCCCTCATCCAAACCCATATAAGGTAGCCTGGGTAGATAAGATGTCCATATCGGTGTCGGAAAGATGCCTGGTTCCGATTCAATTCTTATCGTATAAAGACGAGATCTGGTGCGACTGTCTTCCGATGGACGTAGGTCAAGTCATTCTAGGAAGACCTTGGTTATATGATAGGGACGTCACCCTTCATGGTCGGTCGAATTCGTGTGGCTTTCTGTTCCAGGGTCGGAAAATTATACTGAATTCATTGCCTCCTAGAGATTTCGCCCCTGAAAAGAAGGGTGCTACGCCACGGAAAGATGAGTCACTTCACATCATTACTTCGAAAGAGGTAATGAAGGATATTGAAAGCCAATCACCTGTGTTTGCCCTTGTGGCTAGGGTTATCAATGTGGAGTCAACTCCCAAGCACCCGCCCGCAGTAGTTTCCCTATTGGAGGAGTTTCACTCGGTTTTTCCTAATGATCTTTCAGATGCACTCCCTCCGATGCGTGATATCCAGCACGTAATTGACCTCATTCCTGGAGCGTCATTGCCAAATCTTCTCCAACATAAACTCAACCCAAATGAGCACACTGAACTGAAACGTCAAGTTGACGAACTCTTCACTTGAGGGTATATTCGTGAGAGTCTGAGTCCCTGTGCTGTACCTGCACTCCTCACTCCCAAGAAAGATGGCTCTTGGAGGATGTGCGTCGATAGCCGTGCTATCAATAAAATCACGGTTAAGTATCGTTTTCCCATTCCTAGGCTGGACGACCTTTTAGACTATATGTCTGGTGCTACAGTTTTTTCCAAGATCGACCTAAAGAGGGGGTACCACCAGATTCGGATTCGTCCTCGGGATGAATGGAAAACTGCATTCAAAACCAAAGATGGACTCTACGAATGGTTAGTAATGCCTTTCGGATTAACAAATGCTCCAAGTACTTTTATGAGAGTGATGACACAGATCTTTCGACCTTTCTTGAATAAATTTGTTGTTGTATATTTTGATGATATCCTCATCTATAGTCAAACTCAAGAGCTCCATCTCTCACACTTAAGGCAGATTTGTGATGTCCTGCAGAAAGAAAGCTTCTTTGCA
Organism: Phoenix dactylifera; assembly: GCF_051530095.1. Taxonomy (NCBI): domain Eukaryota; kingdom Viridiplantae; phylum Streptophyta; class Magnoliopsida; order Arecales; family Arecaceae; genus Phoenix; species Phoenix dactylifera. The sequence continues at coordinate 40,853,312 of NC_143193.1, forward strand.
AACCCTAAGAAGTGTGCCTTCTTGACTGATCACGTCACTTTCTTAGGGTTCATAGTGTCTTCCAAGGGTGTCTCCGCTGATCCGGAAAAAGTAAGCGCGATAGTCGATTGGCCTGAGCCCAAGATCCTAGCAGAAGTACGCAGTTTTCATGGCCTGCTACTTTCTATCGTCGCTTCATTAGAAATTTTAGTTCAATAATGTCTTCCATTACAGATTGCATGAAGAAAGGAGACTTTATCTGAACTAAATCGGCATCCCAAGCGTTTAAAGAAATTAAGAAAAGGATGACAGAAGCGCCTGTCTTGCGCCTCCCTGATTTTACTAAGGTGTTCGAGGTCGCATGTGATGCCTCTGGCATTGGCATAGGTGGCGTGTTAAGCCAAGAAGGTCATCCTGTCGCGTTCTTTAGCGAAAAATTAAGCGACGACAGGTTGCGTTATTCCACCTATGATAAGGAATTCTATGCGGTAGTGCAAACTTTGCAACATTGGCGACACTATTTGCTACCGCAAGAATTTGTCTTGTATTCAGACCATGAGGCTTTAAAGTATCTTAACTCCCAAAAGAAACTGAACCATCGGCACGGTCGATGGATTGAGTTTTTGCAGGCCTATACTTTTGTACTGAAACATAAAGCTGGAGTTGAGAACAAGGCTGCTGATGCGCTCAGTCGACGGATCTTCCTCCTATCCGTGATGAGCACTGAAGTAATTGGTTTTGAAAGGATCAGGAAACAATATACCACTTATCCCGATTTTAGTGAGGTATACCTGACCCTACGAGATGGAGTAGAGAGAAAACAAGATGATTTCTTTTTACGAGATGATTATCTCTTTCGCTCCGATCGATTGTGTATTCCTCGAACCTTATTGAGAGATTTTCTAGTATGGGAAATACACACTGGAGGACTGTCTGGGCATTTCGGAAGAGACAAAACCATTAAAATGGTGGAAAGACGTTTCTCCTGGCCGAGTCTCAAGAGAGACGTGGCCAAAATTGTCGGTCAGTGTCGCACATGTCAACTAGCCAAATAACGTAAACAGAACACTGGTCTTTACACTCCACTATCCGTTCCTGATTGTCTTTGGCAAGATGTTAGCATGGATTTTGTGTTAGGGCTTCCACGTACCTCTACCAAACACAATTCTATTTTCGTAGTGGTGGACCGATTCTCTAAAATGGCTCATTTTCTCCCCTGTTCTAAGACTTCTGATGCTTCTATGATTGCGAAACTCTATTTTGATGAAGTCGTTAGACTCCATGATCTTCCAAAATCTATTGTGTCCGATCGGGATGTTAAATTTATGAGCTATTTTTGGAAAACCCTTTGGCACATGATGGGCACCAAATTAAAATTTTCCTCTGCCTATCATCCCCAAACTGATGGCCAGACAGAAGTTGTCAACCGAAGTCTATGAAATCTTTTAAGATGTCTGATAGGTGAGCACGCTAGGACTTGGGATCTCGTGTTACCAACTGCCGAGTTTGCATATAATAGTTCAGTCAATAGGACCTTAGGCATGAGTCCTTTCGAAGTGGTGAATGGATATAAACCTAGGCAACCCATAGATTTGATTCCCATGTCTCATCAACATAGAATCTCTGAGTCTGCACAATCATTTGCTTCACACTTGCATTCATTGCATCAAGAGATCAGCAATCATATTCACTCTAATAACTTAAACTATAAATCACTTGCTGATTTGCACAGACGTTATAAAGAATTGAATGTAGGTGATTATGTTATGGTAAGAATTAGACCTGAACGACTTCCTTCGGGAACGTTCAAAAAGTTGCAATCTCGTAGTGCGGGACCGTTCAAGGTCCTAAAGAAAATTAGTTCGAATGCTTATGTTGTAAATCTCTCTGAAGACTATGGGATTAGTGCGACATTTAATATTGAAGATTTAGTCCCATACAAGAAATCAACATTCATTCCTTCTGACCCTTTTGTTGATACACCCACTGTTGTTGATCACCCTGATCCAGCACCTGCTATTGAGCCTCCACCTCCACAGTTTCATGCACGCAGAGAACACATAGAACATATATTAGATGAGCAGGTTATATCTACCAGGAGAGGAAGCTACCAACATTACCTTGTTCGGTGGAAAGGTCGATCCGAATTAGATGTGACGTGGATTTCGCGAGCCGAGTTGCAGCGCCTTGACCCTGATCTTCTGGAGCAGTACGACAGTCTGCCAGATCTACACTCGACGGGGTCGAGTTTTTCCCACCCGGGAGGAGTTGATGGGGACATCAGCTAGGTCACCATTTTATTTGCATATTTGTTTATTTTTATTTCTGGGTTTATTTGCATTTTAGGGTTTATTTGTGGTTTATTTTATTTTTGGGCTTATTTGCATTTTAGGGCTTATTTGTAGGTTATTTGTGTTATTTGTGGGTTTATTAGGATTTATTTCTGTGTAAGGGGATTTATGCAAATTGTGTATTTTGGCCCTATATATAGGGACCTATTTTCATGATTAGGGTTTAATGAAGGTTTAACAATTTTCTCCCCCATGTCTTCTCCTCCTCTCTTTCTCCTCTTCCTCTTCCTCCTTCTCTTCCTCTTCCTCCTTCTCTTCTCCCTCTTCTTCTGTTTCTAATTTAAAGCTACAACGTGAGTACATCGTCACCACTGAAGTCTTCCTTCCCGGACTTGGTTCTACACCAATTGGCCTAAGGATAGGATACCTTTTTGCATTTGAAAGATACGTAAATTTGGGGCTCATGTATCGATCTTATTATTCTGGATTAAATCCTTAATAGGGAGCACCTAGTGTACTAGGCTCAGATGTGAGTGAGGGTCAAGTTGTCCAACAAAGAAACTATTATATGTTATGCTCATATTAGGACAAAGACATGTTCAGACATAGGAATCTTGGAGCCTAAGCAATTATTTATGTTTTTAGTAAATAATTAATTTAGTCTGCCCAAATTATTATATTTAATAACTAATTATTTTGCAAATAGTTTTGCATAAATAGTTTTACCTAAATATGTCTAGCATGATATTATTTCCTAATAGGCCATGACATTCTATGACTAAGGCTCTGATAGTGCATATGTTCTTAATTGTCATGCGAGGGCACAACAATGATGGGAGATTGAATTACAAAAAACGAAATTGTGTAAGGATGGGCAGACCATTAATTTCATCCTAGCTTACTAGGAGTTGGTAGTGCAATATAGGCTCCATATCCCGATGCCAAGCCACATTGCTAGTGGACCTGAAGTGGTAGGTTATTGGTGATGCAAGAAACTTGAGTTGACCATATACATAGCTACCTAAGTTGACCTATATATAGCTCTTCAATGCTTTTAATAATCTACAAAAACCATGGATAACTGTCAATCTTAGTTTAAAGTTCCTAATACTGAAACTACTATTGCTTGACTTCTCTTTTGATTATTTGATATCACCACCCGATATATGTTGTCTTTGCTGGGGATGGTACCTCATTTCACATTATTCTTATTCTACATTACGATTCTCAAAAAATCCAGAGACACTAGGTCAAGCTTGAAGGTCTTTAAATTCAAAAATGTGATCAAAGTAAATCATGGTTAGAAATGTCATTACTCTTCCTTTTGGAGATAAATAGAATTTTTTTTTGGGTTCTTCATAAATATTCTTCACTATCTCTGCCTCTAATGTAGTCATCACTACATCTTAGTAGTTGGAATACTCCACTTAGGGTGGCATATTCGCTTCACATTCTCCTTGGGAGCTCATCTTGGAACCCGTTCTCTAAGCATTTTTGCTTTCTAACCATTTCTTACGAACCTCTACTGGCCTTTCCATCAGTATTACCATCCTCGCCAACTTAGGTTCTATTGGACCTTTATTATCGCCTATGTCACTGCCCTTCATCCTCTATTGCTTGCTTTTTTGCATTTATGAGCCTAAGAAATCCCCACCTAGCCTCCAGTTTCATCTTTCCTTGCTTGTCATCACCACCACCACCTTGGGCACCATCATCCTTGATCAAGACCTTCTTGAACCTTTTGCTACTAGTGATACAACCTACTACCACCCCATTTGCATTTAACTGCTTCTACCCATAACCATCCAACCTTTTCCAAAACTATTTGGGGTTGGCTTTAACTATTTACATTTATATTGCAAAACATGGCAATATGCTCGTCGATGGAGACAAAAGTCACTATGATTTCCTTGTTCTTGAAAATATTTTATTTCCTAGATGTCGTAGAGAATTAAGAATTCTTTTTTGTTTTAGTTCTTGTAAATGAAATTTTGGTGGACATAAATCTAATAATTTGCAATAAAAAACACACAAGAAACTCTGGACAATTTTGAACGAGGACAAGCATTTCAATACTAATACTGATGCAAATGAATTCATTAAATGCAAATTGTTTCTTTGGCCCAATAACCAATCTGAAGATTTAGCTTATATGGTAAAAATGGTAGTTGTTTCTATATATTAAAGGATATATATGTGTGTACATATTTATCCTTACAATAAAAAAGGATATACTATTAGTTAATAATATGTTTTGGTACTTTGTGTGATATTTGTTGCTAGATGAAAGCCAGAAGATGTATGTATGTGTTGTTAATATAACTATAACAGCTTTTACCCATAATGGCTATATTACACTTTTTCTGCACTCCATAACTGCCATCCAATCCTTTGCTGAAATGCAAAGCTTCCTTCCTTCACCACTTCTAACTTGTTTGCTCTTATCATCTTATCACGGTCACTGTTTTATTAGCACTGCATTAGCTCCGTGCATAATCAGCCTCATGATGGACCCTAACTCCCCATCACCACCTGTTAACTGTTGATCCTTGCTCTATAAGCCCATGGCTCCTGTGGATAATAAATATCACTCCCCACTGGACCTACAATCCAGACCTTATATCTGCTAAAAGGACTCCTTTGGACCTCTAGAGATTTGTACTATGTCATATTGTTGCTTTACTAATTTGTTCCATTAAAAGATGTTGCAATTTTAATATCGTTGAAATATCTTATGTCTTAGAATGGATAGGAGAGGGGAAAAAGAATATAGGACCAGAAGTAGCTATGAGGTTTGTCTAATGCAAAACTAGTGAGTATCGATCCTCATAACAATGATGGTAGATTGATCCTTTTTTAGCAAATTTTGCTACAGCTGGCTCTGCAAATCCTTGTTACTACATGGGTGTTCAACTATAGGCAATCTTTGTATTATTCCCTGAAAACTATTGTGCTAGTTTGTAAACAATAATGTTTGAGTTGTAATTGAGCTTGGCAGAATCCTATATTACTATTGTGCTCCCATACTTGGACTTATTAGTGCCATTCTGCTGTCTAATACACCTTTCACCACCTACCATTACCAATATAGGCAATCATAATCATCAACTATTCATTCTTGTTCTTCTCACTCATCTTTTTTAAAGTAGATCATATGGTGGGTGTTAGAAAAGGAAGGAGTTTTGGTAGATATATTAATGTGATTAAAGACATATATAATGAAACGGTTACTAGTGTGAAAAATTGGTAGTAGTAATACTAGTGAGTTTCCAATCATAATAGGTTTACAACAAGGATCCGCTCAAAGTCAACACTTTTTTGCATTGGTTATGGATGTGCTTACTAGGCATATTCATGATGGTTTGATGAATGCTGTTTGTGGGATGATATAGTCTTAGTGAATGAAACTAAGGTTGGAGTTAATTGTAAGTTGGAATTATGGAAAACTATGTTAGAATCTAAGAGTTTTAGGTTAAGTAGGACCAAGGTGGAATATATGGAATATAATTTTAGTAAAATTATAAATAGAGATGAAGGTGGAGTGAATATTGAGGATTATGAAATTTCTAAAAGTGATCATTTTCTAGGATCGATTATTCATAGGAAAGGGGAGATTGAAGAGGATGTTATATAGGATAAGTAGGTTGGATAAAATGGATAAGTGCAATTGGAATATTATGTGAATCATAGGATACTTGCCAAGTTGAAGAAAAAAATTTATAGGATACCTAGGCAACTATCTATGCTTTATGGCACAGAATGTTGGGCAGCTAGAAAATGATATGTGCACAAGATTAGTGTTACGGAAATGCGAATATGAGATGGGTATATTATAATACAAGAAAAAATAAAATAAGAACTGAAGTTATTTGTAAAAAGGTAGAGGTAGCACAAATTTAGGACAAATTGAAAGAAAGATGATTTAGACGATTTGGATATATACAATGTAGGTTGAGGGATGCACCAGTATGAACAAGTGATTTGATACATATAGATGGAAAAAGGGATAGAGGTAGACCAAAAATTACATGGGGTGTAGTAAGGAAATACTTGATGCCATGACATCTTTCACAAAGTGTGGTCCTAAATAGAGCGAAATAGAAGAAAATGATTCTTGCAGCAAACATTAACTTGTTCAGGATGAAGTCTTAGTTGAGTGGAATTGAATAGTGTTACTTTACCGTTCTTGAATCCATTAGCGTGCCATCTTGTCCTATTGTGCCTCTACACTACTTATTGTTGCCAAAGCTTATTCCTTACCCGTATGCGATTGACATTATCGTTTTCTTCACTTGTGTAATGTAGTTAGACCTAATAATGATTTCTTATTAACAATATTGATTCATTGAGGTTTACAAAATATAGAAAGAATAGTTAAAGCTTATGAGAAATTTCCTTAGCTCTCCTAGCCAAGGTGTAAAATCAGTTTGGTTTTGCCTAGACCATAGGAGTTTCATTTTTAATGATTTTGGTAGTTTTGATAGTTTTGGCTTTAGTTTTAGTCCTTTTGAGTGAAAGTTATAAAACTTCCAACAATTTTTTACTAAAATTTGGAAAAATGTCAAAAAAAATAAATATAATAAGGCAAAATCAAGGGCCACACAATTAGTACTGGTTCATATCATACTGACATAGTATGAGGACCATGTTGTTTAGGCGCCGGTGCAGCAAAAAGGCATTTTTTTTTAAAAACTTTGTAAGGAAAAATCACCCTAGGCAATATTGTGACTTGGTGGGGGCAAGGTTGAAGTCGGCTAAGTGGGGTTGCCTTTGATGGAGCTGGCCTAAATATTAGGAAAGTGGAGGATGCAGCATTGGGGGGGGGGGGGGATGGCATGACAGTGAGAAAAATCTTAATGTGTTCCCAAGATGGTGGGGGATATCGGAGGAGGCTATAATGATGAAGGTATTGGGGTCCGTCATCTGAAATCAAAGAACGAGAGAAAGATAGCAAGGCGATGAGTGAAGAGAGAGAGAGAGAGATATTAGGGTTGGGAGAGTCGGGGAATTTTTTTAAAGGGTCTCAATTTAGTCCTGAATTGATAGATGCTAGTCAAAATCGAGTTGGATTGAGCGGAAGGGATCGGTTCCACTTGGTTAGGACCAGTTTAGACAAATGCATGCTCCATGCTGAAACATGCAGAATCGTCCCAATTCTACATCAGTTCAATATGGTACACCTTAAAGTAGGCGGTTTGAGCCAATTGTTCTGACCTTGGTCAAAATAAAATGGAGTTCATTTTAAAAGCATGCTACATGCTTTGGAACCTTTGGATGTATCATTTTGGTGAGTTCATGCTAAAATGGTCAAAATTTCCATCATAAAATTAAATATTTAAAAATCATGCATAAAACGTAATTGATCACATTACAATTTGATGGCAATTAAATTTATGGAAATCCTAAATGCTTATGACATGAGTTATATGATAACCATAAAAAACTTAAGATCTACAAAGTTACTTATCTCAATCTTCTTGAAGCCAAACTTTGCACGATTCAAAATGTTCTTAGAACTCATAAAACTTATATTTAGTATAAATAAAGTGATTTTTTTTCTATTTAAAGGAATAAATATTATAAATTAACATATGCAACTAATTTATACATTTCAAACCCTAATAATAGTGTTGCGATGAAATTTTAATGACAAACATTGGTCAATATAAAAGGCAGGGATCATGTTTCACATTGTTGATTACCAAGCTGCTTCATCAATTTTTACACATTATTACAACATTGCATATCCTTTTCTTACTAATATGGAGGGATATGAACTTTTACATAGTTTGATACTTTCTTTAAATTTACAGTAGTTAGTGTCAGCTCTTGATACATTGGTTCTAGTATTGGTTGGAGAGATAGGTTTGAAAGTAAAAGGGTAGGGAGCTAAAAGCTAAGATCAATAAATGGAAAGCAAGATGCTCGGTGTGATTGTGGGGACATAGAAAATGCAATTAAGCAGCAGAGGAAGTAAAAGAGATGATAATATTACTTAATAGCGATAGAGAATAAAAGTAAATTAAGATTTAATTTGTTATTCAGGAAAAAGCAAGTTTGTTTGGAAAAGGTGAAGTGGTTGAAGGAGGGCCATGAATCATGTAGATTCTTTTTAATAATGTAATAGCTAGAGAAAGGATTCTATGATAAAAAAGTGAAAATATACATTACTTTGTTTTTCTTGGCGTGGGACCATATTGTGTTGTCTGTCTTGTGGCTTCTATTCAATTGTATTTGTTTTGATATATTAGCCCATAATTCCACAAGTAAGTTAAGAAGGCTTAATAGATTAAATATATTTTATGGCTGTTTGTCACTTGTCGTCAACCTTTTAGCAATTAGTGCCGAATTCCAAGACAAGGCAAATCTAGGAAAGAGAGGAGCTTGCCACGAAACTTATATGGCTAGTTGGTTGGTAGGAAGATTTGTCTTGTTGGTCACAATTTAAATTTTTGCAACTATGCCGCAACCACTAAAATTGTCCTAGACTTGGAAAGAATTGAGATGGAGGAGAAAAATCATAACTGCTGATGTAGTAAGATATCTTCATCTCAAAAGTAAAAATAAGCCAAAGAGACAAATGTAAAGCAACCTCACAGAAGGTTATGGTTATAAGGAAGCTTGAATGAGATCTGATCAGATGGCGTATGCAATTTGATGATAAGGTTCTTGACTAATTGGTCCTAAAATTGTCCTTTTAAGAAGTCAGAATGGATTGTCTAAATGATGTTATGCAAGAACAAAGGGACTTCATTATTTATGAATAGGCACTGGAAGTCTGGAAGAATCATTGCTTTTTTCAATTCTTATATTTTATTTTTTGGCCTTCTTGCCTAAGAAAGGTGGTATAGGGGTGAAAGATTGTTAGTCTCTGCTTCATGTAGCCTTTTAAGATCGTGATAAAGACTTTAAATGTTGTTCAAAGGAGGACCTAAAGGTGGCAGGTTGGCATCCTTTAGTATCAGTGGACTTTGTAGGGTAGAGATATTTTCTTTATTATGTGCAACTTATGGAAGCAAAATAACTCTTAAAGGATCGAGATATGGAGGTGAGGTCTATGGAGGAGTGGGTTTTCATTGCATTTCATGCTAAAGCCTCTCAGTTTATGATGATTACAAATCATGATTTTTTCTTTTATAACCTCATCTATTTCATTTTGTTCACCAACAACCTTTTAAGTACTTTAAAAGCATCCATTTTGCACCTTTTGTTAATTATGAGATTTTGTTTTGTGAGGATTCAAGGGAAAGCAATATGGCTACCGAACTTGTTGGTTGGCTTGCAAGTGTGCTGGTAGCCCATTTTTTAGAGGAATATATGATAGTGAAGTTGAATGTTGATTGTAATAGGAACCGGGATGGAAGGCATCAATGAATATGGAGAGGTAGATATGGAATTGCCAACATCACACACCTTCCCCTCTTATAACAAATCTAATGAACCTTATCTGACATCACCTAAAAAGATCTGACTTCCCAAAGATTCTATTCTTCATTTATTTTATTCCATTTCCTTTCCCAGATCTAGTGTCATTGTTGATATGATTTTTCGGATGGTGTCAGTTTAAACAAATAAGGACATCTTGCACTAAAGTTGATAGATGGAATCATTTTGGCATATTCTCTCATTTTATTATAGATTATGCATGAGTTTCCATCATCTTTGGTAAAATTGAAGGATATCTTAGTATATTTAGAGAATACCTGGCCTTCTCGTTTGGTGTTCCTATGTTCTTCTGAAAGTAAAGTATGACATGTGGTGCTTGCGCCAGTCTCAGTTATACTTTATGATGCTGACACTTAACACACACTTGCTGCCTTGCTTGGAATGTTACACCAGTTTGTCAAAACATCTGTAATTTCTTAAAAATAGTTTTTACTTACTATATGGAAATACTATGTTACAAATTATCCTAAATACATGGGTTGATTGTTGTTTTAAATTTAGATTGCATAGTTTCTACTCTAGTCTATTTAATGATAAAAACTATAAAGGCTCGTTGGTGCAACTGAAGGATTAGGACAAGCTTTTCTTGAACTCCAAATCAGTTTATATGGTTAGGCCTGTTTTATCTCGTGATCTGATTCTATGGAAATTTTTTTAAAGAGAGCTCTATGGTTTTATTGAATGTCCATATTTTAGTACCAGGAAACTTCACCTAGGGTAATGTACCTGTTTTAGAAATTCCCTAGAAACTTGTACCGGCACCTGCTTCTTAAGCGCTCTCTTAAAGAGTTTTTAAAATGTCCCCTTCTCTGATCCGGCACCTGTACCCATTCCTGAACCCGCTCCTGATCCTAGCAACTAAGATCCATATAGCTGGCACTACAAGCCCAATATACCTTTAGATTATTTCCTTTTAAAGAGTTCTGATTAAACTCAAGTAAATATATAATTGCCAGCCACTTCTATCATTTGGGATAGCATGCAGTAGCTTGTTTCTCTTTTGAAGGTCCTGATAGGTTTCAAAGTAGAGGAACCAAGGATGGCCGGTTACTCCTTAGTTCTATGATTAGTTTCCTGTTATGAAATCCTAGAAGGTTTTTCAAAGAAAAGGGAGTCCAACTACTTCATATCATTAGAGCCTCTAATTGTTTTTTGGTTCTTAGGTTAACCTAATTTAGAAATCTAAGTAGGGTAGGAAAACTATTGGATTAGGTGTCCTTATAAGGGATTACTAGTTGGCTGTTTTGGTGGTGAATAATTCTGTATGCAGGTTATATTACTAAAAGAAATAAAGGCTAAAAGCCTTTCTTTTCCTTATCCTTTTCTTCTTCCTTCTACCTCCCATTCTCCTTATCATCGCCTTCTTTCTTCATTTTTCTTCTCTTTGATCTATATTTATCTTCATTGCAGTGATAAAATTTCTACAAGACGGCATTTCATTTGAAATCAAAAAGTTTTCAAATTCAAATCCCAATTTCGTTTGCTGTATATCACATTAACAAAAATTGAAAGCAGGAATTTTGTTCAGATTAATCAATGCTCAAATAAAATCACTGCTATTTGTGCAGCCTACAGAACATTTCCAAGTCTAAGGACGTGTATATTTTCTTACATACTAATGATACTGCATCCCTACTCCATAACCCTTGGGTATCTGACTCAATACTGTGGAGTCTAATGTACATGTTAAATAGGCCTGTTCATCAAGTTTATTTGCTTGCATAGGATGATTGGTTGTATTACAGTTAAATCTGCTGCCTTGTTTTTTTTTTTCTATTATAATCATCTCTAATTTTTCAAATAATCTAAAAGAGAAAAAAGTTCTAATGGAAAATTTATACACTTCATCTTATGCTATGTGAAAATGTGTTGCATTGTCATTTATTTGTGTCATGCTAATTTTGATTGTCAGTGCAAAGATCAAGGGAACAGAGTGATGGGATGAGGGAGTGGTTGGAGGGGGCCAAAGAAGCTATTACTAGTAAGAGAAAGGATGGGAGGAAGGGACACAAGGAAGGTGGTTGAGGCTACGGGAAGGGTGCTAGAGAGGCAGTGGAGGCTATGGGGAAGGGTGAGGTGAATCATAGGGATGGTAGTCAAGTCATACTCTTTTAGGCCCACTCATGAGGGGCGGCATCCACCGTACTTCAGGAAGCAATTTTACTACGATGGTATCCTCCAACATGGATTTGAACACAATTAGGCCTAATACCTTGTTGTTTAGAGGCTTGAGAGGTTACAATGAATGGTGATTGAGTTACTAGTGTGAAAAGGTATTCTAGTAGCAAAAGGAGGAGAGCTGCCACCTTCACACAGTCTTTTCTAAGGTAGATAGGCTGAGGCTATTTCTCTCTCTGTGACTGTGATTTCTTTTCTTGTGCTGGGTCGTTGTAGGAAAGAGAAAAAAGCACCATAATGGAATTGGGAGGAAGTCACTTTTTCTTGGAGACTGCTAGTCTTCGTTTGCGACCAGGAGAGACAAGGAGGGTACAGTCTCCAAGCACTATTCGATCTTCAGAAGTTGAAGAAAGCTTCAAAATCATGGGTTTGGATTAGGTAAAGAAGGGAGAATAGGGGCTGTATAACAAGAGAAAGTGGATGGGATGAAGTAGGAGCCCTTTCCTCGATTTAAGGGAGAGAGCCTGATAGTTATTAGCTATCACAAAGAGATTAACATCAAGCTCCATTCATTGTCTTTGGCTGATGTGCAGCCTTATTAATTGCCACTTTTTTCGGACACACCAGAACTAGTGGCTTACAAGATAGCTATCGTGGCAAGGTCGTATGAAGGAATTGGACTCTCAAGTTGAGACCTTGAACTAGAGAGGATCCAATCTTTTCAAATATGTCTCTCATTCTAATCTCTCAATTTAGCTTAACAATTAAAAAAGAGTATTACTTTTAATACCTTGATTGTTAACTATTCTCTACAAAGACTAAAATCTCAATTTAAGAATTATTAAACCGGGTTATATCCATTGTTGAAATAGTCCAACACTCTACCAATTTGTTAAAGATTCAACTTAAAAAGAGAAACTCGAATTGTCAACATGTTTGAAGCATATGCGATTATGATACATAGCTGATGTAGATAATAGGTGTTAGATGCGAGTGTCCATGTAACACAGGATGAGGCTCGTTTTTCATCTTTGTAATTATTTTGATTGCTTGATGACAAATGCCATTGCTGCAGTTCGCAAATTAGTTTGAAATTCACTATTTGATTTACCCTTTTGGTAGTAAGTGGCATAAAAATGTACATATCAACTTCTACTCTAGGAGTTTAAATTATAAATTTTCTAAGATTAATTTCTTACTATCATCTTTGTCACACTTTCATAAAATAGGACCTGTTTGGATGTCCAGAGATCCTTTCTGTGGAATAGGACTCAAATCTTATTAGTTTTAGTTTAGAAAGTTGTTGAAAGGGAGGAGTTGAGCGAGGGATCAGGGTGGCCTGTTGATATTAAATCCTTATCTTTTGGGATAGGAAAAATCACCTTAGGAACAAAATGTATAATTGTTGAAAATTGGAATGCAGAATAACCTAATTGCATTCTCTCCAATCGAGGAATGCTGAATCGGGCCGAATCGCCCGGTTCGGCCTGTACCAAGCTGACCCGATGGAAAATCGGGTCGGTTCGGCTTTTGGATTCGGTTTTAGCCCTGAACTGGCCGGAATTGGTCCTGAACCGGCTGGAAAAGGTCCGAACCGGCCTGGAATTGGCCAGAATTGTCTAGAACCGGCCGGTTCTATTCGAACTTGGTGCGAACTGGCCGGTTTGCACTGAGTCGATTTGGTTCTGAACCAGGCCCCGCCCTTTCCCTATCTGGTGTTAAAATGTTGGGAAGGCCCGAGAAGGCCTTCCCAACATTTGTAAACGGTGGAGAACTTTTCGCCTTTCTTTTTTCCATCGGATCAAAAATCACACCGATTTAGCATTTCAGAAAAAAGATCCGAGCCTAAATAAGGTGTGCTTTCTTTCTCTTATCTTATTTTCTCTTTTTTTTGCTTTAAAAAATAGCTCAAAATTTGCAAAATAAGAGATCATGCCAAAATTTTTTGATTTGGGCTTGATTTTATTATATGTTGTATATCTATGAACGATTTACATGGTGACATAAAAATTTTAAATTTTTGGATTATATATAATTTTTCAAAATTAAAAATATTATTGGATTAAAAAATAAAAAAAATAAAAAATAAAAATTAAAAACATAAAATTAGAAGCGTATTTAGAGGCATGCAAGCTACTTTTTAGCAAAATTTGGTGTCCATTCATTCAAGTTTTGATACGATTATGCGCAAAGTGGCTTAGGCCTAAATTTGAAAAAAATTGAGAAATAAGTAGCTTTTGATGCATGCTCAAGGGCCTAAAAAAATATATGTAGTATCCATTGTTGGGTTCTACATGAATCTGAGATAAAATATTAATATTAAAAAATATTTTTAAATTCAAAAAATAATTAATAATATATAAATAATACCAAAAATTATATAAAAATTAGTATTACATGATTCAGAAGTAATTTTTGAAGGAGGAAACATATTTTTCTGCATTTATGACATTTAAATATAATTTTAAATTTAAAATTATTAAAAATATATAAATAAATAAAAAAATATAAAAATTAGTATTATGTATTAGATAAATCAGATATATTTTCTGACTAAAAAAATTATTTTCATCATAAGCTAATTTTACTATTTTAAAGAATTGATAAACTGATATAGTTGATAAACTTACAGTAATGGAGCCATCAAGAAAAAATGGACTAGAGCGTGATATTGGATGGGATCATGGGCATATATTCTTAGATCGACACTATTGGAAGTGCAACTAAGGCAACATAGAGTTCAAAGAAGGGATAATCAGGTTGAAGCAGCATTTAACTGGTGGTTATCCCGACATATCTATATGTCGAAAATGCCTACAGGAGGTTCGGAAGATGATGAAGAAGTACTTCGCTGATTTTAGAGCAGCGAAGGAGAGGACTTCCAAAAAGATGGAGGTGGATGTCGAGCGAGAGAGCCATCTTTCTATCACTCTACAGTGTTAGAGGAGGCTTCCTCTCCAGATGATGAGGAAGCACAGATCCAGGTTGCTATGCAAGCGAGTCTGGATGATCAGTGGCAATAGGATAAGGTGGCCAGGTATAGGGTTTGATTTGGGCCCTCGTACTACGAGTCGGACTTCGGTTCTGTGAGCAGCAGGGTAGGTCCAGAGTTCAAGAGGATCTTTTCAATTTGGAAGGCCAGAAACAATGGCCGGATTGCATCTATGTTGGAGGCTTTTGGTAGCAAAAAGAAGTCATCCAGAGAGATTCCATTAGGAGTAGCAATCCATGATTTAGATTCACATGCTTTTTTCAACAGAGATTCGAAGCAGCAGAGGGTTGACTCAATACTGAAGAAGGATAAGAAAAAGAATATGTGACGAGCTATTGAATTCTGGTTTCATTTTAACCACATCCTAGCGAATGTGGCAGACAATACGTACTATAGGTTTGCCATTTCTGTCATACAGGCTGCTAGTCCTGTTATAGATTCTCCATGTCTGAAGAAAATCTACGATGAGCTTATTGACAATAATGAGCTAGAGAAATGGATTGCCACATACAAGAGTAAGTGGCCCACATATGGGTGATGGTGATGTGTGATGGTTGGACCGGTCCTATTAGGTGGAGCATTATCAACTTTCTGATATTGTGATACAGAAACTTTCTTTTCCAAGTTGGTTGATGCTTCTGATCAGGTGCACGACGCCACATTCTCAAACTGATGGAGGTGGTTGATCAGGTAGGAGAGGAGAATGTCGTGCAGGTCATCACTGATAATAAGCCACAATATAAGGCTGTCGGGGAGATCTTGATAGAGCGGCGGCCATATTTTCTGGATCCCATATGTTGCACATTGTGCCGATCTTATGTTGATGGATATTGCGAAGATTCGTAGGGAGCAACAGATAGTGGAGATTGCTCAAACCATTGCTAGATATATTTATAACCATACATGAATTCTTTCACTGATGAGGAGGTATGTAGGAGGAGAGATCTTGAGATCAGGAGTCACACGATTTGCTACTGAAAAGAAAGCAGCCCTATGTCAGATATTTGTTAGTTTCAAATGTTAAAAAAGTAGATATGTGAGGGCTGGTACTGAAGGGAGTATTGTCGAGGACTTAGTGACGAGGCATATATTCTGACAGCGGGCCATTGCGATAGTAAAAGCTATCAGACCATTGTATGAAGTGTTTCGGGCCGTTGACAACAAGAGATCTTCCAGATGGGCTTCTTGTATCACATGGAGAGGGTAAAGATTTAGATCATGGAGGCAGATTTGATGTATGCCCATGAGTACGTCGACATCATTGAGCGGCGGTGAAACTATTAGATGGGTAGGAATTTGTCTCTAATAGGTACCAGAAACATAAAAATTAGACTACTCTTGTATTTGTACAATTTCACTAAGATAAAAACAAACTCTATCTGCAGTATACTATCTGAACCCTTGGTTTCAGTACATCAGAGTTGAAATCGATATGGATGACAACTTTTTGGCCGCTCTACGTAATATGATTTATAAGATGAAGCCTGATCCAGAAGTCGCAATCCTATGTCTAGAAGAGGTAAGATAACTTAAGTAACATATATAAGTAACTGGTATCTTCAATCAATAACATAGTGCAACATGGTTCTTTTTTACAGACCAAAATATTTAGAAAGGGCACCGACAGCTTTGGAGTCTCGATAGCTATCGTAAGAAAAATATAAATTTAGGTATGTTATACATCAGAAGGACATTTATCTGATGTTAGATGGTTACTAATATGATACTATCTTATATAATTTTCTTCAATATTTTTGCAGCTGAATGGTCGATTCATTTTGGGTTGTTCGTGAAAAATCTTAAGCGGTTAACTATTCGGATCCTCTTCCAGAAGGTCTCCTCGAGTGGTTGTAAGTACAACTAGTCCATCTGCGCCCTCATCCACAGCAAGCAGAGGAACCTGTGGAGTGATTGATTAAACCTCTATTTGATTTTGATGAGCTCAAAGCATTTGAGTATATCTTATGTTATACTAATTAATTCAATCTAGTATATCAGGCATATATTTGTATATTTTCAATTAAGTGCCTCAAGCTTTGGTTCAAAATAAGTTGGACAAGTATTGAACCCTATTTGAACCAAGGGCTGATTCTCGAGTCGATTCCGGAAGATTACAAGTCGACTCCAAATGATTCAGAGTTTCTGGCACCAGCTCGAGTCGACTTCGATACTCTACGAGTCGATTCCGACTGAGAACAGAAAGAAAGACAGAAAGTTGGTTTTCAGACCCTGTCAGCGAGTCGACTCCAGAAGGCTTCGAGTCGACTCCGATGCTTGACGAGTCGACTCTCTACAGATCCAAGTCGACTCCAAGGAGTAACAGACAGAAAGACATAGAGGTGTTTTCTAGACCCTGTTACCGAATTGACTTCAGAAGGATGCGAGTCGACTCCAACGTTTGGCGAGTTGACTCCTAATCATGCCAGAGTTGACTCTCAGAGGAAAGCGGACTGAAAGGCAGAGAACCAAACTCAGTGTCCCTGTGAACGAGTCGACTCCGTGAATTCCAGAGTCGACCCCAAGTTAGTCGAGTCGACCCCAACAAAGTGCGAGTCGACTCCGAGGCAGCTCAGATCAACAGACAGAGGATCGGTTTTTCGGGCTCTGAGAACCGAGTCGACTCCAGAGAGAAATGCAGAAAAATAGATCTCTAGAATCCTGAGAACGAGCCGTCTCCAAAATGCCGAGTCATCTCCAGATCTTAGCGAGTCGACTCCAGGATTGGACCAAGTCGACTCCAGGTCGGGACAACACTTTAATTCAAATCCTGAACAGTGGGCGAGTCGTCTCCAGTAAAGTATGAGTCGACTCCAGCAACAGCCGAGTCGACTCCGACCCCAATGGATACATTGTCAGGAGGTGCAGACTGTGCAGAACGGCTACAAATCAGTGTCTAACGGCTATTTTTCAAAGGAGACTGTTTAAATAGCCAGAGTAAATAGTAGTAGATAATAAGAGAGTTACTCCATCTGTGCATGAAGACATTTTCAATTACCAAGAGTCCATTGAGAGAAAAGACAAGCAAAAGAAGGAAGAAACACATTCAATGCATTCCTAGAAGTTTTTCCTTCGTATTCAAGGCTTTTCTTCTGACATCAAATCTTCAGTGCACTCAAAGAGGAGACTTAGAGTTCGCCCTTTCTTCCTCTTCCGAAATCTGTTTGAGGGCTTCTAACTTTATTCATATTGATTCATATTTGCTTTTTAAGAAGCTTTCCTTGTATCTTTTCACAAACTGTTTTTCTTACTTGATTCAATCAGGGGATTGAATCAAGGGTTGTAAGGTTTGTTGGTAAGCCAAAGGAAAAACCAACGGTGTAAGGGTTTGATTGTAATCCCGGAAAAACAATCGGGTGGTTCTAGTCAGTGAGTCTGGAAAAACCGACCGAGTTCGTTGTGATCTCGCGAAAACAACAAGTTGGGTTGTGATCTTGTAAAACAACCGGCTGTAATCTAAGGGATTATAGTGAACTCCCAAGTGAAGCTGGGGGAGTGGACGTAGGAGCAAGGGTTGGCTCCGAACCACTATAAAATTTTCTTGTGTTTGCATTGGCTATTCGTCTCTTCCAATCTCCTCATCAAGTAGCTTAATTAACCTGCTTGCATTAGAATTAAATAATTACTCATTAAGTTTTAATTTGTCAATAATTAATCCAAACCCAATTCACCTCTCCTCTTGGGTTGTCTCCTTGGGCAACAAGTGGTATCAGAGCAGGTGCTCTCATATCGATTGGTGTTTCAATCCGTAAATAGAGTTAAAGATTAAGATGACAACCCCTTTTGGGTCTTCTTTTAGTGAAGGGCAATCCACCAATAGACCTCCATTGTTTAATGGAGCTAATTATACCTATTGGAAGGCTAGAATAAGGATATTTATCCAAGCTCAAGATTATGATGTTTGGGGCATCATAATTAATGGACCACATATCCCTTCTATCTATGTTGATAACATTGCTATACCCAAGCTTGAGAAAGATTGGGATGATAATGATAGAAGGAAGGCACAACTAAATGCTAAAGCAATGAATGTTCTTTATTGTGCCTTAGACCATAATGAATTCAATAGAATCTCTACTTGCAATTCTGCAAAAGAGATATGGGATAGACTTGAAGTGACCCACGAGGGCACAAATCAAGTTAAAGAAACTAAAATTAACATGCTAGTTCATAAATATGAACTATTTAAAATGGACTCTAGTGAAACCATCTCTTGCATCTTTACTCGATTTACTGATATTGTCAACGGCCTAAAAAGCCTTGGCAAAAGTTATACTAATAGTGATCTTGTCAGAAAAAATTCTTTGTTCTTTACCAAGGTCATGGGAAGCCAAAGTCACGGCAATCTAAGAAGCAAGGGACTTGAACAAGCTGCCACTCGAGGAGCTTCTTGGATCCCTAATAACGCATGAGCTCACAATGAAACAACACAGCGAAGAAGAATCCTCTCATAAGAAAAAGGTAATTGCCCTCAAATCTACTTCTAACAAGGATCTATCTTGCAGTAGCAGCAGTGAAGAAGAAGACAATGAGGGAGACGATGAAGAGGCTCTTCTCGTGCGAAAGTTCAGAAGATTTAATTAACCGGAAGAAGTCTTTTCATCAGAAGAGAGGTTCCTCAAGTTCCTTCAACAAGGATAAAGGTAAGGAAAGGGAAAGTGAGGGAATCGGATGCTATGAATACAAGAAGCCGAGACATTTCAGAGTCGACTGTCCCTTGCTGAAGAAGGGCAGCAAATACAAGAAGAAAAAAGCTCTTGTCTCCAGTTTGATAGACTCCGATCAATCATCATCATCATCGGATGAGGAACAAGAGGAAAAAGCAAATCTTTGCTTTATGGCAAATGAAAATGAGGTAACATCTGAAACTCATTTAGATTTTACTTTTGAAGAATTGTATGATGCCTTTAATGAGCTAATGGATGAGTATAAATTAATAAATCTTAAAAACAAAGATTTGAGGCTAACTAATCAATCCTACAGTCATAAAAATGACAATCTGATTATGGAAAAGGGTTCCATTGTTAAGGAGAACTTAGAACTTAAAACAAGCAACCAATTGCTAACTCTAAAGAACTGTACTCTAATTAAAGACAAAGAAAGACTAACTAAAGAAATTTCAGAACTTAAAAACAATAATCAAACTTTAAAAGATAACCTTACAAAAGACTGAAGCTTACTAAAAACAGAGAAACTGAACTTAACAAAAGAACTTGAAAAATATAAACCTATTGTTAAGAAGTTTACCTATAGCTCTGAAAAATTAGAAATGATTTTTAACAATCAAAGAGCGTGTTTATTAAAACCGGTTTAGGGTATAAGCCAAAGAATAAGCAAAAATTTCTTAATTTTTTTTTGTAAAAGTCGGAGAAAATAAAACTAAAAATGTAACTTGTTTCTATTGTGGAAAAGTAGGACATAAAGCTAATGTGTGTGACCATAGAAAAATAGAAGCTAAAAGAAAAATTAAAAAGGTTTGGGTTCCAAAAGAAACCAACATAGCTAATCTTGAAGGACCCAAGAAAACTTGGGTACCTAAGATTATATGATTTCCTTGTGTAGGAGTGTCTTGCAGCCAAGCTCAATAAAAACTGTTGGTATTTGGATAGTGGCTGCTCAAGACACATGACGGGTGACAGGGAGCAATTCTTCGCCCTAGAATCTAAGAAAGGTGCGGTGACTTTTGGAGATGATAACTAAGGTCACATCATGGGTATTGGTAAGATACAAATCACACCTTTAACCTTTATTGATAATGTTCGGTTTGTAGATCGTCTTAAGCACAATTTACTTAGCAGTAGTCAATTATGTGATAAAGGTTTTGACGTATTGTTTAAGCCATCTATGTGCATCATAACCAACTTAACTAACAATAGTTTAGTTTTCAAAGGACTAAGACGTGGCAATGTTTATGTAGTAGATCTTGAAGATCTTGCTAAAAACAGCCACTGCTTAGTAGCTAATGATACTAAGCTTAGTGAGGCAAGTTGGTTATGGCATCGTAAATTAGGTTATGCAAGCATGGACACATTATCTAAATTAGTTAAAAGAGATTCCGTGATTGGTTTGCCAAAGCTGAAATTTGAGAAAAACAAAATTTGTAAAGCATGTCAATTTGGCAAACAATCTAGAAGTTTTTTTAAGTCCATAAATTGTCTCTACAATTAGACCCCTTGAGCTACTTCACATGGACCTTTTTGGACCAACTAGGACCACAAGCCTTGGTGGAAACAAGTATGGACTTGTCATAGTTGATTTTTCTAGATACACATGGATCATGTTTTTAGCTCATAAGGATGAAGTATTTTCAGTTTTTAAGAAATTCCACAAGGAGGTAACAAATACAAAAAATAGTTCAGTTATAGCAATTAGGAGTGATCATGGAACGGAATTTGAAAATCATCTATTTGATTAATTCTGTAGTAAAAAGAAAATAACTCATAATTTCTCTACACCTAGGACACCACAACAAAATGAAGTTGTGGAAAGAAAGAATAGAACCCTAGAGGAAATGGCTAGGACCATGTTGTGTGAAAGTGACCTCCCAAAGTATTTTTGGAGAGAAGCCATTAACACATCATATCATATATTAAATAGAGTTCTATTAAGACCAATTATAAAGAAAACACCTTACGAACTTTGGAGAGATAGAAAGCCCAAAGTAAACTACTTTCATGTGTTTGGATATAGGTGTTCCATTCATAATAATGGCAAAGATAACTTAGGTAAATTTGATTCTAAATCTGATGAAGGTATCTTTTTGGGATATTCTACATCGAGTAGGGCTTATAGAGTCTTTAACAAAAGAACTCTTGTTATTGAAGAATCCATTCATGTTGTTTTTGATGAGTCTAATGATGCTTCCTCCAGCAAGAGAGTAGTATTTGATGATGATGCAGGAATAATTGAAGAAAAGATGGATCACATGACTCTACAAGAGGATGAACCCAAGCAAGTTGAAGAAACTACAACAAGCCAAGAGGTAATTACCGAACATGGGCTTACAAAGGCTTGGAGGTATGCTCACGGTCACCCAAAAGAATTAATCTTAGATGATCCATCTCAACCTGTTAGAACTAGAGTCTCTCTTAGAAACATAAATAATCATCTTGCATTTCTTTCACATTTAGAACCTAAAAACATTGAAGAAGCTGAAAGTGATGTAAATTGGATAAATGCTATGCAAGAGGAACTTAACCAATTTACAAGAAATAAAGTATGGAACTTAGTTGAAAGACCCACTGAATACTCAATAATAGGAACTAAATGGATATACAAAAATAAACTTGATGAAAATGGAGTTGTGGATAGAAACAGGGCTAGACTAGTAGCAAAGGGCTATAATCAAGAAGGTATAGACTTTGATGAGACTTTTGCTCCTGTAGCTAGACTTGAGGCAATTAGATTGTTACTAGTATTTGCATGTAATAAAGATTTTAAATTATTCCAAATGGATGTAAAAAGTGCCTTCTTGAATGGGTATATTAATGAGGAGGTTTATGTAGAACAACCTCCTGGTTTTGAGAATCATCAATACCCCAATCATGTTTATAAACTAAATAAAGCACTTTATGGTCTAAAACAAGCCCCTAGAGCATGGTATGAAAGACTTAGCAAATTTCTATTAGACCATGAATTTTCTAGAGGAAATGTTGATACAACTCTATTTTTGAAAAAAGAAAATAAAAATATGTTAGTATTGCAGATTTATGTAGATATTATTTTCGGTGCTACTAACAATCGTCTTTGCGAAGAGTTTGCTGAATTAATGCAGAGTAAATTTGAGATGAGCATGATGAGAGAATTGAACTACTTCCTCGGATTCAAATCAAACAATCCAAGGAAGGGATTTTCATCAATCAAGCTAAATACATCAAGGAAATGCTAAAGAAGTTTGATATGGATGAAAACAAGTCAATTGGCACTCCCATGAGCTCATCATGCAATCTAGAGAAAGATGAATCAAGTAAATCAATAGATCAAAAGCTGTATAGAGGTATGATAGGATCTTTACTATATCTTACAGCAAGTAGACCTGATATCATGTTTAGTGTATGCATGTGTGTTAGATATCAATCTAATCCTAAGGACTCATACCTAATTGCAGTTAAGAGAATTTTTAAATATCTAATAGGAACAAAAAACATAGGTCTATAGTACTCTAAAGAATCAAGCATAAACTTAATAGGGTACATTGATTCAGACTTCGCTGGTTGTAAACTTGATAGAAAAAGCACCAGCGGGTCATGTCAATTTTTAGGAGAGAACTTAATTTCATGGTTTAGCAAGAAACAAAATTCGGTTGCACTATCTACGGCTAAAGCCGAATATGTTGCTGCCGGAAGTTGTGGTGCTCAAATTTTATGGATCAAGCAACAACTTGAAGATTATGGCATTAAATAAGATAAGATTCCCATAAATTGTGATAATATAAGTGCCATAAATCTAACTAAAAATCCAATCCAACACTCAAGAACTAAACATATTGAGATAAGACATCACTTCATAAGAGATCATGTGTTAAATGGTGATGTGATGCTTGAATTTATTTGCACTGATGATCAACTTGCTGATCCTCACAAAATCCTTGAGTGAAGATCGATTTTGTATCCTAAGAAGAGGGTTAGGAGTGATTAATCCATTTTTGTGATACTCTCCTATAATTCATTGATTTTGATGACTAGCTTAAGTTGGATATAGGATTTCTCGTCTATGGTCACCAAATCATTCCTTAAGTTCAAAAAATTTCCATATCTCTCTCGTCTGGCACGGAATTAACTGAGTTCTTGGTTATGTGCCAGAGTTCGAGTCGACTCGAATAGATTTTAGAGTCGGCTCGTGGGCGAGTCGACTCGCACATGTTTAGGAGTCGACTCGAGGTCGAGTCGACTCGCGCATGTTCAGGAGTCGACTCGTGATCGGCAATCCGACTTTTAACCCTAAGTGAAATATCCTTTTCTCCACTTCTATTCTCGGCCGCCACTGTTCAAAAACCTAGAGTCATCTCCTACATCGTCCTCGACCCTTTTTCCCGTCATTTCTTCCTTGTTTTCTTCCGTCCTTCGAATCCATCCTTCCGTATTAGGTTAAAAATGCCTAGAAAAGCAGTTGTCCCAAGCCGGAAGAGACCTCTCTCCGCGAGCGGCGCCGAGAGACGGTCCAAGGCGAGAAACGAACCCGTGAGGCCACCACCTCCGGTTCCTTCTCCGCCAAGGACGGTTCCCTCGCAACCGTGCGCCGGGAGGGTTGTCTCTACCGAGAGACGAGTCAACTTTGACTTCCTCTTCCGGGAAGGGTTCAACCTAGGGCATCACCTTAGAGCCCAAAACTTAGAATATTTTTGTTCTCTTGACCTCCCTACCTACCCAGGGTTAGGAAATTTTATGGGACCATCACAAGGGGTGGCGGTGGTATCCAAGGGGTAGTAGCCAATGTCCCCATTCTCATTTCAGAAGATCTCATTGCTAGGGTCCTCCACTTGTCTCGCGATGGGATCGCTCCCACACATCCCACAGACAGGACAGAGGTCCTTACGGCCATTTTAGGGAGACCACCCCAATCCCCCATAGAGGTGTCTGCAAATCAGCTTTCGGCTGAAATGCGACTCCTCCTATGCATCATATCTAGGACCCTTTTTTCTAAGACTGGTCGGTTTGACTTTGTCTCAGAAAAGGACCTAGCATTGATGTTCTACATTCTACATGACATTCCCCTAAACTTTCCAAAGCTAATGTATAGGTATCTCTGTGAACCCTTAGATAAGCTTAGGCTAAGTCTTCCCTACGGTATGCTCTTTACACTTATCTTTAGGGAATTAGAGGTCCCTATCCTTGAGAGAGAACCCATACGCTTCCTCAGGTACGCTGATCATTTGGGTGAGGGGACTCTTCACAGAATGGGCTTCCATTGAAGAGGGGGATGGAGAAGAAGAATATTGTATTATTTTTCACTAAGGAATGAAGAGGACTTTACTCTATATTAAATTTCTGCAACTCTCTTCAATACAAATTGACTCAAGTAACAACCCCTTTATAAAGAGGATTTTACAACCCTTCAAGTAACCTCTATACAAAATACTAAGTCATATTTAAGAATGACACTTCGGTTTTACTCATGAAGAGAAATTCTAAGTAAATTTCATAGGTAAGATAAAAGGTCTTTTTGGAAACACAAATGCCTTAAATAACATCTCTTGGATCAATGCACAATTAAGTTTATCTATTTCCAACACCCCCTTTTAAACTTAATTGTCTTCCATCCTTCATACCAAGCAAATCTTTGAATTTGTTGAAGAGATCAACTCCAAGTGGTTTAGTAAAAATGTCCGCAACTTGATCATGAGTCTTCACATAAATAAGCTCCACATCTTTGTTCTTCACATGCTCCCGGATTGAGTGAAAACGAACATCTATATGTTTGCTCCTTTGATGATAAACTAGATTCTTCCCTAAAGCAATTGCCGACTTGCTATCAATGTAAATTTGTGTAGCTTCATTTTGATCAATATTAATCTCTTTTAGCAAGCTCCTTAGCCATATTGCATGACTAACACATGAAGATGCCGCAACATATTCTGCTTCCCAAGTTGAGAGAGTAACAATCGCTTGCTTCTTAGACATCCATGAGAATGCCGTATTACTCATAAAAAATACAAATCCGGAAGTACTTTTTTGGTCATCCAAGTCTCCACCCCAATCACTATCAGAATAGCCTTCAAGTTGAAAATTATTAGAATAAAAATAGAATAAGCCAAGGCTTGAACATAACGTAGGATCCTCTTTGCCGCCTTCCAATGAGATGATTTTGGTTCCTCCATGAACCGACTCACCAAACCAACACCATATAGTATGTTCGGTCTTGTACATGTCAAGTATCTTAAACACCCTACCAAGCTTTTGTAGAGTGTAGGATCAATCACCTTGCCTTCATCATTCTTGGACAATTTTACACCACAATCCACTGGTGTGTTAATAGGATTGCAATCTTCCATCTTGAACCTTTTAATCACTTCCTTTGCATAGTGCTCTTGGGAAACAAAAATCCTATCTTCTAATTGATTCACTTCTAAACCAAGAAAGTAGGACATAAGTCCCATGTCGGTCATTTCGAACTCCTTTGCCATTGCTTGTTTGAATTCTTTGATCAATTGTATAGAATTGCCGGTGAAGATAAGATCAACATACAATGAGACAAGTAATTTGTTCTCATCCTTCTCTTTGATATAGAGAGCTTGTTCATAGGGGCATTGAACAAACCCATTTGCCTTGAAATAAGCATCAATTCTTGAATTCCAAGCTCTAGGTGCCTGCTTCAAACCGTAGAGCGCCCTTTTTAATTTCAATACTGTCTTCTTGTCCACTTCTGACATAACCTTTGGGTTGCTCAATGTACACTTCTTCATTCAAATAGCCATTAAGAAAGGCTGATTTGACATCAAGTTGAAAAATCTTCCATTTGTTTTGAGCCGCCAAAGAAATCACCAAGCGAATGGTCTCCATTCGAGCAACGGGAGCAAGAACCTCCTCATAGTCAATTCCGGCCTTTTGCTTGTAGCTTTTAGCCACAAGTCGTGCTTTGTATTTCTCCACTTCACCTTGTGGATTTCTTTTGACTTTGTAAACCCACGTTACTCCAATTGGTTCAAGCCCCCTTGGTAGAGAAGTAAGCTCCCATATCTCATTTTTTTCTATGGCTTCTATCTCTTCATTCATGGCTTTCCTCCACTTCTTATCTTTGATAGCATCGTCAAAAGAAATTATTTCTTCATTAGCAAAAAGACAAATAAGATTTAAGGAAGTTGTCACCTCATATAAATCTTGAATGCTTCTTGTCTTTAGTGGTGTTGAAACATCTTCAACCGATGAAGTAGGAGATGAAGGTGGTGTTGGCTCTCTAATTTGCTCCTTGATCTGCTTTTCATCTTGTATCATCACCATGTTAGTGTTCCAATTCCAAACGCTGTCTTCTTGAAACTTCACATCTCGGCTTACAATGACTTTTTTCTCCTTTGGTTCATAAAGTTTATAAGCTTTGGATCTTGCATTGTACCCGATGAAGATGCATGGTAAGCTTTTATCATCTAACTTGCTTCTCCTTTGATCCGGAATATGTGCATAAGTTATGCACCCAAACACCTTCAAATGAGAGATATCAGGCTTGTATCCACTCCATGCTTCTTGTGGTGTTACTTCTTCCAAGTTCTTTGTGGGGCATCTATTAAGCAAATAGACTGCACAATTGACAGCCTCGCCCCAAAACTCCTTCGACAACTCCTTTGTTTTAAGCATGCTTCGGATCATGTCAAGTATAGTCCGATTTTTTCTTTCCGCGATGCCATTTTGTTGAGGTGAGTATGGAGCGGTCAAAGGTCTCCAAATGCCATGAGTTTTGCAAAAAGCTTCAAACTCCTTGGATGTGAATTCTCCTCCACGATCTGACCGCAACGCCTTGATAGTATAGCCACTTTGATTCTCCACCAAAGTTTTAAACTCCTTGAAAGCTTGAAATGCTTCTGACTTCTCCTTCAAGAGATACACCTATGTTTTCCTGCTGAAATCATCAATAAAAGTTAGAAAATAGCGATGACCTCCAAATGAGCTTGGAGTGATTGGTCCGCAAATGTCGGTGTGGATAAGTTGAAGTGGTGTTTTTGCTTTGTTGTAAGACTTCTTTGGAAAGCTCCTCCTTGAGTGTTTGCCAAGAACACACCCCTCATATATATTATTAGGGACATCAATATAAGGCAGTCCCTTCACCATTCTTTTACTTGAAAGAAGCTTTAGAGCACTGAAGTTTACATGTCCGAACCGCAAATGCCAAAGCCAAGATACATCCTTCATACATGCACTTAGACATTTAGCAACAATATGATTTATGTTTAATACAAACATGCGGTTATTTGACATAGGAACATGAGCAATCAATTTATTTTGTTTCCTTAGATAGAAGCTTCCTTCCTTTAGTTGCATATCAAATCCTCTCTCCAAGAGTTGCCCAATACTAAGAATATTGGTTTTCATATCAGGCACATAATAGACATTGGAAATAAACTGTTGGCTTCCATCTTTGAGTTGAATAAGTATCTTACCAATGCCCTTCACCTTTACCTTGGAAGCATCTCCAAATGAGACATGGCCATTCACCGATTCATCAAGCTCCATGAAAATTTCTTTGTGCCCCGACATGTGGTTACTTGCACCGGAGTCCAAGTACCACATATTTTGATTGATAGCATCTCCTCCTTTTCGTGCTAGTAGAAGCACGTCATCTCCATCATCTTCCTTTTTGACATAATTGGCTTTCTCATGAACTTGACTAGATTGATTAGAGTAGCACTCAAAAGAATAATGCCCAAACTTGTTGCAATTGTAACATTGAACTTGACCCTTGTTATACCTTCGGCCTCTACCTCTTTGTCCTCTTCCTCCACGATTTTGGTTGCCTTCCTAAATATTGTTGTGGTCACCACGGCCTCTACCACGATCATAAGATCCACCTCGACCTCTACCATGACCACGTCCTCGGTCACAACCACGACCTCTTTGGCTACTTTCGCCTCTTGACTCCTTTTTGTTATTGATGGAGAGCTTGCTTTGTAGAACTTGCTCCAATGGCTCTTGTCTTCTCTTTAGTATTCTTTGCTCATGGGCTTGAAATGAACCCATAAGCTTATCCACCGTTATTGTGTCCAAGTCTTTGGACTCTTCAGTGGCCGCCACAACATGATCAAATTTGTGGTCCAAGGATCGTAGGATTTTTTCCACGACCCGATTATCATCAAGTGTCTCGCCGTTCCTCCTTAATTGGTTCACAACGATCAACACCCTTGTGAAATAGTCCGACACAACTTCGGACTCCCTCATTTGCAAAGCTTCAAACTCGCCACTCAAGCTTTGGAGGCGAACCTTCTTCACCTTTTCTACACCTTTGTAAGAATTTTGCAAAATCTCCCATGCTTGCTTGGAATTGGTAGCGCTAGCAACCTTCTCAAAAGCGGCCTCATCTAGGCCTTGGTAGATGAAGTAGAGAGCCTTCTTGTCTTTCTTCAAAGTCTCTCGTTGTTGCGCCCTAAGAATATCTCTATCTTCGGCTTCTACATAGCCTCTTTCGACTATGTCCCAAATATCTTGAGATCCAAGCAACGCCTTCATTTGGATACTCCAATTTTCATAGTTGGTATTGGTAAGACGAGGAATGGGAAGCACTCCGGTAGCCATGATCTTGCTCTGATACCACTTTGAAGAGGTGGATGGAGGAAAAGAATATTGTAGTATTTTTCACTAAGGAATGAAGAGGACTTTACTCTATATTAAATTTCTGCAACTCTCTTCAATACAAAATGACTCAAGTAACAACTCCTTTATAAAGAGGATTTTACAACCCTTCAAGTAACCTCTATACAAAATTCTAAGAGTCATATTTAAGAATGACACTTTGGTTTTACTCATGAAGAGGAATTCTAAGTAAATTTCATAGGTAAGATAAAAGATCTTTTTGGAAACACAAATGTCTTAAATAACATCTCTTGGATCAATGCACAATTAAGTTTATCTATTTCTAACATCCATAAAGTAGAGGGTGTTTGGGTTAGGAAAACATCTTCATCCACACCATCTGACCCTACTACTCACCATTCACCTAGCTCTGACCATGACCAGGACCACTACACAGCTCCTCCCACTTTTCCATCCACTTCTGGTCCATCATTCCCAACTAAACCATCCACTTCAGCTGGACCATCTACAGCTCCACCACCTCAGCAGCCCCTAGAGGTCAGGATCAACCCTGAGAAGCTCCGGGAGCTGAGAGATGAGATAGTGAGAGAGCTGCGAGGTCCACTTAGTGCTCCTTCCACTGATGTCATCCCCTCCACAGCAGCCGTATCTATGATGATCGCAGAGGTTAGAGAGATGTCTCACATGAGGAACTTGGTCCAGGGTCAGTATTTGAGCCTTCAAGCTATTAAGGAAGACACGAGATAGATGCGAGAGCATCAGAGAGGAGCTTGGAAGGCAAAGTCAAGGTGCGGAAAGGCTTGCAAATGCCTTAATCTTCAAGCTTGACACTATTCAGGAGAATGTGACCCAGCTAACTGAGATACAATCTAAGGCCACCTCGGAGATCATCACACAACTAGGGAATGTATCTGAGGGGATAAGCTTGGTCATGCGACATACTAGACTAAGTACGGGAGCCACATCCTCCACTACTAGACGATCCTAGTGTATTTTTGATTTTATGATGTACAGTCCCTTGAGGACTTTTCTGATATGTATTCATTTTTATACTTACTATAATGAATAGAGATTTTCCTTCAAAAATCTGTGCAATTTGATTTAGTATCTCTTTATGTTTTATGTGCTTTTTGATGTGATGACAAAAAGGGAAGAAAAATGTAAAGGGATATAAACAAAAGAAATATTCTTAAGCAAAGGGATATAAACAAAAGAAACATTTTTAAGCAAAAATGTAATTTGTTCTTAGTGGATTCAATACGTCGAGGCTGATTATTTCTCTGTTGGGGCTCCTCAAGGAGTAATCTCCAGAATCTATTCAAGGGATATTCGTAGATTAGTTGAATCATATTAAAGAATCAGATTTTTTCCTCTCTAATCAAAAGAAATTTAATAAAAAAATCTGAACAAAGTCGAACAAAAGAGAATGCAAATATTGAGGGAGAGAATCAAAATTATAAGCAATTTAAATTGAAAGAATATAAGCCAAACAATTGAGTGTATGCTTTGAAGACTTATTTAATTCCAAATGAAAGGAGGAGCCTTAATTTCAAAGTTTACTGACTCATACCTTTCAATTTTGGATACACTAAATGACTAGACATTTGAATTCATTTTGAAACTTTACTACAAATCAATTTATATCTGAGCAATTCACTTTACAAATACTCAATGTTTTGTCATCATCAAAAAGGAGGAGATTGTGGAGTGATTGATTAAACCTCTATTTGATTTTGATGAGCTCAAAGCATTTGAGTATATCTTATGTTATACTAATGAATTCAATCTAGTATATCAGGCATATATTTGTATATTTTCAATTAAGTGCCTCAAGCTTTGGTTCAAAATAAGTTGGACAAGTATTGAACCCTATTTGAACCAAGGGCTGATTCTCGAGTCGACTCCGGAAGATTACGAGTCGACTCCAAATGATTCAGAGTTTCTGGCACCAGCTCGAGTCGACTCCGATACTTTACGAGTCGACTCCGACTGAGAGCAGAAAGAAAGACAGAAAGTTGGTTTTCAGACCCTGTCAGCGAGTCGACTCCAGAAGGCTTCGAGTCGACTCCGATGCTTGACGAGTCGACTCTCTACAGATCCGAGTCGACTCCAAGGAGTAACAGACAGAAAGACAGAGAGGTGTTTTCTAGACCCTGTTACTGAGTCGATTTCAGAAGGATGCGAGTCGACTCCAACGTTTGGCGAGTCGACTCCTAATCATGCCAGAGTCGACTTTTAGAGAAAAGCAGACTGAAAGGCAGAGAACCAAACTCAGTGACCCTGTGAACGAGTCGACTCCGTGATTCCAGAGTCGACCCCAAGTCAGCCGAGTCGACCCCAACAAAGTGCGAGTCGACTCCGAGGCAGCTCAGATCAACAGACAGAGGATCGATTTTTCGGGCTCTGAGAGCCGAGTTGACTCCAAGAGGATTCGAGTCGACTCGAGAGAGAAATGCAGAAAAATAGATCTCTAGAATCCTGAGAACGAGCCATCTCCAAAATGCCGAGTCATCTCCAGATCTTAGCGAGTCGACTCCAGGATTGGACCGAATCGACTCCAGGTCGGGACAGCACTTTAATTCAAATCCTGAACAGTGGGCGAGTCGTCTCCAGTAAAGCATGAGTCGAGTCCAGCAACAGTCGAGTCGACTCCAAAACGAACGAGTCGACTCCGACCCCAACGGATACATTGTCAGGAGGTGCAGACTGTGCAGAACGGCTACAAATCAGTGTCTAACGGCTATTTTTCAAAAGGGACTGTTTAAATAGCCAGAGTAAACAGTAGTAGACAACAAGAGAGTTACTCCATCTGTGCATTAAGGCATTTTCAACTACCAAGAGTCCATTGAGAGAAAAGACAAGCAAAAGAAGGAAGAAATACATTCAATTCATTCCTAGAAGTTTTTTCCTTGCATTCAAGGCTCTTCTGACATCAAATCTTCAGTGCACTCAAAGAGGAGACTCAGAGTTCGAGAAGCCCTTTCTTTCTCTTCCGAAATCTGTTTGAGGGCTTCTAACTTTACTCTATTCATATTGATTCATATTTGCTTTTTAAGAAGCTTTTCTTGTATCTTTTCACAAACTGTTTTTCTTACTTGATTCAATCAGGGGATTAAATCAAGGGTTGTAAGGTTTGTTGGTGAGCCAAAGAAAAAACCAATGGTGTAAGGGTTTGATTGTAATTTCGGAAAAATAATTGGGTGGTTCTAGTCGGTGAGCCTGTGAAAACCGACCGAGTTCGTTGTGATCTCGCGAAAACAACAAGTTGAGTTGTGATCTTGTAAAACAACCGGCTGTAATCCAAGGGATTATAGTGAACTCCCAAGTGAAGCTTGGGGAGTGGACGTAGGAGCAAGGGTTGGCTCCGAACCGCTATAAAATTTTCTTGTGTTTGCATTGGCTATTCGTCTCTTCCAATCTCCTCATCAAGTAGCTTAATTAACTGCTTGCATTAGAATTAAATAATTACTCATTAAGTTTTAATTTGTCAATAATTAATCCAAACCCAATTCACCTCCCCTCTTGGGTTGTCTCCTTGGGCAACAGAAGCGTCTCAACGATCTTGTATTTGTTCATTACAAGATGAGATTGAGGCTGATGTGCATTCAGGAGAAAATAGATCTAAAGTACACATCCAATCTATAGTGCTTTCGTTGATGAGAATGATTCTATGATCGGATGGCTTGTGGGATAGTAAAAGCCAGAGCTTAATGAGCGAGGATTGCCTCCACGATCGGTCAGTTTTGTAGCTAGTGGGACTAGGGTCAATGCAGGATAATGGGTAGAGAGCAATATTCCACGCATCTTTTTAGCTGATCAACTATAGCCATAGGGTCGTCGGCCACCACATGACTCTTTGTCTGAGATATCCTCTTAAAGATATAATTGAGAGATGTTTAGACGAGGCCACTACTTATCCGGCCGACTCAGTCAGGAGGGTCATATATCCTCTCAACATAGCCAGGTAGAGAGGGGCACGAAGGGTAAATAGGCAGCGAGTGGCACGAATGGTAAGAAGACAGCTGCCCAACACACTAAAAAAGAACAAAAGGCACCTGTAGCCCCAATGGAGAGTGTCGAGAAGTTAGTTCACTCAGATTCAGAAACCAGGAGTATCAATTTTAGTGGTAATGGATATGCTGATCAGAAAAGGAGTGGAGGATAGAAGACCATCGTTTATGAGATAGTCGCAGGGTGGTCTTCAATTTACTGGTGTCCTAATTTATGCTTGCTACATGGGATAGGGGCCACAGTGCACGATTTGGTGGAGCCCGTCAGAATTCAATTGCATATAAAAGATGGGCTCTTTGAGGTCATTTCGGAGGACATAATGCAATTGTGATGATCTTGCACGTAAAGTAGGATCCATAGACGTATCAGGTTCTGAGTTGTATGCTGGATTCTATTATCTACAACCACAAGCAGCTTATGATTCATATTGTTATGGATATAGATATGGTGCGTCTGAGGCATTTTCCGGTGGCTATTATCCTATGTAGCCCGGAGCATCTTATAGGTCGGATTTTGTTGCCGACTTATTCGGATGGGATCCTTTACAGTTGTTTTATCAGCCAGATAATACCTCTCAGAGCTAGAGCTTCAGCGAGATCTGAGAGTGCTTATAACCTGGAGCACATTCCTTATGGGATGAATATACAAAACTACAATGCCGCTTGGTTAGAATAATGGGCTGATGTGCCTCCTGACTATGTTGATGATTTGGATATCTACGAGAGACATTGCCACTCGATCCGATTTTAACTATCAGTATGTATGTCGTACTTTAAATGTATGTAATTGATTGGATTATTTTTATAATTTCACCTCACTACTTGATTTGAGGATATTTCATGTTGCTCCTTGTAGCATGCAATATCTCACTAATCATTTTATAATTTGTATCATTTTAAAAAAATAAGATGTATCATTTAGGTTAAACTAGAATCATAAAAATATCAAGAAAACATGAAAAAGCATCAAAAAAATATCCAAAAAAATCAAATTAGACTTAAAATCATTGAAAAAATTCAAAAAGAGTGATCAGCAATTAAATTAACTTGAAGTATTGCATTAAAAAAAATGGGCGTAATGGTACGGAAGTGGCACGCCCTACCGTACCGTATCGGTACGGTATCGAACTGGTACGGTACTAAACCGTCTGCTAATTGGTACGGATTCTGGTACCGGTTCAGCGGACTTTGTCTCCAACTACTATGTTGCTTTATATGAGATCTCTTTGTCAATGAGCCTTATGACTTGGATAGTAGCTTCTAATATCTGAGGAGAACCTTAGAGTTTTGGTTTTTTGTTTGCTATTTATGATAATCTTAATTAAAAATATAACGATAAAGCTCCATCTGCGTTAGCATCGTATGTTCATCACCATTCCTGCCAAGGGGCTTTCTGAAAGTCATACAATTCTTATATATGCTACCATTTGTCTTTCCTTGCTCCTTTTCCATATTCTTTCACACAAGGATGAGTAGTGTCTCTTTGGCACGACCTCTTGCTTATATTTAATAGAATTAGTGTTGGTTCCTCCATTACATAATGCTCACTTGGTGCTTCTAATCTCTTTACCGTTCTTGCAACCTTATTGTTGTTATTCAGACATCAACCTTGATATTGCATGTAATGCATGCCTAAGTGATGTCCTCCTTTTAGATTCTCTGATAATCTAACCTTCAACAACTTTATTTTGTGTTTTATAAAGCTTAGGTATCAGAGGTAAGGTTATAAGACACTCTAGGATGACCTGTTGCACATCATTGAACCGAATTTAGGTTTGCTAGTTCTTTCCTCATCATATCTTTGTTAATTTCTACAAAAGATCCAAGATCATGAAAATGATCATATTGTAGTACTTACGAGACGTTATCCTCATTTCTAATCTTATTGAAATTACACTTTGTGCTCTCTTTTACATTTGAACTCTGAGCCTCCATAACTTTAAATTTCTATCTTCTCATTAATATATTTTTTGATATATAGTAGCAGCTTCTGAATATAAATGGTTGATCTATTTAATAGCTGACCATTGGTTTAGGACCATCACATCTGGATACTAGTGTTCTTTTAAACCAATTTTTTAAGGGATGCTAACTCGGGCATGCTGGCCGTGGCCCACAAAGCAGCATGGGCATGGTAAGTGCTGTGTCATAAAGCAGCATGGACAAGGCAAGTGTTGTCATACCTTGCCAACACAAAAACATCAAAAAAGGACTTAGGATAAAAACATCAAAGAAGGACTTAAGACTTTTAAACATCCTTTTTAGTTAAAAGTGAAAAAATTGATTGAGTTTGTGTCATTTGACCTAGTGCTAGTATTAGCCTGGCAGGATATTGTCAGCCAGCACATACTAACATGGGCTGGGTCTTAAAGTCTTGCTTCTAACAACATTTCCTAGTTCAATCTGATTTTCATTGGTGAATTGGTATATAGACTTTGGTGGTTCAATTTTTGTGAGATATGATTTCTGCAATATTGCAAGGCCAGATGCATCAATATGGGATTTAGATGTTTATTTTCACTAGGATATGATTAATCCTTGTTATGGTTAGCTGAAATTTCCTTTTAATGACTGAATTCTTTTATATAATATAATTATTTTTCGACATATATGGTGAATTTTAAAGTTTTGTTGATTGTCTTACCGGCTGTTATGCTACACATATTGAGCCACCATTAACTTTTATTTGTAGCAAATGCAATGCATAATTATGACTGTAAAAGGGGCTGTCATATCAGGATCATAGAGGCCACCTTGAAATACAATGATTTTTTGGACATGCAGCGTTTCTTTTTGGAATAGCTACTCTTGATTATACCATCATCTTTGTTGCTGTGATGATCATTTCTAAATAACAAATGCTTTTCCGTATGGTCCTATTGCCGTTGGGAACTATAAATACTGTTATGCAGCATTTCATGGTTGATGGTAGTTTCCTGCAGCATTTTTTGCACATATTGGAGTTGTAAAATCCTTATGCTATAATGTTTAATTTTCGGACCCTCTAAGCTAATCAGTGGTATGTCAGAAGTCATCTGTACGGCAAATTTGCTAGCAACTTGAGAATTGATCTAGGTGAATCCATATTCTCTGCTGTTTAAGACTCACATGGCATGTAAATCTTTTTTGGTTGCACGATAGATCATTCCAGATGCCATAGCAGGGCTCGATTGTCTAGAGGAACTCCGTCTTTCTTCCAACGTTCTGGTCTCATTGCCTGATTGCATTGGACTGCTGTCTAATCTTAAGATTTTAGATGTATCAGGTAACAAGCTCAAGGCATTGCCAGATAGCATTTCGAGGTGCAGGTACTGTCATCTCTAAACTTTCTTTCATGTAAAATTACTAGCACTGTTTTGTGGGTAGACATCTGACTGTAAATATATTATCCAGATCCTTGGTTGAGCTGGACGCAAGCTACAATGAACTCACTTATCTGCCAACTAACATTGGCTATGAGCTAGTTAATCTGGAAAAGCTTTGGATCCACCTGAATAAGATCCGCTCTCTTCCCACATCTGTTTGTGAGATGAAATCGTTGCACCTTCTGGATGCCCACTTTAATGAACTTCGGGGACTGCCTTATGCTATAGGGAAATTGACAAATCTTGAAACTCTAAACCTGAGCAGCAACTTCAGCGATCTGCAAGAGCTGCCTCCCACATTTGGTGATCTGATCAACCTCAGGGAACTTGATCTCAGCAACAATCAGATCCATGCACTGCCAGATTCATTTTTTCGTCTAGATAAACT
Organism: Phoenix dactylifera; assembly: GCF_051530095.1. Lineage (NCBI taxonomy): Eukaryota > Viridiplantae > Streptophyta > Magnoliopsida > Arecales > Arecaceae > Phoenix > Phoenix dactylifera. The sequence goes on from NC_143193.1 coordinate 40,890,132, forward strand.
GACTAAGCTTAACTTGGACCAGAACCCAGTGGTTATTCCTCCAGTGGACATTGTGAACAAAGGGGTGGAAGCAGTCAAGGAATACATGGCAAAAAGATGGGCCGACATTTTATTAGAGGAAGAGAAGAAGAAGAAGTCTCAAGAAAATGCACCTCAAGCTGGTTGGCTGACACGGAGCACTTCATGGTTGAGTAGTGTGGTTTCTGGAGTTTCTGGAAGTGTTGCAGATTATCTGGGTACTAAAGAGAAAAACAGAGATCCACTTCTTGATCAGCAGTTGTGATTTCATTTTCATGCAGCTTTGGTATTGTTATTTTCATTAGCATGTACAGTTTTTTTATCACTCTTGCAATACTGGGAATTAGCTACCCGTTTCAGAAACTGCGGCAGTCTGCTTTTAGGAATACTCTGTATGTTCTTTGAAGATAAGCGCAACCAATACTTTGTATGGAATCCATGTACTGTGTTTTCTGGAATCTGCTACCTATTTCTTCCCATTGGGACATGATCATTGTTGTCTCTTTTTCATTGTTTTCTCGACTTAGTATTCTTGCATTAAGACTTATGAAAACAACTGTAGAACTCTAAGAAAGCGCAGCGCACTGAAAGGATACTTGAAGAGGGCTTCGGTAAATCTATTGTGCTTTTATTGCCTCCTGTTGCTCTTTTAAATGGTAATGGATTTAGACATTTTTATACACCTACAAACCCTAAGGTGAGTGAGCACCGGTTTACGTTCTGTCTACATCTCATGTGGTGTTTTATTCATAGATTTACTTGAAATCTTATTAAGAATTTAACATGCTGACTCGAGTGCATATCCCTAGAAGGATATCGGTAGATTTGCATAGCCCATCATAGATCAAACCATATTTAATAGAGTTCGATTTCTCCTTTCTAACACACCATTATACTGTGGTATACTAGGAAGAGTCTACTGGGAGAGGATCTCATTCTCTTCTAGATAAGTCATAAACTTACTGGTGAGGTATTCACCTCCTCGATCTGATCGAAGAGTTTTAATACTCTTTTCAGTTTGTTTCTCTACTTTATTACGGAATGGTTTGAACATTTCAAACGATTCTGACTTATGTTTCATAAGATAGACATAACTATACCTCGAAAGGTCCTCTGTGAACGTAATGAAATAAGAATATCCATCTCTAGCATTTGTGCTCATTGGCCCACATACATCAGAATGTACAAGGGTCAATAAATCACTGGCTTGTTTACATTTTTCAGTAAAAGGTGACTTAGTCATTTTACTAAGAGGACATGATTCACAGGTTGTTAATAATTCACAATCATTAACATTGAGGATACCCTCTTTATTTAACCTATTCATCCTGTTCTTGTTAATATGACCTAGCCTATGATGCTAAAGGTAGATATTTGTGACATTATCTATTCTAGGGTGCTTACTTGACTTGTACATTACGTGAACAGGTTGTGATAATATGTAAATGTCATTACTCAATTGTCCATGCATTACAACAACATCATTCATAATGTTATCACAATAATCCTTTTTTATTAAAATCTCATAACCGTAAATGGCCAAAAGGCCTATAGAAATAATATTCAATAAAAAACTTGGACAAAAGTGACAGTCACTTATGACAATTACATAAGAGTTGAATACAAGTTTAAGACTTCCTAAAGCTAGAACTGGAACTGATCTTCCATCTCCAACGTTCAGGAATCTTTCACTCTCTCCAAATCTTTTATTGACCTGAAGTTTCTGCAACGAATTGCAAATATTAAATGGACTTCCAGTATCCAATACCCAGGTCGAATTATCATAAATTAAGAAATTACAAAGCGTTATCATATAAGTACCTTGATTAGCAACTGATTGCATCTTTTTTTTTGCCTGTTCGGATAAAAAGAGGCAATGTACTAAGCACAGTTACTCTTCCAATGCCCTTGCTTCTTACAGTAGAAGCACTCTGTCTTACTTTGATCAGCCTTTACCTTCTTGGTCTGATTTGGCTTAGCACGCTGCACCTTTTTCTTTTGATTCTTATTTTTCTTCCATTTCTTAAAGGGACGACGCCTTCCGGAAGAACCTCTCACTAAATTCACCGACCCTTTTAAGAGCAGATGATCCTTCTCAAATGTCTATAGTAAACCCAACAATTGGTGATAATTTACTGCAGGTTTCGTCATACGAAAGTGAGTAAGAAATGGGCGGTATGATCCTGGCAGGGAATTCAGTATTGCATCTTTCCCCAATTGGTCATGTAGGAAAAATTCGAGAGTACTTAGGTGCTCTATCAACTCGATCATGTACAATACATGATCAGTTACTGAGGCCTCATCCTTTATTCGAGTGCTGAAAATGGCACAACTTGTTTTGTGCCTTTCAACGTCATCGAAAATGCCGAAAGATTCATTCAACACTTGAACAATTTTTTCTAGCTGTGCATTCTCGAACCTGCGACTGAACTCGTCGTTCATCGCAGCGAGCATAATGCAATGGATAGTGATACGGTTACTGACCACTTCTAATAAGTGTCTCTGACTGTCCCTCGTGCATTAGTTGCTAGCTGCTCAGGTGCCAGATTTGTTATCACATAAAGGATCCATTTATGCTCAAGCACAATCTTAAGTTTCCTAAGCCAGTTATTAAAATTAGGTCTTGTCAACTTGCCGTTATCCAATAACGAACGTAGCGACAAACTGGTAGCCATTTCTGCATGAAAAGAAAATCGACTATTAGTATATGAATTGATAAAGCCTAAAAACTTGAACTTTAGTCTTAAGGTTCTTTCACTATTTTATACAAATTGATAACCTGTACATTCAATTCGAAGAATTACTCTTAACCCTTTAGTAGGCACTAGAATCCATTTGATCGCATATGGGCACGAGTGTGGCTCGGCCAACCCATGGGCACCAATAGGTAGGTTCTTAACCAATTGTTTCATCTAAATAATTTCTAGTGTTTATTTTGCCCCAGGCTCCTCTTCGGTAGGCATGTGGCACCTCCACTGAAAGTCCTGGTTAGGTCCAACCATTAAATGATAGGGTTCCGTGTAATCTACTAATAGATGACCAAGCCCGAGTGTGGCTCGGCCCACCTGATCACCTATTGAAGGTACACTTGACTCATCATATATTGAATGATAATTTCAATAGCCAAATAATCACCAAACGTGTGGCGCCTCCAATGATTATCTAGTCATTGGACCCATTATCACCCAACTTAATGGAAGGCTATGATCTAGTTATCTCCATAACTATTTCATTTTATAGACCTAATAATTTTAGAGGGTTTGATTTAATTGAGAATAGATGAGAAGAACCGGTTAATCTTGATCCTTCCACTGACTTCATCAAGTCAGATTATTAAGAACTAGATTCAATCCGATTAAGGAGGCACCTAAATCAGTCATACTGATTTTTCTTAAAGGCATGGGTCTACTCGAATCATTAAGTGATCCAATCAAAATGTAATTGACCATGTCAGCCAGGTGAGTGAGATCGGTGGAAGGGATATGTCATTGACTCGACAAAGACGAATCAGTGCGAGTAGCTTCCAATTAAAAACCAACGGTCAAGTCTGCCAAACTTACCTTAGACACTGACTGGTTAATCAATTTCGATTTGATTTCTCAAATGACTCAGGCTCAATCTCTGAGCCTCAATCAAGTTCCATCTTGGTCTAATCAAGCATGGAATTTGATCAACTACAACTATTGTATTTGACCTAGAGTTTTCTTGACCTAATCTAGTTACTACTTAATTAGATTTGATCAATTAACTCTAATTAGACCATGTTTGATTCTAACTCTAGGTCTAATCCAATTATAGAACTTGACTTGAGCTAATCCAAAACCCCAAGAATTATGTAATGTTATTTAATTGAGTTCATAATTCTAGATCAAGATTTTCATATCACTTAATTCAGCTCTTTAGTCTCTTTTCTTCCTACCCCACCTTTAGTTTAGCCCAAAAGGTAAGGCCTATGGAAAATCATTAGTGTAAGCTTATGAAAATTTCAGATTATTGCATATTCTTTTAATTACATACTAACTACAAAGTTTCAGTTATTAAAACTTATTTTTTAGATCTAAGATTTGCAATTAATCATGTTAAAATTTAGATTTAATTCATGTTTAAATATTAGATGATTTATGTTCATATATCACATATACAAACTAATATGAATTAACTTAAACAACATACATCATATGCATTTGTTTTCAGATCTGATTTGTTATTCAAAATTAGAAAATAAATAAGTCATAAATTTCATTTAGATCTAATCTAATCAAGTTTATAATTTCAGATTTCTTCATGTTCTCTATATCACATATACTAACATGAATATACATGACATGCATCCTATTTTTCAGATTTAATTAACCATGTAAAAACAGCAATTAAATCAATCATAAATCTCTTTTAGATCTGATCTAAATATATTTATGATTTGAGATTTAATTACAAAGATTAAAACTACTTTTAATCTTCTTTTTGTGGTTCATCTTCAAGGATTGAATCATAGTGGCACCCCTACACGCTATAAGAGATCCCATTGAATGGAAAAAGAGGGTTATGAACCCTTCTTTCTCCTATGACTAGATGACCTAGTGATCATTCCAATCGGATTACTTGACTACTAGGATTAGAAAACTTGTTTTAGGCATAAATATTTAAACTACTTTGAACCTATGGCTCTGATACCACTGCTGGGAATCCTAGTGGTCGCATGCATATATTTTTAAAAATTTTACAGCAGAAGCATGAATTAAACTATTTAATTTCTATGCATGCTAGAGATCATATCTCTACAACAAAAATAGATCCAGGACTTCAAACATTTATCCTAAACAAGTATGCATGATTCTATGTCTAACATGTAGTCATACAGAATTTCAGCAACCTAGTTAATTTCTAATCCTAATTTCTAATGAGATCAGATCTCATAACTTTTTGATTTGAGAACTTTGATGATGCCTTGATCACCTTGTGTAGCCGCATATACATCCGGCCTCTACGGATAGTCCACGCGAAACTCTAGGAAGATCCACAACTGCAGGAGTGCTAGCTCGTGTAGAGGTACTGCAGTGGCTGAACTTTTCTCCCTCGAAGCATTCAACTTTTGATTCTTTTTTGAGAGGATGAAAGATAATGAAGGAGGAGAAGGAGGAGAGAGGGCGGCTGGCTCTCAAATTTTTTTTCAGAATTTAGAACCCTTTCTAAAGACTATCTCTTGCAAACCCTAAGCGTGGGGGTCTTTTTATAGCCAAAAGACCCCCCATGCCTCATACCTCTTTTAGCCAACGAATTTGGCTGATAAAATTTCCAAAAAATTCTGGTGAATCGGCAGCTAAGAGATGAACAAATTTTCTTTTCTTGCAACATGAATTCCTAAAAATCAGGGGGTTATTGCGCCCCAAACTTCAGCTGCACGCCACCTTGTTTGATGCGCCATGCAGTCCCTACAAATTAGGAATTTGATTCCTTTTTTTTTGGAAGATTTGAAGTACCATATTTTTCTAAAAAATAGCCCCACATCTTCTGTTTCCTCATGCTAAAAATTGGTAAAAAATAAAGAGGATAGGTACCACTGCTTTTAGGGATAAGTATGATGTGTTTTTCTTCTCCAAGAAAGAAAGCTAGGGTCCTAAAAATTTAGGAATTCTTCTTCTTATCAATTTCTGAATTTTTAAACTTAGAATCCTTATCAAATAAGGACTTTTAATGGGCTTAGATCAAGCCCAATCCAATTGGGTCAAGTTCAATTAATTGGGTCGAGCCTAATCTACTTGGATCGAACCCAATCCAATTAGGTCAAATCCTGATGTAGCCGAAATTGAATTTTATTCATTTTGGCTTAACCTAAGCTCAATCATTCAATCAGTTGAGTTCATTAACAATCTAATTGCTAATTAATTCTTCAATAATTCAATAATTATTTTACTACAACTTTTGCTTAGGATAATTTGTCAATCAAATTGACCAATGTACCCTTGGATGATTCTTAATCGTCGATTAGCCATTTGATCAACCTAGAAACTTCTATGCGTGTAACTCCATAGGTTTGAACCTAAGCCGGTAGCACAAGAACAACTTTCTGTACTAATCGAAATGACCATCTAGCAATGGTACCTGATATTTGGATAGGCCGAATAATTGCAAAGCAATATTCTGAAACTCTTGGATTATGGTTACCGTATAATTCATCTCTATGACTTCTAATGCCTGGATGACATCAGAGTTCTATCAACTCTGTAATAGTACATCCACTCTGTGATTCAACCTTAGAAATTCTGTGACTCCTCACAAGGAGTACCTAACCAAGATTTTGCTAAATTGAACACAAGGGCATTATCTCCTATCATCAGGAGGGGTCAATTCCATATTGACTCACACACCGACTTCGCAAGTACTTGACTTCACCCAGTGACCTTCCATCCCTGAATTAGAATATCAGCTGGTCCGGTACCAAAGTATAGTGAGTTGCTTGCTAATCACCGTGGTGATCTCAGGTCTGAGGGACATATATATCCATATCCACTCGGAACATCTCTTGACAGCAGAGCGTTTCAGAATGGTCACGTTCAGTGAAGTGTACTCCTATACTTCACCTATGTGATATATCAGTGTCTCCATACTCCTTGGTTAAGAGGACAACCAACTTATATGGCACACAATGACCTAATCTTGATAATGCTGTTGTCCTAGTAATAGCACATCATTTGGTCGTGAACTATTTTAAGGACTCGTAGATAAATCCTCCTTTATTATAAAGGAGTCCTAAGGACTTCATCTCATAACAAGAGTTCATTTGAAGATGTATAAATAAAATGATGAATAATGCCAAATAATATTTTATTAATTAATCAATTCATATCCAAATTCAATCATCAACAGGCTGATGATTGACTTTTAGGATATAATTTCCAACGGTAACAACTAGCAGGGGCACGCTAAAGTATTGGAGAGGCTGGATAGAGTGTTTGCCATAGTGGGGTGGATTTAGAGCTTTTTGGACTACTAGGTGAACCATCTATCTCGTATCACATCAGACCATTGCCTGATACTAGTGAGTAACTCTTCCCCATCTCCTTATCGCTGTCAATTTAGATTTGAGAAGTTTTGGTTATCATACCCTAGATCATGGGAGATAGTTTGGAAGGCATGGAGGGTGCCAGTTCGGGGAGAGGTTATGTACAGAGTGTCCGACAAGCTCGAGATAACTAAGCGACGGTTGCAGTGGTGGAATTGGGAGGTGGGGAACATCTTTGGGAAGGCAGAGGAGGTTGAGGATGCCATTGCTAAGCTGCAGTTCTAGGAGGAGCCGATGGGGGGTTGACGGATGCAGAGATGGGGGAGCTCAGGTGTCAGCTATCTTTGTATGACTTACTTCTTCGACAACAAGAGATTTTGTGGAGGCAGAAGTCCAAAATCCAGTAGATCAAAAAGCAAGATCGGAACACCATGTTCTTCCATCAGTCGACGATCATCCGAACACAGAGAAACAGGATTAGAGCTGTTAGAGGAGCTGATGGGCAGATTACAGAGGATCCTGAAGCCATCAGGTGGGTCTTTAAGCAGTTCTTTCGTACCTGGTGAATGGATTAGGTGGGGAGTGAGAGTCCACAGGTCATGTAGCCCCTAGTGGCTAGAGTATTGGAGGAGGAGAATGCAGCGTTGATTAGGTCGATCTCTGACGAGGAGATCTAGGAGGCTTTTTGGTCCCTTGCTGAGGATAAGACCTTGGGTCCGGATAGTTTTCCCCATGTTTCTTCAGGAGGAATTGGCCATTGATTAGACGGAATGTGGTGGAGGCTATTCTTCAGTTCTTCAACATAGTTGCGATGCCAGCCATTTGGAAGAGGACATTTATTCCTTGATCTTGAAGGGATAGGATGCCACGGAGCCATGCCACTACCGATCGATCCGTTTGTGTACCACTTTGTACAAGGCCAAGACAAAGGTACTAGTGGCCAGATTGGGGAGCATTTTATTGAGACTCATCAGCCCGGAGCAGAGAGCGTTCGTAGGAGGTTGTAGCATCTCCGACAACGTTCTCATCATCCAGAAGTTTATGCATGACCTCTAGAGAGCTCCAAGCTAGAGGAGCTTAATGGGGATCAAGCTGGACTTGAAGAGGGCCTATGACAGGATGTACTATGATTTTTTGAAGTGTTTGTTGGTGAGTTTTGGATTTCATGAGGATTAGATTGGCTAGGTAATGTGTTGTGTTAGATCTTCTTCCTTTGCCATACTGGTAAACGGATAGCCTACATATTTTTTTGAGTCTTCGGTTGGGCTACGGTAGGGGTACCCACTCTCTCCATTACTCTTTATTCTGTGCTCAGATGCGCTATCCAGAGCCTTTCGGCGTGCTGTGGAGACCTAGGTTTTGGAGGCATACAGACCTAGGACAACGACTATTCAAATATCACACCTTCTATTTGCTAATGACTATTTGCTTTTGGCGCGAGCTACGAAGCATACAATAAGGGCCATTTGGAGCATTCTTGGGGATTAGTATGTAGCTTCCGAGCAGCGGGTTAATCTGGCCAAGTCCGCGATCAGCTTTAGCCCAAAGACCAAGCCGCAAGTAAAGGCTTCCATCAAGGAGATACTAGGAGTGGGAGAGCAAGAGGGCACTATGAGGTACATGGGGTGTCGCCTCAAAGGTGGTGACTATGCTGACATCGAGTTGAGCATCAAACACAGGCTGGATGGGTGGAAGATGGGAGCACTTTCTATGATGGGCAGAGTGACCTTGGTGCGGTCGATTCTCAGTTCTATTTTGGCCTACCTGTTATCGAATACCATTATGCCGGTGTCACTTTTGAGGTCTCTAGAGCAGCTGTTCAGAAACTTCATTTGGGGCAGACAGGAGGTCTGAAGAGGCATCCACCTAGTGGCATGGGAGGTGGTCTGCCAGCCGGTTAGATAGGGCAGCTTGGGGTCCAGTCTTCAGTGGTGAGGCGAGAGGTTTTGGCGGTAAGACATGCAGCCAAGTATATTCTAGAACCCAATAGCCTATGGAGTGCCCTATTGAGAGCCAAGTACGGAGCTCACACGGTGGTAGCAAATTTCTAGGCTGGGCATTGGTGCTCTTTCATGTGGAGAAAGATCTGTTCATATGCTCCGATATGCTTGATGCGGTCAGGTGGGCAGTTAGTGATGGTCGGTCCATTGGTGTCTTGGAGGATAACTGAATACTCGAGCAGCCGCTCTGTCGAGTGTCGACCTTGGTTGATTCAGCAAGGTTGGAGGGCTGCAGAGTCATTGATCTGATCATTTCGGGTGAGAGCAGGTGGAATAAGCCGCTGATTAGGGAGGTCTTTGGAGAGTAGCTGGCCGAGAGCATTCTGGCCATTCCGCTACCTATGGGGGAGACGGCGGACAGGTTGGTCTGGGTGGCCATAAGCAGGGCCAAGGTGCAAACCACGGACTTACATAAGGTGATGGGAGGGGATGATATCAGACAAATGGATGATAGATAGATTTGGAAGATGCGTGTTCACCCCTGTGTAGCCTTGTTCTTATGGAAGGTGGCATGGGGTTGTTTACCGACCAGAAGCATATTGGCAGGGAGGAAAGTCAGGATCACCCAGAGCCGTGGTAGATGCCCTGATATGGATGAGTCCATCAGTCATGTTCTGTTTGAGTGCCCGCGAGCGGTACATATCTGGAGGTGGGTTGCGTTCTTCTTGCTTCAAGCCATCCGATCTACTGACAATCTACTACACCAGATGAGGACAACCATGCGGAGCCCGAGGATGATGGGGTGGGGAGTCACATGTGTTTGCGTAGCGTATTTCATATGGTTGGACAGGAATGCTCGAATCTTTGAAGACAGGCGAGCGCCCTTGAGGAGTGTTATGGAGAGAGTTCTTTTTCAGGTTGCCGAGTTCACTTAGGCTACCACGACGACCTCATTTGGGATGGCCAAGAATATCTGGGACCCCCTCTTTGCTGTTACAGTGCCCAGAATCATCCTTGTCTCTTGGGAGTCCTCATCCCCCGACAGTCTTAAGGTGAACTTTGATGGTAGCGTCTCAGGTGATGGAGATAAAGTAGGTGTGGGTTTCTTGATCAGGTGCCACGACTCATGGCTGGTTGCTACGGGGGGCGAAGCACCAGTGGTTTGACAGCTGTAGGGGCTGAGCTCAAGGCAGCATGAGAAGGCATCACCTATGCAAGGTGGGTGTTGAGGGTGGAGCAAATCCTTCTTGAGGGAACTCAACCACGGTAAACGATTGGATATAAGAGGGGTGGAGGGGGATGAGACCCCTCTACTCTGTGACATCTGTCGGATGGCGAGGAATTGTAGCGCCTTTCAGACTGTGCATGTGTACCGGAAGGCAAACAAGGTTGCAGATTAGATCGCCACCTATGTCGCCCAGCACTCTAGAGAGATCTTCTAGACACACCAGGGGGTCTCTCCTCTACCGTTGTGCCATTTTCTCACTCTTAATTATGTTGGTTGCACCTATATTAAAATAGGGTGAGTAGCCATTGTACCAAAAAAAAAAACCTTCACGATGGGATTTGGTTGGCCGGCTCTTTATATAAGCTATGGTCGATTCCATGACCCATCACCTATATATGTCATGTACTTGACTTGAGGTCGGATGGGGGGGGGGGGGGATGGAGTGTTTTGGGATGGGAGGGGGATAAGACATGGGTTAGACAAATTAAATGGGGTAAAACTATAAAAGTCTCTTTTTTTATAGTTAAATTATTTTTTAATATTTGAGGAAAGTATTTATGAAAAATTATATATATACATGTTGGATTTTGGATAGGTTACCCCGTTACTTATATTGGTTCCGCATCCACTACAGGTGGGGTTAAATCCATCACATCAGAGTCGGGTCCGGGTTGGCTATCCGATGGGCGGAGAAAATTACTGCTCTATTATGGGGTTTGGGTTTTTTTGCATGGTTACCCTTCTAAATATCAAATTTTGCGTGAATATCCTTTCAAAATTGATATTTGCATATATATCATCGTAAAACTTTGTTATTGTACAAATACCCTAATATAACAGTTGTTCTAACGGTATTTAAAAAAAATCATATTTATATTAATTAAAAATAAAATAAAAATTTGAAATGACGTTCCCCTCCTCCCCCTAGTGCCATACCCTCCCCTCCCCACACCCGTAACCACCCCCCCCTTCCGGTGCCTTACTCAACCCCCCCCCCCCCCCCCCCCCCCCCCCCCCCCCCCCCCCCCCCCCCCGTGCCCGGCTTCCTCCCCGCCCCCTATGTATCGGGATCCAAAGAAGAAGAAGAAGACAGGAGCTCCACACAGCTGTGCTCTGCTTCAGAATCTCTTGGGCCCAGAAGAGAGAGAGAGAGAGAGAGAGAGAGAGAGAGAGAGAGAGAGGACTGCTGGTTCACAGAATCCAAAGGAACCTCGACCCATCAGGATTCTCTCTCGATCTATTACACTGTTGATACCTCTGGTGTCTCGGTAGCTGGCTTTTTTTTTTTCTTCCTGTTTTTTGATTTTTGTTTCTTCTAACTTTTGAAGGGAGAAAGTGAGGGAACACTCAACTAAATATGGGTCTTGTGCCAGTTTTCTGCAATGGAATTGGATTTTGGAAGAAGGTCGGGCTTGTAGATGGACTCAGTTAATAGATCATGGGTCACCTATTCTGACCGGAGGTCAATTGTAAGTCTTTCAAGTCATGGGTCGCCCAGCACCTCATAATTATGATATGACTAATTAGATTTGCCCAAATTCTTATCCAAAAGTATGGTAAAGTTTCTGTTTACTTGTATATCTTTATAAAAATTTCTATTTACACATCTACCCATTAAGAATATTTTAGTCATTTTAATTTAAAACTGTTAATTTTTTTTACGGTGTTAGATAATATGAATACAAATACAAAAATAAGAATAAAAAAAAAGTAGAATAGTAAAATAAATATTTTATAAGGGTGTATATGTAAATATTAATTTTAGAAGGATATTCATCCAAAATTTTATATTGAGAAGGGCATTCATGCAAAAAAAACAAAAAAAAAAATCCTTTGGGCTTTTATGCATCGGCCAGTTCTAGCATTCGGTTCACGCTCACGGGCTATCGAGTTCGTTCGACATCGCCCCTTCTCCCACGCTTCTTTCTCAACTCCTAGCGGCTCTTCCTCCAGCTCCGCTTGGCACGCGGCCGGTATTCTCCCTTCTCTGTATATGTGCTTGCCTGCCAGATCCCGAGCTCCGGCCACCAACCTAATCTCGCTCACCCGCCTCACTCTCAAAGCCTTTTGCCCCATTTCAACAAACACCATCCACTCTCTCATCAAAGCATGCGCCCATCTGGACCACCTCAAGCAAGTCCACGCCCAGCTCCTCACCCACGGCCTCCATCACTACCTACCCTCCCTCCTCTCCACCACCACCCTCTCCTACCTCTCCTTTGGTCTCCTCGACTTTGCCTTCCTCCTCTTCCGCTCCATCCCCAACCCCTCCACCTATCTCTGGAACATCCTGATGCGCTCCTGTGCCACCCATGCTCGCTTCCACCACTCCCTCCATCTCTACTCCAATCTCCTCTCCTCCGGCCTCCGCCCCGGCAAGTTCACCTTCCCCTTCGCCCTCAAATCCTGCGCCGCCCTCGCCGACCTCCAGCTCGGGAGGCAGCTCCACCACCATGTTATATGCTTCGGGTGCGCTGACGACCTCTTTGTCGGTGCCGCTCTTGTCGATATGTACTCCAAGTGCGGTGACGTCGACGATGCCCGTCTCGTGTTCGATAAAATGAGCAAGAGAGACTTGGTCTCGTGGACTTCGATGATATCGGGTTACGCCCACAATGGCTGCAGTACTGAGACATTGGAGTTTTTCGGTCTCATGCAGCAGTCGGACGTGAAGTCCAACCGCGTGAGCTTGTTGAGTGCCCTATTGGCGTGCGGTCATCTGGGGGCCCTCAGGAGGGGAGAGTGCTTTCATTGTTATGTAATCAAGACTGGATTGGAGCCCGACATTTTGGTTGCAACTGCGGTTGTTGATATGTATGCAAAGTGTGGGAGTCTCGATCTTGCACGATTGGTGTTTGAACTTGCAGATGAGAAGGATGTTGTGTGTTGGAGTGCAATGATAGCGAGCTATGGATACCATGGGCTTGGGAAGGATGCGATTGCAGTTTTTGATCAGATGGTGGAAGCTAGGGTGAAGCCAAACCATGCCACCTTTACTAGTCTCCTCTCTGCGTGTAGCCATTCAGGGCTGCTAGAAGAAGGCGAGAGGTATTTTCATTCGATGAATGACACATTTGGAGTGGAGCCGAAGCTGAGTCACTATGCATGCATGGTGGACATCCTTGGACGTGCAGGGAAGTTATATGAAGCTCAAGTGCTTATAGAACACATGCCCATGGATCCTGATTCTAGTTTATGGGGGTCTCTGCTTGGTGCTTGCCAGATCTATGGTGATTTAGATTTAGCAGAAAGAATTGCGGATAGAATCTTTGAGTTAAACACTAACCATTCTGGGTATTATGTTCTTCTCTCGAATATTTATGCAGCTAAGTCGAGGTGGAGCGATGTTGAGAGAGTGAGGAAGTTGATGGTGGGAAGAAAGGTGAGTAAAGTTCAGGGGTTTAGTATGATTGAGTTGGATAACCAAGTTTATAAGTTTGGAGTAGGTGACAGGACCCATCCACTGTCTTCGGAGATACACTCTTTTCTACAAGAAATGCTGGCAGAGATGAAACAGCTAGGTTATGTTCCTCTGATGGAATTTGCTCTTCATGATGCTGAAGATGAGACTAAGGAAGCTGCACTGCCCTATCACAGCTAGAGACTTGATTGCAGTTGACCCAAGCATCATAAGCGCTGGGACTCCTATGTGATTCATTCTAGTCAAATTTGCAGAGGTTTGGTGTTTCTTTTTTTTGGCCCTCTGTGGAATGCCTAGTAACACAGATGAGCTTTCAAGTTAGTTCCTTGAGTTGATCTCTTATGTCCCACTCTTTCTTACACTGCATGACCTATGAAATCTATTCATATATAATGTTTGTTAATCGGAAATAAAGAGCCATTACCACAAAATTGAAATGTTTCTATCCATGTAAACGACAGCTTCATATATGATTTGAAGAAGCATTGGAGGTGGTGTTGGAGCCTGTTTGCATGTCTCTTAGTGACATGTTGGAAGTTGCAAAGCTGGAATTCTTACCTCATTAACTAATAAAATCCGTCATTTTGAGGGAAAAGCTTTATCTTATCTACATATGTTTGTGGGCTTTATAGTTGAACTTTTTTGCCATTTTCTATCAGTTTTTACATGTTCTTCCTCTTGGGGTTTTCCAATTCTTTTTGGAAACTCTTAGTGACATGTTGGAAGTTGCAAAGCTGGAATTCTTACCCCATTAACTAATAAAATCCGTCATTTTGAGGGAAAAGCTTTATCTTATCTACATATGTTTGTGTGTTTTATAGTTGAACTTTTTTGCCATTTTCTATCAGTTTTTACATGTTCTTCCTCTTGGGGTTTTCCAATTCTTTTTGGAAATTATCCACTCAGTTAATGTAAATTTTTTTCATCTTTATGGTCTATAGAAACAAATCAAACATTCTTATTTATTGGGGGACAGTCCTTTTGAAGACCTTTGAAAGTGCACATTACCATCCAATTGGGTGCTTAATTTCTTTGTCTAGTGTAGGTGTGACATTCTGAAACCTGCTCTAGTCTACTTATTCCACATCTTCCATTTTAGGATTATGCTTTACTGGTTTCTCTTTCTTTTCTTTTTTTTTTTTTAAATTTATTTTCAAAGGTCATGAAGTATAGTTGTACAAAATGTTAGAAGTCTTGCTTTGAGCTTTCTTTCTGACTTCAACATTGCTCATCAACTAGGTGCTAACATTTGATAATGCCAAATTCTTGATATATGCTATGCTCAGTGGTTATTTGAAGGTAGAACTTAGATTCCTTTACTTATCTTCATAATTCTCTATATTTTATTCGATAATTAAACAATATAATTATGAGTTTCTTTGTTTGCCTTGAGAATCTATGTAGAAGTTTTTACACACCTATCAGATTATGGGGTATCTTGAGATGGTATCACGAAATCAGTCCAAACTTTTGGTAGCTGTGATATCTTAGCACAAGCAAATGCTGCCAATAAGATGTTGAAGATGTTGATTATGATAAATGTTGCTTAAACTTTTAGTAAATATTGGTTAGTTTCTAAAGTTATAAAAGTTCAAATTTCAACCTTGCCTCATTTTTAGCAAGAAAGCACTACTCATATCAAAGGTAAATAGTTTTCTACATATCATGCTATTATAATATAGTGAGATTCTATGCTACGTGCCCTAAATTTGGTCTCTTGGTTGTGGGTTTAGGTGCATGTGTCTAAGTGTTTAATTATTTCAATATAGAAGAATTTCTTCTTATGGAGCCATGTCCAAATGGCGTATGAATGTCCAAATGGCATATGAATGTCCATGTTAAGTGTCAGATGCAGATATTTCTGGTTAAACTGAAGAGTCTAAGTAACATAGGTAAGAGTTCTTTGAGGAGAATCTCACAGGGCTATCTTACATCAATTTTATAACTAGGCATTTGGCATCCTGTCTTAATGTAAAAGCAAATTATACTAATCAAATGTATAAGATGCAAATAATTTTTAGACATTGTAAGCATCATGTTTAAGGTGCTTAGGCTAATATTTGAATGCAATCTAAATTTTAAAGTTTTTGATTGCTGAATTATCAAACTTTTGTTTTTTAGGATGTATGTTCTGTTATAGTGCTTTATGAATTTGTGTAATTGAGTTTTGAACATTCAATTTCATGTTTTGATTGTCTAGATGCAAGAATGAGGTGAGAACTAGATTTTAAGTCTCACCAGCAAATAGGATTAAAGAGAGAAAAGAGGGGAAAGGATGGAAGAATGCTCTATTTTCTTTGTCCATCCATATTTCCTTTCACCGGCTTCTCTCTCTCTCTTTCCATGATTCCTATGGATGGGCCCATGTAAGAAAGGACAAGCTGGGGTTTTTCTTCTTCTTGTCGCTTAGGGAAGGAGAGTGAAAATGAAAGATCTTGTAAAAAGAAAAGAGATAGAAAGCTCAATTATTAAGTAATATGTCATCTTATATGACCGTAGGTGCGCTAGATATAGTTCCTACTCAAACTGTAAGAAACAAGGATAATCTCTGACTTGCAATTGAAGTATGCTGCTCTATAGGAATCTTTAACAGTCGATTGGTGAAAGGGAACATTTATACATCCAGGGATGAGGGATGTCCTTCCATTTCTTACTGGCTTCTCTTTTAGTTCTATTGGCCAACCCAGTATGAGGGCCTTATGGCTTATTTGTGCTGAATTGGGTACGGCATTATACCTAGTAGTTCTTGTCCTGGACAATGGGAGTATGGAGGAAATTAAAGCCAATCCAAAGTAACACTGAAAACAGAAATTAAAGCCTAAAACAACAAATAAAGGCTGGATAAACTGAAAAATTAAATACGGTCAAGCAATTGAAGGATCCAAAATTCAGATTTCAATAGATATGTTGTAATTAGAGGTTATTTCTCAAGTTATAAAATTTTCACCTTGTCTTATTCTTTCATCATTAAAAAGGATCGCTCATGGTAGGGCAAAGGTTTCGTCTGTTGTAAAGTTCATCAATCAACACTCATTTGAAAGGAGATAGAAACATACACCCTACTCTTAAGTCTTATGGATGCATGAAACAAAGATAAGTGAGGATTCAAAGTCAGAAAGAAGGCAATTGAACCCATCTTGTAAGGTTGGCTTACCTTGAATTCGTTATATAACAAATGAGGTTCTTGAAGATTCCAAGATGGTTGTCTACTTTAATAATTTACAATGTCATTTACAATGCCTTTCCTCCTGCTCTTCTTGTTTCATATTGTGGTCTTAGCCTGTTAGCAGGCAGCATTAAAAGCCTGAACAATGTTTAACTATTAAGGAGGATGGGAGAAACAATATGTGGAAAAGGTATTTAGTGAAGACCTCTATTACTACCTCCCCCCCAAAAAAAGTCAACCTATATTCAGATAATTGTCTATTGTCTCTGGCACATAACTTGTCCATTGAAGTTACACCTTTGGACACAGTCCCAAAATGAGGGATGAATATTCTGTACCAAAGTTGAAAGCATAATGAGAATGCTGCAGGCAGATGAAACTTTATTAGCAATTAGAACCATAAAATTTGAAGCCATCTATTCCTAATATCAGAAAGAAAACATGAATTTAAATGTACCAAATTGTATGCAATCCTGAAACATGTGAAGCATTCAACACATCAAATGTTGTGTTTTTGTCATTCAGTTCCTTTGAATTCATAGGTTTGTACTGAAATCTACTTAGGTTAACATCAACTAAATCAATGATAAGTTTCTACACAATGGAAGCAAATGATGCAGGAGTTCCATTCTTTCTTAGAATTGAGTTCTATTGCAAGTTTTAAGGTACAGGTTTTTATATTAATTGGATTAGATTTAGGTTTTCCAGTTAAAATTCATAACTCAAATTTGGTCACATTCTCGCTTTGTTAGTTGTGACGTTTATCTTTGGAACTATTTTCATGTTAATGTCTTTTGATAGCTCGAGGGGACGAGACTACTAGAGATGGTAAACAAAACAAATAAATTTGTTTTGACCAAGTTTACAAGATGGAATAGTTTAGCATGATATTAGAACATGATAGCTTTTAGATATTTTTTTTTATTTTGTTTGGTTAGATTTTTGAGATGTTCTATTCAAGTCAAATGGTCTATATTTATTTACGAGGAAAGTAAAATTGTACACTTTATAAACAAAGTTGGAATTTAAATTAAAACAAGACTGGAAAAAATTTCATTGAACTTATTACTTATTGTTGTCATGGAAATATTTTTGGTGATTTTTTTTTTTTAATGCTAAAGATGCTAGGGCCATCAAAATTTGAGGCAAGAATCTAGTGAGACACTTTGATCGTATAGAAGACAAGTTATAGCGAGCTTCAATTTAATGTGTTATCTTAAGAGTCATTATTTTTATTTCTTGCTATTCCTGTAATATTCTAGATTATCACGGCAGTGACTCTTCTAAGATTGTTCCTGATTTTGGACTGAATGCCTTATACACTAGTGATGCCTTTCATACAGTTACAGTTTTCTCCATCATCTATACTATACTGTGAGAACTCATTCCACAGTTCTGCAAAAATGTTCAAGGACCTGAGATCAGTTCAATAGTAGCACATCAGCTAATTCAAATCATTCCTCTATCTTATAACAACTCTTTGGAAAGTCTGCTAATGTTTGCCCCTTGGTTTGTGCTTTTTTATTTTCTCTCATTTAGATGTTTATTTCTCTAGATTTTGTTGATTTGATAAACATTGAATATGCCTCTAGCGAAGCTAACCTTGGAGCCTAATATTGCAACTAGTGTTATTTTAATTTATGTGTCCCTGTAGTTCAAGATTGTGGATTACATGGGATCAGTTCTCCCATGATAATACATTTCTAAACCCTTTCTATGGAAGTATAACAGTTATATCCATTTAATAAAATCTAGTTGATAAATTTCTAGAATTATTGTCATAGTGTATTTGGGGCAAGTTTTTTGATCTAATTGCTTCTCTACCATTCTTTTCCTTGAGATATCATTATTTTGGTTTCTTTTCTTTTTGTTAAATTAGTTACTTTCTTTTTTACTTTCCAGGTAAAATATGATAATACTCTTAAGTGATTTGGTGCTTATGTCCGCGGGCATACTGTGGATTTCAACATGAGCAAACTTAGAACATGGATTATTAGTTATTTCAATGTCAGCCCAGATGCGGAACTAATTCTTACCTATACCGATGAAGATGGTCAGATGTTTAACACTGGGTGATGATGTAGGCCTGTGCGATGCTGTTAGTCAGTGTTTGGACCCTCTTAAGATTAATGTTCTGTTGAAGTCTGTTATTGGCAGACATTCTGATCCAGATTCTCACACAGCAAACTGTACTTCCCATACATCAGTGCAGAATGCAGATTGAAAATTGACCACTTCAGTTTAGTTTTGCTGTTCATAAACACTGACATATCCCCTTGAGCCATTTCAAGTGCACTTACAAAGCTCTCTCAATATCTTTTCCTGAAAGCTGTGTCGTCTGCACCAGCATTTGCCAAGTTCATGGACCATTTCTCCAAATTGGGATTATCCAATGGTTATCAGCCTTCTAGCAGTCCTATAAAAATTGTCATCAGGCACATGCAATGGCGCATCAACTCAACCAATGGATGTAAAATTAGTGATGGGCCAAAAGTTTCAGATCATTTGGCTTCACTATCAACTTTAATACCAAGTACTAATAATGATAGTGCAGTTTCAGAAGGCATGCAAAAGCATCATGAAAGTGATAACGTGAGCACAAGCAGAATGGTCAAATTTCTTGTTGAGCTTAAATATGAACATTCCTAGACATCCACACCCATCAGGATATCCCCCAATCGATGATCTACCAACCGACCCTGACCCCCCTCTGGGAAATTAATGATATTATGAATCATGAAAAAGAAACTAGTGATGCTTATCATAAAGGAAAATCTGTTATATCTGCTGCCCCTTTCTCTGCGCCTCCTGTTGATCCCACTGCAGAGCACAGTTCACAAAATTATGAGATGCAAAACCCATTTCTTGCTCCAAATTATGGAACAACTGTCATCACAAGTGGTGATAACAGGAAACAGCTTCCTGTTGGCATAGGCCCTTCAGCATCAAATTGTGGATTAAGTTCTCTATTTGATATCTCTATCAACAAACATATTGGTGCACCTACTCCTGATGTTCCTCTGTCAAGTGGGTTCTTCCCTATAGGCCGTCGATACAGGAGGGGCGATGGCTACCATGATATCATGCCTCGAACTTTCTACAGGGGTCTCCGAGTGATGACTGTGCATTGCATCCCATCATCGGTCCATGGTTCAAGTCGAATGTGTAAGATGTTCCATGTTTCCAACCATTTGTGATAAACTGTGCTTCTCAGGTTTGCCATGCATGACTTGTTTTGACTAGGTTTTTCACTTTGCAGGAAGGAAGATTATGATTTATGCAGTTTTTATTTCTCAGAGATGGGTAATGAAGCTGATTATACCAGAATTTACGGTGCTTGTTCCTCTCACAGATTGTATGAGGACTTTTACAATACTATATGATGCTAATCTTCTGTTCAGCTCATTAATTTCCCTCGATTTAAAATGATGTTAACTGTCTCTCCTCTTCATTATTCTGGCATTCTAGATATATCAGTTTCCTTTGTCACATGTTCATGGTTTGGGGATGAGAATCAAGGGAAAAACTGGAAATTTGCTTTATTCAAGAATCAAGACGTAACTTTCCTGGATGGAACTCTAATGCCTCCTACATCATATACTAAGATTTGGCAGATGTGAAATAATGGTACCGCTCAATGGCCCCATGGTGCAAAACTTGTGGGGATTGGTGGAGATCAATCTGCTGCATATTGCTACTCAGTCCAGTTGGAGGTGGCTAAATAAATTTTATGCTTCCAGATAATTTTTTCACATTTGGTGGTGGAGTTGCTTAAAACCTAAAACCTGCAAGCAGTTAGTCCAGAGATGAATTTACTGCTAGTCTATTGGACCTGACATTAAACTACTATCCTAACTTATGCAGATTCCAGTAAATCGATGCCCTGTGAACACAGAGATTGACATTGCAATTGACTTCACAGCACCCGTCAATGACTGGTCGGTATATTTCATACTGGATATTGGCATCACCTTCTGGACAGATTGGTTCACGAGTTTGGGTTCTTCTCCAGGTATTTCTTCTGCTACAGTATTGTTCCCATGTTAATATTACTGATTATCGATAGTCAATTTGTCGTTTGTTCTCTAGGTGGATGCATTGTGACCAACTTCCCCTTGCGGCAACTTCCCCTCTGATCTCAACTTGAACCTTCCTCCCAAAAGTAGTGTCGGAAATGGAGTTAGGAAGTGTAGATGCGAATGCTGAACTCTTGGCTGGTTTTGTTCAAAAGCCAGTTTTCTGACACGACCATTGAGTTGGTTAAACAGTTAATTACTGAAATCCCAAGTAATGGTACAAGCCCATTGTCTGTGATGGGATTGCACAGCCTGTGCCTGCTGTGAGTTCTTCAATGCCACATACTATTATTGATTTCCCAGCATCTTCATCTGATGCATCCTCGGTTGTTGTTGTGCCACCCTCTGAAACAGTCCATGATGACAACCCAGTAGAGCAGATGCTACTGAAGGAGCTGGAAGAGATGGGCTCTAAGCTGATTGGCTTGAACAAGGAAGTACTAAGGCTGAACAAATACAACCTGGAGCAATCTGTTGATGATCTCTGTGGCTTTCATGAATGAAATCCTCTTGCTGATCTGCACTAAATGGTGAGACGTGGCTATTGTGTCTGTTGTTTTCCATCATAGTGTCTATGTGGTAGATTTCTGGTATGATCTAGGAAGCTGATGGGTTGATGCTGTTGCAGGGTTTTTCTGACGGAGATGAACAAGAAGCTGATGATAAAGAATTGGTGGTAGCTTCAAGCAAGTTGTGTTAGATCTCATCACTGGAGAGAACGGTGAGTAGCATGCCTATAAAAAGTGTAAATGTTTTGGTATATATGGGAAAGAGGGACATGGTTATTATTTACTGTTGTCTGCATAGCATGAGTACAAAAATACGTAAAGGCATAAACAGGAAAGAGGGCCATGGGTATCTTATTTACTGTTGTCTTATATGGCTACTATATCGAAGAGATGTTGTGAGTATGCTTAATATCATGGATGAAATGTTCGTATTTATCTAGCATGTCAGCAGCTATTATTCTATGAGGTAATCATCGGCTTCCTATTTCCAAATAGGAGCACATTCCATGGATGATATACATAATATGCTGAGATGCAAGCAAGCAGCCTTTTGGACGTGCATTTGGTGCTTGCTATAACATTATAATGAGTTTCAAGAATGATCTTTGTATTATGTACATATTTATGTATCTAAAATTTTCTTATTAGGTTGCTTTTTGTTATTCTACTAAATCAATTTCTTTTTTTGGTCACACTGCTTTTTTCTTCTTGGGATCGGTGGATTTGGAATGGATATTAGGAGCAAAGCAAGGGTTAGTGATTATTTTTCACCCTCTTAATCTCTTTCTTTTTCAATTTTTGGCTACTTTTCTTTCTTTTTTTTTTTTGGGGGGGGGGGGGGGGGGGTCGGGGGTCGGGGGGTTGTTAACAAAATCTACATGTTATTTTTGAATTGGTTTAGACTCTTTTGGGGTTGGCATTTGATCCATTTAAGCTACCCAAGTGGAACTACGATGGATCCAACACTAGCTAGGCTCCAAGAGATGATAATGAAATAATCTTATAGTGAGTTGCATTTTTATTTTAAGATCTTATTATCATTCTAAATCAAAGTATTTGATTCATGTGATGTTTATGACCATTTTTTGTTTCTATAGTTCTTATGCTATTTTCAAGGATCCATTTAGGAGAGACTGATATTTTGTACTTGTAGTAAATTTACATTTTTTAGTTTACTTTTGTGATTTTTTGGTTAGATAGATCTCATAGGATCCATTATTTTGACTAGATTAGAAGATTTTTTTTAAAAAAAATTCTCTTTTTCTATAACAGCATGTTAGGTTTGTGCGATGCTTATTTTTCTTTTACGTTCCTCCTCTACTTTTTTCCTTTTTTTTTTTTTCTTTGCTCCATCTTTGGCCGCTAACCAAGGAGGTCCAGTTACCTTGCAGCCTCCTTCCAAGCTTGGTTGGGGATGCCATTTTTGGCCACGCCAGCCAATAGGTCGACTAGCCCCTTCGGACTGGCTTTCCATATCAGGAATAAAAAAGAGTGATGGTGCTTTACATTTTTGGCCACTCCCTTGTGTTATTTTTCTTCCCCTTCCCTATTTTTTTTGGGCCAACATCTTCTATTTTTGTCTTTCACCGAGACCGCTACTATTCTCCTTGCATCACTACTCATTAATGCCTCCTTCACCACCTCTTTGCCTCTCCTCTCTTTCTTGATGCCAATGCCATCGTAGGATGTCAAACAACTCCACCAATTGCCCCATCTCTTGTGTTCCCCTTTCCATTTATTCTTCTCTTTTTTTCTGAATCGGACATTAACCAGAACATCACCGCTTCGCACTCTTTGGGCCACATCCACCTCATCAGTGAGACAGATCCTTTTGCCCAACAACTTGCTGCTGCTTGCTGCTTGCTGATGGCCATGGCATCATGCTGCAATGGAGAGGTAAACCACAATTGATTGCTCGAAATTCTCTTTTGTTTTCTTTCTATCTCTTCCTCACTCTCTCCCTTTATCTAACTCTATCTCTTTCTCTTAACTTTTTCTATCTCTCTACCATTTTCTCTACTATCTCTCTCTTTCTATCTCTCTCTCTAACTTGGTTATTGTCCTCTAATAGATCAAAAGGATTGTGAAGCACCCAATTTTAGAGGCACTATTTGTTTCGCAAGCAGATCTCATCACTGAGCTAATTACAACCTCCTTGTTCTTACTATTCTTAGATCAGGGGGTAGATGGCACCTTGAGGACTAGATTAGGTTTGAGGCATGCACCTGGATCCTAGCTACTAGTCGGCAAATCTGGGTTCCTGACCCTTGATTTGGAATATTTTTGGAATTATGCAACCTCAAATGGGCCCCACGAACTAGGAAACCTTTGTATACCTGAGATTTTAAATGATATTTGTGCTTGCTTTAGAGGAAAACTTAATCATAAATTTTGTTTGTCTAGGTCATGCCTAATTTGATAGAAGTTTTTCCGTTCCTTGTGAGTGAAGCTGTAGTACCTTTACCCTGGTGATTTATCATATGATTTGCTTTATAATACTTAATTCTATATCTACATTTGAATATTAATCTGAGTATTGAAATTTAATTATGAATATTATTCATGCATATGTATGTTGGTGTTGTATATGTTCTGCATATTGGATCAAGCATAAATTCATTTACTAAGGTATGAACTGCATCATTGATGCTTCGAAACATTTGTCGATTTAATAAGATGTGATAGTCTTCTCTCTATCCTGTCTATGATCACATAGGTTTAGGATCTAGTTTTCTTTTGGGCCTCTAGTGGGGCGATCACTAGCGCATGTTGGTTGACAGCACGTTGTAATCAGAAGCTAATTTCCTTTTAGGCCACGCTAGTAGGGCAATCACTGATATATGCTACCGTGGGTATGTTTTCTATGTGATTTTAGAGCTTACTTTCTTTTGGGCCTTCAATGGGGCAATCACTAGTACATGCTGATAGATGACATATTGTAGTTAAGATCTAGTCTCTTTTGGGGCTTGCCACGAATTGATCATGGCCATAGTTGTAAAGGCTAGGATAGAGTATGGCTGGTTTAAATACATTGATTTGAAAATTTATCTTTTGATTAAATGCATTAAATTTTTTGAAATGCATATTGTTATTCTACAACATGCTTTTATATATAATAAAAGATCTTATATTATGAGAATTGATATTCTGTGCATATTATGTTTGATTGAGCTAGAGATAGAGGTGACTTATGAGAATTGATATTCTGTGCATATTAGGCTTGATTGAGCTAGAGATAGAGGTGACTTACTAAGCTTTTAGCTCACTTATATTTTCTCTTGTTCCTTTTCAAATGCCGACAAATAGTATGGATGGAATTATGGGCTGTAAGCGAAAGAACTAGAGCTTAGAAGTTATTCTTTTTATTAAATAAATGCTATGTAGTTGTGTTGTTCGAGTTTGAAAATAATTTTGGAATTTGTACTGTGGACATTTATCATTCTAAGAAATTTAAGGATCCTAGTTTACCTGCACTAAAACTGTGTGGAATTCTTCCCTAGGCCTTGCATATCCTGCAGGTCAAATCTTGCAGGGTGTGTGGTCATCTACGATGTGCTCGCTCATGCTAATGAGATGGGGTGTGACAGATTTTATAGTATGAAAGTTTAGGCTTTAGATCCTTAGGGTTTAAGTAGCTAGTTGAGAGGGGGATGTAATTTAATATTTGATTGGATAACTTAGAGTAAGTATTTCTTATAAAAAAAATTCTCCTAGTAATAGAAGACTATTCAATTGATTTATAATGTTGAATCAGATATTTTCTTGCAGCTATAAGTTTTGATCTCTAGGGTTTCACTTAGTGTAGATGGCTTACAAAATCAAGACTGTTGATTAAGTGCACTAATCTCAGGTCTAGGAGAGGAATGTCATAAGAGTAAAATAATTAATATATGTGAATTTATTTTGAGTTATGTGAATATGTTATATTATGTTGTGTTATGTATTCAGTTGTCAATTAAGTTATTTTGGAAACTTAGACTCGATATGGATATAGAATGTGATAGTAATTTTGATGTTGGTGAAAATTATTTTGGATTACAAAAAAAAAAATAATAACATGGTTTTGCTAAGAAGTTGTTTAAGGTGCAGTTTAAGCAATAACAGGACAAAGAGAGAAAAAGGTTCCTTACTATCATAAAATCAAGCAACAGGTTATGGATAAGATTTGGAAATTGGCAGAATTGAAAAAGTTGAAGTGTTCTGTTGAGAAAGAGTGAAAAGGAAAATAATCAAAAAGCTTACTCAAGAATATTTCAAATGAGAGAGAATCCTTTGGTAATTGTGATCTAAGATAGAATTGTATCAATAAATAAATAAATAAATAAATAAAAGGAGAAGGGCTGATCTGTTACTGAAAAGGATATAAATTGTTTAAAAATAATTATCATGTAGTATCTTATCTTTACTTGATCTTTTGGAGGTCTTCTAAGTGAAGTGGGTTAGTCTTTTATTTTCAAATATTTTAGCAATTTTTTGAAATTATGAAAAAAAAAACCATTCTGAGCTTGTTACTAAATATCTAATTATTTGACTTTAAGCAAGATTTGTCATGATTTTTTAGTGTTGAGCCGCAACATGATCATGTCCAATTCATTTCCAAGATCTGCTCAAAATACAATTATTTTTACTGATCTGTCCTACTATGAAGAATTAGTAGTCTATTTTTGATCCTAGTTTAATCTTGATGAATCATGCATTCAAATCCGGATCATAAATTCAAAATCAAATTCCTAGTCAATCTTTTTATAAATACTAATCTTGTTGACCTATATCTCAATCTTGAATGCGGCACTAAGTTATATAAATAGATCATAATCTGGTCATCATACCACTTTGATCATATGATTGAAGAAAGTTGAGATCTAAAATTAGAAGTGAGAGATTTTTGTTTCTTGAGCTCCTACCAAGGATATAATAAGATTTGGGCCGAGAACTCCCTTATCATTCTGAAGGCCCGGGTGCGCTTTAAATTTTGATGAGATTTTTTTTTTTTTTTTTTTTTTTTTTTTTTTTTTTTTTTTTTTTTAAGGGGGTTAAGATGTAACGGCCTGCATTTAGACGAAAATAGGAGAGGTTCCTCCTCTGCTTCTTTCTTATTTTTTTTCCCTCTGCACCATTTTCGATCGCCAACCAAGAAGGTCCGGTCATCTTGCAGCCTTCTTCATAAGCAAATATAAAATATATAAATAAATTTGTCTCATTCTATAAGCTTAAGCTTTTGGAACAATGGCTGATTTTAATATGGTATCAGAGTAGAGGTCCTAAGTTCAAATCTTGTCTCCATATTCTTTAAGCTTCTACGACAAGTGCTGGTTTTAGCATCCTTCCAATCTCGATCAGGGAAAGCTTTGTTGGCCCTGCCGGACGGAAGGTCGGCGTTGTAGCTTTCTTCTTTTTCAAGCCAGCTAGCCCCTCTGGGTTATGTTTCCAGAGAGGTAGTGGTTCCATTTTTAGCTGCTCGCAGATGGGATGAGCTGGCGTGGGGGAGGCAACTTGGAATCGCTACCTCCCTTATCTTATTTTCCTTCCACTTCCCTATTTTTCTTTTGAGTCGGCATTCTCTATTTTCATCTTTCAACAAGACTGCTGCCATCCTCCTCCATCGTTACTACCAGATGCCTCTTCACCACCTCTTGTCTTTCCTCCTCCTCTCTCTCTCTCTCTCTCTCTCTCTCTCTCTCTCTCTCTCTTAATGCCAATTGCAGGGTGTTGGACACCTCTGCTGGTTGCCTCACCTTCTGCACTCCCCTCTTTGGGTTTTTTCTCTTGCATTGCATGGTCGATAGAATGCCACCACTTTATGCACCAACAGCCCAGGCGACCTTGCTGGAATGTCGGACGACTTCACCTTCCCCCTCACTGGTACTTGCATGTGGCCATGGCATCGCTCTACAATGGAGGGGTAAACCCTGGTCGACCGCTTGAGCTGTGAGGACCCGTGCAGACATATATTTAGTTCCACATCGGTTATCCGCTGGATACATCTTCGGTACTTATATAGGATCAAGAAACCCAAATAATACCTTTCAACTAGCTATTTTGGGTGAGGTCCTGAATTGTTATAAATGGTATCAGAGTAGACTCGGCTCATGGCCCATGTTGACTAGGTTGACCACACACCAATCATGGTGTTTGTGATCAGATTTGAATAGATTTAGACTCTTAGGCCGACAAGGACGTCAGAGCTTAAGTAAAGGGAGTATGTTAGGATCTATGCGAGCGTATGTTTAGTCACACATTGGTTATTCACTAGGTAGATCTTAGATACTCATATAGGATCAAAAAATCTAAATAATATCTTTTGGCTAGCCTTTTTGGGTGAGGTTATAGGTTGTTACAAATAGAATCAGAGCGGACCTAATTCATAACTTGTATAGACTAGGGGACACTACAGCATGGGCATATTTGAGATGACATGAGCTGATTGTGATGTTTGTATTTGGATTTGAATGGTTTGCATCCTTAGCCGCCATAACTTAAATAGGGGGAGTATGTGATGACCCATGCGGGTGTGTATTTAGTCTCATATCAATTATTCGTTGGGTAGATCTTAGATATTTATATAGGATCAAGGAACTCAAATAATATTTTTTGGTTAGCCATTTTGGGTGAGGTCATGGGTTGTTACAAATGATATCAGAGCAGACCCAATCCATGGCCCATATGGTTTAGAGAACATTACAACACCTGCTTATTGAGGCTAACGATAGGCCAATCGTAGTGCTTATGATTAGATTTGAATAGATTTAGACTTTTAGCGTGATAAGGACGTTAGGACTTAAATGGGGAAAGTATGTGAGGATTCATTCGAGCGTTTGTTGAGTCCTAAATCGGTTATTCGTTGGATAAATCTTGAGTACATATATATATGATCAAGAAAATCAGATAATATCTTTTGACTAATTATTTTGGGTGAGGTTTTGGGTTGTGACAAATGTTATTAGAGCAAACTTGGCACATAGCCTATGTGGACTAGGGGACACTATAGCACGGGTTTATAGAGGCTAACTACGGGCCAATCATGGTACTTGTAATTAGATTTGAATGGATTTGAACCCTTAGCCTCACGAAGACGTCAGTGCTTGGACCGGAGGAGTAAGTGGCGATCTATATAGGCATGTGTTAAGTTCTACATTGATTATTTGCCGAGAAGATCTTAGATACTTATACAAGACTAAGAAACCTAAAAAATACCTCTTGGCTAGCTTTTTTGGATGAATTTTTGCGTTGTTACATGAGCTGCTTCTTGTTTTCTCTCTCCCTCTTCCTCACTCTTTTGCTCTCTCTCTCTCTCTTTGTCTCTCAGTCTTCCTTTTATCTTTCCCCATCTCTTTTTACCTCCTCTCTCTCTCTCTCTGTCTCTCGGTAAAAGCGGCTACTCATTTCATATAACTCTAACACGAGTACAACCAGCCAAATCACGGAAAAGTAAAAAATACAAAGGAGGAGGAACGTCTGATGCGGACGTCCAAAGAAAATCCTTGGAGTGCCTGGCGACAAAGGAGGCGACCCAGTCTGCTGCCCTGTTCGCTTCCCTGAACACGTGCCTGAAAGTCGCCCATCAACTGAGCCATCCTGCGAGTCTCCCGGATAAGAGAATGACCATCACCATACCGATTCACCCTCCGGATCTAATCGATCACCACAAATGAATCTCTCTCGAGGTACATCCGCTCGACGCCAAGTACCTGCCTTGTATAGGATATACTCTCCCAAGCTGCCCGCAGCTCTGCCCCGACCACTGTAAGTCCTGGCGTGCGTCTCCATCCTACTGCTATCATCCTACCAAGGTGGTCTCTGATCATAAATCCAACCCTTCCAGTCATACCATCCACTGATCTACTGCCGTCGAAGTTTACTTTGAGATAGCAAAAGGATGGGGGTACCCAAGAAACAAGGGCAAACCGAGGTGCTGAAGCAGCGTGAAGAGTACCCAAATATCCCTAGCCATCCCAGAAGAAAACACAGTGGCCGCCGCAGTGACCTCCCTTGCATGTAGCGTCACTCTATCCACCACCATCCTCGGAGATGACCTCCTTCCCTCAAACAGGCCGGCATTTCTGTCCAACCAAATGTAGTAGGACAAGTATGCCATAAGATCCCTGCCTCAACAGATTTAGGACTCTGCATGGAATCTCTCAGCAAATGAGTCAAGTCCTGCGCCGATACTATCGAGTCAGATAGTGGGACCGGTGACCTCTCTCGGGCCCTAGGGCACTGCAGAAGAACATGCTTGGTGGTCTCCTCAATATCTACACACTCCTCACAGCACTGAGAGACCTCCATGCCACGTCGAACTAACAAACTCCTGGTTGGAAGGCAACCCCAAGCCACCTTCCAGATGAAGAGCGCCACACGGGGATGAATCCGCAACCTTCATTTCCAACCACCCTCAATCTGTTGAGCTGGCTCCCTACTGATCAGAGCGTGAAGATTTCTAACTCGCACTGGTGACCGTCCCATCGGTATCCATACTAGCTTGTCAGACTCTTCCTCGGTAGGGACTGGCAGAGTCAAAACCAACTCTGCCAACTGCTCTCCAAAAGCCTTCCGAATCAGCTCCTCCCTCCATTGACCCCCATCTGAATCTAGTAAATCGCTAATCCTGCAACCTGCTAATCTTGCTGGTCTACCATGGTCAGCATGCGACAAATCGGCAACTCGGTCACCCAACTATCCTCCAGCATATCGATAGAACGACCAATGGCCCATCTGATCTCCGGAAGCACCATTATAGCTCTGGCACACATCTCCCTCCAGACTGGAGAGTGGTGACGTCCAGCTCGCACACCTGGTACCAAAGCGCCATACTTAGCTCTCAACAGTGAGGACCACAAACTCTCGGGCTCAACCACAAATCTAACCGCGTGTCTAGCCGCTAAAGCGTCCCGCCTCGCCACCAAGGATTGCACCCCCAAACCTCTGTAGCTAGTCGGCTGGCACACAACTTCCCAAGCCATCGGGTGGATGCCACCTCTACCACTGCTCCTCCCCCAAATAAAGTTTATGAAAAGTTGCTCAAGGGACCACAGGAGTGCCACTGGGATGATGGCGTTGGAGAGTACGTAGATAGGAACCGAGGTAAGAACTGATCGAACTAGAGTGATGCTACCCATCATTAAAAGTGTATGCATCTACCAGCCCTCTAATCTGCACTTGATGCTGAGCTCAAGGAAAGTACAGTCCCTACTTTGCAGCCGCCGGCCGGAGAGTGGGATCCCCACGTATGTCATCGTACCCTTATGCTCTCACACCCCCAAAATCTTCAGTATAGAGTGCTTCATCGCCAATATAGTCTTCGGGCTGAAACTAATAGCTGACTTGGTCAAATTGACCCGCTGTCCTGATATTGCACAATAATTCCGAAGAATCTGACCTATAATCTGGACCGTCTGCCGCGACGACCTAGCTAGAAGCAAACAATCATCAGCGAAAAGCAAGTGGGAGATCAGAGAGGCCCCCGTCACCGGTCTATAGGCCTCTAACTCCTGAGTGGCCACTGCCTGCCGTAGGAATCTAGACAATGCATCTGCACAAATAATGAACAATAGCGGAGAAAGGGGGCATCCTTGGCGCAACCCCCCTGACGACACAAAGAATCGGGATAGCGTGCCACTCACGAAAATAGCAAAGGAAGGAGCACGAATGCAGCCTATGACCCATCTGATCCACGTCTCATGGAAGCCGAACCCCTGCAAAGACTGTTGCAAAAAATCCCATCTCACCCTGTCGTAGGCCCTCTCCATGTCAAGCTTGATCCCCATCAAGCTTCTCCTTATCAGAACCCTACCGAGATGAAACATGAACTCCTGGGCAATAAGCACATTGTCAGATATACTCCGCCCCTCCAACTTGGGCATTGTCACTCTTATAGATCAAAGGGAGTATGAAGCACCTAATCTTAAAGGTGCAACTTGTTTCGTAGGCAGATCCCATCATCGAGGTAATTACAATCTCCTTGTTCTCACTATTCTTAAATCAGGGAGTAGATGACATCCTAAGATCTAGATTAGGTTCAAAGTATGCACCAAGATCCTAGCCATTGGTTGATAGATTTGGGATCCCGACCCTGATTTGGAACCTTTTTGGAACTGTGGAACCTCACGTGGGCCCAATGAACCTAGGGACACTTCATATGCCTGAGATTTTATATGAAATTTGTGCTTGCTTGAGAGGAAAACCTAATCTTAGATTGTGTTTGTCTAGGTTGTGTCTAATCCAATAGGGTATTTTTCTGTACCTGTAAGTTGAGCTAGAAGTATCTTTACTCTAGTGATTTATTATATATATAATTTGCTTTATAATGCTTAATTTTATATCTTCAAATATTGGTTTGACTATTGAAATTTAATTATGAATATTGTTCATGCTTGTGTAAATTAGATATTATGTATGCTCTGCATAGAATGAATTTATAAAATATTGGACAAGCATAAAATAATTTATAGGGGTATGAACTGCATTTGATGCATCGAAACATTTACGATTTTATAAGTTGTGATGTTATGCTCTCTAGCTTGTGATCACATGGGTTAAACATCTAGTCTCTTTTTGAGATTTCATTCTGTTGCTGGTGGTCCAAACCGAGAACGATTGGCACAGCGGTGTGAACGGCGTTCCGTTTGAGTTGCCTTGGTTGGTGTTGATTGCGCTCCACCTTCCACCGGAAAACCTGCAAGCAAGCCTCGCACCACCACTGGGGCAGTGGGGGTCCTCCGACGATCAAGTCAGAGGAGATTGGAGGAGAAGGAGAGGTAATAGTAGCAAGTAGGAGAATGCTCTGGAAGTTCTTGCTTAACCCCCCCTTCTTCCCCCAGCCGCATATATACCAGGCTGGGGGGGTCTTTCAGGGGGGTTCGTCATCGTGGGGCACGATGGAGCTGCCACTGACACGGCCGTTACAGGGCGTCGTGGGGCAGCGCTGGGTACGGACATGACAGGGCGTAGTGGAGCTCCGCCTTGTACGGCCGTTACAGGGGATCGTGGAGCAGCGCCAGATACAACCGTTGCAGGGAGTAGTGGAGCAGGAGGCTGCGGCGTGCCTCTGGGGAATAGCCTGTCGTTGTCGAGAGATGTCCGACTCGGGGTCGGGCTGCGGAGACGAAGATGTCCGACTCGGGGTCGGATTGCTGGATCAAGGGGCTGCCGACTCGGGGTCGGGCTGCGGAGCCGAAGATGTCCGACTCGGGGTCGGATTGCTGGATCAAGGGGCAGCCGACTCGGGGTCGGGCTGCGGAGCCGAAGATGTCCGACTCGGGGTCGGATTGCTGGATCAAGGGGCTGCCGTAGTCTTCCTGGGCGCGCGTGCCGGTCACGTGGGGCATGGTGGCTAAGTTCCCCCGTAACAGTAGCCCCCCACTTCCGAGCCTGGAACTAGAAGGGGAACGGGTGAAGGGAGTGATGCTTCGTGATTGCCGCCATCCCTCGGAGAGGCGCGCGCGCTTCGAGCTCCCCGCCTTCTTTATGGCGTATGGCGGTTGTTGCTGACCTGGCAGTCTGAGGATTTCGGCGGACATCCTTCCTTAAGGGCGTCGATTCGCCTTTGGGGCGCGAGCGATCCTTCGGCAGCCAGGCGTCCTCTGGCGTCACCGTGGCGTCACCCACCTTTCCGCCTATTTAACCGGGGGCCCTCCTCCGTCCGCCTTTCTCTTTACAGACATCTCCGAGTTTCTCCTTTGCGCTGCCGTCATTGCCGTCGGACTGTTCGCTTGCTCCTCCTTTGACGCTCTCGGAGCCGTTTTTCCTTTTCTTCCGGTGAGTTGCCCCATTCTTCAATTTAAGGCTCTCCATACTTTCTCCTTTTGTATTAGGGTACTCCAGTCGTTCCGGTCCTTTCCCCCTTCTTGACCCCGTCCTGACCGTAGATTCACTGGCCATTAGGGATGGGCGAAGTGAGAGCAGACCGCATTAAGTCGGAGCTGGTCGCTGAAGACCTAGATAGGTTCGTGGCTCGATACCACCTTCCCGAGGCCTGCAATGTTACGCTCCCGGGGCCTGAGGAGAGGATGTCCCATCCTCCTCCAGGGAAGGTCGCCATCAATGAGGGCATTCTTTAGGCCGGGTTTCGCTTTCCCCCCTCGGACTTAGTCGTTCAGGTGCTTCGGGGTTTAAGAGTGGCGCCGACGCAACTGGTGCCGAACTCATGGCACGCCCTGACGGCCTTTTAGGTTCTCTGCCGCATGCACGAGGTTCCCGCCACCCTGAATGTCTTTTGGGAATGCTACGGCCTGAGCGGCCACCCCCAGGACAAAGGGTGGTGGTGCTTTGCGGCGCGGCGAGGGTGCGGCCTCGTCAAGGAGGCTCCTACCTCCATTCACGGCTGGAAGGGGCGCTTCTTTTTCGTTGACGCAGATCCCTCTTGGGGAATCAGGGCTACCTGGGAGACGCCGATGAAGTCCCCGATTGGCCTATCGAGGTTGTCGAGGGAGGAATCCGATGGCGTCGCCGTCTTGAAGGGGTTGGTTGCCGAGGGCCGGCTCCCCCCGGTGGCTCGCCTTATTTCCGAGGATACCTTGGTGAACGTCGGTCTGAGCTCGGTCCCCGCTGACCGTGAGCCCGCCACCATTTCTTTTTTAGCTCTTTTCTCCTATTTCGTTTCTTCTTTCCTTCAGTTTCTCAGCCTCCGACCATCTCGTTCTTTTTGCAGAGATCGACGACATCATGCGGTCGGACAAGCCAACGGCTGTCGGTAGGACGTCCCTACTGGAAGCGGTCCGGAGGAAGAAACGAGCTCCTCCGAGCGGGGCCCCTCCGGCGAAGAAGTCCCGCCGGCAGGCGACTCCGACGCCGACAGACGGGTCCGGACCCACCGATCAGGGGGACGCCGCGGGCGCGGACCGGCAGTTGATGCTATATCAGCCCTCCGATGCCGAGACTACCGTTTCTCCGGAGGCATCACCCGGGCGCGCCCGAGATGGACGGGTCGGACGTGATCGGTCCCCAGCCCAGCCTTCGACTCGGTCGGCTCCGGATGATACGAGGAGGGACGCGCCGAGGCCCCGGCCGAGCGGGACCCTGTCAATTCCAGGGGCGGTCCCCGCCCCGAGCAGGGTCAGCATGACTCTTCCCCAAGCGATGGGTAAGGGTAAGGCTGCAGAACCACCGTCCGACTCCGGGGAGAATTCGGGGTCGGCCTTCACTTTCGCCGGCGCCCGAAACCTCATCGAGATGGTGCTGCTGGAGAAGGACCGCAGGCGGGTCCGGGAGATGAGGGTCCCTGACGTTGGGGCTGCCAGCTGCGTCTGTCTCATGTCGGTGAGTGTTCTTTTGGTCGCTTTCATCATTTATAGGCTCTGTTGATCCCCGCCTGACGCCCTCGTTTTTCCTATCTCTTAGCTCGCCCAGTACATGATCCGCCTGGAGGAGTGCTACGAGGAACAGGCGAGGCTTCTGGCGAGGGCCGAGAGCCAACTGAAGGCAGTAGAGGAGGGAGGTCAGGCTGCGGCGGGGAGGACGACCAGGGACCTCGAGATGAGGCTCCAGGTGGCCGAAGAGCGGGCGCTCGGCTTCGTCACCCTCGAGAAGTAACTGTTGGAGGCTCAGGAGCAACTCAAGGTTGCCTCGGGTCTCGAGGGCGAGATCAAGAAGGCGGAGGAGCGGGCCGAGAAGCAGTCCCGGAAGGCTGCCGACTACCGAGAGAGGTGGGAGAAGGCCCAGCGGTCAGCCGACAACGCCCGCAACCGAACCCGGTCTCTTGAAGCCAAGCTGGGCGAATTGGAGTCGGCCTTGGAGAAGTTCCGCGCGAGCGACCAGGAGCTTCATTCGCGCCTGGAGGAGGCTGAGGCTGCTCGCATTGCTGCCGAGGCGAAGCACAAGGAGGCTCAGGCTGATCTGCTGAGGGTCTCCTCCGAGGCGGACGACCGAATTGTGGCGAAGGTCTTGGAGGCGAAAGCTCAGATTATGGAGTGGGCAGAGGCGGCGCTGGCCGAGAAGAGTGCGGAAATCGGGCGTCAGGCGGTACAGGCTTATCGTCAGTCCGCCGAGTTCACCCGTGATATGTCGGAGGCGGTACAGGCCTATCGTCAGTCTGACGAGTTCGTCCGTAACATGTCGGACGCGGGGTCCGACTCCTTTATCTTAGGCTTCGAGGAAGGCCTGACAAGGGTGTCGGCTAAGTACCCCGAAATTGACCTGAGTGGGATCTCTCTTCTAGACTCCTCTCCGGCGCCATTGCCCGCTGATTCTCCAACCGCCTCCCTACCCCCTGCGGACGTGCCCGGCGTTCCCGACCCGGGGGTTCCTCCAAGCTGACCTTCTGTATTTTTGTTCTTTTCTTTGTGTGTTGGCGTTTTGCCAAGTTGTATGGGTCTCGACCCTGAAACAATGAAAGTTAATGCAAATAGAGTTTCTTCATTTCACTTTCGTCCTTCTTCTTTTTAACTCTTGGTAGCGTCTCGCTGACTCCCGACTCTTGAAATTCTTCTGGCGCTAGGCCAGGTATCTGAGGGTTAGGCCTCAGGGAATTCTTCCGGCGCTAAGCCAGGCATTCGAGGGTTAGGCCTCAGGAACTTCTTCCGGCGCTAAGCCGGGCATCCGAGGGTTAGGCCTCAGGAAATTCTTCCGGCACTAAGCCAGGCATTCGAGGGTTAGGCCTCAGGAAATTCTTCCGGCGCTAAGCCAGGCATCCGAGGGTTGGGCCTCAGGAAATTCTTCCGGCACTAGGCCAGGCATCCGAGGGTTATGCCTCAGGAAATTCTTCCGGCACTAGGCCAGGCATCCGAGGGTTATGCCTCAGGAAATTCTTCCGGCACTAGGCCAGGCATCCGAGGGTTATGCCTCAGGAAATTCTTCCGGCACTAAGCCAGGCATCCGAGGGTTAGGCCTCAGGAAATTCTTCCGGCGCTAGGCCAGGCATCCGAGGGTTAGGCCTCAGGAACTTCTTCCGGCGCTAAGCCAGGCATCCGAGGGTTAGGCCTCAGGAACTTCTTCCGGCGCTAAGCCAGGCATCCGAGGGTTAGGCCTCGGGAACTTCTTCCGGCGCTAGGCCAGGCATCCGAGGGTTAGGCCTCAGGAAATTCCGCTCGTTGGTCGGCCAAGGCTGGCGCAAGCCGAGGCGACCGGTCGGGGCTTCAGGCTAGTCTGCTCCCGGGATGATCATCGGGTTAGCCTGGCATCCGAGGGCCAAGCCTCAGGAGGTTCCGCTCGTTGGTCGGCCAAGGCTGGCGCAAGCCGAGGCGACCGGTCGGGGCTTCAGGCTAGTCTGCTCCCGGGATGATCATCGGGTTAGCCTGGCATCCGAGGGCCGAGCCTCGGAAAATTCCGCTCGTTGGTCGGCCAAGGCTGGCGCAAGCCGAGGCGACCGGTCGGGGCTTCAGGCTAGTCTGCTCCCGGGATGATCATCGGGTTAGCCTGGCATCCGAGGGCCGAGCCTCGGGAAATTCCGCTCGTTGGTCGGCCAAGGCTGGCGCAAGCCGAGGCGACCGGTCGGGGCTTCAGGCTAGTCTGCTCCCGGGATGATCATCGGGTTAGCCTGGCATCCGAGGGTTGTCAGGCCTCAGAAAATTCCGCTCGTTGGTCGGCCAAGGCTGGCGCAAGCCGAGGCGACCGGTCGAGGCTTCAGGCTAGTCTGCTCTCGGGATGATCATCGAGTTAGCCTGGCATCCGAGGGCCGAGCCTCGAAAAATTCCGCTCGTTGGTCGGCCAAGGCTGGCGCAAGCCGAGGCGACCGGTCGGGGCTTCAGGCTAGTCTGCTCCCGGGATGATCATCGGGTTAGCCTGGCATCCGAGGGTTGTCAGGCCTCAGGAAATTCCGCTCGTTGGTCGGCCAAGGCTGGCGCAAGCCGAGGCGACCGGTCGGGGCTTCAGGCTAGTCTGCTCCCGGGATGATCATCGGGTTAGCCTGGCATCCGAGGGCCGAGCCTCGGGAAATTCCGCTCGTTGGTCGGCCAAGGCTGGCGCAAGCCGAGGCGACCGGTCGGGGCTTCAGGCTAGTCTGCTCCCGGGATGATCATCGGGTTAGCCTGGCATCCGAGGGCCCAGCCTCGGGAAATTCCGCTCGTTGGTCGGCCAAGGCCGGCGCAAGCTGAGGCGACCGGTCGGGGCTTCAGGCTAGTCTGCTCCCGGGATGATCATCGGGTTAGCCTGGCATCCGAGGGTTGTCAGGCCTCAGGAAATTCCGCTCGTTGGTCGGCCAAGGCTGGCGCAAGCCGAGGCGACCGGTCGGGGCTTCAGGCTAGTCTGCTCCCGGGATGATCATCGGGTTAGCCTGGCATCCGAGGGCCGAGCCTCGGAAAATTCCGCTCGTTGGTCGGCCAAGGCTGGCGCAAGCCGAGGCGACCGGTCGGGGCTTCAGGCTAGTCTGCTCCCGGAATGATCATCGGGTTAGCCTGGCATCC
This sequence comes from Phoenix dactylifera, assembly GCF_051530095.1. Classification (NCBI taxonomy): domain Eukaryota; kingdom Viridiplantae; phylum Streptophyta; class Magnoliopsida; order Arecales; family Arecaceae; genus Phoenix; species Phoenix dactylifera. The sequence continues at coordinate 40,927,827 of NC_143193.1, forward strand.
GAGGGCCGAGCCTCGAAAAATTCTGCTCGCTGGTCGTGCGCCTGTCGCTTGCCGCCCGACGGGATTTCTCCGTGGCCAGCTGCGATCGTGTTTCTCCTCCTCTCCAAGCGTTGCCTGGGGAACACCAGATGGGCATTAAATGCTAATTGAGGGGTTACCTGGAAAATCGGATCGCCAGTTGCTGCTTGCGAGGAGTGTCAGTTAAGCGGCCGCGATACGCGCGTTCTTCGAGGCGGATGCGGCCTGGGCGCGAGCGGAGATACGTGGACCTAGGGGTACAGGCCACCCGGAGTGTCCTGCACAAAGAATGCGATTAAGGAGAATGACGCTTAGGAAATCGCGGGAAGATACGCCTCGAGAGCCGGATCGGCTCCGGATTCAATGCGCCCGCATTTATTGGAGCCACCCACATCGGAATGACCGGGGGGCCGCAGTTTGGCTATAAATATAGGTGCAGGTGCGATGGAGCCTGCCAAGCCGGAGCTGTTCAGATTGCCATGGATCGTGGGCCTCCTCTCCGGCGCATGGTTGAGAGACCCCTATCGAAGGAACGGGAGGCGCGCCCTTCGCGACTTCCGCCAACTAGCCGTTTCATCTGTGATCAACAAGGAGGTTCTCCCCGGCGGAACTCCGCTCTAGGCGTTTCATCCGGGATCACGTCTCCCCTCCTTGAAGTTCAGCCTCCCGATTGAGCTCCGCACCAGACGCTTGATCCGGGACCGCGCCTCCATATGCTCTTCTCCCTTGTATTCCTTCTCTCCCCTAACACCGGGGAGGACCGGAATATCCCTTGGAGGTGGCGTTCCCCTGGAGGCAGCGGGAGCTTCTTCTGCGGCGGCTCCTCGTCTTTTTCGTGAGGCGTGGATGGCGCCTCTGGGTAGGAGCAGTGTGGACTTCTCCTTCGTCCACTTCTTCTTCATCCGCGCCGGCTCTTCGTCTTTTTCGTGAGACGCCGATGGCGCCTCCGGTTGGAAGCACCCACTTCCGGCGGGATTGCAGCCGCTTCAGATGGAGGTTTCGGGATCCCAGATCTTCAGCTCCTCGGAGTCTCCACCTCTTCTTTACTTTCTTTACACCCTAATTCCCCTCTGGGAATTCCTTGTAATCACACGAGCACGCCATTGTAACCAGAAATTATTGAAATGAAAAGTGTTATACATTTTTGAACTGTCTTTCTGGCATTGTCGTTCTACTGGTAATACATCCGCAGGTTAGCGGAATTCCAGCTCCTTAGAATTTCTCGACCATCTAGGGCCTCCAACTGGTAGGAGCCAGGTCGGTTTACCCAGCGAACCCTATACGGGCCTTCCCAATTTGGCGCTAGCTTCCCACCTTCCGCAGGTTGAGATGCTTTAGCTCGCCTTAGCACCAGATCTCCGATTCTGAAAAGCTTCGGTCGGACCTTGGAGTTGTAATATCGGGCCACCCTCCGCTGATACATCGCCATCCGAACCTGCGCCATTTCCCTTGCTTCTTCCAAGAGATCCAGGTTCCCTCGGAGTTGCTCCGAATTGGCCTCGGGTCGGTGCGCGGCCACCCGAGGTGAGGGGAGTCCGAGCTCCACGGGGACAACGGCTTCCGTGCCATAGGTTAGGCTGAAAGGCGTCTCCCCGGTAGGGGTCCGATGCGTGGTCCGATACGCCCAAAGGACATTCTCGAGTTCTTCGACCCAAGCTTGCCCCGTCCGACCGATTCGCGCTTTGATTCCTTGGAGGATTGTCCGATTTGTGACCTCGGCCTCGCCGTTGGTTTGGGGATGCGACACAGATGTGAACCGATGCTCGATCCCGAACTCCTCGCAGAAGTCACGGAAATGCTTGTTGTCGAACTGTCGACCATTATCCGAGATGAGGACCCGAGGTACCCCAAATCGGACAATGATGTTCTTCTTCACGAACTTCCGGACTTGCGCCTCCGTGATAGTGGCCAGCGGCTCTGCCTCCACCCACTTGGTGAAGTAGTCGATTGCAACAATCAAAAATTTTCGCTGAGCTGAAGCGACGGGGAATGGTCCGAGGATATCCATTCCCCACTGGGCGAAGGGCCAGGGTGCAGTGATTGGTGCCAAGGGGACAGAAGGGACTCTCTGGACGTTGGCGTGGCGCTGGCAGGCGTCGCATTTCCGTACATGATCCTTTGAGTCCTCCAACAAGGTAGGCCAATAATAGCCTTGCCTCATGATCTTGTGCGCCAAGGACCTAGCCCCCAAGTGTGATCCGCAAACGCCTTCGTGGACTTCGCCGAGGACGTAGGCCGCTTCCGAGGGGCGGAGGCACTTTAAGAGGGGGGCGGTGAACGAGGTCCGATACAGCCTCCCTTCATAGAGTACGTAGTGGGCGGACTTCATAACAAGTCGCCGAGCTTGATCTTCGTCTTCAGGGAGGATCCCTTCGGCGAGGTAGGCGACAAGCGGGTCCATCCAAGACGGCTCCGGATCAATCGCCATCACCGCTCCAGCCTCGCCGATGCTCGGGGCATCCAGGGTCTCCAGGTAGATCGCCCTCGACAAGTTGTGCGCGTCTGCGCGCACTAAGCGGGACAACCTGTCGGCCCTGGCATTTTCACTTCTTGGGACCTGCTGGATGTCGACACTGCCGAGGTCGGGAATGAGTGCTTGCACCTTCCGGACGTAATTCTGCATGGTCGGGTTCCGGGCCTCGAACTCCCCACGGACCTGCCCGACCACCAGCTGGGAGTCGGTGAAGACCTTCAGGCGCCGGATGCCGAGCTCCTTGGTGAGTTTGAGTCCCGTGACTAGGGCCTCGTACTCCGCCTCGTTGTTGGTCACTGGAAATCCGAACCTCAAGGCATACTCGGCTATCACTCCATCAGGACTGGTAAGGACCAGCTCGGCCCCTCCACCTTCGGGGTTCGACGACCCATCGATGTGAAGCGTCCAAATCGGGAGGTCGAGGCTGGGTGTTTCCGGCGACCTAGGTTCCGCCTCCTGCACTGTGCACTCAGCGAGGAAATCCGCGAGCACCTGGGCCTTGATGGCGGGTCGGGGCTGGTAGCGGATGTCGAACTCACCAAGTTCTACTGCCCACTTCACCAGCCATCCCGCATTCTCAGGATTGCTGAGGATCTGCCGCAGCGGTTGATCGGTCAAGAGGGTGACAGAATAGGCCTGGAAATAGGGGCGAAGCCTCCTGGTCGCGGTCAGCAGCGCGAAGGCGATCTTTTCAGCCTTCGTATACCGCGTCTCGGCATCCCGTAGGACCCGGCTGATGTAGTACACAGGCTTCTGGAGCTTTGCCTCTTCCCGAACCAGTACCGCACTGACTGCGGTTGGGGAGACCGCCAGATAGAGGTAGAGCATCTCCCCTTCTTGCGGCTTGGACAGCAGGGGAGGAGACGCCAAGTATTCCTTGAGCTGGTCGAATGCTGCTTGACATTCGGCCGTCCAGAGGAAGTCTTTTGGGCGTTTCAACACCTTGAAGAAAGGTTGGCAGCGTTCGGCCGATTTTGCCACAAATCGTCCGAGCGCGGCGACCCTCCCAGCGAGCTCCTGAACCTCCTTCCCTTTGGTCGGAGGGGACATATCTTGGATGGCCTTGATTTTGTCCGGGTTAGCTTCGATCCCCCGCTGGTTGACAATGAAACCGAGGAACCTCCCGGCCGAAGCGCCAAAGGCGCACTTCGCTGGGTTCAGCTTCATGCGAAACTTCCGCAAGGTGGCGAAAGTCTCCTCCAGATCCGCGATGTGCTGGTCTGCACGGCGGCTCTTCACCAGCATATCGTCCACGTACACCTCCATGTTCCGGCCGATTTGCTCTTTGAAGATTTTGTTGACGAGGCGCTGGTAAGTGGCGCCAGCATTCTTCAGACCGAAGGGCATTACCTTGTAACAGTACAGCCCCCGGTCTGTTATAAAGGCAGTTTTCTCCTCGTCCTGTGGAGCCATCATTATCTGGTTGTAGCCGGAGAAGGCGTCCATGAAAGACAGCAGCTGATACCCGGAAGTCGCGTCGACCAGTTGGTCTATCCGCGGAAGCGGAAAGCTATCCTTGGGACACGCCTTGTTCAGGGGTAGCTGACCTCCCTTATGAATCCTGCCTCCAAGAGCTTGTCTACCTCCTGGTCGACCACTCGGATCCGATCCGGGGCACAGTGTCTCTTCTTCTGTTTTACCGGTCGGTGGGTCGGGTCGACGTTGAGGGCGTGAGAAATGACCTCCGGGTCGATCCCAGGTACATCGGCCGCCGACCAGGCAAACACATCGACATTGGCTCGGAGGAATTCCACCAACCGGGCCCGAGCTCCCAGGTCGAGATTGGCGCCGACCCGGATCGTCCTGTCCGGGCGACCTTCCTCGAGGGGAACTTCGATCACACCCTCGGCCGGCTCCCCGTGCCGCAAGGCCACCTCGTCTCTGGCGTCGAGGGACTCGACGCTTAAGGCTTCTACGGGCTTCTTCCCTTTGAGAATTGCTAGGAAACATTGCCTTGCGGTCGGTTGGTCACCTCGGACCTCTCCAATCCCGGCCGCCGTGGGGAACCGCATGAGCAAGTGGTACGTAGAGACCACCGCGCGAAGGGCGTTCAGTCCGGGTCGTCCGAGGATAGCGTTGTAGGCCGAGGGAACACGGACGACCAAGAACCCGAGCCGCACCGTGGCTTCTGCGGGTGCAACGCCCGCAGTCACAGGCAGCTCAACGACACCTTCGGCCGAGATAGCGTCACCAGTGAATCCTATGAGGGGGGTGGATGTTTTGTGCAACAATTGTCTGGACAAGCTCATCTTTTGGAAGGCCTCGTAAAACAAAATATCAGCTGAGCTTCCACTATCCACAAGAACACGCCTTACATCATAGTTTGCCATAGTGAGGGAGATCACCATGGCGTCATCGTGGGGGGTCTGAACCCCCTTTACATCTTCATCACAAAAAGTGATTACATTACCGACCCTCTGCCTCTTTGCGACGGCTGCCCCTGACGCTTCAGTCGAGCCCCCTGCGTTCCTCTCGGGCCGGGGGCAGCCCCCAGTGATAGTGTGGATCACGCCCGCGACGGGTCGATTCTGCTCCCGAGGCTCCTGAGGGGCCGGGTCGGCCGGACGCGGGTCTGCGGGGGGATGTCGGTCGTTCACATATCGACCGAGACGCCCTCGGCGGATGAGAGCCTCGATCTCGTCCCGAAGCTGGAAGCAGTCTTCGGTGTCGTGGCCGTGGTCCCGGTGGTACTCACAGTACGCCCGAGAGGGCCTCCTCCTAGGAATCTTCTTCATCTGTCTCGGGACCGGGAGGTCCCCCGCCCCTTGATTTCCATGAGGATCTGGGCCCGGGGAGTCAGGAGAGGAGTGTACCGGTTGAAACGTCGGGGCGGAGAACGAGGGCGTAGGGCGCCGTGGTTCCTCGCCGGCGACAGGCTTCTGCGCCGACGTTGAGGCGTCGGGCTCCTCCTCTGGCGTGCCTCTTTTCGCCTTTTCTTCCCGAGCTTTGGAGGGATCTCGGCGGCCTCCTTGCTCCGGTGGGCGGCCGCCTCCTCGGTGTCCGCATACTGGTTCGCCCGGGACAACAGCTCCGGGAAGCTCCGCGGCAGGCGTTTGTCCAGGGAGAAGGTGAGTCTGCCCTTTCGGAAGCCACGCTTCAGGGCTGAAAGAGCCACCTCCTGGCTCAGGTTCCGGACTTCCAGCGTAGCCTTGTTGAAGCGGGTAAGATAATCCCGCAAGCTTTCTCCCTCGTTTTGCCGGACATCAAAGAGGGAGTCGGAGACCAGTCGCCGCCGGCTACTGACGGCGAAATGGGTGATGAAGAGGCGAGTAAACTGGTCGAAGGACTGGATTGAGTTAGCCTCCAAGCCGGCGAACCACGCCCTTGCCGAGCCACGGAGGGTCGCCGGGAAGGCCTTGCAGAGGAGAGGATCTGATGCTCCGTGGAGGAGCATAAGGGTCCTGAAACTCTCGACGTGATCCCGCGGGTCCGCCGCCCCGTCATAGGGCTAAATTGCCGGCATTTTAAACCCCGGCGGATTCGGGGTCCGCAGGATCCTCGAGGCAAGCGCCGGCTGGGAGGAGATCTCCAAGTCGGCGAAGGGATCTTTGGAGTGGCCCTTCAGGACCTGGAGTTGTCGGTGGAGATCGTCCACCCGCCGGTCCAGGGAGCGCGACCGATGGGTGGGAGACAAGGAGCACCGAGAGGGGGACCGACTGGAGCGCGGGTTCCTTGAGGACTGGGGGGTCTGGGAACGCGCCCGGGCCCGCCTTTCGTACCCCGCGCAGCTCCGATGGGAAGGTCCCGGCAGAATGGACCGTGCTCGAGAATCTTCCTCGCGCCGGCGCTCCTCCCCATGGGAGAGGAAGGAGCGCGGGTTGAGGAGGACAGGTGAGCGCTCAGGGAGCAGCGGCTCCTGAGCCCGCTGCGGCGCCCGAGACATCACACCCTGCAGGTTCTGCACTGCCTCCGCGAGGGTGCGAACCTGCTGGGCTAACTGGTCGAACTGAGCGGCTTCGACCATCTGAATGGGAGGTGGAGCGGTGGAGTGTTGCTGAGAATGTGTTGGAGACGCAGCGGCCTCCCGGCCGGAGGCGCGAGAGGCCCCGCGACCGGAGGCATTGGAAGCTCCACGACCACCTCGCCGTGCCATTACGATCGCTCTGAGATTCGTGCCCTTCCTCTAGCGCCAACTGTTGCTGGTGGTCCAAACCGAGAACGATTGGCACAGCGGTGTGAACGGGGTTCCGTTTGAGTTGCCTTGGTTGGTGTTGATTGCGCTCCACCTTCCACCGGAAAACCTGCAAGCAAGCCTCGCACCACCACTGGGGCAGTGGGGGCCCTCCGACGATCAAGTCAGAGGAGATTGGAGGAGAAGGAGAGGTAATAGTAGCAAGTAGGAGAATGCTCTGGAAGTTCTTGCTTACCCCCCCTTCTTCCCCCAGCCGCATATATACCAGGCTGGGGGGTCTTTCAGGGGGGTTCGTCATCGTGGGGCATGATGGAGCTGCCACTGACACGGCCGTTACAGGGCGTCGTGGGGCAGCGCTGGGTACGGACATGACAGGGCGTAGTGGAGCTCCGCCTTGTACGGCCGTTACAGGGGATCGTGGAGCAGCGCCAGATACAACCGTTGCAGGGAGTAGTGGAGCAGGAGGCTGCGGCGTGCCTCTGGGGAATAGCCTGTCGTTGTCGAGAGATGTCCGACTCGGGGTCGGGCTGCGGAGACGAAGATGTCCGACTCGGGGTCGGATTGCTGGATCAAGGGGCTGCCGACTCGGGGTCGGGCTGCGGAGCCGAAGATGTCCGACTCGGGGTCGGATTGCTGGATCAAGGGGCAGCCGACTCGGGGTCGGGCTGCGGAGCCGAAGATGTCCGACTCGAGGTCGGATTGCTGGATCAAGGGGCTGCCGTAGTCTTCCTGGGCGCGCGTGCCGGTCACGTGGGGCATGGTGGCTAAGTTCCCCCGTAACACATTCCATGCTAGTTGATAATATATTATAGCCGAGAGTTAATTTTCTTTTGGGCTACATTAGCAAAGCGATCTCCAGTACATACTGCAGCGGGCATATTTTTCGTGTGATTTCAGAGCTAGCTTCTTTTTAGGCACCAATAGGACAATCACTGGCGCATATTGATAGACGACATATTGTAGTTAGAATCTAGTTTCTTTTATGGCTTGCCATAGGCCGATTATGAACATAATCCTAAAAGCTAGGAGACAATGTGATTGGTTTAAATACGTTGGTTTGGATATTTATCTTTTGATTAGATACATTAAATATTTTTGAAATGTATATTTTTATTTTTTAGCATCCTTTTATGTATAATAGAAAATCTAATATTATGAAAGTTAATATTCTATACGTAGTATGCTTGATTGAGCCAGGGATAGAGATGATTTATTAGGGTTTTGGCTTGCTTTTATTTTACTCATTCCCTTATATGCCGGCAGATAGTGCGGATGGGATCATGGGCTATGAGCGAAAGAACTAGAGCCTAGGAGTTATCCTTTCTATTAAATAAATGCTATATAGCCGGCATTATTAGAGTTTGAAAATAATATTAAAATTTTTATTATGAATATTTATTATTTAAAAAAAATTAAATATTCTATTTTATCTGTATTATATTGATACTATGTGATTTTTTTTTTTTTTTAGGTCTTCCATGTTCTACAGGACAAACTATGTAGAGAGCACCTGTCTTGTTTTGTGCTCGCTCATGCTAATCGGCTATGGCATATTGGCATGACAGCAATTCCATTTACACCTAGCATTCTGATCGCATGCGCTTGCCGCATTACTAGCAAAAGGAGCAAGGTACATATAGGATGTGGACGTTTATTAATCATGTTCGCAGTTGGAAAGAGTCACTTACAAGGAACCCCATTCTGTGTCACCAAAAGGGACCATTTGCCAAGCAACACGTTTGGGTCCTTCGTGAAAAGGACTCTGCGACCTACATGCTCTCCTTCTATCTTTCTGATCAAACAATGAAGTAGACGGAGGAATCGTACTCGGGGAGGAAGGTGTTGTACAACGAAAGCAAGTCTCCTTATTTTCGACAATATTTTACACAATCCTATCTCCTTAGCTTACATGGATCGGCCGCATACGAAGCTACTTACTCTGCGACTTTTTTTTTTTTGAAAAAAAGGTGTTCATTGAATTTAGCATAGTTAGTACAGTAACCTCTTAATTCCAAATTAATAGCTGATCAACATTATGTCAATTAGGAGATGTCTTACTCTCCCTCTCACATCCTATGGTTCATGTGAAGTGTTCATAAGATTCAAAACACTAAAAAATTGTTGATATATCCAGACAATTAACTTTCAACAGCAAATGATTTTATTGGACTCAATAAGATTCATTAGCATCTTCATTTATTCCTATTGATAAAGTGTGAGTAGCTGTAAGGGAACAAGTGGCATCTTTAACGTGTTCCAAGATAATATTAATGGCAAAAAAGTAATAACATAGATTATAACGTTGTCATCCACGCCGCATTCTAAATTTCCAGCACCTGTAATCTAATTGTTGTGGCTCAAATCTGGCCCGAGGGTGACCACGCCGGAGGAGTCGGAGGAGCTGCCGGTGAGTGGAAGGAGAGGACGGAGGCCACCTCCTGCGCAGCGATGAACATGCACCAAACCTCACCGGTGGGGTTCTGGTGAGGGCCCTCCGACGATCAAGTTAGAGTGGATAAATTTGGTCCAGCCAAAGGTCCCTTAGAAATTACCTAACCGAGCTATTTATAGCCTCGGTGGAGTGGCCTAGGTGGCGGAGGTACCGTCAGCCCTCATCATGAGGGGGCGTGGCTCTGAGCCGAATGGTGCGCAGCTCAGATTGGCTGATGACGTGCGGTACAATCCGTTCTTGAGAATGGTAGGGTGTTGATAGTCACGGCAGGGTATGGCCAGAGTAGTCAAGGTGTCGTCTGACTGCTGTTGACCGATTATGGAGACATGACACGGCAGTGTGGTGAAGTATGGCCACGTAGGTAGGCGTAGGCCCGCACATGGGTGTGGTCGTTGGCGAGGCCGAGCTCGTTAAGTAGTCGCGTCATGCGTTTGATGAGGTCGGCTTGGCGGGTGCTGGGAGTAGCTCGGCTTTCCGAATTTCGAGATGTGCTCGGTGGAGTGCCCTGAGCTCGAGAGTCGGAGCGCATCACTGGGTTGGCGCCTCGAGCTTAGCCGAGGTGGGTCGGCGATTGTCTGGAGGTACCCCGAACTTGGTCGGAGGAGTCGACGAATGTCTGGAGTTGGTGGAGCTTTCGGCGGAGTTCCAATGACGAGCTGGCCATGGGCCAAAGTGAAAATTCAGCCGATCGTCGTTGATTTTTACTGGGCCGAAACTGAGCGGCCTTTTAGTTGTGGGCTGGACAATCCATTTTTTCCTCTATCACTAATCATTACAGAACTTTTTCGAATTATTACATAGCTCTTAGTGGAATGCCCGGTTTGGATCCATTATCAGTCACTAAATCTCATGCTCACAAATTGATGGCTAATTTAGAATGGGGTCAAGTTCATTCATATAAAATTGGTTCAAGGAGTCAAACATTTAAAAATCAAAACCAGTCTGACCAATATTAAACCAGTGCCCACCGAGCCCACACTACAAAAAAATTGAGCATTGTCGGCGCTTTTTGTTGTTTATACCAACGCTTATAAGCATTCTTAGTTTTATTAGCGAAGCTTTATAGATGCTTTTTGTTGTCTATACTGATGCTTATAAACGTCCTTAGTTTTATTAGCGATACTTTATAAAGCGTCGCAAAAGCATCGGCAATATGAACGTTGACAAAAAAAATTGCCGACGCATGAAGAAAGCATCGCTAACTACCGCCGCTTATAAGCGTCGCTAATTGGCGACGCTTATTAGCATTGCCCTTTGTCAACGTTTTTGTGTCGGCTAATAGCAACGTGGTGGGACTTGGCCTCGGACGATGCTTATAAGTGTCGCCTTAGGTCTTAGGCTTCCGACGATGCTTATAAACATTGTCTTAGGTCCTAGGCTTCTAAGGACGCGTATAAACGTCGTCTTAGGTACTAGGCTTCCGACGATGCTTATAAATGTCGTCTTAGGTTAGTGTTTAGGCGGAGTTTAGTGGAAGTTAGAGTTAAGAGTGTGTTAGTAAGTAGAATTCCAACGATGCTTTTAAGGAACGAGATTAGGCTCTCTCGCCACGAATCCGACAGGCAAGCTGCATATCCTTGGGCATGCTGGTAATGCGCTTGGCGTGGATGGCGTAAAGGTTGGTATCCTTGAAGAGGCCAATGAATATGCCTCGACGACCTCTAGAGGGCGGCGATAGTAGGGTTCTAGAAGCGGAGGTCGGTCTTGAAGTCTTGGGCTATCTCACGGACGAGGCGCTGGAAGGGGAGCTTGCAGATGAGAAGCTCCGTGCTCTTCTAGTACTTGCGGATCTCCCACAGTGCCACCATCTCGGGGCGGAAGCGGAGGGGTTTCGTCATGCCGCCGATGGTCGGGGCCGACTTCCGAGCCGCCTTTGTCGCCAGCTGCTTGTGGGGGGCCTTGCCGCCGGTGGACTTTTGATTTGTCTACTTGGTTCTCGCCATCTCAAAAATGAAAGCTATGATGAGGGTTTCGAATTAGAGGATTGGGGATTAGGGCTTGGAGAAGGGATGTCGAGACTTGGGAGTGGGGATGGGAAAATTTTTAGGCGATGGAGAGGCGGGGACAGTCGGTAGGTTCAAAATTTTGGGAATTTTGTGCGCGCGTGTTGATTTGGAGCATTAGATTGTTTGGTAGCGAACGGTGGAGATATCCTTCCAAAACAGCATGTAGATCACGATCTTAGGATTGTAGTTTAATGTTCTCGATATGTGTGTTCACAGCTTCGTGTCTTGTTGTTGCGTGTCTACTCATGTCTTGTTGTTGCGTGTCTACTCATCTTGCTGCATGCTATTTTACAATAACAATAACATGTAAGGCATTGGGAGACTTGGCTTCCGACGATATCGTCATAGGTCCTAGGCTTCTGACGATGCTTATAAGCGTCGTCTTAGGTCTTAGGCTTCCAACGACCCTTATAAGCATCGTCTTAAGTTAGTGTTTAGGTGGAGTTTAGTGGAAGTTAGGGTTAATAGTGGGTTAGTGCGTAAGATTCCGATGATACTTTTCAGCATCGTGTGGCTTCTTTCGTTCATTTTCTTCCAATGGCACTTATAAGCATCGTCTTAAACCAATTCTTGGTGTTCGGCGATGCTTACAAGCGTTATCTTATTATTTGTTTTCGACGACAGTCTTAGTTTCATTTATGTCGGCATTCCTCCGTTTCTTATAGTGCCACTTGTCCCACAGGTAGAGATTCTCCTCATCTTCCAATGGAAAGAACGGACAAAGCACTCTCACACTGCCCGACTATAAGTTTTCCTCCTTGGACCTAAGTTTTCCTTGTGTATGAAAGCTCCAAGAATCTATAACGTTCCATTATTCTTTCTTCTAGGCTTTCCATCCGGTTCAGAAACAACCCAACCAATAGGAGAGCAGCCATGGACTGGAAATCCACTGGATCGGCCATTGCCACTCTCGTGTTCCTCAAGAGCATCCCTACGCTCATCCCGGATGAGGTCTCCTACCTCATCCGGACCCTCCTCAGCCATCTCTCCCACTCCCTCAATCTCCACCGCTTCCTCCGCCCCCTCGACCCCATGGTCACCGTCACCATCGACCAATTCGACCCGGCCGGCTTCTCCAGCGACATCTTCGACTCCACGCAGGCCTACCTCAGCTCCAAGTCCCTCGCCGCCGCACGTGCTATCACGATGTACCGCCACCACCACTCCAACACCATCACCTACTCCTTGAGCCCCAACGAGAGCATCGTCGACACCTTCGACGGCGTCACCGTCACATGGACCTTCCGGCCGATCTATGGGCCGGAAAGCAGCTCCCGCCAGAGCCGCTGCTTCGACCTCCGGTTCCACTACAAGCACCGTGCGAAGGTCCATGCCGAGTACCTCCCTTTCGTGCTCTCGCAGGCTGCCGCCATCCAGTTCAAGAACCGGGAGCGCAAGCTCTACACCAACCGAAATTTTGAAACCAGTGGAATGCTGTGGACCTCCATACCTTTCACCCACCCATCCACCTTCGACACCCTCGCCATGGACCCTGGCCTAAAGGAGGAGATCAAGAATGATCTTCTCAAGTTTGTGGGCCGGAAGGAGTTCTATGCCCGGGTTGGCCGGGCTTGGAAACGTGGGTACTTGCTCTACGGCCCTCCCGGCACGGGGAAGACCAGCCTGATTGCTGCCATTGCCAATTTCCTCGACTTCGATATCTATGACTTGGAGCTGACTTCTGTGAGGAGCAACTCCCACTTGAGGAAGCTCCTGGTGGCGACGGCAACCAAGTCGGTGATCATCGTCGAGGATGTCGACTGCACCGTGAATCTCGCAGGCCGGGGGACGAAGAGGGCGAGAAACGGGATGGAAGTCCGGCAGTTGATTAGCCTCTCAGGGGTTCTGAACTTTGTTGATGGGCTCTGGTCATCATGTGGAGGAGAGAGGCTGATGGTCTTCACTACCAATCACAAGGAGAATCTGGACACTGCGCTGCTCCGGCCGGGACGGATGGATAAGCACATCAACATGGGCTACTGCGGATTTGCAGCATTCAAAATGCTCATCAAGAATTACCTCGGCGTCGACGAGCATCTACTCATGAAGGAGGTGGAGGAGACTCTATCTTCAGCCCAGATGACTCCGGCTGAAGTTGCGGAGGTTTTGATGGGTAGTGAGGATGACCCAGATCAGGGATTGAAGGATGTTGTTGAAGCAATCAGGAAACGGCGTCGAATAGAGAACGAGACAGCAGAACCAGTGGAGAAGGAAGACCAGGCGAGTGTTTGGAAGCAGTACTTTCAGTTCTTAATTATTCACCGTATATATAAATAGATGGAAAGTAAAACTGCAAGGTGGATGCTTATAATCATGATGAATCTTTAATGATAAACTTTTTTTTTTTAGGTCTTTTGCTTGCTTACTTTGTCGTTAATCTTTATTTACCTGTTTCTAAATTTCTGTCCTCTTTGCTATTGCTATCTTCCTTTCTACATTCTCTTCATTTCTGCATATGAAGTTTTTGTCTATTTCTTTTACTTTTCTTCCGAGAATAAACTCTCTATTCTTTCTAATGGCTTGCAACGTGTCTTATTGACTTTGACTCTTTATTTCCATCTCTAGATCTGTTGTGAAGGAGGTGAAAAGCAACCAAATGAGTTTCTTCAGGGAAAATCGGTTGGATTCCTAACTTAGTTTCTATCTTTTGCCTGACAAGGATTGTACTGCCATGACACTGAAATTTCTTGAATAGCGTTGGTTGGATGAAAATGTGGTGGATGATGAGGATGTTGATGAAGATGGAGAGGAATATGACGATTTTGAGTGATCATGGTACTCCAATGGTAAAGGGTAATTGATCTTTGCTCTTACCATTCATGTAGCGGTCTCTCATTCTATAATGGCAAGCTTTTAAGTAACAAAAGGACCAGTTCACTCAATGATATGAATCAAGTCTTCAGTTATCAGGTGGAGTAGATTATTGGAAATGTAAACTCAATTTAATGAGTTTTTTTTGACTTTTTGCTTTATGGCATCCTATGTAATTTTCTGGTTTCTTAGTGTACTTAAAAATCTCTTAGTTTAAATTTCACTTTATGAAAAACCCCCGTGCAAACCCCTTGTGCCCTTACTCCCCTCTCATAAGAAATGCAAACCCCCTGTGCCCTTACTATTCTCTCCCACGCACATAAAAAGGCCAGTGATGCTCGTCCTCTCCTCTTTCTTTCTCTATACAAAGATCAATTCCGGTTTCTTGTAAATCTCTCCAACAAATCTCCTTTTCTTTCATTCTCTCCTATATATATTAATCTAATAGTCAAACAACTTTCGTTATCTATGTTCTTTGTTTTAAGAACAAGAAGTATGCATGGAACAATTTTTGCAAAAATAATTTCTAAGAAAACAAAATCTACCTTAAGTTTCTGTAGACACTACAGAAACATCTGCCATTGCCGACACTTTTCAAGGCATTTGCCGATGTGAAAAAGTGGCATGAGTTAGATTCCTGATGCTTTCTAAAGCGTCGCAAAAACTTCAGCAATGCAGCCGTGGAAAAATAATTTTACGACGCTTTTGGTTCGCATCATGAGTTATAACAAACGACACTTATGAGTATCGCTAATCGTTGACGCTTTTAAAAGGCGTCGACACTAAACCTCTTATATTAATGATGCTTATTTGTGTCTCCAATTAACGATGCAAATTAGCATCGCTAATGTATATTGTAACGATGCTTTAAAGCATTGTTATATTTAAAATATAACGACACTTTATAATATTGTAAGTGTAAATTATTTTTTAAAAAAAATTATGTAAAAAAAATTGAAAACTCTGTATACAAATATATAAACCAAAAACATTCATAACAAAAATCATATAATAACACATGATATATATATATAGAAATAGCAAATATTTATATTGTTAAATATGATTATATTTATATTATCAAACATGATTGAAAGTCAAATTACAACTCAATGTGCTTCAGAAAACATAAAAATATACACATAAAACTCCTAAAAAAAAGGGTGTAAGGGCTATTAGAGATCCATAGCAGCATCGTCATCATCTCCACGACTACTAAAAGAACATAAAGCTATAAGAAAAAGATAAAAAATTTAGAAGTTGAAAATATAAATATCACAAAGTATAAATCATTATGCTTATACAAAAATATACATGATAATTATACAAAATATTCAAATAGATGTAGTTATTGACTCAAGGAGGGACAAATCTATGCAACAAAGATGTAATCTGGTCAAGCTGAGCCCTCAAAAATTGTATCTATGTCTAATGGCTCTATCTCATCTCTTCCATCTCTGCCTCGAACCTACGAATCTATGCAATGCTACTACTATGTCTAGCATCTAAGGTATATCTACTCACTGTAGACAACTGAGTGGGGGTAACTCCAATGCCATAACCCCTCACTCGACTATAACGCTTTGGTCCCATCAATTCGATGAACACCTGAGCTTCGACGCGACTGGTCTCTTTAGATGATGATAACTCTCTGACACACTCTGCAATAAGGAATATAGCCCTCCTATATTTATGAAAAAAAGGTCACATATTAATGTTTGAAACAATGAAATTACAAATCGTTGCACAAATTGATTATCAGTACATATGACTGTCACTCTCGACTCCTCCTGGACAAGTTGCCATCTCAGTGGGTATGAGTCATCCTGTGGGACTCCACCTCATCAGGCTCCCTTTCATGCTCTTCCATCCATGATATGTAATATATGATAGAAGATACACGGTTCATGATACACACTATATAATACATAACACATGATATATGATACCGAGTTGAACTTACCTAGCGGTTGGCTCTCTATTGCTTAAATATGCTTAGTCGATCGAAGTAACAAATGATTCCTGTGAGATTAATCAAAGAAGGTGGGGTAATTTTGTAATGAGGAACCCTAATCTTCGGAGAAAAGAGAACGACGAGATGGGAGAAAAGGGACTGAGATCGATTGGATAGACATCAGTAATATCTAGGGATACTTTCATCTTTTCATATACGTAAACAGCTTGACTGACGTCGTTAAATCCCAAGAGTGTAGTTGTAGGTTTTCCAGACTAATGAGTGTTAGTATAGCAAATAAAAATCTTTGGGGGCTTTTTGTAATTTACTTAAAATTATATGCATCAATCTATATTTCAATGAGATACTGAAATGTGTATTGATTAGTTAAACAATGTGCATCAACATATATCGCTAAAAATGTAAAGAAATTTGCCTTAACATTATCATTTGTGCTTCTATATAAAATCACTAATTCATTAAGCACAACCATATCAATATATATATTTTTATTAGCAATAAATAACATAAAATTGAAATATATTGGCCTCTTGGAAAAAACCTTTTCCTCTTCAGCTTTGTCAAGGATAATAGCAATGTATAAGTAAGAGATTTCAAACTACACTAAGCCTTGCTTGTGCTTATTAGGATACATAGATGAGCCATTGGAGATTTCAAACCATCACCCGTACCATGTTTAAAAAAGAAAAAAACATAAATCTAAATAGCTGCCCAAATAACAACCAGAGACAAAGTACTGGAGTTAATTAATTATAATGTCAATATCAATAGATAGAAAGCAAATACTAGGTATAGGAGATGTTGTAACAGCACTTCATCATTCCAATATTGATGCATAGAGGCTAATAGCCAAGCACATCGTTGGCAATAATTTCAGCATAACAACAACACCATTTATCATCAAGACTTCAATATAAGTTTCAGATGACAAAAACTTATATATCAGCTGCAAGTTCATTCATGAAGGGCTCTTCATCATCATAAAATTATAGCATATCTTCCTAAGTTCATCATATTTGATTCTATGATCAATAGTTATTTGCCTACACCTCACCCTATATTCTAAACTTGTGACCACTGAATCATGACTAATTACCCATCCTAGTAGCACACCATGAGAACTTTCACTTCCAACATTATATACCATACCATGCATTCTCTGAGAAACAATTTTGTTAGGCAACTCCTTGTACTAAACACTTGATGCGTAGCTAGGCAATGGAAAACGCACAATTTCCACGTTACAAATAAAATAAACCAGCTTCATTAGCTCGGCCATATATATATCCTGTCTTTGTTAATTAACTTAGTATGTCACTAATGTCGGTAGAAAACCAGGAAAATAAAGAAGGATGGCGAAAGAGAAAAAGCTGCCAAAGAAAAGAATGAAGCCATACCCTACTCCAACCAGCACGAAAACAAAGTACTGTCAAGCTCGATGATGATAGAGAGAATACTAGGAAAAAAGATGAGGGAAGACAAGCAAAAGAAGAAGATGAAAAGAAAGTTGGGCAAGTCAAAGAAAGAAGCCTCAAAGAAAGAGAATATATAAAAAATATTTGAAATATATTTCCTTCTAAATTTTTCTTGCATTAAGCGAGGCTGTGCAGGACAGTTAAAATCATAGAGCCCATGTATATAAGTTCAACCACCTTTTCCTTTCTACAAACTGGGTAAAGGTGACATGGTGAGGAACAAGGTAGAGTGAGGTGACATGGTGAGGAACGTTTTAGTCCAATAAGTATTAAAATGACAGAATAGGTGCTAGATGCTATGGATGTCACTACTAGGGTGGACGCTAGGTGAGATGGATGTGGTCATCAATGACGGTGTGATGGTAACGGGATAGGGTTTAGGGTTCAAGAGAAAAGAGGAAAGGCACCTATACTCAATAGAAGAGACGTGACAAGGTAAGGAAGTGTCAAAAAAATTCAAGTAATAAATAACAACAATCTAAATTTCTGTATTTTTATATTCTAGGAACTTAATTTCTACAAAATAAAATTCTATTCTAACTTTCTATAAAATAATATATGGATATCCATATATTTATTTTTAATTTTCTTATTATTGTATATTATAACATGTAACTAATTTCTAAAAAACTGGATGGTTGTAAACTAATTTTATACAATAAATTAAACTAAAATTCAGATTACTAAAGTTTCTGTATATCTGTTATAGTCAGCACCTTAAATCCTATGTAACCTATTTCAAAGATTTATTTCTATAAATTATTAATCTAAAACTTTATATATAGTAAGGTGATTTGAATTTAATTTAGCATATCTTATATATGATATATTATTTTGAATAAATAATATACAAAACTAAATTTTAGGTTGGTCAATCTCCATGCAAGCTCAGGATCACATAAGTGTCAGGTAATTATTTGGTTTTTCTAGATCTTAAGGGCATCAAAAACATAGAATTTTTATTTTAAAATTTATCATAGTCATATGTTAATAAAAATATATTTTTAGAATAAAGTCCTAGATAAACTTTTTTGAATTAGAAGATTTGTTTGCTGTGTGTGCTTGCAAGATAAATAATGATTCGGCTTTCCTAGATTTTGCATTCATTTACGTCTAAATAAATATTTGATATAAAATACATTATAAATTGATTAACAAGAAAGTCATGAAATCTAGATATTTTATTTTTCTAAATATCAAACAAAATATTTCAAAAAAAAATATCAAACAAAATATTATAAAAAAAATTTCTAAATATTATAAATTGATACATTATAAATATCAAACAAAATATTTTTCTAAATTATAAAAAAATATAAAATAATGGTTAAATATGAAATTTCAAAATATACTAAAATTGTTATTAGTGATCGGAATACATTTCAATAAGTAAAAAGAAAACACCAATTTAAATAAAGGCAATCTTGTGGTTCGGTGGTTGGGTGTTTTTTTGTTGGTTCGAATCCTATATTTACAGTGTATTTTAGAAGATTTCTTTTATCAAATATCTGGATTAGAATTGAAAAACTTTAAAATTTGAATTTGGATCCGGATACCCTACAAGATATAAGTAAATATTCAAATTCAGATTTGGATATAATTTAATACTATAATTTCCATTTGAATCTAACCCATTTTCAGCCTTAATACTGAATGTGCATACTTGTTTATAATTTTACATGCGTGCGTGCATGCGTGCGTGTCTCTATGTCTATATATTTATATATTATATGTATATGTGTGTGTATATTGTATATACATATATATGTATATATATATGTATATATGTGCATATATATATATGTGTGTGTGTGTGTGGGTGTGTGTGTGGGTGTGTGTATATCTATATGTATATATCAAGAGACAAAGAGAGAGCTGGACTTGGCTATACTTGAGTGTGTTAGATGTATGCCCTAGAAGCCAATTTGGCTGACACATTGTTGATTCTAGGGACATAATTTTGTACTTGACTGTTTATTATTGAATAAATAAAAGGCATCTTTTCATTCATATTATTTATGTGTCTATGAATCGTCCAAGGAATTAATAAGATGATGATACATATTCTCAAGAGTTGAGAATTTGAGCCATGTATCATTGGTGATTAATTTCTAAATGCTCCTGATCAATGGATCATCACGAGGACGGTGATCGATCCGATCAGTGCACAGATCACTTTCCTTCTAGATGGACGAGACTTGAGTCCACAGTGTAGGGACACTGAAGTGATAGTGCAGGTGCTTGTTAGAGAACAAGGGTACTGAGCGTGACCAAGACAAGAAGTCACTTGGATGTCTATCCACTCGTCAGTGACTTGCTTGATGTTGCAGTAGTGTGACTGGTCCTTTGACCTGCGGTGCTTCGGCTACTCACAGTGAGGTTATTGTAGTTTGACTGCACACATACATGGTCTCTAGCTATATGGGTCCATGCAGTGTAGATTGGCTGCAGTAAGTTCACTGTAGGAGTAGGGTATGCACCTATAAGGAATCTATCAACCTTGATAGAAGAGGAGTGATCCTATGTGATTTATTAGACTGAGTTCTAAGACCTTGGCCAGGGCAGTAATATAAAGTGGAAAAAGAGTTTTTCACTATCGAACTCAAGTCGAATAAATCTTGACATATGACAGACGATGGGGTTTGACGAGTTGTCCATGACCTCCGTCCTGTAGGGATCCACGATAGTAGGACTGTATCACATGTTAACTGCACCTAAAGGTTCACCTTTCTATTCTACTGGGTAGCCACTACATGCTGCTAGGTGTCACTGGTGGATGGTGGGACTCATAGGGATTATCTTGATGATCGATAAACCCTAATGAGTTGAGTTGGAATCGTTCCAACCCATTGAAAGGAGTTTTCAATGATATTGTGATAGAGATCATAATATATCTCACTACCAGTCAGAGTAGAACCTATGGGGTCACACACACTAGAAGTATTGACCGATCCGATGGTTGAATAGTGATTATGAATCACGAGTAATCAATTCAATTGATATTCGGTTGAAGAAGGAACAAAGGGAATTAATTAATTGGACTTAAACACAAATCCTACTTCGGGTAGGATTCCTAGAGTCTTAATTGGATTAGGACTGGGAATCCTAGTTGGAGTAGGACTGGGATTCCTACTTGGAATAGGATTCCTACAACCCTAATGAGATTAGAAATTTTGAATTAAAATTGGATTCCTACTTGGAGTAGGATTCCTAGAAATCCTAATTGGATTAGGACTTCGGATTCAAATAGAGTCCTAATTGGATTAGGACTAAAATTAAATACATCCTAATTGGATTAGGATTTCTTAAGTCTAATTAATTATTAATCTAATGAATCAACATGACTCCTAATTGGATTAGGATTGAAGAGTTCAATTGAGTCATGGTTCATTCAAGTTCTAATAGGATTAGGACTAGCATGGATTGAACCCAATTGATTGATGATTTGGTTAAAGCCTAATAGGATTAGGACTTAGCCATAAGAGGGACACCTAATCCTCCTTAGAGGAGGATTAGGGCATCACAAGAAGGAGGGATCACGCCCCTCCTCCTCTCCTTGTGTGCGGCATGAAGAGAGGGGCCGGCGCCCCCTCTTGGTAACAATTCAAGGGCTCCTAATTTTTAGGAGCCCTTGATGGTTATAAAAGGAGCTAGGGCCGGCGCCCTAGCTATGCTTGGGTTCTCCCTTGGTGCCGTGGCCTCCTCCCTCTCTTCTCCCTTGGTTCAGCCGCAAGCAAGGAAGGTGCAATCCAAGGTGTTGGTGGCCTCCTCCCTACTCCATTGTTGTTCCAACGCAAGGAAGAAAAGGAGGTTTTCTTCTTCCTCATCTTCATCCTTCTTCTTCCTCCTCTCAAGCACAATCAAGGGTTGATTGAAAGAGAGGAGATCAGCCATCAAAAGAAGTCTTTGCAAGGGAGCTAGCACCCCGGGAAGACAAGAAAGATTTGATCGGTCCTCTACTTCGTGTGGATACCCGTAGAGGCTGGACGTTTGAACGGCTTCAAGCGAACCCTCTTCCGAAAACCACGAATTCAGATTTGCGGTGATCATCTACCCGCGCAAGGTGAAGATCTGATCTTCCTAATGGTTTTAAAAGTTTTAATTCTTACCTAATTACGAAAGGTCTCGAAACACGTTCATGCGATGAACGTTGATCCCGCACATGCCCCCTTTCCGCTGCCATCTGATTTTGTTTTGAAATATCAGCGGCATGGGCGGGTTCCCAACAGTGGTATCAGAGCCTAGGCTTCGTAGATTAAGATAAGAATTAAATATCTAAAGGCTTATTAGATCTGAAAATTGAATGATCATGCATGCTGAAAATTTTTGCATGCAGATTTTTCAGGGGTGCTGATTTTTGCATGCTGATTTTTATGTGATAAAATGATGATTCTAATTGCGTTGTTAATGAGATTACAAAGTTTAGAATCATGATTAGCATGATCAGCAACCTATGTCATGACATAATCAGTTAGTTTTCAGATCTGAAAATTATAATTGTTGCATATGGTGATGATCATAGGATTCAAACCCTTTTGGTATCAAATGTAATGACCTGCGATGTGATCTGCGATGTCATGTAATTTTTCAGATGCTTGCATGCATCTTATTTGATGTTTTGAGAGGCCTGCATGCCTCCTAAAAGGAGATGTAATTTATTTTTATTTTTATTTTACATCTGGTTGTATTTCTGTGATGTGATGTACGTCAACGATCAAGTCGAAGACGATGCATGAGATGAACAGGGGTCTAAGCGGTTGATGGCGATTGGATCAAGAGTTGGTCAAGGATCGAATCAAGGAGGCTTGGAACCAATTCAAGAGTTGAAGACCAGATGATCGATTGACGTGCATGTGCTTGTAATACGACCTAACTAGAATCCATGATCATCACCTATTTAAAGTTTAGCTTTAATTTGATGCTGCGATTATAACTGCCTGTGATGTGCCGTTTGCATGTGATGTGAATATGAGTCGGGTAGATAGGTTTACATGTGATGTAGCAAACCCAATTGAGACCTAAATCAAAACCTCCTCAATCAAGTCGAGAGTGAACCGACATGAGCAAGTCATATTAGATTAATTGATCTAATTGGTGTCTAGGAAAGCATAAAAGGTGGTTACTTAATTAGGACCTTACTCTCTGAGTAAGGAGAGCCTCCCACCTGCTTACCTGGCCAATTGTTCGATTACCTCTTATGAAGGGCTCAAGTTGCAAACACTAAGACATGATTAACCAATATTAAGTCAATAGGTCTTCCACTGTAGTAGAGCTGCTAAGGCCTTTCTGATATTGATTTGCCTCGGCTGGACACAGTGGTCAAGTTGCATCGGGGGGCTGGACCTCTCTATAGACATGAGATGTTGTAGGGTAAAGGTGGGGTTGGGCACCAATAACTGTTAGGTGAGGACCCAATGACGACTTTATTCCTACGGTTATACGGTGGGTCTGACTTAACTAAGAAATGGGACCAATAACTGTTAGGTGAGGTCTTCATGGCTTAGAGACCAAGTTACACTGCACCATGCTTGAGAAGCATTGTACAAGAGTTGTACACTCATCCATCTATGTGTCACCAATAATTGTTAGGTGAGGTGGCATGTAAATCGGTGGGACCGCAGTACCCACTAGAAACCCTAGTCGTGTGGGATTTCCGTTTTCCTACCAGGGGAGTGTGAGGGATTCGAGAAAATAGTGGGAGTTACATTTGTTCTAAAAGACCTTAGAACAGATTAGGATCAAGTACAAAAGTCTAACTAGAATCTTTACTCTCTACAGATACAATGTCAGCTTCAAACCCTTTGACCCGTATTCTTGAGACCAACCGACTGACCGGAACCAATTACAAAGACTGGCTTAGAAATCTCAAAATTGTTTTGGACTGTGAGAAAATAGGCTACATACTCGATTCAGATACCCCACACTACCAACACGTCCTACTGATGTTCAGCGTGAGATGCATAAAAAGTGGTTGGATGATGACATTAGAGTAAAATGCTATATGATGGCATCCATGTCTAATGAACTCCAATGCCAGCATGAAAATATGAAGACTGCTAGGGACATACTGGCACACATGCAAGAGTTGTATGGTGAGCAGAGTCGCACAGCTCGTTTTGAAGTGTCCAAGAGGCTTTTCAAAGCAAAGATGCGCGAGGGGCAGTCTGTCCATGATCACAGTCTGACCATGATCAAGGACCTGGAGGAGCTTGAGAAGCTCGGTATGGACATGCACAAGGAATTACAAGTGGATTTGATCCTACAGTCACTTCCTGATTCATTTGGTCAGTTTATAGTAAACTACCACATGAATAAGATTGAATGCACTAAGACTGAACTAATCAACATGTTGGTAACTGCTGAGGGAGCCTTGAAAGGTTCAAGGGGCAATGTCCTTGCTGCTGAGTTGACTTCTGGTTCCAAGAGAAAGTCTACTTGGAAGAAAAAGAAGCCTGCTAAGAAGCAGAAGAAAGACAAGAAGCCAAAGAAGGAAGTTCAAAAGAAAAAGGCTAACGACAAAGGAAAATGTTTCCACTGCAATGTCGAAGGCCACTGGAAGAGAAACTGTCCTTCATACCTCGAGAGCCTGAAGAACAAGAAAGGTGACACGCCTTCAGAAGGTATAGACTTGCTCATAATTGAAACTAATCTAACGGTTTCTTCTACTTCTAGTTGGGTTATAGATTCTAGTTCTAGTGCTCATTTGTGCACTACCATGCAGGGTCTAAAGGAAAGTAGAAGGCTGGCGGAAGGTGCGGTAACCCTTCGGGTTGGCAACGGGGCAAAAGTTGTTGCTGTGGCTGTGGGCACCTACCATCTGCGACTACCGTCTGGATTTAGTTTATTACTTAGAGACTGCTATTATGTACCTGCTGCTAGCAGAAATTTGATTTCTGTTTCATGTCTAGCACAGGAAGGTCATGTTTTTACTTTTGACAAAGACTGCTGTTCTATTTATTTAAGAAATAAAATAGTCGCACGTGGTTTCATGATCGACAGTCTCTATCATTTACATATGGATGTATCTGTGAATATTACCAAGCAAGAAGTGAGTGCCAAAGGATCCAAAAGATCTAGAGATGAGATAAACCAAAGATATTTGTGGCACCTCAGACTTATTGGAGAGGATAGGATGAACAAAATGGATAAAGATGGGCTTCTCGGCTCATTGACTTCCGAGTCATATCCAGTTTGCGAGTCCTGTCTTCAAGGAAAAATGGCTAGATTGCCCTTTATAGGACATGGGGAGAGGACCACTGAAATACTTACCCTAGTACATACAGATGTATGTGGCCCATTCGATGTGCCAGCCAGGGGACGTTATTCTTACTTCATTACCTTTACCGATGATTATTCACGATATGGGTATGTGTATCTTATGAGACACAAGTCTGAATCTTTTGAAAAGTTCAAAGAGTTCAAGAATGAAGTAGAAAAACAAATCGGAAAATCTCTTAAGGCTCTTCGATCAGATCGAGGAGGAGAATACCTTAGTGGGGAATTCCGGGACTATCTCAAAGAAAACGGCATAGTCTCACAATGGACACCTCCGGGTACACCTCAACTCAACGGGGTGTCAGAGAGGAGGAATCAGACCCTGTTGGACATGGTCAGGTCCATGATGAGCTTCACTGATTTACCTATGTTCCTTTGGGGAGATGCCTTACTCACAGCGATTTATTTATTGAATAGAGTTCCCTCTAAATCCGTTCCTACCACACCGTATGAGATATGGCATGGTAAGAAACCAAGTCTGGGTCATCTCAAGATTTGGAGATGTCCGGCCCACGTCAAGAGACTACAGGCGGACAAGTTAGAGGCTAGGACCATAAGTGCTCATTTTATAGGATATCCTAAAGAGTCATTAGGATACAATTTTTACGTCTCAGAGGATCACAATGTGTTTGTGAGCCGTCATGCCATCTTCTTGGAAAATCAGTTTATCCTTGATAGAGGCAGTGGGAGGAAAATTGAGCTTGAAGAGAAAGTCTCTGAAAAGCAACGAGTCATGGATCCTATAGAACCCATTCATAAAGAGCCAGTACACGATGTCCCTCGACCACCTCGTAGATCTAGTAGGGTCTCCCATCCTCCCGATAAATACTTAGGTATACTAGAAGAGGATACCGAGGAAATGTTCCTAGTGGGAGATAGGGATCACATACAGGATCCCAAAACCTACAACGAGGCGATATCTGATATCGATTCCGAGAAATGGCTGGAAGCTATGAAGTCAGAGTTAGACTCCATGCATTCCAACCAAGTCTGGACCTTAGTAGACCCACCAGAAGGTATTGTACCTATTGGATGCAAATGGATCTACAAGAGGAAGATAGGTTCGGATGGAGAGGTAGAGACCTATAAGGCAAGGCTTGTGGCAAAAGGGTATAGTCAGCGCGAGGGCATTGACTATCAGGAGACCTTTTCACCTGTAGCAATGCTAAAATCCATCCGAACATTGCTTGCCATTGCAGCATTTCATGATTATGAAATCTGGCAGATGGATGTGAAAACTGCTTTCCTGAATGGATATCTTAATGAAGATATCTATATGGAACAGCCTTTGGGTTTCACTTCCAGTGATGGAGATCACAAGGTCTGCAAGCTGCAAAGGTCCATCTATGGACTAAAGCAAGCATCTCGGAGTTGGAACACTCGTTTCGATGACGCAATCAAAACGTTTGATTTCATCAAAAACGAAGAGGAACCGTGTGTTTACAAAAAGGTTAGTGGGAGTGCTGTCATTTTTCTCGTACTGTACGTAGATGACATTCTCCTGATTGGGAATGATATTCCCATGCTAACCTCGGTCAAGGTCTGGTTGTCAAAAAAAAATTCTCCATGAAAGACCTTGGGGAAGCATCCTATATTCTGGGAATAAAGGTCTATAGAGATAGATCTAAAAGGATGCTTGGCCTTTCACAGAAAATGTACATAGAGGAGGTGCTGAAGAGGTTCAGCATGGAAAACTCCAAGAGGGGTCTCTTACCCCTTAGGCATGGAATTCATCTCTCCAAGAAGATGTGCCCCAACACATCTGAAGAGATTCAACGCATGAGCAAGATTCCCTATGCATCGGCAATAGGAAGCCTCATGTATGCCATGCTGTGTACACGACCTGATATAGCTCTTGCTGTGAGTGTCACAAGCAGATATCAGTCGAATCCAGGTGAAGAACACTGGACAGCTGTGAAGAATATTCTTAAGTACTTGAGAAGAACTAAAGATTTATTCTTGGTTTTTAGAGGATCATCAGAGTTAAAGGTAGAAGGGTACACAGATTCAGACTTCATGACTGATGTTGATGACAGGAAGTCAACATCTGGATATGTGTTCTTGTGCAATGGTGGTACGGTAAATTGGAAGAGTTCTAAACAACCGATCATTGCTGATTCTACTATGGAAGCTGAATACATCGCCGCCTCTGAAGCTGCTAAGGAAGGCTTCTGGTTCAAGAAATTCATTGCAGAGTTGGACATGATGACATCAGATGCCATAACACTCTACTGCGATAATAATGGCGCCATAGCCCTTGCTAAGGAGCCAAGGTCTCATCAGAAGTCTAAGCATATAGAGCGGCGCTTCCATCTCATACGCGACTATGTTGAGAAGAAATATGTAAAGGTGCAGAGAGTAGACTCCGCGGATAACGTGGCGGACCCGTTCACTAAGCAGCTGAGTCAGCAAAAGACTGAAGCCCACCTTGAGAAGATGGGCCTAAGATATATGACCAATTGGCTTTAGTGCAAGTGGGAGATTGTTAGATGTATGCCCTAGAAGCCAATTTGGCTGACACATTGTTGCTTTTAGGGACATAATTTTGTACTTGACTGTTTATTATTGAATAAATAAAAGACATCTTTTCATTCATATTATTTATGTGTCTATGAATCGTCCAAGGAATTAATAAGATGATGATACATATTCTCAAGAGTTGAGAATTTGAGCCATGTATCATTGGTGATTAATTTCTAAATGCTCCTGATCAATGGATCATCACGAGGACGGTGATCGATCCGATCAGTGCACAGATCACTTTTCTTCTGGATGGACGAGACTTGAGTCCACAGTGTAGGGACACTGAAGTGATAGTGCAGGTGCTTGTTAGAGAACAAGGGTACTGAGCGTGACCAAGACAAGAAGTCACTTGGATGTCTATCCACTCGTCAGTGACTTGCTTGATGTTGCAGTAGTGTGACTGGTCCTTTGACCTGCGGTGCTTCGGCTACTCACAGTGAGGTTATTGTAGTTTGACTGCACACATACATGGTCTCTAGCCATATGGGTCCATGCAGTGTAGATTGGCTGCAGTAAGTTCACTGTAGGAGTAGGGTATGCACCTATAAGGAATCTATCAACCTTGATAGAAGAGGAGTGATCCTATGTGATTTGTTAGACTGAGTTCTAAGACCTTGGCCAGGGCAGTAATATAAAGTGGAAAAAGAGTTTTCCACTATCGAACTCAAGTCGAATAAATCTTGACATATGACAGACGATGGGGTTTGACGAGTTGTCCATGACCTCCGTCCTGTAGGGATCCACGATAGTAGGACTGTATCACATGTTAACTGCACCTAGAGGTTCACCTTTCTATTCTACTGGGTAGCCACTACATGCTGCTAGGTGTCACTGGTGGATGGTGGGACTCATAGGGATTATCTTGATGATCGATAAACCCTAATGAGTTGAGTTGGAATCGTTCCAACCCATTGAAAGGAGTTTTCAATGATATTGTGATAGAGATCATAATATATCTCACTACCAGTCAGAGTAGAACCTATGGGGTCACACACACTAGAAGTATTGACCGATCCGATGGTTGAATAGTGATTATGAATCACGAGTAATCAATTCGATTGATATTCGGTTGAAGAAGGAACAAAGAGAATTAATTAATTGGACTTAAACACAAATCCTACTTCGGGTAGGATTCCTAGAGTCCTAATTGGATTAGGACTGGGAATCCTAGTTGGAGTAGGACTGGGATTCCTACTTGGAATAGGATTCCTACAACCCTAATGAGATTAGGAATTTTGAATTAAAATTGGATTCCTACTTGGAGTAGGATTCCTAGAAATCCTAATTGGATTAGGACTTCGGATTCAAATAGAGTCCTAATTGGATTAGGACTAAAATTAAATACATCCTAATTGGATTAGGATTCCTTAAGTCTAATTAATTATTAATCTAATGAATCAACATGACTCCTAATTGGATTAGGATTGAAGAGTTCAATTGAGTCATGGTTCATTCAAGTTCTAATAGGATTAGGACTAGCATGGATTGAACCCAATTGATTGATGATTTGGTTAAAGCCTAATAGGATTAGGACTTAGCCATAAGAGGGACACCTAATCCTCCTTAGAGGAGGATTAGGGCATCACAAGAAGGAGGGATCACACCCCTCCTCCTCTCCTTGTGTGCGGCATGAAGAGAGGGGCCGGCGCCCCCTCTTGGTAACAATTCAAGGGCTCCTAATTTTTAGGAGCCCTTGATGGTTATAAAAGGAGCTAGGGCCGGCGCCCTAGCATGCTTGGGTTCTCCCTTGGTGCTGTGGCCTCCTCCCTCTCTTCTCCCTTGGTTCAGCCGCAAGCAAGGAAGGTGCAATCCAAGGTGTTGGTGGCCTCCTCCCTACTCCATTGTTGTTCCAACGCAAGGAAGAAAAGGAGGTTTTCTTCTTCCTCATCTTCATCCTTCTTCTTCCTCCTCTCAAGCACAATCAAGGGTTGATTGAAAGAGAGGAGATCAGCCATCAAAAGAAGTCTTTGCAAGGGAGCTAGCACCCCGGAAAGACGAGAAAGATTTGATCGGTCTTCTACTTCGTGTGGATACCCGTAGAGGCCGGACGTTTGAACGGCTTCAAGCGAACCCTCTTCCGAAAACCACGAATTCAGATTTGCAGTGATCATCTACCCGCACAAGATGAAGATCTGATCTTCCTAATGGTTTTAAAAGTTTTAATTCTTACCTAATTACGAAAGGTCTCGAAACAACGTTCATGCGATGAATGTTGATCCCGCACATGCTCCCTTTCCGCTGCCATCTGATTTTGTTTTGAAATATCAGCGGCATGGGCGGATTCCCAACAGAGTGCACCTAGGGGTGGCAAGCAGGTCGGGTTGGGTTAGATATGGGTTAGGTTGGATGCAAGTCGGATCAAAAATTCGTCAATCCAAATCCAACATATTTATTCAATAGGTAAAAAATTCAGATTTGAGCCTGACTTATTAATTAAAGAGGCAACACGACCTTCCCTACATAACCCATTTGTTGAATAGGTCAAAACAAGTTATATGGGTCAAACAAGTTAAGTGGATTTTTTTTAAAGAATTAAATAGATTTAAATAGTTTAAATAGGTTAAACAGATTAGATTAAATAGTACAGAAATGGGTTAAGCAAATTTTAAACAAGTTAAACATATCTTAAATAGATTAAATAGGTCCAATCATAAACCGACACAATTAGTAAATGGGTCAAAACAAGTTAAACCGGTCAAAAGTCTAAATTTGGACCTAACTTATTTAATAAACAAGTCTACAAAGGTTAACTTATTTATGACCCAAATCCATTTATGTTAAATCTGAACATGCTTAAAGTGGGTCATTTGAAGGTCGAGTTATAAATTACCACCCTTGAGTGGATCTCTACTCAAATTTGGGATCGGGTCTAGATTGGACAATGGAAGTCTCAGATTGATGATCCAAGATATTGGATGTGATTTACTATCTCTAAACTACTTATATACTAAAATCATATGATTTGGAGATTCCTGGCCTATGCATCAAGTAGCTAACATATATATATATTGCTAGGTTATTTAGACTGTCAAATTTTTTGATCACTCGATGCAAATGCTAGGGTTCTCCAAATCCCAAGATGCTGCTCGCTGCATAGGCATGCAATGTCAGGTTGCATGAGATGAAGCACGAGGGCTGTGCAATTGTTGGTTAAGGTGGTTGTAGTGTGAAATGGATCTATCAATTGACTAGTTTAGTATGCTGTGAGGCATTTCAAGGCTCAAATGATAGCTGCAAGAGAGTGTTGAGGTACTGGAGCCACAAGAGTGAGGTAGGCTAGCCGTGTTATGACACAGCCGAATTCGGTTCATGACACGGCCGTGCTATTGCCAAGTTAAGCATACAATAACACGCAGCCACTTTAAAACTTCAAATTGTAAACAACTATATTCATGAAAGTCATTAAATGTTCATGTATTAAAATGCATACAAAGCTTCTAAAAACCATATCTACAATTAACATTTGTCTTTCCCATAAACCTGGAGCATGTTACGCTTCTTGTTCCTATCATCTCTTATTCATCTGTAAAAACATAATAAAATGGTGTGAGCTATAAAACCCAGTAAGTAAACAAGCATAATCTTATCGGATCAAGCATAATGTTTTGCATGCAAATACATTATTCAAAGAACAAACATTTTAAATAAAGAAAGCATTTATGTAATAAAACCGGTCATAAAACTATGCATGTCCATTCATGCAACTTCATAAATATGATTATGCATCATAAAAACTTTTGCCATTACTCCATGCTTTGAAATCCGTACTCTCAGATAGTAGTGCAGCTATGACCGCTCTTATTCCCACGGCAAGGCCTTTACCACTGCAGGGTGTTCTTCCAGTTACTATTACCCACTGGCGGGGGTCATAAAGCCAAGTTACTTTTACCCACTGGCGGGGGTCATATGCCTAGTTACTATTACCCACTGGCGGGGGTCATACATAGCGATCTGAGAGTTCTTAAAAACATATCATGCTTTTCATAATTCTTATTTCATAGAAACATTGGAAAATGGATAATGGCATCATGATAAATAGAATTCATGATCATGCTGAAAACCTTGATTTTCGTGCAACTTATGTACCATCATAAATTTATATACATAATATGATAATCATGATGAATGTCATTTAATTAAAATCATGCAACTATTGCTAACTCATGCTTGATCCTAATTTTGTAGAAACATAAATAATCATATACAAATTTCATAATCATGTAATCACATCTATTGATAAACCATAAGATTATCTCAAGGTTACTTACCTTAGATTTCCCACCAACTTTAGATTTTGAGTGCCAATTCTTCAATTACCTAAAAATATCATTAAATTACTTGTCAATTTCACGTTCAACTTTAATTACAATCTTTCTTAATTAACCATTTTTCAACTCATCTATAGGACTCAACTTCACTGTTAGGTCTCAAACCTGGTTCAATTTCTGATTTGGGTCAACTCAAATCATCAATTTGGGTCTGACCCAATGTCTGATTTTGGTCTAAACAATTTCTGATTCGAGTTTGACCCAAGTTTCTGGTTCAGGTCTGAGCCAATTGTATACTGGTTCAGATCTGACCCAATTACTGGTTCAGGTCTGGCCCAATTACTGGGTTTAATATTATTGGGCTCAAACCAGGGCCTAGCCCGATTTCAGGCTCCCAGAGCCAAATTTATTTGAAGCCCAACTTGAAATCATGCCCAATTCGGCCCACTGAACTTTTCATTTTTTTTTCTTTTCCTTTTTCTTTTCTTTTTTTCTTCCTTCTTTTTCTTTTCTTCCTTCTTTTTCTTTTCTTTCTTCTCCTCCCTTCCCGAATCTTCCTTTCCCCCTTCCTCTCTTCTTTCGTCCCGATCTCCTCTCCCTCCTTTTCTCCTCTTCTCCCCTGAAGCAAGGGGGCGAGTTCGGAAATGCTCAGGAGGAAGCCGACCCGGAACTGGTGGGGCTGCGGCCAACCAGCGGCGGCTACGGCGGCCGTGGCCCCTCCTGCAGTGGCCGCGGCCCAAATGGCCGCTCTCCTGCTCCACCTCCGGTGGAGGAGATGGGGTGCGGCACCCATCGAGGAGCAGCGGGGCCCAGCCGAAGCCGGGGGTGCTCGCGTAGAGGACGGCCGATGTCTGTGGTCGGCCCGATGGCGTCCGCAGTGCCCTGAGCCGGCGACATCCATGGTGCCCCAAGCCGGCGGCATCCATGGCAAAATGGGGAGATCCCCCTTCGGCTCCTCTCCTCCGGTCATAGATCAAGCCGGTTCCACCTATGGAAACCGAACTTGCACGAGCCGAGGACCCTCCCCATGAATCGAGAGGTAGGTTCATCTTTGGATTTTTAGATCTAGGGTTTTAATAGGAAGGGGAAGCCACTGTTGAGTGGAGGGGAAGGTTCTTCAACATGGGCCATCAATGGTTTTCGGTCAACCGATCCAGTGCCGGATGAATGCCGCCCATGATGAGATCTTCCCCTCTACTACATCATCTCCCTACCCATCTTTCACTATTAACCATCTCCTAGCTAGGTTAGATCCAGCTTAACAGCATGTAAATGGAGGAGTTAGAAGTTTACCTAGCTCCGAGGAGCCGTGAAATGTTTCCGGCGAGCTCCTATGTCTGCTCCGGCGGCACAATGTGGTGGCGAGTTGGAGATCCTCCCCCCTCCGGCGCCACTGCTCTCGGTCCGGCTCCTTGCACAGAAGAAAGAGAGTAAGGGAGGTAAGAAGGTGATCAATGGAGTCCCCTACAGCGGACTCCAGGGCTTTTATAAGCCTCCAGCCACCTCAGAGGGGTGGGGGACCGCGGCTGTTAGGCAGTTTATTTTCGACTAAGCTATCCTTGATGATCCCATGATAAAAGGTTTATTTTGAATTTACTTATGTTTCATTTGTGCTCCAATCAAATATCCAGTGATGAGTTGGGTTTGTTGGAGCAAGATCTCGTCACACCATCAAATGCCCAAGTCGGTTATTTGAATTGTGTCCACTTGGAACTAGGCTATGGTTTGCAATTTTGTGTTTTTTTTTTGTAAGACATATTTATTATATCAATCTAGTGAAAATACACCCATAAGAACTAGAAAATAAAATATGCAAAAATTCAGAGGGTATATTTCCTATTTCAAAACCAAATATATTTTATCTCCAGAATTATTTTTTTCGAAATCTTGGAAGACAAAGGTACCCTGGTGACTTGGTAACATGACAAGCAAGTTAGATATTGTGCTAGCTTTTCAACTTGCTGCCATATAGAACTCTGTTCAAGATGAAGCATAGATACGTAGGAACCAAGAAAACTAGACCATAGACAAGCTCCCTACGCCCAAATGAACTTGTTTGATCATTAGGAAAATCTAATCACGCCTAAAATTACTTGAATGGGTTAATGATGTTGCTTTGCATATGAACAGGGCTAAACATCATATAAACGGTGTCTCAAATTACTTGAGGTGGTTTAGACAAGGTTGCCTTCATACGAATAAGATCAAGTCTATTTAGACAAGCAATGATATCTCATCAAACGTTTATAAATAGATGCATATGATCTACTTTGGTACATGGTTAATCCAAATATACAATGAGCCTCCAAGTTGAGCAGAATGGCCATGAACACCACCTCCCGCACTGCATCTATGATGACTTGAAATTTTTATACCAATTTAATGGGATTCATACGACCTCCTCCAAGGAGACAGACCTACTTCGAATCCCACAACTATATACTTCGGCCGATTGCTTTCATCTCTTATGCTCAAAGCAACGTTTTTTTAGTCTCTGCCAAGCTACAGCCACCATGGATGGGACAAAGCAAGGTTTTAAGCAACTCATACAACCCCCCATTGAAACCTTTAATTGACTACTATAGGAGTTACATCGGTGTGGGCCGTTTTTATGAACGGCATGGCGTTAGCAGATGTGGCAGGATATGGCTCTTGACAGCAAGCATGCAGCATGGCATCGTCCTTAGTTGACGCGTCATGGCGTGGCCAGTAAGCAAAACATGGTCCGGTGAGGTTGTAATGCACGGCCACATGTGCGGGCGTAGGCGCGCGCATAGGTGCGCATGTGGATGCGGCCGCAGGCGAGGTCGGGCTCGCTTAGAGGCCGCAGCATATATTTGGCGAGGTCAACTCAATGGGCACTGAGGTCGAGCCAACTTGGGGGCCGCGACATGTTTAGTGAGGTCGGCTTAGCGGGCTCTGAGATCGGCCTAGCCTTCTCAACTCTGAAGTCTGCTCAGTAGGGCGCCCCGAACTCGAGCCGGGGCGTCATTGTGGTACCTGCGGTCAATGGGGCCTCTTCAGCTCTTGGTCGATCCTGCAGGGCGCCCCGAGGTCATGGCAACGGAAAGATCTAGCCAAGGTTGGCTTGGCCTTCGGCGAGGTCCGAGGTCGGATTGGCTCTCAGTAAGATCGGGGTCTGGCCTGCTCGGCACTAACGTCTATTTGGCTGAAATTGGGTGGTCCCACGTTGAGGTAGGACAATCCATTTTGCCTCTCATCAGCTTCCTTTGACATAAGCCCGTTTGTGCCGGATCTATGAGATCATTAAGCAAAGGCTAGAGACAGTTGGCGAGGACCTTCGTAATGATCTTAACATAACTATGAACCAAACTGATGGGCCGCAAGTCCGATGGCGCTTTTGCTGCTGCTTTTTTCGGGATAAGAGTGGTCGTGGCATAGTTAAGTCTAGAGAGGTCCAGGTTTTGGGCATGCAATTGTTGAAAGAGTGCAAGAAGATTATTTTTAACGAAATCTCAGAAATGCTGAAAAAACACAACGTGAAACCACGCGGCCCGGGGCTTTTATCGCCTTTGAAACCAAACCCAGCTTCTTTGATTTCTTCTGAGATGAGGGAGTGGAGTGGGGTAAAGCGCTTGCCAGTCAAGATCCATCTAAGAAGACTTGGGCTCATCAAAAATTATTTTAAAGTACTCAATGAGGATTCTTTTGATGTCCTTTTTGTCTACATAATTAGAACCATTCCATTCAACACCAGAGATCCAATTGATTTTCCTTCTAAGGTTGGCGTTCTTATGGAAAAAAGCAATATTGTTTTCCCCATCCACGAGCCACTTGGTCTTTGCCCTTTATATCCAATAGATTTTGTCTGCTTTTTAGATTTTGTACAACTGACCTCTAAATGATTCCCTTAGCTCCCTTTTAGCAGTAATGATAGGATGCTGTTCCTCCTTTTGGTCCAGTTCTTGAAAAATTTTCAAGAGCCTATTCTTTTCTTCTCTCTCTGATAATGTGATCTTCATTGACCACCATTTGAGAGCTTTTCTAGTCGCCCTTAATTCAAGAACCAAGTTCACCGCAGTATCTTCTGAGGATCCCGACTTCGCCCAAGCCTGAGCAACAACATCTGAATGCCAACATAATTCAGCCAATTTCAATCAAATCTGAAAATTCCTCTTAGTTCTTGCAAGCCCGCTAAGGAGAGTTATAGGTCGTCCATCTCTACAGACATCATGAATCTATCCAATTTTGCGAAGATCAGACACTCTTCGCTTACTCCAAGTGTAGCTTTGGCCTTTGAGGAGGAGGTCCATCAAATGAGTCGACCTGATGAGCGAGCGAAAGGCTTTCGATATTTTCCGAGCTTGAGAGAGACCATTCCTATCTTGCTCTTTAAGTGTAGCATTGAAGTCCCCTCCAACAATCCATGGACCGGGGTAAGCCGAGAAGATTTGTTTTACTTCTTTCCAAAAAGGATTCTTGAGGGCGTCGTCTGTGGAACCATAAACACAAGTGAAGATCCAGTTGATCTTGGGCTCACAGAAAATTTATTAATGCCACTTCTAATAACTTCAAATCTCGCATCATTCCGACCAACAAGTATACCCCGTTGACCCATCTTGGGTCAAGCATTCTTCAAACAATTCAGCTCCATCATAGCATCAGCAGCGATGGCGATTCCTCCATTGCCCTCATCATCCTCGGCCATGCCAGCTAAATTGTCCCTCTTGAAGTAAACCTTGTCAAAGTAGCGGCACCCCCAACATAATTATGACAAAAGAAACTCTGGAAAAAAAAAATGTTCAGGAGCTAGTCCTTGCCACAAAACAAAAAAGATGGACAAATTGAACCTTCTTGAATCCGATATCTTCTATCCCTCCCGGCATTGCCTGGTGAGCTCGGAGCTTATCGCGCGTTCTTTCCTTCATTTTTATAAGAAAAGCAGTCCACCAAAATCTTTTATATGAAAAACAGTCCATCAAAATCTTTTATATGAATATCTAAACATCTCTAAAGTTTTAAGATTATCTCTTCCCCATTGCTCAAAAGATTCTTTCTTCCACTTGTACGCCCATGACTCATCTTCCTTGTCATGGCCCCAAAGATACTCGAGATAGTTTTGCATGGAAGGGAGAATTGTTGGGGAGGAGATTTTGAATCAGATCTTGGAGGTTACTTGGTGGTGCTCAAGGCCATGGGAGGAGGCGTGGAATATCTGGAGAGGCACTGGCGGGAGACTGCCAAGGAGCCATGGCATCAAGGGAGAGAGGAGGTCTCTATCTGCACTTCACAAAAGCTCTCGTGTTTCTGAACCTGCTGGCCCCGTGCGGTTTCTGAAACTTTATCACTAACCATAATTAGCGTTGATGGATGGTGCATCCATCAATTACCTCAACTATTTGTACTTATGAAAAGCTTTGTGTTTGACAGTTCTAAATTTGAAAGGGAAGTTGCAGATGATCATCTCCACAAGCCATATATCATCGGTAACACTCAAATAGGCTGCCATAGTAAGGGGCTACTAATTAGAGCCTTGTAAGTGGATCTGCATTGCAAATCAAGCTGCATTGTAGGCAGTCCACCTGCAATGCACCCCATCCCGGTTGGTGGGTGCTAGAATGGGAGATGCGAGAAGAGAAAGGGACAGTAAGGTCGAGCAGTGGGGCTCAGACTTCACGGCCTACAAAGAAGTCCACTAACGGGGATGGCCAAGAGGCAATCAGGGCATCAAGGCAACCCTCTTACCACGATGGCGAAGGACCAACATGAATGGTTGCACCAGCACCGGCGGTCACGATGCTGCATGACTAGTCATGAGCTGCATGACTGCATCCCTCTTGGTCGGTGGGAAGCAATGGGAAGAGGGATTGCAAGGAGCTCTGACTCATCCCCACAGCAGCCACGATGAAGAGTGTAGGCTACGGGAGGCAGCAGCAAAACCTTGGATTTTTTTGTCAGGAAAGGGTGTCGAGTAGATAGTAGTGGGACGCAAATGCCGTGGCTAATGAGAGTCCTGAGAAGGGTATCAAGCAGAGGGAGGGGCATGGACACCATGGCCAGAAAGGGTCAAGGGTCAAGGGTCAAGAGAAGGGTGATAGCCGAGGGTGGTGAGAGGGCTAGGAGGAGGGCGTAGGACTTTTTCCAGCAATGGTGGGAGTCAGGACGATGCAATAGAGCAAGGCTGTGCCTAAGCGAGGCAAAGCCCGAGAAAATTTTGGCAGAGTTCCAAAGTGATACTGACGTGCAAATTGTTGGTGGCAGAATAATTGAAGGCTTCAAAGTGCTCGAGCAGCTGCCGCGACCTGCAGCCCATTTGGGTGTGGGTTGGGCTGCAATTTTTGTGCCTCACCTGCAACCTGAGGTGCAGCTTGTGCCTCACCTGCAACCTACGAGGAAAATCAAGTCATTCTGCCATTCTCCGGCCCTGCATAATTTAGTGTATCAATCTCATGAGACAATAACATATTAAGATCATATTTTTTCATGAAAATGTAGCAAATATTAGCAAAGCTAATGATCAACTCAAAGATTAATAGCAGCTGGCATGCTAGATGGATGATAGACAATAATGTTTCATCCATGACATTAAGCATGCCCACACGTCTTCAATTCGGTAGCCCATATAAGAATAGCAAATAGGACAACTAGACCATGTCCCTCTTTACTGTGCATGCCCAAATATTTACAGATTGTAATATATATGCATGCTACTCACGCCTCTCTCCGGAAATGAGATCTAACACAACTCGCTTGATGCTTCCACCATTCTTTATCAGCAGCTTCTTGTTAATATCGTTGTCAGAAAAACCCTGCAACAGCATCAACCCATTAGCTTCCTTGACCATACCAAAAAAACAGTAACATAAGAGGTCGTGGTGCAAAAAAAAAAAAAAAAAAAAAAAAAAAAAAGAAGCAAATACAATAGCCATGTCTCACCATTTCCTGCAGCTCAGCAAGAAGAGGATCCCATTCAGCAGAGTCACACAGATCATCAACAAATTGCTCCAGGTTGTACTCTTTCGACCTTAGAACCTTCTTGTTTAAGTCAATCCGTTTAACGTCCAAGAGATTGGCAACAGATTGCTCCAGGTTGTAGTCATTCAGCCTCAGAACCTCCTTGTTCAAGTCAATCTGTTTGAAGCCCATCTCTTCCAGCGTCTTCAGCAGGGTCTGCTCTACTGGGTTGTCGGAAGGTGGCACAGCAGCTACCGGAGATGCATCGAATGAAGATGCCCGGAAATCAATAAGAGGATATGACACTGAGATATCCACAGCAGGCACAGGCTGTGCAATTGCATCGCTGGTAGCAGGCTCTGCACTTGTAATTGGGATTTCAGTAGCCAACGGTTTAACCAACTCACTGGTTGTGCTTGGGAAACTGGGTTCTGAACCAACACCATCCAAGGGCTCAGCATTCACATCAATGATTCCTAACTCATTTTGTCCACTACTTTCAGGAGGCAGGTTCAAGTTGAGATCAGTTGGGAAGTTGCCGCTAGAAGAAATTGACCGAGACATATCCACCTGTACAGCCAACGTGCAAATTGATGATAATTAATTGTATATCCATAATCAATAATGTTAAGACAAGAATAATACTATGTCACATAAGAAACACCTGGATAAGAACCCAAACTCGTTGCCCAAACTTCTGTCCAGAGGGTGATGCCAATCTCCAGTATGAAACATACCGACCAGCCCTTGATGGTGCGGTGAAGTCAACAGCTATGTCAATCTCTGTCTCCACAGGGAAGCCATTTACTGGAATCTGTGTAAGTTAGGATAACAATTTAATTTCAGGTCCAATTGACTCGCAGTAAGTTAATCTCAAGACTATCTGCTAGCAGGTGACAGGTTTTAAAAACTCAAAACTAAACGGAAGCACAAAAGCATCTTTATTTATCCACCTCCAACTGAACCGAGCGGCGATTTGCAAATTTATCTCCACCAACCCACAAAAGCTGTGTACCGCAGGGCCATGGGGTGATGCCATTATTGCACATCCGCCAAATCTTAGTAAATGGTGTAGAAGGAGGCATCAGAGTTCCATCCAGGACAGTAACATCT
The DNA here is from genome assembly GCF_051530095.1 of Phoenix dactylifera. Classification (NCBI taxonomy): domain Eukaryota; kingdom Viridiplantae; phylum Streptophyta; class Magnoliopsida; order Arecales; family Arecaceae; genus Phoenix; species Phoenix dactylifera. The sequence goes on from NC_143193.1 coordinate 40,967,263, forward strand.
CGAATAAAGCAACTTTCCAGTTTTGCCCTTAGTGGTCTCATCCCCCAACCATGAGCAGCATGTGATGAAGGAAGCAGATATCTAGAGTGCTGTTATTATACAGAGGACAGACAGTTAAGATCTTTTAAATGCAGTGAATAAGCTGAACAGCATGTTAACATCATACGGTATTGTAGAAGTCGTTGTACAGTCTGTGAGAAATGGGAGAAGCTCTGTCTACTCTGGTATAATCAGCTTCATTACCCATCTCTGAGAAACAAATACTGCACAAATCATAGTCCTCTTTCCTGCAAAGTGAAAAACCAAGTTAAAACAGGTCATGCATGGCAACCCTGAGAAGCACAAGTTTATCACAAACAATTGGAAACATGGAATATCCTACACATTGGACTTGAACCGCGGACCAATGATGGGATGCATTCCACAGCCATCACATTGGACGCCCCTGTGGAAAGTTCGAAGCGTACTTTCATGGTATCCATCACCCTTCCTGTACTGATGGCCAATAGGGAAGAAACCACCTGGCAGAGGCACATAAGATGTAAATGCGCTGATATGCTTGTTGGTAGGGACATCAACTGGAGAACCGAATCCATGATTTGATGCTGAAGGGCCCATGCCAACAGGAAGCGGTTTGCTGTTATCACCACTCATGGTTTCAGTAATTCCATAATTCGGTGCAAGAAATGGGTTCTGTGTCTCATAATTCTGTGAACTGTGCTCTGCAGTGTGATCAACAGGAGGCATAGAGAAAGGAGCAGCAGATATAACAGATTTTCCTTTACGATGAGCATCACTGCTTTCTTTATCATGGTTTATATCATCATTAGTTGCCAAGATGGGGACCTGGGTCTCAGGCAAAGTGGGGGTCAGTAAATCATCAATTGAGGGATATCCTGGCGTGTGTGGATTTGTAGGAATATCTGTATTAAGATCAACAGGAATTTTGACCCTTCCACCTGAGTTCACATAATCACTTTCACGATGCTTTTGCATGACTTCTGAAACTGGATCAGCAGTATGAGTATTTGGTATTACAGTTGATAGTGAAGCTGAATCATTTAAAACTTTTGGCCCATCACCAATATTAACATCCATTGTTTGAGCTGATGCACCAGTGGATGTGTCTGATGAGTCACCAATGGGACTGCTAGAAGGCAGATTAGCATTGGATAATCCCAGTTTGGAGAAATAGTCCATAAACTCAGCAAATGCAGGTGCAGATGACACAGTTTTTAAGAAGAAATCCTGAGAGAGATTTGAAAGTGCACCGCATGGCTCAGGAAGAGATTTCAGTGCTTCATCAAGAGCAAAACTAATCTGGGGTTGTCGATTTTTGATTTGTGATGACATTTCGGGAGCAGGTTTTGCTGTCTGAGATTCTAGATCAAAACGTCTACCACTACCAGACTTCAGCTGAACATTAATCCGGAGAGGGTTCAAACGCTGACCAACAACAGCATCATGCAGGTCATCATCATCACCCAGTGTTACAATGTCACCATCTTCATCAGTATAGGTAAGAATTAGCTCAGCATCTGAGCTGAGATTGAAAGAACTAATAATCTTTGATCTGAGTTTGTTCATATCGTAATCCATACTAAATCCATGGACACGAGCACCAAATCGCTTAAGAGTATCACCATATTTGACCTGGAAAGAAAAAATGACTAATTTATGCTATAAATCAAACTAGAACAATTATGACCTTCAAAATTAAATCAAAAAACAAATATTAGATCCATATGGCCAATTTCTACAATGGGAAGCTATAGAAATAAGTACGATGTAGAAATAAGCATATTAGAAGAGGTTATGAAGTCATGCCTACACTTTAACAGAAATTGAAAACACAATCAGATAGCAATATGCACATGCAAAGGATTTCAAAAAAGATTTTTGAAATCACCCGCACCCAAACAAAAAAATATATGAGGAGGTCTGAATTTTTCTTACAGAATTCAGAGACACAAGAAATTTACATAAACTAAAAATGGCATGCAAAAAAAAAAGAGGGATAACCTTACAGGTAGAAAATGTAAAAGCTGATAGAAGATCACAAGAAAAAAAATCTACTATAACACACATACATATGTAGATTAGATAAAATTCATTTCTCACAACAATGGGCTTAATTAATTGATGAGGTACAAAATCCCATTATGCAACCTTCCAACATATCACTAGAAGACATGCAAACAAGCTCCTAACACAAGTTTCAATGCATCTTCAAACCACATTTGTAGCTAGATCTTATATGGATGGAAACATTGGAATTTTGTGGTTGAGTCTTTTATTCCCCTATTAACAAACATTGATTATGCATAGATTTCATAGATCGTGCAGCGTAAGATAGAGAGTGACACAAGAGTTCATCAACTAAAAGAACTAACTTGAAAGCCCAGCAACCTTAATTAGGCATTTGACAAGGGGAAAAAGAAACACATGCAACTTTGACTAGAATGAATCAAATGGGAAAGATACAATATAATTGGTGAAAATACAGAAGAAAACAAGGAGAAGATGTGATTGTTGTCTAGTTTACTCATCTGATAAAATAAGAGAAAGCAGGTGGATGTCCTATAACTGATATAAGCGATGATAGAATGAGGTTTAGAGTTCGTACAATGCAGTTTAAGGAGTGAAATATTTTTCCAAATCATAAACTATGGCTGTCTCCATTTTCTAGACAAGAAGAATGCCGACAATATCCGAGCAACAAACACCCTCTAGAATTATCAGAAACTTATTTTAATGAGTTACTGTCCTTGCATTCTAAGTGCAGTGGGAGTATGATATAAAAGTGGAACTAAACACAAATAAGTACTAGCGAGCATCAATCCGATCCTTAAACTTGCATCTCCCAATTCGACCAAACCAAGAATACATTTGCCAACCATGACTATGAAAAGACACAAAAACAAAGGGTAACCACAAGATCAACTTATTTTCCACCAAAATATTTATAAAGAGATGGTTCATCACCCACTCTCATTTGATATTCTAGCAATATGTTCATGAAAGGCAGCAAATCCAATCAAAAATAAAGCACTTATGCAGTTGCCTAGGATGCACAAAATCATTATTTTTCTCCTATTACAGAGGAAAGGGTGAATAAAGGATCAAGGACCCTTTTAGTGGAAGGACCCTTTTAGTGGAAGGACCCTTTTGATATACAGAAGGGATCAGGGACCCTATATATACATATCTTGTCAACTGCACATGGTATATGCAATCCGTTATACATAGTATATATAATCAGCTATACTTGGTATATGCAATCCGTTATACATAGTATATATAATCAGCTATACATGGTATATGCAATCAACTATAGATGGTATATACAATAAGCTATTCATAGTATATGTAATCAGCTATACATGGAATGTATTCCCAACTATAAATAGTATGTAGTATCGCCCATGATCTTAGACATGATTACCAAATCAAGAAATATCCTTCCATTCACATCCACCCTCAAATTGATGCTGGGGATCAACAAGCATCAATCTGTCAGTTAAATAAGCATGACCAACATGTGTCATATATTTGGTGAAGAGATCTGCAATTTGATCAGGAGAGAACACATGAGAAAGAACAAGATTTTTATCTAGCACAAGCTCTGAATGTAATAACAGTCCACCTCTCTGTGTTTTGTGCATTCATGTTGCACAAGATTGATAGCAATTCGAATGGCACTCATATTATCAGCACAAAGAGGTGTTGGTTGTTGACATGACACACCAAATTCCATAAGAAGCTGATGAAGCCAGACAACTTCTAAGCTAATGGATAATATAGACCGATATTCAGCTTCAATAGAAAACTTAGCAGTTCGAACCTACTTATATTTCCAAGAATTTGGTAATGAACATAAGAAAACACACCAACCAATGGTAGAGCAACTAATATCAAGGCAACCCGCAAGTTCTGAACCTGCAAAGGCTGTAAAAGCAAGGAAAGAACGGGAAGCAAAGAAAAAACCACGATCCATCGTGCCTTTAAAATATCAAATGACATGATGAAGTACTGTTATATGTAGTCGTCATGGATCAGAAATCAATTGACTTACAACTTGAACTACGAATGAAATATTTGACCGAGTTATCGTAAGATATATAAGACTTCACACAAGGCACTTGTATAAAACTAGATCCGAAATGGGTTGTCCATCATTCTTCAAATTCACATTAAGTTCCACAAGCATGGCAGAAATCTTGCCATCCATTAGATTAGCTAATTTGATCAGATCTTCAGTATATTTTCGCTGACTACGAAGTAAACCCTGTTTTGAGCGAGAAACCTCCAGGATCTTTCATATGAAAGGAGGATTGAAGAAAACTCTTGAGCTAGTCAATGCCCTTGATATCACTATCTGTCATAATCATATCGTCAACATAGGGTAAAAGAATAATAATTCCATTAAAGGTATGATGAGTAACCAAGGAGTTACCATTGGAACTCTGTTGAAATCCAACTGAACTAATGGCACAACAAAATTACTCAAACCATGTGTGAGGAGGCTACTTCAGGACATACAATGATTTACGAAATTTACACACCAAGTTAGGATTGGAAAGACAATACCCAGAAGGAGGCTCCATGTAAACAGTTTCTTTAAGATGCCCATAAAGAAAGGCACTCTTTACATCCATTTCATGTAAAGACCACTTGTTAGGGGAAGCTACAACAACGAACAGTAGTCATTTTGACTACCGGAGACAATGTCTCTTCATAATCAATCCCATATTTTTGTTTATAACCTTGAGCCACAAGTAAGCTTTATACCCAAGTAAGCTTTACATCGATCAATTGAACCATCAGACTTTACTTTAATAGTATATACCCACTTACTGCCAATCATAGAAATATCAGTAGGTTTATAAACTAAATCTTAAGTGGGACTAGTCTCAAGTACATGAAGCTCTTTGGCCCTTGCTTTTCTCCAACACTCCTGATCCACTACTTGCTTATAGGTAGAAAGAATTGAAATAGAATTAATCATCGTAAAGAGGTGGACGGACCAAACCATTCAAGAGCTTAACCTAACTAATTTGGAGGATGACCCAAGTTGGAACAGATAGAACAACATAGTGGTGGAGGACTTATGCATTAATCAGATGATGTAGAGGCTGGAATAGAAACATTACCAAGAAGGGGGCTTAAGGAAGGGCCTTTGGGATTATGACCAGTGGGAGGCATAGTTAACATTTCCACTATTGGATCTGAAGAAGTAGCTTCAACACAAGATGTGCCATTAGTCTCCCAAGGCAAACTATCTGAAAATCTAGGCAAAAGAAGGGGATTGATTGGATTGTTTGGACTCATTGAAAGGATTATTGAATTCTTGAGAGGAATTATAGTAATAGAAATTTTCAAAGAAAGTAACATGGCGTGATACACTCATGCATTTACATTGGGGACCATAACAAAGATATCCTTTTTGTTTATAACTATAAACAAGAAGCACACACGGAGTCAACTGTAATCTGGAGATTTATATTGTGCTCGCCAAGCACAATCAAATTAAAGGGAGACACAAAATAACACATCAACGATGCAACAATGTCCAAATATCATCGGAGCAGCAACATCAAAAGAAGGAACTACTAGTGTTAAAGGGACATGTGTTTGTAGGCAAAAACCATCTTTGTAGAGTTTGAACCAAACAAAAAAGCCTTTGACAGGCCAGCTTCTTATGTATTTGATATGGCGCCCGCCACAAGAAAACGGGTTTATGATTTAAGCCATGTGTAGGCAGCTTTAGCCTATGGACAAGCATGCATAAAGCAAACCTCTAAAACTAGTAGTATGAAATTGACCCCCCTATATAGTTAGCCAAAGTTAAGCCCAAGAAGTTAGGGAAGCTTATACATTAATTCCATTAGCCAGCCAGCATAATCGGAAAATACAGAAGTGACATGGAAACACTTCAAAAGAAGCATGTAAAAATGGTCTGAATTTATGGGAATTGAAAAAATGGCAAGCATTAATGGATAAAAATAGCTCACGAGGTAGGACTCCAGTACTAGCTCATAAATATCCATCCAGTCCATGTACTTGAGTGAGCATTCTTTAACATAGCAAATGGGATGATAACCAACATTAAAAAACAAAATCAATCAACAATGGTTGAAAACACATGGATGGTATCTTCACATGAGAACAAAAGACCATAGACTCTCAAAACAAACAAGCCCGCATGCTTCAACAAACCCTCCAGTACTGATACAGATACTCAATAGCCAATCTCCACATGAACCAAAAGAATCGAGAAGAAACTATTATTAGCCTCTGTCTGACACAGAAGGCCATATGATAAAAGGACATGATTAATTATGACCAGCTAAAACTAAGGCTCATAGATCAACTTCTCCCTCGGGCCTGCATCCCTTCCAAAGAAGGCATACCACCAAGTATATGGCAAAATTACAGCACCAGGACAAAGAGTTTAGTGTAACAACATAGAAACTCTGGCTCATAGAAAGTAAAACTACAAAAAAAAATAGCTTAAAAAAATCAAAACAGATTATTTCTTTTCGTAAATATAAACTTGATTATTAAAGCCATCTCACAGTCAAGAATCCAGCACAACTTCTAATAAACAATTATTCATGACAAAGAACTAGATATCATATGAACGAAAATATGTTAATCACAATACAGCAATCACGAATCCAATGAAATAAAATAAAACTCAGCAAACAAAAACCAAAAAGCACCTAAAAACTTTCGTATCCATGTAAATTAGATGGAAAAATTAGCAGCTCATCCATCAATCGAAGAATGGAAAGAGAGAAAAAAAAAAGACCTTGATCACCAATTCCCAGTCGCGAGGACGCTCCATCTCTGGTGAAACAACGCGGGAGAAGGGAAAGATCGATCGAGCCAGCGTATCCGTGAGCCGCAGGATCGAACCGCGACGAAATAAACCCTAATCCTAGAGCCTAAATCGGGGAGAGATGGATGAATAGTGGAGAAAGGGGAATCGTTAGAGATACAGAGAGATCGAGGAGGAGTTGGAATCCAAGAGGACGCGCATTCGCCAGCCCTGGAAGGGAAAGGTGGCCGAGTGAGCCCTCAGTCGTTTCCCGGCTTTTATTGCCGATTGCCTTCGTCGGCAAGAAAACACGATTTCATGAGTTTGCCCTTTCTGTTGTTGATTCCACGCGTTGGTTGGAAACCCGCGTTTAGTGGCTAAAATGGAAACCGTATTAACCTCCGGCAAGATTCGAGATAAGATAGAATTCTGCTTAATTTTCTAAGTTATATCAGGTTACTAGATGATAGGTCTCGAAACCAATCTTAGCCGATGTGGCAAACCGACCAATAAGAGCTTACCATATAACCACCAGCTAACCACTCAAACCTTATTATGTGGCCGACCCAAAAGGTACGCAAAGAGTTCTTCATATTTCAAACTTTTCTCCAGTTAGCAACAGCTCAACCATGATCGCGAAATTGTTTCTAAACAAACGTGATACACGAGTAATCCCCGCAGTTAAGAAGCACATGCACAATTCACGAGTGAAATATGTGGATTGTTTCCATAATGGCCACTGTATATACCCGAACTACCCGACGATGAGCTCCGGTCGTCACCTATACAATGCATTCCCCAGGCCCCTCCAAATAAGTTCTCTTTTGACTCTCTTACGCTGCCTCTCTACCACTCCTAGGTCTTCTCCTATTCTTTGAGAACCGTGTTTAACTTAGGCATCGAAAGATCCCCCATCAAACACACCCGAATGGATGGACTTCTTTATATTTGTTGTTTCAGCTCCGATTTAGTGTTGGTGCAACGGTTAGAGTGAGAGCTCCACCTTCCAATGCCAAATCAAAGATGCACAACGTCGAAGCCATGACCATCCAAGTGTGGCAGTTACTGAACCATCACCACGGAAGCATGCAGCTACCCTTAACCAACCTTTCCGATCTAGACAAGAGATAAGCTGAGCACTCCAACAACCCTGTCAGCTCAATGCCTTGGTCGGCTCAATTTTTAGTGGCAACAGATTGGCACTAAAGAAAGAGTCTTAATTCCATCCTTAGAGATCTGACTGATCAACAGGAATCTCACAGCCATAAAATCAAGAAGAACGCAGAGAGCATCTATAGCTACCTAGCAAGACATATCTTTGGAGTCCGACGGCTCTTTATAGAACCCTCAAAGGGCTCCTCCTCCATAGGAGCCACAACCAGCATTGTTAGTTATTGCTGAGCAGTTTCATCTGCTCATGCACTTGGTTCAAACACTTATCATAGCTGTTCAAAATCTACAACATATGGCTACCAATCAGCAGCAGCAACAACCATAACAGACTCGTGCACTAAGCGACCAAGAGGACCCAATGCAGCCGAATCATTACACCAATCCATGGAGCCTAGGACAGGATCGATATAGTCATTATTCTCGCCCATAGAGCACAAAGTGAGAAAGAAGGCACTGATCACCGAGTTCACAATCTCGGGAGGAATCGACGCCAAATCATTCATCTATCACTGATTAGAGCAAGTTTTTAGTATAGAAACTGATCTCGATCATAAGATCAAGGAGATAGATCGCCGCCTCGAAGCTTTGAGGGGCCGCAACGCCGAGGTTGAAGATGACATCGACTTCACCACCGAGCTCCCATTCTCGTCAGAGATCATAGAGGAACCTCTCCCTCCTCGGTTCAAGATGCCACAACTAGAGATCTATGATGAAACTTCTAACCCCCTAGATCACTTGGAAAGCTTCAAGACCCTTATGATACTCCAAAAGCCAACAACATGGTACTTTATCGAGCTTTTCTAGCTACTCTTTGTAAAGCAGCTTAATTATGGTACATCGGGCTTCAGCCGAACTCGATCCACTCATTCAAACAGTTCAGCTGATTGTTTGCGGCATACTTCATTAGTAGCCACAAGCAGCGAAAAGGCTCGGAGAGCTTATTTGCTATTATGTGGCAGGAGGAAAAGCCCCTCAGAGACTATGTTAGCCATTTCAACGCAACAACTCTGGAAGTCTGCAACCTAAAGCACTCGATCACAATGACTGCATTGAAGTAGAGACTAAAGACCTCTCAATTCTTCTTCTCCCTTGAGAAAAAGTTTCCAAGAGACTTTTCTAAGCTTCTTGCACGAATTGAGAAGTATGTAAATGCAGAAGAAGTTATGGCAGCTCGATGGGAGTCAATCGGAAAAGAGAATAAATAGGCTCAAGGAGAAAAGGAAGAGCCTAGAAGGGAACCAAGAAGCGATGACCAAAGTCCCTGCAATCCAAGAAGTCCACCATGTATTTCGAGATTACATGCCTCTCAAGAGAATTCAAGAGGAGATAGGAAGCTTACTTAAAGATGGTTGAGGAGGAATGGGAGCAGGCTCTTCACGAGGTGGAGGATGGGGGTCGGATCATGCTTTCGTGCACTATTCCATTCGCTTGGGGGTTTGAGTCTGCTTCATCCATTGGGCGAGCTGCTTTCGGAGAGCCATTGGAGGCCAAATCGATCTAAGAAAGATGATATTTAGGATTTGGAAGGGGTGATTTTGGGAGGGAAGAGACTTCGAGAGAGTTTCGAGCCGAAATAGAGAAGAGACAAAATGAATAAAGCTTGGGATGACTTAGGTATAAAGCCTATCTCCCGATATAGAGGTCAACTTGAACTAATCCACGAGTCGACGTCTCCTAAGAAGGCTCAACCCTTCTTTCTCACGAGCCGACTCCTCCATAGCCTACATCAACTTGAGCTAACTCCCTTCCTTTTGGGAGTCGACTCATAGCTCCCCCTCAATCCAAGTGATCAACTTTCTATAACCAGGGGTCAACTCTTTAGATTGGGAGTTGGATCTATAGAAGAGAAAATCAATAGAATGATGATCAAATTAGAGAATGAAATCAGTTTGATAAGAGAGGTTTATTGAAAATTAGAGGCTTTTGAGATGAGGCTTTTAATGGAAAGGATCACAAACTCCTAGTGAAAATATTAGCTAGTTGTCTTTTAGAACTACCAAAATCAAGCATTACATTATTGTTTTGAATATGATCTCTTATGAAATGATGTTTTATCTCCATGTGCTTAGTTCTCTTAGGAAATGATATTTTATCTCCTTTAAGGTAAGCTCCTCCATCTCTCTTTCTAACAAATTTGTATCATCACAAGCATATTTATTCCTTGATGGAAGATTGTTAGTTTTATCAAATACAACATATATGGATTGCTCCACCACTAGAGTTTTTTTATTAAAGACTCTATATGCATTACTAGTGAAAGAGTAGCATCGAATTTACCTAGCCTATATTTTCCATTATTAAGCACAAAACACTGACATTCAAAAGTATGGAAATATCCGATGTTGGATTTTCTTTCTTTCCAAAGTTCATAAGAAGTTTTCTTTAAAATAAGTCTTATTAATGCATGATTTAGGATGCAACATATTGTGTTGATTGCCTCCACCCAAAAATATTTTGAAAGGTTGCTTTTACACAATATGGTTCGTACTATTTTTTTAAAAGTTCTATTTTGTTAGGGTGTCCTAGCTGCAGAAAAATTATATTCAATACTATTTTTATTGCAAAATTTTTCAAAGTTCTAATTTTCAAATTTAGTTCTACGATCACTTTGAATATATAAAATTTTTAAACTTCTTTTATTTGAAATTTTCTATATAATTTTAAAAATGTAGAGAATGCCTCATCTTTGTGTGCTAAGGATAAAACCCAAGTAAATCTGAAATAATCATTAGTAATAACATAGCCAAAATGTCACCTAGGCCTGTGGACGTAGTTGGCCCAAACTAGTTGATATGCAATAATTCCAATGGCCTATAAGTCGAAACTACATTTTTTGATTTGAATGAAACTCTAGTTTGCTTTCCTAGCAGACATGAATCACAAATCTTATCTTTTTCAAAGTTTATCTTAGGCAATCCTATAACTAAATCTTTTTTAACTAATTTTGAAATTGAGTCCATGATAGTATGAGCTAACCTATATTGCCATAACCAGCTAGTCTCATTGACTTGGGTATTCATTACTACTAAACATTTTACATTTTGCATGGGGAGATCATCATGATCGACCATGTAAACATTTTCATGCCAATGTCCTATGAATTTTATGTCATTATCTTTGGGACTAGAAACAATGCACATGGATGCTTCAAAAATAACTTTAGAACCCTTATCATAAAGCTAACTAGTACTAAATAAATTATGCTTTAAGCCATCTACTAACAACATATTTTCAATAAAGATTGATTGGATAATACCAATGCTATCTATACCGATGATCTTCCCTTTGCTGTTGTCACCAAAGGTGACCACCCCTCCATCCTGCTTTTAGAGTGATAAACTATGAACCATCTCCCATCATGTGCCTTGAGCATCTGCTGCCCAAGTATCATCTTTTATTTATGCTACAGGCTACTAGACACACCGACATTATAGAAATTCAAGTTTTTAATTTAGATGCCCAAGCTTTCTTGGGTCCTTGCAGCCTAGTAACCATGATTCCTTTAGGAGCCCACACCTTTTTAATAGTTAATTTTTCTAATCTTTTAGAGTTGCAGGTGATAGATTTATGACCCATTCTACCACAGCTAAAACATGTTACATTAGTAGAATAGTTACTTGATGATTTAACAAACATGCTTTATTTTTATTTTTGCAGTGAGTTATAGCCAAGGCCAACCTTTTTATATACTGCACGTTGGCTATCTAATATCAGTTATAATTTTTTTGATCTTGAAGTAAATTTGCCTATAAGAGGTTTTAATCTATCTACTTCTTTCTTTAGGTTTATATTTTCATCAATTAGAAGTTTCTTTTTCATGAAAAAATCTTCCTTTTCTTTAGTGAGACTTTGATTTAAATTTTTATGTTCTTTATTTTTTGTCCTTGTTTCCTTAATTCACTTAGAAGATCTTATAAAGCATCTTGAAGTTCTTCTATAGTGAAATCAATTGGAGTTTCAGAAATTACCTCCTCCTCATTAGCCATGACGCACAAGTTTGCTATTTCTTCTGCTTTTTCCTCCGAGCTCGACTTATTGCTTTCTTGAACTTTTTGGGGGCCTTCTTAGGGAGAGGACAGTCTTCCTTAAAATGTCCTCATTTCTTGTATTCATAGCAGACCATCTGATCCTTCTCTTTCTCCTTGATGGTCACTCCTTTGGGGGTGGGCTTCTTGAAACCTTGCCTTTTCTTCCTTATAAATCTTCTGAATCTCTTAGCAATCAAGGCCATCTCTTCATCTTCGTCAGCAACCTCAGACTCTTCACTTCCTTCTTCATTGGCATCTAAAGAATAATATAAAGCACTCATGGCTTTAGCATTGATTTGAGCTAGTTTCTTATTATAATCATTTCATTCTCTTTCAGGCTTAGGAAAGGACACTCCATCTGCAATCTTGATGGGTGTGTGTGGTCCATTGATTATGACACCCCACATGTCATAATTTAATGCTTGAAAATATACATGCGCACTTTCCAATATATGTAATTAGTGCCATAAATAGTGGGGGATGGTTAGTCGACTAACCCTCAGCAAGGGAGGATCTAATTTGGGCTGCCATAGATCTTTTTTTCATTAATGATTAAGTCAACAGGGGGTCAAAAGTACCAGTTCTGATACCCCTTATTGCCCACCTATGCAACCTAAGAGAGGAGGGGGCGTGAATTGGGTTATAAATATTTTAACAAGCATGTGCAATTAAAGAATTTGATTTTCAATGTGCATGTAAAGTGAGAATGCAAGTATATGATGCAAGTAAAATATGAAGTATAGAAAGAAAGCAAGAGACACTATTTATAGTAGTTCAGTGCCAAACTCAGCACCTACCTCCACTCTCTAAGAGATACTTCTTGAGAATTCTACTATAATCTATTCAAATATTGCAACCTAATTATTTTACACAGGCTCACAATCAACCTAGTTGATTTTTAATGGTAATAAATCACTACCACCTTTTATCGAAGCCTTCCTTCAGCTTGATTTGAATACAATACAATGTTTCCAAGTTTCAATACTTGAAACTTGTTACCATCAACACAAAATAAAAATACAAGAAGATTAGCTCCTTGAAGAGCAGAAGATTAGTCATTGAAGCTAGTGAGCAAGCTTTTGTTGACCTTAATGTGGACTTGAAAGCTCTGCAGTTAATTCTCTTAAAGTATGGTGGATGTAGTCTTTAAGGTTTACACTAAATGCTTCACTCTTTTTACTTGTTTTTTCTTCTTCTTTTTTCATTCTTTAGGTGTTCCAATGCATTTATAACTTGAAAAATCATTGGAAGGTTGTTTCTAGACATTGGAGAGGCTGAAATAGCCATTGAGAGTGAATATTGTCATTTTATTTTTATAAATTAACTAGTCGTTACTATTGTTAGATACAGACAGGTCAACTTGACTTTATTAGGAGTCGTCTCATAATCTTCAGTGGCCGACTAGAGATAGCTCTCATTTTTTCTGTATTTTATCTTTCTCTTGTGGCCATTATGGGGTCTACTCGTCTACCTTTGGGATCAACTCGTGCTTGGTAGGAGGTCGACTCGTGATCCACTTGGGTCGACTCATAAAAGGGCAGATTTTTATTGCTTTTTGTCTTTCTATCTGTAGCCATCTAGGTCGACTCTTTCTCGGCAGGAGTCAACTCGAGATTCTCCAAGGTCGACTCGCAGAAATATAATTTTTCATTGCTTTCTATCTTTCGCCTGAGACTATTTTGAGGTTGACTCTGTTGGGAACCCGCCCATGCCGCTGATATTTCAAAAATTAAATCAGATGGCAGCGGAATCGGCATGCATGGGTTCGACGTTCATCGCATGAACGTTGTTTCGAGACCTTTCGTAATTAGGTAAGAATTAAAACTTTTAAAACTAATAGGAAGATCAAATCTTCACCTTGCGCGGGTAGATGATCACCGCAAATCTGAATTCGTGGTTTTGGAAGAGGGTTCGCTTGAAGCCGTTCAAACGTCCGGCCTCTACGGGTATCCACACGAAGTAGAGGACCGATCAATGTTTCCTTGTCTCCCCGGGGTGCTAGCTCCCTTGCAGAGACTTCCTTTGATGGCTGATCTCCTCTCTTTCTTTCAACTCTTGAAAGTGCTTGAGAGGAGGAAGAAGAAGGATGAAGAAGAGGAAGAAGATGAGCCCCTACGCAGCCTTCTTCTGTTGCTTGCGTTGGATGAAGAAAGGGTAGAGGAGGAGGCCGCCAACACTTGGTGAGCTTCTACCCTTGCTTGCGGCTGCAACTAAAGAGAGGAAGAGGGTGGCCACGGCACAAGAGGAAGAGGATTCCAATGCCCTAGGGCGCCGGCCTCATGGTGCCTTTTATAGCCATCAAGGGCTCCTCCAAAGTAGGAGCCCTAGATGGTTTTCCAAAGAGAGAAGGGGGGCGCCGGCCCCTCTCTTCATGCCGCACACAAGGAGAGGAGGAGGGGCGTGATCCCTCCTTCTTGTGATGCCCTAATCCTCTTCCAAAGAGGATTGGGTGCCTCTCTTATGGTTTAATCCCAATCCAATTAGGATTAGCCAATTGGGTTCAATCTATGCTAGTCCTAATCCAACTAGGACTTGAATGAACCATGACTCAATTGAACTCTTCAATCCTAATCCAATTAGGAGTCATGTTGATTCATTAGATTATTAATTAATTTAGACTTAAGGAATCCTAATCCAATTAGGATTTGTTTAATTTTAGTCCTAATCCAATTAGGACTCTATTTGAATCCGAAGTCCTAATCTAATTAGGATTTCTAGGAATCCTACTCCAAGTAGGAATCCTATTTTAATTCAAAATTCCTAATCTCATTAGGATTGTAGGAATCCTATTCCAAGTAGGAATCCCAGTCCTACTCCAACTAGGATTCCCAGTCCTAATCCAATTAGGATTCTAGGAATCCTACCCGAAGTAGGACTCTTGTTTCAAGTCCAATTAATTAATTCCCTTGGTTCCTTCTTCAACTTCTTTATCAATCAAATTGATTACTTGTGATTCTTAATCACGATTTCAACCATCGGATCGGTCAATACTTCTAGTGTGTGTGACCCCATAGGTTCTATTCTGACTGGTAGTGAGATATATTGTGATCTCTATCTCAATATCATTGAAAACTCCTTTCAATGGGTTGGAACGATTCCAACTCAACTCATTAGGGTTTATCGATCATCGAGATAATCCCTGTGAGTCCCACCATCCACCAGTGACACCTAGCAGCATGTAGTGGCTACCCAGCAGAATGGAATGATGAACCTCTAGGTGCAGTTAACATGTGATACAGTCCTACTATCGTGGATCCCTACAGGACGGAGGTCATGGACAACTCGTCAAACCCCATCGTCTGTCATATGTCAAGATTTATTCGACTTGAGTTCGATGGTGGAAAACTCTTTTTCCACTTTATATTACTGCCCTGGCCAAGGTCTTAGAACTCAGTCTAACAAATCACATAGGATCACTCCTCTTCTATCAAGGTCGATAGATTTCTTATAGGTGCATACCCTACTCCTACAGTGAACCTACTGCAGCCAATCTACACTGCATGGACCCATATGGCTAGAGACCATGTATGTGTGCAGTCAAACTACAATAACCTCACTGTGAGTAGCCGAAGCACCGCAGGTCAAAGGACCAGTCACACTACTGCAACATCAAGCAAGTCACTGACGAGTGGATAGACATCCAAGTGACTTTTTGTCTTGGTCACGCTCAGTACCCTTGTTCTCTAATGTCCCTAGAATTAATAATGTGTCAGCCAGATTGGCTTCTAGGGCATACATCTAACAATCTCCCACTTGCACTAAAGCCAATTGGTCATATATCTTAGGCCCATCTTCTCAAGGTGGGCTTCAGTCTTTTGCTGACTCAGCTGCTTAGTGAACGGGTCCGCCACGTTATCTGCGGAGTCTACTCTCTGCACCTCTACATATTTCTTCTCCACATAGTCGCGTATGAGGTGAAAGCGCCGCTCTATATGCTTAGACTTCTGATGAGACCTTGGCTCCTTAGCAAGGGCTATGGTGCCAATGTTATCGCAGTAAAGTGTTATGGCATCTGATGACATTACACCTAACTCTGCAATTAACTTTTAATCAGAAGGTTTCTACTGCACCCTTAGATACGGCTTAACATTCAGCTTCTAAGGTAGAATCTATAATGATCGGTTGTTTGGTACTCTTCCAATTTACTGAATCACAACTGCACATATTCTGATGTAGACTTTCTATCATCAATATGTGTGCATCCTTCTACCTTCAACTCTGATCTTCTCCCAAAGACCAAGAACATGTCCTTAGTTCTTCTCAAGTACTTAAGACTGTTCTTCACAGCTATCCAGTGCTTCTTGCCTGGATCCGACTGATATCTACTTGTGACACTCACAGCAAGAGCTATATCAGGTCGTGTACACAGCATGGCATACATGAGGCTTCCTATTGCCGATGCATAGGAAATCTTGCTCATGCGTTGAATCTCTTCAGATGTGTTGGGGCACATCTTCTTGGAGAGATGAATTCCATGCCTTAGGGGTAAGAGACCCCTCTTGGAGTTTTCCATGCTGAATCTCTTCAGCACCTCCTCTATGTACATCTTCTGTGAAAGGCCAAGCATCCTTTTAGATCTATCTCTATAGACCTTTATTCCCAAAATATAGGATGCCTCCCCAAGGTCTTTCATGAAGAATTCTTTTGACAACCAGACCTTGACCGAGGTTAGCATGGGAATATCATTCCCAATCAGGAGAATGTCATCTACATACAGTATGAGAAAAACGACAGCACTCCCACTAACCTTTTTGTAAATACACGGTTTTTCTTTGTTTTTGATGAAATCAAACGTTTTGATTGCATCATCGAAACGAGTGTTCCAACTCCGAGATGCTTGCTTTAGTCCATAGATGGACCTTTGCAGCTTGCAGACCTTGTGATCTCCATCACTGGAAGTGAAACCCAAAGGCTGTTCCATATAGATATCTTCATCAAGATATCCATTCAGGAAAGCAGTTTTCACATCCATCTGCCAGATTTCATAATCATGAAATGCTGCAATGGCAAGCAATGTTCGGATGGATTTTAGCATGGCTACAGGTGAAAAGGTCTCCTGATAGTCAATGCCTTCGCGTTGACTATACCCTTTCGCCACAAGCCTTGCCTTATAGGTCTCTACCTCTCCATCCGAACCTATCTTCCTTTTGTAGATCCATTTGCATCCAATAGGTACAATACCTTCTGGTGGATCTACTAAGGTCCAGACTTGGTTGGAATGCATGGAGTCTAACTCTGACTTCATAGCTTCCAGCCATTTCTCGGAATCGATATCAGATATCGCCTCGTTGTAGGTTTTGGGATCCTGTATGTGATCCCTATCTCCCACTAGGAACATTTCCTCGGTATCCTCTTCTAGTATACCTAAGTATCTATCGGGAGGATGGGAGACCCTACTAGATCTACGAGGTGGTTGAGGGACATCGTGTACTGGCTCTTTATGAATGGGTTCTATAGGATCCATGACTCGTTGCTTTTCAGAGACTTTCTCTTCAAGCTCAATTTTCCTCCCACTGCCTCTATCAAGGATAAACTGATTTTCCAAGAAGATGGCATGACGGCTCACAAACACATTGTGATCCTCTGAGATGTAGAAATTGTATCCTAATGACTCTTTAGGATATCCTATAAAACGAGCACTTATGGTCCTAGCCTCTAACTTGTCCGCCTGTAGTCGCTTGACGTGGGCCGGACATCCCCAAATCCTGAGATGACCCAGACTTGGGTTCTTACCATGCCATATCTCATACGGTGTGGTAGGAATGGATTTAGAGGGAACTCTATTCAATAAATAAATTGCTGTGAGTAAGGCATCTCCCCAAAGGAACATAGGTAAATCAGTGAAGCTCATCATGGACCTGACCATATCCAATAGGGTCCGATTCCTCCTCTCTGACACCCCATTGAGTTGAGGTGTACCCGGAGGTGTCCATTGTGAGACTATGCCGTTTTCTTTGAGATAGTCCCGGAATTCTCTACTAAGGTATTCTCCTCCTCGATCTGATCGAAGAGCCTTAAGAGGTTTTCCAGTTTGTTTTTCTACTTCATTCTTGAACTCTTTGAACTTTTCAAAAGAGTCAGACTTGTGTCTCATAAGATACACATACCCATACCGTGAATAATCATCGGTAAAGGTAATGAAGTAAGAATAACGTCCCCTGGCTAGCACATCGAATGGGCCACATACATCTGTATGTATTAGGGTAAGTATTTCAGTGGTCCTCTCCCCATGTCCTACAAAGGGCAGTCTAGCCATTTTTCCTTGAAGACAGGACTCGCAAACTGGATATGACTCGGAAGTCAATGAGCCGAGAAGCCCATCTTTATCCATTTTGTTCATCCTATCCTCTCCAATATGGCCAATGTTGCCCAGTAGATACAACCCAAGAGGGGGGGTGAATTGGGTCTTTTAAAACTTTTATGCTACTTTTAAAACTTTTTGATTAACTATGCTAAGTTGTATAGATGCACAGTGAAAGTTAAACTTAGCAAGGGTTTGATGTATAGACTTCGACTTGATTAAATATGCTTGCAACTAAAGGATGTGCGGATAAGAATTAAGCAAGCAATTTATCTAAGTAAGTAAGTGTGTTAGTTAGACAATAACTAGAGGCATTACAAACACAAAGGACATATAGTGGTTCGGTGCACCCCAGCACCTACATCCACTCCCCAAGACCTCTTGGGAATTTCACTATAATCCTACCGATTACAGCCGGTTGTTTTACAAGCTCACAACCCAACTTGTTGTTTTACGAGCGCACAACGAACTCGGTCGGTTTTCCCAGGCTCACCGACTAGAACCTCCCCCGATTGTTTTTCCGGGCTCACAATCAAACCCTTACATGTTGGTTTTACCCTCGGCTCACCAACAAACCTATCACCGTTGGTTTTTCCCTTTGGCTCACCAACAAACCTTAACACCGTTGGTTTTTCTTTGGCTCACCAACAAACCTTAACCCCTTGATTCAATCCCTTGATTGAATCAAGTTACAAGATATTAAAACAAAGTATAAGACAAAACAAAGCTTCTTAAACAAGCAAATATGACAATATAAACAAATAGAGTAAAGAGAAGCCCTCAAACGAGTTTTGAAGATGGAGGAGCTCGGCTTCTTCTTCACTTGATCCTTCTCTGATTTGGCATGAAGTAGAGGATCCCCGAGGCAGCACACGGATGGAGAGGAAGCTTTCGGATTCACTTGGATGCTCTTCTTCTCTCAATTTCGTTTTGGATGGCCCTTTTGTGCTTATGGGAGATTTCCTTTGTAATCTCTTTGAGATCTCTTTCCTAGATGATCTCTCCCACTTCCATGAGTTCTCCCCTAGCTCTCTTCTTGTTTTTATAGCTTTAGATGGCGTGGAAACAAGAATATAGCCGTTAGAGATAAGAAAAAGAGCCGTTGGACACAGTCTGCATTTCCTGACAATGTTACCGTTGGGATCGGAGTCGACTCGCGCGATCAGGAGTCGGCTCGCTTGTTGCAGGAGTCGGCTCGTGTTTTACCGGAGACGACTCGGCCACTGTTCCAAATTTGAATTAATGTGCTTGCCTCGACTGGGAGTCGACTCGTCTTAACCTGGAGTCGACTCGCCAACTTCTAGAGCTGACTTGGCAATTTCGGAGTCGGCTCATCCACTGAAGTCCGTGGATCCAATTTTGAATTTTGTCCTCTCGAGTCGACTCGACTGTCCTGGGAGTCGACTCGAATCTCAGAGCCCGAACTCCCGATCCTTTGTCTTTTGGCTCGTCCAGTCTTGGAGTCGACTCAAACTTCCTCGGAGTCGACTCGGCTCTCAGTTTCTGAAAGTTGGTCTTCTCCCTTTTGACGTGAAGCTATCGTGGAGTCGACTCGAGCTGTCTGGGAGTCGACTCGAATCTCAGAGGCAGTAACTTGATCTTCTGTCTGTTGATGGTCGCGCAGTCTCGGAGTCGACTCGTGTATTGCGGGAGTCGACTCGAATCTCAGAGTCCATGAAATGCTCTCTGACTTTTTCTTTATGTACCGCTGAGAGTCGACTCTTGCTTTCTTTGGAGTCGACCTGCCAACCATCGGAGTCGACTCGCGTTCCACTGGAGTCGACTCGAATTTCAGACCCGAAAACTGCTCTCTGACTTTTCTGCCTGTGACTCCTAAGAGTCAACTCATACTTCCCTGGAGTCGACTCGGTAAACATTGGAGTCGACTCGAATTCCTCAGGAGTCGACTCGAAGACTATTCTTTCGAATTTGTCCTTTGATTTTACTCCTCCAATTTGAACCTTTTGAACTTTAAACTTGGGCCAATGAATTGTAGCTTTCTTCTAACTTTTCTTGAGAGCTTTTGGAGGCCTTCTTGTGTTCTTCCAACTTGCTATGTTCCTTGCAAAATAAATATCTTTCTCCTTGCAACATAAACATTAGTATCTATACTTCAAGGTTTTGTGATCATCAAAATCAATCTATGAATCAATCTTTGGGTCATCAATCTCCCCCTTTTTGATGATGACAAAACTTGGAGTATATGCAATATAAAAGATATTGTTTTCTAGAAGTAATACATAGCAAAGTTGCATGAAGTAGAAAACATATATTTTTAAAACATACTTCATGATAATGCTTTAGATTTAATCAGCTTAACACAATCAACATATTTCAATTTAAGCTGATTTGTATTCAATTCAAAGCATAAAGGCATTATGAGCATATACTTAGATATTTGCATATACTTAGATATTTCTCCCCCTTTTTGACAACATCAAAAAGATAGGGAAACATTAAGCACAAAGATAAGAACACTCAAATATTTCTTTCCCTTATTGTACTCTGATTTGAATGTTAAATTATTGCAAGGATATGAATCATATAACTTAAGGCAATAATATTGGAATCAGATTAGTGAGCACAGATCAGAGCCAATGAAGATAGTTTTCAAGAAGTTTTCTAAGTTGATACCACAGATAGTTTTCTAATCAAGTGTAGGTGGAATCTTCCTTAGGTTAATTCAAGAAGTGGAAATCTAACCTCTCTTCAATAATAAGTGTGAAAGCTTGTTCATTTAAGATCTTGTGCCCAATCTATTAAGTATTTTATCAACATGAGAGCAATTTAACTAATTTTCTGAGTATAAGAGCAATATATTAAGTATGATTGCAAAGTGCTTTTATGGTGTAAAAATATTGTGGCATAAATACCAAAATATGAATTCATGCAATTTATAAGATATCTTAGAGTATACATAAAGTTCAAGGCTTTGAAGGTTCTTTTAAAGCTCTTTTAAAGACTTTATTCTTTTATTCCTAAAAAAAATTTGATACATAAAAATATGAATTGGCACACAATTTAAGTTTTAAAGATCAAGTCAATTAGGACTCATTAGTGAATATCAAAATAGATTTTCTAAAAGATACTCAAGAAAATTTTACACGTTATTCTCCCCCTTTTTCATTAAGTTAGAGGCTCTTTAAGCTCAACTTGCAATTTGGTTCATGATTTATGCATAAGATATACTAACCAAATAACACGCCTCAAGGTGTATCATAAAGATTTTCAGATTTAAATTTCAGATGATACATATTGGAGAGTATTAGGATCACTTTTCATTTAGTATTCTTTCCCTCTCCTTTAGTTATAGATTTATGCGATTAAGTTCCATAAGATCTTTCCTTCTGAAATTTTCTTTCTCCCCCTTAATTGATCATTCCATTTTAAGAGTTTAGAATTTGTAGATAATGTTCAATAAGATTGTCAATCTCAAAAATATATTTCAGCTTATTTTCATAAGACTCAAGGTTTGAGACAAGACAACCTTTATAGAACTCATCTCAAGGTATAAACTTATAATTAAAGCAAGTATTGTAATATAAGGAGGTTCATCAAAATTAATCCATAAAAATCAAGGTATGCATCAAAATAAAGTGTCTTTGGGATAGGATACTGAATATCTAAATCTCCCCCTCAAAAGATGCATTCTTCTTTAATCATTTTAAATTGTTGAATTTCAAATTTTAGTGATAAACGTGAATAACACTGAAATTCTGTAATATCAAGAATGTAGAGTGATCTAGAAATATTCAGAATTTATAGTAATCACTCTTTCTAATCCTTTAAGAACAAGTTATGCTTTCTCCTAATCTTAGAGAAAATGTATAAAAGTATTAATCAGAAAATGATTCAATTGAAGCTCAATTTCTTTCAAAAGCATTTACATTTTCTTTCTTTTAGAGTCATTTGAGTGAACTGAAATATTTCTAGTTTTAAGATCATTCACTCTATTGATATTCTGATGGGAATTTTTAAGAATGTAGGAGAGAAAAACATATAGATGATCATTGAGGTATATATATTTATAGAACTCAATTTCTTAATCATAGTTTTTCACCAATGTATTCATGAAACACAATAAATCTTTTTAATATCAAAATAAGATCATATATTTAGAAATTTTTGTTTGCAATCAAGATCATCGAAAGACACATCATTTGGACCAATATTAGTACATTTTAACGATAAGAAAAGATATGTTTCGGATGCGTATCGGAGCAATCAACCAAGGCATCAAAATTAATTCTGTTTTTCTTAAATTAAGATTTTATTTTAGAAATCATATTGAGTTTAAGCTTTTATACGAAATCAGATTCTGAATTTCATAAAGATTTTCAAAAGAGGCTTTCAAAGTCATAATTTGAGATATGGATCTTCCACATTGTAGCTTATCTTAAATCATTACGATTGAAAACACATATTTCAAGCATATTCAGAATATTTGTATTTATGTTGAATTTTGGTATGAGTTAGCACATTATATACCAAAGTTAAGTAAGTTGATGGATAAGACAAACTCAATTCATTTTGCCTAAATAGAGATATCCTTTTCTTCTCCCTTTTTTTTTTTTTTTTACAAATTTATTTAACTTTCAGATTTTAACGATGATTGTGAATAACAAATCTGAATTTTCTTTTCAATAAAACTAAACAAAAGATGTTATGTAGCAATTCAAACATTCAATCAAATTGTCCAAGTATGAAACATTACAAAATATTGAGAATCCATAAATCAAGACATCATACCATATGCAAAATATACCATGTGTTAAGTCATGCATTAAAATACTAAGAACAAGAATGTCAAGGATCAAAATCAATTCTTTTCAAATAAACTCCTCCTATTTAAATATAATCTTGCAATGATTTCATCCTTAAAGTGTGTTTTCAAGTGATTAAAAATTTGACTTAATTCTACTTTCATTTACTTTGTTTTTCATTTATAACTTTCTTATGCTCTATACTCTATTTGCTCCCTATCCGGTGGAGTTGGAAAGGGGCACGAGGTACTACCACTAGCCTCCCTCTTGTGCCGTCCCTAATATGCCCTACACCGAATAGTTGGGTCAAATAGTGCCGGGTACTACCACTAGCCTCCCCATTGGCACCATCCCTATGATGAGCAATATAGAAAGGTTAAAATGTTTACTTCAAAACCTCCCTGTTTAAGTGTAATTAATTATGGATTTTATCCCTTCCAAAAGAATGCTCACACAAGTCTCACAAATGTGTCGAATATATTAAGTTTGTTTTGCTTTTCCTTAAGGTTGAAGTGTTTGCCTCTACTTGGATTTTACTTCTCTTGAATAATATCCATTTTCTTTTCTTTATCTCTCTCTCTTTTTGTTATTCTCAAGTAATTTTCATGAGAGAGCAGAATAGAGAATTAATCTCACGTATCATATATATGTATATCATGCAAACAACATTTTCATTATGCTCAAGGATTCATAACTTCTCACAAGTTATTTTACATCAACATTTTAAGCATATACTTGTGTATTTCATGGTTATGACATAGGCAAAGATATATTTTAGTTTGGATTCTATTTGCTTAAGATAATTATTAATAAGATAAGTTAGCCTAGTGTTAATCAACTTATCTTAAACGTTTGTTTCTATCAAAATTCAGAATATGATTTATTTGTTATCAATAAAATATGATTCATTAAAGTTAGATTGAAGTCTTGCACAAGGTCTTATAATGAGCATACAATCTGGTCTACTAGCTGTATGATAAAATAATTATTCTATCATGCTTCAACACAGCTTTAAACAATAGATCTACTTTGCTCATCCTTTACAATTTCTACAAGATGGGGTCATAGATATACCTTCTTCACGCCAATCCTCTATAAGAGTTTTCTTGTGGACTAACATTGGTCAATGAAGATCCCCTTTCCTGTTTGTCTTAATTTGGAGTTTGAGAGAAGATGTTAATTCATTCATCATATTTCAAACTCACCTTGCAATATAACTCTTCATTAGTAGAACCAAAAATGATGTCATCAATGCATACTTTGAGCAAATAAGATTCACTAATTCTTCTTTTTGATCCATAGATTTATCACTATTACTTTCTATCAAAAAGGTTACTTAAGCTTTAATATCATGCTTTTGATGCTTGTTCCAAGTTATATATTGCATTATCATATTTGTAATGAGTGTTTTCAAATATGGTGGTTATTTAACATATATCTTCTTTAATAAAATAAGTACCTAGGAGTGCATTCTACACATTCATTTGACAAAATATAAAGCTCATGAAGCAAGCACATGATAATGATGATCTTTACTTCTAATCATGCAAGAATCTTTATCAAGATCTATTTACTCTTTTCTTGATTTAGTCTTTTAGTAGTCATCAATTTTTCTTCATTAAGTGCATATCTGAAAAATCCAATTTTGATTCTAATTATTAACAAGTTTTCAGATTGTTATATGTAAAAGATTAACGGTATACATATATAATTTAATTTTAGTATCTTCATAATAAATCATTAATCTCATAAAGAATAAAATGAAATGATACTTCTACAACTAGAATTTTTCATGAATGTTCTATATGCATTGCTTGATGAATGGTATCCAAGGATAGACATATCTCTATCAGATTTGGCATTATTTTTCATAAGAACATATCAAGCATAACATGTACGACTGAAAAATATGAAAGATATGCAATGGTTCATTTTCCATTTTTCAGAAGATCAAAAGGAGTTTTCATCTAAAATAGATCTAATAGAAATCATATGTATGACAAGCAGTGATGATAGCTTTTTTTTAAAAATCATTTAAGTAGATGACTATCATACACAATTGTCTTTTTCATTTCTTCAAGAATTCTATTACCCCTATTTTACTTAAGATGTTCTTGGTGCTGAAATAGTTAATTTCTGCATAAACTTTATCAGAATTTTGGTTTTCAACTCTGTGCCATGATACTCTTTATCTTCACAGTTAGGAAATCTTTATCATTTGAAACACTTTTACAAGATTCAGCAAATACAGAAAATATTTTCAAGTTTATTTTCCAAGAACAAATCCAATGTAAGCTTTTGAAAACTTAGAGATGGAAACAACATCTTTAGATTTAGAAATAATTTTTGGTTGTTTCCTTAGTTAGCATGCATAGCAAAACTTTGACCTTTAAGAAGATAATTTAAGTAAGCCAATGGCAAGGTCTTTTGAGATTAAGTATATACTAGCATGAGTTGATTTTGTATGCTAAAGATGGTTTCTTTAATCTTGGTATTCATAGTGCATATATTTAGAAACATACCAAGTACACATTATCATATCTATGATCAATAAACAATAATGCCATGGATAAAAACTCTCAATCAAGCATATAGAGAATTTATAGAATTATTCTTAATAAATTAATCATTTTGCAACTTATCCAATAGTGAGTAAAGTATACTATGAAGTGATTTGATCATATTTCCAAAAGTATTTTCTATATCACAAAATTGATCACTACTAGCAATTCATATCAAATACTAAGCAAAAATAATGATGAGATGCAAGGATTACTGATTTTTGTTAATAACTTTTCATAAGTATATTTTAAGTTTCTTTTGTTCCATGGGTATCTTGGTACACCTATGTGTACATCCTCATTTTCTCATTTTGGGTACCCAAGCTTGCTTGAGTCCTTGAGAGTTAGGACATATGGTTCCTTTTGGAACCCATATCTGTTTAATAGTAATAACTTTACCATTTGATTTAATTATACTAGAATGATAGGTAAAGTTGTTATTCCCATCCTTTTCATTTTTGAAATAACTTATCTTATTTAATGGTTTGCTTGATGAATTGATAACCTTTTTCTCTAGAGATTTATTGTTAAGTAAAGGAATCAAGCCAAGTTTTGATTTATCACAAGCAACATATTGGCTTTCAAACATCATTTTTAATCGTTCTGAGCTTACGGTGAATTTGTTAATAAAAGATTTTAATTGATTAATTTCTTTACTTAAGTTTTGATTTTCTTTAATTAAGCTATGATTTTTCTGAATCAATTCTTCTAAAAATGACCTTAAACTTTTATTTTCAGAATTTAGTTTGTCTTGTATTTCAGTAATAGAATTTCTTTCTTTTGAAATTTCCAAATTTAGCTTTTTAAGATTTTTATTTTTTCTAGCTAATTTTCTACATTCACTATACAAATCATGAAAAGCATTTAATAATTCATCATAAGAGAATTCTTCTTGAAAATCTTTTGAGGTAAGAGTAGATTCAGATTTTACCTTGTCTTCTTGTGCCATAAAGCACAAGTCAGTTACCTCTTGTAGTTTCTTGGAGCTAATATCATCATTGTTGCTCCTAACCTTTATTTTTTGGCTTGACTCTTTCTTGGTCAAGGCTTTCTTCCTTTTTATCTCTTTCTTCCTTTCTTCTTGCTTCCTCTTTTTCTTTGTCTTTAGGAAGCTGATTTGCCTCGGAGTCGACTCGGACCTTATTGGAGTCGACTCGACTAACTTGGGAGTCGACTCTGAGCTACTTGGAGTCGACTCGACTGAGGGAGATTCATCACCCTTTTCTGCAGTCTCATTGTTAGTATATAATTGAAGCATATGAGAGCTAATCTGAGATTTATCATAAATATTTTCTAAAGTATCCCAGATCTCCTTAGCAGATAAGCATGTCGAAATTTCATTAAACTTTGTTTCTTGAATAGCACAATATAATATGTTCATAGCATTAGCATTTAATTGTGCTAAGTCCTTCTCATTAATATGAGAGAGTGTGTGAAGGTCATTTGTTATGATTTTTCATAAATAATAGTTTTGTGATTGAATAAAAATGCGCATGCGTATTTTCCAATGTGGGTAGTTTATACCATTAAACAGTGGAGGTGTATCAATTGATTGTCCTTCTCCTAGAAAACTATCTATTTGAGTTGTCATGATCTTTGGCTCTAGTCGGTTAAGACTACAAATAATATTTGAGCACCTGCTCTGATACCACTTGTTGCCCAGTAGATACAACCCAA
This sequence comes from Phoenix dactylifera, assembly GCF_051530095.1. Lineage (NCBI taxonomy): Eukaryota > Viridiplantae > Streptophyta > Magnoliopsida > Arecales > Arecaceae > Phoenix > Phoenix dactylifera. Next base: position 40,994,589 of record NC_143193.1, read on the forward strand.
GAGGGGGGGGTGAATTGGGTCTTTTAAAACTTTTATGCTACTTTTAAAACTTTTTGATTAACTATGCTAAGTTGTATAGATGCACAGTGAAAGTTAAACTTAGCAAGGGTTTGATGTATAGACTTCGACTTGATTAAATATGCTTGCAACTAAAGGATGTGCGGATAAGAATTAAGCAAGCAATTTATCTAAGTAAGTAAGTGTGTTAGTTAGACAATAACTAGAGGCATTACAAACACAAAGGACATATAGTGGTTCGGTGCACCCCAGCACCTACATCCACTCCCCAAGACCTCTTGGGAATTTCACTATAATCCTACCGATTACAGCCGGTTGTTTTACAAGCTCACAACCCAACTTGTTGTTTTACGAGCGCACAACGAACTCGGTCGGTTTTTCCAGGCTCACCGACTAGAACCTCCCCCGATTGTTTTCCCGGGCTCACAATCAAACCCTTACACGTTGGTTTTACCCTCGGCTCACCAACAAACCTATCACCGTTGGTTTTTCCCTTTGGCTCACCAACAAACCTTAACACCGTTGGTTTTTCTTTGGCTCACCAACAAACCTTAACCCCTTGATTCAATCCCTTGATTGAATCAAGTTACAAGATATTAAAACAAAGTATAAGACAAAACAAAGCTTCTTAAACAAGCAAATATGACAATATAAACAAATAGAGTAAAGAGAAGCCCTCAAACGAGTTTTGAAGATGGAGGAGCTCGGCTTCTTCTTCACTTGATCCTCCTCTGATTTGGCATGAAGTAGAGGATCCCCGAGGCAGCACACGGATGGAGAGGAAGCTTTCGGATTCACTTGGATGCTCTTCTTCTCTCAATTTCGTTTTGGATGGCCCTTTTGTGCTTATGGGAGATTTCCTTTGTAATCTCTTTGAGATCTCTTTCCTAGATGATCTCTCCCACTTCCATGAGTTCTCCCCTAGCTCTCTTCTTGTTTTTATAGCTTTAGATGGCGTGGAAACAAGAATATAGCCGTTAGAGACAAGAAAAAGAGCCGTTGGACACAGTCTGCATTTCCTGACAATGTTACCGTTGGGATCGGAGTCGACTCGCGCGATCAGGAGTCGGCTCGCTTGTTGCAGGAGTCGGCTCGTGTTTTACCGGAGACGACTCGGCCACTGTTCCAAATTTGAATTAATGTGCTTGCCTCGACTGGGAGTCGACTCGTCTTAACCTGGAGTCGACTCGCCAACTTCTGGAGCTGACTTGGCAATTTCGGAGTCGGCTCATCCACTGAAGTCCGTGGATCCAATTTTGAATTTTGTCCTCTCGAGTCGACTCGACTGTCCTGGGAGTCGACTCAAATCTCAGAGCCCGAACTCCCGATCCTTTGTCTTTTGGCTCGTCTAGGGAGTTAGAAGTCCCTATCCCTAAGGGGAAACCCTCTCGCTCACTCCGGTATACCGATCATATAGGTGAGGGGACTCTCCACCGGATGGATTTTCACAAGATGGAGGGTACTTAGATTAGAAAGTCATCCACATCCATACCATCTGAGCCCACTACTCATCACTCACCTATCTCTGACCATGATCAGGACCACTTCACAGATCCTTCCACCTTCCCATCCACAGCTGGTCTCTCATTCACTGTCGAGCCCTCGACCTCTGCTGGACCTTCCACAATGCCACCACCTCAGCTGCCCCTAGAGGTCAGGATTTGTTCTGAGCAGCTCCGAGAGTTAAGGGATGACATAGTGAGGGAACTCAGAGGCACTACTAGTGCACCCTCCACTGACCTGACCCCCTTCACTGTAGCAGTGTCAGTAATGATTGCTGAAGTCAGGGAAGAAATGGCAAGTTTGCGAAGTCTAGTTCAGGGTCAATACATGAGCCTCTTAGCTATTAAGGAAGACATGAGGTAGATGCAAGAATCCACAAGAACTGAGCTGCTAAGGTTAAATACTGGAGCAGAAAGGCTTTCAAATGCAGTGATAGACAAGTTGGATACAATCAATGAGAATGTAACCTAACTGACCCAGACACAAGCTACGACGACTTCAGAAATTATTGCACAGCTGGGGAACATCTCTGAAGGAATGAGTTTGGTTTTGTGGGCTCAAAGTCAGAATTTGGGCGCATCATCTTCTTCCACTAGACGTCCTTAGATTTGTATTGTTTTGTTATCATTTACAATCCTTTTGGACTTTCATTCAATGTACTCAAATTTTGTAATCAATGAACTGAAGTCATTTTCTGAAAAATTGAGCATTGTGTCTTTTGTGTTATGAACATTGATTGCATTGACTCTTAGTCACTCCACCTTTTTGCTATGATGACAAAAAGGGAGAGAAAGTATGATACATATATGTAAAAGGAATCACTAAACAAGAAATTCTTTAAGTCAAATGTGATACAGATTTTCCCTTCTATAAAAGAGAATATTAAAAGAAAATTCAGAAAACTTGAACAAAGTTCAAACAAAATTAAATGCACATGCTAAGGGGAAGAATCTATAATTATAAGAAGCAAACTCATTAAAAACATATAAGCCAAACAATTGATTGTATGAGTTGAAGGCTTATATAATTTCAAATGAAATGGGGAGCTTTAATTTCAGAATTTACTGACTTATACCTTTCAATTTTTGGATATATTAAATGACTAGATATTTGAATTCATTTCAAAACTTTACTATGAATCACTTCTTGTATGAGCAATTCACTTTACAAATACTCAATATTTTGTCATCATCAAAAAGGACGAGATTGTGGAGTGATTGAGCATTTTCTAATTAATTTTGATGAGCTCAAAGCATTTGAGTATATTGTATGTTATACTAATGAATTCAATCGAGTGTTTCAGACAAATATGTATGAATTTCTAGTTAGGTGCCTTGAGCTTTGGTTCAAAATAATTTGGATAAGTATCGAACTCAATTTGAACCAAAGTCTGCATTCCGAGTTGACTCTGAAAGATTACGAGTCGACTCTGAGAAGTTTAAAGGTTCTGGCACAAGCTCGAGTCAACTCCGGTACTCTACGAGTCGACTCCGACTGAGAACAGACAGAAAGACAGAAAGAAGAGTTTCAGACCCTGTCAACGAGTCGACTCCAAAATGTTTCGAATCGATTCCGATGCTTGCCGAGTCGACTCCTGAGGGTTTCGAGTCGACTCCAAAGGGTAACAGACAGAAAGACAGAACGATGGATTTTCAACCCTGTTACCGAGTCGACTCCAGAAGGTTACGAGTCGACTCCGACGTTTGGCGAGTCGACTCGTAGTTTTGTCCGAGTCGACTCCCAGAGGAAAGCAGTCAAAAAAGCAGAGAACCAATCTCGGAAATCTTGTGAACGAGTCGACTCCAAGAGTTCCAGAGTCGACCCCCATATCAGCCGAGTCGACTCCAACAAAGCGCGAGTCGACTCCGAGGCAGATCAGCTCAATAGACAGAGAATCGGCATTTCGGACTCTGAGAACGAGTCGTCTCCTGAAGATCTTGAGTTGTCTCTCAAGACAGCCGAGTCGACTCCAAGAAAATCCGAGTTGACTCGAGGAAAAAAAACTGAAAAATGGGTTTCTGGAACCCTGAGAACGAGCCGACTCCTAAGTGCTCGAGTCATCTTCAGATATTGGCGAGTCGACTCCAGGTTTGATTCGAGTCGACTCCAGGCCAGGACAAGCACTTTAATTCAAATCCTGAACAGTGGACAAGTCGTCTCCAGTAAAGCGTGAGTCGACTCCAGATCGCACGAGTCGACTCCGATCCTAACGGATACATTGTCAGAATGTGCAGACGGGACAGAACGGCTCCAATCTCTCTTTAATGGCTAGTTTTCGAATGAAACCACTTAAATAGCTAGAGTGAACAGTAGAAGACAAGAAGTGAGCCATTCAATCTGAGCATTAACGCATTTCAACCACCAAGAGCTTCAAGAGAGTAAATCCAAGAAAAAGAAGAAAGAAGAGCATTCAACTCATTCCGAAAAGCGCTTCCTTTGCATTCAAGGCTCCCCTACTGTCCTTCAACCTTCAGTGCTTTCAAGAGGACACTCAGAAATCGAGAAGCCCCTACTTCCCCATCTAAAATCTGTTTGAGGGCTTCTAACTTTATTCTGTTTATATTGACTCACATCTGCTTTTTAGAAGCTTTCTCTGTGAACACTTAAACTTTGTCTTTCTTACTTGATTCAATCAAGGGATTGAATCAAGGGTTGTAAGATTTGTTGGTGAGCCAAAGATAAAACCAACGGTGTAAGGTTGTGGTTGGTGAGTCCGGAAAAACCAACTGGATTTGATTGTGAACTCGGAAAAACAATCGGATGGTTCTAGTCGGTGAGCCTGTGAAAACCGACCGAGTTCGTTGTAAACTCGTGAAAACAACAAGCTAGGTTGTGAGCTTGTAAAACAACTGGCTGTAATCCTAGGGATTATAGCTTGGGGAGTGGACGTAGGAGCAAGAGTTGGCTCCGAACCACTATAAACTTTACTGTGTTTGTATTGGCTGATTGTCTCTTACTCTCTCTTCACTCACTGCATCTAGTAAACTAACTAATTTGCTTACAATAGTTTTAGTTAATTACTCATTATAGTTTTAATTGGTCAATATTTAATTAAAACCCAATTCACCTCCCCCCCTCTTGGGTTGTCTCCTTGGGCAACATCCTCTATAATGAAACTATGATTATAGCTTGAATGATAATCCATAAATGATATGACTTTATGTTGACTTGCTGCATCAATTAATATATCTGTGACCAACATAACATATTCATCCTTCGATGTGTCCTTATTCAAATCTCCTAAGTTGATGTGTACTCATAGCTTTCCATTTTCTTTGATGACCGATACAATATTCGTCAGCCATTTAGTTATCTGGCTGTTCTTATAAAAGTAGCTTTAAACAATGTCTCACCTTCTTCCTTGACTGTCAAAGTTACTTCAATCGACATCCTCCTTTTAGGTTGTTTATAAGGTTAGAACCCTTCTTTGATTGGTAGTCTATACTCAACTATCTTTCATTTCGAGCCTGGCATCTCTATATAAGCCCATGTGAAATAATTCTAGTACTTCTTAGCAGGTCTACCATTATCTCCTTATCCTCTGGGCTTTGAGTTCGATAGCCCACTAATGAATATTAGTTACTATTGAGAACTAGTACCCAAATTGACTTCTTCCAAGAGATGTTGTACCATGACCTTAGTATCTTTCAATTTCGATGGAGCAAGGCTAAGTTCCTCTAAATGGATTTCGTCAGAATCTTCTTCATGTATCTATTCTATGCAAGCCAAAGTCCAGTTTGGCGCTAACTCTACATAGGTCGTTATTGATAGTCAACTTTAAAGATCATGCAATAGCACGTATCTGGTAGGATAATGATTACGGGTATCGATCCACAGGGATTGGGGTATAGTTGTTTTCTTAAAAATATTTAAAAAAGAGAATTTGTGAAAAATATTGAACTAAATAATTTAATAGAAAATGTAATTAAAATGATATCAATTGAGAAAACCTAGGGCAAGAAATTCACCACTAACATAACAACAAGGATTAATTGTATTTTAATTTATTCTTGGATTAACATGCAAATTGGCTACAAGCCTAATAAGCATTCAAATAAAGTTTCACAAAAGTAATTTAGGAACATCTATCTTCGGTTGGCATGAAATGTTTACTCTAAACTAATGTGGCAGGACACTGCATCTTTCCTAAGCATGGGTGATCTTTTATTAACTTAGTGATCATGAAGAACAGTTGTATAAACATCATACTTAAAATCACAGAAATTAAACATGAGATAAAAGAGGATATCCATTAAAAACAATAAGTTCATACAACTCTAAGAATATAAAATTAAATATATAAAATCCGTGTCCCTTTGTTAGGGCTGCATCCAGCCCTAGTGAAGAGCTTTGCCTTCCATACAGATGCGAACAACTGCACTGCAGGGGTACTTCATGACGATTGGCTCTCCCTCCTTCCTTCTGTTGTCTCTCTCTCTCCCTCTTCAAGTAACATATTCCAAAGAGTTGCCGAAGAGAAGTGGATCCCAAGCGAAGTTGATTCCTATGCTTCACACCTGGGTTTTTATAGGCCGCCAACTCCCCCTCTCTCATCCTCTGTGGCTGATCCGAATGGGAGGATAGGCTCGTGGAGGCTTCATCTCTTCCGCGGATGAGGAGAAATATTGCCATATCTAATCCGGACATTGAGAAGAGGATACGCTAGAGCTGGCTGATTGCGGCTGCTTGGATTTGTTGAGTAGAAGATGATCCAGAAGAAGCTTGGAACTTGGTTGGCAACTGGATAAGGATGGATTATGCTGAGATTTGCTGGATGATCATACGCAGACGCTGGGAAGAGGCAGATGGTTAGAACAAGCTGGGACTTATCCGTGGATGCTGGAACTGGGTGCTTGGGACTCGGCTGGCAGCTGGATTCCGAAATTTGCTGGGAGATGTTAGGATGTTGTCCACGGTTGAGATGAAGACTGGATCAACGTGGACGTGATCCAGAGGGATATTGGTTGCTTGATCCGAACGAGAGAAGAGAAGATCATGAACGGGATGTGGGCTGCGGAGGACGTGGACCATGCACGCATGAGCTTCGTTTGTGGAGCGGGATGGCTGGGAGATAATCCGGAAGGATGTTGGATTCAGCTCTATCTTGGGAGGATAAGCTCGGGAAGGAGGATGAACTCTGTTCTGTTTTCGAAACAGGGGAGGATGTGGATTGTGTGAGGCTTGGGAGGAGCTGGAACTTATCCGTGGGAATGGAACCAATCCGGGCTAGCTACGGGATCAGGATGGAACGACGTCGTGGATGAAACGGTTGGGAGTAAGCGGGCGATGGGAAGATGAACACGGTTGAAGCTGGGAGTCCCGAAGAAGAGGGTGGTTGCTGGCTTGGTTTTGTTCATGGGATACGGGAGCTGGGAAGGATGTGGAAGAGTCTGGATGCACTCGGAATGCATGCATGAACGTGGATAAGGATGCAATCCATGATAGAGTTAATCCGAACAGGATAGAAGGAAGAAATTTGGGAACGGCTGTGAAGTTTTTGGAAGGAATCACGAAAAAAATGGGACCTTGATACTTGGTTCCGAAATAGAGGAAGATGAGTCGGGATGCAGGGATTTCGGAAGACATGGGAAGCTGAATTCCTGGGATCCTTTTTGACGTGGATGAAGGGGAGAAATGATTCGTGAGCTGGGAGTTTGGTTGGATTTGTGAACGAGATGTGAGGAGTGGTTGTGGATTCCAGAAGTTTGAGTGATGAACTTGGATGAAGATGGATCACAACGGGATGAAGGTGGGTCACGAGAAGTCGTTGTTAATGACGTGGAGGAGTTAGAAGAGAGACGAGAACAACATGGGATGTGGACACTAGGGACTCTGTTCCGAAACAAGGGGTAAGGCTGGATTCGTGAGGCGCGGGAGATCACAAGTGGTCGCTGGGAACATGTCCATTTGGCTAGGAACCGGAGATTTGAGACTATTCGGCTGGGAAGAGGCCAACGCTAGAATTCTTTAGGATTCGTGCGGCTATAGATGGTATATTTTGAGATCTGAGAGACAAATGATTGAAGGGATTCTATTATTTTTAAGGTTAAAATAGGAGAATTGGAACACATGGAAAGAGAGTTGGAACGTGGAAGAAAATTAGGTGATCTTGTGAAGAGTCGGGAATTAATGGAGAAGCACTGGATTTTGAAGGAGAGTTCTTGGAGTCGAGTCCGGAGAATGAGAAATTGTGAAATGATGCAGTATAGGTTTAGGCTTTATCTAATTGAGCTTGACTCGACCTGCATATATTAGGCTCAATTAATAATCAAAATCGAATTAAAATGCATTGATGAAGGTGAACATATTTTCTCATGTTTAAACTTAAAATATATATAAAAATACTAATAAGTTTTATGTGAAATAGATTTATTTATACATTATTTGGCACTTATCAGTTATCCTTACAAGTGTTTCTTTTACGGTCTTGACTCTTTTTGATATTTCATCCATTGATCATGTCTTCAATAGATGTCCTTTCCATACCCACTGGCTTTGAATCTTCAATATGTATGCCAACCTTGAAGAAATAGTCTCCATCATATTCAATGCCATGAGACTTGTCAGCCATTCATATTTATCATGCCCCGAGAATCTAATATGGACAATGTCCAGATCATATAGTCATTTATTAGCTATATTGGCATTTACCAAGAAGATCTTGTTACTTATAATAACAACCTCCACCTTGTCCTCGCCATCCTTTGAATTTAGATTCCATAAAATCAATAGTTGGTGTAGGGAAGATGGGACATAGTAGTCTATATGGATTCAATCCTTCCTTGTAATGCATCTAAGTGGAGATCACTTCAATCACAAAGAAAGCAGTCATTGAGACTCTAGTTCCTGCCTGGAAGTAGACTAGAAACACTCCCTTTGGTTTATAGGAGTCAATTATGAAATTGGTAACTATTGGACTTGATGGACGATAAGATCCTTTCCAATTCAAAGACAATTTTTCAAACCTTGGATCTTACTATCTAACAAGAAGCACTAATTTCCACACAAAGTCTCCAATACCAAATGATTTTGATTTAACTTTCTTGTCATAAGAGTGAATGATTTTAATCATTTGTGCATGCAATTTGGACCAATGGACTAGCTTACGCAGTCGAATGGTTATCTCTAATCGTAGCATTGCATCATGGTCATGGGTTAAGGAATAGGGAATCACTCTAGTGGTCTATCTTATTAAAGTTCTATATCCCTATAATACTTGTGATAGGAATTCATGCCACACTCTTGGCCTATCTTTAATAAACATTCAGATATTTAAATAGGGGTTGTCTATTTATTGCCTTGAGCATAATACAATGTAGACTGGTTGATGCAAAAACCTGTCTCCTCCACAAATTCCAAGACATCTTGATCAATAAAGACAACCCTTGATCTATCATAGTAGTTTCTGATAAGCTGAATTTGTGAATTATGTGATACTTGATGAAGTTAATAATGACAACTTGATTAACTGATCTCATAGGCACTACTTCCATCCATTTCGTAAGGAAATCTATAGCCATGACAACAAACTTGTGACCAATGGATGGAGGTAGATGAATCTAGTGGATTACATCCATAGCCCAACCTCTGAACAGCCATGTAGTTTAACAACATAATATAATTCTGCCGCTCAGAACTTGAGGTCCGTGTCTCTAACATGCTTGGCATCCTTTGAAGTATTTCATACAATTTTCCAACATCTTCAACCAACCTTGGTGATCAACTATCACATTTTGGGCCCTGCTTGATCAATTCCATAAATTCCTTCATGAACTTCACCCATCACTAGCATGGACTCCTCTTCACCAAGGCACCTCAGTTATAGTCCATCCGGCTATTTCTCCTATATCTCGTCATCTTTCAATACATAATTCATGATTCTCAATTTCACTTTTCTCTCAGTTTTGGCCGAAGTATTTATCAAATACTGGATGATAAGGTACCTCCAATCTCTCTAGCCAACATTTAGGGCATATACTGTCACGCCCCTGCCTCCGCGGGGCATGTGCGGCACCCAGTGCCCACGTGGAGGCCACATGAGAAAAAAATACGGAGCTCTCCTGCCAGATATTGTCTGGTTTCGGGGCCCGCACACACGCTGCTCAGACCCCCTCCGGTTTTGTTTTCCTTCCAAAATGCGTCTGCAGGATTAGGAGACACCCGCCTCATATGCCCAGGCTCTGGAACGAGTCTTTTCGATATAGAACTATTGGATCTCATACCCTTCTCACCATCGGATAAGAGCTGTCCTTGGCTCTGATACCAAATGTCACGGCCCCTCAGCGTGGGGCACGTGAGGCACCCAGTGCCCACATGGGGGCCCATAAGGAGGGAACACGGGGCCCTCTTGTCAGATATTGTCTGGTTTCTGGGCTTCATGCAAGCGTCCGGTTCCGGGGCGTGACATATACCTTATATAGTGTTTGTATGCCAATCTACTTTACAAATACATATGTCTTCAAATATTTTAACTCCTGAAGTCGTTTGTGCTAATTCATTAGCTTCCTATTTTTTTGACTTCGAGAACAAACTTTAAGGTGTCCTCACTGAAACTCTCAATCAACTTAATTGCTTTTATGTGATATCATACAAGCACCTTGTTGCAACACTTGTATTTCCTATAGAGTTGCTTAATAATTATTGGAGAGTTGCCCATCACTTCTATTGTTGCAACTCCTATGTCTAGTATCTCTAGACTAATAATCAATACTTCATACTTGGCTTGATTATTTGAGCAGGAAAAACCCAACTAAAAGAAAATACTATTCTTTTGCTAATGAGAAATTCGATTAATATCTCCACTCCAGTCACTTCTTTAATCTTTAAGCTGTTAAATGATAACTTCCAAGGGTGTAGACCAATCCCTCCAATCTTGACTTGCCATATGACTTTCTCATCAATATCAATGTAAGGATGATCGGCGAAGTAATCGACCAAAGCTTGGCCTTTCACAGCCGTTTGAGGAATGTAATGCAAGGCAAACTCGGCCAGAGTTATTTTCGATTTGCCGATGCTTATATGTATGATCGAGCTAGCATATATTGGATCACTTCACTTGCCCAAACATGTAAACAAGGACATGTAGTATATAATATCTCGACTTTGTATAAGTATAATACAAATCTAGATAAAGTTCCAAAGTATGTTGTTGCTCGATCTCTAACAATATGTTGCTTAAATAATATATGCCTTGTTCATGTCCTACCTCATTATCTTGAGCTAGAAAGTTCCCAATAAAATCTTCAATTGTAGAGATATATAACTTCGATGAAACTTTTGCCCTTGGAGGGACTAAAATAGGGTGATTGGCAAGATAGCTCTTAATCTCCTCAAAAGCACACTAATATTCATTGGTCCATTTAAATTTGTCCTCAGTCCGCAACTTCAATAATAGTAAAAAAATTGAATCTTTCCCACATAATTAGATAGGAAACTAGGGATGTTAGTAGGGAAAATTTGGTGTGGTTACCAAGAAAACTGAAACCAAAAAAGACTACCACCGTCCAAAACTGAAACCAAAATAAATGATTTTAGAAATAAAAAACCATAACCGCCACTAAGAAAAATCGCAAAACCGAAACCGTACCACAAAAACAAATATTGTTTAAGTTTTTTTATTCATTTCAAAATTTTCATATATAAATAACCAAATTAAAGATATAATCCATAATTGTCATAATATAATTCACTAAATATAAAGAGTATTAAGGATATTAAATATCAGGTATGTTCGGTTTCAGGTTAGGTTTTGGGTTCGATGTCGGGTTTGAGTTCTGGAAGAATCACCAAATTCATAACTAAAACTAAGATTGAATGGTTTTAAGTTCTTAAACCCAGTACTGAAACCATCACCATTAAGTTTGAGGATGAGTAAAATACTTAGGTATCCATCCTTGTTGACATCCTCATGGAAACGTCCATCGAAAATTTATCTAACCAAGTAGCCTTTGTAGTTGCTTCTTGTTATGTGATAGCCAAGCTTGGATTATTGCCCTCACTTTATCCTTTTCTATCTTAATTCTCCTCTGGTGAATCAAGAACCCCAAGAAATTATATGCGGCAACTCCAAAGGTGTACTTCAACAAATTCATCTTTAACTAGTGGGTCGTCATCCTCTAAATAACTTTTTTAGGCAAACCAGATACTCGGGCATACTATATGACTTTACCACCATGTCATCTATATAGATTCCCATGAATCAACTTAACATATCATAAAAAATTGCATTCACAGCTCTCTGACAAGTAGCTCCTGCATTTTTCCGGCTGAAAGGCAACACCACCTATTCAAAGAGTCCAACTAAACCTATATACTGCAAAGCAATTTTGTGTACAACTTCCTCAACAATGAATATTTGGTTGTAACCAGAATGGCTATTCATAAATGATGATGTTTGATGTCGGTTTGCTACCTCAATCAACATATCCACAATCAATATAGCATAGTCATCTTTAGGGATGGCCATGATCAAATCCTGGATGTCAACATGCACCTATAACTTTCCATTTTTCCTAAGGACTAGTATAATATTTGCTAGCCATTCAATAGACATGGTGGTTCTTATGAATCTAGTCTTAAATGACATCTCTAGTTTCTTCCTTTAGTTTTATTGTTATCTCGACTGACATTCTTCTCTTACCATGCTTGTGTGTCTTATACCCTTCCTTGATTGGTCGTCCATGCTCAACTGGTCTTTGATTTAGACAAAGCATCTCCATGTAATCCCATGCAAAACAGTCCTAGTATCTCATAAGCAAATCCACCATTTTCTTCCTATCATCTGGGTTCAATATTCCACTAATGAACATGGATCATTATTAAGAGTAGGCACCCAAGTTAACTTTCATCCTTAGTGTCCTTCATTTTAGATGGTGTATGGCCGGGTTCTTCTATCCGAATTTTGTTAGAAATTTCATCTTCATGTATGTATTCGGCCATGCAAGCCGAAATTGAGTTCAGTTGTTTTGACTCTGCAAAGGCTACTATACTAGCAAGAATTTCTTTCATAGCCTAACTCCATCTAAACCTTCATCCATCGATCTCATTTTGAGATACTGAGCTAGTCCTTATTGCATTTTTTAAGGCCGCGAGGCTTGTTGGCCTCCCATACTTGTCATATATTGAGAGTGATAATAGTGGTAGAGGAAATGATGCCTCTTTTGTTGTACTCGGTGTTAATGATCAGGTAGGGTGACCGATGGTTTAATAGTCTTCAGCGTCTGATCAACCCTAAGGGATTGTGATTCTTGGCTGATCATCCCAACTTTCTCCTTTTCTTCTGAGGTTCTTACGTCTCAGCTAGGTTTCTTGATCGACCGAGTCAAGTGTTGTTGGCTTCTCATAGTCCTCTACATCATTAGATTCTAGGAAAAGGTTTAGCTAGCCAATTATTACAATGTTGAAGACCATAAGAAGGCTACTCATGCAAAGGTTCCAGGCAAAAAATAGTCTATACTGAAGTATGGAGGATTTTTGCATGCCCTAAAATCTAGAAAAAGCTAGAGCTAGCCAAGTTGCATGAAACAGAATGCCATGTAACATAGGGTGGCAGTTGTAGTTTTGAGATAGATCATCCAGATGGCACCTTTGCAGTTAACTTGAAGAGAAAAATTTGCTTTTTTATGGTACAAGAAGAGAAGAATTTGTAGGTGTAGGAACTTTGACCTAATTGGAATACCATGCTGCCATGCAGCTATAGCAATTATGTTCTCAAGCAAAGAGGAGGAAGATTTTGTAGGTACTATTGGTACTTCAAAGACATGTTCTTGAAAGCCTATGAACCAATTTTTAAGAATGTACTTGGAATGAAATCTTGGGAGCCCTCCTAGTTTCAGCAAATTGCTGCACCAACATTGAAGAGACCTCCTAGCAGGCTCAAGAAGTCAAGAAAAAGGGAGGAGAATGAAGTACAAGATCCTTATAAGCTCAAAATAAGTGGCACCTCTTTGGTGTAGAAACTATTTGGAGTGGGGGCACAATACCAGATGCTACAAAGGTCCTAAGAAGGATAGATCTCCAAAGAAACCAATGCCCAAAAAAGGTAATGGTTTATCCAAGCAAAAAGGCAAGCCATGTGGTAGGATTGGTGCCAAAAGGGAGAGATCTAGGAAGGAAACAACTTAAATGAGCACAAAAAAGGGAAAAATTCTAAGAAAGGAGACAATTCTTAGAAAAGAAAACATTAATTAGACCATTATTTTGTATTTTAAATATTTTGTTTCCAATTTTCCTATAAAGGAAAGTGTTAATTTAATCATCCAAGCTAATTGTACTTTATTTCTAATTTTAGGTAACGGATGATAAACAAGATGCTGCCATAGTCAATACCAATGGATGTGAGGTACATTGCATCATCTTGTACTTTACCAGATTTTCTTCTCACTTGGAGATGTACTACTTCGTATTTACCATGTTTACTTATGATTTGAGTTCTTAGGGCACATCCGCCAAGTATCATAGACTTGCAACATGAGCATATTATTGCAAGCACCCCAAAAGGACCACCTATATAAAGGAACCATTTTGTTCTTGGTCTCACAGAGGGCTGGCTCAACCCTTAGGCGACTGAGGAAGTCGCCTAAGGCCCCGGCCTAAAGAAGGGACCCCCTCGGATATCTTGCTTTCTTGCTTCCCTATCCCAATCCAGCACTCGAAAATCTCCTTCAAAGGCGGTGGGGCTCAAAGGCTCGAGTCCCCACGATGCCATTCTGCAGTTTTCGAGCCACCCATCGGTCTGCATTTTTGGGTTTCTGCCATCGCCGTGAAAGCTTTCGTTACTATCTCTTAGATTGCAATCGATCGATCAAGCGTGGTATTTCCTTACTATCCTTCTTTCTTTTCTTTTAAGATTTTCATTCTTGAAGGTTGTAGCTAGAGAGGTTTGAAGAGGAGGAGGTCAAGGTGGTAGCAGAGGAGACCCTCGGGGGACTCGTGGCGGGCCTTCTTCTTGGACCTGGTGGAGGCGGCGACTGTGGGGTCAGGGCCAGGGGAAGGGGTCAGGGCCAGGGGCAGCGTTGATGGAGAGAGGGGAAAGGGAGGGGTGGGGCATGGGGTGGTGGCAGAAGGAGCTGCGCGAGGGATGTTTGATGAATGGTCTGTGAGAGGAGGAGGAGAGGGGGACGGGGCGGCAGGTATAGCAGGAAGGGAGGGGAGGGGAGGGGAAGGAAGGAGAGGGTTTTAGAAAGTGAGGAGCGAAAGGAGGCATGTCGGAAGAGAGAGAGAGAGGGACTGCGACGAAAGACCAGTGGCCCAAGGGCACCAACAATCGTGCCTAAGGAAGGATTTCTGTCGAACACCCTGATAGAAAGGTATGGGTGACCATCGACCGAGGAAGGAGAAGATGGGCGAAACCGTACCGGAGGCCGATGAGGAGCGCTCGACGCCTGGGGCCTAGAGCATTTTACACACCATGTGGATGTCATAACTTGAATCTAGTATTGTGTGATGTTGCTAACTCATGCTCTCAGGCTATATCTTTTTTTGGGCATGAATATTTGGTATGATATATTGTTTGTTGTTAACTCAGCTAGTAAAAACTTACAATTTGAAGACATGCATATTGATGTTGCTATAAATCAATTAGAAGGTCTTATTTCTTATTTAAAAAGTTGTAGAAAAAATGGATTCATGTCTGCTTTGATTTTATCTAAAAAAATTGTAAATGAAATGAAAATAGAACCTGCATTTCATGAAAAACGTGTGATCCGTAGAAGAAAATAATTTGATGAAAATAGTGATGATAAGACAACAAGATCAGCTGAAGAATCTTTTAGAATTGATTACTTTTTATACATAGTAGATCAAGCTATTTCTTCAATTCAAAATAGGTTTGAACAATTCACCATATATGAAGATGTTTTTAGTTTTTTGTTTAATTTTAGAAAGTTAAAATCTTTGAATGAAGAGGATTTTAAAAAATATTGTCTTAATTTTAAAAACTTTTCAAAGCATGGTGAATATTCTGATATTGATGGTGTTGATATGTTTTCAGAGTTAAAAATTTTCAAAGAAGTTTTACAAGCAGAAACTAGCATCCCTATTGATATTTTAAGTTTTATAAAATATATATATATATATATATTCAAATGTATGCATTGCTTACAGAATATTGTTAATAATACCTGTGACAATTGCTTTTGCTGAAAGAAGTTTTTCAAAATTAAAGCTGATAAAATCTTATTTGTGATCAACTATGTCTCAAGAAAGATTAAATGGATTAGCTATATTATCGACTGAAAATAGTATTTTAATGAATCTTGGGTGCAAAAGTTTGATTAGTAATTTTGCATCTCAAAAAACTAGAAGAATTAATTTTGAATAAATTTTTTAAAGTATTTTACATTTATTAAATTTTTTATCATTTTTCGAAAAAAAGGCCCTTCTTAGTGAGTTAGCCTTAGGTCCTCAAATGCATTGAGCCGCCCCTAGTCGCACACTAATAGTGCCAACCCCCATTCCCACAGTTCATCGTGTACATCAAGAAAGTTATATATAGAAGGGGCAACATGTCCTCACAAGAACTTACAATGAGCAGCCTCGGCTGCACCTCGCAGGAGTCAGACTCAAGTGAATGTAGTCTCAAGCTCTTGCTCTAACCAACAATTTTAAAAGCCCTCTTAGAGAATTTGATACCTCAAACACTATATCATAGGCATTGTCTTTTGGAAGAATCATATTTTGCCATCTCACAGTTGATATAGTGTATATGGTGTTTGTTCTTGTGATACTTTTTAATTCAGTGGTGGTTACAATGTTTTCTATGATGTGGTCTTTTATGAGGTTTTAATGTTGTACATGACTGTATAGTGCCCAATATTGAAAGATTTTCAATGGTTTCCTGTTGCTGAATATGAACTTTACATATGGGTGCAGGATTGTGACAGGTTTCTAATAGGATACATGTGAATGATTGTCATTGTAATAGGACAATTTAAGGTGCCGCATACTTATTGTTGTTGTAACAAAATAGTTTTATAACTCTAAATTCAAGTGCTAAGTTTGTTGGATGGTTTCTAATTGAATGCATTCTTGGCACTCTCGAGTTTAAAGCACAACTTTGTTGAATGATTTTTGATTTTAAAACATATCTAATGCTCAAAATTATTGAGTGAATCATGGATTAAAAAATTGTAGAGTAGCACGTACTGAGTTTAAAGTTCAGTTTTGTATCAGCTCTCTGTGCCAATCTTGTGCCACTTACTCTAGTTTAGCTTTAGACCCAGTTTTCTACTAACAACCAATCTAGTAATCTTTACTCCTCCCAAGTGATTAATGTTGCAAAGTGAGAAGTGAGTGAAAAATAATGGACAATCAGCCTTCATAGTGGTTTTAAGTATCAGCTATTGCATCCAAGTTGGAATATGTTAAGTTGAATCTTGGACTGATAAATTGGATTCATTAATGGCCGAAATGTGATTCTACAATGTCTAATTATTGTAACATATCATTATGGTCTATAAACATGAGAGATAAGGATAGAACTAACATCAAATAGCAAACATTTCTATTCATTATATTCTTTGCAAATTACAAGAAAAACCCCAAAAGTTCAATTGAGAAACTGTTGGACCCTAAAAGTTCAAAAACTTTCCACTTCCCCCTCTCCTAGTTACTTTATCTACATATATTTTTGGAGTGAAGCTCTTCATGTTAACCCTAGCTGCCCACTTTCTAGCCCACTTCAATACCAACACATCCCTTTAGACCACCCAATAAGCAATTAGGCACCATGCCAAACACTTTCTACTCACTTTGCAAACTCAGATCTCATTCTTTGGATTCTTATTTTTTTGGATCAACTTGTTAATCATCTATCTTGTATGTGAGTCAGGATGGACGATCATACCATTGCAAAATTCCACATCATCTTTTTGTTAGCAGTGACAAATTGAAACATATTTTTTAATTTTATCCAAACAAAGAATTACATAAAACTTGTTCCATAATGTAGAGTGCAAAAATTGGTTTTCATAAAACACACCAACCAAAACAGCCCCTTAAAATGAATCTAGATTTAAATTTCTATATAAATATTATATTGCATATGCAAAGATGAACTATCGAAACTTCTAGTACTTGTTGGAGTTTCTTACATTAAAAGTTATATTTCTTCATAGCTAATATCATACAAAAAAAATGAAAAGGTTTGTTTTTTTTCCCTCTCCATGCATATGGCTACATTCTGATCTACTAGTTTATGGTGCGATGTTTAATATGCTATGAGATGCCTAAAACCTATATTTTATAATAAAGAATATTTTTCATGTTAGGCAATAATAGAAGTGAAGCTCCATTTCATAAAATGAATAATCCTAGCTATGGGCGAGTTTGGATGCTTACTTTAATGCTATTGCTAGTGCATTGTGGCCTATGATGGTAAGGGTGATTTTCAACTATCAAAATGTCAATTTTTGTTCATTTGCTTTATGTTTATCCTAAATTAACTACAACTAACTCGTAGAAATAGAAATTTGTATAACACTTACCACTTAGTGTAGAAGGTTTAGGATTGGATTCCGGTTGCAGTCCCTCTCTTAGAATAGGGTGGGAATAAGGGTAAAAGGTGGGGATGTGCCCTTCCTAGTCCCAAAAGAAAAAAAGAAATAAACATTGATACATTGCTTGGTTATGGATCAACAAGAAGAGAGACTTAAAAGATCAGTTTAAAACCCGAAGGTTGTATTCACATAAAAAAACATGTTGATACTTATATTGATAGGTACATCTAGCTTTATAAGATAATTCTTTTAAGTCATTAAGTATTATCTTGCTTATTCAATAGACAATATGCTTCTCTCTTGATCATTAGTTTATATCATGAGAAGTAACTCATTTTCTTTCAAATGAATTATAAATTCAACAATATGCACATGTTAAGAAAATCTGAATAAAACATTTTTTAAAAACCATAGAGATCAAATAGGTCTAAATAATAAACTAATCCAATTAAGAAGAAAGAAGTAATTTCCTTCATTCTTTCAACTCAAATCTCTTAAGAAAATATTAGAAAAGATGAAAAAAATGGCGAAAGTAGGGTTTAGGTCCCTTTTTCTTTTATTGATAATCTCTAAACTTACATAGTCTCTATTTATAATAGTGAGGTGTGTTCTTGCACAATTTGGGTCGGACTCTTCTTTTAAGTTGAACACGACTAGCTTGTTCAAAATAAATATAACTAGTATAAATAAACACAAAAAAGTTAAAATACTACAGAAGGTAGATCTTGACTCCTATATCAATTTTACCATCGTTGCTCCATCTAATTCTTCTAGGATTGTGCGATATACGAGGTTAAAATCTTTCCCAAATAAAAATTTTCGATTTAATTGGCCCTTTTCGGAGCTCATATGGTGGAATTGAGACATGATCGCTAGCTACGCCACACCCTTTAGACGGGCTACATCGTAGAGCTCGTAAAGTTATTTGATTTTAAAATAAAATCATCCCAATCGAGTGTCATATCACCAAATTATGGTTTCAAGAAGTTCAACATGCGATTCAGTTTTTCGATATGGCGAATCACACTTCTGGACTATTTGGTTCCATTTGTAATAGCCAACATGGTCGCATTGAATCTGGTGATCCTCTTAAATTATAAACCCGATAAATCAAAGGAATATGAGAATTAACTTAAAGACTATGTGCAAGGCTATAAGCTTCGAGAGACCTTAAGCTTTCATTAAATATCTTAAACAAGTTGCTTGTAAACAACTCAACTTTGACTCAAAATTAAATGAAAAATTTTTGAGTTCCATCGACACATTACCAAACAAGTTAGGCTATTGGTCTGGCTTGCTTGAGCTTAGCTCGTTACAATTCTAATCGGAGTCATGACATAAAAAGATGGTGGGAGATGTGAGAAGAGGGAATTAAAGCCAGATAAGTAGAGAGATGAGGGAAGTTCAGAGTTCTTTGGTGTAACCTTGCTCAAGAGAAATAAGGCTACAAACTAATGAGCTCCAAGAATCCCAATTCACATGCATCCCATTGCTTCGTGGTAGGAAAAATAAAATAAGATCCAAGAGAGATGACATCCGGAAAACAACATCATGGTCCCCATGGGGTGGCCTCACTATCCTCCCACCAAAAACCCATCCCAAAATATTCTCCACACAAACAAAGGAAGACTCCATGTTACCCATCCGTGAGGTTATCAGATCACTTATATTATAACAATCAAAAGAAACAAACACCAACAACAACAAATAGCACAGATGGATCAATAACAAAATAAAAAACTTAACAAAATCTCCTGCCCAAGAGTCAAAAACACTGACCTACCCACTCTCTCGGTCCACCATCCCACCTCCTTTGCCCTCCCACCTTGTTCGAGCCCATTAAAGCCAGCCTAACCGACGCCATAGCTCACATGACGCCACCTCTCCCTTTCCCTTCCCTCTCTCTCACCTCCGCAACCATACATCCCCCTCAGAAGACATGGGACCCCACTCCACCAACAGCCTCATGCATGTTTCTTAATGTGACCCAAGTACTTCCCCCTGCCATTTCATCAGACGGCTGTCGGCTGTGAGACCCATAAACCTTTTTAATCCCCCCTAGCTGATCTCCCTATCCTATTACCCACAGGGAGTCGGTAGAAATAGTATTTCTTGTCCATGCAATTAGGGCCGCAAATAGTCAGATCGGATCGAATTCTGAGTGGCCCTGATCTGATCTAATTTCTTGTTCGGATTCTAATTTTGGACCCAGACCCAACTCGGTTGAAAATCGAATCGGGTCGGATCCATGCCTATAAATTTTGATCCGACGGATCATTCGGATCGAATCAGATCCATATATAACCCAAATCCGGCCCAAAAAGTAAGCTCAAATGATGCTGTCACTCTCTAACTTCCGAGGCCCAAATGATGCTGTTCTAAAATGGGTCGGGTCCGGTCCGAGCCAAGGTCGAGATTGGGTGGATCCGACCTGATCCGAAAAATAGAACGGGGCCAATTTTAGAATCCAACCCGGTCCCACGTATCCTAAAATTCGGGTCGGATCGGATCTTAAGCGGGTCGGATCGGATCAGATCACGAGTCAACTCGACCCATTTGCAGCTCAACATGCAACCTATCTAACTTATTTTAATCTATTATAGATCGAGCTAGATTATTTATCTAATAAATAGTCATAAAAATCTATAATATAAACAGTAATGCTTAACGTATCTAATATACTTTAATCTAAATTATCTGTCCAATAAAATAAATAATTTAAATTTAAATTGATAAATTTTTGCTCTATCATGTATTCGATCCCATGCCTATTTTGTTAATACGATCAGATCGCCACCTCTACGTAAAGACCTATAACATACATTATTGGTTAAAGATCCAATGCATATCTTTTTGGTACGATCGGATTGCCACTTTTGCATAAAGACCTACAACATACATTATTGGTTAAAGAAGGAAAAAAAGATGAGGATGGTTCCTCTCACCCTTTTTTTTTTTTTTGTGCATCCCTCGCTATCATACACGCAAGCAGTCTCACCACCTAATCAAATTGAAAATCTGAGCAATAAAAAATATTGTACGTAAGGAGAGCCATGTTGACATTACTTCAATTTTTTATCTGTGAAGTGGGGTGCGTCCCCCGCGTTAAGGGTCAGAGTGCCCATGTGACCCCTTGATTAATTTTTTTAGGGGACAATTCTTCGAGTATTTTATGCCAACCTAATGCACCAATTGTGTACCACGGGATCATCAGTATACAAATATTGTATGTTTTCTTGGACTGAGTGCTGGAGAGTACGATCTTATGCCTGTTTCTTCCTTAATTCATCCTCTATGAGCCCATCTAACTTGGTGGCCCGCAGCCGAAAGACTTCGCTCACCACACGCTCCGCCCCACTAGATTGATAAATAGAAAGAAAGTAGTAGTGGAAAGTAATCTGGCTAGATTCTGGGCTGGATAGATTTGGAGTTTAACTTTTTTGTGAATTTTTTTCTCTGGTTTTGAAAGGAGAAGGGAAGGAAAGAATCAAAAAGTTTTTTTTTCCATGGTCTGAGAGAGAGAGAGGAGATATTAATATCATGGCATAGGGGTGGGGGAGTCATTTCTTGAGCAACTGCATCCCAAGCTGAGCTCCTCCATCAAGAGAGAAGGGGAAGTCAAGCCTTTGGAAATTTGCCCTCTTCACACAGCCCATGTCTATGCTGTCTTGTTCATACTAGGAAAAGGCAAAGGGGGAAAGAAGTTGCACTTGGCCTTGTCATAGGTTTGGGGAACATGAAGGTAGAGGAGGGGGATCTTTATTCTTGAGATAAAATTATAGGATGCATCTGATTTCTTGAGAGATGGGCTCTGGGAAAGTAGCCATCAGAGATGCAGAGCGTGTCTTTGGCTTCTGCATTGCCTTTCCTGGAAAACCAGAATTGGAAGCAAGTGTAAGCAGGAGAAGAGAATAAGCCTCTCCTACTTATCTTCTGTTTTGTATGTTTTCTACTTGTCCATGCCCTTGTGCTGGTGTTTCTATTGCTGGAAAGATAGATAGATTGATTGATAAATAGATAGATGTTAGATCCTCTTCATTGCTGTAGAGATGGAGTCTGGAAATGGGTTCTTGTCCGTCGACGAGCACCGCATGGATGCCAAGTGGCTCATCAATCCCAAGCAGCTCTTCGTTGGCCCCCGGATCGGGGAGGGCGCTCATGCGAAGGTCTACGAGGGAAAGTAGGTGTCTTTCCTTGCATCAATCTCGGTTTTGCAATCCATGGCATAATTCAGTTGGTTAATTCTGTTTGCTGTGTCTTTTGGCATTGGGATTTTGGTTGCATGTTGAGTAGGTATAGGAATCAGAATGTTGCTGTCAAGATTGTGAATAGAGGTCATACTCCTGAGGAGGCGGCGAAGAGAGAGGCAAGGTTTATGAGGGAGGTGACCATGCTCTCTCGGGTCCAACACAAGAACCTTGTCAAGGTGATATTTCTATTTAATTGCATAAATTGGTTATTTTTTATTGCACTTCATATCCTGTCGTGTGCAGTTCATTGGGGCATGTAAGGAGCCTGTGATGGTGGTGGTCACTGAGCTTCTGCTGGGGGGGTCGCTGCGCAAATACATGCTGAACTTGAGGCCGCGGAGCTTAGAGCCTCGTGCTGCGGTGGGGTTTGCGCTGGACATAGCTCGGGCTATGGAATGCTTGCATTCACATGGGATCATTCATCGTGATCTGAAGCCTGGTAATATATTCTTTATGGCTGAACTTAAGCTATGGTGATCTATGCTCAGCATTGGAAGCGATCGGCTTTTTCAATGTGATACTAGATATTGCATTTCTTGTTGAAGTGTTAGGCCTTATATGTGTTCAGCTCTTATAAATCACATTCCCTTTTCAAATTTTTTATTTCGTTTGGAGTCTTATGCATATATGTAATGTGAAAGATGAGTAAGATTGTACTTACACTGCAGGTTCGACCTCTAAAGTTGGTTGATGCTTTGCTAGAGACTAATCCCCTTGAGCTTGTTAGTCTATCAAGTCCTCAAACATTTGCCTGACATTTTCCTGGATGCTAAACATGCACATCTAGTGGAATTTGGGTTGTGTGTCATCATGAACATTTGACTTGTCGATGATAAAATATGAAATTGGGTGTGATCCTTACCTTGAAAGAATTTGGCGACAACTGTTGATTCTGAGATTTTAAGGTCATAAGCTTCAAAATGCAACTTAATTGTAACAAAGAGATTACAGAATTCTTTTACATATGGGGCCAATGATTATGGCGTGTCTATAAAGGGTATTCGCTTGTCTTGCCTACAAGCCCTTTTGACCTGGCAAGTCATGTAAGTTCTTGATGGAATATTAATCAACATCCATCTTGTAACTTACTCAATAGATTACCTAAATTAGCAACCTTTGGGAGTCCAAAACTTGTATGACCTGATCACAATCAAACTCCTATAATACAATTATTTGTTTCCTGTAAATGTGGACCTGTTTTGTAATTACTGAGATGCAATTATGGAGATAATATGGGAACTTCCAGCGAGAGCCTAAGCTAGATTACAATTAATATTCCATCAAGCATTGACAAAACTTGTCAAATTTAATGCTATAATAACCCTCTGGGTTCTATAAAGACTTCAATCATTTCTGTGTAAACATTCATTGCAAAACACATAATCAACTGCATTGAAATGACATGTTTAAGGAATGGGTTATTATGGGATTAGATTTTATTGATAAATCAAGTCATCTTTTATTTTGCAAAATCTATTGAGAAGTAGTCATAGAAACACACACAAATGATCATGTTAGCAACAATTATCACCAGATTTTCCCTCTTTAAAGTAAATAGGAATCAAAGTTTCAAGTATCGGCATATGTTTGCCGGCTCATACCATGCTGGGGCAGAATTGGTATGGAAGATGGAGTTGCCAGCATTATTTACTGCTAACTGGTTATCACAGAAATGTATAATGGATCCTTATAATAATAGAAGTATTAATTTTGTTGGGTTACACTTCACTCTTGATAATTCATATAGCGTGTAGGTCACTTGCTGCTTCAGCTAGTATTCTTTGATGCAGCCATACCGCCATGAAATTTGGATGGTCAAGAGGACTTGTATAGCTAATGAAAACTATATAAAAAAACTAATTTTACTATTGAGTGGAAAGCACTAACACACATAAGATGTGATCTTGGGGCAAGGTGTCAAAACTCTGCCAAGCCTCATCCCCGTTGTGAAAATCCTAAATCCACAAACTTGCAATTCATATTAGATGAAGTAACCT
This sequence comes from Phoenix dactylifera, assembly GCF_051530095.1. Taxonomy (NCBI): domain Eukaryota; kingdom Viridiplantae; phylum Streptophyta; class Magnoliopsida; order Arecales; family Arecaceae; genus Phoenix; species Phoenix dactylifera. Next base: position 41,018,853 of record NC_143193.1, read on the forward strand.
GCCTTTTTATTTTCCTGGCGGCTGGGGGGACTGGAAGAAGATAAAGGAGATGAAGGTGGTGGGGGTTTAAACCAATATTATATGTAGGCTACTATTGAGAGGAAGGCTAGTTTTGTCATCTTATCAACTGCTATCTACAATGGTTTTGTCATCTGTATTTTGTTAAAGTTACCATGCTGCTGCTTGTGCAAATTAGATCCCCTCAAGTAGATCAAAAATCTCTTGAGAGAGCTGCATCTTTCTGCTAAACAAATTTACATAGTTCGAGGGGGCTTCCCAATTTCCTGTCTGCTTCTTCCACCGAAAAAAAAACTCCACTGATTACTCATCTGCCCCTCGGGATGTCTGTGCAAAACAACTTCCACCCTCTTCCCCTCACTGTCTCTTTCTCCATCTGCTTGTCTAATCAACAAATAACTTCACCACTTATTATTATCTAACCCATCCCACCTTGTTCGCATAAGATGTGTATTGCACGAGCTTGGATTAAATGGGCTGCCTAGGTTCCTGTTGGGGCAATTGGGCTACATATTAGAATATCCTAGGCCTTAAGCTGTGTAGAGGAACGCTTGCCTCAATTTAATGGCTGTGTTTTAGAACACTGGTTTTAAAAAGAGTTTTAGCTGACTGTAATTAATTTCTTTCTTGTCAATGCCCCCATAATTCATCTTACTATTTTGTCATAATCATTTTTTCTTATGTGATGTAGGATCCTTCCAATTAAGTGTTTGAACAAACATGGGTACATAGATAACCATTTTACCTGCACAATGTGCCTTTACCCATAGCTCCTTTTAAATATTTGAAAATCTTGGTCTCAACATCCATGTCTTGCTCTAGGAATTTGCACATACTAATGGAACATTAATTGCAAGTGAGGTAGACCACCATCACTAGTCTATGATAGTGGCCAACATGTCCTAATAATTAGCCTTGATGAGTTATAAGTTTTGAATTTTTATCTACAAGAGCAAATTGGCTTGCACTTGTAGCAATCTTATCTATAATAAGAGACAAATTTTTAAAATGCAGTCTGTGCAGCCTATGGGTCTGGCTGCATATGGGCTAAAAGGTGGTCCATATTGCACTGTGTGGCTGCAAGTGCTGCCTGCTTAATACTCTGCAGATGCATATGCATCCAGTGCATATGCATCCCACTAAGAAGTGACATGCAGCCCACTCTTATGTAGGTGGTGCAGGCTGAACCCACCCTAAGCCCAAGCGAGGGTCAATTGGGCCCAAATACGAACTAATAACGAATAACAAACTGTTAGAACAGAATCGTCGGTGAACAGGTCAGTATCAAAAGGACCAGAGCTTCCAGAAGATTGGTTTGGAGGCTGAGTCTGATACAAAGTCCAAGTCAACTGATCGGGCAAGTCATGGTCGGATCCTAGGAATGGGAACTTTCTATCACCAAAGAACTAGCAACTTAGTCCGACACGAGCTTGGAGACCCAGGGAACTGACAATAGACCTATTCACTGTCAGTTCCATCTGATGGCAACATCATTGACAGCGCCAGGCAACTTATGGCTGATAGGTCATTGTCAATACTGCTTTCTTCCACGAGGCTGAAAGTGGCAAATTTACTTACTTCGTATCTCTTTGTACCGTTAGTGCCAGCCAGTCAAGAGCTGGTTATATTAAAAATATAAAGCTCATCTCATGAGCATATATCAAGGTAAGAAAACATAGACATGAATGATACTTCTTTATTCATGAATCAGCTCAAAAAAATATTGAGGTAATATAATGGCATATGGGACAAGGGGAAATGGAGATATGGTCATTTCTACAAACAAAAACAGAATGTTATAAGATGGGGTAGCAAGGGAGCGTGCCAACTAGTGCAGCTGTTAAAGTCTTTAAAGGTTGGTAACAAGGACCTTGGTTTGAGTCCCACGATTGCCAAGATTTTGGCCGGGATTTCTCCCATCCTAGTTTTCGAAAAATGAAGAAAAGAGGGTAGCAATGCACATAAAGTAGGTCTAAGAGGGATATAACGGTAGATTACTTGTCAAACTCAACTTCTTTCAGAAATAATCATCACATGGGCTGATTTCCCATTCTGAAGATTTCACCTTTTTATCACTTGTAGTTGAATGTGTAAAAAAGTTTTATTACACTTCTCTTAAAGTAATTAGAGATAATCTTTAAGAAATTACCATGATGTCGATTGATATAGATTACTCCTCTTTTGTATGTATTACTTCTAGCACACTGGAAAACTACAAAATGTTTATTTCTGCATTGTTTCGGAAGAAATACTTGGCAGAATGTTTAAGATGGTCCAGTCACGAGCAACAAATGCAAGAGGATGGGAGTGCCCACAAGAAGGGTAGTTTGTGGGTCAGTACGTGTGGAAGATGACTGGGGGAACTTAAAATCACCTTGATAGTATCGAGGGTATAAGATTGAAGATAACTAAACTAGAACTTTCGAAACATGTGGGTTGGCTCTAAAAAGAAAGGAAAAAATCATATCATGAAGTTGATGGAAAGTACATAGGTTAGGTTTTGCTTTTATAGATTATTATGATATAATGACTTTAGTCCTTCATATTAGGAAAGTCATACAGAACACAACTTTATAGCAGAATTGTCAAGAAATGATTATGAAACCCTTTATCCACTGCGTGGTTCGCCGTATCGGCCCAAACTGGGCGGTACGAGGTGTACCGTACTGATTCGGTACCGGTTTCCGATATGGATGGTGTACTGACAATCAGTACGCCAAAAAGATCTCATACCTTCCCGTATCGACCCAGGACTAGTGTGGCATCGGTACGGAGTCCTATATCGAGACGACGAATCTTGATCCACTGCATAATCAATTATATTTGGTCTATGGTATGGCATACAGAATCAAATCAGATGGTGTAAGGCATATTGTACCATATTGATTTGGTACTGTACATGGTATGGAGGGCATACCAACACTCATACGCTAAACTAGCGCCTGTACTAGGCGTACCGACACAGTGATAGGGTGGCACCAGTACGAAACTCGGTATTGAGATGGTGTACCTTGGTTTGGCCGCAGAAAACTTTTATCAATGATTCTATGGTTATTCTTAAAATATCAATAATTAAATGTTTACATGGAATTAAATCTGTTGGTCATTAGACTTTTTTCCCCCTAATTCTCTTTATATGTGTCATCTGAATTTGTTCCACTTCATAATCAACTCATGTTTGGTCCGCAGAAAAAAATTCAAAAGAATTTTGTCAATGCACCTGTGATTATACTTAAAATATCAATAATTAAATGTTTAAATGGAGATATATTTGTTTGTCATCGGACTTGTTTTTCCCCCTAATGATCTAAATACTTATCATCTTAATTGCTTTTTCTGAGCATTTTATCTTCTTATAATAGTTTATGAAGTTTGCATTGAAGAGACTCATGATGTTAACATGCTGATGGAGATTTAATTTTTAAAATGTCTAAAACATGTGACGGAATAAATTTATCACCTGGATTTTTAGATGGAATCAGAAATATATGTCATGTACATGTCAACTGAATATCAGTTGCAATTAAATTGAAACTTCTAAGGATCTTAGACACTCAGACAGTGAAAGAATCATAGTATTCGATCTTCGTGACAAATGACCACCACTGCTATTCACTTTTCTAGAAAAAAAAAGTTAATGTTGCTCGAGATCCTTCTCCATTTAAGTCAGTATCGATTACTCTGTTCACCTGTTTGTTTTTTTAGTGGAAGAGGCATGTAGGTAAAGAGTTACACGAGGTAGCCCTCAAATACTACTAACCTATCACTAGGATTCGAACCCAGGTCTTTGGTGTAGTGCTGTATTAAGCATTTTATTACCCTTTGCCCCCTAGTAGAAATTGCCATTTTTCTTCTGGCCTTTTGACATTATTTTAGGGGAATGTTATGCCTATGTTGTCAATGTATAGATCTAGGCAGCTTGGTTGAGCCATATGACTTCTAGGTACCAAACAGCTACTACATGAAAATTCTTAGTTGATATAAAAATTCGAAATAATGTGCACCAATGTTTTTATAGTCTCAAGCTTGGCTCTAACCATGCATACTATCTCATGGCCTTTGGTGGTGCCCGGTAGCCCAGTTCTATGTCCTAGTAATGTTCAATCTATTTGCTTAGGTTCTCATCTCAAAATGCAGTTTCTTTCAAACTCTGGTAGTAATGTTCAATCTCATTGCCTTTGGTGGTGCCCTGTAGCCCGGTTCTATGTCCTAGCAATGTTCAATCTATTTGCTTAAGTTCTCGTCTCCAATTGCAGTTTCTTTCAAACTCTGGTAGTTCAATAAAACTTCTTGTGCAATAGAAATGTCATTTGATGCAAGCAGGAGTCACTAAGCAGTCCCATATTTGATCTTCTAGTTTCAATATATGACAAATACTCTTTTTCCTGAAAAAAGGATGATGATAAATACTTTATCAGATAGGTTTACCAGTTGTATATTGACACATCCTTGCAGTGATTTTCAGAGTTTATTATTGTCTTCACAATAAATCCAGATGCTTTATTTTTTTTTTTCTTTGAATTTGCTTTGAAACCTAGTTCTGTGATTCTTGTTACATCCCCAGAGAACCTGCTGTTGACGGCAGACCAAAGAACAGTGAAGCTTGTTGACCTTGGTTTGGCAAGGCAGGAGACGTTAACTGAGATGATGACCGCTGAAACAGGGACATACCGTTGGATGGCTCCAGAGGTGCTTTTTAATGCACTGCATGCTACATTAAATTACTGCTCAACATTCTCGATGATTATTGTTCTGATTGTCTAACTTTAAATAAATTTATATAGTTATACAGCACTGTTACGTTAAGGCATGGAGAAAAGAAGCATTACAATCACAAGGTGGATGTTTACAGCTTTGCAATAGTGTTATGGGAGCTGCTCCATAATCGACTTCCATTTGAAGGCATGTCTAACCTGCAAGCAGCTTATGCAGCTGCTTTCAAAGTAAGAAACTATTTGCTCTTGACATTGAAAATTCTACAGCTTATGCACTTTCTTAATCTGACTGAAGCTGGACATTTTCTTCTATTTTTTTCTTCAGAACATGAGGCCTAGTGCAGAAAACCTTCCTGAGGAACTGGCTTTGATCTTGACTTCCTGTTGGAAAGAAGATCCAAATTCCCGACCAAACTTTAGCCAAATAGTGCATATGCTTCTACATTATCTTTCTACTCTTTCACCACCTGAACCTGTGGTCCCTTCTCGTGTATTTAGTTCAGAGAATGTGATTTTGCCACCGGAATCTCCTGGGACAAGTTCATTGATGGCCGTTCGAGATGACATGGGTGATACCCCGGAGGCCGAGACTGAAAACAAATCAAGGGGATTCTTTTTCTGCTTCAACCGGTGCTACTGATTGCCAACTTGGTAGATCTTTGAAGGGTAAGTTTTGCATCCTGCTGTAGGCAATTCCTACATGCTATAATGGATGAATGAGAAAAATCTTTTGCTTCGATCACGTAAATTGTAACTTTAATATTTGAAGGCCAATAGCATTACATTTGACACCTAATCTGATAGCTGATGTAGGAAGCTTGCTAACAACTAGGGAAAGGCTGTAAGAAGCCTTGTGTCTGAGGTTACTGAGTGGATATGATCTGGGTAAGCCCGACAATCTTCAGTCAGCTTCTCTACATTTAATGGGTTCTCTTCAGCGGCCAGTCGTTGGTTCAATGGTTTCATGTGATGGCATGTGAACAAAGCGAAGGATTCAGTATATAAAGAGTCGTAAGAGACAAGTCACCCAATTGTTATTACATGAGAGTTCAAACAAAAGAAACAGTCTAAATTTATTAGAGTTCCAATCCATTCATATATGACGGCTGATGAAGCTCTCCAAAGCTGTGAAAAATGGTAGCCTTGGAGTATGCGGCCTTTGAAGTTGAAAGATTAACAAGAAGCTCAAGAAAGGTGATGCAGATAGGATGGGAAGGGTGCTGAAACTTGGGGTTGATGGCGGTAGCTTCCTCTTTTTTTTTTCTTTTTTCTTTTTTCTATGGCGGCTATGCTATGATAGGGTTTCTCCTTGGGGATGGGAGGAAGGAGATGATGGGATGATGGCTAATTGAGGTTCAATTGGATTCAAGTAGGGTGTGGGATGGCTTGAAGGAATTGAGAATGAGATGGGCTTGGGTTAGACCCAATTTAGGATTGGGTTTGGTCATGATGACTTGAGTGAAATTGGATAGGTTGAATGAGGTTCAATTGGGCTTGATGTGGTGTGATTAATTGAGGGTGGCATGGCTAGTAGGGAAGAGTCATAAAGAGAATCAACCTCTTTAATTTGGGATGTGAGATGTGGAATATGGCATAAGGAATGGAAGAGTCCTTCTTTCACTGAGACTCTTAAATAAGAAAAGGCGTGAGAATGAACGGTTAGTGTCAGATTGAGAAGGGATATTGGCGTGAGGATGAGAAGGAATTTGCTAAGATGGCATGAGAAGGGTTGTGGCGTGATAAGGAAAGGATAACTAAGAGATTATATGAAAGAATCTTACGTAACTAAGAGATTATATGAAAGAGTCTTACATACAAAATGCAAGGGTTGGCGAGGAGAAGAAGTCTCATCTTCACCCACTTTTACCAATGCTTGGCGTCGCACCAAGGAGAGAAGCATCTCACCTCCGACTAGAAAAACGCTTAAGGGTTTTCAAATCTCAAATCAATTCTATTCTCTAAATTTTATTTTTCAACCTCTTTTTTATGTAGAGTAAGGTTGAAAAAATAAGGACTCTTACAACCAGAATTTTGAGGACATCTTTAACTAGGAATTTTACTTAATATGGACTCGTTTAAATCAAATTAATCATTTGACTCAATCAACTAACAAATTATCTAAGACTCCCAAACGACTTAGAGTCTTTAATGACACATGGATTAAATAAACATGACTCCAAAGAAATTAAGACTCCTTAGCTTACGCATGCCCCATGAAGTAGTTCATGCAGACCTTGATTGAGTATTCATGCTCGTCGTTATTTCCACTCCTAAATTCAGACTTTTGACTGAGTCAATCAAGCAAACAACTAATCAAAACATCCAAGAACTCTTTTTAACTTTAGATTAAAAATTCTGAACTCAATGTAACATTGGACACGCCCAATGTTAAACCCAAACTCCTTAACTCAAGACTCCTAATCAGCTAGGACTTCTTCAATGTTAGATGGACTCAATCTAATTGACGTTGGAATTTCTTAGATCCAATATATTTTGGTGCTGGAATTCTTGGACCCAATATGTTTTGGTGCTAGAACTCTTGGACCCAATGTGTTTTGACGTTGGAACCTTTGGACTCAATGTAATTCGGTGCACACCCAAGGAAAGGACTCAATCTCTACACACGCTCCATGCTTGGACTCATGCTCCTGCATCAAAAAGGCCCCCCAAACCCTAGAGCCGATGTATTATCATTGTCCCTTTAGATTTAATTAGTGATGCCTGCTAACATGGAGGAATGGCACAAGAAGGTGTATCCTAAATTACTGCAACAACTTTCTATTCCAGCATATGAAGAGCACGACAAAAAGCAATTGTTGCAGAGAATAGTTGGATTGAGAGTGCTTCTCTATTTCTACTACTGAGCGGGTTATTTTAGGACAATCGTAGGAGAAATTGGAGATTTTTTTTATATTCCTTTAGCTCTATGAACCATAAACAATGTGTACCAGATTCTGAAGTGGAGGTAAATATAATAATGAATAGAAGGGAAGAAGGCTTTTTAGTGAAGATAAATTTTCAAATATTATATGGCCATCTAACGATTTAGGAAACGAAATCTTAAGAGGACTCATTTGGTTCGTGGAAAAAAAAATTTCTCAGAAATGTTTTTCTAAAAAAATGATTTCCAGAAATATAATACTTGAAAAAATAGTTTTAGTATGTTTGTTTGATCATGGATAAGTAGCACATCCCAAAATAGCTTATATTTTGTTAAACATTTACTTTCCTAGGAAAGTTGTATGAAATACCTCTTATACCCTTAATCAATGAAAAAATCTTACCTATAATTTTTGATGGCTTAAGTACTTTTGACAAAAAAAAAAAGACTTCAATTTCTAACCAATGGGAAAGTACCTTTCCGATATCTCCTATATGTTTTTTTTTTAATGAGACATGGAATTTTATTCATATTCTCTTTTCTGAAAACTCTAACCAAACAAGAGTTATTTCTTTATTTTTTTTGTTGACCACACTTTTTCTTCTTTTTCCCGTGAGTATAAAAAGGATGATCTGGCACCTTTTTGGTTTGAGAGAGACAAAATAGAAGAGAAAACAAGCATAGAAACTATAATTGTCATGTTTGGTTTGGAGAGAAGAACCTGGATGCCCCATGCATTTTTCTCTTCCTCTTTTCTCTTTCTTATACTTAGAGAAAGTAGAAATAAAGATCCATTTTTACATAGAAAAGCTTGGAATTGAAGCAGTGTTCTTTAGAGAGATGAGCAGACAAAATTGAAGACGATTAGAGTATAATTTGAGTCACGCTCATATTTTTGTTAAGACTGATGAAAAACCTACTGAAAGAATCGAGATAGTGATACACCTTTTAACTCCTCAAAAGTCGTAACAAACCATGATAGGGCTCTCAATTATGGCTAAAGGAGGAACTACTAGACCAGCAAAATATGGATAAGGTTCTTACGAAACCCTTAACCATATCCAGGAAGGAAAATCAAGTTTGGATCCTTTACAACTCATGATTGTCCGGTTCATCATAGGCCGTCCATATATCGTGCTACACCTCAATAGAGCAAGACCAAAAATGTATATGTCCTGCCCTACTGCGGCCACTCTTCACCATTGGCCATCATAGGACGCACAAAGAGCTTGTGATGAAGAATGAAAAGGATCTCAACTTGGGGAAAGCACCTATATCTACCTCAATACAACAGAATTTAAACTAAAACAAAATAATCATAATAGAAATTTATTATTTAGGGATACAAGAGAGGGCATCTACACTAGGATGTGATGCTTGTATATTGAAAATTAATCTGTTTCTTTCTTCGCTTTGTATATGCTAAAAAGCATATTAGATAAAAATATAAATGCTACTAAATCAAATAGTTTGATGAATGGTGGGGATTTTATCTCTGTCTATATATTTTATATGCATGCTCTTTTGTTTATGACATGCAGTTTGCTGTTATCTTATCATTCACTTCAATGATTTCATAAGTAAAAGAAAATTAATCTAGATGAAGAAAAGTTTTTTTTGATGAAAAGGGTGGCAAGGACACCTGGTTTTTATTGAAGTAAGAAAGTTTATAGAGTTAATATACAAATAAATTGGATTACAAGAGGGGAACAGAATATAGGCAGTTGTATGTGAAATAAACAGGCAAACATGATATTCCACCAAGAATCCAGCAGAACAAGTTTAAATCACCCTTCAATTATTAGCATCAAGATGTAACAGTAGAGTTTTTCAGCATCGAGAGAATCAGCAATCTATCGAAGTATGGAAATAGATAATCCTTTATTATCACACAATGCTTGTATCAGCTTGTACTTCTGCAAAACGAGATCTAGCCACAGAGTGCGGTACTAAGGATGCAAGATTGCTGCTTCATTTGAGGTGTGATTCTAACATTTTTTCAAAATATAAATGTTTCCAATTGAAGAAAGTTAACAAAAGTTTTTGCAGAACACAATAAATTGAGCTTGATTTCTTTAAGAAAATTTGAGTGTTACGCTCCTTCCAAATTTTCCAACAGGTAGCAACAATCAACTGATCAGCCGCTCTTCTAAAAGATTGCTGAAATTTCTTGTTTCTCCAAGTGATCCAAAGATCAGCAATGCTGTTTGTCCATCCTCTAAGCTTAAGTTGCATCTTTATGGCAGTCTATTAACTACGAGCGAATGGGCATCTGATCAGCAAATTTGATATTGTTTCAGATCTTTCTTTGCAGAGAACACAACCATCACTAATCTGCCAATCATTCTTAGTACAAATTTTGCCCATGTTCGATCGATTTCAAAGTGCCATCCAAAAAAAATATATATTGAAAATATCCTTATAAGATATATAGGCTAATGTCTTTCTTCTGTTCCTTTAAGGTTGAGGAAATCTAGCACCTTTTAATTGTTCTACCAGTATCGATTGCATGGTCACCTAAGTAGTCCTTTCTTCAATCAGCAATTGCTGCTGGAAATATGGTGGATGGGATGGGAAAGAAAAAATGAATGATATCTTGTAGGCATCAAGGTGTCTAGTTGGCATTGAGATACTTTATAATGCTGTTACCTGTACTTACCTCTTGCATTTGATGATTTGACAATCCAGCTTTAGGTTGTATCAGTCTTTTAAAATTTTCATGTAGCAATCTCGAAATATCTTATAACTTTCTTGTTGAAACCTACAACTTAATATAAGAATAAGAGATTGATGTTGATTTTATGTATTTAAAATTTGGAGAAAATATAATTTTGTACATAACAACTCATGGGGTTAACTCTTAAAAGGAACCCAAAGGATTCTGAAGAAATAGATGAAGCGTTCAGAAGGCATGATACTATGATGAAGAACGGCAATAGAATTAAGATTGAGACAAAAAGCATAGGGAAGCTCCAGCCAGACAAGAGTCTTAATGACAAGAAATCCCTGGCTATGTTCAATCATTTACAATTGAAATAAGCCGTGAAGGTGTCTTTTACCCAATACATATTTTAAATACCAACAACACTATGGTTATTGTCTCGATCAAGATGTCCAACCATCTCTCTTGTAGGTAATTCTTGGACCATAAATTCTTTGACTAATAAATTTGGGATATCCAGTTTATTGTCATGGAAGAGGTAGCTATCTAATATCAAATATGTTGGCTCATATATATTTTATTTCCTCGTCTCTAAGAGGCTTGCGGATATTTCCAAAGACTATTTTTCTCATATTATTTTTATTTTCAATCAGTGACTTTAGCTTCAAATGAAAGGGTAGTAATTGTAAATACAACTATCCCACTTAGCATTCTTAGGATCCAGCTTTTTTGGCACTTGAGGGTCTCATGTTCGGAATGAAGATCAATTAATTCTCAATATATAAGGTAATATTTCTTGAGAATCCGAATCTCCCCGTTTATCCTGTTCACCGCATCACGCCTGCAGTGTCACTTGCCCATGCCCTTTTCTCCTCTTTCCAGCATCTCCGAGTCTTTGCCGTTCTCTCCCCTTTGGGAAATTATATCATAAACATCACATTAACAAAGACTAGCATGCATTTATAAGTCAACCCATAAATCTGTTGAGTCAACCCCAAAACAATCTCAATGAAAGATAAAGAGATATGAAAACCTGCACTTTCATGAGTCGACCCTTAAAAATCACGAACCAATTTTTATTGAATAAGAGTCTACCCTAGAACTTGACGAGTCGATCTCAAAATAGCTACAAACAGAAGACAGAAAGCAGCCAAAATCAGCATTTTAGCAAGTTGACCTTGGAGATCAACAAGTCGACCCTAAAGAATAGAAGAGTCAACCCTGTAATGACCACAAGCGAAAGACAGAGCGCAGCAAAAAATCAGAGTGATCTTGAGTTATATGATTTTTTGAGTTATTAGATCCTAAACACTCCATGTAAAGTCAATAATTCACTTAGTTGTTGGTGTCTACAAGGTATGTTACATTCAAACACCTTTTAGTATTTTATTAAAACTATTTTTAAAAAATTATCAAATATTATATAAATTATTATGATGATTCCAAATTTAATTGCAAAATCTCATTCATGATTGTACCGCTGTTAATTAGTTGCATGATTTTCGTCCATTGTGCACAAATTTTGCTGTATATATATAACTGGATCAAGCAGGTAAAAATTATATATATTGAATAGGCTTTGAAAATCAAGCGGTATGTTTCTTAAATATCGAAATTTTTGCAATTAAATTATTTGGAAAATTCGGTACTTTGTGAATACTTGGATTATCATAGAAATTTTAAACATTCAATAAAAATATTTTGAATTATATATATGTATGTATATGTGAATATGTTTTGACTCTCAACTTGACTATGTTATGAACCTCACTAATGAAGATTAAATGTTGGCACTTTGACTATCTTATGACTTGATTATTATAGACCTATGCCATAGGGGTTGAATATAGTCTAATGACCAGGGGTTATATATGACCATAGTGTTTGAATGTAGAGTTAAAGTGGATTTGTAACGTGATGTCCATGATCAAATATTTATATACAAGTACAGTTTTGAATATGAAATTGGATATTATATTTGTCTCTAGTAAAAAAGCATTATTTCATTATATATATATATATATATATATATATATATATATATATATATATATATATATATATTATTGAAAATAAAAATGTATGATCTCTACTCTAGAGAAATGCATTATTTCTTCCATGTCTTTGTTGAGTTAAATTATTTATAATGGCTTGATTCGGTTATATAAATTAGATTGTTATTTACTAAACTGCCAAGCTTATTATTTTCACTTATCTCTTTTCAAATTTAGGGACTAGAGACTAGCCTGGTAATAGATTTTGGGGAGAGGCAAGCTTGTCTACATGTTAAGCTAGACCTAGTTTTGATCAATTTGTATACTAAGGTGTTGTTTGAGGATCGTGTATAAATAAATTAAATATTACAAGTTGTGAGTTGTAAATTTGGTGAAGTACTCAGTTTATAATTACTTGGGGTGATATTTTATTTTGAGAATTTAGTAGTTCTGATAATGACTATCTGTATATGAATTATATTGTTATACTAGATAATGTCAAATTAATGAAGGGATGGAAAGTCTTGCATGCTTATAGGACCAAACCATAGGAGTATGGGTTGTCATGCCCTCAAATTATGATTATGGATCCAGAGTGCGATACCTGGATTATAAAGCTCAACTAAAAACTAGACATGACCCTAGTCTAGCTCGTCCAGCTCAAAAATCTAACCCTACGTGACTCACCCTTAATCCTAACTCTAACTTAACGTACCACCCACCTACCCCAACCCCACTTCCATGCCTCTCAATCTATCTTCTCGTGCCGTCTCCCTCCACCGGGCACCTAACCACTATCAAGCCTCCCTTTTCCTCTTGGACATTCCCCATGCCCTCTCAATTCTCTTGTGCCTATTCCACTCCACATCATCCCCAATCTCTCTCTAACTTTCTCCATTTCACGGCCTCATGGCCAAAATTGGCACCGAAGTGCCTAGGATTCACTTGTTAGGCAAGCGGGTTTGAGCCCAACACTAGATACGTGACTAGGATGCATGGGTCGTGGGACTGTGTAGGGCGCATATGCCCACCACACGACTTGTAGATCCTATGTGCACAAATCTCCACACGAGCTAGTTTCGATATATATCTATTTTTCTCTTTTTAGAAAAATTTAATATTAGTTAATTCTAGAATTTTTGATTTTTATAATTTTTTTCTAATTTTTGTTGTTATTAGAAAAGTTAGTAATTAGAATTATTCGAGTTAGAATAGGATTTGTAATCCTACATTAGAAAGTTGAAAAACAGAATCCTTTGTACTACTTATAAATATGGAAATACCCCTATCAAAGCTTCTCTTGTAATCATACTTGAGATATTTGTGTCACTGATTAGCGGTAACTCTCTTGCGGAAATTATCCGTATCTTCTCTCTATTCGCTTTCTTTTTTTCCTCTTTTGGTGAACTTTTAGGATTTACAAGTGAGCATATGAAAGTTGTAGCCTTCGAGTGGCCAGCCAAGATGGTATTTTCAACCTTGGAAGAGACTAATCTATTCCTGCTCCTCTTTCAACTACCATTCATCTGTTTTAATATCTTGCATTATACATGCCATAGCAAGGATATTACCTCATTACAATTGATTCCATCAGCATATTCTTTCTCCTTCGAGTTTTCAGCCTAAGTCCAACATCTCCCAGCATCAAGAATGGGCTATGCCTTGCACGGTCCATGTTATTGCCGTCATTAGGGAGGCACTGGGGAGAAACAGAAGAAGATCCACAAGAATTAGAAGAGGAGGAACACTGCCCAAACTTTTCACTGCACCGAGCACTGGCTTGGGTCGGATGTACTTATGCTCGTTTCATGTCATAGGCCTGTTTGTACTTCGAGCCAAGTTTGGATTTGCTCAAGTCACAACCTTCAAAAAAAAATTTTGAATTTAAGCCCAGCCTAAACCTGTGTAATTCCAAACCTATTCTTGCGTTTTATCTGTAACGGTTCTTTACAATTAATATGACTATTTGGCTTCTTTAAAGCTACACTAGCGATTATTTGCTTTTTAGGAGCTCAAAAGAACCCCGCCCTTTTGAAATGACTGCAGGGGAAAGAAATAACCGATCATGGTTCACTCCAAACAAGCCATCATGGGCAACCAAGGCCCGTCCCTAAGTGCTAGGACTTCTAGACCTTCACGACGCGAACAAAACTGGGAAATCCCTTTCATAAACAAGTTATATATTTTCTTCTTCAGGCAAATATAAATGCATAATAAAACGAGATATTTATTCTTCTGCTCGTGGGGTACAACAAATGCCTGTAATCCATCAACCTCCTAAAACCCTAGCAGCCCATCCTAGAAAAAGCCCTAGAAGAGACAAGGCCATGTGACGAATCCTTGGTTTCCAAACCCTAACCAGAGGAACCAAAATAAATGCATGCTGATCGCCCTGTGGAAGTCCATCCAGGGAATGACCTCCTTCCACCACATTCCATTCGATGGGGCTTAAAATATGATCATAAAATATGAGAGGGGGAACAACCTCTGATCGCCGTCAGTGTAATCATTCTAAATGATAGACATGCAGAGCCCCCGAAAGCTCCCTCGAGAGCATAAAGCAAACATCTCACTCCTCTAACTCTAAACCCCTATGGTGTAGTAATCACTTTTATTCACTCTCGTTCTTTATGAGAGGGCGAACTCTATTGGGTGTTAGTATATTTTCCACGCCATACACACACACACACATCTGAGCCCATCAATCAAACTCCAACAACCCAGAGAGAGAGAGAGATGGAGAGAGAGAGAGAGGCCACGCATATTTAATCTTGGAGAAGGCCGATGGTTATTTAATACTACGACAACGGGAGGGCTTCGCTGGCATCCATCTACGAATTAATTATATGGTGATAAAAAACATTGAAGCTTACGTTTCATTATGGCCAAATAATCTCTAATATCGAGGACTAATACTCGATGCTTATACAAGTTACTTTTGTTATGATATGAACATATAGCATATCTTATGTATATTAATTTTGGTGATAATAAGGGTCTTTGTAGCCATCATAGTGGCCGTCTCACTATTCAATGCCGAGTTATTAGCATCATAATTAATGTCATTAATATAAAAAAAATGTGCTAATGATTCTTTTGCTGCATTAAAGCTTACTAATTAAATACCATAAGAAATTATATATGGATTAACATATATGGGATGTATAACTTTACATCAGTTGAGAAATTAAACATGGACCGGTAGTCACTGTCCTGAGAATATTGCAGTTATATATCAGATATCAAAATATTTATTATGCTGATCATTGTTTTGCAGGTTAGTTTTAATGCTCACCTACTAAGTAAATATTTTAAGAGATAATAAGACTATGTGGATTAACACCATGCAATGATGAATATGTTTATACTGGCTGAGATAATATGGCCTGACATATTAGTGGAGAGATTGTGGAATATTTGTCAATTTTAGTGATATATCAATGTTACATGAACTGACAACTTGAGATGTATATCAGTTTATACTGAATGAGATAATAAAAGCTGATTAAATCATTGCCCGTGTATAAAGACAGCAAGCCATGTAACTAGGTATATGTATACATGGTTAGCTCCAAAGGTCAAACCTACGGCGTAGAATAGCTCCACAAGCGTGCATGGCTGTGGAAGACGGGGGGTTCCCAAAAGCTCTCCTGTTCCTGTCAGTCTCTGGTAATAAATGGATGCGACGCAGTGGCGTCTTCTCCTTGTTTTTACATGGAATGAGAAGGGACCGGAACCCAACCCCCGCCACCTTCCCGCTATTGGGAACCGCAAAGCGCGACAACAATATCACCCGGCTGTCCCATGCACACACTCACGCCAGAGAGAGTCAAAAAGAATATTATATAAATCTAATAAAATTACAGTAAAAAAAGTGGACTTCCCTCCTCCTCTCCCCTCCTTCCTCCTTCCTCCTTATTTTTGAAAGGAAAAGCATATAGCTGATAAAAACACTCCCTCTGCATAGTTGCACCCCCCTTTTTTTAAGCAAGACATCAGTGAAGTCGCCTTTCCACTAAGGGAGTGTAATTATAGCCCGTCCTCCTACTACTTCTCTGCCTCCACTTGAACGTCAAATATATCCTCTCTCTCTCTCTCTCTCTCTCTGCGTGTGCGCGAGAGAGAGAGAGAGAGAGAGATAGTGAGATAGGGGGCTTTAGCCGTTAGGAATTCTCTTGGCACTTTCCTGGCCAGTTGTAACATTTGCATGAGTGTATCAATCAAAGCACTGGCCACATCCCTATATATACCCCACAAATCTCCACCTTTCTCACGACCTTTTCATTTTCCCCCTGCTCATCGGTTGCTCATCTTCCTGAGATATAAAAGTGAGAGTTACAGAGATAGTGTGTTTTGAGTTGGAAAGTAGTTAGCTAGAGATGGAGGAGGCCAGCAACAACCCCAAGAAGTGTATAAGCGGCATCGGCAACAGCAGCAAGAGGTCGGTGGCGGGGGGGAGCAAGGAGGGGATGAGGTACCGAGGGGTGCGGCGGCGGCCTTGGGGGCGGTACGCGGCGGAGATCCGCGATCCCCAGTCTAAGGAGCGCCGCTGGCTCGGCACATTCGACACCGCCGAGCAGGCCGCCTGCGCCTACGACATCGCCGCCCGCGCTATGCGCGGCCTCAAGGCCCGCACCAACTTCAACTACCCCCCCTCCGTCCCCGCCGCCGCCTCCATTCCTCCCCCCGCCGCCGCTACCGCCGACCACCTCCTCCTCCACCACTCCTCCGACTTCCCCTTTGCCTCATTTCCTTCCTCATCTCCCATTTCCGCCCCCTCCCTCAACACTTTCCTCCTTCGCAACCTTGTTTACAATCCTTCCAATCCTCCATCCTCTTCTCTTCACCACCCGGAGTCTCTCAACAGCTGCCCCTGTTCCTCTCTCTCATGCTTCACTCCGAGTACTACTAATACTAATTATACTAGCACTCAGATGGATGGTTTCGGTGGAAGTGGACCCAGTTTGGGTTCCAACTTCTTGGGTACTACTTCTAACTCGGATTTGTCTCTCGTCCTTCAGCACCAACAGCAGCAGTACACTTGCACCACTACTGCTTCACCAGCAGCAGCGGCATCCAGTACCTGTACCTCGGAACCAGTGG
Source organism: Phoenix dactylifera (assembly GCF_051530095.1). Lineage (NCBI taxonomy): Eukaryota > Viridiplantae > Streptophyta > Magnoliopsida > Arecales > Arecaceae > Phoenix > Phoenix dactylifera. The sequence continues at coordinate 41,036,226 of NC_143193.1, forward strand.
GGCCATTTCAAGACAATTGGAACTTCTTCCAGGAGTCTTCTGAGTCTGGTTTGCTTCAGGATATCTTGCATGGCTTCTATCCTCGGCGCAGTGCGGATAAGCAGCAGTGGGGTGGTGCAATGGCCGTTGATGGCCATGGTGGGAGTCATGAAATCGGTGAACAATTGGGAGTAGGAAGTCAGATGTCTCTGAGTAAAGAGCAGGAGCTCTCGGTTGGTGCTTTTGAAGGAGGATATGATGGGCCTGAGAATTTCCCCATGATGCCCCAGGGCTTGCTGGAGGACATCATTCAGTACCCGGACTTCTTAATTTGATATCTTCTCCACCAAGTTGCACCAGACACTTCGCTGTAGCCCACTATAGTTTGCCTAAAAAGCAAGCCTTGACCTCCACTGACTGCTAGGAGTTCTTCTTCTTCTTTTTGTCTAAAGATTTCGTCTGGTTAACAAAGTACGCGCGCGTGCTGTGTTTCTTAGGAGTAGATGTCCTTATTATTACCTTTTTCCCCCCTTTGTTCACTAAGATATCTGAACTTTTACTTGCGTTGCATGCTGTATCATCAACTATGTTGTGAGTTGATCAATGTCTGCATGAAATGACTAAGCATTTCGTGATTGTTCTCTGCTTAATTACTCCAATGGATGTGGTGGGTTTTAGCTCGGTTTAACATATCGTGATAAAAGTGCACTATTTTCTAAGATGGTTTTTGCTAAACAGGGGCCAACACTCGTATCTTCAGTGGCAGTAGTTGATCGGGTGGCTATCATATTTACAAAGAAGACCGAGAGAGACAGGAGATAGAATCACAATAATAATTGATCTCACTGCTGCTTCCACCGGTTTATCCCAAGGAAGTTGGTAAGCCAACGTAGATAAATGATGGGTGAAGGAAGAGGATGATAACAGTAACCGGGCAAATATATATGTTACATATTAATTACTGGTCATTTCTTTCATAGTGATAGTCCTTTTTTTTTTTATCTTTGTGGTTGGAATATTGATGGTTATTTTCTCATGGCGACAGCGCAGTGATGGGAAAGTACGTAAAGTGTAATGTTGTAGTTAATGTGGTTAATATATTTCAGTTGACCATTAGAACGTCCAGATATTATTTTTTTTATTGCTTTTTGAAAAGGTAATTTAAGAGAAAAGCTGTCTTTGTCGGGCCTTTTCTTCTGCAAACACAACGCAACGGACGGAAAGACGCGAGCCGAGGGAAGACGGAGAGACCCTCTCTCCCTCTCTCAACGCTCCCTTGGTGGTGGCTTCGGGCAGGTAGTACGATAGGTCAGGTAATTAATTTCTTGTATCATTCAATAAAACGACTCTAACATATTCAATATAAACTCTTTTTATGTCAATTTCAGATTGTAATAGCATCGTTCTTCCATTATATCGACATCTAAACTTGTCCTGCAATTACCACTGTACTTGGTATAATAGGTATTTTCTGATAGAGATAATTAAATAGATAAAATGAATCGAATCGCATTCAAGATATCTAGGCTAATTAATTTTTTTATATAAGTATTTCGATTGATAGAATATAACAATTCAAAATTTCATTCAAATAGCTAGTAAAGAGTTATTTTTTAGATTTTTTAGTCCTACATAAGTATCCAATATCTCTCTAGTAAATAATTGATATGTGACTAAACACAATGCATCCTTATATATTTCTCTATTTTAAGTATTGATATTCTCATCAGGCTAAGCTTCCAAAATTATTTAAATCTAATTAAAAGTATTACGATCAATCTATGGTTAGCCTTAATGAGCCCATACTGCAATATCTTCTAATGGGTCGAAACCACTCTGATATTATTTGTAACAATTTAGGACCTCATCCAAAATAAGTAGCTAGAAGGTATTTTTTGGTATAAAATAACCAAAATTTTTTGGTGAATAACCAATGGAGGACTAAACTCACGCCTGCACGGGTCCTTACATAGGATTAAGGGTGCAAATAGAATTATGTATGCAAATGGGTTGAGTCAAACCAGGTTATGAGTGACCCCGATCCAACCCGGTTCTTAGGATCCTAATGTTTGACCTAGGCCAAACCTAGTAAAAGATCGAGTAGATTTAGGTCAAATCCATGGCTAAAATTTCTAACCCAATGGGTCATTTGGATCAGGTTGAGTCTATATATAATCCGGTCCCAACCCAAAAAATTAGGATCCGAACCGAATTTAGGTCAGGTTTGAATCGGGTTTAGGTCAGATCCTTGTACTTGTCATTCTCTATACTTGGTTTCTTTTGCAATGAATGAAAACTACATAAAACAAATTATGCAGAACCATACAAGTGAAAATGCCTAAGCATCAAGAATTGATGTCATTACAAACTAATCTAATAATGATAAGTTCAACCTTGTTAGCTAAAAAAAATTCTATTCATGTATGCAACACTTTTTTTTTGAGTAGAAAAGAATTACATCTATGTTAAATTCTTTTTACTCAGCAATGATATATCTTGAATTTGTTAGAATACATCTATTACTATTTTTTCTAAATATACTACTAGAAAAGCATACATGAGCCAAGATGAGGAAGATAGTTTCTATAATGACACATGGTAAAGATCAACAGTTACAAAATACAAATGATGAATCCATCTTCTTCCGCATGGCAAAATTATATTCTATTTTTTTCTTTATTAGTCTAAACTTCCTTCTTAGGAGAACAGTGCTCCATTTATTGTAACCATATTAAGTCTTAATATAAAATTTATGTCATTCAACGGTACACAAAAATAGTCTCTTCTATTTCTCTCATCCTCAAACACAAGAAGATATTAGAGAATAAAGAGTTAGAGACTCTTTAACACCCTTGCGGGTCTAACAGTGTACCAAGTTTTGATCAGGTTGGATCAGATCATAGGGTAGAAAATTAAAAATTGTCCTAAAAATCAAATAGGTTGGGTCGGATCAAAATTTAATCAAACCTGACCCCACCTAAAAAATAGAACAAATCCAATTTTAGAATCTGACCCGGTCCCACAAATTCTTTAAATCAGGTCGGGTCCGGTCGCAGGTCAAACCAACCTATTTGCAACTTTATATAAGATGTTTCTATTAAAGAAGAGAAACCTATGAAGAGGAGGTAAATGTGAAGAGGATCGCTCTTGTATGGAATTCACTTCATTTAGTGCTGAGTAAAAAATTTTGCATTCAATTTTACTTGGTTTATGGGATTGGCTAGTAATAATTTTTGTTATAAAGAGTGAGATGTTGACAGAAAAATAAAATTAAATTCAAAAATAGTGAAAAGATCAATTTGTAGTTATAACTCATGCCATAAAAGGCTACTTGAAAGAAAAGTAGATGAACAATGGCTGCTAACTCGCCATAATACAGAAGGTGATGGGGATTAAGAGCCTTCCAACTCAAATCAAATCACCCTTGAAATCTCATCTTTGAGTTCCAAAAGTAATGGAATCAATATCAGGCCTAAGTAGGTTTTTTGGCGGATAACCTTACCGAAGCTTAGATATACAAGAAAACACAAGAAATTTCGTTCATTTTCTTTAAAATATAGACTATTACTTATTCGCTAAAAATTAAAATGTTGGTGGAATAAGGAAGATTGCATATATTTCAATCTAACTTAGAATGTAAGCACATTTCTTTTTTAGCAAAAGATATAGGGGTTAAATAAAGTTAAAGCTTTTACATCCATTCATCAATCCGTTTGTCACCCATATATTTGTCTAAAACAATGATACTTGCTTTTCTTGGAGTAAAACTTGGTCACTAAAAGTCAATGTTGTCAATAAAAATTTTGGTGCGGCGATTTTGGTTGACATGAGGGTATCGTGAATATCTTCATTGTTAAAACTTTGTTATTGCAAAAGTTTAAAGCTGCGTTTGGTTGCAGAATCGCAGGAGCAAAGAAAAAAATATTCAAATAAATTTAAAGGAATGCAGTTGCTTCGTGGAATTAGAATTTCGTGCATTGGCTAGATGGATAAGTTTAGAAATTATTATATCATGATGTTATTTGGTTAGAAGAATAAATTGAGGGAATAAGTCATAATTTTTTATTGTAAATAAAACCACCTTCTAACATTATGAAAATTTGGCCAAATGTTTTGGCATTTGGAATCTCTATAGCTTCTCTACCATCCCTTCTGACTTCCTTGTGCTGGGCCAGACACTTGCTGAACCTCTCGCCCATGCTATACCAAGATAGTTTGGACAAGTACATAAAAGGGATAACCCACAAATATGATATAAAAAATTTTAGTTTCATAAAAGAGTTAATATTACATGCAAAAATGTTAGCAAATAGAAACCAACATTGCTAAAACAAATAATGAGTTTGTAATAGAGTTGTAAATTCTGCACGTTGCATTATGCATGCAAATCGTCGCGCTTTTATTAATGTGGATGGTGGCTCTTCTCGACGACTGGCGGTTCTTCTTAACGTGTGAGGCCTGTAATGTGACTCGTTTGTCAGCCCTACAAAAAAGATGCAATCATGATTGCTGCCCCATTGACTCGACCGACCATGGTGCATCACTAAATTGACATTTACATTCAATTGTGGACCACAAAACTAACCTTGGGCAGCTGACCTATATTTAACTCTATGAAAAAAAATATTGAACATCTCGATCTTGAATTAGATCTATTTCTTTTATCTTAGATGTCAGCCAAAAAAAATAATCTCACGCTAGCCAAGCAGTTAATCAATTGAAGTAAGCTACCTTGGTCCCAACCGAGGAACCGATTAGCCAAGAAGCCATCGACCGAAGAGAACAATCAACACGTATCAATAAGGACTGACAGCCCCAACAACCGACAGTTTTGGCAGTCTGCAGTCATGACAACACCACAGCCTACACCCTGCCAATGCTGCCTGTCGCCCATAAGGACTGGCATCCACGCCTCGATCGTACTATTGGCCATCACTTGGCCATCATTACAACAAAATGGGCTTTCCTATACAAAGGGGCAGCTTGGGGAACCTCAGGTACGCATGCAATATTACTCACAGAGCCATATTCTGCTGAAATTCTCTTCCTTCTACATTGTTACCTTGTTATTCTAACTTAGGCATAGGTGGATACCCTACCGAAAACTTTCCTGTAAACAGACTTTTTGCATGCCACATCCGGAGGAAATCCATCCCCCGCACCACGTTCGAGCTACACTCCAACCTCAGCCCGAATTCGACGGCAACAGATTGGAGCTAGAGAAAGGGCACCGACCTCTAGTAACATTGACATCCATCGAAGGAAGAGACAAGTAGAATGAAGTCACAAGAAACCTGCGATGCATCACATGCTTCACAATGCCGCACTCCACCCCTCCAAGAGTAGTTGTAGAGACTGAAATCTGCTCCACCGGAATATCCCGCCACTTTATTGAACAATGAGTAGTTCAACCTGCTCACTCAACAGGTGCAGGCGCTGATTGTAATAGTCTGAAAACTATAGCAGATAGTGGTCCTACCAAAGCCAATCTGATCAAAATCTGGCCAACCTAGCCACCACCCTCAGTCGTTAGCACACAGCATGCTCCTAGTCAGCTGCTACTCCCGATTCTGGGACTCGGAGTAGACCTCCAAGAGTCGACGCACCCAATGGAGCAGTCCTAGTCGAGAGTGGAAATGATGTGCTCCAAGCTCCCTTTTCGGCGAGGACTCCACTCCAACCTTGTCGCCTCCTCGTCGTATCGAGCCCCCATCCTGGTGGGATGCCGACCTTGATTGGAGAATTGAGGAAATGGGCCGGTAGATTTAGGCCCTCAGGGGATAGGCTCCTAGGGTAAATAATGACCTCAACATTTCTTTAAAGATCTCCTTTACTAGGTGAATCATGGAGGAACCGATTCCACCTCAGTTCAAGATACCCTAGGTAGAACTGTATGATAGCACCTCAAATTTTCTGGACCATCTTGAAAGCTTCATGGCTCTCATGATGTTGCATGGAGCCACCAACACTGTGCTTTGTAAGGCGTTCCCTGCAACCTTTCACAAGGTGGCTTGACTCTGGTTTTCTAGATTTCGGCCCGATTCTGTCCACTCCTTTGAGCAGCTTGCCCACCTCTTTGCGACACACTTTGTCTCCATTCAAAGATAGCATTGTGACTCAGATGCACTGCTCGGCATCAAGCAAAAGGAAAACGAGTTCCTCAAGGACTATGTTAGCCGCTTCAATGCAGTTAGAGGTCTGCGACCTAGATTAGTCAGTCACGATGTTAGCAGTGAAGAGTGGACTATGACCATCGTGCTTCCTATTCTCCTTGAAGAAGCACTTCTCAACAGAATGCTGCCACAGGGTGGGTTGTACGATTAAAAATTCTAACCAAATTTCAAATAGATCGGGTCATGTTTGAATTCAGTAAATCTAGACCCGACCCAGAAAATAGAACGGGTCTAATTTTAGGACCCGACCAGGCCCCACTGAGTCATGAGTCAACCTGATACATTTGCGGCCCTAAAACCACTAGCAGACTTTCTAGTGGAGTTTACCATCCCTAATGAAGAACCTGCTGAGCTCCCAAGAAGACAAAGATCATAGAACAACCGTGGATCTTGCATTCAGACGAGTCATCAAACCTAGAAGGCAGTGGGGCTAGACTCATACTCACCAGTCTGGATGGAGTAATCATGGAGTATACTCTGTGGTTCGAGTTTCAATCTTATATAATGAGGCCGAGTATGAAGCACTCATCACTGGGCTCAAGCTCTCTAAGAAGCTCAGAGTTTAGCAGTTGAAGGTCTGCAGTGACTCACAACTGGTAGAACAAGTTCAGAGAGAATTCGAGGCTCGGAGGCCATCGATGATCAAATACATATAAAAGCTAAAAGACTTCACCCTGGCCTTTCATAGCTTTAACAAACAACAGATCACCGAATAGAGAATGCAAGGGTTGATTTGTTGTCAAGGTTGGCCACCTCGGAGACTGCTGAACTGACCAAGGCCACTTCGCTTGAAGTCCTAGAGGCACTGAGCATCAACGAGCCTGAGGTAGTGCTAAATACCAATGTCGAACCAAGTTGGATGGATTCTCTCAATGGCTTATTGAAGGACGAAAAAGTGCCTATAGATCGGGCTGGAGCCAGCCAGATAAAGCGACAAGACTCTGACTACATCCTCAATGACAAATTATATCGGAGGTTATTTTTGTTGCTATTTCTCAGGTGCCTCCGCCCAATTGAAGTAGATTATGCACTTCGGAAGGTGCACGAGGGCATTTGTAGCAACCATCTAGGGGGTAGATCCCTAGCCTACAAGATCTTACAACAAGGGTACTATTGGCCGACATTGCAAAAGGATGTGACCGACCTCATCAAGAAGTGCAACCGATGTCAATGGCATGCAAGCATCCAACGACGGCCAGCTGTGCCATTGACGTTGATTAGTGCCCCTTTGCCATTTGCACAATGGGGGATTGACATCCTTAGACCTTTTTCATTAGCTATAGGATAGCGCAAGTTTCTTTTCTTGGCGGTCGATTACTTCACCAAGTGGGCAAAAGCCGAGCAGGTGACCTAGACTACTTTGTCTGGAAAGCCATAATATGCAGATTCAGGCTCCCTAGAACCATCATCACAGATAATGGGCGTCAGCTCGACAATGCCCAATTCAAGGAGTTCTGCTTTGAGCTCAGGATCGACCACAGGTTCACCTGTTGGGAATTATATCCTAAATGTCAATCGTCAGCGTGTTGATGATTGAATTTTGTAAATGAATTGATAAGTTAATAAAGTGTTATTTGGCATTATTCATCATTTCATCTTCAAATGAACTTTTATATGATGAAGTCCTTAGGACTTATTTTATGATAAAGAAGGATTTATCTTCAAGTCCTTAAACCTGATCGGAATCAAATGATATGCTGTTACTAGGACGACAGCATTATCGAGATTAGGTCGTTGTATGACATATACGTTGGTTGTCCTCTTAACCAAAGAGTGTGGAGACACTGATATATCACACAGGTGAAGTGTAGGAGTACATTTCACTGAACGTGACCAATTTCGGAATGTTTTACTGTCAAGAGATATTCCGAGTGGATATGAGTATAAGTATCCCTCAGACTTGAGATCACTACAGTGATTAGTAAGCAACTTACTGTACTTTAGTACCGGACTAGCAGAATTTCTAAATCTAGGATGAAAGGTTACTGGGTGCAGTCAAGTACTTGCAAAATCGGTGCGTGAGTCAAGATGGAATTAACCCCTCATGGAAATAGAAGATAATGCTTTGTGTTCAATTAAGCAAAATCTTAGCCAGGATAATCCTTGTGATGAGTCACAGAATTTCTAAAGTTGATCACATAGTGGATGTACTGATCAGATAGTTGACAGAACTCTGAAGTCATCCTAGCATTAGAAGTCAAAGGGATGAACTATACAGTAACCATAGTCTAGAATTTCAGAATATTTGCTTCGCATATATTTGGCCTATCCGAACGTCGGGTACCATTACTAGATAGTCACATCGGTTAGTGCAAGAAGTTGTTCCTGTACTACCGGCTTAGGTTCGAACCTATGAGGTCACACACATAGAAGTTTCCTGATTGATCAAGATAGCTAATAGATGATTGAGAATCATTCAAGGATAATTTGGTCAATTTGATTAGCAAATTATCCTATAAAATAATTAAAGTAATTATTGAAGGATTAATTAGTAATTTGATTACTAATAAACTCAATTTGATTAAGTAAATGGACTAAGGATGAGCCAAATTGAATTAGATTCAATTTTGGGTTAAATCAGATTTTTGACCTGATTGGGGTCGACTCGAACTAAAGAGGGGGGCGACTCGAGATGGGGTCGACTCGAGCCTGGCTGGGGTCGACTCTCTGAGAGAATCCAGAGGACGATCTCTTCTATTTTTTAGGTGGGGTCGACTCGAGCAAGCTGGGTCGACTCGAGCTTTGAAGGGGTTGACTTACTGGGCGTATCAAGGGAAGAAGTTCTCTGTCGTCTCAGCCGGGGTCGACTTGGGAAGTTATGGGTCGACTCGGGTCAACTTTGGAGTCGACTCGAAGGGGATGGAGTCGACTCGAGGCGACTTGGAGTCGACTCGAGCTCGAAATGGTCGATTCCTTCTGAAAATCTTGGAAGTTGCGGACGTGCTGAATTCAAGGGATTCGGTCCGAAAGTGGTTTTTCATTGAAAAATGATGGGATTTGGCTCGTGGGACATGTGGGAGAATGGTTGGATGATTATTAATGGAATTTTGAATTAAATTTGAATGAAATCAAATCATCACCATCCATTTATCTCACCCGCATGAACCATTTATTGTTTGGATTTTGAATTCAAATAAGATAAGATCTATATTGTTGCAACCATCCCCTTCATGCGCCAACAAAATACCAGATTTCCATTTGAATTTTGAATTCAAATGATCAGATGGCGTGTCTTTAAAAGGAAGAGTTCTAAGTCGCCATAAGAATGAAAATCAATGAATGAAAAATCAGCCTTCCATCTCGCCCATTCCATCTCCTCTGAGTCCATCTCGCCATAGCCGATAGGGATCCCTGAAAAGAGTTTTTAGATCAGATCTAAGTCCTCTTTAATCTTTATAAACCTTTCCTCCAAGTTCTTCCAAGAAGGTGAATCAAAAGTTGATTGCATCGGAAAGATCAAAGTTCAGCAAAGGACGATCTTGCGCAAGCTAGCACTTCCATGGGATTGGATCACTCCAGGAGCTTTGTGTGGATTACTCATAGAGGCTAGACAAGTGTGTAGCTACGAAGCTCTAGCATCGGATCCATTACTTTCAGATTTCATAAAGGTATGAATCTAGATCCAAAGTTGTATTTTATAGGTTCCAATCTCCAAGGGTTAAACCTCTTTTGGGGCTCTTTACAGAGTAATCTTCAAAGCCTATTCGATGGGCATTCGAAGATTAGATGGATGTTAGATTAATTGAGTTTAGAACTTAATTAATAATCTTATTTCAGATCTGAAATTAATCATGTAATGATTTTAGCATAATCGTTTAAACGATCCCGGCATATTGATCATGAATACTTGTAGTGGTACTTTAAATTTTGATTTCTTATGCATGCTAGAATTAAAATGTTTAATTTGGTTTTTCCGCTGCGAATTTCAAAATTAAAAGAACTACGTGTGGCTTGATCCCTCTTGTGAAGGGGTACGTAGGCAACCCGAACATGTACAACCATTGATTTTGAAAAGTTTTAAATTTCAGCATGCTATCACTACTAGCATTATAGGATCACTTTCATCACCTTGGTGGCACACCCGTAGACTAATGGGTAAGCCGAGGTGACCAACCAAACTATCATGCAGATCCTAAAGGCAAGGCTTGATTGAGCGAAAGGATCATGGGCCGTAGAGCTATACAACATCATGTGGGCATACTGCTCGACACATCGGATTCTCACCGGAGAAACACCCTTCAACCTCGCCTTTGAAAAGGAGGCAGTGACCCCACTGGAGATCGGGCTTCCATCACTCATTGTAGAGAGCTTCGATGACCAAATGAACTCATATCGGCTCCGGGTTAACCTCAATCTATTGGAAAAAATTAGAGAACAAGCTCAAATCTGACTGGTGACGTACCAGAGGAAAGCAGCCCAGTACTACAACTCCAGTATCAAGGGTAAATTCTTCTGACCTAGCGACCTCGTCTTGTGGTAGACCGAAGCGTCACAGCCAGAGGAACTGTGGAAGCTGAGCCCGAACTAGGAAGGCCCATATCGAAAAATTGATAGACAAATACCCACTTGCTCCCATAGATGTAGAGGATCGAAGCTCTAATAACTAATTATTAACATAGATGTAGGGGAACCTGGCACAAATACCAACTTGCTTCCAAAGGTTCTAATACCAACTTGAACCGATCGGAGAGAAAGAAAAATTTCTAAACCTGTTCAACTCGAATCTCTCAAAAAAAGTTAGAAAAAAGGTGAAAAAATTATGAAAGTTGGGTTTATAACCTTTTTTCTTTCATGAGTGATCCACACCCTATAACCAAGATATATAGCCCCTATTTATAATAGTAGTAAGGTCCTCCATTCACAATTCTTGGATTCCTCTTATAATTCAAGTAGGTCTAGATTTATAAAAATAAATATAGCTAGTAACTACTAAAATTCTATAAAGATAGATCTCAACTTCTATATCAACTTTGTCCTCTAGCATTCTACCTCATTCTTCATGGATTGGAAGATACGTTCGGTCAAATTTTTAAAGATAATTATGATTTTTATACCAACATTTTCTGTTTATTTTCACTTTGAAACTTATTAAATTTAATTTTATGGTATCCGTATTTGACTGTGTTGCAATTTGCTATTCCTAGTACAATATGCTTGATCCAAAAAATTTTATATTAAATATTATGTTTGATGGAAGTTGTTTTGGATCTTGGACTGCTTGACCCACTTGCAGCCTACTGCATTTGAACCCTATGAGGAGTAGGAAGTGATAGTGAATTTATCATTTGTTTTTTAAGGAGTAGGAAGTGATGGGACTTCATCATTTATTTTTTAAATTCCTCAACTTTTCTCTTTACAATTTTTGTACTGCTATGATTATGTATTCATCAATTAAAATTATGGTGTGTAATCACAGAAATATGAGCCAAAAGTTATTTGGGCTTGGTTTCGATGAAGGTATATCGGCTTAGTTGAAGATGTTGGCAAATTTTTAATTTAATATTATTATTTTCTAATTAATAAATAGTTATTTCAATATACATAGCAAATAAAACAAGTTAAATTATAGATGTTATCTTGTTTGAAGTATGTTATAAAAAGAATTTTCTTTAAAGTGAAATAAGTCATGCCTTGGTGCAAATAATTGGAAGCAATCTACTCCTGAGATATAACAAATTGCTACATGTTCTTCTTGAAGGGCATTTTAATGAATAGAATAAAGGTTAACCCCGAACTAGCCAAATCTAGTACAATAAAAATCAACAAAAACCAATTGAGAAAAATTTCTCATAAAACTCTTTACGTGGGTTCAATCCTCTTTTATCAAATGCTTAAATGATGCACTTGAGTTTACTTATTTTAATACTTAATTTAACTCTTCATTAATATCTTCTTGATATTCACTTGTGTTATTCAAGTGGATGGGAATGAAAGGTATCTTTTCATTAAGGCAAGTGTTGATGGGTGTTAAGGCATCTTTTCGTTGATTGTATTCCTTCATAATGTGATTCTTCTGGTTATTAAGGATTGTGTCCCTTTTAATCATCATTAGATTAGATGCATTGAGGTGCATCTTTTCTTGTCATTCATGATGTTATATGAGAAGATGGAGATTATTTGAGAAAGTATCTGTTCATGCTTCTCTTTATGATACAATGTGATCTATCTGTACAATTTTAAGAGAGATGAGCAAAATGCTATAAAAATTAAACTTTATCAAGTCAATGTAGAGCAAATTATTTGGAAAATTACATTACTTAAGATTAAGATTTATACTTAAGTGGATATTAGATCAATTTTATATCCAATACAAGACTAAGCTAAGTATCAAATTTTGAATTATTTAATTAATGAACCAATAGAAGCATGAATGAAACCTTTTGGTGTAAACAATTTAAAGGGTTGGTTGCAGGCAAGAGCTTTGACCCAACTCAAATATAAGGGAAATAGTAAGCAGGTCAGATCAGGAGAGGTTGGATAAGAATCTCAGCTACGGATATTAGAAATGGTTTACCTAACTCCTCTTAGGTTAATAATACACAATCTGTTCATCTTGGGATAGGGTGCATGGAGAGTTGAAAGGATTAAGCTAGGTGATTAAGTTTAGTTGGAATTGGGCTTTCCAGAGTAGACTAGATTATAGATTACTTAGGTCTATTCAAGCTTAGAGTTGTAGGTAAGTATGGATTGAAGGGCAAGAGATCTGACTTGTTGAGCTTGGTACCTAAGAAGATTTTATATCTTTTTGTTTCAAGTGGACTTGACTCCACTTAAACTACCGTGGCTCATGAAAGATGTTGCTTTATATCATGTCATGGTAGTATTTCTACAAGAGGCAGAATGGGGGCAAGAAACTGCTAACTATATCTAGAAACTTAATTTTTCTAATTATTCGATCAATAAAGTATATGTAATCTACTCTAAAAGCTAATGTCCACTGGGTAGAATCAGAAGGCAGTGTGCGTTGGCTCAAACTTAGAGCTTCAATATTATGAGGTCATAAGACGTAGAGACAAATGCATGGGACTTGTATTGCGAGACAAATTAAAAGAGTTGTGTTGAATGTTTGAATATTCACTAGCTTGGTATTTGGTTTATGGATTGTTAATGTAGAATGAAAAAATTCAATAAAAATAGATCTAGTTAGACGAACTTACCTTGTTGAGACCAAAACGTTGGTGATCCAAGGCATTTGCACCGTTTCACATACGCAAAATTATACCACCAAACCAGCAGGTCGTGTGTGGTCACAGTATAGAGATCACACATTTTCACTGCTCAAATACCTTGCCTCGCATCCTCGATGATGGAGGATTTTGAGAGAAGAGGAGGAGTGCAAGTAGAAGAGTCTTCGGTTCATAAAGAGCCTTGGAAAGTTTTTTTTCCCATTCATTTTGAATTTATGAAGTGGAGAGTGGTGGTAACCGTCAAGTCCAAATTTTGCAATTTAGTTCTCTTTTTCTACTCCTTGTCCAAGTCCCCTATTGCCTGGTTAGGCTCTGGGCCATGACATATGATATATCATACCTATTGGAAGTTTAGCTCTCATTCAAGTCATGGAGCAAGTCCGAAGTGTTGACCCCCTATTTGATTTTGATTAGCCCAAAATACATGAGTATATTTTTTATTATACTAATAAATTTAAGTTAGTGTTTTAGGAGAAAATGAATAAAATATTATGATAAATTTATTAGAAAATGTTTCATAGATTTTGAGTCGGTTTGGAAGAAGTGTTGAACCATATTTTACAAATGGATAATCCACGAGACGTCTTCTATAGGTCACGAGATGTCTCTGGCACTAAGAGGTTCATTTAGCACGCTCCCAAATCGACTCCCTGCTGAGACGAGGCATCTCTAGCAGCAAGACAGAAATCAGTTTGAATATGCCAGTGTGCGAGTCGACTCCCCGATACACGAGCCGTCTCCCACTAAATCACAGGTTTCTGATAAAAAACGAGCAGTTCTAGTGAGGTAGAAGCAAAAACACACTTTTGAAAGAACAGTGCGCGAGTCGACTTCAGACTTACGCGAGCCGTCTCTCGTAGAGAATGACAAAATGTTATTTTTAAAGAAACCGATCTCAAGCCGACTCCCAACAAGCGCGAGACGTCACCTATCTCAAGCGAGCCATCTTTCAGAATGGCCGAGTCGACTCCAAGTATGCTGACACCTCCAACGGCTAGTTTTTCAGGATTTGAACGGCTCTATTTTCCCTTCTAACGGCTATTTTTCATGAAAAAAGGACTATAAGAAGGTTATTGCCCAAAGTGACAACCCAGGAGGGGGTGAATTGGGTTTTCTAAAAATTATGTTCCCAAATTTATTTTGAATTGAATGCAGCGGAATGATAAAGTATTATCTTACTTAAGCTCTACGCAATCACAAGTAAAGCAATGGAAAATTAAGCTATAGCAACTATACTATACAAGTATGAAAGTAAAGCAAGATGTACAAGGATAACACTACAAACATAAGTATGTATAGTGGTTCGGTGCACCCCAAGCACCTACGTCCACTTCCTAAGCATCCCTTGAAAATTCTACTATAACCTACGGATTACAGTCTGGTTGTTTTACAAGCTCACAATCAACTTATTGTTTTTTGGGATCACAAAGAATCCGGTCGGTTTTACGGGATTATTAACTAGAACCTAATCAGTTGTTTTACAAGCTCCCAACCAACTTATTGTTTTTTGGAATAACGAACCCAGTTGGTTTTTCGGGCTCACCAACCAAAACCTACACCATTTGTTTTCCAGGCTTACAAACAATCCAGTTGGTTTTTCCAAAGGCTCACTAACCAAAATCTTTATAATGTTTGTTTTCCGGGCTTACAAACAACCCGATTGGTTTTTCCAAAGGCTTACCAAGCAGAACCTATGCACGGTCCAATTAAGGTTTGGACAAGACCTTTCCCAAGTTTCAGACCCTTCTGAAACTTGTACAAAAGATATTTGAAGTTTAAAGCACAGACTATTGCTCAATCAATAAAAGTATAAATACAAACAGTGAGAGGCAATAGTGAAGTCGTTGGCGTAGAAGGATGTCTTTGAATGCTTCACCAACTTCCAGAGCTGAGGATTGATGGAGAAAGATTGACTTTAATGCCTTCAATGGTTTGCTCACTTCAATTCTTTGGTTTTTGGGGCTCACTAATGATATTTGGAGTTTGGTAGTTGAGCTCACCCTTAATCTACTTGGTTCCTTTGGATTTATAGTCTTTGATATAGTAGAAACTTGATTCTAGCCGTTGGAGACAAAATGGAGCCATTGGGAGTGAAAAACTAGCCGTTGGAGTTGTAAAAAACTAGCCGTTATGTCTCCCAGCAGTTTTTGAGTCAACTCGAGCAGACCTTGAGTCGACTCGCCTGAAGCAGGAGTTGACTCGAGCTTGTCGGGAGTGGACTCGAGTTTAGACTCTTCAAAATTGGGTTTCTATCTTTTCCTTTTCTCGATTTCTGTCTTCAAAATTGAGTTGACTCGAGCTTAGGCTCTTCAAAATTGGGTTTCTGTCTTCTCGATTTCTGAGTCTCCTTTTGAATGAGCCTAAGGATGTAAGACAGTAGGTAGAGCTTTGAATGTGAAGGAATCCTTTTTTTTTTTGGTTTGAGTTGAATGCACTTTTTCCTTCTTTTACTTCGGTTCACTCTTCGGAAGCTCCTGGTGGTTGAAAACCTTTAATGCTCAAATGAAATAACTCTCTTGTTGTCCACTACTGTTCACTCTAGCTATTTAAGTGATTTTCTTCGAAAAATAGCTGTTAGAGAGTGATTTGGAGCCGTTCTGATCCGTCTGCACAATCTGACAATATATCCGTTGGGATCGGAGTCGACTCACGCGATCTGGAGTCGACCCGTCTGTTACTGGAGTCGACTTGCGCTTTACTGGAGACGACTCTCCCACTATTCTAGATTTGAATTAAAGTGCATGTCTCGTCCTGGGGTCGACTCGGACCAAACTGGAGTCGACTCGCTAACAGCTGGAGACGACTC
Organism: Phoenix dactylifera; assembly: GCF_051530095.1. Taxonomy (NCBI): domain Eukaryota; kingdom Viridiplantae; phylum Streptophyta; class Magnoliopsida; order Arecales; family Arecaceae; genus Phoenix; species Phoenix dactylifera. The sequence continues at coordinate 41,052,371 of NC_143193.1, forward strand.
AGGCACTTAGGGGTCAGCTCGTTCTCAGGGTTCTAGAAACCCAACTTTCTATTTTTCTTCCTCGAGTCGACTCGGGTTTACTTGGAGTCGACTCGGCTGACTTGAGAGACGACTCAAGATCTTCGGAAGACGTCTCGTTCTCAGAGACCAAAAAATTGATTCTCTGTCTTTTGAACTGTTCTGCCTCGGAGTCGACTCAGCTAACTTGGGGGTCGACTCTAAAACACTTGAAGTCGACTCGTTCACAGGGTCTCCGAAACTGAATCTCTGTCTTTCAGACTGCTTTCCTCTGGGAGTCGATTCGGACAAACTAGGAGTCGACTCGGCTGATGTGGGAGACGACTCAAAGTCTTCACGAGTCGGCTCGCTGACAGGGTCTCAAAAACTAACGTTCTGTCTTTTTGTTAGTTTTGCCATGGAGTCGACTCGGGACCATCTGGAGTTGACTCGCCAAGCATCGGAGTCGACTCGCAACCTTTTGGAGTCGATTCGTTAACAGGGTCCAAAATTCATCGTTCTGTCTGTTCTCAGTTGGAGTCGACTCGAGCTTGTGCCAAAAACTCCAAGTGTGCGGGAGTCGACTCGTAAAGTTCAGGAATCGACTCGTGATGCAGACTTTGGTTCAAATAGAGTTCAATACTTAACCAAAATACTCTGAACCAAAGCTCAAGGCATTTAGATAGAAATTCATAAGGATTTACCTGAAATACTAGATTGAATTCATTCGAACAACATAAGGCATACTCAAATGCTTTGAGCTCATTAAAATCAATTAGGCAATACTCAATCACTCCACAATCTCCTCCTTTTTGATGATGACAAACATTGAGTATTTGTAAAGTGAATTACTCATTCAAGAAATGATTCAAGATAAAGTTTTGAAATGAATTCAAATGTCTAGTTATTTAGTGCATCCAAAATTGAAAGATATGAGTCAGTAAACTCTGAAAATTAAAGCTCCCCCTTTCATTTGGAATTATATAAGCCTTCAAATCATACAATCAATTGTTTAGCTTATATGTCTTTAATGAATTTGCTTTCTTAAAATTTTAGATTCTCCTCCTCAGCATGTGCATTCAATTTTGTTTGAACTTTGTTCAAGTTTTCTGAATTTTCTTTTAATGTTGTAAACTTGAACTTAAGTTCTTAATTATAGAAGAAAAAATCTGACGATTTGTTCTTGAATATGATTCAACTAATCTCCGAATATCTCTTGAATAGATTCTGAAGATTACTCCTTGAGGAGCCCTGGCGGAGGAATAATGAACCTCGAGGTATCGAATCCACTAAGAATAAATCACATTTTGCTTAAAAGTTTTCTTGTTTAGTGATTTTCTTTATTTACAATAAATTATATGTTCTCCCCCTTTTTGTCATCGTAGCAAAAAGGTGAAGTATCAAAGAGTCAAAACATACAAGATGAGACAAAAAGATATGCTTTTCATTCACTGTAGGCTTGAATACATAAAAGATGTTCAAAAAGTACATAGTACTCAAAACACAAAAAGCATACAAACAACATCAAATACACAAATTCTTAGATAAAGACAAGACTTTTCAATTCATTGTAAGTATTACAAAATTGAGTACAATGATTGAAAGTCTAAAAGGACTTCATATGATTTTCAAGAAAATACAAGTTTTAGGGAGGTGGACGTCTAGAAGAAGATGAAGCTCCCAAATTTCGTCGCTGACACTCCATAAGCAAACGAACTCCCTCAGAGATATTTTCCAGTTGCCGAATAATTTCTGAAGTAGTCCTATTGTGGGTTTGGGTCAGCTCGTTTACGCTGTCAATGTTCGCGTCAAGCTTATTGATAACTACGTTTGCTACTCTTGCAGCTCCTTCATTTAGCCTTAGCAACTCTAATCTTATTGAATCTTGCATCTGCTTCATGTGTTCATTAATTTCTGAGAATCTCATGTATTGATCCTGAATAAGACTTCTCAGACTGGATAATTTCTTCTTGACTTCAGCAATCATCACTGAAACTGTTATAGTGGAGGGGGTCAGATCAGTGGAAGGTGTACTTGTTGTACTCCTTAGTTCTCTCAAAATATCATCCCTCAGAGCTCTAAGCTGCTCACCACTAAGCCTAACCTCAAGGGGCTGCTGAGATGGTGGCACAGTGGATGAAGGGCCAGCAGTGGATGAAGGGCCAGCAGTGGATGGAAAAGTGGAGGGATCTGCGGAGGTATCCGGTTCATGTTCAGAAGCGAGAGAGTGAGGAGCAGTGAGGTCAGATGGTATGGCAGAAGAACTTTTTCTAACCCAAGTACCCTCAACCTTGTGGAAACCCATTCGGTGGAGAGTCCCCTCGTTCATATAGTCAGTGTAACGAAGTGAATGAGAGGGTTCCCCCTTGGGGATAGGAACCTCTAACTTCCTAAGGATCAAGGTGAAGAGCATACCATAAGCAAGACTCAGTCTAGGTTTTTCTAAGGATTCACACATATAACTGTAAATAAGTTTAGGAAAGTTGAGAGGGACGTCATGTAGGATGTTGAACATGATAGCTAAGTCTTTCTCAGAAATAAAGTCAAACCTTTCTATTTTAGGGAAGAGAGTGCGAGAAATTATACTAAGTAGGAGGCGCATCTCAGCGGAGGGCTGATTTACGAAGACCTCCTCAATGGGGGACTGGGGTGCTCTCCCTAGAATGGCCGTAAGGGCCTCAGATCTATAAGAGGGGTGAGTGGGAGCTATACTCTCACGAGAGAGGTGGAGGACTCGTGTAATGAGGTCCTCCGAGATGGAAATAGGGACATTGGCTACCCTCCCTTGAATACCGCCACCATCCCGTGTGACAATGCCATAGAATTTTCGGACTAACCCAGGGTATGTGGGAAGATCAAGGGAACAAAAGTAATCTAAATCTTGAGCCCTAAGATGATGCCCTAAGGTAAACCCTTCACAGGAGAGGAAGTCAAAATCAACTTTCTTCCCGGTTGAGACAACTCTCCCGGCGCACGAACGCGAGAGAACCGACCGAGGCGGAGAGGGAACCGGAGGTGGTGGTCTCATAGGTTCATTCCTCGCCTTGGATCGTCTCTCGGCACCGCTCGCTACGAGAGGTCTCTTCCAGCGAGATACAATAGCTTTCCTAGGCATCCCGACCTACCCAAGGAGGGAGAGACATGAAATAGGAGGAAAATCGGAGGAAAAATGAAGGGAAAAGGTGGAGACAACCGTGGGAGACGACTCGAGGATTTTGGAACAGTGGCGGCCGAAAAGAAAGATTTGGGAAAAGTCATTTCGTTTAGGGTTAAAAGACGGATTCCGACCTCGAGTCGACTTCTGAAAATTCGCGAGTCAACTCACGCACGAGTCGACTCTCAGAATCATCCGAGTCGACTTAAACTCTGGCACATAACCAAAATCTCAGTTAGTACCATACCAAAAGAGAGAGATATGGTAATCTTTAGAGCTTAAGGAACGATTTGATGATCATAGATGTGGAATACTATATCAAATATAAATTAATGATCAAAATCAATGAATAAGAGAAAAGAATCAAGAAATGGATCAATCACTTCTAACCCTCTTCTAAGAGTACAAAATTGATCTTCACTCAAGAGTTTTGTGAAGATATCAGTAAGTTGATCATCAGTACAAACAAATTCAAGCATCACATCACCATTTAACACATGATCTCTTATGAAGCGATGTCTTATCTCAATGTGTTTAGTTCTTGAGTGCTGAATTAAATTTTTAGTTAGATTTATGGCACTTGTATTATCACAATTTATGAAAATCTTATCTTGCTTAATGCTATAATCTTCAAGTTGTTGCTTGATCCACAAAATTTGAGCACAACAACTTCCGACAGCAACATATTCGGCCTCCGCCATAGATAGTGCAATCGAGTTTTGTTTCTTGCTAAACCATGAGATTAAGTTCTCTATTAAGAATTGACATGACCTGCTGGTGCTTTTTCTATCAAGTTTACAACCAGCAAAGTCAGAATCAGTGTACCTTATTAAGTCTATGCTTGATTCTTTAGAGTACCATAACCCTATGTCTTTTATTCCTATTAGATACTTAAAAATTCTTTTAACTACAATTAGGTGTAATTTCTTAGGATTAGATTGATATCTAGCACACATGCATATACTAAACATGATATCAGGTCAACTTGCTGTAAGATATAATAATGATCCGATCATACCTCTATACAGCTTTTGATCTACTGACTTACCTGATTCATCTTTGTCTAGTTTGCATGATGAGCTCATGGGGGTGCCAATTGATTTGTTTCCATCCATATCAAATTTCTTTAGCATTTTCTTGATGTACTTAGCTTGATTGATGAAAATCCCTTCCTTATATTGTTTGATTTGAAGTCCGAGGAAGTAGTTCAAGTCTCTTATCATGCTCCTCTCAAATTCACTCTGCATTAATTCAGCAAACTCTTCGCAAAGACGATTGTTAGTAGCACCGAAAATAATATCATCTACATAAATCTGCACTATTAACATATCTTTATTTTTCTTTTTCAAAAATAAGGTTATATCAACATTTTCTCTAAAAAAATTATGATCTAATAGAAATTGGTAAGTTTTTCATACCATGCTCTAGGAGTTTGTTTTAGACCATAAAGTGTTTTATTTATTTTGTAAATATGGTTAGGGTATTGATGATTTTCAAAATCAGGAGGTTGTTCTACATAAACCTCCTCATTAATATACCCATTTAAAAAAGTACTTTTTACATCCATTTGAAATAATTTGAAATCTTTAAAACATGCAAATGCTAGTAACAGTTTAATTGCCTCGAGTCTAGCCATAGGAGCAAAGGTCTCATCAAAATCTATACCTTTTTCTTGATTATAGTCCTTTGCTACTAGTCTAGCATGTTCCTAACCACAACTCCATTTTCATCAAGCTTATTTTTGTACACCCATTTAGTTCTAATTATTGAGTATTCAGAGGGTCTTTCAACTATGTTCCATACATTGTTTCTTGTAAATTGGTTAAGTTCCTCTTGCATAACGTTTATCCAATTTACATCATTTTCAGCTTTTTTAATGTTTTTAGGTTCTAAATATGATACAAATGCAAGATGATTATTTAAGTTCCTAAGAGAGGCTCTAGTTCTAACAGGTTGATATGGATCATCTAAGATTAACTCTTTAGGGTGACCGTAAGCATACCTCCAAGCCTTTGTAAGCCCATGATCAGCAATTACCTCTTGGCTTGTTGAAGTCTCTTCAATTTGCTTTGGTTCATCCTCTTGCAAGGTCATGTCATTCATCTTTTCTTCAAGTATCCCTGCATCATCATCAAAAGCTACTTCCTTGCTAGATGAAGCATCATTAGTCTCATCAAAAATAACATGAATAGATTCTTCAACAACAAGAGTTCTTTTGTTGAAAATTCTGTATACCCTACTTGATGTAGAGTATCCCAAAACGATACTTTCATCAGATTTGGAATCAAATTTGCCTAGATTATCTTTACCATTATTATGAATGAAACACACACAACCAAAAACATGAAAGTAGTTTACTTTGGGTTTTCTATCTCTCCAAAGTTCATAAGATGTTTTCTTTATAATTGGTCTCAACAAAACTCTATTTAGAATATAATATGATGTGTTAATTACTTCAACCCAAAAGTACTTTGGGAGATCATTTTCACACAACATGGTCCTAGCCATTTCTTCTAGAGTTCATTCTTTCTTTCTACCACTCTATTTTGCTATGGAGTTCTAGGTGCAGAAAAGTTATGAGTTATGCCCTTCTTACTACAAAATTTTTCAAAGAGATAATTTTCACATTCTATTCCATGATCACCCCTAATAGCTATAACTGAGGTATTTTTTACATTAGTTACTTTCTTATGAAATTTCTTAAATGCTGAAAATGCTTCATCTTTATGAGCCAAAAACATGACCCATGTGTATCTAGAAAAATCATCTACTATCACAAGACCATACTTCTTTCCACCAAGGCTTATGGTCCTAGTTGGTCCAAAGAGGTCCATGTGAAGTAGCTTAAGAGGTTTAGTAGTAGAAACACAGTTTCTAGACTTAAAAGAGCTTCTAGATTGTTTGCCAAATTGACATACTCTACAAATTTTATTTTTCGCAAATTTTAACTTTGGCAAACCAATCACAGAATCTCTTTTAATTAATTTAGACAGTGTATCCATGCTTGCATGACCTAATTTACGATGCCATAACCAACTTTCCTTATTTAGCTTAGTATCATTAGCTAGTAAGCAGCGGCTGTTTTTAGCAAGATCATCAAGATCTACTACATACACATTGCCACATCTTAGTCCTTTGAAAACTAGGCTATTGTCAATTGAATTGGTTATGATGCATGAAGATGACTTAAACAAAACATCAAAACCTCTATCACATAATTGACTAAGCTACTATCCAAGTACCAACAATATTTATTGAGCTTGGCCGCAAGACACTCCTATACACAAAGAAATCAAGCAGTCTTAGGTACCCAAGTTTTCTTGGGTCCTTTCTAGGTTAGCTATGTTAGTTTCTTTTGGAACCCAAACCTTTTTAATCTTTGTTTTAGCTTCTGTTTTTCTATAGTTGCATACATTAGCTTTATGTCCTATTCTATTACAACAAAAATAAATTACATCTTTAGCTTTACTTTCACCGGCTTTTACAAAGAAGTTTTTAAGAAATTTCTATTTGTTCTTACGCTTATACCCTAACCCGACTCTATTAAACACAACTCTTTGACTATTAAGAATCATTTTCTAGTTTTTCAAAGCTATAGGTAAACTTCTCAACAATAGGTTTATATTTTTCAAGTTCTTTAGTTAACTTCAAGTTTTCTTCATTCAATGATTTAACATTATTAATTGAATTATCTTTTAAAGTATGATTACTGTTTTTAAGTTCAGAAATTTTTTTAGTTAGTCTTTCTTTATCTTTAATTAGGGTATCAGTTTTTTGAGTTTGCAATTAGTTTCTTATTTTAAGTTCTAAATTTTTTTTGATAATAGAGTCCTTATCCTTAATCAATTTTTTAGTTTTATGACTGTGAGATTGATTAGTTAGCTTCAATTCTTTATTTTTAAAGGTTATTGTTCTATATTCATCCATTAGTTCATTAAAAGCATCATACAATTCTTCAAAGGTAAAATTTAAATGATTTTCAATACTTACCTCATCCTCGTTGGCCATAAGACATATGTTGGGCATTCTCTTCTTGTTCTTCTTCTGATGATGAGTTGTCGGATTCTGTCTAAGTAGTGAAGAGGGCTTTCTTTTTCTTGAATCTGCCCTCCTTTTTCAATGTGGGGTAGTCGGTTCTGAAATGATCCGGCTTCTTGCACTTATAGCACCCGATTCCCTCACTTTCCTTCTCCTTACCCTTGTCCTTGTGGAAAGAGCTTGAAGGGAACCTTTTCTTGCGGAAGGTTTTCTTTCTATTAATGAACTTTCTAAATTTTCTCACAAAAAGTGCCTCTTTTTCATCCTCCTCATTGTCCTCTTCTTCACTACTACTACTGCAAGAAAGATCTTTGTTAGAAGAAGTAGACTTGAGGGCAATTGCCTTTTTCTTATGGAAGGATTCTTCTTCGCTGTGTTGTTTCATCGTGAGCTCATGTGTCATTAGAGATCCAAGAAGCTCCTCAAGTGGCAGCGTGTTCAAGTCTTTGGTTTCTTGGATTGCCGTGACCTTGGCTTTCCATGACTTTGGTAGACAACGAAGAATCTTCCGGACAAGATCACTGTTAGTATAACTTTTGCCAAGACTTTTTAGGCCGTTGACAATATCAGTAAATCTGGTGAACATGCAAGTAATAGTTTCATTAGATTTCATTTTAAATAGCTCATATTTATGAACTAGCATGTTGATTTTGGATTCTTTGACTTGATTTGTGCCCTCGTGGGTCCCTTCAAGTCTATCCCATATCTCTTTTGCAGAAATACAAGTAGAGATTCTATTGAATTCATTTAGATCTAAGGCACAATATAGTACGTTCATTGCCTTAGCATTAAGTTGTACATTTCTTCTATCAAATTCATCCCAATCTTTTTCAAGCTTGGGAATGGACAAATTATCTACCGTGTGTGTTGGAATGTGTGATCCATTTATTATGATGCTCCATACATCATAGTCTTGGGTTTGGATGAAGATTCTCATCCTAGCCTTCCAATAGGTATAATTTGTATCATTGAAAAATGGTGACCTATTGGTGGATTGCCCTTCACTAAGGGACGATCCAAATGGGGTTGTCATCTTAATCTTTTACTCCTTTTAAAGATTGAAACACCAATCGATATAAGAGCACCTGCTCTAATACCACTTGTTGCCCAAGAAGACAACCCAAGAGAGGGGGGGTGAATTGGGTTTTAATTAAATATTGACCAATTAAAAATAAGGTGAGTGATTAACTAAATCTATTGCAAGTAAATTAGTTAGAACACTAGATGCAATGAGTGAAAAGAGAGAAAGAGACAAGGTCCAATACAAACACAGAAAGATTTATAGTGGTTCAAAGCCAACTTTTGCTCCTACGTCCACTCCCCAAGCCGCACTTGGGAGTTCACTATAATCTCTAGGATTACAGCCGATTGTTTTGCAAGCTCACAACCTAACTTGTTGTTTTCATGAGGTCACAACGAACTCGGTTGGTTTTGACAGGCTCACCGACTAGAACCACTCAATTATTTTTCCGGGTTCACAATCAAACCCAGTTGGTTTTCCCCGGTTCACCAACCACAATCTTACAATCCTTGTTTCAATTTCCTAATTGAATCAAGTACAAAAGCAAGAGTTTAACTTTCACAAGGAAAGCTTCTACAAAGCAAGTATGAAATAATATAAACGAGATTGAGTTAGAAGCCCTCAAACAGATTTGAGATGAGAAAGTGGGGGCTTCTCTTTCTGAGTCTCTTTTTGAATGAGCCTAAGGATGTAAGACAGTAGGTAGAGCTTTGAATGTGAAGGAATCCTTTTTTTTGTTTGAGTTGAATGCACTTTTCCCTTCTTTTGCTTGGATTCACTCTTCGGAAGCTCTTGGTGGTTGAAAACCTTTAATGCTCAAATGAAATAACTCTCTTGTTGTCTATTACTATTCACTCTAGCTATTTAAGTGATTTTCTTCGAAAAATAGCCGTTAGAGAGTGATTTGGAGCCGTTCTGATCCGTCTGCATACTTTGACAATATATCCGTTGGGATCGGAGTCGACTCACGCGATCTGGAGTCGACTCGTCTGTTACTGAAGTCGACTCGCACTTTACTGAAGATGACTCCTCCACTATTACAGATTTGAATTAAAGTGCATGCCTCGTCCTAGGGTCAACTCGGACCAAACTGGAGTCGACTTGCCGACAGTTGGAGATAACTCGGGCACTTAGAGGTTGGCTCGTTCTCAGGGTTCCAGAAATCTAACTTTATGTTTTTTTCCTCGAGTTGACTCGGGTTTACTTGGAGTCGACTCGGTTGACTTGGGAGGCGACTCGAGATCTTCGGAAGACGTCTCATTCTTAGAGACCGAAAAATTGATTCTCTGTCTTCTGCCTCGAAGTTGACTCGGCTAACTTGGGAGTCGACTCGGAAACACTTGGAGTCGACTCGTTCACAGGGTCTCCGAAACTGAATCTCTGCCTTTCAGACTGTTTTCCTCTAGGTGTCGACTCGAACAAACTGGGAGTCGACTCGGCTGATGTGGGAGACGACTCGAAGTCTTTGCGAGTCGGCTCACTGACAGGGTCTCAAAAACTAACGTTCTGTCTTTTTGTCAGCTCTGCCATGGAGTCGACTCGGGACCATCTAGAGTCGACTCGCCAAGCATCGGAGTCGACTCGCAACCTTTTGGAGTCGACTCGTTAACAGGGTCCAAAATTCATCATTCTGTCTTTCTGTCTGTTCTGAGTCGAAGTCGACTCGAAGAGTTCTGGAGTCGACTCGAGCTTGTGCCAGAAACTCCAAGTGTGTAGGAGTCGACTCGTGATGCAGACTTTGGTTCAAATAGAGTTCAATACTTAACCAAAATACTCTGAACCAAAGCTCAAGGCACTTAGATAGAAATTCATAAGGATTTACCTGAAATACTAGATTGAATTTATTAGAACAACATAAGGCATACTCAAATGCTTTGAGCTCATCAAAATCAATTAGAAAATACTCAATCACTCCACAAAGTCAGCTCGCATTTTGTAGGAGTCAACTTGAGCTCTGTGCTATGAGACTCCAAAGTGCCAGAGTCGACTCTGAACTTCTAGGAGTCGACTCGAGGACTGTTCTTTTGAATTTTTCTTAGAATTGCTCCTCCAACTTGAATCCCTTGAATTTGAAACTTGGGCCAATAAAGTGTAACTTTATTCCAATTTTTCTTGAAAGCTTTTGAGGCCTTCTTATATTCTTCCAACTTACCATGTTCCTTACAAAACAAATTATCTTTCTTCTTGCAACACAAACATTAGTAATTATACTTCAGTATTTTGTGATCATCAAAATCAATCTTTGGGTCATCAAAGGTTGTTTAACTAGAAGAAGAAAAATGAGCATTAAAGTGCATTAAAGAGAAGAACATTTTCTTGTGCAATCAAGTGACATTCCAAGTCAAGAAAGAAGAAAAGTTATTTAAAGAGTGATTCCTTTGTTCTTCTCAATCTGCAAGCTTTGTGATCCTCAAGCAATTCGAGCCATATGAGGAGGATAAAGAGAGAAAGAAGCCAAGTTCTTCGGCAGCATTTTTTTCAGGCTTCTTCTCTTATTTTATAGTTTATAATTGCTATATCTGATTATCTTGAGAATCTTGTAAACTGTAGTCAATCTCTTTCTTACTTTGTAACTTGAGTCAATCAGGAGATTGAATCAAGGGGTTAGGGCATTGTCCAAGCCTGTGAATTGGATACTGTACAAGCCAAGTTTGGCTTGGGATTTTGGTTTAGTTGGTAATCTAGTGAAAACCAACAGAGTTTGTTGTGATCCCAGTAAAACAACGAGTTGGGTTGTGAACTCGAAAAACAACCACGCTGTAATCTGAGGATTATAGTGAATTTCCAAGTGCTGCTTGGAAAGTGGACATAGGAGCAAGAGTTAGCTCCGAATAACTATAAAATTTCTATGTTTGTATTGTGGTTCATTGTCTTTACTTACTTTTCAGCTTTGTTTTATCTGCATTATCTCTTTACTTTAAAATCAAGAAAGCTTTCAATTGTTAAATTGATTAACTGCTAAAAAGTTTATAAAGAACCAAATTCACCCTCCCCCCTCTTGGGTTGTCTTCCAGGCAACAAGTGGTATCAGAGCAGCTATTCTATATTTTTTTGTCTTTTGATTTTGACCTAACCGTCAAAGAGCAAAAGATCTGATGGCAGCCCCCTTTGGCTCCTCTCTAGCTGAAGGACAGTCTACCAATAGGCCTCCTTTGTTCAATGGAACAAATTATATCTATTGGAAAATGAGAATTTTTATTCAAGCTCTTGAGTATGACATTTGGAGCTTAATCATCAATGGACCACATTTTCCCATACTCATAGTTGATAATGTAGTTGTCCCCAAATCTTAAAGAGATTGGAATGATAATGCTAGAAAGTTGGCACAATTGAATGCCCAAGCAATGAATATTTTATGCTGTGCACTAGATCCTAATGAATTTAATAGGATTTCAATCTATATTTCTGCCTAAGAAATATGGGATAGACTTGAGGTTACCCATGAAGGTACCAATCAAGTTAAAGAATCCAAAATTAACATACTAGTGCATAAGTATGAATTGTTTAAAATGGAACTAAGTGAATCCATCACTGCTATGTTTACTAGATTTACTAATATTGTTAATGGTTTGAAAAGTTTAGGTAAATCATATGCTGACACTAATCTTGTCAGAAAAATTCTTAGGTCTCTTCCAAAGTCATGGAAAGCCAAGGTGACAGCGATTCAAGAGGCCAAAGACCTCAACATGCTTCCACTAGAAGAGCTTCTTAGATCCTTAATGACATACGAGCTGACAAAGAAGCAACATAGTGAGGATGAGACCCGAAGAAAGAAGGTTATCGCCTTGAAGGCCACTGCTCAAAAAGAATATGAGGACAACAGTGAAGAAGAAGAAGAAGATGATGATGTGGCTCTTCTTGTAAGGAAATTCAAGAAGTTCGTGAGGAAGAATAAGCCTGCTGCCAAAGAATCAGAAAAGGAAAAGAAAAAGGAACCGATAATCTACTATGAGTGCAAAAAATCTGGACATGTTAGAACGGATTGCCCCCAATTGAAGAAAATGTCAAGAAAAAAGAAGAAGGCTTTTGTCGCAATATGGAGCGACAATGAAAAGTCTTCATTAGAGGAAGAACCCCAAGAAAAGGCAGATATCTGCTTAATGATAGATGGTAGTGAAGTATCCTCTCAAATCCCTTTAACTTTTACTTCTGATGAATTATATGATGCTTTTAGTGAATTAATGAATGATTGTAGAAAACTTTGATTGAAGAACAAAGAACTTAAATCAACTAATCAAAGAAATTTCTGAACTGAAAACCTCTAATCAAAGGCTAAAAGAAAGCTCGATTAAAGACAAAGATTCACTAATTAATGAAAATCAGAAACTAAGCAAAGAAGTTGAAAAATATGAGCCTATAGTAGAAAAATTCACTTATAGCTCTGAAAATTACAAATGATACTTAATAATCAAAAAGTTGTTTTCAATAATGCTGGATTAGGATATAGGTTGAACAATAAACAAAAACTTCTTAAGAACTTCTTTATCAAAGCAACTAAAACTAAATCTGAAGAAGTAACATGTTTTTGTTGTGGAAAATCTGGACACAAATCATATACTTGTAACTCATAAAAACTCTTAAAAACAAGAAAGTAAAAAAGGTTTGGGTTCCAAAAGGAACCATCTTAACTAACCTAAAAAGACCCAAGAAGACTTGGGTACCTAAATCCACTAGATTTGTGTTTGTAGGTGTGTCTTGCGGCCAAGAGAACTAAAAGGAGCTGGTATCTTGATAGTGGCTGCTCAAGGCACATGATTGAGTGACAAAGAGCAATTCTTCACTCTTGAAGCAAAAGAAGGAGTGAGAATTGCTAAATAATGCGTAAATTAACCTCTTTCTCATAGCACTTATCATTATTTTCATGCATATATTTTATAAATGTAACCATAAAAAGATGTGTTTCCCTTCACCATTACATTTTAATAAATTATCAGAGGTAATTCGAGTTTGATTGATTTTGTCATAGTGGTCGAGTCTAATGTGTGCAGGTCGAGTCAAACTCTCAAAAAAGATTTCAAATTCAAATAGTTGAGTCTAATGGTCGAGTTATCCTATTCATGGATCAATCCCAGCAATCCCTGCGTCATCCACGTGTGGATTAGTTTCTCCCGCATCGGCGATCGAATCCAACCTCTTGTCCACATTCCAACCTTCTTTTCCAGAGTCTCCCGCGTTGCACTGTTTGAGCCCGTATCCACCGTCCGCCTCCTCCTTATCACGTCCGTGGATCAGCGACTTCCTCCTCTCCGCGATCAGCCATTCAGAGTCCTCCTAAACTTCCACCTGTCCGCGTTGAGTCCACAGTCCTTCCACGTCATTCTTTCCCTCCCGTGTGCATGCCATTCGTGTCCACGAATAGAGCCGCGTCCAAGCTCCTCTTCCGCATCTCATCCATGTTGAAGCAGCGTTGGCTTCTTCCGGATCACCTCCGTCCGAGCTTAGAATCCTTCCACCGTCCACGTGGATCCAGCCTTCACCTCTTTCTGCATCTTCCATGCATCTGCTCGCACCCCCTACATCCCGTCAATAGGCATCCGGACTAGCTCCATCCTTCTGCGTCGTTGCTTCTGATCTCTTCTCCCAGCAGAACAGAGTTCATCCGCGAATCAATATCCCATCTGCGGAACAGAGTCCAAGTCTCCAGCATACCGAATCAGCTTCTTCCCAGCGGCGTTCACACTCCAACTTTACTCTCAGCCATCCAAGCTTCTCCCTTGCATCTACGAATCGGATCAAGCGTCTTTCCCGCGTGCATACCGAGCTTCACGGATCGGTCTCCCATCCATGGACGAGTTCCCCTGCTTCAGCGATTCCACGTGCGGAACAGATCAGCATATGTGGATTCATCTTCTTCCATCTTTATCCCGCATCCAGCTTCTCGTCCGCGGATCAGATTCAGAGTTCTTCCAGATCACTTCCTCCCAGCCGAATCCAGCCGTCCACAACCACGAATCCAGCATCACTCCCACATCCAAGTTCCATTCTGCACCTCACCCGCATCCGTGGAACAGAAGGCCGCTCCTCCGCCTTTATCTTCTCACTCGGAAGATCACATCCTTCCACGTGATAACAGGGGTCAGCAAGGCTATAAAAGGAGGAGAGTTCTCCTCTGGGGGAGGATTTTATTTTTCGAGTTCCCACGGAAGTCAGAGAGGGGAGGAGAGAAAAGAGAGGAAGCCAGTCATGATGAAAGTCTTCTACACCTGCTGCTGTTGTCCACATCATGGAAGGCTAATCTCTTCACTGGGGCTGGATGAAGCCCTAACAAAGGAACAAGAATTTTGTATTTTTAATTTATGTTCTTAGAGTTGTATAAACTTTTTTTGTTCTTAACAAATATTCTCTTTTATCTCATATTTAATTTTTGTGATCTTAAATATAATATTTATACAACTATTCTTTATGATCACTAAATAAGTATAAGATAATTCATGCTTAAAAAAGATGCAGTGTCCTGCCATATTAGTTTAGCGTAGACATCTCATGCCAACTAAAGATTGATCTTTCTAAATTACTTTTGTGAATTTTTATTTGAATGTTTATAAAGCTTATAGCCAATTTGTATGATTAATCCAAGAACGAGTTAAAATACAATTAATCATTGTTGCTATGTTAGTGGTGAATTTCTTACCCTAGGCTCTTCTACTTATATCATTTTCCATTGCATTTCTTATTAAATTACTTAGGTTAATATTCTTTACAAACTCTTCTATACAAAATTTTAAGAAAACAATTGTTTCCCACTTCCTGTGGATCGATATCCATAATTAGCCACCATCCTACAAGATACGTGCTATTGCATGGTCTTTAAAGTTGATTATTAGAAACTTCTTAAGAACTTTTTTGTCAAAGCAACTAAAACTAAATCTGAAGAAGTAACATGTTTTTGCTGTGAAAAATCTGGACACATGGGGGCTCTGGGGGAGTGGGCTTTGTGATCAGGGACCATGGAAAACGTTTTATAGCTACTGGTGGGCGGAGTACACCTGGTCTGACGGCGGTGGAAGCGGAGCTTCGGGCTGCTTGGGAGGGCGTCTTGTATGCGAGACGGGTCCTGGGGGCCGACAGACTTCTACTCGAGGGTGACTGTTCTACGGTGATTAATTGGATACGAAGAGTGGACACCTATGGGGATGCCCACCCCCTGATACGGGATACCCGCGGATTGGTACGAGAGCTGACATCCTGTCAGATTATTCATGTATATCGGGAGGCGAACAGTGCTGCAGACTGGGTCACCTCTTGTGTTGCCCAGCACGCTGGGGAGGTCCTCTGGACTAGCTTAGATTGTGTTCCACACTCTCTATTTTGTTTGCTTTCTTTTGATATGTCTGGTTGTATTCACGTTAGAGGTATATGAATGAAATACCGTTTTTGACCCAAAAAAAAATCTGGACACAAATCATATACTTGTAACTTCAGAAAAACTCTTAAAAATAAGAAAGTAAAAAGGTTTGGGTTCCAAAAGGAACCATCTTAACTAACCTAAAAAGACTTAAGAAGACTTGGGTACGCTTAATTTGTGTTTGTAGGTGTGTCTTGCAGCCAAGAAAACTAAAAGGAGCTGGTATCTTGATAGTGGCTGCTCAGGGCACATGGCGGGTGACAAAGAGCAATTCTTCACTCTTGAAGCAAAGGAAGTAGAGATTTTTGGTGATAATGGCCAAGGTCATATAATTGGTATTGGTAAAATTCAAATTACTCCTTCTACTTTTGTAGATAATGTATCGTATATTAGTGGTTTAAAACATAATCTTATTAGCATTTGTCAATTATGTGATAAAGATTACAATGTTTCTTTTAAATCATCACTTTGTATTGTAATTAACCCTATTGACAATAGCGTTGTATTTGTGGGACTAAGACGTGGCAATGTTTACATGATAGATCTAGATGATCTTTCCATGAATAGCCACTAGTTAGTTGCCACCAATGTTAAAATTAATGAGGCTAGTTGACTATGGCACCATAGATTAGGTCATGCAAGCATGGATCTTTTATCTAAATTAATCAAAAGAAATTTAGTAAAAGGATTGCCAAAACTGAATTTCGACAAAGATAAAATTTGTGATAAATGCCAACTTGAAAAACAAACAAGAAATTCTTTCAAACTAAAAACATGATTTCAACTACTAGGCCACTAGAACTACTTCACATTGATCTCTTCGGACCTACTAGAATCACAAGTCTAGGAGGAAAGAAATATGGCCTTGTGATAGTAGATGATTTTTCTAGATTCGCATGAGGATTATTTTTAGCATATAAAGATGAAGCCTTCTCTCTATTTAAAAAGTTCTATAGAAAGGTTTTAAATGAGAAAAATACTACTGTTATTTCAATTAGAAGTGACCATGGTACTAAATTTGAAATTCAACATTTTGAAAGTTTTTGTAGTGAAAATGGAATTGAACATAATTTTTCAGCACCTATGACACCTCAACAAAATGGGGTAGTAGAAAAAAGAATAAGACATTAGAAGAACTGACCCGTACCATGCTATATAAAAGTAACCTCCTAAAGTACTTTTGGGCTGAAGCTGTTAACACAACATGTTACATTTTAAATTGAGCTTTGATGAGACCAATCTTAAAGAAAACACCTTATGAACTTTGGAAGGATAGAAAACCAAACTTAAGTTATTTTTATTTTTTTGGCTGTAGATGTTTTATTCATAATAATGACAAAGACAACCTTGGTAAGTTTGATGCCAAGTCAGATGAAAGTATTTTTTTGGGATACTCTTTATCTAGCAGGGCATATATAGTCTTCCACAAGAGAACTCTTGTTGTTGAAGAATCTATTTATGTTGTTTTTGATGAATCTAACAGTACATCCTCTAGCAAGAAAGTTGCTTTTAATGATGATACAGGTATTCTTGAAGACAAGATGGAATGAGTGAACATCCATGAAGAAGAATCAAAAGAACCCAAAGAAACTAGAGATAGCAATAAAGAAATGGCAGATCAAGATCTACCAAAGGCTTGGAGGTATGCATATTGTCATCCGAAAGAGTTAATAATTGGTGATCCATCACAACGGGTAAGAACTAGAGCTTCTCTTAGAAATTTGAGTAATCATTTAGATTTTGTTTCTCAAATTGAACCTAAAACTATAGAAAAAGCTGAAATTGGGCTTAATTGGATAGTTGCTATGCAAAAAGAATTAAATGAATTCAAAAGAAATAATGTTTGAAACTTAATTGAAAGAGTACCTAAAGATTATTCAATTATAGAAACTAATGGGTATTTAAAAATAAATTGGATGAAAATGGCATTGTAGTAAAGAACAAGGCTAGACTAGTCGCAAGAGGTTATAATCAAGAAAAAGGTATCGATTTTGATAAGACTATTGCACTTGTGGCTAGACTTGAAGCAATTAGATTACTACTTGCTTTTTCATTTTTTATGGATTTCAAATTATTACAAATGGATGTTAAAAGTGCATTTTTGAATGGATATATAACTGAGGAGGTTTATTTAGAACAATCTCTAGGTTTTGAAAGTCATACATATCCTGATCATGTTTTCAAATTAAACAAAACACTATATGGTTTAAAGCAAGCCCCTAGGGCTTGGTACGAGGGACTTAGCAAGTTTTTATTGGAACATGATTTTCATATTGAGTTTGTGCAACTATTAAGGCAAGGAATACATGCATACTATGACTGATCAGAGGCCTACTATTAGATCCCCGCACATGTATTTAATGATTATAGGAAGGCCTTAGGAGTTCACATTTATTTAATGCATTTTTATTAAGCCATATCTATAAAAGAAGTATGAGTATCCTTGTCCGTACTAAAAAGTTCTTGAATACCCCAGCTAGATCATCTAAGTGCCTTATGTTCCGATCTTGGTTGACCCATAGTCACGTTGCAGTCACATTATATGGTTCAGTTTACCTTCTCTTTTGATTTAAAAAAAAAATGAGGAGATGACAAGTCTAACCTCGTGGCGTAGTCTGGTTCGAGTAATTAAGCCCAAGGGGTGTTTCACCTAATGCCTTGAGCCAACTGGATTAAGAGTCATTGGTCGAAAACTCGCTATATGGACCTTACTAGAGCCTAAGGGGGCTGGACTATTGTAATCGTCATATGTGTTATATATATATATATATATATATATATATATATATATATATATATATATATATATATATATATATATATATATGTTGGGAACCCGCCTATGCCGCTGATATTTCAAAACAAAAATCAGATTGCAGCGGAATCGGCATAAGCGGGATCGACGTTCATCGCATGAACGCTGTTTCTAGACCGTTCGTAGTTAGATAAGAATTAATACTTTTAAAACCTTTAGGGAGATCAAATCTTCACCTTGTGCGGGTAGATGATCACCGCAAACTGAAGCTCGTGGTTTTAGGTTGAGGGTTCGTTTGAAGCCGTTCAAACGTCCGGCCTCTACGGGTATCGACACGAAGCAGAGGACCTGATCAAAGATATCTTGTCTTCCCAGGGTGCTAGCTCCCTTGCAAAGACTTCTTTTGATGGCTGATCTCCTCTCTTTCTTTCAACTCTTGAATATGCTTGAGAGGAGGAAGAAGAAGGATGAAGAAGAGGATGAAGAAGAATCCCCACGCAGCCTTCTTTTCCTCCTTGCGTTGGATGAAGGAAGGGAAGGGGAGGAGGCCGCCAACACTTGGATCTTCTTCTTCCCTTGCTTGCGGCTGAAACAAGGAGAGGGAGAGGGTGGCCACGGCACAAGAGGGAGAGGCTTCAATGCTTCTAGGGCGCCGGCCTCATAAGCCCTTTGGAGGAGCCCTAGATGACTTTCCAAAGAGGGGGCGCCGGCCCCCTCTCTTGTGCCGCACCAAGTGATCAAGGGGAGGGGCTTGTGCCCCTCCCTCTTGGTAAACCCTAGTCCACATTAGGGTTTGCATTGCCCTAATGTGGTCAAGCCCTAATCCTATTAGGGCTTAGCCCAAGGGTGAACCAATGGATCCAATCTAGGTAAGTCCTAATCCAATTAGTACTTGAATCAATTTTGACTCAATTGAACTCTTCAATCCTAATCCAATTAGGAGTCTTATTGATTCATTAGATTAATAATTAATTGTGACTTAAGAAACCCTAATCCATATTAGGATGTATTTAATTTTAGTCCTAATCCAATTAGGACTCAATTTGAATCCGAAGTCCTAATCCAATTGGGACTTCTAGGAATCCTATTTTAAGTAGGAATTCATATTGAATTCAAAATCCTATTCTAAGTAGGATTGTGGGAATCCTAATCCAAGTAGGAATCCCAGTCCTACTCCAACTAGGATTCCCAGTCCTAATCCAATTAGGACTCTAGGAATCCTACTCGAAGTAGGACTCTTGTTTCAAGTCCAATTAATTAATTCCCTTTGTTCCTTCTTCAACTGAATATCAATCGAATTGATTATTTGTGATTCCTAATCACTATTCAACCATCAGATCGGTCAATACTTCTAGTGTGTGTGACCCCATAGGTTCTACTCTGACTGGTAGTGAGATATATTGTGATCTCTATCACAATATCATTGAAGACTCCTTTCAATGGGTTGGAACGATTCCAACTCAACTCATTAGGGTTTATCGATCATCAAGATAATCCTTATGAGTCCCACCATCCACCAGTGACACCTAGCAGCATGTAGTGGCTACCCAGCAGAATAGAATGGTGAACCTCTAGGTGCAGTTAATATGTGATACAGTCCTACTATCGTGGATCCCTACAGGACGGAGGTCATGGACAACTCGTCAAACCCCATCGTCTGTCATATGTGAAGATTTATTCGACTTAAGTTCGAGAGTGGAAAACTCTTTCTCCACTGTGCATACTGCCCCGGCCGAGGTCTTACGAACTCAGTCTTATAAATCACATAGGATCTCTGTTGCCCAGATAGACAGCCCAAGAGGGGGGGGTGAATTGGGTTTTAAATTAATTTGGATAATTAAAACATTATGGATGATTAATTAAAAACTATTGCAAGTTATTTAATTAATGCTAAGTGCTGTGAGTGATGTGAGAGGAAGAAGAGAAGAGACAATCCAATGCAAACACAGAGTTTTATAGTGGTTCGGAGCTACCCCTTGCTCCTACGTCCACTCCCCAAGTCTCTCTTGGGAATTCACTATAACCCCCTTGGATTACAGCCGGTTGTTTTGCAAGCTCACAACCAAACTTGTTGTTTTACGAGCTCACAACGAACTCGGTCGGTTTTTTCAGGCTCACCGACTAGAACCAACCCCGATTGTTTTTCCGGGCTCACAATCAAACCCTTACACACGTTGGTTTTAACTTGGCTCACCAACCAACCTTAATCCCCTTGATTCAATCCCCCGATTGAACCAAGTAAATACAGTGTGTAAAAGAAAACAGAAAACAGCTTCTCAAAAAGCAGATAAAAATAATATGAACAATAAATGAAGTTAAGAAGCCTCAAACGCTTTTAGATCGGAGATGAGGAATGGCTTCTTGAACTTCTGGTCTCCTCTTGAAAGAGTGGTCGACTTGAATGCAGGAGGAGGAAGCTTTTAATGTTGAGAAGATGTAGTTGGATGCAGTTATTGCAGATCTTCCCTCTTTTTCGTTGAGGAACAAGTTGCAGAGTTGAAAGCTTGAATGCTTGGAGTGGAATGGTTGTTCTCTCCCTTGCTACAGTCTTCTGTGGCTATTTAAGCCAACCCCCACGGAAACTAGCCGTTACACTGCTTTTTCTGTCCGTTCTGCACACTCTGCGCAGCCTGACAATATGACCGTTGGTGGGTTGGAGTCGACTCGCGCGATCAGGAGTCGACTCGGCTGTAGCGGGAGTCGACTCAAGCTTTTCCGAAGTCGACTCGGCAACTGTTCCAAATTTGAATTAAAGTTGCCGTCACGACTGGGAGTCGACTCGTCTTGACCCGGAGTCGACTCGCCAACTTCTGGAGCTGACTTGGCAATTTTGGAGTCGGCTCATCCACAGAAGTCCGTGGATCCAATTTTGAATTTTGTCCACTCGAGTCGACTCGACTGTCCTTGGAGTCGACTCGAATCTCAGAGCCCGAACTCCCGATTCTCTGTCTTTTGGCTCATCCAGTCTTGGAGTCGACTCGAACTTCCTTGGAGTCGACTCGGCTCTCAGTTTCCGAAAGTTGGTCTTCTGCCTTTTGACGTGAAGCTTGTCTTGGAGTCGACTCGAGCTGTCTGGGAGTCGACTCGAATCTCAGAGGCAGTAACATGGTTTTCTGTCTGTCGATGGTCGCACAGTCTCGGAGTCGACTCGCGTATTGCGGGAGTCGACTCGAATCTCAGAGTCCATAAAATGCTCTCTGACCTTTTCTTTGTGTACCTCTTGGAGTCGACTCTTACTACCCTGGAGTCGACTCGTTGAACATTGGAGTCGACTCGCGCACTTCAGGAGTCGACTCGTTGACAGGTTCTGAGATGAGGCTTTCTGTTCTTCTTTCTGTTCTCAGTCGGAGTCGACTCGCACTAGTCTGGAGTCGACTCGAGCTCGTGCCAGTAAACTTGATACGCTTGGAGTCGACTCGTGATACTCGGGAGTCGACTCGAGTCTCAGACTTTGGTTCAGCAGACTTCTTAACTTATCCAAAATACTATGAACCAAATCTAGAGACACTTGGACAGGATTTTCACTGAAACACTCAATTGAATTCATTAGTAATCACAAGATATACTCAAATGCTTTGAGCTCATCAAAATCAAATGGGGTTTTAATCAATCACTCCACAATCTCTCCTTATCTATCAAGGTCGATAGATTCCTTATAGGTGCATACCCTACTCCTACAGTGAACTTACTGCAGCCAATCTACACTGCATGGACCCATATGACTAGAGACCATGTATGTGTGCAGTCAAACTACAATAATCTCACTGTGAGTAGCCGAAGCACCGCAGGTCAAAGGACCAGTCACACTACTGCAACATCAAGCAAGTCACTGACGAGTGGATAGACATCCAAGTGACTTCTTGTATTGGTCACGCTCAGTACCCTTGTTCTTAACAAGCACCTGCACTATTACTTCAGTGTCGCCACACTGTGGACTCGAGTCTCGTCCATCCTTAAGGAAAGTAATCTATGCACTGATCTCATCGGATTGATCACCGTCCTCGTGATGATCCATCGATCAGGAGCATTTAGAAATTAATCACCAATGATGCATGGCTCAAATTCTTAACTCTTAAGAATATGCATCATCATCTTATTAATTCTTGGACAATTCATAGACACATAAACAATATGAATGAAAAAGATGCCTTTTATTTATTCAATAATAATAAAGTCAAATACAAATTATGTCCCAGAATTAATAATGTGTCAGCCAAAAATTGGCTTCTAGGGCATACATCTAACAATCTCCCATTTGCACTAAAGCCAATCAGTCATATATCTTAGTC
Source organism: Phoenix dactylifera (assembly GCF_051530095.1). NCBI lineage: Eukaryota > Viridiplantae > Streptophyta > Magnoliopsida > Arecales > Arecaceae > Phoenix > Phoenix dactylifera. Next base: position 41,074,970 of record NC_143193.1, read on the forward strand.
CCATCTTCTCAAGGTGGGCTTCAGTCTTTTGCTGACTTAGCTGTTTAGTGAATGGGTCTGCCACGTTGTCCGCGGAGTCTACTCTCTGCACCTCGACATACTTCTTCTCAACATAGTCGCGTATGAGGTGGAAGCGCCGCTCTATATGCTTGGACTTCTGATGAGACCTTGGCTCCTTAGCAAGGGCTATGGCGCCATTATTATCGCAGTAGAGTGTTATGGCATCTGATGACATTACATTCAATTCCGCAATGAATTTCTTGAACCAGAAGCCTTCCTTAGCAGCTTCAGAGGCGGCGATGTATTCAGCTTCCATAGTAGAATCAGCAATGATCGGTTGTTTGGAACTCTTCCAATTTACCGTACCACCATTGCACAAGAACACATATCCAGATGTTGACTTTCTATCATCGACATCAGTCATGAAGTCTGAATCTGTGTATCCTTCTACCTTCAACTCTGATGATCCTCCAAAAACCAAGAATAAATCTTTAGTTCTTCTCAAGTACTTAAGAATATTCTTCACAGCTGTCCAGTGTTCTTCACCTGGATTTGACTGATGTCTGCTTGTGACACTCACAGCAAGAGCTATATCAGGTCGTGTACATAGCATGGCATACATGAGGCTCCCTATTGCCGATGCACAGGGAATCTTGCTCATGCGTTGAATCTCTTCAGATGTGTTGGGGCACATCTTCTTGGAGAGATGAATTCCATGCCTAAGGGGTAAAAGACCCCTTTTGGAGTTTTTCATGCTGAACCTTTTCAGCACTTCCTCTATATACATTTTCTGTGATAGGCCAAGCATCCTTTTAGATCTATCTCTATAGACCTTTATTCCCAAAATATAGGATGCTTCCCTAAGGTCTTTCATGGAGAACTCTTTTGACAACCAGACCTTGACCGAGGTTAGCATGGGAATATCATTCCCTATCAGGAGGATGTCGTCCACGTACAGTACGAGAAATACGACAGCGCTCCCACTAACCTTTTTGTAAACACACGGTTCCTCTTCGTTTTTGATGAAATCAAACGTTTTGATTGCGTCATCAAAACGAGTGTTCCAACTCCGAGATGCTTGCTTTAGTCCATAGATGGACCTTTGCAGCTTGCAGACCTTGTGATCTCCATCACTGGAAGTGAAACCCAGAGGCTGTTCCATATAGATATCTTCATCAAGATATCCATTCAGGAAAGCAGTTTTCACATCCATCTGCCAGATTTCATAATCATGAAATGCTGCAATGGCAAGCAGTGTTCGGATAGATTTCAGCATGGCTACAGGTGAAAAGGTCTCCTGATAGTCAATGCCTTCGCGTTGACTATACCCTTTCGCCACCATCCTTGCCTTAAAGGTCTCTACCTTTCCATCCGGACCTATTTTCCTTTTGTAGATCCATTTACATCCAATAGATACAATACCTTCTGGTGGATCTACTAAGGTCCAGACTTGGTTGGAATGCATGGAGTCTAACTCTGACATCATGCTTCCAGCCATTTCTCGGAATCAATATCAGATATCACCTCGTTGTAGGTTTTGGGATCTTGTGTATGATCCCTATCTCCCACTAGGAACATTTTCTCGGTATCCTCTTCTAGTATACCTAAGTATCTATCGGGAGGATGGGAGACCCTACTAGATCTACGAGGTGGTCGAGGGACATCGTGTACTGGCTCTGTATGAATGGGTTCGATAGGATCCATGACTCGTTGCTTTTCAGAGACTTTCTCTTCAAGTTCAATTTTCCTCCCACTGCCTCTATCAAGGATAAACTGATTTTCCAAGAAGATGGCATGACGGCTCACAAACACATTGTGATCCTCTGAGATGTAAAAATTGTATCCTAATGACTCTTTAGGATATCCTATAAAACAAGCACTTATGGTCCTAGCCTCTAACTTGTCTGCCTGTAGTCTCTTGACGTGGGCCGGACATCCCCAAATCTTGAGATGACCAAGACTTGGTTTCTTACCATGCCATATCTCATACGGTGTGGTAGGAACTAATTTAGAGGGAACTCTATTCAATAAATAAATCGCTGTGAGTAAGGCATCTCCCCAAAGGAACATAGGTAAATCAGTGAAGCACATCATGGACCTGACCATATCCAATAGGGTCCGATTCCTCCTCTCTGACACCCCGCTGAGTTGAGGCATACCCGGAGGAGTCCATTGTGAGACTATGCCATTGTCCTTGAGATAGTCCCGGAATTCTCCACTAAGGTATTCTCCTCCTCGATCTGATCGAAGAGCCTTAAGGGGTTTTCCAATTTGTTTTTCTACTTCATTTTTGAACTCTTTGAACTTTTCAAAAGATTCAGATTTGTGTCTCATAAGATACACATACCCATACCGTGAATAATCATCGGTAAAGGTAATGAAGTACGAATAACGTCCCCTGGCTAGCACATCGAATGGGCCACATACATCTGTATGTACTAGGGTAAGTATTTCAGTGGTCCTCTCTCCATGTCCTAGAAAGGGTAATCTGGCCATTTTTTCTTGAAGACAGGATTCGCAAACTGGATATGACTCGGAAGTCAATGAGCCGAGAAGCCCATCTTTATCCATTTTGTTCATTCTGTCCTCTCCAATATGGCCAAGCCTGAGGTGCCACAAATATTTTTGGTTTATCTCATCTCTGGATCTTTTGGATCCTTTGGCATTCACTACTTGCTCAGACACATTTATAGATACATCCATATGCAAATGATAGAGACTGTCAATCATAAAACCACGTGCGACTATTTTATTTCTTAAATAAATAGAACAGCAGTCTTTGTCAAATGTAAAAACATGACCTTCCTGTGCTAGACATGAAACAGTTCTGCTAGCAGCAGGTACATAATAGCAGTCTCTAAGTAATAAACTAAAACCAGACGGTAGTCGCAGATGGTAGGTGCCGACAGCCACAGCAGCAACTTTTGCCCCGTTGCCAACCCGAAGGGTTACCGCACCTTTCGCCAGCCTTCTACTTTCCTTTAGACCCTGCATGGTAGTGCACAGATGAGCACTAGAACCAGAATCTATAACCCAACTAGAAGTAGAAGAAACCGTTAGATTAGTTTCAATTATGAGCAAATCTATACCTTCTGAAGGTTTGTCACCTTTCATGTTCTTCAGGCTCTCGAGGTATGAAGGACAGTTCCTCTTCCAGTGGCCGTCGACATTGCAGTGGAAACATTTTCCTTTGTCATTAGCCTTTTTCTTTTGAACTTCCTTCTTTGGCTTCTTGTCTTTCTTCTGCTTCTTTGCAGGCTTCTTTTTCTTCCAAGTAGACTTTCTCTTGGAACCAGAAGTCAACTCAGCAGCAAGGACATTGCCCCTTGAACCTTTCAAGGCTCCCTCAGCAGTTACCAACATGTTGATCAGTTCAGTGTTAGTGCATTCAATCTTATTCATGTGGTAGTTTACTATAAACTGACCAAATGAATCAGGAAGTGACTGTAGGATCAAATCCACTTGCAATTCCTTGTGCATGTTCATTCCGAGCTTCTCAAGCTCCTCTAGGTCCTTGATCATAGTCAGACCATGATCATGGACAGACTGTCCTTCGCGCATCTTTGTCTTGAAGAACCTCTTGGACACTTCAAAACGAGCTGTGCGACTCTGCTCACCATACAACTCTTGCAGGTGTGCTAGTATGTCCCTAGCAGTCTTGAGATTCTCATGCTGGCATTGGAGTTCATTTGACATGGATGCCATCATATAGCATTTAACTCTAATGTCATCATCCAGCCATTTTTGTTGCATCTGTCGCTGAACATCAGTAGGACGTGCTGGTAGTGTGGGGATATCTGAATCGAGTATGTAGCCTATTTTCTCACAGCTCAAAACAATTTTGAGATTTCTAAGCCAGTCCTTGTAATTGGTTCCGGTCAATCGGTTGGTCTCAAGAATACGGGTCAAAGAGTTTGAGGCTGACATTATGATCTGTAGAGAGTAAAGATTCTAGTTAGACTTTTGTACTTGATCCTAATCTGTTCTAAGGTCTTTTAGAACAAATATAACTCCCTCTATTTTCTCGAATTCCTCACACTCCCCTGGTAGGAAAACGGAAATCCTACACGACTAGGATTTCTAGTGGGTACTGCGGTTCCACCGATTTACATGCCACCTCACCTAACAGTTATTGATGACACATAGATTGATGAATGTACAACTCTTGTACAATGCTTCTCAAGCATGTTGCAGTGCTTCTTAGTCTCTATGCCATGAAGACCTCACCTAACAGTTATTGGTCCCATTTCTTAGTTAAGTCAGACCCACCGTATAACCGTAGGAATAAAGTCGTCATTGGGTCCTCACCTAACAGTTATTGGTGCCCAACCCCACCTTTACCCTACAACATCTCATGTCTATAGAGAGGTCCAGCCCCCCGATGCAACTTGCCCACTGTGTCCAGCCGAGACAAATCAACATCAGAGAGACCTTAGCAGCTCTACTACAGTGGAAGACCTATTGACTTAATATTGGTTAATCAGGTCTTAGTGTTTGCAACTTGAGCTCTTCATAAGAGGTAATCGAACAATTGGCCAGGTAAGCAGGTGGGAGGCTCCCCTTACTCAAAGAGTAAGGTTCTAATTAAGTAACCAGCTTTCATGCTTTCCTAGACACCAATTAGATCAATTAATCTAATATGACTTGCTCATGTCGGTTCACTCTCGACTTGATTGAGGAGGTTTTAATTTAGGTCTCAATTGGGTTTGCTACATCACATGTAAACCTATCTACCCGACTCACATTCACATTACATGCAAACGGCAGATTGCAGGCAGTTATAATCGCAGCAATAATTAAAGCTAAACTTTAAATAGGTGATGATCATGGATTCTAATTAGGTCGTATTACAAGCACATGCACGTCAATCGATCAACTGATCTTCAACTCTTGAATTGGTTCCAAGCCTCCTTGACTCGATCCTTGACCAACTCTTGATCCAATCGCCATCAACCGCTTAGAGCCCTGTTCATCTCATGCATCATCTTCGACTTGATCGTTGACGTACATCACATCACAGAAAATACAAGCAGATATAAAATAAAAATAAAAATAAATTACATCCCCTTTTAGGAGGCACGCAGGCCTCTCAAAACATCAAATAAGATGCATGCAAGCATCTGTAAAATTACATGACATTGCAGATCACATCGCAGGTCTTTACATTTAATACCAAAAGGGTTTGAATCCTATGATCATCACCATATGCAACAATTATAATTTTCAGATCTGATAATTAATTGATTATCTCATGACATAGGTTGCTGATCATGCTAATCATGATTCTATACTTTGTAATCACATTAACAATGCTATTAGAATCATCCTTTTATCATATAAAAATTAGCATGTAAAAATCAGCACCCTAGAAAAATTCTGCATGCAGAAAATTTTCAGCATGCATGATCATTCAATTTTCAGATCTAATAAGCCTACTTATAATTAATTCTTATCTTAAACTACGAAGCCTAGGCTCTGATACCACTGTTGGGAACCCGCCTATGCCGCTGATATTTCAAAACAAAAATCAGATTGCAGCGGAATCGGCATAAGCGGGATCGACGTTCATCGCATGAACGCTGTTTCTAGACTGTTCGTAGTTAGATAAGAATTAATACTTTTAAAACCTTTAGGGAGATCAAATCTTCACCTTGTGCGGGTAGATGATCACCGCAAACTGAAGCTCGTGGTTTTAGGTTGAGGGTTCGTTTGAAGCCGTTCAAACGTCCGGCCTCTACGGGTATCCACACGAAGCAGAGGACCTGATCAAAGATCTCTTGTCTTCCCGGGGTGCTAGCTCCCTTGCAAAGACTTCTTTTGATGGCTGATCTCCTCTCTTTCTTTCAACTCTTAAATATGCTTGAGAGGAGGAAGAAGAAGGATGAAGAAGAGGATGAAGAAGAATCCCCACGCAGCCTTCTTTTCCTCCTTGCGTTGGATGAAGGAAGGGAAGGGGAGGAGGCCGCCAACACTTGGATCTTCTTCTTCCCTTGCTTGCGGCTGAAACAAGGAGAGGGAGAGGGTGGCCACGGCACAAGAGGGAGAGGCTTCAATGCTTCTAGGGTGCCGGCCTCATAAGCCCTTTTATAGCCATCAAAGGCTCCTCCAAAGTAGGAGCCCTAGATGACTTTCCAAAGAGGGGGCGCCGGCCCCCTCTCTTGTGCCGCACTAAGTGATCAAGGGGAGGGGCTTGCGCCCCTCCCTCTTGGTAAACCCTAGTCCACATTAGGGTTTGCATTGCCCTAATGTGGTCAAGCCCTAATCCTATTAGGGCGTAGCCCAAGGGTGAACCAATGGATCCAATCTAGGTAAGTCCTAATCCAATTAGTACTTGAATCAATTTTGACTCAATTGAACTCTTCAATCCTAATCCAATTAGGAGTCTTATTGATTCATTAGATTAATAATTAATTGTGACTTAAGAAACCCTAATCCATATTAGGATGTATTTAATTTTAGTCCTAATCCAATTAGGACTCAATTTGAATCCGAAGTCCTAATCCAATTGGGACTTCTAGGAATCCTATTCTAAGTAGGAATTCATATTGAATTCAAAATCCTATTCTAAGTAGGATTGTGGGAATCCTAATCCAAGTAGAAATCCCAGTCCTACTCCAACTAGGATTTCCAGTCCTAATCCAATTAGGACTCTAGGAATCCTACTCGAAGTAGGACTCTTGTTTCAAGTCCAATTAATTAATTTCCTTTGTTCCTTCTTTAACTGAATATCAATCGAATTGATTATTTGTGATTCCTAATCACTATTCAACCATCAGATCGGTCAATATTTCTAGTGTGTGTGACCCCATAGGTTTTACTCTGACTAGTAGTAAGATATATTGTGATCTCTATCACAATATCATTGAAGACTCCTTTCAATGGGTTGGAACGATTCCAACTCAACTCATTAGGGTTTATCGATCATCAAGATAATCCCTATGAGTCCCACCATCCACCAGTGACACCTAGCAGCATGTAGTGGCTACCCAGCAGAATAGAATGGTGAACCTCTAGGTGCAGTTAATATGTGATACAGTCCTACTATCGTGGATCCCTACAGGACGGAGGTCATGGACAACTCGTCAAACCCCATCGTCTGTCATATGTGAAGATTTATTCGACTTAAGTTCGAGAGTGGAAAACTCTTTCTCCACTGTGCATACTGCCCCGGCTGAGGTCTTACGAACTCAGTCTTATAAATCACATAGGATCTCTCCTTATCTATCAAGGTCGATAGATTCCTTATAGGTGCATACCCTACTCCTATAGTGAACTTACTGCAGCCAATCTACACTACATGGACCCATATGACTAGAGACCATGTATGTGTGCAGTCAAACTACAATAACCTCACTGTGAGTAGCTGAAGCATCGCAGGTCAAAGGACCAGTCACACTACTGCAACATCAAGCAAGTCACTGACGAGTGGATAGACATCCAAGTGACTTCTTGTATTGGTCACGCTCAGTACCCTTGTTCTTAACAAGCACCTGCACTATTACTTCAGTGTCGCCATACTGTGGACTCGAGTCTCGTCCATCCTTAAGGAAAGTAATCTATGCACTGATCTCATCGGATTGATCACCGTCCTCGTGATGATCCATCGATCAGGAGCATTTAGAAATTAATCACCAATGATGCATGGCTCAAATTCTTAACTCTTAAGAATATGCATCATCATCTTATTAATTCTTGGACGATTCATAGACACATAAACAATATGAATGAAAAAGATGCCTTTTATTTATTCAATAATAATAAAGTCAAATACAAATTATGTCCCAAAATTAATAATGTGTCATCCAAAAATTGGCTTCTAGGACATACATCTAACAATATATATATATATATATATATAATAAACATGAATAGGGTTGGTCGGACTGAACCCAGTGACATGTGGTAATGGCTGGTTTGACTCCATTAATTCGGAACTCTGTGTACTTTAGATGTTTAGTTGGGATGATAGCTCCTTCTTTATATGCGAACCATTAGTGCACCTAAAATTCAAGCGGTACTATGTTGTGGTGGAGGTATTAGTGCTCTAAGAAAGTCATAATATTTTATGCACACTACACTTTCATATTTTCCTCGCTTTGAAAGTTGCCATGCTTGAAAATATATATTAATTAATTACATGTGTATTAGCTTAGGCTTTATTTCATATTTTTAGGATCTCATGTCATATCATTCATGATGTTTGTGGGTAACATCCCTGAAAATCCTCACGAGACAACACTCGTCCACTAGGGTAACCTAGGGGTTTAACGGCTTGTTGCACGTGCTAAGTGCAGTCGTGATGCCCTACGAAAGTGGGTACATATCTTAGTTTTATGTCTTTAGCTTTAATAAAAAGTCAAAGGATTGACCAACATCTTTTGTACTCTCATGTTATCATTTGCTCATTAATTGCTAGAGACTAGCAATAAGCTAGTTGGGGGGTGCGATGAGAGCATAAAAGTGCGATCTACATACCACTTAAATTAGTCTTATTGTTAACAGATGATGATAATTTCGTCGAGTTAATATTATACTTTTGTTTCGTATAGGTTATCGTAAATCAGAAATAAAATGCATATTTGATACAGATTTGGTTCAGAAAAATGCATAGCCCAAGCTGTGCGCACCCAATCTCGCCATGGCCTAGTCGAGCCCATCATCTCGCAAGCATCTTCGCGTGCAAGCCGCATCCCCTCATCCAGATTTCACCCACCTCAACCGTTCACGAGTCCAAAGAACTGTGATCTTTCCCCCGAATCAGGATCTGTGATCTGATCTCCCGCACCCAATCTCCAGCTCCCGCGATCGCGATCCGTCCCGGCTGCTCGTGAAGCATCCAAGCCGTCCGTGATCACTGCCCAGCCATCCGCCCACCCCTCCGCCTGCGTCCGTCCGCCTCCCAGCAGCATCCGCGCGTCGTCCTCAACCGCGATCGGCTCCCGTGCTTCCGGATCCACGTCTCAGCCATCCCAACCGTCCACGATGCTCCGGAGTTCACAACCAGCCTCCATCCAGCCATCCATGGTGATTCTCCCGCATCAAATTCCTTGCAAATCTTTCGTTTCCGCATCTGCCTCTTCCCCGTTTCAGAGCTTCCGCAATCAACGTCCGCGAGCAATCTTTCGAAGTCCCAGCATCCCGTGAAGCAATCAACGTCCGCGAGCATCTTCTGCACCCATCTACGCATTGTCCGCACCTGTGATCAGCCCAGCCATCCGCAAATCACCCCTCCTCGTCCGCTCCGCGTCCTCAGCATCCCACGCACGATCTTTGGCATCTGTTAGCAGCTCCTCTCCATGCGCGATCAGGGGATCATCGCTGGTTTATGGGTTCTGGGGATCTATATGAAGAGGGTCTTCTCGGCTGAGGGGGATCATCGGGGATTCTAAAAGAGAAGAAGAGAGGAGCCGGGCGGCTGGAGTGGAAAGAAAAAGAAAAAAAAGAAGTAGAGAGAAACAGGGGATGCCCTGTTTCTGTTATTAAAAAAAAGAGTGAGAAAGAGAGAGGAAGATGATGAGCTAAAGTCCTTGGTGATGGGTGAAGGGAGATCATTTGGTGTATCAAGTTCATGATGTAAATTCTAATCATTTGCTTTAAATAATTTATCTTTTGATTATGTCATGATTCTTATATGTTGAAAATTCTTTTATGATTTATGCTTATTGATACATGTCTTCCTCGATTATTTGATTCATCGTTGACGTTATAAGGCACATGGAATGCTTAAAAAAGAAATTCATGTTATCAAGAACATACTCCATAATTAAATTTTATCTGCTTATAATTCTTAAAGAAAACAAAAGAATCATAAAATTTATCGCATGAATTTGATATTATCAAAGGAGATTCTGGATCCCTACACCATCTTAATCTATCCTAACTTCGATTCTCTATTGACTGATTTATTTTCTATTTGCAAAACATCATCTTAATCCTCAAGTTTATTGAATCAATTAATCTGAAATTAAGCTAATAATCCATAGATCGTTCCCAAGTTATATTACTTGTGCGATTCTCCTGCATTTGGGAGAACAATTTTTCGAGAGCACCAATGAGTTGGTATTGTTCCAATCCATTGAAAGAAGTTTTCAATGATATTGTTGTAGAGATCATAATATATCTCACTACCAGACAGAATAGAACCTATGAAGTCACACACATTAGAGGTATTGACTGATCTGATGGTTGAATTATGATTTGGAATCACAAATAATTCATAATTATCAATTTGATTGATAATTGATGTGACCCGCTAAGAGTTAGTGAGTTGAAGAAGAAATAATTGCAATTGGATTACAATTTAATTAAATCAATTAGATTTAATTAATTAGACTTAATCATATTAAATATGAGTCCTGCTTGGAGTAGGATTCCAAGAGTCCTAATTAGATTAGGACTTCAAATTGAATAAGTTCTAATTGGATTAGAAGTTTTTAAGTCCTAATTGAATTAGGAGTTCTTAAGTCCTAATTAATTTGATCTAATAAATAAAGATGACTCCTGATTGGAATAGGATTGAAGAGTTCAATTAAGTCATAGTTCAATTGAGTCATAGTTCAATTGAATCCTAATCAGATTAGGATTTAAAAGAAAGAAATTGGGTTCACCTAATCCTCTTTTGAAGAGGATTAGACACCAATGCATGTGGAGCTTATGGGAATGGGAATGAAAAACAAGAGAGACTTTTTCTAGAAATATGGACGAATGGAAGTTTCACACCCCTCATGAGATGGGGTTGGGCGTGCGTGAAGAGGAGATAAGAGGGAGGGGTGTACGCCCCTCCCTTGGCCAATTACGGGATGAAAGAAAGGAGGGGCGTACCCCCCTCCTCTCTTGCCTTATAGGATAGGGATGGAGCTCCTAATTTTTAGGGAGGGGCGTACGCCCCTTCTCTCTTGAATAATAGATAAGGATGAGCTCCTAAAATTTAGAATCTCAACCTAGGTTTCAAAGGAGATAAAAAGAGGATGGCGTACGGCCCCTCTTCCCTTCCTTTTCTCCTAAGAAAAATACGTGAGCCCCTCCTCTACCTCTTGAGTTTTCAGCCGCCAGCAAAATAAGAAAAAGAAAAGGAGGCGTGTTCCTTTCCCCCATCTCTTCTTTGGATCCAACGCAAGGAAAACAAAAGGCCAAAAAAGGGCTTCATATTCTTCCTTTGATCCATCCTTCTTCTTCCTCCTCCCTAAGCAGTCAAGAGTTGATTCAAAGGGAGGACATCTCTACAAGGGAGCTAGCACCTTAGGAAGATTCAAAGACTTAGATCGGTCCTCTGCCTCGTGTGGATACCCGTAGAGCCCGAACGCGTGTGTGGCTTCAAGTGAACCTTCAACAAATTCATGATCATCAGATTTGTGATGATCATCTACCCCCACAAGGTAAAGATCTGATCTTTCTAATCATGTAAAAAGTATTTAATCTTAATCTATCTATGAACGACGGTTTTAAAATACGTTCATGCGATGAATGAGATTTTGCCCATGCCCTTCCGCTGCATTCAGAATATTTCTGCGGCGTGCGTGGGATTCCAACAGTGGTATCAGAGCTATGGTTTCGTAGATTAAGATTAGGATTAAATGATTGAGGCATAATAGATCTGAAAATTTAAAGATTATACTTGCTGAATTTTTCTGCATGCAGAATTTTCATCTTGCTGATTTTTCTGCATGCTGATTTTTATGCAATTAGATTAATGATTCTATTGCTTTGTTAATGTGATTACAAATATTTAGAATCATATCTTGTTTGATCAACAACTCATAAGATGACATAATCAGTTAAATATTCGAATCTGTAAATTATAATTAATGCATGAAATGTGTTTGGTGATGATCATGGATGGACCCTTTAATTGTGCTGAAATGTTTTGCAATGTCTGAGATATTCTGTGATATTATGTAATAGCATGTAAATCAAATTTTCAGATGCCTGCGTGCATCTTATATTGATGTATTAGAGACCTGCTTGTCTAATAAAAAAGGGTTGTAACTATTATTTAATTTTATTTATTTTTAAAGTTATTTGGGATGTAATCTGTGATATATTTGCATGTCAATGGTTGATCGGTGCATGCCTCTACAAGCATGATTTGCGCGGATCGAGATCAAGGGTTGATTGAAGATGGATCAAGGAGTTGATCGCAATTGGACCAAGGGTGCTCAAGATCAGATCAAGAGTTGAAAATGATCTAACCAATTGACGTGCATGTGCTTGTACTTTGACCCTCATCCTGGATCCATGATCATCACCAGTTATATTGTGATTATGCCTTATTGTTGATGTTTATGTTTATACATAGCGGGTAGATAATTATTTGCATGAGATGTAGATAATTAAATGAAAGAGACCTAAATTAATTCTCCTCGAAAATTATTAAATCCATAGGTTTTCCACCGTAGTAGAGTTGCTAAGGTCTTTTCGGTGTTGATTTGTCTCGGCTGGACATAATGGGCAAGTTGCATCGAAAAATTGGACCTCTCTAATGACATGAGATATTGTAGGGGTAAAGGTGGGGTTGGACACCAATAACTGTTAGGTGAGGACCTAATGACGACTTTATTTCTGTGGTTATACGGTGGGTCTGACTTAACTAAAAAATGGGGTCAATAACTATTAGGTGAGGTCTTCATGACTTAAAGATCAGATAGCACTGCAATTTACTTGAGAAGCATTATACAAGAGTTGTACACTCATCCATTTATATGTCGCCAATAACTGTTAGGTGAGGTGCCATGTAAATCAGTGGGACCGCAGTACCCACTAAAAACTTTAGTCGCGAAGGGTTTCCGTTTCTATACCTGAGGAGTGTGAGAGATTTGAGTAAATAATGGAAGATATATTTGTTTTAAAAGTCCCTAGAATAAATTAAAATAAAGTATAAAATCTAACTAGAATCTTTACTCTCTGCAGATCACAATATCAGCTTCTAACCCTTTGACCCGAATTCTTGAGACCAACCGACTGACTGGAACCAATTATAAAGACTGGCTAAGAAACTTGAAAATTGTTTTGAGCTGCGAGAAAATAGGCTATGTACTCGACAATGATATCCCTAGATTACCAACATATTCGACCGATGATCAGCGTGAGACACATGAAAAATGGACAGATGATGACATTAGGGTCAGGTGCTACATCATGGTATCCATGTCCAATGAACTTCAATGCCAGCATGAGAATATAAAGACTGCTAGGAACATATTGGCGCACCTGCAAGAGTTGTATCGTGAGTAGAGTCGCACAGCACGCTTTGAAGTGTCCAAAAGGTTCTTCAAGGTAAAGATGCGCGAGGGGCAGTCTATCCATGATCACTGTTTGACTATGATCAAAGACCTAGAGGAGCTTGAGAAGCTCGGTATGACCATGCATAAGGATTTGCAAGTAGATTTGATCATGCAATCCCTTCCTAATTTATTTGGGCAGTTTATAGTAAACTACCATATGAATAAAATTGATTACACTAAGACCGAGTTGTTGAATATGTTGGTAACTGCTGAGGAGGCCTTGAAAGATTCAAGAGGCACTGTTCTTGCTGCTGAGTTGGCTTCTACTTTCAAGAGAAAATCTACTTGGAAGAAGAAGAAGCCTGCGAAGAAGCAAAGAAAGATAAAAAGCCAAAGAAAGGAGTTCAAAAGAAAAAGGCTAATGATAAAGAAAAATATTCCTGCAATGTCAACGGCCACTGAAAAATAAATTGTCCTTCATATCTTGAGAGCCTGAAGAACAAAAGGGCAGACACACCTTCGGAAGGTATGTTAGACTTGCTCGTTATTGAAACTAATCTTACGGTTTCTTCTAATTCTAGTTGGGTTATAGATTCTGGTTCTAGTGCTTACTTGTGCACTACTATGTAGGGTCTAAAGAAAAGTAGAAGGCTAGCGGAAGGTGCAGTAATCCTTTGGGTTGGCAATGGGGCAAGAATTGCTGCTGTAGCTGTAGGCACCTATCCTCTGCGACTACCATCTGATTTTAGTTTGTTGCTTAGAGACTGTTATTATGTACTTGCTACTAGCAGGAATTTGATTTCTATTTCATATTTAGCACAAGATGGTCATATTTTTACATTTGACAAAGACTGCTATTTAATTTATTTCAGAAATAAATTGATTGGACGTCGTTTTATGATTGACAATCTCTATCACTTATATATGGATATATCTGTGAATGTATCTGAGCAAGTAGTGAGTGCCATAGGATCCAAAATTTCTAGAGATGAGATAAACCAGAAGTATTTATGGCACCTCAAACTTGGCCATATTGGAGAGGACAGAATGAACAAATTGGAGAAAGATGGGCTTCTAGGCTCATTGACTTCCGAGTCATATCCAGTTTGTGAATCCTGCCTTCAAGAAAAAATAGCCAGATTACCCTTTGTAAGACATGGGGAGAGGACCACTGAGATACTTACCCTGGTACACACTGATGTGTGTGGCCCATTCGATGTGCTAGCTAGAGTCGTTATTCGTACTTCATTACTTTTACCGATGATTTTTTACGATATGGGTATGTGTATCTTATGAGATACAAATCTGAAGTTTTTAAAAAGTTCAAAGAGTTCTTGAAAAGTTCAAAGAGTTCAAAAATGAAGTAGAAAAATAATCTGGAAAACCCTAAAGGCTCTTTGATTAGATCGAGGAGGGGAATACCTTAGTGGAAAATTTCGGAACTATCTCAAGAAAAATGGCATAGTCTCACTATGGACACCTCTTAGTACACCTCAACTCAACGGGGTATCAGAGAGGAGGAATCGAACTCTATTGGATATGGTCTGGTCCATGATGAGCTTCACTGATTTATCCTTGTTTCTTTGGAGAGATGCCTTACTTTCCGCGATTTACTTATTGAATAGAGTTTCTTCTAAATTCGTTCCTACCATACCGTATGAGATGTGGCATGGTAAGAAATCAAGTCTTAGTCATCTCAAGATCTGGAGATGTCCGGCCCACGTCAAGCGACTACAGGTGGACAAGTTAGAGGCTAGGACCATAAGTGTTCGTTTTATTGGATATCCTAAAGAGTCATTAGGATACAATTTTTACGTCCCAGAGGATCTTCTTGGAAAAACAAATTATCCTTGATAGAGGCAGTGGGAGAAAAATTGAGCTTGAAGAGAGAGTCTCTAAAAAGCAACGAGTCATGGAACCTACAGAACCTATTCACATAGAGCCAGTACATGTAGTACCTCCTCCACTTCGTAGATCTAGTAGTGTCTTCCATCCTCCTGATAGATACTTAGGTATGCTAATAGAGGATACCGAGGAAATGTTCCTCATAGGAGATAGGAAAGATGTACAGGATCCCAATACCTACAACGAGGTGATGTTAGACATCGATTCCGAGAAATGGTTGGAAGCAATGAAGTCAGAGATAGACTCCATGCATTCCAACCAAGTCTGGACCTTAGTGGATCCACTAGAAGATATTTACCTATTGGATGCAAATGGATCTACAAAAGAAAGATAGGTTTAGATGGAAACGTAGAAACCTATAAGGCAAGGCTAGTGGTGAAAGGGTATAGTCAGCGCGAAGGCATTGACTATCAGGAGACCTATTCATCTGTAGCCATGTTGAAATCCATTCGAACATTGCTTGCCATTGCAGCATTTCATGATTATGAAATTTGGCAGATGGATGTGAAAAACTACTTTTCTAAATGGATATCTTGATAAAGATATCTATGGAGCAACCTTTGGATTTCACTTTCAGTGATGGAGATCACAAGGTCTGCAAACTGCAAAGGTCTATCTATTGACTAAAACAAGCATCTCAGAGTTGGAACACTCGTTTCAATGATGCAATCAAATCGTTTGATTTCATCAAGAACGAAGAAGAACCATATGTTTACAAGAAGGTTAGTGAAAGTGCTGTCGTGTTCCTCGTATTGTACGTGGACGACATCCTCCTGATTGAGAATGATATTCCCATGCTAACCTCGGTCTAGGTCTGGTTGTCAAAAGAGTTCTCTATGAAAGATCTTGGGGAAGCATCTTATATTTTGGGGATTAAGGTCTATAGAGATAGATCTAAGAGGATGCTTGGTCTGTCACAAAGGATGTACATAGAGGAGGTGCTGAAAAGGTTCAGCATGGAAAACTCAAAAAGGGGTCTGCGACCCCTTAGGCATGGGATCATCTCTCCAAGAAGATGTGCTCCAACACATCTGAAGAGATTCAACGCATAAGCAAGATTTCTTATGCTTCGGCAATAGGGAGCCTCATGTATGCCATACTATATACACGACCTGATATAATTCTTACTGTGAGTGTCACTAGCAGATATCAGTCGAATCCAGGTGAAGAGCACTGGACAACTGTGAAAAATATTCTTAAGTACTTAAGAAGAACTAAAGATTTGTTCTTGGTCTTTGGAGGAGCATCAGAGTTAAAGGTAGAAGGATACATAGATTCAGACTTCATGACTGATATTGTTGATGGAAAGTCTACATCAGGATATGTGTTCTTGTGCAATGGTGGTTCGATAAATTGGAAGAATTCCAAACAACCGATCATTGTTGATTCTACCATGGAAGCTGAATATATCGCCGCCTCTGAAGCTGCAAAGGAAGCATTCTGGTTTAAAAAATTTAATGCAGAGTTAGATGTAATGCCATCAGAAGCCATAATACTCTACTGCGATAATAATGGCGCCATAGCTCTTGCTAAGGAGCCAAGGACTCATAAGAAGTCTAGGCACATAGAGCGGCGCTTTTACCTCATACGCGACTACCTCGAGAAGAAATATATCAAGATGCAGAGAGTAGACTCCACGGATAATGTGGCGGATCCGTTCACTAAGCAACTAAGTCCGCAGAAGACTGAAGCCCACCTTAAGAAGATGGGACTTAGATATATGACTAATTGGCTTTACTGCAAGTGGAAGATTGTTAGATTTATGCCCTAGAAGCTAATCTGGGAAACACATTATTAATTCTGAGACATAATTTTGTACTTGACTTTATTATTTTTGATTAATAAATAGGCATCTTTTTCATTCATATTATGTATGTGTCTATGAATCGTCCAAGAAATTAATAAAATGATTATGCATATTCTCAAGAGTTGAGAATTTGAGCCATGCATCATTGGTGATTAATTTCTAAATGCTCCTGATCGATGGATCATCACGAGGATGGTGATCTAATAAATAAAGATGACTCCTAATTGGATTAGGATTGAAGAGTTCAATTGAGTCATAGTTCAATTGAATCCTAATAGATTAGGATTTAAAAGAAAGGAATTGGGTTCACCAATTGAAGAGGATTAGACACCAATGCATGTGGAGCCCACGCCCCACATGAGATGGGGTTGGGCGTGCGTGAAGAGGAGATAAGAGGGAGGGGTGTATTAAAAGGGGATAAGGGCATAGCCCCTCCTCTCCTGAATAATAGATAAGGATGAGCTCCTAAATTTTAGGAGCTCAACCTAGGTTTCAAAGGAGATAAAAGGAGGGCGTACGACCCCTCTTCCCTTCCTTTTCTCCTTAGAAAAATACCTGAGCCCCTCCTCTACCTTTTGAGCTTTCAGCTGCCAGCAAAATAAGAAAAAGAAAAGGATGCGTGTTCCTTTCCTCCATCTCTTCTTTGGATCCAACGCAAGGAAAACAAAAGGCTGAAAAAGGGCTTCATATTCTTCCTTTGATCCATCCTTCTTCTTCCTCCTCCCTAAGGCAATCAAGAGTTGATTCAAAGGGAGGACTTCAGCCATCAAAAGACATCTCTGCAAGGGAGCTAGCACCCCGGGAAGATTCAAAGGCTTAGATCGGTCCTATGCCTCGTGTGGATACACGTAGAGGCCGAACGCGTGTGCGGCTTCAAGCAAACCTTCAACAAATCCATGATCATCAAATTGCAGTGATCGTCTACCCGCACAAGGTATATATCTGATCTTCCTAATCATGTAAAAAGTATTTAATCCTAATCTATCTACGAACGATGGTTTTAAAATACATTATTACGATGAACGGAATTTTGCGCATGCCCTTCCGCTGCGTTTAGAATTTTTCTGCAGCGTGCATGGATTCCAATACATGGCACCTAGGAGAGTTCCCCCCTCCTATGGGAAATGTCCCCTCGTCACGAGTAGCTTGGAAAGAAGGTTTAAGGCGAGGAACGAGCCGACTTGTGAAGAGCCGGTTGCTCCTCCACCTCTTAGGCCCGCTGTTTCCATCTCTTGGGTGGGGGAACCATAAAAACCGGGAGAAAGGTGGATTTTCTCTTTCTAGAGAAAGAGAGATTTTCAATTGGAGAAAAACTAAAAGCCCTAGGTTGGGACTACCTATGCTCGCTAGATTTATGTACTTACCCTAGTTTGATGAGAAATTTTTTTAGTAATGTAGCAAGAGGTGCTGGTGGGTTAGTTGGGACAGTTAGGGATATTAGAATTATCCTAACTGAAGTGTTTTTATCTGACCTCCTAAGACATCCTAGAGACAGACCTGCCCCTAGTGCCCATTTTGATAGGGCTAGTGCCCTAGGGCTAATCCTAGGAAGAGGACGCAGTCTAAAATGACTAAAAAAGCCTCATGGCCATTAGTAAACCCTTTAGAAGAAGTGTATGCAAATCAATTATCAGTAGAAATGAGGCTTCTTCTAAGTATAGTGGGCCGGGTCATTTTTCCAAAAAATGGTAGATTCGATTTCATTTATGAGAGGGACATAGTAGTCATGCATTGCATTATAGAGGGTTTTCCCCTAAATCTACCCAAGATAGATTTAGGAGAAGCTGCGACCAAGTCTAAGGCAAGTTTGCCTTATGGGATGGTTTTCACTTTTATCTTTAGGGAGTTTGGTGTACCCATTCCTGAAGAAGAACCATCTAGATGCCTTAGGCATACTGACTACTACAATGACAAAACCTTACTACGGATGGGATTCCATAAGGTAGATGGCCAGTGGGCTAAAAAGACCACGGATCACTTAGAGGAGTCCGGCCCTTCTAGAGCTCCACCCTTCTCTCCTCCTATTGATCCACCATCTTCTTTTCCTGAGCCTTCATGTCCACCTCCTCCATCACCTAGACCATCACCTACATGCTTTGTTCCTCCGGCCACTTCACTTCTTGACCAGACCACCTCCCTCAATATGAGTGATGACCAATTACGGAGGCTGGCATCTTTTATGGCCGATGAGTTGGCTTCCAGAGACCATCCTTCGGGTGTGAGTCGTGAGGAGTTTACCCGTCTGTCTTCTTTCATTGACGAGTTATCCCTTCGACTACTGACACTGGAGCGTAGTTTGCCTCGCCAGCTCAGACCCTTGGTAGATGAGCTGATGACCATCTTGGAGCATCTGTCAGTCATGGAAGTCTCCGGCTTGGCTGACATTTCTCTCATTGCCAGAGAGGTCGCTTCCCTCAAGAAGAGGATCGAACTAGCAGCCAGTCAGGTGGAGACTGCCCTGAGTGACTTCTACACTCTCCAGAGCACTCATTTTCTGAGCATCCTATCATCTCTGGAAAGGCTCATCAAGCAGATGGAGCAGTACGGGAGCAGAACTTCACAGACTAAAGTGATTGCCTCACAGCCGTCATCTTCTCACTCTATACCTCTCTCTAGTGGATTAGGATCCACGAGTGATCCATATATTGTAGAGTTAGCTACCGACTCAGAGTCAGATTAGGTTGAGAGATTTTGATGTATCTTGATGTATCTTGATGTATCTTTTTGTATGTTTTGAGATATTTTGTATTGAAATATAATGTAAATCACTTCTTGTAATGATCTCAAATGCAATGAAATGAAAACTCTTTTGTGAAATGAAAGTTCTCTTATCTTGTGTTTCTGTGCCTTAATGAAAATTCTTCTCTTAAATGATCTTTAACTCGCTTTTTGCTGATAAAAAAAAAGTGGGACATAAGTAAAAGGCTTGTAAAAGATAATCAACTTTAACTAAAAGGCTAGTAAAAAATAATCAATTTCAAGTAAAAGGCAAGTAAAAGATAATCGATTTTAAGTAAAAATGAAGGATATTCAATTGCACATTGATGAGAGCATAAAAGTGCGACCTACATGTCACTAAAATTAGTGTTGTTGCTAACCGATAATGATAAATTCATTGGATTAATATTATATTTGGGTTTGACACAGATTATCATAATTAGAGATAGAATGCACATTGAGTACAAATTTGACTTCAGAAGGATCCCTTTCCAGATCCGACCTGGCTGAAGATCGGGTCGGGTCCGAGTCGGGTTCGGATCCGAATCGGGTCCATTTCTTTTGTGCTTTTGGGAAATAATTTTGGGCAAATCTAATTTGGCCATATCATAACTATGAGGTGCTGGGTGACCCATGACTTTGAAAGACTTGCAATTGACCTCCAGTCAGAACAGATGACCCGTGATCTCATTTCCTTCTCCCACTGCAGCGTGATCCAAGCACAACGCCCAGCCATCCCGCCGTCCACGACACCTCCAACTCTTCCCGGATCCACGGCAGATCAGCTCCTCCTAGCATCCCACGAAGCTCACGCGCTCGTCCGAGTCTGCCTCCTCCGAGATTCCTCCCAGCGTTCCAGCACCCAGCCACGATCAACATCCTTCCAGATCAACATCTCCTGCTTCCAATCCGGCACCCAAAGAAGGAAACCCATCACCTCTTCTTCCGGTGGAACACATCCTCTACCAGCTCCCGTGATCCAGCATCCACCGCGTCCGTGAATCAGCGCCCCTCATGCAACTTCTTCCGCCCGTTTCAAAGATCTCCAGCTTCATCCCGTGCGGAAACGGGGGAAAAGAAAGGATCCCGCCCGAACGCCGCACACATCCCTCCACGGATCCCGCGCCCATCAAGCCATGATCGGCTCCTCCCGTTGATCCCGCAGCCATCCGTGAAGGAAATTCCATCGCGTCTAGCCAAAGATCCCAGCCTTCCGTGATCAAGCTCCAGTCGTCCGCCTCTTTCGCCTTCTCAATCTCCCGCGCACAATCCCAGGCACATGTTCCTCCTCCTCTCCACGCAGAAAGGGGATCCATCGCCGGTGTGGGAGCTATCTATAAAAGGAGAGGGAACCATCGGGAGAGCGGGGTGTGCGGGGTGGAGGCCAAGTAACAGGAGTGCTCGGTTGGTTCAAGAAGGAACAGGGGAGAGGGCTCGTTTTGAAGGAAATGCTCTGTTTTCTCTTTTGAAAACAGAGCATGTTCTAATGTGACTTTTTTGTTTTTTTTTTAAGAGTTTTATTTTAAGAGCATGCGTTTTGGGGTTTTTAGTTTTTTTTTATAGAGTTTTATTTATGCTAAAGTTGTAATTTCTGTTGTTTTTAATTTCCGTTCTTCAAATTCTGTAATCTTTCTTCTTTTTCATGCAATATATGAAATTTTCTTTTATGCAATTTATGTTCCAGGTTTCAAATCATTCTCCGGTAGACTAGAAAATCTATCAACATTCCCGACATAATGTTTTTCTTTTGTTATTCAAAAATTGATTTTCGAATCCGAGTGAACGTTCTAATTTTTATGCAACTCCAATCGCCTCCCTGTGGATCGACCTCTTACAACCGCTATTCTTCGAGTAGGAAAGATAAGAATAAAATTAAATTAAACCTTGTTTGTCGGTTCTAACAACGATCTATTTAGCACATTTTTAGTTAGACAGGAATCGGACGAACATAATTTTGGCGCCGTTGCCGGGGAGGCAAATCGAGAAGCAAGAACGATCACGAAGATCAAATCAAATTTTGGATGCCCGGAGTGAACGTACTCTGGTAGTAAGTTTTTACTTTTATTTTTATTAATTTTTCTTATTTTGATAATTTCTAGTTAATAATTTTGTAGTTATTAAATTCTGAAATTTGAGATTCGAAATTTAAAATTAAAAAAAAATTAAAATTAAAAAAAAAACAATTCCAAAATTCAAATATTCAAAAAAATTTAAATTCAAAATTTGAATTCTGAGATTCGAAATTTGAATTTTAAATTAAGAAATTAAATCAAAAAAAATTAAAAAAAAATTATTATTATTGCTAGTAATTGATAGGGTGCAATCCTCCGAGGTTATCGTACCTCTATTGGGACTCCTCACGGAGTAATCTCCAGAGCTTATTCAACGGGCATTCGGAGATTGACTGACGCATAAGGATTGTGTCTAGTTTACATTCAAGTTATTGCTATATAAAAATAAAAAAAAAAGATTAATTAAAAAAAATAAAATAAAAAATAAAAAATAGTAAATTTTTAAAAAAATTGCTTGCTCATTTAATCAGTACAACCTAATGACATTGCATAAATTTTAAAAAAATCATTGATTATTTGCTGCATCAAGCATTTGCATAAAATAATTTAAGGGCAAAACCCATTAAAAAGATAAGGTCGGAAAGTCATTACCTATCCTTAGCCCAAAAATCACCACCTTGCATACATATCCTAAGCCAAATTAAATTAAAATCAATTAGATGTTGGCCTTAGGGTCTTCGAGCTCAATTAAGCTCTTGGAAAGAAGCGGCTGAAAGCCACTCCAGTGAGGATTTAGTAATTCGTGATGTCTAGGAAAGTTTTACAACAGTGAGAACTGTTACGAGTATTGTGGTATCGGTGTATCCCTTCTGGCACCACCACACACCCCGGGACTTTTCTGGTCACTGATTACTGGATTGCTTAACTGGTAAGCTCAAGCTTAATCTGAAAGGGAGATTAGGAGCTGTCTAATCTAGAGAGAATTTTAGAAATTTTTTTTAACCTGATAAATCTCTGTGCAACTAGATTTAAGAAGCTACTAAACCTCACTTAATTCTAAGACTAATAGGGTCAAATTGTTGTGTGGTGTTGATTGTGGTCATCTTGGTCTAGCCCTTCTTCTTATCTTTTAGGATTTCGTTTAGGAGTCGAGTCTAATTAAGTTGTGAATAATGGATGCATGGTAGAAGATCATTAAGGGGTAAGTTAACACCATTTAACCTAGAGGTTGGAAAAAATTATCGTCACATCCGACGAATTAGTGATCAACCACCAATCTCTACAATGGGTGATCATATCAGAACCCTGAATGAATTATTCGCTCCTGCATCTGCTAGTCCACCTACATGTATAGTGTTGCCAATAAATTATGCAGCTCAATTTGAAATTTGGGCAGCAACAATAAATATGCTACCCAAGTTTTATGGGTTCGAGAGTGAACAACCCTACATTTATCTAAACAAATTTTTGACAATCTGTCAAATGTTTAGAAATCAAAACTTAGATGAAGAGGGTATTAAATTAAGGTTGTTTCCCATGACTTTAGAGGATCGTGCTGCTGCAAGGCTGTATTCCCTTGCTTCAAATTCCATCACATCATGGGAACAACTATCTAGGAAGTTCATGGCTAAGTTCTATCCCATGGTAAAAATTGAAAAATTAAGGAAGCCATCAGAACTTTTAGAGGAAAATTTGAGAAGGAATTTTTCCAACTTTGGAAAAGATTCCATGATCTTTTGGTCAAGTGCACGCACCATGGGCTTAACAAGGCTGATCTAGTACATTTCTTTTACAAAGGACTACATCCGGCACATAGAAACGTGATTGAGTCCATGCACAAGAGTAGGTTCATGGACCAAACCCCGGATCAAGCCTATGAATTTCTTGTTGACTTAGCCGAGAGCGCCCAAAATTGGAGTAGCTATGGTGAGGAAGTAAATAGAGATGGGTTCGGGTCTAGAAAATCAGGTAATTATGAAATGAAAGCAGACCCAGAACTTAAAAATGTCATGTCCAATCTGGTGACTGGAATGAACAACTTAAGCAAAAAGTTTGATGCTTTCACTGTTTCCACTAGCTCAAGTTCATATAAAGAGTTAAATCCCATCATAAAAGTGGATCACGAGTCACAAAGTTTATGTATCTTGTGTAACAGTCCAGAGCATCTAGTGGAGTGCTGTCCTAATCTGCCCACCATAAAGGCCGAGCAAGCAAATGCTCTAAATTCATATAGTGCCTTCAAGAAGCCGACTCCCAACTCGTTCAGCCCAGTTTACCACCCTGATAATAGGTTCCACCCAAATTTTTCATACAAGCAGAACGAACCTATTCAGCATCAAGGTGGTCCACCAAGTTTTCAGAACAACTATCCCAGGATAGGTCCATCACAAATGAACCAACCTTTGGCTCCATCTGTACCTCCTTATAATGTCCCTATCCTACAGCAACCTTCACCATTAGAAACCATGATGGCTAATATGATGAAACAACAACAAGATTTTATCAAGCAACAACAACAGACTAATACAGCCCAAGCCCAGACTAACCAATTCCATACGCAAGCAATTGCAAAACTTGAGGTTAGTCTAAGCCAAATAGCAAACTCTCTAGGGAAAAGGAAGAAAGGTGAACTACCTAGTCAACCAGTACCTAACCCTAGTAGACAACAAAATCAATGTCAGATAGGTTAGTATCAAATCAATTCTAACGGAAATCCGACCTATGATGTCCAGGCAATTACTAGTTTAAGGTCTGGCAAGCAAGTGGACAATAAAGTCCAACTTCCTGAACATGAAAAAGAAAATAAAACTGAATCCGATAAGAACCCTATTCAGAAGAGGGGTCAAGAACAGGATAAATCAGACAAAAAGGAAGAACCCATAGAAACATACAAACCTAAGGTTCCCTTTCCCAGTAGACTTCAGGACTCCAAGAAACAATCTAACTTTGATGAAATAATGGAAGTCTTTAAAACTGTTCAAATAAATATACCTTTCCTCGATGCCATACGATAAATTCCCTCCTATACAAAATTCTTGAAAGACCTCACCACGGTCAAAAGAAAAACCAGCATTCCTAGGCAAGCTGTTATAGCTGCACAAGCCTCATCTCTCATTCAACAACAGATTGCCCTGAAATTCAAAGACCCTGGTTGCCCAGCTATTGAAATAAAAATAGAAGAGACGATCATCCAGAGAGCTCTATTAGATTTAGGAGCCAGTGTGAACCTACTTTCCTACTATGTGTACCAAAAGTTAAGTTTGGGAGAATTAAAGCCTACAAATTTACCCTTTCCTTAGCAGATAGGATAGTGAAGTACCCCAAGGGGATTGTAGAGGATGTAATAGTGAAGGTAAATGAGTTTTACTATCCTGTGGACTTTGTCATCCTTGAGACTGAACCTGCAATACATCCAGACAGTCACACACCTATAATTTTAGGGAGACCTTTCTTAGCCACAGCAAATGCTGTGATAAATTGTCGAAATGGCATGCTAAAGTTATCTTTTGGCAACATGAAAGTCGAGCTTAATGTCTTCAACATAAGTAAACAACCATCAGGCGATGAAGAAATCAATGAAGTTGACATGATTGAAAGTCTGGTTCAGGAGACTTTCTTACAAACTTATAGTAAGGACCCTTTAGAAGCTTACCTTGCCCATTCCGATGAAGGGATCGAGCATGCGCTCCCTAATTCTGTTCCCCTCATGAGCGTAGATCGTCATCAGCCAACTGTTATTCCTCGGACTCTTCCAAAACCATTCTAAGATAATGGTTGAAAAAAATGAATCCACATTTTGTTTAGCTAAAGACATAAAACTTAGCGCTCTTGGGAGGCAACCCAACATATAAATATTATAATAATAATAATAATAATAATAATAATAAATAAATATTTTTTAAAAAAAAATTTACTAACATGCAGGTTTGGAGGTTTTTGACCCAATTGTCACTTTACCCACCTATATCAGGTAACTTCTCCTCTGTCCTATTACTGCTTTAAATCTTCTTTAACATTGAGGACAATGTTAGATTTAGGTATAGGGGTGAGAATATTTTTGATTTTTATGCCAAAAAAAGAAATTAAAATTAAAATTAAAATTTAAAAAAAAAGGAGTTCAAATTTTTAACTCAAACTCTAATCTTTTTGGCTGTACAAACTAGGAATTGCTTGGACAATAGCTTTAAGTTAAGGAATATGATAGCAGTTTTAGCTTGAGTTTTCGTCCCACCTATCTTCTGCTAACATGATACAAGATGATTTAGCACCAACACGTAAGCACATGAATAGTGGGGTATGTATATTTGCAACTAATATAAATACTTTTAATCTTTGGGATAATTTAAAGTTATATGTGTGATGAACACCCTAATTAAATAAAATAAAATAAAATAAAAATAATGAGTTTATTTTAAGTCTTCTCACTGAGTAACCGGGCCTCTTGCCTGGCAAGCAGCGAGTGTTCACGTAAAAAGATGAGGATGATTGAGATTAAACTCTGAATAACTAATTTGGCCTTGAAGCCTAGTTAACTTGAGTTATTAAGCCTGTTAGGGTGTCTCTACACCCAGTGCCCTGAGCCATTTTGATCGGGAGTCATTGGCCAAACACTCGCTACATGGGTCAGCTAGAAAGCTTAATAAGGCTAGATATTGCACAAGTCATTCTTCTTAGCATTCAGTCTGATAAAAAAATAAAAAAATAAATAAATAAATAAATTTGGGGTGTTCATTACCATTTAACTCTAGAAAGTCTTGAAAATTGGAGTAATCATATTGGAAGTAAGTGAAAGCTACTCATTTATATAATACTATCTTGCACCTCACTACATTCTTGACTTGTTAGCAGATAGATGGGGTGTAATGAAACTTGAGTTAGAGTCTGTTTAAATATGATAGCAACAAGTATCTATTGTCCTTGCAATTCTAGTTTCATACAGTAATACCTGTTCAAATTTCGAGTTAAAAATTGAAAATTCCTGACTGATGAAGTTTGTGGGTAACTTCACTGCAAACCCTCACGAGACAACACTCGTCCACTAGGATAACCTAGGGATTTAAAGGCTTGTTGCACGTGCTAAGTGCAATCGTGATTCCCTACGAAAATGGGTACATATATTAGTTTTGTGTATTTAGTTTAAAAAAATATAATAAAAAATAAAAAAATAAAAAAGATAGAGTTATAAGTTAGACTACATCTTTTTGTGCCCTTATTTTATCGTTTTTTTGTTGATTGCTAAAGACTAGCAATAAGCTAGTTGGGGGGTGTGATGAGAGCACATAAGTGCGACCTACATGTCACTAAAATTAGTGTTGTTGCTAACCGATAATGATAAATTCATTGGATTAATATTATATTTGGGTTTGACACAGATTATCATAATTAGAGATAGAATGCACATTGAGTACAAATTTGACTTCAGAAGGATCCCTTTCCAGATCCGACCTGGTTGAAGATCGGGTCAGGTTCGAGTCGGGTTCGGATCCGAATCGGGTCCATTTCTTTTGTGCTTTTGGAAAATAATTTTGGGCAAATCTAATTTGGCCATATCATAACTATGAGGTGCTGGGTGACCCATGTCTTGAAAGACTTGCAATTGACCTCCAGTCAGAACAGATGACCCGTGATCTCATTTCCTTCTCCCACTGCAGCGTGATCCAAGCACAACGCCCAGCCATCCCGCCGTCCACGACACCTCCAACTCTTCCCGGATCCACGACAGATCAGCTCCTCCTAGCATCCCACGAAGCTCACGCGCTCGTCCGAGTCCGCCTCCTCCGAGATTCCTCCCAGCGTTCCAGCACCCAGCCATGGTCAACATCCTTCCAGATCAACATCTTCCGCTTCCAATCCGGCACCCAAAGAAGGAAACCCATCACCTCTTCTTCCGGTGGAACACGTCCGCTACCAGCTCCCGTGATCCAGCCTCCACTGCGTCCGTGAATCAGCGCCCCTCATGCAGCTTCTTCCGCCCGTTTCTGATGACCCAAAGATTGATTTTGATGATCACAAAATCTTGAAGTATAAATACTAATGTTTATGTTGCAAGAAGAAAGATATTTATTTTGCAAGGAACATAGCAAGTTGGAAGAAGGCCTCCAAAGCTCTCAAGTTGGAAGAAAGCTACAATTTATTGGCCCAAGCTTAAAGTTCAAAGGATTCAATTTGGAAGAGTAAAATCAAAGGAAAAATTCAAAAGAATAGTCTTCGAGTCGACTCCTGAGGATTTCGAGTCGACTCCAATGTTTACCGAGTCGACTCCGGAGAAGTTTGAGTCGACTCCTAGGAGTCACAGGCAGAAAAGTCAGAGAGCAGTTTTCGGGTCTGAGATTCGAGTCGACTCTAGTGGAACGCGAGTCGACTCCGATGGTTGGTAGGTCGACTCCAAAGAAAGCAAGAGTCGACTCTCAGCGGAACACAAGGAAAAAGTCAGAGAGCATTTTTGGGACTCTGAGATTCGAGTCGACTCCCGCATTGCACGAGTCGACTCCGAGACTCCGCGACCATCAACAGACAGAAAACCAAGTTACTGCCTCTGAGATTCGAGTCGACTCCCAGACAGCTCGAGTCGACTCCAAGACAGCTTCACATCAAAAAGGCAGAAGACCAAGTTTCGCAAACTGAGAGCCGAGTCGACTCCAAGGAAGTTCGAGTCGACTCCAAGACTGGACGAGCCAAAAGACAGAGGATCGAAAGTTCGGGCTCTGAGATTCGAGTCGACTCCCAGGACAGTCGAGTCGACTCGAGAGGACAAAATTCAAAATTGGATCCACGGACTTCAGTGGATGAGCCGACTCCGAAATTGCCAAGTCAGCTCCAGAAGTTGGCGAGTCGACTCCGGGTTAAGACGAGTCGACTCCCAGTCGAGGATGCACCATAATTCAAATTTGGAACAGTGGCCGAGTCGTCTCCAGTAAAGCACGAGTCGACTCCTGCAACAGGCGAGTCGACTCCTGATCGCGCGAGTCGACTCCGATCCCAACGGTAATATTGTCAGGAAGTGCAGACTGTGTCCAACGGCTCTATTTTTGTCTCTAACGGCTAGATTCTTGTTTCCACGCCATCAAAAGCTATAAAAACAAGAGGAGAGCTAGGGGAGAAGGTATGGAAGTGGGAGAAAACATTTAGGAAAGAGATTACAAGAGAAATCTCCCATAAGCACAAAAAGGGCCATTCAAAGTGAAATAGAGGGAAGAAGAGCATCCAAGCGAATCCCAAAGCTTCCTCTCCATCCGTGTGCTGCCTCGGTGATCCTCTACTTCGTGCCAAATCAGAAGAGGGTCAAGTAAAGAAGAAGCCGAGCTCCTTCATCTTCAAAACTCGTTTGAGGGCTTCTCTTTATCCTATTTGGTTATATTGTTATATTTGCTTGTTTAAGAAGCTTTGATTTGTTTTTAAACCTTTATTTTAATATCTTGTAACTTGATTCAATCAAGGGATTGAATCAAGGGGTTAAGGTTTGTTGGTGAGCCAAAGGGAAAACCAACGGTAATAGGTTTGTTGGTGAGCCTAGGTTGAAACCAACGGTGTAAGGGTTCGATTGTGATCCCGGGACAACAATCAGGGTGGTTCTAGTCGGTGAGCCTGGGAAAACCGACCGAGTTCATTGTGACCTCGTAAAACAACAAGTTGGGTTGTGAGCTTGTAAAACAACCGGCTGTAATCTGTAGGATTATAGTGAAATTCCCAAGAGGTCTTGGAGAGTGGATGTAGGTGCTGGGGTGCACCGAACTACTATATGTTTGTTGTGTTTGTAATGCCTCTTGTCATTGTCTAACTAACACACTTACTTACTTAGATAGATTGCTTGCTTAACTGTTATCTGCGCATCCTTTAGTTGCAAGCATATTCAATCAAGTCACATTCTATACATCAAACTGTTGCTAAGTTTGACTTTCACTGTGCATCCATACAACTTAGCATAATTAATCAAAAACTTTCAGAAGTAGGTTAAAAGTTTTAAAAGACCCAATTCACCCCCCCTCTTGGGTTGTATCTACTGGGCAACAAGTGGTATTAGAGCAGGTGCTCAAATATTATTTGTAGTCTTAACCGACTAGAGCCAAAGATCATGACAACCCCACATAACGTATTACTTGCTGAGGGACTTTCCACAAACAGACCTCCACTGTTTGATGGATCTAACTATATTCAATGGAAAGCTAGAATGAAAATCTTTACTCAATCACAAAACTATGAGTTATGGAATGTCATAACAAATGGCCTACACACACCCACGAAATTAATTGAAAGTATGTTCGATAAAAATTTGGCTGAACTAAATGCTAAGGCTATGAACCTTCTCTACTGTGCATTTAATAAAAATATTTTCAACCAAATTTGTATATGTTCATCTGCCAAACAAATATGGGATACTCTTGAAGCAACTTATGATATTTCCGAAGAACCCCATGTTAGTTTACTTGAGGATAATTGCAAGACTAACATTGAGCATGCAGGAGACACTCTAAATCAGGAAGAAAGATTCAAAAGCTTCCTAAAGACAAAGAAGAAGAGGAAGCTAGAAGAAAGGAAGAAAGAGATAAAAAGGAAGAAAGCCTTGACCAAGAAAGAGTCAAGCAAGAAATTAAAAGTTAGGAGCAACAATTATGATATTAGCTCCAAGGAACTACAAGAGGTAACTAACTCGTGCTTTATGGCACAAGAAGACAAGGTAAAATCTGAATCTACTCTTACCTCAAATGATTTTCAAGAAGAATTCTCTTATGATGAATTATTAAATGCTTTTCATGATTTGTATGGTGAATGTAGAAAATTAGCTGTGAAGAATAAAAATCTTAAGAAACTAAATCTGAAAATTTCAAAAGAAAGAAATTCTAATGATGAAATACAAGATAAACTAAATTCTGAAAATGAAATTTTAAGGTTAAATTCAGAACAATTAATTCAAAAAAATCAGAATTTAATTAAAGAAAATCAAAACTTAAGTAAAGAAATTAACCAATTGAAGTCTTTTATTAACAAATTTACTGTAAGTTCAGAAAGATTAAAAATGATGTTTGAAAGCCAACATGCAGATTTTGATAAATCAAAATTTGGCTTAACTCCTTCACTTAGCAATGAATCCCTAAAGAAAAAGGTTATCAATTCACCAAGCAATCCATTAAATAAGATAACTTATTTCAAACATGAAAAGAATGGGCATAACAACTTTACCTATCGTTCTAACATAATTAAATCAAGTAGTAAAGTTATTAGAATTAAACAAATTTGGGTTCCAAAAGGAACTATATGTCCTAACTCTCAAGAACCCAAGCAAGTTTGGGTACCCAAAATGAAAATATGAGGATGTAGATTAAGGTGTGCCAAGATACCCATGAAACAAATAGAACTTTCATACAAATGGGTGCTCTAGACACACATTAAAGAGTGAAACTTAAAATACACTTATGAAAAATAATTAAAAAATTAATAATAATGAAATCAGTAACCCTTGTATCTCATCATTACTTTTGCTTTAGTATTTGATTAAAATATGAATTGCAAGTATTGATCAATTTAGTGATATAGAAAATACTTTTGAAAATATTATCAAATCACTTCATTTTATAGTATGATTTACTCACTATTGGATAAGTTGCTAAGAATAACTCTATGAACTCTCTATATGCTTGACTGAGAGTTTTTATCCATGGCATTATTGTTTATCGATCATAGATATGAAAATGTGCACTTGGTATACCTTTGAATATATGCACTATGAATACCAAGATTAAAGAAACCATTTTGGATATAAAATCAACTCATGCTAGTATGTACTTAATCTCAAAAGACCTTGCCTTTGGCTTACTTAGAGTATCTTCTGAAAGGTCAAAGTTTACTATGCATGTTAACTAAGGAATCAAACAAAAATCAATTTTTAAATCTAAAAATATTGTTTCCAACACTAAGTTTTCAAAAGCTTACATTGGTTTTGTTCTTGGCACTTAAATTGAAATATTTTCTGCATTGGCACAAACTCACAAAAAGGAATCAAATGAAAAAGGTTTGCAAACTATGAATCATGGCATA
The DNA here is from genome assembly GCF_051530095.1 of Phoenix dactylifera. Lineage (NCBI taxonomy): Eukaryota > Viridiplantae > Streptophyta > Magnoliopsida > Arecales > Arecaceae > Phoenix > Phoenix dactylifera. Next base: position 41,106,664 of record NC_143193.1, read on the forward strand.
GTGTTGAAAACCAATTTTGTATTAAGTTGTGCACAGAAGATAATATTGAATGCAATTGCTTCTGTACCAAGAACACCATAAGTTAAAATAGGATCAATAGAATCCTTGAAGAAATGAAGAAGGCAATGTTGTATGATAGTCTGATTAAAAGCTATCATCATTGCTTGTCATATATATGGTATCTATTAGGTCTATTATTGATGAAAACTCCATTTGATCTTCTGAAAAATAGAAAATGATCTATTGCATATCTTTCATATTTTTCAGTAACTTATGATATGCTTGATATGGTCTTTTGAAAATAATGCCAAATCTGATACAGATATTTTTATCTTTGGATATCATTCATCAAGCAATGCATATAGAACATTCATGAAAAGATTCTAGTTGTAGAAATATGAATTCATTTTATACTCTATGAGACTAATGATTTATTATCAAGATACTAAAATTAGATTATATATGTATATGGTTAATCTTTTACATATAACAATCTGAAAACTTGTTAATAATTAGAACCAAATTGAGTTTTTCAGAAATGCACTCAATAAAGAAAAATTGATAACTACTAAAAGACTAAATCAAGAAAAGATGAAATAGATCTTGATGAAATTCTTGCATGATTAGAAGTAAAGATCACCATTATCATCTGCTTGCTTTATGAGCTTTATATTCTGTCAAATGAATGTGTAGAATACACTCTTTTGTGGTTATTTCATTAAAAAGGGATCTATGTAAAATAACCACCTTATTTGAAAACACTCATTACAAATATGATAAAGCAATTTGTGATTTGGAACAAGCATCAAAAGCATGATAGAATAATTATTTAATAGACCAGACTGTGTGATCATTATGTGCCCTTGTGCAAGACTTCAATCTAACTCTAATGAATCATAATTTATTGATAACAAATGAATCATAATCTGAATTTTGATAGAAACAATTGTTTAAGGCAATTTGATCAAAACTTAGCTAGCATGCCTTATTGATAATTATCTTAAGCAAATAGAATCTAAGCTAAATTGATGTTGAAAATAAGAAATTAATTTGACCTTGATGAATCTTCCTATTGCTTCACATGCTTGTCCTTGAACAGTCTTGGTTAATGAAACTATCTCTTTAGTTCAAGTGACATATGTTTGCTTATATTTAGGCAATCTCTTGAGTAAAGTGACTCAACATTCAATGATTATCATATCTTAGGTTGAGTTACCTAGTTAAGAAATATGCTATATGAATGTTTTGTATCTTGAAGAAACTAATGACTTTCTTTCAAGAAAGAAAAGAATTTTGTTAATAATGCAGGATCCTTGAGCAAGAAAATGAGAGATTTCAACTTGAAGGATATCTCCACGTAAGATACAATAAACATTCTCATGCAAACAAGAGAGAGGACCTTCTTCAGCCAAAAGTTCATACATAAGAAATCTAGTAGGTATTTGACTGAAGAATGCAGAATGGATTGGTAATTCTAGATACCTCTCTCATAAATTAATTGAGCAAAGTCAATAACTTAAATCTTAGTATGGCATGGTTAAAATCTTTAATTATTAATTCCTTGATATCATGTCTATATATATGTATTTATTGACTTATGCTTTTAGAAATTATTTCATGGTTTGCCCAAACTAAAATATATCTTTGCCTATGTCATAACCATGAAATACACAAGTATATGCTTAAAATTTTGATGTAAAATAACTTGTGAGAAGTTATGAATCCTTGAGCACAATGAAAATGTTGTTTGCATAATATACATCTATATGATACATAAGATTATCTCTTTATGCTACTCTTTCATGTAAATTACTTGAGAATGACAAAAAGAGAGAGAGATAAAGAAAAGAAAATGGACATTGTTCAAGAGATGAAAAATCTGAGCAAAGGCAAGTACTTCAATCTTAAGGAAAAGCAAAACAAGCATAATATATTCGGCACATTTGGAAGGGATAAAATCTATAATTAATTACACTCAAACAGGGAGAGTTTGGAGTGAACATTTTAACCTTTCTATATTGCTCATCATAGGGATGGTGCCAATGGGGAGGCTAGTGGTAGTACCCGGCACTATTTGACCCAACTATTCGGTGTAGGGCATATTAGGGACGGCACAAGAGGGAGGCTAGTGGTAGTACCTCGTGCCCCTTCCCAACTCCACCGGATAGGGAGTAAATAGAGTATAGAACATAAGAAAGTAAAAATGAAAGACAAAGTAAATGAAAGTATATAAGAAGAATCAAGTCAAATTTTTAATCACTTGAAAACACACTTTAAGGATGAAATCAGTGCAAAATTATATTTAAATAGGGGGAGTTTATTTGAAAAGAATTGATTTTGATCCTTGATATGCTTGTTCTTATTATTTTAATGCATGACTTAACACATAATATATCTTGCATGTGGCATGATGTCTTGAATTATGGGTTCTCAATATTTTGTAATGCTTCATACTTGGACAATTTGATTGAATGTTTGAAATGCTACATAACATCTTTTGTTTGGTATTATTGAAAAGAAAATTTCAGATTTGTCATTCACAATCATCGTTAAAATCTGAAAGTTAAATAAATCTGTAAAAAGAAGAAGAGAAGGATATCTCTATTGATCCTTCAACTTGCTTAAATTTGGTATATAATGTTCTAATTCGTACCAAAACTCAACATTAAATACAAAGATTCTGTATATACTCTTATATGTTTGAAATATGCATTTTCAATTGTAATCATTTAAGATGAGCTATAATGTGGAAGATACATATCTCAAAGTATGATTTTGAAAGAAAAACAGAATTAATTTTGATGCCTTTGGTGATTGCTCCGATACGCATCCGAAACATATCATTTCTTATCTTCAAAGTATACTAATATTGGTTCAAATGATGTGTCTTTCGATGATCTTGATTGCAAACAAAAATTTCTAAATATATGATTTTATTTTGATATTAAAAGGATTTATTGTGTTTCATGTATACATTGCACAATGATCATCTATATGTTTTTCTCCCCTACATTATTAAAAACTTCCATCAATAGAGTGAATGATCTTAAAACTAGAAATATTTCAGCTCACTCAAATGATTCTAAAAGAAAGAAAATGTAAATGCGGTTGAAAGAAACTAAGCTTCAAATGAATCATTTTCTGATTGATATTTCTATACATTTTCTCTAAGATTAAGAGAAAGCATAACTTGTTCATAAAGGATTAGAAAGAGTAATTACTACAAATTTTGGAATAATACTGGATTACTCTACATTCTCGATATTACAGAATTTCAGTGTTATTCACGTTTATCACTATAATCTGAAATTCAACAATTTAAAATGATTAAAGAAGAATGCATCTTTTGAGGGGGAGCTTTAGATATTCAGTATCCTATCCCAAAGACACTTTATTTTGATGCATGCTTTGAATTTTATGGATTGATTTTGATGGACGTCCTTATATTGCAAGACATGCTTTAATTACCTTGAGATGAGTTATATAAAGGTTGTCTTATCTCAAACCTTGAGTCTTATGAAAATAAGCTGAAACTTATAGAAAATATATTTTTGAGATTGACAATTTTGTTGAACATTATCTTAGGATTCTAAACTCTTAAAATGGAATGATCAATTGAGGGGGAGAAAGAAAATTTCAGAAGGAGAGGTCTTATTGGACTTAATTGCATAAATCTATAGCTAAAGGAGAGAGAAAGAATACTAAATGAAAAGTAATCCTAATACTCTCCAATATGTATCATCTGAAACTTAAATTTGAAAATTTTTATGATACACCTTGAGGCGTGTTATTAGGTTAGTATATCTTATGCATCACTCATGAACCAAATTACAAATCTTGAGAGCCTCTAATTTAATGAAACAGGGGGAGAACAATGTATTAAATTTTCTTGAGTATCTCTTAGAAAATCTATTTTGAACCTCACTAATGAGTCCTAATTGGCTTGCTCTTTGGAACTTCAATTTTGTGCAAATTCATTATTTTATGTATCAAATTGTGCTTATTTTCTAAAGAAATAAAAGAAAGTCTTTAAAAGAGCTCTAAGATGTATCAAAAATTGCATGAATGTATATTTTGATATTTGTGCCCCAATGCTTCTATTATCATAAAAGAACTTTGAAGTCATTAAGAAAATTAATTAAATTGCTCTCATGGTTGATAAAATACTTAATAGATTGGGCAAAAGGTCCTAAATGAACAAGCTTTCATACTTATTATTGAAGAGAGGTTAGATTTTCATTCGTGTGGTACTTCTTGAATTAACTTAAGAAAGATTCCACCTACACTTGCTTAGAAAACTATCTGTGGTATCACATTCGATGTGTTCTGCTCTGAAATTGCCTTGAGTTAATCTGATTCTAATATTATTGCCTTGAGTTATATGATTCATATCCTTGCAATAATTTGACTTGCAAATCAGAGTACAATAAGGAAAAGAAATATATGAGCATTCTGATCTTTGTGCTTAATGTTTCACTATCTTTTTGATGTTGTCAAAAAGGGGGAGAAATCTTTAAGTATATGCTCATAATGCGTTGTGTTTTTGAATTGTATTACAAAGCTGAAATTGAAATATGTTGATTATGTTAAGCTGATTAAATCTAAAAGCATTATCATGAAGTATGTTTTAAATATACATGTCTTCTACTTCATGCAACTCAGGTATGTATTACTTCTAGAAAACAATATCTTTTATATTGCATATACTCCAAGTTTTGTCATCATCAAAAAGGGGGAGATTGATGACCCAAAGATTGATTTTGATGATCACAAAATCTTGAAGTATAAATACTAATGTTTATGTTGCAAGGAGAAAGATATTTATTTTGCAAGGAACATAGCAAGTTGGAAGAAGGCCTCCAAAGCCTCAAGTTGGAAGAAAGCTACAATTTATTGGCCCAAGCTTAAAGTTCAAAGGATTCAATTTGGAAGAGTAAAATCAAAGGAAAAATTCAAAAGAATAGTCTTCGAGTCGACTCCTGAGGATTTCGAGTCGACTCCAATGTTTACCGAGTCGACTCCGGAGAAGTTTGAGTCGACTCCTAGGAGTCACAGGCAGAAAAGTCAGAGAGCAGTTTTCGGGTCTGAGATTCGAGTTGACTCCAGTGGAACGCGAGTCGACTCCGATGGTTGGTAGGTCGACTCCAAAGAAAGCAAGAGTCGACTCTCAGCGGAACACAAGGAAAAAGTCAGAGAGCATTTTTGGGACTCTGAGATTCGAGTCGACTCCCGCATTGCACGAGTCGACTCCGAGACTCCGCGACCATCAACAGACAGAAAACCAAGTTACTGTCTCTGAGATTCGAGTCGACTCCCAGACAGCTCGAGTCGACTCCAAGACAGCTTCACATCAAAAAGGCAGAAAATCAAGTTTCGCAAACTGAGAGCCGAGTCGACTCCAAGGAAGTTCGAGTCGACTCCAAGACTGGACGAGCCAAAAGACAGAGGATCGGGAGTTCGGGCTCTGAGATTCGAGTCGACTCCCAGGACAGTCGAGTCGACTCGAGAGGACAAAATTCAAAATTGGATCCACGGACTTCAGTGGATGAGCCGACTCCGAAATTGCCAAGTCAGCTCCAGAAGTTGGCGAGTCGACTCCGGGTTAAGACGAGTCGACTCCCAGTCGAGGATGCACCATAATTCAAATTTGGAACAGTGACCGAGTCGTCTCCAGTAAAGCACGAGTCGACTCCTGCAACAGGCGAGTCGACTCCTGATCGCGCGAGTCGACTCCGATCCCAACGGTAATATTGTCAGGAAGTGCAGACTGTGTCCAACGGCTCTATTTTTGTCTCTAACGGCTAGATTCTTGTTTCCACGCCATCAAAAGCTATAAAAACAAGAGGAGAGCTAGGGGAGAAGGTATGGAAGTGGGAGAAAACATTTAGGAAAGAGATTACAAGAGAAATCTTCCATAAGCATAAAAAGGGCCATTCAAAGTGAAATAGAGGGAAGAAGAGCATCCAAGCGAATCCCAAAGCTTCCTCTCCATCCGTGTGCTGCCTCGGTGATCCTCTACTTCGTGCCAAATCAGAAGAGGGTCAAGTAAAGAAGAAGCTGAGCTCCTTCATCTTCAAAACTCGTTTGAGGGCTTCTCTTTACCCTATTTGGTTATATTGTTATATTTGCTTGTTTAAGAAGCTTTGATTTGTTTTTAAACCTTTATTTTAATATCTTGTAACTTGATTCAATCAAGGGATTGAATCAAGGGGTTAAGGTTTGTTGGTGAGCCAAAGGGAAAACCAACGGTAATAGGTTTGTTGGTGAGCCTAGGTTGAAACCAACGGTGTAAGGGTTCGATTGTGATTCCGGGAAAACAATCAGGGTGGTTCTAGTCGGTGAGCCTGGAAAAACCGACCGAGTTCGTTGTGACCTCGTAAAACAACAAGTTGGGTTGTGAGCTTGTAAAACAACCGGCTGTAATCTGTAGGATTATAGTGAAATTCCCAAGAGGTCTTGGGGAGTGGATGTAGGTGCTGGGGTGCACCGAACCACTATATGTTTGTTGTGTTTGTAATGCCTCTTGTCATTGTCTAACTAACACACTTACTTACTTAGATAGATTGCTTGCTTAACTGTTATCTGCGCATCCTTTAGTTGCAAGCATATTCAATCAAGTCACATTTTATACATCAAACTGTTGCTAAGTTTGACTTTCACTGTGCATCCATACAACTTAGCATAATTAATCAAAAACTTTCAGAAGTAGGTTAAAAGTTTTAAAAGACCCAATTCACCCCCCCTCTTGGGTTGTATCTACTGGGCAACAGTTTCAAAGATCTCCAGCTTCATCCCGTGCGGAAATGGGGGAAAAGAAAGGATCCCGCCCGAATGCCGCACACATCCCTCCACGAATCCCGCACCCATCAAGCCATGATCGGCTCCTCCCGTCGATCCCGCAGCCATCCGTGAAGGAAATTCCATCGCGTCCAGCCAAAGATCCCAGCCTTCCGTGATCAAGCTCCAGCCGTCCGCCTCTTTCGCCTTCTCAATCTCCCGCACACAATCCCAGGCACATGTTCCTCCTCCTCTCCACGCAGAAAGGGGATCCATCGCCGGGGTTGGAGCTATCTATAAAAGGAGAGGGAACCATCGGGAGAGCGGGGTGTGCGGGGTGGAGGCCAAGTAACAGGAGTGCTCGGCTGGTTCAAGAAGGAACAGGGGAGAGGGCTCGTTTTGAAGGAAATGCTCTGTTTTCTCTTTTGAAAACAGAGCATGTTCTAATATGATTTTTTTTTTTTTTAAGAGTTTTATTTTAAGAGCATGCATTTTGGGGTTTTCAGTTTTTTTTTATAGAGTTTTATTTATGCTAAAGTTGTAATTTCTGTTGTTTTTAATTTCCGTTCTTTAAATTCTGTAATCTTTCTTCTTTTTCATGCAATATATGAAATTTTCTTTTATGCAATTTATGTTCCAGGTTTCAAATCATTCTCCGGTAGACTAGAGAATCTATCAACATCCCCGACATAATGTTTTTCTTTTGTTATTCAAAAATCGATTTCGAATCCGAGTGAACGTTCTAATTTTTATGCAACTCGAATCGCCTCCCTGTGGATCAACCTCTTACAACCGCTATTCTTCGAGTAGGAAAGATAAGAGTAAAATTAAATTAAATCTTGTTTGTCGGTTCTAACAACGATCTGTTTAGCATATTTTTAGTTAGACAGAAATTGGACGAACATATTTTTGGCGCCGTTGCCGGGGAGGTAAATCAAGAAGCAAGAACGATCACGAAGATCAAATCGAATTTTGGATGCCCGGAGTGAACGCACTCTGGTAGTAAGTTTTTACTTTTATTTTTATTAATTTTCCTTATTTTGATAATTTCTAGTTAATAATTTTGTAGTTATTAAATTCTGAAATTTGAAATTCAAAATTTAAAATTCAAAAAAAAAATTAAAATAAAAAAAACAATTCCAAAATTCAAAAATTCAAAAAAAAATTTAAATTCAAAATTTGAATTCTGAGATTCGAAATTTGAAATTTAAATTAAGAAATTAAATAAAAAAATTAAAAAAAATTTATTGCTAGTAATTGATAGGGTGCAATCCTCCGAGGTTATCATACCTCTATTGGGACTCCTCACGTAGTAATCTCCAGAGCTTATTCAAAGGACATTCGGAGATTGACTGACGCATAAGGATTGTCTCTAGTTTACATGCAAATTATTGCTATATAGAAATTTAAAAAAATTAATTAAAAAAATAAAATAAAAAATAAAAAAATAGTAAATTTAAAAAAAAATTGCTTGCTCATTTAATCAATACAACCTAATGACATTGCATAAACTTTTAAAAAATCATTGATTATTTGCTGCATCAAGCATTTGCATAAAATAATTTAAGGGCAAAACCCATTAAAAAGATAAGGTCGGGAAGTCATTACCTATCCTTAGCCCAAAAATCACCACCTTGCATACATATCCTAAGCCAAATTAAATTAAAATCAATTAGACGTTGGCCTTAGGGTTTTCGAGCTCAATTAGGCTCTTGGAAAGAAGCGGCTGAAAGCCACTCCAGTGAGGATTTAGTAATTGGTGATGTTTAGGAAAGTTTTACAACAGTGAGAACTGTTACGGGTATTGTGGTATCGGTGTATCCCTTCTGGCACCACCACACACCCCGGGACTTTTCTGGTCACTGATTACTGGATTGCTTAACTGGTAAGCTCAAGCTTAATATGAAAGGGAGATTAGGAGCTGTCTAATCTAGAGAGAATTTTAGAAATTTTTTTTAACCTGATAAATCTCTGTGCAACTAGATTTAAGAAGCTACTAAACCTCACTTAATTCTAAGACTAATAGGGTCAAATTGTTGTGTGGTGTTGATTGTGGTCATCTTGGTCTAGCCCTTCTTCTTATCTTTTAGGATTTCGTTTAAGAGTCGAGTCTAATTAAGTTGTGAATAATGTATGCATGGTAGAAGATCATTAAGGGGTAAGCTAACACCATTTAACCCAGAGGTTGGAAAAAAATATCGTCACATCCGACGAATTAGTGATCAACCACCAATCTCTACAATGGGTGATCATATCAGAACCCTGAATGAATTATTCGCTCCTGCATCTGCTAGTCCACCTACATGTATTGTGTTGCCAATAAATTATGCATCCCAATTTGAAATTCGGGCAGCAACAATAAATATGCTACCCAAGTTTCATGGGTTCGAGAGTGAACAACCCTACATTCATCTAAACAAATTTTTGACAATCTGTCAAACGTTTAGAAATCAAAACTTAGATGAAGAGGGTATTAAATTTAGGTTGTTTCCCATGACTTTAGAGGATCGTGCTGCTGCATGGCTGTATTCTCTTGCTTCAAATTCCATCACATCATTGGAACAACTATCTAGGAAGTTCATGGCTAAATTCTATCCCATGGTAAAAACTGAAAAAATTAAGGATGCCATCGGAACTTTTAGAGAAAAATCTGAGAAGGAATTTTTCCAACTTTGGGAAAGATTCCATGATCTTTTGGTCAAGTGCACGCACCATGGGCTTGACAAGGCTGATCTAGTACATTTCTTTTACAAAGGACTACCTCCGGCACATAGAAACATGATTGAGTCCATGCACAAGAGAAGGTTCATGGACCAAACCCCGGATCAAGCCTATGAATTTCTTGTTGACTTAGCCGAGAGCGCCCAAAATTGGAGTAGCTATGGTAAGGAAGTAAATAGAGATGAGTTCGGATCTAGAAAACCAGGTAATTATGAAATGAAAGCAGACCCAGAACTTAAAAATGTCATGTCCAATATGGTGACTGGAATGAACAACTTAAGCAAAAAGTTTGATGCTTTCACTGTTTCCACTAGCTCAAGTTCATATAAAGAGTTAAATCCCATCATGAAAGTGGATCACGAGTCACAAAGTTTATGTATCTTGTGTAACAGTCCAGAGCATTTAGTGGAGTGCTGCCCTAATCTGCCCACCATAAAGGCCGAGCAAGCAAATGCTCTAAATTCATATAGTGCCTTCAAGAAGCCCACTCCCAACTCGTTCAGCCTAGTTTACCACCCTGATAATAGGTTCCACCCAATTTTTTCATACAAGCAGAACAAATCTATTCAGCATCAAGGTGGTCCACCAAGTTTTCAGAACAACTATCCCAGGATAGGTCCATCACAAATGAACCAACCTTTGGTTCCATCTGTACCTCCTTATAATACCCCTATCCCACAGCAACCTTCACCATTAGAAACCATGATGGCTAATATGATGAAACAACAACAAGATTTTATCAAGCAACAACAACATACCAATACAGCCCAAGCCCAGACTAACCAATTCCATACGCAAGCAATTGCAAAACTTGAGGTTAGTCTAAGCCAAATAGCAAACTCTCTAGGGGAAAGAAAGAAAGGTGAACTACCTAGTCAACCAGTACCTAACCCTAGTAGACAACAAAATCAAGGTCAGATAGGTCAGTATCAAATCAATTCTAATGGAAATCTGACCTATGAAGTCCAGGCAATTACCACTTTAAGGTCTGGCAAGCAAGTGGACAATAAAGTCCAACTTCCTGAACATGAAAAAGAAAATAAAACTGAATCCGATAAGAACCCTATTCAGAAGAGGGGTCAAGAACAGGATAAATCAGATAAAAAGGAAGAACCCATAGAAACATACAAACCTAAGGTTCCCTTTCCCAGTAGACTTCAGGACTTCAAGAAACAATCTAACTTTGATGAAATAATGGAAGTCTTTAAAACTGTTCAAATAAATATACCTTTCCACGATGCCATACGACAAATTTCCTCCTATACAAAATTCTTGAAAGACCTCACCACGGTCAAAAGAAAAACCAGCATTCCTAGGCAAGCTGTTATAGCTGCACAAGCCTCATCTCTCATTCAATAACAGATTGCCCCGAAATTCAAAGACCCTGGTTGCCTAGCCATTGAAATAAAAATAAGAGAGACAATCATCCAGAGAGCTCTATTAGATTTAGGAGCCAGTGTGAACCTACTTTCCTACTATGTGTACCGAAAGTTAAGTTTGGGGGAATTAAAGCCTACAAATATTACCATTTCCTTAGCAGATAGGACAGTGAAGTACCCCAAGGGGATTGTAGAGGATGTAATAGTGAAGGTAAATGAGTTTTACTATCCTGTGGACTTTGTCATCCTTGAGACTGAACTTGCAATACATCCAGACAGTCACACACCTATAATTTTAAGGAGGCCTTTCTTAGCCACAGCCAATGCTGTGATAAATTGTCGAAATGGCATGCTAAAGTTATCTTTTGGAAACATGAAAGTCGAGCTTAATGTCTTCAACATAAGTAAACAACCACTAGGCGATGAAGAAATCAATGAAGTTGACATGATTGAAAGTCTGGTTCAGGAGACTTTCTTACAAACTTATAGCAAGGACCCTTTAGAAGCTTACCTTGCCCATTCCGATGAAGGGATCGAGCATGCGCTCCCTAATTCTGTTCCCCTCATGAGCACAGATCGTCATCAGCCAACTGTTATTCCTCGGACTCTTCCAAAACCATTCTTAGATAATGGTTGAAAAAAATGAATCCACATTTTGTTTGGCTGAAAATATAAAACTTAGCACTCTTGGGAGGCAACCCAACATATAAATATTATAATAATAATAATAATAATAATAATAAATAATTATTTTTAAAAAAAATTTACTAACATGCAGGTTTGGAGGGTTTTGGCCCCAATTGTCACTTTACCCACCTATATCAGGTAACTTCTCCTCTGTCCTATTACTGCTTTAAATCTTCTTTAACATTGAGGACAATGTTAGATTTAGATATGGGGGTGAGAATATTTTTAATTTTTTATGCCAAAAAATTTTAAAATTAAAATTAAAATTTTAAAAAAAAGGAGTTCAAATTTTTAACTCAAACTCTAATCTTTTTGGCTGTACAAACTAGAAATTGCTTGGACAATAGCTTTAAGTTAAGGAATATGATAGCAGTTCTAGTTTGAGTTTTCGTCCCACCTATCTTCTGCTAACATGATACAAGATGATTTAGCACCAACACGTAAGCACATGAATAGTGGAGTATGTATACTTGCAACTAATATGAATACTTTTAATCTTCGGGATAATTTAAAGTTATATGTGTGATGAACACCCTAATTAAAAAAAAATAAAATAAAATAAAAATAATGAGTTTATTTTAAATCTTCTCACTGAGTAACCGGGCCTCTTGCCTGGCAAGCAGCGAGTGTTCGCGTAAAAAGGTGAGGATGATTGAGATTAAACTCTGAGTGACTAATTTGGCCTTGAAGCCTAGTTAACTTGAGTTATTAAGCCTGTTAGGGTGTCTCTACACCTAGTGCCCTGAGCCATCTGGATCGGGAGTCATTGGCCTAACACTCGCCACATGGATCAGCTAGAAAGCTTAATAAGGCTAGATATTACACAAGTCATTCTTCTTAGCATTCAGTCTGATAAAAAATAAATAAATAAATAAATTCGGGGTGTTCATTACCATTTAACTCTAGAAAGTTTTGAAAATTGGAGTAATCATGTTGGAAGTAAGTGAAAGCCACTCATTTATATAATACTATCTTGCACCTCACTACATTCTTGACTTGTTAGCAGATAGATGGGGTGTAATGAAACTTGAGTTAGAGTCTGTTTAAATATGATAGCAATAAGTCTCTATTGTCCTTGCAATTGTAGTGTCATACAGTAATACCTGTTCAAATTTCGAGTTAAAAATTGGAAATTCCTGACTGATGAAGTTTGTGGGTAACTTCACTGCAAACCCTCACGAGACAACACTCGTCCACTAGGGTAACCTAGGGGTTTAAAGGCTTGTTGCACGTGCTAAGTGCAATTATGATTCCTACGAAAATGGGTACATATCTTAGTTTTGTGTATTTAGTTTAAAAAAATATAAAAAAAATAAAAAAAAATAAAAAAATAGAGTCATAAGTTAGACTACATCTTTTTGTGCCCTCATTTTATCGTTTGCTTGTTGATTGCTAGAGACTAGCAATAAGCTAGTTGGGGGGTGTGATGAGAGCACAAAAGTGCGACCTACATGTCACTAAAATTAGTGTTGTTGCTAACCGATAATGATAAATTCATTGGATTAATATTATATTTGGGTTTGACACAGATTATCATAATTAGAGATAGAATGCACATTGAGTACAAATTTGACTTCAGAAGGATCCCTTTTCAGATCCGACCTGGTTGAAGATCAGGTCGGGTCCGAGTCGGGTTCGGATCCGAATCGGGTCCATTTCTTTTGTACTTTTGGGAAATAATTTTGGGCAAATCTAATTTGGCCATATCATAACTATGAGGTGCTGGGTGACCCATGACATGAAAGACTTGCAATTGACCTCCAGTCAGAACAGATGACCCGTGATCTCATTTCCTTCTCCTACTGCAGCGTGATCCAAGCACAACGCCCAGCCATCCCGTCGTCCACGACACCTCCAACTCTTCCCGGATCCACGGCAGATCAGCTCCTCCTAGCATCCCACGAAGCTCACGCGCTCGTCCGAGTCTGCCTCCTCCGAGATTCCTCCCAGCGTTCCAGCACCCAGCCACGATCAACATCCTTCCAGATCAACATCTCCTGCTTCCAATCCGGCACCCAAAGAAGGAAACCCATCACCTCTTCTTCCGGTGGAACACATCCTCTACCAGCTCCCGTGATCCAGCATCCACCGTGTCCGTGAATCAGTGCCCCTCATGCAGCTTCTTCCGCCCGTTTCAAAGATCTCCAGCTTCATCCCGTGCGGAAACGGGGGAAAAGAAAGGATCCCGCCCGAACGCCGCACACATCCCTCCACGGATCCCGCGCCCATCAAGCCATGATCGGCTCCTCCCGTCGATGCCGCAGCCATCCGTGAAGGAAATTCCATCGCGTCTAGCTAAAGATCCCAGCCTTCCGTGATCAAGCTCCAGCCGTCCGCCTCTTTCGCCTTCTCAATCTCCCGCGCACAATCCCAGGCACATGTTCCTCCTCCTCTCCACGTAGAAAGGGGATCCATCGCCGGTGTGGGAGCTATCTATAAAAGGAGAGGGAACCATCGGGAGAGCGAGGTGTGCGGGGTGGAGGCCAAGTAACAGGAGTGCTCGGCTGGTTCAAGAAGGAATAGGGGAGAGCGCTCGTTTTGAAGGAAATGCTCTATTTTCTCTTTTGAAAACAGACCATGTTCTAATATGATTTTTTTGTTTTTTTTTAAGAGTTTTATTTTAAGAGCATGCATTTTGGGGTTTTTAGTTTTTTTTATAGAGTTTTATTTATGCTAAAGTTGTAATTTCTGTTGTTTTTAATTTCCGTTCTTCAAATTCTGTAATCTTTCTTCTTTTTCATGCAATATATGAAATTTTCTTTTATGCAATTTATGTTCCAGGTTTCAATCTTCTTAGCACTGTTTTCATTCATGCCAAAGTAGTCCTTTGAATAGTTAAATATTTCATGAATTTATAAATGCTCTTTGATTTCTAAGAACTTGTCTTTTCATTATTTTTAAATAAAAATCATTCTCTGGTAGACTAGAGAATCTATCAACATTCCCGACATAATGTTTTTCTTTTGTTATTCAAAAATTGATTTCGAATCCGAGTGAACGTTCTAATTTTTATGCAACTCCAATCGCCTCCCTGTGGATCGACCTCAACAACCGCTATTCTTCGAGTAGGAAAGATAAGAGTAAAATTAAATTAAACCTTGTTTGTCAGTTCTAACAACGATCTGTTTAGCACATTTTTAGTTAGACAGGAATCGGACGAACACACATGAAAGGAGGAGCTTAATGCTCAAAGTTTAAAGCAATTGGTTACATCTTTCTTACTTAAATTCTTTTGCTCTGCACTTAGCATTTATATTCTGAATTAACTTGCTCTGATTATAGTTTAACATGCTTTGATTATACTTGTAAATTTTCTTTTAAGATCTGATACAAATTGTAGGATCAAGTGCTTACCATCATACCAAATGCAATCTATACTTGAGTTATACTCCAACAATTTGTTAATCAAAAGAGTATTAACTTAAATCAATACTTTGATACTGAACAGCATTGACTCAATACTTAGTATGTGTAATCTTACTTGCATATACTCAGTGTTTTGTCATCATCAAAAAGGGAGAGATTGTTGACCCTCTATTTGATTTTGATGAGCCCAAAACATATAAGTATATTTCTTATTATACTAATAAATTTAAGTTAGTGTTTCAGGAGAAAATGAACAAAATATTATGATAAATTTATTAGGAAATATTTCAGACGTTTTGAGTTGGTTTGGGAGAAGTGTTGAACCATATTTTGCAAATAGATAATCCAGGAGACATCTCCCATAGGTCATGAGGCGTCTCTGGCACTAAGAGGTTCATTTGGCACTCTCCTGAGTCGACTCCCTGTTGAGATGAGGCATCTCCAGCAGGAAATCAGTTCGAATATGCCAGTGTGCGAATCGACTCTTCGATGTGCGAGCCATCTCCCACAGTAGAAGCAGAAAAATACTTTTGAAAGAACAATGCGTGATTTGACTCCTGACTTATGCAAGTCGTCTCTCGCAGAGAATGACAGAATGTTATTTTTGAAGAGTCCGATCTCGAGCCAACTCTCAACAAGCGCGAGACATTTCCTATCTCAGGCAAGCCGTCTCCTAGAATGGCTAAGTCAACTCCAAGTCTGCTGACACCTCCAATGGCTAGTTTTTCAGGATTTGAATGACTCTATTTTTTCTTCTAATGGCTATTGTTCATGAAAAAAGGACTATAAGAAGGTGGTTTAACTTGAAGGAGGAAAATGAGCATTAAAGTGCATTAAAGAGAAGAACATTTCCTTGTGCAATCAAGTGACATTTCAAGTCAAGAGAGAAGAAAAGTTTTTCAAAGAGTGATTCATTTGTTCTTCTCAATCTGCAAGCTTTATGATCCTCAAGCAATATGAGCCATCTAAGGAGGATCAAGAGAGAAAGAAGCCAAGTTCTTAAGCAGCATTCTTTTCAGGCTTCTTCTCTTATTTTATAGTTCATAATTGCTATATCTGATTATCTTGAGAATCTTGTAAACTGCAGTCAATCTTTTTCTTACTTTGTAACTTGATTCAATCAGGAGATTGAATCAAGGGGTTAAGGCATTGTCCAAGCCTGTGAATTGGATATTGTACAAGCCAAGTTTGGCTTGGAGTTTTAGTTTAGTTGGTGATCCAATAAAAACTAACAGGGTTCGTTGTGATCTTGGTAAAACAACGAGTTGGGTTGTGAACTCGAAAAACAACCATACTGTAATCTGAGAATTATAGTGAATTTTCAAGTGCTGCTTGGAAAGTGGACATAGGAGCAAGAGTTAGCTCTGAACCACTATCAAATTTCTGTATTTGTATTGTGGTTCATTCTCTTTACTTACCTTTCAGCTTTGTTTTATCTACATTATCTTTTTACATTAAAATCAAGAAAGCTTTCAATTGTTAAATTAATTAACTGCTAAACAGTTTTTAAAGAATCCAATCCCCCCCCCCCCACTCGGGTCGTCTTCCGGGCAACACGAAGGCCCAAAGTTTGGGGATTGAGATTTATAAGTTCAATAGCTTTTGTTTTATTGAAGTACTAGGTTACTTAGAATTTCGTAGCTTATAAAGTTGTTTGTGGGTGGTATTTATTAGAAGTATGCCCTAGAAGCCAACGTGGCTGACGCATGTTTGTAGGTATAAATTTTTAATTTGACACTTATTAATAAATAAGATTGGGCAATTTGTTTTTCAATCATGTTTGTATGCGTCCATTAATCGTCCAAGAAATTAATAGATGATGACATATATTCTCAAGGAGTTGAGAATTTGAGGCATGTGTCGTTAGGGATTAATTTTTAAATGCTCCTGAACGATGGATCCATCACGAGGGACGGTGATCGATCCGCTGAGATTAGTGCACAGATCATTTAGTCAGATGGACGAGTCTCGAGTCCACGGTTTAGAGACACTGGAGTGATTATGCAAGTACTTGTTAGAGAACAAGGTACTGAGCGTGACCAAAGATAGTTGTCACATGGATGTCTATCTACTCGTCAGTGACTACTTATGCTGCAGTTGTATGACTGATCCTTTGACCTGTGATGCCATTCGGGTCCTTATAGTACGGATTGGCTATAGTAGGTTCATTTTGGAATAGGGTTGCATCTAGATGGGATCTATCGACCTTGATAGATTAGGAGTGATCCTATGTGATTTATGAGACTGAGTTCGATAAATTGTTAACCAGGTATTTTGAAAAGAGAGTTCTTCATATCTCGAACTGGAAGTCTTATAAATTTGACATATGACGGACGATGAAATTTGACGAGATATCCATAACCTCTGTCACGTTGGGATCCATGATAGAGGGACTGTATCATACGCTAATTACACCTAGAGGTTCAGACATTCCATTTTGCTGGATTGCCACCACATACTGCTAGGTGTCACTAGTAGATTTTGAGACTCGAAAGCATTCACTTGGTGATCAGTGAACCCTGAGAGTAGAACTGAAATCGTTTCAGTCCACTGAAAGAAGTTTCAGTGATAATGAAATGGAGATCTCAATATGTCTCACTACCAATCAGAATAGAACCTAAGGGGTCGCACACATAGAGGAGTAAATTAGTCAGACTATCATAATTGTGATTTAGAATCTCAATTGAAGTCAATTATCAATATGATTGGTGATTGAATTAATCTACTAAGTGTTAGTGAGTTAATGGAAGAAGAATTAAGTGGAATTGATTGCAATTGGATTGCAATTAAGATGATTTAATGAGCCAAATTAAATTGGGTTCGACCCAAATTGATTTGGGTTCATGATTGGGTCAATTTGATTAAACCAAGATTTGTGCGGATTTTAAAGACCACATGTCGTCGTAGGATGAATATGACTTAAGTCGTGTTCACACTATGCGGACTTTAAAGTCCACATGGTGTCGTAGGATGCATGCTCCCAAATCAATTAATTCTCCTAATGAAATTAGGAGTCCTAATGTGATTAGAAAATTAATCAATTGATTAAGTAGACACATGTCATGCATCTATGAGCACAAAGATTGAACACTTAGCATTAATCCAAAGATGGGTTATAGTCCCATACTCCTAATAAGATTAGGAGAATTCCTAGAACCCATCTATAAAAGGCTTGGGGCGTGAACCATAGGATTCATCCTTGATCTCCACGCCTCCTCTCTCTTCCTCTCTTCCCTTCCCACGGCTGCAAAAGGAGACCTCCTTTTCTTCACGGCAGCAAGGTGAAGGATCCCCTTTCTTCTTCCTCCAAGGTGTTGGAAAGCAAAGAAGAAGAAGGATCAAGGGAGAAAAGATCAATTCAGCCCAAGGAAGGAGTTCTTCCTCCCACGTCAAGCTTCTTCCTTTCCTCCTTGTCCATGGCTGAAAGAGGGCTTCTTCTTCCTCTTCTTCCACGGCATCAAGGTTAGGAAGATTCACGAGCAAAGTTACCTCCTCCTCTTCCTTAATTGCGAGCAAGGTTGAAGAAGAAAGCGTTCTTCTTCAAAGAGGAATGTTGCAGAATTTCTTCCATCTCTTTTGATAGTCATGAAAGGTCTTTGCAAGGAGCTATGCTATGACTTTAATCTCGCTCTTCTTTAAAAAGAGAAATTAAATGTAAAATATCCCAAGTATAGGGTGTAGCAAAGTAATATTCTCGGTGAGTCCGAGATCGAATCCACAGGAATTTGACAGTGAACAAAAACTAAAGGCTAAATAATATTCAGATTGACAGAAATATAACTAAGGCATTAGGATTCAGCCTAGCACTTCATCATGCTTTTCTTAAAATCATCTATTATCTCAGTTAGATCTGAGTAAAGACCTAATCGGAAAGTGGAGCGGTGAAAATACCAATTAATCGTTAATAAAATAGATTTAGTTTTATGGGCAGCATTACAGTAATTCTATTTTAAACTATAGAGATTTCTAAGCATCTGTTATACCCGGGGAAAATAACAAATCAAGAAAATATATAAGTTTGAAATAATTTCTATAAAGTTACTGCACCATAAATCAAATCAAAAATATTAAAATCCCATTGATGATTAAATGAATTACATGAAGAAAATGCTAGGCTTTTCCCTAGCCTTAGCTAAAAGAGATTTAGCTATCCATATGAGATGCAAGCATTTTTATAAAAGGGATTAGCATAGAATAAATAAAATAAAGCATAAATCCCTTTTTTTTTTTTTTTCTTTCTTCTCTTAAAAAAATAGAGTGCTCTGTTTCCTCCGTGGCCTCTCCTCCTTTCTTGCCCGGCTGGGAAAGATGCAGATAGATGGCTTCCCCCTCCTCTCCTTGTTCCGGATCGCCTCTCTTCTTCCTGCCTCCACCGGATGAATGATAGGAAGAGGAGATGCGGATGTTTGGCTTCAGTCCCTTCTCCCCTTTGCTCTGTCCTCCTCCCGATGCCCCTTCTGTCCTCCTCCCGATGCCTATAGACACCTTCAGCGTGTTGAAGGTGTGGCTAGGAAGATGAAAGGACGCTGGAAGATTGCCGTTGCAAATGGATGGAGGACGCGGCTGAAACGCCTGGAAGGAAGCTAAAACATGGGATGAATGAAGTCTGGAACGCATGGAAGACGAATGGTTGCTGCTACTGAGGGATCACGGAATGGATGGGGAGCGTGGAACGCGGAGGTGACTCGGCTGATGGCTTGAACGCGGACGGTTTGGATTCAGTCCCTCGTTGGACGCTGCTGAGAAGCCGCGAAGGCTTGGGATGATCCGGTTGCTATGACGCTTCTACTGCTGAGACGGTTCCACTGGAATAGGGGAGATGGAAGCCACGAACGAGACGCGGCTTGGAATGATCCAGTTGGGAAGTTGCTGGGATGTTGAAACACGGTTGAATTAAAGAGCCGGTTTGGGAAACTCTTCATGGAATGTTGGGTTTGTTCCTAAACAGAGGAGATGGGATGTTGATCCTGTTGCATGTTCTGGGAGGTCACGGACAGTTGAAAAGTTGGAAAATTTCAAAGCCCCCATGCTGTGAACGTTGGGCAATTTGTTGAGCTCGGGCTGCGAGGCATTGGGCTCAAACCCAACGTTATTGGGTCTCTTGGATTACTTGCACTCAAACACAAATAAAACATTAATTAATTAATTTTATTAATAAAAATTAGCTATAATACTAATTTAAGATGCTATGAAGATTTCACTTTTGTGCTCTCATCACACCCCCTAACTAGCTTATTGCTAGTCTCTAGCAATTTAGTGTGAAAATGATAAAATGAGAGTGCAAAAGTATTGTTTATTTTTATTAATATATATCAATATGTATGAATTAAAATAAATACTCACTTTCGTAGAGCATTACGATTACACTTAGCACGTGCAACAAGCCGTTAAACCCCTAGGTTACCCTAGACGAGTGTTGTCTCGTGAGGGTTTGCAGTGATGTTACCCACAAACATCATCTTAAAAGATACTCTAAAACATAGCAACCTTAAGACAAATGTAAATGTGACGTCTCAGAATACCTATACCTCCACCACAATTGGGTACCCCTTGAGTTCTAGGTGCACTACTCAAATTCACAAGTGTTAACTACCATTTGTTAGCTCCCGACCCACTAAATTTTCCGAATATCACATGTTATTTGTCCAGAATGGTTCGCATATAAAAATGAAGCTATCAATCCCAACTAGACATCCCAGGTACACAGAGTTCTAAAACAATGGAGTCAAACCAGTCATCCACAAGTCACTTGGTTTTAGTTTAACTAACCCACTCATGTTTATTTTAATATTTTTTTTCCGCATAGTGACTACAACAGTCCAACTCCATTAGGCTCTAGTAAGATCCATGTAACGAGCTTTGGGTCAATGACTCTTGATCCAATTGGCTCAAGGCATTAGGTGAAACACCCCTCAGACTTAATTACTCGAACCAGACTATGCCACGAGGCTAGACTAGTCACTTATTTCAATCATTTTCACCTTTTTACGCGAACACTCGCTGCTTTGTAGGCAAGAGGCCCAGTTACTCAGTGAAGACAAACTGTATTATTTCTCTCTCTCTCTTTTTCTTTTTTTTTAAACATTGAATGTATTGTGACTATAGATCAACCAAGGTCCGAACATAAAGCACCCAGGTGATCTAGCCGGAAATTTCAAACTCTATCTTTATGTGAAAACCAAATCATGAACTTTAGGACAAGGACACTCGTACTTCTCTTGCGAATAAGGTCAACAAACAAATAGGTAACACAAGTGAACTCTTGAGGCTTTCCTATTGTCATTAAATACTTATGTGGTTATTATTATTATTATTATTATTATTATTTTATATATATATATTTAAAGATATGACAATTGGTATTATATATAGAAAAAATACAGTAATCTCTCCCCCCAACTTAAATTCAACATTGTCCCCAATGTTTCAACATGAATGCATGAAATATGGCATTAATGATTGTATGAAGGATAATAAGGCCGAAGGTTAGAATATACCTGATAGAATGACTGCATACTGTTCTTGCTCATCAATTGTCATATCAATAGAAAATAAAAGAGAGACAAATTATGATACAAACAGAGGATCTCTAGCTGATATGGAGATCAATCCTGATAAACAGGATCTCCCAGATTGGTCGATTCAACCTCTAGGGTAAAGTTGTCCAAAAATAACTTCAAACGTTGGCCATTTACTTTAAAAATATTACCGGTGTTTGAATTCTCTATCTCAAAGGTTCCATATGGATAAACAGTTTTAACTATAAAAGTGCCGGTCCACCTAGATCTCAATTTTTCTGGAAATAAATAAAGTCTTAAATTATACAATAGAACTTTCTGGGAAGGCTCAAATGTTTTTCTTATAATATTTCTATCATGAAAGACTTTCATTTTGTTCTTATAAATTCGAGCATTCTCATATGCTTCATTCCTGATTTTCTCTAGTTCATTAAGTTGAAGTTTGCGTAGTGAACTAGCCTTATCCATATCAAAATTAAATCTCTTAATAGCCCAGTAGGCTTTATGCTCCAATTCCACAGGCAAGTGACACAGTTTACCAAAAATAAGACGGTATGGAGACATACAAATCGGGCCTTTAAAAGCAGTACGATAAGCCCAAAATGCATCAGTTAAATGCAAAGACCAGTCTTTGCGATTTGGATTAACTGTTTTTTCAGAATATTCTTAATTGATCGATTGGATACTTCAACTTGTCCACTTGTTTGTGGATGATAAGGGGTGGCGACTTTATGGGTTATCCCATATTTTCACATTAAAGCCTCAAAAGGCTTATTACAGAAGTGTGATCTCCATCACTGATGATGGTTCGAGGCAAATCTGGAAAGAATGTTTTCTTGTAAAAATTTTAAAACAGATTATGGTCATTATTCTTGCAAGGAATTGCCTCCATCCATTTAGAGACATAATCTACAGCTACTAAAATGTACAAATTTCTGAATGAAGGAGGAAATGGACCCATAAAATCTATTCTCCAACAATCAAATATTTTGATAATTAAAAATTGGGTTGAGGGGCATCATATTCCTACGAGTTATCCCACCTAACTTTTGACAACGCTCGCAAGCTTTGCAAAAGTTATGGAAATCTTTGAACAAGGTGGGCCAATAGAAACCGCACTGTAAAATTTTTGCAGCCATTTTCTTAGAAGAGAAATGACCACCGCAAGCTTCAGAATGACAAAAGGAAATGACACTAATAAATTTGTTATTAGGTACACATCTCCTAATAATTTGGTCTGGGCAGTATTTGAAAAGATAAGGATTATCCCAGAAAAATTTTTTTATTTCGGTCAAAATTTTTCTTTTGTCCTGTTTATTCCAATGAATCGGAAGTTCACCCGTGACAAGAAAATTTGCAATGTCTGCAAACCAGGGTGACGACGTGATTTCAAAGAGTTGCTCATTAGGGAAAGTGTCTCTTATGGGTGAATTGTCTATGAAATCGGAAAGAATGAGACGGGACAAGTGATCAGCTACTACGTTCTCTACCCCTTTTTTATCTCTTATTTCTAGAAAAAATTCTTGGAGCAGAAGGATCCACCTAAGCAAACGCGCCTTAGCATCCTTTTTTGAAAGAAGGTACTTAAGAGCAGCGTGGTTAGTGTAGATAATGATTTTGGAACCAATCAAGTAAGACCTAAATTTATCTAGTGCAAATACTACGGCGAGTAGTTCCTTTTCCGTAGTGGTGTAATTCATTTGTGCGTTATTTAAAGACTTACTTGCATAGTAGATAACATAAGGCTTCCTTTCCTTTTTTTGCCCTAAAACTACCCCAACTGCATATTCACTAGCATCACACATGATTTCAAAAGGAAGCGACCAGTCTGGTGGTTGCATGATGGGAGCAGAGGTCAGCAAGCTTTTAAGTTTATCAAAAGCTTTTTGACATTCTTCAGACTACACAAATTGGGTTTCCTTTTGAAGGAGATTACATAAGGGTTTAGATATTGAGCTAAAATCTTTAATGAATCTCCTATAAAATTCTGCATGACCCAAAAATGAGCGTATATCTTTGATAGTTTTTGGGTTGGGTAAGTTAGCAATTAAGTCAATTTTAGCCTTGTCTACTTCAATTCCTTCAGATGAAATGACATGCCCGAGAACAATTCTCCTAGTTATCATGAAATGGCACTTTTTCCAGTTTAAGATTAGATTCTTCTCCTCACATCGAATTAAGACTAGCCTTAAATGGTTCACACAGTTTTCAAAAGAGGAGCCGAAAACCGAAAAATCATCCATGAAGACATTCATAAAGCGCTCAACCATGTTAGAGAAAATACTGAGCATGCATCTTTGGAAGGTTGCAAGAGCATTACATAACCCAAATGGCATTCTCTTGTAAGCAAAAGCGCCAAAAGGACATGTAAAAGTGGTCTTCTCCTTATCTTCAAGATCAATTGCAATTTGGTTGTAACCGGAATAGCCATCTAGGAAGCAATAATATTTATGACCTGCCAACCTTTCTAAGATTTGATCAATAAAAGGTAGAGGAAAGTGATCCTTCCTAGTGACAGAATTAAATTTTCTATAGTCAATGCATACACGCCAACTAGTGGGGACCCTAGTTAGAACTAATTCATTGTTGGCATTTTTGACTACAGTAACACCAGATTTTTTCGGGACCACTTGGGTTGGACTTACCCATTTACTATCTGAAATAGGGTAGATCATACCCGCATCCAGAAGTTTCAGAACTTCTGCCCTAACCACATCCTTCATGTTTGGGTTCAATCGACGTTGAGGTTGATAAGAAGGTTTAGCATCAGCTTCTAGGTGGATTCTATGAGTGCAAATTGAGGGACTAATTCCCTTGATATCAGCAATTGTCCACCCTATTGCTCCCTTATGTTCCTTGAGAATTTCTAACAATTTTAATTCTTGACTTTGTTTGAGTTGGGATGATATGATCACAGGAAAAGTCTCTTCTTGACCAAGGTATGCGTACTTGAGCTCAGATGGCAAAGGTTTTAGCTCAAGTTTAGGTGCTTGAACACTAGATGGTAGAGGACTATTGTTGCGTGTGGGCAATTCTTCAAAACAAGATTTCCACCTATCTGTATCCAACAAAGGAGCTAAATCTAATATAGCACTGATTTCTCTAAAGTTTTGGTTGATATCTGTATTTTCGAAATGAGTTAGGCATGTTTCTAACGGATCAGAAGAAAGAGATGGGACAAGAGCATCTTCTACAACGGAGTCGATCAGATTAACTCCATGAATTTCATCATTTTCGTTGTCATTATCGGGTTGTTTGCAAATGTTAAATATATTAAAATCTATAGTCATATTCCCGAATGACATTTTCATTATTCCATTTCGACAGTTGATCAAAGCATTGGAAGTGGCTAGAAATGGGCGGCCTAAGATGACAGGTATTGGAGTGGTACAATTCATGACAGGCTGGGTATCTAATACTATGAAGTCGACTGAAAAATAGAATTTATCAATTTGGACAAGTATATCCTCGACTACTCCTCTTGGTATCTTTATAGATCGATCGGCAAGTTAGAGAGTAACCTTGGTGGATTTTAGTTCACCAAGTCCTAATTGTTCATAAACTGAATAGGGCAGTAAGTTAACACTTGCACCTAAACCAAGAAGGGCTCGTTGTATCCTGAAGTTTCCTATGATGCAAGATATGGTAGGACAACCAGGATCTTTATATTTAGGTGGGGTGTTGTGTTTGAGAATAGCACTCACCTGTTCAGTTAGAAAAGCTTTCTTTTATACGTAAAGCTTTCGCTTTATGGTACAAAGATCTTTTAAAAATTTGGCATAAGATGGGATCTGCTTAATGGCATCTAATAAAGGAATGTTAATCTTTACTTGTTTAAAGATATCCAAAATTTCTTGGTCAGGTATTCCCTTTTTAGCTGCAAGCAAGCGCTGAGGGAATGGAGCAACTATCTTGTGATGGGGTATTGGATCATCTTGTTCATTATCATCTTCATTCTTCTTTTCAATAGATTTTTCAGGTTTGTCATCTTTTGTCGAAATTTCTTTGTTAATTATTTTTCCGCTACGAAGGGTTGTGACAGACTTAAATTGTTCAAATTTAGGTTGAGATGAACTTGCTTCATGGACCTCATGTTGACCCTTTGCGTTAGATTGAGGTTGGGCTGGAAATGTTCCTTTTTTCCTAACATTGAGTTGAGCCTCAATTCTACCTACAGAATTTTTAAGTTCTTGGAGTGATTACATTGTATTTAGATTTATCTGAGTCTGCCCTTGCATGAAAGTTTGCAAAGTATCTTCAAGGGATTTCCTATATGGTGGCACATAAGGAGTAGGAACAGAATTTCCTTGAGATTCATTGGCAGTGGGTCCATGTCTCCAACTAAAGTTAGGATGGTTTCGCCAATTAGAATTATATGTTTCTGGAAATGGTCTTTTATAAGTATTAGTGAAATTTGCTTGATCATGCAACACTTCTTGAAAAGCAAGGATTGTAGGACAATCATTGGTCACATGTGCATTACTCTCGCAAATTCCACATATACTTTCAACAATAGTTTGTGCTTTTCCTATATTAGCCTTGCTTAATTCCATGGCTTCAACCTTCCTAGTCAGATTAGCAATTTTTACATTGACGTCATTATCATCTTTAATAAGATATATTCCTCCTTTTGCATTAGGTGCTATTTTAGATTTTTCATTTTCATCTGTTGTATCCCAAGCTTGTGCATTTTCTGCTAAAAGATCAAAATAATCCCAAGCTTCATTTGGTTCCTTACTCATGAATTCACCGTTACACATCATTTCTACAAATTATCTCATATTGGAGGACAAACCATCATAAAAGAAACTAATGACCCTCCAAATTTCATATCCATGATGTGGGCAAGCAAGCAGAAGGTCCTTAAATCTTTCCCAACACTGAAAAAATGTCTCTCCATCTTTTTGTGCGAAGTTCATGATATTTCTTCTAAGTGTGTTTGTTTTATGTGTTGGGAAGAATTTCTTTAAAAATTCTCGTGTTATTTCTTGCCAGGTAGCTATGGTCCTAGGCCTTAAGAAGTGTAACCATGACTTAGCTTTTTCCTTTAAAGAAAAAGGAAATAATTTAAGCTTAACTACCTCTTCAGTGACATCATTAAAATGAAATGTTGAACACACTTCATCAAATTCTTTTATATGCAAATAGGGACTTTCAGAATCAAGTCTGTGAAACTTTGGGAGTAATTGGATTATTCGTGGTTTCGTATCAAAAGCTCCCGCAGCAGTAGGAATAACCATACAGGATAGGGTACTGGTCCTAGTGGGTTGTAGATAATCACGAAGCGTTATAATAGGTAAGTTATCTTGAAATTCATTATCTTCCTGATTACTACCATTATCTTCCATTTGATTATTTAAATTTTGAACAATTAAATTTTTATCTCTTGATTCAACTCAAAATAATCTATTTGTTTTATCTCTCTCCCACAACAGCATATACTGAAATAAATAAATAAATAAATAAATATAAATATATATTATTTTTTATTTATTTATTTATTTATTTTTATTTTTATTATTTTTTATTTTTTATTTTTTTATTTTGGGTTGGTACAAGTACCACCTAAAGAGATCTAGACAAACACCCTAACAAAAAACTTAATTAAAATTAAACATGCATTAAAACATCATCCAACAATTTCTAATGTTTTCCTAAAAATTCTATACAGCTCCTAACTGGTTTGAAGAGGATACCTAAGCCTCCAATCCGGTCTAGTAACCTTAGTCGACCAGGTAAGCTTTCAGGTAAGTGGAGGGGTCACGATGCAAATGTCCAACTTAAAACTCACTTTCCTCGAACAGAAACTGTCTCCCTTCAATCACTTAGAGAGACAAAGCTTGCCTAGACATCGACTGAGCCACAGAGCGAAATTAGTGCAACTTTCAGTGGTCTTCGTCCTATTGAGCTCGAATATCCTTAGGGGCCAACGTCTAGTTGATTTTAATTAGGCTTAGGATATTTATGCATTGGGATGATTTTTGGACTAAGGACGAGTGATGAAATCCCGATCTTATCTTTTTAATGAGTTCAGCCCTTAGATTATATTATGCAAATGCTTTATACTATATGCAACAATCAAGAAGATTTTTAACATTTTATGTCATGACATTAAATTGCATTTGAATAGTTGATCAAGCAAACTAGCTAATTATTTTTATTTATATTTATTTTATTATTATTTTAATTAATAATTTTTATTTATTTATTTATTTCTTTTTTTCAGCAAGAGTAAAATTATAATCTAAGAATTATTAAAATAGGACTAGTATGAACAAAACAGGAAACTTAATTTAAATACTCACGGCCGAAATTCGTTCACTCCAGGAATCCAAAAATTTGATCTTGATCTTCCTCGTTACTGGTCCTGCTTTGTGTCGCTCTTGAATCTGAAAAGATTTGAAATTTCAGCCGTATTAAAAATAAAGAAAGATTGAAGAACCAGAAATAAAAAATTGAAATTTGCATCCTTGTTCTCGTTTGCACGTTGCAAATCCCCGGCAACGGCGCCAAAAACTTGTTACGACTTTAATCTCGCTCTTCTTTAAAAAGAGAAATTAAATGTAGAATACCCCAAGTATAGGGTGTAGCAAAGTAATATTCTCGGTGAGTCCGAGATCGAATCCACAGGGATTTGACAGTGAACAAAAACTAAAGGCTAAATAATATTCAGATTGACAGAAATATAACTAAGACATTAGGATTCAGCCTAGCACTTCATAATGCTTTTCTTAAAATCATCTATTATCTCAGATAGATCTGAGTAAAGACCTAACCGAAAAGTGAAGCGGTAAAAATACCAATTAATCGTTAATAAAATAGATTTAGTTTTATGGACAGCATTACAGTAATTCTATTTTAAACTACAGGGATTTCTAAGCATCTGTTATACCCAGAAAAAATAACAAATCAAAAAATATATAAGTTTGAAATAATTTCTATAAAGTTACTGCACCATAAATCAAATCAAAAATAGTAAAATCCCATTGATGATTAAATGAATTACATAAAGAAAATGCTAGGCTTTTCCCTAGCCTTAGCTAAAAGAGATTTAGCTATCCATATGAGATGCAAGCATTTTTATAAAAGGGATTAGCATAGAATAAATAAAATAAAGCATAAATCCCTTTTTTTTTCTTTCTTCTCTTAAGAAAACAGAGTGCTTTGTTTCCTCCGTGGCCTCTCCTCCTCTCTCGCCCGGTTGGGAAAGATGCAAATAGATGGCTTCCCCCTCCTCTCCTTGTTCCGGATTGCCTCTCTTCTTCTTGCCTCCACCGGATGAATGATAGGAAGAGGAGATGCGAATGTTTGGCTTCAGTCCCTTCTCCCCTTTGCTCTGTCCTCCTCCCGATGCCCCTTCTGTCCTCCTCCCGATGCCCTTTCTGTCCTCCTCTCGATGCCTTTTATAGACACATTCAGCGTGTTGAAGGTGTGGCTGGGAAGATGGAAGGACGCTGGAAGATGGGCATTGCAAATGGATGGAGGACGCGGCTGAAACGCCTGGAAGGAAGCGAAAATGTGGGATGAATGAAGTCTGGAATGCGTGGAAGACGAATGGTTGCCGCTGCTGAGGGATCACAAAATGTATGGGGAGCGTGGAACGTGGAGGTGACTCGGCTGATGGCTTGAACGCGGACGGTTTGGCTTCAGTCCCTCGCTGGACGCGGTTGAGAAGCCACGAAGGCTTGGGATGATCCAGTTGTTGTGACGCTTCTGCTGCTGGATGGTTCCGCTGGAACAGGGGAGACGGAAGCCATGAATGAGATGCGGCTTGGAATGATCCAGTTGGGAAGTTGTTGGGATGTTGAAACACGGTTGAATTAAAGCGCCGGTTTGGGAAACTCTTCATGGAATGTTGGGTTTGTTTCTAAACAGAGGAGATGGGATGTTGATCCTGTTGCATGTTCTGGGAGGTCACGGACAGTTGAGAAGTTGGAAAATTTCAAAGCCCCCATGCTGCGGACGTTGCGAAATTTGTTGAGCTCGGGCTGCAGGGCATTGGGCTCAAACCCAGCGTTATTGGGTCTCTTGGATTACTTGCACTCAAATACAAATAAAACATTAATTAATTAATTTTATTAATAAAAATTAGCTATAATACTAATTTAAGATGGTATGAAGATTTCACTTTTGTGCTCTCATCAAGCTAGCACTCCAGTAAGACCTTATCTCAGATGATTAAATACTCGTGTGGATACCTGTAGAGGCCGGACACGTGTGCGGCTTAATCAGGAACCTAAAAAGATCATCAGACTGTGATGTTCTACACTTGTAGAATTTTTGAAGATGAGATCTTCAAATTAATAACTTCTAAATTTTGTTTCAGTTTTATGAATCTTAATCAACCCTTCTCAGATCCTAATCTTCCCTCCCTAATGGTTCAAAAATCTTTTGGATTTGGATCCAATTTTTTTTTTTTTGAATTCTACGATCTGAGGCGCGTTCATACAATGAACGACGTTCCGTTCGAATTCCGCTGCAAACATTGTTTTATTAGAACCTAATCAATTTTGATTTAATAAATTAAGATGACTCCTAATTGGATTAGGATTGAAGAGTTCAATTGAATCGAATTCAATTGAATCTAATGAACGTTGGGGATTGAGATTTTTAAGTTCAATAGCTTTTGTTTTATTGAAGTACTAGGTTGCTTAGAATTTCGTAGCTTATAAAGTTATTTGTGGGTGGTATTTTGACATGATTAGAACCTATCCATATCAGAAAATCAATATGAAACTTTCTGCATATCTCCTTCCAAAACTAAAGACCTTGCTCTGGAATGATCATTTGACCTGTTGGACACCAATTTGGCCTTTTCGAGTAGGCCTGGACAAGTTTCAGGAGTAAGATCTGCAACATCCAAGATTTATTTATATACATAAACTTTGAGTGATGTATATAACTTCTAATCTAGGAAGAATCTCGTGATGCCACAGAAGTTGAAATTGATTTAGAAATCTGCTAAAATAAGAGAAGAGACCATATGAAAAAGTAGAGAACTTGCACTTTCTCCTCTTTTATTTAGAAAAAGAATCGTTTTAAATAAGGTGGACCTCAATAGTATATGTAGAGATTTTGTAACTTACTTTTATTATTATTAATGAAAGAAAAGAGGATCTAAACCCTACTTTTGCCATTTTTTAAAATTTTCTAATATTCTTCTAAAAGAGCTGAGTTGGATAGGTTATAGAATTTTTTTGTTCTCCCCAATTTGATCAAGTTGGTATTGGAGCCTAGGATCCTTCCTTTGTAGAGCCCTAGCGTGTTGTCCAAACCTATGAGCAATACAAATAGGTTTGAGAATCATGCTTCTACTTTGATATATAATGAAATGAAGGGACACCTTATACAATGGGAGGAGAAGATAGCACAACTTAACAAGTTCATGATTCGACTGACATTTTCAACTAAGCACCAACAACTATTATTACAATCCAACCTCTATTGTTCGATGATGATGATCAACCATCTAGTTAAGAGGATGGGTATCTTGGAGGCCCTCAGAATCATCTACTTTCTCAATCTTTCAAAGTTGAAGCTCAAATTAACATCTTTGTGTGTAATGGTGCTACCAATTCTGAGAAACTAGATAAATAGTTAGATCAGTTATAGACTTATTTCACTGTCTATGGATACACCAATATCCAAAAAGTAAACTTTGCTTGTTTAAAGTTTTCTATCCATGCTCTAACGTAGTGGAATTCCTATATGAGAGATAACGATGCTCCTGAATTAATATAGAGTGAATATAAGAGCCTTATCAAAAAGTAATTCTACCTAATTGGCCATCAGAAAGATCAATGGACCAAGTGGCTATAAATGTAGAAAAAATATGATAAGTTTATCTAGGACAATATATCTAAGTTTCATAACATGCTATCTCACTTGTGATTCAAACAATGATTATGAAGTCTTCATGATTTGAAATGAGTTGAAATTCTTTGAAGTTAAAGACATCAATGAAGCCACTATAAGAATCATAGAATCAAGGAGAATAATAGACCTAGAGGAGGCAGGAAGGGTCATAAATCAAAGAAAGGTGGCGACAAACTAGGCTAGAAAGGGAAGAAAAGTAAGAAGCAAGCAACATGACTGAAAAAATTTATTGTGACTATTATTGGATCAGTGGACATAGTCAGGAGAAGTGTTAGAAGATTCCCTCATGATTGTAGCTAAAGGGAAAAAATCATAGATGGATTCCAAGAAGAAAAGAAAGGCAGTCCTCAACATGACTAGGGTTGATGATCTGCCTAAACCAGAACAACATAACTTCAAACTAAGTTTAATGTCAAGAAAATCTAAGGTAGTGACTAAAGTAGACTTAGACATGAGAGAAATTCTTTCATTTGAATATCTAAGTAAATAAAAGTAACATTGGAGCTATTATAGATTCTAAAAGATTGAAGAAATTTATATTTGAAAGTATATTGACAAGGTAACTTATAAAGTTGTTCCTTTGGATGCATACCAAGTCATTCTTCGGAAATCTTACTCATAGAATCAAGATGTAATCTTCTACATGCATTAATGAAAGTGTGATATTGTGAAGGGCGACAAATAAATTTTAATCATTACTGCTAGAATGTAAGGAAATATTGACCTTGTGACAGTTGTATAAGCAGAAAAGTTAATAATGCTTGAAAGAAATAGATATTGAAGGATCTCCATTTACTTGAATATGGAAATTGTGGGTGCTCATGCAAGTCAAAATGTTCTTATGGAAATTGGGCGAAATATAAATAAGCCAAATCTAACAACCTTCCTTAGAAACTTAGCACCACACTTCGAAAATAAAGAAACTACTACTACCAGTACAACTAAACCCGAAATACTCTCTAACAACTAGTAAGACTTATTCTTTGCTGCAGCTATCTGTTGGTACTGTTAGAACCCGCCCATGCCGCTGATATTTCAAAACAAAATCAGATGGCAGCGGAAGGGGCATGTGCGGGATCGACGTTCATCGCATGAACGTTGTTTGATAACCGTTCGTAGTTAGGTAAGGATTAAAAACTTTTAATAACTTTAGGAAGATCAGATCTTCACCTTGTGCGGGTAGATGATCACCGCAAACTGGAGTTGGTGGTTTTAGGATGAAGGTTCGTATGAAGCCGTTCACACGTCCGGCCTCTACGGATATCCACACGAAGCAGTGATCCGATCAAAGCTCTCTTGTCTTCCCGGGGTGCTAGCTCCCTTGCAAAGACTTCTTTTGATGGCTGATTTCCTCTCTTTCAATCAACCCTTGATTGTGCTTGAGAGGAAGAAGAAGAAGGAGGGATCTTGAAGAAGAACCAAAGCCCTTACTGCAGCCTTTCTTTTCCCTGCGTTGGATGAAGGAAGGGAAGGGGAGGAGGCCGCCAAGGCTTCTTCTTCTTTTCTTCTTGCTTGCGGATGAAACAAGGAGAGGGGAGAGGGTGGCTATGGCTGGGAGGAGAGGAGATCAATGCTTAGGGCGTCAGCCCCCTTTTCACCTCTTTATAAAGCATCTAGGGCTCCTACAACTTAGGAGCCCTAGACTAGTTTCCTAAGAGGGGGCGCCGGCCCCCTCTCTTCATGCCGCACCAAGGAAGCAAAAAGGGTTGGGGCTTGCGCCCCTCCCTCTTGGTAAACCCTAATCCACATTTAGTAGGGTTTGGAATGCCCTAATGTGGTCAAGCCCAAATCCAATTAGGCTTAGCCCAAGGGTGAACCAATTTGGATCCAATCTAGATAAGTCCTAATCCAATTTGAACTTAAATCAATTTTGACTCAATTGAACTCTTCAATCCTAATCCAATTAGGAGTCTTATTGATTTATTAGATTAATAATTAATTGTGACTTAAGAAACCCTAATCCAAATTAGGACATATTTGATTTTAGTCCTAATCTAATTAGGACTCTTATTTGAATCCGAAGTCCTAATCCAATTAGGATTTCTAGGAATCCTATTCTAAGTAGGAATCCAAAAATGAATTCAAAATCCTAATCTAATTAGGATTGTAGGAATCCTACTCTAAGTAGAAATCCCAGTCCTACTCCAAATAGGATTCCCAGTCCTAATCCAATTAGGACTCTAGGAATCCTACTCTAAGTAGGATTTGTGTTTTAAGTCCAATTAATCAATTCCCATTGTTCCTTCTTCAACTTATTATCAATCGAATTGATTACTCGTGATTCATAATCACTTTTCAACCATCGGATCGGTCAATACTTCTAGTGTGTGTGACCCCATAGGTTCTATTCTGACTGGTAGTGAGATATATTGCGATCTTTATCACAATATCATTGAAAACTTCTTTCAATTGGTTGGAACGATTCCAACTCAACTCATTAGGGTTTATTGATCATCAAGATAATCCCTATGAGTCCCACCATCCACCAGTGACACCTAGCAGCATGTAGTGGCTACCCAGCAGAATAGAATGGTGAACCTCTAGGTGCAGTTATCATGTGATACAGTCCTACTATCGTGGATCCCTACAGGACGGAGGTCATGGACAACCCGTCAAACTCCATCGTTTGTCATATGTGAAGATTTATTCGACTTAAGTTCGAGAGTGGAAAACTCTTTCTCCACTGTGCATACTGCCCCGGCCGAGGTCTTACGAACTCAGTCTTATAAATCACATAGGATCTCTCCTTATCTATCAAGGTCGATAGATTCCTTATAGGTGCATACCCTACTCCTACAGTGAACTTACTGCAGCCAATCTACACTGCATGGACCCATATGGCTAGAGACCATGTATGTGTGCAGTCAAACTACAATAACCTCACTGTGAGTAGCCGAAGCATCGCAGGTCAAAGGACCAGTCACACTACTACAACATCAAGCAAGTCACTGACGAGTGGATAGACATCCAAGTGACTTCTTGTATTGGTCACGCTCAGTACCCTTGTTCTTAACAAGCACCTGCACTATTACTTCAGTGTCGTCACACTGTGGACTCGAGTCTCGTCCATCCATAAGAAAAGTAATCTGTGCACTGATCTCATCGGATCGATCACCGTCCTCGTGATGATCTATCGATCAGGAGCGTTCAGAAATTAATCACTAATGATACATGGCTCAAATTCTTAACTCTTGA
Organism: Phoenix dactylifera; assembly: GCF_051530095.1. Classification (NCBI taxonomy): domain Eukaryota; kingdom Viridiplantae; phylum Streptophyta; class Magnoliopsida; order Arecales; family Arecaceae; genus Phoenix; species Phoenix dactylifera. The sequence goes on from NC_143193.1 coordinate 41,141,183, forward strand.
GAATATGCATCATTATCTTATTAATTCTTTGGACGATTCATAGACACAATAATAATATGAATGAAAAAGATGCCTTTCATTTATTCAATAATAATAAAGTCAAGTACAAATTATGTCCTAGAATTAATAATGTGTCAGCCAAAATTGGCTTCTAGGGCATACATCTAACAATCTCCCACTTGCACTAAAGCCAATCAGTCATATATCTTAGTCTCATCTTCTCAAGGTGGACTTCAGTCTTTTGCTGACTTAGCTGTTTAGTGAACGGGTCTGCCACTACTCTCTGCACTTCGACATACTTCTTCTCAACATAGTCGCGTATGAGATGGAAGCGTCGCTCTATATGCTTGGACTTCTGATGAGACCTTGGCTCCTTAGCAAGAGCTATGGCGTCATTATTATCGCAGTAGAGTGTTATGGCATCTGATGACATTACATCCAATTCCGCAATGAATTTCTTGAACCAGAAGCCTTCCTTAGCAGCTTCAGAGGCGGCGATGTATTCAGCTTCCATAGTAGAATCAGCAATGATCGGTTGTTTAGAACTCTTCCAATTCACCGTACCACCATTGCACAAGAACACATATCCATATGTTGACTTTCTATCATCGACATCAGTCATGAAGTCTGAATCTGTATATTCTTCTACCTTCAACTCTGATGATCCTCCAAAAATCAAGAATAAATCTTTAGTTCTTCTCAAGTACTTAAGAATATTCTTCACAGCTGTCCAGTGTTCTTCACCTGGATTTGACTGATATCTGCTTGTGACACTCACAGCAAGAGCTATATCAGGTCGTGTACATAGCATGGCATACATGAGGCTCCCTATTGCTGATGCATAGGGAATCTTGCTCATGCATTGAATCTCTTCAGATGTGTTGGGGCACATCTTCTTGGAGAGATGAATTCCATGCCTAAGGGGTAAAAGACCCCTTTTGGAGTTTTCCATGCTGAACCTTTTCAGCACTTCCTCTATATACATTTTCTGTGATAGGCCAAGCATCCTTTTAGATCTATCTCTATAGACCTTTATTCCCAAAATATAGGATGCTTCCCCAAGGTCTTTCATGGAGAACTATTTTGACAACCAGACCTTGACCGAGGTTAGCATGGGAATATCATTCCCTATCAGGAGGATGTCGTCCACGTACAGTACGAGAAATACGACAGCGCTCCCACTAACCTTTTTGTAAACATACGGTTTCTTCTCGTTTTTGATGAAATCAAACGTTTTGATTGCATCATCGAAACGAGCGTTCCAACTCCGAGATGCTTGCTTTAGTCCATAAATGGACCTTTGCAACTTGCAGACTTTGTGATCTCTATCACTGGAAGTAAAACCCAAAGGCTGTTCCATATAGATATCTTCTTTAAGATATCCATTTAGGAAAGCAGTTTTCACATCCATCTGCCAGATTTCATAATCATGAAATGCTGCAAGGGCAAGCAATGTTCGGATGGATTTCAGCATGGCTACAGGCGAAAAGGTCTCCTGATAGTCAATGCCTTCGCGTTGACTATACCCTTTCGCCACAAGCCTTGCCTTGTAGGTCTCTACCTCTCCATCCGAACCTATCTTCCTTTTGTAGATCCATTTGCATCCAATAGGTACAATACCTTCTGGTGGATCTACTAAGGTCCAAACTTGGTTGGAATGCATGGAGTCTAATTCCGACTTCATAGCTTCCAACCATTTCTCAGAATCGACATCAGATATCGCCTCGTTGTAGGTTTTAGGATCCTGTATGTGATCCCTATCTCCCACTAGGAACATTTTCTCGGTATTCTCTTCTAGTATACCTAAGTATCTATCGGGAGGATGGAAGACCCTACTTGATTTGCGAGGTGGTTGAGGGACATCGTGTACTGGCTCTGTATTAATGGGTTCGATAGGATCCATGACTCGTTGCTTTTTAGAGACTTTCTCTTCAAGCTCAATTTTCCTCCCACTGCCTCTATCAAGGATCAACTGGTTTTCCAAGAAGATGGCATGACGGCTCACAAATACATTGTGATCCTCTGAGACGTAAAAATTGTATCCTAATGACTCTTTAGGATATCCTATAAAACGAGCACTTATGGTCCTAGCCTCTAGTTTGTCTGCCTGTAGTCTCTTGACGTGGGCCGGACATCCCCAAATCTTGAGATGACCAAGACTTGGTTTCTTACCATGCCATATCTCATATGGTGTGGTAGAAACGAATTTAGAGGGAACTCTATTAAGTAGATATACTGGGGTAAGTAAGGCATCTCTCCAAAGAAATATCGGTAGATCAGTGAAGCTCATCATGGATCTGACCATATCCAATAGGGTCTGATTCCTCCTCTCTGACACCCCGTTGAGTTGAGGTGTACCAGGAGGTGTCCATTGTGAGACTATGCCATTATCCTTGAGATAGTCCCGGAATTCTCCACTAAGGTATTCTCCTCCTCGATATGATCGAAGAGCTTTAAGGGGTTTTCCAGTTTGTTTTTCTACTTCATTTCTGAATTCTTTGAACTTTTCAAAAGATTCAGATTTGTGTCTCATAAGATACACATACCCATACCGTGAATAATCATCGGTAAAGGTAATGAAGTACGAATAACGTCCCGTGGCTAGCACATCGAATGGGCCACATACATCTGTATGTACTAGGGTAAGTATTTCAGTGGTCCTCTCCCCATGTCCTACAAAGGGCAATCTAGCCATTTTTTCTTGAAGACAGAATTCGCAAACTGGATATGACTCGGAAGTCAATGAGCCGAGAAGCCCAGCTTTATCTATTTTGTTCATTCTGTCCTCTCCAATATGGCCAAGCCTGAGGTGCCACAAATATTTTTGGTTTATCTCATCTCTGGATCTTTTGGATCCTTTGGCACTCACTTCTTGCTCAGACACATTTATAGATACATCCATATGCAAATGATAGAGACTGTCAATCATAAAACCACGTGCGACTATTTTATTTTTTAAATAAATAGAACAGCAGTCTTTATTAAATGTAAAAACATGACCTTCCTGTGCTAGACATGAAACAGAAATTAAATTTCTGCTAGCAACAGGTACATAATAGCAGTCTCTAAGTAATAAACTAAAATCAGACGGTAGTCGCAGATGGTAGGTGCCCAAAACCAATTGACAGAATTAGTTTAGTTCAATTGCGTTGTAGATTCTTATCCAAGACTTGTATCATTTGATGATGCCATGTGAATCGCTAGAAACATGTGAAGTGTATGGCTAACCCAATAACGAATTTTTCTACAGCCACAGCAGCAACTTTTGCCCCGTTGCCAACCCGAAGGGTTGCTGCACCTTCCGCCAGCCTTCTACTTTTCTTTAGACCCTGCATGGTAGTGCATAGATGAGCACTAGAACCAAAATCTATAACCCAACTAGAAGTAGAAGAAACCGTTAGATTAGTTTCAATTATGAGCAAGTCTATACCTTCTGAAGGTGTGTCACCTTTCTTGTTCTTCAGGCTCTCGAGGTATGAAGGACAATTCCTCTTCCAGTGGCCGTCGACATTGCAGTGGAAACATTTTTCTTTGTCATTGGCCCTTTTCTTTTGAACTTCCTTCTTTGGCTTCTTGTCTTTCTTCTGCTTCTTAGCAGGCTTCTTTTTCTTCCAAGTAGACTTTCTCTTGGAACCAGAAGTCAACTCAGCAGCAAGGACATCGCCCCTTGAACCTTTCAAGGCTCCCTCAGCAGTTACCAACATATTTATTAGTTCAGTCTTAGTGCATTCAATCTTATTCATATGGTAGTTTACTATAAACTGACCAAATGAATTAGGAAGGGATTGAAGGATCAGATTAACTTGCAATTCCTTGTGCATGTTCATACCGAGCTTCTCAAGCTCCTCTAGGTCCTTGATCATAGTCAGACCGTGATCATGGACGGACTGCCCCTCGCGCATCTTTGCTTTGAAGAGCCTCTTGGACACTTCAAAACGAGCTGTGCGACTCTGCTCACCATACAACTCTTGCAGGTGTGCCAGTATGTCCCTAGCAGTCTTCATATTTTTATGCTGGCATTGTAGTTCATTGGACATGGATGCCATGATATAGCACTTGACCCTAGTGTCATCGTCTGTCCACTTCTCATGCGTCGTACGCTGATCAGCGGTCGGACGTGCTGGTAATGCGGAGATGTCATTGTCGAGCACATAGCCTATTTTCTCGCAACTCAGAATAATTTTGAGATTCCTAAGCCAGTCTCTGTAATTGGTACCGGTCAATCGGTTGGTCTCAAGAATACAGATCAAAGAATTTGAGGCTGACATTATGATCTGCAGAGAGTAAAGATTCTAGTTAGACTTTTGTACTTGATCCTAATCTGTTCTAAGGTCTTTTAGAATAAATGTAACTCTCACTATTTTCTCGAATCCCTCACACTCCCCTGGTAGAAAAACGGAAATCCCACACGACTAGGATTTCTAGTGGGTACTGCGGTCCCACCGATTTACATGCCACCTCACCTAACAGTTATTGGTGACACATAGATTGATGAATGTACAACTCTTGTACAATGCTTCTCAAGCATGTTGCAGTGTAACTTGGTCTCTAAGCCATGAAAACCTCACCTAACAGTTATTGGTCCCATTTCTTAGTTAAGTCAGACCCACCATATAACCGTAGGAATAAAGTCGTCATTGGGCCCTCACCTAACAGTTATTGGTGCCCAACCCCACCTTTACCCTACAACATCTCATGTCTATAGAGAGGTCCAGCCCCCCGATGCAACTTGCCCACTGTGTCCAGCCGAGACAAATCAACATCAGAAAGACCTTAGCAACTCTACTACAGTGGAAGACCTATTGACTTAATATTGGTTAATCAGGTCTTGGTATTTGCAACTTGAGCTCTTCATAAGAGGTAATCGAACAATTGGCCAGGTAAGCAGGTGGGAGGTTCTCCTTACTCAGAGAGTAAGGTCCTAATTAAGTAACCACCTTTCATGCTTTCCTAGACACCAATTAGATCAATTAATCTAATATGACTTGCTCATGTCGGTTCACTCTCAACTTGATTGAGGAGGTTTTAGTTTAGGTCTCATTGGGTTTGCTACATCACATGTAAACCTATCTACCCGACTCTCATTCACATCACATGCAAACGGCACATTGCAGGCAGTTATAATCGCAGCATTAAGTAAAACTAAACTTTAAATAGGTGATGATCATGGATTCTAAGTAGGTCATATTACAAGCACATGCACGTCAATCGATCAACTGGTCTTCAACTCTTGAATTGGTTCCAAGCCTCCTTGATTCGATCCTTGACCAACTCTTGATCCAATCGCCATCAACCGCTTAGACCCCTGTTCATCTCATGCCTTGTCTTCAACTTGATCGTTGACGTACATCACATCACAAAAATACAACCAGATGTAAAATAAAAATAATAATAAATTACATCTTCTTTTAGGAGGCACGCAGGCCTCTCAAAACATCAAATAAGATGCATGCAAGCATCTGAAAAATTACATGACATTGCAGATCACCATATGCAGCAATTATAATTTTCAGATCTGAGAATTAATTGATTATGTTATGACATAGGTTGCTGATCATGCTAATCATGATTCTAAACTTTGTAATCTCATTAACAATGCAATTAGAATCATCATCTTATCACATAAAAATCAGCATGCAAAAATTCAGCAACCCTGAAAAATCTACATGCAGAAATTTTCAGCACACATAATCCTTCAATTTTCAGATCTAAGATGCCTTTAGATAATTAATTCTTACCTTAATCTATGAAGCCTAGGCTCTGATACCACTGTTGGAAACCCGCCCATGCCGCAGAAATTCAAAAAAATTCAGATGGCAACGGAATCGACATAAGCGGGATCGACGTTCATCTCATGAACGTTGTTTCATGAACTGTTCGTAGATGGGTAAGGATTAAAAACTTTTAATAACTTTAGAAAGATCAGATCTTCACCTTGTGCGGGTAGATGATCACCGCAAACTGGAGTTGGTGGTTTTAGGATGAAGGTTCATACGAAGCCGTTCACACGTTCGGCCTCTACGGGTATCCGCACGAAGCAGTGATCCGATCAAAGCTCTCTTGTCTTCCCGGGGTGCTAGCTTCCTTGCAAAGACTTCTTTTGATGGCTGATTTCCTCTCTTTCAATCAACCCTTGATTGTGCTTGAGAGGAGGAAGAAGAAGAAGGGATATTGAAGAAGAACCAAAGCCCTTACTGCAGCCTTTCTTTTCCCTGCGTTGGATGAAGGAAGGAAAGGGGAGGAGGCCGCCAAGGCTTCTTCTTCTTTTCTTCTTGCTTGCGGATGAAACAAGGAGAGGGGAGAGGGTGGCTACGGCTGGGAGGAGAGGAGATCAATGCTTAGGGCGTCAGCCCCCTTTTCACCTCTTTATAAAGCATCTAGGGCTCTACAACTTAGGAGCCCTAGACTAGTTTCCTAAGAGGGGGCGCCGGCCCCCTCTCTTCATGCCGCACCAAGGAAGCAAAAAGGGGAGGGGCTTGCACCCCTCCCTCTTGGTAAACCCTAATTCACATTTAGTAGGGTTTGGAATGCCCTAATGTGGTCAAGCCCAAATCCAATTAGGCTTAGCCCAAGGGTGAACCAATTTGGATCCAATCTAGGTAAGTCCTAATCCAATTAGAACTTAAATCAATTTTGACTCAATTGAACTCTTCAATCCTAATCCAATTAGGAGTCTTATTGATTTATTAGATTAATAATTAATTGTGACTTAAGAAACCCTAATCCAAATTAGGACATATTTGATTTTAGTCCTAATCTAATTAGGACTCTTATTTGAATCCGAAGTCCTAATCCAATTTGGATTTCTAGGAATCCTATTCTAAGTAGGAATCCAAAAATGAATTCAAAATCCTAATCTAATTAGGATTGTAGGAATTCTACTCCAAGTAGGAATCCCAGTCCTACTCCAAATAGGATTCCCAGTCCTAATCCAATTAGGACTCTAGGAATCCTACTCTAAGTAGGATTTGTGTTTTAAGTCCAATTAATCAATTTTCATTGTTTCTTCTTCAACTTATTATCAATCAAATTGATTACTCGTGATTCATAATCACTTTTCAACCATCGGATCGGTCAATACTTCTAGTGTGTGTGACCCCATAGGTTCTATTCTGACTGGTAGTGAGATATATTGCGATCTCTATCACAATATCATTGAAAACTTCTTTCAATGGGTTGGAACGATTCCAACTCAACTCATTAGGGTTTATCAATCATCAAGATAATCCCTATGAGTCCCACCATCCACCAGTGACACCTAGCAGCATGTAGTGGCTACCCAGCAGAATAGAATGGTGAACCTCTAGGTGCAGTTATCATGTGATACAGTCCTACTATCGTGGATCCCTATAGGATGGAGGTCATGGACAACTCGTCAAACCCCATCGTCTGTCATATGTGAAGATTTATTCGACTTAAGTTCGAGAGTAGAAAACTCTTTCTCCACTGTGCATACTGCCCCGGCCGAGGTCTTACGAACTCAGTCTTATAAATCACATAGGATCTCTCCTTATCTATCAAGGTCGATAGATTCCTTATAGGTGCATACCCTACTCCTACAGTGAACTTACTGCAGCCAATCTACACTGCATGGACCCATATGGCTAGAGGCCATGTATGTGTGCAGTCAAGCTACAATAACCTCACTGTGAGTAGCCGAAGCACCGCAGGTCAAAGGACCAGTCACACTACTGCAACATCAAGCAAGTCACTGACGAGTGGATATGTTGCCCAGATAGACAACCCAAGAGGGGGGGGGTGAATTGGGTTTTAAAATAACTTAGCTATTTAAAACGTTTGTGGATGACTAATTAATGCTTTAGCGTGATGATTGATTCGTTTATATGTGCTGTGAACGAAATGAGAGAAATAGAGAGAGACAATCAATCACAAACACAATATTTTATAGTGGTTCGGAGCTAACCCTTGCTCCTACGTCCACTCCCCAAGTCTCACTTGGGAATTCACTATAACTCCTTGGATTACAGCCGGTTGTTTTACAAGCTCACAGCCAAACTTGTTGTTTTACGAGCTCACAACGAACTCGGTCGGTTTTTCCTGGCTCACCAACTAGAACCACCCCGATTGTTTTCTCGGGATCACAATCGAACCCTTACACACGTTGGTTTTACACTCGGCTCACCAACCAACCTCTATACCCTTGATTCAATCCCCCGATTGAACCAAGCAAAGACAAGATGTAAATAAAAGGGACAAACAGAAAACAAAGCTTCTCAAAAGCAGATAAATAACAATATAAACTGAAGAGAGGTTAGAAGCCCTCAAACACGTTTGAGTTGGAGTTGAGTAGGGCTTCTTGAGCTTCGGGTCTCCTCTTGAATGTCTGGTCGACTTGAATGCAGGAGGAGGCTTCTTTAAATGCTGGGAAGAGGAAGTTGGATGGAGTTAATGCTGCTCTTCCCTCTTTTCGTTGAAAACCAACTTGCAGAGAATGAAAGCTTGATCTCTTTGAATGGAATGGTGCTTTTTTTTACCTTGCTACAGTCCTCTGTGGCTATTTAAACCATCCCCCACGGAAACTAGCCGTTAGAGATCTTTTTCTGCCCGTTCTGCACACTCTGCACAACCTGACAATATGTCCGTTGGGGGGTCGGAGTCGACTCGCGCGATCAGGAGTCGACTCGGCTGTAGCGGAAGTCGACTCATGCTTTTCTAGAGTCGACTCGGCAACTGTTCCGGATTTGAATTAAAGTGGCCTCTTCGACTGGGAGTCGACTCGCCAACTTCTGGAGCTGACTTGGCATTTTCGGAGTCGGCTCATCTCATGAAATCCACGGAGCCAATTTTCAACTTGGCCCACTCGAGTCGACTCGATAATCCTGGGAGTCGACTCGGTGCTCAGAGCCCGAACTCCCGATCTTCTGTCTTTTGGCTCGTCCAGTCTTGGAGTCGACTCGAACTTCTCTGGAGTCGACTCGGCTCTCAGTTTCCGAAACTTGGCCTTCTGTCTTTTTGGTGGAGCGCTGCCTTGGAGTCGACTCGTGTATTGCGGGAGTCGACTCGAATCTCAGAGTCCGAAAACTCCTCTCTGACTTTTTCTTTGTGTACCACTGAGAGTCGACTCTCGCTTTCTTTGGAGTCGACCTGCCAACCATCGGAGTCGACTCGCGTTCCACAGGAGTCGACTCGAATCTCAGGGTCGAAATAACGCTCTCTGACTTTTCTGTCTGTAGCTTCTTGGAGTCGACTCATATTACTCCGGAGTCGACTCGGTAAGCATCGGAGTCGACTCGCGCACTTCAGGAGTCGACTCGCTGACAGGTTTTAAGTTGATGCTTTCTGTTCGTCTGTCTGTTCTCAGTCGGAGTCGACTCGTACTGGTCTGGAGTCGACTCGAGCCCGTGCCAGTGATTCTGATACGCTTGGAGTCGACTCGTAATATCCTGGAGTCGACTCGAGTCTCAGACTTTGGTTCAAACTGACTTCATACCTTATCCAAAATATCTTGAACCAAGTCTAGAAACACTTAGACACGATTTTCACTGAAACACTTAATTGAATTCATTAGTAAACATAAGATATACTCAAATGCTTTGAGCTCATCAAAATCAAATAGGGGTTTTAATCAATCACTCCACAATCTCCCCCTTTTTGATGATGACAAAACTTTGAGTATATGTAAAGTGAATTGCTCAATAAACAAGGAAATAAAATCCATAAATGAATTCAAATGTCTGGTAATTTAATATATCCAAGCTTGAAAGGTGTGAAGCAATAAATTTTGGAATTAAAGCTCCCCCTTTCATTTGGAATTATATAAGCCTTCATATCATGCAATCAATTGTTTGGCTTATATATATTTAATGATTTAGCTTTCTTAAAAACATTCAGATTCTCCCCCTCAACATATGCATTCTACTTATGATTTGATTCTCTGAATTTTCTTTTAATGTATTGAATTTTTTGATTTTAAATTTTTGGTTTTTAGAGGAAAAATCTGTCAATTTGTTCTTGAGTTGGATTCAGCTAATCTCCGAATATCCCTTGAATAGATTCTGGAGATTACTCCATTAGGAGCCCCAACAGAGAGATAATGAGCCTCGAGGTACCAAATCCACTAAGAACAAATTATGTTTTAATTTTCATTTTGATTCCTTTTATGTTGATTCCATTTACATATCTATTAAATATTTCTCCCCCTTTTTGTCATCGTATCAAAAAGGAGGTAATCAGAACACACAATCAATCATAGATCAAATGGCACAGAATTGCAGAAAATATGGCTACTCATTGTATTGATTTGTATGTAAATACATTTGAGAATACAATAAGTAAAGCAAAACAATACATGTCAACACAAAAACAGCTAAGGTCTCCTCGAGGATGTAACTCCTCCTCTCGAGGATGTGTCTCCTCCTCTCGAGGATGTGGCTCCTCCTCTCGAGGATGTGGCTCCTCGAGGCATGCGCTCAGCGAGTGCTTGGACCGCATTGGTGACGTGCTCTAGCTGTCGGATGATGGCCGAGGTGGCCCTGCTATGCATCGTGTCGAGCTCGGTCACCGACTTCTGAAGTGCGTCCAGCTTGTCGATGAGCACATTCGACAAGCGCTCGGCCCCCTGAGTAGTGGTGCTCATGTCCTTCCGGATGTCATCGCGCATCTTCCGAGTGATACCCGTGACCTCACTCATGCTGGAGAACTGAGCTTGGATCAAGCTCCGGACATTGTAGATCTCTTCCCGTACATGGGCCGTCATGTCAGTCACGGCAGTCAAGGAAGGGACCAACTCAGAAGATGTGGGTGCAGGAGTGGGAGCAGGCACTGAACCTCAGAGCTCCCGAAGTAGGTCGTCCCGCAGGTCTCGGACAATCTCCTGCCGCAACTCCAGGAGCTGCTCAGGAGCAATCCGGACCTCCATGGGTGGTGGAGCTGAGGAGGAGGGTCCGGCTGAGGTGGAGGGTACTGGAGTGGAAGGCTGAGTGGGATAATCAGAGTCTAGGTCAGGACTAGGAGAGTGTCTGGTGGTACGTGTGGAGGTAGAAGACTTCCTAACCCATGTCCCCTCGACCTTTCGAAACCCCATCCTGTGTAGGGTCCCCGGACGCATGCGATCTGTCCATCGCAATGCGCGAGAGAGTTCCCCCTCTGGAATAGGAATCTCGTACTCCCTAAACAAAAGAGTGAACAACATACCGTAGGGAAGGGTGAGCCTAGGTCTATCTAGTGGCTCACATAGATACCTATAAATGAGTTTGGAGAAGTTGATTGGGGTGTCCTGAAGAATATAAAACATAAGGGCGAGGTCCCTCTCAGAAACAAAATCGAAGCGCCCAGTCTTCGGGAAGATGGACCTAGACAAGATGCTCAGGAGGATCCGCACCTCAACAGGAAGTGAGCTAGCGGACACCTCATCTAAGGGGGACTGAGGTGGGTATCCTAGAATGGCCGTAAGGGCCTCAGTCCTATCCTCGGGGTGTGTGGGAGCCACCCCTACTTGTGGAAGGTGGAGGATGTGGGCAATGATATCCTCCGAAATGAACAAAGGGACACCGGCTACCGTGCCCTCTATACCCCCATCTCCCCGATGGACGGTACCGTAAAACTCTCTAACTAATCCAGGGTATGTGGGGAGATCTAACGTAAGGAAATACTCTAAGCCCTGGACACGCAATCTCTTACCTATGGTGAAGCCCTCCCGGGAGAGATAGTCGAAATCGACGTATCTCCCGGTGGAGACCGCCTTCCCGGCGCACGGCCTCGCGGGAACCGCCCTCGGCGGAGAACGAGCCGGAGGTTGTGGCCTCACGGGGTCGTTCCGAGCCTTGGAACGCCGCTCGGCACCGGTCGCGGAATGGGGCCTCTTCCGGCTTGAGACAACGGATTTGCAAGGCATGGTTGACCTAGAATGGGATGAAAACCTAATGGACGATGAAAAATCGACGGAAAAAGGACCTAGGGGCGGCCGGAGACGATCTACGAGTCGACTCTAGGGTTTTGAACAGTGGCGGCGGTGAAAAGAAATGTTTTCTAAGCGATGAAGTTAGGGTTAAAAAGTCGGATCCCGACTGCGAGTCGACTCGACCTCGAGTCGACTCCAAAATATGCGCGAGTCGACTCTCCTTATGCGCCTGTTGACCTCGAGTCGACTCCCGACTGTGTGCGAGTCGACTCCCCCTCTGCTGCCATTATTCTCGAGTCGACTCCCGTGAATGCGCGAGTCGACTCCCCCTTACGAGCCGACTCTGAAACATGCTCAAGTCGTCTCGAACTTTGGCACGCACCTAAAAATCATGCTATGTTCGTGCCGAATGAGAGAAAATCACTAAATTATGATCTGATTTGATGATCATTGAAAAGAAACTCTATTTTAACCACAATCTAATCATCAAAATCAATGAATCTAGTGGAAACTACCACTAGGATGGATCAATCACTCCTAATCCCCTCCTAAGCACACTAAATCTCTCTTCACTTAAGGGTTTTGTAAAAATGTCAGCTAATTGATCATCAGTACAAACAAATTGAAGTGTCACATCACCATTCAGTACATGATCTCTTATGAAGTGATGTCTTATCTCAATATGTTTAGTTCTTGAATGCTGAATTGGATTTTTAGTTAGATTAATGGCACCTGTATTATCACAATTAATGGGTATTTTATCTTGTTTAATGCCATAATCTTCTAATTGTTGTTTGATCCATAAGATTTGAGCACAACAACTCCCGGCTGCAACATATTCAGCTTCAGCAGTAGATAATGCAACCGAGTTTTGTTTCTTGCTAAACCATGAGATTAGGTTTTCTCCTAGGAATTGACATGACCCGCTGGTGCTTTTTCTATCAAGTTTACATCCAGCAAAGTCTGAATCTGTATATCCTATTAAGTTCAGACTAGATTCTTTAGAATACCATAAACCTATGTTCTTAGTTCCTATTAGGTATTTAAAGATTCTCTTAACTGCAATTAGATGTGATTCCTTAGGATTAGACTGATATCTTGCACACATGCAAACACTAAACATGATATCAGGCCTACTTGCAGTAAGATACAATAAAGATCCTATCATACCTCTATATAGTTTCTGATCTACAGATTTACCTGATTCATCTTGGTCTAATTTACATGATGAGCTAATGGGGGTGCTGATTGACTTGTTTCCCTCCATATCAAACTTCTTGAGCATCTCCTTGATATATTTGGCTTGATTGATGAAGATGCCTCCTTCGGACTGTTTGATTTGAAGCCCGAGGAAGTAGTTCAGCTCTCCCATCATGCTCATCTCAAATTCACTCTGCATCAAATCAGCAAATTCTTCGCAGAGGTGATTGTTAGTAGCACCGAAAATGATATCATCAATATAAATCTGCACTAACAATATATCTTTGTTTTGCTTTTTCAGAAATAGTGTTGTATCTACATTACCCCTAGAGAACTCATGTTCTAATAGGAATTTGCTAAGCCTTTCATACCATGCTCTGGGTGCTTGTTTCAAACCATAAAGTGCTTTGTTCAATTTATATACGTGATTAGGGTATTGATGATTTTCAAAACCAGGAGGTTGTTCTACATATATCTCCTCATTGATATACCCATTTAAAAATGCACTTTTTACATCCATCTGAAATAGTTTGAAGTCCTTAGAGCATGCATATGCTAATAATAATCTAATAGCTTCAAGTCTAGCTACAGGAGCAAAGGTTTCATCAAAATCTATACCCTCTTCTTGATTATAACCTTTTGCTACTAGTCTAGCCTTATTCCTTATAACTATTCCATTTTCATCAAGTTTATTTTTATAAATCCACTTGGTACTATAATTGGATATTCAGATGGTCTTTCAACTAGATTCCATACTTTGTTTCTAGTAAATTGGTTTAATTCTTCTTGCATTGCATTTATCCAATTTACATCATTTTCGGCTTCTTCTATGTGTTTGGGCTCAAAATGTGAAACAAAGGCTAGATGATTATTTAAGTTCCTAAGGGATGCTCTAATCCTAACAGGTTGTGATGGATCATCTAGAATTAATTCCTTAGGATGCCCGTGAGCATACCTCCAAGCCTTAGTTAGCCCATGATCTACTATAGTCTCTTGGCTTGATGATGCATCTTCAATTAATTTTTGATTGTTATCTTGTAATGTCATCTCATCTATCTTTTCTTCAAGAATTTCAGCATCATCATCAAAATTAACTCTCTTGCTAGAAGAAATGTCACTAGAATCATTGTTGACCCCCTAATGGATTTTGATGAATACAAAACACTAGAGTATAATTCCATTTATCTTAACAATTTAATTGAGGATTTCATGTATTTTATTAGGAATATTGTTAAGAAATGTCTAGGCAAGTTCCCATGATTTTTAAAGGACTTATTAAAGAATTTTTGAGATGAAAGAAAAAGTTCAGGGACAGCCGAGACGTCTCCGGGTTGTCTCAGAGACGTCTCTGGCACAAACAGGAAGAACTGGCACGTCTGGAGACGTCCCTGGCACCTGCCGAGTCGTCCCCGCGATAGCGGAGTCGACTCTCTCAGTAGCGGAGTCGACTCTCTCAGTGGCGGCAGAAAGGCAGTTTTCAAGAGATATGCGCGAGACGTCCCCACCGTACGCGGAGTCGTCCCCGCAAGTAAAAAGCAGACTTCCCGAGTCGTCCCCAAGATAGCGGAGACGGCTCTCTCAGGGTTTTCCAGAGAATGACTTTTTCGGTGATAAGGCAGCGGAGACGTCCCCTGAAAGAGCGGAGTCGACTCTCTCAGGGAATTCCAGAAGACATGTTTTTCTGAGATAAAGAAGCGGAGTCGTCCCCGAGGTAGCGGAGTCGTCCCCATTCAAAAAGTGCAAACAAGCCGAGACGTCTCCGTAAAGTGCAGAGACGACCCTCTCAGCAAATCAGAAAGGCAAGGATTCAAACGGTACAATTCCAGAGTCGTCCCCGTAAAGAGCCGAGTCGTCCCCAAACAACGTAAAAAGTAAAATCTTGTAGCCGAGACGTCTCTCGTTGAAGCAGAGACGTCCCCGGAGTGCCTGGGACGCGACTGACAACTTTTGCAGGTTTGGTTTGAATTTCAAATCTCTTTTACTTTATCTCTAACGGCTATATTTGCTTTTTGGGCTATAAAAGGGACCTCTTAAGTGCTTCTCAACAACTCTTCACCAACCAAAAGCTAGATCATTTAAGAGAGAAGCAAGAGAAAGAAGTTCAAGGGAGTGAGTGCATTCAAGTGAAGAAATCAAGTGCTTTCAAGCTTTCCAAGTGATTTCAAGCTCAACTACTCTCTTCCGCCCGGGATTCAAAGCTCACACTCAAACCTACGCAATCCACATCGGAAGAATCACCATTTCCCACGCTTCCAACGGCAAAAGGATTCTTCCGGATTCTATTGTTTATCATTGTCATATTTGCTTATTTAGAGCTTTTCAATCCTTTGTAAAACCTTTCATTGTGGTGCTTGTTCGAGTCAAGGGACTTGGAACAAGGAAAAGGCGTCCCAAGCCTAAGTGAAATTGGGGGTTATAGGGTTTGTTGTTAGCCCGGTGTAAAACAACGAGTTGGGTAGTGAACTCGCAAAACTACCGTACTGTAATCGTGGATTATAGTGGAAATTCCCAAAGGTGCTTTGGGGAGTGGATATAGGAGCAGTGGAGGCTCCGAACCACTATAAAAGATTGTGTTTGCGATTGTTTGTCTTTATAGCTTTATTTTAGCTTTAGCTTATACATTTGTGTGTTTTATTTTTTAATTAGACAAAAGTTTTAAAACACCCAATTCACCCCCCCTCTTGGGTGACCATCTCTGGGCAACAAGTGGTATCAGAGCAGGTGCTCTGTGTATTTCTTGAAAGACCTAACCGTCTTAGCCAAAGATCTAGATGGCAACACCCTTTAACAATGTTCCTGCTGAGGGGCAAGCAACCAATAGACCTCCACTCTTCAATGGGACAAATTATACCTATTGGAAGACTAGAATGAGAATCTTCATTCAAGCACAAGACTATGCCTTGTGGAGGGTTATAGTCAAGGGACCACAAGAACCATCACACGTGGTTAATGGCATTCAAGTTCCCAAACCTGAGGAGGAGTGGGATGAGAATGATGATAGGATGGCTCAACTCAATTCAAGAGCCATGAACTCATTATTTTATGCTCTAGATGTAAATGAGTTTAATAGAGTCTCCACATGTAGTTCCGCTAAGGAAATATGGGATAGGCTTGAAGTTATCCACGAGGGTACAAATCAAGTCAAAGAGTCCAAAGTGAACATTCTAGTTCACAAATATGAGTTGTTTAAGATGGAACCCAATGAAACCATCACATGCATGTTTACACGCTTTACCGATATAATTAATGGTCTAAAGAGTTTGGGTAAATCTTATACTAATCCGGAACTTGTAAGTAAAATTCTCAGGTCTTTGCCGAAAGCATGGGAAGCAAAGGTCACGGCGATCGTAGAAGCCAAAGACCTCAACACCTTGGGGCTAGAACAACTCTTGGGCTCATTGATGACGCATGAGCTCACGATGAAGCAACATGAAGATGATTTGCCAAAGAAGAAGACAATTGCACTCAAGGCTACTTCGAGTGTGTGTGAAGAAGAAAGTAGTGAGAGTGAGGAAGAAAGTAAGGACGAGGACTTGGGTTTGATAGTTAGGAAGTTTAAAAAATTCATGAGGAAAAAGAAACCCTTTCCAAGAAAAACGTTTGGAGGGAGAAATGATTGGGAAAAAGAAAAAGAAAAAGAAAGAGACCCAATCATATGCTACGATTGCAAGAGACCGGGACACATTCGTTCCGAATGCCCTCAACAAAAGAAGTTTTTTGGAAAGAAGAAGAAGAAGGCATTGAAAGCAACATGGGATGATAGTGACACATCATCCTCCGAGGAAGAGAAGGAAGAGACCGCCAATTTGTGCTTCATGGCGTTCGAAGACGACGAGGTATGTCAAAACTCAACTATAAACTTTACTTTAGAAGAATTGTATGAAGCTTTTCAAGAACTTATGAGTGATTGTAGTATGTTAGGAGCAAAGAATAAAGAATTAAAAGCCTCCAATCTAAAACTAAAGGAAAATATTAAAAATCTATTGATTGAGAAAGAGAGCGTTGAAAATGTTAACACCATTGATCTAGAAAACAAAAATTCAAAACTTAGCATTGAAAATGAAACGGCAAAAACACTAATTAAGGAATTGAATCTAAAAGTTAAATCTCTACTCAATAATAATACCTCACTTGCACAAAATGTTGAATCCCTTAAAAAGGACAAGGAAGAACTAGTTAAAGAAAATTTGAATCTTAAGAATGAGGTACATAAGTAGAAACCAATTGTTGAAAAATTTACACAAAGCTCTGAAAAATTAAATCTTATTCTTTCAAATCAAAGAGCTGTTTTTAATAAAGCCGGATTAGGATATAAAACTAACAAGCAACAAAAGTATCTAAAGAATTTTTTTGTGAAAGCAAATGATGTCAAAACTGAAAAACCTACATGCTTTCATTGTAAAAAAAGTGGACATAAAGCCTACTCTTGTATTCAAAGAAAGATCCAAACTAACAAGAGTACATTTGTAAAAGCTAAAAACATAACTAAAGTATGGATGCCTAAGGGAACCAACTACACTAACCACGAAGGACCCAAGAAGACTTGGGTACCTAAGAGCCTCACATAATCATTTTGCAGGTATGCCTTGCAGCCGGGAATAAAAAGAGAATGTGGTATCTTGATAGTGGTTGCTCAAGGCATATGACCGGTGACAAGAGTCTCTTCGTCACCTTGAAATCAAAAGAAGGAGGAGTAGTCACATTTGGAGACAATGCTAAAGGTCAAATAATTGGTGTTGGTAAAATCTCCATATCACCCTCCTCTTTTATTGACAATGTATTGTTAGTTAATGGACTAAAACATAATTTATTAAGTATAAGTCAATTTTGTGACAAGGGCTTTAAAGTGTCATTTGAATCATCACTATGCATAATTAGTAGTCCAATTGACAATGAGATCATACTCACAGGACATAGGCATGGAAATGTTTACATGGTAGATCTTGATGACCTCACCATGAAGGATGGCCAATGTCTTGTAGCCATGGATCCCAAAGTCAATGAGACTAGTTGGTTATGGCATCGTAGGTTAGGACATGCTAGCATGGATTTAATTTCTAAATTGATTACAAAAGATCTAGTCAAAGGACTACCAAAGATAGATTTTGAAAAGAACAAAATTTGTGCTGCATGTCAATTAGGAAAACAAACGAGAAGCTCTTTCAAGCCTAAAAACATAGTCTCAACAACAAAACCCTTAGAACTAATCCACATGGATTTGTTTGGACCCACTAGAACTGCTAGTCTAGGGGGTAAGAAATTTGGTCTTGTAATTGTTGATGATTTTTCACGTTTTACATGGGTTTCATTTCTTGCACATAAAGATGAGTCCTTTCCCGCTTTTATCAAGTTTCATAATAGAGTTTCGAATGAACTCAATCTTAAACTAAAAGCAATTAGGAGTGATCATGGTACCGAGTTTGAAAATCAGCACTTTGAAAAGTTTTGTGACGAAAATGGTATCAATCACAATTTCTCGGCACCTAGGACACCCCAACAAAATGGGGTGGTAGAAAGGAAGAATCGCACACTAGCAGATATGGCTCGTACCATGTTGTGCGAATCGGATCTACCAAAATATTTTTGGGCTGAAGCAATAAATACTGCATGTCACATTTTAAACCGTGCATTAGTTAGATCCATCTTGAAGAAAACACCTTATGAGTTAATAAAAGGTAAGAAACCAAATATAAGCTATTTTCATGTTTTCGGTTGTCGATGCTTTATTTTAAATAATAAAAAGGACAATCTAAGCAAATTTAGTGCTAAATCAGATGAGAGGATCTTCTTAGGTTATTCCTCATCTAGTAGAGCATACAGGGTCTTCAACAAGAGAACTCTCGTTGTTGAAGAATCCATTCATGTTGTTTTTGATGAAGCTAATGGAGATTCTTCTAGAAAAGAAGAAGATGGTGATGCAGGTATACTTGAAGACCGAATGAAGGAATTCTCCATACAAGACAAACAACAAGAGGATGAGATCAAAGAAGATACAATTCAGCAAGATGAAGAAGAAGACCAACCTCCGTTGAGAAATCAAGATCTTCCTAAGGAATGGAGGTATGCACATGGTCATCCAAGGGATCTAATCCTTGGTGATCCTTCGCAAGGGGTAAGGACAAGATCCTCTCTAAGAAATACCAGTAATTATTTTGCTTTCGTTTCACAAATAGAACCTAAATCACTAGAAGAAGCCGAAAAAGATGATAATTGGATGAATGCTATGCAAGAGGAATTAAACCAATTTGAAAGAAATGAAGTTTGGACTCTAATGAAAAGACCCCCTAATGTTTCAATCATAGGCACCAAATGGGTATATAGAAATAAACTAGATGAAGATGGGATAGTAATAAGAAACAAAGCTAGGCTAGTGGCCAAAGGATATAATCAGGAGGAAGGAATAGACTTTGATGAAACTTTTGCTCCTATTGCTAGATTAGAGGCTATTAGATTACTTTTGGCATATGCATGCTTCATGGATTTTAAACTCTATCAAATGGATGTAAAAAGTGCCTTTTTAAATGGTTATATAATGGAGGAAGTTTATGTAGGACAACCTCCAGGTTTTGAAAATCACTTACATCCAAATTATGTGTATAAATTGCATAAAGCATTGTATGGACTTAAGCAAGCCCCTAGGGCATGGTATGAAAGATTAAGTAATTTCCTAATTGAAAATAAATTTAAGAGAGGAAATGTAGACAAAACCCTCTTCATTAAAAGAAAAGGAAATGACTTATTGCTTGTGCAAATTTATGTGGATGATATAATTTTTGGTGCTACTAATGATAGTCTTTGTCAAGAGTTTGCCAAGCTTATGCAGGGAGAATTTGAAATGAGCATGATGGGTGAGCTCAACTTCTTCCTTGGGCTACAAATAAAACAATCAGAGGAAGGCATCTTCATCAGTCAGTCCAAATACATCAAGGAAATGTTGGAAAAATTCAAGATGAAGGATGCAAAGGAAATCAGCACACCCATGGGCTCAAGTTGCAAGCTTGACAAAGATGAAAAAGGTAAAAGTATAGACTGCAAATTGTACAGAGGTATGATAGGCTCTTTACTTTACCTTACCGCTAGTAGACCAGATATATTATTCAGTATTTGTATGTGTGCTAGATACCAAGCATGTCCTAAGGAATCACACCTGCAAGCTGTTAAAAGAATTTTTAGATATCTAGTAGGGACATCTAATGTTGGCTTATGGTATTCTAAATAATCTGACATAAATTTAATTGCTTATTTCGATGCTGATTTTGCCGGGTGCAAACTCGACAGAAAAAGCACAAGTGGCACATGTCAATTCTTGGGTGCTAATTTGGTTTCTTGGTTTAGCAAGAAACAAAATTCAGTTGCCTTGTCCACAGCTGAGGCTGAGTACATTGCAGCTGGAAGCTGTTGTGCCCAAGTCCTTTGGATTAAGCAACAATTTGAAGACTTCGGTATCAAAATAAATAATATACCAATTAAATGTGATAATACAAGTGCAATTAATTTAACAAAAAATTCTGTCCAACACTCTAAGTCAAAGCATATAGAGATTAGGCATCATTTTATTAGGAATCATGTGCTGAAAAATGATGTGATGATTGAATATGTATGTACTGAAAATCAATTGGCCGATATCTTTACAAAGCCCCTTTGTAAAGATAGATTCAACTTCTTAAGGAATGCCTTGAGCTTGTATGATCCTAGCAAATAAATTAAACTTGTATTGCATTGCTTTGCCACTCAAACTAGTAATCCACCTCAAGGTAAACATAAGTGAAAGCATGAATTCATCTAAGCTAAATGACGAACTGTTTGACTTTCCGGAGGATGGTTACCCTCCCTTGGACTCTTCATGGAGATATTTTCAGAGCCTATTTCATAGGT
Organism: Phoenix dactylifera; assembly: GCF_051530095.1. NCBI lineage: Eukaryota > Viridiplantae > Streptophyta > Magnoliopsida > Arecales > Arecaceae > Phoenix > Phoenix dactylifera. The sequence goes on from NC_143193.1 coordinate 41,162,118, forward strand.
ATTCGAAATTTGGTCAAACATTCCTCATTTCAACATTAATAATTCAAAAATCTTTATCAATTTATTATAGGATGTATTATTAAGGGGGAGGATCACAAACAAATTCACTCTGTGTTTATCAAAAGAAATCATGTTGATTAGGGTGATTAAACAAAAATTTGGGAAAAGATAGAATTCAGTCTGAAATTTTTCAGTGCCGGAGACGTCTCTGGCAAATCGCAGAGACGTCCCCCCAGGCGAGACGTCTCGCCTTAGTCGCGGAGACGTCTCGGGGACCGAACGAGGTTTTTTTTAAAAAAAAAAATAAGTGAAACCGCTCGAGCCGACCCGAGCTATCTTCTCTCATCCCCGACCAAAACAAAAAACCCTAGCCTCCATTTGCTCTCCACCTCAAACCCTAGCCTCCATTTGCTCTCCATCACAAACCCTAGCATCCATGGCACCAAAGAGGGCTAGACGAACCGGTGGAAGGCGACCTAGGGTAGCGGCCGACGGTGAGGAACGGAGGGAAGAACCTTCCGCGCCGTCTCCTCCGGTTGCTCCGCCAACCACGACCATTTCCTGTGCAAATCGCACAGTGACGACCGGTAGGTACATAGATTTTGCATTTTTAGACAGTGAGGGGTTCTCTATTGGAGAGAGACTCCGAGCCCAAGGGTGGGAGCACCTTTGTACCCTCAATACCTCGACCTACCCCGGTCTAGTTAGAGAACTTTTTAGCAATATGGCCTTAGGGGACTTAGGGTACACTGCATATGTCCGGGGGACATTAGTAGAAATTAATGAGGACATCTTGTCCACTATTTTGCAAATCCCTAAGGACGGTGAGGCTCCAACCTCACATCCCCAAAGGGAAATAGCCCTAAATTTACTTTTAGGACGAGAGGACTGCGGCCCTCTTGATGTTGTCAACTCTCAAGACCTAAACGCTGAGATGAGACTCCTTTTGAGTATTGTCAACCGGGTCTTGTTTCCTAAAACCGGTCGCTTCGATTTTGTTTCGGAGCGAGACTTAGTTATTATGCATCATATCCTACTAGGGATTCCCCTAAACCTCCCTAGACTTATGTTGAACTACATTGCTCTATGTCATAGGTATTCTAGGTTTAGTATACCCTATGGCATGATATTTACCCTAGTATTCAAACACTTCAAAGTTTCCATTCCAACAAATGAGTCTGCAAAACCCTTGAGAAACACCGACTATTATAATGACGGCACAATGCGAAGAATGGAGTTTCATAAAGTAGATGGGTCGTGGGTCAAGGTACCAAAGAGAAAAGCCCAAATCCTAGAGCCTGAGATCCCACTTCAGGAGCCTGACCACCACTCTCCTCCACCTAGCCACATGGATTTGCCTGATATACCCTCCAGCTCAGCTGGACCTTCCACATCCATGCCACCACCTCCTCCAATCAGTGGGCCCTCCTTCCTATCAGAAGACCAGATGCGTACCTTAGCATCTGTCATTTGCCAACAAATGAGGGAGGAAATGAGATCCATGATCTCTACTGAGTTGGCCCCCATCAGAGCTTCACATGAAGGGCTTCTACAAGAGCTAAAGGACATTAGAGCTCAAACTGAAGCCACAACGCAAGAAATAATTGGTGTGGGTGCCACCCAAACAGTCAGATCAATCGAGCTAAAGGACAGTTTGAAGGCCATTTCAAAGAATCTTAAAGAGTTGACAAGCCCAGGAGGAAATGTGGGCACCTTGGTTGCCCAACTCAGAGGAAGAATTGAAATGGCAACCGAAGAATTTGAAGCACTCGTGGCAGCCTTCCATAAGTCCCAGGGAGATCAGTTCAAGACCCTAATGGATTCAATCAATGCATTTATAGATGCAGCTTGTAGGGTCTATGAGCAACGTCGCCGATGAGGGACATTTTGTAGGATCTTCTTTTTGTAAACCCTAGGCTATTTTGGAACACTTCTTGTAATGATTTCTTCTTTTAACTATGTACTGACTTCAAAGGTTTACAATGATACATGAATACAATTTCTTTTGAAACCTTGTGTATGTGCTTCTGTGTATGTGATTCTGTGACTGTGTATGTGTTTCTTGTGATGTGCCATAAAAATCTCATAACATACCTTGAGTATTCAAATTCAACACAACTTATCAATACATATGACACAGGGGGGAGCACATCTTGTGATAACTATGTTAAACAAAAAGAGGAGTCTGAAATGAATTCCAAAACAAAGGGGGAGTGATATGAATGACTAAATTCTTGGACAGGGGGAGCACAACTTGAATCTCTTTGAGTAGTTCATGGAAGGATAATTTGTCCCCTTCATTGTTGATGACAAAAAGGGGGAGTAGATATAGCAGGGGGAGTAGAATCAAGAGTAGAACCAAGAGTAGAACCAATATGGATATATGGATATTGGATACATTGGAATGCAAAATTCATACTCCCAAGTTGAATTAAGAGAAGATAAAATTGAAAAATATTGGCCTTTAGATAATTGCTCTTCTGAAAAGAAAGGGGGAGTCAAAAAGAACTAAGCTTTCAAATTTTAACTTAATTCAAATTCATTTGATATGCTAAAATTGCTTAAGAGCTATGAAGATCAATCTTATGCATAATGATAGAACTCAAAATTGACTATTTTGAATTATGCACACTGTATCTAGCTCTAATCAAAACATTATGCTTATACATCTGATCAAATACTGTGTATATGTTTAAATTTCGAATTTTGCATATACTCAGTGTTTTGTCATCATCAAAAAGGGGGAGATTGTTGACCCCCTAATGGATTTTGATGAATACAAAACACTAGAGTATAATTCCATTTATCTTAACAATTTAATTGAGGATTTCATGTATTTTATTAGGAATATTGTTAAGAAATGTCTAGGCAAGTTCCCATGATTTTTAAAGGACTTATTAAAGAATTTTTGAGATGAAAGAAAAAGTTCAGGGACAGCCGAGACGTCTCCGGGTTGTCTCAGAGACGTCTCTGGCACAAACAGGAAGAACTGGCACGTCTGGAGACGTCCCTGGCACCTGCCGAGTCGTCCCCGCGATAGCGGAGTCGACTCTCTCAATAGCGGAGTCGACTCTCTCAGTGGCGGCAGAAAGGCAGTTTTCAAGAGATATGCGCGAGACGTCCCCACCGTACGCGGAGTCGTCCCCGCAAGTAAAAAGCAGACTTCCCGAGTCGTCCCCAAGATAGCGGAGAAGGCTCTCTCAGGGTTTTCCAGAGAATGACTTTTTCGGTGATAAGGCAGCGGAGACGTCCCCTGAAAGAGCGGAGTCGACTCTCTCAGGAAATTCCAGAAGACATGTTTTTCTGAGATAAAGAAGCGGAGTCGTCCCCGAGGTAGCGGAGTCGTCCCCATTCAAAAAGTGCAAACAAGTCGAGACGTCCCCGTAAAGTGCAGAGACGACCCTCTCAGCAAATCAGAAAGGCAAGGATTCAAACGGTACAATTCCAGAGTCGTCCCCGTAAAGAGCCGAGTCGTCCCCAGACAACGTAAAAAGTAAAATCTTGTAGCCGAGACGTCTCTCGTTGAAGCAGAGACGTCTCCGGAGCGCCTGGGACGCGACTGACAACTTTTGCAAGTTTGGTTTGAATTTCAAATCTCTTTTACTTTATCTCTAACGGCTATATTTGCTTTTTGGGCTATAAAAGGGACCTCTTAAGTGCTTCTCAACAACTCTTCACCAACCAAAAGCTAGATCATTTAAGAGAGAAGCAAGAGAGAGAAGTTCAAGGGAGTGAGTGCATTCAAGTGAAGAAATCAAGTGCTTTCAAGCTTCCCAAGTGATTTCAAGCTCAACTACTCTCTTCCGCCCGGGATTCAAAGCTCACACTCAAACCTACGCAATCCACATCGGAAGAATCACCATTTCCCACGCTTCCAACGGCAAAAGGATTCTTCCGGGTTCTATTGTTTATCATTATCATATTTGCTTATTTAGAGCTTTTCAATCCTTTGTAAAACCTTTCATTGTGGTGCTTGTTCCAGTCAAGGGACTTGGAACAAGGGAAAGGCGTCCCAAGCCTAAGTGAAATTGGGGGTTATAGGGTTTGTTGTTAGCCCGGTGTAAAACAACGAGTTGGGTAGTGAACTCGCAAAACTACCGTACTGTAATCGTGGATTATAGTGGAAATTCCCAAAGGTGCTTTGGGGAGTGGATGTAGGAGCAGTGGAGGCTCCGAACCACTATAAAAGATTGTGTTTGCGATTGTTTGTCTTCATAGCTTTATTTTAGCTTTAGCTTATACATTTGTGTGTTTTATTTTTTAATTAGACAAAAGTTTTAAAACACCCAATTCACCCCCCCTCTTGGGTGACCATCTCTGGGCAACAATCATCAAATACAACATGTATAGATTCTTCTATAACTAAGGTTCTTTTATTAAAGACCCTATAGGCTTTGCTAGTTGTAGAATATCCTAAGAATATGCCCTCATCAGATTTAGAATCAAATTTACCTAGATTATCTTTCCCATTATTATGAACGAAACACCTACATCCAAAAACATGAAAGTAATTTACCTTTGGTTTTCTGTTTTTCCAAAGTTCATAAGGTGTTTTCTTTATAATGGGTCTCAATAAAACTCTATTTAATATATGACAAGAAGTATTAATGGCTTCTTCCCAAAAGTACTTAGGGAGGTTACCTTCACATAACATAGTTCTAGCCATTTCTTCTAGAGTTCTATTTTTCCTCTCCACAACTCCATTTTGTTGTGGTGTCCTAGGTGCAGAAAAATTGTGTGTTATTCCCTTTTTACTACAAAACTCATCAAATAAATGATTTTCAAATTCGGTACCATGGTCACTTCTAATAGCTATTACTGAGGTATCTCTAGCATTGGTTACTTCTTTATGGAATTTCTTGAAAACAGAAAATGCTTGATCCTTATGAGCTAAGAACATGACCCATGTGTATCTAGAATAATCATCTACAATAACTAGACCATATTTATTTCCACCTAGGCTTGTTGTTCTAGTTGGTCCGAATAGGTCCATGTATAATAATTCTAGAGGTCTAGAAGTAGAGACACATTTTATGAATTTAAAGGAGTTCCTAGATTGTTTGCCATATTGACAAGCTTCACATATTTTATTCTTTTCAAATCTTAGTTTTGGCAAGCCTATCACGGAATCTCTTTTAACTAATTTAGATATTGTGTCCATGCTTGCATGACCTAACTTACGGTGCCATAGCCAACTAGCATCATTGTCCTTAGTTTCATTAACAACTAAGCATGGGTTGTGTTTGGCAAGATCCTCAAGATCTACAACATACACATTTCCACGTCTTATTCCTTTAAAAACTAAACTATTGTCATTTGGGTTTGTTACGATGCATAGTGATGGTTTAAACATAACATCATAACCTTTATCACATAATTGACTAATGCTTAATAAATTATGCTTAAGACCGTCAACATACCTAACATTATCAATAAAAGTAGAAGGGGTAATTTGTACTTTACCTATACCAATGATGTGACCTTGGTTGTTGTCTCCAAAAGTCACAGCACCTCCCTTCTTAGCTTCAAGGGTGAAGAATTGATCCTTGTCACCCGTCATATGTCTTGAGCAGCCACTATCCAAGTACCAGTAATTTTTGTTGACCTTGGCTCCAAGACACTCCTACACAAGCAAATCATGTAATCTTAGGTACCCAAGTTTTCTTGGGTCCTTCATGGTTAGTCATGTTGGTTCCTTTTGGAATCCATACCCTTTTAATTTTTCTTTTAGTTTTACCTTTTCTATAATCGCACACATTTACTTTATGTCCTAAGGTTCCACAACAAAAACAGGTTATTTTCTTAGTTTTACTTTCCCCAGCTTTAACAAAGAAGTTACTAAGAAGTTTTTGCTTATTTTTTGGTTTATACCCTAAACCCGCTCTATTAAATACTGCTCGTTGACTATTAAGTATCATATTCAATTTTTCAGAACTATATGTAAACTTTTCAACCAAAGGTTTATACTTTTCAAGTTCTTTAGTTAGAGTTTGTTTTTCGGTTTTTAGAATGTTTAAATCTTTTATGAGATTCTCGTTTAAGATTTGTTTATTGTTTTTAAGTTCTGAAATTTTCTTAGTTAATTTTTCATTATCTTTACTCAAGGTATTAGTCTTTTGAGTTAAGAGTTGATTGCTTGTCTTAAGTTCTAAATTTTCTTTGGTGATAGAGTCCTTATCCTTAACTAATTTATCATATTTATGTAGGTATGATTGATTAGCTATCTTTAGCTCTTTATTCTTAAGATTTATGGCCTTATATTCAATCATTAGTTCATTAAATGCATCATACAATTCATCAAATGTAAAATCTAGATGCGATTCGGACGTTACCTCATTTTCATTGGCCATGAAGCAGAAATTGGCCTTTTCTTCTTGTTCATCATCCAATGATGATGATGATGAGTCGGAGTCCGATAGGGTGGTGACGAGAGCTTTCTTCTTCTTGTATTTGCTCTCCTTCTTTAGTAAGGGACACTCAGCTCGGATGTGCCCCGGTTTCTTGCACTCATAACACCCAATCCCCTCATTTTCCCTTTCCTTACCTTTATCCTTCTGATAGGAATTTGAGGGGCCTCTCCTTTGATGATAGGACTTCTTGTTGTTGATGAATTTTCTGAACTTGCGCACGAGGAGAGCCTCATCATCATCTCCCTCATGATCTTCTTCTTCACTGCTGCTACTGCAAGACAGATCTTTGTTAGATGATGTAGATGTAAGAGCTATTACCTTTTTCTTATGGGAGGACTCTTCTTCGCTGTGCTGCTTCATTGTTAGCTCGTGAGTCATTAGGGATCCAAGGAGCTCTTCAAGTGGAAGCTTGTTCAAGTCCTTAGCTTCTTGGATTGCCGTCACCTTGGCTTTCCATGACCTTGGTAGACAGCGAAGAATTTTCCTGACAAGATCACTGTTAGTATAATTTTTGCCAAGGCTTTTTAGGCCATTGACAATGTCAGTAAACCTAGTGAACATGCATGTGATTGATTCATTAGAATCCATTTTAAATAGTTCATACTTATGAACCAATATATTTATTTTGGATTCTTTGACTTGATTCGTGCCCTCATGGGTCACTTCAAGTCTATCCCAAATCTCTTTTGCAGAATTGCAAGTAGAGACTCTATTGAATTCATTCCTATCTAGTGAACAATAGAGCACATTCATTGCTTTCGCATTGAGTTGTGCCTTCCTAAAGTCATGGTCATCCCAATCCTTTTCTAATTTGGGTACATTGACACCCTCTACATAGATGGATGGGATGTATGGTCCATTCACTATAATGGTCCACATCTCATAATCTTGGGCTCGGATAAATATTCTCATCCTAGCTTTCCAATATGAGTAGTCGGATCCATTAAAGAAAGGGGGTCTTTGGGTGGACTGACCCTCAATGTGGGAAGATCCAAATGGGGTTGTCATTTTGATCTTTGACTCTAAGGTAGAAGATTTTAGGCTCTGATACCACTTGTTGTCCAGATAGACAACCCAAGAGGGGGGGTGAATTGGGTTTTAAAATAACTTAGCTATTTAAAACGTTTGTGGATGACTAATTAATGCTTTAGCGTGATGATTGATTCGTTTATATGTGCTGTGAACGAAATGAGAGAAATAGAGAGAGACAATCAATCACAAACACAATGTTTTATAGTGGTTCGGAGCTAACCTTGCTCCTACGTCCACTCCCCAAGTCTCACTTGGGAATTCACTATAACCCCTTGGATTACAGCCGGTTGTTTTACAAGCTCACAACCAAACTTGTTGTTTTACGAGCTCACAACGAACTCGGTCGGTTTTCCCTGGCTCACCGACTAGAACCACCCCGACTGTTTTTCCGGAATCACAATCGAACCCTTACACACGTTGGTTTTACACTCGGCTCACCAACCAACCTCTATACCCTTGATTCAATCCCCCGATTGAACCAAGCAAAGACAAGATGTAAATAAAAGGGACAAACAGAAAACAAACCTTCTCAAAAGCAGATAAATAACAATATAAACTGAAGAGAGGTTAGAAGCCCTCAAACACGTTTGAGTTGGAGTTGAGTAGGGCTTCTTGAGCTTCGGGTCTCCTCTTGAATGTCTGGTCGACTTGAATGCAGGAGGAGGCTTCTTTAAATGCTGGAAAGGGGAAGTTGGATGGAGTTAATGCTGCTATTCCCTCTTTTCGTTGAAAACCAACTTGCAGAGAATGAAAGCTTGATCTCTTTGAATGGAATGGTGCTTTTTTTTACCTTGCTACAGTCCTCTGTGGCTATTTAAACCATCCCCCACGGAAACTAGCCGTTAGAGACCTTTTTCTGCCCGTTCTGCACACTCTGCACAACCTGACAATATGTCCGTTGGGGGGTCGGAGTCGACTCGCGCGATCAGGAGTCGACTCGGCTGTAGCGGGAGTCGACTCATGCTTTTCTGGAGTCGACTCGGCAACTGTTTCGGATTTGAATTAAAGTGGCCTCTTCGACTGGGAGTCGACTCGTCTTGACCCGGAGTCGACTCGCCAACTTCTGGAGCTGACTTGGCATTTTCGGAGTCGGCTCATCTCATGAAATCCACGGAGCCAATTTTCAACTTGGCCCACTCGAATCGACTCGATAATCCTGGGAGTCGACTCGGCGCTCAGAGCCCGAACTCCCGATCTTCTGTCTTTTGGCTCGTCCAGTCTTGGAGTCGACTCGAACTTCTCTGGAGTCGACTCGGCTCTCAGTTTCCGAAACTTGGCCTTCTGTCTTTTTGGTGGAGCGCTGCCTTGGAGTCGACTCGTGTATTGCGGGAGTCGACTCGAATCTCAGAGTCCGAAAACTCCTCTCTGACTTTTTCTTTGTGTACCACTGAGAGTCGACTCTCGCTTTCTTTGGAGTCGACCTGCCAACCATCGGAGTCGACTCGCGTTCCACAGGAGTCGACTCGAATCTCAGGGTCGAAATAACGCTCTCTGACTTTTCTGTCTGTAGCTTCTTGGAGTCGACTCATATTACTCCGGAGTCGACTCGGTAAGCATCGGAGTCGACTCGCGCACTTCAGGAGTCGACTCGCTGACAGGTTTTAAGTTGATGCTTTCTGTTCGTCTGTCTGTTCTCAGTCGGAGTCGACTCGTACTGGTCTGGAGTCGACTCGAGCCCGTGCCAGTGATTCTGATACGCTTGGAGTCGACTCATAATATCCTGGAGTCGACTCGAGTCTCAGACTTTGGTTCAAACTGACTTCATACCTTATCCAAAATATCTTGAACCAAGTCTAGAAATACTTAGACACGATTTTCACTGAAACACTTAATTGAATTCATTAGTAAACATAAGATATACTCAAATGCTTTGAGCTCATCAAAATCAAATAGGAGTTTTAATCAATCACTCTACAGGATAGACATCCAAGTGACTTCTTTATTGGTCACGCTCAGTACCCTTGTTCTTAACAAGCATCTGCACTATTACTTCAGTGTCGCCACACTGTGGACTCGAGTCTCGTCCATCCATAAGGAAAGTAATCTGTGCACTGATCTCATCGGATCGATCACCGTCCTCGTGATGATCCATCGATCAGGAGCGTTTAGAAATTAATCATTAATGATACATGGCTCAAATTCTCAACTCTTGAGAATATGCATCATCATCTTATTAATTCCTTAGACGATTCATAGACACAATAATAATATGAATGAAAAAGATGCCTTTCATTTATTCAATAATAATAAAGTCAAGTACAAATTATGTCCTAGAATTAGTAATGTGTCAGCCAAAATTGGCTTCTAGGGCATACATCTAACAGGTACTTGAATCTCTCGGCACTTGACCAACAGCTTCTCCTTCAAGCCAACATCTCTCATGCCACGCATTCTTCTCACCCCACATATTGAGGATTCTTCCTCTGCACCCTTTGTGAATGACATGGCTTATCAATACCCCCCTCTTCGGATGGAACCTTGTCCGCAAGGTCCACACTTTGAAACTGAGTTTGCAATTCTTTAGCATTTTTCCAAGTAGCATCCTCCGCTGGTAGCCTCTTCCATTGGACCAAACGTTCTTCAATAAATTTGGAACCTCTCTTTACCCAACGTGTGTCGAGCATAAATTCAGGCTCCAAGACAATAGCTCCATCCTCGGTTATAGGTGGAAGTTCTTTGCTTGCGTTCGATGCCTCCCCCTACCTTTTTCTTAAGCAACGATACGTGAAAAATTGGATGAATCCATGCGCCTTCTGGAAGCTTAAGCCTATAAGTCACATTCCCTATACGTTCCTCAATCTGATAAGGGCCATAATATCGGCTTGCTAGTTTCTGATGAGCTCATTTAAAGGCTGATTGTTGGCGATAAGGTTGGAATTTCAGGAAGACCAGGTCGCCTTCTTCAAATGGCACATCTCTTCTTTTACGGTCTGCCACTTGTTTCATTCGATTGGTAGCCACACTGAGATTTTGTTTCAGCTAGTGCAGCAGCTCATCCCTTGTCAAGAGCTTTTGGTCAACTTCATCAACAAGGGAGGAGCCACCACGGTACCATGGGAATATCGTTGGAGGTAGGCGCCCATATAGTGCTTGAAATGGAGTGATTCCCATCGATCCAAATAAATGGTGAAGTATTTGGCTACCTGACATCCTAGACAATGCATCTGCTGCCGAATTCTCTCGACCCGACCGATACACAATCTCATAGTCATAACCGAGTAATTTGGCCACCCATTTCTGTTGTTTTGGCGTGACAATGCATTGGTCCAAGAGGTACTTAAGGTTACACTGATTCGTTTGGATAAAAAACTTCTTCTTGAGTAAATATGGTCGCCATGTGCGTATTGTTTCAATGATGGCCAGCATTTCCTTTGCATATGTGGATCACAATTTTTTTGAAACCCCCAAGGCTTTACTCATGAATGCAATCAGCTTGCCATGTTGGGTGAGGACAGCACCTATTCCGTCTCCTGAGGCATCAGTTTCAATAGTGAATGAATCAGTAAAATTGGGCATAGCTAGAGTAGGAGTCATAGTCATGGCCTGCTTGAGCGTGAGAAAGCAGCTTCAGCTTCATCATGCCATTTGAATTGGCCCTTCTTTAGAAGGTTGGTGAGAGGACAAGCTATCACGCCATAGTGCTGCACAAATTTTCTGTAATATCCTGTAAGACCTAAGAACTCACGTAATTCAGAAATATTCATTGGGTGAGGCCACTTGGCCATTGCCTCAATTTTTCCTTGATCCACCTTGAGTCCTAGATGTGTTACAATATGACCAAGATACTCCAATTCTTGTTTTCCAAAAGCACACTTGCTAGCCTTGACAAAGAATTAGTGTTGCCTAAGAATTTCAAAAGCCTTCTTAACATGTTCAAGATGCATGTCCCAATTAGGGCTATAAATTAGGATATCATTATAGAAGACTAAGATGAATTTGCGGAGGTGAGGCCTGAAAATAGAATTCATGATACCTTAAAAAGTGGAGGGGGTATTACACAATTTGGAAGGCATAACTAAATGCTCATAGTGGCCATTATGGGTACAAAAGGTAGTTTCTGGAATGTCAGAAGGATGTACTTTTGATGACCCAAAGATTGATTTAAAGATTGATTTTGATGATCACAAAATCTTGAAGTATAAATACTAATGTTTGTGTTGCAAGAAGAAAGATAATTTGTTTTGCAAGGAACATAGCAAGTTGGAAAAATACAAGAAGACCTCAAAAGCTCTCAAGAAAAGTTGGAAGAAAGCTACACTTTATTGGCCCAAGTTTCAAGTTCAAATGATTCAAGTTAGAGGAGCAAATTCAAAGAAAGATTCAAAAAAATAGTCCTCGAGTCGACTCCTGAAAGTTTAGAGTCGACTCTGGCACTCTGGAGTTTCAAGAAATAGTGCTCGAGTTGACTCCAATACTCTACGAGTCGACTCCGACTGAGAACAAACAAAAAGACAGAGAGTTGATTTTCAGCGCTACAGTGCTCGAGTCGACTCCTACTTCAGCGCTACAGTGCTCGAGTCGACTCCTACTTCAGTGCTACAGTGCTCGAGTCGACTCCTACTTCAGTGCTACAGTGCGGAGTCGACTCCCAGCTATAGTGCCGACGGACTAGTATTCACAAGTGACTCCTGTTTCAGCCGAGTCGACTCCTACTTCAGCCGAGTCGACTCCAGCACGCTGGGAGGCATAACGGCTAGTTTTTTCTTGATTCCAACGAATCTATTTTTGTCTCTAACGGCTAGATTTTTGTTTCCACTCCCTCTAAAGCTATAAAATCAAGAGGAGAGCTAGGGAAGAAGGGATGGAAGTGGGAGAGAATATTTAGAAAAGAGATTTCAAAGAGATTACAAGAAAAATCTCCCAAAAGCACAAAAGGGCCATTCAAAGTAAAAGAGAGAGAAGAAGAACATCCAAGTGAATCCCAAAGCTTCCTCTCCAACTGTGTACTGCCTCGGTGATCCTCTACTTCATGCAAAATAAGAAGAGGGTCAAGTAAAGAAAAAGCCGAGTTCCTTCATCTACAAATTTATTTGAGGGCTTCTTCTATTTACTTTACTTGTTTATATTTGCTATATTTGCTTATTTAAGAAGCTTGTATTTGTTTTAAATTCTTGTTCTAATATCTTGTAACTTGATTCAATCAAGGAATTGAATCAGGGGGTTAAGGTTTGTTGGTGAGCCAAAGGAAAAACCAACGTTGTAAGGTTGTGGTTGGTGAGCCTTTGGGAAAACCAACTGGGTTGATTGTGAACCCGAAAAACAATCGTTGTAAGGTTGTGGTTGGTGAGCCTTTGGGAAAACCAACTGGGTTGATTGTGAACCCAAAAAACAATCGTTGTAAGGTTGTGGTTGGTGAGCCTTTGGGAAAACCAACTAGGTTGATTGTGAACCCGGAAAACAATCATTGTAAGGTTGTGGTTGGTGAGCCTTTGGAAAAACCAACTAGGTTGGATTGTGAGCCCGTGAAAACAATCGGTTGGTTCTAGTCGGTGAGCCTGTGAAAACCGACCGAGTTCGTTGTGATCTCGCAAAACAACAAGTTGGGTTGTGAGCTTGTAAAACAACCGACTGTAATCTGAGGGATTATAGTAAAATTCCCAAGAGGTCTTGGAAAGTGGATGTAGGTGCTGGGGTGCACCGAACCACTATACATCTTTGTATTTGTGATGCCTTATTTCTTGTATTTCATGCCTTACATTCATGCTTGATTGTGTAATATCTCTAGCTTTGTTTTCTATAGAGTTATAAGTGATTGTTTAGAATTTGCTTAGCTTCCACTCCATTCTTACCATACACATAGATTAAAATTGATCATACAACTATAAGTTAATTTTAGATCAATTGCACCCTAAAGCCATAGTATAATTGCTCTAGCTTAATTTTCCACTGCTTTACTTGTAATTGCCTAGAGCTTAAGTAAATAACATCTTATCATTCCGCTGCATTCTATTCAAAGTAAAAATTAGGGAACATAATTTTTAGAAAACCCAATTCACCCCTCCTCTTGGGTTGTCACCTTGGGCAACAAGTGGTATCAGAGCAGGTGCTCTTCTATTAATTATAGTCTTAACCGACTAGAGCTAAAGATTATGACAACCCCACATAACGTATTATTTGCCGAGGGACTTTCCATAAACAGACCTCCACTATTTGATGGAACTTACTATATTCAATAGAAAGCTAGAATAAAAATTTTTGTTCAATCACAAAACTATAAAATATGGAATATCATTATAAATGGCCCTCACACACTCTCTCAAGCTGTCAATGAAAAAGACTTAGCACAATTGAATGCTAATGCTATGAACATTCTATATTGTGCTATCCATGAATCCTTATTTCATAAGATTTCTGCATGCTTATCTGCTAAAGAAATCTGGGATACTTTAAGAAATATTTATGATAAATCTCATATTAGCTCACATGTGCTTCAATTGCATACTAACAATGAGACAGCAGAATCCTCCACATTAGCCGAGTCGACTCCCAGTTTGTCCGAGTCGACTCCTAGAGAAAAACAGTCTGAAAGGCAGAGACTCAGTCTTGGAGATCCTGTGAACGTGTCGACTCCAAGTATTTCAGAGTCGACTCCCAAGTTAGCCGAGTCGACTCCAACAAGACCCGAGTCGACTCCGAGGCAGAACAGCTCAAAAGACAGAGAATCATCTTTTAGGCCTCTGAGAACGAGACGTCTCCCGAAGATCTCTAGTCGACTCTCAAGGCAGTCGAGTCGACTCCAAGTAAACCCGAGTCGACTCGAGGAAGAAAGAACAACAAAAAAATTCAAAAGCTTCCTAAAGACAAAGAAAAAGAGGAAGCAAGAAGAAAGAAAGAAAAAGATAAAAAGGAAGAAAGCTTTGACCAAGGAAGAGTCAAGCAAGAAAATGAAAGCTAGGAGCAACAATGATGATATTAGCTCCAAAGAACTACAAGAGGTAACTAACTTGTGCTTTATGGCACAAGAAGATAAGGTAAAATCTGAATCTACTTTTACATCAAATGATTTTCATGAAGAATTACCTTATGATGAATTATTAAATGCTTTTCATGATTTGTATGATGAATGTAGAAAATTAGCTATGAAGAATAAAAATCTTAAGAAACTAAATCTGAAAATTTCAAAAGAAAGAAATTCTAGTGATGAAATACAAGATAAACTAAATTCTGAAAATGAAAGCTTAAGGTTAAATTTAGAACAATTGATTCAAAAAAATCAGAGTTTAATTAAAAAAAATCAAAACTTAAGTAAAGAAATTAACCAATTAAAATTTTTTATTAACAAATTCACTGTAAGTTCAGAAAGATTAAAAATGATGTTTGAAAGTCAATATGTTGCTTATGATAAATCAAAATTTGGCTTGACTCCTTTACTTAACAATAAATCTCTAGAGAAAAAGGTTATCAATTCACCAAGCAAATCATTAAATAAGATAACTTATTTCAAACATGAAAAGAATGGGCATAACAACTTTACCTATCGTTCTAACATAATTAAATCAAGTGGTAAAGTTATTACAATTAAACAAATTTGGGTTCCAAAAGGAACTATATGTCCTAACTCTCAAGGACCCAAGCAAGCTTGGGTACCCAAAATGAAAATATGAGGATGTAGATGTAAGTGTGCCAAGATACCCATGGAACAAATAGAATTTTCATACAAATGGGTGTTCTAGACACACATCAAAAAAAAATGAAACTTAAAAATATACTTATGAAAAGTAATTAAAAAATAATAATAATGAAATCAGTAACCCTTGCATCTCATCATTATTTTTGCTTTAGTATTTGATTAAAATATGAATTGCAAATATTGATCAATTTTGTGATATAGAAAATACTTTTGGAAATATAATCAAATCACTTCATTTTATAGTATGCTTTACTCACTATTGGATAAGTTGCTAAATGATTAATCAATTTATTAAGAATAACTCTATAAATTCTCTATATGCTTGATTGAGAGTTTTTATCCATGGCATTATTGTTTATTGATCATAGATATGAAAATGTGTACTTGGTATGTGATCGGTTATTTCAATTTCAAAAATAAACCACGCAATAGCACGTATCCTGTAGGATAGTGATTACGGGTGTCAGTCCACAGGGATTGGAGATAAGTTATTTTTCTTTTAAAAATAAATCACGAAGAAGAATTTGCTAACTTGATTTAACTAAATTAATCTATGAGTACGAATTGAAATTTATCAAAGTAGATGGATCTAGGGTTTGGAATCCACCGCGTAGCATTGCATTAGGGACTGTTGATCAGTTATTTCAATTTTGAAAATAAACCACGCAATAGCACGTATCCTGTAGGATAGTGATTACGGGTGTCGGTCCATAGGGATTGAAGAATAAGTTATTTTTCTTTTAAAAATAAATCAAAAAGAAGGATTTGCTAACTTGATTCAACTAAATCAAACTATGAGTACGGATTGAAATTTTATCAAAGTAAATAGATCTAGGGTTTGGAATCCACCACATAGCATTGCATCAAGGATTGTGTTCTTAATCTTATCTTTTGGAGAGGCATGCAATTTTGGCTACAAGCCTTATAAAATAAAAGCATAAAGAGTTTTAGGAAGATCCATCTTCGGTATAGCATGAAGTGTCTACCTAAGTATGCTAATCTAGGGTGTAGCACATCTCATCTTCCTAGGCATGGATCATCTTAGACTACTTTAGCAAACATGAATAGTAAATGGCATGCTCAAGGTTTAAACATCATAAAATAATTTTTTATTGAGAATGAGAATTTAAACAAACTCCAAAAAGACTAAAAGAGTAAGAACTACAATGCCCTGTTACATTGCTAGGGCTTCATCCGGCCCTAGACTAGTTGTTCAGCCGAGCATGGCTTCCGGACGACCTCCCATCTTCAAATGACGTTGATCAACTCCCATTATTCCCAAAATATCGAAACTATTCTCTTTCCCCCTCCTTTCTCTCTTTTTTTTTATTTCTTTTTCCCTTCTTCCCTCTCGGCTCTCTTCTTCTTTTCACCGAAATAGAGGGTCTCCCCTGTTTTTTTCTCTCGAACCGCGCTCCCCCCCTTCCAAGCCGATGGCCACCTTATATAGCCACTCTCACCTGGTGATGGATCCCCTGGGAGTACACTGGTGAGGATGCGAATCCGGGATGCTCATCCGATGGGAGCTGGCTGCGGGATCAATGTGGAATGCATCGCGGGAGAAGAAACGGGGGACAGATCGCGGACGGTTGGAATGGCTCAAATCCGGCAGAGGGGGACGGCTAGATGCTTGATTTCATGGGATGCTGGAAGCATTGATCAGGGAGGAGAGTTGGTTGCAGGATTGCTGGGACGATTGCTCCGATCTTCTTCTGTCTTTGGACCGCGGAAGGAATGGATGCGGGATCGTCGGACGCCTGATGCGGAAGTATGGCTGACTCCGAGAGCGGCTGGGACGCGATGCTAGGAGGAGCGGAAGAAGAAGGTGGCCGGATCCATGGTGTGATACGCTGGGAGCATGCGGAGCTTGTCTCGGATGCCCGGAATGGCAGCCGTGCGGAAGCGCTGGTCGCGGCGTGGAGATGGAAATCCGGAAGAGGAGATGCCGCACGTGGTTGATGGTGGAGGAGCTGGGAATCCGGAAGAGGAGATGGCATGAACGCGGTGGGCACGACGCGGGATCGACGGGAGGAAGGTGGACGGCCCTGATGCAAGGAGGGAGGAAGGGGGGGAAGAAGATAAACAATAGATATATGTATATATTTATTTTTTTTGTAACACTGTTCATATGAACAGTGTTTTCACGGGACACTGTTCATATGAACAGTGAATCATGGATATTCAATTATTATTATTATTATTATTTTTGTTTTAAAATTATAAATTTTATATGAAGGCAGGTAAGGAATTGGTTGGGAATTGGCTTTGGATTTGAGGTGGGTCATGATCGTTGATTTGCTTGAAATTGTTCTCGAGCCTAATGTTATTTAAATTTAATTCTTGCTGAGCTGCTTCAGATCGAACTCGACCAGACAAGACTAAAAACCGGACCGTGACCTAATAAAAAGGGTTAATCAAACTTTTACCCCATACATAATTAATTATAACGATCGAATCAAGACCAAAACCTATTTAATCATAGCCTTAGCTTGATTACAACCCCATCAGGTTACTAAACCGGGTCAACACAATCTCCTCCTTATATGAAAGATTACAACCAGGAGAGAGACAAGTTCAAAGTCTGTTTTGAGAAAAGAATTATTTACCTCTTACCATATTTTAAATTTATTTCAATGTTTATTCAATTTTATGGTAAAGTATGTATTTATTAGTTTAAGAACATTGATAACTGCTATGAAAAGATAACTAAAAATTATAAATTATTCAACACTTATCACACCCCCAAACCTATGTTTTGCTAGTCCTCGAGCAAAATAAAACTAGAAAAGAAGAATTTTAACTCACTTTCGCAGGCATCGCGATTGCATTTACCATATGCAACAAGGCTTTAAACCCCTAGGTTACCCTAGTGGACGAGTTATAGTCTCGTGAGGGTTTCCAGTGAAGATACCCACAAACTTCAATATCATTTATTGTTATGATTAATTTGTTGTTGTTGTTGTTGTTTTTTTTTTTTTTAATTCGATTGATGAAACTTCAAATTCCAAGTGCATACTAGCTAGAAAAAAAAACTTTTTTTTAATTAAAATCTAATTTAAGATACATAAATGATAAGAATTTCAAAGCACACACGGTTTTATTTACTAAGTCAGCCCAAATTCTAGATTAGTATGCAATCTAAGTTAAAGTCATTAAGTTTCCGTTTAGGGAGTTGTAAGACTTATTTATTCTGGAGTGCTCGGTGAAATCTGGACCGTACCCAAGCTAAGAGTTCGGATCTCCAAAATATTGCTAATACCAGTAGTTTCCAAGGATTGGTCGAAGGAACCTACTCACTGATTCAAAATCATCTTATCTGCAGAATTTCGAGAGTTGTGGATGTTTACTTTAGTACCTCACGGGCTTTATCTGTAATATTCCAGTTTACTCGAATTTTTACAACGACGGCTTTCACACTATTGTCTTTTCGGTCAATACAGCATTTTTTCCTTTTTTTTTTCTTTTCTTTTTTTTAAGAAAGATATATAAATTGTGTACTTTTACTCTTGTGGTGATTTCTCCGTGTAACGAGCAATCAGTCGACAACTCTCACACCAGTTGACATAAGGTGTCGGGCATCAAGATTCCCCTACGGACTTATGCTCGGAGTCCTCATCACAAGCCTACTTGACCTTTGACAATAGGTAGCCCTTTTCGATGTTCCTGACTAAATCCATTATTATTGATGATTTTTTTTGTTTTTTTTTTCTTTATTGGATTAGATAAGTATGATTCATCAGGGTCCAAGGTTGCTACCATACTCTCAACATAATGTCGAGCCTAGACCTTAAAAGAGTCGGCCAGTGTGTAGTGAAATTCCAAAGTATTAATTAGCTTACAACTCCCTAAGAGAGACTTAATGAAAAGAACTTAAATTTGTATTACTTCCGACTAGTCATTGGGCTTTCTAGATTTTATATACCTTGTGTGTTTATCATTCTCGCATAAATGTATATAAATTATTTTTTTTTTTAACAATAATTTTTTTTTATTATTATTTTATATAAAAAATGGAAATAAACACATTTTTTAAAAAAATATTTTTATTTTTATTTTTTTCTTTTTTTAAAAAAATAATTTTTTTATTATTATTACTATTATTTTATTTTATTTTTTATTTATTTTTTTTTGATGAAAATCAAGATGGATACCCCCAAACCTAAACCTAACATTGTCCTCAATGTTAAGAAATAATCTAAGAGAATTGGGTTGCCTCCCATTAAGCGCTAAGTTTATTGTCTTCAGCCAGACACAGTGGGTCCTTAATTATTTTGATAAACAGGGTTCGTTAAATTAAGGGATTCGATCAATTGCCCGTCGGCAACACAGTCTACATAAGGTTTTAATCTTTGGCCATTGACTTTTAAAACATGTCCACCATTGAGGTGTTGGATCTCTACTGCACCATAAGGAGAAACCTTTTTCACTATGAATGGTCCATCCCACCTAGAGCGAAGTTTACCCGGGAAGAGTCGCAACTTGGAATTAAACAGCCAAAACTTTTGACCAGGTTCGAAGGACTTACGGTTAATATTTTTATCATGAAAAGCCTTAGTCCTTGCTTTATAAATTTTAGCATTTTCATAGGCCTCATTGCGCAATTCTTCAAGTTCACTTAGTTGGAGTTTTCGGTTAGGACCAGCTACTGCCATGTCTAAGTTAAACTTTTTTATAGCCCAGAAAGCTCTATGTTCAAGTTTTACCGGTAAGTGACAAGCTTTTCCAAAAACTAATCGGTAGGGGGACATGCCAATAGGAGTTTTGTAGGCGGTACGGTAAGCCCAGAGTGCATCATTTATCCTTTGAGACCAATCTTTCCTATCGGAACGTACCGTTTTCTCTAAGATGTATTTTAACTCTCTATTGGACACCTCGACTTGTCCACTCGTTTGGGGATGGTATGGGGTAGCAACTTTGTGGGTGATGTTATATTTGCGAACCAAAGCCTCGAAAGATCGGTTGCAAAAATGAGATCTCCCATCACTGATAATGGCTCGGGGTGTACCAAAACGACAAAAGATGTTTTCATGTAAAAATTTAATCACAACCTTGTGGTCATTAGTTTTAGTGGCGACAGCTTCTACCCATTTTGAAACATAATCAACCCCTACCAGAATATATTCGAAACCAAAGGATGGTGGAAAAGGGCCCATGAAGTCAATACCCCAGACATCAAAGATTTCTACAATTAAAATAGGATTGAGAGGCATCATATCTCTACGAGAGATGGTACCCATCCGTTGGCACCATTCACAAGTTTGGCAAAAGTTATGGGCATCTTTGAAAAGTGTGGGCCAATAAAATCCACTCTGTAAAACTTTTGCTGCAGTTTTTCTACCCCCAAAATGTCCCCCACAAGCTTGTGAATGGCAGAATGAAAGAATACTTTGAAATTCATATTCAGGGACACATCGACGGATGACTTGATCGGGACAATACTTGAATAAATCAGGATCATCCCAATAATAGAACTTTACTTGTGAAAAGAATCGGTTCTTATCTTGAGTTGACCAATCATCAGGAATTCGTCCTATGGCAAGGTAATTTACTATGTTTGCAAACCATGGCATTTTCATTCCTTGTACCCCAAATAATTGTTCATCTGGGAAAGCATCATGTAAGGGTGAGGTATTCTTAGAGGGCTCAAGAAGAATCCTAGATAAGTGGTCTGCTACGACATTTGCAGTTCCTTTCTTGTCACGAATTTCTAGGTCAAATTCTTGTAGTAAAAGAATCCATCGAATCAGACGGGGTTTGGTGTCCTTCTTTGCAAGAAGGTGTCGAAGGGCAGCATGATCAGTGAATACGGTAACCTTGGATCCTAATAGGTAAGATCGAAACTTGTCTAGCGCGAATACTACAGCTAGCAATTCTTTCTCAGTGGTGGTGTAGTTCAATTGTGCATCTGGGAGTGCTTTACTAGCGTAGTAGATGACATGAGGTACCTTATCTAGCCGTTGCCCTAAAACTGCCCCAATGGCATAGTCGGATGCGTCACACATTAATTCAAATGGAAGGATCCAATTAGGGGGCCGTATGATTGGTGCAGTGGTCAATTTTGAGCGAAGATTTTCAAATGCCTCCTCGCATGCTTTATCAAAGACAAAGGGGGTGTCCTTGGCCAGAAGATTGCACAAGGGTTTGGAAATCTTACTGAAATCCTGAATGAAGCGACGGTAGAAACCAGCATGGCCAAGGAATGATCGGATTTGTTTCACAGTTTTGGGTGGGGGGAGATTGGAAATAAGATCGACTTTGGCTTTATCTACTTCAATGCCCCTCTTGGACACGACGTGTCCTAAAACTATGCCTTCTTGAACCATGAAATGGCTCTTTTCCCAATTTAATACTAGGTTGGTCTCCTTACATCTTTTCAAAACTAAGGTCAAATTATCCAGACAATCGTCAAAAGATAGGCCAAAAACTGAGAAATCATCAATGAACACTTCTAGAAAGTTTTCCACCATATCTGAAAAAATGGCCATCATGCATCGTTGAAAAGTTGCGGGTGCATTGCATAGTCCAAAAGGCATCCTCCTATATGCAAATGTCCCAAATGGGCAAGTAAAAGTGGTTTTCTCCGCTTTCGATTGCTTCTGCTTGTGGTGCCCATCATTTATTCAAATAAAAGGTAGTAAAAGTGCCTAACAGAACGTAGCATCATGGTCATCGTTCCGTCCTTGATGTTAACGCTCTCGTGCTGACTGTGGGTCCCGGGTCAAAGGCATCTGTCTCTAGTGGGTGCGAGCGGCTCCCGCACCGAGGCAGGTCTGTAGTCTGTCGTTTTGACTGTTTGGAGGGCAGGGGGCATAGATGCCAAACCTGACCCTCAATTTGTGCGAGCTTTCGGGGCACAGGCTGCTGTACCAGAGGAGCGATAGTAAGCCAACAAATTGCGAAAAATATCCCAAGATTCTCTGGGGTACCAGTTTACAAATACGGGAAGGAAGGAGGTATGGGATCGTCCGGGTAAACAGGTACTTGATTATATCCAGAATAATCATCTAAGAAGCAGTAGAAACCTTGACCAGCCAACCGTTCCAAAATTTGATCTATGAAAGGTAGAGGGAAATGGTCTTTCCTAGTCATCGAATTAAGTTTTCTGTAGTCAATACACACGCGCCAACCCGTGGTTGTGCGTGTTTGTATCAATTCTCCTTCCGTATTTTCAACCACAGTGATACCTGATTTCTTGGGTACCACTTGTGTCGGACTCACCCACTTACTATCAGAAATTGGATAAATGATTCCGGCATCTAATAACTTCACCACTTCTTTCTTGACTACCTCCTTCATATTAGGATTGAGTCTTCTTTGCATTTCTCGGGTGGGCTTTGCGTCATCTTCGAGATGAATTCGATGCATGCAAACAGAGGGGTCAACCCCTTTCAAATCGGCTACAGACCATCCTATGGCATGTTTACTCTTCTAGCACCCTTAAAAGTTTACCCTCCTGTTCAGTAGATAAGTTGGCTGTGATGATTACAGCGAGGCTATCTTCTGGTCCTAGAAAGGCATACTTAAGATTTGTCGGAAGTGGCTTCAACTCAAGTTTAGGTGGAGAATCAATGGAAGGACAAAGTGGTGTGCTAGCAATGGGAGGAAGAGGTTCAGGTCGGCTCTTCCAAGGAAGGGAACTTACTGGAGATTGATTGTCAAGTAAGATGTTAACTTCTTCTATGGCCTTGTCTATATCAAAGTTGTCAATGTCAAAATAGGCCAGACATGCCTCTAAGGGGTCATCTGCTAAGATATAGGGAAGGGCTTCCTCTACAAGATCATCCATTTCGTCAATTAGGCAACACTCGTCTTCCCTCACATGTTGGTCAGCGGCATGAAAAACATTCAATTTAATTTTCATGTTCCCAAATGATATATCCATTGCCCCAGTTCTACAGTTGATGCATGCATTGGCTGTCGCTAAAAAGGGACGACCAAAAATCACAGGGATTTATTTTTTTAGGTTGGGCACATGTTCCATGTCAAGGACGATAAAATCTACTGGAAAATAGAATTTGTCTACCTTGACAAGAACATCTTCAATCATCCCCCGTGGTATCTTCACAGATCGATCAGCCAATTGTAAGGACACCGAGGTAGGTTTTAATTCACCTAACCTAAATTTCTCATAGACTGAATAGGGTAGAAGATTCACACTTGCCCCTAGATCTAAGAGTGCTCGGTCAATGGAGTTATCTCCTATGACACAGGAAATAGTGGGAGCGCCAGGATCTTTGAATTTTGGAGGGGTGTTGTATTGGAGAATGGAACTCACCTGCTCAGTTAGGAGGACCTTTTTAGGCACATGTGTCCTAGATTTCCGCTTTTGGGTGCAAAGGTCTTTGAGAAATTTGGCATAGGAGGGAACTTGTTTGATGGCATCAAGGAGTGGGAGGTTGATTTTAACTTGTTTGAAGACCTCCATCATCTCTTCTAATGAAGTTCCCTTCTTGCTAAAGGGAGAGGGTGCATTAAGTGCTTCAGGGAATGGAGCCTTTGGAATGTGGGTTGTGGCAGATGGTGGACTAGCTGAAGAAGGTTTTGGGTTTTCATGTGATACATTCTTCTCTTCTTCTTCTCCTTCCTTATTGTTACCCTCCCCAACCTTATTATCTATTATACGTCCACTCCTTAGGGTAGTCAAAGCATTAGCTTGCTCATGATTTAGTCGAGTTTCTTGAGCCACATATTGTCCCCTAGGATTACTCATTGGTTGACTTGGAAGCTTACCTTCCTCTCGCTTGTTTAATGCATTAGCTAGTTGACCCATTTGGGATTCTAGCTTAGCAATTGATTGCGTGTGAGAGTGCAATAGTTGTGTGTTTGCCTCCAAATCTTGAAGGGCAATCAACACCTTCTCCTCAAAGGCTGTATTTCTTTGGGTTGGAGGAGGAGGATGCTGAAATTGAGTTGAGGGACGGTAGAGATGAAAATTCTGAGGGTTTTGAAAATTTTGGGAGAAGGGTTGGGAGGTATTAGAAGCTTGCTGCCTCCAAGAAAAATTTGGATGATTCCGCCATCCCGGATTATATGTATTGGAAAATGGATCATTACCCGATCTGGGCTGTGTTTGGGCAGCATTGATGTGTTCTTGCACGAGTTCGGAATATTGGGGTGCTGAGGGGCACTCATGAATAGGATGCGATGGGCTAGAACAGATAGCACACACTTGTGCTTGGGAAGAGCTAACGACATGTCCTCCTATCATTAGTTGGTCAATCTTATGGGACAATGCATCTACCTTGCTAGACAGGTCCATAGAATGACTTATTTCACAAATGGCCCCTTTTCTTTGAAAATTCGGGGATGCTTGACGAGAACATGAAGCATGGTGGAGGGAGTTTTCATTAAGATTTTCAAATAGTTGCCATGCTTCATGCTCATTTCGAAGCATGAAAGTCCCCCCGCATGCAGCATCAATCATATGACGGTTTCGTTCAGTCAATCCATCATAGAAGCATTGCACTAGCTGCCACTTAGGTATTTGATGATGTGGGTATTTACGGATTAGGTCACGAAATCTCTCCCAAGTTTCATGAAATTCTTCTCCCTCGGTTTGGGAGAAGCTTGTAATGGCACGTCTAACTATGTTCGTTCTTCCTATGGAAAAGTATTTTTTAAGAAATTCTTGTTGCATTTGACCCCAGGAATGAATCGAATTGGCCTCTAAAGAATTCAGCCATTGCTTAGCTCTATCTTTAAGGGAGAAGGGGAATAATCTAAGTTTTAAAGCATCATCAGTGAAATTTTGAATCTTGACAGTGGTGCAAATCTCAAGGAATTCATCTAGGTGTTTATATGGGTCTTCATTGGTGAGCCCATAAAAAGATGGAAGCATTTGGATCACACTAGACTTTATTTCATATTGTACAGCTGCTACCTCAGGTAATCGAATGCAAGATGGGGAAGTATAAATAGTGGGAGTAAAGTACTCCCTCAGGAGTTTGGGTTGTTCTTCAGCCATCTCAGGAGGTAGGGATGATCCTAATGTTTTCGAATGTTCCTAAGGGTTCGTTTTATTTCAGGGTCAAAAGGTAATAGGTTTTGTACTCTAAAACGACTACCGTGCATACACTAGTACTCGATCAATCAAGCATGCAATAAAAGAGAAAAGCATATCAATCCTAGTCTTTGTCCTAAAATCACTAGATAGCTCCTAACTAGTTTGAAGAGGGCACCTAAGCCTCCAATCCGGCCTAATGAACCGAGTTGACCAGGTAAGCTCCCAGGTAAGTGGAGGGGTCACGATGCGTTCGCAAAGGTCCCACTTAAAATCCACTTGCCTCGAACAGATGAACTGTCTCCCTTATAGGGACAAAGCTTGCCTAGACATCAACTAAGCCACAGAGCGAAATTGGTGCAACCTTCGGTGATCTTCGTCCTATTGAGCTCGAATGTCCCTAGGGGCCAACGTCTAATTGATTTTAATTAAAGATGACACTATGTGAGATTGAGTTCACCTAAGTTGGGCAAGAGTCCGGTGATGAAATCTGGCTCTTATCTTGTTGGGGTGATTGCCCTTACTAAGTGCAAATTAATTGGTGTATGTGTATCAGGCATGCATTCACACTTTTGCTGAAATTAAAATCAAACAATCACCACAAAATTTCAAGCTAATACTTAATTTAAATAAAAAAGGTATTAAAGGTTACCAAAGGAAATTTCTCCAGCAATTTATTTTTTTTTTTTGGCAAACCTCTACAGCATTCCTTTTCCAGCAGTTCTCTTTTTTATCATCCCGAATTTTTCCTTCGATTTCTGATCAAATAAGATCAAAAAAAAATTTAAAAAAAAATAGTATAAGAGAAAAAAGAGATAAGAAAAGTAACAATAATAGAAAAATAATTTTTTTTATTTATATATAATTTTTTTGAAAGTTTTTTTAATTAATTAATTTTATTTTTTAATGATAGGAAAAATAACTATGCTAGCAATCCCCGGCAACGGCGCCAAAAATTGATCGGTTATTTCAATTTCAAAAATAAACCACGCAATAGCATGTATCCTGTAGGATAGTGATTACGGGTGTCGGTCCACAGGGATTGGAGATAAGTTATTTTTCTTTTAAAAATAAATCACGAAGAAGAATTTGCTAACTTGATTTAACTAAATTAATCTATGAGTACGAATTGAAATTTATCAAAGTAGATGGATCTAGGGTTTGGAATCCACCGCGTAGCATTGCATTAGGGACTGTGTTCTTAATTTTTATCTTTTGGAGAGGCATGCAAAATTGGCTACAAGCCTTTTAAAATAAAAATATAAAGAGTGTTAGGAAGATCCATCTTCGGTATAGCATGAAGTGTCTACCTAAGTATGCTAATCTAGGGTGCAGCACACCTCATCTTCCTAGGCATGGATTATCTTAGACTACTTTAGCAAACATGATTAGTAACTAGCATGCCCAAAGTTTAAATATCATAAAGGAATATTTCATTGAAAATTAGAATTTAAACAAGCTCCAAAAATATTAAAAGAGTAAGAACTACAATGCCCTGATACATTGCTAGGGCTTCATCCAGCCCTAGATTGGATGTTTAGCTGAGCATGGCTTCTGGATGACCTCCCATCTGCAAATGAAAGCCTTCACCTCCCATCATTCCCAAAATATCACAAAACATTCTCTTTCCCCCTCCTTTCTCTTTTTTTTAATTTCTTTTTCTCTCCCTCTCGGCTTTCTTCTTCTTCCGAACAGAGCCTCCTCTGTTCTTCAAACCGAGCTCTCCCCTTCTTATCCACCCCACGCCCCCCGGTTGCTTGGTTCTTCCTCCTTTTATAGATCCCGAAGACCCAGCGATAGATCCCCAACGAGGAGGAGGGCGTGATGCTGGGATTGATCTCGGGCTTGATTGTAGAGGCTAGTGAATGCGGAAGGGAGAGGAGATTGAGGCAGGGTCATCCGGGATTTGGGGATCCATCGCTGGGTCTTTGGGATCTATAAAAGGAGGAAGAACCAAGCAATCGGGGGGCGTGGGGTGGATAAGAAGGGGAGAGCTCGGTTTGAAGAACAGAGGAGGCTCTGTTCGGGAGAAGAAGAAAGCCGAGAGGAAGAGAAAAAGAAATATAAAAAAAAAGAGAAAGGAGGGGGAAAGAGAATGTTTTGTGATATTTTGGGAATGATGGGAGGTGAAGGCTTTCATTTGCAGATGGGAGGTCATCCAGAAGCCATGCTCAGCTAAACGTCTAGTCTAGGGCTGGATGAAGCCCTAGCAATGTTACAGGGCATTGTAGTTCTTATTTTCTTTATTATTTCGGAGCTTGTTTAAATTCTTATTATCAATGAAAAATCCTTTTACTATGTTTAAACTTTGAGCATGCTATTTATTATTCATGTTTGCTAAAGTAGTCTAAGATGATCCATGCCTAGGAAGATGAGGTGTACTGCACCCTAGGTTAGCACAATTAGGTAGACACTTCATGCTACACCGAAGATGGATCTTCCTAACACTATTTATGCTTTTATTTTAAAAGGCTTGTAGCCAATATTGCATGCCCCTCCAAAAGATAAAAAAATAAAGAACACAAACCCTGATGCAATGCTATGTGGTGGACTCCAAACCCTAGATCCATTTATTCTGATAAATTCTAATTCGCACTCATAGTTTAGTTTAGTTAAATTAAGTTAGCAAATTCTTCTTCTTGATTTACTTTTAAAAGAAAAATAACTTATTCTACAATCCCTGTGGACTGACACCCGTAATCACTATCCTACAGGATACGTGCTATTGCGTGGTTTATTTTCAAAATTGAAAGAACTGATCAATTTTTGGGATTTGGGGATCTTGAATCCGGACGGTGAGATCGTCGGTGGACGCGGCTGGAACGGGCTGATGGTGCTGGTGCTCGATTTCGGCTGCTGGAAGTGGATCGTTGATTGCAGCTGGCTGGGATCGTGGAGGAGTGGTCGCTGGCGGAACACCCGGGGATGAAGACGATGCTGCAGCTGCTTGGATGCGGAAGATGCCCGGCTGATTCCCTCGTAGGTAGATCTGGCACGCGGCTGACACGAACTTCCATTGTTTTGAAGCGAGGGCGGAGGATCGGGCTGATTCGGAGGGTTCTCTGAGCACGGTGATTCCGTGAATGATGAAGTCAATCCGAATGGGGAGGGAAGGTTGCGGATGATTGGGAGGAGCTATCACGGCGTGGAGTTGGGAATCCGGAAGAGGAGATGATTAGGAGAATTAGGAGAGGACGACGATGCTGGGGCGGAGGAAATCTTTCTGTTGACCTCCTAATGGATTTTGATGGATACAAAACACTAGAGTATAATTTCATTTATCTTAACAATTTAATTGAGGAATTCATGTGCTTTATTAAGAATATTATTAAGAAATGTCTAGGCAAGTTCCCATAATTTTTATGAATTTATTAAAGAAGTTTTGAGATGAAGAAAACAGATCAGGGAAAGCTCTGGCACAAACAGGAAGAACTGGCACGTTGGGAGACGTCCCCGGCACCTGCCGAGTAGTCCCCGCGATAGCGGAGTCGACTCTCTCAGTAGTGGAGTCGACTCTCTCAGTGGCGGCAGAAAGACAGTTTTTCAAGAGATATGCGCGAGACGTCCCCACCGTACGCGGAGTCGTCCCCGCAAGTAAAAAGCAGACTTCCCGAGTCGTCCCCAAGATAGCGGAGACGGCTCTCTCAGGGTTTTCCAGAGAATAATTTTTTCGGTGATAAGGCAGCGGAGACGTCCCCTGAAAGAGCGGAGTCGACTCTCTCAGGGAATTCCAGAAGACATTTTTTCTGAGATAAAGAAGCGGAGTCGTCCCCGAGGGAGAGGAGTCGTCCCCATGCAGAAAGTGCAAACAAGCCGAGACGTCCCCGTAAAGCGCCGAGACGACCCCAAACAACGTAAAAAGTAAAATCTTGTAGCCGAGACGTCTCTCGTTGAAGCGGAGACGTCTCCGGAGCGCCTGGGACGCGACTGACAACTTTTTGCAGGTTGTTTTGAATTTCAAATCTTTCTAACTTTATCTCTAACGGCTATATTTGCTTTTTGGTCTATAAAAGGGACCACGTAAGTGCTTCTCAACAACTCTTCAAAAATCCAAAAGCTAGATCATTTAAGAGAGAAGTTCAAGGAAGTGAGTGCATTCAAGTGAAGAAGTTAAGTGCTTTCAAGCTTCCCAAGCGATTTCAAGCTCAACCACTCTCGCGCGCTCGGGATTCAAAGCTCACACTCAAACCTACGCGATCCACATCGGAAGAATCACCATTTCCTACGCTTCCAACGGCAAAAGGATTCTTCCGGGTTCTATTGTTCATCATTGTCTTATTTGCTTATTTAGAGCTTTTTTAATCCTTTGTAAAATCTTCTATTGTGGTGCTTGTTCCAGTCAAGGGACTTGGAACAAGGGAAAGGCGTCCCAAGCCTAAGTGTAATTGGGGGTTTTAGGGTTTGTTGTTAGCCCGGTGTAAAACAACGAGTTGGGTAGTGAACTCGCAAAACTACCGTACTGTAATCGTGGATTATAGTGGAAATTCCCAACGGTGCTTTGGGGAGTGGATGTAGGAGCGGTGGAGGCTCCGAACCACTATAAAAGCTTGTGTTTGCGATTGCTTGTCTTCATAGCTTTATTTTTGTTTAGCTCATACATTTGTGAGTTCTATTTTTAAACAGTCAAAAGTTTTTTAAAACACCCAATTCACCCCCCTCTTGGGTGACCATCTCTGGGCAACAAGTGGTATCAGAGCAGGTGGTCTGTGTATTTCTTAAAAGACCTAACCGTCTTAGCCAAAGATCTAGATGGCAACACCCTTTAACAATGTTCCTGCCGAGGGGCAAGCAACCAATAGACCTCCACTCTTCAATGGGACAAATTATACCTATTGGAAGACTAGAATGAGAATCTTCATTCAAGCACAAGACTATGCCTTGTGGAGGGTTATAGTCAAGGGACCACAAGAACCATCACACGTAGTTAATGGCATTCGAGTTCCCAAACCTGAGGAGGATTGGGATGAGAATGATGATAGGATGGCTCAACTCAATTCTAGAGCCATGAACTCATTATTTTGTTCTTTAGATGTAAATGAGTTCAATAGAGTCTCTACATGTAGTTCCGCTAAGGAAATATGGGATAGGCTTGAAGTTACCCACGAGGGTACAAATCAAGTCAAAGAGTCCAAAGTGAACATTCTAGTTCACAAATATGAGTTGTTTAAGATGGAACCCAATGAAACCATCACATGCATGTTTACACGTTTTACCGATATAATTAATGGTCTAAAGAGTTTGGGTAAATCTTATACTAACCCGGAGCTTGTGAGTAAAATTCTCAGGTCTTTGCCAAAAGCATGGGAAGCAAAGGTCACGGCGATCGTAGAAGCCAAAGACCTCAACACCTTGGGGCTAGAACAACTTTTGGGCTCATTAATGACGCATGAGCTCACGATGAAGCAACATGAAGATGATTTGCCAAAGAAGAAGACAATTGCACTCAAGGCTGCTTCGAGTGCGTGTGAAGAAGAAAGTAGTGAGAGTGAGGAAGAAAGTGAGGACGAGGACTTGGGTTTGATAGTTAGAAAGTTTAAAAAATTCATGAGGAAAAAGAAACCCTTCCCTAAGAAAAAGTTTGGAGGGAGAAATGATTGGGAAAAAGAAAAAGAAAAAGAAAGAGACCCAATCATATGCTATGACTGCAAGAGACCGGGACACATTCGTTCCGAATGCCCTCAACAAAAGAAGTATTTTGGAAAGAAGAAGAAGAAGGCATTGAAGGCAACATGGGATGATAGTGACACATCATCCTCCGAGGAAGAGAAGGAAGAGACCGCCAATTTATGCTTCATGGCGTTCGAAGACGACGAGGTATGTCAAAACCCAACTATAAATTTTACTTTAGAAGAATTATATGAAGCTTTTCAAGAACTTATGGGTGATTGTAGTATGTTAGGAGCAAAAAATAAAGAATTAAAAGCCTCCAATCAAAAACTGAAGGAAGATATTGAAAACCTATTAATTGAAAAGGAGAGCGTTAAAAATATTAACACTACTAACCTAGAAATCAAAAATTCAAAACTTAGCATTGAAAATGAAAAGGCAAAAACACTAATTAAGGAATTAAATCTAAAAATAAAATCCCTACTCGATAATAATACCTCACTTGCACAAAATGTTGAATCTCTTAAAAAAGATAAGGAAGAACTAGTTAAAGAAAATTTGAATCTTAAGAATGAGGTACATAAGTACAAACCAATTGTTGAAAGATTCACACAAAGCTCTGAAAAATTAAATCTTATTCTTTCAAATCAAAGAGCTGTTTTCAATAAAGCCGGATTAGGATATAAAACTAACAAACAACAAAAATATCTAAAGAATTTCTTTGTAAAAGCAAAAAATGTAAAAACTGAAAAACCTACATGCTTTCATTGTGGAAAGAATGGACATAAAGCCTACTCTTGTATTCAAAGAAAGATCCAAACTAACAAGAGTACATTTGTGAAAGCTAAAAACATAACTAAAGTATGGGTGCCTAAGGGAACCAACCACACTAACCAAGAAGGACCCAAGAAAACTTGGGTACCTAAGAGCTTCACATGATCATTTTGCAGGTATGCCTTACAGCCGGAAATAAAAAGAGAATGTGGTATCTTGATAGTGGTTGCTCAAGGCATATGACCGGTGACAAGAGTCTCTTCGTCACCTTGGAATCAAAAGAAGGAGGAGTAGTCACATTTGGAGATAATGCTAAAGGCCGAATCATTGGTGTTGGTAAAATCTCCATATCACCCTCCTCATTTATTGATAATGTATTGTTAGTTAACAGGCTAAAACATAACTTATTAAGTATAAGTCAATTTTGTGACAAGGGCTTTAAAGTGTCATTTGAATCATCATTATGCATAATTAGTAGTCCAATTGACAATGAGATCATACTCACAGGACATAGGCATGGAAATGTTTACATGGTAGATCTTGATGATCTCACCATGAAGGATGGCCAATGTCTTGTAGCCATGAATCCCAAAGTCAATGAAATTAGTTGGTTATGGCATCGTAGGTTAGGGCATGCTAGCATGGATCTAATCTCTAAATTAATTACAAAGGATCTAGTTAAAGGACTACCAAAAATAGACTTTGAAAAGAATAAAATTTGTGCTGCATGTCAATTAGGGAAACAAACAAGAAACTCTTTCAAGTCTAAGAACATAGTCTCAACAACAAAACCCTTGGAACTAATTCACATGGACTTGTTTGGACCCACTAGAACTGCTAGTCTAGGGGGTAAGAAATTTGGTCTTGTAATTGTTGATGATTTTTCACGTTTTACAT
Source organism: Phoenix dactylifera (assembly GCF_051530095.1). NCBI lineage: Eukaryota > Viridiplantae > Streptophyta > Magnoliopsida > Arecales > Arecaceae > Phoenix > Phoenix dactylifera. Next base: position 41,194,468 of record NC_143193.1, read on the forward strand.
GGGTTTCATTTCTTGCACATAAAGATGAGTCCTTTTCCGCTTTTATCAAGTTTCATAATAGAGTTTCGAATGAACTCAATCTTAAACTAAAAGCAATTAGGAGTGATCATGGTACCGAGTTTGAAAATCAGCACTTTGAAAAGTTTTGTGACGAAAATAGTATCAATCATAATTTCTCGGCACCTAGGACACCCCAACAAAATGGGGTGGTAGAGAGGAAGAATCGCACACTAGCAGATATGGCTCGTACCATGTTGTGCGAATCGGATCTACCAAAATATTTCTGGGCTGAAGCAATAAATACTGCATGTCACATTTTGAACCGTGCATTAGTTAGGTCCATCTTGAAGAAAACACCTTATGAGTTAATAAAAGGTAAGAAACCAAATATAAGCTATTTTCATGTTTTCGGTTGTCGATGCTTTATTTTAAATAATGGAAAGGACAATCTAAGCAAATTTAGTGCTAAATCAGATGAGGGGATCTTCTTAGGTTATTCCTCATCTAGTAGAGCATACAGGGTCTTCAACAAGAAAACTCTCGTTGTTGAAGAATCCATTCATGTTGTTTTTGATGAAGCTAATGGAGATTCTTCTAGAAAAGAAGAAGATGGTGATGCAGGTATACTTGAAGACCAAATGAAGGAATTCTCCATACAAGACAAACAACATGAGGATGAGATCAAAGAAGATACAAATCAACAAGATGAAGAAGATCAACCTCCATCAAGAAATCAAGATCTTCCTAAGGAATGGAGGTATGCACATGGTCATCCAAAGGATCTAATCCTTGGTGATCCTTCACAAGGTATAAGAACTAGATCCTCTCTAAGAAATACTAGTAATTATCTTGCTTTCGTTTCACAAATAGAGCCTAAATCACTAGAAGAAGCTGAAAAAGATGATAATTGGATGAATGCTATGCAAGAGGAATTAAACCAATTTGAAAGAAATGAAGTTTGGACTTTAATGAAAAGACCCCCTAATATTTCAATTATAGGCACCAAGTGGGTGTATAGAAATAAACTAGATGAAGATGGAATAGTAATAAGAAACAAAGCTAGGCTAGTGGCCAAAGGATATAATCAGGAGGAAGGAATAGATTTTGATGAAACTTTTGCTCCTGTTGCTAGGTTAGAGGCTATTAGACTACTTTTGGCATATGCATGCTTCATGGATTTTAAACTCTATCAAATGGATGTAAAAAGTGCTTTTTTAAATGGCTATATAATGGAGGAAGTTTATGTAGGACAACCTCCAGGTTTTGAAAATCACTTGCATCCAGATTATGTGTATAAATTGCATAAAGCATTGTATGGACTTAAGCAAGCCCCTAGGGCATGGTATGAAAGATTAAGTAATTTCCTAATTGAAAACAAATTTAAGAGAGGAAATGTAGACAAAACCCTCTTTATTAAAAGAAAAGGAAATGACTTATTGCTTGTACAAATTTATGTGGATGATATAATTTTTGGTGCTACTAATGATAGTCTTTGTCAAAAGTTTGCCAAGCTTATGCAGGGAGAATTTGAAATGAGCATGATGGGTAAGCTCAACTTCTTCCTTGGGCTACAAATAAAACAATCAGAGGAAGGCATCTTCATCAGTCAGTCCAAATACATCAAGGAAATGTTGGAAAAATTCAAGATGAAGGATGCAAAGGAAATCAGCACACCCATGGGCTCAAGTTGCAAGCTTGACAAAGATGAAAAAGGTAAAAGTATAGACTGCAAATTGTACAGAGGTATGATAGGCTCTCTACTTTACCTTACTGCTAGTAGACCAGATATATTATTCAGTGTTTGTATGTGTGCTAGATACCAAGCATGTCCTAAGGAATCACACTTGCAAGCTGCTAAAAGAATTTTTAGATATCTAGTAGGGACATCTAATGTAGGCTTATGGTATTCTAAACAATCTGACATAAATTTAATTGCTTATTCCGATGCTGATTTTGCCGGGTGCAAACTCGACAGAAAAAGCACAAGTGGCACATGTCAATTTTTAGGTGCTAATTTGGTTTCTTGGTTTAGCAAGAAACAAAATTCAGTTGCCTTGTCCACAGCTGAGGCTGAGTACATAGCAGCTGGAAGCTGTTGTGCCCAAGTTCTTTGGATTAAGCAACAACTTGAAGACTTCGGTATCAAAATGGATAATATACCAATTAAGTGTGATAATACAAGTGCAATTAATTTAACAAAAAATCCTGTTCAACACTCTAAGTCAAAGCATATAGAGATTAGGCATCATTTTATTAGGGATCATGTGCTGAAAAATGATGTGATGATTGAATATATATGCACTGAAAATCAATTGGCCGATATCTTTACAAAGCCCCTTTGTAAAGATAGATTCAACTTCTTAAGGAATGCCTTGAGCTTGTATGATCCTAGCAAATGAATTGAACTTGTATTGTATTGCTTTGCTACTCAAACTAGTAATCCACCTCAAGGTGAACATAAGTGAAAAACATGAATTCACCTAAGCTAAATGACGAACTGTTTGACTTTCCGGAGGATGGTTACCCTCCCTTGGACTCTTCATGGAGATATTTTTAGAGCCTATTTCATAGGTATTCGAAATTTGGTCAAACATTCCTCATTTCAATATTAATAATTCAAAAATCATTATCAAATTATTATAGGATGTATTATTAAGGGGGAGGATCACAAACAAATTCACTCTGAGTTTGTCAAAAGAGATCATGTTGATTAGGATGATTAAACAAAAATTGGGAAAAGATAGAATTCAGTCTGAAATTTTTCAGTGCCGGAGACGTCTCTGGCAAATCGCAGAGACGTCCCCCCAGGCGAGACGTCTCGCCTTAGTCGCGGAGACGTCTCGGGGACCGAACTAGGTCTTTTAAAATAAGTGAAACAGCTCGAGCCGACCCGAGCTATCTTCTCTCATCCCCGACCAAAACCAAAAACCCTAGCCTCCGCTTGTTCTCCATCACAAACCCTAGCCTCCTTCTCCACATTTCCCTAGGATTTCCACTCAATGGCACCCAAAAGAGCTAGGAGGACCGGTGGAAGGCGACCTAGGGCAGCGGCCGACGGTGAGGAACGGAGGGAAGAACCTTCCGCGCCGTCTCCTCCGGTTGCTCCGCCAACCACGACCATCTCCTGTGCAAATCGCACAGTCACGACCGGTAGGTACATAGATTTTGCCTTTTTAGATAATGAGGGGTTCTCTATTGGAGAGAGACTCCGAGCCCAAGGGTGGGAGCACCTTTGCACCCTCAATACCTCGACCTACCCCGGCCTAGTTAGAGAACTTTTTAGCAATATGGCATTAGGGGACTTAGGGTACACTGCATATGTCCGGGGGACATTAGTAGAAATCAATGAGGATGTCCTATCCACTGTTTTACAAATCCCTAAGGACGGTGAGGCTCCAACCTCACATCCCCAAAGGAAAATAGCCCTAAATTTAATTTTAGGAAGAGAGGACTGCGGCCCTCTTGATGTTGTCAATTCTCAAGACCTAAATGCAGAGATGAGATTACTTCTAAGTATTGTCAACAGGGTCTTGTTTCCTAAAACCGGCCGCTTCGATTTTGTTTCGGAGCGAGACCTAGTTGTTATGCATCATATCCTACTAGGGATTCCTCTAAACCTCCCTAGACTTATGTTAAACTATATTGCACTATGTCATAGGTATTCTAGGTTTAGTATACCCTATGGCATGATCTTTACCTTAGTATTCAAACACTTTAAGGTTCACATTCCCGAAAATGAACCTGCAAAGCCCTTGAGAAACACCGACTATTACAATGAGGGCACAATGAGAAGAATGGAGTTTCATAAGATAGATGGATCTTGGGTCAAAGTTCCAAAAAGAAAAGCACAAACCCTAGAGCCTGAGATCCCACATCACGAGTCTGACCACCACTCTCCTCCACCTAGCCACATGGATATCCCTGATATACCCTCCAGCTCAGCTGGACCTTCCACATCCATGCCACCACCTCCTCCAGTCAGTGGGCCTTCCTTCCTATCAGAGGATCAGATGCGCACCTTAGCATCTGTCATTTGCCAGCAGATGAGGGAGGAGATGAGATCCATGATCTCCACTGAGTTGGCCCCCATCAGAGCTTCACATGAAGGGCTTCTACAAGAGCTGAAGGAAGTTAGAGCTCAAATTGAAGCTACAACGCAAGAAATAATTGGTGTGGGTGCCACCCAAACCTGCAGGACAATTGAGCTCAAGGACAGCTTGAAGACCATTTCCAAGAGTCTCAAAGAGTTGACAAGCCCAGGAGGCAACGTGGGCACCTTGGTTGCCCAACTCAGAGGAAGAATTGAAATGGCAACCATAGAATTTGAAGCACTTGTGGCAGCCTTCCACAAGTCACAGGGAGATCAATTTAAGACCCTAATGGATTCCATCAATGCATTCATAGATGCAGCTTGTAGGGTTTACGAGCAACGTCGCCGATGAGGGACATCTTGTAGGATCTTCTTTTTGTAAACCCTAGGCTATTTTGAAACACTTCTTGTATTAAGAAATCAATACTTGTAATGATTTCTTCTCTTGACTATGTACTGACTTCAAAGGTTCACAATGATACATGAATACAATCTCTTTTGAAAACTTTGTGTACATTGCCAACTCTGTGTATATGTTTCTGTGATTGTGTATGTGATTTTGTGATGTGCCATAAAAATCTTATCATATACCTTGAGTGTTCAAATTTGATACAAAGAAACAATGCACATAAAACAGGGGGAGCACATCTTGTGATAACAACGTTAAACAAAAAGATGAGTCTAAAATGAATTCCAAAACTAAGGGGGAGTGATATGAGTGACTGAATTCATTAATAGAAATGACTTGGACAGGGGGAGCACAACTTGAATATCCTTGAGTGGTTCATGGAAATATGCTAAATCTTACTAGGAAGTATGCTTTAAGCACCTACAGATAATTTGTCTCCTTCATTGTTGATGACAAAAAGGGGGAGTAGATATATAGATAAGGGGAGTAGAACCATAGAACCAATATGGATAAGGGGAGTAGAACCAATATGGATACATTGGAATGCAAAATACAAAATTCATGATTAAAAGTTGAATTAGAAGAGATAAAATTGAAGAATATTAGCTTTAAGATAATTGCCCTTCTGGAAAAGAAAGAGGGAGTCAAAAAGAACTTAGCTTTCAATTATCTTTAGCATCAATATTCATTTCACATTGTATCTAGTTCTAATCAAAACATTATACCTGTACATCTGAGCAAATACTGTGTATATGTTTAAATTTCGAATTTTGCATATACTCAGTGTTTTGTCATCATCAAAAAGGGGGAGATTGTTGACCCCCTAATGGATTTTGATGGATACAAAACACTAGAGTATAATTTCATTTATCTTAACAATTTAATTGAGGAATTCATGTGCTTTATTAAGAATATTGTTAAGAAATGTCTAGGCAAGTTTCCATAATTTTTATGAATTTATTAAAGAAGTTTTGAGATGAAGAAAATAGATCAGGGAAAGCCGAGACGTCTCCTGATAGTCTCAGAGACGTCTCTGGCACAAACAGGAAGAACTGGCACGTTGGGAGACGTCCCCGGCACCTGCCGAGTAGTCCCCGCGATAGCGGAGTCGACTCTCTCAGTAGCGGAGTCGACTCTCTCAGTGGCGGCAGAAAGACAGTTTTTTAAGAGATATGCGCGAGACGTCCCCACCGTACGCGGAGTCGTCCCCGCAAGTAAAAAGCAGACTTCCCGAGTCGTCCCCAAGATAGCGGAGACGGCTCTCTCAGGGTTTTCCAGAGAATGATTTTTTCGGTGATAAGGCAGCGGAGACGTCCCCTGAAAGAGCGGAGTCGACTCTCTCAGGGAATTCCAGAAGACATGTTTTTCTGAGATAAAGAAGCGGAGTCGTCCCTGAGGGAGAGGAGTCGTCCCCATGCAGAAAGTGCAAACAAGCCGAGACGTCCCCGTAAAGCGCCGAGACGACCCCAAACAACGTAAAAAGTAAAATCTTGTAGCCGAGACGTCTCTCGTTGAAGCGGAGACGTCTCCGGAGCGCCTGGGACGCGACTGACAACTTTTTGCAGGTTGTTTTGAATTTCAAATCTCTCTAACTTTATCTCTAACGGCTATATTTGCTTTTTGGTCTATAAAAGGGACCACGTAAGTGCTTCTCAACAACTCTTCAAAAACCCAAAAGCTAGATCATTTAAGAGAGAAGCAAGAGAGAGAAGTTCAAGGAAGTGAGTGCATTCAAGTGAAGAAGTCAAGTGCTTTCAAGCTTCCCAAGCAATTTCAAGCTCAACCACTCTCGCGCGCTCGGGATTCAAAGCTCACACTCAAACCTACGCGATCCACATCGGAAGAATCACCATTTCCTACGCTTCCAACGGCAAAAGGATTCTTCCGGGTTCTATTGTTCATCATTGTCTTATTTGCTTATTTAGAGCTTTTTTAATCCTTTGTAAAATCTTCTATTGTGGTGCTTGTTCCAGTCAAGGGACTTGGAACAAGGGAAAGGCGTCCCAAGCCTAAGTGTAATTGGGGGTTTTAGGGTTTGTTGTTAGCCCGGTGTAAAACAACGAGTTGGGTAGTGAACTCGCAAAACTACCGTACTGTAATCGTGGATTATAGTGAAAATTCCCAACGGTGCTTTGGGGAGTGGATGTAGGAGCGGTGGAGGCTCCGAACCACTATAAAAGCTTGTGTTTGCGATTGCTTGTCTTCATAGCTTTATTTTTGTTTAGCTCATATATTTGTGAGTTCTATTTTTAAACAGTCAAAAGTTTTTTAAAACACCCAATTCACCCCCCTCTTGGGTGACCATCTCTGGGCAACACTTTCGATCGCACGGGGAAGGAATGAGGAGGGGATCACGCAGGCTCTTCCAAAACAGGGAGGGGAAGAGAGTGGGAGATGAATGCGTGGGAGTTATTATATATATTTATATTTTTTTTTATTATTTTTTATTTTTTTATTTGTTTTGAAAAGTGGTTGGGGTCCACTCGGGTAGGTCGGAAGGGCTTGGTCCTGAATCTAAAATAGAGGAAGTTTGGGCACATGGAGAAAATGGGAGAGGTCTCTGTTTTTGCTAGGTCGGGAAGCTTGGTGCACACGGGGAAATATGACGTGGACAAAGAAATGGATAGCTTCATGCACATGTGGTAGAAAGTAGTCCACACATGGAACAAATTGGGACTAGTTTGTGAAATGGGTTGACTCGACCTGCACACATATTAGACTAAACTAATATAGAAAATTAAACCAAATTGCATTACCTCTAATAATGCAATGAAGAGGGGAAACACATTGTCTTATGTTTAAATTTATGCATAACAATAATAATAAGTGCCATGTAAAGTAGATAAATTTATACATTATTTGGCACTTATCAGTATGCCTTTGAATATATGCACTATGAATACCAAGATTAAAGAAACCATCTTTGGCATATAAAATCAACTCATGCTAGTATGTACTTAATCTCAAAAGACCTTGCCATTGGCTTACTTAGATTATCATCTGAAAAGTCAAAGTTTGCTATGCATGTTAACTAAGGAAACAAACAAAAATCAATTTCTAAATCTAAAGATGTTGTTTCCATCACTAAGTTCTTCAAAAGCTTACATTAGTTTTGTTCTTGGCACTCAAATTGAAATATTTTCTACATTGGCACAAATTCACAAAAAAGGTTCAAATGAAAAAGGTTTGCAAACTATGAAAACAAAGAAGTATCATGGCATAGTTTTGAAAACCAATTTTGTATTAAGTTGTGCACAGAAAATAATATTGAATACAATTGTTTCTGCACCAAGAACACCATAAGTAAAATAGGATTAATAGAATCCTTGAAGAAATAAAAAAGACAATGTTGTATGATAGTCATCTACTTAAATAATTTTTTGTTAAAAGCTATCATCATTGTTTGTCATATATATAGTTTCTATTAGATCTATTTTTGATGAAAACTCCATTTGATCTTCTGAAAAATAGAAAATGATCTATTGCATATCTTTCATATTTTTCAGTAGTATATGTTATGCTTGATATGGTCGTTTGAAAATAATGCCAAATCTGATAAAGATATTTCTATTTTTGGATATCATTCATCAAGCAATGCATATAGAACATTTAATGAAAAGATATCAATTCATTTTATTCTTTATGAGACTAATGATTTATTATCAAGATACTAAAATCAAATTATATATGTATATGGTTAATCTTTTATATATAACAATTTGAAAACTTGTTAATAATTAGAACCAAATTGAGTTTTTCAGAAATGCATATGAAGAAAAATTGATGACTACTAAAAGACTAAATCAAGAAAAGATGAAATAGATCTTGATGAAATTCTTGCATGATTAGAAGTAAAGATCACCATTATCATTTGCTTGCTTTATGAGCTTTATATTCTGTCAAATGAATGTGTAGAATGCACTCCTATGTGGTTATTTCATTAGAAAAGATCTATGTAAAATAACTATCTTATTTGAAAATACTCATTACAAATATGATAAAGCAATATGTGATTTGGAACAAGCATCAAAAGTATGATATATAAAAGCTTGAGTAACTTTTTGATAAAAAGTAATAATGATAAATTTATACGTTAAAAAGAAGAATTTGTGATATCTTGCTTGCTCAAAGCATACATTGATGGCATCCTTTTTTGGTTCTGCTAATGAAGATTTATATGGAGATTTTACTAAGCTCATGCAAAGTGAGTTTGAAATATGTATAATGAATGAATTAACATTTTTTCTTGAAGTCCAAATTAAGACAAACAAGAAAGGGGATCTTCATTGACCAAAGTTAGTCCACAAGAAAACTCTTATAGAAGATTGGCATGAAGAAGTTATGTCTATGACCCCATCTTGTAGAATTTGAAAAGGATGAGCAAAGTAGATCTATTGTTTTAAAGCTGTATTGAAGTATGATAGAATAAGTATTTTATCATACAGCTAGTAGACCAGATTGTATGCTCATTATGTGCCCTTGTGCAAGACTTCAATCTAACTTTAATGAATCATATTTTATTGATAACAAATAAATCATAATCTGAATTTTGATAGAAACAACTGTTTAAGATAAGTTGATTAAAACTTAGCTAGCGTGTCTTATTGATAATTATCTTAAGCAAATAAAATCTAAACTAAATTGATTTTGAAAATAAGAAATTGATTTGACCTTGATGAATCTTCCTATTGCCTCACATGCTTGTCCTTGAACCATCTTGGTTAATGAAACTATCTCTTTAGTTCAAGTGATATGTGCTTGCTTATATTTAGGCAATCTCTTGAGTAAAGTGACTCAACATTCAACTATTGTCATATCTTATATTGAGTCATCTAGTTAAAAATATGTTGGATGCATGGTTTGTATCTTGAAGAAACTAATGACTTTCTTTCAAGAAAGAAAAGGAGTTTGTTAATAATGCAGGATCCTTGAGCAAGAAAATGAGAGATTTCAACTTGAAGGACACCTCCACATAAGATACAATAAACATTCACATGCAAACAAGAGAGAGGACCTTCTTCAGCCAAAAGTTCACACATAAGAAATCTAGTTTGACTTGAAGAATATAGAATAAATAGGTAATTTTAGATACCTCTCTCATAAATTAGCTGAGCAAAGTCAATAACTTAAATCTTATTGTGGCATGGTTAAAATCTTTAATTATTAATTTCTTGATATCATGTCTATATATGTATTAATTTACTTATGCTTTTAGAAATTGATTCATGGTTTGCTCAAACTAAATTGTTCCTTTGCCTATATCATAACCATGAAATACACAAGTATATGCTTAAAATGCTGATTTAAATTGACTTGTGAGAAGCTATGAATTCTTGAGCATAATGAAAATGTTGTTTGCATGATATACATCTATATGATACATAAGATTATTTCTTTATTCTGCTCTTTCATGTAAATTTGTTGCCCAGTAGATACAACCCAAGAGGAGGGGTGAATTGGGTCTTTTTAAACTTTTAGACTACTTCTAAAACTTTTCAATTAATTATGCTAAGTTATATAGATGCACAGTGAAATTTAAACTTAGCAACAGTTTGATGTATAGAATGTGACTAGATTGAATATGCTTGCAACTAAAGGATGCGCGGATAAAAGTTAAGCAAGCAATTTATCTAAGTAAGTAAGTGAGTAAGTTAGACAATGACAAGAATCATTACAAACACAACAAACATATAGTGGTTCGGTGCACCCCAGCACCTACATCCACTCCCCAAGACCTCTTGGGAATTTCACTATAATCCTACAGATTACAGCCGGTTGTTTTACAAGCTCACAACCCAACTTGTTGTTTTGCAAGATAACAACGAATTCGGTCGGTTTTCACAGGCTCACCGACTAGAACCAACCGATTGTTTTCCCGGGTTCACAATCAAACCCAGTTAGTTTTCCCCACAGGCTCACCAACCACAACCTTACAACGATTGTTTTCCGGGTTCACAATCAACCCAGTTGGTTTTCCCAAAGGCTCACCAACCACAACCTAACACCGTTGGTTTTCCCTTTGGCTCACCAACAAACCTTAACCCCTTGATTCAATCCCTTGATTGAATCAAGTTACAAGATATTAAAACAAAGGTTTAAAGACAAATACAAGCTTCTCACTTAAGCAGATATAGCAAATATAAATAAGTAAGGTAAAGAGAAGAAGCCCTCAAACTAATTCGTAGATGGAGGAACTCGGCTTCTTCTTCACTTGACCCTCTTCTGATTTTGCACGAAGTAGAGGATCACCGAGGCAGCACACAGTTGAAGAGGAAGCTTTGGGATTCACTTGGATGCTCTTCTTCTCTCTATTTTGCTTTGAATGGCCTTTTTGTGCTTATGGAGGATTTTCCTTGTAATCTCTTTGAGATCTCTTCTCTAAATGTTCTCTCCCACTTCCATAACGTCTTTCCTAGCTCTCCTCTTGATTTTATAGCTTTAGATATCGTGGAAACAGAAATCTAGCCGTTAGAGACAAAAATAGAGCCATTGTGCACAGTCTGCAACTCCTGACAAAGTTTTCATTGGGATCGGAGTCGACTCGCGCGATCTGGAGTCGACTCGACTGTAGCAGGAGTCGACTCATGCTTTTCTGGAGGCGGCTCGGCAACTGTTCCAGATTTGAATTAAAGTGGTCTTCTCGACTGGGAGTCGACTCGACTTAACCCGGAGTCGACTCGCCAAAATCTGGAGCTGACCTTGCACTTTTGGTGCCGGCTCATCCCAAGGAATCCATGGATGCATTTTTCAACTTTGCTTACTCGAGTCGACTCGAAAATTCTGGGAGTCGACTCGGTGCTCAGAGTCCGAACTCCCGAGCTTCTGTCTTTTGGCTCGTGCTGTCTCGGAGTCGACTCGGCCCTCAGTATCCAAAAAACAGTCTTCTGTCTTTTGGGGTCGCGCTGCCTTGGAGTCGACTCGAACTGTCTTGGAGTCGACTCGCCTCTCAGAGACGAAAATGCCGTCTTCTGTCTTTGGCCGTTGTGCTGCCTCGGAGTCGACTCGGATTTTGCGGGAGTCGACTCGGCTCTCAGTGTCTGAAATTGGCTCTCTGACTTTTTGCTTGTTTTCCTCTGGGAGTCGACTCTAGCTTCCTTTGGAGTCGACCTGCCAACCATCGGAGTCGACTCGAGTTCCTCAGGAGTCGACTCGGCTCTCAGGGTCCAAAATAGCTTCTCTGTGTTTCTGCCTTGTTACTCCCTGGAGTCGACTCGTACTATCCAGGAGTCGACTCGAGGACTATTCTTTTAGATTTTCCTTTGAATTTGCTCTTCCAACTTGAGTCCTTTGAACTTGAAACTTGGGCCAATGAAGTGTAACTTTCTTCCAATTTTTCTTGAGAGCTTTGGAGGCCTTCTTGTGTTCTTCCAGCTTGCTATGTTCCTTGCAAAATGAATATTTTTCTCCTTGCAACACAAACATTAGTATTTATACTTCATGGTTTTTGTGATCATCAAAATCAATCTTTAAATCAATCTTTGGGTCATCAGTCTCCCCCTTTTTGATGATGACAAAACTTGGAGTATATGCAATATAAAATATATTGTGTTCTAGAAGTAGTGCATAGCTAAGTTGTTTAAAGTAGAAAATATATATCTTTAACATATACTTCATGATAATGCTTTAGATTTAATCAACTTAATATAATCAACACATAAAGCATTATGAGCATATACTTAGATATTTCTCCCCCTTTTTGACAACATCAAAAAGATAGTGAAACATTAAGCACAAAGATAAGAATACTCAAATATTTCTTTTTCTTATTGTACTCTGATTTGCATGTCAAATTATTGCAAGGATGTGAATCATATAACTCAAGACAATAATATTAGAATAAGATTAATGAGCATAGATCAGAGTCAATTAAGATAATTTCAGAGCAGAACACATCGAATGTGATTCCAAGGATAGTTTTCAACTCAAGTGTAGATGGAATCTTTCTTAAGTTAATTCAAGAAGTACCACGAATGATATTCAAAGAAAGCACGAATGGAAATCTAACCTCTCTTCAATAATAAGTATGAAAGCTTGTTCATTTAAGATCTTTTGCCCAATATATTAAGTATTTTATCAACATGAGAGCAATTTAATTAATTTTCAGAGTATAAGATCAAAACTTATATACTTGAAAAACATATCATCATGTTGGATCATTAATTCTTAATGACTTCAAAGTTCTTTAATGATAATAAGAGCATTGGGGCACAAATACCAAAATATGGATTCATGCAATTTTTGATATATCTTAGAGCTCTCTTAAAGACTTTCTTTTATTCTTTTAGAAAATAAGCACAATTTGATACATAAAAATAGGAATTGGCACAAAATTGAAGTTCTAAGGAGCAAGCCAATTAGGACTCATTAGTGAATTTCAAAATAGATTTTCTAAGTGATACTCAAGAAAATTCAACACATTATTCTCCCCCTTTTTCATTAAGTTAGAGGCTCTTAAGATCAACTGTTTGAATTGCAATTTGGTTCATGATTTATGCATAAGATATATTAACCAAATAACAAGCCTCAAGGAGTATCATAAAGATTTTCATATTTAAATTTCAGATGATATATATTGGAGAGCATTAGGATCACTTTTCACTTGGTATGCTTTCTCTCTCCTTTAGTTATAGATTTATGCGATTAAGTTCCATAAGATCTCTCCTTCTGAGATTTTCTTTCTCCCCCTCAATTGATCATTCTATTTAAGAGTTTAGAATTTGAAGATAATGTTCAGTAAAATTGTCAATCTCAAAAAAAATTTTCTATAAGTTTCAGCTTATTTTCAGAAGACTCAATGTTTGAGATAAGACAACCTTTATAGAACTCATCTCAAGGTATAAACTCATTATATAATTAAAGCAAGTCTTGCAATATAATGAGGTTCATTAAAATCAATCCATAAAAAGATACTGAATATCTAAAGCTCCCCCTCAAAAGATGCATTCTTCTTTAATCATTCTTTTCTATTGTTGAATTTCAGATTTTAATGATAAACGTGAATAAAACTGAAATTCTATGATATCGAGAATGTAGAGTAATCTATCATTATTCAAAATTTGTAGCAATTACTCTTTCTAATCCTTCAAGAACAAGTTATGCTTTCTCTTAATCTTAGAAAAAATGTGTAGAAATATTAATCAGAAAATGATTCATTTGAAGCTCAGTTTCTTTCAAAAGCATTCACATTTTCTTTCTTTTAGAATCATTTGAGTGAGCTGAAATATTTCTAGCTTTAAAATCATTCACTCTATATATATTCTGATTGAAGTCTTTAAGAATGTAGGAGAGAAAAACATATAGATGATCATTGAGGTATATATATTTATAGAATTATATTTCTTAATCATAGTTTTTCAGCAATGTATACATGAAACACAATAAATCTTTTTAATATCAAAATAAAATCATATATTTAGAAATTTTTGTTTTCAATCAAGATCATCGAAAGACACATCATTTGGACCAATATTAGTATACTTTAAAGATAAGAAATGATATGTTTCGGATGCGTATCGGAGCAATCAACCAAGACATCAAAATTAATTTTGTTTTTCTTACATTAAGATTTTATTTAGAGATCATATTGAGTTTAAGCTTTTATACAAAATCAGATTCTGAATTTCATAAAGATTTTCAATAGAGTCTTTCAAAGTCATAATTTGAGATATGTATCTTCCACATTGTAGCTCATCTTAAATCATTATGATTGAAAACACATATTTCAATAACATTAGAGCACTTTCAGAATCTTTATATTTAATATTGAGTTTCGATACACAATGGAGGATATTTTAACAAGTATTAGGACATTATGTATCAAAGTTAGGCAAGTAGAAGGATAGATCAAGATCAATTCAAAATAGAAATATCCTTCTCTTCTTTTTTTTTGCAAATCTATTTAACTTTCAAAGATAATCGTGAATGACAAATCTGAAATTTCTTTTCAATAGTACCAGAATAAAACATTCAATCAAATTATTTAAGCATGGAGCATTACACAATATTGAGAGTCCGTAATTTAAAGCATCATGACACATGCAAAACATATTACGTGTTAAGTCATGCATTAAAATATTAAGAATAAGCATGCCAAGGACCAAAATCAATTCTTTTCAAATAAACTCCCCTTATTTAAATATAATCTTGCACTGATTTCATTCTTAAGGTGTGTTTCCAAGTGATTAAAGCTTGACTTGATTCTTCTTATACTTTCATTTACTTTGTCATTCATTTTTATTTTCTTGTGCTCTATACTCTATTTGCTCCCTATCCGGTGGAGTTGGAAGGGGCACGAGGTACTACCACTAGCCTCCCTCTTGTGCCGTCCCTAATATGCCCTACACCGAATAGTTGGGTCAAATAGTGCCGGGTACTACCACTAGCCTCCCCATTGGCACCATCCCTATGATGAGCAATATAGAAAGGTTAAAATGTTCACTTGAAACTCTCTCTATTTAAGTGTAATTAATTACGAATTTTATCCCTTCCAAAAGAATGTTCACACAAATGTCACAAATGTGCCGAATATATTATGCTTGTTTTGCTTTTGCTTAAGATTGGAGTACTTGCCTTCTCTTGAATAATATCCATTTTCTTTTCTTTATCTCTCTCTCTTTTTGTTATTCTCAAGTAATTTACATGAAAGAGCAGAATAAAGAAATAATCTTATGTATCATATAGATGTATATCATGCAAACAACATTTTCATTAAGCTCATGGACTCATAGCTTCTCACAAGTTATTTTAAATCAACATTTTAAGCATATACTTGTGTATTTCATGGTTATGATATAGGCAAAGGAATATTTTAGTTTGAGCAAACCATGAAACAATTTCTAAAAGCATAAGTCAATCAATACATATATAGACATGATATCAAGAAATTAATAATTAAAGACTTCATGCCATAGTAAGATTTAAGTTAATGACTTTGCTCAGCTAATTTATGAGAGAGGTATCTAAAATTACCGAATCATTCTGCATTCTTCAAGTCAAATACCTACTAGATTTCTTATGTGTAACCTTTTGGCTGAAGAAAGTCCTCTCTCTTGTTTGTATGTGAATGTTTATTGTACCTTTTATGAAGGTGTCCTTCAAGTTGAAATCTCTCATTTTCTTGCTCAAGGATCCTGCAAACTCCTTTTCTTTCTTGAAAGAAAGTCATTAGTTTCTTCAAGATACAAAACATTCATCCAACATATTTTTTAACTAGATGACTCAATATAAGATATGACAATAGTTGCATGTTGAGTCACTTTACTCAAGAGATTGCCTAAATATAAGCAAGCACATATCACTTGAACTAAAGAGATAGTTTCATTAACCAAGATGGTTCAAGGACAAGCATGTGAGGCAATAGAAAGATTTATCAAGGTCAAATCAATTTTTTTTTTTCAGAATCAATTTAGCTTATATTCTATTTGCTTAAGATAATTATCAATAAGACATGTTAGCTAAGTTTTAATCAACTTATCTTAAACGGTTGTTTCTATCAAAATTCAGATTATGATTTATTTGTTATCAATAAAATATGATTCATTAAAGTTAGATTGAAGTCTTGCACAAGGGCACATAATGAGCATACAATCTGGTCTACTAGCTGTATGATAAAATAGTTATTCTATCATGCTTCAATACAGCTTTAAAACAATAGATCTACTTTGCTCATCCTTTTCAAATTCTACAAGATGGGGTCACAGACATACCTTCTTCATGCCAATCTTCTATTAAGAGTTTTCTTGTGGACTAACTTTGGTCAATGAAGATCCCCTTTCTTGTTTGGCTTAATTTGGAGTTCGAGAGAAAATGTTAATTCATTCATCATACATATTTCAAACTCACCTTGCATGAGCTTAGTAAAATCTTCATATAAATCTCCATTAGTAGAACCAAGAATGATGTCATCAATGTATACTTTGAGCAAGTAAGACATCACAAATTCTTCTTTTTGATGCAAAGATTTATCACTATTACTTTCTATCAAAAAGGTTGCTTAAGCTTTTATATCATGCTTTTGATGCTTGCTTCAAATCATATATTGCTTTATCATATTTGTAATGAGTGTTTTCAAATATGGTGGTTATTTAACATATATCTTCTTTAATAAAGTAAGCACATAGGAGTCCATTCTACACACTCATTTGATAGAATATAAAGCTCATAAAGCAAGCAAATGATAATGGTGATCTTTACTTCTAATCATACAAGAATGTCATCAAGATCTATTTCATCTTTTCTTGATTTAGTCTTTTAGTAGTCATCAATTTTTCTTCATTAAGTGCATTTCTGAAAAACTCAATTTGGTTCTAATTATTAACATGTTTTCAGATTGTTATATGTAAAAGATTAACCATATATATATATAATTTGATTTTAGTATCTTGATAATAAATCATTAGTCTCATAAAGAATAAAATGAATTGATATTTCTGCAACTAAAATCTTTTCATTGAATATTCTATATGCATTGCTTGATGAATGATATCCAAGGATAGACATATCTCTATCAGATTTGGCATTACTTTCAAGAAACCATATCAAGTATAACATATACTACTGATAAATATGAAAGATATGCAATAGTTCATTTTCTATTTTTCAGAAGATCAAAAGGAGTTTTCATCAAAAATAGATCTAATAGAAATCATATGTATGACAAGCAGTGATGATAGCTTTAAAAAAATATTTAAGTAGATGACTATCATACACAATTGTCTTTTTCATTTCTTCAAGAATTCTATTAACCCTATTTTACTTATGGTGTCCTTGGTGCTGAAATAATTAATTTCTGTATGAACTTTATCAGGATTTTGGTTTTCAACACTGTGCCATGATACTCTTTATCTTCATAGTTTGGAAACCTTTATCATTTGAAACACTTTTACAAGATTTAGCAATTACAGAAAATATTTCAATTTTATTTGCCAAGAACAAATCCAATGTAAGCTTTTGAAAACTTAGTGATGGAAACAACATCTTTAGATTTAGAAATTGATTTTTGTTTGTTTCCTTAGTTAGCATGCATAACAAACTTTGACCTTTCAGAAGATAATCTAAGTAAGCCAATGGCAAGGTCTTTTGAGATTAAGTACATACTAGCATGAGTTGATTTTATATGCCAAA
The DNA here is from genome assembly GCF_051530095.1 of Phoenix dactylifera. Taxonomy (NCBI): domain Eukaryota; kingdom Viridiplantae; phylum Streptophyta; class Magnoliopsida; order Arecales; family Arecaceae; genus Phoenix; species Phoenix dactylifera. The sequence goes on from NC_143193.1 coordinate 41,212,089, forward strand.
GATGGTTTCTTTAATCTTGGTATTCATAGTGCATATATTCAAAAGCACACCAAGTACACATTATCATATCTATGATCAATAAACAATAATGCCATGGATAAAAACTCTCAATCAAGCATATAGAGAATTCATAGAGTTATTCTTAATAAATTGATTAATCATTTAGCAACTTATCCAATAGTGAGTAAAGTATACTATAAAATGAAGTGATTTGATTATATTTCCAAAAGTATTTTCTATATCACAAAATTGATCAATACATGCAATTCATATTTTAATCAAATACTAAAAAAAAAATAATGATGAGATGCAAGGATTACTGATTTCATTATTATTATTATTATTATTTTTATTTAAAGTTACTTTTCATAAGTATGTTTTAAGTTTCATTTTTTTTTTTGACGTGTGTCTAGAACACCCATTTGTATGAATCTATTTGTTCCATGGGTATCTTGGCACATCTATGTCTACATCCTCATATTTTTATTTTGGGTACCCAAGCTTGCTTGGGTCCTTGAGAGTTAGGACATATGGTTCCTTTTGGAACCCAGATTTGTTTAATTATAATAACTTTACCACTTGATTTAATTATGTTAGAACGATAGGTAAAGTTGTTATGCCCATTCTTTTTATGTTTGAAATAAGTTATCTTATTTAATGGTTTGCTTGGTGAATTGATAACCTTTTTCTCTAGAGATTTATTATTAAGTAAAGGAATCAAGCCAAATTTTGATTTATCATTAGCAACACATTGGCTTTCAAACATTATTTTTAATCTTTCTGAACTTACATTGAATTTGTTAATAAGAGATTTTGATTGGTTAATTTCTTCACTTAAGTTTTGATTTTCTTTAATTAAACTCTGATTTTTTTGAATCAATTGTTCTAAATTTAACCTTAAGCTTTCATTTTCAGAATTTAGTTTATCTTGTATTTCATCACTAGAGTTTCTTTCTTTTGAAATTTTTAGATTTAGTTTCTTAAGATTTTTATTCTTTATAGCTAATTTTTTACATTCACCATACAAATCATGAAAAGTATTTAATAATTCATCATAAGGGAATTCTTCTTGAAAATCATTTGATATAAAGGTAGATTCAGATTTTACCTTATCTTCTTGTGCCATGAAGCACAAGTTAGTTACCTCTTGTAGTTCTTTGGAGCTAATATCATCATTGTTGCTCCTAGCTTTCAATTTCTTGCTTGACTCTTCCTTGGTCAAGACTTTCTTGCTTTTTATCTCTTTCTTCCTTTCTTCTTGCTTCCTCTTCTTCTTTGTCTTTAGGAAACTTTTGAATCTTTCGGTGTTTGGGAATGGATCCTTGTTTTCATCACCGAACTCTTTGTTTTTTGAACTGTTCTGCCTCGGAGTCGACTCGGGCCTTGTTGGAGTCGACTCGGCTAACTTGGGAGTCGACTCTGAAATACTTGGAGTCGACTCGACTGAGGTGGGAGATTCAACACCTTTTTCTGCAGTCTCATTGTTAGTATGTAATTGAAGCACATGTGAGCTAATCTGAGATTTATCATAAATATTTTCTAAAGTATCCCAGATCTCCTTAGCAGATAAGCATGCAGAAATCTTATGAAATATAGATTCATGGATAGCACAATATAGAATGTTCATAGCATTAACATTCAATTGTGCTAAGTCTTTTTCATTGACAGCTTGAGAGAGTGTGTGAGAGTCATTTATAATGATACTCCATATTTTATAGTTTCGTGATTGAACAAAAATGCGCATGCGTGCTTTCGAATATGTGTAGTCTAAGCCATTAAGTAGTGGAGGTCTATCAATTAATTGTCCCTCTTCTAGAAAACTATCTATTTGAGTTGTCATGATCTTTGGCTCTTGATCGTGAGATCAATAATTAATCTTAGAGCACCTGCTCTGATACCACTTGTTGCCCAGTAGATACAACCCAAGAGGGGGGGTGAATTGGGTCTTTTTAAACTTTTAGACTACTTCTAAAACTTTTCAATTAATTATGCTAAGTTATATAGATGCACAGTGAAATTTAAACTTAGCAACAGTTTGATGTATAGAATGTGACTAGATTGAATATGCTTGCAACTAAAGGATGCGCGGATAAAAGTTAAGCAAGCAATTTATCTAAGTAAGTGAGTGAGTAAGTTAGACAATGACAAGAATCATTACAAACACAACAAACATATAGTGATTCGGTGCACCCCAGCACCTACATCCACTCCGCAAGACCTCTTGGGAATTTCACTATAATCCTACAGATTACAGCCGGTTGTTTTACAAGCTCACAACCCAACTTGTTGTTTTGCGAGATAACAACGAACTCGGTCGGTTTTCACAGGCTCACCGACTAGAACCAACCGATTGTTTTCCCGGGTTCACAATCAAACCCAGTTGGTTTTCTCCACAGGCTCACCAACCACAACCTTACAACGATTGTTTTCTGGGTTCACAATCAACCCAGTTGGTTTTCCCAAAGGCTCACCAACCACAACCTAACACCGTTGGTTTTTCCTTTGGCTCACCAACAAACCTTAACCCCTTGATTCAATCCCTTGATTGAATCAAGTTACAAGATATTAAAACAAAGGTTTAAAGACAAATACAAGCTTCTCACTTAAGCAGATATAGCAAATATAAATAAGTAAGGTAAAGAGAAGAAGCCCTCAAACTAATTCGTAGATGGAGGAACTCGGCTTCTTCTTCACTTGACCCTCTTCTGATTTTGCACGAAGTAGAGGATCACCGAGGCAGCACACAGTTGAAGAGGAAGCTTTGGGATTCACTTGGATGCTCTTCTTCTCTCTATTTTGCTTTGAATGGCCCTTTTGTGCTTATGGAGGATTTTCCTTGTAATCTCTTTGAGATCTCTTCTCTAAATGTTCTCTCCCACTTCCATAACGTCTTTCCTAGCTCTCCTCTTGATTTTATAGCTTTAGATATCGTGGAAACAGAAATCTAGCCGTTAGAGACAAAAATAGAGCCGTTGTGCATAGTCTGCAACTCCTGACAAAGTTTCCGTTGGGATCGGAGTCGACTCGCGCGATCTGGAGTCGACTCGACTGTAGCAGAAGTCGACTCATGCTTTTCTGGAGTCGGCTCGGCAACTGTTCCAGATTTGAATTAAAGTGGTCTTCTCGACTGGGAGTCGACTCGACTTAACCCGGAGTCGACTCGCCAAAATCTGGAGCTGACCTTGCACTTTTGGAGTCGACTCATCCCAAGGAATCCATGGATGCATTTTTCAACTTTGCTTACTCGAGTCGACTCGGAAATTCTGGGAGTCGACTCGGTGCTCAGAGTCCGAACTCCCGAGCTTCTGTCTTTTGGCTCGTGCTGTCTCGGAGTCGACTCGAACTGTCTCGGAGTCGACTCGGCCCTTAGTATCTAAAAAACAGTCTTCTGCCTTTTGGGGTCGCGCTGCCTTGGAGTCGACTCGAACTGTCTTGGAGTCGACTCGCCTCTCAGAGACGAAAATGCCGTCTTCTGTCTTTGGGGTTGCGCTGCCTCGGAGTCGACTCGAATTTTGCGGGAGTCGACTCGGCTCTCAGTGTCTGAAATTGGCTCTTTGACTTTTTGCTTGTTTTCCTCTGGGAGTCGACTCTAGCTTCCTTTGGAGTCGACCTGCCAACCATCGGAGTCGACTCGAGTTCCTCAGGAGTCGACTCGGCTCTCAGGGTCCAAAATAGCTTCTCTGTGTTTCTGCCTTGTTACTGAAGGAAAAATATCCCGCAAAATCCGATAAAATCGGATGCCAGGTCAGAAAATCAGTTTTAAAATTTTATCTATTTATTTATAACAGGTATAAATAAATAACATAACTATATTATGTTTACCATACCTCGATCCTGCAGCGGAAGATGGTCAAGGTACTCAGGAACAGAATCTGGTATAGGGCCAAGTGCTGGATCAGATACTGGATCAGATGCTAGCTCTGGTACTGGATCGGGAACTGGATCTGGAACTGGATCTGGTGCCGGATCTGGTACTGATGGATCTGGTGCTATGCGAGGCCCGGATGTACGGACCCTCTACTTCACACGCACGCCAAGAAATGCAGGAAGGTAGGATGATGTCTGTATAGTGCAAAAACCCTTTTTGCAAATAAACCCCTGGAAGAAAAGAATTTCAAAAATTCTTTCTTCCCCTTTTTTTCTTTTCTTTCTTTTCCTCTTTCTTCCCGTATCCTTTTCCTCTCTTTTCAAGCTACTCAAAAGATCATGAATCTCCCCTCTCCCCAGATAAAATCTCTAGCACAGAATGAAGAGAAAGCTAGCCTATTTATAGGCAAAGACAAGACTGAACCAGGGAAGAGAAAACGCCAAAAGGGAAGAGTGAACGCCAAACGATTCATGATTTTATTGAATTTTTTTAACCGTTTGATTTCAATTAAATCAGTCCTATGTTAAAGAGGTTTCAAAACCGAAGAGACACGTCTCTTCGGATCTTCAAATGGTAGCCGAAAGAGGGAAGATCAAGCGGCCTTCGATGTGTTCGGAAGAAGAAGAAGAACGCGGTCCACGGGAGAATATTTGCAGAGAAATTGGTCCATGGACCGAGGAAGAAACCAGAACTAAACCGTGTCATTCAATTTGAGGGGCAAACACGTAAATTTTCAGACTTGACTTAAATGGGTTAATTCAAATGGGCTGAATCAAATGGGCTTGGGTCCATCATTGGTTCTAAACCAAATTGAAGACCAATTTGAAAGGTTTTGGATCCGGAAAAATTCCACATGAATCTGATTCATGTGAACTCCAATTAGTTCAATTTTCGGATCAATCCAAGTCACACTTGGACTAGAATAAATATGGAATAAATTCTAATAAAATCATCATGAAGCCCAATTACATTCATTTGAATCCAATTCAAAAACAAACTCAACAAATGAGTCCAAATCAATTTCAATTACATTAATTGAAACTTGATTAAGCCAGAATACAGACATAATTAAATACACATCCATGAAATTCAGTATGTACCTCATGTTCAGTGCTAGCTGAACATAGACAAAATCAAATCTCAAATGACCCACAATTTAATTCTCAATTAAATTGGATCAAGTCCTTCCTACTTAACTTGACTTATGTGCGTGACTCCGATAGGTTCGAACACTAAGCCGGTAGTACATGGACTACTCCATGCACTAATTGAGGTGACCATCTAGCAATGATACCCGACGTCCGGATAGGTCGAATATGCAAAGCAACATTCAAGAACCTAGACGTATGGTTGTTGCATAATTCATCCCTATGACCTTCGATGCTCAAGATGACCTTAGAGTGGACTGTCGACCTCTGGGTCCGGTCATCCATAGTGTATTTCAAATAATCAAATCAAGTGACCTATCACTTGGTTTACCCTGGCCAAGGTTTTACTAAATTGAAACACAGCGAAACATCAACTCCTATAATCTGGAGCGGTCAATCCCTTCTTGACTCATACACAGACTTCGCGAGTACTTGACTGCACCCAGCAACTTTTCAATATCTGAATTAGAAATTCAGATCGTTCAGTGCCAAAGTACAGTGAGTTGCTTGCAAGTCACCGTGATAGTCTCAGGTCTAAGGGATACTTATGCCCATATGCTTTGTGAGCTAACTCCTGACAGTGGAGTGCTCAACAGGTGAGTCACTGTTCAGTGACGATGTACTCCTACATCTCACCTATATGCCATACCAGTGTCTCCACACTCCTTGGTTAAGAGGACAACCAACTAAATGGCATACAACGACCTATACTTGACATAGCTATTGTCCAATTAATAGCTTGTCATTTGGTCGCGAACTGGTTCAAGGACTAAATGATAAAACCTCTTTTATCCACTAAATTAGTCCTAAGGACTTCATCACAATACACAGGAGTTCAATTTGAAGATGCAACACTTGTGATGAATAGAAAATTGCCAGAATAAATTTTTATTCATTTTAATAAAACATATACATAATTCAATTTCTTAAAATTAAAAAATTGGCTTTGGGACACAATTCCCAACAACTCCCACTTGAACTAAAGCCAATTTGTACAGTATCTAATACCCATCTTCGATTTGTGATAATCGAACTCTTTTACAGAAAGGGCTTTAGTGAATGGGTCAGCTAGGTTCTCCTTTCCATCGATCTTTTGAAGATTGACGTCACCTCGTTCCACGATCTCTCGTACAAGGTGGTAGCGACGCAGAATGTGCTTGGTTCTATGGTGGGACTTTGGCTCCTTTGCTTGTGCAATGGCTCCAGTATTGTCACAATACAAAAGAACTGGACCGTTGATTGAGGGAGCAACACCAAGTTGATTTACAAACTTCTTGATCCAAACAGCTTCCTTTGCCGCATCTGATGCAGCAACATACTCTGCTTCGCATACGGAATCGGCTACTGAATGCTGCTTGGAACTTTTCCAGCAGACTGCTCCTCCATTCAGGGTAAACACAAATCCTAACATACTCTTACTATCATCATGGTCTGACTGAAAACTAGAGTCTGTAAACCCCACAAGTTTTAAGTCGGATTCTCCATAGATTAACCATTGGTCCTTAGTATTTCTCAAATACTTAAGGATGGTTTTCACCACCTTCCAATGGTTCTCATCCGGATTAGACTGATACCTACTCGCTACTGCTAGTGAGTAAGTAACGTCCGGTCTTGTACATGTCATGGCGTACATGATAGAACCTACTGCAGAAGCATATGGGATTCTACTCATACGCTCTCTTTCTTCGGAAGTTGTCGGACAATCTTTCTTAGAGAGAGAAATTCCTTGGCCTATCGGAAGATAGCCCTTCTTGGAATGCTCCATGTTGAACCGCTTCAACATAGTGTCGATGTACGTGGATTGGGATAATCCAAGCAACCTCTTAGATCTATCTCTATAGATTTTCATCCCTAGGATGTAGGATGCTTCTCCCAGATCCTTCATGGAGAACTGTGATGACAGCCAGAGTTTCACATTTTGTAATGCAGGAATGTCATTCCCAATTAAGAGAATGTCATCCACATACAAGACAAGGAATGTGATCACTGAACCTTTAGCCCACTTGTAAACACAAGGTTCTTCTTCGTTCTTAACGAAGCCATACGTTTTGATAGTTTTATCGAAACGTATGTTCCAACTTCGAGAAGCTTGCTTAAGTCCATAAATGGACTTTTGTAGCTTGCATACTTTGGACTCGTCTGTGGATATGAAACCCTCAGGTTGTATCATATACACCTCTTCTTCCAGCTCTCCATTTAGAAAAGCTGTTTTCACATCCATTTGCCAGATTTCATAATCCATATATGCTGCTATAGCTAGCATGATCCGAATAGATTTTAGCATTGCCACAGGGGAAAAAGTCTCGTCATAATCGATACCATAACGTTGACGATACCCCTTGGCAACCAGACGGGCTTTATAGGTCTCCACCTTTCCATCTGCGCCTCTCTTTCTTTTGAAGATCCATTTGCACCCTATGGGTTTTATCCCTTCGGGTGGATCAACTAGTGTCCATACACTATTGATTTCCATGGACTCCATTTCGGATTTCATGGCATTAAGCCACAACTCAGAATCAGACCTCTGCATAGCATCCATATAGGTGATCGGATCCTCATTGTTCTCATCGAGCTCAATAGGATCCGCGTCATGGACCAAGAAATCGTAGTATCTATCCACTTGACGCGGTACTCTACCGGATCGCCTTAATGGTGCTTCTACATTGGGCTCCGGGTTTGATCTAATCAAAACCGATTCTGTGGGTTCAGTAGATTGTGTTAAATCTTCCACCTGCTGAACTTCACTAAGTTCAACCTTAGAGGCAACAATTCCTTCACCAAGGAATTCCTTTTCCAAAAATGTTGCCTTAAGTCCTACGAACACCTTTTGTTCATTAGGAAGGTAAAAGTAATAACCCCTAGTTTGCTTGGGGTACCCTACAAAATAACACTTATCGGACCTAGGACCAAGTTTGTCAGTTTGAGAACGTTTAACATAAGCCGGACATCCCCAAACCCTAAGGTATGAAAGTGTCGGCTTACGCCCAGTCCATATCTCATATGGAGTCTTCTCAACAGACTTACTTGGAACCTTATTTAGTATTATACACGCAGACTCTAAAGCATAACCCCAAAAAGATAGAGGCAGACTAGTAAACCCCATCATGGATCGAACCATGTCTAACAGAGTTCGATTCCTCCTTTCGGATACACCATTATGCTGAGGTGTTCCTGGAGGGGTCCATTGTGAGAGAATCCCATTCTCCTCTAGATAAGTCAAGAAATCACCGGAAAGGTATTCTCCTCCTCGGTCTGACCGAAGGATCTTAATACTCTTTCCAGTCTGTTTTTCTACTTCATTACAAAATCGTTTGAACATTTCAAATGATTCCGACTTATGCTTCATCAGATAGACATACCCATACCTGGATAGGTCATCTGTGAAGGTTATGAAGTAGGCATAATCACCTTTGGCACTTACGTTCATAGGTCCACATACATCAGTATGTATGAGGCCAAGAACATCGCTGGCTCGTTCACCCTTTCCAGAAAAAGGTGACTTGGTCATTTTACCCAGTAGACAGAATTCACAAGTTGGCAATGATTCACAATCATTGATTTCTAAAATGCCTTGTTGGGCTAACCTGTTTATCCTGTTTTTGTTTATATGACCAAGCCGGCAATGCCATAAATAGGTTTCATTGACTTTATCTAATTTAGGGTGTTTATTAGATGTGTACATTACATTCACAGGCAATGATAGAGTATAAATGCCATATTTCATTTGTCCACTGAAAATTTTAGTATCATTCAAAATGATATCACAAAATCTTTCATTTATATAAAAGGTATAACCATTCTTGGCCAAAAAGCCTACAGAGATGACATTCATCAAGAATGCTGGACAAAAGTGACAATCATCTAACATAACTACTCCAGACTCAAAAAACAACTCAATGACTCCTAAAGCTAGGACTGGAACAGATCTTCCATCACCAACATTTAGGAATCGATCGCCGTTCTTGAATCTTATACTTACTTGAAGTCCCTGCAAAGAATTGCAAATATTAATTGGACTTCCGGTATCCAATACCCAGGTAGTAGAATCATAAACAGAAAAATTACAAGGTGTTATCATATAATTACCTTGTGCAGCAACTGTTTGCTGCATTTTCTTCTTTGGCCTGTTTGGATCAAGGGACGCTAAATAAGCCGGACAGTTTCGCTTCCAGTGACCCTGCTTCTTGCAGAAGAAGCATTCTGCCTTACTCTGATCAGATTTCTGCTTCATAGTCTGTTTGGGCTTAGAGATCCCAGCACGAGCTTTCTGCACCTTCTTCTTCTTTCCTTTCTTAAAGGAAGAAAGTCCTGCAGAAGTCCCACCTACCACATTCACCGACTCCTTTTTGAGTTGGTGATCCTTCTCATAGGTCTGCAGTAAACCTAGCAAACCATGATAGGATACTTCAGGTTTAGTCATTCTATAATGACTAAGGAAGGTCAGGTAGGACTTGGGAAGTGAATTCAAAATGGCATCCTTGCCCAATTGCTCGTGCAAAGGAAAGCCAAGTTTACTTAGGCGATCAATTTGTTCGACCATGTACAATACATGATCGGTGACCGATGCCCCTTCCCTCATGCGGGCATTGAATATAGCGCAGGAGGTCTTATGTCGTTCAACATCATCAGGTGTGCCGAAAGACTCCTTCAACATTTGAAGGATTTCCACTGGCTGCGCTTCCTCGAATTTACGACTAAACTCGTCATTCATCGAGGCCCTCATGATGCAACGCACTGTAGTGCGATCGTTGAGCCACTTCTGATAAGCGTCTCTGATTGCACGTGGTGCATTGGCTGCAGGTTCCTCAGGTGCAGGATCCGATATCACATACAGGATCCGCTCATGCTCTAATACTATTTTCATCTTTCGATACCAGCTATCGAAGTTAGGTCCATTAAGCTTATCATTGTCTAATAGTGTTCGGAGGGATAATGAGTTAGCCATATCTGAAAGGAAAAACCAGAGCTAATTAGTATATGATTTATTTTAATTCTAAAGACTTGGACTTCAGTCTAAAGATTTCTCCCACTATTTTAGTCAAATTTTTAGCCTCTACCTTTAATTCGAGGAATTACTTTAATTCCTTAGCGGGTACTAGAATCCACATGGACTGTATATAGGCCCGAGGAAAGCTCGGCCAACCCATATGCATCTAAGGGTAGGTACATTACCAATTATTTCTCTAAATAATTTCTAGTATTTTATTTTGCCCTAGGTGGTAATCAGTAGGCGGAGGCCTCCACTGAAAATCCTGGTCAGATCCAACCATTAATGAACTAACTCGATGACACTACCTAATGTATGATCAGGCCCGAGGAAAGCTCGGCCAACCTAATTACAATCAGATAGCTCAAAGAGCTATCATATAATGAAGGATAATTCCAATATTCAGATGAACACCAGACGGAAGCGTCCTGCATGTCCAACTGAAATACTGGACCAATTATCATCCATTTTAATGGGAGGCTATGACCTAGTTATCTATATAACTATATCATTTTAAGGACCTAATAATTTAGAGGATTTTAGAGAGACCGATAATTCTATATCCTCCCACTGACTGCACTGAGTCATATAGAGAACATAGAATTTCATTGGTCTATGGACATCTAAATCAGTCATACTGATTTCCTTATTGACATGGGTGAGTACCAAGTCTCAAGATATCTAAATCAAAGCTTGAACGACCACATTGGCCAGGTAAGAGAGATCACGGAAGGGTTCCGCCATTAACCGTCTTTCCTAGACACCAACAGAGTTGGCCAGGAAAGAGGTAGCCCCAATTAATAACCGTAGATCCAACTTGCCTTAGACACCAAATGGTATGTCAAGTTGATTTAGATAGTCATTAAGAACTCAGGCTCGACCACTGAGCCACAATCAGATCCAATTGAAGTGTTTGGACATGATCAACTAAACTATTGAGTTTGATCAAATTAGAAAAATGAATTTAGTCTAATACAACTATTGATTCCAATTCAATTCTAACATTAGGTCTAACCTAATCAACTAATCTGATTGTGCTAACCCATGCCCCAAAACCCATGTTCAAATTTAAATTTTAATTTGAATTTCAAATTTTGAATTTTAAATCTTTATTTGAAATTCAAATTTTAAATTTTAAATTCAACATTTAATTCTTTATTAAATGTATTATGATCATGGATTCAAGATGTCAATTTATTCCAAATATAAACAATTTATATTTAAACTTTGTGGTCATAATAAATTTAAAACTGAAATTTCATAAACATCAATTATGCATAATTTCACAAAAATAAACTATTTATTTTATGATACAAATTAATCTCAATTTTGTGCTAGGACAACCTTTTCACTATAAGGGGTTAACCTTATAGCAGGACAACCTTATAATTCAGCACAAGATTGATATTTTATCAATAAATCTAGATCTAATCTAAATTTAAAAATTAAATCATGCATAATTTTAGATATTATAGGCCAATTCCATCGGCCAACCTGGCTCTGATACCAATTGAAGGAAAAATATCCCGCAAAATCTGATAAAATCGGATGCCAGGTCAGAAAATCAGTTTTAAAATTTTATCTATTTATTTATAACAGGTATAAATAAATAACATAACTATATTATGTTTACCATACCTCGATCCTGCAGCGGAAGATGGTCAAGGTACTCAGGAACAGAATCTGGTATAGGGCCAAGTGCTGGATCAGATACTGGATCAGATGCTAGATCTGGTACTGGATCGGGAACTGGATCTGGTGCCGGATCTGGTACTGATGGATCTGGTGCTATGCGAGGCCCGGATGTACGGACCCTCTACTTCACACGCACGCCAAGAAATGCAGGAAGGTAGGATGATGTCTGTATAGTGCAAAAACCCTTTTTGCAAATAAACCCCTGGAAGAAAAGAATTTCAAAAATTCTTTCTTCCCCTTTTTTTTTTTTTTCTTTCTTTTCCTCTTTCTTCCCGTTTCCTTTTCCTCTCTTTTCAAGCTACTCAAAAGATCACGAATCTCCCCTCTCCCCAGATAAAATCTCTAGCACAGAATGAAGAGAAAGCTAGCCTATTTATAGGCAAAGACAAGACTGAACCAGGGAAGAGAAAACGCCAAAAGGGAAGAGTGAACGCCAAACGATTCATGATTTTATTGAATTTTTTAACCGTTTGATTTCAATTAAATCAGTCCTATGTTAAAGAGGTTTCAAAACCGAAGAGACACGTCTCTTCGGATCTTCAAATGGTAGCCGAAAGAGGGAAGATCAAGCGGCCTTCGATGTGTTCGGAAGAAGAAGAAGAACGCGGTCCACGGGAGAATATTTGCAGAGAAATTGGTCCATGGACCGAGGAAGAAACCAGAACTAAACCGTGTCATTCAATTTGAGGGGCAAACACGTAAATTTTCAGACTTGACTTAAATGGGTTAATTCAAATGGGCTGAATCAAATGGGCTTGGGTCCATCATTGGTTCTAAACCAAATTGAAGACCAATTTGAAAGGTTTTGGATCCGGAAAAATTCCACATGAATCTGATTCATGTGAACTCCAATTAGTTCAATTTTCGGATCAATCCAAGTCACACTTAGACTAGAATAAATATGGAATAAATTCTAATAAAATCATCATGAAGCCCAATTACATTCATTTGAATCCAATTCAAAAACAAACTCAACAAATGAGTCCAAATCAATTTCAATTACATTAATTGAAACTTGATTAAGCCAGAATACAGACATAATTAAATACACATCCATGAAATTCAGTATGTACCTCATGTTCAGTGCTAGCTGAACATAGACAAAATCAAATCTCAAATGACCCACAATTTAATTCTCAATTAAATTGGATCAAGTCCTTCCTACTTAACTTGACTTATGTGCGTGACTCCGATAGGTTCGAACACTAAGCCGGTAGTACATGGACTACTCCATGCACTAATTGAGGTGACCATCTAGCAATGATACCCGACGTCCGGATAGGTCGAATATGCAAAGCAACATTCAAGAACCTAGACGTATGGTTGTTGCATAATTCATCCCTATGACCTTCGATGCTCAAGATGACCTTAGAGTGGACTGTCGACCTCTGGGTCCGGTTATCCATAGTGTATTTCAAATAATCAAATCAAGTGACCTATCACTTGGTTTACCCTGGCCAAGGTTTTACTAAATTGAAACACAGCGAAACATCAACTCCTATAATCTGGAGCGGTCAATCCCTTCTTGACTCATACACAGACTTCGCGAGTACTTGACTGCACCCAGCAACTTTTCAATATCTGAATTAGAAATTCAGATCGTTCAGTGCCAAAGTACAGTGAGTTGCTTGCAAGTCACCGTGATAGTCTCAGGTCTAAGGGATACTTATGCCCATATGCTTTGTGAGCTAACTCCTGACAGTGGAGTGCTCAACAGGTGAGTCACTGTTCAGTGACGATGTACTCCTACATCTCACCTATATGCCATACCAGTGTCTCTACACTCCTTGGTTAAGAGGACAACCAACTAAATGGCATACAACGACCTATACTTGACATAGCTATTGTCCAATTAATAGCTTGTCATTTGGTCGCGAACTGGTTCAAGGACTAAATGATAAAACCTCTTTTATCCACTAAATTAGTCCTAAGGACTTCATCACAATACACAGGAGTTCAATTTGAAGATGCAACACTTGTGATGAATAGAAAATTGCCAGAATAAATTTTTATTCATTTTAATAAAACATATACATAATTCAATTTCTTAAAATTAAAAAATTGGCTTTGGGACACAATTCCCAACAGTTACTCCCTGGAGTCGACTCGTACTATCCAGGAGTCGACTCGAGGACTATTCTTTTGGATTTTTCTTTGAATTTGCTCTTCCAACTTGAGTCCTTTGAACTTGAAACTTGGGCCAATGAAGTGTAACTTTCTTCCAACTTTTCTTGAGAGCTTTGGAGGCCTTCTTGTGTTCTTCCAGCTTGCTATGTTCCTTGCAAAATGAATATTTTTCTCCTTGCAACACAAACATTAGTATTTATACTTCATGGTTTTTGTGATCATCAAAATCAATCTTTGGGTCATCAAAATTACTTGAGAATAACAAAAAGAGAGAGAGATAAAGAAAAGAAAATGGATATTATTCAAGAGAAGTAAAATCTAAGTGAAGGCAAATACTCCAATCTTAAGGAAAGGCAAAACAAGCATAATATATTCGGCACATTTGTGAGACTTGTGTGAGCATTCTTTTGAAAGGGATAAAATCCGTAATTAATTACACTTAAACAGGGAGAGTTTGAAGTGAACATTTTAACCTTTCTATATTGCTCATCATAGAGATGGTGCCAATGGGGAGGCTAGTGGTAGTACCGGCACTATTTGACCCAACTATTCGGTGTAGGGTATATTAGGGACGGCTCAAGAGGGAGGCTAGTGGTAGTACCTCGTGCCCCTTCCAACTCCACCGGATAGGGAGCAAATAGAGTATAAAGCATAAGAAAGTAAAAATGAAAGACAAAGTAAATGAAAGTATATAAGAAGAATCAAGTCAAATTTTTAATCACTTAAAAACATATTTTAAGGATGAAATCAGTGCAAGATTATATTTAAATAGGAGGAGTTTATTTGAAAAGAATTGATTTTGATCATTAACATGCTTGTTCTTAATATTTTAATGCATGACTTAACACATAATATATTTTGCATGTGGCATGATGTTTTGAATTATGGGTTCTCAATATTTTGTAATGCTCCATACTTGGATAATTTGATTGAATGTTTGAAATACTATATGAAGTTATTTTATGGTATTATTGAAAAGAAATTTTAGATTTGTCGTTCACAATCATCTTTGAAATCTGAAAGTTGAATAAATTTGTAAAAAGGAGAAGAGAAGTATATCTCTATTTAGGCAAAATGAATTGATTTTGTTTTATCTTTCAACTTGCCTAACTTTGGTATATAATGTTCTAATTCATACCAAAACTCAACATAAATATAAATATTTTGAATATGCTCTTATATGTTTGAAATATGTGTTTTCAATCGTAATGATTTAAGATGAGCTACAATGTGGAAGATACATATCTCAAATTATGATTTTGAAAGCCTCTATTGAAAATCTTTATGAAATTCAGAATCTGATTTTGTATAAAAGCTTAAACTCAATATGATTTCTAAATAAAAACTACAGTTTAAGAAAAATAGAATAATTCTGATGCCTTGATTGTTTGCCCCAATACGCATCTGAAACATATCATTTCTTATCTTTAAAGTGTACTAATATTAGTCTAAATGATGTGTCTTTCGATGATCTTGATTGCAAACAAATACTTTTAAATATATTATTTTATTTTGATATTGAAAAAATTTATTGTGCTTCATGCATACATTGCTGAAAAACTATGATTAAGAAATTGAGTTCTATAAATATATATATCTCAATGATCATCTATATGTTTTTCTCTCCTACATTCTTAAAGACTTCCATCAAAATATATATATATAGTGAATGATCTTAAAGCTAGAAATATTTCAGCTCACTCAAATGATTCTTAAAAGAAAAGAAATGTAAATGCTTTTGAAAGAAATTGAGCTTCAAATGAATCATTTTCTGATTAATATTTTTATACATTTTCTCTAAGATTAAGAGAAAGCATAACTTGTTCTTGAAGGATTAGAAAGAGTAATTGCTACAAATTTTGAGTAATTCTAGATCACTCTACATTTTCGATATCATAGAATTTCAGTTCTATTCATGCTTGTCATCAAAATCTGAAATTCAACAAAGAAAAGAATGATTAAAGAAGAATGCATCTTTTGAGGGGGAGCTTTAGATATTCAATCTAAATGCAAAAGGTTACATCCATTTGATGAATATCTTGAATGTTTTATGGATTGATTTTGATAAACCTCCTTGTGTTGCCATTATTTGTCTTAATTCTATAAAGTTCGTCTTATCTCAAACATTAAGCTTTATAGAAATATGCTCTCATTAGTGTAGGCTGTGCTGAAACTTATAGAAAAATATATTTTCGAGATTGACAATTTTATTGAACATTATCTTCAAATTCTAAACTCTTAAATGGAACGATCAATTAAGGAGGAGAAAAAAATTTCAGAAGAAAAGATCATATGAAACCTAATCGCATAAATCCATAACTAAAGGAGAGAGAAAGAATACTAAATAAAAAGTGATCCTAATACTCTCCAATATGTATCATCTGAAATTTAATCTGAAAATCTTTACAATATACCTTGAGGCTTGTTATTTGGTTAGTATATCTTATGCATCAATCATGAACCAAATTGCAATTCAAATAGTTGATCTTAAGAGCCTCTAATTTAATGAAAAAGGGGAAGAATAATGATTTTCTTGAGAATCTCTTAGAAAACCTATTTTTGGAATTCACTAATGAGTTCTTATTGGCTTGTTCTTTAGAACTTCAATTTCGTGCCAATCCATTATTATGTGTACCAAAATGTGCTTCTTTTTAAAGGAATAAAGTCTTTAAAAGAGATTTAAAAGAATCTTCAAAGCCTTGAATTTTATGTATGCTCTAAGATATATCATAAATTGCATGAATTCATGTTTTGGTGTTTATGCCACAATATTTTTACATCATAAAAGAACTTTGCAATCATACTTAATATATTGCTCTTATACTCTGAAAATTAGTTAAATTACTCTCATGTTGTTAAAATACTTAATATATTGGGCAAAAGATCTTAAATGAACAAGCTTTCATACTTATTATCGAAGAGAGATCAGATTTCCATTTGTGCTTTCCTTGAATATCATTTATGGTACTTCTTGAATTAACTTAAGAAAGATTCCACCTACACTTGATTTGAAAACTATCTTTGGAATCACATTCGATGTGTTTTCCTCTGAAATTATCTTAATTGGCTCTGGTCTATGCTCATTAATCTTTTTCTAACATTATTATCTTGAGTTATATGATTCATATTCTTACAATAATTTGACACGCAAATCAGAGTACAATAAGAAAAAGAAATATTTGAGTATTCTTATCTTTGTGCTTAATGTTTCACTATCTTTTTGATGTTGTCAAAAAGGGGAAGAAATATCTAAGTATATGCTCATAATGCTTTATGTGTTGATTATGTTAAGTTGATTAAATCTAAAGCATTATCATGAAGTATATTTTAAAGATATATATTTTCTACTTCAAACAACTTAGCTATGCATTACTTCTAGAACACAATATATTTTATATTGCATATACTCCAAGTTTTGTCATTATCAAAAAGGGGGAGATTGATGACCCAAAGATTGATTTAAAGATTGATTTTGATGATCACAAAACCTTGAAGCATAAATACTAATGTTTGTGTTACAAGAAGAAAGATAATTTGTTTTGCAAGGAACATAGCAAGTTGGAAAAATACAAGAAAGCCTCAAAAGCTCTCAAGAAAAGTTGGAAGAAAGCTACACTTTATTGGCCCAAGTTTCAAGTTCAAATGATTCAAGTTAGAGGAGCAAATTCAAAGAAAGATTCAAAAAAATAGTCCTCGAGTCGACTCCTGGAAGTTTAGAGTCGACTCTGGCACTCTGGAGTTTCAAGAAACAGTGCTCGAGTCGACTCCGATACTCTACGAGTCGACTCCGACTGAGAACAAACAAAAAGACAGAGAGTTGATTTTCAGTGCTACAGTGCTCGAGTCGACTCCTACTTCAGCGCTATAGTGCTCGAGTCGACTCCTACTTCAGTGCTACAGTGCTCGAGTCGACTCCTACTTCGGTGCTATAGTGCGGAGTCGACTCCCAGCTACAGTGCCGACAGACTAGTATTCACAAGTGACTCCTGTTTCAGCCGAGTCGACTCCTACTTCAGCCGAGTCGACTCCAGCATGCTGGGAGGCATAACGGCTAGTTTTTTCTTGATTCCAACGGCTCTATTTTTGTCTCTAACGGCTAGATTTTTGTTTCCACTCCCTCTAAAGCTATAAAATCAAGAGGAGAGCTAGGGAAGAAGGGATGGAAGTGAGAGAGAACATTTAGAAAAGAGATTTCAAAGAGATTACAAGAGAAATCTCCTAAAAGCACAAAAGGGCCATTCAAAGTAAAAGAGAGAGAAGAATAACATCCAAGTGAATCCCAAAGCTTCCTCTCCAACTGTGTGCTGCCTCGGTGATCCTCTACTTCATGCAAAATAAGAAGAGGGTCAAGTAAAGAAGAAGCCGAGTTCCTTCATCTACAAATTTGTTTGAGGGCTTCTTCTCTTTACTTTACTTATTTATATTTGCTATATTTGCTTATTTAAGAAGCTTGTATTTGTTTTAAATTCTTGTTCTAATATCTTGTAACTTGATTCAATCAAGGGATTGAATCAGGGGGTTAAGGTTTGTTGGTGAGCCAAAGGAAAAACCAACGTTGTAAGGTTGTGGTTGGTGAGCCTTTGGGAAAACCAACTGGGTTGATTGTGAACCCGAAAAATAATCGTTGTAAGGTTGTGGTTGGTGAGCCTTTGGGAAAACCAACTGGGTTGATTGTGAACTCGAAAAACAATCGTTGTAAGGTTGTGGTTGGTGAGCCTTTGGAAAAACCAACTGGGTTGATTGTGAACCCGGAAAACAATCGTTGTAAGGTTGTGGTTGGTGAGCCTTTGAGAAAACCAACTGGGTTGGATTGTGAGCCCGTGAAAACAATCGGTTGGTTCTAGTCGGTGAGCCTGTGAAAACCGACCGAGTTCGTTGTGATCTCGCAAAACAACAAGTTGGGTTGTGAGCTTGTAAAACAACCGACTGTAATCTGAGGGATTATAGTGAAATTCCCAAGAGGTCTTGGGGAGTGGATGTAGGTGCTGGGGTGCACCGAACCACTATACATCTTTGTGTTTGTGATGCCTTATCTCTTGTATTTCATGCCTTACATTCATGCTTGATTGTGTAATATCTCTAGCTTTGTTTTCTATAGAGTTATGAGTGATTGTTTAGAATTTGCTTAGCTTCCACTCCATTCTTACCATACACATAGATTAAAATTGATCATACAACTATAAGTTAATTTTAGATCAATTGCACCCTAAAGCCATAGTATAATTGCTCTAGCTTAATTTTCCACTGCTTTACTTGTAATTGCCTAGAGCTTAAGTAAATAATATCTTATCATTCCGCTGCATTCTATTCAAAGTAAAAATTAGGGAACATAATTTTTAGAAAATCCAATTCACCCCCCTCTTGGATTGTCACCTTGGGCAACAACTTTCATCTGATGGTAATTGGCTCGAAGGTCTAGGTTGGTGAAATATGAAGCTCCATAAAGCTCTTCTAACAAGTCATCGGCAGTTGGGATTGGGAAACGATCTTTAATGGTGACAGCAATAAGTACTCTATATTTCGCATACAGGAAGTGTAAGGGAATTTTTTTCAATCAAAGCATTTGTGGTTTTATCTTTCACCCAAAGAGAGTGTTATCTTCTTTATCCATTTATATTTTCAACTCTTCTATATCATTAGTACAGAAGCCAAATCTAACAACCTTCCCTAGAAATACTCTCCAGTATTTGTACAACTCTTCTACTACTACCAGTACAACTGAACCCGAAATACTCTCCAATAACTAGTAAGACTTATTTTCTATTGCAGCTCTCCGTTGGTGCTTGAATCTCTCGGCGCTTGACCAGATAATCTCTCAACAGCTTCTTCTTCAAGCCAATGTCTCTCATGCCACGCATTCTTCTCATCCCACATATTTAGGATTCTTCCTCTGCACCCTTTGTGAACGACGTGGCTTATCACTGTGCATGCTTGTAACTAACAAGTTGATCATATCTTGGGCTATCATATTCTCAAGAATAATCCTGACTCTAAAATGGGCTCTGACATCTGCGCAGATATTTTCGTTTTGAAACCTAGAACCCGGATCTTAGCTCCGCAGGCTGGAAAACTATCTGGGCTGTCAGGTTTTACAAGGTTTGACATGAGTACTGTGCTATCTTCCACTCTACTACAATACCCACATTCTCTGCACCCCAAGAATGCACCTGTTTTAATGGCGGAAGAGTGGGGGCGGAGGGGAAGCAAGCTAACACCCAAGGGCTTCCTCCTAAACCTCCTTTCGATTAAGGGGCTCCAAGCCAACACCCAAAGTAGGGCTTCTAATAAGAGAAAGCCTGAGCGGCCTGATAGCAAGGCCCGAGAGCAATTGGGCTCGGGTTCAAAGTTTTAACATAACAAGGCCCGAGAATCATCGGATCATGCAATGGCCACCTTGAGATCTTTGCAGGATGTGATTTAGTAGTTAACGTTGCAAAAAAAGATCAATCAATCTTTTGCATGAAAGATGGTTCGGGCTACGCAAGACTCCGGCGTGATCTCTAAAATCTGGGCTTGTTCAAATCTTGGCCTAACCTGGTTATTGCAGGTTGCTCGATGCATCACCCATCAATCTTACTTAGCTTTATTTTATCAAGAAAAATTTGCTAGTATAGTTAATACCGAAGTACCAACCATACCTGAGATTAGGCCAAGATATTCATAATCAAAGATGATGACGAAAATATGGGCATCGAACCGGATTAATAGAGGAATGATTGAAGGAACTAAAGGCGAAAGAAACGATTCAGAGCTCATCTAGTTTTGTGACGTAAACTGCACAATAAACAAAACAGAGTGAAATGTAATGGATCTAGTGTACAGAAAGTAATGAGGACAGAAGGCAGCATATAAACTAGAGGAAAGAGATTCTCTACCAACAAATCTCATAGGTTATGATGGAAACCTTAGCTCTTGTTTAAATTTACCTTCGTTTGCTGCTTCTGCCAGAATCTGCTTGTCTTTTGGATTTATGTTTTAAACCAACAACGAGTAGCAGAAACAGATATGTGGAACCTAAGGAACACCTAGCTGGCTGATGAGAATGGGGGAGAGTGAGACAGAGAGATGAACAGAGGAAAAAGGCACCACATTACTATTAGTCTCTGCCTAAAGCAATAGTCTCAATGTCTCTCACTTGTACTTCTATTCATAGACAACAATTTACTAAGTATCCTTTTTGGCTTTGTAGGGATAGAGCACAAAGCTTTGAACCTCGAAGAAGAGCTCCTCATCAGACCATCGCGAGGCATCACAATATCATCCATGCCATTGTCGACCTCTGCCAGCTTCATCCTAAGTGTTGCAAGCTTCGACGTCGGGCATTTCAATTCGGAGATGCTCCAGTTATCATCCGTATGGGTCGCAGAGCCCAAATGTTGAAGCTTTGGTTCTTCTCTTTCTCCATCTCCTGCAGCCGTTTTAGCTAGCAGTGCCTTAATGTTGTGAGGCAGCTCATTCACCTGGCCACTGGACATGGCGGCACGGGCTTGCTCGAAGAACAGGACCTGCACCACTACTCTTAATGGAAGCAGCTCATTCTGAGCAGCATGCATGCAGGCTTCAACTGAGAGCTTTTTGCAATCCAAGATCCGACACAACTGCTTCCTTGCATTCTTGCCCAGGTCTGGGTGTGTCTGATTCCATATAGAAAGCAAACAAGCAGTTGAAAGACTACTTGGAGTGGAAATAAACAGCAGAAGCTAAGAACTTGGAAACTAGTAAGAGAAATTACCCTGAGGTAAATATCAATCACTCCGTAGAGATCATCATGGTCTGGTCTTGCGAAGTCCGGCACAGCTTCAGCAAGAGCAATCAACTTTTCCATAGGCAGATTTGGATCTCTTGCAATCTCCTTGAGATAACCATCTATGAGCTTAGCCACCCTCAGCTTGGAGCTATGGGAGGCAGAAGATGACCTCCTGCCGTTCTCCTGCCCCTCGAATTCCACGTTGTCCGCCGACCGGGATCGTCTCCTCTCGCAATTGAGCTTTCCTCTCGGAGGGCTAGTTGGAGGACTCTGTCCTTGAAGCATGAACTCCTCCAATATGATCATCACTATGTCGACATCGTAGAGCAGCTCGTCTGCGTAGGACAGAGATGGAATTAAGAGATCTCTAACAGTCGCTTCCTCCAGCTGAACTCCGGCTCTCCTCGCCAAATCCATCTTTGATGATACTGAGGCATTAAGTATGTTGGCGGCCTTAAGAAGCCTTAGAAGGAAACTACAAGACACAGAGCCTTTGTCAATTGGTAATAAGCTTACTAATTTCTCCAACAGCAATCTGTGCTTCAAGGTGATCTCTCTGAGAGGTTCTGAGCAAGAATTCTCTGTGAGCTGGTTGCTCTGATGGCCATCTCTTTCCATGTTTGGCAACCAATGGAAGGCGTAAACCAGCAATGCCTCCCCGACGAGCTTGTTCGAAACTACGCCTGCAGACTTGACAGCCACCATGATCCTCCAATAGTGGTCTATCCCCAATTCAGAGATGTCTAGTGCCCACCAGTCTTTCGACAACAGCTTCTGACTGCTGTGAGACAAGTTTGCCTTGGAAGGGTGGGCGATGATCATCGTGGCGATGGCATCGATGCAGCGGCCTGTCATTCCGAGCTCCTCACACAGGGGAGCATATTGCTTTGTATTCTGCAGCGTGACGATTGTATCCTTCCAGCGGCGAAGGATGCATGATCTGAAGAAGACCTCGAGCTTGCCTATGAGGTTGCCTCTGTCGACGTCGTCGTTCATCTGAAGGTACTCGGCGGCACATCGGACTGGCACGATGTTGAGGGCGCTGAGAGTGATGGTGATACCATAGCAGAATTTTGCACAGGTCTCAAATGCCTCGGCACCGCCGGGGAGGTCAGGAAGTAGGATGATTGCATCCTCCGAGGTGTTTTTCAATTCAGAGCAGAGTAGTTGCAAGCGCAAGGACTTGGAAAGGAGAGGAAACTGTGATCGCAAAGAACCCAACAAGACGAATTAAAACTAAAGGAAAAACATCCAACAAAAAAAGATCATACTGAGTGTTGGAGTGAATGGTCTTAAAATAGATCTCCTTTTACCTTGTGTAGCTGATATAAGCTGTTCTGGACCTGGATCTTGAGGTCAGTTGAGACTTCAGAAGAAAGAGACCTACATCCAATAAGATCAAAATTTCTTGTAAGGAGTCACATGATATGAGAAACAAGGTATCACCAAGTGCAAAATATAGGTTTTAGCCATTACACCATTATTCACCAACAGAAGAAGAGAGGACAGGAGAAAGCTAGGAGGAAAACAGGGCTTTGACACGAGACCAATATTCTCAAATGCTTTTGAAGAGATTCATGGGAGAGGACGTCACCTTATGGCTTCTGTGGTGAAGAAGGTGTCAGGCCGGGTTCCAAGCTTCATAAACTTCATCTTGGCTTTAGTTCATTGCCCAGCTACTGCCAGTGATCACCAAGCAGTCAGCTCTCACTTCTGTGATAAAAAGCTTCTCCCCTTCCTGTTAAGCGCTTACAGAGGCACCGCCATATACTGACTCTCTGCAGAGATGGGAGCCCAACTTTTGGAACAGGATTTATTCTTCTTTCACTCTCTTTCCCCGGTCACGCTGTTCTTTTGGTGGAGAGTAAATATATATGAGAAGTGGTTGGGCAGAGAGCATTCAAGGAAGGGACAGAATCCAAGGAGGGGATGCCTTGCTGAGGTCTGGCTGGGAGATGTGGGGGATATATTGGGAGGATTAATTAATGCAAATGGTTGAGAGCTAGGGGATGAGTCAATGATGATTAAGGAGATAAATGTGAAATAAAACAAGGAATATGCGTGTCGATTTCAATCAATTTTGGACACACCAAATAAGATTGGACATATGACCTAAAACAAATTAGCCAGAGACAGAAATTTATTCATAGAATAAAAGACTACAGCATGAATTGTAAAATCTTTTACATGAAAAAAAAAAACATCATAAATAGCTTTGAGTAACTTTTACGAACTGATGACATGCAATGCTAACTAGTCTTAGCCGGTTGGCTCCCCTCTTTATCTAGAAGAGGTTCAACTTTGAACCCTAATGTTGACATCCCTCCTATATCTCCCTCTCTCTCTGTGTCTTAAACGTTGCGTTATTGTTTTTTTACTTTCCCTAATGAAATGACCCTATACTGCTATACAAAAGGAGACGCCCTTCCCTACAATCCTACTCATGAAATGCTGTCTTGGATAGACTTAATCCATCGTCATAAGTTTCTATTTTCCCTTGACACCTAATTTTTTAAACCTTATCTTCTTCTATCTCAACAGGGCGATTAAAGAGAGTAGCTTTTGATTATGCGGTGGAAGAATGATGAAGTGGTCCTCTACTTTTGATTTAGAAGATACCCACCTTTTCTATCTTTGAATTGAGTGCAGCCATCCAATTTTGGATTCCTTTTGTCCCAGTCTCTCTCATGTCCAAATGATGGTTAGTTCCCGGCTTAATCAAAACACTCTCCAATGTAAACCCTGTTCATCCTTTTTATTAGATCAAGTGCTTGTCGCTGGCCCATTCTAATTTGATAGCTGAGTTGAGACTCTAGAAGCTATCCAAGTCAGTCTCCTAATAGTTGTTTACTTATTGGCAAAACAAGGCAGGTGGCAAAAGGAGGACTTTTGGACCAAGGATATTATTGTAAGTAACAAATTGTGACTTGTTTGGAGGCTGATGGAACCAATTAAAGCAAACTTTGCCGATCTTAGAACCCCACAAGCATCATTGCCGTGGAAATGGCTCCTCTATTTCCCAGAAGGAACATTGATTCATATACCATATTATATGCAACATCGTACCCCTTCTTTTTGTGAGAATAAAGTAAGGGGTCGTGCCTGTCATCAGAGGTCGCTTCTCCCTTCATATAAGCTTAATTTTGGAGGTCACACAGATGGGCCACATTAGTGAGGAAATGGGGATCACAAGGAGACGAATTGCCGCATTAAGATAGATAATTATAGATCTTGTGAAGATATGAAGAGCATTATGGCATCTTATTTTCTCAGCTCATCATCTGAAGTATTTTGACTCCCAAAACCTGAATCGCACACTTGATGTTTCAAGTGGCCACCAAGGTAAATGTTGGTTTTTGTTATCACCATACTCTCTGAAAAATTGCATGTTTGCAGGCCGAAGTGTGTATACGTGGCCATTGGGGAAGATGGAGAAAGGGTGTTAATGAGCTGAGCTTGATTAGTATTGCGTCTGATTAAGCTTAGTTTTTTTCCTTTTCCTTTTTATTTTTTCTATTTTCTACATCACAAGTTGGAGTTCTTTTATCATTCTAGACACCGCTATGCGTGTCTCACATTGCCGTCGCGAGATATTAACAACCTCTTCTCATCATATGGCTGATTCGAGTTTAAAATTTGAGATAAAGCTTGTCAACCCTAAAGGATGAATTTTGATGATTACAAAACATTTGAGATGATGTTGTGTACTAAAGACATTGGCTTAATTGTGAAGTTCTATAAGTCAAGAAAAATCAGAAGAATTGAAGCACTGCAAAATCTTAAGTTCTTCGCAAATATCTCATTGGTCATATTCTAAAAGGAAATGATCTTAATCTAGTCCATGGAGATCAAAGATGAAGTCTAAAGTTTTTTGTTTGAAAGACTTGAGTCAACTTCTAAACAAAAAGGGACAAGTTTAAATTAATTCTGATATGTTTTATTCAAGAAACACAGTCAATGAGTCGACCCCCGCAAAACATAAGTCGACCCTTGTATAGTTCAAAGTAAACAATAAGCTTTCACCGCCTGAGACAAAGTCTGAAGAGTCGACCCTTGTTCAAAATGAGTCGACCTCCGAAATTGAAGAGTCGACCCTTGCGTTTGAAGAGTCGACCCCTGCTCAGTCTCAGCGCCGGCCGAAAAACCAAAGCGTGAGCCGACCCTTGTGTTTAAAGAGGTGACTCCTGATGAAGATGAGCCGACCCTTAAGGATAAAGAGTCAAACCTTTGCAAATACCACAGCATAAGCCTTCTCGACATTTTGAAGTGCCGATCCAGAATGAACATGAGTCGACCCCTGAGTTACATGAGTCGACCCTTGTACTGCTGGGACCACAACGGAAAGCTTTGAACGACTTTTGTCTTCTTCTGTAACAAAAAAGATTCTCATCAGAATGGAAAGAAAGGAATTCAAATCCCGCCGAAGAATTTGTCTATAAATACAAGGAAACCTCAGAATGGAAACAATAAGAAAAGAAAAAAGATTTTATTGAAAACAAAAAGATTTCCACTGAGAAAAAGAGAAGAAAAGCTTAACAGTTCATCATCCTCAGCAGCATTGTAATCTGAAACTTTCTCTTGTGAGGAGATCAGTCGAAGTTTCTCACTGCATCGTGAAGAGCTACTGTTCGGACATTGGAACATCCTTCCACAGCCAACTTCTTCATCGGCTTCAGCTTTTACTTTCATTGATTTATTTTTTATATGCTCTGAAGCTTTAAGTCTTCTAGTTACAGCATTCTTTTAGTTGAATTAATTGCTGTTGTAACAGTTTTATTGATTTGAAACTTGTAAAGGCTCTTCCAAGCCTCGATTGGAAGTTGCTGAATCGGAAATATTCAGCAAGGAAAAAGTTTCTAGTTGGTTTATCTGAAAACCAACTAGGTTGTTTGTGAGCCTGGAAAAACAAACGGTGTAAAATTTTTGGTTGGTTTATCTGAAAACCAACTGGGTTGTTTGTGATCCCGGAAAACAAAAGGTTTTCGGTTGGTTGTCTGGAAAAACTAACTGGGTTTTGATTGTGAGCTCGGAAAACAATCAGGTTGTAATCTACTAGGTTATAGTGAAATCTCAAGCTAGGCTTGAGGAGTGGACGTAAGTGCTGGGAGTGCACCAAACCACTATAAACCTTGGTGTTTGTGATTTTGGTGTTGGATCCCGTTTAATTAAACCCTGATCCCGTTTAATTAGAACCCACATCTTGACAAGTGTTCCTTGAATTTCGTAAATCTTGATAATCACAAGGGCATTACGGTATTTTCACAGCAGTGAAGAGTTACCTTGATGGGGGGTGACTCTTCACGGGTGTAACCACCTGCAGCGTTTGGTCCCTGGAGAGGGCTATAAATAGCCTGTTAGACTCCTTCTCAAAACACGTATTAAGTGCTCTCTCTCCAGAAGATTACTCGCTAACCTTTGTTCAGATCACCGGTGATCGAGACTGCGCACGCATTTCAAAGCCCAGAGCGCAATTAAAGATGGATTTAGCGAGTCAAGGTATGATTTATAATTCATTCATTAAGTTAATCAATTCCATCAATAGTATCAGAGCGGGTGGATTGGATTCCAAAATAAATCATACCCGTTTGGTTCGCTGGACAGCGGTACTTTGGACACTGATGTTATTTACCCATATGAAAGAATTTTTTCTGGGCGATGTGGGACTAAACTCTTCCCATCTTTCCCCTTCTTCCATTTTGGAACAAGAAAACAAGGAAGGGAGAGCCGCTGCCATGGCCGCCGCTGCGGCGGGTCTCGGTCGCGGCCCTCCCCGTCCCAACCGGTGGCCAACAGGGCCACCGTTCAGCAACCGCGTCCCCGGCTGCCGCTGCGACCCGCCCCTCGGCGAGCCGGCATCGGCTGCAACCCGCCGTGGCCGCCATGGCCACCGCGGGCAAAGAAGAAAAAAAAAAAAAAAATCGGCCGCCATGGCCTGCGGCCCGCAGCCACCGCGTCCCCGGCCGCTGCCAGCGGCGCCAGCCGCGCCACCCACGGCGCCCGCAGCACGGCCTCCGGCCGACGCCCCTGCGGCCCGCGACCGCGGGCTGTGGCCGCACCCTGCGGCCGAACCCCGCGGCCTCCGCGGCCGACCCCGGCCTCCGGCCCCGCCTTGTGGCCGCCCCGCGGCCTGCTGCCATGCCTACGGCCGGCGGTGGCGGTTGCACCGCCGTCGTTTAGGAGAGCCTTCTCCTCTTTTCGTTTGGGGAAGATGAACAGTGAAGGGATTAACGGGTTTCGGGTTTTCTAAACCCGCAACCCGAATCCAGTTAATTTAAAAAAAAAAAAAAAAAAAAAGGTGAAGGGATTAACAGGTTTCGGGTTATTGGGCTTCGCCCCGCAACCCGAAACCCGAATCCTTTTGACTAAACTGTGAGTTTTGCACAGAAACCCCTGACAATATGTTATTCTGAACAAGGGGATTCCGAAATTCATCTATGGTCCCCAGACGAAAGATAAATTACAGAAAGGTCCTAAAATATATTTATTTGATCCCTGTACTTAGGATTTATTACAGAACAGTACACCGATTATTACATATTGGTCCCTGTAATGAATTTATTACATAAATGATCAATTTAGATGCTTTCTTATGATGATACATGATTGTTTAAATTATTCATATTTTTCATGATAAAAGGATGATATATGCATGAGACGAGCCAAAGCATCTTATATAAATGATTAAATTTTTGCATATTTGTGGTGACGAGCCAAAGCATCCCATAAATTTTAGAATGCTTTAGTTTAATCAATAAAGAGTCTTTTTATCATCATCTCATGAAATTGAATAGTTGCATCATATATAATGAACCGGCCCCAAAGGGAAATCATTATACAAAGTTAATGATGGGATGAAATAATGTTATTAGTATGATATTTATGATGAAATCTTGTTGCCCAAAGGCCTTGAATTCCTCATTAACATTGAACAATATCTAGTAAAATTTTATCCATTGAATAACGGTGTCTAAGAAAAGCTTGTCAAAAAGGCATACGTGCCTAAGAAAGGCTGGTACTTAAGTGAGCCTAGTGCTCCACCACCGATCTGGAGCTGATCTGGCTGTTATTCTTTGGATTTTTCAACTAGATATATAAAGTTCATTAAATATCATACTTAATACATTAGTTTTATCGTAAAGGGGTAAATCATGTAAAGTTAATTTTGATTTACTCACTAAATTGCTAATATGGGTTAGTGATTTAGATAAGGTTTTAGCATAATTATAGCATGCATATTGATAGTAAGCATATGTTTTGCAGCTTTGTTTCCGACCGTTTTTTCACAATCTACATCATGCATCCCAATACTTAATGGTTCAAATTTCTCGGAATGGAAAGAAAGGCTGACATTTACTTTAGGGTGCATGGATATTGATCTGGCACTTCGTGAGGACATGCCACCTGTCCCCACGGAGGAAACTACGCCAGAGGAGAAAAAGTTGTATGAGAGGTGGGAGCGGTCAAACCGCTTAAGTCTTTTACTCATACAAAATCATATCTCCAGAAAGATAAGGGGCTCAATTCCAGATTGCAAAACTGCAAGAGAATTCTTAACAGCAGTAGAAGAGCAATTTGTGAGTTCAAAGAAAGCCCTAGCCAGCACCTTAATATCAAGGTTTGCTTCCTTAAAGTATAATGATAATGGTGGCATACGCGAGCACATTATGGAATTACGTGACATCGCTGCCCAATTAAAATCATTGGAAGTAGACATGTCAGAAACTTTTCTTGTACACTTTGTCCTTAATTCTCTGCCTATGGAGTATGCACCATTTAAGATCTCATACAACACACATACAGAAAAATGGACTATGAATCAACTTCTAGCCATGTGTGTTGATGAGGAGCAGAGAATAAAACAAGAGAGGCAAGAGAGTGTTTATCTCACCTCTCATAAGGGAAAAGGACATAAAGAGGTCGGCAGTACCAGTCATCATATTCCTGTTAAGAAGAAGAAAATGAAAGTGTCAGCCAAAGTGACTGACAAAAGGCAAATAAAGTGCTTCTTCTGTAAGAAACAAGGACATTTGAAAAAGGACTGCATCAAGTACAAGAAATGGCTCGAAAAGAAAGGTACTTTTCTTTCCTTAGTGTGTTATGAATCAAATTTTATTGATGTACCTCATAACACATGGTGGATTGACTCTGGTGCTACTATCCATATATGTAAAACTTTGCAGGGATTGTTGAACAAAAGAATTCCAATGGAAAGTGAGCGAAGCATCATAATGGGAAATAAGATGCGTTCACATGTGGAAGCTGTTGGAACGTTCAAATTGACCTTAAAGACTGGCCATATTTTGTATCTAGAAAATACCTTCTATGTACCTGGATTTTCAAGAAACTTGATATCTGTTTCTAAACTTACTTCCTTTGGATATACCGTTTCATTTGGACGGTCTTTTGTAAACCTTTCTTTGAATAATATTGTTGTTGGTAATTGCTTGTTAGAGGATGGTTTATTCAAATTAGACCTTGATACATCCTTTGAGCTATCCCTTTTATCCCTGCAAAATAAAGATCATTATGGATTAAAACGTAGCCTAATAAATGAAAATTCCTCTATGTTATGGCACCGAAGATTAGGCCATATCTCCATAAAAAGAATCAAGAGATTAGTAAATGATGGAATTTTACCAACTCTTGACTATGGTGATTTTGAAACTTGTTTAGACTGCATCAAGGGAAAGCAGACTAACAAGTTTAAGAAAGGTGCCATTAGAAGTACAAATTTATTGGATCTCATACATACAGATATATGTGGGCCCTTTTCGACCCCATGTTTTACTGGTCATAAGTATTTTATCACCTTTATTGATGATTACTCACGCTATGGGTATCTCTACTTGTTGTATGACAAGGCTGAGGCATTAAATGCCTTTAAGCTTTTCAAAACAGAGGTAGAGTTACAACTTGATAAAAAGATTAAAGTTGTGAGATCAGATAGAGGTGGTGAATACTACGGTAGGTATACTGAAACTGGACAACATTTAGGTCCATTTGCTCGATTTCTTCAAGAGCAAGGTATAGTTGCACAATATACTATGCCTGGTACTCCTGATCAAAATGGAGTTGCGGAAAGAAGAAACCGAACATTAATGGAGATGGTAAGAAGTATGATTAGTCACTCAACTCTCCCAATTTCTCTGTGGGGTGATGCCTTAAAAACCGCTGCGTATATTCTAAACAGGGTTCCTACTAAAGCTGTCTCAAAAATACCCTATGAAGTTTGGACAGGTAGGAAACCTAGTTTAAGACATCTACATATTTGGGGGTGTCAAGCTGAGGCAAGGGTGTACAACCCACAAGAGAAAAAGTTGGACTTTAGAACCATTAGTTGTTATTTTATTGGTTATCCAGAAAAGTCCAAGGGATACAGATTTTATTGTCCTAATCATACTTTGAGGATTGTGGAGACAAGAAATGCTAGATTCCTTGAAAATGACCAAATCAGTGGGAGTATAACACCTCAAGAAATTAATTTTGAGGAAAAGCAAACTCCGTATGGTGTGCAAGATTCAAATAAGCAGCCAATGATTCCTCTACCTATCATTGATAATGATTTGGAGGAGGATGAGTCTACTATTAATGTTCCACTTGAATCTGTGCCAGTTATCACTGAGAATGTTGCTCCTCCACCTATAGAACCAGTGGATCAAGAAGCAACTTTAAGAAGGTCATCAAGGGTAAGGAGATCTCCAATTCCACCAGATTATATAGTATACCTTCAAGAAAATGATTATGACATTGGCAATATAGATGATCCAATAAATTTCTCACAAGCCATAAATTCAGTAAATTCCTCCAAATGGCTAGATGCTATGAAAGATGAGATAGATTCTATGGCTAAAAACAATGTTTGGAATCTTGTTGAACTACCTCCTGGGGCTACTGCAGTACGCTGCAAATGGGTTTTTAAAACCAAAAGAGACTCCAAGGGTAAGGTAGAGCGACATAAGGCCAGACTTGTTGCCAAAGGATTTACTCAAAAGGAGGGTATTGATTATCATGAAACCTTCTCTCCAGTTTCAAAGAAGGATTCTTTAAGGATAATTATGGCTTTGGTGGCTCATTTTGACTTAGAGCTGCACCAAATGGATGTGAGAACTGCATTTCTTAATGGAGATTTAGAGGAAGAAGTTTACATGAAACAACCTGAAGGTTTTGTTTCAGAAGGTCAGAGTCAAAAAGTTTGCAAGCTAAATAAGTCTATATATGGACTCAAGCAATCATCCCGACAGTGGTATCTTAAGTTCAATAACGTCATTTCTACATTTGGCTTTGTAGAAAATGTTGTTGATAGATGTATTTATCTTAAGATCAGTGGGAGTCGATTTATTTTTCTAGTCCTATATGTAGATGACATTTTGCTTGCTAGCAGTGATTTGGCATTGCTTAGAGAGACTAAGCAATTTCTCTCCAGCAATTTTGATATGAAGGATATGGGTGAAGCCTCATATGTCATCGGCATTGAGGTTCATAGAGCTAGATCTAAGGGAAAAGTTTGTCTATCTCAAAAAGCCTACAGTAAGAAAATGTTGGAGAGATTTGGTATGGAAAATTCCAAACCAAGCCCAGTGCCTATTACTAAAGGTGAAAAGTTGAGCCAATCACAATCTCCGAGGAATGAAATTGAAAGGGAGCATATGAAAGCTTTTCCATATGCTTCACTAATTGGGACTTTAATGTATGCTCAAGTCTGTACCAGACCTGATATAGCATATGTTGTGGGATTACTGGGGAGATTTCAAGCTAATCCAGGAATGGAACATTGGAGAGCTGCAAAGAAAGTATTGAGATATCTTCAAGGAACTCAAGATCATATGCTCACATACAACAAATCCGATCTTTTGGAGATAGTTGGATACTCAGACTCAGACTTTGCGGGATGTCCAGATAGTAGAAAATCAACATCAGGTTATATCTTTCTACTAGCTGGTGGTGCAGTCTCGTGGAAGAGTTCGAAGCAAAAGATGACAGCTGCTTCAACAATGGAGGCTGAGTTATTAGCATGCTATGATGCAGTTACACAGGCTATTTGGTTGAGGAACTTTATCGCAGGCCTACAGATCGTGGACACTATTTCACGGCCCATAAAGTTATATTGTGATAATTTAGCAGCAGTTTCCTCAATAAAGAATAACAAGATATCTAATGGAAATAAGCACATGGAGGTGAAATATCTTGTTATAAAGGAAAAATGTGAAGACCATAAAGTTTCAGTTCAATACATCAATACTGTGCTTATGTTAGCAGATCCTTTGACCAAAGCAATAGCTCCGGGATTGCACAAGGAGCATGTTGGTCAAATGGGCCTTTTCTGTATAAATTAATTGATGTATTATTGTGCACATTTTAGATGGTTGTAAATCACATATATTATATTTTCTGCTTTAATGAATTCATATGGTTTATGCATACTATGGTAGCAGAAATTGTGACCAAAGAATGAATT
Organism: Phoenix dactylifera; assembly: GCF_051530095.1. Lineage (NCBI taxonomy): Eukaryota > Viridiplantae > Streptophyta > Magnoliopsida > Arecales > Arecaceae > Phoenix > Phoenix dactylifera. The sequence goes on from NC_143193.1 coordinate 41,245,116, forward strand.
TTATGAGAAGTTCATTCATAAGGGTTTGGTTATGATGGTTTAGTAATATAGTGATCATGGAAGGTTATACGCCGATCAAATAGGTGTTATTTCCGCCATGGTTCGTATTATTATTCTCAAAGTAATCAAACATAAAGCTTGCCCAAATTGATATCAGGATAGAAAGAACACGCGTATACAGATTATAAAATTCAAGTGCTAAGGATATTTCACTTGTCAATATGGTCCGAATGGGAGAATGTTGGGATCCCGTCAAGTTGTGGCCCACATTGACAAATGGCGTCAATATGGTCCAAGTGGGAGAATGTTGGATCCCGTTTAATTAAACCCTGATCCCGTTTAATTAGAACCCACATCTTGACAAATGTTCCTTGAATTTCGTAAATCTTGATAATCACAAGGGCATTACGGTATTTTCACAGCAGTGAAGAGTTACCTTGATGGGGGGTGACTCTTCACGGGTGTAACCACCTGCAGCGTTTGGTCCCTGGAGAGGGCTATAAATAGCCTGTTAGACCCCTTCTCAAAACACGTATTAAGTGCTCTCTCTCCAGAAGATTACTCGCTAACCTTTGTTCAGATCACCGGTGATCGAGACTGCGCACGCATTTCAAAGCCCAGAGCGCAATTAAAGATGGATTTAGCGAGTCAAGGTATGATTTATAATTCATTAAGTTAATCAATTCCATCATTTGGTTCTTCTCTTCCTTTCCTCTGCATATTCCTGACTGCTTTCCTAACTTTGTTTACTGTTGTATTTGTGCAATCTCATTTCCGCTACTGAATCTATAAGATAACAGTAACTCATACTCTCCATATGTTTTAACATTAATTATTTTTTAAAAAGACCCAATTCACCCCCCCCCCCCCCCCCCCCTCCTCTCTTGGGCTGCACCTCTGGGCAACAAAGCTTGGTTTGTTATTCCCTTGATCAAGCCTAATTCATGTCTAATTTTAGTCAGACCAAGCTCGAAGTCTATTTCAAGCAACTTGATAACATTTATCTTGTTGAAATCAATTCATACTTGCATCAAGCATGAATCAAACTTGAATTGAGCATGATTCAAGTTCTATTCAAGCTTAATCGAGTGTAAAGTGAAATTTTTGTCAGTTATATAGTCTAGAAGTCAGAAGGAAAACTGGAAAACATATGCCTTGATAGCAAAAGAAGGGATCACGGGAGATGGAAGACAAGTAATCTTGAAGGCAGTACAAGAAGTGTTGAGAAATTTCGATAAACTTACACTAGAAGATTTGCCAGATGAACTACCATCAATAAGCGATGTCGAGCAGGCCATCGACCGTTTCTCTAGTTTCCAACCTATCAAATTTAGTGCCATATAGGATGAGCCCTGTCAATCATGAAGAATTAAACAAACAAGTGGCAAATTGGTCTTAGGATCGACTACAATCTTTTCTTAGAGTTACTTGTTTCTTCAACTAAAGCAGAAGGCAATCCTCAAAAATTAGGGAATGTTTTTGGCTGGCTGGTGCCTACAAATATACATGAGGTTTGAAGCTTCTATGGGCTTCTATTGGCATTTCATCAAAAATTTCAACACAAAAATGGAACCAACCAGTGAGTGCATAAACCAAGGACCGCTGCCTTGGACAAAGGTGGGATAATTTTTTTTTTTCAGAAAAGAAAAAAGAAAACAACCTTGAACTAATCAAGAAGAGCCCATTCTTTGTTTGCCTAACTTCAACAGTCTTCAAAATCACCAGTGTTGCTTCACAATTAGGTGTAGGAAGAGAATTGAGCCAAAAAGGTATCCAAGTGCCTATTCCAATAAAAAGCTATGAGATGCCAATAGAAGATACTCTACATCATATGGGGTTCTACATAGTAATTAAAACCTTGAAGCACTTGCAACACTACCTGATTTATGCAGAGTTCATCCTCTACTTTGATCATGAAGCTATCAAGTACTTGAAGTCACAAAAGAAAATAGAGTTTTGACATGCGAAGTGGACTTCCTATACAAGTTCACCTTCCACTTGAAGCACATAGCTAGAATCGAGAACAAAGCTTCTGATGCATTAATAGAAGAGCGTCATTTCTCATGGCAGTTTCAATTAAGTCACCGGGTTCGAAGACACACTACAAGAAAAAGAAGCTTTGGCAACGTTTTTTAAGGTCTTTACCGACGCTTATAAGCGTCGGTACAGTTCTTCCTGACGCTTTCTAAAGCGTCGGCTATATAAGAGTGGGAAAAATAATTGCCGACACTTTACAAAAGCGTTGCTAACTTTTAGCGATGCTTTTAAGAGTGGCTAAAAGCGACGCTTTTAAGCATCGGTCAAAGCCCCAGAACTTCGCGCAGTTAGTGGCGCTTTAAAGCGTCAGCGTTTAACTGTACCATAAATGTCAACCACCCCACCCGGTCCTCACCTCAGTCCGTCACCCTAACAGCCCTCCATCAACCCCACCCCCTTTAAAACCCTCCCAAGTCCCCACCCCACCTCTCATCCACTCCATCCCAATCCTCGCCACCCACCCGGCTCCCGTCTCTCTCTCTCTCCATTGAAATCTTCCTCCTCCACTTCGGCGACGACCTCTTCCTCCTCCGCATGGGCCAGCGGAACCTCGTCGTGGTCTCGTCCCCCGAGATGGCCCGCGATGTCCTGCACACCCAGGGTGTTGAGTTCGGCTTCCGCACCCGCAACGTCGTCTTCGACATCTTCACCGACATGGTCTTCACCGTCTACGGCGAGCACTGGCGCAAGATGCGCCGCATCATGACCGTCCCTTTCTTCACCAACAAGGCCACGACTGGGAGGAGGAGGCCCACCGGGTGGTGGAGGACGTCAAGGCCAACCCCAACGCCGCCACTGAGCTGGGTGGACATCAGGCCGAGCTGGGCGAAGGCGTTGGTGGGGATGATGGCGAAGACGCAGCGCATCAGGCATTTGGACGCCAAGCCCAGCGCCTTCTCCAGGACCAGCTCGGTGTCCATCATCGCATCTCCACCTCCGCCCTCCTAATTCCCCACCACCACTTGTTGATCCGCCGATGTGGGGCTAAATCGTTCAACTGATTTTATGTAACTGAGATTGAGAAAGATCAATGAAGAGAGGAGGGGAGGGGGGTGCGGCTCCGATGAGAAGAATGGCTTCCGACGACGCTTTGAAAAGTGTCAGCCTTTTTTTAATTTTTTGACGATGCTATTTAGCGTCGTCTTGGCCCAAGAAGCGTCGTCTATTGCCGACGCTTTTAAAACTGTCGACAAATTGGGGTGCTAGACCAAAAATTGCCGATGCTTGTGAAAAGCGTCGGCAAAAATGCATCAGTAAAACCCACTTTTCTAGTAGTGACATCAAGATCTAGTACAAAGATTACAAGGCTTTCTGTTGATCTTAAGGGCTAATTTTGATGATACAAAATATTTAACTATGGTACTAATGATTTTATATGTTTTGGAAAGAGATAAACATTTATTTGCAGGAAGCTCTTGGTATTTGATTAGACGATGAGCCCTTGACGTAATTATTTCAATGCTTAGAGAAGCTCTCAAATAGAATGACCACAGTGTAAAATAGAAAGGCTGATTTCTGCAGGGTGGCCAATAGTCAACCCCAGGCCTAGTGGAGTTGATCCTAGTATCTTAAAGGTCGACTCCGATACGAAGAAGTCGACCGGTACATACCTGGAGTCCACCCCAATCTCGGAGGATTGCTAATTGTAGAATGGTCATAGAGTCGAAACAGAAAGGCTGTTTTCTGCAACACTACAAGAGCCAACTTCAGTCAAAGAAGAGTGACCCCAGCTAAAAGCTAACTCCAAGCAGCCAGAAGCCGACTCCTCTGCAATTGCAACCTTCAATGGCTAGTTTTCCAGCGTATTCAAAACTGTGCTTTTGCCCATTAATAAGATGGAAGAGCCCTCCAATGGTTAGAAAAGGATCCAAAATATTTTCTATCTTATTTAAAAAGCTTCAAAGATGAGAAGGACTTTTTTTAGAAGAGAATTCAATACGAGAGAACTACCACACCAAGTCTCGTTAAATAGAGCTTTTAAGCGGACAAAGCAATCAACTGGCCGAATCCTTATTTTCCTCCGTATTTGAAAGAGCTGAATAGTGTTCATCAAGCTGACAACAAGGAGCTACTTGTGTTTGTAAACTTTTCTTATGATTCGTAAATGATGTGGACAAGTTTCAAAGAGAATTTTATATTTGTTGTGTTTATCTATTGCTTCTTATTATTTTATATATGCACCTTATCACTCGTCCACTACATCTTGGGTTTCCAGGCAACACATTCAGCACCATCGGCAAAACTTTTTAAAATTTATTATTTATCTTAAAATAATGACTATTATAGTGAAAACAATAGAAAATAATCAAAAAATAGTTGTGGTATCTATTTTTTATTTTTATTAGATAAAATATATATTTTTGGACTATATAATCACTTCTGAAAAAATTCTGACAAAAGTTTGAAATCCAAATAAGCGTTACTTTACTAGAAAGAAAGTAGAGCCGCTATTTTTGTCAGAACAGTCAATTATAAAAAAAAAATAATGAAAAATATTGGTCGTTATTTATGTAACTATAATATTTTATATTCTATATCTCAATAAATTAAGTAATATATATTAATGGCTCAAACTATAATAACGGCTGTTATAACAGTCATAACGTTGCTATTTAAACCTATGAAATCAACTCATTGTTGACTGCCAAAAAAAAATTGTTGCTGCTTTCAAAGTTACATTGTGGTTCACCCCTCATGATTATGTTTTTTTTCCCCAGCAGTGCAAGTCAACGTAGGGTGAAGCTTTGGCCAATCCAGAGATTGTTCATCCCAAGTCATGATCATGCTTACATCCTCTGTATCCACCACCTTGGATTCAGAAGTACGGTGGTCCAGTTGAATGTTTCATTTGTTGCTGGCGGTTGCTTTCTCTGCTGCCCACCCAGGGGGCCATCCGGCATGGTCTGCCCCACAACTCAGCGAGGCCATAACTTTCCTTGGGCTCTTCCTACCTCTCCCTTAGATGATGACCTCCGCAGCACCACCACCACCCACTAGTGGTGTCGCCAAGCCAACCACCCTCATCAAATTAAAACACAACCGCACTCACCTCAGAACCAAGGGCGGCCCCCTCCTTGATCTCTCGTATCTCTTCCCTTCCACAAAAAGCTGGTTCCATGTACCTCCCATTAATTAGTCTTAGTTTTATATCTTGTTAACTTTGCTCCTCTCTCTCTTTCTGTATTATATATGATATCATCTTTCTGTGTTGATGCTTCTCAGGCCATCTTTTTCACTAATTCATGGCACCTTTGCCTTTCCCCCTACGCACTATGAAACATTTAAGCCTTTCTTAGTCATTCTGGCAGATCTTGCCAATCCATATATATTGTTATTGCCGCAACCCAGAATCTTATCCAAAAAAGCTAGCTCGAAAGTGTTATTTGAGTTCTTTGAGTTAGATTGTCTTGCCTCCACGGGTTATGAAACATTTAAGCTTTTATAGGTCATTGTGTTAGCCTAATGCATGATTGTAATGGGCAGTTTATGCTGTGGATAATGTTATAATACGGTTTTAATTTTGATTGAGATATCAATGTCTATTGGTGTTTAGCTCAGCAACAAGAAAAATGACTATGCACACATAAAATACTACTTTAATATTGGACTCTTGATCACTAAGGCAGTTGACCTTTAAATAATGTTCTAGGTTCATATTTTACATGTTTTTTTGCACACTAGCACATATTAAAATAATTGTGCCCAAAAGGAAATGAGTTATTTTTTGCTTTTTTTTTTTTTGGTGGAAGCTATTTTTTGCTTTTAAGCAAAGCACCAAAGCTACTGGTTAGAATGCTTATAAATTTGGGTGATGTGTTTCTACTCCCACCATTGCCCACTGACTGGTATTCAGAATGTTGCCGACCGAAAATTAGAATAGATCATATAAGCAGGAAGAATGAATCTTGTTTCGGGTCCACTGGATCCCAGGGACACAAAAAGACACTGGATTTCGCTTGTTGGATGCCATTCTTGCACCAAACTCCGGAATATATGTTAGCCAGCAAATATCAGATTCAGATCTGGTGGAGATTAATTCTAGATCTGTGGTCACCTTCAACACATGCAGCTCAACCAAAAAGCCCTTCCAAACAGACAATTTCCAATGTTCTCTAGTTCAGTAGAATCCATGAGTCCACTCTGGATGAAAGAGGCAGAATTATATAATTGTGAATGAAAGGAAGATTAAATTATTCAAGGTAGGTCATGTTTGGTTAGATCAAGGCTTGTTTAAATAAAGCACATCCCAAATGCAAAAGATTAGCAATCTTAACTACTTTTTTTTTATGGAAGGAATTTGGAGAAGATCTAGTTAATCAACTTTCATGAAGAAAATGATGCAAATATTGGTAATGTATCCTACCAACCCCGGAAAGATCCTTCCAAGGCAGGAGATAAGTCTCTTTTCCCAACATTCTTGAGTTGTCATGATACCCTCTGATCGATACACCTAGAAAAGAACTAAATGCTAATTAGTTGGGTACTATGAACAATATTGAAATTATTATTAAAAATAGAATAAAAGTCAACATTTGCATCAATCACGGGTCACATGATTTGGATGATGTCGTATCCTTGGAACTTGAAACATGATCTGGCATCAATAAGTCTTAACTAACGTAATTTCAATTTAAATCGTGAAGAAATTATCTCTTTGCAAGCTTTTCATGACAAGCATGAATGTGTATTTCAGAATAAGGAGTGCCATAGTGACTATTTTGGTAAGTCGCAATTAAATTTTGATATATATATATATATATATATATATATATATAGATATATATATATAGTTCAGAATTTCTATTGATGACCAATGTAAACTTTAATAACGCATTGAAGCCACCGCTTGTAATTCTAAAAAGATTGATTCATTGAATGTGCAGCTGACTGAAAAGGTACTGGCATCTCCTTTGATGGATTGGATTCTTGAGCCAACTTCTTCTATATTATGTGAGAAATATTTTTTTCTAATGTCTTGTAGACTTAATGCAAACTATGGTAATAACACTTGTCATCTTGAGTTTCCTATATCATATCTTCACTTAGTTAGGCTAGCAGCTGTTATATAAGCTTATCATTTTTTTTTTAACTATGAAACTTGATAATAATACTTATTTCTTGAATTTTCTCTATTTTAAATTTTCCAATGATGGTAAAAAAGGAGAGGGTCTCTCTCCCTCTCTCCCTCCCTCCCTCCTTTGAAATAGGTGCTTGTATTGCAAAGCTAGATTAAAACAAGTTTGTACACTTGTACCTTTCCTCATAATAAATCAAGGTTGGTGCCCATGGCCCAAGAATGGCCTCAATGTCTATACCTATTACCTAGGAATCTTCCAAATTCAATAACCATCTCCAAATATCCTTGCTTAAGCTCAATTCATTTGGACAACTGAATTTATAGCAGGCAACAACACCACATGCATGATTAAATTGTGGTCCATGGTGATGGAGCTCAAGCCATAGCACTAGTACTACAAGCTCTTGACTTTTCTCAAAGCCACTGCATCTGAATATTGACTGTCTCCCCTCCCACTCATGCCATTTCTCTCATGGCTTTATATCCAACTCCTTGATTCCTCCTCAGGCTGGGCTGGAAAGACCCCACCGCACAGATCCTAGCAATGTTGCTAAGCGCTGGCTCCCAAGCATCCTCCCTGGGCGCGGCACAAATGCGCATGGATTCGGAATCCAGAAGCGACTACTCGAATTAGTGGCCATCATGCTTGTTAGGTATGACGTTACCAGTGAAGGCAACAGCTCTTGTTGTCATTATCTTCTCTCTTGCTCCTTTCCTCTTCCAGCCATCATCATGGGCTATCATTCTACCTAAGATTGAGAAAAAGCCTTAATGGATTCCCTTTAAAACAGCCATTTGTCCTTTGGAGATATAAAGGAAAACAAATTCACTTCGTTCTTATGTAAAAAACTATATATCTTCTGAAAAGTAGATCATTTTGTTTTTCGCCAGACTATCATGTTCCTACCACTAAATGGATGTGCATATTTAACTCCATTTATATACAAGCATTGACAGCAAATCCGCACGTACTGCAAGTTGATCATGCAAACATAAAAGTAATATATATAGTTAGTTATTGAAGAAAGAATAAAAAACTAAAGGCGATCTTTTCTCCGCATATACAAACGAAGTCGACGTTTTAACAAAATTTCATTTTTCTTCATAGTGGACGCAACAACTATTATATGTTCTTGCCATTACTTTTAAAAAACGAAAACCTTGCACTCGTTACAAGATCCCCCATTCATCCTTATTTAAAAAAAAAAGGAAATATAATGGTGTTATTTAATTAAGCCACTGCTTATAGAGTAAATTTTATTGTTGAGAACCATATGAAAACAAATACTAATCTTTTACTAGCATCAAGATTTGAATTAAAATACCATCTTAATCTGATGAGCAATGGAAAAGTAAAACAATAATTCTATCACTATTGTCCTATAATGGACTTTATGACAGTACGTATAACAGGTAAGCAAAGGCTGCAATCATAAACACATTACATCTATAACTTTATCTTAAATGTTATTTTTTATATACTTTTCCACCTTCTTGATCCTTACTATTTGTTTGCTTCTTACCTAGAGATTAAACTATATGTTGAGAGAGAGAGAGAGAGAGAGAGAGAGAGAGAGAGAGAGAGAGAGCGACCTTCCTGGGCTTCTTTTTACTCAGCAGACAGAGCCCATAACTACTCCAGTGACAGGACCTGAGCGTGGGGAGCAGCCCGTGGGTCCTTTGTCGAGCACCAAACAAAGAGCATACGGCAAGGAAATAAAAAGGCAAAAACGAGAAGCACCCTCGCCTTGGCACCGCACCAGGGTGGGCTTCACGTGAGGAGGAAGATCAGGACAAGGGCGGTGCCGGACTCCCGGCCATGGCCTAACTTCTTCTGAGTTTTTTGGACGCCATAGAGGGGGAATGGGTTATTAATGGTCAGATGACACTGTAACCAAGCGTGAGGTGTTCTCCTTCGGCCCCCTGTACTCTCCTTGGCACTACTCAACAGCTAATTTCTTCTTGCCACACCCACAACGGCCCCCACCAATGACCAAATCCATAGGCTCCAGCCTAGTGTTTAGTTGTCTGTGTGAAAGGAAATAATGGTGGACCACCACCAGGCCACCCAGGTCAAGCTAAGCATCGGATTTATTTGACGATTCCCCCTCTTTCATGGTTCACTTTGAACCCACCACTACTGTGGAGCAAAGCCTAGCTATTTGTGCTTGGATTGAAAACAGCGGATGCAGTTGGTTTTTCCCTTTTATTGTTGAAAAATTAAGAAATAATTGCTACAGCAAAAAAGCTGAGGAGCATTTGCTGTTAAGATTAAAGGTGGTCCCTCAACTTATCCCTGATATATATCTTGCCTTTATTATGATCCTATCTAAAAATCCAGAGCACAAGAATATGTTAGCACCATAAGAGTTCTTAACCTATCTGATATGGGGCTATGATTCCTTGGTACCCTACAGCCCGAGGGATGGAACCCAGAATGAGAGGCGATAAGTGGATTAGTAAGTGAGTGTAGGGATTTTGGTAGGCAAGAATGGTATATTATTAGCCTAAAAAGAGAAGGAACTGCTACGATCCTATCTAAAAATCTAGATGTTTACGTGGATGGGCCCAAAAATATATAAGCATCACAAGGGCTATCTGATATAGAATTGTGATTCCTCGGTAGTCATGCCATGGTTGATAGATTTTGATTCTGGATATGTGTACATAAAATGGACCATTTGGTACAGGTATATAAATTAATTTTCCCAAATGAATTTATGCAGTTGCTTATTCAGAGAAGATTCTGCTAACAGGCATATCAATATTTTTTGTTTTCTTTAAAATAGAGAGAGTTTTATATGATCGTTTACAAATAGAACCACTCTATGATTCTTAGCAGTTTTTTGAAAGAACAAAAATGAAAAAAGAAAGATATCTTTCACACACTACCATGGCAAGGGAACTTAATTAGGAGTTCACAACCAACTCTAGAAAGGAAAATACAATGGATCACATCAGCCTTGATTACTTTCCAAAGCATTAGAATGTTCACCACTAAAGCAATCTGTATGAGCACTTGCAGCCTATCTTTCAGTCTTTTCAAGTCTTGTAACGGCATCCTGTGAGTGATGCAATAAGGAGTCCGTTCAGCGACGGTTGACATCAGTGGTTTTTGTGTAACTCATAAAAACTATTAAAATATATTGAAATTAGTGATCCGACTAGGGAACATGAGGTTTTCTTTCACCTGCGCAATTTGAACTTCTCAAAAGAACAACAAAAGAGAGAGATTTTGCAAAATTAGGTTTTAAATCATCTTTTCTTTCATTAATTTTATCAAATATCTGATTGCAATATACTAATTGATTCCACCCTTACAAAATCAGGATTAGAAGTTTTTCTAGTTAGAAAAGATTATAACTTTTTTAAAATAGTAAATACTGATAGAAATAATATGAAAGGGTAAAATACTCCTAAGGCTAGATCTCAACTTCTATATCAATTTATTTTCATCCGCTTCATCTAATTCTTTTTTATTTACGAGTTGTAACTGATTAAAGTATTTCCAGAAGAAAAGTTACTTTGATCCGCCAATTCTTTTTCAAAAAATCGTTCTGATGCTAAGCTTATCTCTTAGTAGAGGTTTTATGGCTCATATTTTGTTATATCATTGGCAGAGATCCCGAGTGAGATAGCTTGTTTGTGGAACTCGGTAGTGATATGTTCGTAAAAATGCTTTCGCGAAACTAATCTCCCAAATGCAGGAAAATCGCACAAGCAGTAAAACTCGAAAGTCCGAGGTCGATTCCTCAGGGAGCGGTCTATGAATTATCAGTTTAATTTCAGATATGATTTCAGATAGTTTATAGAAGTTTAGAGAAACTAATTAATAGATTAAGTTCGATAATAAAGAGATGGTTAGGGATCCGGAATCCCCCTTGACAATAGTACATTCAAGATATAAACTCTACGGTTTTTGATTTATAAGTTCAAATGTAGGATAGATCTAATCATGGAATATATTGTTTGAACACATGAACTCAATTTCTAAGCATTCGTCGTGCCGGTTATGTCTACGACAAATCAAATAATAAAGTAATCCATGCATCAATAGATATAAACTATTAAAGAACTAACTACAACATAGGCAAGCAAGAAACCAAAACATATCAAAAGATCTAAATTGAATAGAACAATAGTTTAGAGTTTACTTCAAGAAAGTAACAAGTCAAGGGTTCTCCCATCACCCTTGACCAAAGGGATTAGCTGGCCATCAACCTAAAAAATCTCCCCTCTTCCTCTTCCCTTTTTTTTTTTTTTTTTGAAGCAGAGCCTCCCCTAATTTTTTTTTTGTGTGGGAACCAGAACCCCCTCCTCCCCTTAGCCGAACCAGATCCCCCCATTTATACAATGAAACATCTCCCCCCCATTTCAAAATAGAACGTCCTCACCACTCAAAACCCAAAAAGATTCCAAACTAAGGATGCTGGGAGGAGGAGATCGTCCGCGATGCGCATCCCGGCTGGCCGCGGGATACCCAGACGCGGGATCCAGGAGGCTCGGATGCGGTTCCATCTAGATGGGGAGATACGAAAGATGCTGGAAGGAGGCAAATGGGGTGCGGGGATCGCTGTGAATCATCTCCGAAAACTGGAAGCATGGAAGGGAGTTGATCCGAAAGGAGCAGGGATTCGAACGAACGAGTGAAGCTGGGACGATCGCGAATCCGGAAGACTAGGGGAGGCTGAGAGGCACTGAGCGCAGATCTCGGGTGAGGACAACACGAGGATGGTGCTGGGAGGAGCGTGAAACGGGCGGAAGAAGGGGGCGTTGATCGTGGGTGCTTCGCGAACGCTATGGAGAAGGCGGACAGCTGGGAGGTGATCGGGATGCTGGGAAGCACGCTGGGAATGGATCACGGAAGCTTTGAAACATGGATGGCTGAAATTCTGGACGGCTGGGAGATGCGTGAGGCGGATGAAATCTGGATGAGGGGATGCTGGATATCAGATCACAGATCTGCTGCAGACTTTTGGATCCTCTCGGATGATGAAACTAGGCTCTTAGTGGATCCATCTTGCGTTGCCTCTGAATGGCTGCCATGTGTCGCTCGAGTGAAGTGTACTTGATCAGATTCAATTATGTTTCAGCATGATCAGGTTCGGGGTCATGCATCATCCCAATCTGTACCAAATACGCATCTTAACTCTGATTTATGATCACCTGTATCCAACAAAAATATAATATTAACTCAGCGATTTTATCGTGATATGTTGGCAGTAATACTAATTTAAGCAGCATGTAGATCGCACTTTTGTGCTCTTGTCACACCCCCCAACTAGCTTATTGCTAGTCTCTAGCAATTCAGAGTAAACAATAACATGAGAGTACAAAAAGTGTTGGTTGATCCTTTGATGTTTTATTAGAACTAATTGCATAAAATTAAGATAATTACTCACTTTCGTAGGAATCACGATTGCACTTAGCACGTGCAACAAGCCGTTAAACCCCTAGGTTACCCTAGTGGACGAGTGTTGTCTCGTGAGGGTTTGCAGTGATGTTACCCACAAACATCATTCATAAAAATGATATATAATGTAAAAAAAAAAATCAATACACATGTGATATATATTTTTCTCAAGCATGGCAACTATTAAAGCAAGGATAATACTAAAGTGTAGTATGCATAAACAGAATGACTTTCTTAGAGCACTAATACCTCTACCACAATATGGTACCGCTTGAATTTTAGGTGCACTACTCAAGTTCACAAGTATTTACTACAATTTATTAGAGCTTGATCTATTAAATTTTTAGAATATTTTATGTTGTCTAAATTTGTCAAGAATGGTTCGCATATAAAGAAGGAGCTATCAATCCCAACTAAACATCCAAAGTTCACAGAGTTCCAAATTAATGGAGTCAAACCAGCCATTACCACATGTCACTAGGTTCAGTCCGACCAACCCTATTCATGCTTATTTTTATTTTTAAATACATATGACGATTACAATAATCCATTCCCCTTAGGCTCTAGTAAGGTCCATGTAGCGAGTTTTCGGCCAATGACTCCTGATCCAGTTGGCTCAAGGCATTAGGTAAAACACCCCTCGGGCTTAATTACTCGAACCAGACTACACTACGAGGTCAGATTTGTCATCTCTTTCTCTTTTTTATATATATATATATGCAATAAAAAGAGCAGGTAAATTGAACCATATAATGTGACGACATCGTGACTATATGTCAACCAAGGTCGGAACATAAGGCACTTAGGTGATCTAGCCAGGGTATTCAACCTCTAACTTTATGTGAAAACCAAATCATGAACCTTATAATACGGACAAGGATACTCGTACTTCTTTTACAGATACGGCTTAATAAAATTGCATTAAACAAATGTGAACTCCTAAGGCCTTCCTATAATCATTAAGTACATGTGCGGGGATCTAATAATAGGTCCCTGATCAGTCACAGTATGCATGTGTTCCTTGCCTTAATAGTTGCACAAACTCAATATAAAAATACATGTGCATTTGCTTAGAAAAGAAAGTAATAGAATAGATCAAATGCAAAAACAAGTTTTTTTTTTTTTTTACAAAATATTTTCCTCCCCCCAACTTAAACATTGCATTGTCCTCAATGTAATAAATACAAGAAAACTACATATGAAAGACAGTAGTGTTGCTGGAAATTGGACCCGGGGGCCGCCGTGAAGCCGGAGAAGGAGGAGCTCCGCTGCTGCAGGGGGCGGACGGCGGTGCGCCGGCTGGCTGCGTCCTCCACTGCGGGGGGGTGTGCAAGTCCTGCAAAGAAAACCGGTGGCCGGGCTCCCCGGCGCCGGCCCTCCGATGCCTAAGTCAGAGGGGGCAAGTATGTGGAGAGAGCAGGGGAGAGAGTATGTGGAGAAGACAAAGAGAATCTCGTGTTCAATTGTGTCTGTGCTGTTTTCTTCCTTTTTCCCCCGGTCTAGGAGGGTTCTCTCCAGCTCCGGGTTTTTTCTCTGGTTTTTGGTCCTCCCTCCCTTTTCCCTCCAGGTTTCCTTTTATAGGAGGATTTTTGTTACCTGGGAGGTGACAGGAGGTTTGTCCTGTTTTGTAATAATTGGGCACGATTTGGCCCATTAATGGCGTAATGGAGAACGGGACTGGATCAGACCGGAATCAGGGAGCTGTCACGGTCGATCGGACCTGTTGGAGTGGTTGAACCGCCGGCTGTGGTGGGCCTGGGGTCCGTGGATGGTAAGTGCATTTATTACCGAATGAACCGGCGGTCAGGGAGAGCCATACGTTCTGATGGTTCAGTGATCCGGAGATCGTCTTGGGCCGTGTTCATTAAATGCCTGAGTGCATCGGAGACTTGAGGGAGTCTCATGCATTAATGGCAGGTCGTGCCGAAAGCCTGAGGAGATCTTATGGCTTGATGGCTTGGAGATAGTGGCAGGTCGCAAGCCGTAGGAGTTGTCAAGTCCCTTGGACTTTAGGCGGAGGTTGAACATTTGGTTAAGGCATTGGCTCGGCAAGGGTGCCGAGCCGAGCTGATCGCCCAATGGGGCGCCCTGTGGCGGGGCTGCTTTGAGTACTCCTGGTCGGCGCCCTTTAGGCGAGCACCTTCTAGCAGAGCGCCTCGGCGCTGTCTTTGGTCGGCACTTTCTAACCGAGCAGCTTATTTTGGTTGGGCACCTCTTGGCGCGCACTCTGGTCGGCGCCTTCTAGTCGAGCACCTTCCTGGTCGGCATCCTTTGGCCGAGCAGCTTTCTGGTCGGCGATCTTTGGCCGAGCAGCTCTCCGTTCGGCACTCTTTGGCCGAGCAGCTCTCCGTTCGGCACTCTTTGGCCGAGCAACTTTCCGGCTGGCGCTCTTCGGCCGAGCAGCTCTCTGGTCGGCACTCTCTGACCGAGCAGCTTTCCGGTCGGCGCTCTTTGGCTGAGCGCCTCCGTGGATGTATGACTTGGGGTTTTTCCCCCAACACTACCCTCCGACTTCCGAGTTCCAGTTGGCTACCAGCTGGAGCGCGGGAAGTAGCTTTAGTTGGGTCATTACGAACTCCGAAAATTTCAATTTACTGCGCGTTTTGAATTATCGGAAGCTTCGAGGTGCCTTTAATAGGCGGCGTCTCTTCCTTCCCGAAAAGCCTCATTATTGGGGCACTTTTTGCGAAGCGTCCTCGCGTCGTGGGCTCATGATGGGGCCGCACGATCTTCGATTGCGGACGCCTTTCCGCACGATCCGATGGGGCGCTTCGATGTTCGAAGCGCTAGCCCTAATTAAATGCGTCGTTCTGTCTTTTAGACCGACACGTGTTATCATCTAACCGGGACGCAGCGTTTTCTTCGCTGATCCGAGCCGTTGGGGAGGTCTATATAAACTCTCCCCCGGCCCCCTGTCCTCTTTCTATTGCTTTCTGCTTCCAGCTTCCTATTCTTCCAGTCTTCCTCAGACCGAAGTCCCTTTTCTCCGGCATCTTCCCCAGGTCCCCCTTCTTTTTGACTTCTCTCTCTTGCAATGGGTTCTTTGCCTAGTGAAGTAGTGTCCACCATGAGTGTCCTGGAGGTCGAGATGACCGAAGAGTGGTTTTTCCCTCTTCACGGGTTCCGTTTGGAACCCGCCAGGCGAAGGGATCGGGTAACCGACCCTCCGGTAGGCTGGATCGGAGTGCACTCGGAGTCACTCTGGGCCGGCCTCCGATTTCCTCTTCACGGCTTTGTGAATGAGTTGCTGGCGGTATGCCAGTTGGTTCCGGCGCAACTCACTCCAAACGCTTGGAGGGCAGTGATGGGTTTCCTGTCACTGTGTTTACTACAGGGGATTCCTACCTCTGTCAACGTCTTCCGGCAACTTTTTATTTTCAAGTCGAACCCGGGAGACGGGGAGTGGCTCTACATCGCCCTCCGGGTGGGTCGGCCACTTTTTCATGGTGCCCCCTCATCCATTCATGGTTGGAAGGAGAAATTCTTCTTCCTGGGTTCTGAACGATCCTGGGGGTTTGACCCCAGGTGGAGGCCGGCCCAACTTAAATCCATCAACAGGCTCCCCCAGCTTTCTCCGCGTGAGCAGGAGATCTTCGATACCATCCGCAGCCTTGGGGACGGGATTTTGCTGAACGGCCTCATTAGCGAGGACGCCCTGGTGAACGTGGGCTTGAGCTCGGCACGTCCTCAGGGTAAGGATAGTTACAGCAACTTCTTATTTCCTTATTGTTCTAATGTTCTAATTTTGCTTATCTTTGCAGACATCGCAAAAATGGTGACCAAGAGCGAAGTCCTTTACGCCCGCTTCCAGAAGAGGGCGGCCGAACTCTTAGGAGAACCGACCGAGCCGAGGAAGAAAGCAAAGACCTCGGCGAAGACCTCGACGACCACAACAGTTGAGGCGCGCGCTTCTCGCCCCGTGCGCCCTGAGGCTGGTCGGGGAGAGGGCGTGGGCTCTGGCGGAGCCACGATGGCACTTCCGTGTCCGGTGCCGATTTCGCAAGTCACTGGTCGGCGGGAAGCTCCAAATTCCGACCAGGGAGGGAGGACCTCAACAGATCATCTGGCGCTCGCACGCCCCACCTCTACCATGCAGCGGTCCGGTCAGCCGTCTACTCGACCCCAATTCTCCAGCTCTGAGCCGGGGAATAGCCAAGAAGCAACGGGGTCGGCCGCACCCAGGCCAGCTGAGGCCGGTCTGGCGGGTTCTTCGGGTCCTCAGGAGCGGGTGCCTTACGCTCCTGGATGGGCTGTTTTCGAGGGCGACTCGGCCCTCGATAATGCACAAGTGGCGCGCGAAGTTCTTCGGGTCGCGCTGCTCCCGGCCGACCAGGCCAAAATTCGGTCCATGAACTACGGCGAGTTCATGGACTCCGCTATTTGCTCTTCCATCCGAGTAAGTCAGCTTTTATCTCTGTGCAAATTTGTGTTTCGGCTTAAAACTGTTTCTTACATGTCCCTCTTGCAGCGCCTCCACGAGACCGAGATGATGATTCACATCATCCAGGACTATCGGGACCGGGCCCGAAGGCATCAAAGGGGGCGCGAGGAGGCCGAAACAAAGTTCCTCGCGTCTGAGGCCGAGCAGAAAGTGCTTCAAGCGAAGCTAGGGGCGGCCGAAGACGAGGTTCGGACTCTGGTCGCCGAACTTCAAGAGGAGAAGGGCGCGCACTCTTTGACTATGTCTGAAGTGCGCGCCGCGGAGGCCCGTCGGACGGAGGCCGAATCGTCGCTCGCTATACGCGAGCAGGAGGTGGGGGAGGCTCGAATAAAGGTCCGAGATCTCGAGATCCGTCTACTTGACGTGCAATCTCTGCTCGCGGATCGCAAAAGAGAAATAAAGATTTTGGAGCGGAAGGCCGCCTACCACGAGGCTCGAGAGAAGGAGGCCCGGGAGCAGGCCCAGGACGCCGTCAAGCTCTTCCGCGAATCGGAAGAGTTTCGCGACTTGATGGAAGAGGAAGGCGTCAATGGTCTCATCCAGGGCTTCAAGGACTTCCGCAATCAGTTGCGGCGACTTCTCCCAGATTTCGACCTTAGCCTGCTTCAACCAGACGCTGGGGTCGAAAACCCAGAAGCGGAGGCGGAGGTAGAGGTTCCAACCTCTGGCGGGACCGACCAGGAGGGTCAAGCTGAAGAAGGCGAGATCGCTCTCGAGGTCACCGAGGCAGCTCCCAAAGCCATCGTGGGGGCCTCGGCCGTAGAAGAGCCAACTGTTCCTGAAGTCGCCGGGCCTGAGCCCTTGGTGTAGTTTTCCCCTTTTTCCTATCTTCTTTTTCTTTTTTGTAAGCCGGAGCGGCCTCTATACTTTGTTAAGGCCGGGTCCGAGCTCTTGTACTAGGCCTCCGGGCTTTTGAAATGAATATTCATTTGTGTGGAAACTCGTCTATTGTAGTTTAAGTTTCTCTGCTCGGATCTGTTTTAGGTTCCGAGGATATGGGCTCTAGGGCCTGAGCTTTTCCCGCCACAGGGTTTTGAGTTAGAGTTTGGCTTGCCGAGCTCCATTGCTCGGTTCTTCGACTAATGGTGTAGCAACGCTTGTGCTTATACCAAGGGTTTGGGCTCGGAACGTTTTTCCGAGCCTAGTCCAGAATTCGACTAAGCCCTAGGGCGGTCGTTAGGACTTGGGACTTCTTAATGCGGCGAATTTCGAATCCGAGCCTCGGGTTGCCGGGGCGAACCGGATTCTTTTCTTACAAATGGACTGCATACCCGTCAGCCCGTGACGGGGATTCACCGAACTTGCAACAATGTGTCGGTGTCATGAGCATCCAATAATAGGTAATGTAAAAATATTAAATAAATGGGTACCTTGTACCGTATGCGTCCTTGCGCCGAGGCGACTGAAGACGCTTCTCTGCTCGGACTCCGTTCTTCGAGGACGTCGGCAGAGAAATCCAATAATGGGTAATGTAAAAATATTAAATAAATAGGTACCTTGTACCGTATGCGTCCTTGCGCCGAGGCGACTGAAGACGCTTCTCTGCTCGGACTCCGTTCTCCGAGGACGTCGGCAGAGAAATCCAATAATGGGTAATGTAAAAATATTAAATAAATGGGTACCTTGTACCGTATGCGTCCTTGCGCCGAGGCGACTGAAGACGCTTCTCTGCTCGGACTCCGTTCTTCGAGGACGTCGGCAGAGAAATCCAATAATGGGTAATGTAAAAACATTAAATAAATGGGTACCTTGTACCGTATGCGTCCTTGCGCCGAGGCGACTGAAGACGCTTCTCTGCTCGAACTCCGTTCTTCGAGGACGTCGGCAGAGAAATCCAATAATGGGTAATGTAAAAACATTAAATAAATGGGTACCTTGTACCGTATGCGTCCTTGCGCCGAGGCGACTGAAGACGCTTCTCTGCTCGGACTCCGTTCTTCGAGGACGTCGGTAGAGAAATCCAATAATGGGTAATGTAAGAACATTAAATAAATGGGTACCTTGTACCGTATGCGTCCTTGCGCCGAGGCGACTGAAGACGCTTCTCTGCTCGGACTCCGTTCTTCGAGGACGTCGGCAGAGAAATCCAATAATAGGTAATGTGAAGACATTAAATAAATAGGTACCTTGTACCGTGTGCGTCCTGGCGCCGAGGCGACTGAAGACGCTTCTCTGCTCGGACTCCGTTCTTCGAGGACGTCGGCAGAGAAATCCAATAATGAGTAATGTAAAAACATTAAATAAATGGGTACCTTGTACCGTGTGCGTCCTTGCGCCGAGGCGACTGAAGACGCTTCTCTGCTCAGACTCCGTTCTTCGAGGACGTCGGCAGAGAAATCCAATAATGGGTAATGTAAAAACATTAAATAAATGGGTACCTTGTACCGTATGCGTCCTTGCGCCGAGGCGACTGAAGACGCTTCTCTGCTCGAACTCCGTTCTTCGAGGACGTCGGCAGAGAAATCCAATAATGGGTAATGTAAGAACATTAAATAAATGGGTACCTTGTACCGTATGCGTCCTTGCGCCGAGGCGACTGAAGACGCTTCTCTGCTCGGACTCCGTTCTTCGAGGACGTCGGCAGAGAAATCCAATAATGGGTAATGTAAGAACATTAAATAAATGGGTACCTTGTACCGTATGCGTCCTTGCGCCGAGGCGACTGAAGACGCTTCTCTGCTCGGACTCCGTTCTTCGAGGACGTCGGCAGAGAAATCCATCGATGAAGGAACGAGCCGAGCTCGTTGGTTGAAGCTGGTAAAGAATGAGCCGAGCTCGTTTGGCCAATAAAGACAACATCCCAACGTATCGGGGCATCCCGATGAACCGGGGCGTCTCGACGTCTCGAGGCATCCCGGCCGAGGTCGGGGTAGGAGCACGAGCCGAGCTCGTCCGGTCAGAGGACCGCTATTCAACAATCGATGGAGCACGAGCCGAGCTCGTCCGGTCAGAGAGGACCGCTAACTCATAGCCGATGGAGCACGAGCCGAGCTCGTCCGGTCAGAGAGGACCGCTAACTCATAGCCGATGGAGCACGAGCCGAGCTCGTCCGGTCAGAGAGGACCGCTAACTCATATTCCGATGTCTCGGGCGTCCCTATAGCCGGGGCATCCCGACGTCTCGGGGCATCCCGACGGATCGGGGCATCCCGACGTCTCGGGGCATCCTGACCGTGGTCAGGGTAGGAGCACGAGCCGAGCTCGTCCGGTCAGAGAGGACCGCTAACTCATAGCCGATGGAGCACGAGCCGAGCTCGTCCGGTCAGAGAGGACCGCTAACTCATATCCCGACGTCTCGGGCGTCCCTATAGCCGGGGCATCCCGACGTCTCGGGGCATCCCGACGGATCGGGGCATCCCGACGTCTCGGGGCATCCTGACCGTGGTCAGGGTAGGAGCACGAGCCGAGCTCGTCCGGTCAGAGAGGACCGCTAACTCATAGCCGATGGAGCACGAGCCGAGCTCGTCCGGTCAGAGAGGACCGCTAACTCATATCCCGATGTCTCGGGCGTCCCTATAGCCGGGGCATCCCGGCGGATCGGGGCATCCCGACGTCTCGGGGCATCCTGACCGTGGTCAGGGTAGGAGCACGAGCCGAGCTCGTCCGGTCAGAGAGGACCGCTAACTCATAGCCGATGGAGCACGAGCCGAGCTCGTCCGGTCAGAGAGGACCGCTAACTCATATCCCGACGTCTCGGGCGTCCCTATAGCCGGGGCATCCCGACGTCTCGGGGCATCCCGACGGATCGGGGCATCCCGACGTCTCGGGGCATCCTGACCGTGGTCAGGGTAGGAGCACGAGCCGAGCTCGTCCGGTCAGAGAGGACCGCTAACTCATAGCCGATGGAGCACGAGCCGAGCTCGTCCGGTCAGAGAGGACCGCTAACTCATAGCCGATGGAGCACGAGCCGAGCTCGTCCGGTCAGAGAGGACCGCTAACTCATATCCCGATGTCTCGGGCGTCCCTATAGCCGGGGCATCCCGACGTCTCGGGGCATCCCGACGGATCGGGGCATCCCGACCATGGTCAGGGCATCCTGACCGTGGTCAGGGTAGGAGCACGAGCCGAGCTCGTCCGGTCAGAGAGGACCGCTAACTCATAGCCGATGGAGCACGAGCCGAGCTCGTCCGGTCAGAGAGGACCGCTACTCAATAGTCGATGGAGCACGAGCCGAGCTCGTCCGGTCAGAGAGGACCGCTAACTCATAGCCGATGGAGCACGAGCCGAGCTCGTCCGGTCAGAGAGGACCGCTAACTCATATCCCGACGTCTCGGGCCATCCCGACGGATCGGGGCATCCCGTTGCGACAGGGCATCCCAATATATTGGGGCATCCTGACGTCTCAGGGCATCCCGACGGATCGGGGCATCCCGACCGTGGTCAGGGTAGGAGCACGAGCCGAGCTCGTCCGGTCAGAGAGGACCGCTAACTCATAGCCGATGGAGCACGAGCCGAGCTCGTCCGGTCAGAGAGGACCGCTAACTCATAGCCGATGGAGCACGAGCCGAGCTCGTCCGGTCAGAGAGGACCGCTACTCAATAGTCGATGGAGCACGAGCCGAGCTCGTCCGGTCAGAGAGGACCGCTAACTCATAGCCGATGGAGCACGAGCCGAGCTCGTCCGGTCAGAGAGGACCGCTAACTCATATCCCGACGTCTCGGGCCATCCCGACGGATCGGGGCATCCCGTTGCGACAGGGCATCCCAATATATTGGGGCATCCTGACGTCTCAGGGTAGGAGAAATAATCCTTCTGAAGATACTTCTGCACGGTCGGGTCTCTGGCTTCGAGGTCGCCCACAATTTGGTTGACGACGAGCTGAGAATCGCTGAAGGCCTTCAAGTCCTTCACTCCTAGCTCTTTGGCTAGCTTGAGCCCGGCGACGAGCGCTTCGTACTCCGCCATATTATTGGAAGCAGGGAACTCGAGACGCAGGGCTTGCTCGGCGACCACTCCTTCTGGGCTAGTGAGGATGAGCCCTGCTCCGCTACCCCCCGAGTTTGAAGAGCCATCGACATGCAGAGTCCATGTCAAACTCGGGGTCTGCTCCACTGGTGGTTCAGGTTCGATCTCGATCTCATCCAGTATAGTGCACTCGGCTATAAAGTCTGCGAGTACTTGTGCTTTGATCGCCGGTCTGGGCCGGTACTCAATGTCGAATTCCTCGAGCTCAATGGCCCATTTAGTGATCCGACCCGCACGATCTGATCTCTGCAGGATCTGCTTGATCGGCTGGTCAGTCAGCACAGCCACTGTGTGAGCTTGGAAGTAGGGTCGGAGCCTCCGAGCTGAGATGACCAAAGCGTAGGCAGTCTTCTCAAGCTTGGAGTATCGGGTCTCAGCATCCCTTAAGACCCGGCTGGTGTAATACACCGGTTTCTGAAGTTTCCCCTCCTCTCGGATCAGGACCGAGCTTACTGCTACAGGGGAGACAGCTAAATACAAGTAGAGGAGCTCACCCTGTTGAGGCTTCGTGAGTAGGGGAGGGGAAGCCAGCAAGTGCTTGAGCTCTTCAAAAGATTGCTGGCACTCGTCCGACCACAAAAAGTTCTTCGGCTTCTTGAGGGCTGCAAAGAATGGAAGGCAGCGCTCGGCTGAGCGGGAGATAAACCTCCCGAGGGCTGCCACTCGGCCCGTGAGCCGCTGTACCTCCTTGACCGTCCTGGGAGGCGTCATCCTTTGGAGGGCTCGGATCTTCTCTGGATTGGCCTCGATTCCTCGTTGTGTAATGATGAAGCCGAGGAATTTGCCGGAGGTGACCCCGAATGCACATTTAGCTGGGTTGAGCTTCATCTGGTACTTTCGGAGTGTGGAGAATGCTTCATTGAGGTCGGCTATGTGGTCTTGCGCCGCCTTGCTTTTCACCAGCATATCATCCACGTAGACCTCCATGTTTCGGCCTATTTGGTCTTTGAAGATCCGGCTGACCAGCCTTTGATAAGTTGCCCCGGCATTTTTTAGACCGAATGGCATCACTTTGTAGCAGTAGGTTCCCCCGTCGGTGATGAAGGCTGTCTTTTTCTCGTCTTCTGGCGCCATGCGGATCTGGTTATATCCGAAAAAGGCATCCATGAATGCCAGCAGCTCGTGACCCGAGGTGGAGTCCACGAGCTGGTCAATGCTGGGAAGTGGAAAGCTGTCCTTCGGGCAGGCTTTATTCAGGTCGGTGTAGTCCACGCACATACGCCACTTTCCGCTAGCTTTTTTGACGAGGACCACATTGGCGAGCCATTCCGGGTAGGATATCTCCCGGATGAAACCGGCTTCAAGGAGCTTGCCGACCTCCTCGGCTGCTGCTCGTTGTCGTTCAGGGGCGGCGCCTCGCTTCTTTTGCCGCACGGGCTTGCAGGTCGGCTTCACCTGAAGTCGGTGGACCATGACCTCCGGGTCTATCCCCGGCATATCTACAGGCGACCAGGCGAAGACATCCATATTGTCCCGTAGGAAGTCGACGAGGCGACTCCTCTCGTTTTCGCCAAGGCCAGAGCCGATCTGCACGGTTAGCTCGGAAAAGTTCTCTCGTAAGGGAACTTGAATTAACAACTCACCAGGCTCTACCCGCTCTTTCTGGGGGTTGACCCGTGCCTCCATAACTTCAATTGAGGGCTGGTCAGTCGTTGGGGCGGGCACCTCGGCTGGTCGTCTTGCCTCGTGGGTCGCTAGGTAGCATCGCCTTGCCACCATTTGGTCCCCTCGGACTTCACCGACTCCCTGGCTGGTGGGGAATCGCATCAGCAGGTGGTGAGTTGAGACCGCTGCTCGGAGGGCGTTGAGTCCTGGCCTTCCAAGGATGGCGTTGTAAACCGAGGGCAGGCGTATCACAAGGAAGCTCATACCCACGGTACTTTCACGAGGGGCGAGCCCGGCTGTGACCAGAAGGTCGATCTCGCCCTCTACTGGGACTGAATCCCCAGTGAATCTAACTAGCGGAGCATTCATCCTCCGTAGCTGTTCTTTTGTCATCCCCATTTTACAATAAGCATCAAAATACAAAACATTCGCCGAGCTTCCATTATCAACCAGGATGCGTTTTACATCAAATTTATTTATGATCATGGAGATGACCATGGCATCATCATGGGGAGTTTCGACTCCCTCTAGATCGTCATCTGAGAAGGAGATGGCTTCAGAGGTGCGCGGGCGCTTCGAGGAGGCTCCTTCCCCTGAGGCTTCCCCAGCCGAGGTCCCTCCACGGATAGTGTTGATGACGCCGGCGATGGGCCTGTTGGCATTAGAACCTTCAGGCTGTGCTGCTCCTTCGGCTGGCTTCTTCCCTTCACGCCGGCCTTGTACAAACCGATCGAGCACCCCTCGGCGAATGAGTGCTTCGATCTCATTTCGGAGCTGATAACAATCCTCGGTATCATGGCCGTGATCCCGGTGAAAACGGCAATACTTCCGGAGATCATGCCGGATTCTGGTGTCTGGCTTTGGAGGGGGGAGCCGGATGCAATCCCGACTCTCAATCTCCATGAGGATTTCAGCCCGAGGAGCATTGAGGGGAGTATACTCTTCATACCTCCCTTCAGGTGCACGGGCCTGCAGTGGGAACCTCGGGCGGAGTGACCTCTGCTGCGGCGGTCCTCTCAACCGGGGTGGACTTTTCGGGCGGGGCAGATTCTTAGCTCGTCGTGGAGACGGGCTTCTGGGTCGGCTGCGTTCCTCACGGTGCCTCTTCTTGGGGTCCTGCTCGGTCCCGCCCCGCCTGACGGCCACGGCTTCCTCAGCCTTGGCATACTTCCGGGCTCAAGCGAACATTTCTGTAAGGTCCGCTGGGAAATTCTTCTCAATCGAGAAGAGGAATCTGTAGGACCGGGCTCCAGTCTTCAGCGCCGACATGGCGATTGACTGGTCAAGCTCCCGGACTTCCCATGTTGCGGCGGTGAACCGGTCCAAGTACTCCTTGAAGGATTCTCCCTCCTTTTGTTTGATGTCAAGGAGGGAGTCAGATGTCCGCCGCTGGGGCTGGCTGGCAGCAAAGTTGCCAGCAAATTGTCTGCCGAGCTGCTCAAAGGAAGAGACAGTACTCGGCTTCAGCCCGGTAAACCAAAGCCGGGCTGGTCCTCGGAGTGTTGCCGGGAAAGCCTTGCACATCATGGCTTCCGAGGCTCCTTGTAGGGCCATTAAGACCCGGTAACTCTCCAGGTGGTCAAAGGGATCTGCCTTGCCGTTGTAAGGCTCCACCTGGGGCATCTTGAACCGGAGGGGAACCGGTTCATCTTCAATCTCCTGGGAGAAGGGCGACTTCGTATTGAACTCGAAGTCGCCGTTACGTCCCGATTTTCTCCCGTGGAGTGCCTGGATTTGGCGCTCCAGCTTTTCGACCTTCTTGTCGAGTTCATTATTCTGGAGGATCGCTACAGCGGTTCCTCCGGGTGCAGGTTGCCCTGGAACCGACTCAGCTTCTGAAGGCTGTGGCCAGCCTCCGTGATCTCTGACTGGGTGCTCTCTCCAGAGGGAGGCCTAGACTTGAGAGTCCTGACCTCGAAGAGGAAGCCCGCTTGTAGGGGGCTCCGGTTGAACTGGAGCCGGGGGAGGCGGTGCTGCTGGGATGCCCCTGGGTTGCAAGCTTTGGACGGCGGCAGCCAACGCCTGCACTTGCTGCACCAGGGCATCAAATTGTTCCGGTCGAACTTGAGGTGCTGGCTCAACCGGGGGTGGTGAGTTCCGAACGGAACATTCTGGGCTTGGTGGAGGACGTCGAGAGGCGTTGGAAGCCCCTTTGCTTCTTAGCTTCATGGTAGCGAACTCGGGCCCTTCCTCTAGCGCCAACTGTTGCTGGAAATTGGACCCGGGGGCCGCCGTGAAGCCGGAGAAGGAGGAGCTCCGCTGCTGCAGGGGGCGGACGGCGGTGCGCCGGCTGGCTGCGTCCTCCGCTGCGGGGGGGTGTGCAAGTCCTGCAAAGAAAACCAGTGGCCGGGCTCCCCGGCGCCGGCCCTCCGATGCCTAAGTCAGAGGGGGCAAGTATGTGGAGAGAGCAGGGGAGAGAGTATGTGGAGAAGACAAAGAGAATCTCGTGTTCAATTGTGTCTGTGCTGTTTTCTTCCTTTTTCCCCCGGTCTAGGAGGGTTCTCTCCAGCTCCGGGTTTTTTCTCTGGTTTTTGGTCCTCCCTCCCTTTTCCCTCCAGGTTTCCTTTTATAGGAGGATTTTTGTTACCTGGGAGGTGACAGGAGGTTTGTCCTGTTTTGTAATAATTGGGCACAATTTGGCCCATTAATGGCGTAATGGAGAACGGGACTGGATCAGACCGGAATCAGAGAGTTGTCACGGTCGATCGGACCTGTTGGAGTGGTTGAACCGCCGGCTGTGGTGGGCCTGGGGTCCGTGGATGGTAAGTGCATTTATTACCGAATGAACCGGCGGTCAGGGAGAGCCATACGTTCTGATGGTTCAGTGATCCGGAGATCGTCTTGGGCCGTGTTCATTAAATGCCTGAGTGCATCGGAGACTTGAGGGAGTCTCATGCATTAATGGCAGGTCGTGCCGAAAGCCTGAGGAGATCTTATGCCTTGATGGCTTGGAGATAGTGGCAGGTCGCAAGCCGTAGGAGTTGTCAAGTCCCTTGGACTTTAGGCGGAGGTTGAACATTTGGTTAAGGCATTGGCTCGGCAAGGGTGCCGAGCCGAGCTGATCGCCCAATGGGGCGCCCTGTGGCGGGGCTGCTTTGAGTACTCCTGGTCGGCGCCCTTTAGGCGAGCACCTTCTAGCAGAGTGCCTCGGCGCTGTCTTTGGTCGGCACTTTCTAACCGAGCAGCTTATTTTGGTTGGGCACCTCTTGGCGCGCACTCTGGTCGGCGCTTTCTAGTCGAGCGCCTTCCTGGTCGGCATCCTTTGGCCGAGCAGCTTTCTGGTCGGCGATCTTTGGCCGAGCAGCTCTTCGTTCGGCACTCTTTGGCCGAGCAGCTCTCCGTTCGGCACTCTTTGGCCGAGCAACTTTCCGGCTGGCGCTCTTCGGCCGAGCAGCTCTCTGGTCGGCACTCTCTGACCGAGCAGCTTTCCGGTCGGCGCTCTTTGGCTGAGCGCCTCCGTGGATGTATGACTTGGGGTTTTTTCCCCAACAAGTAGAGAAAATAATATTGGAGAGAAGAGGAATACCTTGAGCTATTGATATCTAGAAAATAAGACCTACAAAATAAGAAGAAAACTAGAAATAAAAAAAAAAATTCTAACTAATATACACATACCTTTGCCTTCATGCTCAATCATAAGAAGGCTCTCCCAAGGAAAAGGAGTTCTCTTCATCTGCAAAATTCTCAAGGAAAGATTTAAGTCTGCGTCTATTCACCTTAAATATCATACCATCCTGTGGATTCTCAATCTCAACAGCTCCATGTGGAAAAACAGTTTTTATAATGTAAGGAGCTGTCCATCTCGATCGCAACTTACCAGAAAACAGATGTAAGCGGAAATTGTATAAAAAAACTTTTTGCGAAGGTTCAAAAGTTTTTTTCAAAATTGATTTATCATGTAAGATCTTCGTTCGTTCTTTGCAAATTTTAGCATTATCATAAGCATCTCTGCGAATCTCGTTAAGCTCGTTCAATTGCAATTTTCTAGCTAGACCGGCATCTTGTAAATCAAAATTCAATTTTCTAATTGCCCAATACGATTTATGCTCTATTTCAATAGGTAGATGACATGCTTTTCCATAGACTAGCCGATACGAGGACATACCAAGAATAGTTTTATATGCAGTACGATAAGCCCACAATGCATCTGATAGTTTCAAGGACCAATCTTTTCGCGATGGATTCACCGTTTTCTCTAAAATTCGTTTAATCTCCCGATTGGCTAACTCTACTTGGCCACTAGTCTGCGGATGATATGGGGTAGCAACTCTATGGATGATACCATACTTTTTCAATAAGGTCTCAAAAGGCTTATTACAAAAGTGCTTCCACCATCACTAATTATGACCTTAGGTATCCCAAATCGTGAAAAAATATTTTCTTTCAGAAATTTCAAAACAGGTTTGTGATCATTGGTTCTACAGGCGACAGCTTCTACCCATTTAGACACGTACTCAACACCGACTAAAATGTACTCATATCCAAAAGATGGTGAAAATGGACCCATGAAATCGATGCTCCACATGTCAAAAATTTCAATAGCAGTAATTGGCTGAAGAGGCATCATATGCCTATGAGTTAGACTCCCAACACGTTGACATGGGTCACATGTCCTACAGAACTCGTGGGCATCTTTAAATAGTGTAGGCCAATAAAAATCACATTGCAACACCTTAGCTGCCATTTTCTTAGATGCAAAGTGTCCTCCGCAAGCACTGGCATGACAAAAAGAGAGTACACTTTGCATCTCATGATCTGATATGCATCTTCTAAAGATTTGATCATTGCAATACTTGAACAAATAGGGGGCATCATAATAATAACTCCTTACTTCATGCAAGAAATTATTCTTATCATTCGATCCCCAATGCTCCGGCATCCGGTTCGTGACAAGAAAGTTTACAATGTCAGCATACCATGGCATAGTTGAAAGTGCAAACAACTGCTCTTCGAGGAATGAGTCCTTGATGAAAAACTGTGGCACCGAATCATTAAAAACTAGCCGTGATAAATGGTCAGCAACCACATTCTCTACTCCCTTTTTATCTATGATTGTGATGTTGAATTCTTGGAGTAGAAGTACCCATCGTATTAAGCGTGGTTTGGCCTCTTTCTTATCCAGCAAATATTTTAGCGTTGCATGGTCCGTGAAGATAACAATAGGAGCACCAAGGATATAAGAGCGAAATTTGTCTAATGCAAATACTACTGCAAGCAATTCCTTCTCGGTGGTGGTGTAATTCATTTGGGCATCGTTTAAGATTTTGTTTGTATAGTAAATGACATATGGCTTATTATCCTTGCGTTGTCCTAGGACAGCTCCTATCGCATAGTCACTAGCATCGCACATGATCTCAAAAAGTAATGACCAATCAGGTGGTCGCACGATGGGTGCAGTGCTAAGCATATGCTTCAACTTTTCGAATGCCTCTTGACATGTTTCAGTCCAATTAAACGGTGTATCAAGGAATAGGAGGTTACATAATGGTCGAGCTATGACACTAAAGTCCTTGATGAACCTCCTATAAAATCCGGCGTGACCCAAAAATGATCTAACATCTCTAACCGTCTTAGGTGCAAGTAGCTTGGCGATTAAATCAATATTAGCTCTATCAACTTCCATGCCCTTCGATGAAACAATATGTCCGAGGATAATTTCCTTTGGCACCATGAAGTGGCATTTCTCCCAATTCAGTATCAAATTCTTTTCCATACATCGAGCTAAGACTGCTTATAGATGTGACAGGCAATCATCAAAAGAATCGCCAAAAATAGAGAAATCATCCATAAATACTTCCAAAAACTTCTCGTTCATGTCTTCAAAAATGCTGAGCATGCATCTTTGGAATGTTGCAGGTGCATTACACAACCCGAATGGCATTCGTCGGAAAGCGAATGTACCAAAAGAAAACATGAAAGTAGTTTTTTCTTTATCCTCAAGTGAAATTTCGATTTGGGAGTACCCGGAATAGCCATCGAGAAAATAATAGAATTTGTATCCTGCAACTCTTTTCAAAACTTGGTCTAGGAAGGGTAAGGAAAAGTGATCTTTCCTAGTGACCAAATTTAATTTTCGGTAGTCAACACTGATGACCCAAAGATTGATTCATAGATTGATTTTGATGATCACAAAACCTTGAAGTATAGATACTAATGTTTATGTTGCAAGGAGAAAGATATTTATTTTGCAAGGAACATAGCAAGTTGGAAGAACACAAGAAGGCCTCCAAAGCTCTCAAGTTGGAAGAAAGCTACAATTTATTGGCCCAAGCTTAAAGTTCAAAGGATTCAATTTGGAAGAGTAAAATCAAAGGAAAAATTCAAAAGAATAGTCTTCGAGTCGACTCCTGAGGATTTCGAGTCGACTCCTAGGAGTCACAGGCAGAAAAGTCAGAGAGCAGTTTTCGGGTCTGAGATTCGAGTCGACTCCAGTGGAACGCGAGTCGACTCCGATGGTTGGTAGGTCGACTCCAAAGAAAGCAAGAGTCGACTCTCAGCGGAACACAAGGAAAAAGTCAGAGAGCGTTTTTGGGACTCTGAGATTCGAGTCGACTCCCGCATTGCACGAGTCGACTCCGAGACTCCGCGACCATCAACAGACAGAAAACCAAGTTACTGCCTCTGAGATTCGAGTCGACTCCCAGACAGCTCGAGTCGACTCCAAGACAGCTTCACATCAAAAAGGCAGAAGACCAAGTTTCGCAAACTGAGAGCCGAGTCGACTCCAAGGAAGTTCGAGTCGACTCCAAGACTGGACGAGCCAAAAGACAGAGGATCGGGAGTTCGGGCTCTGAGATTCGAGTCGACTCCCAGGACAGTCGAGTCGACTCGAGAGAACAAAATTCAAAATTGGATCCACGGACTTCAGTGGATGAGCCGACTCCGAAATTGCCAAGTCAGCTCCAGAAGTTGGCGAGTCGACTCCAGGTTAAGATGAGTCGACTCCCAGTCGAGGCAAGCACATTAATTCAAATTTGGAACAGTGGCTGAGTCATCTCCGGTAAAACACGAGCCGACTCCTGCAACAGGCGAGCCGACTCCTGATCGCGCGAGTCGACTCCGATCCCAACGGTAACATTGTCAGGAAATGCAGACTGTGTCCAACGGCTCTTTCTCTTGTCTCTAATGGCTATATTCTTGTTTCCACGCCATCGAAAGCTATAAAAACAAGAAGAGAGCTAGGGGAGAACTTATGGAAGTGGGAGAAAACATTTAGGGAAGAGATTCCAAGGGAAATCTCCCATAAGCACAAAAGGGCCATTCAAAGTAAAATAGAGAGAAGAAGAGCATCCAAGTGAATCCCAAAGCTTCTTCTCCATCCGTGTGCTGCCTCGGTGATCCTCTACTTCGTGCCAAATCAGAAGAGGGTCAAGTAAAGAAGAAGCCGAGCTCCTTCAACTTCAAAACTCGTTTGAGGGCTTCTCTTTACTCTATTTGTTTATATTGTCATATTTGCTTGTTTAAGAAGCTTTGTTTTGTTTTATACTTTGTTTTAATATCTTGTAACTTGATTCAATCAAGGGATTGAATCAAGGGATTAAGGTTTGTTGGTGAGCCAAAGGGAAAACCAACTGTGTAAGGTTTGTTGGTGAGCCAAAGGGAAAACCAACTGTGTAAGGTTTGTTGGTGAGCCAAAGGAAAAACCAACTGTGTTAGGTTTGTTGGTGAGCCGAGGGTAAAACCAACGAGTAGGGTTCGATTGTGATCCCGGGAAAACAATCGGAGTGGTTCTAGTCGGTGAGCCTGGAAAAACCGACCGAGTTCGTTGTGC
This sequence comes from Phoenix dactylifera, assembly GCF_051530095.1. Classification (NCBI taxonomy): domain Eukaryota; kingdom Viridiplantae; phylum Streptophyta; class Magnoliopsida; order Arecales; family Arecaceae; genus Phoenix; species Phoenix dactylifera. The sequence continues at coordinate 41,276,424 of NC_143193.1, forward strand.
GCTCGTAAAACAACAAGTTGGGTTGTGAGCTTGTAAAACAACCGACTGTAATCGGTAGGATTATAGTGAAATTCCCAAGAGGTCTTGGGGAATGGATGTAGGTGCTGGGGTGCACCGAACCACTATACATCTTTGTGTTTGTGATGCCTTATCTCTTGTATTTCATGCCTTCCATTCATGCTTGATTGTGTAATATCTCTAGCTTTGTTTTCTATAGAGTTATAAGTGATTTGCTTAGCTTCCACTCCATTCTTACCATACACATAGATTAAGATTGATCATACAACTATAAGGTAATTTTAGATCAATTGCACCCTAAAGCCATAGTATAGTTGCTCTAGCTTAATCTTCTACTGCTTTACTTGTAATTGCCTAGAGCTTAAGTAAATAACATCCTATTATTCTGCTGCAGTCTATTCAAAGTAAAAATTAGGGAACATAATTTTTAGAAAACCCAATTCACCCCCCCTCTTGGGTTGTCACCTTGGGCAACAAGTGGTATCAGAGCAGGTGCTCAAATATTATTTGTAGTCTTAACCGACTAGAGCCAAAGATCATGACAACTCAAATAGATAGTTTTCTAGGAGAAGGACAGTTAATTAATAGGCCTCCACTGTTTAACGGCATAGACTACACATATTGGAAAACACGCATGCGCATTTTTATTCAATCACAAAACTATTATTTATGGAAAATCATAATAAATGACCTTCATACACTCTCTAAAACTATTAATGAAAAGGACTTAGCACAATTGAATGCTAATGCTATGAACATATTATATTGTGCTATTCATGAAACGAAGTTTAATGAAATTTCTGCATGCTTATCTGCTAAGGAGATCTGGGATACTTTAGAAACTATTTATGATAAATCTCAGATTAGCTCACATGTGCTTCAATTGCGTACTAACAATGAGATTGCAGAATCCTCCACAGTAGCCGAGTCGACTCCCAGTTTGTCCGAGTCGACTCCTAGAGAAGAATAGTCTGAAAGGCAGAGACACAGTCTTGAAGACCCTGTGAACGAGTCGACTCCAAGTAGTTCCGAGTCGACTCCCAAGCTAACCGAGTCGACTCCAATAAGGTCCGAGTCGACTCCGAGGCAAATCAGCTTCCTAAAGACAAGGAAAAAGAGGAAGCAAGAAGAAAGGAAGAAAGAGATAAAAAGGAAGAAAGCCTTGACCAAGAAAGAGTCAAGCCAAAGAATAAAGGTTAGGAGCAACAATGATGATATTAGCTCCAAGAAACTACAAGAGGTAACTGACTTGTGCTTTATGGCACAAGAAGACAAGGTAAAAACTGAATCTACTCTTACATCAAATAATTTTCAAGAAGAATTTTCTTATGATGAATTATTAAATGCTTTTCATGATTTGTATGGTGAATGTAGAAAATTAGCTGTAAAGAATAAAAATCTTAAGAAACTAAATCTGAAAATTTCAAAAGAAAGAAATTCTAATGATGAAATACAAGAGAAACTATATTCTGAAAATGAATGCTTAAGGTCATTTTCAGAAGAATTGATTCAGAAAAATCATAGCTTAATTAAAGAAAATCAAAACTTAAGCGAAGAAATTAATCAATTAAAATCTTGCATTAACAAACTCACCGTAAGCTCAGAAAGATTAAAAATGATGTTTGAAAGCCAACATGCTGATTTTGATAAATCAAAATTTAGCTTGACTCCTTCACTTAGCCATAAATCTCTAGAGAAAAAGGTTATCATTTCACCAAGCAAACCATTAAATAAGATAACTTATTTCAAAAATAAAAAGAATGGGCATAACAACTTTACCTATCGTTCTAGTATAATTAAATCAAGTGGTAAAGTTATTACAATTAAACAAATCTGGGTTCCAAAAGGAACCATATGTCCTAACTCTCAAGGACCCAAGCAAGCTTGGGTACCCAAAATGAAAATATGAGGATGTAGACATAGATGTGCCAAGATACCCATGGAACAAATAGAACTTTCATACAAATGGGTGCTCTAGACACACATCAAAAATGAAACTTAAAATATACTTATGAAAAGTAATTTTAAATAATAAAATAATAATAATAATAATAATGAAAACAGCAAATCTTGCATTTCATCATTATTTTTGCTTTAGTACTTGATTAAAATATGAATTGCAAGTATTGACCAATTTTGTGATATAGAAAATACTTTTGGAAATATAATCAAATCACTTCATTCTATAGTATACTTTACTCACTATTGGATAAGTTGCTAAAAGATTAATCAATTTATTAAGAATAACTCTATGAATTCTCTATATGCTTGATTGAGAGTTTTTATCCATGGCATTATTGTTTATTGATCATAGATATGATAATGTGTACTTGGTGTGCTTTTGAATATATGCACTATGAATACCAAGATTAAAGAAACCATCTTTGGCATATAAAATCAACTCATGCTAGTATGTACTTAATCTCAAAAGACCTTGCCATTGGCTTACTTAGATTATCTTCTGAAAGGTCAAAGTTTACTATGCATGCTAAGGAAACAAACAAAAATCAATTTCTAAATCTAAAGATGTTGTTTCCATCACTAAGTTTTCAAAAGCTTACATTGGATGTGTTCTTGGCAAATAAAATTGAAATATTTTCTGTATTTGCTAAATCTTGTAAAAGTGTTTCAAATGATAAAGGTTTCCAAACTGTGAAGATAAAGAGTATCATGGCACACTGTTGAAAACCAAAATCCTGATAAAGTTTATACAGAAATTAATTATTTCAGCACCAAGGACACCTTAAGTAAAATAGGGTTAATAGAATTCTTGAAGAAATGAAAAAGACAATTGTGTATGATAGTCATCTACTTAAATGATTTTTTTTAAAAGGCTATCATCACTGCTTGTCATACATATGACTTCTATTAGATCTATTTTTGATGAAAACTTCTTTTGATCTTCTGAAAAATAGAAAATGAACTATTGCATATCTCTCATATTTTTCAGTCGTACATACTATGCTTGATATGTTCTTATGAAAATAATGCCAAATCTGATAAAGATATTTCTATCCTTGGATATCATTCATCAAGCAATGCATATAGAACATTCAATGAAAAGATTCGAGTTGTAGAAATATCAATTCATTTTGTTCCTTATGAGATTAATGATTAAATTATATATGGTTAATCTTTTACATATAACAATCTGAAAACTTGTTAATAATTATAACCAAATTGAGTTTCTCAGAAATGCACTTAATGAAGAAAAATTGATGACTACTAAAAGACTAAATCAAGAAAAGATGAAATAGATCTTGATTCTTGCATGATTAGAAATAAAGATCACCATTATCATTTGCTTGCTTTATGAGCTTTATATTCTATCAAATGAGTGTGTAGAATGGACACCTATGTGCTTACTTTATTAAAGAAGATATATGTTAAATTACCACCATATTGAAAACACTCATTACAAATATGATAAAGCAATATATAATTTGGAACAAGCATCAAAAACATGATATAAAAGCTTAAGTAACCTTTTTGATAGAAAGTAATAGTGATAAATCTATGCATCAAAAAGAAGAATTTGTGATATCTTATTTGCTCAAAGTATGCATTGATGACATCGTTTTGGTTCTACTAATGAAGAGTTATATGCAGATTTTACTTAGTTCATGCAAGGTGAGTTTGAAATATGTATGATGAATGAATTAACATCTTCTCTCAAACTTCAAATTAAGACAAACAAGAAAGGGGATCTTCATTGACCAAAGTTAGTCCACAAGAAAACTCTTATAGAAGATTGGCATGAAGAAGGTATGTCTATGACCCCATCTTGTAGAATTTGAAAAGGATGAACAAAGTAGATCTATTGTTTTAAAGCTGTATTGAAGCATGATAGATACAGCTAGTAGACCGGATGTATGCTCATTATGTGACCTTGTGCAAGACTTCAATCTATGTTTAATGAATCATATTTTATTGATAACAAATAAATCATAATCTGAATTTAGATAGAAACAACTGTTTAAGATAAGTTGATTAAAACTTAGCTAGCGTGTCTTATTAATAATTATCTTAAGCAAATAAAATCTAAACTAAATCATTTTTGAGAAATTGATTTGACCTTGATAAATCTTCCTATTGCCTCACATGCTTGTCCCTGAACCATCTTGGTTAATGAAACTATCTCTTTAGTTCAAGTGATATGTGCTTGCTTATATTTAGGCAATCTCTTGAGTAAAATGACTCAATATTCAACTATTGTCATATCTTATATTGAGTCATCTAGTTAAAAAATATGTTGGATGAATGTTTTGTATCTTGAAGAAACTAATGACTTTCTTTCAAGAAAGAAAAGGAGTTTGTTAATGCAGGATCCTTGAGCAAGAAAATGAGAGATCTCAACTTGAAGGATATCTCCATGTAAGATACAATAAACATTCACATGCAAACAAGAGAGAGGACCTTCTTCAGCCAAAAGTTCATACATAAGAAATCTAGTAGGTATTTGACTGAAGAATGCAGAATGAATTGGTAATTCTAGATACTTCTCTCGTAAATTAATTGAGCAAAGTCAATAACTTAAATCTTATTATGGCATGATTAAGGTCTTTAATTATTAATTTATGATATCATGTCTATATGTGTATTGACTGACTTACACTTTTAGAAATTATTTCATGGTTTGCCCAAACTAAAATATATCTTTGCCTATGTCATAACCATGAAATACACAAGTATATGCTTAAAATCTTGATGTAAAATAACTTGTGAGAAGTTATGAATCCTTGAGCACAATGAAAATGTTGTTTGCATAATACACATCTATATGATACATAAGATTATCTCTTTATTCTACTCTTTCATGTAAATTACTTGAGAATGACAAAAAGGGAGAGAGATAAAGAAAAGAAAATGGACATTATTCAAGAGAAGTAAAATCTAAGTAAATGCAAATACTTCATCTTAAGGAAAAGCAAAACAAGCATAATATATTCAGCACTTGTGTGAGCATTCTTTTGGAAGGATAAAATCCGTAATGAATTACACTTAAATAGAGGGAGAGTTTAAAGTAAATAGTTTAACCTTTCTATATTGCTCATCATAGGGATGGTGCCAATGGGGAGGCTAGTGGTAGTACCCGGCACTATTTGACCCAACTATTCGGTGTAGGGCATATTAGGGACGGCACAAGAGGGAGGCTAGTGGTAGTACCTCGTGCCCCTTCCCAACTCCACCGGATAGGGAGCAAATAGAGTATAGAGCATAAGAAAGTAAAAACGAAAAACAATAACAAAATGTTCGTTAATTGATTAAGAAAAGAAATTCAAAAAAAAAAATGAATGACAAAGTAAATAAAAGTATATAAGAAGAATCAAGTCAATTTTATAAACACTTGAAAACATACTTTAAGGATGAAATCAGTGCAAGATTATATATAAATAGGGGGAGTTTATTTGAAAAGAATTGATTTTGATCCTTGACATTCTTGTTCTTAGTATTTTAATGCATGACTTAACACATGGTATATTTTGCATATGGTATGATGTCTTGAATTATGGGTTCTCAATATTTTGTAATGCTTCATACTTGGACAATTTGATTGAATGTTTGAAATGCTACATAACATCTTTTGTTTGGTATTATTGAAAAGAAATTTCAGATTTGTCATTCACAATCATTGTTAAAATCTGAAAGCTAAATAAAATTGTAGAAAGGAGAAGAGAAGAACATCTCTATTTAGGAAAAATAAATTGATATTGATCTATCTTTCTACTTGCCTAACTTTGATACATAATATCCTAATACTTGTTAAAATATCCTTTATTTTGTATCGAAACTCAAAATTAAACACAAAGATTCTGAAAGTGCTTTAATGTTATTGAAATATGTATTTTTCAATCGTAACAATTTAAGATGAGCTACATTGTGAAAGATACATATCTCATATTATGACTTAGAAAGCTTCTATTAAAAATCCTATGTAATTCAGAATCCGATTTTGTATAAAAGTTTAAACTCCATATGATTACTAAATAAAATGTTAATGTAAGAAAAACAGAATTTATTTTGATTGCTCCGATACGTATCCGAAACATATCATTTCTTATCTTCAAAGTATACTAATTTTGATTCAAATGATGTGTCTTACGATGATCTTGATTGCAAGTAAATATTTTTAAAATATATGACTTTATTTTAATATTTAAAAAATTTATTGAGCTTCATGTATACATCGCTGAAAAACTATGATTAAGAAATTGAGTTCTAAAAATATATATACCTCAATGATCATCTATATTTTTTTCTCGCCTACATTCTTAAAGATTTCCATCAGAATATATATAGAGTGAATGATCTAAAAGCTAGAAATATTTCACCTCGCTCAAATGACTCTAAAAGAAAGAAAATGTAAATGCTGTTGAAAGAAACTGAGCGTCAAATGAATCATTTTCTGATTAATATTTCAGTACATTTTCTCAAAGATTAAGAGGAAGCATAACTTGTTCTTGATAGATTAAAAAGGGTGATTGCTATAAATTTTGAATAATTCTTGATCACTCTCCATTCTCGATATCATAGAATTTCAGTTCTATTCACGTTTGTCATTAAAATCTGAAATTCAACAAAAGAAAAGAATGATTAAAGAAGTATGCATCTTTTGAGGGGGAGCTTTAGATATTCAGTATCTTATCCTAAAGTTACTTCAATTTGATGTATACCTTAAATCTTATGGATTGATTTTTATGAACTTCCTTATATTGCAAGACATGCTTTAAATTACCTTGAGATGAGTTCTATAAAGGTTGTCTTATCTCAAACCTTGAGTCTTATGAAAATAAGCTGAAACTTATAGAAAATATATTTTTGAGATTGACAATTTTATTGAACATTATCTTAGGATTCTAAACTCTTAAATGGAATGATCAATTGAGGGGGAGAAAGAAAATTTCAGAATGAGAGGTCTTATGGAACTTAATCGCATAAATCTATAACTAAAGGAGAGAGAAAGAATACTAAATGAAAAGTGATTCTAATACTCTCCAATATGTATCATCTGAAATTTAAATCTGAAAATCTTTATGATACACCTTGAGGCGTGTTATTTGGTTAGTATATCTCATGCATCACTCTTGAACCAAATTGCAAATCTTAAGAGCCTCTAATTTAATGAAAAAGGAGGAGAATAATGTGTTAAATTCTCTTGAGTATCTCTTAGAAAATTTTTTTTTTTTTAAACTTCACTAATGAGCTCTAATTGGCTTGCTTTTTGGAACTTCAATTTTGTGCAAATTCATTATTTTATGTATCAAATTGTGCTTATTTTCTAAAGAAATAAAAGAAAGTCTTTAAAAGAGCTCTAAGATGTATCAAAAATTGCATGAATGTATATTTTGATATTTGTGCCCCAATGCTCCTATTATCATAAAAGAACTTTGAAGTCATTAAGAGAATTAATTAATTTGCTCTCATGGTTGATAAAATACTTAATAGATTGGGCAAAAGGTCCTAAATGAACAAGCTTTCATACTTATTATTGAAGAGAGGTTAGATTTCCATTCGTGTGGTACTTCTTGAATTAACTTAAGAAAGATTCCACCTACACTTGCTTAGAAAACTATCTGTGGTATCACATTCGATGTGTTCTGCTCTGAAATTATCTTAATTGGCTCTGATCTATGCTCATTAATCTGATTCTAATATTATTGCCTTGAGTTATATGATTCATATCCTTGCAATAATTTGACTTGCAAATCAGAGTACAATAATTTGAATACAAATCAGCTTAAATTGAAATATGTTGATTGTGTTAAGCTGATTAAATCTAAAGCATTATCATGAAGTATGTTTTTTTTTTTTTTTAAAATATATATGTTTTCTACTTCATGCAACTTAGCTATGTATTACTTCTAGAAATCAATATCTTTTATATTGCATATACTCCAAGTTTTGTCATCATCAAAAAGGGGGAGATTGATGACCCAAAGATTGATTCATAGATTGATTTTGATGATCACAAAACCTTGAAGTATAGATACTAATGTTTATGTTGCAAGGAGAAAGATATTTATTTTGCAAGGAACATAGCAAGTTGGAAGAACACAAGAAGGCCTCCAAAGCTCTCAAGTTGGAAGAAAGCTACAATTTATTGGCCCAAGCTTAAAGTTCAAAGGATTCAATTTGGAAGAGTAAAATCAAAGGAAAAATTCAAAAGAATAGTCTTCGAGTCGACTCCTGAGGATTTCGAGTCGACTCCTAGGAGTCACAGGCAGAAAAGTCAGAGAGCAGTTTTCGGGTCTGAGATTTGAGTCGACTCCAGTGGAACGCGAGTCGACTCCGATGGTTGGTAGGTCGACTCCAAAGAAAGCAAGAGTCGACTCTCAGCGGAACACAAGGAAAAAGTCAGAGAGCGTTTTTGGGACTCTGAGATTCGAGTCGACTCCCGCATTGCACAAGTCGACTCCGAGACTCCGCGACCATCAACAGACAGAAAACCAAGTTACTGCCTCTGAGATTCGAGTCGACTCCCAGACAGCTCGAGTCGACTCCAAGACAGCTTCACATCAAAAAGGCAGAAGACCAAGTTTCGCAAACTGAGAGCCGGGTCGACTCCAAGGAAGTTCGAGTCGACTCCAAGACTGGACGAGCCAAAAGACAGAGGATCGGGAGTTCGGGCTCTGAGATTCGAGTCGACTCCCAGGACAGTCGAGTCGACTCGAGAGGACAAAATTCAAAATTGGATCCACGGACTTCAGTGGATGAGCCGACTCCGAAATTGCCAAGTCAGCTCCAGAAGTTGGCGAGTCGACTCCAGGTTAAGATGAGTCGACTCCCAGTCGAGGCAAGCACATTAATTCAAATTTGGAACAGTGGCCGAGTCGTCTCCGGTAAAACACGAGCCGACTCCTGCAACAGGCGAGCCGACTCCTGATCGCGCGAGTCGACTCCGATCCCAACGGTAACATTGTCAGGAAATGCAGACTGTGTCCAACGGCTCTTTCTCTTGTCTCTAACGGCTATATTCTTGTTTCCACGCCATCGAAAGCTATAAAAACAAGAAGAGAGCTAGGGGAGAACTTATGGAAGTGGGAGAAAACATTTAGGGAAGAGATTCCAAGGGAAATCTCCCATAAGCACAAAAGGGCCATTCAAAGTAAAATAGAGAGAAGAAGAGCATCCAAGTGAATCCCAAAGCTTCTTCTCCATCCGTGTGCTGCCTCGGTGATCCTCTACTTCGTGCCAAATCAGAAGAGGGTCAAGTAAAGAAGAAGCCGAGCTCCTTCATCTTCAAAACTCGTTTGAGGGCTTCTCTTTACTCTATTTGTTTATATTGTCATATTTGCTTGTTTAAGAAGCTTTGTTTTGTTTTATACTTTGTTTTAATATCTTGTAACTTGATTTAATCAAGGGATTGAATCAAGGGGTTAAGGTTTGTTGGTGAGCCAAAGGGAAAACCAACTGTGTAAGGTTTGTTGGTGAGCCAAAGGGAAAACCAACTGTGTTAGGTTTGTTGGTGAGCCGAGGGTAAAACCAACGAGTAGGGTTCGATTGTGATCTCGGGAAAACAATCGGAGTGGTTCTAGTCGGTGAACCTGGGAAAACCGACCGAGTTCGTTGTGCGCTCGTAAAACAACAAGTTGGGTTGTGAGCTTGTAAAACAACCGGCTGTAATCGGTAGGATTATAGTGAAATTCCCAAGAGGTCTTGGAGAGTGGATGTAGGTGCTGGGGTGCACCGAACCACTATACATCTTTGTGTTTGTGATGCCTTATCTCTTGTATTTCATGCCTTCCATTCATACTTGATTGTGTAATATCTCTAGCTTTGTTTTCTATAGAGTTATAAGTGATTTGCTTAGCTTCCACTCCATTCTTACCATACACATAGATTAAGATTGATCATACAACTATAAGGTAATTTTAGATCAATTGCACCCTAAAGCCATAGTATAGTTGCTCTAGCTTAATCTTCCACTGCTTTACTTGTAATTGCCTAGAGCTTAAGTAAATAACATCCTATTATTCTGCTGCAGTCTATTCAAAGTAAAAATTAGGGAACATAATGTTTAGAAAACCCAATTCACCCCCCCTCTTGGGTTGTCACCTTGGGCAACAAACACACATGCGCCAACTCGTCGGAACGCGAGTCGGGACTAACTCACCCTGCTCATTTTCGACTACCGTCAGACCCGCTTTCTTGGGCACGACTTGAGTAGGACTCACCTACTTACTGTCGGAAATCGGATAAATAATACCCACATCAAGCAACTTAAGGACTTCTATTTTAACCACGTCTCTCATTATCGGATTCAGCCTACGCTGCATTTGCCTTGTGGTTTTCGCATTATCCTCCAAATATATCTGATGCATGCAAATCAAAGGGTTAATCCCCTTTAAGTCTGCAATCGACCATCCAAGCGCTTCTTTATGACTCTTTAGAACCGTAAGTAATTTTTCTTCTTGATCATTATCGAGCTCAGTCGAGATAATTATGGAAAAAATGTTATCGGATCCAAGAAAGTCATACTTGAGTTCCCTTGGTAAGGGTTTCAGCTCAAGTATGGGTGCTTGTTTTCGAGATTGTACAATTTTTGTTCTTTGTGAGGGCAACTTATTCATTATTTAGCACTTATCACACCCCCCAACCTACATTTTGCTAGTCCTCGAGCAAAATAAAAAAAACTAACTCACTTTCGCAGGAATCGCGATTGCATTTACCGTATGTAATAAGGCTTTAAACCCCTAGGTGGCCCTAGTGGACGAGTTTTGTCTCATGAGGATTTCCGGCTCAAATACCCACAAACTGCTGTTTGTACCCAAAGAATTTCTTTTATTATTTTATAAAATCTAATTTCAAATACATTAATGCCAAGAATTTCAAAAGCACATAAAGTTTTAATTACTAAGTCAGCCCAAATCCTAGGTCAGTATGCAACTTAAATTGAAATCATTAAGTTTCTATTAGGGAGTTGTAAGGCTCATTTATACTTGGATGCTCGGTGATATCTGGACCATACACAAGCTAAGGCTTTAGATTCTCCAAAATACTGCTCAAGCTAGTAGTTTCCAAGAATTGGTCAGATAAGACCTAATTACTGATTCAAAATCATTCTATCTTGCAAGATTTTGAGAGTTGTGGATATTTACTTTAATACCTCATGGACTTTATCTGTAATATTCCAGTTTACTCGAATTTTTACAATGACGGCTTTCACACTATTGTCTTTTTCAAGGTCAATATTATTTTTTTTTCTCTCTTATATATATATATTTATTTTTTATTTTGTATTTATAAATAAATTACGCACTTTTACTTTTGTAATGATTCCTCTGTGTAGCGAGCATTCAGTCAACACTTCCACACCAGATGGCATAAGGTGTTGGGCATCAAGACTACCCTACGGACCTATACTCGGGTTCATCATCACAAGCTCGTTGACCTTTGACGATAGGTAGCCCTTTTCGATGTACCTGACTAAATTCACTCCATTTTTTTTTCAAATAAATATGGGATAATAGTGAACTAGATAGGTATGATTCATCAGGACTCAAGGTTGCTACCAGACTTAACAACATAATGTTGAACCTAATCTTGAAGCCATGTATGTTGTGAAATTCCAAAGTAAAAATTATCTTACAACTCACTAAAAGAACTTTTAATGAAAAGAGCTCAAATTATCTTACTTCTGACTAATCATTGGGCTTGTTAGATTTTAGATACTTTGTGCATTTATCATTTCAGCACTAAGGCATAGAAATTAGAGTTTTTTTTCAAAAATTCGACTCCTATACCCCCAACCTAGATGAGACATTGTCCTCAATGTTTTTTTTTAATATTATATTATTATTATTATTTTATTATTTTATTTTATTTTATTTTGGACGAAAATATGATGCATATGGAGGATAGAAACATTTTATCTTAATTGCATCAGTAATATGAGGACTCCTGCTAAGAAATTGAAAAATGTAATAAGAAAAAAAAGCAAAAATGACCTACGAAAATTGGATTGCCTCCTAACAAGCGCTAAGTTTAACGTCTTCAGCCAAACGCAGCACATCCTTATCAAATCATACCGGGTTCATGCCGAGTTTTTCAAGGAAGAAAATTTGTAGGAGACTGATTATCGGGCAAGGAGTTGACTGCTTCTATGGCCTTGTCTATATCAAAGTCAAAATGGGCCAAGCATGTTTTCAAAGGGTCATCTACAAGATCGTCCATTTTGTCAATTAAAAAGCACTCAACTTTCTTTGTGGGTTGATCAGAGGCACGAAATATATTTAACTTGACCTTCATATTTCCAAAAGATATATTCATCACCCCAGTTCTACAATTTATACATGCATTGGCTGTAGCTAAAAAAGGACGACCAAGAATCATAGGGATCTGTTTCTTAAAGTTAGACACGGGTTCCATATCAAGGACGATAAAATCGACTGAAAAATAAAATTTGTCTACCTTGACTAGGACGTCTTCAATTGTTCCTCGTGGTATTTTTACAGATCTATCAGCCAATAACAGAGACACCGAAGTAGGCTTTAATTCACCTAATCCAAATTTCTCATAAACTAAATAAGGAAGAAGATTAACACTGGCTCCTAAATCTAAGAGTGCCTGATCAATAAGATTATCTCCTACGATACAAGAGATGGTGGGAGCACCAGAATCTTTGAACTTAGGAGGGGTTTTGTGCTAAAAGATGGAGCTCACTTGTTCAGTTAGGAAGACCTTTTTAGGCACATGTGTCCTAGATTTTTGTTTCTGCGTACAAAAGTCTTTGAGAAATTTGGCATAGGATGAAACTTGTTTTATGGCATCAAGGAGAGGAAGATTAATTTTGACTTATTTGAAAACCTCCATTATTTCTTCCAACGAAGTTCCTTTCATGCCAAAGGGAGAAGGTGCATTCAGACACTGAGGGAAAGGAGCCTTCGATGTAAAAGGTGTGGTCGATAATAGGTTCGATGGCGACATAGAAGAATTTGGGTTCTCCTTAGAACCAGCCATACTCCTATCTTCATTTTCCTTATGTTCTTTTTCTTCAATCTTACTATCCACTACACGTCCGCTTCTTAAGGTAGTCATGACATTAGCTTGTTCATGGTGAACATCACTCAAGTGAGTCTCTTGAGCCATGTACTGCCCTCTCGGGTTACTCACTGATTGACTTGGAAGCTTGCCTTCCTCTCTCTTATTTAGTGCACTCGCTAGCTGCCCTAGCTGGGTTTCTAATTTGGCAATAGACTGAGTGTGGGAGTGCAACAATTGTGTATTGGCTTCTAGTTCTTGAAGGGCGGTCAACACTTTTTGCTCAAAAGCCATATCTCTTTGAGGTGCTGGAGGAGGGACATGTTGAAATTGTGAATAGTGAGTAGGAGGACGGTTTGGATGAACATTCTGAAACGATTGAAAATTTTGGGAATAAGGCTGGGAGGTATTGGGAGTCTTCTGCTTCCAAGAGAAGTTTGGATGGTTGCGCCATCCTGAATTATAAGTAGTGGAATATGGATCATTACCCGGTCGGGACTGTGTTTGGGCAGCATTAACTTATTCTTGCACAAATTCAGGAAATTGAGCTACCAAAGGGCACTCAAAAACAGGGTGAGATGGGCTAGAACAGAGAGCACAAACTTGTGCTTGGAGAAAGTTTGGAAGCTGTTCTCTAGACATTAGCTAGTCCAACTTGCGGGATAGTGCATCTACTTTGTCAGGTAGACCTATGGACTGGCTAACTTCATTTATGGTCCCTTTTCTTTGAGAACTCGGGGGTGCTTGACGAGCGGAGGAGGCATGGTGGAGAGAATTTTCATTGAGATTTTCAAACAATTGCCATGCCTCATTGTCACTTTTAAGCATGAAAGTTCTCCCACAAGACGCATCAATCATTTGACGGTTTCGTTCAGACAACCCGTCATAAAAGCATTGCACTAATTGCCATTTGGGTATTTGATGATGCGGGCATTTTTGGAGTAAGTCTCTAAATTTTTTCCAAGTTTCATGCAATTCTTTTCCGTCAGATTGGGAGAAGCTCATGATAGCACACCTAAATTGGTTTGCTCTTCCTATGAGAAAATATTTCTTTAAAAATTCATGTTGCATTTGAGCCCATGAAAGAATAGAATTGGCTTCTAATGAATGGAGCCACTGCTTAGCTCTATCCTTAAGAGAAAAAGGGAATAACCTAAGTTTCAGAGCATCATCAGTGAAGTTTTGAATTTTGACAGTGGTGCAGATCTTAAGGAACTCATCTAAATGTTTGTATAGGTCTTCGTTGTTGAATCCATAAAAAGAGGGAAGCATTTGGATGACACTAGACTTAATTTCAAACTGTACAGCAACAGTGGTATCAGGTAGTCGAATACAAGATAAAGAGGTATAAATGAAAGGAGTAAAGTACTCCTTTAATAGCTTGGGTTGTTCTTCAGCCATCTCGATAGGTGGAGCAGATCCTATGGTTCTATAGGTGCGGATTTCGGCTCGAAGGGCCCTAATAGAACGCTCTATTTCAGAATCAAAAAGTACTAATTCAGGAGATCTGGAACGACACCCTAGCATACACTAATACTCTTCTGATCAGTCAAGTACAGTCAAGCATGCACTAAAAGAAAAATACATCAAATCCTTGTATTTGCCCTAAAATCACTAGACATCTTCTAACTAGTTTGAAGAGGGCACCTAAGTCTCCAATCCGGTCTAATGAACTGAGTTGACCAGGTAAGCTCCCAGGTAAGTGGGGAGGACACGATGCGTTCGCAAAGGTCCCACTTAAAAACTACTTGCCTCGAACAGATGAACTGTCTCCCTTATAGGGACAAAGCTTGCCTAGACATCAACTGAGCCATAGAGTGAAATTGGTGCAACTTTCAGTGAGCTTTGTCCTATTGAGCTCGAATGTTCCTAGGGACCAACGTCTAATTGATTTTAATTAAAATGATAGCTATGTAAGAATTGATTCACCTAATTTGGGTAAGAATATAGTGATGAAATCCAGTTCTTATCTTGTTGGGATGATTGCCCTTACTATGTGCGGATTAATTGTTGTATGTGTATCAAGCATGCATTCACACTTTTGCTGAAATTAAAATCAAACAATCACCACAAAATTTCAAGAATTGGGAATCAATTTAAACAAGAAAGGTTTAGAGGTTACCAAAGAAAATTTTTCCAGCAATTTGGTTTTATTATATATTTTTTTAGGGCAAACCTCTACAACATTTCTTTTCCAGCAGTTTTCTTTTTGATCGCCCAGATTTTCTCTTCGATTCTTGATCAAATAATACCAAGAGAAAAATCAAAAATTAGTAAGAGAGAAAAAAAAAAGAAAAGTAACAAAAATAAAAAAAATATTTTTATTTTATTTTAGATATATATATATATATATTTGTTTTTTTGAAAATTTTTTTATGAAAAGAAAAACAACTATGCTAGCAATCCCCAGCAATAGCGCCAAAAATTGATAGTCAACTTTAAAGACCACGCAATAGCACGTATCTGGTAGGATAGTGATTACGAGTATCGATCCACAGGGATTGGGGTACAGTTATTTTCTTAAAAATAATGTGAAAGAGAGAGTTCGTGAAGATTATTAAACTAAGCAATTTTATAAGGAATGCAATTAAAATGATATCAGTTTGAGGAAACTTAGGGCAAGGAATTCACCACTAACATAGGAACAAGGATTAATTGTATTTTAATTTATTCTTGGATTAACATGTAAATTGGCTGCAAGCCTAATAAGCATTTAAATAAAAATTCACAAAAGCAATTTGGAAATAATCCATCTTCAGTTGGCATGAAATGTCTACCCTAATCTAAGGTGGTAGCACACCACATCTTCCTTAAGCATGGACTATCTTATATTTACTCAGTGATCATGAAGAATAGTTGCATAAACATCATACTTAAAATCACAGACCCTAAGCATGAGTTAAAAGGATATTCAATAAGATCAATTAAGTTCATACAATTTCAAGAACAAAATAAAAAATTCAAGAACTGTTGTCGCCTTTGTTAGGACTTCATCCTGCCCTAATGAAGAGATCAAGCTTTCATGGAGAATTGAACAGCTGCAGCAGTGGAGAAGGCTTCCATCGCGACTAGCTCTTCTTCCTTTCTTCATCTGGCGACTCCCCTGAGAACGGCTACTTCATTATTTCTTCATATTGGAAGTCATTCTCAAAATACCCAAAGTATTCTCTCCCACTAGTCTTCTATGGGATTCGGCATGTGAACAATTGATGGGATCAACCCCCGGTGGGGAAGGGGAGGAATGCCCCAGCCTTCACGTATCGACTCCCTTTTATAGCCTGCCCACCTCTCTCTCCTCCCCTCTATCGAATTAAGGATAAGGATGCAGAGATTGAGCTCATCCGGTCGTTGGAACAGGGGGCTAATTGCTTACGGCTGAGATGAGGGAATTCATTGGGAGGGCCACGGATGTTTGGATTTGTTCTGCAGATAGGAGCTGTTGGATTTACTCGATCTATGGATGTGAAGTGATCCGAAAACATTGTAGATCTAATTCAGATCCTTGGAGAAGCTTTGCTTGCTGGCTTGTTGTTCTGGAAGTTGGGAAGAACACACGAAAGGAGCCGATGCCGCTGATCCGCGGTATGCATGGGATGGCATGGATGCTCGGATTTGCTGGGATGCGATTCGTGAAA
The DNA here is from genome assembly GCF_051530095.1 of Phoenix dactylifera. Lineage (NCBI taxonomy): Eukaryota > Viridiplantae > Streptophyta > Magnoliopsida > Arecales > Arecaceae > Phoenix > Phoenix dactylifera. Next base: position 41,293,058 of record NC_143193.1, read on the forward strand.
GATTGGATCTTCGAATGGGTAGCTGGCTTCCAGATGCTGGGATGCGAGAGGCTAGACGTTGAGAGGATCTCGACTAGACGGCTGAAGCTCTGTTCCGAAGCAGGGAAAGAAGAGGAATCTGATGACGTTGGGATTCACGGACGGCTAGAAACGAATGGATCCTGAGTTCGGAGGGCGATGAAGACGGGATCCTAAGATTTGTTGAACTTGTTTCGCTGAGGGAAGATCTCGAACGCTGGGATTTGAGGTTGGAGCTTATCCTGGCTAGCTACGGGAGACTCGGACGTGTGGGATGTTGATGGATGCTGAACGGGATGAAGGGGAGATGAGCTGGAGCTTTATTCCGGAGCAGGGGGATAAAGATGCAAGTGGGTAGCTTGGAGCGGAAGAAGATCTCGGAGGAAGAGGAATATGGAGCAGATGGGATCCGAAGCAGGGGATAAGGATGTAATCCATGATATTAGGAACGAATGGGATGTGAGGAAGAAACTCGGGTTGAGTGTGGGACACTGGGAGGAAGTTGGATACGGTTTCATGAGAGGATGGGCGTGAGGGAAATCTGGGAAGGTTCACTAGCTTGATCCGAAGAAGAGGAAAGAGGCTGTCGCGAATTAGAACAATCCGGAGAAGATGGGATCTTGGCTCTATCTTGGTTCCGAGTGACATGCAAACGGGCTGAAGAGAGGGACTCGAATTGGTTGAAGCTAAAATAGGGGAGGATGACGTGGAAGCTTTGGATGCGGAAGGGAAAGACGTGCACATGACTGAGATGCGAATGGGTGTGGTCGGCTGGGTTCCAACGTGGATGAGAGAAGTTTGTTCTGTTCTTTGGACATCGGAGGGAAGAGTGACGTGGAACATGGGAGATAATGTGTGAGACTTCACATGTGGATGGCTTGCACGTGAAAGGGTAGCTTCATGCACACGTGGAGGAAAGCAATCCACACATGAAACAGATTGGGACTAATTCGTGAATGGGATGACTTGACCTGCACATATTAGACTCGACCAATAAAAATAAAGAAAATCAATCATACTTGAATAATTTATTTAAAATGAAATGATGAAGGAGAACACATTTTCTCATGTTTAAATTTAAAATATGTGCCTAAAAATAATAATAAGTGCTATGTAGAATAGATAACTTTCTTTATTATTTAGCACGTATCACAACTGCTCGAATTCCTCTATCCTTGGTCTCCACCCATTGACCATCATGACATCCGAATTATCTAAAACAGGTGGGACCACATCATCAGCAGTACCTTCAGAACACTAATCTATTAAACCATTGTCGGCCGATTCAATAAATGTTTCTTTTAACAGATATTCTTCCACAATGGTTTCAATTCATTCAACCTCTTTACTTTCTTCATGATCACTGGGTTGTTTGTTGTTGTGCAATTCCTGTTTACTTAAAAATATGCTAAACAGATTGTTGTTAGAACCGACAAACAAAGTTTAAATTAATTTAACTCTTACTTGTTCTACTCGAAGAATAGTGGTTGTAAGAGGTCGATCCACAGGAAGGCAGTTAAAGTTGCATAAAAATTAAAACATTCACTCGATTTCAAAATCGATTTTTTTGAATAACGAAAAAAAATATTACGTTGGAGATGTTGACGTTTTCTAATTGAAAATAAACAAAGGGGAGAAAGAAAACTTTGCAATTGAAATTGGATGCAGATTAGGGGTCGATTTCTAAAGATAGGATATGAATTAAAATCGCCAGTCGAATAGCAGAGATTAATTTCAGAGTTATCTTAAAATTAAGAATTACCGAATAAATTGCAAAGATTAAACTAAACCTAGAGCACGGATTTCATAAAAGAAACTGATGGATTTCATAAAAAGAAAATTGATTACAAGAACATGAAATAAAAGAAACCAGCAACTCGGTTGAACACTTAAAAAAAATTAAAATAGTATTTTTTTCTTCCTTTTTCTCGAAAAATAGGGGCTTCTCCTCTGTTTTCTTTCTCTCTTCTCTCCCAACCTGATGGCCTCCCTTTCCTCCTTAGACCCGCCGGCCACCACCCCCCTCTCTCCTCTGTTTCTTTGCCTCCACCGAGCCCTCCCTCCCTACTCTTCCTCCTTCTCCTCTTATAGCCGCAGGGTCGCTTCAAATTTGGGGAGGAATCACGGGTCATCCGGGATGCTGGGAAGGAGGAGGAAATGGTGGAAAGATTGCTCCGGACGACTTCCCTCTTTGGCCACGGACGCGAGATCGTCGGACGCCTGATGCGGAAGCTGCTGGCACGGATGGCTGGGATCTGCCTTGCTGGGAGGCTGCTGGGTTTTCGGATCGCGGAAAGAAGGAGACGCGGTGCGGGATCTGTCGGGGGGGTGGCTTGGATGACGCTGATGGCCGGATAGCGGAGGAGGAAGATGGCAGACGGGCGCGGGATCTGTGGAGGGCGCCGTGGGAGCTGAAGCGGAAGGTGGGGATGCGGGCTTCCTTCTTCGGATGCTGCTGGGATCACGAAAGAGGGAAGTCATCCGGGATCTTTGCTGGAAGGAGCCATGGATCACGGGGTCGCTGGGCGGTTGCAGAGGAGGGGGTCGGTGATTCGTGGGTTTCTTTCTTTGGATCGATGGAAGGATGGGAGCGTGGAGATGGGCTGAAGGCTGGCAGCAATTGTGAGATCACAGGATCATTGCTCTTCCCTTTGACGCGGAAGAGACGGATGCAGACTTCCTTCTTCGGGCTATCTTGGGATCATGGCTTGAGATGCTTGGATCACGGAGATGAAGGAACAGGAGGCGTGGGATGCTGCATCGGATGGGAAGAGCCGGATCACGGGCGTGAATCTGGGACCTCAACGGTTGGATGGATCGGGCGTGGTGGGGTGAGATGCTCACTTGCTTATTTTGGAAGAGGGGCTGAAGCCAGAGGAGCCGATCTGGGTCATTGGATGCGGATACGGAGATGCTCGCGATGTTGTGATGTATCGCGGGATGAAGTCAGGATGTGCAGGCCCTGGAAGATGCTGGCTTGACTTGAGCTCGGGCTGCCGGGCATTGGGCTCAAACCTAATGTTAATTGGTTTCTTGGATTACTGCACTCAAACACAAATACCATGTTAATTAGTTAATTTTATTATTAATGACTAGCTATAATACTAATTAAGATGGTATGACGATTGCACTTTTGTGCTCTCATCATTTGCCTATACTAAAGATGTTCAGTTCCAAGGTCATATTACCAAAAGAAAGCTTCATGACACCATTTCAACAATTCATCAATGCATTAGAAGTTGCAAGGAATGGACGTCCTAAGATGACCGGAATCTGAGATGGTGAATTGAAAGCCGGATGTGTGTCCAGTACGATAAAATCGACAAAAAAATAGAACTTGTCTACTTGGACCAAAACATCTTCGATAATCCCTCTAGGGACCTTCACTGACCTGTCAGCTAATTGTAAGGTGATAGTTGTTGGCTTCAACATCACCCAAACCGAGTTGCTCATATACCATATATGGCAACAAGTTCACACTCGCTCCTAAATCTAGCAATGCTCGCTCAATCCTAAAATTGCCAATGATGCACAAGATAGTTGGGCAACTTGGATCCTTATATTTAGGGAGAATGTATGCTATAAAATTGCACTCACATTTTCAGCCAGAAATGCCTTCTTCTTGACATTTAATCGACGCTTGACAGTGCACAAATCCTTCAAAAATTTTGCATATGAAGGCACTTGTTTGATTGCATCAAGAAAAGGTACATTGATTTTTTACTTGCTTAAAAAGCTTAAGAATTTTAGAGTTTGATTCAAGCTTTTGCAAGGGCTTTAATCTTTGTGGAAATGGTGCAAAAAAAGGACATTTGATTTTTTCCGTAGATGTTGGTACTTCGATTTCTTCGTTATCCTTTTCTTTTATCTTGGGAGGGTCAAAATTAGGTATGACTTATGTTTATTCTAGGACTGGTCGGTCAATAACCTTTCCACTTCGCAAAGTTATTATACTCTTCGCTTGTTCTTTATGCGAAGTTGAAGATAATGCATTGCTACCGCCGTAGACTTGAGGATTAGGTTGTGGTTGAGCCGGTAGCTTACCCTTCTCTTGAGAACTTAAAGCAGTGGTCAGCATCGTCAGTTGATTTCTTATTTCATCATTGATTTTGGCTTGACCTTGCATGAAAGATTGCAAAGTTTCTTCGAGACTGGATTTTTGAGGGGGTGTGGGTGCATAATAAGGTTGCGGAGGTGGAGGAGTTGGGTTATATACTTGTTGAGGTTGGTCATTCCTCCATCTGAAATTTGGATGGTTCTTCCATCCAGGGTTGTAAGTACCTGAAAAAGGATTATTAAAAGATTTTTGATATGTATTCATAACATTGGCCTGATCGTGCAAGACTTCCTTGAATGCGGGTATTGTGGGGCAATCAGTAATGAGATGGCCAGGCATCTCACAAATCCTACAACACTCACTGTTATGTTCTACGTTCTTGACGGGTTCAGTCCTTCTAAGTTCAATTTCCTCTACCTTCCTAGTAAGGGCTGCCATTTTAGCCTGAATATCATCCTAAGTACTAAGGTTGTAAAGGCCCCCGTGTCCAATGCTAGTAGGCTTAGGCAAAGGTTTATTCACTCTATTCCCTGTATTCCATAATTGTGCAGTCTCTGCGAGAGAGTCTAAATAGTCCCATGCCTCATCGGGTTGCTTTTCCAAAAATTGACCATTGCACATGGTCTCTATAAATTGTTTTAACTGTAGAGACAACCCTTCGTAAAAGAAACTAATGGTTCTCTATGTTTCAAACCCGTGATGAGGACAAGAGAGAAGCAACTCTTTAAATCTCTCCCAGCATTCATAAAATGTTTCATGGTCTTTTTGTTGGAAATTACTAATGTGCCTTTTCAAAAAGTTAGTCCTTTATGCGAAAAAGAATTTTTTCAAAAATTCTCTTTGCATATCATGCCATGTTTCTAACGATCTAGGTCTCAAGGAGTTCAGCCATGTTTTGGCTTTATCTTTTAAGGAAAAAGGAAACAAGGTCAATTTAAGGATGTCTTCCGATACATTTGAAACTCTAAATGTGATGCTAAATTCCTCAAAGTCGTTAAGGTGAAGATAAGGGTTCTCAGATTCCATCCCATGATACTTGGGCAGCAATTGAATTACCCCTGGTTTGATTTCAAAATGTCCTACGTTATCAGAAAAAATTATGCATGAAGGCCGACTAGTCCTAGTCGGTTGTAGGTATTGTCTCAAAGTCATAACATGGGGTTCACGTTCTCGATCGTGGTAACTCCCTGCATCTTCATTTAAATCAGCCATCTCACAAGGTGTGAGATACTGCAAAGCAATTTCAGGGATGTGTCCTAAGGGATGATCTAAAGTTGTACGACTTAATCGACCGGTGTCGTCCTTATTCCAATTTAGCATGCAAAATATTTCTCATCCCTTTTTTTTTGTAAGTACAAGTACCTCCTAAAGATATCTAAAACGACACCCTAATACAGTAAAACAAAAAATCTATTCACAATCAAGCATGCATCAAAACATTACCTAATATTTTTCTTAAATTTTTAGACAGCTCCTAACTGGTTTGAAGAGGACACTTAAGCCTCCAATCCGGTCTAGTAACCTAGTCGACCAGGTAAGCTCCCAGGTAAGTGGAGGGCTCACGATGCGTTTAGCAAAGATCCCACTTAAAACCCACTTTTCTCGAACAAAGACTGTTTCCCTTAGAGGGACAAAGCTTGCCTAGACATCGACTGGGCAATAGACCGAAATTGGTGCAACTTTCGGTGGTCTTCGTCCTATTGAGCTCGAATGTCCTTAGGGGCCAACATCTAGTTGATTTTAGTTAAGCTTAAGATATTTATGCACTGGGGTGATTTTTGGGCTAAGGACAAGTGATGAAATTCCGACCTTATCTTTTTCAATGGGTTCAGCCCTTAGAATATTTTATGCTGATGCCTTATACTATATGCAACAATCAAAAGATTTTTTTTTTTAATATTTTATGACATGACATTAAATTATATTGAATAGTTGATCAAGCAAATTATTTATTTTTTTATAGTTTAAATTTGAAATTTGAATTCTGAAATTTGAAATTTAAAATTTGAAATTTTGAGTTCTTCCCTCTCTTTTTTTTATATGTTGAATGATCACCCTTGATCTTTTCTTAAAGTTTTTTTTTATCAATTTTTAATTAGCAACAAAGGTTAATGAGATATGATAACAATAAAATTTTGATTCTAAAAAAAAATTTAAACACAAAAAATTCAAAACAGAAAGATTATAGATTGATTGTACTTCTACCGTTGATACCATCATTTGATCCACCAATCCTTCTTATGCTTGATTGGGTAGAATTACTTCTTGATTAGAGATGTTATTATTCCTTATTTAAGAATTCTTCCAGTTAAAGACATGGCTTGATAGCTTGAGGCAAGCAAAATCTACCTTGTGGATATTAGTATATATGTAGATAATAACTTAGCTCTTTAACTGGACTAGCCAGTCATCTAGTCTCTCTACATTGACAATGCCATAATATATAAAGATCTCAAATTAGGATTTAATTTTCAAAGGTTGAAGAGAGGAATTCTAAGTATCCGTAGGTTGCTCATCCTCCTTATTGGATAGTTGATCCTAGTGTCCAATTATTGGAGACAACTTTGCTACAAGAGTTACTAATGCTTGTATTGAAGACATCACCAACTAAGACATTGTCTCAGTGAGTTGAGCAAACTTTTTCTCTAGTTGTGTTAGGTATCCTTTCATCTTATCATCCATTGAGATAAAAGTAGTAATCATACTTACCTTTTTCCTCTAGTAAACTTCAAGCACTAATAGCTCTTCTCCCGTCTGTTAAATATATGCCCTAGAAACTAATTTGGCTGATGCATTATTAATTCTATGACATAGTTTTGTACTTGACTTTATTATTATTGAATAATAAAAAGGTATCTTTTTCATTCATATTGTTTATGTGTCTATGAATCGTCCAAAGAATTAATAAGATGATGATTCATATTCTCAAGAGTTGAGAATTTGAGCCATGTGTCATTGGTGATTAATTCTTAAATGCTCCTGATCGATGGATCATCACGAGGACGGTGATCGATCCGATAAGATCAGTGCACAGATCGTTTTCTTTATGGATGGACGAGACTCGAGTCCACAGTGTAGGGACACTGAAGCGATACTGCAGGTGGTTGTTAGAGAATAAAGGTACTGAGCGTGACCAAACAAGAAGTCACTTGGATGTCTATCCACTTGTCAATAAATTGCTTGATGTTACAGTAGTGTGACTAGTCCTTTGACCTGCGGTGCTTCGGCTATTCACAGTGAGGTTACTGTAGTTTGACTGCACGTATATATGGTCTCTAGTCATATGGGTCCTTGTGGTGTAGATTGACTATAGTAGATTCACTATAGGAGTAGGGCATGCATCTATATGGAATCTATCGACCTTGGTAGATAAGGAGTGATCCTATGTGATTTATAAAACTGAGTTCGTAAGATCTCGGCCGGGGCAGTATATACAGTGGAAAAAAAAATTTTCACTTCTTGAACTTAAGTCGAATAAATCTTGATATATGACAGACGATGGGATTTGACGAGTTATCCATGACCTCCATCCTGTAGAAATCTACGATAGAAGGACTGTATCATACAATAACTGCACCTACAGGTTTATCATTCCATTCTACTGGGTAGCCACTATATGCTGCTAGGTATCACTGGTGGATGGTGAGACTTACAGAAACTATCTTGATGATCGATAATTTTTGGTGAGTTGAGTTGGAATTGTTCCAACCCATTGAAAGGAGTTTTCAATGATATTGTGATAGAGATCGCAATATATGGGGTCACACACATTAGAGATATTGACCGATCCGATGGTTGAATTATGATTAGGAATCACAAATAATTCATAATTATTAATTTGATTGATAATTAGTGTAACCCACTAAGAGTTAGTAAGTTGAAGAAAGAATAACTGCAATTAGGTTGCAATTTAATTAAATCAATTGGATTTAAATTAATTGTTCTTGATCATATTAAATTAGAGTCCTACTTGGAGTAGGATTTCTAAAGTCCTAATTGGATTATGACTGAAATTTAATAAGTCCTAATTAGATTAGAAGTTTTTAAGTCCTAATTAATTTTAATCTAATTAATCTAATGACTTCTAATTGGATTAGGATTGAAGAGTTCAATTGAGTCATGGTTCAATTGAATCCTAATTGGATTAGGATTTGAAAGGAAAGGAAATGGGTGCACCTAATCCTCTTTGGAAGAGGATTGGAACCTAGCATTAGACCCAACCCTCTTACTTAATTTGATTAAGTGGGGGCTGACTTAAAGGAGGATAGGAAGGAGGGGCGTACGCCCCTCCTTTGCATTTGCGTGAAGAGAAAAGGAGGGGCATACGCCCCTCCTCTCTTGGAAACGTGGGGATAAGGATAAACTCCTAAAATTTAGGAGCTCATCCCAATCCGCAAGGGCTTCAAAGAGGAGGGCGTACGACCCCTCCTCTCATGCTTTTCCCTTTGGAAAATATAGCAGCAAAGTCCTCCCCTCTTCCTCCTTTCATCCGCAAGAGAAAAAGGAAGAAAAAGCTTGTGGCGTGGCCTCCTTCCTCCCTTTCTTTGGTTCCAACGCAAAAGAAAACAAAAGGCTGCAAAGGGCTTTTTGTTCTTCTTCATTGAACCATCCTTCTTCTTCCTCCTCCCTTACACATTTAAGAGTTGATTCAAAGGGAGGTTATCCGCCATCAAAAGTCTTTCTGCAAGGGAGCTAGTACCCCAGAGAGATTCAAAGGCTTCGATCGGTCCTCTGCCTCGCGTGGATACCTGTAGAGGCCGGACGCGTGTGCGACTTCAATCGAACCTTCATCAAATACCACGATCATCAGTTTGCGGCGATCATCTATCCGCACAAGGTGAAGATCTGATCTTCTTAATGATGTAAAAGAATTTAATCCTAATCTATCTACAAACATCGATTTTAAAATCAGTTCATGCGATGAACGAGATCTCGCGCATGCCTTCTGCTGCATTCAGAATTTTTCTGAAGCGTGCGAAGGATCCCAACACCATCTGTTTGTTGCACTCCAACATCTGGATCATAAACTAAGAAATAGTTGTAAAGGATCAAAGGTTTGTCTTTCCAAAAAAAATTACCTTGATCATCCTATTCTTTGTCTCTAAGAGTGTTGCTGCCCTTTGCTTCTTATTTCCGACAAGCTAGAGAACTCTAGATCCCTAGGAGCTCAGTTGATTAGGGTAGAGAGCATGCTGCCAAATTTGCTTGGGCAAGCACACCATTAGTGCTGGGCTAGCTAGAAAGATGTCAGTTAAAGAGAAAATAGAGAGTATATGGATCTAAATGCCTTGACCTTTAAGGACTTTTGCTAACCCTATGCCACCATTCAAAGGAGATAAAAATGGATAGAGGTGCAATGCTAGACTATGGTAAAAGGGTGTACGACTGAGCTACAGCAGAAATTTTAAGTTACGCCTTCTAAGATAAAAATAGTGATAAAGGTAATTCAATTGAATTGATTGTTGAAGGGCCCAAATACAAAGTCCAAGTCTAATATTTATACTGATGTGAAATAACTATCCATTCTGATGGTTGTTATCCATGTTCTCCGCTCGTAGCAGTTCTGGTACCTAATGATGGTTGCCTCCCAATTCTACACAATCATTATGATGGCCACTCCGTACAAATTATCAGACTAATAAGAATACTTTATCGATCTTGGCCTATCATCAGTCTTCCTTCAGCCTATCTAAATATAGCTTGTGTTGGCCATCTCATTTTATCCTGTAGCATGGTTTTTGCATCTTGGAACACACTTAAGATCGATTCATCTGTCTTGCATTGTGGTCGATCATGACTATCTTTGTCTTGCAACCTGTTCATTTTGATTTATTGAATTTTGACTAGTTTGCCAAATTAGAATACCATCATGAGTTAGGATATCCTCGTAAGTATATTCAATGGCCAAATTAGAATACCATCACTAATGGTTTACCATTTGTTTCAAAGTTTCCAAATTGGCAAGTCAACATGTTATCAATCAGCCTTCAGCTAATCTTGTTCCCTCACCTTCTTTGGGCTTGGCTCTAATGGACCTCTCCACATTGCCACTTCTATCAAGTTGGTCCATACCTAAGCCCTAGGTCTGTTGCATTCGGTCTACTTCCACCGCAATTGATGATGATGTGCGGAGGGCAAACCTGAAGCCCTAGTAAGTCATCAATGGGAACGAACTATATTAGCTTAGCTCAAGAATGAGGTGAGAACCTTGAGAGTACTAGCCCATTCAGCCTTGTATTTCTAGTTTTATCTGTATTTAACTGAAAGCAATAAAAAAGCAAGGCTCTCTTAACTTTGTATTTTCTTGTGTACCTCTTAATGCGAAATTGCAAACTTTAACTAATACTTATATATATTTTTTCACTTTTGGATTAGGCGAACCATCTGCAAATACATATACCTAGCAAAAACCTATCTCATTGCCATCTGCAAATACATATATCTAGCAAAAAGCTATCTCACCCATAATCTACACGTGGATCTTCAACTCCACATAATGCTAGGTAATAGGCTAAAATGACTCTAGAAGCTAAATCAACTCTTGTGTTATCATGCTGCCTTTATGATGAAATGGTCGCCACCAACCCTTTTGATGGCAATAAGCTGCATTATAGGATAATAGTGTTATTGCCTTTCCTCCATTACTAGCAGGAGATCATCGGTTTCCACAATAAAGACTTGTATCAGCATAGATCCACCAACATTGCCCACAATGATTTGTAAAACATTATGACAGACGGCTCCAAGTGCTAGTCTAGTGCTAATCAAAGTACCAATTTCTTGTTTTATTTGATGTGATCTCACACTCGTAAGTAGGATTTCCATCTTGGCTCAGCTTGTGTAGCTCAAAGTGTGAAGACCCATGCAGGCGTGTGTTTAGTCTCACATTGGTTATTCGCTGGGTAGATCTTGGGTACTTATACAGAATCAAAGAATCTAAATAATACCTTCTGGCTAGTCATTTTGGATGAGGTCCTGAGTTGTTACAAATGATATCAGAGCAAACTCAGCCCAAGTCTTTATGGACTAGAAAACACTGCAGTACGGGTTAATGGACGTTGACCATGGGCCTATCGTGGTGCATGTGATTAAATTTGAATGGATATGAACCCTTAGCCTGATGAGAACATCAGGGCTTGAATGGGGAGTATGTAAGAACCCCTATGGGCATGTGTTTTAGTCCCACATCGGTTATTCACTGGGTAGATCTTGGATACTTATACAAGATTAAAAAATCTAAATAATACTTTTCGGCTAGCCATTATAGGTGAGGTCCTGGACTATCACAAATAGTATCAGAGCGGACCTAACTCATAACCTATATGAACTATGAGACATTGGAGCACGGATCCATTGGGGTTGACTACGAGCCGATCATGGTGTTTGTAATTAGATTTGAATGGATTTGAATCCTTAGCCTAACAAAGACATCAGGGCTTAAACGGGGGGAGTATGTGAGGATCCGTGCAGTCGTGAGTTTAGTCCCATATTGGTTATTCGCTAGATAGATCTTGGGTACTTATACAGGATCAAAAAACTAAAATAATACCTTCCGGCTAGTCATTTTAGGTAAAGTCCTGGGTTGTTACACAAAGACTCCATATGATAGTCTTCGGCCTCTTTCTTTTAATAGGTTGAGATTTAAGGGACGGATGACTTAAAGGCCTCAGCACTCTCATGCCACATGACAAGAAAACTGATTCAACTTCCATGAAGGCTACATTGGCTAATTTTGCCATGGTTTATTTTGAAACATGCTATGGCGTACCATACCAGTTTTTAATGGTGGAAACAAATCCATCAACCTATCCTAGTATTAGAGCTAAAGAAGTTGCATACTGACTACTCCAAAAGTGGCCCAAGTTTGGCAGCCACTTCCTTGATCTCCTTCTGCATGATTTGATGGTAGCTATAGAATGGTCCCATTAGAAATAGTGTGATGATGACCACATAGTGGCCCACTAGACATGCTAAAAAGCTTGTTGTTGCCCTTTCTTTCTCCCTCCGAATGAGCCAAAGAACTCAAGATCACTAGGGAACTAGATTGGTCAGGGTAGAGGGCATCACCAAGCTTGCTTGGACAAGGATGCACGAGCATTCTTCAAACATTAGGTTAACCGAAAAGATGTTAGTTAAAAGAAGAATAAAGAGTAGTGTAGGTTCAGGCGTCTTGACCTTCAAGAACATTCGCCATCATCACCCTACCATTCAAAGTAGATAGAACTAGATAGGAGTGTAGTGTTGGGCTATGGTAGAATAGTGTAGCATTAGGCTATAGTAAAAATTCTAAGTTATGCCTATAATTAAGATAAAAAATAAAGGTAAAGTTAGAGATAAATGTAATTTGATTAAATTGATTATCTAAGAATCCAAAATATAGAGTCTTAGTCCAATATTTATATCGATACATAATAATTGTCCATTCTGATGATTGTTATCCATACTCTCTGCTCCTATTGAATTTGGTAACTAACATCAGTTGCCTCCCAATACTACACGATCATTACGATGGCCACTCCGCACTAATTGTCAGACCGATGCTAAAACTTTATCAGCCTTAGCCTATCATCAATCTTCCTTCGGCCTATCCCAATATGGCTTGTGTTGGCTATCTCGGACATCCTGTAGCATAGTTAATGCATCATGGAACAGTCTTGAGACCGATTCATCTGTCTTGCATTGTGGTTAATCACTACTAGATTGGTCTTTCAACCCACTTATTAATATCATAGTTGAATCCTCCTCTCTTACGTAGTATTTGTCATAGAAGAACTCCATCAAGCCTCGCAAGCATCACATGACTTTCACCTATTTGACTTCGTCTACCCAGTTCTATGTGGCACTTGTTCATTATTGCTTTTTGGATTGTTGAGATATAGTGTAAATAGATAATTATTCAGATAATAAGCTTATCTCTTAATGGAGGTCTCGTGGATCATATTTTGCTATATTATTGATGGAGATTTCAAGTAAGATAGCTTACCTGACGAATTCGGTCCAGAACAGATTGATTATCCTTCTATCATAGATACTGCTACTTAATCCATTGATCCTTCTCATGATCGATTAGGTAGAATTTCTTGATTAGGTTCTTGAAGTATCTCCATGTTAGATTAGAGATATTATTGTTCCTTATATTCAAATTTTGCCAGATGAGGGCATAGCTGGAAAGCTTTGTATGGATAAAAGCTACCTTCTAGACATTAGTATATCCATATATAGTAAAATGGGTCTCTAACCAATCTAGCTAGTCATCCGGCTTTTTTGCTTCGATAGATCTATCATATACAAGGATCTCAATTTGAGTTCACTTTGAAAAGTCAAATAGAGGGATTTTGAGCATCTACAAGTTGTTCATCCTCCTTGCTAGATGGTTGATCCTCATCTCCAAATATATATGAAAGATAGCTTTGCTACAAAAGTTGCTGGTGCTTATATTAAAGGCATCACTAATTGAGATATATCTCAGTGAGTTAGAAAATCTTCTCTTTTAGTTGTGTGAGGCATCTCTTCATCTCATTAACCATTGAAATAAAACTAGTAACGATACTTATCTTTATCCTACGATGTACTTCAAGACCGATAGCCCTTCTCCCATCTACTTGTACTGCCTGAACATCTAGATCATAAACTAAATCCACAACATATGTAAAGTGTCAAAACCTTAATACCAACTTGATCCGATCAAGAAGAAAAAAGTAATTTTCTCACCTTGCTCAGCTTGAATCTCCCGAGAAGATTTTGAAAGAAGTAGAAAAATTTACAAACGTAGGGTCTACGTCCCTTTTTCTTCAATTGATGATTAATAAACTGAGATACGTAGCCTCTATATATGCTAGTCAGATCCGTCTTTGTACAATCCGGATAAGATTCCTCTTCTAGTTCAAAGAGGACTCAAATTTACCAAAATAGACATAACTAGTAAAGTTATTGTAGTGTAGACATTATTAATCTATAATTTATCGATTATAATTTAATCTAAGTATAATAATAATAATAATTATAAAGTTTAGAAGTATTTTAATCACACAAATAATTTTCCAACAGTCTTCAATTTGGAGAGAAGCTGCTAATTGGAACTTTTGCCAAGTAGAGATTTTCAGCTTATAAGAGGACCCATAAGTTGTTTCAAGTCTTTTACCAAACATCCATATATTAGTTAGAAGTTCTTTTTAGTCCCCAGAAACTGCTTTTGACTCCTTCAAAAGCAATCCCAAATAGGGTCTCAAAAGATTTAGGATGAGAAAGATCATGTTAAGCAAGTTGCAATGAAAACTGAAATAGACAGGTCATGGACATAGACTTGAAATTGAAAAATAAAGTTCCCCATGTTACATCATTAAACTCTTGATGAGCAGCATGAAACTAATTAATTAGTCTCTCTGTTCCTTTAAAAGCATTAAGCTGCAATTCACTCACTCATCATTCTAGTGTCATTATATGGCTATTGAGTACTGCACTTTCAAATCCTTAGTCATACGAATAGAATGCCCAAGGTGTCCATAAAAGTTAAAAAACATTGGCTTTGCAAATATAGATTTTTTTTAAAAATAGTTAAATATACAGTCAGCGGAATAATATTTAGAACTTGAGAGAGAGAGTAACACCAAACGATTTGAGTTTGAAATTATTAATGGGATAAGTTAGATTGGGGAGAGAAGAGTTTGTGCAGCTAACACATAAAAAGATAGAAAATCAAAACATGTCATTTTAGACATCTAATTTGAATGTCATTGATAACATTATTTTTAGATAATTTTGGTCTAGTAAACTAAGAATATTTTGATGAGTAAATTTGATATACCAAATCTTCTGAATATTTTTCCATATTGTATAATATGTTATAGATATGTTTGATCCACCAAATAAACATCAGGAGGCTTGCGTAACTTAGGGACGCTTTTAAAAACCTGAGGTTCTTATCCATCCTCAGTTTAAAAACCTGTTTACTTTTGGTTCTACTACTAAACATATTGGTGTAAGATTAATATAAATGAATTTCTGGTTCTAGTTAATTTGTCGTCCACAAACCTCATTCAGCTTGTTACTACGGGGGTATCTTCAAGTTACCTAATTGGGACCTGTCCCACCTAGTAAGTCGGATATTTAGTTCCCATCATCCACACGTTTAAATATATTATAACCATTGTCATGATTGAATGGGCCAATATGTTTGGCTGACACTGCAACCACTGGCCATTGAAATAGGAATGAAGAAAGCGATTTAGAATGCACGTAACGAAGCACATTTATTCATAAGCATGGTGACCAATGCTCTCGTGCAAAATCTAGACGTCTTATGTGGTAAGCTAAAATCCTTTAACTCTCTTAGACTGCATGGAAACACATTAATGGAACTTGGAAGCAAGAAGGTAACGTGATTCTCATCATCCATGCAATATCAAGTATCACATGAAAACCATGCATGGAAATGAACACATACCAGTGTCAGTTTACATGCAATGAACAACTATAAAGTATTCTAAATTCATTTGTTCACAAGAATAAAATATATATTGTCCGCAAAATACTTGCTGGACTCAGGATATATATGCCTTTGTTGGAGTTTTAATTTATAAAAAAACTTAAATTTTAAAAAATAAAATCAATTTTATCCCCAATTTGTTAAGTATTTCAAAGACTTTTAAATTCTTTTATTATTTTTAGTCCAACATTAGATATGTGAAAGCAAATCTTCTTGCTTACAGGGAAGCTTTTTCAAGAAGCCCAATTTGGACTTTGAAGAACCAAATAACTGGGATCATTTGATCTGCTCTCTATTCAAGCAGCTTTCAACCAATTTATTTTCAACATTTTGTAGATATAAAGTTTTATTTCAATTTATTATTTCAAAGCCAAATAGTAATTTCTCGGTATAGTCTTCCAACAGTATAAGAACGTGATCTTAATAAAATTAGAAATCGCTATTGGTTGCTTAGAATTAAATTTACTTTGATTGCATAAAATCAAAAAGTTTTTTATCTTTATTATATAGAGGTTGTTTTATTTACAAAAACCAATTTTTTAAGAAATTCATAGTACTCTAAAAATAATATAAATAGATTTTCTGCAACTTTAAAAAATGTACAGAAATTTTTTATAGATTTAAAATATTTGCAGAATTTTCTGCACCCTTAAAAACTATGCATAAACTTACTGCACCTTTAAAATTTGTGTAGAAATTTTTCTGCATCTTCAAAATTTGTGCAAAAATTTTCGGTATCTTTAAAACCTGTGTAGAAATATCTATTGCTTTAAAAACTGTGCATATTATTAGTTAATTTTTTGAAATACTTAGTGTTGCTATTTTGAAAAGCATGCAGAAATCATAAAATCCAATTTATTGCTTATATTGTATGGAGGTTAAGTAGATATACTTAAAATCGAAATCAATATCATTGATCAGCTATTGAAAGGATTTTTCGATATCTTAAAGAAACCCTTGATATATCTCTGTTATATATTGGATATCTTGAGATGGTTGAAAGTTACAGTGATGCAAATTGAATTACTAATTTTCTTGATCTTAAATCAACCATTGGGTATCTTTTTCTTCTCAGCGATGCTATTGTAGCATGGGGATCTTTTAGATAAACCATTATATCTCAGACCACCATGAAGGCCAAGTTGATTGCTTTGAATACCACCTGTACTGAGGTAGAGTGGATTAAAAATCTCATCTTAAAACTACCTTTACTACCTATGCTAGTTTCGGTCATATCAATCCATTATGACAATAAGTCAATGATAAAATTAACAAATCAAAAAAGTACTAATAAAAAGATGAATTGGCATATCCAAATTTGTCATAAATTTATAAGACAACTTAAAAAGGGTAGTGCCCTTTCTTTAGAATTTGTCAAGTCGGAACAAAACATAGCAAATCAATTGACCAAAAGTTTGTCTAGGAGTGGGGCCCTATATTCATCGATGAGCATGGAGCTTAAGCCTACTACTTGGCCACCGATGGTAGATACCCAACCTTTGTGATTGAAGATCCCATGAAAGAGGTTCAATATGGTAAAACCAAAATTGATTGAGTAATCGTGTCAGAGCATATTCTTGAGGTATATTTCTCTTCCCATTCCTATGATAAGTGCTAATATCAGTGGTAAAATATTTTGGAAAGTTTGAGTTATACTCTTAATGAGTCCAAGATAGAAAATCTATAGGGTATTAATTCAGAAATATCCATAGAGGACTTACCTATGTGAGAATTGTCATATAGGCCGTGACTAAAGATTTGGGCTAACGCTAACAATTTTTGAGAAAAAATCAAGGTACTAAGTGCAAGGCCTTTTAAATGGTGCTAACCACATAAAAATTCAATTGATCCATATTGTATATGATAAGTAGAAGCCCGAGACAAATGACCCAGCTCAAGGCCTAGTCCATTATAGGACAAGCTTATAGGACACCTCACCTGTTACATAATATAAGTTGCCCAGATATTATTATTTATATTTTTCCTAAATTAAATCTTTTGTAGGAGGATTATTGGAGTTTTAATTTATAAAGGATTTAAATTTTAAAAAATAAAATCAATCTTTTCCCTTACTTGTTAAGTAGTTCAAAGGCTTTAAAACTCTTTCATTATTTTTAGTCCCACATTAGATATGTCAAAGCTAATCTTCTTGCTTGTAAAGAAACTTTTTTCAAGAAGTCTGAGTCGGGCTTTGAAGGAGTGGGCTAGTGACCACATGCGTGGCCAAGCCATGCCAACCGTTCACGTGGTGTGGTGAGGCAAGGTGAGATAGGGTCGGCTCGTCCTGCTGTGCTGTGCTGTGCACGTGTGCGTTGCGTGGTACAGCGAGGCATGGCATGATGTGTACACGCGTAACATTTTTCCAAACATTCCTCTCTCGAAGTGTTACAACTTTTTGGAAGAGAACATGAGTTCTAAAAGGTTACATTGTTTCGAAACACCATGTAACTTTGGAATCATAGAGTCTCCTCGGTCACCCGGACTAAGTCTATAAATAGACTCTAGGTCCAACATTCTAGGATCATCAAATCTGCTCTCTTACTCATATTCACACTTCTTCTCTTCTCTTCTCTTTTCATCTTTTTCGATTTTCTGCTTCTTTCTTCTTTGTTTCCCGAGTGATTCTCTCACTCTGAAATATAGACTTTTTCTCTTCTCTTTTCTCCATCTTTTCAATTTTTTGCTTCTTTCCCTTTCAGGGCATCCGAAGGAGACATTTGGGTCAAGCTTTCTAGAAATCGTGTTCATTAGAGAAGGATCGGGTTAAGCCGAGTTATTGTACCTTGAGGATGGATCACCATAGGGGGTAGGATGCAGATCACATTCCTAGGATAGTGTGCATCACACATCTCAATCCAGATAAGATCTTTTCAATCTTTAGAATTTATTTTAGTAGATTATTCTTTTATACAATACTGTTCTAAAATAATAAAAGTAACAATATAACAATTTCTAGGCAATATTCTTCCAACAGCCTTAACATGTAATTACTTTCCTACTAGAACTTTTGGGGGCAAGAAGCAAAGTCTGAAATGAATGCAGGCTTTTTTAAGCCCGGATGAGGAGATAAAAACACACATGGAGTCACATAATGTTAAGAGTTCAGCTAGCTTCAGTGTTTTGAACAAATAGCTGCGTGATAAGTAATTAAGAAAAAAAAAACCTTTCCCTTTTGTTGTCCCAAAGTGTGTAACTTTCCTCCAACGTGGATCTCATGGGAGGTTGGAGTCGACACGCCGTACACTCTTGAAAACTATATGGCTCAACTGAACAATGGTGTGCTTTGGCATTGTTGTGATGCTGACCAGCTGTCAATCAATTTGGAACGTTGAATTTTGAGGCAGCATGCATGGAAGTGTGTCCAAGATAAGTTTGAAGTGAAGAGCTGAATCTGCTGACATTGTAATGGGGAAGCATTGATGGTCTTTTTGACTAAAGTTTTCAGTAGAAGATATAACAAATAATTCTGGCTTCTTTTATACTACATAAGAAATATGTTATGCAGCATGATGATTTCCTAGAGCAATGATTTCATATATGCGAACTAAAACTTTATTAGACAAATCTAAGTTGTCTGTTCATGTATGCATATATCTCTCTAATTTTTGTATCTGTTAGTTATAATGCATGTATAATTACATAGCTACTACTAAGATATTGGATATGGAACCAATTTTAAATAAAAGTGGCATACTTTAGGTGATAAAATAATTAACTGTGACTTGCGATTTTGGAGGATGTGAGATTCTTACTATGCATAGAATTATGAAAATACCAACTTCATGAGAGTTAGTAGGAAATATGACCATTTTATATAATGTTAGGGTTGAAAAATGAGTTGCCAGTGATTAGCAACGCAAGCAAGACTAAGTTGGGTTGGTGGTCCATGAATTGGGTCAGAAGTTTGAATACAAACATGATTTTCAATTCAATTTAGGTCGAATCGAATTTAAATTTATATATTATTGTGAAGGCTTGAAACTTAAGTGAATAATTTAACCATTCTTTTTTATTTTTTGGTGAGATAAAGGGAACCCCTCCTGCTTTCCAGATTCAAATATTGAAGTATACACCACCTAAGACTCTAATCCAGAAAATCCAATTGATCGGGTAGAGGAGTGTGACCTCCAAGGAAGCTACTAGCTTAAATAGTTGTGCATATAACTTGACAAGCATTCAATTTGATGATAATTATAAATGTGAAAGATATTGTTAGTTGCAAGCTGATGACTTTTTGATTAATTCTTCACATTTCCAATTATGCAAGAGGGGTCAATTCTTCAATATCATTGTAATTTAGCTTCCCTAACCAAATGGAAAAATTAGCACTTCAGTTAGACAATCTTTGAATTAAGATGGTTGGAAACATCTTTATCCTCATGCCCTGAAGTGCCTCACAGGCTTAGTCCTTGATAAATATCGATGTCCTCTCGAAATAAACTCCTATGTTAAATATGACACTAATGTATATGCTTGCCTATTATTGCATACATACATACTACTATTTTGTTGGAATTTGTTTGAGCAATACCTAGAAAACTGGACCTTCTTCATGGGCAAGCCTTTGGAAGAAAAGTAACAACCTACTGAACTATCAGTTATTGACGAACTATTAAATTTTATTAGGATGCATATGTTCTCAAAATTTCGAGCAATTATCGTCTACATCCAAATTTTCAGTTGTAACATCATTTACTGCAAAACCATTTTATTGTAACATCATTTATCATCTAATTTCTTTTTAATGCAATCATCCTTCTATCATTGTTATATGCTCTATTCAATGTATGCAAGGACCAACATGACTGATTTTATTTTTACCATAAGCCAAATGACCATAACAAACTGTTAGACCCAAACTAACCTTCATGGTTTTCAGTCCATGTATTTAACCTTCCATATATATCACTTCGAAATGGTCACCTTCAGGACCCAGTTCCTTCAATTGTTGACGACCATGTTCAGCACCTATAGGTCCCAATACTACTACTTTAATGTCAGGTCTCAAGTCTCCCCCTCTCACAATCTCATTACATGGAACGTTGCTCCAATGGTCATCCAAGAAGACGACATTAGTCCGACAAAATCCCAGAGGTTCCCCTTCATTATCTCCATCCCTTAAACGTCCAATATGGAAAGGTACGTGCCCCTTGGATATTTCCCCAACCATTTGAAGAGAAGCCAAACGTGTGGCTATAGCTGGACATGCAATTGTAGGATCCAGTGGTCCCTTCAACTGTGCCTTACCGTCTTCATCCGTCACGGTACAGCACTCTTGATGATATGGGTTCTTGTCATTTCTCTGTCATTACACCATGCATGTAGGTATTACTCGCAAGTCAAGAGTAGATGATCGGTCGGTGAATGAATGTGACACATTGAAAGTCTCACAACATCGACGGTAGGTATGGCTGCGATCATAATTCAAGCTTTGATCTGGTCATAATTGTCTGTTGTGGCCACAAGAAAACCAATGGAGGATGCATGTTCATTAGCTTTTCATGAATGTGCATGCACATTTTGGAATATGACTTAGATAAATATGGAGTGCATGTTATGGTTACCTAATGTCTTCAAGACCTAAAACTCATGGATAATGGAAGGCTATGAAACTTTCTAGAGATGTACTGAACAGTATCTGTATCCATCGAACTTGCCGTCGAGGGGGCCATTATTGGTCATACATTTAGATGTCCTCAATTTGTCTTCTTGAGAAAATTGAATTACGTAGTCTTCATGCTTGGAAGATCTCACATTCAAGAATCAGTAGGTTGCGTAAACAAGATGGCATCCCCGTGTTACTTCAGACTGAATATCTTGTGCTAAAGCATGAAAATTTTGTAATGTTGATGATTTGGTGAACTCATTCCTGCTACAGTATCAGATAAATGCTAGGAAAATGGATTCTTTAGAAGGCCCATTTATAAGCAAATGTTGCCCACAAAGAATGCTTTAGGTTCTTAGATAGCGTTCTTTCCGGCTCCAAGAATTAGAAAAAGGCCAGATGATTAGAAGTGTTCCATAGTGCAGTTGTCAGTTGATAAAACTTCTATCATTCATTGAGCTCCAAACGCCGTCAACAGTTAGCCACATATGAAATTTTTAAGAAAGAGTGAGCCCTCTTTTCAAAGAACTAACACAGGAAAAAGTTAAACATTTTAATCTACCAAAATTGCTGAAAATCCTGTGGAAGGTTATCTGATCATATATTAAACACTGGAGACATACTTTCGAAATTCTAGTTTAGCAATAGCCAATGTTCAAGTCTTCAGCTTGTAGAGCCTTCCTAGAGAAAAAAAGCAGAATCCAAAGCACAAGCCATGAAAATCTGTAAATTCTTGGACAACATATTAGGACCCCTGATGTGATGTTACTTCGAATTAAGCTCAATAGTGGTAAAGTTTCAATTTGTAATTAACTTGATCATGATAGCAGAAGCTCAAGACATTCTGTTCATGAAAGCAGAAAATATTGGCGTCAATTCTAATATTGGTCTGCAGGCCCATGTCCCCCTGAGATACTGGATAATAAAATCCATTTGCTCATAAAAGCAGACTGCTCTAGTGTCTATTATAAAGCTCTCTGGACTTCCCAAACCAGAGACGACAAGTGTTAACTGATATATTCCTATAACAACAGGAAACATTCAAGAAACTCTAATTGAGAGTTTTCCTACAAAAATCACCTTTTCCTAGCCAAGCCATAACAGTCAGGTTCCGAAACAAGCTATTAGATTCACAATACCAGCTCAAGAAAGCAATGTTTTGCTTGGATTTCTTTGATTGTCTTCAAAGCCTTCCACATTCCGTATCCTATCAAAGGCCGAAATGTCTCATGATCATTTACTGTAAAAGGAAACACTGAAACAACTTCGGCACAATGTACAAACCAGATATTCCATGCAAAGCCAACCTCTCCCTAACATTTGAATCCCTTGGGAGGTTCAGATACAAAAATTCAATGCCATTCCAAATTGATGTTTAAAGGTTACCGAATTTCAAGAGTTGAGGAAAATGTTGGATTAAATAGCCAAACAAGCATCTTGCATCTCTCACCCCATTCATCTGACTATACAATTGAGAACATTATCATCACTACAGTACAAGACCAACAAGATACACAAAATTGGGGTCTTCAGTGAGATCATTGGAGGTATCAGTTCCCACATATTTCATTCTATAAACGGTCTAGCCAACTCGTGATGCTTTCTTGTGAACCAAACTGCAAGTCCTGTGCAACAAGATGGATAAAAGAACATTTTATTTGCAGATTTTATCACAACATTTTTTTAAAGAAAAAAGGTCAAAGGAAGTAGCAAATCTTACAGCAAGCTGAAAATCTGGTGGTGTGTCGATTAATATGTTATCAAGATCAGAGAACCCACAAAGTGTATTGGCTTCTGCAGCTGGCATCTCATTCCTGTCACGATCCAATTTTGGATAGCCAAAGGAATCTTCAATACGAGGAAAAGAATCAAGCACTTCATGGCACAACAATGATTCATCCAAATTGTTTGGATCTGGTTCTTCGACAGCTTGAGATTCACCAGCCCATGGCACAGGATTCTCACCTTCACCCCTTAATCGAACCACAGGTGAGGGTGATCGGGTTACCCCAACTTCTGCATACTGTTCAATCTGTGTAATATTGAGCAAAAGTTAAAATAAAAGTTCATTATTGTGAAACAAGCATTTCAATTTGGAACTACTCTCTGAAAAAGATGTCACCAGAGATTTAATTATCTTCTCCTCAATCTTTTTCAAACTTGAGAGAGTAGAAATTATGTACAAGGAAGGAACTCAAAAGAAGGATAAACCGGAAGGAATCTGAAAAATTGTTTAGTAATAACAGGGCCCACTCTTCTTTCTTTTCTGAACTCTCGTTATCCCATCTCTCCCAGTGGACAACCAATATAAGTAAAGATAAAAGGATAAAGGAATTTTAGAAGAACCAAGATATCATGATATTTCTTCCTATATAAATCAAAGGTTCAAATCCCATAGGACAGGGACATCCCGGCTTTCCCACAAAATGGGACGCCATGCATCCTGCACCATCCCGGTCGCCATCCTAGTTGAGCATCCCGAGATTTGCTCTGCACATCTACTGTATATTTTTTGATTTTTTTTTTAGCATGTCTATTTAAGTTTTACGTTTTTATTTGTTTTTTTAAACATATTTGAACCTCAAAAGTAATATTTTATAATAAATCGGCCCTATTTAGTACACTCTAAACAGATATGTAAATGGAAACATAATTATTTGAATAATGCCTATTAGTATATCTTTGTTTTATGGTACATGATATTTAGGCCTATATATCTGAAAAATCTGTTGATATACTAAAAACAATATTTCTATTTTTTTAGGCATTGATTTTAGTAAATAGTGAGAAAGAGCCAAAATAACATAGCAAAAAGGAGACTAAAGAAAAGACTCAATTCATAGATTGATATATTTGATATTGTATAGGCCAATATCTCAGAGAATATCAATTCACATCTACTGAGATAATGAGAGCAGACATTCCAAATATATTGTACTGGTGCATGCTAAATACATCAATATAAACTGATGTCCGGGCTGAGACCTCAGCGTGGATGAGAGCCATACTTATGATTCAGTGAAAATGTTAAAGAGAGGAAACTAAGTATGTGCTAGAAAACAATTCATACTACAAACATTTAAAGATATAAGAAAGACCACATTACCATCAGCAACTAAAAGCAAAAACACTGACCACTTGAACCAAGAGTGTGTTCGACTTACATGGACTGGCAAGATCTGTAGATTATGCTCATCGGTATTGAACAGATTATCCTTTTTTGGCCGGGGTGGTTGTGGAGTATTTGACTTGGGGGTTCTAGGACTAACCCTGATGGCAAATATCTCAGACTCATTGACTGGATTAGTGTCACTCTTATCTATTTGCTTTGCTTGCTGTTGGAAGAAAATTTTTGAAACCACAAGGTCACCATCCATTTCATCTTCTTCAGTACCAAGATGGTATTGATGCATCACCCAATTAGTTTTATCTGGTTTGCCGCCACCTTTCGAACTTTTGTATAGCACCATTATTTTCTTCCAGCCTTTTTGAACGCCATTCTCCAGCACAGGTTTAGTTTTCCCTGTCTTGTGCCATCTTATGCACTCCTCCGACTTATCACAGTTGCTATTGATTTTACGGCGCTTACGATGCCCACTTGCATATGCATTTGATGTTCTATGAAAGAAATGAACACTGCTTCCATCTTTCTTCGTACCTAATGCAAAGAATGACTTAGTGGCTACAATCTAGATCATGTAATTGTCAAGAAAAAATGAATATCTGGATACCAGGGAGATTTTCAGGATGAGTATAGCAGATTCCTTCATCCTCCTCCAAAGTTGGAATAAATTCATCAATAAACACATGGGGTTTCGAATTTCCTATCCCAACTTTTCCTGCTAAATGTTCTAATAGCTCTACGTCAGATGGATCAAACTTAACACCAGCAGGAAGTCCAGGCCATTCTAAAGTAACCTGCACAGTAAAGCAATAAAAATTAACTTTCTACACTGACAAAGCATTATTCCTTCAGTTACTTCCAGCAAGGGATTTAAAGAAGCCACAATTTGTGAAAACTATCATGATTATATATATGCAAAACAAATAGATAATAAAAGAAATGTCTAGCCATGATTATAATTAATCATAGAGGTTTATATTCATAAGAATTAGATTGATCCAGGCATTTATGCTTGGAGCACTGGCGCTACGGAGACAACAGAGATAACTTCTAAGAGCATTTAGGCAATGTCGGTAAGTATTTCTGCATTCATACTTTTCTTACATCAAATAATCCTTGCTTTCTAGATTGCTGGTTGTTCCAAGGTAAAGTACCTTGATAGAGTCCAACACCGATTCTTGACTTGCCACCCAATTTTTAGGTTCACAGCAAGAGTACATCCTCTAACTAGAAACATGAACATAGTGGACATACTAAGACAGGCAAAGCAGGTGCCCAGATTCATACAGCAGTCTCGTGAAGTCAATCTCTGTGGGGGCAGCCTCAAGCAAACTGATTAAACTTATTTATGCATTACATCCTTTACACTTCAATAAACAATCCATAAACAATTCTGATGGGTTTTAACATTGGTTATTGTGCATAGTGCATGGACAACAAGAAACAATCCTATGGGATACAAGTTGGGTACTCCACAACAATGAAACAAATGAAATCAACTTTGCAAAACACCATAGAAATCATCATGCAAAGCCAAATGAATGATTTTGTAACATATGACCCAAGTTGAGGTTTCTCAGCTCATACAAACTATGAAATCAAGCCAGACATTTTCCTAAGTGTTATTGTCTCACAGATTGACATGTCAAAAATCATGACATAGAATGTAGTAATATTTAGTTAGCAATGTTGATAAGAATTTTGAAAGTTCAATAGTTTGAAGTTGCGGCCATAACAAAAATTACAATGACTACTTTCAGATTGGTTTCATCCAAAGAAGTTCCAGAACTAGCCCTTAATTAAAGGTTTCAGTATCTAATATGAAATCAGCCAACTACTTAGTAAATTTCAGCCAAAACAAACCACACCAGTTTCATCTAGCAAGAAACCAACTACAAATCCCCTTCTATCCAATCCTGTCCATTTTTCTTTGATCTCCATGGCTTAATGTTGGGGCAAATCATTCATATCAGGCAATTGATTGGGAGTACAGGAAGTTGATTAGCAAAATTAAATACATAGTTCCAACTTTCTTGAAATTATTACAATGGAAGCAAGATGTTAATTGCATTTCATGAAATCCCTAAATTTTGGGATACAAAGATAAAAAAAATATGGGTATCATTGTCTCTTATAAATCTACTAATTGTTGTTGTCCAAACCCAAAGCCCAGTTATTTTGGATCAGTCCCCTGGATCCTTGCTTGCAAATTCTAACTGAAACAAAGTATTATCTAATCAAGTTTCTTCAAACCTAATGCTCAACTTCGATCCACACGGTCTTAGGCCTATTACTATTTACCCTACGACTGGCATCCCTTTCCTTAAAGGTGCCTCCAAAAGTTACATCAGATATGACTAAACAATATCAATCATATTCCAAAAGTGCATCATTTATCTAAATTTTACATATCATACAACGTCCACAATAGTACATTACTAACTTCAAAATTCCTAATTTTACATCATATCCACCATGCCATCCTCATCTTTGTATACAACATTTGAGATGTATT
Organism: Phoenix dactylifera; assembly: GCF_051530095.1. Lineage (NCBI taxonomy): Eukaryota > Viridiplantae > Streptophyta > Magnoliopsida > Arecales > Arecaceae > Phoenix > Phoenix dactylifera. Next base: position 41,319,862 of record NC_143193.1, read on the forward strand.
TTATTTCTCTCCCAAAAATTCGGTCATATACTACTAGCATTTTTCCACTTCATCCAACCTTTTCTAATCTTGCATCTCCTAAACAACACTTGTATATAATGGAGACAATGAAAGTCACTTTATGGTATTTCATCATCAAAATATTGATATAATACTTGTATTTTTTATCTCCAAGTGAACTTGCAATCAACATATACCTTCTTGGTTCAACTAGTTTTAAAGCCTTTTTCCTCTAGAAAAATTTTCCTTCATAACTCCAAGAATTAACTCATTTAATGTGAACTGTTAACATATCTCACGCAAACCACAAAAACCATGGCAATGAACTAGAAAATTTGTTGGAAACAAGTGTATAACTAAAATAAAAGGGTCTGAGCTTAGTCCAGATCAACCATGCAACCCTACAATCATCATGAACTCGTGCTGCTGCCAATGCCAAAAGTAGTCAGTTCACTTGTTTCTGCATCCTCAAGCATCTCCTTAACAATCTCAATATATTGCTGGAGAACACCCTACTTTAGAGCCCAAGAAATAATCTCCTGTCAGACCTTACAATATAGATGCAATTGACATACAAACTTAACCTACTACGATAAAGTGATTTGAATAATGAAACTCATTTAAACTGCAGAAAGAAATACTAAAAGAAAAAATTATGATTATTTTTATAGAAGCTTATTTCTAATGATTAGAAGGTCCAAATTTTAGCTAAAAAATAGTCAATTTCTAGCATGCCAGATACACAGCTCTTTTGACCTTTACTATATAATAATAAAAATATAAATATTTGTTCATATACATTATTTTATAAATGATAACCCCCAATTAGTACATCAAAAAGCTACAATTCAAATGTGCATATAATGAGCCAAAGTTTGCTATCCCAGTTTTCAGTTCAGAAATTCTGAAGGCTTGACTTTTGGTGCTATAAATTAAGATTTCCTTGCAGATACAAGTTATTGATTTCATCAAAAAACCACAAATTTAGAATTTAGTGCCGAAGAAGTCAGAATACGATAGTTGTTGTTTACAATGGTTATAAATGGCTTGTAGAAGGTTATTTATAAGAACAAGCAGAAAGAGATGTGGGGTGATTGAATGTCTTGGTTCCAAATACTTTCAAAGTATCAACTCATGGCTTTATAAACACAAAAAGGTACAAGAATTCTCGTGCTATGGAAAAACTGCAAGAGAGCATAGCTGAAGAAATGATTTTTATGAAAAATTGATGGGTATATTGGATAAGGCACAGGGGCCTAGACATGGTACTTTACAGGTTTGTACACTCTGCTACCCTGAAGTACCAATTGGTGCAGAGCCATGTTCTGGTAGTCCTATGGAATACTATTTGCAAAATAGGATAAGAATAGATACTAAAACAAAGGGCTTCAATGAAATAAATTAAGAACTAAAAGTTTATTCTTAGCTCCTTTAGAAAAAATAAAATAAAATACAACAGCATTCCCTTCAATCACACAATAAGCTCCCTCTACAACAAAACTTAGTTATGATGTATTGCAGAGATGGTCTTAAGTACCATCACCAACTGCCTATAAGTTCTCCAACACCTAAACGGATCTTCAGCTGGTGACATAGATGCATGCTGGAATAATTTGCAAGACAAATGAAAATGTTGGTCATACTTTGATGACACATGAATAAATCATGCAAAATATGCATGTTAACATAAATTTTCATGCAAAACATTCATAACATCATGCATGATAAGATCTCTTCTGTCTTCCCACACTGTGTGCCATATCTATGCCACCTCTTTGTCTGCCCGCACCTCCACATCAGTCCCTCCTTCTGCATCTTTATTGTCCATGCCACCTCATCTCCCAACCAGGTCGTCAATGTTCTCTCCCGGTGGAACATGGAACTTTCACCCCTCTCACCCCTTTCCCCTTTAGCTCAAGCAGCTCAAGCCTAGCGGGCTATGCATAAAGCATAATTAATCTAAGCTGAGTTAGTCCAAGCTTCCTCGCCTTTGGCTCATCCACACCCCCAATCATAATAATACCATGGTTAATAATCACATGTTGCTTTATGTTTTAAAATTTTTTGATGTTCTTAATTTCTGAACAAAACAGCAGAAGAAATCATGAAGGTTGTCGACATATCCTGTTCCAAGCAAGGGCTAAACTACTTCTGAACCATTTTTGTAAATACAAAAAATAAAAATATCAAAAAAATTTATTGATACATATCGAAGAAACATGCACCGGTAAGGTTTGAACACAGATTAACAAAGTAGTATCCCAATTATGAGAATTTACAAGATTGCAAGGAGTGCAAAACCGACTTGAATTGCTCATTCGAGCATACCATACCAAACCAATGCGAAATTGGAACGATTTTGCTGGTTCGACATGAAAACTGGTCCATACTAGTCCGAACCAAGCTGTACTGCTTGGTTTCACTCACTAGCAATCATACCTCCCGGTTTCAGAATCATGACAAGGAGTGAAAAAAAAGAGGCTGAGAGTTGTCTCAATATGATGGAATGCGTGTCATACCATATCCGACCGAACTGTACTGAATTGATGGCGTACTAGTATGGTACCCGCTATCGAGATTACAGACCTTGCAAAATTGATTAACAACTTCGACATGGTAACAACAGAAATTGTTTTCCAACTACAATATGTCAGAAGTTAGAATGTCTTGAGATACCAGCTTCCACAATACCAACAGTACAAGTGAAATGCCTATAACAGTTAACACCATGGTTCGTTGAACTATGTCGAACCAGCCAATAATAGGAAGTACCTAACTGAATCGGTCGGTTAGCGGCATATTTCATTCGTTCGATTTGGAACGGAAGCCTTACTGTGCCTACAGAGGGAGAGGGAGAGAGAGAACGAGAGAGAGGAAAATAGAGGGGGAGAGAGAGGGAGAGGCAGCAGGAGGCGAAGAGAGATAGAAAGGTCGAGAGAGAGACAAAGAAGGCTCGAAAGCCTTCATCCAAAGTTTAGAATAGAGGATCCCCTATTTTGTTTCGAAATAGGAGATCCCTATTTATTTTTGTTGATTTCGAATGAAATCGGCAAAAATAAATAGGCCTGACTCTTTTTGCCAATTTCAAAATGAAGTCGACAAATAGTTTGTCGACTTCAATTCGAAATTGGCAAAAAGAAAAAAGGCCCTATTGGTATATCTCGAAACATGCTAGTCGCCAACCAATACAGACCTCGGTACTGGTTCGATGAACCTTGTTAACATGTAACCCTAGTTACATTCACAAATTATTTTAAAGGTTTTGTCAGTATAGTAATACAATGTATACTGCCAATTTGCATGGCAAATGATCTAAAACCCTAAACAGCAACGAACATAGATATTAAGATGCTAAATCTATAGATACTGTTAAAACCAATGATTGAAACATGTTTATGAATAGTAAAGAATAAAATTTGGTCTTTGTCAAGGAAAAAATTGAATAACATGTTCTACCTTAGAAAATAGGTTGTGAATAATCTTTTTACAAACTTGTATACATATTTTCTACCACATCCGAGCTCACGCTTTAATGAATACAGGAACTAGGGAAGAATTCTTACACTTTAATGGATGGATGTAGGTAAAGAAATTGGTTCAAATAAGATGAATATATTTAGGCTTTAGCAACTTGAAATATAGGATCACTATCAGGAAAATTAATAGAACTAATAGATAAGATACAATGTCTAGGAGGAGAATTAACATAGCTTGCCTGGATAGGAGAAAAAGCAAAGAAAGTTGGTCAAACGAGTTATAAACTTTGGTATACTAAGAAAGATGGGAATAAATATGAAGTAGGAATTATTATAGATTAAGAGTTTAGAAGATGGAGTTGTAAATACTAAGAGAGTAAATGATAGAATAATATTGATAAAATTATAATTACAAGAGGAGACTTAATATCACTAGTGCTTATGCTCCTTAAATAGGATTAGATGATGCCACAAAACAACAGTTTAAGGAGGACATGGATGGACTCATTCAACAGGTCCTAATAGAGAAAAGATATTTATCAGATGAGATTTGAATGGGGCAGGTGTGAAAATATAAAGTAAGTTTTAACAAAGAGTGCACAAGGGTTATGGTTTTGGACATTAAAATGAGGAAGAAAATGCCATTTTAGTGTTTGCAATGGCATAGGACTAATATTAGCTGACACATGCTTTGTAAAGAAGGACTCTCACTTAATGACTTTTAAAAGTGGGCATAGTAGTAGTTAAATAGATTTCTTCCTTACCAGAAAGATTGGTCGAGTTTTATGTAAAATTATATAGTTATACTGGGTAAGAGTCTAACCAATCAATATGGATTGGTAGTTTTGGATATGTGTATTAGGAAATAGAAAGGACTAAAGAAATTAGGAACCTGAAGACTACATGATAAAATTTGCCATGATAGAAATAAATGACTTTGAAGAATAAAGTATTGAAGGAAGCAAAAAGGGGTCTAGATAGGAAAATCAATACCATACGGGAAAAGATGGATAGCAGTATTAAGATAATGGCTACAGAGATATTAAAAGAATCAAACAAAAAAGGGCTACCCAATAAGAAAACTTAATGATGGAATGAGAAAATTCAGTTGACAGTTCAGGCTAAAAGAGAATGCTATAGAAGACTACCTAAATATAGAAATACAAAAACATATAAAAGCTATAAGATGGCTAAGAAGGAAGTTAAAAAGACGATACAAGAGGCTACAATAAAAGTATATAAAGAGTTATATCGCAAATTAGAATCTGAGAATGGAGAGAAAGATATCTATAAAATTGCAAGACGAAGAGAAAGGAAAACTAAAGACTCTCAGGTTAAATGCATCAAAGATGAAAATCAAAAAATTTTGATTAAGAAGGATGAGATTAAAAAAAGATGGAGGGGTTATTTTGATAAGCTATTCAATGAAAGTCATGTAAACAATTTAAGATGTTTACTAGTTCTATTATAGATAGAAATGTCAAGTATACACATAAAATTAGAGTATCTAAGGTAAAGAGGGCTATGAAAAAAGATGAAAATAAGAAAAACAGTAGGACCTGATAAATTCCCTATTGAGATTTGGCAGTATCTAAGTGACATGGAAGTAATTTGGTTAACTAATTTATTTAAAAAGATTTTAAAAACAAAGAAAAGACTTAATGAATAGAGAAAGAACATTATAGTACTAATTTATAAGAATAAAGGTGATTCAAAATTGGTCTAACTATCATGGTATTAAACTCATGAGCCACAATATGAAACCTTGGAAGAGTGTAATTGAGCATTGATTGAGATGTGACACAAAAATATTAGAGAAGTAATTTGATTTTATGCTAGAAAAGTTGATTGTAAAAGCTATTTTTTCTCTTTTGGAGATTAGGGGAGCAATATAGAGAAAAGAGACAAGATCTCCATATAATTTTTATTAATTTAGAAAAGTATATGAAAAGAAGTCTTATGGTGGTATTAGAAAAGAAAGGAATTCTTGTTAGTTATATTAATGTGATTAAGGACATGTATGATAGAGAAGTTCTCAATGTGAGAACTACCTGTGGTAATACTAATAAATTTTCAATCACCATAGATTTACACCAAAAACCTACTCTAAGTCCTCATCTTGTGCTAGTTATGGATGAGCTTACTAGACATATTCAGGATGATATTTCCTCGTGCATACTATTTGCGGATAATATAGTCTTAATAGATGAAACTAAGGTTGGAGTTAGTCGTGAGCAATGATTGCTGAACCGAGCCATACTAGCCGGTTTGGCCCAAACCGAGCCGATCCGGTCTCCGACCGAGTCGGTTCTCCAATAGAAAACAGTTCTGGCCTCCTAGGGATAGAAACCTGATTGGATGTGGCCGGAACCGACCAGAACCAAACAGTTCTGAATGGTTCGAACCGGTACCGAACCGTACCAGTCGCCGACCAGTACCGGTCTCAATACCAGTTCGATGAACCTTGGTCGTAAGTTAGAATTATGGAGGAGTGTGTTAGAATCTAAGGATTTCAGGTTAAGTAGGACCAAGACAGAATACAGAAAAATTAGTTTTAGTAAAATTAGAAATAAAGATGAATGTGGAGTAAAAATTAAGGATCATGATATTCCTAATGAAGGGGAGATTGAAGAGGATCATGAAGAGGATTCCTAAGGAAGAGGATTACTAAGGAAGAGGATCATGATCATTTTCGATATTTAGAATCAATTATGCATAAAGAAGAAAAGATTGAAGAGGATGTTATCCACAAGATTAAGCACAGTGGTTAAAATGAATGCAACTGGAATCTTATGTCAACGAGATATTTGGCAGGTTGAAGGGAAAATTTAATAAGACCACCATACAACTAGGTATTCTTTAGAGTGCAAAATAATGGATAGCTAGAAAACGACATATGCACAAGATGGGCATGGCCGAAATAAGAATGTTGAGATGGATGTGCAGTAATACAAAAAAAGATAAAATAAAAAACAAAGTCATTTGTAAAAAGTAGAGGTAGAACCAATTGAGGACAAATTGAGAGGACTTAGATAGTTTGAACATGTACAGCATAGATTGAAGGATGCACAAGTACAAAGGAGTGATTTGATATATGTAGAAGGAAAGTGTGGTACAAGTGGACCAAAAATCACATGGATGAGGTGGTAAGGAGTGACATGACACCACCCCATCTTTTAGAAAGTATATCTTTGAATATAGCAAAATGGAGGAAAAAAACTCATGTAACTAATCTCGATTAGTTTAGGATTAAGGCTTAGTTGAGTTGAGTGAGTTTGTGTGCCTCATAATGAAAATGTGTCGTGTCAACATGGTGTAGGACAGCAAGCATACCATGCTAATCTCTTATCAGCATATGCTTGTTCTAACAGTAATCATTAACAAAGTACTAAATACCTTGCATATAATCAATGCCTCCACGTGCATAATATTTTCCTTCTCTATTATATGGACAAAGCCAACCTTATAATCCTTTTCCTTGAAAGTTCAAACTACATCTTGATTATGGTACAAGTAGTCATGGCATTAGACTTTTATCTCTAGGCCTCTAACCCCTACCCTTTTCTCCTAAACCTTTTGTCTAACTCTAAGAAACCAGAGAGTTTTAAAGACATTTTTTCGACTACTAAACAAGTAAATAAAAGTCAATAACCTTATTGTCCGAGATGTTACAAAAGGAATGATGAAGGTAATTTAAAATAATGAAATCTTGGAGGAAGATCAGGTAAGAATATTTTAAAGAAATGAAGATCTTACATATAGGATTATATAGGTTAACATAACAGCAAAAAAGATTTAACTTTTTTTGCAGCAAAACTATTACAAACTAAATAAAATCATCAAAGAGGCGTTCTACATAAGGCCATATCAAATGAGTTGATGCATGGGCAAGAATGTCAGAATTTCAAGTTTGATATTTTCCACCAAGAAGTTGTGCTGGTTAAAAATTGTCTCAAAATTTTACTACATAGTACATATATTGATTGTAATAATGACCTTTACATGCTTAGCACCTAAGTTGCTGAAACATTCTCTAGTTAACCCCAATTTTTCATCAAAAATTCTACCAAGTCGATATTGTCTTTATGGAGAACTAATGGTTTTTATGGATAATTTGTATTTTTAATGAATAATGATTCACTTATTAAAGAACATGAATATCTCCTACTCACTAGGATGCTTCAGTTTTTTAATCATTTTTTTCCAAACCTTTACTTTGAGCATTCAATATATTTATATATTTCTCATATGTTTACCAAGTTACTAATTTGCTCTTGGCAAGTAAAATTGTCATGATTCCAATTTCTTTCAGTATGCAAGTCAGTCTCTCAGTGTTACTCATACAAAAAAATGAAAAGGTGAACATTATATCTAGCGTCCTATTTCAACTATTAATTGTTTCTTTACATCATAATTATAGGATATCAAATAAAATAATATCTGAGAATTGGATGACCCACTCAACGGTTCTGAGGAAACAATTTTGGAAATGATAAGTTGTTTCCCTTAAAAACAGAAATGTGACTGGAAAGATGAATGGAAACACCAGATAGTTACCTCAATTTAATATCAAAAGTTGATACTACCAGTAAATCAGCAAAAGACCACTATATACTAGTTTTCCAGTGCACCCCACTGTTTCGTATTGGTCCTATGGTTTTACGTGTGTTATGACACCATTCTCCTCATCCAGCTCTTAGGATTTTGCCTAACCACCAAGTCTTGTTTCAAGCTTCTCACCAACATATAGCTTCCACTATTTTTAATTTTTGGTACAAATATAGCTTCTGACATTATTCCCCCTTGTACTTACTAAGCTTATGTACTCAATAACAACTAATTCCAATCATTTTAAGATATTATCATTTTCAACATAAATTAGTTTGCTGTCACAATTAAATGCTTAAAATATGATATGTGCACACCCTTAACAACTTATATAAAGTGATTAACTTTAAGTCTTCTTTCAACAAACTAATCTATACATATAATTTTAACTATCTTTTTTACTTATCAAGCTTTTTCTAGATTCTAATGACATCTTTTTCTTTCTCAAAATCACATTTACGAATTCATGAAATGCAAATGAAATGGTGATGCTTCTACTCACAGCTGAAGTTATGGACTAGCAATATTTTCCATAGAAGTCTAAAATTTAGCTAGGCAGATGATATTCAAATAATAAATCCAATATTAGATCTGAAACACTAATTATCATGGTTACAAGCTAAGTCTGAAAAACATGAGCATGAGGGGGGAGGGGGGGGGGGGGGGAGGAAGAGACAGAGAGAGGAAGAGGTTTCAGCTAATGATTAAAACATCAGCTTTGGCATATTTGGTCAAAGAATAGCATGAATATTCTAACGTATGTCGGTATTAAATAGTTTCAACAGTCACTACAACTTTCATTATGAATGATTAGTCTCCACTATTTATCATGAGTTGGCAGCCTTATCAGATTACACAAGTACACCACTATTGAAAATGAATGACCGATTTGACATCAGGGGAGCAACTTTCAGTACCTTCAGTTATGAAGATTTAATTTACATGGCATATCAATAATGCAGCAGTTTATTAAACTGCTTTTAATGTTCCTACATCCTGATATAAGTATTTAGAATAGCTTCATGGAGCCAAATGGAAGGATAGAGGCAACTTTTGGAACAACTAAGCCTCATTTTGGCAGAGACAATTTATGCAAATATAATAATTATCCAACACAGAAGGTGAACATCAGAAAGAAAATACGTCCAACAGAAGACTTCAAATCTAGAGGATTGGCTAGACCTTGTATCATAACATATTTCTATATTAAATAGTAAAATGGATACTGAAATATACAAGAACTTACATCACTGTTATCAATAAGGTGTTTGCAATTGGGACATTCCCGACTTGCTTCTGCTCCCAGGTCATTGATTTGATAGTTGGAAAAGCGGGCAGCATTTTTTACTTTCTTTGCAATTCCCCTACTGTTAACAAGCCATGCCCTATAGGAACGTAAAGTAAGCCAAATAATGAGCTCTAGAAAATGTGTCTGATAAGGAATATGTAAACCCTACAACAATTACTGAGAATTAAAAGGAAGATAGGCAAGCATTAGACATTAGAGTGGGAGCTAAATCATGGCCGCAATCAGTAATATGTAAAGGTACCATATTACAAGATAGGAGCAACATATATCTGATCAATTAGATTATATCAAGTCAATATATAAAGTGCTAAACAAAATAATGCATGGCATCCAAAAGGGTATGTTAACAGTGATGTGACCATAGAAGAGAAGAGCACTAAAAGAGGATTCTGTCATTTATGTTATACACTGGTCTTAAAGAAGGAAATTAATCAAATACACCAGATGGTACTTATTTAAAATCTGCGGCTCGAGAACTAATTTTTCCATAATTTCTAAGTCATTAACTTTAGCTTTTCCACTTTCTTCATGGTATATCACAGAGTAGCATCATGGTACAAAGATCAATAATTTACTGAGGATGTCTTCAAGTTATTTTGAGGGATTTCAATCCTCAAGATAGTTCAGATGTCAAGTCAGGTTAGCACCAGGATTACCAACCTGAGCTTCCTTATATTGTCTTAGTTAATCATGTTGGTACACCTAGCCATAATGTCCTCCTTTTCAAAACTCAATTTTCACAGAGCATGATTCTCAGCCAATTTTAAACTTTCAGAGAACTTCCATTGGCAGCCTTTTCTTCATTTTCTCCTAAGACCCTGCTGTTCCCCGTGCTTTTTCTTTTGTTTATCACAGATCACAATTTTTCTAGCACTCAGATAACCTTCTCTAATTCACGCATTCCTGTCGTCGATGTTCCACACAAAGTCCACTGCAATGATTAGAAATGTGGTGCCTACTAGAGCAGAAAACCATAATTCCAGTAGTTGCTGAAAAATTAAACTCACGCAAACTCTAAACCCGGCAACCATTATAACCATCCTTCTCATCATCAGTAGACATCCTATTCATCATGCCAACCAAGAACTGGCAAGATGACACACGAAACATTTGCCAAGATACTAAATTTGGTATTCTTCTGTCCAGTTTCATCAAACACAAACAATAAATAGGGGAAATCACAGAAAAACAAAGGCATTAACAGCTAGTGCCAACAAAATCAAGAAAAAGCTTCTATTAAGAACCAATCAAACAAATGTGACATCAAAATCGGTAACTCTGTAGTTCTTGAAAACCCTTAATTCTTGAGTACCAACTCTCAAACCTACCCATATGTACATATAAAATTAAGAACCCACGCCCCCAAGTCATTCACCCACCAAGGCATTCTTAATCCACCCTCTCTTTTAGTTTTCTATTTTAGCTTCGTGCTCCAAATTGAAAACAAAACAAAGGAACAAAAAACAGAAACAAATAACCCTTGAATGTATCATATTTCATCTTAAAGAATATCCAGAAATAATATCAAAGAAGTGCTAAAAGTCAAAAACAAAATCACAATATGCGCAAAATAATTCAAAAATAGCATCACAAAAATGTTCTATTACTCATGGCTTTCTCTCCATAGCTGATTTCTAGCAGTAATCTTACGCTTACCTTGCCATCCCTCCAGTAGTGCTTCAGCAGAGTGAGAAGATCCGAAGAGAGGGGGTCATGGAAGGGGGTCTAAGGTCCGCACTTCTTTCTCCACCATATGAAGTAATCGTGGGCGGGAAAATTCCGGTTAGGAGCTGAGGTGCGGGTGGGGCCCGGCGCTGAGGCGAATCCGATGGCCAGGTGGCCCGAGCCTTAGGCTCGGTGTACGGCCTCTTGGTATGGGCCCATGTCGCTGGCGGCCCGCGCTATGGCTTTCTTCCTCCCCAAGCTAAGGAGGCGCGGTTTTAGACGTCGCTGTTTCTGGGAAACCCTTCGTTCCTTGCCCAAGAGACCGGAGGACGCGAATAAGCCGAATCGAGAAGCTCGTGGGCTGTTCACATTTGATTCAGACCCAAACTCGATTTATTTGGTTCAATTATTATGGAGGTCAAGTCAAACTCAAATAACTTTGAATAATTTTTCGAACAGAGTTTAAGCAGCAAAACACTCAATTCAAAGTTCGCAAGCCCAATCAAATATATATTTTTAATAAAATTATATTTTATTTATAATATATTATGAATTTAATATTTTAAAATATAATATTATGTTACGTTATATTATATTTTTGTAATCATTTTTTTAAGAATTTTTTGCATGGATATCCTTCTAAATATCGAATTTTGCATGAATATTCTTCTAAAATTGATATTTGCATGTATACCCTCGTAAAACTCTATTATTGTACAAATGCCTATAATATAACGGTTGTTCTAATGATATTAAGAAAAATAATATTTATATTAATTAAAAATAAAATAAAATTTTAAAATTATGCTATTGCCCCTGTTTTCTTCTTCTGCTGTCGGGATCGTGATCTATTTGCATGTCTACCCATTAAGGATATTTTAGTCATTTTAATTTGAAACCATTAATTTTTTAACGTCGTTAGATAGCATGAGTAGATATGCAAAAATAAAAAAAAGTAGAACGACGAAAGAAGTGTTTGACGAGGGTATACATGTAAATATCAATTTCGGAAGGATATTAATGCAAAATTCGATATTTAGGAGGGTATTCATGCAAAAAATTATTTTTTTAATTATGATTAAAGTTTGATTTTGAACTTGAACTCAAGCTGAATATGGCTCGGTTGATATTTGAGTCGAATTAAATTGATCTCAAGTTTTTTTTTTTTTTTTAACCGAGTTAAGATCGAGCTTGGATATTAAATATTAAGACTTGATTGATTTAGAATCGAGTTTAAAATTAGAGTATTTTGAAACGAGTCGAGCTCAAGCTTTTCACTACTCAACTCGGCCAAGCTTGATTGCACGGCTTGGTAAAACTTTTCAAGCTAATACCTAATTGCAAACTTGGGTAGCTGTCCCAAATGACTCCATCGACTATGGACTACACCAATTACAACCTATATGAAGCCTACCCTATTTGCAATCTGAGCTTCTAATAGAGTTGGAATTAAATATAATCAAAGTCACTAAGTGCAATATACGTGAGGGCATGAAGATAACTATAAAAGAGCAATTGATGGCCCTGATCTTTTGATATTGCTTCCTCGTCAATTGATCCCCTGTCATTTACCTCGGTTTGCAGACAAAGCAAAAAAGAATGTCGGCAAAGTAGCAAGGGCAATTGTGAAGTCCTGGGAAGCGAATTCGTGGCCCAATTTGACCCAATTAGTATTTTAAACAAGCTGTACCAATATTAGCATGGTCACTTATTTTTAACCTAAGAATTGCGTTGGACTTAAGTTAGCAGTTTGCGATCTCAATATCTGAACCTAAAACTTATATAATATCTCTATGTATATTATATTTTTATGTTACATACAGTATAGCATCAAATTTACCTATGATGCAAGCAAGAATTAGCATTTTCTTGGGTTTATTCCTATAACTGCAAGCTACAATAAAACATTCTAGAAATTTTGGAACTATGCAATTGAGATTGAAGATGTTCATTCTTCATAAACATCGTTGATATGTGACTAGAGAGGCCTCAAGACTAAATTGAACTAACTCTATTTCAACTCGCATTGCTTGTAACACATGGCTGCACTAGTTAGATAGAGTTGTAGATTGGATTGATCATGGTGCTTCGTAAAATAGGCTGAGCATACAATGCTATAATTTTAAATTAGAAAAGTCAATTCACTTGGATTTCCGTTAATCCTAGTGAATTGACAACTTTGATGAGATTAACTCATAAGTTGATTACAAATATAATAAAATAATATAATAATTTGCCAGGATATCATAATAAGAGTGGAGCCAAATCTAGTTGGACTTTATGGGAGGTGGCTAGAAAATCCAACTTTAGCCCCTTAAATTAGTCTTTCATCTTGGACTTATGGGAGGTATCCAATCTCCATCTTAGTCTAGCTCTACTAGTGGTCAACTCGACAACTAAAGGTAGCAATGAAGTGGGCCGAAGCTGGAAACAGCTAGGTGAATCAACTAAACTCTTCCATCCTCTTTTCCCTCTACTCTTTTACGCTCTACTTTTATCTATTTTAATATAGAACTAAGAAAAGCTCTTTAATTCATCTTTCTTTTTGAAACTTTAGCCAATGTATTTACAAAACTGAGAAAAATAAAACTTCAATATCAAAGATCTTCCTAGAGAAAGGATTTAAAGAGATTGATCTGAATTGGTACACACATGCAGCTCATAATATTGCTCAGGAAATTTACATGCATAATGCTTCCGAATTTATAAATGGCTGATGAACAAATGATCTAGGGGTTGGATACATATTTGGAAGCTCAAAATGGGACCAAGAATTTAAACATTCCTAATAACATTTACATTGGAAGACGATTGCCTATAAAATGAGTGGCCAAATCATATTCAGTTTACTTGTGATCCAACTTGTGCTTTTTGTCATTAGTTTTATAATCCTTATATGAATGAAAATTCAAGGAAAATAGTTTCCTGTAGCCTTGAAAAACTTTTGTTAATTGTCCTCTAATAAGGAACCTTAGTCACAAGATCATAAAAGATCTATCGATCATTTAATCAATTTATCACAAACACATGAATATGAAGTAATAACAATTTAACCTTCCATAATTTTGAATATCAAAAAGAACAAAAACCTAATAAATGCAATAGAAAATATTTCCATAAAAATTGACATGTATATTCAATTATACATAGCATGTCGATGAATCAATAATACATTGGCCCAAAGATTATGCGATTCTACCATTAATTTATGGTTTTTTGCATCATGATAAAATATAAAACACAGTGTATTGAATTTGTGAAAGCTTTAGTGGCCTGCATTGATAAACATGCAGTGTTTCGGTGTCTTGCTAACTCTATCACAACCTAGGACCTCACCCAAAAGGTTTAGTCGGAAGGTATTTTTTGGGTTCTTTAGTCCTGTATAAGTACTCAAGATCTCTTCGGTAAATAACCGATGTAGACTAAACACACACCCACACGGATCCTCACATACTTCCTCCGTTCAAGCCTTGACGTCTTCGTCGGGTTAAGGGTTCAAAACCATTAAAATCTAATCACAACCACCATGATCGGCTTGTAGTTAGCCTCTATGAACCTATGTTGCAGTGTCCCCTAGTCCACGTAAGCTATGGGCCAAGCTCGCTCTGATACTATTTATCACAACCTAGGAGTTTACCCAAAAAAACTAGTTAGAAGGTATATTTTAGGTTCCTTAGTTCTATATAAGTATCTAAGATCTTCTTAGCAAAAAATCAATATGGGACTAAATATACGCCCACATGGATCCTCACAAGCTCCTTCATAACCAATAAAAACCATCACAACTTCCACGTTATATGTAGCTTTTTTGGCTTGGAGACCCCTGTTGAGTGAGTCCTCTCTCACTACCTCGCTATCTAATCAAGATAGTACCGCTAAAGATTACCATGGATTCCTCCGACCTCTTTTCATGTGAGAAGTTTTCGACTCTCTTTATCGCCAGGGGCTGGCTTCAGTGACAAATGTAAAGAAGCTTTATAAGCACTGGGCATTAGATATTCTATATCTCTCTTTTAGTAAGATCAATCTCCTTATCTTGCACTTCAGATATATCTTATCTAAGATTTTTAAAATTTGATGGTGTATACTTTTTGGGTATTGTCATTTTATTTTAAAAAAGAAGCCTCAAGAGGCCTAGTTGCCATGGAGACCAAGTTAAATTTGAGCCAATTGAAGTTGCTTTGGACATTGAATATAAGTAAAGTTTGGTTGCATGAATTAGATTTGTGAGGCACGAGCCTTAGATGACCAATAAATATTGATATAACTTGGTAGCGACTCTTTCCCGCAGAAACTCTATTTCTCAAGATTATGTTTAAAATACTTTAAAGTGTTCAAGTTGATTTTTATAAATATTTTTATAATTTCATATGCTTAGATGTTACCATGCATGGTCGTTACTTTCTTGAATAATTTGTAAATTTTTTATAGCTTTTTAATTCTTTAATATGTGCTTGATATTGAGTTATGTTTGTTGATGGCTACATTGTTAACTTGTTATTGTAATCTTAATAGTGAATGTTTGACTCAAGTATAGTTTTTATTTATAGCATTGTCACTCAAGAAAGGGTTATATATTGCTTTTAAATTCATGTTGGTTATATTAATGCTTCATGCTTTGTCAAGCAAAGTAAAGAAGAAAAGAGTGGTTAAATTCTTTTGTACTTGTTTGTTGTTATAAGTTGATATATATTGTTGTTCATTCTTTTTACTTATTTCCAATGATTACAAAGTCCTAGCTAGTTTCCGAGACGAACCAAAAGGAAGCAGTAATTTGTAGCATATATTGCATGGGAAAAAATAGTGCTTTAAAAAACCATGTTGGAAAAATTTATTGTTTTATGAAGTAGCTTATATCTTATTGCTAAAAAAATTATGCATACTTAGAGTGGATTTCTCAATATATTTTCTCAATCAGAAACTAAAAGCGGATTAGTTAATGTATTTTTTAGTTGAGGTGTAAGTTCATTCTATATTGTTTTTAATAAAATGGAACGATGGTTCAATAAATATTTTTAAATAACAGTTATGTTCCTCCTATGTAAGTTTTTTTAGGCTCTGCCCATATGTGGAAAGCTAGGAACTGATTGCTATTGAAGGGAGTTCAACTCCTACAGCCCAAATATCATGGAAAGCTCTTGGACATGGCCCAAGATTATTTAACCAATCTAGCATCTAACCCTCAAAGAGCTGCAGTTCAAATTGGTTAGATGGGAACATCCTCATTAACCTTTCATCAAGTTTAATTGATGGTTGGCACAGGATAGGTTTGCAGGAGCTAGTATGGTTATAGGAGTCAGTTGGGCAATCCTTTCTCCTTAAAGCTCCAACTATTTCTGTTTCTCTCCCTCTCTATAAAATATTGGAGGCGTAGGAAATTCAAGACGCATTAAAGTTGGCTCAGTAGATTTGATAACATCACATCATTATAGAGTGATCATCACCGAGCTCTTGTAACTCTACTAAATAAGAGAAAAATGGGATTTTCTGCAAAATTCTGCTTTTGGAAGATTGTTATAAGCTAATGATCAAAGAGTTTACCAATCAAGGATGCAACTTGTTCTAAGAGTAGCTAATGTGATATTTGCATTTTTCTATAGTATGAAATTGAGGAAAGAAATGGGTGGGGATTGATGAGATAAAAGATGTAACTATTGATCTTTTATTTTTTGATATTTCAAACATTTATCATGAGCACATAAGCTGAATGCACGTTGTTTATCTAATTAATCTGATTGACATAGGTCAGGAAATCATAAGTGGGTTCATCATAAATGGTCAGGGAATCTGATTGCTCGAGGTCTGAACAATATTGTCAATAAATATGAATGGTTCATCATAAATAGTTTTAAATTTCATACTAAAGAATGTGAGAAATTTTGAAAAACACAAAATAGTAGAGTTATGGTGGAGGGAGACAAAAAAACTTATTATGCTGCTCTTACAAATATTTATGAGCTGGATTATTATGGAAAGTTTAAGGTAGTATTATTCCGAAGTGATTGGGTGGATATAAACTCACCTAGAGGTTTGAGGCAAGGCACAAATGGGTTCGTACTTATAAATTTTTCAAGGTTGATACATATTGGTGTGCTATTGAAAGATGACCCATTTATTTTTCATCTCAAACTCGACAAGTATTTTTTGTACAAAACTCAAAAGATAAAAATTAGTCTATTATCATTAAGACTAAACCTAGGAACTTGTATGATATGGAAAAAGGGTTGGAAGAAGAGGATGATGAGACTTATACTCAGTGTATGTCTTATTATATTGTGCCAGTTGATGAACTAAATGCTACAACGAGTTTGGTTAGGGCGAATGTTGAATGAGAGAGTAATAATCTTGATTCTTAATGGTAAGAAATATTTACGATGTATACATTCTATGAATTATTATCTTCTCTTATCATCTTTAGTTAATAAATATTGTTTTTTATTAGGAATTCATTTAGTATTGAATTATCATTTAACTGATATTGATTTTTATTTATGCATATTAGGTAACAATATTCATCGAGAAAAACGATTCAGAGATGTGGAGTTTCAGCAGTCTCAGATTGGATCATCTTTTGATTAGTCTTTGTAGTCCCAGAAGCTCCACGAGCCCTAGTAGCACGAGTTCCAATCTCAGCATGAGCCCCAATCCCAGTATGAGCCTCTTGCTGATTACCCAAGCGAGGAGGTTATTATGGATGACTTGTCGATCCAAGGTAATTTAATTGAAATATCATATATTAATTTCTATTACAATCTAAATATTTAATTCATTTGCCTTTAATTTTTTAATGCATATTTTATTACATTTTCATAGATGAATAGGAGAGAGTGAGAACGAGATGAGGACTCACTCAAGCAAAGAATATGTGGCAGCTTCGTGAGAATGAGAAGATCGCTATCCAATGCAACGAACTATGACAACCTATCAAAAGGGTTGGAAGCATTTTAGCAAGTTTTCTAGAATCGGTTGCATGGAAAGGTTAGTAATGTCTGCTCAACTATACTAAGTGAAATGATATGCTTTCTTTGTATGAGGTAAAGCTTCTTAGAGTTGTACATATGAAGTATTGAATTTGATATTGTATATTAATTTGCTTACTATCATAATTATAATTTTTATTTAACATTGTCATAATATTTTTTAGTTTGGTGTAGAGTAAGTTTGTGCACCCTCCGGAAAGCCATGAGTGGGTGCTAAAGTCTCCCAACAGCAAATGAAAAGAATATAAGAGAAAGTTTAAAACGGACTATAAGGGCGAGAGTATGATAGAGGAGGAGGTTGCTCGTAATTATCCTCATGATATATATCCTCATCAGTGGAGGAAGCTTGTTCACTATTGATTTTCTGAGAGAGAACAGGATATGTATACTCTCTCAATACCTTGTATTATATTTATTATTAATATAGATTACAAATATATACATCAAATATATTATATTGTTTTACTTTTTTTGGCAGACATATTTCGATATTGGTAGAGCTACAAGAGCCTCTCAGGCGGTTCATCACACATCAGGCTCCAAAAGTTATGCGAGGCATAAAAATGAATTCATATGTTTCTTTAAAACTCTCTGTCATATTTCAAACTACTCAAACTATGTATGAATTCATATTTCAAACTATGTATCATATATCGTGTACCATGTATCATGATACTTTTAAGTCTTATTAAAACTCTTTGACTTCTTTAATTCAAATTGAAACTTTAATCGTCATATTGAACTACGTGTTATGTATCATGTATCATATATTATGTATTATATAATGTGTATCATGAATCATATAATGTGTATCATGAACCATGTATCTTCTATCATATATCACATATCATGGATAATGTATCATATACAATATACTTTTTGTTATAGATGGAAGAGCATAGGATAGAGCCTGGTGAGGTGGATTTCTATAGGATGACTCACACCCACCTAGATGACAACTTTGTTCGGAAGGAGTCGAGAGAGATAGTTGTATGTATTGATAATAGATTTATGCAATGATTTGCAGTTTTATTTTTTTAAACATTAATATGTGATTTTTTTTTCTAAAATATAGGATAGGGCTACATCCTTTATTGCAGTGCGTCTCAGAGAGTCTTCATCATCCGGTTAGACTAGTCGCACTGAATCTCAGGTATTCGCCGAATTGATGGGATCGGAGCATTATGGTTGAGTAAGGGATTATGGTGTTGGAGTTACCCCCACTTAATTGTCTACAGTGGCAGATACACCTAGGATGCCAGATATAGTAATAGCGCTATAGAGGTTTGTAGTCTGAAGGAAGCAATGGAAAAGATGAGGTAGATCCATCAGACAGAGATGGAGGAGATGAGGCAAAGCCATCAAAGAGAGATATAATCTTTGAGAGCTTAGCTTGACCAGATTGCATCTTTCTTGCATAGGTTTGTCCTTCCTCAGGTAAATAACTATATCTATTTGAATATTTACTTAATTATCATGTATTTTTGTATGAGCTTAATGATTTTCGTATTCTTAACTTCTAAAGATTCTATCTTTTTCTTGTAGGTTCCTGATACTTTCAATACTCATAGAAATGATGATGATGATATCATCGATCCCTGTTAGCTCTTAGACTATTTTTTTGGAAGTTTTATGTGGATATTTTTTATATTTTTTGAAGCACATTGTAAATATAAATTGATAATGTAAACATAATCATATTTGACAGTATGAATATTTTCTATTTCTATTGATATTACATGTGACTTAAGTTGTGTATGTGTTTGGTGTATATATTTGTATACAAAGCTTTAATTTTTTTTAAATAATATTTTTTAAAAAATTAACTCTTACGATGCTTTGAAGCATCATTAAAATATATATTAGCGATGCTTATTTGTGCTGTTAATTAGATATGCTTATAAGCGTCGCTAATAGCCAAGATCAATGGGGGGCATCCAGTCAAGTACCCACAGATGCTTCATCATTGTCACTTTTAAAAAGCATCAGTGATTAGCGACGTTTGTATGCATTGGCATATTTTATAACTCACAACGCGAACAAAAAGCATCGTAAAGTTGGTGTTCGATAGTAGCATAGCCGACACTTTAGAAAGCATCGGAAATAAAATTACCGACATTTTTTTACACCAGCATACACATTAAAAAGCATCGGTAATGCCTGATTTTTTTATAGTGAAGCACGAGATTAATCCTTTCTTCCAGTGACTTCTATATCAATGCAACATGTATTTTTGATCTTCTTTGTTGAATGAATTATTGATAGTTCAACAAAAATAAATATCTTTAACAAATCTGTGAAACCTTTAGAAAGTGTTGTCATTTTTCTCCTCAAATTAAAATGCTTCGAGGGGAGGAGAATCTAAAGGAAATTATATACGAGACTAGAAGCATGTATGCATTTAGTAATCTATGTCTAAGGACTGCAGTTCGTATATCTTGAATTATGATACCATTTAGGGTCTATTTAGATGAGAGAGAGAGAATGGGTGACCGGCAATGAGCGCCTAGTGCGACTGGACTATGATTGCTTCAATCTTCAAGCGTCAGTTGGGGCCTTTGCTCGAACACTTGGGGACCAAGGGAGATGGGCGACCGAAGCATTAGAGCTACGAAGGATATTGAGGATGATAGTGTTATTTCGATGATTGACACAACCATTGGAAATATCAAATTAGAAATACAATTTAATATGATACATTTAAAGAATGAGATCAAGATATCTTCCAATGATTAATAACGAGATAAAATTTGTAATAGAAAAGGGATAGAGAATTCTTAATTCTAATTTAGCAAGGTTTCCAGTAAAATATACTCTTAAAGGGAAAATAGTGATTTACATTGCTAAAAGTATGCAGCACTGCCATGGCATACACTCAAAATTGCTTGAAATATATTTCATTGATTATATGGATTCCTCTAACCCTAAGATGCAGCACAGTGTGGAATGAGTCGACCCCAACATAAGTGGAGTCGACCCTGGCACATCATGAAACCATCTGGCACACCCTGCAAAAATGGCACAGATGAATAGTAAGTAGAGTCGACCCTATTTATGCTTGAGTCGACCTTAGGAGTGGAGCCGACCTCAGAGAACCTTTAGTCGACCCCAGCTTCAAGCCTCAAGAAGACAACTCTCTGGAATTTACTAAGAGGGCTGACCCCAAGCTTCCTTGAGCCGATCCCAGATGGAGCCGACCCTAAGAATACTTGAGTCGACCCCAATGGAGCCGACCCCAAGGGAACATGAGCCGACCCCAAGGATATATGCTCAAAAACCATGTCTCTGGAATCCCTGAGAGGGTCGACCCCAATGGAACTTGAGTCGACCCCACTGTAGCTTGAGTCGATCCTAATGAAAGAAGCTGAAAATACAAGTTTTTGTGGTTCCTGATAAGGCCGACCCCACTGTAGCAGGGGTCGATCCCAGTGAAGGTTAGGTCGACCCCAGATGAAGTTGAGTCAACCCCAAGCCCAATACACAGTAAGTTGAGTTGACCCCAGTAAAGTTTGGGTCAACCCCAGCATGGGCAGGCGCATAACGGCTAGTTCTGCAAAAGTACTTTTTGGCCTCCCAACAGCTTGTAATGGCTAGTTTTTGAAATCTAACCAATGGGGAGTGACCAATAGATAAAGGAAAGTATTTAAAGTGACACTATTCATCAGAGAAAGCATCCTTTTGCAAAAAGATCAAAGCTCATTCAAGAAAGAAAAAGCCCTAGCATTCTTCATTCAAGTGCTTCATTCAAAGAGCCAAAAGAAAGTAGTTGAGCAGATTCTGAGAGACATTAAAAGCTCCACCAATCCTTGAAGAGTGAAGCAATCTCGACAAAGAAGAGAAAAGTCTTATCAAGCGATAACTATATTCTAAACTCTTCTTTGTAGTTCATAATTGTTATATTTGCTCATCTAAGAGTTTTAACATTTTTTTTTTAATCACCTTGTAAGGTTTGTTGATGAGCCCGTAAAACCAACGGTGTAGATTTGTTGGTGAACCCATAAAACCAACGGTGAAGGTTTGTTGGTGAGCCCGTAAAACCAACATAGGTTTTTGGTGATCCCGGAAAACCAAAGTATAAAAGTTTTTGGATTGTGAGCCCGAAAAACAATCCAACTGTAATCCGTGGGATTATAGTGAATTTCTAAGAGGATGCTTGGGGAGTGGATGTAGGTGCTTAGGAGAGCACCGAACCACTATACTTCTTATGTGTTTGCTTTATGTGTGTCTTTCTATTTTCACTACATGCACTTAATTAGTATTAACTAAGCGATTCAATATCCTAACAATTTAATTGGAAAACCAAAAATTTAGAAGAACCAATTCATCCCCCTCCCCTCTTGGCTTGTCACTTTGGGCAATAGATATGGTGGCAGACGAGGCTCATCGAGAGCTATCGTCCAAGGGTCGTCCGGTACCGAAGACCGACTGCTCTTGAGAGTGGCCGAGACCACTCCCTCGTGGTCAACGGTGGCACAGGCTCCACCCTGGCAGCCGGCGTGGACCAACTACCGGATTTCGGAGGAGGAGCTCAAGATCCTCCTCCAATACCACTTCACAGAGGTGCTTGAGTTACCCTTAGAATGGGTGGAGAAGTCCAGGAGGGCATGGTTGACTATTGCGGTGATCGTCTGCAGCCTAGGATAGCAAGTCCCAACAAAGTGGGTGGCCCAGGAGCTACGGCTTAAGGGCAAGCTGGACTATGAGGTAGAGAAGCACCATATGTTTCATTTCAAGATCAAAGGTCACCGGAATTTCTGCGCTAGCCAATGGGCCATGGCTGGTGGCCAGCTAGTTACTTGCCATGAAAAGTAGATGCCAGTTTTGTTCTAGGCATCAACTCGGTAAATCGAGTGGTAGTATGGATTCGGCTCTCATGTCTCCCTCTAGAGTATTGGGAGCGGGACTCCATCCTCAACATTGTGGCAGTGGTTGGCCACCCGTTGGCCCTAAATGGCTTCATCGACCAGCTCCAGAAGCTGGGCTACGCCAGGGTCAAGGTGGAGATTAGCGCCCTCAAACCCCTCAAGCTTGGCATCTTTATCAAGGGGCAGATGTAGAGATTCTGGTAGGCCTTTGTCTATGAGAACCTGCCAGCTTTCTACTTTATTTGTGCCCGGATAGGCCATGTGGAGAGTGAGTGTCAGCACTCCCTCCCCCATGTCGGCTCCAAAGAAGGAAACAGGATCTAGGATTTCTCCGATGCCCATGGTCATGGAGACCCCCATAGAGTCACTGGTCAACCGAAGATGGAAGGGGCAGACCGGGACCATCGCCTAGTCTTCGATCTCTAGCTGGCCACTAACTGTATACAACAGCTGAGGGCTGCCGGCGCTGGGGTCAGGCCAAGGAAGACGATGACTTCCACCCTCGAGTCGGCCTCGAGGCCGGCCTCCTCTTAATCGGGGTCGAGCTCCCTTAGGAACAAATTGAACTCGCTTGAGTCGTCACCAAACTCCGACGGGTGGCAAAAGCCAACTAAGGTTGCTCAAAGAAGATCGTCGGAGAAGGGGGTCCTGGCCGGCGACTCAAGGACCTCATCCAATAAGGTGAGCCAGCTCCACCCAGACTTTGAGTCCAACTCAAGTCGTTTGAGTTTGGGCTGCAGTGTGGGCCAAGCCCAAAGGGAGATCCTGCAGGGTCGGGCTGAGAAGAGTTGAGCTGATACCATCATGGCGGAGGCCGGGTCCAGACTTGGCCCATTAAAGCGGGCCAAGAGCCCACCTAGCAGCCGAATGGAGAGCAAGCTGGCGGAGTTTGGGTCGGGCCTTCAGCGGCCTGTGTCCCCTGCTTCGAGCGAGGTGCGTCAAGCTCATAGGGGTGACTGCAATCACCAGCGGAGTAGAAGCCCCCTCCCTCTCCTCAAACGGCGGTCGCATGGACCTCCGAGGTTAAGGCAATGAGTGGTGGCGAGGCCAAGTAAGGCAGGGTCGGCTGCTCTACCCCATGGCCACCGAAGGCAGGTCCAGCGGCAGTGCATGACTGACGTCTCTTAGCTCTGGCCGATGGCATCGCCATTGCCATCATAGAGGGCCCGACGGCACCTTCTCTAGGCAGGGAAGGGGTGGATAGGAAGGTTTTCGGCCTTGGGGGGGGAGTCGGAAGTCGGGATGGCTTCGGTCGAGCGGGAGGGCAAGGATGAGGGCACAGTACCCTCTCAGGATGGATTGGGCCCAAACTGGGCTGACCATTGACAGGTGGTCCATCAGTTGAAGCGGGCATTACAAGGGCCTGACCGAAAGTGTGGATCAAAAGATGGAGAGGCTGAGGATGTGGTAGGGGTGAGGCTTTAGGAAGAGGGCCGGTGTCCCCCGCCAACCTATTGAATGAAGATCCAATTGTGGAAGTGTCGAGGGAACGGGAAGCCTTCCTTTAGCCTGCCTGGCCTTCCGTAGACTAGTGCACTTGCATGACCCAGAGTTTTGTGTGTTGTTTGAAACCCGGCTGTCGGAAAGAAGTCTCCAGCACGCGAGGCGGTCCCTACCTAGCTCCTAGGGGTTAATGAAGTAGAATCTCAAGGGTTGTCGTGTGGAATTATGGTGACTTGGAGACTAGAGAGTTGTAATTTTGACATTTTTCATAAGTATAACCAACAGGTTATTATGGTGCTTTCAGAAGGAAATGGGCTTCCATGGGTCATATTTGCAATCTATGCTAGCACGAACTAAAGAGAAAGGATGGTGCTATGGTGCGAGGTAGCCAATCTGATTCAGCAGGAATATTCAATAGTGGTCATCAGGGATTTTAATTGTATTGATGGCCTTTAGGAGAAGCAAGGGGGAAAGGCCTTCACGAACAAGATTAAAGTCAGAAAATTTTAGGATTTCATCATGGCCAATGGCTTGGTTGACCTTGTGTTCACGGGGCTGAGATTTACTTGGTGCAACAACAGGTTGGGCCGAGCGAGAGTATGAGAAAGGATTGATAAAGTGTTCTCCACAACTAGCTAGATTTAGAGATGCCCAGACTATCGGGTAAGCCATTTGCCCTGGATTGCATTGGATCACTTTTCTATCCTGGTCAGTACCTAGTCTTTTACCCCTTACCACAGTCCATTTTGATTTAAGATGATTTAGCTTTCATATCCTCAATCGTGGGATGTTGTGCAGGAGGCATTGCGGACGTCAGCGCGAGGGGATGAAATGTATATGGTGACCTGCAAACTGGAGATGACCAAGCGCCGACTGCGCAGGTGGAAACAGAAAGAGGTGGGGGACATATTTAGAAGGGTGGAGGCAGAAGCCTGTATAGCCAACTTCCAATCTTAAGAGGAGTAGAAGGGGCCTGACGAAAGAAGAATAGGGAGAGATCAAGGCGCAATTATCGATGCATCACTCGTTCCTCTGGTAGCAACAGATCCTATAGAGACAGAAATCAAGAATACAGTATGATGAGATCGGAGGGTATCCCCCCGAACCCCAGAGCTCAGTCCCTACGGAGCTCAGACAGCGGAAGTAACTGCTTCTCCTCAGAGGTATTGTCTGCTTTGAAGGAGGTTTCATAGTCTCTTCCCGACGCATAGTTTTACTCCACAAAAGGCGCGTCTGCAGTTAGAGATACATGCTGGCTTTCGTAGCTCAGTCGGTAGAGCTCGTTCCTGCTTTGGTATTGTCCGCATTGGGGGAGCACGCACGTGATTAACACTATGTGTGGTTCGTACACGACAATTTTTTCCTCATAGCTTTGTCCCTCCTCAGAGGGTACATCTGAAGAGAAAGGGATAGCCTCCCTCCATTTAAGGAACATACCTCTTCACTTTCTAGTCGATGTGGGACTAAGTTCGGACTTTTTATTCCCACAACATAGCCCCCCCAGCAGAGGGGTCTGTGCCGGGGTCAAAGACTCTCAACGAAAGCACCATTGATAAGGTCGGAGGGTATCCCCAGAACCCCAGAGCTCAGTCTCCACCGGGCTCAGACAGCGGAAGTGACTGCTTCTCCTCAGAGGTATTGTCCGCTTTGAAGTGGGTCTCATAGCCTCTTCCTGACACACGATTTTTCCCCACAAAAGGTGCCTCTGCAGTCAGAGATACACGCTGGCTTTCGTAGCTCAGTCGGTAGAGCTCGTCTCTGCTTTGGTATTGTCCACTTTGGGGGAGCACCCACGTGCTTAATACTATGCGCGGTTCATACACGATAATTTCTCTCTCACAGCTTTGTCCCTCCTCAGAGGGCGCCTCTGAAGAGAAAGGGGTACCTTCCTTCCATTTAAGGAACAAACCTTTCCGCTATCTAGTCGATGTGGGACTAAGTTCGGACCCTTTATTCCCATAGCTCAGTAAATTTTGGAGGAAGATACGGAATACCAGATTCTTCTACTAGTCAACAATCATTTGGAGACAGAGGAATAGAATCAGCAGTATCAGAAATAGCAGTGGGCAATGATAGATGACTCTGATACCATCAGGAGGGTGTTGAAGCAGTTCTTCATATACAAGTGGAGGGATCAGTCGGGCAGCAAAGGGTTGTCTAATGAGCCTGCACCATCGATGAGGGTCTTGGAGGAGGAAAATGCAGCTCTAGTTAGCTTGATCTTGGCCATGGAAGTCCAGGAGGCTCTCTAGTCTCTAGTCTAGGATAAGGCCCCAGGGCCGGATGGTTTCTCTCTAGTCTTCTTTAGGAGGTACTGGTATATCATTAGGCAGGATATGACCACGATTATCCAACAATTTTTCACAACTACAATGATACCTCGAGACTGGAAGCGGACCTTCGTCACTTTAATTTCAAAGAGGATGCCACAGAGCCGAGCCACTACCAACCGATTTGCCTATGCACTACCTTATATAAAGCCATTACGAAGATCCTGGTAAATAGGTTGCAGGGCATCTTGCCCAGGCTCATCAATCTTGAGTAGGGGGCCTTTGTTGGTGGACACAACATCATGTTCTTATAGCCCACGAGTTCATGTTCAACCTCCAGAGAGCTTCGGGTCAGAAGAGTCTGATGGGTGTCAAGCTTAACATAGAAAAGGCCTACGATAGAATAAGTTGGAGCTTTTTGACTCCCTTGTTAGAGAGTTTTGATTTTCATGAGATATGAATTAAAGAGATTTTGGGAGGCATTCGGACTCCTTCCTTTGCCATTCTAGTGAATAGTACTCCCATATAGTTTTTCGAGTCTTCCATCGGACTGTGGCAAGGCTGCTTTCGCCTCTACTCTTCATCATCTATGCGAACGCATTGCCTAGAGTACTTCGGTATGCTTCTAAGACTCAAATTGTGGAGGCCTATAGGCTAATATTGGATTCTATTCATATCTCGTATTTGTTATTTGTCGATGATTACATACTTCTGGCCCAAGCGATGAGGTAGTCTGCGCATGGGATTTGGAGGATCTTAGAGGAGTACTGTATGACTTTCGAGCAACAAGTAATATGGCCAAGTCAATTATTTGCTTTAACATGAGGATCAAGCCACGGTTGAAGGCCACCTCTAAGGAGATTCTAGGAGTGGGTGAGCAAAGGCACCATGAGATATCTTCGGATTTCTATCACTGGTCGTCACCTTCATAGAGGGGTGTGCTCCACTATTGAGCAAAGCATCAGGCATACGCTTGAGGATTGGCAGGCAAGCGCTCTATCTATGATGGGTAAAGTCATTTTTGTTCAATCAGTACTCAGCTCAATCCTGATTTATCTTATCCAACACCATCGTGCCTCTAGCATCGTTGAGGACTCTAGACCAAATGTTTCGAAGTTTTATCTGGGGCAGGTGAGAGGGAAGGTGTAGCATTTCACTTGTTGGCATGAAATGTGATCTATCAACCAACTAGCAGCGGCGGGCCAGGCGTTCACTCCTTGATTGCGAGGTGAGAGATTCTTGCAGCCAGGTACCTCCTAGAACCTGAGAGGTTGTAGTGCATTTTGATGAGGGCCAAGTATGGGACTCTGCCCCCTGTACCCGACTTCTACACTAGGCGCACAGTTCTTTCATCTGGAGGGAGATCTATGCTCGCGCCTTGACAGTGCTTCCTTCGATCAAATGGGTAATTGGGGATGGGCAGGCTATTGATGTGCTAGAGAACATATGGCTGATTGAGCAGCCACTCGATTGGTGGCCTACCATAATCGACCCGATGTGTCTAGCAGGATGCAGAGTCTGTGATCTGATCATACTAGAGGAGAGAAGATGGAATGAGGGCCTTATTTGAAGTGCCTTTGGGGAGCAGCTGGCCGAGAAAGTTCTGGAACTACTGATCCCCACAGGAGAGTCTAGAGAGTGACTAAGAGGTTAAAGATAACCACCCGAGACCTACATGATCTAGTTAGTGGGAGGACGACTCGACAGATTGGTGGAGGTTGGATCTAGAGGATGTGTATCCACCCCCATGTTGCCTTGTTCATCTGAAAGGTGACATGAGGATATTTGCCAAATAGGAGTGTGCTGGCCAGAAAGGGAGTGAGAGTCACTTCAGTTTGCGAGGGATGTCCTGACGTGGAGGAGTCTATCAGTCATGTTCTTTTTGGATGCCCATAGACAGCCTAGATCTGGAGGTGTACTATGGCTTCATCCAGTACGCAACAATTTATGTCATCGATAGAGGACTTCTTAGACCATAGGAGTTCTTGCGGAGATCTTGCACTGCGCAGTGGGGTTTCAAATATGCCTAAATGGCTTAGTATTTGCTTGAAAAAAATGCTTGGATCTTTGAGGACAGAATGGTGCATCCGAGGACAGTGGTGGATAGAGCATTAGTTCATGTTG
This sequence comes from Phoenix dactylifera, assembly GCF_051530095.1. Lineage (NCBI taxonomy): Eukaryota > Viridiplantae > Streptophyta > Magnoliopsida > Arecales > Arecaceae > Phoenix > Phoenix dactylifera. Next base: position 41,348,602 of record NC_143193.1, read on the forward strand.
CTGAGATCACTAGCACTACTACGATAATTTTACCTGGGATGGCTAGAGATATCTAGGACTCCCATTCAGCTTTTGCAGCGACCAGGATTGCTTTTATCTCCTGAGAGCCCCCACCTCCTAACTTTCTTAAGGTAAACTTTGCGTAGTATTTCTGAGGGTGGAGGTAGTGAAGGAGTGGGCTTTATGATCAAAGATCATGACTACAGACTCGTCGCAGCTGGAGGTCGTCGTATATTCGATGTGATTGTCATCGGAGTAGAGCTGAGAGCTGAAGGGGGGATCACCTATGCGAGGCTAATTTTGGGTGTAGACAACATTTACTTTGAAGAGAACTTGGCTATCGTAATTGAGTGGATTCAAGGCCAGCACAGCTATGGCGAGGGCAACTGCCGCTTTGAGATATACACATGCTCTCGAAAGGGTGTGGTTTCTTCCTGACCACTCATGTCTATCGGAAGGCAAATAGTGTTGTTGACTAGGATACCTCCTATGTTGCGCATCATTCAGGATGATTTCTTTGGAAGAATCACGAGTCTGTTCCTTTCTCTCTCTGTCAACTTCTTTTTTTTTTATCTTAATGGCTGTACTCATGCACGATCAGTGTGAGTCGCCATTGTATCAAAAAAAAGGATGACATATTTAGATGTATATCTCTGAATCCATGAAATATCTTTGTGTGTGTGGGAGTTTTTAAGTGGAGAGGGGTGGGAAAAATTAGCATAAGCTGTTGCTTCCTAAATTCCTAGTCCTTTAGGACAGTGAAATCCACCTAAAAAGGTAAATTTGTGGTATCCTAAAAAATTTGGATTGCAGGGAATATCATGGATTCACACAATACCTCAGACTTTTCCCATACTTCCATCACATCTTTTCACATCTTCACACTTGCATGGAAGATATCATGTGATTGAGCTGTTTGGTGTGCATAAAGACCCCTATAGAATTATTATTATAAGGTGTGCGAGCGAACACACATAATCTAAGATGTGGTAATCTTAATGATGACAGTGTAGGGGAATGCTTGAGTATTTTGGAATGAGAGAGGTATTAGTGATCTCATTGGATCTGTCAACAGAACTCATTCTACTAATGTGGTAGCCTACATTTCTCTTTAAGGACCAAAGTATTCTTCTTATTTTCAAAAATGCAAATTAATTTCAGAGGCAATCCATTCTGGTCAGTTTTATTGCATAAATTTTCTTGATTTATAGCTTACAAAAATACCAAAAAGCTGTCAGTGGACATCATCTGCAATCTCCTTATTTTAACATTTTTAGTTGAACCTTACATCACTTATTGAGATAGGAAACCATGATAAAGAGAAGGAATGTGGATTCTCATGCTGATAGCTGCCATATTGAATATTCACCTGGCTAATGCCATCAAGAAATCACGAAATCCTCAACTTTCTGGAGTGAAGCTGAAGGAAGCTAGATATAATTATGGCCTTTCTAATCATCCATCCTATACTTACCAATTTATTTATAAATTCCTTTGTATCCTCTTGCATGGAATATTAGAGATACTTATACCAGCTTTCTTTTTGCATGCATTAGTTAAATAGGAAAGCTCAAGGTGCCTTTTCTTGAGAACTTTAAGCAGCAAGTGTAAATAATCCATGCAACTTTCTTTTTGCATGCCTCTTCATGTATTTGATAGAAGCAAGCAATGGTAGTCGGTATAACTGTGCAATATACTTCATGCTTAGTTTTTAGCAGTAGACTTTGAGGTATGCACATGAAGAGGCATTTGTCTGCCAAGTTAATGTCTATTCAGCATGGAAGCATAGAACATGATATTCCAACAAACCAAAAAGCTTGGATGACTCTGGCATGATTGTGAACAAAAACTACTATGAAGATAATTATAGAACCAGAAGTTTTAAGGGACCAGATCACGAGCATAGCACATGTAATATACTAGTTCACGAACATGTAATATACTAGTTCACTATGTCATTAGGGTAGAAACATTGTAGCATCAAGGATAACTTCTTCGCATCTTATAGTATTGTCTAGCCTGGTATACTCACATGATTGTTTTGCATTTAAACATTGTCGTCGGTAACGAAGATCGAACATGCTAGGCACATTATTTTCATGCACAAATTAATCTTTCTATTATAGATATGACAACAAAAACCTAAAAGATAAAAAGAAGTGGTATAGATCAAATGAGATTCTTGCAAGATGAACTTTATTAAGTAATCTGACCATATGTCATGGTTTCATATTTATCATATTAGGGGTATATATTTGTATCGGTCTGAGAAGATCACACTGGTAGCAAGGTTAAATCAAGGTAAAGGGAAATTTAGAGGAAGAAGGAGGGAATTGTGGTTTCCTTTGAGGGGAAATGACCTTCAAATTCAAATTGAGTTCGATTTCCTAGATGCCTCCATTGCACCAGCCCTATTTATATATTCCTGGTTACCCAATTAAGATACACTAGTCATGGACCTCATAGGTTGAGCCTGGCCTAATAAATCTCCCAAGATATTATAATGAAATTCCCTTCCAAATATAGCCCAATCAAAAATCTCCTTAGTATTGTTAAGCATTCATAATACACCATAATCTCACTATAGTAAATGTAATAACTTCCTACTGAACTGAACTCAAGCAATAACTACCTACTGAGCTGAACTCAACTCAATTAAGCCTTAATACCAAAATAGTTGAGGTTAGCTAAGGCTTAGGCTGACAAGTGCAACAGTCTAAAGGCAGCTACTTTGTTGCGAAAAAAAAAAAAAAAAAAAACAAAGATTATGTTTGTCCCCAGCTTGTCCCTCTCAGGACACTGGATTGCCCGGACCATAACTAGATAATAGCATTCCATCAAAACAATGCAAGCATCCTAAGTTAACTAGAAAAATGTTCTTCACTGATTTTCTTCTAAAATAGGCGTATTAAGGTCAACGATAGAAGCAGGATAATCAATATTTATGTTTCTGGATGATTGCAGTGCACTTGGTACATGGTTCTTCTCAGTGGCTGGGGCTTTAATTGCCATCCCTGTGGGGATGCGGAAGAAGTCCTTAGCACCCTTGGTCTTTTCTGGTACGACTGGCACTATGCTTGATATTATCATGGGAATCAACCAGTGTGAACGAGAACATGAAGAATGCCAAATGAAGCTTTTGGAAGTGCAAAACCTTGCAGCAAATTCTTCAGTGGGTGCTGAATGCTAATTTTAAGCAAATTCCTTGCTTCACATCCATGCATCTTTACGCTTCTTTTGTTGAATAAGCTTTATATGATATTGGGGGGCTTTTATTTGAAGTGCTTATGCACTTTTTGTCTTGATTTATCTTTCCCCTTGCATAACTTGATCTTCGCCATGAGGCTGAGAAAGCTATCTTTTCCCTTGCTAACATAGTGAGAATGGGCATGGTACTTCATGTTCTTATAGATTTTAGGTGTTGTGTATCTCATACACCTGGTTTGGTGTTTCTCTTATCTAGTTCGCACTTCCCCAGCATTGGCTTGTTTCTCATCAGGTGCCTGCAGGGACAAGTAGGCTGGCATGATTTTAGCTCTCTGCTATAGTGGGGTTTTTTTTTTTTCCCTGAACGTAACCAGTTTTTGCTATGAAATTTAGGCATGTCATAAGCAATCATGTTCATTGTTTTCTTTGAACTTTCTGTATATCTGGGTTCACTTAGATCTACATGAAGAGCTCAATGCACCATGAAGTGAAGGAATGAGGAACAGCAGTTTCTACAGTTCTCTTGGAAGATAGAGGGATATTACATAATTAAATATTCTTTTGAGTAAAAAGAGGTAGTGCCATGTTGACTTATAACTGGAGCTCTGAGCCAAATAGGTCTCTCTCCTTTAAGCAGAAGCTAACCAGGGGTATGCATAGAACAGCTCATTGATAAATAGGTGGCAGAGTAAAATGGTGAATGGGCTACATCTTGCCATTTGGTTTTGAGAACTTTGCTTCAACCATGAAGTTCTTCCTGAAAAAACAGAATATCAGAAGTTATGTATGTATATCTTACATTATGCATTAGATGTCATCTCTTGAATTCTTCTTGAATATTGAAACTAGGATCCATTGGCCTTCATGAAAATCCCTGCATTGCCCTATTTAGACGAGGATCGGTCAATAAGAAAGTAGAAAACCATGTCTTTACAAGAATGATGATCTGGATTCTAACGGGTGCCCCAGTATTATCATCTGACCAACAGGATAGAGACATGATTCATGTTCATTTTCTATGCACTCATGCTTCTTTATTCATGTGGACCATTCCTTAATCCTTCTCCCCCCTTCCTTCTAGGTTTTAAAATGGGGATCACAGAAATAACGATCCTTTTCATAGAACCATTGGAAGAGTTACCCATGTCAAACAAACAGGAAAACACCTGTATGTAAACAGATGCTCCTAGTGAAAGTGGGTAGGACTATTACCTACCTTCATAAAAAACTAAAATACCATTGGACAACACTTTCACTTTTTTTATTTTCAAAGATAAAAATAAAATTTTATTTATTTATTTAAAATATCAATATCATTGATATAGTTAATTATTTTTAAAAATATAAATATGATGATGGCCAAAAATAGTGGTAGTGGTGGTGAAGATAATAGAGATGCCAATGGTAGCAATGAGAGTGTTATCAATGCAGTGGCAACAAATGGCTGTTTCGCGGAAGTAATAGTGGTGGTAGGGCATTGACAATATAGCGGTGGCAGCTATAATGGTGATGGTTGCGTAACAGAGGTAGTGGCAATGATCATGCTAGCATTTGATATACGGCGAAGGTGGTAGAAGTGGCAACTGCAGCAATTTTGACAGTGGTGACGGTGGCGTCGATGATAATGGTGAAAGCGATTTGCAGCAATGGTAGTGGTGATAGTGGTGGCGGAAAGATGGTGACAACAAATGCAATGATGACAACAAAAGCGGAAATGGTGGTGGCAAAAAATACAAGTTTCTAGTTTTTAAAAAGCATAAAAATAAACATTTTTTACTTTCCTTTTCTAGAAATAATAAAAATAATTTTCAAAAATAGAAATATAAATAATTGTATAAAATATATTTTTTGTCTCAATTTCTGTGATTTTGTTCTAAAAATAAAAAGAAGAAATAGAAGTGATTGTCAGGGGGGTTATCATGAAAACTCACCAAAACATCTTTTGATGCTAGAAAGCTTGGAATAAAGGCTGATCATTGCAAGTGACTTATGCTACCCTCATCCCAGCAAGCACATTTCTTATCTAACACAATGGGCAATCAAATGACAAGGATTAAACAAATGTGTGAGCACAGTCCCCATACCCTGTTTCAAATGTTCCTGGTTGTTCTTCAGACATTACTAGATCAAGACCAAGAAAATGATCTTCCAGGGAAAGGCATAGGACAGACAGCACCAGTTATCACACTACACCACACGTATCAACCAGAAAGAAACCAGGTATCTTGTCACTGGCAGAAGAGGGGGAAACAGGAAATTCCAGTACTAGCTTCTCTGCTTTCTCAGCGCATGCTTGAGCTTTCTAAGACACTTTTGTTTGGCCAATGCCACCAAGAAAGCAAGAAAGTGAAAGGTGGGGCATCCACCATTTTGTGGAACACTTTTTACCATTGGCATCTGACTCTCGCTCTGATGATATGTCCATGCCTTGACCTGCTCTCTTAATAAAGAGAGCATGCCACTGCCAATCAGATCAATTTAAAAGTTATGTGTTTACTAGAAAATTGTGACTATAGCTTTGCAAAGATAACAAATCAGATCGATTCTTTAGTCTAATTCTTCTTGCAGAGAAACTCAGGATCAGGCATCTTTAGCCCTCATTTTGATTGAAGCTGCCATGGAAAGGAATTCTACTCTCTCTATCAAAAAAAAAAAAAAAAAGAGAAAGAAAAGAAAAGAAAGAAATACTACTATAACTTTTTTCAAGGGCAACTCTCTCCTGTAATGACAGTGTCAATGTTAGCCCGTCTCATCTTTGTGTGAGGCTGGGGAGCTCATTTCATTCTGTTCGGGCCACTCAAAACCTAACAAAATTGAAGCCCCATTCTCACAACTAGCAGCAGCAGTAGCTATCCCTTTTTTTTTGCAGTAATAGTAAGTGTCCCAATAAATAACAGCTACCATTTCTTTAAAAAAGGAATAAATTGGATCATTAGATCTAGTCTTCGGGCATATAAAAGTATCTCTTAATGAACCTTATTCAGAGGAAATCCATTCCATTTTGATACACATACAAGTTGCATAACATGCAGTTTCTCCTTAAATTACAGAACTCATGCAGGCTAATTCAGAGACAAATGGAACTTAAGCAACCAAGGTGAGGACTAATTTCTCTAATTCTAATGACAAAAACCCAAAGTTATTTTTTCTGAATTGATGAGAGTAGCTGCAATCTGTTGGCAATATGGCAGGAATAAACCATGATGACTCTATAGAGATGACTGCTTGCATTTAAGCTTGAGGAACACAAGAATGGTTTCAGTCCAGAAGAGGTCAATGATTTAAAGCAGGCTCTAAACTTGTTAAAAACCCTCCATGCTCACAAACAGATCAGTGAAAAAAAACAAGCTCTTATGCCTAGCATTCTCCAGAGATATACTCCCTCAAAGTTCAACCCACTAAAAAGTTCTGAAAGTAATAACCACCACCACATGCTCACAAAAACCAAAAAAAGGAAATAGAAAAAACAAACAAAACAGAAAGATGTTTATTGCCATCTGTTGGGGGAAAAACCCCAAGTCATACCGCCACGGAGGCGCTCGGCTAGAGAGCGCCGACCGGAAAGGCGCTCGGCCAAACAGCGCCGACCAGAAAGCTGCTCGGCCAAAGGATGCCGACCAGGAAGGCGCTCGACTAGAAGGCGCCGACCAGAGTGCGCGCCAAGAGGTGCCCAACCAAAATAAGCTGCTCAGTTAGAAAGTGCCGACCAAAGACAGCGCCGAGGCGCTCTGCTAGAAGGTGCTCGCCTAAAGGGCGCCGACCAGGAATACTCAAAGCAGCCCCGCCACAGGGCGCCCCATTGGGCGATCAGCTCGGCTCGGCACCCTCGCCGAGCCGATGCCTTAACCAAATGTTCAACCTCCGCCTAAAGTCCAAGGGACTTGACAACTCCTACGGCTTGCGACCTGCCACTATCTCCAAGCCATCAAGGCATAAGATCTCCTTAGGCGTTCGGCACGACCTGCCATTAATGCATGAGACTCCCTCAAGTCTCCGATGCACTCAGGCATTTAATGAACACGGCCCAAGACGATCTCCGGATCACTGAATCATCAGAACGTATGGCTCTCCCTGACCGCCGGTTCATTCGGTAATAAATGCACTTACCATCTACGGACCCCAGGCCCACCGCAGCCGGCGGTTCAACCACTCCAACAGGTCCGATCGACCGTGACAACTCCCTGATTCCGGTCTGATCCGGTCCCATTCTCCATTACGCCATTAATGGGCCACATGGTGCCCAATTATTACAAAACAGGACAAACCTCCTGTCACCTCCCAGGTAACAAAAATCCTCCTATAAAAGGAAACCTGGAGGGAAAAGGGAGAGGGGACCAAAACGGGAGGAAAAACCCGAAGCTCTCTCTGTCTTCTCCACATACTCTCCTCCCTGCTCTCTCCACATACTTGCCCCCTCTGACTTAGGCTTCGGAGGGCCGGCGCCGGGGAGCCCGGCCACCGGCTTTTTTGCAGGACAGGACAGGACTGGACGCCCACCCCTCTTCGGACTCGCACACCCCCCGCGGCGGAGGACGCAGCCGGCCGGCGCACCGCCGTCCGCCCCCTGCAGCAGCGGAGCTCCTCCTTCCCCGGCTTCGCGGCGGCCCCCGGGTCCAATTTCCAGCAACAGTTGGCGCTAGAGGAAGGGCCCGAGTTCGCTACCATGAAGCTAAGAAGCAAAGGGGCTTCCAACGCCTCTCGACGTCCTCCACCAAGCCCAGAATGTTCCGTTCGGAACTCACCACCCCCGGTTGAGCCAGCACCTCAAGTTCAACCGGAACAATTTGATGCCCTGGTGCAGCAAGTGCAGGCGTTGGCTACCGCCGTCCAAAGTTTGCAACCCAGGGGCATCCCAGCAGCACCGCCTCCCCCGGCTCCAGTTCAACCGGAGCCCCCTACAAGCGGGCTTCCTCTTCGAGGTCAGGACTTTCAAGTCCAGGCCTCCCTCTGGAGAGAGCACCCAGTCAGAAATCACGGAGGCTGGCCACAGCCTTCAGAAGCTGAGTCGGTTCCAGGGCAACCTGCACCCGGAGGAACCGCTGTAGCGATCCTCCAGAATGATGAACTCGACAAGAAGGTCGAAAAGCTGGAGCGCCAAATCCAGGCACTCCACGGGAGAAAATCGGGACGTAACGGCGACTTCGAGTTCAATACGAAGTCGTCCTTCTCCCAGAAGATTGAAGATGAACCGGTTCCCCTCCGGTTCAAGATGCCCCAGGTGGAGCCTTACAACGGCAAGGCAGATCCCTTTGACCACCTGGAGAGTTACCGGGTCTTAATGGCCCTACAAGGAGCCTCGGAAGCCATGATGTGCAAGGCTTTCCCGGCGACACTCCGAGGACCAGCCCGGCTTTGGTTTACCGGGCTGAAGCCGAGTACTGTCTCTTCCTTTGAGCAGCTCAGCAGACAATTTGCTGGCAACTTTGCCGCCAGCCAGCCCCAGCGGCGGACATCTGACTCCCTCCTTGACATCAAACAAAAGGAGGGAGAATCCTTCAAGGAGTACTTGGACCGGTTCACCGCCGCAACATGAGAAGTCCGGGAGCTTGACCAGTCAATCGCCATGTCGGCGCTGAAGACTGGAGCCCGGTCCTACAGATTCCTCTTCTCGATTGAGAAGAATTTCCCAGCGGACCTTACAGAAATGTTCGCTCGAGCCCGGAAATATGCCAAGGCTGAGGAAGCCGTGGCCGTCAGGCGGGGCGGGACCGAGCAGAACCCCAAGAAGAGGCGCCGTGAGGAACGCAGCCGACCCAGAAGCCCGTCTCCACGACGAGCTAAGAATCCGCCCCGCCCGAAAAGTCCACCCCGGTTGAGAGGACCGCCGCAGCAGAGGTCACTCCGCCCGAGGTTCCCACTGCAGGCCCGTGCACCTGAAGGGAGGTATGAAGAGTATACTCCCCTCAATGCTCCTCGGGCTGAAATCCTCATGGAGATTGAGAGTCGGGATTGCATCCGGCTCCCCCCTCCAAAGCCAGACACCAGAATCCGGCGTGATCTCCGGAAGTATTGCCGTTTTCACCGGGATCACGGCCATGATACCGAGGATTGTTATCAGCTCCGAAATGAGATCGAAGCACTCATTCGCCGAGGGGTGCTCGATCGGTTTGTACAAGGCCGGCGTGAAGGAAAGAAGCCAGCCGAAGGAGCAGCACAGCCTGAAGGTTCTAATGCCAACAGGCCCATCGCCGGCGTCATCAACACTATCCGAGGAGGGACCTCGGCTGGGGAAGCCTCAGGGGAAGGAGCCTCCTCGAAGCGCCCGCGCACCTCTGAAGCCATCTCCTTCTCAGATGACGATCTAGAGGGAGTCGAAACTCCCCATGATGATGCCATGGTCATCTCCATGATCATAAATAAATTTGATGTAAAACGCATCCTGGTTGATAATGGAAGCTCGGCGAATGTTTTGTATTTTGATGCTTATTGTAAAATGGGGATGACAAAAGAACAGCTACGGAGGATGAATGCTCCGCTAGTTGGATTCACTGGGGATTCAGTCCCAGTAGAGGGCGAGATCGACCTTCTGGTCACAGCCGGGCTCGCCCCTCGTGAAAGTACCGTGGGTATGAGCTTCCTTGTGATACGCCTGCCCTCGGTTTACAACGCCATCCTTGGAAGGCCAGGACTCAACGCCCTCCGAGCAGCGGTCTCAACTCACCACCTGCTGATGCGATTCCCCACCAGCCAGGGAGTCGGTGAAGTCCGAGGGGACCAAATGGTGGCAAGGCGATGCTACCTAGCGACCCACGAGGCAAGACGACCAGCCGAGGTGCCCGCCCCAACGACTGACCAGCCCTCAACTGAAGTTATGGAGGCACGGGTCAACCCCCAGAAAGAGCGGGTAGAGCCTGGTGAGTTGTTAATTCAAGTTCCCTTACGAGAGAACTTTCCCGAGCTAACCGTGCAGATCGGCTCTGGCCTTGGCGAAAACGAGAGGAGTCGCCTCGTCGACTTCCTACGGGACAATATGGATGTCTTCGCCTGGTCGCCTGTAGATATGCCGGGGATAGACCCGGAGGTCATGGTCCACCGGCTTCAGGTGAAGCCGACCTGCAAGCCCGTGCGGCAAAAGAAGCGAGGCGCCGCCCCTGAACGACAACGAGCAGCAGCCGAGGAGGTCGGCAAGCTCCTTGAAGCCGGTTTCATCCGGGAGATATCCTACCCGGAATGGCTCGCCAATGTAGTCCTCGTCAAAAAAGCTAGCGGAAAGTGGCGTATGTGCGTGGACTACACCGACCTGAATAAAGCCTGCCCGAAGGACAGCTTTCCACTTCCCAGCATTGACCAGCTCGTGGACTCCACCTCGGGTCACGAGCTGCTGGCATTCATGGACGCCTTTTCCGGATATAACCAGATCCGCATGGCGCCAGAAGACGAGGAAAAAACAGCCTTCATCACCGACGGGGGAACCTACTGCTACAAAGTGATGCCATTCGGTCTAAAAAATGCCGGGGCGACTTATCAAAGGCTGGTCAGCCGGATCTTCAAAGACCAAATAGGCCGAAACATGGAGGTCTACGTGGATGATATGCTGGTGAAAAGCAAGGCGGCGCAAGACCACATAGCCGACCTCAATGAAGCATTCTCCACACTCCGAAAGTACCAGATGAAGCTCAACCCAGCTAAATGTGCATTCGGGGTCGCCTCCGGCAAATTCCTCGGCTTCATCATTACACAACGAGGAATCGAGGCCAATCCAGAGAAGATCCGAGCCCTCCAAAGGATGACGCCTCCCAGGACGGTCAAGGAGGTACAGCGGCTCACGGGCCGAGTGGCAGCCCTCGGGAGGTTTATCTCCCGCTCAGCCGAGCGCTGCCTTCCATTCTTTGCAGCCCTCAAGAAGCCGAAGAACTTTTTGTGGTCGGACGAGTGCCAGCAATCTTTTGAAGAGCTCAAGCACTTGCTGGCTTCCCCTCCCCTACTCACGAAGCCTCAACAGGGTGAGCTCCTCTACTTGTATTTAGCTGTCTCCCCTGTAGCAGTAAGCTCGGTCCTGGTCCGAGAGGAGGGGAAACTTCAGAAACCGGTGTACTACACCAGCCGGGTCTTAAGGGATGCTGAGACCCGATACTCCAAGCTTGAGAAGACCGCCTACACTTTGGTCATCTCAGCTCGGAGGCTCCGACCCTACTTCCAAGCTCACACAGTAGCTGTGCTGACTGACCAGCCGATCAAGCAGATCCTGCAGAGATCAGATCGTGCGGGTCGGATCACTAAATGGGCCATTGAGCTTGGGGAATTCGACATTGAGTACCGGCCCAGACCGGCGATCAAAGCACAAGCACTCGCAGACTTTATAGCCGAGTGCACCATACCAGACGAGGTCGAGCCTGAACCTGAGCCACCGTTGGAATAGACCCCAAGTTTGACATGGACTCTACATATCGATGGCTCTTCAAACTCGGGGGGTAGTGGAGCAGGATTTATTCTCACCAGCCCGGAGGGGGTGGTCGCCGAGCAGGCCCTGCGCCTCGAGTTTTCTGCTTCCAATAATATGGCGGAGTATGAAGCGCTCGTCGCCGGGCTTAAGCTAGCCAAAGAGCTAGGAGTGAAGGACTTGAAGGCCTTCAGTGATTCTCAGCTCGTCGTCAACCAAATTGTGGGCGACTTCGAAGCTAGAGACCCGACCATGCAGAAGTATCTCCAGAAGGTACGGGATCTCGCCTCGACCTTGGACTCTTTCCACATTCAACATATTGCCAGGTCGGAGAATCTCAGGGCCGACCAGCTATCAAAGCTGGCGTCCTCTCGCATGAGCGAGCTTCCCAAAGAGGCAGTCCTGGAATATCTCCAAAAGCCCAGCACAGACGAGCCCGAGCAGACCCTCTGCACCGAGCTCGAGCCAAGCTGGATGGATGAACTCATCAGCTATCTGCAAGACGAAACCCTCCCTGCTGATGTACGAGAGGCTCACCGAATCAAGCGCCTCGCCACCCGATACATACTATACGAGGAAAAGCTCTATCGGAAATCCTTCACCTCTCCCTTTCTCAGATGCCTTCGCCCAACGGAAGCTAATTATGCCCTGCGCGAAGTCCACGAAGGAATTTGTGGAAACCATCTGGGAGGACGAGCCTTGGCCCATAAAATTCTGCGCCAAGGATATTATTGGCCGACACTCCAGAAGGATGCTATGGATTTCGTCCAAAGATGCGACCGGTGCCAAAGGAACGCCAATGTTCAGCGCCGGCCCTCGGCTCCTTTGACTTCTATCAGCTCCCCTTGGCCTTTTGCCCAGTGGGGAATTGACATCCTTGGGCCATTTCCTCTGGCCACCGGGCAAAGGAAGTTCCTGGTCGTCTCCATCGACTACTTCACTAAGTGGGTGGAAGCTGAGCCCCTCGCCCGGATCACCGAGCAGAAGATGCGGGATTTCGTTTGGAAATCCATCATTTGCAGATTTGGGCTCCCCCGCATCCTTATCTCTGACAACGGTCGCCAGTTCGACAACATCCATTTCAGAGAGTTCTGCTCCGAGCTTGGCATTGACCACCGCTTCACCTCGGTCGCGCATCCTCAGACGAACGGAGAAACCGAGGTAACAAATCGTACTATTTTGCAGGGTCTCAAAACCAGGCTCGACAAATCCAAAGGACAATGGGTCGAAGACCTATACAATGTCCTGTGGGCTTACCGGACTACGTTCCGCGTCCCCACCGGCGAGACTCCCTTCAACCTGACATATGGGACGGAGGCCGTCATTCCACTAGAGATTGGGCTCCCCTCTCCAAGAGTCGAGCACCACGATGCTAGCTCCAACTCTTCGCAGCTCAGAGGCAACCTCGACCTGATCGAGGAAACAAGGGAGGTCGCCCGAGTGCGTATGGCGAGGTACCAACAAAAGACAGCTCAGTACTACAACGCCAGGGTCAAAGTCAAATCTTTCAGACCAGGGGACCTTGTCCTAAGAAGAGCTGAAACCTCCCGACCAACTGAGCGAGGGAAGCTGGCCCCGAATTGGGAGGGACCATACCGAGTCACGCGCATTCGCCGACCCGGAACTTATCAATTGGAGTCTCTAAATGGGACTCCCATTCCGCGGAGCTGGAGCTCTGAAAATCTCCGCGTGTACCACCAGTAGAACCCTAAGGGGTCCCTCATTATTCAACCATTAAATTCCATTCTATGAATTTCACTCTATGAATTTCATTTCACGATAAACTGATGGTTTGCGGACTTATTCCGAGCTCACCAATTTTCTTGATTATCCCATGGCATCAGGTTTATTCTTCTTCCCTAACCACGATTGGGATGCCCTGATACCTCGGGATGGAGTACCTGCGTGGACTCCCTGAAGATGTCCATGAGTTTATGGTGCGCTCTCCATCAGCGAGCTCGGCTCGTTCTCCTACCCTGGCCACGGTCAGGATGCCCCGAGACGTCGGGACGCCCCGGTTACCGGGAAGCTCGAGGCGTCGAGACATGAGTAGCGGTCCTCTCTGACCGGACGAGCTCGGCTCGTGCTCCATCGACTATTGAGTAGCGGTCCTCTCTGACCGGACGAGCTCGGCTCGTGCTCCATGGACTATTGAGTAGCGGCCCTCTCTGACCGGACGAGCTCGGCTCGTGCTCCATCGACTATTGAGTAGCGGTCCTCTCTGACCGGACGAGCTCGGCTCGTGCTCCATCGACTATTGAGTAGCGGTCCTCTCTGACCGGACGAGCTCGGCTCGTGCTCCATCGATTATTGAGTAGCGGTCCTCTCTGACCGGACGAGCTCGGCTCGTGCTCCATCGATTATTGAGTAGCGGTCCTCTCTGACCGGACGAGCTCGGCTCGTGCTCCATCGACTATTGAGTAGCGGTCCTCTCTGACCGGACGAGCTCGGCTCGTGCTCCATCGATTGTTGAGCTCGGCTCGTGCTCCTACCCCGACCTCGGCCGGGATGCCTCGAGACGTCGAGACGCCCCGGTTCATCGGGATGCCCCGATATGTTGGGATGTTGTCTTTATTGGCCAAACGAGCACGGCTCATTCTTTACCAGCTTCAACCAATGAGCTCGGCTCGTCCCTTCATCGATGGATTTCTCTGTCGACGACCTCCAAAAACGGAGTCCGAGCAGAGAAGCGTCTTCAGTCGCCTCGGCGCAAGGACGCATACGGTACAAGGTACCCATTTATTTAATGTTTTTACATTACGCATTATTGGATTTCTCTGCTGACGTCCTCGAAGAACGGAGTCCGAGCAGAGAAGCGTCTTCAGTCGCCTCGGCGCAAGGACGCATATGGTACAAGGTACCCATTTATTTAATGTTTTTACATTACGCATTATTGGATTTCTCTGCCGACGTCCTCGAAGAACGGAGTCCGAGCAGAGAAGCGTCTTCAGTCGCCTCGGCGCAAGGACGCATACGGTACAAGGTACCCATTTATTTAATGTTTTTACATTACCCATTATTGGATTTCTCTGCCGACGTCCTCGAAGAACAGAGTCCGAGCAGAGAAGCGTCTTCAGTCGCCTCGGCGCAAGGACGCATGCGGTACAAGGTACCCATTTATTTAATGTTTTTACATTACCCATTATTGGATTTCTCTGCCGACGTCCTCGAAGAACGGAGTCCGAGCAGAGAAGCGTCTTCAGTCGCCTCGACGCAAGGACGCATACGGTACAAGGTACCCATTTATTTAATGTTTTTACATTACCCATTATTGGATGCTCATGACACCGACACATTGTTGCAAGTCCGGTGAATCCCCGTCACGGGCTGACGGGTATGCAGTCCATTTGTAAGAAAAGAATCCGGTTCGCCCCGGCAACCCGAGGCTCGGATTCGAAATTCGTCGCATTAAGAAGTCCCAAGTCCTAACGACCGCCCTAAGGCTTAGTCGAATTCTGGACTAGGCTCGGAAAAACGTTCCGAGCCCAAACCCTTGGTATAAGCACAAGCGTTGCTACACCATTAGTCGAAGAACCGAGCAATGGAGCTCGGCAAGCCAAACTCTAACTCAAAACCCTGTGGCGGGAAAAGCTCAGGCCCTAGAGCCCATATCCTCGGAACCTAAAACAGATCCGAGCAGAGAAACTTGTTTAAACTATAATAGACGAATTTCCACACAAATGAATATTCATTTCAAAAAGCCCGGAGGCCTAGTACAAGAGCTCGGACCCGGCCTTAACAAAGTATAGAGGCCGCTCCGGCTTACAAAAAAGAAAAAGAAGATAGGAAAAAGGGGAAAACTACACCAAGGGCTCAGGCCCGGCGACTTCAGGAATAGTTGGCTCTTCTGCGGCCGAGGCCCCCACGGTGGCTTTGGGAGCTGCCTCGGTGACCTCGAGAGCGATCTCGCCTTCTTCAGCTTGACCCTCCTGGTCGGTCCCGCCAGAGGTTGGAACCTCTACCTCCGCCTCCGCTTCTGGGTTTTCGACCCCAGCGCCTGGTTGAAGCAGGCTAAGGTCGAAATCTGGGAGAAGTCACCGCAACTGATTACGGAAGTCCTTGAAGCCCTGGATGAGACCATTGACGCCTTCCTCTTCCATCAAGTCGCGAAACTCTTCCGATTCGCGGAAGAGCTTGACGGCGTCCTGGGCCTGCTCCCGGGCCTCCTTCTCTCGAACCTCGTGGTAGGCGGCCTTCCGCTCCAAAATCTTTATTTCTCTCTCGCGATCCGCGAGCAGAGATTGCACGTCAAGTAGACGGATCTCGAGATCTCGGACCTTTATTCGAGCCTCCCCCACCTCCTGCTCGCGTATAGCGAGCGACGATTCGGCCTCCGTCTGGCGGGCCTCCGCGGCGCGCACTTCAGACATAGTCAAAGAGTGCGCGCCCTTCTCCTCTTCAAGTTCGGCGACCAGAGTCCGAACCTCGTCTTCGGCCGCCCCTAGCTTCGCTTGAAGCACTTTCTGCTCGGCCTCAGACGCGAGGAACTTTGTTTCGGCCTCCTCGCGCCCCCTTTGATGCCTTCGGGCCCGGTCCCGATAGTCCTGGATGATGTGAATCATCGTCTCGGTCTCGTGGAGGCGCTGCAAGAGGGACATGTGAGAAACAGTTTTAAGCCGAAACACAAATTTGCACAGAGATAAAAGCTGACTTACTCGGATGGAAGAGCAAATAGCGGAGTCCATGAACTCGCCGTAGTTCATGGACCGAATTTTGGCCTGGTCGGCCGGGAGCAGCGCGACCCGAAGAACTTCGCGCGCCACTTGTGCATTATCGAGGGCCGAGTCGCCCTCGAAAACAGCCCATCCAGGAGCGTAAGGCACCCGCTCCTGAGGACCCGAAGAACCCGCCAGACCGGCCTCAGCTGGCCTGGGTGCGGCCAACCCCGTTCCTTCTTGGCTATTCCCCGGCTCAGAGCTGGGGAATTGGGGTCGAGTAGACGGCTGACCGGACCGCTGCGTGGTAGAGGTGGGGCGTGCGAGTGCCAGATCTGTTGAGGTCCTCCCTCCCTGGTCAGAATTTGGAGCTTCCCGCCGACCAGGGACTTGCGAAATCGGCACCGGACATGGAAGTGCCGTCGTGGCTCCGCCAGAGCCCACGCCCTCTCCCCGACCAGCCTCAGGGCGCACGGGGCGAGAAGCGCGCGCCTCAACTGTTGTGGTCGTCGAGGTCTTCGCCGAGGTCTTTGCTTTCTTCCTCGGCTCGGTCGGTTCTCCTGAGAGTTCGGCCGCCCTCTTCTGGAAGCGGGCGAAAAGGACTTCGCTCTTGGTCACCATTTTTGCGATGTCTGCAAAGATAAGCAAAATTAGAACATTAGAACAATAAGGAAATAAGAAGTTGCTGTAACTATCCTTACCCTGAGGACGTGCCGAGCTCAAGCCCACGTTCACCAGGGCGTCCTCGCTAATGAGGCCGTTCAGCCAAATCCCGTCCCCAAGGCTGCGGATGGTATCGAAGATCTCCTGTTCACGCGGAGAAAGCTGGGGGAGCCTGTTGATGGATTTAAGTTGGGCCGGCCTCCACCTGGGGTCAAACCCCCAGGACCGTTCAGAACCCAGGAAGAAGAATTTCTCCTTCCAACCATGAATGGATGAGGGGGCACCATGAAAAAGTGGCCGACCCACCCGGAGGGCGATGTAGAGCCACTCCCCGTCTCCCGGGTTCGACTTGAAAATAAAAAGTCGCCGGAAGACGTTGACAGAGGTAGAAATCCCCTGTAGTAAACACAGTGACAGGAAACCCATCACTGCCCTCCAAGCGTTTGGAGTGAGTTGCGCCGGAACCAACTGGCATACCGCCAGCAACTCATTCACAAAGCCGTGAAGAGGAAATCGGAGGCCGGCCCAGAGTGACTCCGAGTGCACTCCGATCCAGCCTACCGGAGGATCGGTTACCCGATCCCTTCGCCTGGCGGGTTCCAAACGGAACCCGTGAAGAGGGAAAAACCACTCTTCGGTCATCTCGACCTCCAGGACACTCATGGTGGATACTACTTCGCTAGGCAACGAACCCATTACAAGAGAGGGAAATCAAAAAGAAGGGGGACCTGGGAAAGATGCCGGAGAAAAGGGACTTCGGTCTGAGGAAGACTGGAAGAATAGGAAGCTGGAAGCAGAAAGCAATAGAAAGAGGACAGGGGGCCGGGGGAGAGTTTATATAGACCTCCCCAACGGCCCGGATCAGCGAAGAAAACGCTGCGTCCCGGTTAGATGATAACACGTGGTGGATACTACTTCGCTAGGCAACGAACCCATTACAAGAGAGGGAAATCAAAAAGAAGGGGGACCTGGGAAAGATGCCGGAGAAAAGGGACTTCGGTCTGAGGAAGACTGGAAGAATAGGAAGCTGGAAGCAGAAAGCAATAGAAAGAGGACAGGGGGCCGGGGGAGAGTTTATATAGACCTCCCCAACGGCCCGGATCAGCGAAGAAAACGCTGCGTCCCGGTTAGATGATAACACGTGTCGGTCTAAAAGACAGAACGACGCATTTAATTAGGGCTAGCGCTTCGAACATCGAAGCGCCCCATCGGATCGTGCGGAAAGGCGTCCGCAATCGAAGATCGTGCGGCCCCATCATGAGCCCACGACGCGAGGACGCTTCGCAAAAAGTGCCCCAATAATGAGACTCTTCGGGAAAAGAGAGACGCCGCCTATTAAAGGCACCTCAAAGCGCTCGATAATTCAAAACGCGCAACAAATTAAAATTTTCGGAATCCGTAATGCCCCAACTAAAGCTACTTCCCACGCTCCAGCTGGTAGCCAACTGGAACTCGAAAGTCGGGGGGTAGTGTTGGGGGAAAAACCCCAAGTCATACCGCCACGGAGGCGCTCGGCTAGAGAGCGCCGACCGGAAAGGCGCTCGGCCAAAGAGCGCCGACCAGAAAGCTGCTCGGCCAAAGAATGCCGACCAGGAAGGCGCTCGACTAGAAGGCGCCGACCAGAGTGCGCGCCAAGAGGTGCCCAACCAAAATAAGCTGCTCAGTTAGAAAGTGCCGACCAAAGACAGCGCCGAGGCGCTCTGCTAGAAGGTGCTCGCCTAAAGGGCGCCGACCAGGAGTACTCAAAGCAGCCCCGCCACAGGGCGCCCCATTGGGCGATCAGCTCGGCTCGGCACCCTCGCCGAGCCGATGCCTTAACCAAATGTTCAACCTCCGCCTAAAGTCCAAGGGACTTGACAACTCCTACGGCTTGCGACCTGCCACTATCTCCAAGCCATCAAGGCATAAGATCTCCTCAGGCGTTCGGCACGACCTGCCATTAATGCATGAGACTCCCTCAAGTCTCCGATGCACTCAGGCATTTAATGAACACGACCCAAGACGATCTCCGGATCACTGAACCATCAGAACGTATGGCTCTCCCTGACCGCCGGTTCATTCGGTAATAAATGCACTTACCATCTACGGACCCCAGGCCCACCGCAGCCGGCGGTTCAACCACTCCAACAGGTCCGATCGACCGTGACAACTCCCTGATTCCGGTCTGATCCGGTCCCATTCTCCATTACGCCATTAATGGGCCACATGGTGCCCAATTATTACAAAACAGGACAAACCTCCTGTCACCTCCCAGGTAACAAAAATCCTCCTATAAAAGGAAACCTGGAGGGAAAAGGGAGAGAGGACCAAAACGGGAGGAAAAATCCGAAGCTCTCTCTGTCTTCTCCACATACTTTCCTCCCTGCTCTCTCCACATACTTGCCCCCTCTGACTTAGGCTTCGGAGGGCCGGCGCCGGGGAGCCCGGCCACCGGCTTTTTTGCAGGACAGGACAGGACTGGACGCCCACCCCTCTTCGGACTCGCACACCCCCCGCGGCGGAGGACGCAGCCGGCCGGCGCACCGCCGTCCGCCCCCTGCAGCAGCGGAGCTCCTCCTTCCCCGGCTTCGCGGCGGCCCCCGGGTCCAATTTCCAGCAACACCATCAAATTCTATTCTAATGGACAACTTGTCGTTTGGCTGCTCCAAGTATGATTTGCAAAGATAGCAAATCAGAGCATCCATAGCACACCTAAAAGCATCACTAGATAGAACAGAGATTTGCAATTATTTTAATCATCCTTTCCTTAACTCTGCTTCTCCAATGTAATACCGTTCGTGAAAATGAAAGAAGATATTCACAAACACGAAAAAATTAGATGAATATAATCACTATACTGTGATCATCAACCCAGTTTTATGAGTTCTACGAGAAACATGCCACCTATTTGTGAAGAGTACCTGACACTCCTTGAAAAAAAAAAGAAATCAATCTAATCGCCATTCTGTAATCATCCTAACTGTTTCCGCATGATGAACCAACAATTCAATTCAATGTTTCCAATATACAACCATAAGAATTACTCAAAGAGGAGAGTCAGGACTGAGGAGAGTCAGGACTCAGCAGCTATGGAATTATCTCTCTTAGTTTCTAAATGAGAGTTGACATCCCTATCTCTGCAGCTCATTGTTGATATTAGGAACTAAAGGAAGAGAGAATTTAGAAAATCATAAATTTAAGGTATGGGAAATTCTTTTCCTGCCTTCAGCCTCCCCCATCAAATCTTTCTCCTATTTCTTCATAAAAATGATCTTTCAGTAGGAAACTAGATATCTCAATTCATCGGCTGAAGTCTTTCCATACAGCCCCTGAGAGCTTCCAGATTTGAAAAACCTCATTTGGAAATTTACCCCGAGGTTTGATCAGATGTCCACAAATATGTGTCTTAGAAACTAGAGACTACTAAATTGAACATAAAGTTGGCATAAGTTCAGCAAAACTTACTTGGTCCAACTTATTTTTATCTTTGAACTGATTCGACCTTTTGGATGAATTGACTGTCGCTCTGGCTTCCACATTGCAATTAGCATATGCTAAAACTGAGACTTTAATGCATATGTTTATAGTTTACTACATCTGTGTTGTCAGTATTTATCTGCTAAACCAAAAATAAATGCATTATGATGCCGTGAAATCTAGGAAGGCCCTAACAAGGAGAAAGGGCTCTGATTCACTTAGAAGAATTAGTAAAAAGAAGACCTAACAGAACCTGAATGAAGACTTAAAGAAAGGGTGTGGCAAGTTCTGAAAGAAAATTCAGACCTTATTATGAACCAATGATCCATACAAACTGACAACAAATATAGGCAAGGCTCGTTGTCTACAATTATAATTACTTTAATCGGTCTAAAGTAAGGGTCGTCGTCTCGGTACCAGACCCCATACCGGTGCCACATTAACACAGTATCGGAACGGTACGGTCCAGAATTTTTTTAGCATACTGAGTGTTGATACACCATCCGTACCGAATACCGGTACCGAACCGGTATGGTACGGTATGCCCCATACCATCCGGTTTGGGCCGATACAGCATTCCGTGATCGCAACTTACATGTTGTAATGCAACCTATAGAAATCTGACCAGATAATGCCCTTCAATGCAGCCTTTGAAAATCCCATCAAAATGATGAATACCAGGAAAGCCAAGGAAAGATAATGCGAATTATTCAACCAAAATTCCGGTTACTGGCAGCACAAGCCTGTGGGCTATTGAGATGCCTGAAAGGATAATGTCAACAAAGGTGACCGCTAGTAAGGAAAAAAGTGAGTCATCACTAAATCTTTTCTACAAAGAAGAGAGGCGACCAGTCCTCTATTCCATGACTCATTGCGAACAAAATCTTATTGCAAAAGACAAAAATGTAATTCTACAGAGAAAAAGGTTTTAATAAAATGGTATCAAGATAATAGCACAATTTCCTTGTGGTGTACCTTGATGTGCTTTCTGACCCTTGCACATAGATGTAAGCATCAATTATTTCATGTCTTATTTTATATGCAAATCATCCATAAAGTTGCATGAAATGCTCAAGTTCATTGAAGTCACAAAGACTCTCCAGCATAGATTCCAAATAGATCATTAATTTCTTTTCCCCAGATTCCATAAATTTTACCGATGCATTTCCTCATATATGGGCAGTAACCATTGTTTGAATTGTCATAGCAGTAATCATAACAATAATTATAATTGGACTGCTAAAAAGTGTATCCCATCATTTAATCAGAACTGTCATCATATGGAGAGCTTAAATAAATCAGGTGGTACAAACTCAAAGTCAATAGAACATCAAGGCAGGTTGGATGAAGAATACACGAATAAATTAGTTCTAGCAGAAAACAAATTCCCAGAACGTAAGAGTTTGAAAACTTCACTCAATTTGCACTCTACAACCACCTGTGTGATATCGCATACCGAGAAGGGAAGAAGAGATGAATAATCTCTGATGTAGTTACAATCCACTGAGCTCCTTCAGCAAATAAATGGGCCCCAGGGAAGCATGTGTTGATACTATTAAGCCTTCAAACTATTGCACATATTAACACAAAGGTCAACCCATATTTGCCCATTTCCATAGAAGAATTATCCAACTAAGTGAGATACTTATCCCCAATATAAAGCCACAGATCAATTTTTGAAGTGTACCTTCTCCGTAGCATTTGCAAGCAACCTATAATGCCGCCGACAAAACTTAGCCACTCTCGCGCTTACAGTTTCCTGGCAGGAGATATCTGTACCGGTCAACATTCCGAAGTAAGTGTCCGGGAAGATTGACAGCAGAATATGAACTTGGTATCGGACCCAACTTGGCAATGATTTCCTGGAACGTGTACTCCTCTGGAAGCATATCAAATAGGTCTGCTCCTCGGCATATCACATCCTGAATCCTTGATGGATTTAGGTAATATGGGAATCTCACACGATCCACATGGCTGTATGCTTTCATTTTGAATATAAACTCGCTGATGTGGCGGAAGCAGAAGCTGCAGTGCCACCCTGAATCGGCCAATAGGTCATCAGTCTGGCGGAAATGAGCGTATCTGGTCTTCCCAGCTCGATACCTGTGAACCGAAGCCCTCCAGCTTTTGTCATCAAGGTAGAACTCAAATGAGTATAGATAGTTCCGAAGCTGGAGATGGAGTTTCTCAGGAATATCATCACACCACCTCAAAAGGTTGATTGTGTGGCCGCTTGGGATCTCATCAACATCAGACATGATCAATAAGTCATCGTCAGTAATGCGCGCTATCCTGATAAGCTGATCCAATGCCACTCGCTGGTAAGACTCCTCCACGAAAGGGTTTTCTCCCTTCACAAATCTCCCTCCAACAGTCCCATATGTTAGCCTGGACTCAGCAAACTTGAAGCGGTGCCGGTTTTTTTCAAAGTAGAGGGGCTTCTTCAAGCCAGTGAATGTAGAATTCGACTCAAGTAGAACAAACTCTGAAACATACGGACTCAACTCGTGCCATCGAATTTCAAGAATATCAAGTTCATTACTAAACAGCACCGCATCAAAGACACGCCTTGGCTTTTCCCGAACCCCCCATCCATGGAACTTGCAAAGGTTCTCCATGGAGACATTCTCATGGTAGTAGTGAGGAATAGTATTGAAGGGTTTAGGGGGAGATTCCCACAGGGGCCTCAGAAAGTAGGAGATCTTCTGGCCATGTACATAGATGATGAAGATAAGAATCGGAACACCCACAAAGAGAAGCAACAATGCCTTCAAATCGAAGCCGCGGAGAGCACATCGGAGCCTTGACATGCTCAAAGCTGCTCTTGAGTTCTGCTGCAAATTTAGATATAATTGGAGTAAATCTATATTTATCATCACCAAAGTGATTGAACAAGCACCACAGCATATTCGTAACTTTTTTCTTTTTTTGGTGGACAGCAACTCTCTATCCATATAACCGTTTTGGTTTCAAAATCACAACTAAATTAAGACGCTACGAATCCAGATGCCCCAAAAATAAAAATTAGGCAACAAAAAGAGCTTCCCGATGCCTGGAAAATAGCACGCAAATAGGAAAAAAAAGGTATTATCTTGACATAGATTCCCCAAAATCATAACTTTTGAATCCATTCTTTTTAAATTTAAAATCCCCCAAATAAACCCAGAAAAGAAGGGACAAAACCTTTTTTTTCCACGGAAACTGATAGGCAAAGCCCCGACCAGAATGAAACAATGAAAGGGGACAAACACCATTAAAGCATAAAAAAATCGGAATTTTAATGAAGAGAATCCAACTTTACAGGGATTCAGAGGAGAAATTTACAGAAGAGAATCCAACATTACAGGGATTCAGAGGAGAAATGAAATAAATAACACACAAACCGATAGAATTCAAACCAGCCACTCCCTAAAAGAATTAACCACGAATAGATCTATAATCCCAAAAAAGTAAGAAAAAAAAATAAATCGAAGATTACCTCGCCGCAGATATCTTCGCAGATGTCGTCCGTCTTCTTGGAGCTGTAGTACCCTCCTTCCGGCATGATGGACGGATCAAAATCCAAACTTTCCCAAGATTCCTCCTCTTCCGCTTCAAATCCCTCTCAATCGAGCGGCTTTCTCCTCGAAATCCCGCCGCTAATTCCCCCGGCAGCGATCCCCGGCGCCGGATCAGAACACCCAGCGACGCGGCTGCTTGCCGGAAGCCCAGTTGATCCTCCGATCAGCCCGCCCGGCGGCGATCTCCGGCTTCTCTCCTCCCTCCCTCTCCCTCCGTCTCTCTCTACACTATATATTTATCGTTTTGTTTTCTAATCTCTCTTTCTTTTCCCCTTTTCTCTTCACCCTCCGCGTCTATTGCCCTTTTTATTTTTCCCCTCCGCTATATCCTCTCTCTCTCTCTCTCTCTCTCTCTCTCTCAAACCGCCTTATTATAGCCGTTTACAAGATAGGGCCTCCTCCGATCTCCCCTGCTAAAAGGTCTCTTGGCCTCTTATCCAGCCGGATATCACCACCACCCCAAATATTAAAATAACGTGAATAACTCCTACCTCTTATACTTTCCTCCAAATTCCAACCCCTTTTAAGGGGTCTAGGATTCCATAAATATACTCCTTTTATCCTCTTTCTTAACTCGTAACTCCCCTGGAAAAGAGTCCAATAAAGTTTAGGAGTTTGGAAAGGCTGGCTGGCTTTTGGGTAAGTAGGTGGAATAGAGGGAATAGAGGTGGAATAGAAGGTGGGAACTTAGTGGGGAAAAGGTGGTGGTGGTGTTGTGGGGGACTCGATTCTCTCCCTCTCCTTTTATACCAAGGAATTGGAGACGCGGAGGGAGATTTGAAGCCGTGGGGTGGTAATGTCAAGGGGGCAGCGTCAGCCCTTTCCTGCCATGTTCCGAGGCCCAAGTGTATAAAATTATTATGATATTGGCCTTTGGCTGTGTCTGTGTCTATGGACCAAAGCGTCCCTCTTGCTGGCTTTCTACAGGGACATCCACTGAAGCATTTTGTTGCATTAGTATAAACTTTTGAACAGTAGTGATTATTTAGCTACTTATCTTGTCATCATCGTCATTATTTAGATTTGTTATTTTTAATTATCATTATTATATATGTTATCCTTTTAAAGCCTCTTATTATATTATGAAATGTTGGAGCTTTTTATGGTCCTTCTTATGTATAAAAAAAATTTATAATGTCAAGCACCAACAGTGACATAAGTGAGCTCTCTATCAATCTTCTATGAACTACTTGATTCATAAAAAATATAGTGAAAGTTTGATTGGGAAAATGACAGCTATTAACTAAAGAATATGGTTTCAGAGAGTATCAATCACATGGAAGTGTCGGCATGAGTAAAACTGCATTTGGAGACTAAGTTAAAATAATAATTCAAGTGTTATAAGAAAACAACTAAAAATGGCTTTAACGGTTTTTGTTTCATCACCACCACCATCATCATATTTTTTATTATTATTGTAGCTGATATTAGAAAAGAGAGGTAAGATCCTACGTAAAATTTATTGGGAAAAAAAAAAAAGGCAATACAAGTAGTTACTACTAACTAGAAAAGATTAACATCATCTATCACTATCAAGGATTTTCTATAACAAAAATGCTTTCAATATGCTAGACATGTATACAAGCATTTGGATAAAACCCATTATATAGTAGGAAAATAATCCTTACTAGATCCCCTCCTATTTAGACAATAAACTACAACTTTGTTCTTTTATATATATATATATATATATATATATATATATATATGGATGGCACACATATATAGATAAGTATAAATAACAATGTGATTTCATAATTAACATTCATTATTTTTGTCACGCCCCCACCAACGCGGGGCACATGAGGCACCCAGTGCCCATGTGGGAGCTACATGAGGGGGGAACACGGGGCTCTCCAACCAGATATTGCTCGATTCTTGGGCCTGCACGCACACGCGCTGCTCAGACCCCTTCCGGTTTTGTTTTCCACCCAAAACGCATTTGCAGGATTTAGAGACATCCGCCTCATATGTTCAGGCTCTGGAACGAGTCTTATACTAAATGTCACGTCCCCACCAATGCGGAGCACGTGAGACACCCAGTGCCCACGTGGGAGCCACATGAAGAGGGAACACCGAGCTCTCTTGCCACATATTGTCTGGTTCCTTCGTTATAATAATTAATAATAGATGTTATAACTCTTTTCAAAAAAATTAAAGACCATAGCAGATGATCTCTTGTGAGAGAGAAAAGATCGGATTGGGCGGTTGCTCGGAAGATAAGATGTGATGCGTCGGTTAAGGGATATGGATAGGGGTGCGTTGGTCACGGTCTAGGAAACGAGTACATCACACGCCGAAAGGACGAAGTCCATCCGGCTGGGAGTCTTCAATGATAAAGCTGGCAAAAACGAAGCGGTGCGGCTCTGGATTTGGAGTCTCTGGACGGCCATGGCCGTAGTTTTTGGACGCCGAATTGACGAAGTCCGTCCAACTTGGAGTCTTCAATGATAAGGTTGGCACAAACGAAGAGGTGCGGCTCAGGATTTGGAGTCTCTGGACGGCCATGGCCGTAGTTTTTGGACTGTGAGTCTTGAGACCTCGTCGCTTGCTTCATCTTTGGACCGCGCAAGCTTTGGCCTAACCATTCACCCAAGAGAGACTACTATCATTCGTCTAACTTGGACTTGATCTTTATCTCTTGCTGTACGTTAAATTCTAATCAAGTTTGGAATATTTGAATAGTCATCAAGTTCCATGAAATGAGTGGGAGGGAAGCAGAATTTTTAGTCGACATGGCTTTGCCACAAAGTATAGCCGACCTCCAAGTCGTAGGGAAAATTCAATGGGTAAGGTCTGCAAGTTCGATGGATCCTGGTATCTTTGGTTAGGACGGCAAGATTTAGTGTAGAGGAAGGTGGGACGAAGTTGTCTTTATATGATGGCTTGATTTGAAAAAATCACTCTGAGCGAGCACTTGATGACTTAGCTTGGGGAGTTGGGGTCAATCTTGATGAGATGGCTTTAGTAACGTAGCATAGGTCACAAGCGAAATGCCAAGATGAAAAAGAAATCTAGCAAAAAAATGTGGTGAAAGTGGACTGGATAATATCCGTCCATATCGATTTTCATATCCGAATTTATCCGGATATAGATAGAAATTTGGGCAAAGACTGATAATATTATTCATATTTGTATCCGTTAAAAAAAAATGATATGGATATAGATAGAGAACTATCTAATCCATATCTGAATATTTGATTTTATTTGTAATCCTATTTAATTTTATATAGCACTCATAAATTTCCAACGAAAATATATAACTATATTAATATGCTATTAATTTGATTAACTATCCACTTAGTAATATTTTTGATTCTATGATCGTAAAATTTAATTATCTAACTCATATCTAATGTAAAAAAATTAGTGATCTTTGAACTAAGAATCAGCAAATTATCTATAGTCCTGTGGTGCACCTCTTCCCCATGGGAGATAGAGGTTTTGAGTTTAGGCTATTAGTTCCAAGTATTTAATTTAGGCCATTTGAATGGGAGGTGCTTTCTAATCTCATCATTTTTTTAAAAAAAGAAGGAAAAAGAAAAGAGTGTTAGGGTAAGCAAAAAAATAGTTATTCACTATTTTCAAGCATCAACATAAGTAATCCATATTTCAAATCAATCAATCTTTTAATTGAAACTATAGATAGGAATGATTTGGATTTGGATTGTATCAAGCCTATTTGAATTAGTTTCACTTGCTAGCCTAATGAAGTATATCCTTAACCCAACCCAGCTTATTCAAATAGTTCTACACAGCATCGGCGGAACCATACTGAGCACCGTACCGGTTGCCCGGCGGGACGAGTTGGTACGGGCCGCACAGTGCCGTGTCAGGCCCGTACCGATATAGTATAAGAGATGGGGAAGAGAAAGAACGAGAGAGGAAAAGAGAGAGGGAGGGAGGGAGGGAAAAAGAAAAGAAGGAAAAGAGAGGCCAGCCAATGAAGGCTGGAAAGCCTCCACACGGAGGAGGCGGAGGCCGAGGAGATGTGAAGGCAAGGCCCAGTCCACTTGACCGACGCAGTCACTTTGGCCCAACAAAAAAAATAAAAAAAAATTTGGCACGTGCCTGGAGAGAAGAGGACTCCCGATGGGAGTCTTCTTCCTCCTCGAGATAGTCGGACAAAATTCAACTCCAGGTCAGATTTCGGTTACGGCCGAGCTCTATTTAGAGCTCCGCCCTTCCCCCGCAACCCTCTTCCACTTCACCAGAGAACCCGACTGTCGCCGAATTCCTCTTCAATTTCTTCTGCGGCTATCGACCGTGTCAACGTTGTTGCCGTGGCCAACCATCGTCGGAAACCAGGTAAGGACCTAGACTCCCTTGAGCTACTCGATCTTTCTCTTTTTCTTCCAGGGTCGTTGAGAGCCCCAATTAGGCCGATGATCGCTGGATTTTTGGTGGAAAAGGTGATGCCCTGTTTTCCCTATTTTGGTGGAACGATCACTTTTTCTCTTGATTTTGGCTTATTTCGTCGTCGGCACTTGTCGTCGGGGTCCCCCTCCGGCTCTCCATGTTGGCTTATGGCCTTGGCCAGAGTTCCAACCATCGGGATGCCTCGATTTCGTAATTTAAGGGGGTTGAAACTCCTATTTTGATTTGATGCCACCGGTCACCGCTGCCTGTTGCCATCGGCTACCATCGATCTCCATCTATAATGGGCAGCGGTGAGTCCCTTGACTTGAGACACCACCACAACCACCCTCTCCATCTCCCTTCTTCTTCCTTTGGCTAAAGAGAGACTTTATTCCCTCTTCCTCTCTCCTTTCTCTCTCTTTCCAATCTCTCTCTTATTTCTCTCTCTACAAAGTTTCTCTTTCTTCATTTATGGCCAGACAGGTTAATTGATCTAGGTTGACTGTGCATTGACAACCAAAGCCAAACATCTAATTGAATTCAGACTAGATTCTCTTTCTTGTTGGATTTTCTCTCTCTCTACTGGACTTTCTCTCTCTATCTTGACCTCTTCTTTCTACTCTCTCTAGGGTAGTTGGATCCAGCAGAGATTCTTCACAGTGATTTTGAATTAACCCTGGTGAAGGATCTTGATCTAGGATCATCGGGCGGCGTGTTAGCCCCCATCCTAGCCACTGCCAAATACTGTTAGATTTGATCACCTCCGATCTCTATTGAAGCATTTGCGCCCTAGTTCGATCATGATTCGATGAAATCACCTTGATTGGACCGATATGGATGTCAGGCTCTCCTGCTTAGTCAGCCTTGTGAGGGTGTTGGAATTTAGAATTTTTATTTTTAAATATTATGATGAAATTCTAATAAAAAGTATATTTTGGAATTTTAGGCTCTAAGAAGAATTTTCGGGGTTAATTGGATCTATTAGTTAGATTGCATTTGCAAGGTAAGAAATGTAATCCTTTTTCTAGATTTATCAACAATTTATAAATATTTTTTGAGTCAAATTATTCTTGATTTATGAACTTAAAGCATGGTGTTTTATTGTTGTATATGCCTCTTTCTAGAATATTATATGATTCTTAATTGAATGCATTGATTTTAATATGGATTATGTTCGATTGATTTCGATGTCGTATAATGTTATATATCTTATGATTTGGAACACTGAATATGAAAAAACGAGTTTTGTTTCGAAATGGACTTAGACTCATAGCCAAACTATGTTTTGATACATTGTCAATAAGAATTGTACATTGGCACTTCGATACCTTGCTAGTGGGAGCTGTACGTTAGCATTTCGATACCCTACCAGTGGAGATTGTACATTAGCATTTTGATACTCTACCATTAGGGGTTATGTGGTGGCATTTTGATGTGATCATAGTTCTGGATTGTTGAATTGAATTTGATGATTTGAAAAAAATTAATTCATAAACGACATTTAAATTTTAAGAAAAATTAAATTTGGCATGAGTAATGTTTCGATAACGCTGCATATCTGGATTTGTCTTTAAATTGATAAAATTCATATGCTTATTTTCTGTACATGATTATTTAATTTATAGTCTGATTTATCTAGCTAAAATGTTCATTACTTACTGGATTGTCTACCTCATTATACAATTTCTTCTAATTTTACATATTTGAAGAATTAGTTTGACTCGGAGATTTATCATGAAAGAGTGATTAGAGACAAGATTTTGACATCTTTATTTAAACTATATTTTTTTAGAGTTGATGCAAGATTTTGAGATATTATGGTTTTGTAAGACTTTTAATTTTGTTATTTAATGAGAACTTGAATGTTATTATTTAAATTATTTCCATTGCCTAATTATGTTATCATGATGAGATGCCTTGCATGCTCGTGGGAAGAGTTCTTTATGAGTGTACAGCGGTTGCCACGACCCCGGCTCGCGATCTCAGGTCTAGGGCGTGACAATATATATATATATATATATATATATATATATATATATATATATATATATATATATATATATATATATATATATATATATATATATATATATATATATATATATATATATATATATATATATATATATATATGTATATGTATATGTGTGTGTGTGTGTGTGTGTGTGTGTGTATCCATATATATACATGTATATATATGTATGTACATATATACATACATACATACATATATATATATGCACACGTACATAGATAAGTATAAATAACAATGTTATTTCATAACTAACATTCATTATTTCCTTCGTTATAATAGTTAATAATAGATGCTATAACTTTTTTCGAAAAAATTAAGGACCATAACAGATGATCGCTTATGAGAAAGAAAAGATTGGTTTAGGCAGTTGCTAGTAAGATAAGATGTTAAGCGTTGGTTAAGGGATATGGATACGGGTGCGTTGGTCACGGTCTTGTGAATGAGTATGGGCAGCATCACATGCCAAATTGACGAAGTCCATCTAGGGGTGCAAATGCGTCGGGTCATATCAAGTCTTGAGTGACCCCAACCCAACTCGATTTCTTATTGAGGTCCTAATTTTGGACCCAAACCCAACCTAATAGAAGATCCGGTCAGTTCGGGTCCACAGCTATAATTTTTGACCCAACGGATCATTCAGATTAGGTCATGTCTATGTATAACCCGAACCCAACCCAAAAAATTTAGATCTGGGTTGGGTTTGGTTCGGGTTCAGTATAGTCTTAGGAAAGTCAGCCCACGTCAAATGGAACTGAGGCTAATTTTCAAAGTGGATGTCACCCTGCAATGCATGGCCTGTGATCTAGCCGGCCACTTGGTTTCCTTTGCGATAGATGTTGATAGTCTAAACAGCAAATAAAACATGCTACCGATGGATGATATCAAGCATCAATAGGTGAGTAGCATACCTGCAAGTGAATGGAGGATTAATCCACAACTAATAACTATAGGTAAATACCCTTCAAGCTAAACTAGTTGTGCTTGAAATTGAAGTATGGTTGTGCCAAGACTTGCCCAGCAGCTACTAGCTCTGCATATGAGACTGTAGCGGTTGCAAGCCTTTTCCCATGAGCACATAGCAACCTTCCCATCAATAGGTTAACAGGCTTGCTTGAAACAACCTCTCATTTCTTGCTTTTCATAATAACCACATGGTATAAGCCATGATGGACCTAATCCCCCTCTCTATTAGGCATCACAAGATCGAACAATACCGGCAAAATAGTGGGGAAAGCCCCATAATGAAAACAGAAAAATAAGAGCTGCTAGCACTGTTTTACAAACGAACAGTGGCTAATTACATGAGCATCATCCTCATTATGGTTGGGTCGATTTCAGAACTCACTAATAGAGTGAATGACTGATAGTGAATTAGTGATAAGAATCTCAGATCGGGCCGAAGCTCTGGTCAGGCCTTAAGCCCTAACTCTAGGCCGAGCCGGATCACTGCCTTATCTAGTAAGGGTGTAAGACTAAGATAGTAAGTTCAGTTGTTTGGTTTCTAATTATGCGGCGGGTGGTTCTATATACACCCCCCCTATTGCTAAGGACACCCCCCAAAAACCAAAAAAAAATACCCAAACTAACCTTTAGTGTAATTACCATATTGCCCTTGAAATTTTCTCAGTACACCCCCCCTTCCTCCTCACTGCCGCCTCCTCCTCCTCCTCCTCCGCCTCACTGCCGCCTCCTCCCCTCCCCCTCCTCCTCACTGCCGCCTCCTCCTCCTCCTCCTCCGCCTCCCCCATCACCCCTCCTCCTCCTCTTCCTCCCCCCCCCTCCCCCCTGCGCCCGCTTCCTCCTCCTCCCCATCCCCCACCTCCCCGTCCTCCTCCTCCGCCTCCCCCCTCCTACCCCTCCTGATTCCCCGCCTCCCCCATCACCCCTCCCCCTCCTCCTCCTCCTCCCCATCCCCCACCTCCCCGTCCTCCTCCTCCGCCTCCTCCTCCTCCTCCTCCGCCTCCCCCATCACCCCTCCGCCTCGTCTTCCTCCCCCCCTCCCCCCTGCGCCCGCTTCCTCCTCCTCCCCATCCCCCACCTCCCCGTCCTCCTTCCTCCTCCTCCCCATCCCCCACCTCCCCGTCCTCCCCTCCACCTCCCCGTCCTCCCCCTCCACCTCCCCCTCCACCTCCCCTCCACCTCCCCGTCCTCCTCCTCCGCCTCCCCCCTCCTCCTCCGCCACCTCCTCTCACTCCTCTTCCCCCACCTCCCCGTCCTCCTTCCTCCTCCTCCCCATCCCCCACCTCCCCCTCCGCCTCCCCCCGCCTCCCCGTCCTCCTCCTCCGCCTCCCCCCTCCTCCTCCGCTGGCGAGGTGCTCGTTGCTCGGGAGATGGCCGGGGAGGTGCTTGAGGCGAGGTTTTTTGGGCGGAAAGGAGAAGCCGGCGGGTGTTTTGGAGGGGAAGAGCGGGGTGGGGGGGGGGTTTGGGGGGTGTAGAGAGCAATTTAGGTGAGGGGGTGGGAAGGGTGGGGGGTAATTTAGGAATTTTTAATTTTTTAGGGGTGTCCTTAGCAAATGGGGGGGTGTAGAGAGTATTTAATTTTTTTTTAATTTTTGGGGGGTGTCCTGAGCAATAGGGGGGGTGTATATAGAACCAGCGGCCTACGGGCCTAAAGAATTTTACAGATTTGGATCAAATTGGGGCGAGTCGTAGGATTGGAAATCCAAAATTATTCAAAATTCAAATGGGTTGGGCGAGTCGAGTCTGAATTCAGTTAATTCAGATCTGACCCAAAAAATGTGACGAGTCCAATTTTAAAATCCGACCCTACCCCATGGGTCCTCCAAAATGGGTCGAGTCGGGCCCAAGTGTGTCTTTGTCGAGTCTAAACGAGTCAGTTTGGGTTTAAGCAGGTCATGTCGGGTCTAAGTGGGTCAAGTTGGTTCAGATCCGATCCAAAAAATAGAACAGATCCAATTTTAGAATTCGATCTAGCTCCACAAATTTTTCAAAATGGATTGGGTGGGATCTAAGCGAGTCAATCCGATCCATTTGCAGCTTTGAGTACATCCAACCTGAGTCTAAAATGGTAAGTTGACAGAAAGGAAGTGGTGCGGCTTTCGATTTGGAGTCTCTGGACGGCCACGGCCGTAGTTTTTGGACTGGAGTCCACGTGGAATCCTTCGATCTGGAGACCCCGTCGCTTGCTTCATCTTTGGACCGCGCAAGTTTTGGCCTAACCATTCACCCAAGAGAGACTGCTATCATTCGTCTAACGTGGACTTGATCTTTATCTCTTGCTGTACGTTAAATTCTAATCAAGTTTGAAATATTTGAATAGTCATCAAGCTCCATGAAATGAGTTGGAAGGAAGCAAAATTTTGAGTTGATTTGCCACAAAGTATAGCCAACTTCAATGGGTAAGTTATGCAAGTTACTTCGATGGATCTTTGTATCTTTGGTTGGGAAGCTAGATTTAGGGTAGAGGAAGGTGGGACAAAGTTGTCTTTATAACTTGATGACATATCATCGGTCAATCTTGATGAGTTGGCTTTAGGGCACAAGAGAAATGCAAAGATAAAAAAGAAAATCTAGCGAAAAAATATGGTAAAAGTGGATTGGATAATATCTGTCCATATCAGTTTGCATATCCGAATCTATCTGAATATAAATAGAAATTTGAGCATCAGACTAATATTCATATTCATATATATATCTATCAAAAAAAAAAGAATATGGATAGACAACTATCTAATTCATATCTAAATATTTGATTTTATTTGTAACTCTATTTCATTTTATATATCACTCATGAATTTCCAACGAAAATATATGATCATATTAGTATGATATTAATTTGATTTACTATCCACATAATAATATTTTTGATTCTATAATCATAAATTTAATTATCTAACTTATATTTAATATAATAAATTAGTAATCTTTGAACTAAGAATCAGCAAATTGGGCTATAATCCAGCGGTGCACCCCTTCCCCATGAGAGATGACGTTTTGAGTTTGGGCTATTAGTTTCAAATATTTAATTTAGGCCAATTGAATGGGAGGTGCTTTCTAATCTCGTCAATTTTTCAAAAAAGAAGGAAAAAGGAAGGAGTGCTAGGGTGAGAAGAAAATAGTTATTCACTATTTTTCAGCATAAACATAAGTAATCCATATTTCAAATCAATCAAACTTTTAATCAAAACTGTAAATAGAAATGATTTGGATTTGGATTGTATCAAGTCTATTTGAATTGGTTTCACTTACTAGCCTAATGAAGTATATCCTTAACCCAACCCAACGGAATAGGTATCGGACACCGTACCGGTTTTCCGACGGGACAAGTTGATACGGGCCCGCACCATGTCGTACCGAGCCCATACTGACACAGTAAAAGAGACGGGGAAGAGGAAGAACAAGAGAGGGAGAGAGAAAGAGCGGGAGAGAGAGAAAGAAGAAGAGGAAGGAAAAGAGAGGCCGGCCGGTGGAGGCCGGGGAGCCTCCGTGCAGAGGAGGCGGAGGCTAGGGAGACATAGAGGCGGTGCTCCACCTCTAGGCCCTGTCTCCCCAGCCTTCGCCTCCTCCACGCGAAGGCTCTCCGGTCGCCAACTGGCCTCTCTTTTCTTTCCTCTCCCTCCTCGCCCTCTCTCGCGCTCTCTCTCTTCCTCTTTTTTCTTCTCCTTCGGCGAAGACATCTTGATTTCAGTGCCAAAACCGTCTCAGTCTACCATCGGTACGGCCCGAGATGCTTCAAATCAGGCAGTCTGTGACTGTTCCACAGATATTGGTCCTACATATCGCATGCCCAAGTGCTACTTTACATATTCATCATGATTTTATTTGAAAAAACTATAGCATCCAATTTATTGAGATAATCCTGTAGAAATCTAAATATCATAGGCTAGTGGTTCACATCCTAGCTCCCAATTTTTTTTGGGGGAAAAGAAAAATATATGAAAAAATAATGGTCAAATTGATTTACTTAGTTTAGTCAATCTGACCTAAATCTACAATAAGAATGGTTGTGCCTGTCTGTTATCAATATTTCCCTAATTTCTCGATCCTTTTTATTTCCTCTGATTGTGCATACAAGGTAAACAATTATGTGTGATCACATAGGAAAATAATGCATAAATGAAAAATCTTTAGAGAAAATAAGAAGGCAAGGCTTAGAGAATCAATCAAACTTGAAAATATGCTTTCCATGTATGCCATGAACCCAATGCAAAAGATGAAAAGAACAAGTTAAACTATATTTCTGCTATTAAATCTTGTTTTGGGTGGTACAACTAAATATAGATATTATATATTCTACATGATGAATCTAATATGTATAACTCTTTCCAAACCTATTGCATGGTAAATATTCTAACACCTCGTATCCTCCTTTTAATTAGTCTTGGAGTGGTCTAGAGTTTTGTCTTATGATAGTGAAGAGTGCATATTCAGCTTCAATCTTATTATAACATAATTGCTAATACATTAGTGAATTCTTCTTCATCCTTAACGATTTTTGGGCATTTCTCCATCCATTGATCCGTGTACCCCTCTGGACATTTGGCATAAGAGTGTTAGAGTTTTCAGAGCCACCATCTAGTCTATTTTTAAGAAAAACTAAGAAAATTTAAGGTGTATAATAAAGAGATAAGCTTAGTAGAATTAAATAGAGTTTGAAAACTGCAAAGAGTGCTACCACGGACACAGGCAATCTCTAGGAATAGCCTCAAGATCTCTTAAGGCTAGAGCTGCCACCTAATATAGAAACTCGAGGACGGATGCCTACTAAGTAGGTCTTTAGATGCTATCCTTGTGCTTAATTTGGGTCAAAACTATAGCCAAGTTTGCTATCTCAACATTTAGGGCTCGTTTGGTTCGCGGGAAAAGACGGAGGGGAAAGTATGGTCAATGGAAAAGTAATGAGATGCCCCTTGTTTGGTTTTTCAAAGGAGAGAGATTGAAAAGTTATATTTCCATGGGAATATGATTCCCACATTTCATGTAAAAGTCTTTCCCATGAAAAACATGGGAAAGTTACTTTCCCATGAGGCGGAAATCACTCTATCTTTATTTTTTTCCAAAAAAGCCCTTCAACATTAAAGAAACATTAAAGACCTAATTTTTATTAAGGATATAATAGAAATTACACATAACTTTTTCAGGAAAGTGAATGGTCAACCAAGCATAAGCACTCTGAAAATCTGCCATTTTTTCATGGTTAACCAAATATGCCAAAAGTACTTTCCCAGGCATCCTCTTTCTAGGAATCTGCTTCCTATGAATCATATTCTCATGAGAGAAAATGCTTCCCGCGAACCAAACGAGCCCTTAGGGTATGTTCTAGGATTCTTTGGAAGGTAGTTCAATTATAGGGACTCAAAATATTCAAGGATCTAAGCTAAAAATAGATCATGCAAGCCAGACTAAATACCAAGAAAGTTCAAAAAATATAAGAAGTTAAAAAGTGAAGGAAAGAAGGCTAAAGCAAATATAGGCAATGGGAGAATTGATTGCAACTAAAATGAAATCATTTGTTAAGCAAGGAATGTTTTGGTCATACATTAATTTGTAAGAATGTAAAGCAATGCAAAAGTAAATTGAAGATAGGGAAAGAATAGCTTTTCAACTCTTTGAAGATGTTTGAGGGCTCCTATGTGCTAAAAGGTCCCCTTCGGGCTCTAAAGGTAAGCCTCCATTTTTCAATTAATGGGTTATTTATGGTTCAGGGTAGGTGTTAGTTAAGGGTTTGGGTTAGTCATTTTCGACAAGTTTCCAATTAGCTAAGATTTCTCCAAGTGTCAGGCTACAATTGGCTTTAGGCTATTCACAAGGATTGAGGTCATAAAGGGCTAGGATTAGTTCTCAAGTGTCTTAATCTAAAATCCAATATAAGTTTAAGATGATGAGAATGATTAAAGCTTAAGTGAGTCATTTTTGGTGTTTCCCAAACTAAGGGCAAAAATTGATCGAGTACTGGAACTCTTCCAATTCACCACTTTAGGCCATTGGAAAAGTGGGTAGGATGCTCAGATTGAGCTGAAACTTTGCAAGTTTAATGTAGGTAAGTAGAAGAGAATTGACCAAGATTTTGACCCAAATGGAGTTGGTTTAACCTAGTTTGACTAGGGTCAAAACAGGTAATTAATAGATCTAAATTTGACGAGTGTCAAAAAATTTTGCTTGTAGATTTGTTGTTTTGTCACGCAATTTGAAAAGCGCCTGCTCTATGGAGTAATCCAAGTTAGATATGATGTTTTAGGAGAATTTTCCTAGGATTTGACATAGTGGTGACCTTGGGTCAGCCTAAGATTTGGGTGGAAGTACGTATCATTTTTAGGAGTTTTGTCATGATCTATTAAGCAAATTAAATACAGAAAGCTAAGAGAGGATGCCTAGAGGTGTCTATTACATTAATGTATTTCTTATAAAATTTAGTATAACAAATTATAGGGTCATATAGCCAGAAAAAAAGGGATTTCAAGCCTGCATCAAATAATTATCTTGAAATAAAAATAATTAAAACAATCTTATATGGGTTAATGGGGCAAATGGGTCTTAAATGGGTTATTTTTGATAGATAAGTCTCAAATGGATTAGGTCATAGTGGTATCCGCTCCACTAAATTAGTCAAGACATATTACATGCTTAAAGACTCTAAACTTGAATCTGATTCATTTTGTCACCCCTAGCTATCACTTTCATTAAGAGATTGTTTTGCAATTCAAGTTTTAAAATAAGATGCCACCTTTTATTGGATTATCTAGTGGTTAAGGCAGAAAATTAAAGGTGCACTAGGTTCTTTGAAATCTGGTTGGCATAATTGGAAAAAACCAATTGGATCATCTAGTGGTTAAGGCAGGAGATCAAAGGTGCACCAAGTTCTTTGAAATCTTGTTGGCATAATTGGAGAAACCCAAGGGTCAAAGAAAAATCTAAGGAAGGATGGATTTGTTGGCTCTAGCCATAGGATGGAAAGTAGGGTTGATATGAATATGAGAACGATAGAGCTTTTTTTATCTCAATTCAAAAGCATCTTAAGAGCACTGAGTCAACATAGTTGGAGTGGGCTTCTTTTCTAACTTTGCTCAAGATCTTCTATGCTTCCAAGGTATTGAATGAATCTGAATATTTTCCTCTACACTTGTTTTGATCTCACCTTCTTAATGAAATGAAACAATAGAGAAACTCTTTTTCTTCAAAAGGCCACTTAGTAAATTATTCAAAAAATCTAAAGAATATCATAAAGATAGAAAAAACCCTTACACTACAACATGGTCAATCATAATTATTTCAACCATTAATTTCTTTATGTGAAATTTAAATCATTGTCATATGGCAAGCAATGAATTGTGCACCACATTTAATAAGATCAAAGCATAAACATAATTATGTGCTAGTAATTAGATTCCTTCTCTTCTATTTGAGAGCTCTCCATTTACATGAGCTTCTCAAAATTACTACTTGCCACACAAAAAATCAGTGTTAACATAAAGGAGATCCATACGGGTTGTGGTTTATGCCGCCAACATAATGCTTTGTAAGTTTTCCTCCAGCCTAGAAATTTTTCTGGCTTTTGTAGCAACACTTCTTGAGCAGCTCCATATATGTTGGATCACTCCATCATCATATTCTGGAGCCTAGAGGCCAGTGTTTGTGCATTTTTTTTTTCCAAGATAATGTTATGTTACCTGCATTTCAAGAGTCTCATGAGTTTTATAACTTTTTTCCTTGAAGACAAACTAGTTTTCGACAAAGTTGGACAAACCTTCTTGTGTCTGTTTGTGTTACTCTTCCAGAAAACTTCTTCTAAAATAATTGTAAAAAAGAATCAGTAATAAAATAAAAGAATAAGTGTGTGTGTGTGTGAGAGAGAGGGGGAGTAAATAAAGTCACTGCTCCCAGTTATCCAGAAAATTCTTTGCTACCTTGTGACCAAAGTCCAAGGTTCTACATGGCTGGAAATCTCTCTCATACAAGAGAAAAGCAGCATATTCCCATTGACAGGTAGTGAGGTAGATTAAGGTGGGAGAAGTCCCCACGCGTTGGGCTACGTTGACATCGAAACGCTGCCCATAGAGAGTGGTGCTATGTGCTCATCACCCACCACCACAAGCAGACGCTTGGTGGACACCACTCGCCTTGCAATAACAGGACCATCCACTTACTGTCGTTTTCCTTGGATTTAAGTGTTTTATTATTCATTTTTCCAGTGCATGGAGGGGATCTGCATTCCCTCTCCACAAGGACAAGTTACTGGTTTAATAGGTTAAGATTTAAGATTGTGGGGTGTCAACTGGTTTTACAAAGAAAGTTGATGGGGATAATAATTAAGTAGAGACTTGTTTACTTTGGAAAATGATCAAAGATCCAAAAATTGATTAAGACCATGCTCTCCACAATATTGCTGTATTAGCCTATTACTTCCAAGTATAGCCAGAAGGTTATATGAGAGAGATTGATCCGATCGGGAGAGAACGGAGATTTTTCTTAACTCGAATCTCTAAAAAAAAATTAGAAGAAGATTAAAAAATTATGAAAGTAGAGTTTAAGTCCCATTTTCATTCATTGATGATTAAAAAAAAAAAAAAGAGATACACAACCTCTATCATAATGATGAGATTCACCCTTGCAAGATTCAGGTCAAATTCTTTTTCCTAATTCTAATAGAACTTCATTTTCTAAAATATACATCACTAATAGAAATAAGCTTGAAAAGGTTAAAAAATTTTAAAAAATAGATCTCGGCTTCTAAATCAATTCTGCCTTCTGTTGCTCTGCTTGATTCTGTTCAAAGTCTGATCCAAAAAAGAAACTTTCGATTTGACTAGCACATTTGAGACCCCAAATGATAGAATTTGGGCTCGATTGCTAGGGGTGTTGTCCCCTAAAGGGCGCAGTGTCACAGCATAGATCTCGAAAAATTGCTAGATTTTTTTCAAAAAAAAATATCATCTCAATCCGATGTTGTATGATCAAGTTATATCCTCTGGAAGTTTGGTTTGCGACTTCGTTTTCAGATATGATGGATCTCGATCCTGGATCCTATCTAGTTGTACTCGTAGTGGCTAAAGTGGTCCACATCGAGTCCAGTAATCCTCTTGGATCATATATATATATATATATGTATATGTATATGTATGTATGTATGTATATCTTAATCAGAAATATTGGGGATACCCATCAATTCATTGCTTAACCAACGTCCATATATTGCACTGATGCGCAAAGTCACATGAATCCCTACATGCCACATTGGAGGGGAATTTTTGCAACCTTGTTATGATGATCATGATTAGCTTTCATAGTGGTAGATTGCCATCATATCATGGGAATGTAAAGATGATATGAATGTTTGTATCATTAGATATGTAGTTGCATTTGCCACGGATACTTCAAAGTTAAGATCAAATCAAACATCTTGGAATCCATTCTTTACCATTGTATGCTGCAAAAATAAAACAAACTCAACTACCACGAAAAATATCACAATTCTAATAATAAAATCTTCAGTGAGTAATAAAATTGATACTAGAATATTAATTATAATAGTCATTATGGGAAAATATATAATAAAAAGTATCACAACATTAATTATTTCGCTTATCTATATAATTCACAAAATGACAATTATATTATTGGTCAATAAAATACAAATCCTGTTGGATACATATATAGTGGTACTTACTTAATTAATTAGTTGTGCATGTCAATAACGTAAAGGAGATCCGTGTAGCTTCTGTGACATATCTTGAAATATAATTTTGTTTCATTACGTTTCAATTGTGCTATTACCTAGTGTTTCCCCTCTCTGTGGGGAGAAATTTCTACGTTTGATTTTTTTTTCTCCCCTTAAAAATTTTTAAGATTGCTGCAATTCAGGTTTAAATCTATCACCTTGTGAGTCACAATGGTTGAGATGAGGTGTCCCCACTATTCTAATGCAACTAGTCCTTTGAATTTAATGAGGTGTTTCTTCATGAATAACTTTTAATATTTTACAAAAAACTTGATGGTGCTTTTACTCTCAAGAAAAAAAGAAGGCACTCAATATGTCCCATGATGGTTAAACTTTTTCAAGGTCCAAAAAGATCTGAATCATGCTCTTCTATTACAAATTCTTTATCAAATAGTTTAATTTTTATCTTTTGGATTGCAGCATTAAATCATAATATCTCATCTCTTATGGATCGCTTTGCCAAGGGACATGATCTTGACGTTTTGTTTCACATGGCGTGCTAATTGGGTTAAGATGACACGAAGGTTATCTTCAAGACTCCAAGGTCTTTGTACATCAATGAAGGATGTATCTTATTGACTTCTTTAACCATATGAATGTTGTTCCAAGCCTTTCTAATTCGTTTTATGTGATGGTTTTGTTTGCTGGCAACAAAATTATTGTCTTGGTTCGACTTTGCATTCAAGTGTCCTCCACGTTCCATGTCCTTCTTGTTTTCCCTCTCATTCTTCCAACCCTTTCTTGTTGTCTTCTTTTTTGTGTTTTTGGGTAAATTGGATGATTTAAAAATCTATCTGTGAGAGTTAGAAAATAAAATATTATAAAACTGGAGAGGAAAATCAATCACGGATGCCCACAAAGTAGATCATGTATGATTTACCGCATATGCTGCCATCCAATTAGCAATAATGTTTGCTTCCTTAAAAATATACAAGATCTCAAAAGATTGTAATGATTGCAATAGTCTCCACTAATTCTGTAAAATAGGATGACGCCTATACTTAGAATGAGTTGGATCAGAAAGACATCTAATAACTATCATAGGGCCACCCTCTAAATGAATCTGTAAAGCCCGTAAAGTATGTACAAAATAATTGAGATCCTTCCATGCGGCGCTCAACTCAACCATCGGCACCATAGTATCGAAAGTTATAACACCACCTACAGCTATAAAAGAACCACTATTGCTTCAGATAGCAAAACCTGCTCTACTTAAGTCATCTTTCTCCAGTACACTATTATCAAAATTAATTTTGAGAAAATACAGGGGTGGCGGCTTAAGAGAAACAAATTATTTTGGAAGATGCAGAGACTGCAAAAGGAAAGCCATAGATTGCTCCTGCAATCAAAGATCTTTCAACAATTATTGTCTGAAGAAAATTAAGAGCTTGAGTGGAGACTTTTGGAAGAATAAATCTAGCACTTTGTTGCATACTGTGGAAGATGCGCTCATTTCTTACCAACCAAGGTCCAAATATGATGTGCAATGTATCAAGCCAGAATTGCTTCCCCCTTCTTATCATTATTGAAACATCCCTCTGCATAAAGTCCTCCACTAATAAAGATGAAAAGGCACATAAGTTTTGTATTGGAGCATGTCTTGAAACCTGAGATGCAAGATATAAAGACTAGTCAACATCTGAGCAATGTAAACAGCGAGATTCGG
The DNA here is from genome assembly GCF_051530095.1 of Phoenix dactylifera. NCBI lineage: Eukaryota > Viridiplantae > Streptophyta > Magnoliopsida > Arecales > Arecaceae > Phoenix > Phoenix dactylifera. Next base: position 41,391,258 of record NC_143193.1, read on the forward strand.
GGACAAACTTCTAGCTTCTATATCCAAGCAATGTTCCCAATTGGCCGGGTTTAAAAAGAAAGAAACGATAGAAATGAGATATTTTGGCGCTTAGACCAGAAAATGGACCCCAACCTAGTCTGCTGCCACTATCTCCAATTGGTTTAGGGATCGACATAATTCTATTTAATAACTCCTCTGAGAAATATTAGCAATAAGCTATTGTTTCCATTTCCTTTTTATTAGGGATTATCAGATCTTTAACCAGAATATCCTTTAGTGCCGAAGTAACAACAAAAGTCGGCCACCATGCTAGAGGCAAAGATGACAATTAGGTATCCTAAAGCACATTAATAGATACAACATCTCCTACATACCATTTAATGATAGAGTACATAATTGGATCATTGGAACAAATCTTCTTCCATGTCAGAGAGGCATTATGAGTACAGGTCGAATAAGATACCAATGACCACAAGCTTATTTCGTCCTCATACAAGATCTCCAAAAACCATCCTACGTCAAAAAATACCTAGCTGCATGTTTGGCCATAAGAGCTTCATTTCTAGTAACCAAAGAGGGAATACCTAAACAACCATCCCGAACAGGTTAATACACATAATTGTAAAAAGTCACACCTTCATGAGATTTCCATAGAAAATTTCTAATAATACTCTCCAACATGGAAAGAACTCCTTTAGGAATAATAGTATTTGATATTAAATAATTAGGAAGAGCAAAATGTACTAACTTTATAAGGGTAACTCTACCCATCATAGACAACACCCTCCACTTCCACCCCTCCAATCAATTGTTGATAACTACTTCCCAATGAACTTCCAAATATTGCCATGTGCCCTCAGACCCTGATGTGCAAGAGATTCTTTATGTGTTGCATAGTAAGAGTATTTACCTTTGGGCTAAATTTTACTATAGATTTCTTCAAATTTATTCTCTGACTTGAAACTATACATTAATTATGTAGAATGGTAGATAGAATCCTCGCATTAGATAGGATAGCCCTAGCAAACAAGATGCAATTATCCACAAATAGAAGATGTGAAACTTTCACCATCAAATGGCTAGGCTAATACATAGACAATGAATAAATTTTTATCGCAACCTTTTAACATCCTAGATAGTGCATCTACATAGATAATAAATAAGTAGGATGATAAAGAACAACCTTGTTGCACACGGATAAAGAATGAAAAGAAACAAAAGGTATGCCATTAATCAAGATAGCAAATAATGGCAATACAACACAATCCCAAATCCAAAAATAGAAGGTGCTATTGGACTTTATCATACGCTTGATCCATACCTATTTTGATCTCCATGTAGGTGCAACTAATTGGGCATGCTGTAAATCATACATAATCTCCTGGGCCATTAAAATATTATCAAAAATACTTCTACCCTTAATAAATGCACCCTGCTCTAGATTCATAGTGGGTTAGCACATTTTGCATTATATTCCCCATCACCTAGAAATAATTTATATAATATAGTATATAAAGTGATAGGATGTAATGAGATAAAAGCAATGCATCTAACCTCTTAGGTATTAGAGTGATGAAAGTATGCTTCCATGATACTAGCATAGAACATAAAATAAAAATTTCTTTCACTGCAAGACACACATTTGTATGGATGATTAGCCAATAGTACTTGAAGACGAATGGTGAAAAGCTATCTAGACGAGGAGCTTTATCATCCGCCATAGATTGTATTATAGCTACAATCTCCGCATCTGAAACAGCTCTCCCTGTCAGACTCAAAAAAGATGATATTGGGTGCTAGAACAATAAGTGGATCAAACTCCTCCTCCTCCAAGCTCCATCTGCTCCTAAAGAAGGTAAATAATTCATTCTGAATTGCATCCGCATCTTCTAAATTATTTCTCTTACTATCCTTTAAGAACTGAATACCATTCCTTTTCCTTCTAAGTATGGTGGCTTGATGAAAAAAAATTTGTATTCCTGTCACCCTCCATAAACCATTTAACTCTCGATTTTTCTCTCCACATAGTTTCTTGCTAACATAAGAGAATGATGCTGAGCAAGGTTTGATCGAAGAATAGCCAATCCTTATTAGCAAGGCCTCTTTCATTACATTCTTTCTCCTGAAGATCCATAATCACTTTTTCAACTTCCTATAATCTTCTAAAGTATTTCCAACAATAATTCTATTCCATGAACACAATCTCCTTTTTGTAAGCTCCATTCTTCTAATTATAGTATCCCCTCTAACAAGAGTCTTCCGGACGCTTTGCACAATATCCCCCGATTGAGGGTAAAACAACCAGAACTTTTCAAATCTAAAATAAGATTTACATATAATTTCAATTGCAGTTTCAATAAGGATAGGATAATGATCAAAATCTATACAGTGTAAATGATGCATCTGATAATCCGAAAATCTCTGAATCCAGTCACCACTAGCAAAGGCTCTATCACTTCTCTCCCCCACCCTCGCCTAGTCATTGTGATTATTGCACCAGATAAAATGGACACCTGAATAACCCAGGTTAGAAAGACTATTTGAGGAGATAAACGAGCGGAACTCCTTAACACCAATTTCCTCGATGAATAGCTTTCCACCCATCTTCTCGAAAGGCCTATCAACCAACAATTAAAGCTAGCAGTTCTTAATCGACAATAGCAGAAGCTTGCCTATAGAAAGGGTCTATCATGATAATCCAAATCCGTATATACAGCTAACAAAATCCATGTCTTTTATCTAGCTCTGTAATAACAAAAATAATTTGTTGTAAACTAGTTTTGAAAGAATCAATTTTTATATTACCCTATTGCCACATAGCAATAATACCACTCTTAAGCCCTTGTGACTCTACAGCATGAAAACATCAATTAGCTGGAAGGTCTTCCAGCCCCCTCAACATGTTTCTACCAGACAATCTAGTTTCAAAGAACACACAGATATACGGATTAAGTAATTCAATTAGTCTTCTAATAGTAGGTATAACAAAACTCTCATTGTGTATGATCTGGCATAAATGCCTCGGCCTCATCTTTTCTAATGGACTCCCCAGTTTGAGTGGCACAGTGGTCCCCTTCAATTGCCTTGGGCATAGGAATCGACACCAAGGCATCCTTGACCAAAGAAAGGGCCTTGTCATGTTCTCTGTAAGTTGATGGCTGACTTCATTATGAGATGCTCCTTCACATGCCATAAGCTGCATAGCTAATATGTTATACTTCCCTCGAGAAGTAGATGCCTCAGAAAAACCTAAAGGAAGTTGCTGAGAAGATGAACATAACAATCTATATATGCTTGTCGTGTTTGATCGAAGGCCACGCTAATTGTAGCGCTTCAAATGAGTCAAGTGTCAACTCAAAAACTAAGACTGACAGGAACCTAATCTCGTGACAAGAGCTTCCCAGTTGACTCCTCAGAAGAAATTAAAGGATCCGGCCTAATTTAATAAACTTATATGGTACCTTTTTTATTAGTCAATATAAGACTATGACATAAGTCACTCTCGATATCTGATTCAAGGCTAATATAACAAGAATGCACGTGGTGCAACCTAATTAGATATTTAGACTGATCCAAACATGGAGACATTTTTAAATTAGGACAAAATATTGGCCGTCCACAATGTGACTGAGTTGACCAGAATATTAACTAAATGAATTTGTGCATGTTCTATGTTTCAAGAATGTATAAGATTATTTCATGTCACTGGAACAAGGTTCCTCTCTAAATTTCGTAGAGGGATTTTCTGGGATAAAAAATTTATTTCGAACACTAACTGGTCTCCATGCAAATGTTGGAGATAAATATACCATTTGAAATAGGAATAAAGTTAACATAGATTCTTATTTGAATCTACAATTAGGTTTGAGCTATATTTGAGTGATCACACAAAATTATAAGTGATTACACCTTGTGTCAGATCTTGATACTACTTTCTTTTGAAATGGAAGGGTGGACAACTTGTGTATTTTACTAGTGAAAGATGAAAGAATACAAGAACTTCCTGGAGAAGAGGTTAAGAAAGAATAAGCAAACCAAATTTGGAAAAGCTTAGCTATAATATTGTAGATGACTAGTCCTTCTCCAAAGATTATCAAAACATTCCCATAGCCTTCCTGTCGATCATTTTGATTAAGGAAGATATATGTCCCTCTATTTTTCTCCAAATACACCAGAAAACCACAGTCACTAATTGATCCCACGCTAACCTAAAAGACTTTGGAGTTCTCTCTCTCTCTCTTTTGACAAGGTGAGGGAACGGGTCGTATCTTTCGCATGGAAGAGGATTCATCTTTCTTCTCACAAATCTACCGTTGGATCACCTTTTCCAATATTCACTGCTTCTAGGTCTTAATTCTTTTGTTCATATTTACAACATGTTTTTCTAATTAGCCCAAGCATGAGAAGCTAGACTCAATGCTTTAACCTTTATAGGAGAATGCTTTTTATAATTATCATTCACTTTATTTATCCAAATGAGAAGTTCAAAGATTGACATGGAGGTACAAAGGTAGTGCTCAAAGAATCAAATTGTTTCAGAAGAATTAGACTGCATGTCAAGTTAGATTTGATGGCTTATTTTTCCATCTAATAATTTTTATTTTATTCTTCAAGTCGTACAACAAAAACTTCAAGAATTATTGAGGACTAATTAAACCAAAAATGAAAATGAAAATGAAAATGCTTTCTTTCCTCTAGATGGTCCTAGAAAAGCCTATTGATGCGCATTCAGGTCGGCCACAGCTTATCAGAAGGACCAACCAATCAGGGTTCACCACGATGTCAACACATGGTTGATCAAGAGCGGCCACTTGGCGGGCTCGATGCCACTCGGTCGAATTCACATATCATGGTCGCTCCACAGTTGTTCGCATCCTAGATGGAGGCCCCAATGATCACCGAAATCCTCCCGATGTGACAGACAGGACGTCATTCGCGTGCGAGATCTTCACGCCTGATGTGCAGGCTATACCTAGGCCAATCATTTCTGGTCGGCCCACATGCTCTAATTCTTTGGTGGTATGTAAGCTCCTTCACCCTTACAATCAAAAAAAGAGAGAAACCCTGGAGGTAAGTGCAGGTGACGCCCTAACAGACTATGAGAGAACCTCCTTCTATTTTCCGAGCACCATTCTGACTTAGGCATCGGAGGGTCCCCCGTCGGATATGCTCCAACCAAAGGAATTCTTAGTTTGTGCTATTTCAGGTCAGAGTGCGGCCACCCAATGTGGACCCTGGTAGCAGTCGTATGCAGCACACCCTTTTCGATCTCGATCGAAGCAATCGACAGCCCAAGCTCTCTAGCGTTGTCGCACCTTTCATCGCGGTGCCTAAGACGGGCTAGTTCTCAGTAGCTACAACCATATATTCTCATTTTTCAAGAATCATCCAGAGCAAAATTAGTTTAAAAAAAACATCAAGAGGCAAACTAGCACTTGATGGAATGATTAATCATGATAAACCATAAATCATACCTTGGTTCGCCAAATCCATCTTGAATTAAATTCTGAGATGCGGGTGCAGCCGTGATCAACCGAGATTTGCTGTGCTCTGAATAGAAATTAGCGAGAGATCTTCTGGAGAGAGAGCTCTTAATGCGTGTATTAGAGAAGGGGTCTGACAGGCTATTTATAGCCCTCTCTAGGGACCAAACGCCGTGATTAGTTACACCCGTGAAGAGTCACCCCTCATCAAGGCAACTCTTCACTAAGATGGAATTACCTTAATGCCCTTAAGTTTATCAGAATTTACGAAATCCAAGGGACACTTGTCAAATGTGGGTTCATATTAAATGGGATCAGGGTTTAATTAAAACGGGATCCAACATTCTCCCACTTGGACCATATTGACGCCATTTGTCAATGTGGGCCACAACTTGACGGGATCCCAACATTCTCCTACTTAGATCATATTGACAAGTGAAATATCCTTAGCACTTGAATTTTATAATCTTTATACGCGTGTTCTTTCTATTCTGATATCAATTTTGGGCAAACTTTATGTTTGACTACTTTGAGAATAATAATACGAACCATGGCGGAAATAACACATATTTGATTGGCGTATAACCTTCCATGATCACTATATTACTAAACCATCATAACCAAACCCTTATGAATGAACTTCTCATATAATCCATTCTTGTCACAATTTCTGCTACCATAGTATGCATAAACCATATGAATTCATTAAAGCAGAAAATACAATAAATGTGATTTACAACCATCTAAAATGTGCATAATAATACATCAATTAATTTTTACAGAAAATGCCCATTTGACCAACATGCTCCTTATGCAATCCCGAAGCTATTGCTTTGGTCAAAGGATCTGCCAACATAAGCACAGTATTGATGTATTGAACTGAAACTTTATAGTCATCACATTTTTTCTTTATAACAAGATATTTCACCTCCATGTGCTTATTTCCATTGGATATCTTGTTATTCTTTATTGAGAAAACTGCGGCTAAATTATCACAATATAATTTTATGGGCCTTGAAATAGTGTCCACGATCTGTAGGCCTGCGATAAAGTTTCTCAACCAAATAGCCTGTGTAACTGCATCATAGCATGCTAATAACTCAGCTTCCATTGTTGAAGCAGCTGTCATCTTTTGCTTCGAACTCTTCCACGAGACTGCACCACCAGCTAGTAGAAAGATATAACCTGATGTTGATTTTCTACTATCTGGATATCCCGCAAAGTCTGAGTCTGAGTATCCAACTATCTCCAAAAGATCGGATTTGTTGTATGTGAGCATATGATCTTGAGTTCCTTGAAGATATCTCAATACTTTCTTTGCAGCACTCCAATGTTCCATTCCTGGATTAGCTTGAAATCTCCCCAGTAATCCCACAACATATGCTATATCAGGTCTGGTACAGACTTGAGCATACATTAAAGTCCCAATTAGTGAAGCATATGGAAATGCTTTCATATGCTCCCTTTCAATTTCATTCCTCGGAGATTGTGATTGGCTCAACTTTTCACCTTTAGTAATAGGCACTGGGCTTGGTTTGGAATTTCCATACCAAATCTCTCCAACATTTTCTTAATGTAGGCTTTTTGAGATAGACAAACTTTTTCCTTAGATCTATCTCTATGAACCTCAATGCTGATGACATATGAGGCTTCACCCATATCCTTCATATCAAAATTACTGGAGAGAAATTGCTTAGTCTCCCTAAGCAATGCCAAATCACTAGTAGCAAGCAAAATGTTATCTACATATAGGACTAGAAAAATAAATCGACTCCCACTGATCTTAAGATAGATACATCTATCAACAACGTTTTCTACAAAGCCAAATGTAGAAATGACGCTATTGAACTTAAGATACCACTGTCAGGATGATTGCTTGAGTCCATATATAGACTTATTTAGCTTGCAAACTTTTTGACTCTGACCTTCTGAAACAAAATCTTCAGGTTGTTTCATGTAAACTTCTTCCTCTAAATCTTCATTAAGAAATGCAGTTCTCACATCCATTTGGTGCAGCTCTAAGTCAAAATGAGCCACCAAAGCCATAATTATTCTTAAAGAGTCCTTCTTTGAAACTGAAGAAAAGGTCTCATGATAATCAATACCCTCCTTTTGAGTAAATCTTTTGGCAACAAGTCTGGCCTTATGTCGCTCTACCTTGCCCTTGGAGTCTCTTTTGGTTTTAAAAACCCATTTGCAGCGTACTGCAGTAGCTCCAGGAGGTAGTTCAACTAGATTCCAAACATTGTTTTTAGCTATAGAATCTATCTCATCTTTCATAGCATCTAGCCATTTGGAGGAATTTACTGAATTTATGGCTTGTGAGAAATTTATTGGATCATCTATATTCCCTATGTCATAATCGCTTTCTTGAAGGTATACTATATAATCTGGTGGGATTGGAGATCTCCTTACCCTTGATGACCTTCTTAAAGTTGCTTCTTGATCCACTGGTTCTATAGGTGGAGGAGCAACATTCTTAGTGATAATTGGCACAGATTCAAGTGGAACATTAATAGTAGACTCATCCTCCTCTAAATCATTATCAATGATAGGTAGATGAATCATTGGCTGCTTATTTGAATCTTGCACACCATACGGAGTTTGCTTTTCCTCAAAATTAATTTTTTGAGGTTTTATACTCCCACTGATTTGGCCATTTTCAAGAAATCTAGCATTTTTTGTCTCCACAATCCTCAAAGTATGATTAGGACAGTAAAATCTGTATCCCTTGGACTTTTCTGGATAACCAATAAAATAACAACTAATGGTTCTAAAATCCAACTTTTTCTCTTGTGGGTTGTACACTCCTACATATCCAAACTTCATAGGGTGTTTTGGGACATCTTTAGTAGGAACCCTGTTTAGAATATACGCAGCGGTTTTTAAGGCATCACCCCACAGAGAAATTGGGAGAGTTGAGTGACTAATCATACTTCTTACCATCTCCATTAATGTTCGGTTTCTTCTTTCCGCAACTCCATTTTGATCAGGAGTACCAGGCATAGTGTATTGTGCAACTATACCTTGCTCTTGAAGAAATCGAGCAAATGGACCTAAATGTTGTCCAGTTTCAGTATACCTACCGTAGTATTCACCACCTCTATCTGATCTCACAACTTTAATCTTTTTATCAAGTTGTAACTCTACCTCTGTTTTGAAAAGTTTAAAGGCATTTAATGCCTCAGCCTTATCATACAACAAGTAGAGATACCCATAGCGTGAGTAATCATCAATAAAGGTGATAAAATACTTATGACTAGTAAAACATGGGGTCGAAAAAGGCTCACATATATCTATCTGTATGTATGAGATCCAATAAATTTGTGCTTCTTGTGGCACCTTTCTTAAACTTGTTAGTCTGCTTTTCCTTGATGCAGTCTAAACAAGTTTCAAAATCACCATAGTCAAGAGTTGGTAAAATTTCATCATTTACTAATCTCTTGATTCTTTTTATGGAGATATGACCTAATCTTCGGTGCCATAACATAGATGAATTTTCGTTTATCATGCTACGTTTTAATCCATAATGTTCTTTATTTTGCAGGGATAAAAGGGATAGCTCAAAGGATGTATCAAGGTCTAATTTGAATAAACCATCCTCTAACAAGCAATTACCAACAATAACATTATTCAAGGAAAGGTTTACAAAAGACCGTCCAAATGAAACGGTATATCCAAAGGAAGTAAGTTTAGAAACAGATATCAAGTTTCTTAAAAATCCAGGTACATAGAAGGTATTTTCTAGGTACAAAATATGACCAGTCTTTAAGGTCAATTTGAACGTTCCAACAACTTCCACATGTGAACGCATCTTATTTCCCATTATGATGCTTCGCTCACTTTCCGTTGGAATTCTTTTGTTCAATAATCCCTGCAAAGTTTTACATATATGGATAGTAGCACCAGAGTCAATCCACCATGTGTTATGAGGTACATCAATAAAATTTGATTCATAACACACTAAGGAAAGAGAAGTACCTTTCTTTTCGAGCCATTTCTTGTACTTGGTGCAGTCCTTTTTCAAATGTGCCTGTTTCCTACAGAAGAAGCACTTTATTTGCCTTTTGTCAGTCACTTTGGCTGACACTTTCATTTTCTTCTTCTTAACAGGTATATGATGATTGGTACCGCCGACCTCTTTATGTCCTTTTTCCTTATGAGAGGTGAGATAAACACTCTCTTGCCTCTCTTATTTTATTCTCTACTCCTCATCAACACACATGGCTAGAAGTTGATTCATAGTCCACTTTTCTGTATGTGTGTTGTATGAGATCTTAAATGGTGCATATTCCATAGGCAGAGAATTAAGAACAAAGTGTACAAGAAAAGTCTCTGACATGTCTACTTCCAATGATTTTAATTGGACAGCGATGTCACGTAATTCCATAATGTGCTCGTGTATGCCACCATTATCATTATACTTTAAGGAAGCAAACCTTGATATTAAGGTGCTGGCTAGGGCTTTCTTTGAACTCACAAATTGCTCTTCTACTGCTGTTAAGAATTCTTTTGCAGTTTTGCAATCAGGAATTGAACCCCTTATCTTTCTGGAGATATGATTTTGTATGAGTAAAAGACTTAAGCGGTTTGACCGCTCCCACCTCTCATACAACTTTTTCTCCTCTGGCGTAGTTTCCTCTGTGGGGACAGGTGGCATGTCCTCACGAAGTGCCAGATCAATATCCATACACCCTAAAGTAAATGTCAGTCTTTCTTTCCATTCCGAGAAATTTGAACCATTAAGTATTGGGATGCATGATGTAGATTGTGAAAAAACTGTCGAAAACAAAGCTGCAAAACATATGCTTACTATGAATATGCATGCTATAATTACGCTAAAACCTTATCTAAATCACTAACCCATATTAGCAATTTAGTTAGTAAATCAAAATTAACTTTATATGATTTACCCCTTTACGATAAAACTAATGCATAAGTATGACATTTAATGAACTTTATATATCTAGTTGGAAAAATCCAAAGAATAACAGCCAGATCAGCTCCAGATCGGTGATGGAGCACTAGGCTCACTTAAGTACCAGCCTTTCTTAGGCACGTATGCCTTTTTGACAAGCTTTTCTTAGACACCGTTATTCAATGGATAAAATTTTACTAAATATTTGTTCAATATTAATGAAGAATTCAAGGCCTTTGGGCAACAAGATTTCATCATAAATATCATACTAATAACATTATTTCATCCCATCATTAACTTTGTATAATGACTTTCCTTTGGGGCCGGTTCATTATATATGATGCAACTATTCAATTTCATGAGATGGTGATAAAAGACTCTTTATTGATTAAATTAAATTAAAGCATTCTAAAATTTATGGGATGCTTTGGCTCGTCACCACAAATATGCAAAATTTTAATCGTTTTTATGTCTTTTCCTACATAAGATGCTTTGGCTCGTCTCATGCATACATCACCCTTTTATCATGAAAATATGAATAATATAAACAATCATTTATCATCATAAAAAAGCATATAAATTGATCATTTATGTAATAAATTCATTACAGGGACCAATATGTAATATTAGTGTACCATTTTGTGATGAATCCTAAGTACAGGATCAAATAAATATACTTTAGGACCTTTCTGTAATTTAACTTCCGGCTGGGGACCATAGATGAATTTCGGAATCCCCTTGGTTAGAATAACATATTGTCAGGGGTTTCTTTGCAAAACTCACAGTTTAGTCAAAAGGATTCGGGTTTCAGGTTGCGGGTCGAAACCCAATAACCCGAAACCTGTTAATCCCTTCACCCCTTATATATATATATCTTTAAATGGATTCGGATTTCGGGTTGGAACCCAAAACCCGAAACCCGATCCACTTACTTCATCTTCCCCAAACGAGATAATCGAAAGAAGAGGAGGAGGCGGTCAAAACCGGTGATCTCCTCCCATTCTTTCGGTGGCGCAACCGCCGCCGCCGGCCGCACGGAAGCCGGGAAAATGGCCGCAGGCCGCGGGAGCTGCCGCAGGGCAGGGCCGGAGGCCGGTCGGCCGCGGGTTTTGGCCGCAAGGTGCGGCCGCAGCCCGCGGTGACGGGTTGCAGGGGCGTCGGCCAAAGGCGCCGTGGGAGGCGCGGCTGGCGCCGCTGGCAACGGCCGGGGCGGCTTAGCGGCGGGCCGCAGGCCATGGCGGCCGAGTCTTCTTTCCCCTTTTTTTTTATTTCCTTTCCTCTGCCCATGGTGGCCATGGCGGCCACGGGGAGTCGTAGCCGCTGCGGGCGCGCCGGTGCGGCGGGCCGCAGGGGCTACCGGGGAGTCGGGCCTTGGACGGTGGCCCTGTTGGCCACCGGTTAGGACGGGGAGGGCCGCGACCGAGACCCGCCGCAGCGGCGGCCATGGCAGCGGCTCTCCCTTCCTTATTTTTTCAAACAGAGGTGAAAGGAGGGAAATAGGAGATGAAGGATTTAGTCCCACATCGGTCAGAAAAAAATCTTTCATATGTGTAAATAACATCGGGGTCTCTAATGTCTTCAACCAACGGGTCAAATAGGGGTAATTTATTTTGGAATCCAATTCACCCGCTCTGATACCATTCTGAGATGCGGGTGCAGCCATGATCAACCGAGATTTGCTGTGCTCTGAATAGAAATTAGCGAGAGATCTTCTGGAGAGAGAGCTCTTAATGCGTGTATTAGAGAAGGGGTCTGACAGGCTATTTATAGCCCTCTCTAGGGACCAAACACCGTGATTAGTTACACCCATGAAGAGTCACCCCCCATCAAGGCAACTCTTCACTAAGATGGAATTACCTTAATGTTCTTAAGTTTATCAGAATTTACGAAATCCAAGGGACACTTATCAAATATGGGTTCATATTAAACGGGATCAGGGTTTAATTAAAACGGGATCCAACAGCACTTTGGTCCCAAATTAATATCCAGACTTTCTAAGTATGGTAAAAAGATTAGGTTCACACTCTACCGAGGGATGTTGTTAGACAAATCTCTACCTCCATCTCACTTCCCCTCTTTCTTTAGAACCAGAATGAATAGAGACTATGGGTGCTAGAGTGGGAGCAGGATCTCTTTTTTTCTCCAGAAAATTAAATGCATTAATTTCAACTAAACATGAATAGATATATCTGTGGAAATCAGAAAATCAAATATTTGAAAACTGAGATCGGGCAAAGAAGCCTATAATGTTGATCCCATGTCTTTAGCCATGTAAGATGTCATCCAATTAGCAGTACTATTAGCCTCTCTGTAAACATGTGGACGTCAATAGAGAATAATGAGTGCATCATTCTCCACAATCATGTAATAGTGGATGCAAACCACTACGACCAAGAGGTGGATCAAAAAGCTATTTGATAACACTCAGAGTCACTCTCTAAATAAATTTGTGAAGCCCCCAATATATATATAGCATAATTTAGTCCCTTTCAGGCCGCATGCAATTGTGCCATTGGAACTTTCATATTAAAAATCCTAATACCATCTGCTACAATAAATATACCAGTAGCACTACAGATAACAAAGCCTGATCTACCAGCAGATTAGAAGCTTGATCGCTTGCAGTGAACTAAAGGAACTTTATCGCTTGCAGTGAAACTATCTCCAACCGTCAATTAGCCCTTATGTAGGATTTAGGACATGTTTGGTGTTGTTCTTACATTCAAAAAGGAAAAATAAAAATTGGAAGCTAGCTTTTACAAGATTTTTATAAAAAAAAAATCTTTTTATAGAAGCACCATTAGATAATACTACTAACTGTTTGGCACCACTATTAGAGAAGCCAAAAGTACTTCCTAAAGTCCAAAAAATATTTTTGGCCCACATTTGAGCTTAGAGCAGCCTGGAAGGGTATAACCTATGCCAGGCGAATTCTGGGTGTGGATCGCATTCTTCTGGAGAGGGATTCGGCTACGGTCATCTAGTAGATCCGCGGTCGAGGACGTGCAGGAGAGGAGCAACCGCTGCTCCACGATATTTGCAGATTCCTAAGGAAGTGCGGCTCTCACCAGGCCACGAACGTCTACAGGGAGGCAAATGATGCTGCCGTTTAGGTTGCTTTCTATGCGGCTCACCATGCTAGAGGTTTCGTTTGGTCATATTATAGCTCAGTGTCGGAGACCTTATGTAGTATCTTGTTTTCTGATTTTATTGGCCATATTTACACCCGGGTGTGAGCCGCCATTGTACCAATATATAGAGTATCTTTTTGGGAAAGTGCACTATTGATTGAAAATCACAAAACCATCCCCTTAAGCAATGCCAAATGTGTGGGATATTATGGCGTTGAGCTTGGGGAGCTATTAAATGTGGATAGGAGCCTCCTCATGGTTCCCTTCCAACTCTTCTCTAGTCTCTATCCTTTCTTATCCTAATTCAATCTTAGGCCAGCTTGACTGAGCTATTAGGAACTATGAGCATATGGCAAGGCACCCCTAGATTCAGCTTATGCCAGCTATTTTCAATTGATGCAACAACAATTAACATAGTAAACCATGCACGTAACCAATGAATGAAAGGAAATTATGCGCTTTTTATATGCCCTTTGTGCTATATAATGTACTCTTTTAAATTATTTGATAGTGATGGCTATGTCAATGTTATCGACATGGCAAGATACTCCATAGGAAGGGATCATTACCTATTTCTATGCTCTTTCTTTGAATATTTTGTGGAATTGGACCTCTCCGCCAAAGGTTTGAGTCTACTTGTTGGACTTTGGATTGGTAGGAGACGTAGTCAAAAAACACACCACCACATTTGCCATGGAGCTTGTGACTTTGCCACCCAGCATTGAGAAAATCTCAATGAGGTGCTCAATGAAGTTGGCCAACCATCTGGCCAACTTGCATCCACTCCGGTCCATGTCGGGCTTCGCCGACCAATTACAAGTCGGTCAGCACCAGTCCTAATGATTATTAATGCAATTGCTTGATAAATATTTGTGATATACGACTTATTTAAGTCAAGGATAGATCAAGTTTTGAACATGACATCAATGTGACTACTAGCCTAGCTACCTTCTCAATAGTCCATTGTGCACCAGACAAGGACCAACTCTACCAAATTGTCCTGATTTGCTCAGGCTGATTCAATTATATCTGGACTGGACCAATAAAATGGAATGTGCCAACTCAGTTAACCTACTTAACCACTATTAGCAACAAAAGAAGCTAGTAGTTGATGCATGATTTATTGCAATAACTGGCAGGGTGCCATGCAAGATAACAACACCTAAGTCTTATAACTAAGACAATTAAGAATTACTAAATGGTGTCCTTGAACCAAGCTTCTTTAATGGTGATTGGAAAGAGATTGTTGTTAACTAGTTTTTGTAGTTGTAACTGTAAGATTGGCCTTGCCAGCACCTAAAAGGTTGGCAGTTGGCTTCTCTTGAAGTAGGGTCATGCCTTTTAATAATTAATATAGTGTCCATGATTATAAGAAAAGGTTATAAACCAACTCATTCCCCAAAACGAAAAGCAAAAATCAGCTTAAGTATTGAGCTTGGACTTAGAAAACAAGAAATCATTGGGCTATTTTTTGTTAAGTCTGTCCCAAAAAAATCATTGTTAATTACTTCAGAAGGAAATCAAGGTCAGAAGGAAGCCCATGGGTTGATATTTCAAAATTTGTTTGGCCATGCAATTTTCCAAGCGTTTAGGTAAAAAGGAATTAATTGTCATTGGGAACATGTTCTTCCCATGATCACCATTGCTTAAGATTTGGAACATTTTTCTCATTCTTTTGTTTCTTCTTGTTGTATAGTCGAGCTTTTTTTCTTATGAAATATAAAAGCCAATCCAAATATATGAAGAAACAAAGTTATTCAAAGAAGAGAGAGGGATTCGTACCCTTGGCAGATTGTTCTTGTAATCTGTACTGGTTACAAATATTGGTTGAGGTGATATCTTCTTAAAAATATTTCCGAAGAATATATATAGCTTGGGTGAGAGCTGAGAGCCATTTTTTTCTCTTGAAATGCTATCGTTATTGATTAAGCCACATGACCAAGATCTAAATTACATTAACTCAAGTTCCTTACTCACATAGCTGATGAGATGCAGAATGGAAGCACAACACTAATCCTAGTTACTATCAGTTTGTTATGTCATATGCTGTTAAGCTCATATATATGATGCAGTTGATGGTTAATTAGAAATCAGTACCCAACTATACTAACTGTTGCTGGAAATTGGACCCGGGGGCAGTCTTCGGTCGAAGAGAGGGAGCGGCGATGAGTTCTCACGGTGGGGCGGCGGTCCGTCGGCGAGCGGCGTCCTCCGTCTGGGACAGTCGGAGAGAAGGGGCGGCAGGTCCTCCTGGCGAAGCGGCGATCCGTCAGTTGGCGGCGTCCTCCGTCCGGGTGCCTGCACACAAACCGGTGGCCGGGTTTTCCGGCGCCGGCCCTCCGACGCTCAAGTCAGGGAGGGGGCAAATAGTGTAGAAAGGGAGATAAATAATATCTGTAGAGTGTATCAATCTTTCAACCCCCTCCTGAGAGGCCACGGCTCCCTTTTATAGGCGGGGGTCGGTTTACCTGCGATGTAACAGGGCGAGGCCGTAGTACGGCTCGGCATGTTGTTCAGGTCGGCGCATGGTCAGGCGAATCATTGCTCTGATGTCGGCGGTGAGGGCGTCGTATAACCAGAACTAGCACGCTGTCAGACGAATTATTGCATTGGTGTCGGAGGTATGGCCGAGATCGGAGACTTATCATAGTTGACTAGACTCTGCTGGGCTGATTTGCCGTGGAGAGCTGAGAGTCCGTAGATGACAGGAGCCATGCGCATTTATGGTGGAGTAAGCCGGAGATCCGCATTTATTATGGAGTAAGCCGGAGATCCGCATTTATTGTGGAGTAAGCCGGAGATCCGCATTTATTGTGGAGTAAGCCGGAGATCCGCATTTATTGTGGAGTAAGCCGGAGATCCGCATTTATTGTGGAGTAAGCCGGAGATCCGCATTTATTGTGGAGTAAGCCGGAGGGTTACAGCGACCATGCGCAATAAATGTCAGGGTACGGTCCTCGGCCGGACCTCTGAGGCGCACGGCCGTAGTAGGTGGCTGACAAGAGTAGACCTCGAACATCGGGGTTTTTCTTAGGTCGGAGGTCTCGAGGTCGGGCGTTCCGAAGTCGGACGCCGACTTCGGCCGTCCGGGGTCGGAAGTTATACGGCTTCTTAGGGGTATTTATGTCATTTTGGGAAAAAATCTTATTCCCCCCAACACTACCCCCCGACTTCCGAGTTCAAGCGACTTGTGGGCTCGGACGAGGGAAGTAAAGTCTGTCACTGAGGTTGGGGGGCGAGTCTCGTCCGCCCCCTTGCGCTTCTCGGAGCTTTCATGGTGAAACCTGCGCCCTTTGGCGTCTCGAGGCTGCTTTATTCAGTGAGCTTATGATGAAGCTCGTATCATTATGCTTCTTGAAGCGGAGGTGGCGTCTCTTGAATCGCCAGGATCGCCTTACGGCAGATTAATGATGGGGGTCCTCGGGCTCGTCGAGGCGGTGCCTCAATCCCGTAATCGAGGCTTCTCGCTCATTAATGAGTGTGCCGTTACAAACGGACACGCGGCGTGACCCAAGGTCGGACGCTTCCGATTTCGTGTTACTGGATCATAATTCCGGAGAGGTGGAGGCCACATCGAGGCTCCACGTGTCCCAGATCTTATTAAATGAGGGGAGCGGGGCGGCGTCCGTTCGTTCCTCAAGACGATTTGATTTTGCAGACCCATGATGAGGCCCTGAGATCCGACGGGACAACGCTTCGATTTCGTACCCGATTTATTAATCCGGAGTGAATACGGTGCCTCGGCTTACGAGGACGACGCGTGGCGCAACCCGATCGGGGGATGGGAACCGACCCCATCGATCTGGGCCGTCAGGGGGGTCTATATAAACCCCTCGAGGTTGCCCTAAAGGTCTTATTTGGCTGCTTCTTATTTTCGTTGCCTTTCTCCCTTGCTTCTTTTCTTAACCGAACCTTGCCGTCGGTGCCCGGAGCGATTTCCGGCAATGTCCAGTAGGTTTTCACCCTGTTTTCACTAGGGTTTCCTCTTTTTTTCTCCTCCCCAGCTTCCATTTTCCGCTTTTTTTTAACTTTTATTTCGCTCTTCTGTGGGAATGGGTTTGGGTCCTGAGGAAGTGGGATCGAGCCTGTCGAGGGAGGAGTTGGAGCTGATCCGCTCCCGGTTCTTCTTCCAGCCCGGGTTTCGTCTTGAAACTGCGGGGCCGGAGGACAGGGTGACGCAGCCGCCCCCAGGTCGGATCGCGGTCTACCGCAAGACACTTTGGGCTGGCCTGCGTTTTCCCGTCCACGAGTTCGTGAGCCAGCTGTTGGCCGAGTACCAGCTCGTCCCGGCGCAGTTGGCTCCGAACTCGTGGAGGACCATAATCGGGTTCTTGTCCCTGTGCCTTGGGCACGGGATCCCGATCTCGGTAGGCCTCTTCCGCCGGTGTTTTCTATTAAAGAAGAACCCGGCGGATGCAGGGTGGCTATACTTCGCCTTTCGGGGCGGTATGTCACTCTTCCAGGGTGCCCCTTCCTCGATTCATGAGTGGAAGGGGAAGTTTTTCTTCCTGGCGTCCGAGGCGCCTTGGGGGTTCGACCCGAGGTGGGGGAACCCTCGGTTGAAGACCCTCAATAAGCTCTCCGAGCCCTCGAGGAGGGAGCTGAGGACCCTGGACTCCGTGCGAGCCCTCGGGAGGGGCAACGACCTGACCGAGCTCCTGCGGGAGGACGCCTTGGCGAGCGTAGGTCTGAGCTCGGCGCGCCCCGAGGGTAAGGGTGGTTACATTATTTTATTTTTTCTTCGTTCTTTGCTTTTACTGTCACTGGCCTGATACTTAACGAAATTTTGATTTCAGATATTCCCCGCCTGCCGACCAGCAACACATCACTTTTCTCTCGCCTGAGGAGGCGAGAGGCCGAGGTCGGGGGAGCTAGGCCCCAGCCCCGGAAGAGGGCGAGGTCGGACGGCGCCTCCAGTTCAGCCGGCACGAGTGGCCCCGAGGCGGGGGCCCCTGCAGCCGACCCGAGGCGGGAGCGGGTCGTTAGTGATGCGGGCCCGTCGGCCCCTCCTTGCCCTGCCCCCCTTGCCCAGCGGGGGGAGTCGTCCATGGCCCCGCAGCGGCCAGAACCCGGGCTTGCTCGAGGCCCCAAAGCGAGCGGCTCCGGGACCTCGGGCCCGGTCGTGCCGAACTCTTCCCGGGCTTTCCGAGAAGAGTCGGTTGAGCCGGACTCTCCTATTCCTGAGGGGAGCTCGGCCTTTCAGGATGCCGAGGTCGCGCGCTCCATGTTGCGGCGTGCGGTACTTCCAGCGGACCGGGCCGTGTTCCGGGATGTTTCGCTGGAGGAGATCGTTGGCAGCGCTCACTGCAACACTGCCCGGGTAAGCTTCCTTCTTAATTTCCTTGAGTCACTAGTGTACTTGTGTGCTTTTCAACTCACAATACCCTCGTCTCTTCCTTTTCAGCATATTCTCGAGCTCGACACCTTGGCGTTCATCGCACACGGGTGTCGGAAAGAGGTCCGACAGCTCGGCCGACAGCTAGAGCCGGCCAAGAAAAGAGTCGCCGAGCTGGAGGCGGCGTTAGCCGCGGCCGAGGCTCGGTGGGCGGCCACCGAGGCTGAGCGCCTCGCCATGGCGGAGGGGCTCGAGGAGGAGAAGGCCGCCCATGCCCTAACCAGGTCGGCCTTGCGCGGCACGGAGGCGCGCTTAGGGGAGGTCCAGGCCGAGGTCGCGGCCCTCAGGCATGAGGACGGGGTCTCCCGCCTCCGAATCGAGCAACTTGAGGCCCGGGAGAGGAGGGCACTCGAGCGAGCCGAACATGCCGTGGAGCTCTTCAAGGAGTCGCAGGAGTTCCGCGACATGTTGGAGGAGGAGACAGTGGACGGGTTCCTCCGAGGTTTCGAGAACTTTCGGGCTCAGATGCGCCGGTACTGCCCTCAGTACGACCTCTCGACGGTCCGTCCGAGGGAGGACCTGGGCCTAGGGTCCGACGTGGAAGCCCTCCCCACCATTTTGACATCCGAGGCGGGGATATACGAAGAAGACCCCGCCGAGCCTTCGACGGGGGCGGCCGAGGCGATTGGCACCATAGAGGTGGCTCCGGCGGCCGAGACGGACGCCGTCCCGGAGGCGGTACTCGAGGCCCCTGCCCCCGACCCCGAGCCTGTGCCGGCTGAAAACCTCGAGATCATCAATGTGCCGGACGACCCCCCGGACGTTGCTCCCGCCGCTTAGGACTTAGCGTATTTTTCCTTTCTTTTTCATTGTATCCGAGGTCGGCTCTTAAATGGTCGACCTCCAATTTTGTAATCGGCCTTCGGTCTTCTGTTAATCAAAAACACTTTCATCATCATGTGTTTGCCTTTCTTTTTTGTTGCGAACGAGGCTAGAGCCTTAGCTAACTGCCTCGACGACCTCTAACTTCACATCTTAGTTTTCGGTTTGCTTAACGAAGTTGTTCCCTTTTCCCGGGCTATGTCTTAGCCTTCTCGGGTTCTAGTCATTCCGACCAAAAGGAGCTCCAAGTCTTAGGTTTTTTAGAAAATTCCTCCAAGTCCCATAGCTCGGATCTAAGGATCGTGGAAGTCATCACGTTTAGCCTTTAGGGAAATCCCAAGGCATCGAGGTCGGGCCTTAGCCCTTCAAGTAAGACCGGGCTAGGTCTATGCCTGCTGCTATTCGGAGATTTCAGTCGGGTTTCCGAACTTAACTCCGAACCCCTCGTAGGGAGCGCGGGCTAATAAGTAAGTCATCGTCGAAGGTTTTCGTAGTTATCGTTCTCGGACTCTGCCGAGGTCTCGGTGAACAAGGCTGGGATTTCCAAAAATTGCCTTGGTATCGATGTTTGGCTGATACACTCGTGGTCGGGACCACTTTCTCAGCTAGATGTCGGAGTTTACGTAGAAGAGCCGAGTTGGGCCCTAATTTATGAAGCCTTCGTACAGATTGCGGAGACTTGACGAACGGAGCCTGCATAATGTAGTTAGGGGGTCGATCTTAAGCCGACCCATTGGAGAGGCCCGACTTTGGGGCGAGATAAGACTCCAACGTTGGGATTCCGCTCAGCAATATGTAGATAAAATTTAACAAGGAGGGCGTCTAGCTGGATGTACCTCTTGCATTCTCCGAGTCACGCTTCGCATGGTGGAGCAGGTTGCCTCCTTTCCTCGTTGACCTCCGGAGTCATTTTGACTTGAAGGGGGGCTCGGGTTTCTCACGGACCCAACAGCGCCCACCGAGGTTGAGAGGATTTGGCGAGGCTTTATTGAATTGTAGCTCTCTGCGAGGTCGAGGGAGTTTCAGACCCCATGGTAGGACCTCGGGCGCCTCAACCTTGGTCGAGGGATCTTGCGTCGGGTCGGCGAGTCCGTGGACGCTTTGCTGACCTGTGGTGCCTCCCGTGATCGAGGGAGTTTGGAACTCTACGGTCGACCCTCGGGGCATCCCGACCTTAGTCGAGGGATCGTTCGTCAGGCCGGCGGGTCTGGGCACGCTCTACCGACCTGCGACGCTTCTCGAGGTCGAGGGAGTCTGGTTCTCTACGGTCGACCCTCGGGGCATCCCGACCTTAGTCCGGGAATAGCTCGCTTCGGGGATCGGGGATCGTCGACCACTCCCGGGGGTCCACTTCGTGGCGCCCCGCGTGGAGCCACCCTTTCCACCCCTTACGGCTTCTTCCCGAGGTCGAGGGAGTCTGGTTCTCTACGGTCGACCCTCGGGGCATCCCGACCTTAGTCGAGGGATCGTTCGTCAAGTCGGCGGGTCTGGGCACGCTCTACCGACCTGCGACGCTTCCCGAGGTCGAGGGAGTCTGGTTCTCTACGGTCGACCCTCGGGGCATCCCGACCTTAGTCGAGGGATCGCTCGCTTCGGGGATCGGGGATCGTCGACCGCTCCCGGGGGTCCACTTCGTGGCGCCCCAAGTGGAGCCACCCTTTCCACCCCTCACGGCGCCTTCCCGAGGTCGAGGGAGTCTGGTTCTCTACGGTCGACCCTCGGGGCATCCCGACCTTAGTCGAGGTAGGAGAACGAGCCGAGCTCGTCTGGTCAGAGAGGACCGTGCTCATAGATGGAAGTTGATGGAGAACGAGCCGAGCTCGTCTGGTCAGAGAGGACCGTGCTCATAGATGGAAGTTGACGGAGAACGAGCCGAGCTCGTCTGGTCAGAGAGGACCGTGCTCATATCTTGACGTCTCGAGTATCCCTATAGCCGCGGCATCCCGACGAACCGGGGCATTCTGACCTTAGTCGAGGGAATTTCGCGCCAAGTCGATATTTCGTCGTCCTGCGATTCTTTCCGAGGTCGAGGGAGTTTGGGACTCTACGGTCGAGCCTCGAGGCATCCCGATTTTGGCCGGAGAATCTGAGGATCACAGACGACCCAATATTAGAAGAGAATTACAGCCATCAAGATAAGAGAATTGTTTGCGAAAAGGAAGCTGAGTCCATTGTCCTGATTGTCTTGAACCCCTAGGGGTTTTACTGGTAGTACATTCGCAAATTCTCGGAGTTCCAGCTTCGCGGGATCAGGGTCCCCTCTAGGGACTTTAATTTATACGCCCCTGGTCGTTGTACCCGGGCGATCTGATACGGCCCCTCCCAATTTGGGGCGAGCTTTCCTTGCTCAGTTGGTTGAGAAGCCTCGGCTCTCCTGAGGACGAGGTCCCCCACTTTGAAGAGCTTGGGCTTGACTCTAGAGTTGTAGTATTGGGCCGTTCGCTGTTGGTATCTCGCCATGCGGACCCGGGCAACCTCTCTTGTCTCTTCGACGAGGTCCAAGTTGCTCCTGAGCTGGAAAGAATTGGTGTCGGGGTCGTAATGCTCCACCCTTGGAGAAGGCAGGCCGATCTCCAACGGGATGACGGCCTCAGTGCCGTATGCTAGGTTGAAGGGGGTCTCTCCCGTGGGCAGTCGGAACGTGGTCCGGTACGCCCAAAGAACATTGTACAAGTTCTCGACCCACTGTCCTTTGGACCGATCAAGCCTAGCCTTGAGCCCCTGCAAAATAGTGCGGTTAGTTACCTCAGTTTTCCCGTTTGTCTGGGGGTGAGCGACTGAGGTGAAACGGTGATCAATGCCGAGCTCAGAGCAAAATTCCCTGAAATGAACATTGTCAAATTGTCGACCATTGTCAGATATAAGGATACGGGGTAGTCCGAATCTGCAGATTATGGACTTCCACACGAAGTCTCGCATCTTTTGCTCGGTGATCCGGGCGACGGGTTCGGCCTCGACCCATTTGGTGAAGTAGTCGATGGAGACGACCAGGAGCTTTCTCTGTCCGGTGGCCAGGGGAAAGGGCCCCAGGATGTCGATCCCCCATTGGGCAAACGGCCAGGGGGCGATGATGGAGGTCAGCAGAGCTGAAGGTCGGCGCTGGACATTGGCGTTTCGCTGGCACCGATCGCACTTCCGGACGAAATCCGCTGCATCCTTCTGGAGTGTGGGCCAATAATATCCTTGTCGCAGGACCTTATGGGCTAATGCCCGACCCCCCAGGTGATTTCCGCAGATCCCTTCATGGACCTCTCGGAGGGCATAGTCCGTCTCGGAGGGGCGGAGGCATCTAAGGAGGGGAGAAGTAAATGATCGCCGGTAGAGTCTATTCTCGTATAAGACATACCGGGGGGCCTGGCGCTTGATTCGGCGAGCTTCCGTCTCGTCGTGAGGTAGGGTTCCGTCCTGAAGGTAGCAGACGAGCCCATCGATCCAGCTTGGCTCGGAGTCGATGCACATGGTGGGCTCGGGTTCCTCTGTGCTGGGGATCCGAAGATACTCGAGCGCTGTTCCCTTGGGAAGCTCGCTCATGCGGGAGGTTGCCAATTTGGATAGCTGGTCTGCTCTGAGGTTTTCCGCTCTGGGGATGTATTGAATATTGAAAGAATTCAGGGCAGATACGAGTTCCCGCACCTTTTGGAGATACTTTTGCATGGACGGCTCTTTAGCTTCGAAGTCTCCTTGGACCTGGTTCACTACCAGCTGGGAGTCGCTGAAGGCCGTCAGGTCTTCCACTTTTAGTTCCTTTGCCAGCTTGAGCCCGGCGATGAGAGCCTCATACTCGGCCTCATTGTTCGAGGCCGGGAATTCTAGGCGCAAAGCTTGCTCTGCCACCACTCCGTCTGGGCTGGCGAGGATGAGTCCGGCCCCGCTACCCTCCGAGGTCGAAGACCCGTCCGAGTGCAGGACCCATGGCTGCCTCGGGGCCTCCTCTAAGGATTCGGGTGGCCTCTCGGGGTCGTCCGGAAGGGTGCACTCCACGATGAAGTCGGCGAGTATCTGAGCTTTGATAGCCGGCCTGAGCCGATATTCGAGGTCGAATTCTCCGAGCTCGACCGCCCATTTGGCGATCCTCCCCGCACGATCCGACCTCTGCAGTATTTGCTTCATAGGCTGGTCGGTCAATATAGCTATCGTGTGGGCTTGGAAGTAAGGCCTGAGTCTCCGAGCCGAGATGATGAGAGCGAAGATGGTCTTCTCAAGTTTAGAATATCGGGTCTCAGGATCCCTGAGAACCCGGCTGGTGTAATAGACCGGCTTTTGGAGCTTGTCCTCTTCCCGGACGAGGACTGAGCTTACTGCAGCTGGGGAGACAGCCAGATATAAGTAAAGGACCTCGCCTTTCTGGGGCTTGGTGAGCAGCAGGGGAGAGGCCAGAAGGCTCCGAAGCTCTTCAAAGGCCTGCTGGCATTCTTCTGTCCACCGGAAGTCTTTCGGCCGTTTAAGGCTCTTGAAGAAGGGGAGGCATCGCTCGGCTGACCGAGAGACGAACCTTCCCAGGGCGGCAACCCGCCCCGCGAGCCGTTGCACCTCCTTAACAGTCTTTGGAGGCGACATCTCTTGCAGTGCCCGGATTTTCTCTGGGTTGGCTTCAATTCCGCGCTGGGTCACTATGAAACCCAGGAACTTGCCCGAGGTGACCCCGAACGCGCACTTCGCCGGGTTGAGTTTCATTTGATATCTTCTGAGCTTGGCGAATGTCTCGTTGAGATCGGCTATGTGGGGTTCCGCCGCTCGGCTCTTTACCAGCATGTCGTCCACATAGACTTCCATGTTCCGACCGATCTGGTCTTTAAAAATTTGGCTGACCAGTCTCTGATATGTGGCCCCAGCGTTTTTCAGGCCAAAGGGCATCACCTTGTAGCAGTAGGTGCCCTTGTCGGTGATGAAGGCCGTCTTCTCCTCGTCTTCTGGCGCCATTCGGATTTGATTGTACCCTGAAAAGGCGTCCATAAAGGTTAGCAGCTGGTGTCTTGAAGTGGAGTCGACGAGTTGGTCGATGCTCGGGAGGGGGAAGCTGTCTTTCGGGCAGGCCTTGTTCAGGTCGGTATAGTCCACGCACATACGCCACTTCCCATTGGCCTTCTTTACTAGGACTACGTTGGCGAGCCAGTCCGGGTAGGAGACCTCCCGGATGAAGCCGGCCCCGAGGAGTTTGTCCACCTCCTCAGCCGCAGCTCGTTGTCGTTCCGGGGCGGAGCCTCTTTTCTTCTGCTTTACAGGCCTGCTGGTCGATCTCACCTGGAGTCGGTGGACCATGACCTGAGGGTCAATTCCTGGCACGTCCGCGGGCGACCAGGCGAAGACGTCAGCGTTGTCCCGCAGGAAGCTGACGAGGCGATCCCTCTCGCGGGCGCCGAGGCCGGAGCCGACCTGCACAGTTTGCTCGGAAAAATTTTCTTGTAGTGGGATTTGAATAAGGAGCTCACCGGGCTCTACTTGCTTCTTCCAGAGGGTGTCCCTCGCATCGAGGGTTTCTATGGGCAGCGAAGGGCCCATCGGGTGGTCCGGCGCCTCGGCTGGTTGCTTTACTGTGTGGGCCGCCATGTAGCATTGCTTGGCGACCAGCTGGTCTCCGCGGACCTCGCCTACTCCTTGGTCGGTGGGGAACCGTATGAGCAAATGGCGAGTTGAAACCACGGCTCGAAGGGCATTTAGCCCTGGGCGCCCAAGGATGGCGTTGTAGACCGAGGGCAGACGGACCACCAGGAGGTCCATCCTCACTGTGCTCTCCCGGGGGGCGAGGCCGACTGTGACAAGGAAGCTAGCCTCACCTTCAACCGGGACTGCATCTCCGGTAAACCCAACCAACGGGGCATTGACTCTCCGGAGATGCCCTTCTGTCAATCCCATTTTTTGGTAGGCATGATAATACAAAATGTTGGCTGAGCTTTCATTGTCAACTAGGACACGCTTTACATCAAACCTATTTACAATCATAGAGATGACCACAGCGTCATCATGGGGGGTTTCGACCCCTTCTAAATCCTCATCCGAGAACGAGATGACTTCACCAGTACGCGGGCGCTTCGGGGGTGCTTCCAGGGCGGCCGTCCCTGCCGAGGCCCGCCCGATCATGTTGATGGTGCCGGCGATGGGCCTGTTGTCGCGTGGATTTTCGGTTGGTGCGACATTCTCCGCCGGCCTCCTTTCTTCAGGTTGGTTCCTCACGAACCGGTTGAGTACTCCCCGTCGGATGAGCGCTTCTATCTCATCCCGGAGTTGGTAGCAGTCCTCCGTGTCGTGCCCACGATCTCGGTGGAAGCGGCAATACTTCCTAGGATTCCGGGGGAATCCCGTGTCTCGCATAGGGGGCGGGGGTCGGAAGAAGTCCCGTCCCTCGATTTCCATCAGGATTTCGGCCCGGGGAGCGTTGACGGGTGTGTAGTTCTCGTACTTTTCCGGGTACGTCCGAGGCCGTGGTGGGGACCTCGGCCGAGGAGGGGTCCTTTGCTGAGATCGCCTCTGCTGTCGGGGCGAACTTCTCAGTCTGGGGAGGTTCTTCTCTCGGCGGGGGGATCGGCTCCTTTGTCGGCCGCGCTCCTCGCGGCGTTTCTTCTGCTTCTTGGAGGCGGGCTCAATTGCCCCCCGCCTGGATGCAACTGCCTCCTCGGCCTTGGCATACTTCCGGGCTCGGGCCAACATTTCAGTGAAGTCGGCCGGGAAGCTCTTCTCGATGGAGAAGAGGAATCGGTAGGAGCGAACCCCAGTCTTCAGAGCCGACATAGCCATCGACTGGTCCAGCTCGCGAACCTCCCATGTGGCGGCGGTGAAGCGGTCCAGGTACTCCTTGAGGGGCTCCCCCTCTTTCTGTTTGATGTCGAGGAGGGAGTCTGACGTTCGTCGCTGGCGCCGGCTGGCAGCGAAGTTGGTGGCGAACTGCCTGCCGAGCTGCTCAAAAGAGGACACCGTATTCGGCTTCAGCCCAGAAAACCAAAGCCGAGCGGTCCCTCGGAGGGTCGCTGGGAAGGCCTTGCAGAGCATGGCCTCCGAGGACCCTTGTAGGGCCATGAGGGCCCGATAGCTCTCCAGGTGGTCGAGAGGGTCGGTCGTCCCGTTGTAGGGTTCCACCTGAGGCATTTTGAACCTCGCGGGAACCGGCCCATCCTCGATCTGGCGGGAAAAGGGGGACTTGGTGGTGAACTCAAAGTCTCCCTCTTGTCTTGCCTTCTTGCTGTGGAGCGCTGCAATCTGACGCTCCAGATGCTCAACTTTCCGGTCGAGCTCCCCCATCCGTGGGATTGTCGCTGTGGTTTGCGCCGGCTCACGGTGATCTGGGGCTGACTCTGCCTCAGAAAGCTGGGGCCTCCGATTGAAACCTTCTCCCGGTAATTCCCTCCGGGGAGAAGCTCGTTCTCCGTTATTGGCTCTAGAAGAGCCATGCAAGTTTTGGCTTGGGAAAACCGGGCCGTTGGGGAGACACTCCGGCGGGGCCTGAGCCCGTGGGGGGAGCGTAGGCAAAGCTTCCTCGCGCCGCAAACTCTGAACGGCGGCGGCCAGGGCCTGGACTTGCTGTACCAAGGCGTCGAACTGTTCCGGCTGGACCAGAGGAACTGGGTCAGCCGGAGTTGGAGAATTCTGGACAGAGTGTCCAGGGCTTTGCGGGGGACGCCGGGAGATGTTAGAGGCTCCCTTACTTCTCAACTTCATGACTGCTACTCGGGCCCTTCCTCTAGCGCCAACTGTTGCTGGAAATTGGACCCGGGGGCAGTCTTCGGTCGAGGAGAGGGAGCGGCGATGAGTTCTCACGGTGGGGCGGCGGTCCGTCGGCGAGCGGCGTCCTCCGTCTGGGGCAGTCGGAGAGAAGGGGCGGCAGGTCCTCCTGGCGAAGCGGCGATCCGTCAGTTGGCGGCGTCCTCCGTCCGGGTGCCTGCACACAAACCGGTGGCCGGGTTTTCCGGCGCCGGTCCTCCGACGCTCAAGTCAGGGAGGGGGCAAATAGTGTAGAAAGGGAGATAAATAATGTCTGTAGAGTGTATCAATCTTTCAACCCCCTCCTGAGAGGCCACGGCTCCCTTTTATAGGCGGGGGTCGGTTTACCTGCGATGTAACAGGGCGAGGCCGTAGTACGGCTCGGCATGTTGTTCAGGTCGGCGCATGGTCAGGCGAATCATTGCTCTGATGTCGGCGGTGAGGGCGTCGTATAACCAGAACTAGCACGCTGTCAGACGAATTATTGCATTGGTGTCGGAGGTATGGCCGAGATCGGAGACTTATCATAGTTGACTAGACTCTGCTGGGCTGATTTGCCGTGGAGAGCTGAGAGTCCGTAGATGACAGGAGCCATGCGCATTTATGGTGGAGTAAGCCGGAGATCCGCATTTATTATGGAGTAAGCCGGAGATCCGCATTTATTGTGGAGTAAGCCGGAGATCCGCATTTATTGTGGAGTAAGCCGGAGATCCGCATTTATTGTGGAGTAAGCCGGAGGGTTACAGCGACCATGCGCAATAAATGTCAGGGTACGGTCCTCGGCCGGACCTCTGAGGCGCACGGCCGTAGTAGGTGGCTGACAAGAGTAGACCTCGAACATCGGGGTTTTTCTTAGGTCGGAGGTCTCGAGGTCGGGCGTTCCGAAGTCGGACGCCGACTTCGGCCATCCGGGGTCGGAAGTTATACAGGGGTATTTATGTCATTTTGGGAAAAAATCTTATTCCCCCCAACACTAACCACGGAAAATTAATGAAAAATTTCAAAGCACAAAACACATACACTTTTCTTGGAGAAAGGGAAAAGAAAAAAAACACAGATAATGCCTTCAGCTTTGGCTTGATGGTTAATTAGAAATCAGTACCTGGGAAGTCGGTCAGGCTTGTGAGTTTGTGGTATAATCGTACAACAAACATCTACATGCATGCAAATCATTATTTATGTGCTATCATAATTATAACAACAATATACCACAGTGGCCATATGTGAAGTAATCATTGTTTTAAGAATGCAATATCTATTTTCTGTATTATATTTTAGGTATATTTTAAACACTATCAGGTATATGAAAACATCACTGGAACGTACGCTACAGTGTATGGTATAACAAATCTAAATGCAATCTATCTTTCATAACCATATTATTTTGTTGTTATGAGTAATTATAACAATTATTAGAAGGCTACTATAACTTACAGCTAGAACACCCTACGACAAGAAAATCAAGCATTGCCAATGCTTTTTAATAGCTATACCGATGCGAATAAGTGTTCGTAGTTTTATTTCTAACGCTTTCTAAAACATCGCAAAAGCGTCGGCTATGCTACCGTCGAAAACTAACTTTACAACGCTATTTAAAGGATCGCTAATTCTTGACGCTCATAAGTATCGCTAGTTACCGACGATTTTCAAAAGAAAAAAAAAAAAAATAGACACAGAGTATCCAGAAAAAAAGTATATTATAACACATAATGATATGGTCCAGAAATGAGATAATTTATGAATAATAACAATGATTTTGGTTCACGCACCATGTTAAGGGTACAGCCATAATAGCACTATTCCTCTACAATCATTGCATGGACCATCTAAATATTTGCAGTTGCCATTTCATCTCAGAGGCTGACGTTTCTTTCACTTTTGTTATGCAAGCATAGTTACTTTCATGCACATGTTGTCAGCGAAAGAATATTAACAAAACTCATCCTTCCAGAGGCAAGCAAAATTATTGGCATGGTGTTCCTCCTATGAACATAGGAGAAGTATATGTATATGCCTAGAGACCAAAGAATGACTGGGTTTTACTGCAAATGCGCAACTGAGAAGTTATAGTCTAGAAGCAAGTCCCAAAGGAAAAATGAAGGCCCATAAGATTTGAAGCAACAAGCTCATATTCTATTCAAAACATTCTTTTAGATTTTTTCCCAAAAAGATAAAAAACATATATTGAGATTTAAAATGGCCTACACACACTATAGCCCATGGGTTTATCGGCCTTTAAAAGGTACCAAAATATTTTGTAGGAATCTGTTAGCCCATCCAACCTGTATCTTCGAAGGCTCTCCAAAATCCTAACCTAAATTCTAACCTATGGGCCTGCCAATTTGTAGGAAGAAAAAAAAAATCTACAGAAGTCTATTTCCTTTCCATACCATTCGAGATGGAAGGGTGTTGGGTTGATGTAAGCCATACTCAAATGAATTTTTCAGTCCATGAATCTGATAGAAAATTCAGCTAAGATCCTACTAGATTATCTAAGCAAGTCCTTAGTATTGAAAAGCAATTGATGCAGCTATGCTCATCATGTAAGGCCCTGTTTGGGGAGCTGTTGGCAGTAGAGCTGTTGGAAGTAGAGCTGTTGGAAGTAGAGCTGTCTGAAGTAGAGCTTTTATGAAAAGCTGTTTGCTGTTTGGTAACTACAATTCTAAAATGCTGTGGCACTTTAACATGTGTTTGGTAAATAAACTGAGAAAGTACTTTTGTATGACAAAATTACCATAAAGGACATTGCATAGTATTATACAATAGAGCCTAATAAAACATAACATATATTAATACATAATACATGATATAGTATAATATTACTGTAATGTAAAATAATATTATTATAATAGAGTAATATGACATTGCATAGCTAGCATAATAGTAATATAATTATTAGAGTAAATTAATTTTCCATAATATAACATAATATTAAATTATTTAATATAATATATTAATATATTATGATATAATGTAATATATATTATATTTATAGTATAATACAATAATAAAGATATAAAATAATATAATTATTAGTATAAATTAATTTCTCATAATATAACATAATATTAAATTATTTAACATAACATATTAATGTATTATGATATAATATATTATAATATTATATTTATAGTATAATACAATAATAAAGATATAAAATATTATAATTATTAGTGTAAATAATTAATAATGTAAATTTTTTTATTTATTATTTTATTCATTGAAATATATTAATTTGTTATCTTATTTATTCATTCATTCATTCATTCATTCATTCATTTATATAAATATTTATTTATGCATTTATTTATTTATTTATTCTTTTTTTCTTTTCTTTTCTTTTCTTTTTTTTTCTCTTTTTTTTCTTTCCTTTTCTTCTTTTTTTTCCTTTTCTTTTCCTTTTCTTTTTTTCTTCTCTTCTTCTCCTTCCTTCCTCTACCCCGTTCTCCTTTCTTCTCCTCCCGCGGCCGGCGATGCCGGAAGGGGGCCACGCCGCGGCGGCCGCGGGAGGGGGCCACGTCGCGGCGGCCGCGGGAGGGGGCCGGGCCGTGGCCGGCGGCGGCTGTGGCAGTCTCGGCGGCCACGGCTGGCCCCCTGGGAAGAGCTCTCCTCCCGCGAGGCCGACGGCGCCGGAAAGAGGCCGGGCCGTGGCGGATGCGGGAGGGGGTGTGTCACGACCCCCGCCCCGTTCCCGGCGGGCCGCCGCGACGGTCCTAGGGTGCGGGTAGGCATAAGGCCACCAGCCACCACGTAGAACCCTACTACCTATCAATCATCCATAAATTCTGAAAAATTTTGGCATGATGCATGCACAAAATGATCACCTTTCCTATGGTGACCTGTCAGGATTATCTCAATACATATAACACACTACCTGTCAGAGCAGCAATCACATAATCCGTCACATAATGAACCTGGACAATATATATCAATACATTATCTCAGGCATATAACTCATCTGTATAAAAATCTGGTTCCCATTCCATCCATGGTCAAACCCATATCCACAACAGGATCTATGACTGTAACTATACACTAAATACAACAGAAGGTTTATAATACACCAAAAGGGTATAAACCTCTATCTACATTATACTATACTATGGAGCGGCACAGCTAGCAGGCAACCACTAATCCTGCTCCTCTCTATACAATACCTGCCCTGCAATCAAAAATATCAAACTGGGGAGTGAGTATATGAATACTCAGTGAGTGGAGTAGAGAGTACTATGCACATGAGACAGAATATAATCATGGCTCGAGATGAAATCTCAAGATCAATAACAAGATGAACATGATCTCAACATAGAGAATATGGAGTAAATCATCAAAATCACCACAATCAATATCAACTCATCTGAAGCATATATGGAATAATCAAGTAAACATATATGCTACTCATGAATATGCTCAACAGATCATAATGCTGGAACATACAAATCAGGTGTCAATATGCTGAAATCATCACTAGACAGCTATCGGGAGGTGGGTTTTACGCCCCAGGCGAACCAGCAACAACTCCCTACTGCCATATGCATATATCGAATATGACACCACACCAATATGTAAATCATCACTAGACAGCTGTCGGGAGGTGGGTTTTACGCCCCAGGCGAACCAGCAACAACTCCCCACTGTCACATGCATATGCAGGATAAGACACCATATCGATAATGTAAATGCTAGACAGCTATCGGGAGGTGGGTTTTACGCCCCAGGCGAACCAGCAACAACTCCCCACTGTCACATGCATATGCAGGATAAGATACCACACTGATCATGTAAATGCTGGCCAGTATCCAGAACAGAAATCCATCTCACATCTACATACTAAACGGCACCTCGCGGGAATTCTACATCCGCGGAAAGCCATACTGCACCTCGCGGGGTCTTACTATGCCCGGCGGCAAGCAGAATATAAGTCGTAGGACCGGCCGATCCTACGCCTAGGGCCGTGTCCCCCCCTAGGAAGGGACTGGGCTCCGCCCACCCAGAAGGCTACTATGTGCGCACAAAGGCCGATGTTCAACCCCCATCGACTATAGGTGTCCTGCAGATACTGCCAAGCCATGCATAAATGCCATAATGCACCCTCCCAATACTCTACTAAAAAGGAGTATAATCAAGACTACCACTCACTTGATCATGACCCAATCATAAACTAACATCAGGGTTAGAAGTGAGGGTCAAGGAAGTGCAATACAACTCAATATACCACTAAAAAGGCTCTACAAATCTTTGAAATAGAGGAAATGAAATCAATTTACAAAAGAAATCATTTCACAATTCGGAATCAATTTGATTACTCATCAACCCCTCGTAATTCCTCTCAATGTTCCCTCAAATGCATGTACAGAATAATCAAGCATGGAGAATCAAGATTATAGAGGAATCTACTACAATATCAGTCAATATGCACAAGTGGAATCAATTCACACTTGGCGACATTCATGAAAATGAATTAAGAATGCTCATGGTGCAAAGTACATGACTCCCACTCACCTGCCAATCCGGCACGGCCTCGATACGCCTCTAGAATTCTACAGCAGGCAGTGGAGAACTTCTTCCTCTCGTTCCCTAGCTTCTTGCCCAACTGTGACATGCATTTACCATACATTTAGTCTTGTATCAAGGTCATAATCTACGTGCCAATTATAATATAGGGAACTTTAATTGATTCAACTCCCCCGTTCCCTAAATCTTTTCTTTTCTTTCTCTTTTTCCTTTTCTATTAATTAACTCATCATTTATGTGTATTAGGGACTCCCTTGCATGAGTACAAGGTCCCTTTTAGCTTGATCTAGGCTTAATACTCTATTATAGCATGAAATCCCCTATTTTCTACCCGGATGAACAGTAACCCGAACTGATAGTGGGTTACTTCATCCCGGTTTTGATCCACTTTCAGGACTCCAAATTTGATGAAATTTTTACCTAACATTCTACACTCATAGAGGATTCCAAAGAGATAATATGCATCATCATCGGAGGCCGTTTGACCCCCTAAATAATTCGCCGAAGTTGGGACTTCGACACAGTTTTTCCGTAGTGCCGGAAAAATTTGTTAAAATCCGATTCTTCCTCTTTTAACCACCTCTACAACCCTTATCCGACCCCTCTAGACTATATCCACCCTTTGTATAGCCTAATGTCATCAAAAGACTAGATAGGGATGGATATTTACCTTTTTCTTTTTGGAAATCGAGGTCCTTGCGTAGAGGGGAAGGAGATCTATGTTTTTCCCTTCAGCTGGCAGCGCAACCGGGATCTCCTTCCTTTTCTTTTTCTTCTTCTTCTTCCTCTTCCTTTCTTCCTTTCATTTCCTCTCCTTCTTTTTCTTCCTCTCTATTGCCGTCTGTGAACCCCCTCCCTCTTTCTTTCTCGGTTTCATTCCAAAAGCCAGCTCAAATCCTCCAATTAAATCACATCAAGACACTATTCACCCTTTGTTTAATATTATTAAATTCCCATTTTGCCCCTAACACTTCAACATATCTACCGTTATGCCATTAACTTTTGATTCCTTCCAATTTTATCCTTACCACTTCAATGCATCTACAACTATGCCATTATCTTTTGATTCCTTCCAATTTTACCCCTTATATCAATTTTAAAGGACTATTCTATCCCTTTTTATATATAAAAAAAAATTTGGGGTTATTACATCCTCCCCCCCTTATATAAAATTCGTCCTCGAATTTAAAAGAGTAAATTACCTGTCATAGCTGCATTCGATGTCTGTACCTCCTGTGGATTTACCGTGAACACCCTTCCTTGCCCTCTGCCTACTGGAGCTGACAGTTGAGATGGTCCAGCACTCTGCTGTGATGTTTGTGCTTGACCTCTACCTCTGCCTACAGGCTCCCTACTACTAGGCCTGTCCATCTGCACAGAAGGATAGGATGCCAAAGGCACAAACTGCTGGGTGGCACCCTGCGGGCATTCTCTGACAAAATGACCCGGCTGTCCACATCTGTAGCACACTCCCTGACCCATTCTGCATCTGCCAGGGTGCTGCTTCCCACATATGCCACACACTGGCCATGATTGGAACCCAGATTCAGTTCTGGCTATAGTGACTGGAGGACGAGGTACTGATGGTAGAAAAGTTTCTTGTGATTGACCTCTTTCCCTCCATTTCCTCTTACGTGGGGCAGGTGGAGTTGAGCGTACAGACTGCTCCGTCGGGCCCTCCGAGAGATCTACTCCCTCAGATCTATTTCTACTGCTTTGCCCTTTCCCCATACTCATTTTCTTCTGTTCTCTTTCAGCTCTTTCCTCTTTGTTTCTGGTCTCCCACTGTTTTGCTTTATCAATCAGCCTAGACAAGGTGGGGACCTCTACTGCCAGTACTGCATTATAAAGCGGGGAAATCAGACCCCGCCTGAATCTTTCTATCCTGGCAGCTTCAGTGGGGATGATGTAAGGAGCATACTTCCCCAATCTCGTGAACTCACGAGCGTACTCAGATACGCTCATTCCGGGCATCTGCTTCAGCCTCTCAAACTGAAGAGCCCGATTCTTCCTCTCAGCTGGAGACAAGAACTCATCCATCACTGCTTGCCTGAACTCTTCCCAGGTTGGAGGATTCCTACTGTACAATCTGTCCTCCACGTGCCTCTGGTACCAGCCCCAGGCATCTTCCTTCATTGTAAGCCCTACAAGTTCTATAGCTCTTGCATCAGAACAGGGCAGTCTCCGTATCATCTTTTCAGTCTCCTCCAGAAATCTCTGAGGATCTTCACCTTCTTCCCCCTTAAACTCCGGGGTTCTGAGCCTAAGAAATTCCTGTACAGTAATCCCCTCATCATCTAGAGCCTGCCTGGCCAAACTTCTTGGCACAGGTACAGGAGGTGGGATGGATACTACTGACGGGGCAGGAGATTTCCCCCGAGCAATCTGCTCCCTCAGAGCCTGATTCTCCGCCAGTAACTGTTCTATCAATGCATCTCTACTTCCTACATCTCCTTGATCATCAACCCTCCGTCTATCAGCAGGAGGAGGTTTTTCTCTTTGGGGCTCGACATGTGCAGAACCCGCATCCAATGCTATATCTGGCTCCATCCTCCTTCCTTCCAGGACGAGCAGGTCCTCTCCTTGGAGGTATTTTTTTATATCTCTCTAAAAAAGTCAAAAAGAGAGGATGGTCGTTACACACTGAGTCATGATATATTTTACTGAGTTGTAAATGACTCATAAAATAACATACAGAAAAATCCTATGCTCCATAGTATAATCCTATACTTAATCCTGACTCATCCTATTGCTCTGACAGGACTCTTCTTAACCTTTGCTCTGATACCAAGCTTTGTCACGACCCCCGCCCCGTTCCCGGCGGGCCGCCGCGACGGTCCTAGGGTGCGGGTAGGCATAAGGCCACCAGCCACCACGTAGAACCCTACTACCTATCAATCATCCATAAATTCTGAAAAAATTTTGGCATGATGCATGCACAAAATGATCACCTTTCCTATGGTGACCTGTCAGGATTATCTCAATACATATAACACACTACCTGTCAGAGCAGCAATCACATAATCCGTCACATAATGAACCTGGACAATATATATCAATACATTATCTCAGGCATATAACTCATCTGTATAAAAATCTGGTTCCCATTCCATCCATGGTCAAACCCATATCCACAACAGGATCTATGACTGTAACTATACACTAAATACAACAGAAGGTTTATAATACACCAAAAGGGTATAAACCTCTATCTACATTATACTATACTATGGAGCGGCACAGCTAGCAGGCAACCACTAATCCTGCTCCTCTCTATACAATACCTGCCCTGCAATCAAAAATATCAAACTGGGGAGTGAGTATATGAATACTCAGTGAGTGGAGTAGAGAGTACTATGCACATGAGACAGAATATAATCATGGCTCGAGATGAAATCTCAAGATCAATAACAAGATGAACATGATCTCAACATAGAGAATATGGAGTAAATCATCAAAATCACCACAATCAATATCAACTCATCTGAAGCATATATGGAATAATCAAGTAAACATATATGCTACTCATGAATATGCTCAACAGATCATAATGCTGGAACATACAAATCAGGTGTCAATATGCTGAAATCATCACTAGACAGCTATCGGGAGGTGGGTTTTACGCCCCAGGCGAACCAGCAACAACTCCCTACTGCCATATGCATATATCGAATATGACACCACACCAATATGTAAATCATCACTAGACAGCTGTCGGGAGGTGGGTTTTACGCCCCAGGCGAACCAGCAACAACTCCCCACTGTCACATGCATATGCAGGATAAGACACCATATCGATAATGTAAATGCTAGACAGCTATCGGGAGGTGGGTTTTACGCCCCAGGCGAACCAGCAACAACTCCCCACTGTCACATGCATATGCAGGATAAGATACCACACTGATCATGTAAATGCTGGCCAGTATCCAGAACAGAAATCCATCTCACATCTACATACTAAACGGCACCTCGCGGGAATTCTACATCCGCGGAAAGCCATACTGCACCTCGCGGGGTCTTACTATGCCCGGCGGCAAGCAGAATATAAGTCGTAGGACCGGCCGATCCTACGCCTAGGGCCGTGTCCCCCCCTAGGAAGGGACTGGGCTCCGCCCACCCAGAAGGCTACTATGTGCGCACAAAGGCCGATGTTCAACCCCCATCGACTATAGGTGTCCTGCAGATACTGCCAAGCCATGCATAAATGCCATAATGCACCCTCCCAATACTCTACTAAAAAGGAGTATAATCAAGACTACCACTCACTTGATCATGACCCAATCATAAACTAACATCAGGGTTAGAAGTGAGGGTCAAGGAAGTGCAATACAACTCAATATACCACTAAAAAGGCTCTACAAATCTTTGAAATAGAGGAAATGAAATCAATTTACAAAAGAAATCATTTCACAATTCGGAATCAATTTGATTACTCATCAACCCCTCGTAATTCCTCTCAATGTTCCCTCAAATGCATGTACAGAATAATCAAGCATGGAGAATCAAGATTATAGAGGAATCTACTACAATATCAGTCAATATGCACAAGTGGAATCAATTCACACTTGGCGACATTCATGAAAATGAATTAAGAATGCTCATGGTGCAAAGTACATGACTCCCACTCACCTGCCAATCCGGCACGGCCTCGATACGCCTCTAGAATTCTACAGCAGGCAGTGGAGAACTTCTTCCTCTCGTTCCCTAGCTTCTTGCCCAACTGTGACATGCATTTACCATACATTTAGTCTTGTATCAAGGTCATAATCTACGTGCCAATTATAATATAGGGAACTTTAATTGATTCAACTCCCCCGTTCCCTAAATCTTTTCTTTTCTTTCTCTTTTTCCTTTTCTATTAATTAACTCATCATTTATGTGTATTAGGGACTCCCTTGCATGAGTACAAGGTCCCTTTTAGCTTGATCTAGGCTTAATACTCTATTATAGCATGAAATCCCCTATTTTCTACCCGGATGAACAGTAACCCGAACTGATAGTGGGTTACTTCATCCCGGTTTTGATCCACTTTCAGGACTCCAAATTTGATGAAATTTTTACCTAACATTCTACACTCATAGAGGATTCCAAAGAGATAATATGCATCATCATCGGAGGCCGTTTGACCCCCTAAATAATTCGCCGAAGTTGGGACTTCGACACAGTTTTTCCGTAGTGCCGGAAAAATTTGTTAAAATCCGATTCTTCCTCTTTTAACCACCTCTACAACCCTTATCCGACCCCTCTAGACTATATCCACCCTTTGTATAGCCTAATGTCATCAAAAGACTAGATAGGGATGGATATTTACCTTTTTCTTTTTGGAAATCGAGGTCCTTGCGTAGAGGGGAAGGAGATCTATGTTTTTCCCTTCAGCTGGCAGCGCAACCGGGATCTCCTTCCTTTTCTTTTTCTTCTTCTTCTTCCTCTTCCTTTCTTCCTTTCATTTCCTCTCCTTCTTTTTCTTCCTCTCTATTGCCGTCTGTGAACCCCCTCCCTCTTTCTTTCTCGGTTTCATTCCAAAAGCCAGCTCAAATCCTCCAATTAAATCACATCAAGACACTATTCACCCTTTGTTTAATATTATTAAATTCCCATTTTGCCCCTAACACTTCAACATATCTACCGTTATGCCATTAACTTTTGATTCCTTCCAATTTTATCCTTACCACTTCAATGCATCTACAACTATGCCATTATCTTTTGATTCCTTCCAATTTTACCCCTTATATCAATTTTAAAGGACTATTCTATCCCTTTTTATATATAAAAAAAAATTTGGGGTTATTACAGGGTGGGTCGTAACCGGCGGCGGCCGCAGGAAGGGGGAGGGCGCCCCCTTCTTCTTCCTCTTCTTCAGCACCTCCCCACCGTGGGACCTCCTTGTTCGGCGCCTCCCCTTTCCATGACGGGGAAATCGTGGCCGGCGGCCGCCGCGGGAAGGGGAAGACTACCCGTCTTCCTCTTCTTCGGCACCTCCGCACCGTGGGAGAGGGAGGGGGTGCGGCGCCGGGGGAGAAGGAGGGGGTGCGGCAGCGGGGGAGAGGGAGTGGGGTTCGGTGGAAGAGGAACAGGCAGCGAGAGAGAGGTTTTTGGGAGGAATTTTTTTTTTTGAATGGGGGTATTTTGGTCAAAATTATAGCTTCCCGACAAAGCTGAAAACAGCGTTTTCGGAAAGCTCCAAAATGGAGCTTCTGCCAAAAAGCTGTTTTCAGCTTCCCGCAAAAGCTGAAACAGCTTTTCCAAAATTTTACCAAACACTGTTTTTTACTTAAAAGTACTTTTGGAGGGCCAGAAAGTGCTTTTTGGCCCTCCAAAAGCTCCCCCAAACAGGGCCTAAATGGAATTCAAAAAAATCCCTTTAGTTGGAATGATATTGAGGCCCTACAGATATCCCTTTAGCTCACAAATCATCTTATATTAACATGAACTTTAGCCGGAATTGTATTCATGTCAATCATTATATTTATAATATTAGATGGAATTATATGGCCTTCTGTTTTTTTTTGGGGGGGGGGGGGGGTTAGCTTTAAAGTGGGATATGGCCAAAGCCATATTGGCAAAGTAAAACGGTACAGATGGAGGTCCCAAAACCAAAACACGCGGGTATCCAACGGTAAGGAAAAATAGTATAGAAAACAGGCGGTCTGTGGGGTGAACTTCCATGGCCAATCACTTTCCCGTTTCTCCAGCGTAGCGTGTGCGAGGGTGACTTGTCCCCAATATGGTCAGCCGAGTTTGTTGATGGCGTGGCATATAGAAATTGCTAATATTATAAATATTAATATTTTCTAATTTTTATAATAAAAAATTAAAATTAAGTTTGTTGCAGGCCCTTCAACCTGATAACAGCACAGTCCCAACCAACTGACGACAGAGAACGGCCCGCGTCCCCCACGAGATATTGTCCGCTCTGGGACTCCGGCTCGCGCGTCCAGCGCTACGGGGGAAATTTTTTCCGGCCCGTGCGTCCAGTGCTGACGGAGGATACTCGCACGATTTTGCTCCACAAAAGGCGCCTCGTGGAGAAAGAGGTTTTCCCTCCTTATAAGGCACAGACATTTCCGCTGCCTAGTCGAGATGGGACTAAATTCGGCACCACACCCACAACATAGCCCCCCCAACGGGAAAGTCCTGGGCCGGCCTGAGCCGACGCAGCACCCCAGGCTCAGGGAGAGTTTCTATGTGCGGGCAGGCCCCTATCTGGCACGTCATCTGTTGTAGGCCTTCCGACCCGACAACAGCACAGTCCCAACCAACTGACAATAGAGAACAGCCCGCGTCCTCCACGAGATATTGTCCCATAAAAGACGCCTCATGAGGAAAGAGGTTTCCCCTCCTTATAAGGCACAGACCTTTCCGCTGCCTAGTCGGTATGGGACTAAATTCGACACCATACCCACAACAAAGTTATTGAAGGTAGTCTGTGTCGCGCCCCGAACCCAGCACCCGGGTCCGGTACGCGACCGGCCGCATGAGCCCCAGAGCAGTGCCCTAAAGATCATGCAAGGCCTATGATTAACAAAAATCCCATAATTCCACAGTTAATCACTTAAATCAAATAGATAAAACAAAAATTCCAATAAATTCATAATTAATTTAGTAATTCAAATAGATAAATCTGACATGTCCAAATAAACAAATTAGTTCAATTACAAGATCTTCAAATGTTTATCGACATCAAAGAAGGATAAACAAACTAACTAACTAATGACTCTGGTACTCGCACTCTGCGCCCATCCCATCCAAATCTATGCATCCTACAACTCTGATAAAAAAGAAGAAGAAGAGGGGATGAGCTTTACAGCCCAGTAAGAATCCCAACACATCCATACCAAAACAATAATAATATTAATTTGGAAATCACGACAAACCAATGCACATATCATAAAATCATATACCGGCTATCGAAAGCTCAAATAATCAGTATGAATATATAAGTCGGATGTCAATAAAAGTCCAGCCACTCAAGTATGACACGTCATACGATATCTCAAAATCTTCAATTAATGTTTTTAATGCTTTTTTTTCCATTCTCTATTAACTTGATCCGGATCAATTATCTTTCCGACTTTGGGCCACATCCCGGTCACGTTTCCGGCCCGTGACGGGGCAATCGATAGTATCACATTTCCGGCCTGTGATGGAGCAATCGATAGTGTCACATTTCCAGCCTGTGACGGGACAATCGATAGTGTCACATTTCCAGCCTGTGACGGGGCAATCGATAGTATCACATTTCCAGCCTGTGACGGGGCAATCGATAATATCACATTTCGAGCCTGTGATGGGGCAATCAATAATAACGAGATAAGCCTAAAGTCCCTGTTCATTTAATCAATTCACAAATACACATCCATTCCCTTTTCCACTTTATTTCCGACCTAGATTAACCATGGTCACGTTTCCAGCCCGTGACAGGGCAATCAATATAACATGGTTAGTCCATACCACCACATCCATAAATCCAATTATGCAGATATAGGTTATACACATACATGCATCCATCATAATACCCATCACAAGCCAACACGATCAAAATATAATTTAATATAACCTATTTTTGCTTTGTCTGGATCATAGCATATCAAACATATATATAGTGCAAAATATTTATACCATGTAGGATTGGCGTACAAGGATTCTTACCCTTTGTTAACTCAGACAGACTAATCACCCGCCCTCACGGCGATCTATAAATCCGGATATGCAGAACCCTGCTCAGCATCCTTTCGTCCAACAAATTGTTCCCCTACAGAATCAAGTCATCATTAAAAATTATCCAAAATATCTGGCAACCCAAAAATCTTTATGGATCCTCTAAAGGATCCACCAGTATCTATCACCCTAGGACTAACCAACAGTCCATGATCTCCCTAAATTAAACTAGAGAGAAATCATAGCAATAAGAGAGAGTAACTAGAGAGGGAGAAGAACAAAGAAGAGGGAAGTGGGTGGTTCTCTCTCTCTCTCTCCCCCTCTCTCCCTCTCTTCCTTCCTCCCGATTGGCGGAGAAACTTGATGGCGGCGGCCCATGGTCGACACTGCCCCATGACTGGCGGCCCTGGGGGTGCCGACGGTGCGCCACGACCGGCGACGGCCGGCCGGAACGGAAGAGAAAAAGCAAACCGAAACAAGGAAGTTCGGTTCACATCGATCCGGCGGCTTGCCGGCCGGATTTCCAAGAAAAATAGTGGCCTAAAGACAAGGAGGAGGAGGGGGACCTTACCTCACCTCCGGCGAACTCCTCCGGCCGGCCCGATGGTGAACAACCCAAGGTTCTCACGGATCTCTCTCTCTCTCTCTCTCTCTCTCTCTCTTTGAAAGAGCTCTCGATTGATGCCCTAAAAAGAGGGAAAAGGGATCTTTTATAGAAGAGAAATTGTTCAATTTTGGTAAAATTTGATCCCCCTTTTTTTCTCTGTTTTTTTTTTTCCTTTCCGGTGGATTTGGGGGAGTTCGGTGAAGGAGGAGAGGAAAACTCCAATCAGGAGTCTTCCTCCCCTGCCTCATGGTTAAACAGCCGGGGCCCTTAGGTTGGCCCGGGCGCAGTGGCCTAGGGATCGGCCCAAGCCCAAATAAAAAAAGAAATATGGATTCTTACGTTCTCCCCCCCCCCCCAAAAAAAAAAAAATTCGTCCTCGAAATTACCATACTTAAGTTTTAGACTTTGAGAGGTTGCAACCGTCACATAATCCTAGGAAAACCTCAAACCCCTTTCAAATAGCTAGATTGATAATACCGATCTAGAAGTACGGATTCATGTTAAAATATTTCAGGTCTAAGACCAACTAAGGAATCATCAACCGTTAATGCTAAATTAAGATGCCCAAGATTTTTCCAAAAGTTGTCAGCAATAGAAGAGCCCACTGGTGAAAATTAAATAGCTACCTTTATATCATCCATGGAATCAACAACATTCTTCTCTACTAGAAACTAACTCAAGTATTCCATCATAATACCTTTTAGATCAAATATT
This sequence comes from Phoenix dactylifera, assembly GCF_051530095.1. Classification (NCBI taxonomy): domain Eukaryota; kingdom Viridiplantae; phylum Streptophyta; class Magnoliopsida; order Arecales; family Arecaceae; genus Phoenix; species Phoenix dactylifera. The sequence continues at coordinate 41,434,174 of NC_143193.1, forward strand.
AATGTCATTAACCAGTTTCAAAATAACTCAAACCACCACACTTCCGCTGCGCACTCTGATTTAATCCATTAAATGCTCTAAAGCCTCTAAAGATTTATGACCAAAATATCACTTTGCACTAGGAGTAAGAAAATTCAAATTTCAAAACTTTAATTGAGTAGAACCTCCAAATCTCTCTGTCCTCAATTTATGTAGAGGATACTAACCATAACTAACCTTCAAGGAATTAATCAAGTTTAATGTCACTACATGATCTTCACAACCATTTTAGAATCCAAAATATCTAGGTTTAATTTAAAATAAGTTAACCTTGGATTTTCTCAGCAATTCGATTAGACATTCTACGTTGATCTTCTTTCCAAAAGATTTACTTTAAATTCAATGGGTTAGAAGTCATTGAGCCAATACGCTATGATTAGAAATTAACTCTATCGATCTCCAGATCTTTTTTCACCAGGATTCTTAACATTCATCAGCAATGCTATATATGATAATTCATATAAACATCTCATGTCCGAGGTCTCTACTCAATATGACATTTATTAGTGGCTTAACCAATAATGACAAAAAAAAAATCCCTGCTCAAATCTTCAACCTAAGTTTTAAATTAACACATCAAATAGTCTTCTACAATTATAAGTAAAATCCGGTAGCCCAATCCAAACATGAGAATTCAAATAATTAGAATTTGCCCATCAATATACATACTCTATGGCCTCAAAATAATCAAATACATCAATAGAAAATAGACCTATTTGCAATATCCAACATGCCAACACCAGATATAATCCACATACATATTCAACTTCGAAGAACATTCCTTTCAATATTATGAAATCTTCTTAGCTCACTCTAATACTATAAAAGATCTACGTACAAATCCCACTCTAATAATTAGCAGCAAAACCAAAAGTAAGATCACATGAAAACCCATATCAAGTTTGAACTTCCATGTCATTTAAATAATATCCGAATATAGTATAACTGCTATGCCATTGTGGACCTTCCTACACTTATCTTAGGTCAAACCTCTCTTATCATGATCAAAGATAATTTATACTTTCCTTCCACACTCATCGAAAACCAAATCCGATGCATACATTTTATCACAATACCCAGTGATCTTATATCTTAAGCACTGAATTTAATTGTCATGTTCCAAGTGATCATAACCTTAAGCTATGATATATTTCTGTCACAATACCTAGTGATCTTAAACATATGCTCAGATTTCGATTTTATCACTATCCCCAATGATCTTAAATCTCAAACTCTAATGCCACTAAGCCCACAGTCTCTAGTGGTCTTAAACATATGCTCAGATTCCAATATCATTCCTGTTACAATCTCAGGTGATTATAAACCAAGATTCTGATAGTTTTCCTATCATAACTCCCCACTCACACTCACCTGAACCTAAACCCTAGGATACCTTAACCTTAAGCTCTGATACCACTCTGTTACGCCTCGAACCCAGCACCCGGGTCCGGTACGCGACCGGCCGCATGAGCCCTAGAGCAGTGCCCTAAAGATCATGCAAGAACTATGATTAACAAAAATCCCATAATTCCACAGTTAATTACTTAAATCAAATAGATAAAACAAAAATTCCAATAAATCCATAATTAATTTAGTAATTCAAATAGATAAATCTGACATGTCCGAATAAACAAATTAGTTCAACTACAAGATCTTCAAATGTTTATCGACATCAAAGAAGGATAAACAAACTAACTAACTAATGACTCTGGTACTCGCACTCTGCGCCCATCCCATCCAAATCTATGCATCCTGCAACTCTGATAAAAAAGAAGAAGAAGTGGGGGTGAGCTTTACAGCCCAGTAAGAATTCCTACACATCCATACCAACACAATAATAATATTAATTTGGAAACCACGACAAACCAATATACATATCATAAAATCATATACCGGCTATCGAAAGCTCAAATAATCAGTATGAATATGTAAGTCAGATGTCAATAAAAGTCCAGCCACTCAAGTATGATACGTCATACGATATCTCAAAATCTTCAATTAATGTTTTTAATGCTTTTTCTTTCCATTCTCTATTAACTTAATCCGGATCAATTATCTTTCCGACTTTGGGCCACATCCCGGTCACGTTTCCGGCCCGTGACGGGGCAATTGATAGTATCCCACTTCCGGCCTGTGATGGGGCAATCGATAGTGTCACATTTCCAGCCTGTGACGGGGCAATCGATAGTGTCACATTTCCAGCCTGTGACGGGGCAATCGATAGTATCACATTTCCAGCCTGTGACGGGGCAATCGATAATATCACATTTCCAGCCTGTGATGGGGCAATCAATAATAACGAGATAGGCCCAAAGTTCCTGTTCATTTAATTAATTCACAAACACACATCCATTCCCTTTTCCACTTTATTTCCGACCTAGATTAACCATGGTCACGTTTCCAGCCCGTGACAGGGCAATCAATATAACATGGTTAGTCCATACCACCACATCCATAAATCCAATTATGCAGATATAGGTTATACACATACATGCATCCATCATAATACCAATCACAAGCCAACACGATCAAAATATAATTTAATATAACCTATTTTTGCTTTGTCTGGATCATAGCATATCAAACATATATATAGTGCAAAATATTTATACTTTGTAGGATTGGCGTACAAGAATTCTTACCCTTTGTTAACTCAGACAGACTACTCACCCGCCCTCACGGCGATCTATAAATCCGGATATGCAGAACCCTGCTCAGCATCCTTTCGTCCAACAAATTGTTCCCCTACAGAATCAAGTCATCATTAAAAATTATCCAAAATATCTGGCAACCCAAAAATCTTTATGGATCCTCTAAAGGATCCATCAGTATCTATCACCCCAGGACTAACCAACAGTCCATGATCTCCCTAAATTAAACTAGAGAGAAATCATAGCAATAAGAGAGAGTAACTAGAGCGGGAGAAGAACAAAGAAGAGGGAAGTGGGTGGTTCTCTCTCTCTCTCTCTCCCTCTCTCCCTCTCTTCCTTCCTCCCGATTGGCGGAGAAACTTGATGGCGGCGGCCCATGGTCGACACTGCCCCATGACTGGCGGCCCCGGGGGTGCTGGCGGTGCGCCACGACCGGCGACGGCCGGCCGGAACGGAAGAGAAAAAGCAAACCGAAATAAGGAAGTTCGGTTCACATCGATCCGGCGACTTGCCGGCCGGATTCCCAAGAAAAATAGTGGCCTAAAGACAAGGAGAAGGAGGAGGGGGACCTTACCTCACCTCCGGCGAACTCCTCCGGCCGGCCAGATGGTGAACAACCCAAGGTTCTCACGGATCTCTCTCTCTCTCTCTCTCTCTCTCTCTCTTTGAAAGAGCTCTCGATTGATGCCCTAGAAAGAGGGGAAAGGGATCTTTTATAGAAGAGAAATTGTTCAAATTTGGTAAGATTTGATCCCCCTTTTTTTCTCTGTTTTTTTTTTTCCTTTCCGGTGGATTTGGGGGAGTTCGGTGAAGGAGGAGAGGAAGACTCCAATCGGGAGTCTTCCTCCCCTGCCTCATGGTTAAACAGCTGGGGCCCTTAGGCTGGCCCGGGCGCAGTGGCCTAGGGGTCGGCCCAAGACCAAATAAAAAAAGAAATATGGGTTCTTACATTCTCCCCCCCCTAAAAAAAAAAATTCGTCCTCGAAATTACCATACTTAAGTTTTAGACTTTGAGAGGTTGCAACCGTCACATAATCCTAGGAAAACCTCAAACCCCTTTCAAATAGCTAGATTGATAATACCGATCTAGAAGTACGGATTCATGTTAAAATATTTCAGGTCTAAGACCAACCAAGGAATCATCAACCGTTAATGCTAAATTAGGATGCCCAAGATTTTTCCAAAAGTTATCAGCAATAGAAGAGCCCAATGGTGAAAATTAAATAGCTACCTTTATATCATCCATGGAATCAACAACATTCTTCTCTAATAGAAACTAACTAAAGTATTCCATCATAATACCTTTTAGATCAAATATTAATGTCCTTAACCAGTTTCAAAATAACTCAAACCACCACACTTCCGCTGCGCACTCTGATTTAATCCATTAAATGCTCTAAAGCCTCTAAAGATTTATGACCAAAAATCACTTTGCACTAGGAGTAAGAAAATTCAAATTTCAAAACTTTAATTGAGTAGAACCTCCAGATCTCTCTGTCCTCAATTTATGTGGAGGATACTAACCATAACTAACCTTCAAGGAATTAATCAAGTTTAATGTCACTACATGATCTTCACAACCATTTTAGAATCCAAAATATCTAGGTTTAATTTAAAATAAGTTAACCTTGGATTTTCTCAGCAATTCGATTAGACATTCTACGTTGATCTTCTTTCCAAAAGATTTACTTTAAATTCAATGGGTTAGAAGTCATTGGGCCAATACACTATGATTAGAAATTAACTCTATCGATCTCCAGATCTTTCTTCACCAAGATTCTTAACATTCATCAGCAATGCTATATATGATAATTCATATAAACATCTCATGTCCGAGGTCTCTACTCAATATGACATTTATTAGTGGCTTAACCAATAATGACAAAAAAAAAAAAATTCCTGCTCAAATCTTAAACCTAAGTTTTAAATTAACACATCAAATAGTCTTCTACAATTATAAGTAAAATCCAGTAGCCCAATCCAAACATGAGAATTCAAATAATGAGAATTTCTCCATCAATATACATACTCTATGGCCTCAAAATAATCAAATACATCAATAGGAAATAGACCTATTTGCAATATCCAACATGCCAACACCAGATATAATCCACATACATATTCAACTTCGAAGAACATTCCTTTCAATATTATGAAATCTTCTTAGCTCACTCTAATACTATAGAAGATCTACGTACAAATCCCACTCTAATAATTAGCAGCAAAACCAAAAGTAAGATCACATGAAAACCCATATCAAGTTTGAACTTCCATGTCATTTAAATAATATCCGAATATAGTATAACTGCTATGCCATTGTGGACCTTCCTACACTTATCTTAGGTCAAACCTCTCTTATCATAATCAAATATAATTTATACTTTCCTTCCACACTCATCGAAAACCAAATCCGATGCATACATTTTATCACAATACCCAGTGATCTTATATCTTAAGCACTGAATTTAATTGTCATGTTCCAAGTGATCATAACCTTAAGCTATGATATATTTCTGTCACAATACCTAGTGATCTTAAACATATGCTCCGATTTCGATTTTATCACTATCCCCAGTGATCTTAAATCTCAAACTCTAATGCCACTAAGCCCACAGTCTCTAGTGGTCTTAAACATATGCTCAGATTCCAATATCATTCCTGTTACAATCTCAGGTGATTATAAACCAAGGTTCTGATAGTTTTCCTATCATAACTCCCCACTCACACTCACCTGAACCTAAACCCTAAGATACCTTAACCTTAAGCTCTGATACCACTCTGTCACGCCCCGAACCCAGCACCCGGGTCCGGTACGCGACCGGCCGCATGAGCCCTAGAGCAGTGCCCTAAAGATCATGCAAGGCCTATGATTAACAAAAATTCCATAATTCCACAGTTAATCACTTAAATCAAATAGATAAAACAAAAATTCCAATAAATTCATAATTAATTTAGTAATTCGAATAGATAAATCTGACATGTCCAAAGAAACAAATTAGTTCAACTACAAGATATTCAAATGTTTATCGACATCAAAGAAGGATAAACAAACTAACTAACTAATGACTCTGGTACTCGCACTCTGCGCCCATCCCATCCAAATCTATGCATCCTGCAACTCTGATAAAAAAGAAGAAGAAGAAGGGGTGAGCTTTACAGCCCAGTAAGAATCCCTACACATCCATACCAACATAATAATAATATTAATTTGGAAACCACGACAAACCAATGCACATATCATAAAATTATATACCGGCTATCGAAAGCTCAAATAATCAATATGAATATATAAGTCAGATGTCAATAAAAGTCCAGCCACTCAAGTATGATACGTCATACGATATCTCAAAATCTTCAATTAATGTTTTTAATGCTTTTTCTTTCCATTCTCTATTAACTTGATCCGGATCAATTATCTTTCCGACTTTGGGCCACATCCCGGTCACGTTTCCGGCCCGCGACGGGGCAATCGATAGTGTCAAATTTTCAGCCTGTGACGCGGCAATCGATAGTATCACATTTCCAGCCTGTGACGGGGCAATCAATAATATCACATTTCCTGCCTGTGATAGGGCAATCAATAAAAACGAGATAAGCCCAAAGTCCCTGTTCATTTAATCAATTCACAAACACACATCCATTCCCTTTTCCACTTTATTTCCGACCTAGATTAACCATGGTCACGTTTCCAGCCCGTGACAGGGCAATCAATATAACATGGTTAGTCCATACCACTACATCCATAAATCCAATTATGCAGATATAGGTTATACACATACATGCATCCATCATAATACCAATCACAAGCCAACACGATCAAAATATAATTTAATATAACCTATTTTTGCTTTGTCTGGATCATAGCATATAAAACATATATATAGTGCAAAATATTTATACCATGTAGGATTGGCGTACAAGGATTCTTATCCTTTGTTAACTCAGACAGACTAATCACCCGCCCTCACGGCGATCTATAAATCCGGATATGCAGAACCCTGCTCAGTATCCTTTCGTCCAACAAATTGTTCCCCTACAGAATCAAGTCATCATTAAAAATTATCCAAAATATCTGGCAACCCAAAAATCTTTATGGATCCTCTAAAGGATCCACCAGTATCTATCACCCCAGGACTAACCAACAGTCCATGATCTCCCTAAATTAAACTAGAGAGAAATCATAGCAATAAGAGAGAGTAACTAGAGAGGGAGAAGAACAAAGAAGAGGGAAGTGGGTGGTTCTCTCTCTCTCTCTCTCTCCCTCTCTCCCTCTCTTCCTTCCTCCCGATTGGCGGAGAAACTTGATGGCGGCGGCCCATGGTCGACACTGCCCCATGACTGGCGGCCCCGGCGGTGCCGGTGGTGCGCCACGACCGGCGACGGCCGGCCGGAACGGAAAAGAAAAAGCAAACCGAAATAAGGAAGTTCAGTTCACATCGATCCGGCGGCTTGCCGGCCGGATTCCCAAGAAAAATAGTGGCCTAAAGACAAGGAGAAGGAGGAGGGGGACCTTACCTCACCTCCGGCGAACTCCTCCGGCCGGCCCGATGGTGAACAACCCAAGGTTCTCACGGATCTCTCTCTCTCTCTCTCTCTCTCTCTCTCTCTCTTTGAAAGAGCTCTCGATTGATGCCCTAGAAAGAGGGGAAAGGGATCTTTTATAGAAGAGAAATTGTTCAATTTTGGTAAGATTTGATCCCCCTTTTTTTCTCTGTTTTTTTTTTCCTTTCCGGTGGATTTGGGGGAGTTCGGTGAAGGAGGAGAGGAAGACTCCAATCGGGAGTCTTCCTCCCCTGCCTCATGGTTAAACAGCTGGGGCCCTTAGGCTGGCCCGGGCGCAGTGGCCTAGGGGTCGGCCCAAGCCCAAATAAAAAAAGAAATATGGGTTCTTACATTCTCCCCGCCCTAAAAAAAAAATTCGTCCTCGAAATTACCATACTTAAGTTTTAGACTTTGAGAGGTTGCAACCGTCACATAATCCTAGGAAAACCTCAAACCCCTTTCAAATAGCTAGATTGATAATACCGATCTAGAAGTACGGATTCATGTTAAAATATTTCAGGTCTAAGACCAACCAAGGAATCATCAACCGTTAATGCTAAATTAAGATGCCCAAGATTTTTCCAAAAGTTGTCAGCAATAGAAGAGCCCACTAGTGAAAATTAAATAGCTACCTTTATATCATCCATGGAATCAACAACATTCTTCTCTACTAGAAACTAACTCAAGTATTCCATCATAATACCTTTTAGATCAAATATTAATGTCCTTAACCAGTTTCAAAATAACTCAAACCACCACACTTCCGCTGCGCACTCTAATTTAATCCATTAAATGCTCTAAAGCCTCTAAAGATTTATGACCAAAATATCACTTTGCACTAGGAGTAAGAAAATTCAAATTTTAAAACTTTAATTGAGTAGAACCTCCAGATCTCTCTGTCCTCAATTTATGTAGAGGATACTAACCATAACTAACCTTCAAGGAATTAATCAAGTTTAATATCACTACATGATCTTCACAACCATTTTAGAATCCAAAATATCTAGGTTTAATTTAAAATAAGTTAACCTTGGATTTTCTCAGCAATTCGATTAGACATTCTACGTTGATCTTCTTTCCAAAAGATTTACTTTAAATTCAATGGGTTAGAAGTCATTGAGCCAATACACTATGATTAAAAATTAACTCTATCGATCTCCAGATCTTTCTTCACCAAGATTCTTAACATTCATCAGCAATGCTATATATGATAATTCATATAAACATCTCATGTCCGAGGTCTCTACTCAATATGACATTTATTAGTGGCTTAACCAATAATGACAAAAAAAAAAATCCCTGCTCAAATCTTGAACCTAAGTTTTAAATTAACACATCAAATAGTCTTCTACAATTATAAGTAAAATCCAGTAGCCCAATCCAAACATGAGAATTCAAATAATTAGAATTTTTCCATCAATATACATACTCTATGGCCTCAAAATAATCAAATACATCAATAGAAAATAGACCTACTTGCAATATCCAACATGCCAACACCAGATATAATCCACATACATATTCAACTTCGAAGAACATTCCTTTCAATATTATGAAATCTTCTTAGCTCACTCTAATACTATAGAAGATCTACGTACAAATCCCACTCTAATAATTAGCAGCAAAACCAAAAGTAAGATCACATGAAAACCTATATCAAGTTTGAACTTCCATATCATTTAAATAATATCCGAATATAGTATAACTGCTATGCCATTGTGGACCTTCCTACACTTATCTTAGGTCAAACCTCTCTTATCATGATCAAAGATAATTTATACTTTCCTTCCACACTCATCGAAAACCAAATCCGATGCATACATTTTATCACAATACCCAGTGATCTTATATCTTAAGCACTGAATTTAATTGTCATGTTCCAAGTGATCATAACCTTAAGCTATGATATATTTCTGTCACAATACCTAGTGATCTTAAACATATGCTCAGATTACGATTTTATCACTATCCCCAGTGATCTTAAATCTCAAACTCTAATGCCACTAAGCCCACAGTCTCTAGTGGTCTTAAACATATGCTCAGATTCCAATATCATTTCTGTTACAATCTTAGGTGATTATAAACCAAGGTTCTGATAGTTTTCCTATCATAACTCCCCACTCACACTCACCTGAACCTAAACCCTAGGATACCTTAACCTTAAGCTCTGATACCACTCTGTCACACCCCGACCCGGCACCCGGGTCCGGTATGCAACCGGCCGCATGAGCCCTAGAGCAGTGCCCTAAAGATCATGCAAGGCCTATGATTAACAAAAATCCCATAATTCCACAGTTAATCACTTAAATCAAATAGATAAAACAAAAATTCCAATAAATCCATAATTAATTTAGTAATTCAAATAGATAAATCTGACATGTCCAAATAAACAAATTAGTTCAATTACAAGATCTTCAAATGTTTATCGACATCAAAGAAGGATAAACAAACTAACTAACTAATGACTCTGGTACTCGCACTCTGCACCCATCCCATCCAAATCCATGCATCCTGCAACTCTGATAAAAAAGAAGAAGAAAAGGGGGTGAGCTTTACAGCCCAGTAAGAATTCCTACACATCCATACCAACATAATAATAATATTAATTTGGAAACCACGACAAACCAATGCACATATTATAAAATCATATACCGGCTATCGAAAGCTCAAATAATCAGTATGAATATATAAGTCAGATGTCAATAAAAGTCCAGCCACTCAAGTATGATACGTCATACGATATCTCAAAATCTTCAATTAATGTTTTTAATATTTTTTCTTTCCATTCTCTATTAACTTGATCCGGATCAATTATCTTTCCGACTTTGGGCCACATCCCGGTCACGTTTCCGGACCGTGACGGGGCAACCGATAGTATCCCATTTCCGGCCTATGATGGGACAATCGATAGTGTCACATTTTCAGCCTGTGACAGGGCAATCGATAGTGTCACATTTCCAGCCTGTGATGGGGCAATCGATAGTATCACATTTCTGGCCTGTGACGGGGCAATCGATAATATCATATTTCCAGCCTGTGATGGGGCAATCAATAATAACGAGATAAGCCCAAAGTCTCTGTTCATTTAATCAATTCACAAACACACATCCATTTCCTTTTCCACTTTATTTCCGACCTAGATTAACCATGGTCACGTTTCCAGCCCGTGACAGGGCAATCAATATAACATGGTTAGTCCATACCACCACATCCATAAATCCAATTATGCAGATATAGGTTATACACATACATGCATCCATCATAATACCAATCACAAGCCAACACGATCAAAATATAATTTAATATAACCTATTTTTGCTTTGTCTGGATCATAGCATATCAAACATATATATAGTGCAAAATATTTATACCATGTAGGATTGGCGTATAAGGATTCTTACCCTTTGTTAACTCAGACAGACTAATCACCCGCCCTCACGGCGATCTATAAATCCGGATATGCAGAACCCTGCTCAGCATCCTTTCGTCCAACAAATTATTCTCCTGCAGAATCAAGTCATCATTAAAAATTATCCAGAATATCTGGCAACCCAAAAATCTTTATGGATCCTCTAAAGGATCCACCAGTATCTATCACCCTAGGACTAACCAACAGTCCATGATCTCCCTAAATTAAACTAGAGAGAAATCATAGCAATAAGAGAGAGTAACTAGAGAGGGAGAAGAACAAAGAAGAGGGAAGTGGGTGGTTCTCTCTCTCTCTCTCTCCCTCTCTCCCTCTCTTCCTTCCTCCCGATTGGCGGAGAAACTTGATGGCGGTGGCCCATGGTCGACACTGCCCCATGACTGGCGGCCCTCGGAGTGCCGGCGGTGTGCGACGACCGGCGACAGCCGGCCGGAACGGAAGAGAAAAAGCAAACCGAAACAAAGAAGTTCGGTTCACATCGATCCGGCGGCTTGCCGGCCGGATTCCCAAGAAAAATAGTGGCCTAAAGATAAGGAGAAGGAGGAGGGGGACCTTACCTCACCACCGGCGAACTCCTCCGGCTGGCCCGATGGTGAACAACCCAAGGTTCTCACGGATCTCTCTCTCTCTCTCTCTTTTTGAAAGAGCTCTCGATTGATGCCCTAGAAAGAGGGGAAAGGGATCTTTTATAGAAGAGAAATTGTTCAATTTTGGTAAGATTTGATCCCCCTTTTTTTCTCTTTTTTTTTTCCTTTCCGATGGATTTGGGGGAGTTCGGTGAAGGAGGAGAGGAAGACTCCAATCCGGAGTCTTCCTCCCCTGCCTCATGGTTAAACAGCCGGGGCCCTTAGGCTGGCCCGGGCGCAGTGGCCTAGGGGTCGGCCCAAGCCCAAATAAAAAAAGAAATATGGGTTCTTACATTCTCCCCCCCCCCCCCTAAAAAAAAAAATTCGTCCTCGAAATTACCATACTTAAGTTTTAGACTTTGAGAGGTTGCAACCGTCACATAATCCTAGGAAAACCTCAAACCCCTTTCAAATAGCTAGATTGATAATACCGATCTAGAAGTACGGATTCATGTTAAAATATTTCAGGTCTAAGACCAACCAAGGAATCATCAACCGTTAATGCTAAATTAAGATGCCCAAGATTTTTCCAAAAGTTGTCAGCAATAGAAGAGCCCACTGGTGAAAATTAAATAGCTACCTTTATATCATCCATGGAATCAACAACATTCTTCTCTACTAGAAACTAACTCAAGTATTCCATCATAATACTTTTTAGATCAAATATTAATGTCCTTAACCAGTTTCAAAATAACTCAAACCACCACACTTCCGCTGCGCACTCTGATTTAATCCATTAAATGCTCTAAAGCCTCTAAAGATTTATGACCAAAGTATCACTTTGCACTAGGAGTAAGAAAATTCAAATTTCAAAACTTTAATTGAGTAGAACCTCCAGATCTCTCTGTCCTCAATTTATGTAGAGGATACTAACCATAACTAACCTTCAAGGAATTAATCAAGTTTAATGTCACTACATGATCTTCACAACCATTTTAGAATCCAAAATATCTAGGTTTAATTTAAAATAAGTTAACCTTGGATTTTCTCAGCAATTCGATTAGACATTCTACGTTGATCTTCTTTCCAAAAGATTTACTTTAAATTCAATGGGTTAGAAGTCATTGAGCCAATACACTATGATTAGAAATTAACTCTATCGATCTCCAGATCTTTCTTCACCAAGATTCTTAACATTCATCAGCAATGCTATATATGATAATTCATATAAACATCTCATGTCCGAGGTCTCTACTCAATATGACATTTATTAGTGGCTTAACCAATAATGACAAAAAAAAAAAAATCCCTGCTCAAATCTTCAACCTAAGTTTTAAATTAACACATCAAATAGTCTTCTACAATTATAAGTAAAATCCAGTAGCCCAATCCAAACATGAGAATTCAAATAATTAGAATTTTTCCATCAATATACATACTCTATGGCCTCAAAATAATCAAATACATCAATAGGAAATAGACCTATTTGCAATATCCAACATGCCAACACCAGATATAATCCACATACATATTCAACTTCGAAGAACATTCCTTTCAATATTATGAAATCTTCTTAACTCACTCTAATACTATAGAAGATCTACGTACAAATCCCACTCTAATAATTAGCAGCAAAACCAAAAGTAAGATCACATGAAAACCCATATCAAGTTTGAACTTCCATGTCATTTAAATAATATCCGAATATAGTATAACTGCTATGCCATTGTGGACCTTCCTACACTTATCTTAGGTCAAACATCTCTTATCATGATCAAAGATAATTTATACTTTCCTTCCACACTCATCGAAAATCAAATCCGATGCATACATTTTATCACAATACCCAGTGATCTTATATCTTAAGCACTGAATTTAATTGTCATGTTCCAAGTGATCATAACCTTAAGCTATGATATATTTCTGTCACAATACCTAGTGATCTTAAACATATGCTCAGATTTTGATTTTATCACTATCCCCAGTGATCTTAAATCTCAAACTCTAATGCCACTAAGCCCACAGTCTCTAGTGGTCTTAAACATATGCTCAGATTCCAATATCATTCCTGTTACAATCTCAGGTGATTATAAACCAAGGTTCTGATAGTTTTCCTATCATAACTCCCCACTCACACTCACCTGAACCTAAACCCTAGGATACCTTAACCTTAAGCTCTGATACCACTCTGTCACGCCCCAAACCCAGCACCCGGTTCCGGTACGCGACCGGCCGCATGAGCCCTAGAGCAGTGCCCTAAAGATCATGCAAGGCCTACGATTAACAAAAATTTCATATTTCCACAATTAATTACTTAAATCAAATAGATAAAACAAAAATTCCAATAAATCCATAATTAATTTAGTAATTCAAATAGATAAATCTGATATGTCCAAATAAACAAATTAGTTCAATTACAAGATCTTCAAATGTTTATCGACATCAAAGAAGGATAAACAAACTAACTAACTAATGACTCTGGTACTCGCACTCTGCGCCCATCCCATCCAAATCTATGCATCCTGTAACTCTGATAAAAAAGAAGAAGAAGAGGGGGTGAGCTTTACAGCCCAGTAAAAATCCCTACACATCCATACCAACACAATAATAATATTAATTTAGAAACCACGACAAACCAATGCACATATCATAAAATCATATACCGGCTATCGAAAGCTCAAATAATCAGTATGAATATATAAGTCAGATGTCAATAAAAGTCCAGCCACTCAAGTATGATACGTCATACGATATCTCAAAATCTTCAATTAACGTTTTTAATGCTTTTTCTTTCCATTCTCTATTAACTTGATCCGGATCAATTATCTTTCCGACTTTGGGCCACATCCCGGTCACGTTTCCGGCCCGTGACGGGGCAATCGATAGTGTCACATTTCCAGCCTGTGACGGGGCAATCGATAGTGTCACATTTCCAGCCTGTGACGGGGCAATCGATAGTATCACATTTCCAGCCTGTGACGGGGCAATCGATAATATCACATTTCCAGCCTGCGATGGGGCAATCAATAATAACGAGATAAGCCCAAGTCCCTGTTCATTTAATCAATTCACAAACACACATCCATTCCCTTTTCCACTTTATTTCCGACCTAGATTAACCATGGTCACGTTTCCAGCCCGTGACAGGGCAATCAATATAACATGGTTAGTCCATACCACCACATCCATAAATCACATACATGCATCCATCATAATACCAATCACAAGCCCACACGATCAAAATATAATTTAATATAACCTATTTTTGCTTTGTCTGGATCATAGCATATCAAACATATATATAGTGCAAAATATTTATACCATGTAGGATTGGCATACAAGGATTCTTACCCTTTGTTAACTCAGACAGACTAATCACCCGCCCTCACGGCGATCTATAAATCCGGATATGCAGAACCCTGCTCAGCATCCTTTCGTCCAACAAATTGTTCCCCTACAGAATCAAGTCATCATTAAAAATTATCCAAAATATCTGGCAACCCAAAAATCTTTATGGATCCTCTAAAGGATCCACCAGTATCTATCACCCCGGGACTAACCAACAGTCCATGATCTCCCAAAATTAAACTTGAGAGAAATCATAGCAATAAGAGAGAGTAACTAGAGAGGGAGAAGAACAAAGAAGAGGGAAGTGGGTGGTTCTCTCTCTCTCTCTCCCTCTCTCCCTCTCTTCCTTCCTCCCGATTGGCGGAGAAACTTGATGGCAGCGGCCCATGGTCGACACTGCCCCATGACTGGCGGCCCCGGGGGTGCCGGCGATGCGCCACGACCGGCGACGGCCGGCCGGAACGGAAGAGAAAAAGCAAACCGAAACAAGGAAGTTCGGTTCACATCGATCCGGCGGCTTGCCGGCCGGATTCCCAAGAAAAATAGTGGCCTAAAGACAAGGAGAAGGAGGAGGGGGACCTTACCTCACCTCCGGCGAACTCCTCCGGCCGGCCCGATGGTGAACAACCCAAGGTTCTCACGGATCTCTCTCTCTCTCTCTCTCTCTCATTTTGAAAGAGCTCTCGATTGATGCCCTAGAAAGAGGGGAAAGGGATCTTTTATAGAAGAGAAATTGTTCAATTTTGGTAAGATTTGATCCCCCTTTTTTTCTCTGTTTTTTTTTCCCTTTCCGGTGGATTTGGGGGAGTTCGGTGAAGGAGGAGAGGAAGACTCCAATCGGGAGTCTTCCTCCCCTGCCTCATGGTTAAACAGCCGGGGCCCTTAGGCTGGCCCGGGCGCAGTGGCCTAGGGGTCGGCCCAAGCCCAAATAAAAAAAGAAATATGGGTTCTTATATTCTATGTGAGGACCCATACAGGCGTGTGTTTAGTCCCGCATCGGTTATTCGCTGGGTAGATCTTGGGTACTTATACAGGATCATGGAACCCAAACAATACCTTCCGGCTAGCCATTTTGGGTGAGGTCCTAGGTTGTTACAAATGGTATCAGAGCGGACCTGGCCCATAACCTATGTGGACTAGGGGACACTGCAGTACGGATCCATTGGGGCTAAGCATGAGCCGATCGTGATGTTTGTGATTAGATTTGAATGGATTTGAACCCTTAGCCTGACGAGGACGTCAGGGCTTGAACGGGGGGAGCATGTGAGGACCCGTGCGGGCGTGTGTTTAGTCCCACATCGGTTATTCGCTGGATAGATCTTGGGTACTTATACAGGATCATGGAACCCAAACAATACCTTCCGACTGGCCATTTTGGGTGAGGTCCTAGGTTGTTACAATCTGGATTGAGGCATGTGAAGAATACAGCCCTAAGAACAAAATTTGTTTTCCTCGTATAGATATATAGTGGGATAGTCCTCAAGATATAACAACCCAATTTAATTTATCCCCTTCTCTAATAATCGGACTCTTCACCCTTTCTACCTAATTTCATTCTTCTCCTTGCGCGATGACGGCCTCCTACTCCCGTGTGCCTCAGCTCTGCAACTCTTAAGCGCCATCGGCATCCTCCCAAGCCCTCTTCCAAGTTATCCCCTCCCACTTGAAACCGGCTTCACCAACTCTCTTTCCGGCCCTCCCTCTTAGCTTGATCCCGAGCAAGCCTACCGAAACCTTAGATCGGCTTCCTGCACCAAAACCCTATGCTTGCTCCCTGTACTGGAACCCTAAACTTGTATTATTTGGCATGTAGTTTATTAGGGCTCTACTTGAATTTATTAGAGATTTATCATATATTTATTGTTTGAAATTAATGTCATTGCATATAGTATTTTTCAAATTAAGTTTATTTAGCCTCTAACTAAATTTATCGGATGTTTGTTGTTTCGAATAATTAGAAATTTATCACGAGTTTATCGTTTGAAATTAATGTTACTAGATTTCAAGTCAAATAGGTGTTTAGTACTTGTTTTTACCTTTGTAACTAATTGAATCTAACTGAATCTAGTAGAACAGGTCTGTCTCCTATCCTAGTTCAGAAGTCCATAATTAATCAAAAGTCAAGTTTCAAGCATATGTTGTTTTGAACTGAAATTAATGTCACTTTACCAATTTTTGTTTCGTCTTATTATTGAACCAAATTAATGTCATTTGATTTTTTTTTTTTTTTTTTTACAGGATGTCCTAATGTCTCAACTCAGCGTAGGTTCTTAAAATAGCTCGTCTTTACTAGATTACTGCAACAATCAATGCCATTGTAGTCACGTAGCATCAATAAAAATTTCAAATGCTCAAAAAAAATCCAAACAAATTGTATTATAGCTGTTAAGAACATCACTTTGTGGATTGGTGTTTGCCTACAAATAATGAATCTACAAGTCATTCATCAATAATGGTTGAAGATTCATGTCGAGGTATAGGAGAAATTAGTGATTCAAGGATGGAGTCAAGAAAATTGTATTGTAAGATTAAAGAATTAGGTGAGAGTAGTGCTATCACAAAGGGGCTTTTGGTTGGAACGATAGCACTTCTTTCTATAATATCTTTAATTGACCATGATGCTATTTTAGTTAATGGCTATCATGTTTTTTTGCTTCATTAATAGAACACTTCTTTTGTTTGCTTCATAGAACGGTTTTTTGCTACAATGTTGCCGAGCACTAACACAAAGTGTTATGAAGCAAAGTTGAGGGCAATGCAGTTTTCATTCCATTTAAACTACTTAAAAGTTTCTTTCAAAAGAAATGGATCCAAAGCATATCTACCAAATATATATACATGTAGGACTCCACTGATTATGTACTGCCCAAATTTATCTCTGACTACACCGGAATTAATAGACCTGAGTAAGAAAGGAACAAAAAACAGATAAGGCAAAAAAAAAGGAAGTGACTTACTACAAGTAATAGCTAGAGGAGCAGTATAAAGGAATTGCATCGAATAGGCATCAGATCCTTGTAATAAAGAACAAGTAATACTATAAAATTAATGCAAAAACAAGGTCAATTCAAACATCAACCAAAGTATAAGCCAGTATACCACATCCAACTACCAAAAGTCACCTTATCAGAACAACAAAAAAAACTAAACCAAGAAAACTGATACTCAGCACAAAGTGAAGCAGTAATCTAAAAAAGTGAGAAAACTAGGCCAAGAAAAAGTTGCAACAGGTCCATGAAGAAAGTTGCAATTATTCCCAACAGAGATGACAAATGTAGCTTATGGAATGACCAGCTCCATAAAAGCAGAACTGAAACTACCAGCTGCAAATGAAATCAGTAGCTGCAAGGTCAAAATGAATGAACACCCATATGCTTTCCCTCAAAGAATCTTAGCTCCCAGTATGTCAAGCTTGAGACTGAGAAGAGTACACAAAGAATTCCCTTGATTACCCTCAAAGAATCTTAGCATATCAAAGAGCACAGCTAGAGTGCGGAAGTATATGAAGATTGTTTTGAGAAAAGGGAGCAATTTGCAGAGAGATAAATGTCCCGAAGTTTTATTCAAAGTGATATTAAACAACCAAGAACATATATGCTAACAATCGTATATACAAGTGCTCTAAAATAATATGTACTAACAATCTGAAATTTCATCATGATTCCTCCGCAGACATTAAAGTTCCGGATTTCAAATACATTTAAACACTGACAATGGTATGTACCAGTTAAACGCATGCCTCTAAGATTGGTCAAAAAGCTTGCCTCTGAAATAGTATATTATATTCAATCTAAACAGTGTTTAATTAACAAAATAACAGATTCTAATCATTTACATCCAAGAAGACATAAAAAATAGTAAAAGATTCCCATCCTTTAATTAATAAATATCTAGCACAGACATCAAAAACAGCCCAGATTACATTAAAAGATTTCCATCCTTTACCTCCAAAAAAACAAAAAAAACACCAATCCAAATAGACATAAGAAATAGCCCACTTTAACATCCCCAAGGGCTATTTTGTTGGCTTTCGAATAAATCTGCACCCATCCCCCTTGAACTACATCCCCACTCCCTCTACCACCTCCTCGAGGCCTCCCCCTTCTACCAAATCCACCCCTTGTACCAGATTCACCCATTTTTCCTTATGGCAGATCCAGTAGAAGGTATTCCATCACATACTTGGGACTGTTGAAACACTTGTTCTTGTGTTTTTTCTACAAAAATCGCTAGAAAATGATGTAAGTAATATAATTAAGTTAAAAATCGTGACAATATGTACCTTTTTGCCATAGGAGGGTGATGGCAGATTCTCCTATTATAGCCAAATCCCATGCAATTGTCACACCTCACAATGATTGACCTTTTTCCTTCTAACAGGTTCCTCCTTTCCCCTGTTTTTCCTTGGCCTTCCCGGGCAATCTTTTGAGAGATGGAGGTTGTAAAATCTCGTCATCATTTCTTAGATCAAGATTAGTATCAGGTAATGGATGGATCACACAATTATATACTTTCAGGTATTTCTCCACTATATAACATTCATCACATAATCCCTCCAAATTTCCTCTTATATAACCAACACATACCAAAGCATATTTACAAGATAATCCAGTGATCTCCCACTCACACAGCTACAACTCCTTTTACTCAAATCAATAACAAATTTTCTAGCTCCTTCTAGCACTTGGTATTTTTGTTTGCTGGCTGGCATCAACTTATAGACCCTTGTGGTTTGTATGGTTTTATCCAACCTAGATCTAACAAAAAGAGTAGTTTGCCCTCCTAAATACATCCCTTCGCATATCTCTTCTATAGTCTACTCATCAACTTCATCTTCATATTCTCAAGCAAGCCAATAATAAGCTTGATCCTAAATTTCCCCAACCATTAGTTAAAATGCTCAAGCATATTATTCGTGATGTGGCCAATTCAAGCTTTTGTACAAAAGCATGCCTTGCCTACATCAATAGAGGTACTTTCATCATGTGTCGATAAGCCTCAATGTTATGCTCCTTCATTCTTTTCATGGCATCTTGCCACAGCAGCTAATCATATACTTTGACAGCGTTGCAAAAGTCAAATCACAGCAACAAACTAGAAAACTTCGATCTGAAATTGTTATACAGATTCCTAGCACAAAATCTATGGTTGGCATCCGGGAATATCTTAGAAACTGCCTCAACCAAACAACATGAGTAAACCATGGAAGCAAACACTTTTAAGCAAATCAAAGCACTAAATCTCCATCAAACATTATAATTAATGGACTCTCTACTATGCCACCAATGCAAACATATAGATGCTCAGTTCTTTTTGCACTCAATATCCATCACACCATAAGCTACAGTCCTTTGTTTCCATCAATGGAAACTGCACTAAATAGTACACCACCAAAAAGTCCTTTCATATGGCACCCATCCAACTGTATGATCTACACTCCTCTAAATAACCCTTCTTCATTGCCTCAAAACATAAGATCCTTATACACATTGGAGGCTTTTTGGATTGTACATGCCTCTCACGTAACTTAATTTTGACTAGTGTACCAAAACTTTTTGCCCTAAGTAATTCAACAAACTTAGGCAGTTGGAATAAGACTCATTATGCTTCCCATCAACCCCTTCCCGAGCTTTCCTTTTTGCTATATATGGCTACATCATGTGAGGCCCAACACCATATCTTTCAATCAAAATCTAGAACATTAGCTCATAACTCATATGTGGATCAGCCTTTAAGTGAGGCTTTAATACATTGGCTATCCATTTGGGCTTTGCATTCTTATTCTCTATAGGCCTTATATATGAATGTCGCCCGTGTAAGGTTTTTAACATGAATGTCTTATTGTCAAGTATAATGGAGGCATGAATTCTTTAGTTATATTCCTGACCTAAGCAATAAGCAGTCACTCTCTCAGGTTCATTCTTCTCCCTCTTAAGTTCGTAGCCCACCTTGGACAGCATAATCTCTCAATGCACTTCTGAACTCATTCACATCCTCAAATAACTATCCTTCCTCAAACACAATTTGCACCCCCACCCCTCCCCCCCACCCCCTCTGCAACCTTAAATGGTTTGCTCGTTACATGAAATTGGTTTATGGAAATAGAGTTTTGATTTCAAGATGTTTATATAACCTCACTATATATCGATACCCCATAGATGAGAGTTATGAACTGGTACATCGATACCCCGACAATAGGAGTTATGTGCTAGTACATTAATATCTCGTCGGTGAAGATTATATGCTGGCATATCGATACCTTGCCAATGGAGGTTATATATTGACACTTTAATTATTATTAAGCTCATATTCTGGCCTAACAATAGGGTATAAATGTAATCATAGTTCATGGCTATCGAGATGAACTTAATGTTTTTAAAAAATTTGATTTATGAACGAAATTTAAATTTTGAAATGACTGTATTCGCATGCATATTGTTTATGATAGTGTTGTATATTTAGATTTAGTTTTGAATTAATATAGCATGTATGCTTATCTTTATTACATAATTATTTATCTTATTGTTAATTTATCTAACTAAAGTTTTCATTGCTTATTGAGCGGGTTAGCTCATTATTTTACGTTCTACTATATCTACAGATTTAGAGAGCTAACTTGACTCGAAGTTGCATTATGGGAAAACAACTAGAGATAAAAATTTTGGCATCTTTAGTTTAAACTAGGGTTTTATTAAAGTTGATGCAAGATTTTAGAATATTATTAGTTTTGTGAGACATTTCATTTTGATTTAGGTATAAGTTAAAGTTTGAACATTAATTATTTAAATTTATTTCGCCACTTGTTTATGACATTATGTTGAGATGCCTTGCATGCTTATGAGGATAGTTTTCTATAAATATGCAGCGGAATAATATGATCTCTTGCTCACGATCTCAGAGTGGGGGCATGACAATTAATATAGTATCAGAGTATAAATGGTCTAATATAAGTTATAGAATCAGACATAGGATGAGTGTAGGTGTGTAGACATTAGGAACATTGGGGCATTAGTTTATTATGATGTGACATAAGTTATCTTAATAAATTTATAATTAATTAATAAGTTTATTAAGGGTCTGCTGATGTATGATGGATATAGGTTAAGATAATTTCACGTCGGATGAAAAAGATGATCAGAAATACTGCCAGAGAGACATCAAACCAGTAGGTTGGTGGTACTCTCTAGCAAGTTGGTGGCACTCTTGACTAGAAAGGGGTTATTGATCCTACTAAAAACCATCAGACAGAGCAACCGGAATCTAATATGGCCCAATTAATGCAAACATTAGTTGGATTAATGCAAATGCAATATCAATTACAACAATAATTACTGCAACCATGGCAAATGCAACACAGATGCAAACACAGCTGCAGTAGGGTATGGAGAGTAGCACTAGCAGCGAAGTAACATTACGGATTTCAAGAAGTTGGCCCCACCAGCTTTTAAGGGGACTATAGAAAATTTGAAAGATGAAAATTAGCTTATGAAGATGGAGAAAGCATTTGTTGATCAAAGATGCCATGATGATGAAAAGACTCTTTATGCATCCTACATGTTGTAAGGTAAGGCATTCAACTAGTGACGGATGTTGGAACATAAATATGAATAAGATAGGGAGTCACTCACTTGAAAAAGATTCTAAGGAGTATTTTATATTAAGTACTTCGTCCAGAGTGCGAAGACACAGAGAGAGTAGAAATTTATTCACCTAAACCAAAAGAATGTAACAATTGCATAATATAAGGTTAAATTTATAGAGCTAACTAAATTTGTTCGAAGGTTAGTTAAGAATGAGCTAGATTGGGTGTATAAATTTGAGATGGAACTAAGGATAGAAATCAAAAAAGCAAATAGTGCCATATGTACTAACTACCTATGCCATTGATAAATAAGGCTTTAATAATTGAAGGGAAGTTATTGTAGAATGGGCTGAAAGGGAAAGGAATCAAAAGAAAAGGAATAGGTCAAACAAATCTTAGAAACAAAGAAATAGAAACACCTAAAGTTCGAACAAGAGATGAGTGAGTGATAACTTTGGGCAGACATATAGCAATAAATATTCCAGATGTGGTGGAAATCATGTTGTAAATGATTGTCACTAGAACATTGGTGCATGTTTTGGTTGTGGTCAGAAGGGCTACAAAATAGCTGAATGTTCACAGATGAAGGAGCATCAGCTTGCTTAGATTGCTAAACAAAATATGGAGGGAAGTTAGAAACCCCGGACCCAAGGAAAGGTTTATACCCTCGCACAACAAGATGCACAAACTTTTAATGTAATAGTGACAGGTATTAATCTAGTTCTAGTATATATACTTATTATTTTTTGACTCGAATACCACTCACACCCACTACTTTTGTTAGACAACTTATTATGTTGTTAGAATAGATTAAGTGGCTGCATTACATTCCTTTAATGATTGTCAAAAGAAGAATATGAACTTTCAAATTTTGGAAGTGTTTATAAGGATTAATATTTATATCAATGCCTATATTAATAAGTAGGTATCTTTAGAACCTAGATTTGATGTGCTATGCTGGTGGTCTAGGAACAGAGTTGTGTAGCAAATGTAGTGAATGAATTATTTTGAAATTGGTTAGAAATAATAACCTTGATTTGAAAAATATTATGACTTGATTTGGAAAAAAATATTCTTTTGTTCTTCAAGATTGTAGGTACGAAAAAATTCAAGGATGAAATTTTTTTCGAGGGAAAGAATGTAGCACCCGACCTGATTAGCTGGGCTTGATCCACTTGACCACCCCAGATAAAAAGGTTTGGCCTAGAGAAAAAAAAAAATGGCCAGCACATGTAAAGCATGTGTCGAGGAATGGAACCAGACTCCCATCGGGAGTCATCTTCCTTCGCAACTTCTCCGATGAAGTTTGAAGCCAAGGATGACTTGGATATATCCCTCTGGCTTTAGTAGCTGAGGCTTTTCCTTCGACCTCTCCATCAAAACTAGGGGTGGCAATTGTATCAGATCGGATACAAATGGGTCCGGTCAGTGCAGGTCAGATTAGAAAATCATAAATCCAGACCTGACCTGTTTACTAAACATGTCAGAATTTGCAACTTGAATCTGTCATGTTTAATAAACAGGTGATCCGACCTAACTTATTTAACATGTTTAATAAATAGGTAACCTATTTACCCTAAGGTTGCAAATGGGTCGAGGTGACTCGTGACCCGACCTGACCTATTTTAGAGGACTTGTGGGTCCAGGTTGAGTTCTAATTTGAACTCATTTTGTTTTTTGGGTTGGGTCTAGGTCAACCCAATCTCGACCTGACTCGAATCTAACCCGACCAATTTTTTTGGGTCAATTTTGAATTATTTACACAACGACCCGATCTAACCCAACCCGAACCCGGATTACCCATTTAGGCCCATTTAAACCGGACCCCGCCCAGCCATTTCGCTATAAAATTCACAAATACAACTTAGGATGCATCAAGTTTTCTAGACATCCTCTTTCTCATAAAATTGTCGTCAAGTTTGAGATGTGCATAATAACAAGCCTCTGAAATCCCTTGGTATGAATCTTAGTGATTTCTTTCTTCATAGTTCAGATATTTTATATTTGCAGATATAGGAAAAAGTTGATATAGAGTGTTGCGTATACCTCTAGATTATTTGAAATGAGTAAAAAGAATATATTTATTTAGGAATATATATCATGGTTTTGGGTTTCAGAAATCGGCGGAACCAAGAGTTCTGGGGAAAGGGATTGCATCCCTCATGTTCTCAATTCCAGTTGCAATCTGCACAAATCTTTCAAAACCCAATCCAAATCCAGCATGAGGAACTGAAATAGGCAAAACTGTAGGAAAGTTCACTAAGAATTCCAATCATGAACCAACTCAAATAGTTTTTTTACAGCAAATGTAAAATTCAAAAATCAAAATATGAAATAAAGCACAAGTGAAATGCAACAAGCTACATATTTTTATCATAATGGGCAGGTTTGCCCTTAAATTTCAACCACATTCTCTCTTACAAGTGCATCAAAAATTGATGCACCAGAAACATATAGAGGCAGGTGTGAAAGGTAATTTGGTTTAATTCTATCATAAAATTTGGTTTGGTTTGACCCAAACCCGACCCCGATCCAGAGTAGATCCGACCCGGACCGACCCGAATGACCCGTTAGGTCAAAAATTTTAGCCGTGGAACCGACCCAATCTAACCCTTCTTCAATTGGGTCAGGTCTAGGTCTAAAATTAGGACCTGAACAAAAAACCGAATTGGATCGGAGTCACTCAAGACCCGACCCAATCCGACCCATTTGCACCTTAGTTTACCCAAGCCGACTCGACTTGTTTAGCCTGTTTAACAGTAAACCCGTTAGCCCAGCCCAATCTGATCCGACCTGTTTAACCTGTTTAATAAATAGGTAAGTAGCCCAACCCAACCTGTTTAATATGTGGCAATGAGGAATTCTTGGCCTGAACCCTATCGGACGAATTATTTACCTATTGCCAAACTAAATCATAAGATCAACGTCAACAAATCAAACTAATACTAAGCAAAATATGATTACACATTTTGTGCTACAACAGTTAGAAGGAACTATATGCTCATCTTTTACAATGGTACTAAGAAAAAAATGAGAAAAATATACAACAAAGGATAGAACCTATCGAATGAAATAAGAGTGACTCCTAGATGAACATCAAGCTACTCTTTATTGGAAACACTAGGGATTTCATCCTCCAGCCAAGTTGCTTGCCACTGCTTGACATAGAAGGTTGTTTCCTCAAGAAGCTTCTTCAGAGTACCAATGTCTTTATTCCTTCTTATAAGAAGCACCCAGCAACAGCTATAAGTAACATAGTTTTGCAAAAGAAATTATCCATCTATCAAGTTATCCACGAAGCCATGAAAATCCCAATCATCACAGCAAGGCTTGCATAAATATAAATGTTGAGATGAGTTAAAATGAATTGACAGAAACAGAAACTAATGGGCCCAAAAATCTAGAAAGGATAGAAGCAAAACAAACCATTAAGCAGTTCAGCTTCAGGCAGGTGGAACCTTTTAACCCATAGACAAACATCTCATTCAGCTATATAATCATGTGACTTGACAAAAAAAAAGTAAGCAAATTGATAGCATCCAAAAAGCAAGGGTGTTAGGTGAGATAGATTTGATATTCATATGTATCCAAGACAGATAAAAGTAGAAAAAATCACAAATGAACATTTTAGAAGAAATTCAGGTTGTAGAAGTAAGAATTAAGAACATACTGGCCAACAATATTCAATATGTGGTTACCTGAAGAGTTCCGTGAGATAAATAGTCACAAACTAGCTCAAGTCAGGAAAGATATGCACTCTATGAGCAAATCCAAAGCATGGTCTCAGACAGAGCTGTTTTCAAGTGTAAGCAGCATTTAATAACAATAAGTTGTATGGTAGATATATGATTAAAAGGCAATCATACCTTAACATCAAAGATGTGCTTATCATGTTGGCGATACATGTATAATTCCCAAGGAAATGCAGGCTTTTGAATCTGCAAAAAAAGGATAATCAAGCAAACTATAATTCTAAAAAATCATGACAATTGCAAGAGAAAATGCAGATGAGAGCAGGAATAACCTTTAGTGCAACCACGTTATCAGGATTGTTGTCAATATAAGCTTTATATACTTGAGCAAATCCACCCAAGCCTGAACAGTCTCTGATCTGGTATTTACTATTACCTTCAAACATTACACTACTGGGATAAATATTATAAGGAGTCAAGACTCAATTTTTTGTAAATACATCTTCGAGGAGGATAGTGGTAAATATTCTAGACTCATTTTTTTGTGAAATTTGTTCATACTTTTATCGAAGAAGATCCTTGCCTAAAGAGTTGCTTATTTGAAAACAACAGTATATTGGATATGCCTAGAGAAAACATCAAGAATTCCTTAAGCAATTATAATTCGTCTGATATATGGCACATCAATGGCTTCAAGATCTGGTTGCATCAATTCATTTCCACATCAGATATTCATAAAAATAAGTCTGGCATCTACTTTGCCAAACAATGAACTATCACCAATACTAGTAGAAGTTGAAGACATTGCATGGCTGAAGATAGAATGGAATTATTAACTGAAATAATATTGAGGACATACTTAAACGCTAAACTTAAATCCCTCATGAAACAAGAACCAAATTTCTAATCACGGTTACAATACTAATCTGTGCAAAAAGAATCCACCAAAAAAAACTATCAAATAGCTATAAATATCAAAAGCAACTATACATATCTACCACTTAATAATTAATAACCACCACCATAACTCCATGAGTCCAATGACAAGATCAATAGTCAAAGCAAAACAAAAAAGAGTCCCAAACTATAACAACATCCATATTTAAATCAAAACCAAAAAGGAGTTCGAAACTTAAATCCAAAAAAGTATCCATGATCATGATTCATCTCACTATGGATTGAATTCAATATTGGTTGAACATTGAGTTGATTGAGCTTCATTGTAGGAACTTGAGTTTATGACATCTTTTACAATCTCATCTAACTTAGAATCCAAAACATCTATATTGAAATGTTGCAATAATTAATAATAAATTCATTCAAAGAATAATAGAAATGTATTAATGAAACAAATATCTTTCTTTTCAAACACCCAATCTTGAGTGCAAATCGAGGCCTTGGCAATATTCGATTTAAGTGCACTACAATACTCATCAAGTACTCACCCACCAATACTAAAAGCAGATTCAGAGGCGATTGTAGATATTGGAATAGTTAGAATATCACGTGCCATAAGAGAAAGTTGAGGATATTGAAACTGATTGGCTTTCCAAAAATCAAGGATATCCAAATTGGACTTCCTATCAACTCTAGGCTCATCCAAATATAACTCCAATTAAGACTTCTGTGCAGTAGTCATAAAATCAAAGCTTTCAAATGTATCAAAATCCTACATGATTGAAAAAATAAAATGAGTTATTTATTAGAAACAATACCATATAGAAGTACATTAAATTTATTTTGTTAACAAAGTTTTATATTACCTTAAAAGCATCGGCTTTTCAACATGGCTCAGAAGTCTCAAAAGTACCACTCTCCATGTCTTCATAAGTTTGGAGCTTTAGAAAAAGTAAGCATATATTGATTAAAGAGAGAAAACATACAATCACGGATGCGCATGCTCTCGATACAACCATATCCATTCAGATTCTTATAACAATACTCCACAAATTGATATTTGTACCGAGGATCCAAAATGACTGCCATGGCCAAGATTAAGCTATAATCTGACCAATACTTTTTCAATTTTTCATACATCTGTTATGCTATTCTTTGCATGGAAGCACCTACACTCTCCATCTCTTGCCTTAAAGTGAACTCAATCAAGAAAACTTGAAGAAAATATATGTTTGATGTAGGATATTTAACTTCGAAGAATACGAAAGTAGCATCATAGAATACACTCAACAACTTCTTAATCTTCTCGACTTTGCCCCACTCCTCTTCAGATGGACAATGCTTGTAATTAGAGTCACTTAATTTCAAATGAAGAATTGCTCGGCAGTAAAAAAGACCACTCTCTAGCATCATTAAAGTTGAATTCCATCTTGTAGAAACATCTTGCCTTAAGCTTTTTTTACTTTTCAAAGAAACTTGTCTAACACATTCCAAAAATTTTTGTTTGTGAACTTGTGAATCTCTCACATATTTAATACTTTCATGAACCTTAAAGATAGGTTCATCTATCTCCTTTAATCCTTTTTGTACAATTAAGTTAAGAATATGAGCACAACACCTTATATGAAAGAACTCACTATTTGAGTAAAGTGCATTTTTCAAATTAAGTCGGATCTTTAGCATGTCGACAAAAATTGTTAGAACCCACCCATGCCGTAGAAAATTTTTTAAAAAATTCAGATACAGCGGAAGAGGCATGTGCGGGATCAACTGTTCATCGCATGAACGTTGTTCAAAAACCGTTCGTAGTTAGATAAGGATTAAATACTTTTGAAACATTAGGAAGATCAGATATCCACCTTTGTGCGGGTAGGTGATCACCGCAACCTGATGATCGTGGTTTTGGAAGAGGGTTCGCTTGAAGCCGCACAAGCGTCCGGCCTCTACGGGTATCCACACGAAGTAGAGGACCGATCAAGATTTCCTTGTCTCCCCGGGGTGCTAGCTCCCTTGCAGAGACTTCTTTTGATGGCTGATTTCTTCCCTTTTAATTAACTCTTGATTATGCTTGGAAGAAGGAAGAAGAAGAAAGGATCTTTGAAGAAGAACCAAAGGCTAGACACAGCCTTTTCTTTTTCCTGCATTGGAAGAAGGAAGGGAAGGGGAGGAGGCCGCCAAGGCCTTCTCTTATTCTTCCTTGCTTGCAGCTGAAGACCAAAGGGAGGAAGGGGGCCACAAGTTGGAGAGGAATAGGGCTTCAATGAATGCCCTAGGGTGCCGCCCACTTCTCCTTTTAAAGGCATGAAGGGCTCCTACAAGTTAGGAGCCCTTGACTTATTTCCAAGAGGGGCGTCGGCCCCTCTTTTCTTGCCGCACCAAGGAGGAAAAAGGGGAGGGGCGCAAGCCCCTCCCTCTTGGTTAGCCCTAATCCTCCTCTAAGGAGGATTGGGATGCCCTAATGTGGCTAAGCCCTAATCTAATTAGGCTTAGTCCAAGGGTAAACCAATTTTGGGTCTAATCTAGGTAAGTCCTAATCCAATTAGAACTTAAATCAATTTTGACTCAGTTGAACTCTTCAATTCTAATCCAATTAGGAGTCTTGTTAATTCATTAGATTAATAATTAATTAGGACTTAAGAAATCCTAATCCAATTAGGATTTATTCAATTTTAGTCCTAATCCAATTAGGACTCTAATTTGAATCCGAAGTCCTAATCCAATTAGGACTTCTAGGAATCCTATTCTAAGTAGTAATCCAAATTGAATTCAAAATCCTAATCTAATTAGGATTGTAGGAATCCTACTCCAAGTAGGAATCCCAGTCCTACTCCAAGTAGGACTCCCAGTCCTAATCAAATTAGGACTCCAGGAATCCTACTCCAAGTAGGTTTCGTGTTTAAGTCCAATTAATTAATTCCCATTGTTCCTTCTTCAATTTATTATCAATCGAATTGATTACTTGTGATTTATAATCACTTTTCAACTATCAGATTGGTCAATACTTCTAGTGTGTGTGACCCCATAGGTTCTGTTCTGACTAGTAGTGAGATATATTATGATCTCTATCACAATATTATTGAAAACTCCTTTCAATGGGTCGGAACGATTCCAACTCTACTCATTAGGGTTTATCGATCATCGAAATAATCCCTGTGAGTCTCACCATTCACCAGTGACACCTAGCAGCATGTAGTGGCTATCCAGCAGAATGGAATAATGAACCTCTAGGTGCAGTTATCGTATGATGCAGTCCTACTATCGTGGATCCCTACAGGACGGAGGTCATGGACAACTCGTCAAACCCCATCGTCTGTCATATGTCAAGATTTATTCGACTTAAGCTCGAGAGTGAAAAACTCTTTTTTCACTATACAATCTGCCCCGGCCGAGGTCTTACGAACTCAGTCTTATAAATCATAAAGGATCTCTCCTTATCTATCAAGGTCGATAGATTCCTTATAGGTGCATACCCTACTCCTATAGTGAACCTACTGCAGCCAATCTACACTGCATGGACCCATATGGCTAGAGACCATGTATATGTGTAGTCAAACTACAATAACCTCACTGTGAGTAGCCGAAGCATCACAGGTCAAAGGACCAGTCATACTACTGTAACATCAAGCAAGTCACTGACGAGTGGATAGACATCCAAGTAACTTCTTGTTTTGGTCACGCTCAGTACCCTTGTTCTTAACAAGCACCTGCACTATTACTTCAGTGTCGCCAGACTGTGGACTCGAGTCTCGTCCATCCATAAGGAAAGCAATGTGTGCACTGATCGAATCGATCACCGTCCTCGTGATGATCCATTAATCAGGAGCATTCAGAAATTAATCACCAATGATGCATGGCTCAAATTCTTAACTCTTAAGAATATGCATCATCATCTTATTAATTTTTGGACGATTCATAGACACATAAACAATATGAATAAAAAGATGCCTTTTATTTATTCAATAATAAATAGTCAAGTACAAAATTATGTTCCTAGAATTAACAATGTGTCAGCCAGATTGGCTTCTAGGGCATACATCTAACAATCTCCCACTTGCACTAAAGCCAAAATATCTTAGTTCCATCTTCTTAAGGTGGGCTTCAGTCTATTGCTGACTCAGCTGCTTAATGAATGGGTCTGCCATGTTGTCCGCGGAGTCTACTCTCTGCACCTCGACATACTTCTTCTCAACATAGTCGCGTATGAGGTGGAAGCGCCGCTCTATGTGCTTGGACTTCTGATGAGACCTTGGCTCCTTAGCAAGAGCTATGGTGCCATTATTATCGCAGTAGAGTGTTATGGCATCTGATGTCATCACGTCCAACTCTGCAATGAATTTCTTGAACCAGAAGCCTTCTTTAGCAGCTTCAGAGGCGGCGATGTATTCAACTTCCATAGTAGAATCAGCAATGATCGGTTGTTTAGAACTTTTCCAATTCACCGTACCACCATTGCACAAGAACACATATCCAGATGTTGACTTTCTATCATCGACATCAGTCATGAAGTCTGAATCTGTATACCCTTCTACCTTTAACTCTGATGATCCTCCAAAGACCAAGAATAAATCTTTAGTTCTTCTCAAGTATTTAAGAATATTCTTCACAGCTGTCCAGTGTTCTTCACCTGGATTCGACTGATATCTACTTGTGACACTCACAGCTAGGGCTATATCAGGTCGTGTACATAGCATGGCATACATGAGGCTCCCTATTGCCGATGCATAAGGGATCTTGCTCATGCATTGAATCTCTTCAGATGTGTTGGGGCACATTTTCTTGGAGAGATGAATTCCATGCCTTAGGGGTAAGAGACCCCTTTTAGAGTTTTCCATGCTGAACCTTTTCAGCACTTCCTCTATGTACATCTTCTGTGATAGGCCAAGCATCCTTTTAGATCGATCTCTATAGACCTTTATCCCCAAAATATAGGATGCTTCCCCAAGGTCTTTCATGGAGAACTCTTTTGACAACCAGACCTTGACCGAGGATAGCATGGGAATATCATTCCCTATCAGGAGGATGTCGTCCACGTACATTACGAGAAACACGACAGCACTCCCACTAACCTTCTTATAGATACATGGTTCCTCTTCGTTCTTGATGAAATCAAACGTTTTGATTGCATCATCGAAACGAGTGTTCCAACTCCGAGATGCTTGCTTTAGTCCATAAATGGATCTTTGCAGCTTGCAGACCTTGTGATCTCCATCACTGGAAGTAAAACCCAAAGGCGGTTCCATATAGATATCTTCATCAAGATATCCATTCAGAAAAGCAGTTTTCACATCCATTTGCCAGATTTCATAATCATGAAATGCTGCAATGGCAAGCAATGTTCGGATGGATTTCAACATGGCTACAGGTAAAAAGGTCTCCTGATAGTCAATGCCTTTGTACTGACTATACCCTTTCGCCACTAGCCTTGCTTTATAGGTCTCTACCTTTCCATCCGAACCTATCTTCTTTTTGTAGATCCATTTGCATCCAATAGGTGCAATACCTTCTGGTGGATCCACTAAGGTCCAGACTTGGTTGGAATGCATGGAGTCTAACTCTGACTTCATAGCTTCCAACCATTTCTCGGAATCGATATCAGATATCGCCTCATCGTAAGTTTTGGGATCCTGTATGTGATCCCTATCTTCCATGACGAACATTTTCTTAGTATCCTCTTCTAGCATACCTAAGTATCTATCGGGAGGATGGGAGATCCTACTAGATCTGCGAGGTGGTTGAGGGACATCGTGTACTGGCTATATCCATGACTCGTTGCTTTTCAGAGACTTTCTCTTCAAGCTCAATTTTCCTCCCACTGCCTCTATCAAGGATAAACTAGTTTTCCAAGAAGATGGCATGTCGGCTCATAAATACATTGTGATCCTCTGAGATGTAAAAATTGTATCCTAATGACTCTTTAGGATATCCTATAAAACGAGCACTTATGGTCCTAACCTCTAGCTTGTCCGCCTATAGTCGCTTGACATGGGCCGGACATCCCCAAATCTTGAGATGACCAAGACTTGGTTTCTTACCATGCAATAACTCATACGGTGTGGTAGGAACGGATTTAGAGGAAACTCTATTCAGTAGATAAATTGTGGTAAGTAAGGCATCTCCCCAAAGAAACATAGGTAAATCAGTGAAGCTCATCATGGACCGGACCATATCCAATAGAGTCCGATTTTTCCTCTCTGACACCCCGTTGAGTTAAGGTGTACCCGAAGGAGTCCATTGTGAGACTATGCCATTCTCTTTGAGATAGTCCCGAAATTCTCCACTAAGGTATTCTTCTCCTCGATCTGATTGAAGAGCCTTAAGGAATTTTTCAGTTTGTTTTTCTACTTCATTTCTGAACTCTTTGAACTTTTCAAAAAATTCAGATTTATGTCTCATAAGATACACATACCCATACCGTGAATAATCATCGGTAAAGGTAATGAAGTACGAATAACGTCCCCTGGCTTGCACATCGAATGGGCCACACACATTTGTGTGTACTAGGATAAGTATTTCAGTGGTCCTCTCCCTATGTCCTACAAAGGGCAATCTAGCCATTTTTCCTTGAAGACAGGACCGCAAACTGGATATGACTCGGAAGTCAATGAGCCGAGAAGCCCATCTTTATCCATTTTGTTCATTTTGTCTTCTCTAATATGGCCAAGTCTGAGGTGCCATAAATATTTTTGGTTTATCTCATCCCTGGATCTCTTGTATCCTTTGGCACTCACTTCTTGCTCAGACACATTTACAGATACATCCATATGCAAATGATAGAGACTGTCAATCATAAAACCACGTGCGACTATTTTATTTCTGAAATAAATAGAACAGCAGTCTTTGTCAAATGTAAAAACATGACCTTTCTGTGCTAGACACGAAACAGAAATTAAATTTCTGCTAGCAGCAGGTACATAATAGCAGTCTCTAAGTAATAAACTAAAACCAGACGGTAGTCGCAGATGGTAGGTGCCCACAGCCACAGCAGCAACTTTTGCTCCGTTGCCAATCCGAAGGGTTACCGCACCTTCCGCCAGCCTTCTACTTTCTTTTAGACCCTGCATAGTAGTGCACAAGTGAGCACTAGAACCAGAATCTATAACTCAACTAGAAGTAGAAGAAACCGTTAGATTAGTTTCAATTACGAGCAAGTCTATACCTTCTGAAGGTGTGTCAGCCTTCTTGTTCTTCAGGCTCTCGTGGTATAAGGGACAGTTCCTCTTCCAGTGGCCGTCGACATTGCAATGGAAATATTTTCTTTTGTCATTAGCCTTTTTCTTTTAAACTTCCTTCTTTGGCTTCTTGTCTTTCTTCTGCTTCTTTGCAAGTTCTTTTTCTTCCAAGTAGACTTTCTCTTGGAATCAGAAGTCTGCTCAGCAGCAAGGACATTGCCCCTTGAACCTTTCAAGGCTCCCTCAGCAGTTACCAACATGTTTAACAGTTCAGTCTTAGTGCATTCAATCTTATTCATGTGGTAGTTTACTATAAACTGTCCAAATGAATCAGAAAGGGATTGAAGGATCAGATCTACTTGCAATTCCTTGTGCATGTTCATGCCGAGCTTCTCAAGCTCCTCCAGGTCCTTGATCATAGTCAGACTGTGATCATGGACAGACTGCCCCTCGCGCATCTTTGCTTTGAAGAGCCTCTTGGACACTTCAAAACGAGCTGTGCGACTCTGCTCACCATACAACTCTTGCAGGTGTGCCAGTATGTCCCTAGCAGTCTTCATATTCTCATGCTGGCATTAGAGTTCATTGGACATGGATGCCATGATAGCACTTGACCCTAATGTCATCGTCTGTCCATTTTTCATGCGTCGCACGTTGATCAGTAGTCGGACGTGCTGGTAATGTGAGGATGTCATTGTCGAGCACATAGCCTATTTTCTCGCAACTCAGAACAATTTTGAGATTTCTAAGCCAGTCTCTGTAATTGGCACCGGTCAATCGGTTGGTCTCAAGAATACGAGTCAAAGGGTTTGAGGCTGACATTATGATCTGCAGAGAGTAAAGATTCTAGTTAGACTTTTGTACTTGATCCTAATCTGTTCTAGGATCTTTTAGAACAAATATACCTCCCACTATTTTCATGAATTTCTCACACTCCTCTGGTAGGAAAACGGAAATCCTACACGATTAGAATTTCTAGTGGGTACTGCGGTCCCACCGATTTACATGCCACCTCACCTAACAGTTATTGGTGACACATAAACAGATGAGTGTACAACTCTTGTACAATGCTTCTTAAGCATGTTGCAGTGCTACTTGGTCTCTAAGTCATGAAGATCTCACCTAACAGTTATTGGTCTCATTCTTCAGTTAAGTCAGACCCACCATATAACCGTAGAAATAAAGTCGTCATTGGATCCTCACCTAACAGTTATTGGTGCCCAACCCCACCTTTACCCTACAACATCTCATGTCTATAGAGAGGTCTAGCCCCCCGATGCAACTTGCCCACTATGTCCAGCCGAGACAAATCAACATTAGAAAGATCTTAGCAACTCTATTACGGTGGAAGACCTATGGACTTAATATCGATTAATCAGGTCTTAGTGTTTGCAACCTTGAGCTCTTCATAAGAGGTAATCGATCAATTGGCCAGGTAAGCAGGTGGGAGGCTCTCCTTACTCAGAGAGTAAGGTCCTAATTAAGTAACCATCTTTCATGCTTTTCTAGACACCAATTAGATCAATTAATCTAATATGACTCGCTCATGTTGGTTCACTCTCGACTTGATTGAGGAGGTTTTAATTTAGGTCTCAATTGGGTTTGCTACATCACATGTAAACCTATCTACCCCGCTCTCATTCACATCACATGCAAACGGCACATCGCAGGCAGTTGTAATCGCAGCAATAAATAAAGCTAAACTTTAAATAGGTGATGATCATGAATTCTAATTAGGTCATATTACAAGCACATGCACGTCAATCGATCAACTGGTCTTCAACCCTTGAATTGGTTCCAAGCCTCCTTGATTCGATCCTTGATCAACTCTTGATCCAATCGCCATCAACCGCTCAGATCGCCGTTCATCTCATGCACTATCTTCGACTTGATCGTTGACGCACATTACATCACAGAAATACAACCAGATATAAAATAAAAATAATAATAAATTACATCTTCTTTTAGGAGACACGCAGGCCTCTCAAAACATCAAATAAGATGCATGCAAGCATCTGAAAAATTACATGACATTGCAGATCACATCGCAGGTCTTTACAATTGATACCAAAAGGGTTTGAATCCTATGATCATCGCCACATGCAGCAATTATACTTTTCAGATCTGAAACTTAATTGATTATGTTATGACATAGGTTGCTGATCATGCTAATCATGATTCTAAACTTTGTAATCTCATTAACAATGCAATTAGAATCATCATTTTATCACATAAAAATTAGTATGCAAAAATCAGCACCCCTGAAAAATCTGCATGCAGAAAATTTTCAGCATGCATAACCTTTTAAATTTCAGATCTAAGATGCCTTTAGATAATTAATCCTTATCTTAATCTACGATGCTTAGGCTCTGATACCACTGTTAGAACCCGCCCATGCCACAGAAAATTTTTTTAAAATTTCAGATGCAGCGGAAGAGGCATGTGCGGGATCAACCGTTCATCGCATGAACGTTGTTCAAAAACCGTTCGTAGTTAGATAAGGATTAAATACTTTTGAAATATTAGGAAGATCAGATCTTCACCTTTGTGCGGGTAGGTGATCACCATAACCTGATGATCGTGGTTTTGAAAAAGGGTTCGCTTAAAGCCGCACAAGCATCCGGCCTCTACGGGTATCCACACGAAGTAGAGGACCGATCAAGGTTTCCTTGTCTTCCCGGGGTGCTAGCTCCCTTGCAGAAATTTCTTTTGATGGCTGATTTCTTTCCTTTTAATCAACTCTTGATTATGCTTGGAAGGAGGAAGAAGAACCAAAGGCTAGACACAGCATTTTTTTTTCCCTGCGTTGGAAGAAGGAAGGGAAGGGGAGGAGGCCGCCAAGGCCTTCTTCTTGTTCTTCCTTGCTTGCGGCTGAAGACCAAAGGGAGGAAGGGGGCCACGAGTTGGAGAGGAATAGGGCTTCAATGAATGCCCTAGGGTGCCGCCCACTTCTCCTTTTAAAGGCATGAAGGGCTCCTACAAGTTAGGAGCCCTTGACTTATTTCCAAGAGGGGCACCAGCCCCTCTTTTCTTGCCGCACCAAGGAGGAAAAAGGAGCCCTCTTTTCTTGCGCCCCTCCCTATTGGTTAGCCCTAATCCTCCTCTAAGGAGGATTGGGATGCCCTAATGTGGCTAAGCCCTAATCTAATTAGGCTTAGTCCAAGGGTAAACCAATTTTGGGTCTAATCTAGGTAAGTCCTAATCCAATTAGAACTTAAACCAATTTTGACTCAGTTGAACTCTTCAATCCTAATCCAATTAGGAGTCTAGTTAATTCATTAGATTAATAATTAATTAGGACTTAAGAAATCCTAATCCAATTAGAATTTATTCAATTTTAGTCCTAATCCAATTAGGACTCTAATTTGAATCTGAAGTCCTAATCCAATTAGGACTTCTAGGAATCCTATTCTAAGTAGTAATCCAAATTGAATTCAAAATCCTAATCTAATTAGGATTGTAGGAATCCTACTCCAAGTAGGAATCCCAGTCCTACTCCAAGTAGGACTCCCAGTCCTACTCCAAGTAGGACTCCCAGTCCTAATCCAATTAGAACTCCAGGAATCCTACTCTAAGTAGGTTTCGTGTTTAAGTCCAATTAATTAATTTCCATTGTTCCTTCTTCAATTTATTATCAATCGAATTGATTATTCGTGATTCATAATCACTTTTCAACTATCGGATCGGTCAATACTTCTAGTGTGTGACCCCATAGGTTCTATTCTGACTGGTAGTGAGATATATTGTGATCTCTGTCACAATATCATTGAAAACTCTTTTCAATGGGTCGGAACGATTCCAACTCTACTCATTAGGGTTTATCGATCATCGAAATAATCCCTGTGAGTCTCACCATCCACCAGTGACACCTAGTAGCATGTAGTGGCTATCCAGCAGAATGGAATGATGAACCTCTAGGTGCAGTTATCGTATGATACAGTCCTACTATCGCGGATCCCTACAGGACGGAGGTCATGGACAACTCGTCAAACCCCATCGTCTGTCATATGTCAAGATTTATTCGACTTAAGCTCGAGAGTGAAAAACTCTTTTTCCACTATACAATCTTTTCCGGTCAAGGTCTTATGAACTCAGTCTTATAAATCACATAGGATCTCTCCTTATCTATCAAGGTCGATAGATTTCTTATAGGTGCATACCCTACTCCTACAGTGAACCTACTGCAGCCAATCTACACTGCATGGACCCATATGGCTAGCGACCATGTATATGTGTAGTCAAACTACAATAACCCCACTATGACTAGCCGAAGCATCGCAAGTCAAAGGATCAGTCACACTACTGCAACATCAAGCAAGTCACTGACGAGTGGATAGACATCTAAGTGACTTCTTGTTTTGGTCACGCTCAGTACCCTTGTTCTTAACAAGCACCTGCACTATTACTTCAGTGTCGCCAGACTGTGGACTCGAGCCTCGTCCATCCATAAGGAAAGTGATGACCCAAAAATTGATTTAAAGATTAATTTTGATGATCACAAAACCTTGAAGTATAATTACTAATGCGTGTGTTGCATGAAGAAAGATAATTTGTTTTGCAAGGAACATATCAAGTTGGAAAAATACAAGAAGGCTTCGAAAGCTCTCAAGAAAAGTTGGAAGAAAGCTACACTTCATTGGCCCAAGTTTCAAGTTCAAAGGATTCAAGTTGAAGGAGCAAATTCAAAGAAAGATTCAAAAGAATAGTCCTCGAGTCGACTCCGGAAAGTTTAGAGTCGACTCTGGCACTCTAGAGTCTCAAGAAACAGTGCTCGAGTCGACTCCAATACTCTACGAGTCGACTCCGACTGAGAACAAACAAAAAGACAGAAAGTTGATTTTCAGCGCTACAGTGATCTCGAGTCGACTCCAACTTCAGCGCTACAGTGCGGAGTCGACTCCCAGCTACAGTGCCGGCAGACTACTATTCACAGGTCGACTCCTGTTTCAGCCGAGTCGACTCCTACTTCAGCCGAGTCGACTCGAGCACGCTGGGAGGCATAACGGCTAGTTTTTTCTTGATTCCAACGGCTCTATTTTTGTCTCTAACGGCTAGATTTTTGTTTCCACTCCCTCTAAAGCTATAAAATCAAGAGGAGAGCTAGGGAAGAAGGTATGGAAGTGGGAGAGAACATTTAGGGAAGAGATTTCAAAGAGATTACAAGAAAAATCTCCCATAAGCACAAAAGGGCCATTCAAAGTAAAATAGAGAGAAGAAGAGCATCCAAGTGAATCCCAAAGCTTCCTCTCCATCCGTGTGCTGCCTCGGTGATCCTCTACTTCGTGCCAAATCAGAAGAGGGTCAAGTAAAGAAGAAGCCGAGTTCCTTCATCTTCAAAATTCGTTTGAGAGCTTCTCTTTACTCCATTTGTTTATATTTGCTTAGTTAAGAAGCTTGTATTTGCTTTAAATTCTTTGTCTAATATCTTGTAACTTGATTCAATCAAGGGATTGAATCAAGGGGTTAAGGTTTGTTGGTGAGCCAAAGGAAAAACCAACGGTGTTAAGGTTTGTTGGTGAGCCAAAGGAAAAACCAACGTTGTAAGGTTGTGGTTGGTGAGCCTTTGGAGGAAAACCAACTGGGTTGGATTGTGAGCCCGTGAAAACAATCGGTAGGTTCTAGTCGGTGAGCCTGTGAAAACCGACCGAGTTCGTTGTGATCTCGCAAAACAACAAGTTGGGTTGTGAGCTTGTAAAACAACCGACTGTAATCTGAGGGATTATAGTGAAATTTCCAAGAGGTCTTGGAGAGTGGATGTAGGTGTTGGGATGCACCGAACCACTATACTTTTGTTGTGTTTGTGATGCTCTTTGTTGTCTGAATTCCTCACTCACTTACTTACTTAGATACTATGCTTCCTTAACTCTTCTCCGTGCATCCTTTAGTTGCAAGCATATTCAATTTACTTAATCAAGTCTCATTCAATTGAATTGCATACTTGGGCAAACTTAGACTAATCTTTTATTGAGTCCGCTGCTTAATAGTTGATTAGATTAGAATCATACTCTTGCTAAGTTTAAATTCCACTAAGCATCCATACAACTTAGCTTAATTAACTCTAAAAGATTAGAAGTAGTTGAAAAGTTTTTAAAAGACCTAATTCACCCCCCCCCCCCCTCTTGGGTTGTCACCTTGGGCAACAAGTGGTATCAGAGCAGGTGCTCTTCTATTAATTATAGTCTTAACCGACTAGAGCTAAAGATTATGACAACCCCACATAACATATTATTTGCCGAGGGACTTTCCATAAACAGACATCCACTGTTTGATGGAACTTACTATATTCAATGGAAAGCTAGAATGAAAATTTTTGTTCAATCACAAAACTATAAAATGTAGAATATCATTATAAATGGACCTCACACACTCTCTCAAAATGTCAATGAAAAAGACTTAGCACAATTGAATGCTAATGCTATGAACTTTCTATATTGTGCTATCCATGAATCTATATTTCATAAGATTTCGGCATGCTTATCTGCTAAAGAAATCCGGGATACTTTAAGAAATATTTATGATAAATCTCAGATTAGCTCACATGTGCTTCAATTGCATACTAACAATGAGACTGCAGAATCTTCCACATTAGCCGAGTCGACTCCCAGTTTGTCCGAGTCGACTCCTAGAGAAGAACAGTCTGAAAGGCAGAGACTTAGTCTTGAAGATCCTGTGAACGAGTCGACTCCAAGTATTTCGGAGTCGACTCCCAAGTTAGCCGAGTCGACTCCGACAAGGCCCGAGTCGACTCCGAGGCAGAACAGTTCAAAAGACAGAGAATCATCCTTTAGGCCTCTGAGAACGAGACGTCTCCCGAAGATCTTGAGTCGACTCTCAAGTCAGTCGAGTCGACTCCAAGTAAACCCGAGTCGACTCGAGGAAGAAAGAACAACAAAAAAATTCAAAAGCTTCCTAAAGACAAAGAAGAAGAGGAAGCAAGAAGAAAGAAAGAAAGAGATAAAAAGGAAGAAAGTTTGGACCAAGGAAGAGTCAAGCAAGGAAATGAAAGCTAGGAGCAACAATGATGATATTAGCTCCAAAGAACTACAAGAGGTAACTAACTTTTGCTTTATGGCACAAAAAGATAAGGTAAAATCTGAATCTACTTTTACATCAAATAATTTTCAAGAAGAATTTTCTTATGATGAACTTTTAAATGCTTTTCATGATTTGTATGGTGAATGTAGAAAATTAGCTATGAAAAATAAAAATCTTAAAAAGCTAAATTTGCAAATTTCAAAAGAAAGAAATTCTATTGCTGAAATACAAGACAAACTAAATTCTGAAAATAAAAGCTTAAGGTTAAATTCAGAAGAATTGATTCAGAAAAATCATAGCTTAATCAAAACAAACCAAAACTTGAGTGAAGAAGTTGACCAACTGAAATCTCTTATTAACAAGTTCACTGTAAGTTCAGAAAGATTAAAAATGATGTTTGAAAGCCAACATGCTGATTATGATAAATCAAAATTTGGCTTGACTCCTTTACTTAATAATAAATCTCTAAAGAAAAAGGTTATCAATTCACCAAGCAAACCATTAAATAAGATAACTTATTTCAAACATGAAAAGAATGGGCATAACAACTTTACCCATCGTTCTAACATAATTAAATCAAGTGGTAAAGTTATTACAATTAAACAAATTTGGGTTCCAAAAGGAACCATATGTCCTAACTCTCAAGGACCCAAGCAAGCTTGGGTACCCAAAATAAAAATATGAGGATGTAGACATAGGTGTGCCAAGATACCCATAGAACAAATAGAACTTTCATACAAATGGGTGTTCTAGACACACGTCAAAAAATGAAACTTAAAACATACTTATGAAAAGTAATTTTAAATAAAAAATAATAATAATAATAATAATGAAATCAGTAATCTTGCATCTCATCATTATTTTTGCTTTAGTATTTGATTAAAATATGAATTGCAAGTATTGATCAATTTTGTGATATAGAAAATACTTTTGGAAATATAATCAAATCACTTCATTTTATAGTATACTTTACTCACTATTGGATAAGTTGCTAAATGATTAATCAATTTATTAAGAATAACTCTATGAATTCTCTATATGCTTGATTGAGAGTTTTTATCCATGGCATTATTGTTTATTGATCATAGATATGATAATGTGTACTTGGTATGCTTTTGAATATATGCACTATGAATACCAAGATTAAAGAAACCATCTTTGGCATATAAAATCAACTCATGCTAGTATGTACTTAATCTCAAAAGACCTTGCCATTGGCTTACTTAGATTATCTTCTGAAAGGTCAAAGTTTGCTATGCATGCTAACTGAGGAAACAAACAAAAATCAATTTCTAAATCTAAAGATGTTGTTTCCATCACTAAGTTTTCAAAAGCTTACATTAGATTTGTTCTTAGCAAATAAAATTAAAATATTTTCTGTATTTGCTAAATCTTGTAAAAGTATTTCAAATGATAAAGGTTTCCAAACTGTGAAGATAAAGAGTATCATGGCACAGTGTTGAAAACCAAAATCCTGATAAAGTGTATACAGAAATAAATTATTTCAGCACCAAGGACACCTTAAGTAAAATAGGGTTAATAGAATTCTTGAAGAAATGAAAAAGACAATTGTGTATGATAGTCATCTACTTAAATGTTTTTTAAAAAGCTATCATCACTGCTTGTCATACATATGATTTCTATTAGATCTATTTTTAATGAAAACTCCTTTTGATCTTCTGAAAAATGGAAAATGAACCATTGCATATCTTTCATATTTTTCAGTCATACACGTTATGCTTGATATGTTCTTATGAAAATAATGCCAAATCTGATAAAAATATCTCTATCCTTGGTTATCATTCATCAAGCAATGCATATAGAACATTCATGAAAAGATTCTAGTTGTAGAAGTATCAATTCATTTTATTCTTTATGAGACTAATGATTTATTATCAAAATACTAAAATCAAATTATATATGTATATGGTTAATCTTTTACATATAACAATCTGAAAAAAAAACTTGTTAATAATTAGAACCAAATTGGATTTTTCAGAAATGCACTTAATAAAGAAAAATTGATGACTACTAAAAGACTAAATCAAGAAAATATGAAATAGATCTTGATAAAATTCTTGCATGATTAGAAGTAAAGATCATCATTATCATTTGCTTGCTTTATGAACTTTAATTCTGTCAAATGAATGTGTAGAATGCACTCCTATGTGGTTATTTCATTAGAAAAGATCTATGTAAAATAACCACCTTATTTAAAAACACTCATTACATATATGATAAAGCAATATGTGATTTGGAACAAGCATCAAA
This sequence comes from Phoenix dactylifera, assembly GCF_051530095.1. Classification (NCBI taxonomy): domain Eukaryota; kingdom Viridiplantae; phylum Streptophyta; class Magnoliopsida; order Arecales; family Arecaceae; genus Phoenix; species Phoenix dactylifera. Next base: position 41,477,393 of record NC_143193.1, read on the forward strand.
AGCATGATATATAAAAGCTTGAGTAACTTTTTAATAAAAAGTAATAATGATAAATCTATACATTAAAAAGATGAATCTGTGATATCTTGCTTGCTCAAAGCACACATTTATGGCATCATTTTTTGTTCTACTGATGAAAATTTATATGGAGATTTTACTAAGCTCATGCAAAGTGAGTTTGAAATATGTATAATGAATGAATTAACATTTTCTTTCTCAAACTCCAAATTAAGACAAACAAGAAAGGAGATCTTCATTGACCAAAGTTAGTCCACAAGAAAACTCTTATAGAAGATTGGCATGAAGAAGGTATGTCTATGACCCCATCTTGTAGAATTTGAAAAGGATGAGCAAAGTAGATCTATTGTTTTAAAGTTGTATTGAAGCATGATAGAATAATTATTTTATCATACAGCTAGTAGACCAGATTGTATGCTCATTATGTGCCCTTGTGCAAGACTTCAATCTAACTCTAATGATTCATAATATGAATTTTGATAGAAACAACTGTTTAAGATAAATTGATTAAAACTTAGCTAACATGTCTTATTGATAATTATCTTGAGCAAATAGAATCTAAGCTAAATTGATTCTGAAAATAAAAAATTGATTTGACCTTGATAAATCTTCCTATTGCTTCACACGCTTGTCCTTGAACCTTCTTGGTTAATGAAACTATCTCTTAAGTTCAAGTGACATGTGTTTACTTATATTTAGGCAATCTCTTGAGTAAAGTGACTCAACATTCAATTATTGTCATATCTTATGATTGAGTCACCCAATTAAGAAATATGCTGTATGAATGTTTTGTATCTTGAAGAAACTAATGACTTTCCTTCAAGAAAGAAAAGAATTTTGTTAATAATGCAGGATCCTTGAGCAAGAAAATGAGAGATTTCAACTTGAAGGATATCTCCATGTAAGATACAATAAACATTCACATGCAAACAAGAGAGAGGACCTTCTTCAGCCAAAAGTTCATACATAAGAAATCTAGTAGGTATTTGACTTGAAGAATGCAGAATGAATCGGTAATTTTAAATACCTCTCTCATAAATTAGCTAAGCAAAGTCAATAACTTAAATCTTATTGTGGCATGATTAAAATCTTCAAATATTAATTTCTAGATATCATGTCTATATGTGCATTAATTGACTTATGCTTTTAGAAATTGTTTCATGGTTTGCTCAAACTAAAATATTTCTTTGCCTATATCATAACCATGAAATACACAAGTATATGCTTAAAATTTTGATTTAAAATAACTTATGAGAAGTTATGAATCCTTGAGCACAATGAAAATGTTGTTTGCATGATATACATCTATATGATACATAAGATTATTTCTTTATTCTGCTCTTTCATGTAAATTACTTGAGAATAACAAAAAGAGAGAGAGATAAAGAAAAGAAAATGGATATTATTCAAGAGAAGTAAAATCTAAGTAAAGGCAAATACTCCAATCTTGAGGAAAAGCAAAACAAGCATAATATATTCGGCACATTTGTGAGACTTGTGTGAGCATTCTTTTGGAAGGGATCAAATCCGTAATTAATTACACTTAAACAGGGAGAATTTGAAGTAAACATTTTAACATTTCTATATTGCTCATCATAGGGATGGTGCCAATGGGGAGGCTAGTGGTAGTACCCGGCACTATTTGACCCAACTATTCGGTATAGGGTATATTAGGGACGGCACAAGAGGGAGGCTAGTGGTAGTACCTCGTGCCCCTTCCAACTCCACCGGATAGGGAGCAAATAGAGTACAGAGCATAAGAAAGTAAAAACGAAAAACAATATCAAAATGTTCGTTAATTGGTTAAGAAAAGAAATTCAAAAAACTATAAGGAAATGAATGACAAAGTAAATGAAAGTATATAAGAAGAATCAAGTCAAGTTGGAAACACATCTAAAGGATGAAATTATTGGAAGATTATATTTAAATAGGGGGAGTTTATTTGAAAAGAATTGATTTTGATCATTGACATGCTTGTTATTTTAATGCATGACTTAACACATAATATATGTTGCATGTGGCATGATATCTTGAATTATGGGTTCTCAATATTTTGTAATGCTCCATACTTGGACAATTTGATTGAATGTTTGAAATACTACATAAAATTTTTTGTTTGGTATTATTGAAAAGAAATTTCAGATTTGTCATTCATAATCATCTTTGAAATCTGAAAGTTGAATAAACTTGTAAAAAGGAGAAGAGAAGTATATCTCTATTTAGGCAAAAAATTGAATTGTTTTTGTTTATCTTTCAACTTGCCTAACTTTGGTATATAATGTTCTAATTTATACCAAAACTCAATATAAATACAAATATTCTAAATATACTCTTATATGTTTGAAATATGTGTTTTCAATCGTAATGATTTAAGATGAGCTACAATATGAAAGATACATATCTCAAATTATGACTTTAAAAGCCTCTATTGAAAATCTTTATGAAATTCAGAATCTGATTTTATATAAAAGCTTTAATTCAATATGAATTTCTAGATAAAACTACAGCTTAAGAAAAATAGAATAATTCTGATGCCTTGATTGCTTGCCCCGATACGCATCTGAAACATATCATTTCTTATCTTTAAAGTGTACTAATATTGGTCCAAATGATGTGTCTTTCGATGATCTTGATTGCAAACAAATATTTCTAAATATATAATTTTATTTTGATATTAAAAAGATTTATTATGTTTCATGTATACATTGCTGTGAATCTATGAGTAAGAAATTAAATCCTATAAACACTCACTTGAATGATCTTCTATATCCCTTTTTGCATGAGTGTTGCTTCCATCACTAAAAGAAAGAGCTATTTTTAAAAGAAAGTGAATGCTCCTAAAAGCTAGAAATATTTTAACTCACTCAAATGACTCTTAAAAGAAAGAAAATGTAATTGCTTTTAAAAGAAATTGAGCTTCAAATGAATCATTTTCTGATTAATATCTCAGTACATTTTCTCAAAGATTAAGAGGAAGCATAACTTGTTCTTGAAAGATTAAAAAGAGTGATTGCTATAAATTTTGAATAATTCTAGATCACTCTACATTCTTGATATCATAAAGTTTTAGTTTTATTCACGTTTATCATTAAAATCTGAAATTCAACCAAAGAAAAGAATGATTGAAGAAGAATGCATCTTTTGAGGGGGAGCTTTAGATATTCAGTATTTTATCCTAAAGTTACTTTAATTTGATGCATACCTTGATTTTTATGGATTGATTTTGATGAACCTCCTTATATTGCAAGACTTGCTTTAATTATATAATAAGTTTATACCTTGAGATGAGTTCTATAAAGGTTGTCTTATCTCAAACCTTGAGTTTTATGAAAATAAGCTGAAACTTATAGAAAATGTATTTTTTTGAGATTGACAATTTTATTGAACATTATCTTCAAATTCTAAACTCTTAAATGGAATGATCAATTGAGGGGGAGAAAGAAAATTTCAGAAGGAGAGCATATTCTTTAGAACTTCAATTTTGTGCCAATTCATTATTATATGTACCAAAATGTGCTTCTTTTTAAAGGAATAAAGTCTTTAAAAGAGCTCTAAAAGAACCTTCAAAGCTTTGAATTTTATGTATGCTCTAAGATACATCATAAATTGCATGAATTCATGTTTTGGTATTTATGCCACAATATTCTTACACCATAAAAGAACTTTGCAATCATATTTAATATATTGCTCTTATACTCTGAAAATTAGTTAAATTGCTTTCATGTTGCTAAAATACTTAATATATTGGGCAAAAGATCTTAAATGAACAAGCTTTCATACTTATTATTGAAGAGAGGTTAGATTTCCATTCGTGCTTTCCTTGAATATCATTTGTGGTACTTCTTGAATTAACTTAAGAAAGATTCCACTTACACTTGAGTTGAAAACTATCCTTGGAATCACATTCGATGTGCTCTCATCATAATTTGCTCTGAAATTATCCTAATTGGCTCTGATCTATGCTCATTAATCTTTTTCTAACATTAATGCCTTGAGTTATATGATTCATATTCTTGCAATAATTTGACATGCAAATCAGAGTACAATAAGAAAAAGAAATATTTGAGTATTCTTATCTTTGTGCTTAATGTTTCACTATCTTTTTGATGTTGTCAAAAAGGGGGAGAAATATCTAAGTATATGCTCATAATGCTTTATGTGTTGATTATGTTAAGTTGATTAAATCTAAAGCATTATCATGAAGTATATTTTAAAAATACATATTTTCTACTTCATACAACTTAGCTATGCATTACTTCTAGAACACAATATATTTTATATTGCATATACTCCAAGTTTTGTCATCATCAAAAAGGGGGAGATTGATGACCCAAAAATTGATTTAAAGATTAATTTTGATGATCACAAAATCTTGAAGTATAATTACTAATGCGTGTGTTGCAAGAAGAAAGATAATTTGTTTTGCAAGGAACATATCAAGTTGGAAAAATACAAGAAGGCTTCGAAAGCTCTCAAGAAAAGTTGGAAGAAAGCTACACTTCATTGGCCCAAGTTTCAAGTTCAAAGGATTCAAGTTGAAGGAGCAAATTCAAAAAAAGATTCAAAAGAATAGTCCTCGAGTCGACTCCGGGAAGTTTAGAGTCGACTCTGGCACTCTAGAGTCTCAAGAAACAGTGCTCGAGTCGACTCCAATACTCTACGAGTCGACTCCGACTGAGAACAAACAAAAAGACAGAGAGTTGATTTTCAGCGCTACAGTGATCTCGAGTCGACTCCAACTTCAGCGCTACAGTGCGAAGTCGACTCCCAGCTACAGTACCGGCAGACTACTATTCACAGGTCGACTCCTGTTTCAGCCGAGTCGATTCGAGCACGCTGGGAGGCATAACGGCTAGTTTTTTCTTGATTCCAACGGCTCTATTTTTGTCTCTAACGGCTAGATTTTTGTTTCCACTCCTTCTAAAGCTATAAAATCAAGAGGAGAGCTAGGAAAGAAGGTATGGAAGTGGGAGAGAACATTTAGGGAAGAGATTTCAAAGAGATTACAAGGAAAATCTCCCATAAGCACAAAAGGGCCATTTAAAGTAAAATAGAGAGAAGAAGAGCATCCAAGTGAATCCCAAAGCTTTCTCTCCATCCGTGTGCTGCCTCGGTGATCCTCTACTTCGTGCCCAATCAGAAGAGGGTCAAGTAAAGAAGAAGCCGAGTTTCTTCATCTTCAAAATTCGTTTGAGAGCTTCTCTTTACTCCATTTGTTTATATTTGCTATATTTGCTTAGTTAAGAAGCTTGTATTTGCTTTAAATTCTTTATCTAATATCTTAACTTGATTCAATAAAGGGATTGAATCAAGGGGTTAAGGTTTGTTGGTGAGCCGAAGGAAAAACCAACGGTGTTAAGGTTTGTTGGTGAGCCAAAGGGAAAACTAACGTTGTAAGGTTGTGGTTGGTGAGCCTTTGGGGGAAAACCAACTGGGTTGGATTGTGAGCCCGTGAAAACAATCGGTAGGTTCTAGTCGGTGAGCCTGTGAAAACCGACCGAGTTCGTTGTGATCTCGCAAAACAACAAGTTGGGTTGTGAGCTTGTAAAACAACCGGCTGTAATATGAGGAATTATAGTGAAATTCCCAAGAGGTCTTGGGGAGTGGATGTAGGTGTTGGGATGCACCGAACCACTATACTTTTGTTGTGTTTGTGATGCTCTTTGTTGTCTGACTTCCTCACTCACTTACTTACTTAGATACTATGCTTCCTTAACTCTTCTCCGTGCATCCTTTAGTTGCAAGCATATTCAATTTACTTAATCAAGTCTCATTCAATTGAATTGCATACTTGGGCAAACTTAGACTAATCTTTTATTGAGTCCGCTGCTTAATAGTTGATTAGATTAGAATCATACTCTTGCTAAGTTTAAATTCTACTAAGCATCCATACAACTTAGCTTAATTAACTCTAAAAGATTAGAAGTAGTTGAAAAGTTTTTAAAAGACCCAATTCACCCCCCCCCCCCCTCTTGGGTTGTCACCTTGGGCAACAGAAAGCAATGTGTGCACTGATCGAATCGATCACCGTCCTCGTGATGATCCATTGATCAGGAGCATTCAGAAATTAATCACCAATTATGCATGGCTCAAATTCTTAACTATTAAGAATATGCATCATCATCTTATTAATTTTTGGATGATTCATAGACACATAAACAATATGAATAAAAAGATGCCTTTTATTTATTCAATAATAAATAGTCAAGTACAAAATTATGTCCCTAGAATTAACAATGTGTCAGCCAGATTGGCTTCTAGGGCATACATCTAACAAAAATGTCATTTACCGATGCATTATCCAAAGTCATGCAATACAATTTCTTTTTAATCCACCAATCAATCAACAAACCATAAATTGTTTCGCATAAAGATCGATATGTCATTATGTGGAGGAGGCATGAAACATAAGTTGAGAACTTTCTTTTGTAACACCCATTCTTCATCAATAAAGTGGGTAGTTAAACACAAATATCCATTGGTAGTAATAGAGGTCCACAAATCCGAAGTCAAGCTTATCCTAGAAGGAATTGAATGTAGCCACAACACTAATTTTTCCTTTTCTTTTTTATACAATTTCAACAAATCAGCGTTTATTGTATTCCTTTTGACATCCTCACAAACATAAGCAAAAAAAGATCTAATGCCTTTATAATCAACAAATTGAAATAATAGATCATGCTTAATAATTTAAAATATTAGCAATTCCCAAAATTTTTCGAGATCGCATTTAGTAGAACACATTGATATAGATCCTTCAAATTGTGATAAGATCATATGTCCTATGTCACAGTTCTTTCTACAACTCTCTAAATGACATTTTAGATTTTTGGTCCCAACCGTACCACCAAATGGATATTCCACACCATACTTTATGCACTTGCATCTTTGGGTTGCTTCATTTACATGAAAAAATTTATAAACAGGTGAAGTTAGCTTTATTTTACGTCTGCCATGTATCGAGTCACCTACCACAATTGTATTAGAACCCAAAGGAGTTGATTTATTTTCCCAATCATCATCACTCTCTAATCTGTATTCACGGCAAACTGTTTATCTATCTATATCATATAATTTAAAACTATATTAGAAGGAAAATCTAGAAAGAAAGTGATTGGCTTTGAGAAGGAAAAGTATATAATTCACTCTTCTATTAGAATCACAAAATGTTAGATATAAATCAAAATAAATCATGCTAAAGAAATTAAAGAGACATTTAAGAAACCAATTTACATAACCACCAAACATTTAAAAAGAAAAAAAGAGAAGAGGAAGAGGAGGTTCAGATTCATCATTTATTTTGCAGCTAAATCAAAATGGCTATAATCGGTTGCTTGCAGAAGCAAGCCATCCAAGATTGATTGCCCTTAGAAATAACTGATTCTTACTTCAGGAATCAGCAAAATCTCATCCAAGAATCACCCCAGCCTCTTTATACAAACCTAAAAGAAATTTCATTTATACAAACTATCCTACATAATCGTCCCAGATCTAGTAGAAAATAATAGAAAATATAATAGACAATTCCAAAATAATTTTACAACAATAATTTATACAAATATCATAATTTTATAATAGTAAAATGAAGCAGTCGCAGACTTGTAGTTACATATAAGGGTCTAAAATATAAGTGCAACCAGATCAAGAAATAAGCAGTGATAAAAACTCTTAATGCTTGGATTGAGCCTTATTAATATATAAACCTATTGCCTCCAAATGTAGTAATCTTAAGATAAGGGTCAAGTTTTGTGCAGAATCTTATACTCATGCCAAGAGAATCTTAAGATAAGCATGACGATTAGTTGGTCATCGCAATTGAGGAGTAAGGAGTGAGGACTATAATTTCTTACTTTCTTTGTAGTTTTCTTCCCTTTCCTTCCCTTCCTCTTGGCTCTTGCTCTTGGCCGATTGAGTGCCTTGTGTGATTGTGCCCCCTTACGCCTTTCCTCATCGATCGAGTGGCGAGTCAGCGACCTCTCTTGCCTCTCAGTCTCTGGCTCTCTGTTGAGTCCTGATTTGACTAACTCTCCTCCCACATCGCGTTTAGCCATTTAGAATAAACACCCTAAATGGATTAGGGTTTCTCACCCCTATTCCGCCAACAAGCAACCCCTTTCCTCTTGCAATCTTGCTTCTAGAGGATTGAATCCATTCTTTCTCTAGAATCTAGATCTAATCTTTCATCGCAAACTCTAACTCTCTCAAAACCTTCATCATCTTCCTCAAACCTCAACTCCTTTTTTATTTTCTCTTTTGTCGCTCATTTATAGTTTGCTTAATCTATTGCAGTGTTGTCCCTTTGTGAAATTGGAGATCAAGATTGAAGATACCTTCAATCTTCAACGTGAGGAGCTATTCTACAATACTAGGTCTGCTTTTTTATTTATATATTTTTTTTAATTTTGTTATTAAAATATTCTTCTATTAGATCTGTGTTGGACTGTTGGTTACTTGGCTGTGTAGATGAATAATTTTAATAGGTTGTCTTTGTTAGATACTTAGATATGTGTTGATTTTTAGCATTTAATTTCGTACATTTGGTCCTTTGTTAGACACTTAAGATATGTGGTATGTGTATCTCTATTTTTATCTCTATGAAAATTCAACTATTGCTTAACTGTTTCCTCCTTAAAAAATGATGTGGTCCTTAAGTAGTCTTGTAGATTATTTTGGTATGTATATCTCTATTTTTATGTCTAAAAATTCAAGCCATGCTCAATTGTTTCCTCCTTGAACGCTGAAATGGTGGTCCTATTTTTCATCTGAAAGTAATGAGACATCATTATTTCCTGGTGAAGACATGGACAATGCTTTTATAGATTGAGACATCATTAACAAATAATAGGATAGAAAAGTACAAGAGATTGATACTCTGCTCCACCAGTAGGGCAAGAGGGGACATGCTAAGGCCACATTTGTCATGCTGATACCAAAGCGCCAGGATGCGTCCGAGCCAAGTCACGTTAGACCGATCAGTTTGTGCACTACCTTATACAAAGTTGTGGCAAGAATCCTGATGGATCGCATGAAGCCCTTTCTCTCTGGCATTATCTGTCAAGAGCAAGGTGCTTTTGTGGGAGGCAGGAGTATTTCCGATAACGTTATGGTGGCCCAAGAGATGATGTGGGATCTTCGACGGGCCTCGAAGCGACGGAGCCTGATGGCTATCAAACTGGATATGGAGCGAGCGTACGATAGAATCAGGTGGAGTTTTCTTAGGCTAGCCTTGGCGAGTCTGGGTTTCCATGACACCTGGATTTTGGGTTATGGGGTGTGTCCGGGGTCCAAGGTTTTCTATCTTGGTCAACGGCTCACTGTCCCCTTTCTTTAGATCTACTATAGGACTTCGGCAGGGATGCCCGTTATCCCCGTACCTGTTCATCATCTGTTCTGATGTCCTGTCTTGGTCATTGCGGGCTGCGTGCACCGCCAGAGAGCTGGAGGCTTACGTCCCAGCTCCAAGGGCCCAGCCGATATCACATTTACTCTTTGCCGATGACTGCCTCCTCCTGACGCATGCCTGCATAGCGGATGCTCAGGCTATCCGGCAGGTTTTGGCCACCTAGTGCCATGCATCTGGTCAGAGAGTGAATGCCCAGAAATCCACCATCTCCTTCAGCCCGAGTACGCCACCTGAGATTCGACGGGGGGTTCGGAGGATTCTGGAGATGCCCGAGCAGGATAGGACATGGACCTATCTGGGTGTTCCGATCACAGGTAGGAGACTGCGTGTATCTGAGTGCACCGGGATGGTGCAACGGGTCCAGAGTAGGCTAGAGGGTTGGAGGGCAGCGTCCCTATCTATGATGGGTAGAGTAACATTGATTAGATCTGTACTGGGCTCCATGCCCATTTATCTCATGGCAAACACGGTGGTACCAAGATCAGTCCTTCTGAAGATCGAGCGACTTCTTCGGGGCTTCCTATGGGGCTCGCTTGGCGGGGGCCGTGGGGTGCACCTGGTGGCATGGGAGAGTGTCTGCCTCCCTCTTAAGGAAGGTGGTTTAGGGGTGTTGTCTCTCCTGGAGAGACGAGAGCTGCTCCTCGCCCGGCATGCCTCCCGCTTCATCATGGAGCCGCAGGGGTTTTGGAGCCGGATCATGATTGCACGCTATGGGAGGGCAGGCCCGGAGGGCTGGGCCTGAGGAGGGCGGAGTTGTTCCTTTCTATGGCGTGAGATAGCGAGGTATGTGCCCATGGTGTCGGATCATACCCGATGGTTGATAGGCGACGGGCGCAGTATCGATGTGACCGGTGACCCATGGGTTGATGGCCTTCCCCTGCGCCTTTGGCCAACAACAGTTAGTGTCGATGCTGAGGAGGGTCTGCATGTCTGTGATCTCATGTCCCCCGGGGAGGCCGGCTGGGATGAGATTCGATTGGCCCGCTTCTTCGGGGAGCATCTGGCGGAGAGGGTCCGTTCTCTCTCCCTACCTCGGAGTGGTGGACCAGATGTACGAGTGTGGAGCTCCTCGACCAGTCCTAGAGTCCGGATGGGTGATCTTTCCCGCATTCTTAGGCAGGAGTATGAGCCTAGTCTTGATTGCGCCTGGATTTGGCGATTGGGCCTCCTCCCGAGGGTCGCGTTGTTCCTCTGGAAGGTGGTTTGGGACCGGCTCCCTACGAGAGCTGTACTTGGTGGACGGGGAGTGAGGATCCCATTGGAGTGTGGGGTGTGCGGTGCGGTCGAGACGGTAGATCATGTCCTGTTTCGGTGCACATGGGCGAGGGATACTTGGCGCCTGGCAGGAGTCCCACAGTTGGTTTGGAGCTGTAGGGACCAGTTCTTACAGTCCATGCGTCAGGGCTCGGAGTCCCCGACGCTTAGTCAGGTGGTCGTTCGAGCGAGCTATACCGCCTACCAGATCTGGTTGGCCAGGAATGCTCGTACATTCGGCGAACGACATATGTCGCCAAGATTTGTGGTCGAGAGTGCCCGCTGTCAGGCGGCAGAGCTGTGTCACATCACCCCCGTTGGAAGGACCTTGACAGCTCGGGACATCTGGAGCTCCCACTTTGCTTCGGCAGCTTCCCGCACGGTATTTTTCACCTGGGAGCCCCCACCCCCGAGTTTCCTCAATGTCAACTTTGATGGGTCAGTCTTGGATGGTGGCACTAGGGGAGGCGTGGGTTTCATTATTCAGGACCCGTCTGCTAGGGTTGTGGCTGCTGGGGGTAGTCAGCTATTTGACACCTCGGTACCGAGTGCGGAGCTGAGAGCTGCCTGAGAGGGCTTTTGTCACGCCCGGTGTGTGTTACAGGCCAGGTCTATCATCCTGGAGGGTGATTCTGCTACCGTTATCAGTTGGATCCAGGGGGGACCTAGGGGTGACGGTAGCGACCATCCCTTGCTATAGGACATTTGGGCTATGGTGAGGGATGGAGGGGCCTTTCAGGCCAAGCATATTTATCGTGAAGCCAATGGTGCGGCGGAATGGATGGATGCGTATGTAGCTAGTCATTCCGGAGGCACTTTGTGGACTGTAGATGAGGAGCTGCCTTTGGCACTCCGAGGTATCCTATTTTTTGACTTTATTGGGTGTATCCGTACCCGTCAGGTATGATCCACCCGTATTAGCGGAAAAAAAAAAAGAGGGGACATGCCACAAAAGTGAGCTAGTGACCATGTGGCGTGAGGCGAGAATAAATTTTAATGGTAAACCGGTAAATAGGTTATCCGACCCGACCTGATTTGGATATTAAATGGATTCAACAGGTTAAATGGGTCAGGCCTCTAAAATCTGAATATAAACTGAATATTAAATAAATTAAATGAGTTAACCTATTTACGACTCGAATCTGTTTAGCCTAAATCTAAATCTTCCTATGGCGGGTTGAATATGGGTTGGGTCATATTTTGCCCGCCCTAATCAAAACTCCTCACTTCAAGTTGGGGATTAGCCTACGGTTGCCTAAGCTTGGTTCCAAGCATCATCGGCCACCACCGCAATCAAACGTCACTAGAGAGTACGTAAAGATCCCCTCGTCTTTTAATTAGTTTTGCTTCCTATCTTCATCAACCTTAGGATCAAAGATTTCGTTCGCCTATTGCCGAATTTTCATCGAGGAAAGTAATGCCTTATTTCTCTATTTTCTTTAGACTTCCAGCCTGATTCTGGTCATTCCCGTCATTGGCATTCAGCATTGAGGCCCTCAGCCTCTCCCTAGCACCAGTCTTCAACCTTCAATGAAGCCCCAGCTGCCGGCGACTGGACTACGACTGAAAAATCAGCCAGGCCTAGACATCTCTTCCTTTATTTTATTTTCTTGTTCTGTTTCCATCGTCGGCCATTTCCCGCTCGACCATCTGTTGTAGGACCTCCGGCGGCATCCCCGTGGCAGGCACCACTGCCAGCCGTAGCGCCCGCCAGCTGTAAGGCCCTCCTTTATTTTAGAGAAGGAACGGGCATGAGTCCCCTGTTCCACCAAGAAGCCAACAAGAGGATGGAAGAAGGAAAAGAAAAAAGAAAAAGAGAGAGAGAGAGAGAGAGAGGGAGAGAGAGAGAGAATGTAGTTTCTCTCCTCTCATTCTCTTTTTCTCTCTTCCCCACTCTCTCTTGTTCTCTCTTATTTCTCTCTACAAAGGTTCTCTCTCTATTCTCAATTGGATAGTTTTGTGTATTTTTCAATTTAGAACATAAAATTGACTTATTGAAAAAGAGTTTTTAATTTAAAATGGTTTTGCAGCCTGACTATGTATCAATACCCCACCAATGAGGGTTATGCGCTGGTACATCGGCACCCCGTAAGTGAGAGTTAAACATTGGTACATCGATACCTTGCTGGTAGGGGTTATACGTTGGCATATCGATATCCTGCCAGTACAAAATATATGTTGACACTTAGATTATTATTGAGCTCATATTCTGGCCTAGTCATAGGGTATAAATGTGGCAATAGTTCATAACTATCGAAATGAACTTATTGCTTTAAAAAAAATAATTTATGAAGGAAATTCAAATTTTAAAATGACCGGATCCACATGCATATTGTTTCTAATAGTATTGTATATTTAGATTTGGTTTTAATTTGATGTACTTTGCATGTTTATCTTTAGGATATAATTATTCATCTTATTGCTCGATTTATCTGGCTAAAATATTTATTAATTGATTTATCTAGCTAAAATATTCATTTTTTATCGGGTTGTCTAGCTCATTATTCTATGTTCTACTATTTTTATTGATTCAGAGACCTAGCTTGACCCCGGGTTGCATTATGGAAGAGCGACTAGAGATAGAAATTTTGGCCTCTTTAGTTTATATTAAGGTTTAATTAAAGTTGATGCGAGATTTTAAAATATTATTCGTTTTGTGAAACATTTAATTACGATTTAGTTATTTAAGTTAAAATTTGAATATTAATTATTTAAATTTATTCCACTGCTTGTTTATAATATTATGTTGAAATGCCTTATATGCTTATGAAAAGAGTTTCCTATAAGTATGCGGCAAATCGATGTGACCCATAGCTCACGATCTTGGGTTGAGGGCGTGGCATCCTATATATACAAAAGGATTATATGTGCTATGATAAAATAAACATGTCTTTTGTATTAGAAATCTTCTAACTACAGCAAGGGTGTGACTGTGCTACTTAGATTTAGTGGAGATTATCTTGTGATTCCCGTTCCTAATCCCATCCTAGGGGTGCAAATGGGTCGGGTCGGACCGGGTCCTGAGTGACCCCGATCCAACCCGATTTCTCGTTTGAGTCCTAATTTTGGACCCAGACTCGACTCGATAGAAAATTGGATCGGGTGAGGTTAGATCCACGGCAGACCTAATGGGTCATTCGGGTCAGGTCGGGTCCCTTGCCTCAGTCCTTTTTCTTGCCACCCTCTCCAAAGCCCGATCCGGCCACCGCCACCACTGGGGCTGGAATCGTCGGGGTTGACAATATTGTACTTGTCGACGGCCATGGAGTGGAGCTTGATTGGAGGTTGAAGCGGAGGGATCGGGTGAGCGAGGCAAAAAGAGAGGCCACCGTTAGGGCCAGCGCCAAGTGAAGACCCCATCTCGTCCTAATTCACAGAAGTACAAAAAGAAAAAGATTGGACGCTCTCCTTTCTTTTCTTTTCTACTTCTCCACTCTTGTGGTTGGATGGGATCGGGATGCGGTGGGTATGGAGTCGAGGAGATCGGAGAGGAGATGCAAAAATCATTTGAAGATTGCAACGCTGCTGGCTCCTGCGACGTGAAACCATGCATGATGGGCTAGGTCAGCTAGCTAGCCGCTAGCTATCTTTGAGAGGCCTGGGTTTATGTCTCTCTCTACCCATAGCCATAAATGCTTTGGCTGATCTACCTCACAAAGTGAAATGGGCATTTAATGTAATATTACGTGGCCGGTTGATCTACCTCACAAATCAAATGGGCATTTAATATGACATTACGTATGGAAAACCAGCACAGAGTCGCAAGGAGATTTTTGGCCAATTTATTTATTATTTATAGTAATACTTTAATATTTTATATATGGATTGCTTGAGTCGGGTCTGAATTCGGTAAACCTAGATCTGATCTGAAAATAGAACTGGTCTAATTTTAGGATTCGACCCGGCCCTGCGAGTCCTCCAATTTGGATCCAGATTGGGTCTAAATGGGTCGGATCGGGTCACTAGTCAATCCGACCCATTTGCACCCTTATCTCATCCTCATCACGTTTCTTTTTTTTTCCCCTTTTTCTGGTTTGGTAAGACCCCATCTCATATTGATCGGTCAAACTTGGTTCGATTACCAAACTTTTACCAACTTGATAAGCTGACACCTTTAGAGACTTTGGTCCATATTCCAATAATGGCAGCAAGTTCAATAAAGCATCTAGAATTCCAACCAAAAAATATCCATATTCAACAAAAATAAGTTACGCAACGTATATGACATGTGTTATATCTATCCTGTCTCATCGTATTCATATTTTTAAATATAACTAGTTAATGATCGTGAGATTCCTCTTTCGGGTGCATTTGTGCATCTGCTTTTCTTTTGGTGAAATTTTGTACAGCTATTTTTAGTAGTATAATAAAATTAACAAATTCGAGCCTACTTGTTAGGTTGCTCACATATTACCAAATAATGGACCTTGTGCCTTCTTGTGTCATTCCTATGCATGAACTATTCTGTCTCTATTCTTCTAACAATATCAATTTCATATGAACATTTTTGTCCCTAGCTTTATACTTAAATGGACCTTTAAGTCTTTAACCCATGCCCCTCCACCTAGAGGCCAAGTTAAGGGCATTTCAGTCCTTCTGCAAGCTTGGTTAACTCTAACCATGGTTCAATCAACAAGCAGAAAGATTTATACGGACATAGAAATTTATAGAAATTTTTATATAAGTATAAAAAGATAAAAATTAATATTTAAATATGGAAGCTTCAAATTGATGCCGCATTTAAACGAATCTTTCAGTCCAAGCATGCCTATAGAAAGATTAACAGGGCTGCAAATTGGGTGGTCTCGTATGTAGCTAACTATTTCAGAAAAGCTTCCTCAAGAGGTGAAAAAAAGTTGTCTAGGACGTTCCGAGATTTATTATTTTTTATTTTTTTTAAAATATATTTATATTAAAAATATACGAATCTGTTGCAGAAAAATAAAAATAAAAAATAAAGGAATCTCAGAAAGCAAAGTAGGCTTTCCGCAGTCTTGGAAAGATAAATATGCCTTCAAAGTTTCATCACCGAAAAGCTTATTCTAAAGAGCATCAAACCTATACCATGCCTCATTCAGTGGAGATAATTTCTAGAAGAAAACTGGTGCCCGACACCAAGTAAAGGAGAATAAGATGCGACCTTATCATTTAGGAACAATCTCTTGCTCGTCCTATAAAAGGAGTTGGAAACAAATGAACTCACAAAATCATATCATTCTAGCAATAGCCATTGGAGATCAGGTTAGAGCTCAAACAAAAATGGCTTCCAGATCCCATAAAACGAGCCACCGCCGCGTCAAGTTCTACAACGATAGCCAGGCCTCCGTCGATGCCGACCGCACTTATGTTTCGAAGATGGAGACACCGATGAGGCCTTACGAAGGGCCTCGCTTCCCTGGCCTTCAGTCCCTGTTCAAGCACAAGACAGCACAAACCTTCAATGAGGAGATTGAGAGGCCTGACGAGTATCGCCAAGAAGAGAACATCGACGAAGAGGCTAGTGAATTCATCAAGCGCAAACACCGTATCATGGAGCTTCAGAAGTTCAACTCTTCGAAGGTGTCATAAACGATGCAAGAACCACGACTACCATCAATACCTATATATGTATACAGCTATGTTCGTGGATACTACGTTTACTCGCTTGCTTTAGCTCAATGAAGGTGTCATAAATAATTAGCTATCTGTATTGAATAAATGAAACTGGAGAATATATATTTGTAGTTTGACTACTGAATAAATGAAAGTGGAGAATATATTTACAGTTTGGCTACATTTGCTGTCTTGGTTCAACATCTCTACTAAATCTTTTGGAGGAGATTCTTTGGAGCAAATTCCTTAAGCTGTATTTGCTCTCCCTTGCTCTCTTGCCGGCACGACTGGATTCCGGGGGGCTCGGCAAGGGCTGGTCCAAGGCGAGGTTGGCGTCCAGCTTCTTGGAGAGGGTGACGATCTCGTAGGAATCCCAGAGAGACTGGGAGAAGTCCCAGTTGGATTGGGATGCCTCGGAAGCCATGGTGATGGCCTCCAGCTTGAAGCGGGAGGGCTTGCGTTTGAAGTGGTTCTTCTGGGCGTCCGACTCCTTGGTGGGTCTGGGGTTGCCGCTCTGGGCGTGCCAGGCTTGGGCCACGGCTTTGAGGAGTTCGAGGTCTTGGTCATCAACATGCTCTGGTTTTCTCATGGCCTCCGGTTTGGTGGATGGAAGAGATTTTTGCGTGAAAGGAGGAGAGAGGGAGGCTTTTTTTTCACCAAAAAAAAAAAAAAAAAAAAAAAAAAGGGAACCTCACGTTTCTTGGGTTTGGGGGATAAGGCCTTTTGCATGCGTAAAAAGGAAAAAAAAAATAAAAAGGTTGGTTCCTCTATGGTTTGGTCCGGTCCAAAATGTGAACCACTATTACATGGTGAGAAAGATGATATGGCTCGTTGTGTATTTAATGTTGCTAATTGGATTGGGCATCGGAATTTTAACAGGGAGGATGAAAAATAGAAATGTGGAAATGAAGAAATACCATGAGAATGGACAATATTAGGTTGCACCCACCAATAATGTGTGCGGGGCTGGTAATTGATCATGTCCCTATTTGATTAGACTTAGCCAAATCCAATTCTTTAGACTCATGGAAATATGACTTGCCAAAAAAATCAGATTGGATTTGGAATTATAAATAATATATTTTGCTATACCAAACTGACCTGACTTGACTCATGGATTAATCCGGTTTGTAAAATAGGTCAAATACTAGACGATCTAACCTAGTTAGGCACGGTCCGATTAATCCAAAATGTCCAAAAAATTGAAATCTTAACCTCTTCATCGCCCACTAAAGGTGAATACTTTCGCTATCAAGGTTTACTATTTATAGGTGGAAGATTCAATTACGATTGAATTGCATCTAATTCTAAATGACGTTCGTGGTGCCATTCCATATATAGGATCACCCCCAAGTTTGTCTACTCGTTATAATCTCATTACACATTTTTCTTATTGACACAACAAATAGTGGACTTTTCTTTAATTGGACTGAAAAAACCTACACCCAACTCAAATGCATTGAGTTGGAGGTCATGCTTGAATTTAGATCCCATCCGGCCCCAATGACTTGATAGGGTCTCAAATATTTTTTATGGACTTAATCTAGTTTAACCAGATTAGTCAATAGATCGGGTCGGAAGCTAAATTCATGACCCAAAAGAGAATCAGGTTAAGCATGAATCCTGATGGTATTGGTCTAAATGCAATCTAATTGTAAGCATGGTCGCGAGGCATACTCAGAAGTGTCCAATGGCCCCATGTCAATAAGTGCCTCGATCTACAAGTGATACCTAGAGGGGCATGATTCACAAAGTCAATTGTGCAACCATAGGTATGCGATGTGTTGCTGGAAATTGGACCCGGGGGCGGCCGCGAACCGAGGAGGAGGAGGAGTTCTGGTGGGAGAATCGGCGGACGGCGGTTCGTCGTCTGGCGGCGTCCTCCGGGGGGGTCTGTGAGCGAGAACGGTGGGCGGTGGATCGTCGGCGTGCGGCTCCTTCCGAGGGAACCTGCAAGAAGCCGGTGGCCGGGCTTTCCGGCGCCGGCCCTCCGATGCCTAAGTCAGAGGGGGGCCAATGTGTTCTTGGAGGAAATAGTATGAATCAGAGTTTTTTATCTGCCTACCAGCCAGCCCCCCCTCTAAAATGGAGTGGTTCTCCTTTTATAGAGAGGTGCTGGATTACCTGTGAGATGATGGAACGAGGTCGTCGTACAGTTTGAGCATGCTGCACGATCAGGCGAATTAATGCTGTAGTGGGAGACCACGTCGGAGTTAGAGAATTGTCCCGGCTGATTGAACACTGCCGTGCTGATTTGCCGTGGAGAACTGGAGATCCGTAGGCAGTAGGCGACGTGCGCATTAATTGTGGAGTAAGTTGGAGGTCTGGAGAGGCCACGCGTGATGATTGTTGGCGGTCGTAGCAGGGTATGGTCCCTGGTTGATATGCCATGGCGTGGCCGACAAGCAAAGCATGGTGCGGTAAGGCTGCTGCAGGGCATGGCCGCAGCATGTGGACGAGGTCGGCCTTTTGAGGTCAGCTCGGCCTTCTATGATTAGCCTTCTGTGCTCGGCAGCCTTCTGGATGAGCTCGACAGCTTCTGTGCTCGGCCTTCTGGACCTTAGCCTTCTGAGCTCGGCAGCCTGGATGAGCTCGGCAGCTTCTGTGCTCGGCAGCCTTCTGGATGAGCTCGGCAACTTCTGTGCTCGGCCTTCTGGACCTTAGCCTTCTGAGCTCGGCAGCCTGGATGAGCTCGGCCTGGATGAGCTCGGCAGCTTCTGTGCTCGACCTTCTGGCCTTAGTCTTCTGAGCTCGGCCTGGATGAGCTCGGCAGCTTCTGTGCTCGGTCTTCTGGCCTTAGTCTTCTGAGCTCGGCAGCCTGGATGAGCTCGGCAGCCTGGATGAGCTCGGCAGCCTTCTGTGCTCGGTGGCCTGGATGAGCTCGGCCTGGATGAGCTCGGCAGCTTCTGTGCTCCGCCTTCTGGCCTTAGTCTTCTGAGCTCGGCAGCCTTCTGGGCTCGGCTCGGCCTATGAGCTCGGCCTGGATGGGCTCGACAGCTTCTGTGCTCGGCCTTCTGGCCTTAGCCTTCGGAGCTCGGCGGCCTGGATGAGCTCGACAGCCTTCTGTGCTCGGCGGCCTGGATGAGCTCGGCAGCTTCTGTGCTCGGCCTTCTGAGCTCGGCGGCCTGGATGAGCTTGGCAGCCTTCTGTGCTCGGCGGCCTGGATGAGCTCGGCAGCTTCTGTGCTCGGCCTTCTGGCCTTAGTCTTCTGAGCTCGGCAGCCTGGATGAGCTCAGCCTGGATGAGCTCGGCAGCTTCTGTGCTCGGCCTTCTGGCCTTAGTCTTCTGAGCTCGGCGGCCTTCTGGATGAGCTCGGCAGCCTTCTGTCGTAATCTGTCAGTCCCTTCTAGAGGGCAGTCTAGTGGGCTTCTCCTGTTGTGGAAGTCCCACATTGATCTTTGTATCCTTAGGACTCATCCCCGTTTGTGCTCGGCGGCCTGGATGAGCTCGGCCTGGATGAGCTCGGCAGCTTCTGTGCTCGGCCTTCTGGCCTTAGTCTTCTGAGCTCGGCAGCCTGGATGAGCTCGGCAGCCTTCTGGATGAGCTCGGCAGCCTTCTGTGCTCGGCGGCCTGGATGAGCTCGGCCTGGATGAGCTCGGCAGCTTCTGTGCTCGGCCTTCTGGCCTTAGTCTTCTGAGCTCGGCAGCCTGGATGAGCTCGGCAGCCTTCTGAGCTCGGCTCGGCCTATGAGCTCGGCCTAGATGGGCTCGACAGATTCTGTGCTCGGCCTTCTGGCCTTAGCGTTCTAAGCTCGACGACCTGGATGAACTCGGCAGCCTTCTGTGCTCGGCGGCCTGGATGAGCTCGGCCTGGATGAGCTCGGCAGCTTCGGTGCTCGGCCTTCTGGCCTTAGTCTTCTGAGCTCGGCAGTCTGGATGAGCTTGGCCTGGATGAGCTCGGCCTTAGCCTTCTGAGCTCGGCGGCCTGGATGAGCTCGGCAGCCTTCTGTGCTCGGCGGCCTGGATGAGCTCGGCAGCTTCGGTGCTCGGCCTTCTGGCCTTAGTCTTCTGAGCTCGACAGCCTGGATGAGCTCGGCAGCTTCTGTGCTCGGCCTTCTGGCCTTAGCCTTCTGAGCTTGGCAGCCTTCTGTGCTCGGCGGCCTGGATGAGCTCGGCCTGGATGAGCTCGGCAGCTTCTGTGCTCGGCCTTCTGGCCTTAGTCTTCTGAGCTCGACTCGGCCTATGAGCTCGGCTCAGCCTTATGAGCTCGGCAGCCTTTGTGCTCGGATCTGGGTGCCTTAATTGTATTTGTGGGGTGGTCTATTTTTCCCCCCAACACGATGTGTTGTGCAATTCAGCTGTTTATGATTTCAGAGAGTTAAAAATCTGAAGTCTGAACTATATGTGAAGAGAATATTGTTAAATTGGGAGCTAGATTGGGATCATAAAGACGACATAATTGTATCGAGTCCCACTTTAGTTCAACAGAAGTACATGCTCTTAAACTTGACCCGAGAGGACAAAAAAATCATACCATATGAGCTTGCTATAGAGAGCATTACAGTGATGTAATGTTTGTGTGATCTGTATGGAAAATTTTTTGTCCTGCTAGCACCGATTTTTTGCACCTCTTAATTAGTCCAGGCTAAGGTAACTCACAAATTTTAGAAAAAAGATAAACCCAAGGGAGATTTGAAATTGTAGAATGGGGTAGATGGGAAAGGATGTCCTAAGGGAAGTACGAGTATCTTTGCTTTTTAAGAAGTCACTCTTCAAAAAAGAAAAGCAATCAATTTCAAAAATTATATTCATTTGTGTTTTTAAACAAAAGATTTTTTTGGTATAATTGTTTCTTAGTGATTATATGTTGTAAAATTATCTTTTATGGATGAGCTTATTATATTTAAAGATAAGGAGCAATCTCAAAGTGAGAAGCTAGGGTATAACTTCTATTTTTTGAAAAGTTCTTTGTATAAAAGAAGCCAAAAGTGTATAACCTCTATGGGTTTAAATTAACATGCAAACATGGTGGGATAGATGAGAGGAGATGGGAGAGAGATGTAATAAGCATATGATAGTATTCATTTATTAAAAATTCACTCTACATAGGTTGCGTATAAACCCAATATCTTGGTACTTGATTGAAAGTTGATACTATCATACCCCAAATCTAGAGCATGACATGGCCATGCTACTGAGGGGTACAACCCACAATAACACGAAGCCAAACATTACATCTTAGCTTCTAAATCTATCACAAACAAAATAGAATAAATAGGAGTCCAATTTCATTATCCATTAAATGAAACTAATACTGGTTCAGAGCGTCTAAATTCAAACATAAATACTAAACCTATAATTCTTAATATTCAGAAAATCATTAACTACAAATTCATAGTCTATTTAAAATACTAAATTTTTTCTACAAAATTGTTAAGCTTGCGCTTGCTAGTGCAAACTCGATGCATGGACCATTCTTCGTTCCTATTGATCCTATTCGTCTGAAGAGAAAAAAATAAAAAATAGAAATATATGAGCGACACAGCTCAGTAAGTAAATCTTACTCTATCTTACCAAATCAAGCATAAGTTTTTTCATACCAATGCATCATTTAAAAAAATAACAAATATTAGAAAATAAAGTATTTTATGGTATAGTATATTAAAACAAGTCATAAAGATAATTATGCATGCATAAATCATCCATCTTTTATAAACATGTTTAAGTTTATATTGCAAGTAAATTCGTAAATCATTCTTCATATCATTTAACCCTTTTATGGATTAAAATATCGCTCATAGATATTCATGCCATAGTCACTTTATACTTATGACAGGGTCATAATCAACTGTATGTCACAATTTGCCAACTATTATACCCACTGGCGAGGCCGTATATAACATCTAAGAGCCTTTCAAATACTTATATCTTTTTTCTTAAAACATATACATAAATAGATGAAAAATACTAATGCTATGTTCACATTCGTATTTCATAATAAAGTTATTTTATTTAAACATTCATAAAACTATCTTTTATAATAAAGCATGATTTTTAGAACACAAATGTTGATCTCTAATTTAAGAGAAATATGATATTTCCACAAGCAAATCGTAAGCAGAAAAAATGTGATAATTTGAAAAATAATAAAGAGTGCGAGATCTACTTACTTTTTTTTGTCTTAGAATATCAGACTTCGCTAGACTTCACTAGGCAACTCTGCTAAGCCTATCTAAAATATTAACAACAAAATTAATTTCTAATTGATGACTTTAATAAAATAATATGAAAAGATTTGACCAAACGTATGGTGGTTTCGCGTGGGCTAGGTCTAGACGATCGATGAATCGAAATTAATCAGGGCCAAGATTAATCAACATGGTTCATCAATGAAGGTTTCAGGAATATTCAACAAGGCCAGGGTGATCAGTCCAATAGGCAGCCTAGGCACCAAGGCATCTCAAGGCCTTTTTTTAGGGGTCAACTCGGATCCGTAGGTCTCCTGGAGAGAAAAAGTAGAGAGAAGAGAAAGAGAGAAAGCAGAGAATAGGAAAAAAAAATTTCCATCTTTCTTCTTTCTTCCCCCTCGCCGGTAATAGGTGGCAGTAGCATGGCCCAGCTGCCCACTTGACGGCGGCCTCAAACGGTCACAACCTCGGCGAAACCTAATGGCCGGCGACTGAAAAAGGAAGAAAATGATCAAAAATAGGAGCAGAACAGAGGCATTCTTGGATCGGTGGATTCGTGTCCTAGCCCACTCACTGCCAACTATGGCTCCAACCCACTTACCAAAGGACGACGCACGGGAAAGGCTAGGAGTTGCGGTGGTAAGGGATGACGGTGGACATGACCGGATAAAGGGAGAGAAGAAAAAATCAAAGGCGGAATAGGGAAGGAGTTTCATGGTGATTTTCGATCGATTCCTTGGTGAAATCCGACCAGCAATGGATCAATAGAGAAAGAAAAGGTTGGAGAAGGAGGACTCAGGGTTCTTATTGGGTCCGAAGATCATTGCAGCCTCGATTTCCTACAAACACGAAGACAAGCAACCATGAGTTCAAGGAGAACAAAGAGAGAGGAGAGAGCTCAATGATTGTCGGTGGAGGACCCAAAGAGGTTGAGAGGTGTTTATATAGAGAAGCCTAGAGGTCCGATGGTCCTAGGTCTCCAACTCCTAGTCGAAGTCACCGTAGAGGAACAAGACTTTCAGAGGGAGCGATGGACTGGGCCGATCAAGTGGATCGTGTCTGGATCAGGCCTTCATAGATACCCTTTCAATACCTTTTATCCAGCTTCACAAGGTAATCTTTTTGAAGACATACTACTACTCATTTTATACCGGATTGCAATTTGAAACCTGTTGTTGATTGCTCTAGAGATCGCAACCATCAGATGTGGTTAAACACCCTATATTTATTCTAGTAAGGTCACAGTTAAAAAGGGAACAAGAGATCACTTGCAGGGGGGAGAGAGCATTTTAATCTACATCATACTAAGAACGCAACCATGGCTCCTTATGTAGAGGCTGATCCAATAATAGCTCTAACCCTATGTTTGCTTGGGTTCATCAAAGAGAGGATGGATAGGGTTGGAAGGATGGATGGCCCCTATCCAATATTTAGTTCAAAAAATCTAAGGAAGAGTGAGTAAAAAGGAATGATTGCCTATCCATCTTAGCCCACCAATTTGCGTCCTCCCAATTTGGAAGGAAGATAGGAGGATAGAAGAAAGAATGGGAGGGGCATGTGAAAGGTGGGTTTCTATATTGACAAAATTACCTCTCATTAATTTTTTGACAAAACCTTAAACACCTCTTCACTCTTTTACCAGATAATAGACCTATGCCCCAACTCTTTCAAATGGTGGTTTAGTAAATTTATCATACAAATATCATCCATCCTTTTTTTCATTCCTCCCATACTAGATAGAGGAGGAAATCATTTTCATTCATCTTTCCATATTTGACCCAACACATGAAAGAATGTATAGGTCTTCCATCCATCCTCTCCCCTATCCATGCTTTGTACTAAACAAAGGGTAATTGCTAGTTGCTACTAATAATGCCCTCTTTGATAGCTAGCATGCCCGTAAAGTCTAAGTTAAAATGATTAAAATAAGAAGAACATGCTGCCCAGTAACATGGCATGGTTTGCAAGGAATCACACATGACTAACTAAGCCAAGCATGCGTACATGTATGTGCGCGAGCAACACAAAGGGTCGTATATCCAACTAAAGCCAATTTATTGGATAACTATTAAATGCAATTCTACTTGCATTAATTTTTTCCAGTGTGGGGCTAAAATTTTTGAACTAGTAAAGATATTCAAATATTTAGCTATTATCTAACAAATTCAAGTTTGAATCAAGATTGATTGAAAATTAAAATATATTCTAGTTTCATTTAGGATTATGAAGATGATCAAAGAAGTTCATGTGTGGCTTGGTTCAACATTTAACTCAAAATAATTTAGATTTAGATAAATGAATCTTGATTTCAAATTGAAATTCTATAAAGAAGATGAGGGAGCATGGAGAAGTTGGGTGAGAAATTTTCCAAAATTTCTTAAAATTTATTTGGAAAAAAATGCAATTTATTTCATAAACCAAAAGATATATAGATTTAACTTTATTATGTGAGTTTTTTGTTTTTTATCAACTAGTTAAATTGAATTTAATTAAAGGGATTCCAACATCCACATGTCATAATTAAAGTCAATATATATATTTTAATAATCAACACTGTATTTTTAATAACCAACTCTCTTCTTGTTGAACTGGATTTGTTGGCACCAACTAATTTCCAACTATGGGCCTTAATCTATGAGTAAGGGTGGCAATCTATAACCTAAGCCATCAATCCAACCTGCAAGTGACCCACTTTAAGTAGGTTCGGGTTTAGTACAAATAGTATAGATCATAAATGGGTTTATGTGCTTGGACTTGTTTTTATAAATGTGTGTGGCTTATGTTTAGCTTTTTGACCCATTTAAGCTATTTTGGCCCATTTAATAATTGGGTTGGATCATCACCCTACCTGTTTAACCTATTCAAGACCTGTTTTAACCGGTTTAAAACCTACTTAACCCCGTTTAGTCTATCCCTCTTAACTTGTTTAACCCATTTAAACCCATTTAAATTATTAAAAGCTTGCTTATCCTCTTTAACAAGTTTAACCCCGATTCGACCTAAAGTTACCTATTTACTAAAAAGGTTAAGTTCGAATTTGGATTGACATGTTTTAATAAATAAGTTATATTCGGGTTGCGAAATTTTTGAACCGACTCTATTCGTTTTTTGTATTTGAGCCGATCTGACCTGATTACTACTTCTATTTGTAGCAAACAAGCCAATGAGTCAATAGTTTTGAGCTTAGCTTACAAGCAGTTGGTTTTGGTGGGAGCTGCAGATAGGGGTAGCAATCATGTTGGGTCGAGTCAAATATGGATCAGGTTAAAAAATTGTTAATCGAATCCAACCTGTTTATTAAATAGGTCAAAAATTCAAATATAAACCAAACCTATTTATTAAATAGGTAATCTAATCCAACCCGCATAACCTATTTACTAAACAAGTCAAATTCGATTAAAAGGGTTAAACAAGTTAAAAGAGTGTTCAATGGATAACTAGATTTAAATAGGTTAAATAGGTTAAGCGAGTCAGATTAAACAAAATAAAAATGGGTTAAGCAAGATTAAAATAGGATAAATGGATGGGGTAATAATCTGACCCAATTATTAAATAGATCAAAGTAGATTAGATAGATCAAAATTCTAAATCTGAATCTAATTATAATCTGAATTCATTTTTATCAAAACCTAGCATGCTTAAAGCAATGGTTATAAATTGCCAATCTTCACTGCAGACCATGCGAACTGCCTTCTGTATAAAGAAATATACCCTAATGCACTACATCACTGTACATATAGCCAATCATAGTCCCTCATTCATCATGCATCAACCGCTCGTCCTGGTACACTGCCGCACGACAAGCGGCGGTGATTTTCGGGCGCACGGCCGATAATTTCCCCTTTTGTATCGTCAAGTCTCTTTTTTAATTCCCGCTCAGTTCAAATGGTCTTAGCGTTCGGTTGGATCGAGGGAATCGAAATTTCGAGCACCGCCCAATCTAGGGTTTCCATCATCTTGGCTCCCACCTTCTCTCCTTCCCTTCACCCAATCCTCTCGCCCAGCTTCCTTCGAATCGCCCGATAGCGCTTAGGAGTGGAGGGGAATGATCTCACCGATGGAAGTTTCTCTCCATAATCCCTCCGACATTGGAGAGGTCTCCAGGCCGGAGGGCGTCTCCGACTCCAACTCCACTCCGATCCCGGCGGCAGACGATAAAGTTCTGGTTTCAGGTGAAAAGAGCTCGAACTTTCCTCTTCCTTTTGCTTCTATCCCCTCTCCCGTTCTCTGACTTCTGATCTCTTGGGTCTTCATTCTTGTAGTTGAGGTCTGCTTGAATCCCTCCAGCACGGCTCGCATTGAAGACGTTCGGGCCGCTGTAGAAAGGTCTCTCTCTCTCTCTCACACGCACGGATAGACACGCTTCGCACATTTATTTTTTTTTGTTTTATATTTGTAAACTGTTGGGGGAGTGTTTTTGAGAAAACTAGGAGTTCTGGATGTGTAAAAAATGTAATTTTTGGGTAATTATAAGAAGAAGAAATGACTGTAGTGCCTGATCTAGTTCTTTTAACCCACATTCCAATTCCAGCCACTTGGAGCTGTGATAGGAATGATGTGGTGGTGAATGAGATCTCTAGTGAGTTAGGGCAAAAAAAAGGTATGCCATTTATCATTAAAAGATCAGCACTAAAACAGAAAGAAAACACCCTCGCCCTCATATTTGGAGACATCAAAAAAGTATCTTGAGTGTATCAGGAAAATAATCAGGATTTTTTTCTAAATTTTGAAAAAATAGGCTATTTTATCCAAGCATTAGATATATATCTGAGAAGTATCTCATGAATATTGGTATCTAACACGTGTCTGATATGGACATAGCATGTAACTTTAAGTATCTGTGCATCTAGAGACAAGTATTCACATATGCAAAGAAGCAAGCTAGTGCATAAAGATAGACATAGAAGAGGCACATGAATAGAGCATGGAAGCAGTATAGTGCATGCAAGGAAAAGGCACAGCCATATAAAGATAAGCAACAATGCATGGGAGGGTGATAAAGACAAATCTTTCACTATGGTGCATAGAGGCATCATCTTGAGTTTGCAGGTGAGTTGTGCACAGGGAAGAAATATAAGGCAAGCTTGTAGGTGATATGCATAGGGGACAAAGAACACCTGCTGCAAGATTATACTCATGTGCATGATTTGCAGAGGCATATTGACATAAACTATGGTTTCATGAGTTGCAGAGGCGTAACCTCTATGTGTCTATCTAAATTTTATTGGATGGTATGTATTTATATATATGTTACTGGTTAACTTTTTTGATGCTGATTCATTCATGCATGTATTTGTAACAATTGTTGCTTTTGTAGGCATCCTATATATGTTCACATAATTCCAAAGGAAATATTAAACATATGTATATTACAAATGTCCAATCATATTGGCTTTCATCTGAAGAAAATATGGATATTAGATATTACTTATATCTGTCTTTATCTGTTTTCTTTTAACCTAAACATATAGTTTGATATTGGTTTGGTGTTTGTCATTGTTTTGTAACTTGTGGATAGATTGAATTAGATTGTGGATCAAATGGAGGCCTATGAGATTCTACTTGTTTACTTCAAAAAAATTTAAACCATAAGAGTAGTGAGTATACGTCGGGGAAAAGAGAAATTGTAAAGAAGAGGAAAAAACACTCACATAAAGACATTTGAATCCCAGATTCCACAATCATAATCCTAAATATAGCATGAGTAAACTAAACATTGTTCCAAGTTACTAGAGATATTTATGCAGGTCACTCCATATACATATGTGCCCTCGCATTGTGTGCATAGATTCAAAACTTTTTGATGTAAAATATTTTAGAGTAAAAAAGAATCAGATTTTGACATATGGTTTAAATAATGTGATTATTTACCTTTTCTTTTAATACCATGAACTCTCAACTTTAATTTTTCTTTTCTATCTAGAAGTAAAAATTCTTAATAGCATTTTTTATTTTTAAATGTTATCAAGGCTAATTAGTGATAAATAAATAATTCTAAATGCCAACAAATCAAATAATGTTTACAATGGACCTTCCACCTGGTTTAACAAATAACATGACCAAATTGGATCTTATGATCTAAGAGACTGTATGACTCATGATAAGAATCTGGGTCCTATGATTCTCTCGATCCAAGGATGAGATCCAGGTTGTTCGGGACCATTTATGTGAATGATTAGATTGTTAATTATAAGATATTAACGGCAATTTATTTTGGGTGTCATTCCAAGGATTTTTTTTGGGGTTCGGGCCAGCCCAATTTTTGGCTCAAACAGGTAATTCGGGCTGGGCTCGGGCTGGAGTTTTCCGAATATTTTCGGGCCTAAGCCCAGCTCGAAGCTTGGAAAAAATTTTGGGCTAGACATGGGTAGAGGTGCGGCCCGGCCCAACCCTGCATGTTTCTAGCCCTAACAACAAGTCCCATTCAACTTCTGTGTTATGTTCAGTTCAATTAGCTTTAGATAACTTTCCACAGTAGTTCAACCAATATGAATGTTCATTTTTTGATTTTCCACTGTAATCTGCTCTTTCTACATTTCATCTGATAGCTATATCGCTTTTCCTTTCCTATTTCTTTAATCTCTTACATATATATCCAGTATCTATATGCATATAATTTTATTTACTTTGCTTTGGTGTTTTTTTTGTTTTATTAAATTTGTATAGGATGCTTGAGAAGAGGAGTTTAAGCTATGTCGACGGTCCTGTTCCAGTGCCTGTTGATGATACTTTTCTTCTCGAAAATGTAAAAAAAATCTTAATCTGTGACACAGGTTTAGTAACTTACTGGAACTGACCCACCTTTCTTGGAGATTTCTGACTTACTTTCCCGAATTTAAGTTTTCCTGGTCTTGATGGTAACTAATGTTCTCCTGCAGATGAGTGGGTGGACAACCATAAAGTCCTTTTGTTCTGGCAAGTCAGGCCTGTTGTGCATGTGTTTCAGGTATATATAGCTTATGGTGTAACATTGACATTATTGAGCTACTTTTATCTCTTGGTTTTTTGTTACAGATCATGGGCTAAAAATAACATCTTAATGTTTCATCTTTGCATGCAATTGGATTTTACCTGCCTCATCTATGTCATATCGACTTTCAGATACAGGATATCCTTTTGTCAATCATTACTGTAATGATGAATTTGTTATTATCTGGTCTTTTGACTCAGCATTTTAGTGGTCAATGAAATACTTGCATATGATTGTTTCAATTTCAGTCGTCTAACAAGTGTTATCCGAGAACATTGCAATTCTGTAAAATCAAATATATTGTTGTTATTGGATTTTTTTGGTCAAATAAAAGAGGTATTATACTCAATTTTTGTTTATTCAGCATTGCAGTAAAATTGGCGCAAAAATTACATTCAAGTGTTCAGTCTTTCTCTTGGACATCCATGTTTCTATCATTTAAATGAAATCATATAGCTTGTGCTTGACTTGCACTTCCAATATTTGTTGAACATTACAGGTGCTTCTCTAGAGCTTCTATGGTCATTCAGTTGACCTGTAGACGAGAATTTTTTTGCCTTCTGATGTTAATTTTTTCTATACTTCAATTTGTGGAAGAATGAATTTTCACAATGTTTGTAGATTTATAATTTCTCATGTATGACAGCTTAGTGAAGAGGGTCCAGGTGAGGAACTGAGTGGAGATGATATGCTTTCAATCTTCAATGAGTGGGTTCTACCTGCTAAAGAATTTGATGGATTGTGGGAAAGGTTCGTATTAATAATCAGTTTCTTCTTGATTACTGAAAACTGGCATTAGGTATTGTTTAGTATTTAATAATTACTTCTGCAGCTTAATTTATGAAACTGGTCTCAAGCAGCGGTTGCTGCGGTATGCTGCTAGTGCTCTGTTGTTTACAGAGAGGGGAGTAGATCCTTGTCTTGTTTCATGGAACCGGTAAGGAACTTTCTATATGAAACATATATCTACCTTATAGGTGCATTTTTTTCTTGTTAAAGCTTTGGTTAGGTTCTTTATCATGTATTACTTTTCTGTTGGCACAAGATTGTTGTGGAAATTTAAAGTTTGTAACACTAGCAAGCTTTGAAGGTCAATGTCATCAAGATGTAACCTTTTGATGCACCAAGACATCCCTACACTTCTGTAGAGAGAAATACCGTACTAAGCTTTCAATTTCCTTTTCTTGTTAGACCTTATGTTATCAACTACTTCATTCTAGTGTAGTAAGTGGTTGATTGCTTGTTCAAAGTTAAAATATTAGTATTAGTTAGCTTTGGACTCTAATGTCTTGGAACTTAGAGTTTTACTATATTTATTAACTAAAAGTTTCATTTTGCTTCCTAATAACATTCAATTGGTGTTGGGGTGGGTGGTTTAATCCCAGTAGTGGGTATGGTTTTATATTATCTTCATTGGTAATAAATACCTATAAATGCATTTTGAAATTGGGCTTTCTCTCTTAACAAAACTTCATAGTCTGTTACTTGTGAGGTCAATTCTAGTAGGTCTCCTTCAATTTCTCCCCCCTAAGCTCCACATTCAGGCCAGTTTGGACTGATTTCACAAATTCATTCTTGGGGTGGTTAGGTTGCACCTATTCCTAGCCCTTTTGAAGCAAGTAATGAATTGCTCGATTGACTCACATGGCTT
The DNA here is from genome assembly GCF_051530095.1 of Phoenix dactylifera. NCBI lineage: Eukaryota > Viridiplantae > Streptophyta > Magnoliopsida > Arecales > Arecaceae > Phoenix > Phoenix dactylifera. Next base: position 41,508,408 of record NC_143193.1, read on the forward strand.
TTACCATAGCTTCAACAAATCAGCCAGACAGCCACTATGACCTAAAGGTCCATTCTAAAAACTTGGGTATGGAATTTTTGTTCTAGAATGCCAAGTATTTATTGAATTAGGTGAAGAATGATATACCACGAGAAGGCCATTTTGGTCAATGAGTGGGGGAGCAACCTAAGTTTGAAAAAAGTCATTACTGGCCATTTCACCACATTGAATGATAAAGGAGCTGATGTTCTTGATAAAGGTTTGATTTTCTTCTCAAGAGAGAGGGGTGAAGTCTGGGATTTTATACCTTGTCAGGAAATTGTGCACATGTTTGATCTAGTTAGGGTAAGACCTGTTACATCTACTGTAGTTTGCCCTCCCTATTTTGTCTCCATGGTATTTCTGAATCATTTCATTTTTTAATTTTTGTTCAACTACCCTTTTCATTAATTTCATTGACTCATTAGCTTAGTTCCCCAATAATTAAATAGGTAGGTATTCTTACCTTTATTCTTATAGGTAGGTATTCCAAGACTTTCAATTTAATCCATTGACATTTTCTTAGTTTTTATAATTTCATTACATAGGTTAGTAAGCCAAGTTAACCCAATATCTCCCATAATTTTTTTCAAAGCTTAATGGGTATTTCATTTGGCCGTAATGCCATATCTTTTGAATTCTTTTAAAACTATCTTTTGAATTCCTTTCAAAACTATCTCTGCTTCGCTTTTATGGATTGTACGAATAGAACCATGATTTCTCCCTGACTGTACTTTGTTTGTGAAGGCTTATTTAGTAGAATCCTCATTTTAACAATTTTTCAAAATATGCCTCCATCTTTCTTTATTTTCCTCATCTTTTACTGGTGTCCTACTATCAGTATTCTTAGTTTTCCTTTCTTTTACTTTAACTATTTGATAAAATTTCATTTTTCATCTTCTTTTGAAATAACCTATCATATAAATTATTAAATGCTTCATATTTAGCCTTACTGTCCTTTTTGCATCTTTCTTAGCTTCCTTAAATTTTATGAAATCTTTGATGTTTTTTAATTTTTTGCTATTGTTTAAAGCAAATTGGTTTTTTTTTAATTTCTCCCTATATCTCATTATTCGACACCAAACTTTTCTGTGTATAGCTTTTCTCAATACTGCTGGCCATTTGGTCCCATAGTTTGTTCGATTCAGTTCTTAAATTTTAATTTGTCGCCATTAATAATTTATCCTTAAAAGCTATAACATTTCCCCCTTAAATTTCACCATCTTATCTTTGAACATTTATTAATTTCCTTTCCTTCTTCCACTTAGTATACACCTAAAATTAGTAAGCTATGTTGGGCGAACTTTCTTTTGGTATCGCCTTACGATCCTTACATGCTGATCTTTCTCATCTCTTAATGAAAAAGTAAACTATTTGTGATAAGTTTGCTTTGCTTTATAAAGGTTATTAAGTTCTCTATCTCTCTTTTTAAAATATCTTTTTACAATTGCTAAATCACGAGCTACTATATATTCAAGGATCGAATCTTCCATTAAATTTCTATCTCAAAAACTGAACCCCCATGCATTCTCTCGTCTCTTATATTATTCTTCCCTACATGTCCATTTAGGTCACCACCTATAATTGTCTTTTCTCCTTCAGGAATACTTGCATTAATCCATCCATTTCTCCCTAAAGTTGTTTCTTAATCCTCTCTTCTAAGCCTACTTGTGGTGCACAAGCAGCAATTATAGGTGTAAGTGATAGGGTAGTGTGTTGAGTAACCGGCTGCTTACTTTTTTCGATAATGAAAAATATTAAGAATAAGAATCTCATGACTGGCCGGGAAACACAATCGCCCTCTTTTTATGTTACGGGAATACAGCAGTTAATCGATTGGGAAAAATGCAAGGATCCATATTTAGGATTGAGAATAGCTGAAGTCAACCACCGGACTGTAGCTCCTTACCAAATGCCCTTGGGTTGGGGCTCTTCTTCATCGGAGGATTCTGTGTCACTCCTGAGGTTTAGCCTTGACCGGGGGATGGACCCGCTCCTCCGCTGGCTTCCCTACTCACCCGGTCCATGCACATCGCTCTCTCCAGAAGGTTTCAGGGTGAACATCCATCTCTCTATCCTTTTCCTGTGTTAAGGTCTAGTGGTCATTCCTCGCCCTCGATCAAAAAACCAACGTCGAACAAAGTCGTCTTCAACGCTCTGAGGCCATACAGAACGGACCCACGCCTACACGCAGTAGCTCTATGGCTATATAGGTTATACAATGCTTTCTGTCATTTCTTTATCCACTACTATTCCTTCTCCATTTCTGTTATCATCCTAAAGGTGACCATCGAACTTAAAATTTTAAAACGAATAATTTATTAAGATGATGAATGACTCCCTATCTTACCTAGCAAAATAAATGGTGCAATTTGAATTAACTATATTCTCCATGTGGGTCTTCTTTTATACCTTTTTTGTTTCGTTCTTCCTTTAATCGATTCCTTCAGTATATTTTCTTGTTCTTTGGTAGGCACAGTTACTATTACAAAACCAAAAGGTGTAATAATTGTAGGTTACATGGATCAAATTAATTGAAGACAATAATTACATCATCAAAATGATAGACAATCACATTCATACTTAGTGACTAAGATATTGGAAAGCCTTATCTTTCTCCCTTCCATCCCTTGTCTGCTATTCTTCTTTTCAAATCCAAATAGAACAAAAGTTTAAGGAGATACAAAACCCCCCCAAAAGGAAAACGACAACATCTACCCTTGTGACCAGTGTTTGCTGGCATCCATTGTTTGAAAATAAAACAGACCACTCTTCCTAGCTCGGGCCTTTTTAAACTAGTAGTTGTTGGTTGTTTTGCTGTGTTAGTTGGTTCTAACTGGTACAACTGCTTTTCGACCACATGAGGCAGCTCTTCCCATGAATTGGCCAAATACTGGATCATGGGAAAATTGCAGTTATGGTATATATTAGTTGATATGAATTGACGCGGTTTGACTTTAGCTCTAAAATCCACATCTATCAAGAGATGAAATTTCTTAAGAAGGTGGTTTCTTAAGAGTTTGTTTCATTATGATATATGCAATCCTAAGGGCATGTTTGGTGTTACTTCTTCTTAGGAGGTAATTTTCAAAAGTAGGTTCATTTAACTTCTTACTTGAAATGTACTTTTGATATTTTCAATGTTGGGTAATCACATTTATGAAATCACCTTTTATGGATGGGCTTACCATATTTGAAAGATATGGATCATTCTCATAAAGGAAGAAGCGAGAAGTTAGTTTTTCTAGCTTCTCCTAAAGGCTCTTTTTTGACTTCTCACAGAAGAACTTCTCATATAATACTACCAGGCACTTAATTTTTCTAGAAAGTACCTTTCTTACTTTAAGAAGTTGCGAAAGGACTTTTTGAATTAACGCTAAATGTGCACTAAGTTTTTGTCTCCTTGTCTGTAAGATTCTTATCTCCTACTTTGGTCCATACCATCCAAGGTTCTAAAACTTGTTTTTGGTTTTGGTTTGGGCTTGTGATGGAAAAAGAAGGGGGAATGTGAAAGAGAAGAAGGAAAAGATATACCTGGCACAACTGGTGGGTGCTGCTGTCACCTCCATTTTCACCATTGTTAGTGGCTCCACCGTTGCCTAATCCTTCTCCAATAGCCACTTGGTCGGTGGATGCAGTAGGGAAACAAAAAGACATAAAATATACAACCTAACAAGGAAAAATGTGCAACACAGAATTGAGAAAGGTGTGGAAAACTAAGTGGCTGTGGCTTGGGCCTAGGCAATCCGGCCAATAAATGCACCTAGGCGCCGCCTAGGCACCAAGGCAGGCACTTTTAACAGCATTGAGCACTTTATGAGAACTAATATGAACAATTAAAAACAAGACATTTCAAAGAATGAAAGAAATAATATATTAATACAAAATGAATATAATAATTCAATATTATTTATGAGTCTTCTGAAAAATAAAGAAGAATTGAATTTACTCGACACTAAAAAGCTTCAAAATTTCTAAATTTAATGGATTTTCAAACAATGAAAGTTCAAGAACTAAATGATATATATATTTGTTCAAAATAAAAAAAAAATCTATATGTATATTCAACTCGACATATATGCAATATTAAATTTGGTCTAAAATTGTTGAAACTACCCAATTAAAGAACCCATATAACACAAAATACTCTAAAATACTATCTAACAACTTGTCTTGGCTTGTTTATTGTCCTTCTATTTCTTTCTCTTTTTTTTTTTGAATTTTCTTGATTTTTTGACTGCAAGCGGAACTTCCGAAATTGTTGAAACTAAAACTCCATAGACTTGATTGATAACGAAACTAAAATCAATTTTCCAAACCTCGTCATGGATATAAAGGTATAGGTATTGTACATAACCTGCTGTTGGACTCCTAAATTTATTTCACTTTGGATTTTCAACATAACCTTTTAGCAATATTATTTTAAGAAATGATCAAATATGACTGAGATAGTTGGTCATGTAAGAGAAGGGACTGATGCAATTAGAAGGGGAGAGCTTGGTGAAGATTATAAATAGTGTTAAATGTAATATAGTGTCAGGTTATTGATTCAAATCCTGATCCACCTATATGACTCCTTATGTTACCATGGTGTCTCATAGAAAATGATACAATGTTATTAATAAGATGAAAGCTAGTCTAAAAGCTACAATAGAAACATGGGTAAAGTTAGGGTTTCCAATCAACATAACTAAACATGGTTAAGGAATTCAATTAAGTGGACATAGAGATGTAAATGAGGCCTAAATCAAGATTTTATGGTTAAGAAATACCTTGATGTGGACATTTTTGTTATCTTCCATCAATGAATGAAAGAAATGTTGAGATAATTACACGTAAGCTTTCTGTATAAGTTTCCCATGGTGCAAGCAGTGTCTGGATAACACCTAAAATGTGATATTTAATTACATGTCCTCTTGTAGGAATTTTGGTATTATTCTGTTGCTAATGTGTAAGCTTATTGTGTAGTGTTAGTTTGGCTGACGGATCAACTAAAATTGATATTTGAAGCAAAATTATTTAATGTCAGCTAAACATACTAAAATATTTAGTGTGTGCAGCATACAGACTAAATGATATTTGAAAGAAATATTTAATTTCAGCTAAACATTATATTGTTTTCTATAAACATGTCTATCACTACTAGAGTTGAACTTGGATGAGAAATATTAAATAAAGCCTTTGATATTCTAATGCTATTTGCAAATCTTTGCTTGCTAAGTTTTAGGCAGTGTCTCGGTATGTATATAAAGCTAGCTCTTACTGGCATGGACATGATAAATGATAATTCGTTCGTGTTTTTTTTCATAGTATTATAGTAAGAATCTTTATTATTATATAGTTTGTAGGCTTACATTGAACTACTGCAATTTTTTTTCATATAGCCAAATATTGTTTTTGTTTTCTTCTCCTTCAATGTTTAAGTGACACAAATAAATTATCTAAAATCTAATTTACATGAACCAATTGAAGAAAAGAAAGTGTAGACTAGTAAGAATTTTTCTTAGGTTACACTCAATGTGTTTTACAGGATTATCCTTTTGCATGGACCTCCAGGAACTGGAAAGACATCTTTGTGTAAAGCGTTGGCTCAAAAACTTTCTATACGCTTGAAGTCAAGGTTAGCAATGGATCAAAATTTCTTGGTATTAGTATTAACTATAACATTCATGATGACATTATTTATGGGTGTTGGCATCTCTAATGGATTTCACTAGGTATTCGCAATGCCAATTGGTGGAAGTTAACGCTCATTCCCTATTTAGCAAATGGTTTTCTGAAAGTGGCAAATTGGTATGCTATTTTAATTCATAGTTGTGTGTCTTCTGATATTCCAATAATGATATATTCTTTTTCTAGATGAACAGTTTACATTTCTCTATTGTGATTTAACTTTCTCTTTTTCTGGTGGAACTGATGTTACTTTCTTGATTGTTATACCATGTTATTTATCAAGAAGTTAGCATGTCATGAGAGGTTAAAGCACCTTTTTTGTGATAATATGGGATTTAAGGCCATGTGAAACTTGACCTTTCAAATTAAAGTAATATTTATTTTGAAAAAAATGGCTAACTGTGCCTCACCCTCTATGTTATCTTCTCTTTTCTGATCTTGTGGCTGCACCCACACCCGACGTGTGTGAGCTGGCGTTGTACCAAAAAAAAAATGGCTAACCCTGACAATGCATGCGCATGCATGATTCAAGTGTCAATAGGAAATCATGATTTATTTTGTCATATGTCATTATTTTATTTTTATTAACTTGATCTTATATGTTTATACCATATTATTTTATCTTCCTTTTAGCTGGTCGATTTGTTTATTTTTTTTTATGTAGTTGTGTCTCGAGTACATCTTCTATCCATCCATCATGTTGTGTCACTCTTTCGATTTCGATATATAATCTGTAGTACCAGTCACCTTTCTGGGGAAAACCTTACAACTGTAGATTAGGATAGCAGTTGGTTATTTTTGGGTCCTCAACCATGTTCTCCTCTTATATTAACAAGTAGAAGCTTGAAAACACAACTCAAATCTATCAGTGGTGTGGTGCAACCAACCTCAAATATGCTAACTAGTTAAACCGTATGGCCCGAAGTATAAGTGGGATAAGCTTTGTGGAATAAAGCTGTTGAAACTGTTGATCTTGTGCCTATTTACGTGGAAAACATCCTATAAAATATTTTTTTGAGCATGCCTTATTCTTAGGGATGGAATACAATGGTTAGCTTCTTGGCAATGCTGGATGGGCTCCGATAATTCTCAAACTTTGATGGAGTTTGTTGAGGACCTATAATTGTCATTGGGATTAGATATGAGCATTTGTCGAGCTACATCAAAGCCTGAATTCATGACAAAAATACCTAACCCAATGGAAATAACATAAAACATTACAGCTGCACATGCACGCAACTAAACACACACACACGAATACATGCACGCTTGAACATATACGAATATATGTGACACAATATGTCAATATTTTTGCATATACTCTTACTAATTGGGCTATATTACATATTTACACTCCTAAAATTGTTATTTGCACAGATACCCCTCAAATCATCTTGTTTTGCATGGATGCGACTCCCATTATATTTTTGTCTAATGGTGTTAATAAATGACCATTTTGAAAATCATTTGACTCTATTATCTTTTTATATAATTACCCTAGAAAATTGAGCATTCAGTTTGTAATGAAAAGAGCGATATTTTTACATAAGTTTTCAAGGATATTAATGTAAAAGGGTAATAAAGTTATTTTACACTTAAAACAATTGCTTGTTAGCACTGTTAGCCCAAATAAACCAAAGAAGTGTCCATGCAAAAATAGGATGATTTGAGAGCTATATATGCAAATAGTTATTTTTAGAGGAAAAATATGCAATGAACTATATTTGTAAGGGTTATATAGGGCTGAAACATAAAAATGGAGTGCCCTGTTTATGCTAAACAAGCTTTCACTTCATTTGTTATTGGCATCACTTGAATTCCAATTTTTTCTTTTATTTTTAAAGAGTTATTTCTTTTAATATCACAACATCTGTATTCGTGCTAATTTTTTATTTTCTTTTAGAAATCTAGACCAGCTACTGATTTGAAGGATCAGGCATGATGTCAGCCATTCAGCCTAATCCTAATTGAGGTTCCTGCTCAGATCTTTAATAATTTCTTCAGGAAGTCCTAGTTGGATGCTATGTTCAACTTGTCACCTCCGACTTTCAAAAAGGAAAAAAATGGTTTTCCTTTCCCTACACATCCCTGTATGGTGTTTAAACTCCCATTTGAATTAATAAATTGTATGTTTTCTTTAGCAATGTTAGTAAATCCAGTAACATTTGATCTAATTCAGTATGCAAATCTAATACTAGGCAAATATGAAGATAGCTAATGTATCCACTTGATCTTCAGATGCTAATCCAGGTATATTTATAAATTCACTGGATTTGTAAGTCTGAGACAGCAAGTTTCCGACAAGCATTTCCCTCTTCCGTATACTATGTTACCCTTTTCCTTTTAACAAAGTAAAACTACTATCTTAACTGATCAAACTTTGAGGTTTAGACACTTGTAAGGATCACTTACCACCATATTTGAGCTTGGTGGCATTTTGTGTACTTTGGTTAATAGCCTGGAGATGATTATAATATGCTAAAATTTCATTTACAAGGTGAGCAAGTCATTGCATTTTAGGTGCGCTGTCAAAACTGATGCCATAGTTTTTAAGTACCTTGCTTTTTTCATTTGACATTATTTTTATTTTAATTAAAAAACTATTGCTGGTTTCTCACTTTTCGTGGAATGTCTGAAAGTATTTTCTTACAACATGTGCAAATCACATTTATTACCAGTATTTATTTTGCTCGGGTCCTTTGGAGGCTTTCACACCAAACGCTTAAGTGGAGTTAAATGGTTGATAACAGTGGCAAGTGTTCAACAAATAACATACAAACCTTTCTTCACATGACTTGTCAATTTCAAATTTGACATCCTTTGCATTCAGTTAGTTTAACATCTCTAGTTCAGGTTGCGAAACTTTTCCAGAAAATCCAGGAGATGGTGGAGGAAGAAAATAACCTTGTATTTGTTTTGATTGGTGAGATTTATTTTCTGTTCTGTTTTGTTCCTTTTGATTCTCCTTGCACATGTTTCTAATTTCTGATCGATCAGATTCAACATTATGCTTTGTCGTTGAGTCAATTTGCATCGATTTATTCTTACATTTAGATGTATCTGATGATGGTGACTCCTTAAATTGTCCAAACTTTATGTTGATATGTCAATTTAATTTTTTTCACTGTGACTTTCTCAAACTTAAAAAAACTTGGTCGAACAAATTAATGAAGAACATTTATACTAAAATATTCTTTCTTTATGAAGATCGATGCCACTATATTAATGTCAAATTGAAAAAGCTAATCCTCAAACTTCTAGTCTGTCAAGACATCTTAATATATTGATCATGATAAATTCAATATCTTACTTTTGTTAATTTTTAGGTTGTTACAAAGTCATTGTTTATGGTACCTTTTTACCTACTTCTAGAAAAAGCAAAATATTTTTACTATCCATGAGTTCAGAAGAACACTGTAGGTGTTATTGGATTCCATTCGTAAATTTTTGGATCATGCTGAGTTGGCTCCAATAGCCAACCCACTAGTGTAACACATTTCGATCTTTTGAGAAATGTACAAGCAAACAGTTGTCCAACATTTAAAGTGTAAATTCATTCAAAGATTCAAAATGGCTTACTGTCTTGTTTTCACTTTGGTTTTCCTTATTCCTTAGTTGAACCAATATTTTGAGTGATATTCGTGTGCTCCTGGATGTAGCAAGAATAGTCCTGAATGAGAAACACTCAGAGAAGAGCTCACAAAGTTCTACTTCTCTACAGGTGATACACCAAATATGGTTTCATGGGTATAGTTTCAGGTTTTTGAATAACCAGATTTTACATGCAAATTCTTGACACTGTCCAAAACTGTCCTGGATGCAAATCCTGAGGTGTTATCTGGATGTGCGATTTCTGAAAGCAATATGAGGTCTACATAAATACCTGTTTTTCATGACATGATAGAGCGAGAATCAGTCCCATCTATATCATGCTTCAACACATGCTATAGACAACAACTGCTAAAATACTCAAGCAAACGACTCCATGAACTACTCAACACTGAAATTTTAAGAAACATCCTTTAAATGTTGAGCGCTAGTTTGCTGATTGTTGAAATCTGTTTAAACATTTCAGTAATTGTTCATTTCATTTTCCCATGAACTAAATGATCTAAAACTAAATTTGGAACTTAGCGCAGCATTAGAACAGCATTCAGATGATTCATTGTTGAACAATGATTGGTTGACATATAATATTTGACATGTTATTTAGTGCGATATTTGGCGTATGTTCTTATGCTTAGCAGCAACTCTTAGCAGGCTCATGGGAGAGGAAGGGCCTTCCTCCTTCTTCCAACTGCATACAAAATTATGTAGACCTCTCTTTCCCTCACACTCTTTCCCTTCACTGTTTAAACACATTTACTAATATATGTACTCTTTTATTTTCAACAATTCTAACCTATATCCTCCTTTTGTTCTCCTTTTCCTTTGTCCTCCTGTTGCAGCAACTGTTACAGCTAAAGCTACTGCTGCTACTGCTAGTGCTAATGCTACTACTAGTGGTAGCAACTGCTATTGCTGATGGTCTTATCACTACTAAATTCTAGTCTAGCTCATACGTTACTTACCTTCTGTTGGACTGTTGGACAATATATTCTTACTCTTTCAATCAATCATTGTATAATCATTAATTTACTATTTCTAGTTACACTTGTACAGTTAGTGGTCCATTTGAGTTATATTTTTTTAATTATTTAGCAATCTTTTTAAATAGATTAATAAGTTTAATATCTAGAGAATTGGAAAGAAATTAACAATCAATTTACTACGTTGGCTTAAAAATGTTAAGGGAAAGGACTGTTAGGTCTTCTTTGTGTGTTTTGTTGCTTTGTAACCTACTCTTTTCTCCATTTTGTGGTGGAGAGTTTTCTGCATTTCTGTTGTGCTGAGAGGCTAATTATGCATCTTGTGTCCCCTTAACCTGGTATTTAACAATATCATTGGTAATATGCCCCATCCCTCCTAAGAAAAAGAATTGTTGGGAAACAAATTACATATATATACAGGTTCTCTCTCACCCTAGGGCTGATGAGTGTGAAATTAATTAGTTCCTTTTTGAGGTAAAAAATATCATGAGATTAGGCAAACAAATGAACACATCGACACACATACACACTCAGAGAGAGAGATTAGGACCAAGCTCTAGGTTTTAAGGGTTGACCATCGAATAGATCTTTCTTCCCTCTTTGATATCATGATGGTAATGGGATTTAAGATTACTGGTATACATAGCGAGAGACATTTCTGAAAAGTACAACTTGTATGGAGAAGGTTCCTTGGAGGTATGTGTAAGAATGAAAAAGTAGGAGAGAAAAAGAATAGATTGATAGCAGGGAAAAGAAAACAAGAGATTTATTTATTTATTTATGGCATGAGTGTGGATAAACTGTACTTTTTGTGTGGCTCTGTTGATTTTGACACTAATGAACTACATGCACGGTGCACCTTGTAAGTGGCTGGTGAAGTTACAAAATTATAAGTTTGTGGTAATAAGAAATATAGAGACAATGACATCTAGTGTTTTAAACGGCAACTAAGATGTGTAGGCAATCAAGAGGCATATAGTGTATATATGGCAAGGAAGGTGGAACTATCCTGAACTACTCAGTTCGGGGCATACAGAATCATGGTTTACTATACCGGTCTGTACCGGTCCAGCCTGAGACCGGTACCGGATTAGCGTGGAATCCGGTACCGGTAGTTTATTGTTGAAGAATCGGTACGAGATCGGTTCGGACCGTTACGGGACCGGTTTGGACCGGTATGGGACCGGTACGGGACGCCACCGGTATGCCGATCGGTACCGGTACGGCGGACCTTGTACAGAACTGTACTAGTGGCAGATCGGGACGGTTCTGGCAATAAAATCAGAAAACCGGTGAGCAGCAAGAGAGGAAGAAGGAAAGAGAGGAGAAAGAGAGAGAGGAAGGGAGGGAGAGGGCATTAGTGAGTGGCGGCTGCCGGAACACGGACGAGGGAGAGGGAAAAGAGGGCTTTTGAAGTTCTCTCTCTCCTCTGTGCTTCAAAATGGGGGCAGAGCCCCTATTTCGAAAGTAATCAAAGGCTTCAGCCCCATTTTCTTTTTTTTTTTTTTTGATTGTTTTAAGTGAAGTCAGCAATGGCTGCTGATGTGACTTATTATTTTTTTGAAATTTTTTAAAATGAAGTTGGCAGCATAAAATTTCCCTGCAGTTATATATATTTCAATAAATTGCATGCATTCTATTTTCATCTTGTTCTTATAAAACTCTACAAAGTAATATTTCCCTACTCGTGTAGTCTTATTCTTTTTATTTTTTAAATTTATGAACTTGTAGATGAAGTTGAAAGCCTTGCTGCTGCTAGACAGGCTGCCCTATCTGGCTCTGAACCTTCAGACTCCATTCGAGTAGCACCTCCAGACTAAGCATCTGCCATTTTCATACTATAAAATTAATTCTTAATCTATAAGGCAACAATTTTTTTTTTAACATAATAATAGGGTGTGAACTTTCATGATGTCCCAATATGCCACTTGCAGGTTGTCAATGCTTTGCTTACTCAGATGGACAGATTGAAATCATCGCCAAATGTAATCATTTTGACAACATCAAACATAACTGCAGCAATCGGTATGCACTCATAAATTTTAGTTTTTTGTTGGTTTGGTAATATTTATGTATTCTGCTACAATAGAATTTTTATAATTGGATGCTTATGATTGTAGTGACTAGGTTTTTTCTAGTTGTTTAATTATTTCAACTGTTATTTCCACATTTGTATGCTTCTTTTTGTAAGTATTAACCCTATGTTATAGGTATTAGTAAGGTTTGTCATACCGGTCGGTATTGTATCATAACGGGTGTACCATACCATACCGATATCGAACTAGTATGCTGTCTTGTATCGTACTGACATTCAATATGTCTCATCTTGTACCGTACCGCATACTGACACTGTAATAGGATGGTATAGGTACGGAGTCTGGTACCGAGACGGTGAATCTTGGGGACCAGTATGCTTGTCATTTTCCAAAACCACTGCAGTTTTTCACTCTGTAGACATAAAAGGATTTTATCCGGCAGCCATACATAAGTATTCACATGCATGATATTTAACCTTCTTGTGAAGATACAAGTGGAAATAAAGCAAGTTTAATTTAATATTTGATGTTATTGGGGAAAAAGCAGTACTGTAGAGAAATTAAGAAGCCCTTAGAATTTAGATGTTCAGCATCAAATCTCTAGATTTTTGGGCACAGAGTTTTCCTCTTTTGTTGTTTTCCTGGTTTCTCTAGGGTTCAGGAAGTACAAGTACATATTTATGCTTAAATGGCCATAGTATATATTAGCTGCAATGCCTTCTAAAATGTTGATAGAATCTAGTGCAATTAGGGGTGGCAATGCTTTGCCTAATTAACCCGTTTAACTTGATTCAACTTATTGGATGTTAGCTTGGATTACCTGTTTAATAAAATGGTCAGATTCACTTATAGATTTTTGACCCATGTAATAAACAGGTTAGGTTTGGATTAACAATTTTTTGACCTAACCCATATATGGTCCGACCCGACCTGATTGCCATCCCTAAGTGCAATCCTTTCCCTTCAGATTTACCATCCTTTTGCATTAGAACTAATGCCTTCTTTTTCTTGACCTCATCTTTGGATTGACATGTTGTCATAGGCATTCTTATATGAATTCCCCTTTACTAATGCAATATCTATTTTAAGAAGCATGTATATGTATATCTCATATTAAATAAGGATCTCTGTTAAATTCATGCCCATATCTTTCCCGAATTCATAATATGTTTTTTTATTATTTGTGGACTTTATACATCAAAATTTCAGGTATTGCATATTGTGACTATTCGAGGATTAGCTGTCATTAAGGGGCTGTTCAGATACAATAGGTTTCTGCAGATTACTGGTCCACAATGGAAGTTCTCTGAAAAGAGATGATAAAGAGTGGGACTCTAAGGGATCCATGTAATGTTTGATCCCTGCGTCCCAAATTTTATTCAGATAAAATAAAACATCTCTCAAATGGTTTAAAAGTCAGGATTAGTGCTTCAGTGCACAGTTTGATAATAGTCAGGACCAGGAAGTTGGGAGCAGAGGCTAGCCAATATTTCTATTCTCAGCCAAGTGCTTTTCCTTCTTGAATCTCTTGGAAAGAGGAAGAGGACTGGGTTGAGCTCTTAGCTCCTCCATTTATTAAGAGGATCCAATTTTGGAGTTGAGGTTAAAGAGTCCAGATGAGTAGGAACTGCCATGCAAAGGTGCCTTGGTTGGAACCTATTTAACAAGGAATTCACTACGTTAGGACTGTTTTAATTATAGCTAGTGTTCATCAGGGCTTCGGTCGCTAGCTCCCTTGTCATTTGGATTGCCACATCCCTCCCACTTCTCTCTTTCTTTCTTAAACTTAAACTTCTCCTCTGGCATCCAAACAGGCTCTAAATGTTTAGTGTTATATGCCATGCCAGCACTTGTCATGCACTGGAATGGGAAGATATGATCTTGTCAATATATACACAGAAGATCTTTGAAGATACATTGGGAAAAAACTTGTTTCTGACTTCATCTTCTAGATAACTTCGTACTGATAATTTTCCATGATTTGAAACTTTAAGACAAATTTAGTGCTTTGTGATGGGTGATATGAGGACAAACATCTTCAGATATTAGGGGTGTCAACAGGCAAGGTGGGCTATTGGGGATTGACTCAGGTCAACAAATTAGTCTAATAAGTTCCAGACTTGATTAAGACCTAATTTGAGCCTTAATTTCCAAATTGAAGCACAATATAATGAGTCCGAATAGTCTTGAATACAATGCAATCGATGTAATTTAAAAATTAAGATTGCTCCAAACTGATTGGCCCAACTTGCCCTGACCTCCGGGTTTTGTGCATATTAAACTATATAAATTATATTGGTAAATTACATTTGTGCATGTCAAACATGCAAAGTTTTGAAGACAATATGCTATGCTCCATTTGTTCTTTACATATTTACATTTCGGTAAATAATAATCATGATTTGATATGTAAAAAGAGTGTGTAATATCATATGATATCTATGTTTATGCCTGATCAGTCCAGTGACTAGAGCTGAGCTAGGCCTTACAAACAATTTGGCCTGTTTTTTCCTGCCACGACTAATTGAGTTTTATTTACTAGCTGAAGTCTACCCAACTAATACACATTCATACTGGAGTCAAACATTCTACCATTAAAAACCCCAGATAAACATCCAAGTTAACAAATGACATTTGATGACGGTCAAGTTTATATTATGCTCTTAGGTTGTACTTGGCAGCTGTAATGGCTTAGAATCCAATCTTCAACTACTCTGCAGCAAGGTATCCAAGGTATTTAACACTTGCTGTAGATGCCCACATCAGTCACTGGTTGGTACATTTCATTAATGGCCCGCATGGATTTAAGCAGAAACTGAGAGGCGTAAAACCACTTTTAAGCTCAGAATTGACTGATTCCAAGCAGTACAAAGGTTGATCTAGGTTCCATTTGGGGCACTTGAGCTGGTTTGCCCATGAATTTGGTCATGAGGTGGTGCTGGTAAGAGTTCTGGTATGCACTGGCCAATATGCTGGTATTTGAATCCTTGCTGATATCAGACAACATTTCTGAGAGATTTAAAGGGCACAGAATGAAGATCTAGTATAGAATGATGGAATCCCTGTAGGTAATTATTGTATGCTATAAATTTACTCATGGCTTTACAAAGGGCCTTCATTGCAATATAAAAACATAATAGGATGGAATTGAAATTGATGAATGGATCATCAACATGGTTGTCAACTGCCAAGACGACTTAAGGTGATGGACCACGACTATAACTGGTCCAAGGAAATTAACATTGTATAGAAATTGCCTGGTCGTTCTTTGAATTATATGCTTCGTGTTACACAATCCGTATCCTCAAATTAACATCATGAGGGACCTCAAATCTTGTTCAGCATATGAGGTGTCTAGATTGCTAAATTTCTTTGGTTTTCTAACTTTGCATTTCTAGTTTGGGATTATACCTTTTTGGAATAATTATCTAGCACTTCAACTTATATTGTATTATTGTCTTTTAATGCAATAGAATTGTTTTTTTATCTCCAAGCTAATGTAAAGTGAGATGCATCAGTTTGGACCCTAAAGGAAAACCATATGCTACTGAGGCCTCATTTGAGGAAGTTTTTTGGAGGGCCAAAAAGTACTTTTTGGCTTTCCAAAAGTAATTTCAGATGTAATAGGAGTGTTTGGTAAAAATTTCGGAAAGCTGTTTTAGTTTTTTCAGAAAGCTAAAAACAACTTTTTGGAAGAAATTCCATTTTGGAGCTTTCTGAAAAAGCACTTTTACGCCCCGTCGAGAAGCTATTTTTTTGATCAAAATATCCATGATAAAATATCCAATCCACCGAGCCCGAAATCTCCCAGCCACCTCGTTCCAATGACCCCTTTCCTCCAATCCCATTCGCCCTAAACAAGAGAAAGACATCGAAGGAGCCGAAGTCGGCGACAGTGGAGGAGGAGGACCGGAGAATCTCGTGAAGAAGCTCAGAGCCCTCATCCGCCGCAGGCGCCGCGACGCCGCAAGCTGGCCACAAGCTCTTCCTTTTCTTCGCCTGAGAGCTCTGTCGCCCCTCCCATGGTTGCCGTAGGCTTTTCTCCTCCCAAACTCTCCCTTTCTTCTCCATGGGAGAAGATAGGGACGCCGCAAGCCGCAGCTACCCCGGGCGCCGCAGGCGCCATTGGTTGTGCCGTTAGCCTCAGCTGGCTCTCTCGGAAGCTCGATTGCCCCTTCCATGACCACGCGGGAGAGTGGGGAAAGGAAGGAAGAAGGGAGAGGGGAGGAGAAGAAAGAAAGAAGTAGAAGAAGGGAGAAGCTTCGGAAAGGAAGAAGAAAGAAGAGAAGGAAAAGAAAAGAAAAGAAAAAGAAGAGAAGAAAAAGAAAAGAAAAGAAAAAAAAGAAAAAAAAGAAAAGAAAAGAAAATAAAAGTAAAAATAAATAAAAATATTAGTAATTCTTTAACTAATTTTATCACCTAGCTAGAAAATTTGTTAGAGAGATAAAATGGTCATCAGAAGGGTAAAAAATTAATTTACACTAATAATTATAATATTTTATACCTTTATTATTATATTATGCTATGAATATAATATTATATTACATTATATCATAATATATTAATATATTATGTTAAAAAATTTAATATTATGTTATATTATGAAAAATTAATTTACGCTAATAATTATAATATTTTATACCTTTATTATTGTACTATACTATAAAGATAATATTATATTACATTATATCATAATACATTGATGTGTTATAATAAATAATTTAATATTATATTACATTACAGTAATATTATACTATATCATATAAATTATGTATTAAGATATTTAATTATGCTCTGTTGTATAATACTATGCAATGTTCTTTTCATTCTATCATACCAAAAGTACTTTTTCAGTTTTTTTACCGAACACATGTTAAAGTGGCACAATACTTATGAAATGTTACCAAACAATAAACAATTTTTTTATAAAAGCTCTACTTCCAACAACTCTACTTTTAAAAGCTCTACTGCCAACAACTCTCCCAAACATGGCCTAAGTGATCAGGTGATGCAATGTGCTGTCTACGTGCTCATCTGCCTGGTAATTGTGTAGGAATCTAGGCAATCTTCTAGGCAGGGGCTGTGTTTTAGACTATCCAGAGTCTTGGAAGTTTCTCATATGCCAAGTTGTCATGTGAAAATAATGTCTCACGAATGAGGCTGACCTAGAATTTGGAATGAATGACTAATTACAATTCTAGTCGAGAAATTTGATAGTGATTACCTTTGCTTTATATTAAAAGAGAATCATGTTTTTATTATGGGTCATTTGGAAAATTTTGCTACCTGTATGAGAAAAATATGGAAAAGAATTGTTTGTTAGTGATTATGTTAAGCTTGGGTCTAAACTTCACTAAGCATTTTTGGTAAAACCCATTATCTTCTGTAAAATAGCTGGGCGTATGGTCTGAAGTACTATAATTACTTAACACAGAAGTTCATTAATGTGTTAAATAAACTCAAAGATAACATGATGCTTCAAATTTTGAAAATCTGAAGGGGCTTGTTAATTAACATTACTAGGAGCTCACTCGTTAATGATTATTAGTTATGATGCCCGATATTTCATCATGTGTCAATGGACATTTGACAAAACCAAATTGATCAAGAATAAGTTTACCCTTGTACTATGTAAACTCTTAATAGTGGCTTTAACAAGCTATTTGGATAAGTCAACACAAAAATCAGTTAAAATCAAGGTCAATTAAGTTGGTGGATAAGAATCAGTTAAAACCAATACTGTACTGGCAAAGCCTTATCCTCATGATTGAAGTTTTCACCATGGAGTAAATCATTACAGGTCAAGCGAACAACTGTAGTTGATTATATCAGTTATTTTCTTTAAATACTATCCTTCAACTTGAATCTAACTTTCTCAATCCATTATCATATAATTATTGTAAAGTAAACGAAAATCAGACATTTCTTTACTGGTTAACTTTCCTTTCTACTTGTTTAGTGAATTGATTTTACTGAGCTGTATGCGTTTTCTCTGTTTCACTGTTGTGGACTATCTGTTATTTTCTTCTAATAATGATTTGTCAAGCGCAAAAGTGCTCACTTCTGTTTAGGTTCCAGATATTGCATTTGTTGACCGAGCAGACATCAAGGCATATGTTGGCCCGCCTACTCTTCAAGCCAGATACGAGATACTGAGATCCTGCTTACAAGAACTTATACGTACTGGAATACTTTTGTATCCTCAGGTGCATCTTCACTGGATCACGAAACTCAATGCTCATGGAACATGATCTTTTCTGCACCATCAATTTACTGAATTCCCTGCAAATTTGGTGAGACATTTGCAATAGGTAGTAGGATTGTTGAAGTACCTGGCTAACTCGGGTTGAGGCTTTTGCGAGCCTGTGTTTGAAATTACCGGATTTACACCAGAGTCCAGGTAGGAAGTATCTTGAGCACATTCCTAGGCTCTGCGAAGGTCAGAGTTGGTCCGGTCAGATTTTCTCTGCAACACAAGCCTAAACCTGGTCCAAACTTGTCACAGGCTCCAACATCATCCCCAAAAGCTTTTTTTTTCCTGTGCCCAAGCCTGGAATATTTCAAGCTAGGTCTTTATGCGAAGCAGACCAACTTGTTCCACTGACACCTTATTGGTGGCTTCAAGAGGCTTTGTAGGGAATAGCTGCGGTTCTAAATTCTAATCAGTGTAGATAATGCAGTCAGCGTGGCACAATATGTGACCACATATGGGACTCATTAATGCAATACCTGTATGTGTCTGGGTCATGCAACATGTCAACAAGTGTCTGCATAGGCCGAGACGGCATGTATATGTGGCCTTGGCCATATACCAGCCATCCTCATACTGCAACAATTCCTTAGAATCTTGTTTATTGTAATGGTCACAAATTATTTTGAAGCAGTGTTGCACATGTATGACCAACCTTATTGTTTTAAGAGACCATTATTTAGCCAAAAAATTGAAAACTCATTATGTCATTTGGCCCCAATTTACATTAAAAAATCGATGTGCCTCTAACCATGACAGCTATTATGTGGTTCAACCTGTAACCAATGCTTAAATGGGTATACATGTAACTACAGGAACAAATGTACATGTACAGAATGTGAAATCCCTTCATAGTTCCTTTATAGAAACTGACTCTCTCTCTCTCTCTCTCTCACACACACACACACACACACACACACACACAACTCACACACATGCACACAAGTGTGCAACTCAAACACATCCACAATCTAAATACTCATTTCTTGCTTCTCCAGGGTCATGATCATTTCTCATTTCCAAACTATTCAACCGTAAAAGAGAAACTCTACACCTCTAACATAGGGGAACTTGAGGAGCCATTTCATCTCTCCAGACTTTTGCTTGAAGCTGCAGAAGAATGCCAGGTTAGTGACTGACATTGTTGTAGCATGGATTTGGCAATAAAACTTAAGATAATATAGATGCTGACCTACTCCAACCTTCATGATTTTGTAAATTCTTTTTCAGGGATTAAGTTGTAGATCTTTGAGAAAGCTTCCTTTCTTAGCACATGCAGCTCTTACGAACCCCAACAGTTGTGAGCTAATCAAGTTTCTGTACACATTAAGAGAGACCGCCCGAAGAGAGCTCTCTGAGTTGCACGCTTAAACCTTCAAAATTGAGTGTACTTGTAAAGTGTGTTGCACTTAGCCTCAGTTCCATCTGCCGTCTCAATTTTTGTTGGCAGTTTTATGATAATCTACATCCCCTTGGCTATAACAGGAATTACAGGTAACACTACCTTATTGCTTCATCAAGTATTTGATCAAAGGTCATAGCAATTAAAGTACAAAGCAAAATCTTCCAATGTTCTTGGTGCTGATTTAGAGCAGAGATTCTAAATGGTTGAATTAATGGGGAGATAAATTGTATACAGAGTTAAACCAATGTTAAACCAATGTTCTTGGTGCTGATTTAGAGCAGAGATTCTATGCTTGAATTAATAGGGAGATAAATTGTATACAGAGTTAAATCAATGTTAAAGATTTCATGTTCATGTTTTTTGTATAATTCTAAGCTAAACCTTAGGTGACATGCATTGAAATTGGTCACCGAACCTTTCGGATGGTACCGTCTTTTGCCCTCTAAACAAGAGGTGGGAGGTTTGGTTCCGGGTAACCATGATTTTCCCCTTCGACCCCTGATTAATTTCTTGATTCTACCAGCAGTGGCTCGATCTACTCAAGGACCTGAGTTTTGGATCAGATGCAAGAGAATGAGGTGTGGGATTAGAACCATTCTAAAAATAAAAATAAAAATAAATCTTTTGTTGCAGTGTTCATACCGTGGATATATGCTTGTTTGTGTATCTTCTTTCATGATTAATGCAATTGGGTGACAAAGATCTATTGGTATATGTGTGCTATTTCTGATCAACCTTAAAAGAACCCCCCATATGCAACAATGACCCTAATATCTCAAAATCATAAGATATAACATCCATTTAAGTTTGTACCTGTGCAAAGAAGGTTAATTGTCTCTTGCTCAGCCTTTGCAAGAAAACGCACCTGATCATGCATCCTTCATAAGTTGAGCCAAAGTTTGCCAATTTTTGGGTTTGTCATGATCGAAGAAGTGTGAGCTCTGGTTCGAGCAATGGTATGGAGCAACTTGGTGGTGTGAAATTTCCAACACGTAACACAATCTATCTACATGGTAGCCTTTAATATCAAAGAAAGCACCTGATCATCCACATATATATATATATATATATATCTATATATACAACACTTAAATGAGGAATTTAATTATTTGGAGTGCATCTCCGATTTACATGAATAACAATTGTAATGAGAGGAGAGGAAATTCATTCTTGCGTCATGCTGAGCATCGCAAATACATACATAACGCGACATCCATTCCATTTTCTCAACTACATACGAACCCAACACAAAGGGGAAAAACAAACCACAGTTCAGTGAGAGCTAAAAACAAAAACAAAAATAAAAGCCCTCTTCAATCCCTCCCTCTCTTTAACCCAAAGGCAATGTGGAAACAAAGAAGAAAGGGAACAAATACATTGAAATTGAGAGACAACCTTAAAGCATAGATCTACAGAGTGGGCAGGTGGAGTGGAAGTGACCCAACCATCTATCCAAACAGAGTCTGTGGAAGAGGTGCCTGCAAGCCAACACCTCGCTCACTTCTTCCTCCCCTTCAAACCCATGGAGACACACACAGCAATCCCCAATTCCACCATCCTTCTGCCTCAAAAACTTAAACCGGGTCACATAAACCCCAACCCCTGCCCTGCTCACCATCCTTGGCTCCACTGTCTCCTCCTCTTGCCCATCATCACCATCCTCAAAGCCCATCACCTTATATATCGCCCATCTCACCCCACCCATGAGCACTACTATTGGAAGCAAAGCATTAGCCAATAGAGCAAAAGGGAGGCCAGCATCTCCCGGGCTTGGCATGCTATAAAGCCCCATCTTTTAATCTCCTCTTTCTCTCCCTCCTCCTCCTCCTCCTCCTCTCTCTCTCTCTCTCTCTCTCTCTCTCAATATCCAAGAAGTGGTACAATCCAACAAAAACGCTGGAGACTGACACAAGGCTATGTGGGACTATTAATAATGAGCATGGAAGGGAGGCAAGTTTGGGATATCTTTGCCACAGATGTGGAAGGAGGCTGGGGATGGAAGAAGGGTTGTTTTCACTTGGCGTCCACGCGTACGTCTCTGGTTCACTTTAGTGAGAAGAAAGGAAAAAATAAAGAATAAGAGCCACAGCAATCAGGAGGAGTTTTGTTAAGAGTTCAATCAGTTTGCTGGGATTTTAAGGGCATGTGGCAGACAACTTTAGGCTGGGGATATTTTTATCCGTAAAAATTATAGAATAAATTGGTTTTTTTTTTGAAAAAAAAGCATGCCAATTTCTTGCTTATATATATTTTTTGAGCAACTATTTATTTGAAAAAGAAATAGTGATGCTAATTAAACTTGTTTTTCTCTGGTAGAGCTATGCTAAAAGAGCCATCATAAGTAATTCCTTGCTTAAGTCCTTATTTAACTAAAACACCTCACAAAGACCAAGGGAGCAGCATAAACAATGAGGATAGTGATATCTTTTATTATCCTAACATGCAGGGATACTGAAAACCCATTTGAGAAGCTTTTTTTTTTTTTTTTTGAATGGATATGTTTTTCCTATTTTGTTGCTATCTTATCTTTGTGTTTAGAAAAATTGGATTTATTTATGAAAACCGTTAACTAATATAGTTGGCAAAGTTATTGAAGATTGGAAACCAGTAACCCTGATCCAAGTCCCACCTTCACCTTCAACGTATTTTAGGAATTCTTGCTTGTGTAGGTCGTAGCCAATTGGAAATAGGACTCCCTTATAATCATTTTCTTCTAACATGCAAAAAGACTCTCAAAGTAGTTTTGGGATTCTTGTGGAAGTTGTAGTCAATTAGAAATAAGAATTCCTTTAGACAAAGCTATTACCTATTTTAAAAAAATCTCCAAACCAAACACAGCCTCAGTCCACTTGAATTGATGCCGAAGATATTATAAACACCCTTAAAATATTCTTGGGATTCTTGCAGAAGTCGTAGACAATTAGGAATGGGGATTCCTTATGATAGCTATCATTATTACCAATTTTTTTTCCACATTTTCCAAACCAAACGAAGCCTTAGTCTCCTTGAATTAATGTCGGAGATTAGAAGGTGGGGATGGGAATGGCAGCTGACGTAGCGAGCCTGGAGGTGGACTTCAATATTGTCAAGGAAGCTTCTCGGAGAGCGCGTGGCAGGGATTTATGGCCAAATCTTGGCATCGATTTGGCTGGATGATGGCAAAATGTAGGATTTAAGTTGACATCAACGCGTTATCTTACATCAACCAGGATGCCACTAACGGAAGTCCTAATCAACTAATATACCAATAATTGATTAAACAAAGCCTAAATTATTCAAATGATTTCAACCTTTGACTACTAGTAGTTCACTTCTTTCCTCGAGCCAATAAAATAAATTCGAAGCCGCAACATGGTCATAATCCATAGGTTCATGTAAATGATGACAGTTACATACGCCTATCAGAAGAATGGATGATGTGTCTGTCTTCCAAACATCCTTCCAAAAAGAGTTTTTTGCGTGTATACTTTTCTAAAGTTGCTATTTACTGATATATCTTTATAAAACACTTATTTTGCATGTATGTATATATATATATATATATATGTATATATGTATATATATATATATATATATATATATATATATATATATATATATATATATATATATATATATATATATATATATATATATACTCATATCATCTAGCACCGTCAAAAAATAAATAGTTTAAAGTTAAAATAACTGAAATATCCTTATGGGTACATATGCAAAAAAAAAAAGAAGAAGAAAATGACGAGGGTTTACATGTAAATAGCAAATTTATGAGATTATTCATGCAATTTTGCATATTTAGGAGGGCATACTTTCAAAAAAAAATTGATTAAGAAATGATCAAAACTTGGTTAAGACTTGTCAAGTCTTTTAGGATTCGGCTGAATCGGCGAGTCATGAAAATATATTTTTTTGACTTGCCGATTTAAACTAGTCATGAAAGTCTTGGAAAGTCTCAACCAAGTTTTTATCATTTTTTAATAATATTTTTTAGTATATACCCTTTTAAATATATGAAATTATATAAATTTCCTCTCCAAATTGCCATATGCATATATAGCTTAATAAAGTTTTTTTTTTTTTTTTTTGCATGTCTATCCATAAGGGTATTTCGATTATTTTAATTTTAAACAATTTATTTTTTAATGGCATTAGATGGTATGGTTACAATGAAAAAAGAAAGAAAAAGAAGGGTATATATGCAAAATAAATATTTTATAAGGGTATATATTTAAATAGTAATTTTACAAGAGTATTTATACAATTTTATATATAGAGGAGGGTATACATTCAAAAAAACCCTCCCAAAAACGACCATTGTATCAGGAAAGTGAATTGAATTATAGGCCTTGTTTATTTTCTTTGAGAGGGATTTAGATGGGATAACATCTTTTTGTTTAAAATATTATTATATTATAAAATACTATAAAAATATTATATTATTGTAATATCATAAAATAATAAGTCACACTTTATGTTAGATCAATAAAAAGATTTAATGTTTCAAAATCAATTATGGATTATTTAAGTTAAAAATTTAAATAATTGAAGATGCTCTTCACTACAAAAGTGCTTCCGAAACCAAAATTAATATATTTTGGTGGTCTCTAGTCATAAAGCATGTGAAAAAGATTAACTTTAATAATATACTATTTTACTATAATTTGATCATCAAGACCTAATGAAATTCAATTTATCCATGTTTTTATATGTATAGATCATGATCAGTGAAGTACATCTTCAATTTGTACTCTAGCATGCATTTTGGCGCACTAGTACATTTAATATCATTTATTTTATATCTATTTGATGCACAAAACCAAAAAATTATATAAATTTTGGTCTCTAAATAATTTTTGTATTCATAATCATTTTCAGTAAAATGTATCTTGAGTTTAGATGACTCATCATTGGCTTTCAATAACCCATTGTTGATTTTGGAACTGTTAAATATGTTTATCCAAGATTTAATATAAAGTGCGACTCCATAAAAATTGGTCAACATACTTCATTGAAATTACGAATGATAATTATTTTTAGATGAAATGAAAATTCAATGGGATTAAACCACTAGAGATAGCTAATACCTGCCAACTTAAAGCATAGAATCAAGCACATTATCTCTACTTTGACCAAATTATCCGGGATAGCTATCCGGACCCAAAATAAAATCTAATTGACATTTATCCCAAGCTTGTGCAAGGATAAGCCCACTTTACATGGTCTCAAATCTGACCTATAGTAGTGCTCATATAGTAGAAAAAAAAAAATCAAATATTACCAAACAAATTCTCCTCTCATCATCTCTCTATTTTCAATTTTCAATAACCATGAAACGAACCATTTTCCCTATGGAAGGAGCTGCTTGTATCACTCAACCAGACTACCAAGAGATCTCCAGGTCAAGATCCTCCAACACCCTGCTCTCTAAAATCCTCCTTCCGGTTCAGCAATCTCCAAGTAATGGTTGGCTCTAACCTCTTGACTTGAGGTTGGGAATACAGTATGTTGGCCTATCAGATAATTGCTAGTCCTGACAAATGTTGTGGTATTGTGGAGGTTAGTTGAGAACTACTGCCTGATGTCAAGTATCAGATTAAAGCATGTCTTGGTGTTGAATAATGTTAGAGGGCCTAGCAGTATTTAGGGGTACCTATTATATGAAAATAACCTAGAGTTTCTGAATGCAGCCTATTGATACAAAGCATTCAGGATAGATTAGAGGTGCAGCAATGGAACATATTACCGATGATGGGCAGGATTATATTGATCAGGTCGATGTTGTGTGCGATGCTAGCATACCTCAAAGCTAATACTTTCTTCTCGAGAGAAGTAATTAGTAGGGTTGAACAGGTGATCTGGAATTTCCTTTGAAGTTTCTCAAGTATGTCTTGAAGGATTTGCCTTCTTTCTTCGGATGTATTATGCACCGATGATGAAACATGCAAGGAAGGTTCTATTAGAGCCTCAGAACCTTGGGAGCCCTTTGATGAGCGCTAAACATAGAGAGTGGTCTGGCCAACATGAGAAACCAACACCGAAATTGTTTCTTTATTTGGAAAGCGCTAGTTCATATGTGTCCATGCTTGCCTTTAGATTTCGATGGATGATCGGTGACGAGGGGACTATTAATGGAAGCAATAACCTCTAGATCTCTACAGTTCCTAGCATGTTGTCTATACATAATTGACGATGAGGATTTGGATAACAAGGTAGTCCATGATCTAATGGTTGCCGACGAAAGAATGTGGGATAGGAGAATCACTGAGTAGTACTTTGGAGGTGAGCTTAGCTCCGAAGTGCTCTCTTTGGCGACTCCTTTGCGGCACCTAGTTGACAAACGGATGGGTTGGCACCCGTGGACAAAGAGTTAAAGAGTTAGTGAGCCATCACTCTACTCTCTATGTTTAGTTGGAGCCAGGCTTTTAGTTGTCTCTCTCTCTCTCTCTCCATCTATTCATGGAACTCGGAGGCTTTCTTCCAGCTGCTATGTTGCCTCTTATATATGGTTGGCCAGAAATAAGAGACTCTTTGAGAATGCCAATGAGATCCCTCCATTCATTTTCTTAAGATCCTTACATCATGTCTTAGACTTCATGCAAGCTGGAACATCAGAAGGGTTATTGGGTGTTAGGGAAGCTGGGGTTCCACAGCAACATACCCTATGTTCCATGTGGTTCACTTCACTTGAGAATCTCTGCCCACTAATTTTCTTACATCAACTTTAATGGTAGTATGAAGAGCAGGGACTAGAATTGTGGAGTAGGCTTTGTCATTCAGGGTTTTAGGTCAGCTTTTGTGGCAGCATGCAATTCTTAAAATCAACTTTAATCATAGCGTGAAGAGCAAAGACTAGAACTGTGGAGTAGGCTGTCATTCAGAATTTTAGGTCAGCATGTCTCAGCTTTTGCAAATCTCCCGTATCATAAAAATGGAAGTTTAAAGTTAGTAGAATTTTGTAACTTCAGGGATTTTCCCCCAGTATCATCTTATAAACCTTTTATTTTAACCACTCATTGCAATAGCTAAATCTTAAAACAAATTAAGAAATAAAATTCTGAAAATCTCAAAATTTTGAATTAGGGGCACGACGATGGATTTGAAATTCACAAAATCTAAAAGCTTTTCATTTTTTACCTCCGGGCATATGGGTAAACTGTTGATTATATGATATTTGCTATCGGGATACCATAACTTTTGCTTATAATTGAAGAAAAAAAATTAATGCAACTGAAACATATTTGTAAAAACAATAATATGTACATAGCACTTAAACAAAAAAAACCCGACCGCCACAATAATGTGAATATAATGAAAATAAACTTCTTTAAACACAATACAAAACAAAAGAAAAAGACAAACGAACAACCAAACTCACACAAACCTGCCGTGCTGTATGTATTACAAAACCCCTTAATACTAGTTAAAGCCAATCTATATACAACAAGCAATATTCAGGCAGTTCTCATATTTGATCCAAACTGGCATATAATTTTTCAAACCAAAATAAACTTTTCATATTACACATCATATACACTACAATCTAAAATTAGAGATCATGGATTCTAAATAGAATGCAAAATAAAACATGATAATGTTTTCATTACTGACCAAGTTGCAGTATCTGTTTCAAGTTACGAAAAACAACAAAAAAGCCAATTTATCCTGTTCAAATATCAACTCAAAAACACAATTCCCTTAGAAACAATCTAGCTAATCATGGGCACATCTAAAGACACTCATGCAATGTCCATCACATCTTTGGCTTTGTAGAGCTCTGGTGGTACAGTGAGTTAGATGGTTTGCTAGGGCCACTAGGCAACCTAACCAATGGATGGATTTGTATATAAAAAATCCTACTGCAGGTCCTTAAACAACTCTATAACACATCAATTAGTTTGCAGGGGAATGTCAAGAGAGGGATTGTACCACGCATCAAACAGCCCTAAAAATTCTCTATTGACCAGTCAACGTTGCTTATTCATCTTTGTCCTCATAAACATCATCTAATAATCTAAAACCGGTTCTTTAGATCCAAAAGTTGAATATCCTTTTCCTTGACATCCTCATAGCAGTAATCTTGGAAAATTATAATTCACATTTTCCTTCTATTCAAGCTTCATTATATGCACCATTACCAAGAAAAAGATTCTAGTACGAAAATCAAGATAGCTGGAACAAAGATCACTGCACAACTGCCAAAAAAAAAAAAAATCTCCACATCATTTCTTACTATTTTCTACACATAATCGATCAGTAGACAACAAAGAAAGAGCTGGTACAAGTTGCTGCTTACTGTGTAAAGACACAAATTAAATCATGGAGAATGATTCCAAGAAGTGAAAAGAACATCATGCAAAGGTTGTTATTGCCTACGCACTGTAAAGCATATAACAGGCAATTTTTATCACCACCAACTTTCAATTAGCACCTCTTTAGATTTTCACAGGAAATTGATAAGAGAATGCAGAAAAAAGACTTTCGTCAAACTGACAAACCCAGAGTGCTAACACAAAAGAAGAGGCTCTAATGGAAGGCATAGTGATAAATCATCTTCTATCACAGAGAGGCTTAAAAAAACAATCATGCTTATTAACTGATGAAGAAGCTAATCCAGATTACGAGTGATGGTTGACAAATGACAGAAGAAGGCCATCCAAAGTTCCAAACTGCATTCATTTTTTAGCAATACCAATCATATGAAGCACAATTCATTATGCTTATTAACAGGAGCGTCTCACGTTGCCGTTAGGGCATAGGATGGTGCCACCATCGAGCAGTCTGCAACAGGCAGTATGCTCCAAAAATGGCAGCACCACCACAGCTGCAAGATACAGAACGGGCATTGCAGAACTTTCCAACCAAAAAGCTGGAAAAAAGCATGGCCCAGATGTCGGGCACCTACAAAAGGCACCATGCTCCATGGCTAACAGGTCCCATGAAACAGTCAGAAACTCTCAGAATATCCTCTCCTCCCCCCACCCCCCCCCCCACTCCCCCAAAAAAAAAAAAAAAAAAAAAAAAAAGAAAAGAAACACAAACACCTATGATTACACCATGCGATTGCTGTTTCCACGAACCTTGATCAAATATCCACTTTGGTGAAGTATAAACCCTCAAACTGTATCCCACTATGGTCCAGATCAAAAGGTTGTTCTCCTCTCTTTTCTACAACAGATATAGCATTCATGTCCCCTACAACGAAAGTAGAGAATCCTATACCTAAAACTTGAGTCATTTCCCTCTATGTGGCAACTTGATCATCCAGCCCTATGCTTGCATACACACCACAAAACACCCGAGCCAGAGAGGATAAATTTATTAGGATTACGGGCCTTATACCACACTACACCAGAATACTGCCTTTAATACGCACTAGTAACTTCACCTGCCTAACATTTCATATATAGGTTGGTATATCCAGCCCTGCTCTTTGAGACCCTTCCTCCTTTCTTCTATCATTTCTCTTCTTGTCCTTTACTCCCTATGTACATTCTTTTTCCCTCTTTTTCACTTTCACTTTGTTTTTCCTTTGTTTTGCAGGAAAAAAAAGCTAGATGCACTCGATAAGCAATTAAGGCAACTCATCACTTCATAGCCACCCTCACCAAAGATTTCAACTTTCAACATTTCTCTCACCTCTATTTTCTCATCTTCTCGAAAGTGTGAAGCAAATTAAGGATTTTAAAGAGGAACTTTATTCCATTTCTGCTATCAATTATTTTACCTTACTCTCTATTTAGATAACTGATGGAGAAGAGAAAAAAAAAAAGAAGAAAAAAAGAGAAAAGGATAGTCATCCCTTGTTTAAGGGTGAAAATAAAGGAAAGACTTACCTAGTCAGTGGATAGAAGGGAAACTATTCACAACTAATTTACCATTATATACAATAGTACGTAGTATTCGCTAACGTTTTTTTGATGGTTCTAAATGAAATTTAATATATGTATTTTCAAGCCCAAAAATATTGATTGAATATGCTTAATTATTACAAGTCTATGTTTAATCACTAATTGCATCTGTATCCATTAAACAATCATACAATCATATAGGATCAGTATGAAATAAAATAATATTAAAACACCTTAAAATCAAAATTTAAAGATCCATAAACCTTAAATTAATTTTAAAAATAAAAATAAAAATAAAAATAAGAAATAAAAAAGACCAAAACCAGTGAGCCGGTACCAAATTGGTATGCTTCTACATAATGAATGCCGGTATGATTTGGTATAGTACCTGACTTGTGTGGTCCCCGATACTATGATTGGGAACATTGCGCTGAAGGATATGCCTAAACACAACTATCCTTAGAGCATAAAAGATTATCCGAAATCAACCACAATCTATGATCGTTGTCGTCTCCAGATCCTCTCTAAACTCGACACTTTAATAGGACTCTAGGTCATACATCACCTTGGTTGCAACTTGCAAGGTTCATTTTCCAAGCTAAAGGGGGATCATATTTTGCTTTCATATATGATGTAAACAGAATGATCACATAAAGCACGACCAAAACCATCAAGCCTTATCCCAAATATTCAGGGCAAGCAGAATGATCATTATGGGAAAACTATATCCAAATTTTACCAAATAATAAGATTAAACGGCTACAAGTTCATCCGCAATTCACCAATAAAACAATATATTATGCTAGGTAAACACGGGTTGTAACACTAGTCTGAACATATGATTTTGCATGACAATGAAATTCATCAATGCCTAAAATTGGCATTTGCAAGGCCTTCATGATTTCTTGTAACGGTAAATTCAAGCAGCCTTCCCAGCTTTAATAGAACCAAAGAGCTTAGAGATTTCACCATGCTTACGGATATGGTGAGGGCATTTAAAAAGTAAATCTTGAGCCTCAGAATACCTGCCTTCCTGGAAGAAGGACTTGAAGATGTGTAAATAGGCCGTAGATGATGGGTAGTCGTTCAAAGTCAATGCTTTCAGAAAATCTCTAGCATCTTCAATTGTCCCATATTTGGCTATATGGGGAGGAAAAGGATCTGCAAAAGGAGGAAACTTATGGCTCTTCATTGTACTGAGAAGCTTCAATGCCTCTTCAAGCATTCTTACACTCAGTAGTTCTTGGATCAAATACTTATAAGTCGCTTGCCAAGGCCTTATATGGGCACTCTCCACCATTTCAACAACCAAAATGTAGGCGCCATCCACCCTTCTCTTACTACAAAAACCTTTCACCAAGACATCCAGAACATCAGCATCTGCTTCACAATTTTTCTCAATCATCTTTGTCAATAACTCTAAGGCCTTATCCACCTCACCGGCCGAACAATGCCCTTGAATCAAAATTGTCCAGGTCTTGAGGTCAGGAATGCAGCCACCCGCTTCCATCTCATCCAAAACCTTGCCAGCCTCATCCAATCTCTTAGCCTTACAGAGACCATAGACCAACTGGCTATAAGCTATGTTATCCGGTTCATAACCTGCAAGCTTCATCTTTTTCAAGATCTCGTTAGCTTCATCGAACATCCCAATGCTGGTCAGTGACCTATGAATCCCATCATAGACGACCTTCGACAGTGAATACCCAGCAGCCTCATACTTCCTCACAACTCTAAAAACCAACTCGAGATCCGGCGTTCCACTCAGCGCAATCTGCCTCAGAAGCATGCCGCAGTCCTGAATTGCTGGCTTGTAGGGGCCATCCATCATGAATTCATAAAGCTCCACTGCTTCCCTCATCATCTTCGTCTTCTGGAACCGCCTTGAGAGCTTTATATACGTGTCGATATCCATCTCGTGCCCCTCTCCCTTCATCTCCTGAACCAAGCTCCAGAATTCTCCAATAGAATCACGCTGCCCGAGTACCCGAGCCATAGCATTGTATGCCGCCGACCCATGCTTATACCTTGGCCTCTGCCCCACCCACCGGAAAAAAGCCCGTGCCTTTGAAGGGCAATCTCGCAATTCTTGAAGGACCTTCGCAACCACGACCTCCGACAATGATAGATCGAGGTCCTGCAACTTCTTCTCCGCCACCTCATTCCATTCCTCGGCACCGAGAATGATTTTGACGGCGGAATCGATGGCGGTATCGGAGGCGGCCTTCGCCATGGTTTGGGCATAGAATTGGCTTAACGCCGACGACTCGGCCGCCATCTTGTGCTGCTTGAAGTTGGCGAGGAGGGTAACGTAGGTGCTGCGGTCGATGGTGTGGCCGGCGTGGTCCATGGTCTTGAGGAACGCCCAGAAATCCTTGACGGAGTCCTTGTGGCCGAGGATGCGGAGCATGAGATTGTAGGTGGGGTGGGCGGGCTTGAAGCCATACTGGGAGGTGACGCAGTTGAAGAAGGACAAGGCCTTTTGGGGCTTTTTGTCGAGCTTCTTGAGGACATAAAGGATGGATTCTTCTGTTGGCGGAGAAGTGGGGAGTGGGAGATCAGAGTCGGAGGAGACGGCGGTGGAGAAGGGGCGGGCTTTAGGGGTGGAACGAAGGAGGGAGTGGAGGAGGGGACGGAGGCGGGCGGAGGAGGGTATCATCGTTTTTGCGGGGAATGAGTCAGTGTTCGAGCCGGGGCAAGAGTAGAAGGAGAAGGGAGGTTTTCGCCAGGGTTTAGAAATGCGGGATTTGGGCGGTGCCGTTAGAAACTTAGAATGACATCCATGAACATTGGCTAATCTAATAATAAAAGACATTGGTCCAAGGGCTACCTTCAACAATCGGCTCCTTAATCATGCTCGTGTGAGCATCATGAAACAAGTTGATTTGGCCCTCCATGCAGAAAAAATATTTATATAATCCAAAGATGTGATATCCCACCATCCTAACTAATTATTCTATGAAAAATAATATTATAACTATGCAGAATCCCACTAATTTTTTTTTTCCCAATGAATAACGGATGTGAGACTAAATACTTGTTCATATGGATCCCCACCATAATCGGCTCGTGATCAGCCCTAATGAGTCAGTGTTGCAGTGTCCTCTACTCTACATAGGCCATAAGCTGAGTCTACTCTGATATCTTTTGTAATAACCCAATATCTCATCCAAAAAAGGCTAAAAAAAAATATTTTTTTAAATTGCTTAGTCCTATATAAATATTCAAGATTTCTCCGATGAATAATCGATGTGGAATTAAACACACCCCTACATAGATCTTCACATATTCATGTATAAAATACTATTTTGAAATTGAAAATAGCCTAATTAAATCTATATCTACCAATTTTTGGTCTTATTATTGTAAAATTGTGAATGATGAACTAGTAAAATAATTTATTTTGTAGCATCATCTACTCACTACTATAATAATGAAGTTCTCTTTGTTCGATACTAAGACTTAAGTTCATTTAATCAAGTAACTTCTAAACTAACTGTCTTATCAAAACATATTTTTTTAAAGAAAATTCAATCGAATGCCAAACTAAAAACTCAAAAAATGGGATCTTCTTTTCATATTCATAGCATCAAAATAGTATGTCTCTAATGGTGATGAGTAAAAGAGTTCAGCAACTCACTTGTCATATTAGATTTGAAAAACC
Organism: Phoenix dactylifera; assembly: GCF_051530095.1. NCBI lineage: Eukaryota > Viridiplantae > Streptophyta > Magnoliopsida > Arecales > Arecaceae > Phoenix > Phoenix dactylifera. Next base: position 41,541,891 of record NC_143193.1, read on the forward strand.
AAAATCATGCATATGAATGAAATATTAACAACATCAGTTTCAAATTAATGTTGACAATGGCAACAAAGTGTGTAGTGCCAAACAAGCCTACGGTGAGATGCTAGGAAATATAAAGCATATAAAATACGTTTGAAATTTATTAATTTTTTAATCCTATTGAAACTCCTATCAAATGTTTGAAAACGAAAAAACACTTTCAAATAGATAGCAGATTCCTTGGCAATAGAAGAGAAGTCAAGGGAACTCGAATGATGGGCAATGGGGCAAGATCAAGAAAGGGATCATGAATTGAAGGAGATAGAAGATAATCCATGGTAAAAGAGAGCAACATATTCATGGGAGGAAAGAGAGAAGCATATTGACTTTCTTTTTTATTTTCTTTCTTTCTAAGAAACAATTATCCTGCTCCTATGAAAAGAGATAGGGTAAGGATGGCGGCAGGGGAGGTGGTGTTGGATTCGTCATTAGGGGCTCGAAGTCTCGGGTTGTGGCTGCTGGTGGCTGTCAGATCTTCGACATCTCAGTTTCTAGAGCAGAATTGCAGGTGGCTTGGACAGGCCTGAGCCATGCTCGGTGCGTGCTACAAGCCAACTCAGTTATCGTGGAGGGAGACTCAGCTACCATGATTGGCTGGATCCATGGTGGCCCGAGCGGCAGTGGAGGGGGACACCCCCTGTTTCGAGATATTTGGGCTATGATGAGTGACGGAATAGCCTTTCAGACTAAGCATGTATTTAGAAAGGCCAACAAGACCGTGGATTGGGTGGCTTCTTATCTGGCCTGTCATTCTGGGGGTACCCTGTGGGCCAGAGAGGGAGAGTTACCAAGAGCACTCTGAGACTTGTTGTTTTCTAATTTTATTGTATGTATCCGTACTCGAACTGTATGAAGCGCCCGTTTTCAACCAAAAAAAAAAAAAAAGATAGGGTAAGAGAGAATTGAGAGTATGCAAGGGATGGTGGAGCTATCAAGGTACCCCTCTAATGGGATAATGGTTTGATTTCTCTCATTACTTGTCTCTTCTGTGACTCTTAATGATTCGAATTAGTGAAAAAAATCTAGAAACCATTGGATCTATCCTAAGGTGCTGTAGATGAGGGATGTAACATAATTTTTATTACTTAGTTTGCAATGGAGAGGGTTTGAACTAAGGGTTCTAGTCTGGATTGGATTTGGCTGTAACCACATTAAGGCCTAAACTATATTTGCTAGATCCAAACCCAAACCTAAATGCAAATAAAATTCTATACCCATAACCAATATTGGACCGAAAGAAGGTCAGGTATTGTTGGATTTTGATAGAAATCAAGCATTTAACAAGTTATTTTGTTTAATTTTTGGACTATATTTTCAAAATATTTTATACTAATAAAGGATATCTATTCAATTATTACTATACATTTCCTCCAATTATAACTTCCAAGTACACCAACAATCCGTCCATCTCCTTCTAAAAGGAGATTTTAATAAATAACCAAATATATCGTTCTATCTAAGCATTTACGCAATCAAATGACATGAAGATTGAAAATGATTCTACAATATTAAGCTTAGTTTAAGTATTAAATCACAATGTATATAATATAAAGAAAATAGTACAGATGACATGGATAGGAATTTGGTATAAAAGATGGGTTATTATTTAATAGAATCCCACAATTTCATCCAAACTTTCCCCACTTACCATGTTTACTTGGTTAACTTGGGCAGCTACTGTCGTGGACTGATTTATGAAATTCGCCTAGATTGACTTATGTTTTCTTTGATTTTGTACATTTGCTGAATTTATACATATGATATATATATATATATATATATATATATATATATATATATATATATATATATATATATATATATATATATATATATATATATATATATATATATATATATATATATATATATATATATATATATATATACCTATTCACTATACTCAATAAAATTAGGCATTCTAATCAACTTTTCTCCATAGTATCAGAGCAATTGAAGTTCTTAGGTCTCATCCATATTAAACATATTTACTCTTTGTTCTACCATACGGCTGCATCCATATCAAATAATAAAATCTCTACCTCTTCTCCATACTATCTGCACCTATCTGATAATCCAGGTAAAGTTTTAGTGTCTTGTTTTCTTGATGGTGATAATTATTCGACATGAAAAGAACCATTAGAAATGCACTCTTTTGTCAAAAATAAATATTGCTTTGTTGACGGAGCTTTGTGAAAACCATGAGCCCCTCTCTTAGATATCCAAGCTTGAGAAAAATGTAAAGTTTTAGTGTCTTGTTTTCTTGATGGTGATAATTATTCGACATGAAAAGAACCATTAGAAATGCACTCTTTTGTCAAAAATAAATATTGCTTTGTTGACGGAGCTTTGTGAAAACCATGAGCCCCTCTCTTAGATATCCAAGCTTGAGAAAAATGTAATTCCATGGTTATTTCATGGATTTTCAACTCTTTGTCAAGAGATCTCCACAATAGTGTTGCCTATCTTGACATAGATCAAGAAATGTGGAAGGATCTTGAAGAACAGTTCTTTCAATGAAATGAGACCATTTATCAACTATGCCATGATAATGCCTCGTATGAACAAAGGAAACAATGTGTCATGGAATACTTCACCACTCTTAAATGTTTTTAGGATGAGCTTGGAACCTACATGATAATCCAAACCTACAAGTGTGGAGCATCAAAGGAGCTTCACACCATGATCGAGCGTAAAAAAGTTCATCAATTTTTGTTAGGAAAGACCCCTTCACTAGATGAAAACTTTCCTATCTTTGTGTGAGTAGAATGAGAATACCACAATAATTAATCAATGTAAGAACCACCAAAAAAACAAACTACAAGAAAGAGATAAGAATTTTTAGGTGGAAAACCCTCCAATATGAGGGGAAAAAACCACCGGACCTAAGTCCACCACAAACCTCCACTATCAACAATAATGGGCTTACAAAGTATCTTCTCTAGGCTAAGCTAGAGGATCACATACATCAAGGATCTCTTCCTTGGATCACAAACAAAGAGTTTATATGAAAAAGAGTTTAGGCTCCAATAATAAAATGAGAACAATCTCACCGAGTGTAGGTTTGCACAAGGTTCTTCTTCCTCTTGAAATGCCTTGAATAAGATCTTCACCTCCTCCTTGAGATGGATTCCACAAGCACTTCTCCCAAGACGGCTACCTTCTTTTTTTTTTTCTTCTCATCCACCCTCTAATAGAATAATAAACCCTAACCCCTCTTTTCCCTCTTTTTGTTTCCCCTTTTTTTTTTCTTTATTTAAATTGCTGGGTCCCACCTCACATAAGGTGGGACTTGGCCAACAATTCTCCCCCTCCCATCTTATGTGAGAGGCTCCACCAAGCTTGCCTTAAGCATACAAATATCATGCTTCTTCTTAAGCAAAATTTTAGTCATCATATCCGACCCATTCTCATCGGTATGGATTTTCTCTAGATGCAAAAGCTTTTCTTCCAACACATCCCGAATCCAATGATACCTCACATCAATGTGCTTCGACCTTGAATGAAAGCTGGGATTCTTGCTAAGATGAATGGCACTCTGATTATCACAAAAAAGAGTATACTTGTCTTGTTTCAAGCCCAATTCTTGGAGGAATCTTTTCATCCACAACATTTCCTTACATGCCTCTGTCACCGCAATATATTCGGCCTCTGTAGTGGACAAAGCAACACATTTCTGCAATTTGGACTGCCATGAAACAGCTCCCCCTGCAAAAGTCATCATGTATCCCGATGTAGACTTTCGAGTATCAATATCACCAGCCATATCTGCATCTGTGAATCCTTCTAGCATAGTTTTTCCATTTCCAAAGCATAAGCAAGCTTTGGAAGTACCTCTAAGGTATCTAAATATCCATTTAACTGCAGCCCAATGTTCTTTGCCAGGATTCGAGAGAAATCTGCTCACAACACCAACTGTATATGCTATGTCTGGTCTTGTACACACCATGGCATACATCAAACTTCCTACTGCTGAAGCATAGGGTACCTTTTGCATCTCCTCTTTCTCCCTTTCATTTGTAGGACATTGCTTGTTTGTGAGTTTGAAATGATTTGCAAGTGGAGAGGAAATCGGTTTAGCCTTTTCCATATTAAACCGCTCGAGCATCCTTTCAATATACTTTTCTTGTGATAGCCAAAGCTTCTTGATCTTTCTATCACGAGAAATTCTCATGCCAAGCATTTGCTTTACGGGCCCCATATCTTTCATGGCAAACGACTTGCTTAAGTCTTTCTTCAACCTATCAATTTTGTTAGTATCACGGCCAATAATCAACATATCATCTACATAAAGCAATAGAATGATAAAATCACCATCACTAAACCTTTGCACATAGACGCAATGATCGGATTTTGTCCTCTTGTAGTCGTGGCCCATCATGAAAGAATCGAACTTTTTATACCATTGCCTTGGTGCTTGTTTAAGCCCATATAAGCTTTTCTTCAACTTGCAAACAAGATGTTCTTTGCCCTTAGTTTTAAACCCCTCAGGTTGCTCCATATAAATTTCTTCCTCAAGGTCTCCATGCAAGAAGGCTGTCTTCACATCAAGTTGTTCAATCTCAAGGTCCATACTAGCTGCCAAACCCAATATAATCCGAAGAGATGACATTTTCACAACCGGAGCAAAAATTTCATCAAAATCTATACCTTTCTTCTGACCAAAGCCCTTCACAACTAATCTTGCTTTGTACTTAGGTTTTAAGCCGCTCTCATCCTCCTTTAATCTGTATACCCATTTGTTCTTGAGTAGTCTCTTACCCTTAGGAAGCTTTACCAAATCAAAAGTATGATTTTCATATAAGGATTTTATTTCTTCTTGCATAGCTTGAAACCATTTATCCTTGTCCTTATGATTCTGCACTTCTTGGATGCATTCTGGCTCCCCCTCATCTGTAAGAAAAATATACTCTGAAGCAGGATATCTAGATGATGCTCTGTGCTGTCTAGTAGACCTTCTGACCTCTGGTTCTGTCATTTCAGACTGACTTGATAGTTCACCATATTCTGAAGCTTCACTGTGACCATTATCACCTGTAGAACCCTCACTAGCACCTGTATCACTATGCTCACTGTCATCCTGCACATCTCCCCTATCATCATCATGGACCATAGGTGGAGGAACTGGATCAAGATTAATTGGAGAACTGTTCAAATACTTCGGCTTCTCTTGCTTTCCAAAGTCTTCAATAAACTGATCTTCAAAGAAGACAACATCTCTACTCCTGATCACTTTTTTGTCTTTTGGATCCCACAACCTGTATCCAAATTCTTCATGGCCATAACCTAAGAAAATACATTCTTTAGACTTTCCATCAAGCTTAGACCTTTCATCTTTTGGAATGTGAACAAATGTCTTGCATCCAAACACCTTCAAATGACTGTAGGATACATCTTTTCCTGTCCAAACTCTTTCTGGCACATCACCATCCAAAGGAGCCGATGGAGAAAGGTTGATCAAATCCACTGCAGTCCTCATAGCTTCACCCCAAAATGGTTTTGGCAACTTTGCATGAGAGAGCATACATCTGATTCTCTCTACAATTGTTCTATTCATTCTCTCTGCAACTCCATTTTCTTGCGGTGTTTTAGGAACTGTCTTTTGGAGCTTAATGCCATAGTCTTTGCAATATTTTTCAAATGGCCCTCTGTACTCACCTCCATTATCTGCCCTGATGCACTTTAGCTTCTTGCCTGTCTCTCTTTCAACCATGACATGAAAGTGTTTAAATATATCCAAGACTTGATCCTTGGATTTCAAAGCAAAAGCCCATACCTTTCTAGAATGATCATCAATAAAGGTAACAAAATAAAGTGCACCACCAAGAGTTCTACTATCCATCATGCATACATCACTATGTATCAAATCTAGAATGTTAATTTTTCTAGATATAGGTGTTCTATGAAATGCAACTCTATGTTGTTTTCCGGCTAAACAATCAACACAAGTTTTCAAAGACACACCTTTGGTATTTGGTAGCAACTCCTTCTTGGCTAGAATTTGAAGTCCTTTCTCACTCATGTGCCCAAGCCTTTTGTGCCAAAGCTTTGTAGAGAAATCATCATCAATTGTATTCACCTCTCCTTTCTTTAGCTTTGCTTGCATCATGTAGAGAGTATTATTTTTCTTTCCTCTTGCTATCAACAAAGAGCCTTTTGTGAGCTTCCATTTTCCTTCACCAAAATGATTGCTATAACCTTCATCATCAAGCTTGCCGGTGGAGATTAAATTGAGGCAGATATCCGGAACATGTCTAACATCTTTGAGTAGCAACTTGCACCCTGTATTGGTCTCTAAACATACACTCCCCATGCCAACAATTTTGGATAAACCATCATTTCCCATCCTAACACAACCAAAATCACCAGAAGTATAGGATGTGAAGAAACCACCATGTGGAGTGATATGAAAAGAAGCACCAGAATCAATCACCCAGTTACTATCTTCATATGCAAGGTTGACACAACCATCACTAACAACAATGACATCTGCATCAGCTGCAACTGCTGTAACATCCTTTTCCTCTGTCTTTGCTTCACCTTTTTCTGTGTTCTGCTCTCTTTTCAATGCTCTGCACTCTCTTTTCATGTGTCCTAGTTTGCCACAATGATAGCATTTTATGCCTTTCCTTGACTTTGACCTGCCCCTGGATTTATCTCTATTGTAAGGATACTTGCTTTTGCTTCTACCTCTTCTTTCTGTCACAAGAGCCTCAGCTTCAGGAGATATTCCCTGTTCTTTTCTTCTAACCTCTTCATTTAGCATGCTATCCTTTACCATATCCAAAGTGACCTTGCCGTCAGGTGCAGAATTGCTTAGAGACACCACAAGAGTCTCCCAACTGTCTGGCAAAGAACTAAGAAGTAACAAAGCCTGCAACTCCTCATCTAGGACAAGCTTCATAGTAGTCAACTGATTCACCAAGCCTTGGAAGTCATTCAAGTGTTCTGTCACACTTTTCCCATCTTTATACTTCAAGTTGACAAGCCTCCTAATCAAAGAGGCTTTATTCTGTGCAGTCTTTCTCTCATACATGGCCTCTAATTTCTTCCACAAAGAGAAGGCATTGGTTTCTTGAGCAACATGATGAAACACAATCTGATCAACCCATTGTCTAATTTGTGCAACTGTCTTTCTATTCATTATCTCCCATTCCTTGTCAGTCTTCTCTTTTGGCCTAGCCTCATCTCCATGGATAGGTTCATACAAATCCTTATAATAAAGGATATCCTCCATCCTAGGTTTCCAAATGGCATAGTTGGAAGATGTCAATTTAATCATGCCTCCCATAGAATCCTCCATTCGAGTCACACAAGAATTTTATCAAACACCTTGTAGGCACAAAACCTTGCTCTGATACCACTTGTTAGGAAAGACCCCTTCACTAGATGAAAACTTTCCTATCTTTGTGTGAGTAGAATGAGAATACCACAATAATTAATCAATGTAAGAACCACCAAAAAAACAAACCACAAGAAAGAGACAAGAATTTTTAGGTGGAAAACCCTCCAATATGAGGGGAAAAAACCACCGGACCTAAGTCCACCACAAACCTCCACTATCAACAATAATGGGCTTACAAAGTATCTTCTCTAGGCTAAGCTAGAGGATCACATACATCAAGGATCTCTTCCTTGGATCACAAACAAAGAGTTTATATGAAAAAGAGTTTAGGCTCCAATAATAAAATGGAACAATCTCACCGAGTGTAGGTTTGCACAAGGTTCTTCTTCCTCTTGAAATGCCTTGAATAAGATCTTCACCTCCTCCTTGAGATGGATTCCACAAGCACTTCTCCCAAGACGGCTACCTTCTTTTTTTTTTTCTTCTCATCCACCCTCTAATAGAATAATAAACCCTAACCCCTCTTTTCCCTCTTTTTGTTTCCCCCTTTTTTTTTTCTTTATTTAAATTGCTGGGTCCCACCTCACATAAGGTGGGACTTGGCCAACAATTTTTGATGGGATTGAATGATAATTTTGCCACATTTTGTACACAAATATTAGCAATGGATTCTTTTCCTAATGTTAACAAAGCCTATTCTTTGGCATGTCAAGGAGAAAAACAACAAGCATTGGCTTATTCTAACGTACCTCGTGTTGAAATAGTAGCATTCACCACCAAAGAAGGCTGATCCAACAGTGAGAAGAATATAAGCAAAGACAAAAAGAAACTTTCTTGTACTTATTGTGGGCTGTCCGATTACACTGGAGAAACTAGCTACAAGTTTGTTGGCCATCCTCAAAATTGGGCACCACAAAATCGTATTCAATCAAAGCATGGCAGAACATTAAACCCCAAGAAAATGAGCCTGTTACTCAAGTGTCTTGCCCTTATGCTGTTGTTTTCGCTAATAACATTCCCTACATTGCTAGTGAGGATGCTGAAGCCTCTCATACGCCCAAGTAAACTGCTAGCTAATACAAACAACTTGTTAGAATAAGTGGTTCATATTAAGTGGTATTCTTATTTGAGTGGTATACTGGTATTCTAACGGAGCGGAGCGAAGCGACCGTGTATATTTATCTTTGGAATAATTATATAATATTTTATTTTACCAGGGATGCTGATAGGGATTGAGACTCTAGAGTTAGGGTTTTTTTATATATATATTGTAACCTTTGCTATTTGGTGATAGTGAAAGTTACGGCCGTTTCGCTCCCGTGGACGTAGCCTCTCTTAATTCTGTGTATTGTTCTGTTCGCCGTTTGGATCCTGTATTTTGCCCAATAATTGATATCAGAGCTGCAAAGTTGCAAAAAATTTTGTTTGGGCTGCCGTGGGTGCGGTTCTTCGTGGGGGCGCTTCTCTTTGGGGAGCGTGAGTTCTGCCTTGAAGGCAGCGACGAAACCAAGGAAACGAGAAGAGGTTTCTTCCCTGGGGGCGGGGTTTTTTGGGTTTCTGTCTTCTCTTCCCAGAGTCGGAAACGTGAAGAAGCTTTTTTCTTCTTCACGGTGGGTTCCCAAGCGGAATAATCTCTCCCGTGGGTTCTTAGGTGGCATCCTTCCCAAGCCGTAAACAAAAAAAAAAAAAAGATCGTGGGTGTTTTCCTTCACGCGAGGAGGGGGTCTTCTGCAAGGTTGGTTTCACAGGAGGGGTTGTTCCAAGCCGTAGGAGGTGATTCACGTGAAGGAAGGAAAAGGGGAGAGTTTCTTCTCTCTCCCAAGTGTTTCACGTGGTGTAGGACGCCTTCCCCAAGGCGTCTTCTTCCCCAAGCACTCTTCTTCCCGTCGCGTGGGCTTCTGGTTGTTTTTGCGGTGGCTCCTGAGAAAGAAGGCTTTTCTTCTCCAACGAAACAAGATCCTTTCCCTTTTCCCGTGTGAGGGTGCCGTGCTCTTGGTGGATCCTGAGAACAGGAGGAGAGGAGAACCCTGATCGGCCGACCGTGGCTGTGCCCCGACCGAGCGAAAAGGAGAACCCAACCCGCCGAGAGCTCCGCCGCAGGTGCCCCACCATTGTCCGTGCGCCGCCGTCTGCTGCGTTTTCACTGCGCCGTGCGACAGATCCGGAAGAGGAGTCTCTCCCGTGCGCGCGTTCTGACCTAGGAGAAGAGGGGGTTTCTGGTATTTTTTATTTTCATCAGATCCTATTTTTCTCTAATTTATTTTGCAAAAAGATATGATTGTAGGGATATCTTCTGCGAAGTTCGATGTGATAAAGTTCGATGGAATTGAAAATTTCGGGCTATGGCAGAGGAGGGTGAAGGATCTGTTAGTATCACAGGGTATGGTAAAGGCCCTATATGGAAAGAAACCAGATGACATGAGTAATGCAGAGTGGAAGGAATTGGAGGCGAAGGTTGTTTCAAATATATGACTTTGTCTGGCTGATGACGTGATGTATCATGTCATGGACGAGGAATCGCTGGCGGCAATTTGGTCAAAATTGGAGAGTCGGTATATGTCCAAATCGTTGACGAACAAGCTCTATCTTAAGCAGAAACTGTATGGCCTTAAGATGGAGGAGGGTGCTGATTTAAGCCAACATATCAACGTGTTCAATCAGATTATCAGTGATCTGCAGCGAGTTGATGTGAAGTTCGAAGACGAAGACAAAGCATTGATGTTATTGCATTCTTTACCCACTTCTCCTACGTACGAAAATTTTGTTACAACTCTGACGTGGGGAAAGGAGACCCTAGAGTTAGAGGACGCCATTGGAGCCTTGTTAGGTTTTCATCAGAGGAAGAAAGCCAGTGCTGAGAGTTCTCAAGGAGAAGGCTTAGTGGTGAAGGGTAACCAGGAGCGTGCAAGAAGCAACACAAGGAATGAATCAAATCGCAGTAAATCTCGGTCTAAATCCAGGAAAAAGAAGAGCATAACATGCTACAAGTGTGGAAAACAGGGTCACATAAAGCGGAATTGTTCGGAAAAAAGGAAGGGTAAAAATGATGACAGATCTGAAGGGTCTAAGTCTGCAAATATAGTGAAAGAAGATACAAAGACAGTGACGGTGACATACTTTCAGTTTCGTCCAGTTCAGATCATCTCGCTGATTCTTGGATTCTGGATTCAGCATATTCCTATCATATGACGCCCAATAAAGATTGGTTTGACACCTACAGGTTAATTAATTCTGGTTCCGTTTTGATGGGTAATGATGCATCTTGCAAAGTCATTGGAATAGGGAATATCAGAATTACTATGTTTGATGGTGTGGTTAGAACGTTGTGTGATGTTAGACATGTTCCAGATTTGAGAAAGAATCTAATTTCATTGGGTACCTTAGACTATAACGGATTTTGTTACAAGTCTCAAGGTGGAGTAATGAAGGTTAGTAGAGGTGCTATGACAGTGATGAAGGGGCAGAAAGTAACAGAGAACATCTACAGGTTGATAGGGACTACTGTTGTAGGTGGAGTTGCTGTTGCAGAGTCTGAGTCTGATAATACAGTCTTGTGGCATATGCGTCTGGGTCATATGAGTGAACGTGGTATGCTGAAACTGCATAAAAGAAATTTTCTGAAGGGTATTAAAACTTGCAAACTGGATTTCTGCAAGTATTGTGTTCTTGGAAAACAGAACAAGATTCAATTCAGGACTGCCACGCACAAGACAGAGGGTATTCTTGACTATATTCATACAGATGTTTGGGGACCAGTCAGAGTAGCATCACGGGGTGGACATACATATTTCGTAACTTTCATTGATGATTTCTCGAGAAAAGTCTGGGTATACTTAATGCAGCACAAGTCAGAAATATTTGTCAAGTTTAAGTTGTGGAAAGCTGAAGTAGAGAATCAGACAGGAAGAAAGATCAAATGCCTCAGGTCAGACAATGGAACTGAATACACAGATTCAAAGTTCATTGAGTTTTGTGAGCAGCATGGGATTAAGAGACGCTTCACAGTACGCAAGACACCTCAGCAGAACGGTGTGGCGGAAAGGACAAACAGGACTATAGCTGAAAGAGCACGGTGTCTCAAGTTAAATGCAGGGCTTGCAAAAAACTTCTGGGCAGAGGCAGTAAATATGGCATGCTTCTTGATTAACAGGTCACCGAGGGCAGCACTAGATGGTAAGGTTGCAGAGGAGGTATGGACAGGTAATAAGATAGATTACTCAGATTTGAGAGTATTTGGATGTCCTGCCTATGTGCATATTCCTAGTGAGGAGAGGTCAAAGCTAGACCCGAAGTCTAGACAGTGTATCTTTCTGGGGTATCAGAAAGGGGTGAAAGGGTACAAGCTTTGGGATTCGAAGGCAAACAAGGTGGTGATCAGCAGAGATGTGGTTTTTGATGAGAAAGCCATGTTGAAAAGTACTCAAGAAGAAGAGAAGCAGATGCCAGAAAGTTGCAGCAGCAATAAGCAGGTGATGCAGGTGGAGTTAGAGAGTTCTGTCAAGGAGAATAATGTTCAGGGTACAGAGACTTCTACCTCAGCCGATTAAGAGCAACATAATATAACCACAGACAGATCCAAGCGTACTATCAAGCCACCAACTAGGTATGTTTTTGAAGATTTGGTTTTCTATGCATTAATCACTAGCAGTGGAGATCTTACTACTTTTCAGGAGGCAGTACACAGCCAGGAGAAGAGTAGATGGATGGGTGCTATGATGGAGGAGATGGAATCTTTAAATAAAAATCAGATATGAAAGTTGGTGGAGCTTCCAGAGGGGAAGAGAGCGATAGGATGCAAGTGGGTGTTCAAGAAAAAGGAAGCAGTATCAGAAAAAGGAGAAAAGTTCAAAGCACGTCTGGTAGCAAAGGGATACTCACAGAAAGCTGGTATTGACTATGATGAGATTTTCTCCCCAGTGGTCAGACACACTTCCATCAGGGTAGTGTTGGCATTGGTAGCATTACGATATGGAGTTAGAGCAGATGGATGTAAAGACAGCTTTTCTTCATAGTGAGTTGGAGGAGCAGATTTAAATGCAGCAGCCAGAAGGGTTTTCAGAACCTGGACAGGAGCGCTTAGTCTGTAAATTGAGAAAGTCACTTTATGGGCTAAAGCAATCTTCGAGGCAGTGGTACAAGCGTTTTGACTCCTACATGATTCGGATTAGCTACAGGAGATATGAGTATGACTGTTGTGTTTATGTGAGGAGCTTTGATGATGGTTCTTTTATTTTTTTGTTACTTTATGTGGATGATATGTTGATTGCTGCGAAGAGTATGAATGAAGTTAACAAGTTGAAGACTTTGTTGAGTAGAGAGTTTGACATGAAAGATTTGGGCGCGGCCAAGAAGATTTTTAGGATGGAGATTCGCAGGGACAGAGATTTCAGAAAATTGTGGTTATCTCAGGGTAGTTATATACAAAAGCTGTTGGAGAGGTTCAGCATGGGTAATACGAAGCCAGTAAGCACACCTTTAGCGAATCATTTCAGATTGTCTACCTCATAGTACCCAAAGACAGAGAAAGAAATTGAAGACATGTCAAAGGTTCCATATGTTAGTGCAGTGGGGTGTCTGATGTATGCTATGGTTTGTACCAGGCCGGATTTGGCGCATGCAGTTAGTGCAGTGAGCAAGTTTATGGCGAATCCAGGGAGACAGCATTGGGATGCAGTCAAGTGGATTTTCAGATACTTGAGGAGTACTACAAACCATGGTATCATGTTTGTCAGATAGCAGGATGATCCTTCAGTCGTGGGGTATGTTGATGCAGATTATGCAGGGGACTTGGATGACAGGAGGTCGACTATAGGCTATGTATTCACTCTTGCAGGAAGGCCTATCAGTTGGAGGTCCATGGTTCAGTCTCTAGTTGCATTATCTACGACTGAGTCCGAGTATATAGCAGTGGCTGAGGCTGCCAAGGAAGCATTGTGGTTGACGGGATTAGTCAAAGAGCTGGGTGTTCAGCAAGGTGGAATTCAGTTGCATTGTGACAGTCAGAGTGCGATCTATTTGGCGAAGAATCAGGTATATCATGCGAGAACCAAGCACATAGATGTAAGGTATCACAAGATCAGGGAGTTGGTTTCTTCCGGTGACATATTGCTCGAGAAAGTTCACACTTCTGAAAATGCAGCAGACATGTTGACAAAATCCGTTACTGCAAACAAGTTCAAGCATTGCTTGGACTTGGTTAATATATCTAGGTGTTAGAGAGGATGTGTTCCAACCTATCAGCGTCAGATGGTGTCCCAGGTTATCTTTTCTCCTAAGGGGTGAATATTCGCCAAGGTGGAGATTGTTAGAATAAGTGCCTCATATTAAGTGGTATTCTTATTTGAGTGGTACACTGGTATTCTAACGGAGCAGAGTGAAGCGACCGAGTATATTTATCTTTGGGATAATTATGTAATGTTTTATTTTACCAGGGATGCTGATAGGGATTGGGACTCTAGGGTTAGGGTTTTTCTATATATATCTTGTAACCCTTGTTATTTGGTGATAGTGAAAGTTACGGCCGTTTCGCTCTCGTGGACGTAGGCACATTGCCGAACCACGTAAATCCCTGTGTTCAATTTCTTCTTCTTCTTTCTCTCTCAATTCTGTGCATTGTTCTGTTCGCCGTTTGGATCCTGTATTTTGCCCAACACAACTCATAAGTCTCCTCAACTAAGAAAAACAATAAGCCAATCTTGCTGGTAAGCGATATAGCAACCATATTTTTCTTGAATTTGGTAATTGGATAATAGATAGTGGGGCTTCAGACTATATGACATCTAATCTCTCAACTATATTCCCAACTTATAAATGAAGCAGAAATTTCAATTTTTGAACACTAGAAACCATAAATAAGATGAGATCTTTTCGATTCTCACAACGGCGAAGAAATAAAGAAAACCCGACTATAGAGTGGGAAAATTCAAAATAGTACCCAGATCTCGAGAAGATGATTTAGATGCAAGATTCTCGGCGCGGAGAGAAACCGTTTCGATGCGATCCAATTCAAATACCAGCGGACATAGTGCACAAGTGTTTCCGAAATCCAAGGAAATTAAACGTTATAGATGTGGCACGTGAAACTCATCAATACGGACAGCATTATTCTCCACAATTTATGCAGCCAATTGGTCCCACCTACGACCACTTCCTCTCATAACATTTGCCCCAATTTTTCCATTGCCATCACTCTCCACTCTCCGCGCTGATGGCTTCTTATCCCATCTTTTCTCTCATCATCTTAGCACTTAGCTCTCTTCTACCATCACTCTCGATCTCCATCTCGCCCTGTGACTTCCCGGCCATCTTCAACTTCGGAGACTCCAACTCCGACACCGGCGGGTTATCGGCGGCTTTCGGTCCTGCTCCCCCGCCCAACGGCGAGACCTTCTTCGGGATGCCGGCGGGGAGATACTCCGATGGACGCCTAATTATCGACTTCATTGGTGCGTATTCATGCCAATTACACTTCCTAGTTCATGATTCCAAGTAACTCTTCCTCTTAATTTATTAGTTCTTTTATATTTTCTGTACAAACTTAATGAGTAGTATCTATCTCCAACCCCTTACTGTGTGATCATTGGTGGAAGAAAGGGTAAGATAGATTGAATGATGCAAACACAAGGGAACAAGAAAAGATGAGGTGTTTTATGAGGAGAGGGCAATGAGCAAGGTTGGGTTCAAAAGGAGACGGCTTCCGACCCACACACGGAAAGCGCCCATGTGACTCTAAGGTTAATCTATGGCCGGTCCCACAAGATGCTGCAATTATTCTTCACTAACCACCGACACTAAGGAAAGCATATCTAGTAGACATCATGTCAATGTTTTGCACCGTGCAAATACAAACGTGATTGAAAACTTGCTCTCGCGAACCACTTCTTATCTCTTTTTCATCTTTACAACCTATCTTTTCAAATTATTTATTGTTTCCGTATAATAGTATGGTGACACCAATGTTACTAAGAAGTTTTTATTTTATTTTATTATTTCTTTTTTCATGAACATCCTTTTAAATATGGATACCCTTCTAAAATTAATATTTATATGTATATCCTTAGAATTGTTATTCTATTCTTTTTTTTTTTTATGCTTGTTTTTGTATATGGACCCAAGCCATATTAACGGATACCCTTAAGACGATCGCAATGAAGGACAAAAAAATAATTTCAAAATTTTATTTTATTTTTATTTAAAATAAATATGATTTTTATTAATGGTGTTAGAAGAATTAAATAGTATTTTATGAGGATACAGAATTAAATATGAATTTTAAGAGAGTATTCACATAAATTTGAATTTTTAGAAGGATATTCATGCAAAAAAAATTTATTTTATTTTACAAGAATTTTGAGTGCTAAGCACAGGGGAGTGATCACCAGGCTTTAAATAGTTGTCCAGCAACATGCATATTTAGTCATAAGTGATTTTAAGTTTTTTTGCCACTGTGTATTGACCACCTAACTGGTTCCACCATTTATGTTGTGGGTCTTCAGCCCAAAGCCTGGGACTTCCTTATCTAAGTGCATACCTTGATTCGGTCGGGACTAATTTCTCCCATGGAGCCAATTTTGCGACGGCAGGATCAACGATCAGACGACAGAATAAAACATTATTTCAGGGTGGTTTTAGTCCCTTCTCCTTAGATGTGCAATCCTGGCAGTTCTCTCAGTTCAAATCTAGATCCCAGTTGGCTTACAAACGAGGTAATTACATTGGTTACTGTTAGCTTGCAGTTGATTTCCATTAATTTTGGGATGGAAATGTGTTTTGCTGAAGGGATTAAAACACTTATGGATTTGATTGGCTTCATGCAGGAGGAGTTTTCAAGGATTTATTACCCACTGAAGATTACTTCTCTCGGGCTCTGTATACTTTTGACATTGGTCAAAATGACCTCACTTCGGGCTATTTTGATAACATGACAACTGAGGAAGTTAAAGCATATGTCCCGGATGTTCTCAACAAGTTCACTATAGTTGTAAAGGTATGATCAAGCTGGATGCTATGGTTTCATTTATTTATGTATTGGTAAAAGAATGCCAACGTCAGCTCCATCCAATAGTCAGACATACACCAATCCAGATAGCTCAGTTACATTAATAACTAGTATGGCCTTTAAATTGAGTTTCTTTTCCTGGATGGTCATGATGGACAAAGACAGTTCTGTTACATTAACAACAAGCAGGAGCCATTAATTGAGTATTTTTTCTAGATGGTGGTCACACTTGACATCCATACTGATCATCTAAATTGTTGGATGTGATCTATTATTTCTAAACTACTTGTTATTAAAAAATTATGTAAGTTGAAGATCTGGTATATCCAATAAGCAAAAACATGCATTAATTGTCTAAATTTTTTGACTGCTCAATACATAGAATAAAGATTTCTAAATTACATAATTTTTTATACTAAGTAATTTAGATGTTACACCTAACAACTTGGTTCATATATGTTGGATCCTCGATCATCGTCCACTCAAGACCAGCCTCACTAGTGCTATTTTGTGGATGCCTACACTAGCTCTACCCTCTGTCTCTCTATATATAGAGCTAATGAAAAAATAGTCACTGTTATAATAAGTTATTTAGTATTATAATTATCTACTAATATAACATTCAATGATCATTATTTGGTACTTGTATTGTTTTGTAAAATAATACTTTATTTTGAAAATTTATTTTATAACTCCATTATTTCCTATTATTATCTATTATAATATCATTATAACGACTGATGGTTAGTTTTAATATAAAATAGCTTCAAAGAACAAAGGATTGGTCAGCTAATGGCAATTATAACTAGTATACCCATCAATATCAATTTCGAAGAGAATCGGCTACAGTGAGATAACTCCATTATCATAACCTAGCTTGGATGTGATGATTCTGAGGCCTACACATACATGCATACATGTATAATAAACATCTGAAAATAGTCATTATCATGCAATGAAAATTACAACCATTGTTTGAGAATTTTAACGATGTTTATCAAAATGAAATATTACATTCGAAATTGAAACTCCAAGTCAGTTGGAATGGTTCTTTTGTTTAATATTATCAAATAACACTCCCACTTTTTTTTTTTTAAACTTATGTTATTTTCCATTACAATGATTAATAATTGGAACTAACTTCTCAACGTTACAATTTCTGTTTCACAACTCTATTAAGACATCTCTTTAACTACAACATGGCATGGGTACAGAATATATATGGGCAAGGTGGGAGGTTCTTTTGGATCCACAACACTGGTCCCTTCGGCTGCCTCCCATATGTTTTAGACCGTCTTCTCCTCACGGCAGCTCAGGTGGACCGGGTTGGCTGCGGAGCTCCTTTCAACGAGGTGGCCAAGCTCTTCAACGTAAAGCTCAAGAAGACCGTAAACCAGCTAAGAAAGGACCTGCCTCTAGCCGTATTCACCTACGTGGATGTCTACTCCGTTAAGTACGAGCTCATAAGCCAAGCCAACAAGCATGGTAAGTCTCAAAAGAGTTCCATCTTATGAGCAATTCTATACTATGACTGAATCTTACTGTTGTTAAGAGTTGAGGAAATTTAGAGACATTGAAGCAGGCAACATCTGACACAGGAAGCAAAACAGAAGACTAATGTGCGATGATGGACTGATATTACTTGCAGGATTTGAGCATCCTCTCGTGACTTGCTGTGGGCATGGTGGCAAGTACAATTATAATGCTCATTTGGGTTGTGGAGGGAAGATTGCTGTGAACAACACCGAGATTTTGGTCGGAAAATCGTGCGAGGATCCTTCGAAGAGGACATGCTGGGACGGAGTTCACTACACTGAAGCTGCTAACAAGTGGGTGTTTGATCAGATAGTAGAGGGTGCTTTCTCGGACCCTCCAATCCCACTAAGAATGGCATGCAAGAAGCAGCAATGAAAGCATTAGCAGTGTCTGGCCTTTTACTCTCTCTCTCTCTCTCTCGTTGGTGCTAATAATATGCATTATAGCTGATAAGCTGCCTTTGAGAACTTAAAATGCTTCTAATGGGGAAGCAAATAAATTTATGATTTGAATTATGTGAACCGTATGGGATTGTTGGAGGGGACTCATGATTTTTTTGAGTAAAATTCTCAAATTAATTTAAATTAAGATAGTGTTTCTTGGCTGTTGAAGAAAACCATAGCCATGCACATTTATGGCTAAACATAAAATTCGTAAAGTAATTTGGCATGGTCTTTGACCAACAAAAGGATGCTAAATGGACACCCCCGAAAAAAAAAGATGTGGATGGACTAATCAAGAGGTTAAATTTTATATTTGGATTGGTTGTCCATCCTGCCCTATGTAGAAAAACTTGGGTATCTTCACATCGGACCTGGTCTATTTGCTCCTCTTCCATTTATAAAAAGCTTCATTGTATCCTTCCATTTGCCACTTGGAGCAGGGTACGGTGATTGGTGATTTGGTACATGAGACCTGTCTATCACTTATGCGACCTCCATGTACCAATCCAATTCCCCATTGCTGCAGGGTCGCCGTGGGGAGAGGAGTGGTGTTGTCAAACTAGCGGACTAGGTCTAGTCCACTTGACTCGCCTAGCCACATTTGGGTCACTACATGTGCGATACATGTGAGGGCAGCGGGAGGAAGATTCCGACTAGAGTCTTCTTTCTCCCTCGATCGCGATGAGATCGGAAGTTCATTGCGATCCGGAGACTGACTGGATAAGGTCGAGATCAGCTATTTAAGATCCCCTCCCTTCTCCTTCAAGTTCACTCGAGTTTGAGTCACCAATCTCGAGCTTCTTCTCTGATCGTCTTCTTCAAGTTGTCACCAAAAGAAGCCGTCGAACCACCTCGCCAGCCTGAGGTAGGCTTCTACTTGTTCCTCTCTCTCTCTCTCTCCCTCTCTCTAGATCTCTTGGTCTTTTGGCCATAACCACCCTGATTTGGGCCAGCAAATCGCTGGAAAACCATCTGAAACAGAGAGCTCTGTTTTGCCCCCTTTTCTTCAGGGTTTCGCCGCCTCCGACCACTGTTGTCTGCAATGACTGTGGTTGAGAGCCGTCGTGGCCACCTTTGCTTGGGGCTGAGCCACCATCGACTACCCCCTAGATCTGACGGAAGAGGAGAGACGACTCTCCCCTATTTGGGGGAAGAAGAGGAGAGTTCTTCTCTTCTTTCTCTCTTCTCTCTCTCTTTCTCTTTCCTCTCTTTCTCTCTCTACCAGACTTTCTCTCTCTACTTGGACTTTCTCTCTCTACTCTCTCTAGGGTAGTTGGATCTAGTAGGGACTCTACATAGTGATTTTAAATTAACCATCATGATGGGTCTTGATCCAGGATCGTCGGACGGTGTGTCAGCCTCCACCCTAGCCCTTGTCAAATATTGTTATATTTGATCACCCCCGATCTCTATTGAGTTATTTGTACCCTAGTCCGAGCATGATTCGATGAAATTACCTTAATCAGACCAATCGGGATGCGGGGCACTCCTACTTGGTCAGCCTATGGGGATGTTGAAATTCAAATTCTCATCTTCTATGCAGATAATAGAAGGGAAGAATTAGAATTTCAGGTTAGAGATCATGTATTTCTAAAAGTATCTCTTACTAAAGGGGTACTGCAATTTGGAATTTGTGGAAAACTCAGTCCGCATTATGTGGGACCTTTTGAAATTCTAAAAAGAGTTGGAGTCGTTGCATACAGATTGGCACTTCCTCCCTCATTATCTGGAGTTCATAATGTATTCCATGTTTCAATGTTAAAAAAGTATGTTTCAGATGCAGGCTATATGGTAGAAATGGCTCTTTTGCAGCTTAGAGAAGACTTGATATATGATGCGTAGCCTATACGTGTGGCTGATAGAAAGAAAGAAATATTAAAAATGCACATAATTTCTTATGTCTAGATCCAGCGGAGCAACTACTCAGAATGTGAGGCTACTTGGAAATTAGAGGACGAGATGAAAAAAAAACATCCGGACCTTTTTGTAGGCTAAAATATATTAAATTTCGAGGACAAATTTTCTTTAAGAAGGGGAGGATGTGAGAATAGGCCCTAAATGGGCCTTATGGGCTGAAGTTGGCAGGCCCAACCGACTTTAGCCCATGGCCGAAGGGAGATAAGGGACAGACGATTGCGATTGCGATCCTTTGCCCCGTCTTCCTCGGCATGATAGGGGCGGAGCTCTGCGGCTGCCAATCGTAGTCAACCGCTGCGAGAATCGTGATGTTAAACGAGCCACGATCACCTTCAAATCCCTATAAAAACCCCTCAACCCTCTGAGAACTCCGCCACCCTAAATCTTCTTTCTCCCCTCCCTCTTCCTCATGCTTCTCTGATGGCCGATGTGCCACCCCGGCTCAGCACCACTGCTTGAGGCTCTTCCTCTCTCTCTCTCTCTCTCTCTCTCTCTCTCTCTCTCTCTCTCTTTCTCTATGCTTCGAGATCCCTTCTCTTTGTCGAAAGCACTGCCGCCATTGGTCGCCATTGGTTGAGTAGCCACGACCGAGATCATTCCCCTTCATCGACGCGCCTGTGAGCCTCCCTTCCCTTTGTTTTTCTATTTCTGGTTAAACCGAAGCCAATCTCCTTCCTCTGTTTCGGGCTAAACTGCCACAGTTGTTGCTGGCCGCAACTTCTGTGGACAGCTGGCCGTCGATCACCCAGGCCGGCCACCGCCAGACATTTCGGCCTCTCCTCCCTCTCTTCCTTCTCTTCTCCCTTCCTCCTTGTTTCTTAGTTCAACGGGATGGAGAACACTATTTTGGGTCGTGTTCATCCAATTTGGGCCTTATTCATCTATTGTGGGTCATATTCATTTTGGGCCATGTTCATCTATTGTAGATCGTGTTTATTTTGGGCGTTGCTTAATCATTTTGGGCCCCATTCATCCATTGTGGGCCGTCTTCATTTTGAACTGTATTCATTTATTTTGGGCTCTATTCATCCATTATAGGCCGTGTTCAATCATTTTGGGCTATATTCATCCATTGTCGGCTGTGTTCATTTTGGGTTGTGTTCATTCATTTTGAGTCATGTTCATCCATTGTGGGCCATGTTCATCTCTATTTTGGGCTAAGAAAAAAAATATTCCCTAGCTCTCCTTTAATCGAGTAGATCTAAACCATTCTCCTAATGGTCCACCCGAACCACTCAAACTGGGCCCATGATCAAGATTAGACCAAGGCTTAGGCCGAGATTCTCTCTCTAAGCCTCTTTCTCTCTTTAGGCTAGACTTAGGAATCTTTGTTCAAAGCCCTAACTTTCTTTTGCTTAAATCCAAGTTTACTCCTAGGTGGAGGCCCTAATCGCTCCGGTACCCGGGCGATAGACCGGCCCATACCTCAGCTCAGTTAGACCTTTTAAAAATTTAGTTACTTTTACCTTCACCTGATCCAAGTTGAACTCTCCTTGCTCGGACCGTGTTAGGCAGTCGAGCACAATCACCTGATCGACCTAATCTGGGGGCAGGAGGTCGTTCTCCAATAGTGTTTAATTTTGAGTTCGTTTGACTTTTGGAATGATGCTAAATTAATATTATTTTAATGATATCAAATAGTTGCACCTGACCCGTATGTTTGAATTGGGATTTAAAGTGGAAGAGATAACCCAATGCTTCAAAGTATATTTTCTAAATTTTTTGTAAAATAATAATTAGTTGATTAAATTCTGATATTTACTTTGTACTTAGTAAAATAGGCCAGGTATATTAATAATCATTTTAGAATTATATTATATGCTATGAAATCTAAAAAATATGACTGGGCAAATTATAAAAAATCTATTTTATATATATGTATTCTCAGCATGGCTATGACTTAGCTCTGCTAATGAAGATTATTTGTTAGTCCTGCCAACTTGTAATATATAAGAAACTGGTTTTGGCACCATACCACTGGTGATTAGAATAGTAGTATTTGGATATCGTGCCACCAGTAGTTAATAATAATGGTTTTTGGCACTTTATGCAACCCATGCCACTGGGTTACATGGCCATAGCTTGATTTTGGATTTCTGGTATCAATTTATGAAAATAATAATAGATTTCAAAAAAATTATATTTAATTGATGATTTATCTTTTAGTTATTATTTTGTGCTCTAACTAATTATTTGACATGCTTTGACCCCCACTTTGGGGTATTATGTTGCATACTGAGCTAGTATAGCTCATTATCATATTTTTTCTATTTTTCAGATCCAGATGCATGATTACATGGAATTAGGGAGTGCGTTATATCTTCTAAAGATACCTTCAGTTGATGTTGTTTTAGTCAAATTAATTAGAGTATTTAATTTGATTTATGTTAGTGTATGTTACATTCGAACTATTGTCAGAATAATTTAAATAAATTATTTATTAAATAAATTTTTAGAATTTATTATTGTTTTGATATGATCTTTAGTCTTATATATTTGTATGGTCCGTCATATAGATGTGCGACATCTGTTACGCTTTGGGTTCGAAGCGCGACGGTCTATCAACTCTACCCCCTATTTTTTTCTCTCAAATATAACCTCCTCACCACGCATGTGAACCCGGTTCCATGGCCTCCCATTCAACTCGTCGCACCCTCAAAACAACACTTTTTAAATCCTACACCCCCGAAATTGTCACGGTTCTCACCATTACTCTCCCATCCATACACCCCCGTATACCCAATCCCTCACCCATAAGGTAAGACCCAAGAGCTAGCCAAGAGCTAAGAGCTCTGTACTCCTTTCACTCTCCATCTCCTACTGTATTCTTGTCACCACATTAACACTAGGTAAAAAAGAGCTCTTGTTCACTATACTTCCAATCTCTACTACTCATTTTTTGCTATTGCTAATGCTTCTCATGGAACCTCGGCCAATGGCCACCATCAGCACCATCTCCACATCCACTCCCACCTTCAAGTCGCCGCTCAGCAGTACAATGGCACTCTCTATCCCAACCTCTGCGTCTCGACACTCGCCGACATCCTCAGTTTCACCTCCATACCCCTCCCCGACATGATTGCTGCCGTCGTCAACTGCACCACTGTCGACTTATTGGATATTTGGAGAGCTATCACTTGGCAAAGCAAGGTTGAAGGTGTTAGAATTCTACCCACTAGAGTACGAAGACCGTCCCCTGTTAGTACAATATCTCATAGAGTTTGGATTTGGGAGATCATGACGCCCCCATTGAATATGAGTGTCTATGTGTTCGAGAGTCTCTTAAGGATAGAGGCTGTTTGATTCTACTACCAAGGAACGATAACATTCCTCTTAGGTGGCCTAGTGGGAGATATTTCATTTGAAAGGAGAATGTAAAGATCACCATGCAAGAATTCTCCACTACCCGAGAATGGTAAGCCTTTTCTCTCACTCCCTCATGGCCTCTCTCTCCCTCTCTCCCTCCTCCGTTTCCTTGGAGTTTCTCTAGATGGAGAGGAGCACTGTTATTTAGAAACAAATCATAGGACCTCGCGTGATTTGTGGTATCCTTGGTGCCAGGGCTCCATTCTAAACAATTGATACTCATAGCATTTTTATCCTACAACCTTATGTTAATATGCGATGGACACAAGCTACCAGATGAGTGATAGGACTACTTTGAAACACTCTGAAAACATTAAAAGTCATTTTGAAAATTTTTAAAGACGAAGAGGTGTGCCTGAAAATTACTTAAAACTTGAGGGGGTGAAACTATAATTTTTTATATTTTTTACTTTCACTTATTAATATTTTTTAGGTCGGTCATTCAAATTTTATTTGTAATTTTCAGTTTGTCTGGATTTATTTGTTATAATTTAGTACCAGAACTTGAGCTCCAGTTCCTGCTATCGGACAAAATCAAGACCGAAGAGACAAAAGAAGTAAACAATACGGTCATAATTCGGATGATGCCAAGCTTGTTACATTTGCATCACCAAAAAAGACATTAAATCATACGATGAACACCATCCCAAAAAAATAATAAAGATAACACCTGCAGTACATTTAATATAAAAAATCAACAAAGTGAAGCACATAACTGACACTTCTGATTATGTTAGAAAAGTAGTGCATTTCAGTCCATTCATCATAAGATGACCTCGGAGAAGAATGGAAATGGGTATATGGTCATTAATCCCTCTCAACACAGAAATTGGAGATTTAAGCTATCTTTAGACCCTCATGGACTATATACTGACCAAAATCTATGCTTTGTTTACTAGTTCAGGCTGATAAAATTTTCAAATCAGCTAGTCAGGCATGACCTCGCTCGAAAAAAGTCTCGAAGAACACATATTATTGCTCACTATTGCCACCCAGCCAAAATTTATCCAATAATAAAATTGCTGAGTGGAAACCATAGCACTAGATTTCAGCATAAAATCTATCCATTGTCCAAACCCAGTAAGCAAACTAATCAAAAGTGTAGCTAGCACTCACTAGGATAAACATACTGGCTATTCTTTATAGAACACATCCTCACACTCTCACACCATGAAGGCTATGGAGTTCCTCCTGCCGTCTCATCGCCAACGCCACTCACTCCTTCAGCTGCTAGCCCACCACCTATCATTGTAACCTGTGAAGGATTGGTTTCCTCTCCAGCAAAACTCTCACCAGTGGATGCATTCAATCCATCTCCATCTATTGCACTGGTTACTTGAGCCTGAGTCATTCCATACACTTCAGCACAACTGACAGAACCTCCATGGCCAAGGCTAGCACCTGGATTTTCTCCATAGCCATATAAGCAATCTACATGCCCACCACCTTGGCCATATCTACATTCTTTATCACTCTGTCCTGATAGTGCTTGAATAGGATCTGGACTTCCATATATGCCTCCATATGGATTTGGTGCTATATTAAAAAATAGAAGGCAGTAAAATTAGAGTAGTTTAAGAACAAGGAGACAATAAGATGAAGCAGCCAAGAGTGCACAAAAATTCTCTTCTTACCATTCGCCAACTCGGTTCGTAGCTTCGCAGCTTCACTAGCCATGGATATCAGGTACCCCTCCATTGCATTCATCTGCTTGACTTTTTCAGCATTCAAGCTCCTTTCAGACCCAAAAGCGGCACTGACCGAACGATGAAGTGAAATTAGTGATATCATCACAAATATAAGAAAGTAAAGCAATCAGAAACTGATGAAGGGCTTACCATATTCTTTGATAATCCTGTCTTAACCCATCTGTCTCAGCATGCATCTCAGGCAGCTTTCTGATGTCTGTGTAGGCTTTCTGTAGTTCTACTGTCACACGCTGGATTTTGATGATCAGTTCCTGTTTTTCAGCTACCAGGCTGTGTCTCTCCAAGTATGCCTTCCGTAGTTCCCTCTTCACTATTTCACCATCACTGACATCAGCTTCCATTTTCCTAATCTTTTCCAGTAGTCCTCTGATCTGCATATTTCTTTCGGTCTGCACACGAGCAACATAAGCTTGCAGCCTCTGCATTTCCTGCTGAGTATAAAGAATCTCCTGTCTCAAGGTCGCATTGCTTGCTATCAGTCCTTGATTTTTACCTACAAGACTTTCTATCTCAGCTGCCTGAGCTGCGATATTTTCTTCGCCCCACCCAGGATAAGAGCGATCATACAGCAACCCAGGAGCCTCGATACGCCATCTTTCGGATTCTGATGGTTTATGCCCGCTGCTTGCCATGGTTTTCTTGATATATGCTCTTAGACTTCGGGCTGACAGCAATTACCAACTATTCTGCAAGCTATAACAACCAGCTTCCGGCATGGCAGCAACAACTAAAAAAATTTAAGCATATGTTATCATTGTCTGCTGCTTATTTATGAAAGCATGAAGATAGACATATAAGATTTTATATAACCTCAATGCAGATGTTTCTTCTATAATTTCTAGTTTGCATGGCAATTATGCTGTCATGATGCTGAACCTAATGTATTTTACGTGGTAGCACAGATATTTTGCAGATTGTAGTTTGTTTTGATGAGTTTTGGAGGGTTGACCTTGAGATGCTTGGGCTTTTCTCAAACTACTACCTTTCAGGATTACTTTGAGCATTCTTTAAGGTCAATATTTATAGTATTAGGTGCAGGTTCTTACATAAGCTCTATGGGGAGGCATGATCTATATATTTTAGCAACAAAGTTCAATTGAATAAATTTCTTTCGGTCAAAAACTGGTTCTATGGCCGATCGACATAACCGATCTGGGAGTGCTGAAGAAGAAAAATGAAGACTCCGATTCACAAGTAGGGAATGCCTTTTTCTTGCCGAACCGTGTTTTTGGTAAATTTGGGCATGCTCGTAGGCCTTCATCATCTTGAGTTTTTTTTTTTGTGCTAATAAAGCTAGAAACTTTTCACTATCGGTTAAGATCTTGCCAATCTGTAGACTATACACTAGGTTTTCTGTAGGAGGATCGGAATGGTACACTACACCAAACAAATGGTTGTTGGAGATTTTCAGACAGGTTGAGGACATCCCTTTTGGCATGAACTCTGTATCTTGATCACATTACTGTGTCTCTCAACAGGATGGAATAAAGATTAACTTGAAATAAAAAACCACTAGCCCAATAACTCATTGGCAAAACACACACACTCCCTCCCCACCCTGACCAAAACCTACTGTCACTTTGTCCCCTCCAATCAGATTCTAGCAAGGCTGCAAATGGCTCAGGCCGACCCATAATCCGATCCGATCTGACCCGCTTAGACCGACCCGACCTATTTTGGAAGACCTGTGGAGCTGAGTCGGGACATAAAATTGGATCCGTTCTATTTTCTGGGTCAGATCTGGATTTACTGAATTCGTACCCAACCCGACCCATTTGAAATTTGGGTAATTTTGGGTTTTCAATCCTACGACCCACTTCGATCCGACCCGACGCGAATCTGTAGAATTATTTAGGCCCACAGGCCGCAGTTCGAGGGGATGCAAACAAGTTCTGAAGCCATGGATGGGTTGACCCGACTCAGACCCAAACTAGATCCGAATTTTTTGGATTGGGGCCAATATACATAGACCCAACCCGACTAGAATAATCCGTTAAGTCAAAAATTGTAGCAATGGCTCGACCCAATCTGATCTTCTATTGGATTGGATCTGAGTCCAAAGTTAGAACCTAAATAAAGAATCAGATTGGGTCGAGATCATTCATGACCCAATCTACCCATTTGCACCCCAAGATTCCAGTGCTATTCCTAACACGGGTCCTCGCCAACGCCCATGGTCTGTTTCACAGAGAAAACAAAGGTTTTAAATAACGGTGTCATGAGCATTATGATGGCTACCATAGCAATTTCAGCCTCCCCCATTACTTTATATATATAATAATAGATAGGGAATATAATAACCATTATAATATATTATTTACTATTATATGTCCATTATAACATAAATAATAACCGTTATTTTTGCTTCTACCTTTCTCCAAATAAAATACTATTTTTTTCAAAATTTCAATATTTTTGCATAAAATTTTCCTCCAAAAGTAATTGTATGGTCAAAAAATTAATACATTTTATTCATTGTAAAGTGAAGGGAAAGAAAACATCACCTTTCTATAATTGTCTGCTATTTCTCATTACGACATTAGTTACAACAACCGCACAATAATGGTTATTGTTTCAATATTGCAACTTAAAATGCTACCCAGAATTTATTAAAAGAAACTAGAAAGAGAAATAGGCCGAGGTTACAGGGTTACAGACATGGAAGGAAGCCCAAGTACAAGAAGTAGGAAACCAAGTTTAATTAGAAATGCATGGAATAAAAACTTCTAAGGATTTTTCTATTGCCCAAGCTTGACCACAAGAGAAAGAGGTCTTCAGCTTGCCTGCACACCTCCTTCGGATCGTCATTTTTTTTTTTTTTTTGGGTACAACTGGATTCACACACTACGTGTGTGGGTGTAGCCCATTAGATTATAAAAAAGTACAGAGTGCAAGAGAGAAGGGACAATCACATAGTTTTCCTAAATAAAACCTTCGAAGTGATGGGCCACATTAGATGCACCCAATCCTCGGCACTGTTCATTTTCTTGTAGACTTGTGCAGTCCTAAAGGAGGCGCACTTGCCTTGAATACGACAGATGTCGTGAAGTAGCCGTATCCTACTAGCCACTTGCCCTCGGCCCTGAATCCACTCAATCACTATGGTAGAGTATCCCTCAAGGAGAATGTCGTCCACATCCAACACCATTCTCGCATAGGTGAGTCCCTTCCATGCTGCTTTGAGCTCAGCATTTACGACAAATTGATCAAATATCCTACCGACCCTTGGCCGCCACGAATCAAGCCTCCTGGTCTTGGATGATAAACCCCGCACCCTGCTACTCCCATCCGTGTCAACGCGTCCATCGAGTTCACCTTAAGAAAGCCAGGAAGTGGGGGCTCTCAGGAGACAAATACTGTCCTAGGCACTACAGAAGATGAATGGGAACCCTAGATTTTTCAGGCCACCCCAAGGGACGACAATGTGGTGCTACCAATAACCTTCCCCGCATGAAGCAGAGTTCGATCTACCACCACTCTCAATTGTGCTGCTCTATCATCAAAGATCCGAGCATTCCTATCAAACCAGCAATGATAAGCGAGATAGGCCACCATAATTTCCAGCTCCTCGAAGTCGGGCCTTCGTGAGGCATCCCTCAGGAAGAACAAAAAATCCTTAGTCGACGACCACCCCTGCTGCAACCCTAAGGAAGCCGAGGCGAGCCCCCAGATCTGAACCGTCCGAGTAGGCCCAATAGCCTAGGGGAATGCGCACCTCACGTTGAGCCAGCATGCCCCTAGTGGGCAAACAGCCTTATGCCACCTTTCAGACTGATGACCCAAAGATTGATTTAAAGATTGATTTTGATGATCACAAAACCTTGAAGTATAAATACTAACGTTTGTGTTGCAAGAAGAAAGATAGTTATTTTGCAAGGAATATAGCAAGTTGGAAGAACACAAGAAGGCCTCCAAAGCTCTCAAGAAAAGTTGGAAGAAAGCTACAATTTATTGACCCAAGTTTCAAGTTCAAAGGACTCAAGTTGGAAGAGCAAATTCAAAGGAAAATCCAAAAGAATAGTCCTCGAGTCGACTCCAGGGAGTAACAAGGCAGAAACACAGAGAAGCTATTTTGGACCCTGAGAGCCGAGTCGACTTCTGAGGAACTCGAGTCGACTCCAATGGTTGGCACGTCGACTCCAAAGGAAGCGAGAGTCGACTCTCAGAGAAATACAAGGCAAAAAGTCAGAGAGCCAATTTCAGACACTGAGAGCCGAGTCGACTCCCGCAAAGTCCGAGTCGACTCCAAGACAGCGCAACCCCAAAGACAGAAGACGGTATTTTCGTCTCTGAGAGGCGAGTCGACTCCAAGACAGTTCAAGTCGACTCCAAGGCAGCGCGACCCCAAAATACAGAGGATCAGTTTTCGGGCTCTGAGAGCCGAGTCGACTCCAAGAGAATCCGAGTCGACTCGAGGAAGAAAATCAGAAAATATGTCCTCTGGATTCCTGAGAATGAGCCGACCCCTAAGTGCCCGAGTCGTCTCCAGCTATTGGCGAGTCGACTCCAGTTTGGTCCGAGTCGACTCTAGGACAAAGCGAGCACATTAATTCAAATTTGGAACAGTGGCCGAGTCGTCTCCAGTCAAGCACGAGTCGACTCCTGCAACAGGCGAGTCGACTCCAGATCGCGCGAGTCGACTCCGATCCCAACGGAAATATTGTCAGGAGGTACAGACTGTGTCCAACGGCTCTATTTTTGTCTCTAACGGCTAGATTCTTGTTTCCACGCCATCTAAAGCTATAAAATCAAGAGGAGAGCTAGGGAAGAAGGTATGGAAGTGGGAGAGAACATTTAGAGAAAAGATTTCAAAGAGATTACACGGAAAATCTCCCATAAGCACAAAAGGGCCATTCAAAGTAAAATAGAGAGAAGAAGAGCATCCAAGTGAATCCCAAAGCTTCCTCTCCATCCGTGTGCTGCCTCAATCATCCTCTACCTCGTGCCAAATCAGAAGAGGGTCAAGTAAAGAAGAAGCCGAGTTCCTTCATCTTCAAAATTCGTTTGAGAGCTTCTCTTTACTCCATTTGTTTATATTGGATATATTTGCTTAGTTAAGAAGCTTGTACTTGCTTTAAATTCTTAGTCTAATATCTTGTAACTTGATTCAATCAAGGGATTGAATCAAGAGGTTAAGGTTTGTTGGTGAGCCAAAGGAAAACCAACGGTGTTAAGGTTTGTTGGTGAGCCAAAGGGAAAACCAACGTTGTAAGGTTGTGGTTGGTGAGCCTTTGGGAAAAACCAACTGGGTTGATTGTGAACCCGGAAAACAATCGTTGTAAGGTTGTGGTTGGTGAGCCTTTGGGAAAACCAACTGGGTTGGATTGTGAGCCCGTGAAAACAATCGGTAGGTTCTAGTCGGTGAGCCTGTGAAAACCGACCGAGTTCGTTGTGATCTCGCAAAACAACAAGTTAGGTTGTGAGCTTGTAAAACAACCGGCTGTAATCTGGAGGATTATAGTGAAATTCCCAAGAGGTCTTGGGGAGTGGATGTAGGTGCTGGAGTGCACCGAACCACTATATGTTTGTTGTGTTTATGATGCTTTTTGTCATTGTCTAACTTGCTCACTTACTTACTTAGATAAATTGCTTGCTTAACTCTTATCTGCGCATCCTTTAGTTGCAAGCATATTTAATTTACTTAATCAAGTCTCATTCAATAAATCAAACTGTTGCTAAGTTTAAATTCCACTGTGCATCTATACAACTTAGCATAATTAATTGAAAAGTTTTAGAAGTAGTATAAAAGTTTTAAAAGACCCAATTCATCCCCCCTCTTGGGTTGTATCTACTGGGCAACAAGTGGTATCAGAGCAGGTGCTCAAATATTATTTGTAGTCTTAACTGACTAGAGCCAAAGATCATGACAACCCCACATAACGTATTACTTGCTGAGGGACTTTCCACAAACAGACCTCCACTGTTTGATGGATCTAACTATATTCAATGGAAAGCTAGAATGAAAATCTTTACTCAATCACAAAACTATGAGTTATGGAATGTCATAACAAATGGCCTACACACACCCACGAAATTAATTGAAAGTATGTTCGATAAAAATTTGACTGAACTAAATGCTAAGGCTATGAACCTTCTCTACTGTGCATTTAATAAAAATATTTTCAACCAAATTTGTATATGTTCATCTGCCAAACAAATATGGGATACTCTTGAAGCAACTTATGATATTTCCGAAGAACCCCATGTTAGTTTACTTGAGGATAATTGCAAGACTAACATTGAGCATGCAGGAAACACTCTAAATCAGGAAGAAAGATTCAAAAGCTTCCTAAAGACAAAGAAGAAGAGGAAGGTAGAAGAAAGGAAGAAAGAGATAAAAAGAAAGAAAGCCTTGACCAAGAAAGAGTCAAGCAAGAAATTAAAAGTTAGGAGCAACAATGATGATATTAGCTCCAAGGAACTACAAGAGGTAACTAACTCGTGCTTTATGGCACAAGAAGACAAGGTAAAATCTGAATCTACTCTTACCTCAAATAATTTTCAAGAAGAATTCTCTTATGATGAATTATTAAATGCTTTTCATGATTTGTATGGTGAATGTAGAAAATTAGCGGTGAAGAATAAAAATCTTAAGAAACTAAATCTGAACATTTCAAAAGAAAGAAATTCTAATGATGAAATACAAGATAAACTAAATTCTGAAAATGAAATTTTAAGGTTAAATTCAGAACAATTAATTCAGAAAAATCAGAATTTGATTAAAGAAAATCAAAACTTGAGTAAAGAAATTAACCAATTGAAGTCTTTTATTAACAAATTTACTGTAAGTTCAGAAAGATAAAAAATGATGTTTGAAAGCCAACATGCTGATTTTGATAAATCAAAATTTGGCTTAACTCCTTCACTTAGCAATGAATCCCTAAAGAAAAAGGTTATCAATTCACCAAGCAAACCATTAAATAAGATAACTTATTTCAAACATGAAAAGAATGGGCATAACAACTTTACCTATCGTTCTAATATAATTAAATCAAGTAGTAAAGTTATTATAATTAAACAAATTTGGATTCCAAAAGGAACTATATGTCCTAGCTCTCAAGGACCCAAGTAAGTTTGGGTACCCAAAATGAAAATATGAGGATGTAGATGAAGGTGTGCCAAGATACCCATGAAATAAATGGAACTTTCATACAAATGGGTGATCTAGACACACATTAAAGAGTGAAACTTAAAATATAATCAAGAAAAGTAATTAAAATAGAAGAAATAAAATCAAAGTTCTTCATCTTTCTATACTTTTCTATATTAAGGGATACTATGTTAATGATTAATCAACCTCCTTAAATTATCCTTTTGAGTCCTCTATATGCTTGATTGAGAGTTCGTATCCATGGCATTATCCTCTATTGATCATAAACATAATAATGTGTATTTGGTATGCATGTTAACTAAGGAAACAAACAAGAATCAATTTCTAAATCTAAAGATGTTGTTTCCATCACTAAGTTTTTCAAAAGCTTACATTGGATTTGTTCTTGGCAAATAAAATTGAAGTATTTTCTGTATTTGCTAAATCCTGTAAAAGTGTTTCAAATGAAAAAAGTTTTCAAACTGTGAAGAGTATCATGGCACAGTGTTGAAAACCAAAATCCTGATAAAGTTTATACAGAAAATAATTATTTCAGCACCAAGGACACCTTAAGTAAAATAGGGTTAATAGAATTCTTGAAGAAATGAAAAAGACAATTGTGTATGATAGTCATTTACTTAAAAGCTATCATCACTGCTTGTCATACATATGATTTCTATTAGATCTATTTTTGATGAAAACTCCTTTTGATCTTCTGAAAAATAGAAAATGATCTATTGCATATCTTTCATATTTTTCAGTAGTTTATGTTATGCTTGATATGGTCTTTTGAAAATAATGCCAAATCTGATAAAGATATTTCTATCCTTGGATATCATTCATCAAGCAATGCATATAGAACATTCAATGAAAAGATTCGAGTTGTAGAAATATCAATTCATTTTATTCTTTATGAAACTAATGATTTATTATCAAGAAACTGAAATTTAATTATATATGTATATGGTTAACCTCTTACATATAACAATCTGAAAACTTGTTAATCACTAGAACCAAATTGAGTTTTTCAGAAATGCACTTAATGAAGAGAAATTGATCTTGATGAAATTCTTGCATAATTAGAAGTAAAGATCACTATTATCATTTGCTTGCTTCATGAGCTTTATATTCTGTCAAATGAATGTGTAGAAAACACTCATTACAAATATGATAAAGCAATATGTGATTTGGAACAAGCACCAAAAACATGATATAAAAGCTTGAGTAACTTTTTGATAGAAAGTAATAGTGATAAATCTATGCATCAAAAAGAAGAATTTGTGATATCACTCTTGGTTCTATAAACGAGGATTTATATGAAGATTTTACTAAGCTCATGCAAGGTGAGTTTGAAATATGTATGATGAATGAATTAATATTTTCTCTCAAACTCCAAATTAAGAGAAACAAGAAAGAGGATCTTCATTGACCAAAGTTAATCCACAAGAAAACTCTTATAGAAGATTGGCATGAAGAAGGTATTTTATGACCTCATCTTGTAGAATTTGAAAAGGATGAGCAAGGTAGATCTAGTGTTTTTAAAGCTGTATTGAAGCATGATAGAATAATTATTTTATCATATAGCTAGTAGACCAGATTGTATGCTCATTATGTGCAAGATTTCAATCTAACTCTAATGAATCATAATTTATTGATAACAAATAAATCATAATCTAAATTTTGATAGAAACAACTGTTTAAGATAATTTGATAAAACTTAGCTAGCATGTCTTATTGATAATTATCTTAAGCAAATAAAATCTAAACTAAATTGATTTTGAAAATAAGAAATTGATTTGACCTTGATAAATCTTCCTATTGCCTCACATACTTGTCCTTGAATCATCTTGGTTAATGAAACTATCTCTTTAGTTCAAGTGATATGTGCTTGCTTATATTTAGGCAATCTCTTGAGTAAAGTGACTCAACATTCAACTAGTGTCATATCTTATATTGAGTCATCTAGTTAAAAATATGGTGGATGAATGTTTTGTATCTTGAAGAAACTAATGACTTTCTTTCAAGAAAGAAAAGGTGTTTGCAGGATCCTTGAGCAAGAAAATGAGAGATTTCAACTTGAAGGACACCTCCATAAAAGGTACAATAAACATTCACATGCAAACAAGAGAGAGGACTTTCTTCAGCCAAAAGGTTACACATAAGAAATCTAGTAGGTATTTGACTTAAGAATGCAGAATGATTCGGTAATTTTAAATACCTCTCTCATAAATTAGCTGAGCAAAGTCATTAACTTAAATCTTACTATGGCATGGATAAAATCTTTAATTATTAATTTCTTGATATCATGTCTATATATGTATTCATTGACTTATGCTTTCAGAAATTGATTCATGGTTTGCTTAAATTAAAATGCTCCTTTGCCTATATCATAACCATGAAATACACAAGTATATGCTTAAAATACTGATTTAAATTAACTTGTGAGAAGCTATGAGTTCATGAGCTTAATGAAAATGTTGTTTGCATGATATACATCTATATGATACATAAGATTATTTCTTTATTCTGCTCTTTCATGTAAATTACTTGAGAATAACAAAAAGAGAGAGAGATAAAGAAAAGAAAATGGATATTATTCAAGAGAAGGCAAGTACTCCAATCTTAAGCAAAAGCAAAACAAGCATAATATATTCGGCACATTTGTGATACTTGTGTGAACATTCTTTTGGAAGGGATAAAATTCGTAATTAATTACACTTAAATAGAGAGAGTTTCAAGTGAACATTTTAACCTTTCTATATTGCTCATCATAGGGATGGTGCCAATGGGGAGGCTAGTGGTAGTACCCGGCACTATTTGACCCAACTATTCGGTGTAGGGCATATTAGGGACGGCACAAGAGGGAGGCTAGTGGTAGACCTCGTGCCCCTTCCAACTCCACCGGATAGGGAGCAAATAGAGTATAGAGCACAAGAAAGTAAAAATGAATGACAAAGTAAATGAAAGTATAAGAAGAATCAAGTCAAGCTTTAATCACTTGGAAACACACCTTAAGAATGAAATCAGTGCAAGATTATATTTAAATAAGGGGAGTTTATTTAAAAAGAATTGATTTTGGTCCTTGACATGCTTATTCTTAATATTTTAATGCATGACTTAACACGTAATATGTTTTGCATGTGGCATGATGCTTTAAATTACGGACTCTCAATATTGTGTAATGCTCCATGCTTAAATAATTTGATTGAATGTTTTATTCTGGTACTATTGAAAAGAAATTTCAGATTTGTCATTCACGATTATCTTTGAAAGTTAAATAGAGTTGCAAAAAGAAGAAGAGAAGGATATTTCTATTTTGAATTGATCTTGATCTATCTTTCTACTTGCCTAACTTTGATACATAATGTCCTAATACTTGTTAAAATATCCTCCATTGTGTATCGAAACTCAATATTAAATATAAAGATTCTGAAAGTGCTCTAATGTTATTGAAATATGTGTTTTCAATCATAATGATTTAAGATGAGCTACAATGTGGAAGATACATATCTCAAATTATGACTTTGAAAGACTCTATTGAAAATCTTTATGAAATTCAGAATCTAATTTTGTATAAAAGCTTAAACTTAACTTAAAAATGCTTATATCGTTACATCTTTGTAACCTTAGTTATATGCTTCAATGATCACGTCATTCAGGAGAATAACTGAATATAATTTCTAAATGAAAATTTTAATATAAGAAAAACAGAATTAATTTTGACGCCTTGGTTGATTGTCTCGATACGCATCCGAAACATATCTTTTCTTATCCCTAAAGTGTACTAATATTGGTCTAAATGATGTGTCTCTCAATGATCTTAATTGCAAACAAATATTTTTAAATATATGATTTTATTTTGATATTAAAAAGATTTATTGTGCTTCATGTATACATTGCTGAAAAACTATAATTAAGAAAGTGAGTTCTATAAATATATATACTTCAATGATCATCTATATGTTTTTCTCTCCTACATTATTAAAGACTTCCATCAATATATATATATATATATATTATTAAGAGAGTGAATGATCTTAAGTCTAGAAATATTTCAGCTCACTCAAATGATTCTTAAAAGAAAGAAAATGTAAATGTTTTTAAAAAAATTTGAGCTTCAAATGAATCATTTTCTGATTAATATTTCAGTACATTTTCTCAAAGATTAAGAGAAAGCATAACTTGTTCTTGAAAGATTAAAAAGAGTGATTGCTATAAATTTTGAATAATTCTAGATCACTCTACATTCTTGATATCATAAAGTTTCAGTTTTATTCACGTTTATCATTAAAATCTGAAATTCAACAAAAGAAAAGAATGATTAAAGAAGAATGCATCTTTTGAGGGGGAGCTTTGGATATTCAGTATCTCATACCTTGATTTTTATGGATTGATTTTGATGAACCTCCTTATATTGCAATACTTGCTTTAAAGGTTGTCTATAAAGGTTGTCTTATCTCAAACATTGAGTCTTATGAAAATAAGCTGATACTTATAGAAAATATATTTGTTTTGAGATTGACAATTTTATTGAACATTATCTTCAAATTCTAAACTCTTAAATGGAATGATCAATTAAGGGGGAGAAAGAAAATTTCAGAAGGAAAGATCATATGAAACTTAATCGCATAAATCCATAACTAAAGGAGAGAGAAATGAAAAGTGATCCTAATACTCTCCAATATGTATTATCTGAAATTTAATCTGAAAATCTTTACGATACATCTTGAGGCTTGTTATTTGGTTAATATATCTTATGCATCAATCATGAACCAAATTGCAATTCAAATAGTTGATCTTAAGAGCCTCTAATTTAATGAAAAAGGAGGAGAATGATGTGTTGAATTTGCTTGAGTATCTTTTAGAAAATCTATTTTGAAATTCACTAATGAGTCCTAATTGGCTTGCTCTTTAGAACTTCAAATTTTATGCCAATTCATATTTTTATGTATCAAATTGTGCTTATTTTCTAAAGAAATAAAAGGAAGTCTTTAAATGAGCTCTAAGATGTATCAAAAATTGCATATTTTGGTATTTGTGCCTCAATATTCTTATTATCATAAAAGAACTTTGAAGTCATTAAGAATTAATGATCCAACATGATGATATGTTTTTCAAGTATATGAGTTTTGCACTTATACTCTGAAAATTAATTAAATTGCTCTCATGTTGATAAAATACTTAATATATTGGGCAAAAGATCTTAAATGAACGAGCTTTCATACTTATTATTGAAGAGAGGTTAGATTTCCATTCGTGTTTTCTTTGAATATCATTCGTGGTACTTCTTGAATTAACTTAAGAAAGATTCCATCTACACTTGAGTTGAAAACTATCCTTGAAATCACATTCGATGTGTTCTGCTCTGAAATTATCTTAATTGGCTCTGATCTATGCTCATTAATCTTATTCTAATATTATTGCCTTGAGTTATATGATTCATATCCTTGCAATAATTTGACATGCAAATCAGAGTACAATAAGAAAAAGAAATATTTGAGTAGTCTTATCTTTGTGCTTAATGTTTCACTATCTTTTTGATGTTGTCAAAAAGGGGGAGAAATACCTAACTATATGCTCATAATGCTTTATATTCTGTATGTTCTGAATTGAATACAAACCAGCTTAAATTTAGATATGTTGATTATGTTAAGCTGATTAAATCTAAAGCATTATCATGAAGTATGTTTTAAATATATATGTTTTCTACTTCATGCAACTTAGCTATGCACTACTTCTAGAACACAATATATTTTATATTGCATATACTCCAAGTTTTGTCATCATCAAAAAGGGGGAGACTGATGACCCAAAGATTGATTTAAAGATTGATTTTGATGATCACAAAACCTTGAAGTATAAATACTAACGTTTGTGTTGCAAGGAGAAAGATAGTTATTTTGCAAGGAATATAGCAAGTTGGAAGAACACAAGAAGGCCTCCAAAGCTCTCAAGAAAAGTTGGAAGAAAGCTACAATTTATTGACCCAAGTTTCAAGTTCAAAGGACTCAAGTTGGAAGAGCAAATTCAAAGAAAAATCCAAAAGAATAGTCCTCGAGTCGACTCCTGGATAGTACGAGTCGACTCCAGGGAGTAACAAGGCAGAAACACAGAGAAGCTATTTTGGACCCTGAGAGCCGAGTCGACTCCTGAGGAACTCGAGTCGACTCCAATGGTTGGCAGGTCGACTCCAAAGGAAGCGAGAGTCGACTCTCAGAGAAATACAAGGCAAAAAGTCAGAGAGCCAATTTCAGACACTGAGAGCCGAGTCGACTCCCGCAAAGTCCGAGTCGACTCCAAGACAGTGCAACCCCAAAGACAGAAGACGGTATTTTCGTCTCTGAGAGGCGAGTCGACTCCAAGACAGTTCGAGTCGACTCCAAGGCAGCGCGACCCCAAAATACAGAGGATCAGTTTTCGGGCTCTGAGAGCCGAGTCGACTCCAGGAGAATCCGAGTCGACTCGAGGAAGAAAATCAGAAAATATGTCCTCTGGATTCCTGAGAATGAGCCGACCCCTAAGTGCCCGAGTCGTCTCCAGCTATTGGCGAGTCGACTCCAGTTTGGTCCGAGTCGACTCTAGGACAAAGCGAGCACATTAATTCAAATTTGGAACAGTGGCCGAGTCGTCTCCAGTCAAGCACGAGTCGACTCCTGCAACAGGCGAGTCGACTCCAGATCGCGCGAGTCGACTCCGATCCCAACGGAAATATTGTCAGGAGGTACAGACTGTGTCCAACGGCTCTATTTTTGTCTCTAACGGCTAGATTCTTGTTTCCATGCCATCTAAAGCTATAAAATCAAGAGGAGAGCTAGGGAAGAAGGTATGGAAGTGGGAGAGAACATTTAGAGAAAAGATTTCAAAGAGATTACACGGAAAATCTCCCATAAGCACAAAAGGGCCATTCAAAGTAAAATAGAGAGAAGAAGAGCATCCAAGTGAATCCCAAAGCTTCCTCTCCATCCGTGTGCTGCCTCAATCATCCTCTACCTCGTGCCAAATCAGAAGAGGGACAAGTAAAGAAGAAGCCGAGTTCCTTCATCTTCAAAATTCGTTTGAGAGCTTCTCTTTACTCCATTTGTTTATATTGGATATATTTGCTTAGTTAAGAAGCTTGTACTTGCTTTAAATTCTTAGTCTAATATCTTGTAACTTGATTCAATCAAGGGATTGAATC
The DNA here is from genome assembly GCF_051530095.1 of Phoenix dactylifera. Taxonomy (NCBI): domain Eukaryota; kingdom Viridiplantae; phylum Streptophyta; class Magnoliopsida; order Arecales; family Arecaceae; genus Phoenix; species Phoenix dactylifera. Next base: position 41,581,508 of record NC_143193.1, read on the forward strand.
AAGAGGTTAAGGTTTGTTGGTGAGCCAAAGGAAAACCAACGGTGTTAAGGTTTGTTGGTGAGCCAAAGGGAAAACCAACGTTGTAAGGTTGTGGTTGGTGAGCCTTTGGAAAAAACCAACTGGGTTGATTGTGAATTCGGAAAACAATCGTTGTAAGGTTGTGGTTGGTGAGCCTTTGGGAAAACCAACTGGGTTGGATTGTGAGCCCGTGAAAACAATCGGTAGGTTCTAGTCGGTGAGCCTGTGAAAACCGACCGAGTTCGTTGTGATCTCGCAAAACAACAAGTTGGGTTGTGAGCTTGTAAAACAACCGGCTGTAATCTGGAGGATTATAGTGAAATTCCCAAGAGGTCTTGGGGAGTGGATGTAGGTGCTGGGGTGCACCGAACCACTATATGTTTGTTGTGTTTATGATGCTTTTTGTCATTGTCTAACTTGCTCACTTACTTACTTAGATAAATTGCTTGCTTAACTCTTATCTGCGCATCCTTTAGTTGCAAGCATATTTAATTTACTTAATCAAGTCTCATTCAATAAATCAAACTGTTGCTAAGTTTAAATTCCACTGTGCATCTATACAACTTAGCATAATTAATTGAAAAGTTTTAGAAGTAGTATAAAAGTTTTAAAAGACCCAATTCACCCCCCCTCTTGGGTTGTATCTACTGGGCAACACATACAAACATGGCCACTCGGGGGGGGGGGGGGGGGTGCATTCTCAACTGTTTAACAAATAGACATTGAGGTGAACCCAAGTCTCCACTATTCGGCTTTATGTCTCTTCCTTCACATAGGTTTTCAAGTAGTTGGCTGCGAGGTAATGTTCAATTTTTGAAAGGAAAAAATGCGATCCAAATTTTGAACCAATATTAATTGCAAAAAGAAGCAGTTGCTGGTAGCATCCTTTTTTTAATTGTACTAGAACTTTTTTTTAGAAAACGAGGTTCAAATTGTCTTTTTCAACTTCTATAAAATTACATATTTTTTGAATTGAATAATTACATCTCTACTTCGCTGACTTAAACTGTTGGATATAATTTACTATCTACAAATAGACTGTATACTAAAAATCATATTTAGAGACTCCTAACCTATGCATCAAATAATCAAAAATTAGAAAGATTAAATAATATTAAAAAATTGGCTACTTGATATATAGGCTAAAGGTTTCTAAATCACATAATTTTTAATATATAAGAAGTTCAAATATAGAAGATCATATCTAATAGCTCAGATCATCAATATGGCACTCCTATCATCTAATTCAAAAAAAGATGTAACTTTATCCGAGTCATATCAAGTGTAACTTGATGTTGACCTATATATGTGTCTGCGCGCGCGCGCATGCATATATGTATATGCATGCAACCATATAAACACAACTGAAAATGGCATTTCTCAACTCTAAAATCAATGATTGAGAAGCCAAATCAAAAATTCACATTATGAATCATGATTTATGCTATTAAAAATATATAGAAAACAAAATTCATGTATTTTGATGGTCTCCAACCTATGCATTAAATAAATGCAAAAATGTACAATTAAAATGATACGAGATCATATTTTTACTATGATTTAAAAATTACAATACTTTTTTTTAATCTATATATATTATGATTATTAAAATATGTAATTTTTAATATTTAGATATTTTTAGGAGTGTAGATCATGATCAATAGTGTAGATATCAATTTTTAAGAGGAGTAGATACCTTCTCTCGAGAGGAGCATAATCCATCTCTTTCTCTATATATGTTTATCATATCAAAAATATTAGTTTTAAACCCTGAGAATATTCCTTCCAATTTTCATCTATCAATTTTCAATCTCAATTTTATCCTCTCTCTTCATCTCAAGTATCCCACTAAATCCTAAAATATAGAAAATATCCTACTGTAGTCAGAAAAGAAACTATCCAAATAAAAACTAGTAATATATAGAAAATAACCTACAGTGATCAAATAATTATGGCGAGTAGAAAACAGCCAAGTAAAGAAAATTCAAAAAAAAAAAGGAAATTGAAAATAAGTGAGTATAAAGATCCAAATAAAAAATTTGAAATTATTTCAAATTCAACTTAGTAGTCGATAATTTTAAATAAAAAATTAGTGTAGTAAGTAAAAAAAATTTATAATTTTTCAAATTCCTGAATAAGATTTTTTTTAAAAAAATCTCCAATAAAAAATTGAAATCACTTCAATTTAATTGACTATAATATTAACTAGATCAATATTTTCAAATTACTATTGTCAGATAAGTATGGCGAGTAGAAAATTTCCAAATTACAACCAAATATCTTTCATCCATCTGTACAACAATGATTCTGTTCAATCCCATTTCAAAGAAAGCAGATGACATTAGATCCTCATACTAAAATCTAGCTTTTCATATAAGTATTGTGTAAAAGTTGATAATCATTTATTTAACGAATCATACATTCGTTATAGGTTAATTAAGGATGATGATAGAGGAAAATCAGTTATGATCTACCATCAATCTAAAAACATTGCAAGTCCTTCAACTCTAATAGAAAGATCAATACAAATTCGGATAAAGGAACTACTAGAATTACAACATAAGGCATGCCACAATTTCAAAATTCTACATATAAAGTTTCCAAAAGTTTTCATTTCGTATTCCTTATATATTGTCACGATGAATTTAATTTCTTCTTTTTTTCTATTCGAAGCTAGGAGGCCTACTCCAACCAGAATCAAACTCTTACCTCCTTGCCCAAGCAATAGGGCAAGTGTTTAACCATCTCAGCATGTGCTCGGTGATAATGAATTTAATTTATATTTTATAGTAAATGCATATTTCTATTTGATTGCAATCATATAACAAGTATTCATATTGGTATCTTTTGTGTGTTGCTTGTAAGAAGTAAGAGGAAAATAGTGGAAGAAATTATATATGCACCAAGTGTGGTAGTGATCATCCCTTAGGCTTATTAAGGTATGAACAATGTGCTCTATAGATTTGATAATATTTACAAAAACTTAAAATAATTTTTTATTTGTACATGAGAAACCAATGGATTGTAAAAGAATTTTACAAAAATGTATGCAAAAGCTGTTTTAGAATATACTGCAATTGAGCTACAAGAATTGCATTTACTGGTTACATAAGCTGTGTGAAGGTTTTTTCTTAATTACTATATTTACTTTGGATATGTATATACTAATTCTTGTAAAAATAACCATACCTTCTAATTTTTAGGAAAATAGGGACTAACTGTGAGAGAAGCAAATCCAAAGTATCAATAGACATGTCAAGTCTTCCATATCAACTTGGCAATAGATTCAAGAAGAACATTTGGAAAAATTCCTTAGAGAACATAGAAGTCCATAATATTGGTGGATCTCACAAGAGTCGAAAGCTATTAAAGGAAATTGAAAAAAATCCTTGAAAATTTAGCTTAATTTAGTGTTCAAATTAATATTGGATGTATTGTTTTGTATTGAAAGATTTCTCATGATGAATTGATTTAGCACATGGTACATTTCTGTGAGAGTTTGTATATGTTGCTTTCAGTATTCTATTTAATTTACTTGTTGTTTTGTTCAAATGTAAGATTAACAATAGTATGCCATCCAAAATTATTTTTTTAAAAAAATTTATAGCTTGCATTATATGTGCCTAGTATGCTTTTTACATATATATACATATATTTATGCATACATGTACACACACACATAGTTATATGTATGTATGTATGTATGTATGTATGTATGTGTATATTGGTGAACAAGAATCTGGCGGACCATATTTAGGTCAGACATAGTCAATCCTGGTCCGCGGCTGATGGAGGTCCCATGCTTGATGATTTGAGTTGTTAAATGTGACCTATTGTCTGAAAACTACTTATTCACTAAAACTCATGTAATTTGGAATTCCCTAGCCTATAAATTGATGGGTTCAAAAAAATTAAAATTATATATATATATATATATATATATATATATATATATATATATATATATATATATATATATATATATATATATATATATATATATATATATATATATATATATATATATTGGTTTAAAATATCCATCTGGAGTGCATGATGATAAATATTAATTATAGTTCCACCCTAGTTTGTTTCCCTTAATCTCCTAATGATGCTTGCCATCCAAGTGTGCACCTATCCCAGTTTATATTTGACTAGTGGATATTATGGAGAAACAAAATTAGCTATGCTTCCCAAAATTGGGATTTGAGTTGAAATTGGTTTTGATCTTGTAAGAGCATACCATTATGGATTGAGCATAGAAAATGTTCAAATCAACAGATTAAACATAAAGCTATTCCCTTACCTGCTTGAATTGAGATCACAAAACCCAACCAAAACTAGAAACTTGAAAGAATTGTGATACAAAACTTCAGCCACTTATAACTAAAAATCAAATGCAAAATATAAGTAACATACCTTAGAGTTTCATGCTTTCCGTACAATCCATTTCAAAAGGTGGTTCGCCAAAATGGATTGAGAATCAAGAACAAAATCACTCAAGGGTAGAAGACGATACAACTTATGGTACTAGTTGCTATTGAAAACTATGGAACATAGTAATAGAAAACATGCATAGCTAAGTATAGGAGGAGAGGTTATTTTATAGAGAAGCAATCCAAGAGCGACAAAAAATGTTTATAGTGTGTAGGATGTAGGCAATGAGTGCTATCCTCTTAAAGGTGATGGTTAGTTGTAGAAATAAATTTAGTAACGCATGGATACTTATATTATACTTATGTCATAGGGTCTAATAAAACATAAAACAATCATATTTTAGTAAAAAAATAAACAACATAAATATTCAAATCAGAAGAACTTGTTGTGACAAAACCAAATCACATATTTACAACATGGGTAATAGTCCTGACTAAGATGGCGATAAATATATTCTAGATTTGAACCAGCCTTATTTAAAACTTCTGTATATATGTTTTGGTATTTATACTTGACACTTTATTAGGAAACACCCATTCTTATCTTTTATAACTTTGCTTATGTGATTTATTCCCAATTCCCCTTGGTCATGCTTCCACTGCAACTCACCATACTAGGTCATGTTACTAGACTTCTAATACTTTTCTCTAAGAGCACCCGACCACTAAACCACAATGTTGCTAGGGATTAATATAGGTGGTTTTTTTCACTTATTGAAAGCATTCAGTCATTAAATAACCATTTCATGTATATTGCAATATGCCATATTTTAATCATTATTTTTTATAAAAAATAAACCTGTCTTTGATAAACATGAAAACTTAATTATAGATACTTTCAAAATTTTATTACTAAAAATATTTAGAAATATTAGTAACTTGTATGTACTACTACATTTAAATATAATTTTTCTTATGATATCTCTAAAAACAGATAATTCATGATCATTTTTTATTTATGCTATAATTAAAGAGTAATGATAATATTTGATTCAAAAATTATTAACAATTTTTATATTATCTTTTTAATAATTTTAATTTTAAGATTTTAGTACCTTAGTCAAATCAGTAACTTGGACTTTTGACTAGGTCAGTCTCCATGTAGGTTTAATAACCATGCCTTAAATCTTGAGTTATCTTGCATCTCATGCAATTTGTATAGTGAATTATGTTACTATTCTTTGTAAGTAATATTAGTTTTCATCATTGAGTTCTGCTGAAAATTCAATTTATATCCAAATATTATCTGACTTAAACCAATATTTGGATAGAAAAAATATAGATATAACTAACATCTGACTTATATCCATACCTGCTCTGGAAAAATATAGATATGCTTTGTATTTGTATCTATATTCATATTTGTTGAAAAGTATAGATAAAAATATGGACATACCAATATCTATTTTTTGGAGTTCTACTTTGCTCCCTAATGTAATCTCAAGAATATGGGAGGCTTGGAACAAATATAGATATACTTAATATTTGATTTGTATCCATATCTATATTCATATTTATTATAAAATATAGGTAAAATTATGGATATGCAGGTATCTGATCTATAATCGATCTGTTTTTAGTCCTACTTTCCTCCCTAATATAATCTCAAGAATATGGGAGGTTCAAATGATAACCTTATCAACATGGAAATACCATAAAAAAGTATTTAGAATGAAATATCATCCATCTTTAATTGGACAATAATATATAACCATAAACCTAACCTATATTTGTCCGAAAAATAAGTCTAATATTATGAAACAGGAAGTTTATTTCTCCCATAATTAAAGTAGGGATATACCTGCAATCCCATCAAACTAGCCCAGTCTGCTAATAACCTTAGCCATTAACAACCTTAAGCATTTTAACTTTTATCATATGTTTTCTAAAACATATACTAGATCTTATAGTTTGCATAACTCACAGGAACTGATTTGCACATGAAGTGTCATCATACAAGAAAAATTAAGCTAAGCATATTTAAGGAATCTGTTGGATTAACTATGAGCATATTTTTTGAGATAAACTCATGTGAGAGTTATGGTAACTTGTTGGTATAGTTTAGGCCTTGTAAACATATTTCCACTGATTTTAATAGTCGATACACAATCACTTTAGAGTGGACCTTCAAGTTGCTTTATTTGCATCATGAACCATGGCAATTTCAAAATAATTGGGAAATATGTCCAAGAAGCATATGAAAATGGGAATGGCTTGACTTGCATTATTATGAATAGCTTTACTTAATTGTCATTTAGAGATAAGAATTTTCTAAAGATAAGCATATTATTGGCTATAATAGACACTTCGAATCTTTGATGCACCATCATGTCAGCTTGCTATGGTGGAGGACCAATGATCCCCTGTTCACAACATCTCTTCTCAACCGCGCAAGCTTATTTATCTTCAATTGGCTTTCTACTCATTGGAAAATTTTTACAGCCAACAATCTGAAAAAGAGAGGATGGAATGCACAATATTCACATGATATTAGCTATATTAGTCCAAATCTCATTGATATTTTCTTTATTAGACACATAATTAGGCTATATATTGTGATGTATATTGTTGTAAAGAAATTAATAAAAAATACAGATATTTTATTTTCTTCTTCCGTTGTTTTCCTTCTCTTAACATCACCCATAGTTCTTATGACTCAGCTCCTTTATCCGTAAAAACTGCTAAAGGTATTACATTATCATTATTCCATGTGGATAACATGACTATAACCGAGGATGATCCCACTAGCATTCTTGATTAACGGGACTGAATCCCGAAATTCCGCTTTTCCCGTTAAGGCATATGTGGATCGTTGTCTAATGGATGTCATAGAGAATCAATAAGCCCTCCCCGACCCTCTGATGAACACTCAACTTTACCTCTCACATGCATTGATGGACGAGGGCTTCTCTCCCTCTGCTTCACCTCCTCCTGTTATAGTATTAGCAGTTACCGAAAAAGGGCCAGTGGGCACCGAGCAAGGGACACTGCCCGATTGTGCGGACCGGTCGGGAGCCGAGTCACTAACTATATTAACCGACCTCACAACCTATAGTCAAAGAAGTTGATTACCGTCTTCCTTTGTAGGGTCAATCCCAGTATAGCCGGATCTTAGTCAAGAATTTAAAATGGAAACATGGAAGCATTGAGTTACTTCTTAGGACTTAAGGTTATATCTAACTCTAATAGACATTATTTATATCATAGGCCAATAATGCATCTATCTCATTTCTATAGCCAGATTAGTAGATAGCAAGATTATTTCCGCACCTCTTGAAACTCATTCCAAATTAACATTTGTCAATAGAACTCCTTTTTCTGAAGCTACACATTGCTAATAATTAGTTGGTGGTCTTGTATATCTCACAGTTACTCGCCCTCGCCCTAATATAGCTTATACTATTTATATCATTTGTTAGTTTATGGCAGCTCCTAGATCAAGGGTACTTTGTTTCATGGCTTATATTTTACTACCAATTCCTCCTTGTACCTAAGTGCTTATTCTGATGCTAATTTGGTTAGTGATTCTACTAACAAATACTTTGCTACAGGCTATTGTTTCTTATTGGGCAACTCTCTTATCTCTTGATGTAGCAAGAAGCAAACTATTATTTCTAGTTTAGCATTGAGATTGAATATAGGGTTGTCGTTGATACCATTGATGAACTCATTTGACTCAGGTGGTTGTTAGAGGATATAAGAGTCGTTCATCATGGTGCTATCACTTTTTATTGTGATAATCAAAGTGCCATTCAGATTTGTCATAGTAATGTTTTTTTATGAACATATTAAATATATTGAAATTAACTATCACTTCATTCACCAACAAATTCGCCATAATATCATATGGCTTCAATTGATTTCCTCCATTGACTGGATTGTAGATATTTTCGCTATGGCGTATCTACCCAGTCTTTTTCGAGACTTAGTTTCCAAACTCAAGCTGGTTTTGACCATACTATCTTGAGTTTGAGGGGTGCTAACGTCACATTAGCTATATTAGCCCAAATCTAATTGATATTTCCTTTATTAGACACATAAGCTATATTAGTCTAGATTTGATTGATAATTTCTTTAATAGACACATAATTAGACTATATATTATGATGTACATATTGTTGTAAAGAAATTAATCAGAAATATAGAGATTTTATCTTCTTCGTTTTCCTTTGTTTTCCTTCTCTTACAAATCTTGACTACCGCCCTAGTCCTTCATCAAACTTCTCTTGCCACGAAACCCACACCCTTCTTCTATTTCTCAGCTTTGGGAAGAATGGTTAAAAACAATCCGCTTCCGTCGGAGTATGAAGCAAGGATGGATTGCAGTAGCTCAATGCATTCTATAGGTGAGCTGATTTTCCAAGTAACTTGTTCAAATAGAATGCTTTTCCTTATGGGACTTCAGCTCTGGGTGTCAAGCAGTTGAGGAAAATCAGACCAGTTTGTTCAGAAGATCACAGATACGCAGCTCACCTTCTTCTAACTTCTCTTTAATTTCTTATTCCTTTTATTGTCGCCTATTTCTGTAAATTTTCCTCTTCTTGTACATTATCCTCGATTTCATATCTCAATGAAATCAAGGGGAAAAAAAAAAACAACGTTATATTTTGGAGAATGGCAATTGCAACAAGTAGGTCTGGAAGCATAAGTAATTTAGTGCTTTGTAGCTTCATTAGTATATGTTAGAACCTCCACATGCAACAAAAGGAAAATAAGAATAATAAGCACACACTCTAGCTGAGCTCGCAAAACATATTATCTCAGAAAATATAGAAGGTAAAACGTGGATGGATAAAAAATACCTCACCAATGGGCGTCCCGAGAGATAGCAGTGCATATTAATAATATTGACATTGTTACGTTTGAACCTCCTAACTTACCAAACCTTAACTCCTCATGTTGATTGGAAACCAATCATTTTACATGAAAGAGCGTTGAGGTGGACTGGATTAGAAAAGATTTTTGTATTATCTACCTTTTGAATGGTCTTATATTATTTACTTCTTAACTTTTTTTCAAGTTCACATAGAAGAGGTTCAAAGAAAATGGGCTGCCTACACAACAGTGGGTATGATGCATATTTGTGAGCAATATGTTTGCGATTACTTTGTAGCCTTCAGAATGAGGGATGCAAATGATTAGCTGTGATCCATCTAAATTTCAAAATTTTAGAGAAAAGAGAGAAGATCGCAAGACTGGGTTTTGTAGGTTGGATGCAGGTGTTTTGAGTGTTCATTTACAAGATAATATAGAGTCATGGTCCATTGGTGATCCAAATATAAAGGCACAAGCACTCATCCATGTACTCTCACTCTATGGGCCTCCCACAGCCTCCCCCACACCAGAATTCAAGTCCCAAGCTCCCCTTCTTGAAGAGATCAATACAACAAAAAAGATAACAGAAGAAACAATAATTTGGATGATGGAAGGATTGTTACATTTACATCGTCATTGAATCAATACACATCAATTACTAGCCAAAATAGAGCTTCCCTCGCTCGACTTTGTCCTGCTGGCATTCAAGGGTCCTGAGTGATCTCCCATATCACTCACCATATATATATAAGAACACGTATTCACCATATCACATATTGCTATTCCCCATTTAAGTCCTGCTTCCTTTCTTGAAAGAACTGGTAAAAAGAAATGGGACCTGTGGCGTAGGATTCAGATTTCCCCCACCAGGAGCCATCATCTCTTAAGCAACGAACAATTGCCCTAGACTTCATATCAGACAGCAATATATCCACACAGATCGGATCTCTTACAGATTATAATCTATAGTTTATTTGAGTCCATTTAGGGATAGATCATAACAAGCAGAGCCAGACTTGTAAATGGAAAGCATCTGTTGACGTTTCTGAACGCAGAATCTGAAGACTCAAACATGTTTAGGCTATTTTACGACAGTCATGGTCCAAATATTATACTACAAGCACTTCAGCTTGACATGGATTACTGAACAGAGGATATGCTTAATATACTCGTTTCAGCTGATGAAACTTTTCAATTCAGCCAATCCGACATGAACTAAATCATCATGCTAGTTTACAACCTCATTAAAATAATAAAATAAAATATGTAAATAAATTACATTAAAAGGGCATTTCCTTTTTTATTATACCACCTGATGAAGATCGCCAATTCATCATTAAATGGGAACTAATCCACCAAATTGGTGAATTACAGCATAAAGTATAACTGATTGCCCAAACCCAGTAAGTAAATGTTTGGAGTAGCACTGGCTAGGACAAATATACCAGGTATTCTCTACAGGCTGATGCTCAAGCTTTACCTTTGAGTAGATGTCATGCCTCCTCTAGCAGCATCATAACCAATTGCGGTAACACGATCAGAGGAATTCGTTCCCACTCTGGCTACCATCCCACCAGTCATTGGGATCTGCATGCTCCTGTAACCATCTGAATTCCCATCACCACTCACACCACCATACGCATCATATAGCTCTCCTGCTGCCCCACCAGTGATTGGAGCCTGAGTTCTTCCATATGCTCCAGAATAGTTGGCAGGACCGCCATGGCCAATGCCAGCATTTGGATAGCCACCACCATGGCTGTAAACAGTGTCTGCATAGCCGCCACCTTGCCTATAACCACATTCTGGGTAGACACTACCCTGCCCTGCAGATGGATTGACAGGATGTGGGCTACCATATCTTCCTCCATACGAGTCCGGTGCTGCATAAAGCAGAAAGTGGTACAATTAGAAGAGTTTCAGAAGGAGGGTCGATTTTGCAGGGAAAAAAAATAAGAAGAAAAGACACAAAGTAAAGCCATTGGGAGTGGATAAAACAGAAGCAATCACAACGACCGCTACCATGTGCTCTTTTCTCAGCATTTAGCACCTCAGCTTGTAGCTTCTCAACTTCTCGAGCCATTGATATCAGGTTCTTGTCCATTGCAAGCATCTTCTCAACTTGCTCCATATTTGCACCTTTTTCATACTCAAAAGCACCACTTACCCCAAAAGATGAAAGGAAAAATTAGTGATATCACTAGAACTATAAGAAGAGAAGGCAAATGTAGGGTGAAGAAAAATTACTGAAGGAAAAATCAGCCATGAACCACTTTGCTTACCGTAATTTCTGATGTTCCTGTCTTAGCCCATCCAGCTCAGCATGCATCTCAGGCAACTTTTTGATGTCTGGGGAGGCTTTCTGGAGTTCTTCTGTGGTATGCTGGATTTTGATGATTAGTTCTTGTCTTGCAACAATTAGGCTCTGTAACTCCAAGTGTGCTTGTTGCAATTCGTTCTTTACCATCTCACCAGCACGGATATCAGCTTCCAGTTTCCCAATCTTTTCCAACAATCCTTTGACCTGGATATCACTTTCAGTTTGGAAACTACCAATATGAACCTGCACTCTCTGCAATCCTTGCTGAGTGGCAAGCAGCTGCTCTCTCAAGGTCACATTGCTTGCTGCCAGTCTTTGGTTTTCCCTTACAAGCCTTTCCATTTCAGCTGCTTGAGCTGCAATCTTATTTTCCAGGAGCTCCGGTCGGGGTAGTGGCTCTAAAGGGTGGTGAACAGCAGGAGCAGGCCCATGAAAAGGGCCATTGCGCAACAACCCAGGAGCCTGGACACGCTGTCTTTCAAATGCTGATGGTACATGCCCATGCAAATCCATCTTTTGGCAGAGTAAATGTATTCTCCTAAACTTGGATTTTGACAATAGCTTACTTTTCTGCAAGCAACAAGCAGTCATGTCAACAACTCAATTAAAAATAAATAAATAAATCTATCATTACAAATTTCTATTTATGAAAACATGACGAGCTGCATATAATGAATTATATCTTGTCTCATCTGAATGTAAAGTTTCTCCATTAACTGGGCCTTGAATATCAAAATTCTGTCACCATAACAAACAAAATGCACAACATTATAAAGTGGCACAGGGATTCTGCAGATCATAGTTCGTTTTAATTGTTTTTCGAAGTTTCAGTGTTTGTTCAAGTTTCCTTAAGAAGTTTGGGTCTGTCTAGAATTCCTAATGTTATTATCAACTGTTAACAATAAATTTATAATTAAACAAACTGTTAAGCATTACTTTGAGCACATTTCAGTTTCCTTAATACCAGCAACAGTATTAGGTTTATGTAAGCTTCACAAACAGACATGATCTATAGATTGCAGCAAAGTCAATTGATTCAAAGTATAATTTTTATCATGTTGAATCTCCAAGCAGGCATTTTTTAGCTCCAGAATGGGGTGTTTTTGAAGCCACATGGAACTAGCCAAAAGAGAATGAAAAAGGGCAGAGACATAAAATAAAAATGGTCCATGTGGATTCCTAGTCAAACTAGTAATAAACGGAAAAACCAGAATAACAAGGTAACTCATGCAGGAAAACACAGACTATGTAAGGCAACCACCGTCCCAATTAAAGAGTAACAAAGTTCTTAGACCATCAATAGATTTATACCATACTAATAAAGTACCAATAAATTTCTGTCCAAAAGAAATCATGTCCTTTAGTTCTTTTTTTTTTAAGCTAATTTGGACATTGAAGTCACAACGATAGTCACCCAAGTTAAATGGACTTTGCTCATACCAGATTTTTATTTTTCTTCTTTGTAAGACATACCAGAATACCTATTTTAAAATACAATATCAGTTTTAATTTAATCAATCAGAACCAGTGTTTAAAAAAAAATGAATGATTTTGGACACGAGTCGCATGATGCAGATCAGATTGTAAGAAATCTGATCAGAAGAGGCTCTGGATCCCTTCTGAGATTCGGTGACCCAACATTCTTTCAATCACAGCATGATCCACGGCTGCAAAATTTCAAAAAGAATCAGATCAAGCTCAAGCTCTCATGTAACATTCTTGGGTTCATCTCAAAAAAAAAAAAAAAAAGCAAAGAAAAGAAGAAAAGGCAATATTTTGGGCAGTTTGGATCCTTGCAGTTAGTTCCTCTCCCCACCCCCCTCCTCCCAGTTATGCATTTGTTTCTCTCCTTTTCTCCTCCTCCAGGGGATAGCAACCTAATCTTTCTCTCGGTCTCTTAATAGTTTATTTCTTCTTTTCCTCCTCAAACAACAGCAAACAGCCCTTACCCTATTTTCTTCTCCTCTTTTTTCGCATTAAAAGAAAGAACCACATGTTCAAATGTTTCTTGTTTATCCTTTCTCAATGGGACTATTCACCTAGTTCTTTTTATATTTTGAACATCAAATTTTCTTTAGGATTAAAAATGGGTACTAGTTGTTGGATGATTGAAGAATCACTATTAACATCAGTGATGATTTGAAATGTTTTTATTTATTATATTGATGATTGGATAATTTTTTCATTTTATAATTCAGCTCTAGTTTTATTAGTGTTTCAAAAAAAATCATCTATAATTTAACTTTTAAGTATTTTTATTTATGCTTAATGTTTTATATTTATTTTAGTTTTTATATTTTAAAATATTATTTCCATATTCTCTTTTCTTTTCCTTTTAAGAAAAAGGAAGGAGATACCCCCCACCTAACTAGAAAAGGTGGGATCTGAACCTAGGTCATTGGGTCCACAGCCCAATGACTTTAACAACTGCACTATTTGGCACCTACTATTACTTATACACTTTTTTATCCAAGTTAAAAATCCACTTGGATTGGTACAAATCGAAATTGAATCAAGTTAGTGTAATGCAATTCCTAACCATCTAACTGCCCCTCTCCCCAGCCACTCATATCCCATCTTGCATAGTTGGAGGGTATCTTACTGTTCATTTTCCTTCCATTTTATAACCGTTTTTCTCTCCTTGGAGACCATGACCTTGTATCTGGTCCTGTAACCATCTAATGATCTGGATCCATCTTCGACCTCAAACCTCTATGGAAACAATTGCAAGTACACCATCCGATGGCTATTGCATGATAAGATAATGACCTAGTATTAGGACAAGTGCTACGTGTGCAGCACCTTCTTCACAATGAGTCTTCGATCTGATATGATGATTTTCAGTTAAAATTTTAATAAAAAGTTTGTAGAATGGGACATGTTTAATTCACAAAGGAACGAGAGGATAATCCCGAAGCCTAATCACTGATTTTGTAAAGACAAGTAGATGTAGAGTTTATAGGAAGCAATGCATCCATTCTTAATCTTTGTCTAAATTATTTTTTATTCTTCTACAAGTTTTGCTCAGATGGCTCCATGCAGGCCATCTCTCACCAATGTTATTGGTTTGAAAAATCTAAAACATGCAATATAGCTGGTATTTCCTCTTTTGATGTGAATCCTATAACCCCATAAATCCACACTAACTCTATTGCAAAAAGGATGGAGAAGTGACAAAAGATCACTGACATATTGATAGGTTTCTACATGTGGTCTCTAATTAAAAGTTACTCTTTAGATTTATTCTATGTTGTTTTTAACTTTCCATTGATTAACTTAATTAATTCAAATACTATGTTTTATTTAATATTTTTCAAATTAACATAATATTTTTCTTATTTTTAAAACAAAGGTATTGCCTTCTGTTGTCAAATATATATAATCAATCAATAGTTCTATCTCATGCACAACAAAGATATTATAAACGTTTCTACTTTTGCAGCTATTATTGTAACATGGATATAACAAGAAACATAGTAACATAATTCTGATAACTTTTTATATTTCAGTAAGCATATTTAAAATTGTAATTACTTTTTTTTTTGATAATACGGATAGATCATACAACTCTAGTATGAGTATATCCACATAAGTCAGAGGATACAATAAGACGGAAAGGAAAAGAGGTAGCCTCGAGTCTATCCCACAAACAACCACCAAAATGCTGAGCCATATAGGAGGCGATCTAGTCAGCCGCCCTATTCGCCTCCCAATACACATGGTTGACCCGAAAGGCGGCAAAACCCGTCACCTGCCTGCGGATGTCCTGCAACAACGGATGCTCGTCACTTGCTCCCGCCGAGTTATGAATCCAGCCAACCACCGTCGTCGAGTCTCTCTCAAGTTGGATGTTGTCAGCTCTCAATATACTCCTTGCATAGGTGATACCCTCCAATGCAGCCCTCAGCTCCGCTCTAGGAACTGAGACATCATAAATGTACCTGCCGCCAACTGCCACCAATCTAGAGTCAAAATCCCCTGATCACGAATCCCACTCCGACCTTGTGTCCGCTGTCAGACACTCCCATTGAAGTTGACCTTGAAAAACTCGAGAGTGGGGACTCCCAGGAGACGAGGATTGTCCGAGTCGCTACAAAAGCCAAATGGGAGTCCCAGATGTCCCTTGCTATTTCAGGTTCACCTGTAGATAAAGGCTGAATAATCTGGGCTGCATCAAGTAAGGCCCTATCCACCACATGCCTATGATGCTATCTTTATCTCGAACACTCGGGTATTCCTATTAAGTCAGATATGGTAGGCAACGTAGGCTGCCCTGACACCTAGAGGGATCATGGTTGGCCTCCTCATAGTTCTCTTTAGGAAGCCCAAGAAAGCTTCAATCGAGGCCGTCTGCTGCAAAAATGTCAGATTGATCCTAGAGCACCTCCACACCCAAGCCGTCGTCGGGTAGTGGAACAACACATGAGCCATAGACTCCTTCGACGAACAACCCATGCAAGAAATGGGGAGCCTTAGTTCTCTACCGCACAAAATACCTCTGGTAGGAAGACAACCCCATGCCACTTTCTAGAGAAAGAAAGCAACACGAGGGTGAACACGAAGTTTCCAGATCCAACCTCCATCAATCAGCCTAGTAGGCTCGGCTCTGTAAAGATCACAAAGATACCGGCTCTAACCTTCAATCTAGCGGTCATCCTCCATATCCTCCTATTCACGATCCCTTGCCTAGGGATCGGCATAGCCAGGATCCTTTCTGCCAATTGATCTCTGAAGGAGCACCAAGCAGCATCAACATTCCACGTCCTCTCATCCAGAAGAAGCAGATCGCAGACCTTGGGGCCTTCCAGATACTTTAGATTAACTATAGTAGGCTAGAGCCTCAGAAGCAAGTTAGAGATCAAATGTCATCCCTTACTTTTCCTTTCAAGAAATGCATTTGGTAGTGTTAAGCATCTAAATACCTAAGTGCCCTGTAGTTGATGTACTTCTATTGTCTCTAATCCTATCATAATCTTTTGCCCCTCTTTATTTTTTAATGCCATTTAAAAGCTAAAGCCAAGCTGAATGTCCCAGAAAAGGAAAGAGAGCTTGGTCAGACAATAAAATGTACCGGTTGGGACCACTTTATTTGCATCGTAGTTGCTATACCACAGCTTTGTTAGACATAAATACATATCCTCCATACCTTTGATTTGCA
This sequence comes from Phoenix dactylifera, assembly GCF_051530095.1. Lineage (NCBI taxonomy): Eukaryota > Viridiplantae > Streptophyta > Magnoliopsida > Arecales > Arecaceae > Phoenix > Phoenix dactylifera. Next base: position 41,598,255 of record NC_143193.1, read on the forward strand.
TACAAATTACAGCGCTGACACATACTGGTGATATGATACATGTCAAACTGGTGAACTACAAATCTAAAACACATGGTGGTAGAACAGAATTATTCAGCTAGACTTGTAATTGAATCCCTAAAGCATTTTGGTTACTCATATGTAGCAGGATGGAATCACTAACTTACACCTTTTACGTAAAACAAACCCAAAAATTTCTAACTCATACATAGATATGACATACATACATATACACATGTATGTATGAAAATATATGTACATATGTATATAATGAAAGTATGTACACATATACTTCAGGGCCAGGGCCATAAGCGGTTGAGGTATTAAATATAAATTAGGAGAGCATTCTGCATACAAACCTTTTGAAAGTAGCACTTAGATATGTACTGTCGAAAGTTAGGAAAAAGTGCAATTATATCTTTGCCATTAGATTCTAATCTTGAAATAACTTGACTTTAATTGGGTTACATCAAGTTTTGAAATCTCACTTTTGGTTCCTTTCAATCAAGATTGAGTTTCAATTCAGCATTTTCACTCCACGTTTTAATAGTTCAGGGCAAGGAAATATCCAAAGAAGAAGCTTTTCTGAAAAAAAGAAAAAAAAATCAAAACATTCTAGAGTATGTTAGGTCATACAGGTTCTTTATTTCTATAGATTTGAACTTTTAGGCTAAAGTCAATACTGAATATGAATAAAATTCATAAACTATACTAATATTTCATGTTATGATAAAAGAGCATTCTAATACATGAGCCTCCTACAATCATGGGGTCTGAGGAGGGCCAAACATACACAGGTTTACTCCCATATATGGAGAGGTTGTTTCTGTGTTTCAAACCCATAACACCTAAGCCATGATGGAGCAACCTTACCATTACAATAAGGCCCGCCCTTTATTCCATGTTGGAAAGTGTAAACAAATATTGTTTACTTGTTGATTTTCAGTGGTTTGAAAAATTCATTATATTTAGCAATTTTAAAACAACTTGGCGATAGTTTGGATGCCCGCACAAATTATCCATGAAACATTCCTAATATGATATACAATGAGAAGAAGTTAGCAGGGAAAGGGAGGCATTCCTTCAAGTTCAGGAAATTTGGATCCAAATTCTCTTAAAAAACCTCAGATGAACTAAATCACGTTGTATAGGAAAGTCAGCATCCCTAATTTTTTGGAGTGAGCCACCTAGGAGCCTCCTCAACTACATCTGGACTCCCCTCCATGCACTTGCTTCCATCTAAAACTCTCGAGATTTTAAGATTTATCCGCAGAATAATTTAAACCAACATCCAAATAGGCCCTCGGTGCCTAAAAGGGTTTTATATACTAGCACTGAACCTCATACCTATGTTTCCACCGGAACGGCATGGTACTGTTTCTTATAATATGTACTGAAATTGACAGCTTCAAGAAAATAAAAAACTATAATATGCATTGGTAGGGTCAGTGCGGCACCATCGACATGCACTAGTACAGCTTGGTGCAGCCAGCATGACTGGCACATAGTGTTTCAGCATCCCAATCCCATACTAGCATCGATTTCATGTTGGAAATGTATGGTACTAGTCGTACCGTCCCATTTTGACAGTGTTTGAAACCACGGTGACTAGCATATTCCAGTATTTTCCTTCATTATTTCCTCATGGATGACACATTCCCCTCAATTTAATGGATTTCTAGATCTCAAATCTACCTTGACACTAATTTCTGTCAATCAGGGTTGGCGGAACCGTCCCGAACCGGACGATTCTGGCCATCTCGAGTCATATTGGTAGCTCACCGGTACAGTTCCGGCAATAGAAATGGAACCCGTTGCCGGAGCTGGAAAAGGAGAAGGAGAAGGAGAAGAGAGAACTAGCGGGAAAGAGAGGGAGAGAGAGGGCAGGATGTCGGCGGAGTGTCGTCGGAGGCTGGCGGAGGCTGGCCTCGGCTGCAGGAAGAGAAGCTGCAGCCGTTGACCCTATTTCGAACAAAACAGTGTCCGGTCGCGACCTTAAAAAAATTCGCAATTTTTAAATGAAGTCGGCAAATCGCTTAAATGAAGTCGGCAAGACATTCGCTGATTTCACTTTAAAAACGCAAAATTTGTTAAGGCCACGGCCACTGCCCCTATTTCGAACGGGCCGGCAAAGGCCTCTACCTGCACTCCTCTAGCCCTCCCTCCCCCTTTCCCTCTCTCTTTCTCTTTTTCTCTCTCCCACGGTCCCCTCTCTCGGTACAAGCATGACACGACCTATACAGAGTCGTCCCGCCAGAGAACCGGTACAGTGCCTGGTACCGGTTCCTCCGACCTTTCTGTCAACAGATCCCACCCTAAACTTAATATCTCTCCATCTCCAACTAATTACTCTTTCCATCTCAACCCCCTCTTATTAAATTAATTCCTTAGAAAGAAAAATGAAAAGATTATCACCCTTATTTAAGAACAACACAAATATGGAAACTACTGAGGTAATACTAACCCTCTACTCTATCTAAAGTCATAACCTCCACAATTGAAATCAGGGGTGATACAAAGCAGGGCCAGTAGCAACCAAAACCCCTCAAAGTTGGACAAACTACAATATGCAGTGTTTCCTTGTAGCCATGAAAAAGATCTCCTATAACCCAGACCTTCCCACTAATCATTTCTGAACCCCTCCCCCCCCCCCCCCCCCCCCACCAAAAAAAAAAAAAAAAAAAAAAAAAAACCCAACAAAAACAAAGAAAAAAACATGTTACATAAAGAAAACCCATCACTTACCCTTCATAGCTTAGTTCAAAGATTTACTTTAAAATTGAACCCTATCTAATTTAGGCTTATGTCCAAATATAACTTGGTTTTGACTCTAATAGGTGCAGTAGTAAGTAAAGTGATTTCTACTGACAAACACATTAGACACATGCAAAAGGTCCCAGAAAAAGACATCAACTATAAGGGAAAGCCAATTGGGATTGATGTTGCTCACCCGAGCTATGACCACAGTCTTTCTTGGGGCTCTTTTATGGTAGCTTTTACATGTTGCCACAGCATTTTCTATTTCATTTCTCTCATCTGTACAGCACGAATACCATATCCTTGATCTTTGCTGTTCTTCTCTCCGCTCTAACTTAAGGCCTCCCAAGACTACCTCTCTCCAATGCAATTTTTATTTAAGTAGAAACGGTCAGGTCATTGGAGGGAAAGGAGGTTGTTCAGTGTTCCATAGGTTGGGACCTTTTTTCCCACCTACATTGTACAACTTCATAACCAATGTTAAGATTGGGATCAAGTTGCAAACGGAGGGGCGATCAGATTGGATCAAATCATGGATTGGATTGTAAGAATTTTTTTTTCTGATTACTTGCAAAATTTTTAAAATGTAAAAAAAGTGAAAAAAGAAGCATAAGTAAACTATGAAGTAGATCAGGGTAGAACAGAAAGCCATACATATAAGAAGCTTAGTTTCCCAAAATAAAAGCCTATATATAGCGCTTTAATGAAGCAAAAATTGTGTCTAGTTATTCAAGATATTTATAAGATAAATAACATATTATATATCAAAATAAATATGCTTTTAGGTAGTACATTTTTTAAAAAAGGTATAAAATTATAGCATATGGCTTTAAAATATTTGAAAATTTCACTCTTATGTGTAAATCCATGAACTCCAATAGTAGGCTAATTTTACTATTCAAGATTTATTATGATAAACAGTTTAGAAATAGTAAAATAATTATAGAAAACGTGCTCGCACATGATAATAGTAGATAAATAACATAATCATGCTGGATCTTATGATTCAAGGGACTAAATAACTCATAATATTTGATCTAGATCATATTTTCCAAGTTGATCCTGCTCAAAGGATGAGATCTAGATCATTTAGGGACAATATGATCCCAGATAATAACGTCCAACTCAAGAATCATAAGACTTTAACAACACGTTGTAATGACTAATCAGTCTATCACCAAATTCACCATCACAATGATTTACCAAATAAGAACTTAAGCAATAATTCAAGTCCACAGTCCATGGTTTGATATTGTAAAAAGTATTTATAATATTTTTATATTTCAAATATATAAGATTTATCCAAATTGATAAATCTTAATCTTCTTGCAGGAGTATTATTTTTATAATTTGGTTATCAAGATATTTTTACTTAATCGAACAATAAAATAATGACATGTTTGCTGTAGATTATTGCAATTTTTTTATAAAAGTAATGGCTCAATTTTTTTCCCAATTTTTAGAAAAATTTCAATTGGAAACTTCCAAACCTAATCAACTTGACTACATGCTTATTGATATGGACAATAAATTTTATTAACAAGAAACCAAGCACAATTTTTAAGCAAAAGGTTTATCACACAAAGCTTTAATGAAATTTATTTTAAATAAAAATATTATTATCCAAGTAGATTTTTAGCTTTTCAATAGATATATGATATTAGCCCCACATGGGCCCAATCTTAATTATCCCCTACATAGTCCGCACCACTTTCCTTCCTCTTCCTTTTTTGTTTTATATACGATTAAAATCTTATCGATGCATTTGTTTAGGGAAAGATCTCTCCAATTTTGCTCTCTTCTACTGCAAAACCATGTCTTTATCCAATCTTTGCCCATTTTATAATGGTGCTGGCATGTTTGTTTGCCTCCATGTCCAAAGCCCTCTAAATCTTGACTTCTTGGTGTTCCTCGATGGTCATGTTTGGGCTACACCACAAGTTAATCCATTGCATGTTTTTAATTCCCTCTCTACAATTCCTCTCTCTCTCTAACACACAGAAAAAGAAAGCATCCATGTACAGTTGTTATACTAGGCTCAAATGTAGTCTCAAGCTTGCTTGGACCATGTTCAATACAAATGATGTTGTTCCATAGTTTCGCGGTGGAGGGTTGGACCTAACTTTCAAATTAGGTTTAATATATTTTACTTTGTCATTTATTTGCATATTTTAGTTTGAATTTTTATTATATTCTTAATTTATTTTATTTTATTAATTTATACCTTTTAGATGATTCTTTTATTTTCCTGCAACCTTTGCCATGTCTTTTCTGTCAAGATTTCTTAATTGTTCTTTGAACTGCCACTTTTCTTTAGTTTTTATAATATATGACAAGTTTTATTTTATTTTATTGTTATTTTAACTTTTATCTAATATCCATCTATTTCAGTTGAAACTTCAAACCATCAATTAAACCTTAACCAATTCAACAAAGACCAAGATAACTCCATCATGATGGACTAATAATATATATATAAATATAGAGATAGATAGATAGAAAGATAGATAGATTTTTGTTCTTTACATAACCATTGCCTTCCTAACCTCCCTACCAAATCCTCCACCCTCATTAACCACTTCTCGACTCTGCCAACCTCACCAACCACTTGAACCTCCTCGCTATCCTTTGCCCCAGTGGTAGAACCCGGAAAATACCCAAGGAGGGCAACAATAAGAACTAATGATAAAGAACAAAGATATAAATTATTATTGTTAAACAATTCTAATGGAGATAGATACCGATCATGTTGCAATTTATTTAAACTTCAGTTTCTTACATCAAAACCTCAGAAAGTTTGGTTTTTCTAAAATCTTACAGTCAATTAACATGAAAAGAGCATGACATTAAGTCCATTGTTTTTTTTTTTTTGAAATCTAAAGCATAGTATTTCTTGTAAAAAAGGAAAACAAAAATGAAATAAATGCACCCAATGAAGAGTGGGTGGTAATGAAAAACAAAAAAAATGCACATCGCATATGAATTCCTAGCTACTTGACACTGACTATTCATGTTAAAATACAACAATTTTGAATTCAAAGATGCAATAACACTAGAACCAGAAGCTCTGGACTAAAAATATAATATTAGCTGGGAAAAAACTGTGCCAAGTAGTGGCCTAGTGATACACAAAGCCTTGCAATCTGCTTCATTTTCAATTACTGAACTTGTTCTTCATCTTCTTCTCCATGTTGCCTATTGTACAAATCTGAATAAATGTCTCCTAGTGATTGCTCCATTATTTAATTCTGAATTTTTCTTTTAGAAACTTCCACAACACGAGATATAATAGAAGTGGTCAACATGGGATTTGGCTTCATGCATGGGTTTGAATTTAATCTAGGGAGGACCTTCCTTCAAACGATATGGGAGGGAAAAAATAGAAATCCAATCAACAGGGTTAAGATTAAGAAGAATCCCAAAGGAAGTGCTTAACAAGCATATCCTCTTATTTTTAAAAGGATTACTTTTGTCATTAAAGAAAAGTGCTTAACTAAATATTCCTAAAGACTCCTTAATACTTAAAAGGAAACTAACAATAAATTGAATTCCAGAATTCATGGGCGTAAAATGCACCATCATGCTCCCCCACCTCTCAATTCCTCTAGGGAGTATTCCGAGGTTTGGAGGCATATGCTACAGCCCCCCACCCCAACACCGACACCCTCCCTTAACAATCTTGGTGACCGTGTTCCTGTCCCAACTCTCTCCACAAGCCGAGTTGCACACCATCATTACTGCCTATTGTTAACCTCTGAAACGGTAGCCCTAGCAGTGGCACTACCACTACCAACAACACTTGTATAGCTCAAGTGTCTTTATGATCTTGGATCAATTAGTCCTAAGGAACGATACAAGATAGAAGGCAATCTTGATATCCTACCATTATGTAGTGGCCATTGGACAAGCAAAAGAAAGATGGAAAAGAGAGGGATGGCCTTGAGAACCTAATAGTGACACCAACCATAAGTTCCTACTACTCCAGGTGGGGTGGCTGATCTTGAGGATGTTGACAGGGGGGAGACAATGCCACCGACCAAACGATCCAAACCTTGCTGGAGATCCTTAAGAAGAATTGGACCATTGGATTAGCAACATTGATATGGATCACAAATCAGTATGAAAGAAGTCGAGACCAAAGGCATCAAGGAGGTCAAACTTATGGCTTGAGTCTCCTCTAAATCCAACTTTTCATTTGTCAGCGAGAGTTAAAATTGTTCTCTTAATGATATAATTATTCTTGAATTTCCCATTGGACGGAGATTCTTTGAGCCAGTTGCAGACACAAAATAATCAAGTATTCACTTATCCATGATTTTTTTTTCTTCGCTAATCATTCATAGAAAATTCAAAAACAAATATAAGTTACAGCATAATGATCCTACATATTGCTGACAACTGTGCATTTGTTTTTGTTTGATCTTCTTTCCTCCCTTGTGCTAGTTTTCACATAAATAAATATACAAACAAATATGTTTCCTTCATTTCTTGTTTTTTGCTAATTTCTAACTTTATTTATTTTCGCTATTTCTGAATTTTTGACAAAGTCAATGTAGTCTTTTCTTGATTCTAAATCCTTGTCTCCAACCAAATTATTCTCAAATGATGAACATGTAACAAAATAGTTGCCAAAAAACCAAAGCAACCCTAGGTAAAAGAGTTTTTTCTAATCCAGCAGGAATTGGGCCCCATAAACCCCGCAATCTCGCTATCCCTTTCCTACTCACTCCCTTCCTTCCTCCCACTCTCTCTCTCTCTCTCCCCCCGGTGAAACCAGCTGGATCTCTTGGGATTTTTTCCAAACAGGCCCTAAGCAATTAGGTGACTGCCCATGGAACAAAATTCTTACAAAATTTACAAATTAATGTATACCTTCTTATATTTCAATAATTGATTAAAACCTGCATTATTTCCAATAAACTATCCTTGCCGCAAAACCCCAAGCTAAAACGGTAACAAATAATGCATGATGTTACTGCTAATGGTAATACTAGTAATACTTTTCTTTTTTAGCAAATAATAGTAGTAACACTAACATGTTACTTTTTACTAATATGACAATATAATAACACTGATATATTACTACTATTAGCGAGATACAATATGAAAAACACGAAAACATAACAGAGTACAAGAGAAAAACAGGAGGAAAATGCAAACACAAAAAAAAGGCTCTCATTTTCCTCAAACAAAGAAGAACACAACATAATAAAAACAACAGAATCCATAACAAAAAAATGAGAAACCCCAATCCTTTATTACACGATTCTAGCACATTTTTAAAATTCCAATCCAGCTCAGACTAAAAAACAGCATAAAATCCACAACAAAAATTAATCAATCATCGATCGGTACAGCAGAAACGATCATCAGAATCCAGCAGCGTGAAAATATCTAAAGTTACTTTTTTGTCCCGATACAATCAATTATAACTCCAAAAGGGAAACAGAAGAAGAAGCAGAAGAAGAAATTAGAGAGAGGGAGAGGCAGGCTTACATTGAGGCCTGTGGGATCTCGATTAGCTGCTGTACACCGCCGATGGCCGTCGCCCGTTCGACGCCCGTCGCAGGCGAAGTGGAGTGAAGCCTCCCTTCTTGCCCTCGGTGGAAAGCGAACGAGGGATGGAAGGGGGTGGTGAAGGAAGGATTGAGTCCAACCCCTTTTATTTTTTCGGTTTTCTCCGCTAAAAAGATTTCAATTTTCAAGTGAATGGGTTGAGTCCTCTAGAGGCGCATTTTGGACTAAGCCCACAAATGGTCGGGTTAACTAGTGACCCAACCCAGTCCTAACCCGACTAAACCGGACCTGATCCGTATAAAGATATGTGGCCGAGCTTGACTTTTGTATTTTTCCGATCTGACCCAACTTGGCCCGCCCGACATATATTATTCGAGTCTAATTTAGGTCAACAAAAAATAAATCCGGCTCTAGCCTGATTTGAAAATTTGAATCCCATAAAACCCTTTCTCCTTCATCATCATGAATATCTTTGATAAACCTTATGGAAACTAATCCATCTGTGCTCATTTGAAAAACCGAGCTTTTCTCACCTGCTTTCTCTTAATTACAGAGTTAAACATTCATCATTAGTTTTGTTAAAGTCTTATTTATAATGTCCTTAATATATCTATCTATTCAAATATTGTAGTTTATAAACTCATATCTGAAGAATTAACAATTTCGTAGTAAAAGTAACTTGAATGAAAATTTATGTTTAAGTTAGTTTTTTTTTTTTGATTTCAAGTTTTTAAATAATTTTATATTCAATATTTTTAGCTATAAAAGAGTAGCTAATTGCTAATTCCCAATTAGAAGCCTAACTCAACTCGGTCACAAATCAAAGTTGGACATTTCAGGTCGGTTTCGCCATCCTTGACCCCAATTTGTCCTGAAGGACCTAGTGAGTGTAATATCCTTTCCATGGGCCAAGCTGACCTGAATGAATAACTACTGCGCTGTTCCAGGTCCAAAATCATGACTCAAACATGAAAATTGGGTTGAGTCAAGGTGAAGTATAGCCCCATCCAATACGACTTGTTCGCAACCCTACAATCAAGCTAAGTTAGGCATCTAGATGCCTGCTTATGATAACAATACTGTTTGATGGGTTGCCTAGTAACATCTCCAACACTAAGATGAACTTAAATAAAAGATTCTCCTGTTACAGCAACTTTGTTATTTTATGGCTCAGCTTATTGAACTGTAGCTACTCTAGTTATCAAAATGGGCTATCTCTAAAATACGGTCCAAATAGAGTCAATCTCCAACTTACTTGGACTTTAATAATGTTAATATCCTTTTAAATTACTAATACCCATGTCATTAAGTTCAAATTAAGAGTTTATGATTGGAGGTACTTTGTAGCTCAAGTTGCTTGTTGTAGCTTGAGATGCAGTTCGAAACTCAGTTTGGAAGGCTGCAACTACAGTTGTTACTGTTATTATTATTTTTTTATTTGAAAGATTGCACCTAAAACTTGCAAGTTAAAAGAAACTGTTTGATTGGAGTGGCTGCAAAAGATGGGTTTTATCGTAAATGAGACTCTACATGTCTAAGGATCCAGAAATGTCACTGAATCCTATGCTAATTTTTTCCCTCTTCCAAATTACCTACTAGAATCATATGAGAATCAGAATGTTGAAACATATCCTATGTGAGGCTGTTGTGGCTTTGGGTGCTTAATATATGTGTCTCATGATGTCAAAATTCCTAACATGAGCCTCACAATTCCTAACATGAACCAAAAAAGTTTGCTTGGAGCAAACGCAGATGTTGAATTGCATTAGAGATGCACATTGAGTTACATCGCCTTTGGTAGCATGCAAGCGTTGGAGCTTTAGGATGAATGTGGGCAAAAGGCATTCATTACTGCAAATGTTTGCTGCATGAGCCACGCTCAATCAGGTCTCGATTCCAATTCAAGTGGGCATATATTTGCATTCTTCTCTCGAGCTAATCGCATGAATAAGTTAGAGGTTGGACAAGGGTGTTTTGCTTGATTTCTTCAAGATTATATTTTGTAAGTAAATGAGCCTCCAATTCAACAATTTGCTAACATATTGCAAAGCAAGTTATACCACTCTCATCTCCACGACGCAAACCAACTTTTAGTGCACACAAACTGTAATGGGGCTCTTATCTCCAATATTAGTCATCAAAATGCAACTATGACATTTAGACAATTATGAAATAATCATATTACTCTTTTTTTTCATGCTTTACAACTAAATTAGTAGTAAGTATTTACCGGTCTAATTTTTACCTAGCCCTTGGATTTAATCAATATTTGTAGGAATTATTCAATTCTCCTTATCAAGATTCGCTATTTCGGTACCAGATCGCACACTAGTAACATCCAATTATTGTATCGGTACATGGTATGGTATGGTAAGGATCAACGTAACAAGTGTCGGTTTGGTATGACATAGTGTACAGGTTTGATATTGGTATAGTACGGTATGCCCAGTACGACAAATCATGTTCCTAATTTTCTATCAAATGATGCTAAATATTTTTGTATGAATACTTTGTTCATTATATCATAAATACTTTTGACTATTAAATTTTCAATATTCGTATGTTGATGTTGGAGTTTGAAACATTTCAAGTGTGCAAAAGATGTCCCAACTTCCACTTGGCGAATTTGGTAGGAGAGGCCTCCTTGGCTAGCGGCCAAGGTTAGAAAAATAGATAAAAATAGAAACTTTTTTTAAAGGAGTAAACCCATCCTATTTCTAAAATAGAGCAAGAATGTTTCAGAAACCTTCTATTTTTATCTATTTTTATCTAAAATAGAATGTTTCAAATTTTTGGACGCTTGACAACATTTCCAACACTCAACATGCAAAGAGACTAACAATAGGAGCCCAAGCATTGACCTACATACAAGTGAAAAATAATAGTGCACGTTACATTTTTTACTTTCTTCAATATTATACTATCCTTCTTTCTCTTAATAGGTTCCTGATTGTCCATATTTTGATACATATAAAGAGCTATTCTTATATTTATATTTTTCTCAGATGGCCGAGTGCAACTAAAGCTAAGAAGATTGGAAACGGCACTGTCGGTAGATATCGTACATTCGTATTCCTTGCAAATTAAAGTTTGATAAAAACTATTGGCCTTAGCCATCCACACCTTATGCAAGGCCTTGCACCAAAGAAAATCGGTGCGATAGAGGAAAACCTACAGCAGTAGATGAAGATGGATGGAGTATTACTCAGACACACCATTGCAGAATTCAAAAACTTCTATACCGATCGATCTGTCACACCAATAAGCTCTTAGTCTTTTCTCAAGGGCCTTCAGTTCAAGATTTTATCTAGTTATGTTTGAATTTGTAGCTTACTATAGATTTTTTAGTTAGCTATGCAGTCTTATACAATGTGAACTGGGATGTCCCTCCTTTCATTAGCTGCATCTCATATCATTATGAAACTTGAAGTTGTTTTTTTCTTGTTCTTTACATGGTTACATTGCTAATAAAGCATCTTCATGTAGTTCATTTTCTAATTGATTTTTTAGTGCAAATCTCATCTCACTGCTTAAAGCGATGTGCAAATTAGCTGATATTACCGTAATGTGGCTATAATGCACAAAGCACTGCTAGTTGCAACAAAAATTTGTTTGAGGTAGATGAAGCAACAACCTCATGCACACTGGTCAATTATATCATGCATGGCCATAGACAATTTGCCAAATAAGATTACGCCCAAGATCTAATTAACTGATAGATCAAAACCTAGGGAAGGAATATAGTGGCATAATGTTCCGTTGAGTGATTTTTTTTTTGTTTATTTTTTGCAATCACTTTTGCAAATTTTGAGGCATCACACTATAGGAAATTGGTAAATTTCCAACATTAAATAGAAGCGTCGGCAATTTTTTTTTTTCTAGCGACAAAACTTTTCAACACTTTTTAGAAGCGTCGGGATATTAAGAGCTCCACCGACGCTCTGCTTAGCCAGAGAAATATAACCATCCATGGTTGATACGCCAACTTTGTACTGGCAGTTACCTCTCACCATGTTTTGGGAGCCTTCTTTGGCAAACTTCAAATGTGGCGGTCAAGCATTTGATGTGCTTTGATATGGTGATTCTTGTATTACCCATGTGGTCTTAATCATATTTTAGAAAAGGAGTCGAAGCAAAGAAAAATGTTTGCCCAAACAAATTTTCTGCAATGTTAATAAAACGAATCAAGAAGTAGTCAAACACCATGCATTGATTCCCCAGTGTCAAAGTTATTTGTCATGTCAGGCAAGAAAAGATAATAATCATAAGATGCTAGAACTCAATTTAGTCTCAAGTTAGACAATGAATTGAAAATTTGGGAATCCGGGAAGCCATGCTTCTTTTTTTTTTTTTTTTTTGCTAGGACGGGTGGATCATACCTGACGGATACGGATACACCCAATAAAGTCAAAAAATAGGATACCTTGGAAAAGCCATGCTTTACCAGGAACTTATATATCTAGAAAAATAATGGATGGCATTCGAGTTGGTAACTTAGGAATGCATGTGTAGGTGGGATTTTACAGCTAGGAATATGAACTTGACAAGGCCCGAAAGTATCATGGAAGTACATCAGAGGAATTCCATCCTTAAGAAATCAAGCATAGTTTCTCCATTGAAGTTAGTAGCTAACCATTAATAAATGATTTTTTTTTTTTTAGATTGAATCAAAACTGAAAGAAGACATGCCCAAGTCGTTTTAATTAAATGGTAGGCTGAATAAGATTTTTTTTTTCATCAATAATTTTAGACATGCATGTGGCCTAGCAGCAGGATCTAACAAAAATATTTTCTTGTCCCAACTTCGCACAGCAATGCTTGTGAAAATTCAAATCTTTTCTTATCCAAATCTTTTCAAAATGCTCGCTACGTGTCGACCGATCAGATTTAGCCCACATTACACTCTTAACCTAAAACCTCATATGGATACCATATGAAATGGGTGGCAACAAAAGATGCTATACTTTGAGCGTAACTTGCGTTTTCTAAGACCACAGCCTAGCTTTTTCCAGCGGAGATCCCCACTAGTGCCCACCACCGTCCTCTCTTCCTTTTGGACAAAGGGAAAGACCCTGCACCAGAATGCTTGCAAAGCAAATAAGCAATGCTTCAACTGCATTGAAAAAGAAAGCTTGATGCCTATCTCTTCTACTTCTCTTTCTTGGGCTCTTATATCTGTTTCCCAACTAGACAAACTCATGCCTTGGAGGTGTCACACTAGCTTCTTTCCTGCCTTTGTTTAGCCACACTTTGCTCCCAGCAAGTCATCGGACGCCATGGCTGGTCGTCATGGCCGAGTCATGCTCCTCTCTTCCTCCCTCCAGGAGCTATTTCGAAGGGCTATCTTGTTTTCTTCTTGATGGATTTGGCAACTTCGTGCTGTGACTTCATACTGTCAATGGCTGTCATTATGAGGGGAATGGAGCTCACTGGTCCGATGGGTTTCTTAATTTCTTTTCTTTTAGCACTGCCGCTGTCAGTTTCATTGCCTCATGACCATCATTTATTATGTTAAATGTTTGTGATTCTTGTTAGCAGTCTATTGTTGTTGATGACAAGAAGTCCTGATGCATGATTTGTCAGATAGAATTGTTCGTTGAGTGCACTGAATCTCCATTTTGTGCATGAAAGTAACCTTTTATTCCTTACTTGACTCTGAGAGCTTGGATTACTTGTCAATATATGGACCTTGGTGACCTTGAAGCCGTAAGATTGGAATCATACTACAACGATATGCTACAATTTTGGTTGATTCGGTTTGAACCGACCGGGTTATGATTGTAAATTGGTAAGGGTATGATTGCTTTTGGCTAATGATATTTTTAAATTGATTGCAACATCAAACAAGGACAACTTATATGAGTTACAATTTCCTCCCCATGCCTCACTTGGCATCCGACCTGCTAGAAATTGGTTCCTAAATGACCATGCCGCCCCCGTCTATGCCATATACGTTGCATATTGATCCAGAAGAATTCTTAGATTCGATATGGACCATTTTCGCCGTTACAAGTAAGGTTGGACAGGATATAAGAGCTAAATCCACCATATTAGAAAGCTGAATCATGCATCAAACTTTCGGAGGCTATAATTTAATCATATGGCATCCTCTTAAGATGATCTTTTTCTGAGATCAGATAATTTTCGAGATCTACGATGTAGCACCTGCTAAACGAGGTGGTGCTCTTAACAATTAAGCCCAAATCCCATCATTTAAGCTCTTCAATATTCCGTCAGACTGAAAGTTTGTTTTTCGAAAAAGATTTTGATCGGACATATCTCCTAATCAAAGAAGAGTCATATAGAGAAACCGAAGGCAAAATTGATGTAGAAATCGAAATATACCTCCAGTATAATTTTATATTTTTTCAAGTTTATTTCTACTAGTTATATTTATTTTAGAAAAATAAGTCCTATTAGAACTAGAAGAGAAATCCGACCCTAATTGTATAGGGGAGGATCTTACTATTATAACTAGAAGCTATTTATCTCGGTTTTATGATTATCAATGAAAGGAAATGAGGCATAAACCCTCATTTCACCATTCTTTTATTTTTTTTTTAATTTTTTTGTGAGAAATTCAAGTTAAGAGGGTGGAGAGAAATCTTCCTTTATCTCCGATCAATTCACATATTGTCCTTTTGAACTCTCCATGAATCTTGCTGCCGGGACTTGCAGCCACTCCAAGAAAAAATTGCCCTGAAATCTAAATAGAGATTTTGTGGTGGATGGCCTGTCTTTTGGCTAGGCTTAAACTTTGTATCCATAGTATACAAAAACTTGCAAAGTTATCCTTTGGAACTGCAGTACCATGCCATATTACGCAACTATTATGAAAATTAAGAATCAATGACATATAAATGGGCACTTGAACATCTCATAGTAAATAATCTATGGAAAGTATGGCTAGCTAGGCTAATCTGAGTCAATCGAAACAACTCTTTCCTATTTTATAACCAAATTCTGGCCATCACTTGCCATGTAGTTGAAGATTACAAATCAGCATAAACAATCTTACTCACAAATCAGAGCCTAACAAGTACATGATTGTGCACCATATCCTAATAAAACATGTGATTACTTGATGACACATAGGGCATTATTGTATGGAAAAGGGTGTTTGAGAATCTGGGTAAATAGCTATCTGCAAAATGTAGCAAGAGAAACATTTCATTCGCACTTGAAGTCTAAGAAAACACTCTTTTTTTTTGTTAAAATAGATATTTCATGCATTACGAGTACGAATATATCTAATAAAGTTAAAAAACTAAAGGTCGTGGAGTGCCCGGGGCAACTTTTCCTCTCCGGCCCACATGGTGCCCTTGGAGTAGATGGCTACGTAGGCAGCCACCTAATCCGCAGCTCCGTTAGCCTCTCTAAATACATGTTTGGCCTAAAAGAAAGCGCTCCTTTGCCCCATCTTTGGTAGAGCACATCAAAGAAAGCTTTAATCATCTATTCTACTCCAAAGGTGGGGGATGAGGAGGACCAGCTTTTGTTTCCCCAGGACCATCCTACTGTTGCCGTTTAGCTTTTCACATGCAATAACTATTGGTTCACCTTTAGAAAGAAATTGGTAGGTTGCTAGGTCATACTAAAATACAAAGGAGCAGTGACTTGGGTGCCACTTCTCTGCCAAATTATGATTCATTTAACGTAGTTAAGTGAGAAGAAAATGTTTCCGGATGATTGGCACTGCAATAAAAAATTTATCGAGCATCATACAGCATTCCTGGCAGCATAATATCCGTATAAATTATAGAGATCTTGTAATGTACCCAAGAGCGGCTCAATGCATTTTGGGGCTTAAGGCGAACTCACTAAGAGAGGCCTTTTTTCTTTCTGTTTTGTCTTTGATGCCTTTCCGGCCTAAGGCGAACTCACTAAAGAGAGCATTTTTTCTTTTTGTTTTGTCTTTAAGTCCTTCCATGCAGGGAGGCTTTTTTGGGCCGGGGCTAAGGTCCTGTTTGGAAGAGCTGTTGGTAGTAGAGCTATTGGAAGTAGAGCTTTCTGAAGTAGAGCTTTTATAAAAAGTTGTTTGGTGTTTGGTAACTACATTTCTAAAGTGCTGTGGCACTTTAATATATGTTTGGTAAACAAACTGAGAAAGTACTTTTGTATGACAAAATGACCATAAAGGATATTATATAGTATTATACAACAGAGCATAATAAAATATAATATGTATTAATACATAAATAATAATATAGTATAATATTATTGTAATGTAATATAATATTATTATAATATAGTACTATAACATTATATATTATAGGATAATAATTTAATATAATATTAAATTATTTAACATAACATATCAATATATTATGATATAATGTAATATAATATTATATTTATAGTATAATACAATAATAAAGATATAAAATATTATAATTATTAGCATAAATTAATTTTTTATAATATAACATAATATTAAATTATTTAACATAATATATTAATATATATGATATAATGTAATATAATATTATATTTATAGTATAATACAATAATAAAGGTATAAATATTATAATTAAAATATAATCGATCCATAATCAAATAGAAGCCTACCTTTATGAGAAATTTCAACATGCTCTCACACGGGCAACATTGATTAAGACTTTAATTTTTAAAAGAAAATATATTTATTGTATACATATATGTAATTCGAAAATGACTTTCGGGTTAAGTTCACCTCATGTGACCACATATACAAATGTCCTAAATGAACAATATCTTAAGTCAAAAATTCGGTTTGACAAAACCGCTAAGATTGAATCATAGTAACCTTTATATCTTTTACTGATACAAGACCCTTCTATGCTTACAAATGCTAATAATCTTATCAATATGGATCTTAATGATGTAGTGAATGTAATGTGAACTTTGTATCCTTACGTGATCAAAATATATAAAGTTCATTATCACTCTACTTTATAGTCTCAAATAAAACTTCTTTATACTTTCAAATGAAAGCTGCTACAATTACAACAATTTTAAGCTTATATCACAATTTCACCTTTATGTATTAGACGAACCATGATATCAATTGTAACATAGGTAACACCTTTATGCTTAAGCAACACCTTTCATGCTTAAGTCTTTTATTTAAACAACATTTACAATCAACCATATGTGCACAAATATAAATGTGATATTCCAACATTAAAATAATTAAAAAATACTTTATGGCATCTAAATAATGTTTAACAAAATAATCCTCTTACTAACTAAGTACATCAAAAGATTCCAATAGACCCATGTTTTCATATGTTTAACAAATTCATTGAATCTAAGTCCTTTGGTCAATGGATCCGTCAGCATTGCATCAGTTTCTATGTGCTCAATAACAACGTCATTTTAACCAAATCACTAACTGCAGAAACTTTATCTCTATATGTTAGAACTCTTATTATTCTTTGAAAAGAGCCCGGCTACACTATTATCACAATAAATCTTAAGTGGTTTTGAAATGCAATCAACAATCATGAGCCCTGAGATAAAATTTTTTAACTAAACAACATAAGTTGCAGCTCGACCATAAACTCTGTCTGCATGCTAGAAGATGCTACGAGGGTTTGTTTTGAACTTTTTTAAGAAATAGCTCTTCTAGCCATCATAAAAATATAACTATAAATGGATTTCATATCATCCATGCAACCAGCAAAGTTAGAATCATAGTTACCTCAGGATTATTAGACCTTCTAAATGCTAGCAAAAAAATTTTGGTTTTCTGTAAATACCTCATGACCTTTTTAGATGCTTTACAGTGCTCCAAACCCGGATTTGCCATATGGGCCTTTTAAATTTTCTCTAGCCAGTGCTAGGCCTCCAATGGTTCCATAGTTCCTCTAAAAGCTGGGGGAGCCTAGTTGTTAAATTCTATTATACTACTATATTCCATAGAGTGAGACCCAACACTGGATGACTATGGTTCCATAAATTGAAACATTGTAGGCTGCTATTGCTGGTCTGTCTGAGTGTTTCTGGTAGAGGTTGGGACATTCTCCTACTGACCACTATTATCAATCTATTGAATTGAAAATTTGCCATTATGAAAGTTGTCATTAATGTTGGCAATATTCTTAACACAATGAAGTGCTATTTCCAACCTACACTAAAGCGGCAATATCTATAAGGTCTCAAATAAACTAACGTTTAAAGCTATCAACCACAATAGATAGGAATTCCATCTAAGTATCTGATAACCATCCCCCTTGCACTCACCGTATGTTTTATCCTAGGACCTAGGTAAATGCCTATAAATAAACTTATGCTCCAATGGCCCTGATCCCAGAATCACAATTCTAGGGCATGATAGATGCCCCATACTCACAAGGGCTGGCCCTATAAGCATGCAAGACATTTCTCCTATCAATGATTTCAATATAACCTAGAAAATATACAATTCATCTATAAGCAATAGTAAATATCAAAACAACTAAACTATTGAACCAAAATATCACATATGCCATACACCCAACCACAAGCTATAACACAGAATTCTTCTTCTAAATTTTACAATCCACAACTTCTAGTGTTTAAGTTATTTATACACAATCCAGAAGATACAATATTATGCATATACTGATTAACTAGATCTACAATCTATCAGAACAACACCGCCTCTAGTACTTCCTCAAAATGCCGATACTAGCCTAGCCTCTGATCTTTGAATCTAAAAAAAAAACCTAGTTGAAGATTATGAGCTTCACAACTCAGCATGTAATAAGTACTTTTCAAGCCATATCGAGTAATTTTGCTTAATTAAATTATACCAAGCATGATACATCAATACAAGTCTATAACATTTTCTATCAATAGCATCTACATACTAAAATAAGGTATTTCATCTCTCAATATAATTAACAAAATAAAAATACATATTATCGAAGTAATGAAAGTATCCAATCTCATAATAAACTACACTTACGTTTATAGACTTATACGCATAACTATACACAAGTATTCAGTTTCCAATTTTTGCTCTATAACTAATGACTATGGCCACACTTGACCCCTACGGCATAAGACACTCCATATTTAACCCCTGTGGCTTAGTCCACTCCGCATTTAACCCCAATGGTTTGGGACATAAAGTCACATTTAACCCCAGTGATATGGGTCATGTAATCACATTCTGAATCTATACATAGTCATGTTGAGAGTCAGGTGATATACATCTATATATAAATAAATAAATCTTCTTTTTATTTCAATACCACTCTTTAGTCTTATAATTGAACATGCAACAAATTTAATTTTATATGCTTGATCCCATAAAAGTTTTTCAATCATACAATCAATTATAAGAATTTTTATGATAAATCAAATTTCATATAATTACACAATTTCATATTCTATTGTATTTTGGAATCCTAGTATCAATTAGCATAATTTATCTTAAATGAATACTGCAAAATCTAATTGTCACTTGCCACAAATGTCGCACCCAGGCAATCTAATAAACTCTCTGGGGTTCCTCGGGAGCTAATACTTCAAAACTACATGCACATATCAAATCAGTGGTATAATAATATTTTAATACCTAACCTAGCCTGAAAATCAAAAATCAGCCCGAAAATAGAATGGAACTAATTTTAGAACCCCAACCCAGCTCCACGTGTCATGGCCTTCAGTTCAGGATACGCGGTGTTAGAAGTTAGAGAACCAGTTGGAATTAAAGTAGGTTTCAGATTTGGTGCAAATCTAACTAAACCAATACAGACGCGTGGAAAATTAGTAGTCCAAGATATTACGATTTTATTTTGTAGGAAACGAACGGCCACCCATTGCCATCACAGTTAGAATCCGAATTTGATAGATATTTCCTGAAGCAAACCAGATTCACCGATTCACTCCGGGCTTTGGAATCTCTGCGACACTTTCCTAGTTTTTCCCGGATTCCTCTTCCTCTCCAACTCCGAACTATAAAAGAAAGAAAAGACCCAGGTATTGCTCACAGAGAGAGATCGAGAGATCGAGAGATCGAGAGGGGCGCGACAAGTCATGGACATCCGCAAGGCTGGTGGTGTCGATAGATTCAGCAGTCTGCCATCGGAGATCCTTGAGCACATACTTTTCTTCACCGGGGTGAGGCAAGCTGTGCAGCTGAGCGTCCTCTCCTCAACATGGAAGAATCTGTGGAAGTCCATGCCTGATTTGTATTTGGATGCAAGAGACCTCCCTCCCACCGGCGACCAAAACTGGCGCCTCTTCAGTCTTGCGCGCAAGGTCTTGAGGCTCCGAACTGAGACAGTACGGAAGCTTCGCATCGTGATCTTCATGAACAGATATCAATCGATTCAGATATCTCCATTGCGGTGGTTCAACTACGCACAATGGTGCCATGCTGATGAACTCACTCTCTCCTCTCTTCCATACCCGTCCTCATCACCTATATCTCGGAGAAGAATATTGTTCGCTGATGAATACACTGGCATTGTCAATTTTGGCAAGCTGAGGAGCCTGACTATTCGGGGCATACGCGATTCTGTTAATGCATTCGAACCACCTTCTGATGCTTTGCCATTGCTTGAAAAGCTTTCGATGAGCCACTGTAGTTTTGAAGCAATCAATATTTCCTTTAGCAGACTGAAGGTGTTGACATTACACTATTGTTATGCACTAGGAGGCAATTTTCGTGTTGCCACTCCAAATCTAGAAACGTTTGACTACCGTGAGAGTTTTTTTCCTGTTTGCGAATTGGAGAACCAGCCTTCTCTCGTAGACGCGTCGATTGATATCAGCCTTTGTAACCAGAGTGGGGATGCTTTGCTTCAAGTCTTTCGAGCGATTCAAAATGCTACTTCAGTAAATCTGTCTTGGAGTTCTCTCGAGGTATGCTTCTTTCAATTTTACTTCTACCACCAATACAGGGGAAAGCAACAACCTGTACAATGATCTTCTTCGCATTAAAAATGACAAAACTGTTAATGTTGATGCTTTTTTAAGCAACTTGTGGTCATTGCACCTGCTAAACAATCAGGCCTGCTGAAATAGCATTGGACAAACATTCATGGAGGCCCTGGCCTTCAACCAGTACAGAAAGACAATAATATCTCGATGAAAGAAGCATCTCATTGCCCAAAAATAAAGACATCTGATTCAAGTACATTTTTTTTCTTATATTATAAAACTGTATATAGCAATGGAAACCTTCTTAGGGCCCTAATTTATATCATCAAAACTCCAATGTTTGGAAGACAAGCTTGCACTACAATCCAACCTTACTGTTGTTATATTCAGTACCAAACTTGAAATACCAGCATATTGAGATAGCAAAAAAGCCAGTTCACCATATTCACTTCTTAATTCATAGTTTCCTTAACTTTTTACCTAGTGTTGAACAAATACATTCTTCCCTCATTGAAATGAAGCAGAGTGGGGCTTCCCACAATTATTAATTTCAGAGTGGGGAAAAACAAAAAGATACTTCGGAGAATTTTGGCTCTCGATATTTTCTTGCAATTTTCTTCTCTGACATGGTCCCTTGAATATAATAACATAGTTCAATAATTTATCAAACAATCCATAGTTGTTTTTCCTCTTATTCTTCTGAATTGATTATTTATGAGCTTGCATTTCAGTACCTTAATTCTGTATCTTGCTTACCATGACAGGCTTAC
The DNA here is from genome assembly GCF_051530095.1 of Phoenix dactylifera. Lineage (NCBI taxonomy): Eukaryota > Viridiplantae > Streptophyta > Magnoliopsida > Arecales > Arecaceae > Phoenix > Phoenix dactylifera. The sequence goes on from NC_143193.1 coordinate 41,620,154, forward strand.
TACAAACAGCAACGTTCATTTAGTTGTCTACCAACATTCCATAATGCAAAGCATGTGACATTGGTAAATAATGGCCAGAGGAATATAATGTTGACAAAAGATCTGATGCAGAAGTGGCCCAATGTAGAGACTCTGACAATAAGATGAGAAGGTAATGAACTATTACATTTTCTGAAACTAATCAGTTATAGTACTCTATTTGTTTCATTCCAGATTTGAATTTCTCTCAATGGGCCTATCTCAGGAGTGCTTCGGATCGTCTCAAGAAGATGAATTTACAGCTTTAAAGCAAGCATGAGCACCAATTTCCCCGGCTGCAATTTTTTTTTTTTTTTTGATAGTAGCATAGAGTTGTATGGAGAAGAATTGTTAGTATTTAATAAAAATTCCACGAAACTTTTTGCACTTTTAACCAATTACCAGTCATGGCAAGTCAAAATTATTAGTGAAACTTATCTACTTTACTTTATATTTCTCCGAAATTTTCTTTTCTTATGCATGATTATTGAGGATCTATAACATTTTCGAGAACGAGGATCTATAACATCTACTTTGAACATTTTAAAGCTTTCAAATGATGTATGATTGTTATATCAGAAGTTTTTCTGAAGATGCCTGCACTTACCTTGATGCATTTCTAATCAACAATATAGAGCATGGGATTGGGAAAAAAGAAAGAAAAGAAAGAAAAAAAGAAAGAAAGAAAGAAACACTTTGATACATTGGAGAGTTCAGGCCACGAAAGGGGAGCATATAAAGATTGTCATTTGTCTCAAGAAATAATTATCATATTGCTGGTCCCAGTTTCTAAGTCTATCAGCAATTCATCCCTGGAATTTCAAAGTTTTTAATATTTTAAGAGTCATTGAACATTTTGAAAATTGAAGTTTTCCTTTTTCTCTTGCTTCAGCAGTAAGGGTGGAATTCTCACCTTTGTATTGTTTTCTAAGATATAAATGAAACACTAGTGTATCTCCAAGCGACTCTTGAAGGCCACATGCAAGCCCTAGACCACCAAATCCCATGTGTGCATAATAAAAACAAATGAATATCTAAAGCATGATGAAATCAAATGATCAGTAATTCATTATCATAATCGTCATAAGATATTCCAACCTTTTGGATCATCAAATTTATTAGGAGCTTGAAACTTCATATTAATATGTTTCGAGCTCTTTCCAAAGACTTGCCTTGCTCTCAGGACTTTTGGCAGTCTTTGAGAAGCATTTTAATATGGTTCGCTCAGTATTTGCTCCAAAGCCTTCAATTACTGTTGTCTTGGAGAAGTGCAATTGTTGGATGGCCTTTTTTTTCTAAATATTTTTTTTGGTACTATAATGTAGTGCAATAATTCCATTGGAAGATCTATTCTTAGGGTATCATATTCATGCATTATAGTAATCACTAGCAACAATTGAGGCCTAGTAACAATAACCAGACAACCCCAAATTCACTAGGATAGAGAACCCAACGCTAAAATATAAACCACTCATGATTGGGCTTATCCCTTTGATTCTTAATGCCAAACTTTTTAAGGACGTAGGAAGTGCCAAAGTAAATTAGTTGTCACTTTGACATTAGCTTGACTTGGCATCTCCATCACATTCATATACTTCATATTATCAACAAGTCCCTAACTACAATGGACAAGGTCATCCATTCAAACTTGGTGGCAACATCCCATCCATATTTCTCACATGATTTAGACTATCAAACATAGGTAGACTTGCAAAATCTCCACACTGTTGGGGAAGTAAGTGAACAATAAATAGACATATATATGTAAAATCTTACTCCAAAATCTTACAATTTAAAAGTTAAAGAAAAATGTAATATATAAAAACCATTTGCCATAACTCAGCACAAGCTCAAGCAATGGAACATTTTACTAACCATTGCTATAAAAAATTTGACTAATAGATTAAATAGAATTGTAGCTCTAACCTGTGCATCTGATTCGCATCAATGTTTACTAAGAAATTTGTGTTCTGAGAATCCAGATATGGCGCACAAATTACTGAAATATCAATGGAACTATATAAAAATGAAAAAAAAAAACATAAGCACAAAATACGATCCAGAGGAACAATACTTGAATGTGAATTCAATAGAATCTTATCCCTTTGGCACCATAGACCGTTCTCCTAAGGAGATCCATTACTTGGGATATTGAACTGATCAAAGATGACAAGATGTCTGAGCATATTTTATCAGGTTGTAAGTGATGACATTTATAAGGAAAATAAGACAATATTAGGCAAGCTATCACAAATTTCTCGGGATAAAGATAAACTTTGGGTATGCTATGCTCAAGTGTGTAGCAAGGAGAGTTAGGATGTATACAGTAGTGCGTGGTAGAGAGTAGTAGCATAACGGTATTGTATATCAGCAAGAATAGCAATATGTATCTACAAGAACTGGATCATGCTGAAGACTGCTATATGCGATCCAAGACGTGATGGGAACAGTCTTTAGGCTTAGAGAAGTTCTAACCATCCCCACAAGCATGGGTTTTCGCATCAGCTTCTTTGCAAGATATGGTGGGCCTGAACTAAACTAGTAGCGTTGGTGCCTTAGTAGTGCTTCTCACATCAGTATATTTTAGGAACTTGAACAGGAGGACCTTAAGGTCATGCATGAAAAAAAGTGGTAAAGGTGTGAGAAAGCTGTGAGGCCCAATAGTCCCGTATCGAAAAGACTCGTTCTAGAGCCTGGACATATGAGGCAGGTGTTTCCAAATCCTGCAGACGCGTTTTGGGCATGATATTTGGTATCATAGCCGAGGATGGCTCTTGTCCGATAGTGGGAAGGATGTGAGGCACAATAGTCCCACATCAGAAATACTCGTTCTAGAGCCTGGGCATATGAGGCAGGTGTCTCCAAATCCTGCAGACGCGTTTTGGGTGGAAAACAAAACCGGGAAAGGGTGAAGGACGCTTGCATGAAGCTCCGGAACCAAACAATATCTGGCAGGGGAGCCTCGTGTTCCCCCCCTCATGTGGCCCCCACGTAGGCACTGGGTGCCTCACGTGCCCCGCGCAGGCGGGGGCGTGACAAAAGCAATGATGGGTGTCTTTGTTTCTACTAGTAGCCTAACACTTCTGATTATCATGACAAAGTAATGGCATCCAATAGTCAAAAAATCTATTTACAACATATTAAATGTTATAAATGGCCATAAAAAAAAATAAACTGAATTAATGGTAATAAAGAAATTTTAAAAATCATAAATCAAATCTCAATAGGTGAAAAATAAAAGATAAGATCATGGTTGTGGATAAGCTTGACAAAACAAATGCATGCATCCGCTTGTTTTCGATCCTCAAGTGAAAACACATATTCTTGTGGCCTGTGTTTCATCACTATGAGATCCAATCTGCATTGTTGTAGCCTTCCAGTATAGCCAGACACCCGTGAAAGATCATATATCCTAGTTTCTTGTAGATCTCGAGACTCTGATCAGTGCACTCTAATGGGGTTGATTCAGTTTGTCAGTATATTATATGTTCCCCTACTCCATAATATGGTTGTGTGCTAACTAGTTTCCAATTGATTAGATCAAATCATTCAGGTGCTTTCTCAATAAAATGAGACTGAATTATCTTAGGTCTTGAAGGGGTTTTGAGAATTCTATTTCCCAAAATAACATCAATAACCTCTATGTCCTTCTTGACCAAGTTTTTTGAAAGGAAATGTTTCATTTCAATTATTAAATAATTGCCCAAACATCATCAACAGCAAGCAAAGAATCATAGTTTGGCTACCTCGGAAATTATAGTTAAGACAATTATTAGCATTCTTTAGCACAAACCTATTTAAGATCATGACTTAGCCTCATTTAGCAAAGCTTTTGGAGTGCCAGAAAGTACTTTCTGGCCCTTCAAAAGCTCTTTTGGATGATATAATAGTGTTTAGTAAAAAATCTGAAAGTTGTTTTAGATTAGTTAAATTTTCATGATGATCAAAATGCCCACAAACAAATACCATAAAAATATTATACTATGTAATAATATATTAATATATAATTATTATTATATTATATTATATTATTATAATAATATATTATTATATTATATTATATTATGCCTTATTACATTACATTATATTCCAATTATAAATTTCATTGTATTACACTATAATATTATATTATATTACATAATGTAATAATATTATATAATATTATGTCACATTGTAATGATAATATACTATGTAATAATACATTTATATATTATATTGTATTATATTGTGTAATATAATGTTATATTATTATGTTATAGTATACAATATTATATTACACTATATTATAATAATATTATATTAGATTACAATATTATGTCATATTATATTACATTACAATAATCTTATACTAGGTAATTATATTTTAATATAAAATAATATGTCATGTTACACTATATTATGCTCTACTATACAATATTGACCTATATTATTATTTTATCACACTAAAAGCAGTTTCACAAATTGGTTACCAAACCTATATTAATGTTCCAAAACTCTTTAGAAACATAGTTACAAAATAGTAAACAACTTTTTGCAAAAGCTTTACTTTTCAAAAGCTCTACTTCTGGAAGTTTCAAAAGTTCTACTATCAACACCAATCCCACATACTAATTTAGTTGAACTTCTTATGCCATTGTTTGGTTGCTTATTTTAAACCAGAAAATGGATTTTGCCGATTTGCATACTTCGTCTTCTTGAATACAGACAATTAATCTCTTCTGCTAATCTATATAGATCATCTCATTTAGCTCGTTGTTTAAGATGGAGGGGGGGTGGCAGTCCCCTACTAAGCGACATCAGGCTGATGCTGAGAGATTGCAACGCCTTTTAGATGGTACACGTATACTGAAAGGCGAACAGAACCGCAAACTGGGTCGCATCTTATGTTACGCAACATTCTGGAGAGATACTTTGACCACACCAGAGGGCCTTTCCCTCGCATCTGAGCCAAGTTTTAGTCTCTAATTCTGTTGGCAGGTCCTACACTAGAGTGGGGTGAGCAGCCGCTGTACAAAAAAAAAAAGAAAAAAAGATGGATGCCAATGGAATGAGCATATGAACTTCTAAGAATTGGCAAGTACCACTAATGCTTATATAACTAGCAAAATCAGTATCTGAATATCCAATTAGATTTATTAATGATTGTTTTGAATACCATAAATCTATATTCGGTATTCCATTTAAATATCTAAGATTTCTTTTAACAACAATTAAATGTGATTCTTTAAGATTATAATGATATCTAGCACATGAGCAAATATTAAACATGATATCAGGTCTACTTGTAGTTAAATACAATAGAGATCCAATCAAACCTCTATTATGTTTTAAATCAATGCTTTTACCATACTCATCTTTATCTAGTTTATAAGAGGGGCTTTTAGGGGTATCGATGTGCTTTGTATTGTCTAAATTTTTTCAATATTTCTCTTGTATACTTGCTTACAAAAATTAAAATATGGATATAGATTTTTGCAATTCAGGATCCAATTTAGTAGCAACATTCCCTTCCTCTCTTTCTCTCTCTTTCTCTCTCTAAAAGAGAATGTGAAGCATTGAAATGTTATGAATGATGATGGATTGGTTCCGTAAATTAAACAAGTAATGTGCCAGGTCATCTAAATATTAAATCTTGCTTCTAAATGTAAGTTATGTTTTCTCTGTCTTTTCTTTTCTTTTTTTCTTTTTTATCATTTTATAGCGAGAAAAGGAGAAAGAATCCAAAACTCGAATTGGAACCTCTCCTTATTAGGAGGGTATGGAGACCATACCAATGCCTAGTTCACAACTTTAACAGCTTATATTGAAGTTCATTACAATCTGACCTGCCAAGCTTAAGTTTTTGGTTTCAGAGTGCGTAAATCAGAATTAACGTAGGATAAATTGACATCCTTTTCATTCTTGGGCGCTCCCAATCCAAAGCCAATATTTTCACAACATACTATATAAATTAATATCTCCAGGCCAGCACTATCGATACCGGTTCAGCGTGTTGCAAAAGAATTAAATTGGGCAAGAAATTTTTTGTTAGTAATAAATTTATGCTGACCGCCATCATAGCATGATTACAATGATTTTTTCCAATATAGCCTGTATTCTGTAATGTCAAAGGTGGCTTTGCTATGCCACAAAAACATGGGTCAGTATTAGACTATTAGTTCAGTTTCTATTAATTACTTTTGCATTTACTGAGATACACAAATCAAGGTGGTCCTAGAATTAGAGCTTTGCAGACCTGAAATAATATTTGCCATATTGTTTGGAAGCATCCAAATCATTAAGATCTGGTTATGCACATTAAGAGGTATAGATCATCTTTGAGAGTGTTGACTAGAATTATTTAACATAACATTGCTGATATTGTCCATTACCTATAAGATATGTGATTCTTTTTGGCCTTTAGTTATTTCTAGATGCTGAAGATGGTGACCATTGTGGATCTAGTAGCGAAATTTTTAGACCCGACCTGACCCGAATGACCGTTGGGTCTAGCGGTGGACCTGACCTGACCCAGCCCGATCTTCTATCGGATCCGGTCTGAGTCCAAAGTTAGAACCCAAACAAGAAAACGGAGTGGATCGGAGTCACTCATGACCCGACCCGATCCATTTGCACCACTATCCTTAATGTGTGATGCCGGCCATTTATTTTTCATTAGTAGCAGTAAAACCTCGATCAGGTCGAAAGAAGAGAAACCTATCTCTCACTTGGTGAAAATTTTGGATTCATTTCAAATTAACTTGCATGAAATGGTGGCATGGGATGGTTTTTATTCGTGTTGAGCATGTCAAAGCAGAAGGTAGAAATCAAATTTGAGTAAGGAACTGCACAACAGACGCTCTATTCTGTAGAATTTCAGATGATGTTATTACTCAATGCAGCAGCATTTCATTTTTTGGAAAAATTTTACATAATTCGAGAGAAGTTCATAGATCTGCAGACTGCTCATCTGGAAGACAGCTTAAATGAGCTGGAAACATATTTCCTTGACACTGGTAGCTCAAATTACATTCACTCCATTTAATAGACCAGTAACATGCTTCAACTCTGAGCTGCAGGAGAATATGGAGGATAAAATAATTGATCTTAAATATGCATGCATTGAGATATAAAGTGACGGAATACAGCTATTAGTCAGGAAACTTGCAATAACTATAATATATGTTTGGCTGAGTTCTCTTTTTGCATTGCAAGATGCAAAATGTGAAATTGATACACCCATTTGTTGTCTTGGCTGAACGTTTAAAGTTACATATTTGACGTAATTAATTGCACACTATATCGGAACATAAACAATCAGGAATAGTGACTGTACACCGGATGAGTCACAGACCAACTTTAAGTGGGAGCACGAATAAGAGCTTGACCACCAATTTTAATGGACCGGGAGACTCGAGAGAATCTTAAAAAATGGTGGATATAAGCATCTGTTGGACAAACTCAGCTCTCTGTATTTGCTCTTCATAATCCTGCTCCAGAACTTCATGGGATATGGATGGCTCCAAGCTGTGAAAGAAGCAATCAAATAAAGTTTTATACAACAGCTCTGTTCTTTGAAGTCTTAAAGCCAAGTCTAAAACGAATGCCAAAGTCTTGTTTTGCATGAGCAGGAAAGTGTTGAAAAATCATCACTAATAATGCTACCATAGTTTTGGTACTTGAAAGTGTATTGAGGCAGAGGAGCATTTCTTCACCGGGTCAACCATGCTGTAAAGTCCTAAGCTAGTTCTAAAGCAAACTCAACACCAACTGTATCCTATCTACATGCATTTCACATTATAGCTAACTTCAAGCTCCATCCTCACCCCACATTTCATCATACAAGGCTGTCCTACGTTCTCTCCATGTAAGGCATAACCATTGTCTCTTTTTATCTTTAGCATCATGCTTTTATACAGTATTATAATCCTAATTTCTACATGATCACACCATAACTCGCCCTTCCATCACTCTCTGATATGTTAACTTTGATGGCCATTTTCTTTAGTGTCAGCAGTCTCCATCATTTAGTTCACTTTTCTGCCAAGAGATTCTCAACCTCATCTATATGCAATTCTACATTTACCATATTGCAATTTCAAAGGTCCACCTGGTTATACATACTTATGCTAAATGATTCTTTCTAGGACATGACTGCTGACATCTGTCATGTTTTCAATATCATACGCCATTCTCAATCATGCTTTATAATTGGATAATGCTAGTGAATCTGCACAAGTTAGAATGGAAGAACCAAAGATATATGATATTTATTTTTTAGAAATACTTGATAGTTTTTACGATAGTGCGCATGTGTGTGTGTATGTACACTCTTATCGTTTTTCTTCTGCCCTAAATCTGACGAACAGTTATATGATATTTATTTTTAGAAATACTTCAACAAATTTTCCTTATTTTTGGTTGGAAAAGTTCAACAATTAAAGCCATTGTACTTCTTGCTTGTTCTTTTAAAACTTTATTCCCACATTGGAAGAATTAATTCAAGTGAAATTGCATTATCGACATCCAACTAGTAGATTTAATTGAAATATTGGGTCTATGGGTCTTTTATCATGCATGCACATGTGCTCATGCTTGGCTCAGCTCGGCCGACTGTACTATCGCTATGCTGGGCCAGGTTGCATGATTTTTGGAGTATTTATCTTCCCTTACCTGCAAGCAAGGTTCGCCATACCGGTACCAAACCCCGTACCGGTGCCGCACTAGCATAGGCGTACCGAGTGTCGGTACGGTACGGTACGCGGTACGTTAGGCATACCGACACTGGCGTACCGATACCGGTATCCATACCGAGTGTCGGTACGGTACGGTACGCGGTACGTTAGGCATACCGACACTGGCGTACCGATACCGGTATCCATCGGTACGGATACGATACGCCCGGTCCCGATCAGTACCGACCGGTACAGCATACCATGCCTGCAAGATTTACTTGAGATTTCTTCTTGCTTAATCTCACAAGTTAAGGGGAGTGTCATTGTGCTAGCCATTATGAGGCTTTATCTCCAGAGCTAGCCATTAACATAATCTCCAATTGCTTATTGCAGCCTTAAACCACTTATTTGTGACTAGCCGTTGGAGCTTGTTTTGGAAATTACCTAGACTATATAAACTAGAGCCCAAGTCCATGTATTCTTTGTATAGAGACCGGATAGCTCTATTCTCTCCTAAAAAACTCCCTGCAGATAGCTTTCTTAACATGTTTCTCCCACTTCTACTCATATTTTGTTTTCCTATTTTTCCCATATTTTTGCATCATTCTGAAAGTTTATTTGGGGCAACTAAAAGAGTTGAACAGGCCATAGCCTTTCAGGTGCTAGTGCTGCGCCAAGGAAGAGCTGAGCTTGCCTTGGGAGCATTAGCACCCATGCACACGATACGAGAGAGGCAATAACACTCATTGGATAATGCCTAGCAGGCTCGCATGCCCCAAGTTTGCCTATTTCAACCTTTATGATAATAAAACTAACTTCATCAATATTAATTTATAAGCTCTAAAACAAAAATTTCAGTCATATTATTTTCTAATTTGTCATGAATGAGCTCCAACAGGGACCCCATAAACTATGACAGAAGCATTACGCTTCTAAGGTTCCTACAAGATTCCTCATATTGCAATACCAAACCCAAGCCCTACCTACTCTCTACTACACATTAATTACTGAAATTATTTAAAGAAACTTTAGATATTAGATTTTAATAATTGTTTATAAGTTATTATGACTACAAGACCTATGTGGGCATATGTTTAGTCCCACATCAGCTATGCCCTAAGTAGATCTTGGGTACTCATACAGGGCCAAGGAGCCCAAACAACATCTTCCGGCTCGCATTTTTGTATCCTAGATTGTTACAATGACTTTACAATATCTTGTTATATAATCATGAATTAATTAATAATTTTCTATTTTTTCTCCTGATTTTGTAGGGCCTTTTCAGTGTTTGCCATCTGACGGAATGCCAAATCAAGCAGGAAAGATCAAAAAATTAAACCTTTGGGACTCTTTTGTTCATTTATTTAGTCTTACAAAGGAAGTGTAAATGCAAGGCCACCTTGCATTTGTACCTTCTTCAACTAGTGGAGCCTAGCTGGACCTGTGGGTTTTTGGGCCAAACGCCTATGTGCGGCCTGGCTCGGCCTGCCATGCCATGCAGGTACATGAAAGCAAAGTAAAACAAGCACAGGCTAGCCAGCCGTATACTTGAGTTACATGTGTGTGGTTTCCATTTCGACTAGCTTTCCATACTTTCATGCACAGGCTAGTTCAGAGAGAATCTATCTGCCACCATGAAGGCAGAGTTAAATTCTTCGAAGTCTTCAAGACCAATGATGAAGTCCATATACTTTCATGGAGCAAATTGGATAGAGACTAAGGTGAAGGCGATGTTTTGAGTCTACCACTTAGCATATTGTCAGACTGACTCAGACATTATATCTTTTTAACCAGGCTCTCTACATTCCATTTATCTTTGCAAGTAAGAACTATAAAGCATCATAACAAGAGGTTTTTCATACTAAAAGTGATCCTGAACCCTCACTATCAGTTCTTGGAGGACCTTCCCCTTCCTAGCTTTAATAAGCCTTATGTCAACAGAAAAAGATATATGTCGTCCAATGAATGCTTGGAATAGAATAAAATACTAACATATGTTCAAGCTATATATAGGCTCATGGAGTTCCTTTCCTGGTTTTAACAATTCCCAGCTCTTCCTTGCACATACCTCTGTTGCCATAGAAACAGGCATTTCTGACCACAGAAATCAGTGCATGCATTAAGTGGTACAAGGATTACAATGTCATTCACCCTAAATTATGACATTAACATAATGTATTTATTATAAAATAAATTAATAAATGCACCATATATGTGGAAAATATTCCTTTTAAATTTATGACTTGCCCACATTCCAGGAGCTCAATATCTTCCTGATTAAATATAAATTAGGAAGAAAATACCTTTGACCATGTAAAGAGGTAGGTCCAACATCAGCAGAGTCTTCTTCTGGAGAATTCATATTTGGGGAAGTTATACTGCAAATAAATGACAAGAGTAGTGGATCAGGAGCAGAATCAGGTGGAGCTTCACCCTGGCAGTTCGCTGAGGCCACTTGAAAGGAGCAAACATCATATGGTTCCTTTTCTACCATAGAGGAATTATTAGTCCATACACTTGTTTTCTGGGACTTCCTCCTCTGCGAAAGAGAAATGCCTGAAAATTCAAATGCATGCACAGATACTGATTTTCCTTCTTAACAATTAGATTAGGCATTTGTATGATACCTTCAGCAATTCTGAATGCTGCACTATAAAATGCTCAATCATATCCTTCCCTGGATTGGCTGCACAAACAGGGCATACCTGAATGGAGAAATGTGCAATAATAATTAAACATACCAGAAAGGAGAAATGTGCAATAATAATTAAAATTAGAAAACCAAACATGCTTGTATGGATTACCCAATGACATAAGGTTAGAGATGAACCATGTGAAGATAATTGAAAAGAAATACCTGACCATGATAATTTAAGTTCACTGCATGTAAAGATCTCCTATAGGTTTTAATAGAAACATCATTATGTAACAAAGAAGGAAGAGTTTCCATCTTAAATCACCAAACCTCAAAATGGGGGAGCGTGGTACTTATCAAGCATCTGACATCCAAACATCTAAAGTTGATTAGAATGGAAAGGAACTACTATTTCTGCTTCCATGTTTTCTGTGTTTTTCCTCTCAGGCATTAAGAGAATATGGGCACAATAAGGAGGAGACAACAGAAAAGTCTCTTAGAGCAGTACTTCATTGGGATCATCAAACTTGGAAGATTATAGTAGTAAATAGATCATAAATGATTTCAAATAGAAGGGATAAATAGATAGAAAAAAATGTGAAACAAGGTTAAACCATCTATCTTAAGTGTAGAATGAGTATTCTCTCCATCCCCTCTACTCTTCTTGTTCGTTCTTTATTTCTCTATCCTCCTAAACTTTTCATTTTTCTATTGCATGGCAAGCGTCTCTTAAAAATATTTTTTATATGAAAGAGGAAAAGGAGAAGCAGCAAATCTTCCTGCTTGCTTTCTATCAAAGGCACAAAAGGTACGAGTACAATGGCAGTTTTCTGCAGTTTCTTTCTTTTATAGAAATAAATCTCAAGATCACTAGAGCCTCCATAGAAAACATCCATTTCTTGCTGTCAAAGCCTTTCTCATGCCCCAGCCTCCTCTCTAGCCTCTTTCAAAAAATCCCTTGCTTTCTTTCTGCTCACCCTAGACCCATGGTTCCTTTAAAATATTCTTACAGGACCAGCATAGGCATGTGTTTAGTCCCAAACATTGGGGAGGTATGGGAAACTTAAACAAGTTCAAGGAATAACTTTTTGGCTAGCCTCTACTAGGTGAGGTCCTAGGCTGTTACAAATGTTATTAGAGCCCACAAATCCATGACCCATATGTGGCTAGAGACACTGCAGCACAGGCCTTTTTGGAGCTGACTAGGAGCTGCTCATGGTGTTTGTGATTGGACTCTTCTAATGAGAAGGGTTCTAGAATTTAAAACAAGAGGAATATGTGAAGACTTGGGAAATTACAATTCCCATAGCAATTGATGGAGAAAATTTTGACCATGGGATCCATCAGTGGAAAATCTGAACCATCAACACTAATATGAACATAACCCATAGCTAAAACGCATCCTAAAAGAGGTGAGAGAATTCCAATGAAAGAAACACTCCCCTGCCTTCTAATAAACCTGCATTATTGGCCACCTTGCAGTGTCTATCAAGTGTAGAAACTCATCACTCCCTTATTTTCTTTCCTAACTAAACACAAGGTCCACTCCTTTGATTACACAAAGCTAACCATGGTATGCCATACTGTACCAAACTAGACAATATAGAGCATACCATACCATACCAGTTCAGTATCAATATACGGTACGGAGGGGGTACCGATACTCGGTACGGAGGGTGTACCGCGTATCGAGTATACCAACATAGTGACAAGGTGGCACCAGTACGGGGCCAATACCGAGAGTGCGTACCTTGAAGCTAACTTCAACTTTTTCGTCAGCAACATTGAGAATATCCTTGCACTATACTTTTGACTTCTTTCATTTCCATTTGTGCATTGGACAAATAAATTCTATTAACTTTTGGTTTCCGCCTCCAAATTTTGAAAAAGACATATTTCCAAGATTCTCGACCTTAGCTTGTTTTAAGCCCAAGTAGATTTACGATTTCTATCATCATTATCGACCACTCACTTTTAAGAGGAGTCCATTGTTTTTACTACCTATCGACATCGTCATCTAAACCCTTGCAATTTCCATTCTCTACCCCAAGGATGTAATTTTATTCTGCTTACAACAAAATAAATTGGTGCATATAATGTCATGAAAATGCTTTAAACCTCTATATATCACTAGTGATGCTAAACATACCCTAGTTTCACAACCTTGACATTCCTCTATCTTTTTTATTCAAAGACAATGCTCCATCTTGCCCTCAAAAGATCCAACATTGCTCAACTCAACTTGAACTACCCAATATTTTTAACCTTTCACTTTCCATCACGACCTTTGAACCCTTGATTTTTATAAATCTTCCTACTACCATTTACCTACAACTAAGAATTGTTGAATCATGCCAAATTGGCCAGTTCGAGACATACTAAATCAGACCAGGTAGTTATCAACTCAGCTCCACACCTTGGTTAAGTATATAAACGGCATCCTTGTCATTCGAAGCCCTAATCACAATTCTGCTGTTCGAAACCCTCGCCGATCACTTGAGGTGAGTCTCTATCTCTCCCCCTCTCAGTTTGAATCCCTCACCGTTTGAAAACCCTAATTGTTGATTGCCCTATTCAAAACCCTTCCCAAAGCCCTTGAGGTGAGTCCCTTTCTCCCTCCCTCTCTCTCTCCCCCCCTATCCAGAGCTCTCAAAACTCCTTGCCAAGCAAGTCCTTAGCCTTTCTCTCTCTCTCTCTTCCTCCCTCCTCTCCCTCTACCTCCCTCTCTCTCTCTTCCTCTCTCTCCTTCTCCCTCTCCCCCTCCCTCCCTATTTCAGTACACCTGAAAATGGCATGGTATGGAATGTACCATGCCAAAGTGAACGCCAGTTTGTATGCATCCTAGCATCGGTTCAATAAATATTGCCTGCAACCTTTGTAATCAAACTCACCTAGTGAAGATAAAGTCCATTTCAACCAAGGGGCTTTACTAACATTGGTTAAGATTTGAATATTACCACCTTGATATTCCCACCTGTTATTTCCGATCATAACCATCTTGTGGCATAGGGTTGGGATATCTCAAATCATTCCCTATGTGGATACATACGAAACACACAACCTAAGTCGAGACCATGCATTAGTACAAGAGTAATAGATACACTAGTATTATTGTCAGTAGAGCCCTCCAGAGCAACACTTGCTTGGGTTGAAATCATTTTCCTTTTAAAGTCTCCTTTCCTTATGGGACAGAATATTTTGATATGACAGTCTTTCTTGCATTAAAACATGTCACTTTACCCATAATAGTCAATTCCCCACATTCCTTGTCCTTCGCCAATGGTTCCTTTGATTGCAACTCGTCAAACATAAACTTTTCCCATCTTATTAGACAACAAAGATGTCACAGTCTCCTCCATTATTATTGTACCATTCCTCTAGAGGTGCATAGTCACTAGAGGCTCATAAGGAGGAAGAGACCCCAAAAGAAACAATGCTTAATTGACTTCCTACACCTACTCATCCACCTTGAACAATCAATTAATGATCTTGTTGGAGGCATTGTTGTTTCCTAAAAGAGTTGCATCTTCATCGACAACATGTTGAACTTCCTGTTACGAAAGAATTTGCTATCAAGACTTTAGTCCTCAAGTCATCTCCACTACTCTGAAGTTTGAAAGCTTTTCTTCATCAATCATGTTGTCCAACACTTGATCAGCAAGATATGGACACATAGTTCTTGCCACCTTCAACTCAATCTCTTTCTAGCCATCATTGATTAACATCATTGATCTGTTCTCTTACAATGCCCTGTGTAAATCCTGCTGTAACAATAGATCTTATTCTCTTTGTTACCATAAATAGAAGTGCCTTAAACCATCAAACTTCATCTCGAATTAAGATGTTCTTATGTTTGATAGCCATCATCCCTTAGGTTCCTATTATGGAAACAACCCTCAATATCTCCAAAGACTCCAAATATAAACCCAACTTCTCATTGCAAAACCTCCTCTCATGCTGCAGACTCTCCAGTCTCCACTAGCATTATTCAAAGAACTTTTGCTGTTTATCTGCACATATCACTAGATTCAATGTTCCTTCAAATAATTCCCATGACAACCAATGGATTTATGCTCAAACCAAGAAAATAAGACCGTTCAACCATTATGGAAATAACAGAAAAACACTGTTTAAAGAAAAAAAAAAATGCTGCTCGAAATATGCAGTTCCTAATACTTGAAAAATGTTGTAATACTTATATGTGTTATATTCGCATAACAGAATATGGTTCTTTCATTTTAATTTTTTCAATTCATCACATGTAGACAATGGTGTTTGGGTGGTAAACGACTTAGGTTACCTACTATAGTAAGGGATGAGAAGCTGAGAACAAATAACCACTGATGGAAATAATACTTGTTAAATTTGTCAGAAAAACAAAAATATGATTTAAAGAGAATATTAACTTTTATTCAACAATGGAAAACATCAGAACCTTCTAAACCCAAACTGGGTAGTCTTTTCTTAATTCTTGATAAAAATTGTATGGTGTAGAAGTCCGCCATCCAAATGACTGACCATTTCAGCCAATGATAGGTTGTTGAATTATATCATTCTTCTGAATGCTTTTCTTAATCGGTTCTAGTAGAAAACTAATTTTTCATTGCAAGAAAAGATTGAAGTAATTCCTTAAATAAAACCAAAAAAATTGCAGATATTTGATATGGATTAACATTTTCATACCATATTTTTCATGTCAAAGCAGTGCTCCTCCTGTAAATGGTTACAGAGAGAAAGAATTTGGACATCAACATAGCAGAAGGGGCATGGAAAATATTCCCAGGTATCATCATCTCTGCCTGCATAATCCAATGTCAAATGTGCTTCTGTTAGATTTCACAAAATATCTGGTATTATGTATCAGAGTGTCGAAAGGCCATTACAACAGTCCAATAACTAGCCATTATGCAGCTTTAATAATATGAAAGTTATGGGGTTGTTGCTTCTGCGAAGGTACAGTAGATCATTCCACAATATTAAAGCACTGCTTACAATCTTTAGGCCATGTGATCAGAATGCATCAATTAATATACAAGCCAACTTATGACAGAGAAAAATTGAACTCATGCATCCAAGAAATTGCATAACATATGCAATTAAATCTTAAAATAGGTCAATAGTTGGAATATACGACCAAATTTCCTGTGCCAAAAGTAACTATTTTAGGAAATTGGAAATTGTAGTCAAGAATAAAATAGAACAATGCCTCACTTTGGTGGCATCTTAAAGAGATAGTTCGAATCTAAAGAGATTAAAATGAATCCCTTGTTAAATGATGCTTAATGTTAAAATAATGTTAAACCATTTTCCTGATTTTTGGTCGGCAAAGTTCAAACTTTAAAGCTTTTAATAGTTCAACTTGTTGTTTAAAACCTGTAGTCGCATAATAGAAGAATTAGTGCAAGTGAAGTTGCATTTATTAATTCCCAAATTAGTAGACTATAGTTGGATAAGTGGGCCTGTAGGCATGTTAGCTCACATGCACACGCACATGCATGGCTCCACCATGCACACTCATGATATGTCACAACCATGAGCTATACCACAAACAAACCACAAACATTTGGATAGCCTATCTTTTTTGGCTGCTGCCATTTTTGATTGATTTTGGGTAGTGTTATTGAGCTAACAGCTATATCTACACATGTGATGAGACCCCCAGCCCGCCGAGCCAAATTCATGTCGGCTCAACTGAGGCCGACCTTGGCCAAGGCCAAGGCTCGGGCCAAATTCACTGCATAAGAGAGTCTTACAGCATATCTTTGATCATTGTATTTGCTCATTTGAGTTGTAAGTCCCTTAGGGAGTCGGCCGCAAGGTTTGGGAGGCACTTGTGCCTATTTTCGGTTTAGAGATTAGGCCTTAGACTTGGGCTAGAGTAGGATAGTTGCGTTACCCGCCCAAAGACAGTCCCACGACAACCATCCCATCTCCCTCGGCAAATCCTTGGCACGAGGTTTGGGACCGCAACACCCCGCGGGCCAACAACATGACCCCCAAGATTACAGCCTTAATGGGCTCGGACATAATTAGCCATTCGAGCCTAAGTTGGGGTTAACATGAAATGGACTCTATAAATAGAGCCCAGCTCCACGTGCTCACAAATTACAGATCATGTTTGAGCTATTTCTTGATGCTCCCAATTGCAATATTTTTTTCTTGATATTTCTCTTATATTCTCTCTCTTCGCCACACCTTCCTACAATTTGTTCCCCATACTTTCATATATAAAAGCTTTATTTCTAAACAACTGAATGAGTTGACCAGTTTATCGCCTTCCACATGCTCATGTTGTGCTTAGAGGGAGTTGTGCTAAGACAGGGAACTCACCTTGGGAGCACTAATGCCCTCCACTCTACACAAGAGGGCAAAAATGCTCTTAGGGCACCGCCAAGGTTCTCCTTTATTCTTTCTTGTAAATCAACATTCAAAAAGACTTTTGAGCTCTATATTATTATGTTTTGAACACGATCCTTGATGGAGAAAATATTGGATGCCTCAACTTCGAACTGAATCGACCTCGGTCCAAGCTAAGGTGAACAACTTCGGCCCCAGCCGAGAAGCCAATCAACACGTGCCGACAGGACTGACAGTTCTGGCAATGAGATATTGTGACAGCGGCTGGCTATTGCGACAACACTGCATTCGGCATGCGTCAGTACCGTACGCCGTCCATGTAGATTGGCTCCCAAGCCGTGGCGTACTACCAACCATTGCCAGACCATCATTGTACGCCATGTCAGCCCAAGTAATCAACCAAACAGGCTCTCCTATATAAAGGGGCAGTCTAGGGAACCTCAGGTATGACATTCATCAATTCACAGAGGCCACCCTCTACCAAAGCTTTCTTCCTTCCACTAATGCCTCTCTATCCTAACTTAGGCATTGGAAAGTCCACCGCCAAAAATTCTCCAGGAAGTAGACCTCTTACCGGCCAACCGCGGAGAAGATCGGCGCCCGACAACTTGCCTAACTTGCTCAGATCGCCTTTGGCCGACCTTAAGGCCATCTGAGCCGCGTTCCGACCTCAATCCAGGACTCGGCGGTAACATAGGCGGGTACAGTTTTTTACTCCCATGCCTATATTATAAGGGCCAAAGGATCCAAAAAGAGGGGCTCCCGTAGCCAAAAGCTCTCATAGCTAGGGGCTTTCATAACTCAAAGCTCTTATAGTAAGAGGCTCTCAACCTCTTGTCCATTATTCCGCTCTTTTTCCTTTTGGCAGGTTAGCAGGCCTACGAGCTGCCCAAGACCAAGGTGAAGCCCAAGGCCGAGGTGAAGCCCAAGTCCGAGGTGAAACTCAATGCCTAGGTAAAGTTCAAGGCTAAGGTGAAGCCCAAGGCTGAGGTAAAGCCTAGGATGAGGTAAAGCCCAAGGCCGAGGTGAAGCCCAGGACAAGGTGAAGGTCGAGACCGAGGTGAAAAGGCCAAGTTAAGAAGGCTAACCAGAGGACTCCGACTGAAAGAAGACAATACTCCACACTAATCTTTTATTTCATATTTTCTATTTTCTATTGCTATTCTAAAGCCCTCTCTGACTTAGGCATCGGAGGACCCAGTCGGAGCAAATCTAACGAGCCTTTCTCTTCTTCCTTTGTGTACAGATAGGCATCTCTCTGCAGATTGACGGGCACCCTCCAAATCTGTATAGTCAGACCGGATTCTGCAGCAACAGATTGGTGCTAGAGGAAGGGCCCAGCCCCAGCTACATCAACATCACTTGAAGGGAGGAACAACTAGCATGAGGAGCCCACAATGCATCACATGCCTCCCATGAATCTCTGCAAATTCCAAGACCCTCTCTACTGTAACAACCCATGCACCGCAAGCAGCTGCACGGTCAGGAACATATAGGCTGAAGCACCTCAACGGCATGCCGATCCCACGGACTTGGAACTCCAACAACCCTTTGCATCTACCACAAGTAAGATTCATCATAGTCCAAACTTATTTTCAATAAAAATTCTCTTGTTGTATTTGTCTTTCAAATCGAACAATTATGACAAGCGTACTCAACATAGGACCCATCGAGACGCTTGGACCCCAATAAGGGAGACACCCCAGGGACGCTTGGGGCCTCCTAAAACCGAGCCCCCTCGAGATTTCTCAGGTAGGCAACCCCAGAGATGCCTCCGAAAGTATGCTCTAGAGATGAATGAAGGCGTTGACTTCCTGAAGATCGAGCCCACTTGGATTTTCTCTGATAGGCAACCCTATAGATGCCTCCAAGAGCATGCTCTGGAGATGAATGGAGACGCCGACCTCCTAAAGACCGAGCCTACGCGGATTTTCTCTAGTAGCCAAATGCCAGAGATGCCTCGAAAAGCATACTCCGAAGTTGAATGGAGGTGTTGATCTCCCGAAGACCGAGCTCACTCAGATTTTCTCTGGTAAGCAACCCCAGAGATGCCTCCGGGAGCTTACTCCAAAGATGAACGGAGGCGTCGACCACCTGAAGACTGAGCCCACTCAGATTTTCTCTAATAGGCAACTCCATAGATATCTTGGGAGCATACTCCGAAGATGAACAGAGGCACTGACCTCCTGAAAACCAAGCCTACTCGGATTTTCTCTGGTAGACAACCCTAGAGATGCCTCTGAAAGCATACTCTGGAGATGAATAGAGGCACTGACCTTTTGAAGACCGAGCCCACTCAGATTTTATCTCGTAGGCAACCCCAAAGATGACTCTGAAAGCATTCTCCGGAGATGAATGGAGGCGCCGACCCCCAAAAGATCGAGCCCACTCGAATTTTCTCTTGTAAGCAACTCCAAAGATACCTCTGAAAGCATACTCGAGATGCATAGAGGTGCCGACCTCTTGAAGACTGAGCCCACTTAAATTTTTTCTGATAGACAACTCCAGAGATGCCTCCGAAAGCACACTCCGAATATGAATAGAGGCGTTGACCTCCTGAGACCGAGCCCACTCAAATTTTATCTAGTACACAACTCTAAAGATGCCTCCGGAAGCTCTTAGATTTATGTCCTAGAAGCCAATCTGGCAGACACATTATTAATTCTGGGACATAGTTTTGTACTTGACTTTATTATTATTGATTCATAAATGGACATCTTTATCATTCATATTGTGTATGTGTCTATGAATCGTCCAAAGAATTAATAAGATGATGCATATTCTCAAAAATTGAGAATTTGAGCCATGTATCATTGGTGATTAATTTCTAAATGCTCCTAATCGATAGATCATCACATAGACGGTGATCGATCCGATGAGATCAGTGCACAGATCGCTTTCCTTATGGATGGACGAGTCTCGAGTCCACAGTGTAGGGATACTAAAGTGATAGTGCAAGTGCTTGTTAGAGAATAAGGGTATTGAGCATGACCAAAATAAGAAGTCACTTGGATGTCTATCCACTCGTCAGTGACTTGATGTTGCAGTAGTGTGACTGGTCCTTTGACCTGCGGTACTTCGGCTATTCACAGTGAGGTTGCTATAGTTTGACTGCACGTATATATGGTCTCTAGCCATATGGATCCTCATGGTGTAGATTGGCTACAGTAGGTTCACTGTAGGAGTAGGATATGCACCTACAAGGAATCTATCGATCTTGGTAGATAAAGAGTGATCCTATGTGATTTATAAGACTAAGTTCGTAAGATCTCGGTCGGGGCAGTATCTACAGTGGAAAAGGTGTTTTTCACTCTCGAACTTAAGTCGAATAAATCTAGACATATGACAGACGATGAGGTTTGACGAGTTATCCATGACCTCCCTCCTGTAGGGATCCATGATCGAAGGACTGTATTATACGATAACTGCACCTAGAGATTCATCATCCATTCTACTGAGTTGCCACTACATGCTGCTAGGTATTACTAGTGGATGGTGAGACTCACAGGGACTATCTTGATGATCGATGATCTCTGGTGAGATGAGTTGGAATTGTTCCAACCTATTGAAAGAAGTTTTCAATGCTATTGTGATAGAGATCATAATATATCTTACTACCATACAGAATAGAACCTATGGATCACACACATTAGAGATATTGACCGATCCGATGGTTGAATTGTGATTTGAAATCACAAATAATGCATAATTATCAATTTGATTGATAATTAGTGTAACCCACTAAGAGTTAGTGAGTTGAAAAAGGAATAATTGCAATTGAATTGCAATTTAATTGAATCAATTGAACTTAATTAATTGGGCTTGTTAAATACGAATCCTACTTGGAGTAGGATTCTTAGAGTCCTAATTAATTTTGATCTAATAGATTAAGATGACTTCTAATTGGATTAGGATTGAAGAGTTCAATTGAGCCAAGATTCAATTGGGTTCTAATTAGATTAGAACTCGTATGAAAGAAAGGAATTGGGTTCACCTAATCCTCTTTTGAAGAGGATTAGACACCTATACAAGTGGAGCCCATGCCCCTCATGAGATGGGGGTTGGGCGTGCATGAAGAGGAGAAAAGAGGGAGGGGTGTATGCCCCTCCCTTGGCTTATTACGGGATGAAAGAAAGGAGAGGCGTACGCCCCTCCTCTCTTGCCTGATAAGATAAGGATGGAGCTCCACACCATGATTAAAGAAGGGATAAGAGGGTGAGGCGTATAGCTCCACACCGTAATTAAAGAAGGGATAAGAGGGAAGGGCGTACGCCCCTCCCCTGGCTCAATACGTGAAGAAAGAAAGGAGGGGCTATGCCCCTCCTCTCTTGTCTTATAGATAAGGATGAGCTCCTAAAATTTAGGAGCTCACCCTAGGTTTCAAGGAGATAAAAAGACGAGGGCGTACGGCCCCTCCCCCCTTCCTTTTCTCCCAAGAGAAAATACGTGAGCCTCCCTCTCCCTCTTGAGTTTTCAGCTGCCAGCAAAATAAAAGGAAGAGGAGGCGTTTCACCCTCTCTTCTTTGGATCCAACGCAAAGAAAATAAAAGGCTGAAAAAGGGCTTCATATTCTTCCTTTTGTTCCATCCTTCTTCTTCCTTCTCTCAAGGCAATCAAGAGTTGATTCAAAGGAGAGGATTTCAGCCATCAAAAGACATCTCTGCAAGGAAGCTAGCATCCCAGGGAGATTTGAGAGTTTTGATCGGTCCTCTGCCTCGTGTGGATACCCGTAGAGGCCGGACGCGTGTGCGGCTTCAAGCGAACCTTCAACAAATCCACGATCATCAAATTTGCGGTGATCATCTACCCGCACAAGGTGAAGATCTGATCTTCCTAATCATGTAAAAAGTTTTTAACCCTAATCTATCTACGAACATCGATTTTAAAATACGTTCATGTGATGAACGGAATCTCGCGCGTGCCCTTCCATTGCATTTTGATTATTCTGCGGCGTGCGTGGAATCCTAACAGAAGCATAATCTGTAGATGAACGGAGGCACTAACCTTCTGAAGACCAATCCCACTCGAATTTTTTTTGGTAGCCAATCCTAGAGATGCCTTCGAGAGCATACTCTAGAGATGAACGGAGACGCCGACCTTTTGAGGACTGAGGCCACTCGGAACTCCTCCCCGAGTCTCAATCCATGGATGCCTTTGGGACCATGGTCCAAGGATGAAAGAAGACCCCCCAAGCCGACCTGGGACCTCCTCACTTAGAACTCTTGAAGGGATAAACTCCAGAAAAATCGATCGAGAAGCCCAAGACAGGCTGAAGTCAGAAATCGAGCCAAAAAGGACTACAATGAAAGGTCAAAGCTCGGAGCAATGACCTAAACTCCGACAAAGGACAAACAACAGAAGCAAAGACCGAAACTAGAGGCCAAACTTTCATTAAGTTGCGAATTTTTACACTAATCTTGACAGAGGCCGAACAAAACAAAAGGCTTACTAAGCTTGGTTCACACAGCGAAAAGAAAAGGGCTTCATTTTCATTGCTATCTCCATCGCCCACCTTCGCCACCGACGCTTTCAGGGCTTCCTCACAAAAGCTCCTTCCTCGATCGAGATGACAACATGACTTATATCGCCTAAATTGGGATGCTATTCAGCCTCAAAAGTGGGAGACAACTGATGGAGAAAATATTGGATGCCTCGATCTCAGATCATGCCGACCTCAGTATAAACCGAGGTAAACAACTTCGGCCCAGTAAATGAGCCATCAGCCGAGGATCCAATCAACACGTGCCGACAAGGACTGGCAGTCCCAACAATGGGTTGATATGACAGCAACTGGCTATTGCGACAGCTCTGCATTCGACGCGCAGTCAGTACTGTACACCGCTCATACAGACTAGCTCCTATGGAGTGGTCGTACTATCAGCCATTGCCTAGTCATCATTGTATGCAACGTCAGTCCAGGTAAACGACAAAACAGGCCCCCCATATAAAGGGTCGGTCCAGGGGACCTTAGGTATAACATTCATCCACTCACAGAGACCACCCTTTGCTGAAGCTTTCTTTCTTCCACTATTTTCTCTCTATCCTAACTTAAGCATCGGAGGGTCCCTACCGAAAACTTTCCAACAAATGGATCTCTCGCAGGCCGTCTCCAGAGAAGACCGATGCTCGACAACTCGACCAGCCTACTCAGCTCGCCTTTGGCCGACCTTGGGGTCATCTGAGCCACGTTCTGACCTCAGTCCGGGACTTAGCGGTAACATAGGCGACTACAGTTTTTACTCCCACACCTATATAATGAGGGCCAAAGGATCCCAAAAGAGGGGCTCCTATAGCCAGGAGCTCTCATAGCTAGGGGCTCTCATACCTCAAAGCTCTTATGGTAAGAGACTCTCAACCCCTTGTCTATTATTCTGCCCTTTTTCTTTTTGGCAGGCTAGTGGGCCTATGAGTTGCCCAAGGCCGAGGTGAAGCCCAAGGCCGAGGTCAAGTCTCAGGCTGAGGTGAAGACAGAGGCCGAGGCCAAGTTAAGAAGGCCGACCAGAGCACTCCAACTAGAAGAAGATAATACTCTGCACTAATATTTTCCTTCATATTTTCTATTTCCTATTGCTATTCTAAAGCCCTCTCTGACTTAGGCATCGGAGGGCCCGGCCTCCGCCAATCCGGCGAGCCTCTCTTCTTTCTTTGTGTACAAATCAGCATTTCTCTGCAAATTAACGGGCACCCTCCAAATCTCCATAGTCAGACCAGATTCTGCGGCAACAATCCTCATTCATAGTTTCTGATTTTTTTGATTTATTTTGAATTACCTCCAACATCCCATAGTTGAGCTTGTTTTCTCACAAAGGCCATGAAGAAGTCTTAGCATCAATGGATGAGCTTGGGGGTGTTAACCAACAGCCAACAGGTTTTCTGTGAGAATAGGGAATTAAATGGTAAGAAAGTAGAAAGGGTCTAGTGAACTCAAAATGGGTTACTTCTTTTTTCTCTTTTTTCTTTTTTTTTTTGAGCATGAAATGCCAAACACTGGACCCAAGCCCTGTTGGCCTACTAATTGAGCATTATTTACCTTAATTCAGAGACAGATTCTCACTAGAGCTCTTAAGTACAAAATTAGCAGAAAAAAATTTCTCTTTTTTTTCTTTTGTATTTTACTCCTTTTCCATGTTTCACAAATATATGAATCCTTGTGCACCTTATATCAAATCAATTAGGAATAATCCATCATAAGATCCATTGATTTCTCTTGCTCTGACTTTTATGTATTAATCTCCATTTGTTCCAGCCAGTTTCATATAAACGTTGAGAGCATTAAGCATATAAGCCCCTATCCTAGTATAAACATTGAGAGCATTAGGCAACAAGCATGAACTTGGAAACTATGTGTTGTTTTCTCCTAAAGAAATGATATATATAATATCGGTCTCCAACCTTAAGTTACAAAGCAAATTGGAAGTAACCCCTGTTACAAAATCATCAATCCCTGCTTTCCAAAAGAAAAATATATTATCTAAAAGAAAGAAAAGAAAAAGGTGAGGGGCAAAATCATACACGCAGCCAAGATCATGCTTATATATATTCATGATTGCATACAACGCAGCGACAGAGATGAGCTCGGGTAATATCTTATTTTTTTGAGAAGTATATATATTAGTCGATTAACAACAATCTGAACAACGGCTAGTCAACCATCACTTAGTCCACAAGAAAAATGGCTTTTTTAGAACTTCAAGCTCAAAGAGAAATAGCATCTGAAATTTTAAAAAGAACGATCCAGTTCAACCAAGGACATGATATAAGAACTGACGAATATAATCATCAGAATAGAAAGTTAGAGATATTGGACAAACATTACAATTAGACAAAGACCGGAGAAGGCATCCAGAAGAACCCCAAAGAAACTAGAAATAAAACAGCAAGATATGAAACAGTAAAAAGAAACAAATCAATGAAAAAACTAATGCAAAAAAAAAAAAAACTCAAGAAATTACTGGATAAACTGAACCCAAGGGCACAATTCAGCTAACAAACGAATATATAAGAAATTCATCTAAGGATAGAAAGAAACCATCTCCAAGGTGAAATTTTTCTTCTAGAGAGAGAGGGGGGGGAGCGAGAGAGTAATAAACCTGAGTGGAGGCTAGATGATTCCATAGCAGAAGAGGATCGATGCCAGCCTGAGGGGAGCCTGAAACCAGAGAGCTCCTCTACGTCCATGGCAGCTCGGTTTCAATCTCCGCGAGCCAAGTAAAAGATTCAGAGAAAGGAGAGACACTCAGAAAGGTGGTTCTTGCAAGCTCTCCTGGTCACTAAGCAGAGGTCTTTCTTAACAGCTCCACCGGGGAGTCGCGTCTTTTTCCTTTAAAACTACGTAGTCTACGGTCTACCTTTCACTTTACACACCTTTCCTGTTTTCTTCTAGAAATAACCAGGCATCGGCTGTATTTCCTTCACCTGGTAACGTAGAGGAACATGTTCCTATTATTTTATTTAGGGAATTTGTAGAAAACTATCTTCTTAATTACCTAATTTTCAAGAAAGATTCACTCCATTTTTCCTTTATTTTTTTAAGAACCGAAACCTTTTGAATTTTAGTAAACCAGGTAGTCACGTAAGCAAGCGATATCAAAATAACATAACAAAAACTTGAACTAAAAAGCAGAAAATAAACTTAAAGATAGGATAAGTGATAGACCTCATACCAACTTGTTGAAGGTTTATTCCAAGTAAGGAATTGAAGAAGAGGTTTAATTACTTTGTTGATGATTAAGAATATAGCCAGGGACTATTTATGGACGAGATCTTCTTAAACTAATAAGCTTTCCTGGTTCCTATAAAATACAACTTTACTAAATAAAATAAAGAGAGTAATATTGATAAAGAGCTATAAAAAAAAGGCAATTGTACGGTGGAGAAAAATAAAAGAAACATGTTTCTAGAGGAAAGAAATATAAAAATTTGGACAAAAATAAAAGAAAAATCATCGGACCATAAAAATGGTATTTCATAATTTCTTCATCAGCACTGATATGTTTTCGATAAATCATTAATAACATTCTCATCCAAACTCTGTTTTGCATAATTCAAGATGTGTTGGAAAGCTTACTTAATGCCAAACATCATGAAAATATTTTTAAATAAAAATTTTGATCATGTTGCTGCCATCAAAGTCTTTTTTAGACTGATGTGCGTTGGATTATCTTTTCTAACAATGTATGAAAGACAAAGCTAAGCCCACCCTATTTGCAATTTTAGTATGTAAGCATTCTTACTTGAAGTTTGAATTGTTTTGCTTGGTTGAGTTCACTCAGAAACTTTGAAGGAGCTAGTAAAGCTATCACCAGGTCATCCAAATGCTTCGGCTTTTTATTAATTTTAAGCAATATCTGCATAGAAATATATTAATTATTGATTTTGCAAGAGAGGATTGGATTTATTTATTTTGCAGAATGATACACATCTAAGGGTCTCCAGGCAATTTTGCCTCTAGTTCCAAGTATGAGACAGATGATATACAAATTCAAAATGCCAGATGCATGTTATTTGTTCATATAATTACTTGATTTATACTTAGATTTGTAGGAAAAATTTTTGGGAAACGTTATTTTTTAATTCAAAACATTTTGCCCAAAAATACGTTATTTTCTATTTGTAAAGAGGTTGACATTTTATTATTATCACACCGCATGATCCCATGTTGACATCAATTTTTATAGAAGAAATCATGATATCGTTGTAAAACTATCACCTCAATAAAGGAGCAACTCATTGTAAAAAAATCACTAAAAGCCATTTCGCTGATCTAAACATTTGCAATTAATTTAAATTTAATATATTTTAATGCTTCAAAAATAATGAAAAATATATAGATGTTATAAACTTAATTATAATAATTAACATCAAAATCAAATGAAAGATTATAATTACCAAAATGGTCCTCCAGTATTCCAACTTGACCAACTTAAGATCATAAACAAAGAAAAATTAATAATGTTACTTGACTTTTTTTTAACTTGTTGATTTGATCAAATTATGAAAGACTTTGCAAGTCTCATCCAAGATTTGTTTTTTTTTTTAATAAATTTTTTTGAGTGTATACATTCCTAAATATGTAAAATTACATAAATATCCTTATAAACTTGCTATTTGTAGATACATTCTCTTAAAGTTTACTTTTTATATATCTAGTCATAAAAATATTTTAGTTATTTTAATTTTAAATTGCTTACGTTTTAACAACATTAGATAGTATTAGTACATATGCAAAAACAAAAAGAAAGATATGTATACATGCAAAACAAGTATTATATGAATATATATATACAAATAGTAACTTTAAAAAAGTATTCAAATAATTTTGTATATTTAAAAAAAATATTTGATATTTTATGTAACTTTTGTCGGTTCATCCAATTGCCAGCTGAGGTGACACTTGCTCATGCTTTTGTCCACGTAGCGTCAGACAATGAAGCCATATTAAAGTAAGAACTATGTCACTAAAGGCAGATGAATGGTGTATAAAGTTTAAGCGGCAAAGGAGATGGCATTAGAGAAAGCGTTTTGGAAAGGCATATTTAATTAGACACATCGATGTCATCAAATGCACATAAATGACTCGGAAAGTTTGGGGGACAAAAGAGGTGCCATTATTAAAAGGACGACCCTGCCCACTTCAACATTTCATTGAACATGCGACTGATCAGAAGAAGAATGTCTGAGATGACTACCTCCAGTTTTTTATATTTGAATGTTTAGATCAACCCCAACTGCGAAAATTACAGACATGAAAAGGAGTTACAACAACAACCATTATTTAATTATTTGTTTTAAATTTATATAATTAATCTTCACTGATGCCACACAGAACTCAACTTCATGTCTCACATCTCAAAAATATAGCCTCTCGTGACTAGCTTTAGACACAGAATGATTCATGTCTCAAGCCAATGGATCTACTCGTAGTTAGTGTAATAGATTTTTTTTTTTTTTCAAGTAAAGGAAACTTTTCTGAATTACACATGGAAAACAAATTTATCGGCAGTCACTCAATAGGATGTTGAAAGAAATAGGATAAATAGAGGCTATATTTCGAAAATAATAATTATCGTTGTATATCAACTATTTCTTTATTTTCCAATGACCTACAAGAAACAACAGAAAATTCTTGTCATCTATTGTCAAATTATTAACAGGTTTGGATGACTAACTCACAAATTATTCATGGATTAGTAAGAAAACCTTTACAAATTGGGAACCAATCATGTTGTTTTAGTTTTAAGTGGTACGGTTGTTACTATTTTTTATTCTTCATCTCCATCTAAAACTTGCCATTACAAGGGGGATGAAAAAATGATTCCCCTTCTTTTACGATATCAACCCTTGGATCGCCAAATGATTGCTTTGAGATTGCGCAGGTAGATGGAAGGAAGTGATTGAGTGCTTTGAGATCTGTGCAGGATGTGATCTGACGGTTGATGTCGTAAAAGAAGATCAATCTTTTTTTTTTTTTTTTGGGCAAAAGATACAATCGGAACCTGAAAAAATCTACAAATATTTTGCTTTTTATTGTTCTTACTAATTGTAGTTTTAGAAATTTGCAGTTTTAGGGCTTCCAAATGGGTTAGCATTAGGTGTTTCCTATTGTTATTGGATTAAATTTTTGGTGGTGGGGGATAGTAGCACATGCGCACATGGATGGGAAGGGATGATATAAAGTAGGCAGAGCTGAAGGTTTCATTATAAGGGATTGCTGCAAAGGTGACAGAGAGCTGACTCACCTTTCGTTCTTTCCATCATAACCTTCTCGGCCTTCGTTGGGACCTTTGCATAAAAGGTCTCCACTAAGGAAGCCAGATGCATAAAGATGATGATTTATTTTTGCTTAGCTCTGTCAAAAAGCATTGGGGTGCCAGGATAGGGAGTGTCTAGATACTCTGACCATCAATTCTTAAAATGAAAGGAAAAAAGTGTTAAACTCCATTGGTTGGGGGTTTGGGTAATATCTTTATTGATCTTCTTTCGCCATACTGACCATTATGTCGTACCCAGAATAGACTCAAAGCATTCCGAATTCTTTGACTTATCCGTCTGCATAGATTTTAAAATAATCATTGTGCAATCTAATAGTAGATTTGCGAAAAAGAAGTTTGATTCCTTTTTTCATGCAAGAAATACATTAGGGTTCGGTTTGTATTTTTCATGCAAAAAAAATGATTGATCTTCTTTTACGATGTTCGCCGTTAAATCACACCCCGATACAACAGTGGATTTGCATGAAGGAAGATGAACCCTTCTTTCGCGCGGAAGATACAGCTCCTGTTTATTGGTTGTTGGGTTCGGGCCAAGCAAAGCTGAACAATTGGTGGGTCAGCTAGGTTTTGGGCTTAGCCGATTCGAACTGAGCCCCCTCTGTTCTAGATGATCATTTATGTGTCATATTTTTATCTAAGAAAACATGATACCTTTTTTTTTGGTAGAAGTATGATACCATTGATTCCTCATTCTATGATCATTTTTATTGTCTGTTCTCATGCTTGTAGAGGAGCCAGAGAACAACGAGAAAGTTGCAAATCAGAAAAACATTGTTAAAGTTTAAGATTGTCAGCTTGACAATGAACTTCAAAAGGACCAATGTTAAAAGCTAATTGAACTTGTATTGTGAATGTTTCCATACTAGCATAGATAGAAGTCCGAAATAGAGGTAGTGTGGTTTGGCTGTATGTTATCATGTAAGTTTTGTCAATGAGAGAAATAGTCCAAAAATTCTCCTAGCAGTAATTTACTCTTGATTAATGCGATTGACTTCAATTCAAGTGTTAGTGAATTAGTAAGGACTGCCTTTACAAAATCCTGATCAGATTACTCTCTTTCTTTGAAGAGCTCGTATCTTTCTCGAGATAGCTATAACTTACAAAATAAATTATAAAAAAACTAAAATTTCTCTAGAGTTGAATCTGGCCTGACACATCAACTTTATCTTCTACTGTCTCACCCATTTCCTTCTGAATAGGAAGATGTGGACGGCCAAAATTTTTCGAAAATTGATAAATGGTTAGACAGGACATTTTAGAAGCCTAACTAACCTCCAAACAAGATCATCAACCGGAGCCTGATAGGCCTTAACATAGGTTATGATGTTATAGATCTCAGAAAATTATGTAATTTAATGAAAAATATGCTCTAAAAAGACATTGTATACGGAACTTATACCATCCAAATTTTTTATGTATAAATAGACTTCGGATGTAATAGACATTGTAGGCAGCGTCTGCGTAGGGGGGAGTACACATCTATGGAGCTAAGCATCAGACGTAGATTGGAGAGTTGGCAGGCTGGTGCTCTGTTGATGATGGATAGAGTCACTCTAGTACGGTCAGTATTGAGTTCCATCTTCATTTACTTGCTATCAACACCCTAGTTCCCCTTGCAGCGATTCAAGGATGGGAAAGGTTGTTTCGTAGCTTCATTTGGGGACGGCAGGGAGATAGAGAGGGCGTTCACCTATTGGCCTGGGAGACCATATGTCAGCCAACCAGCAAGGGAGGGTTGGGAGTTCATTCTCTGATCGAGCGCAGGGAGATATTTGCGACCAAATTGGCAGTCAGGTTTCTCCTGAAACCGGAGAGAGATCTACGCTTGCGTCCCGAGGGTGCTACCGATGATCAGATGGGAGATCGGGGATGGTCGGACAATTAGCATTCTAGAGGAGGTGGCTATCCGAGGTGGCACTATAGGGCTGGCCCACCATAATTGACCATAGTTGGCTGGAGGGCCGCAGAGTGTGTGACTTGTTTGCCCAAAGGGAGAGGAGGTTGGATGAGGACCTCATCAGGTGGATGTTCAGGGAGCAGCTTATTGAATGGATTCTAGCTCTGCCGATCCCAGAGGGGGAATCGGCGGACAGAAGGGTGTGAAACAGGATTGGGAGGACGACAGTGAGTGCCTGGGACCTCTCGAGGATGGTCAGAGGGCCTTCAATGTGGCAGATTGATGGCAGCTAGATATGGAAGATGCACATCCACCCTCGTATTGCTTTGTTCCTTTGAAAGGTGGCCAGGGGGTGCTTACCTACCAAAGGGGTGCTGGTGCGGCGGAGAGTGAAGATTCTTGCTGGCTATGTGACTTGTCAGGTGATGGAGGAATCCATTTACCATGCTCTCTTCGGATGCCCGAGATCCAGTCAGATATGGAGATGTGCCTCGACCCATCCCGACCAGTGGTAGATGTGGGCATCCATCGAGAAGTTCCTGCGGCATCTGGAGGCCTCGACTTAGGGGTCCAGATGAAAAGAGAGAGGGACTCGTGATGCTTACCTGGCCTACCATTGCTGGCTAGATAGGAATGCACGAGTTTTTGAGAGCGACAGCCCTCACCCGAGGGTGGTGGCGGGCCGAGCACTACTACCTGCTGCGAAGATCACCGGCATCATCAAGGCTTCACCTACTGGGTTAGTCAGGAACATCTGGGGCTCCCATTCTACTCTTGCAACATCTAGGACTGTACTCGCCTCTTGGGTGCCCCCACCTTCTGCTTTTCTCAAGGTGAACTTCGATGGTAGCGCAGCTGAGGATGGAAGTTGCAAAGGTGTGGGATTCATCATCAGGGACCATAATGCCAGACTAGTGGCGGCGGGAGGACGGGGCGCGGATTTTTGACTCGTCGGCAATGTGTGCCGAGCTTAGAGCCGCCTGCGAGAGTGTCTCCTACGCAAGGCAGATACTGAGCATGGGTCGCCTTCTCCTCGAGAGGGATTCAACCACGGTGATTGAGTGGATCTGGGGTTGAGGGTGCTCAGTTGAGGATCGGCTGCTGCTCCACGACATTCGCAGAGTACTAGTGGAGTGCCACTTCTACCACGCCACGCACGTATATCGAAAAACGAACGATGCTACAAACTGGGTTGCTTCCTTCATGGCTCACCACTTCGAAGGTTTCATCTAGACGGACCATGGGGTAGTACCAATGACTTTGCATAGTATTTTGTTTTCTAACTTTGTCGTCCGTATTCAGACCCGTCGTGTGTGAGCCGCCGATATACCCAAAAAAAAGAGATGGCTAATACAATCTTTATTTTATTTTAGTTTATTTTTTAAAAAGAAGAAGAATAGAGGGTATTACCTAATACGAAGAGTATTCTTGATTATGTGCGCGTATGAATTTTGGCTGCTTCCCATCTATTTTCCTCCAAAAGAAAAAATGGGAAATTGCAAAATAAAATTCTTACCCAATGCATCATTCATTTTTCAGAGGTCAAGTTTCCACTTCAAATTGAACGGAGTTTGTCTGATTATGTGCTAATATGAATTTTGGCTAATTACCATCCATTTTCCTCCAAAAGAAGACCATGGAAAATTGCAGAATAAAATTCTACATAGTTTGACAACATATATGTTAAAATATTTACAGAAAACAAAAGAAACAACGAGAGAAAAATAATTTTATTCTCTGTTCAATCACATTCGGTACATCTCAAAACTTATATATACTCGTATATAGACTTTATACAAGAAAAATAATATAGGTTGATATGGGATTATGCTAACAAAAAAAAAATATTACTCGCTAATGCAAGTTGTTATGTGATCCCTAAAATTACTCTAACAAAATCATGCTAATAAAGAAAAATAATACTAA
This sequence comes from Phoenix dactylifera, assembly GCF_051530095.1. Taxonomy (NCBI): domain Eukaryota; kingdom Viridiplantae; phylum Streptophyta; class Magnoliopsida; order Arecales; family Arecaceae; genus Phoenix; species Phoenix dactylifera. The sequence continues at coordinate 41,653,412 of NC_143193.1, forward strand.
CTGATACAGGATCACGCTAATAAAGAACAATATTATGAGCTGATACAGGTTGTTACGCTATCTTTAAAATTATGCTAATATTCTTCCTCAAACTTAAGATGGTACTATAGGTGCCAACTTAAGTTTGAAAACTAGATCACGAATATACCTAAAAACTGGCGTACTAGATCAAGCAGTGAAATAGCAACTCAGAAGCTGATGTGATAGATTAGGAGTTGACATACCAGCTCAGAGGCTAACATGGTGGTAGATCAAGAGTTAACGTGGCAGCACAGAGTCTGATGTGGCAGAACACAAGATGTTATAGCATTCAGAAGCTGATGTAGCAGATTAGGAGTTAACAACTCAGATGCCGATATGGCAAAAAAAATGTGTCAAGCTAATGTGACAATATATAATTTAATATGACAGAACAGAAGCTGATATAGCAACTTAAAAATTGTTGTGGCAAATTAGAAAGCTAAGGCAACAAACTGATGTGTTTGGCAATACTGACGTAGGATGCAGTAGACTAATACGTCCACTGACATGACCAACTAACATAGCAAACTTTTGTTTCTGTCGATGTGTCTGGCTGACATGATAGACTGGCGTGTCTGCCGTTGTGGCTGATTAACTTGTCTGATAATGTGGCAACGAAAAGACACATAGAAGATGGCAGTTGCAGTAAGGACAGAGCTCAAAGAGAAGGCAACCAAAGGTCAACGATCCTCGTAAATAGAGGCACCATGGAAGAGGAGCAAGTGACCCCAAATTGGATGATGAAAGTGCCACAAACAACAAATTAGATATGAAGAAAAAGGGGCCGAGCAATAGTGAGAAAAGACAATCGAAGATCTGAATCTGAGAAGAAAAGTAGAGGAAACTAATCGGGTTCGGATTTTAAGCCTTTTTTCAACCTCACGATCAGGTAGAGGAAAAGGGGGTGGAGACCCCTCTTCGATGAATCGTCGGTCCCTCTTCATCCACAGTCTCCTTTTTACCATCTAGATTAAAGAGAAAAAAAAAAAAGAATGGCTGTCTAGTGACTTGTCCAGCAACCCCATTGGGAGGAAAGCACAATGGCAAGGAATATCGTCCCTCTCCTTTTCCTTTTTATGCCCTTTTTTTTGTTATTTTTATTCTAATTTCCTACAAAATTCACCTTTGATATCAGATGTGAGATTTGTTATGGGCACAATGCGGATGATTAGAACACAATTCATTTAAAATAAACTAGAAAAATCCAGGCATATAATGAGATCTATAAGAAGCTATTGATAATCACTATAGCATTATCCTCCAGAAGATGAAAAAATCTAACATACGGATAAATCTTTCTTTCCTTCTCCTCCTTGATACCTATTCTCAATAAATAGGTACCCTAGGAACATAAAAGCCTGGATGCCTTAGGATTTCACTACAAACAAATATACATGAGCAAAGGAGAAGCCTAGCCCAGTTAGTATAATACTAATAGATCCACATGACCTATTAACGAATCCAAACCTACCTTAATACTCACTACACCATATGACTACAATAATAAAACCTAAATTAACCATATAATTACAAATTAATTTTGAACTCCTTAAAAATTTATTCAACTGACAACTAAGTTGTTATAATGTAATAAAATCAATATTTACTCAATGGAAACCCACTTTTATAAAAAAATTCCAACATCCATCCCACTTGTATCTTACAAGAGAATGGGAATCAGTCAGGAGATTCTAAAGCAGGGGCAGTTCTAGCAAAGCCGTTGATCCCAAAGTCTCAAAGACTTTAGGATATATTTTCATTTATATTTGCAAAAATGAAGGCCATTGATCCTCAAATCTCAATGAATTTTATCATATACTGTTATTCATATGTTTTCTTCCTAAAAAAAAAGGAAAAAGGTTGCTAGTATTGTAAACATTTTGGATACTGATACCAAGTGTCCTTGGATCCTTTCTACTTGCCAACCTACGGCTTTCTTCTGGCATTTCAGTTCCATGAGAAGGGTGTTCCATATGTACTGTAACGGCACATGAAGACTGCAGTAGGACCATACAGATAAGCAAGAAAGGGTTGAAGCAACCAAGGATCTCTCTCACACACACAATCTTGCTGTTGTATTCTCCATTTTCCAATCATCTGCTGCTGATGGTGGAAATTTAATTTTCAAATCCAGCCATGCAAATGCTAGTTATTTAAATTTCTAAATCAAATGCTAAATGCGGTCATGCTCCAGCTGAAACTCAAAAAAACAAAGAACAATATTAACATTAATATTTAAAAACCTCTATGCTCTACATATCAATCTCCGTAGATAACTATGATCCAAATTTGTGACAAAAAATCAACATACTAATCTAAACAGCTGTTGTGTTAGGGGGAGGAATCCCCCTCTTCTTGTAATATTTTTTCTCTGCGTCTGCCAATCGATTTTGGAATATCCCCCACTCTTTTCGGCATCGCTCCCTCACCTGAAAATTGCCAGACAGCAAACAACACAATGAACCCATGTCACATAAATGAGGCATCCAAAAGGTCCACGAAGGGGAAGAAAATATGTGCTCTAGCAAAAAGGAAGTAAGAATTTATAGTTCCATACCCCTTCCCATGGTGCTTTTCCCTTCTCAGAAATGCCCTGTGATAACACCAAAAGAACAAATTTAAGCAGGAAGCATGTCATATATTCATTTTCCAGGAATCCTTTTTTGAAAAAAGAGGAGGGATGATCCTTGTCCTACCTGGTTCCCAAGTGAAGGAACCACTTGATGAACGATCCACTGAGAATCTACCACTCCAATTTTCTCATGAGCTGGCTGTAACATGAAATCAGGCAAACAGCTCAGCTAGGCTGAAAGCAATAGGAGTATAATATATATGTAGCTAAAAGAGTGGGATATTTATGAAAAATGCGACCAAGAAAACAGAGTTCATATTGCTTATACTTCAGAATGTGGGGTTCTTAAAGAGAACCAAGTGCATGGAGTTTGTATATAGTATCAAGTGTGTCATGACTGCTTAGTCTACAAGTCTAATTCATTGCCTACTAGTGGAACAGAAAAAGGGAGAAAACTAAGTACCTCCACACATTTTCTGAGAGCAAAATCGAGACCCCATCCATGGACCAAGTCATTCTGCAACAGTAAATAATAGCATTTAATTTATATATAGTAATAAAGATCACTATTGCATGGATCAATGGAGATGAACTTGCCTGAATCATATGCCATACACAACGCCATGCATCTCGGGAGAAGACAGTTGCCATAATCTCCACAAACCTGTAGATGGGATGACAGATGAGATTATAGTGGTTTGGAGTAAATCAGCACTGGTGATGTGGTATGGATGAGACAAGGAACCAGGGACACTTACGCAGCACACGGTGGAAGATGAGGGTCAGAACACCAGCCTGGTCTCTCCTCTGTTTCTCTGTTGCCAACATAACCGGCAATCAAATATTTATTCAGTAGGCTAAGATATATGTCCTAATTCAGTATCAAATATAAAGCTGAAAATAAAACCAAATAAATTGACTCCTAACTCACTTGTGAACTTCACGGTCCCCTCTCCTCTTGGTCATTTGCCAGGTTAATCCTCTATTTGGTTCTAAACCAGGCTGTGAAATTTCCAAGCCATGTTTCTTTACCAGTTTAATGTACCTGGGATAAGAAGACAACTACTCCTGGTCATCAGAAGTTTCTGAAGGGTAGCATACATGCATCAAGAAGGCCAACACTTACTCTTCTGCATTAAAATGCTCTACTCCGAGGTCTTCATCCCAGATAAATATGTAGTCATATGGAGCCACAATATCAGGGTGCAAAAATCGTTTCGCATACCACCTTAAACCAGACATCAGCGTCAAATGTAATTAATTAGTCTCCAACCATATTGCAACAACCTTCACTAAACAGAGCATCATTCTTTCCTTACCATTTAGTCTGCTTCCTGGCACTCACATGAATAGCCCGTTTTGACCATTCAAATTCATCCCACTCACTTGTTCGGCCATCATAATGGAATAGTAAGATTGTAAAATTTTGAGAGAACTGAAATTTCATGATTATCATAAGTCAGGCAAGAACAAACTGAAAAGAGATGCTCTAATTTGGATATCAATGTCAGAATAATCCACCCAGATCAACAGGCCTAGCATTAACTGGTGACACAGTATCTATTTAGAAAGCAGAGAGTATAATCACAGCAGGTCTAAATCCCCAGAAGGCAAGAAAAATTGAGTCTAACCAGCTGGTTTCTGCAGCTTGGCAAATGTATATGGTCGAGAAACCACAATAAGTATCACATTAACATAGATGATGTCTCATTAAGTAGCCTATGTTAATGCTTGTGAGAAAAGATAAATGAGCATTATTGCAAGTGCTAGAAATTGTTATCCACCTCCTGATTCAACAAAGTTAGCATCATTAAGAATCATTCTTATGATCAACTCCCATTCCTATTTTAGATAATAAAATTTAAAAGAAAACTAAAATCAAGAAGCATCACGATCAGGTAGTTATATTAACTTGAGATCAACCATTAAGACACAGCCACTGAACAAGGAATTGCATACAGTTTCTTTGTGCAATACATTCTTCCGCATTTTCTTTCCTCAAAACAGCTAAAGATATCGCAGTATCACACCTAATGTTTAGAGTTGGAATGTTGACAGCATATGCAAGTAATCTTCTATTCTAAGAGACCTTTACTCTAGATGGTGCTTCACCAACCTTTTTGACTGCTGCATCAATATTTTTTTTCTGGTCATATCCAACTGTGAATGTTACAAGGTACTTCTGCTTCATGGTTAAGTCCTGCACATCACCAATCAAAACATATTAGTTAAATAACAAATAATGAGGTTAAGCGCCACACATGCAGAATAGCTTGAAAACCATTTACTTTTCAAGTTTCTGCATGCGGGCACAAAATTAAAGCCAAAATATAATCATCTAAAGGGTCATCACATGATGGTTTTCTAAATTAGCCAGAACTGATATGCAAGAAAAAGGTCGCAAGGAGGCGTTATGTAATTGCCAACTTATCATTGCCAACTTATCAGCATAAGAGTTTAAAATCCAACTATAGATCTCCAACCATATGTTGGAGTCTAGGAGATCATATTGGATTAAATATTGGATTAAGCTAGGTAAAGTTATTTATGTCGAAGGTCCATACCACAAAATCAGAAAAAATGGCATCCTAATCAGACCTACAATTTGAAGCTGAAGGTTCATTAACCAACAGCTAAAAAGAAACTATAAGAGAAAATATCCTTATTGTCATGCATATTTTCTATCAATTTAAGACAGAACAAGATCAGTTTGTCTCAATATACTGACTTCACAGAGCACATCTAATTCAATGCCTATACATTCTACTAATTTTGAAAACAATCTAATACAGCACTACATCATAATACCAATTACATGCATGATTGAATTAAAAGAAACAAAGAAACATATACTTATCAAAAGCTATAGCAGTAATGTTCTGGTATTGGTTCTTATTTAATAAAAATATGAAAACATAGTAACTGGATATTTTCCATGTGCATGAAAAACACATAGAAAACAGGATAGAAAAGTTCTGCTATGCTAATAATGATAAGTAAAAATCTAGTATTTACACACAAAAAAAGCATTCAATACATGTGCCTCTATAAAAATATTGAATAGGTAAATACTTTCATATCCTTCTAAAGACACCAAAAAACGATACCAGCCAAAGATTACCAATAAGACTGTATCCTGATTCGAATATTCCAAAAAGTTCATGTATTCTAAGACTTACCACATGATCGCAACATAAAATAAAAAATCAGTCCACATTCAAGGATAAAAAGGATAAAACAAATACATACGTCATCAGGATTGCCCCATAATCTGCGAAGATAAAAATCTGATTCTGATACAACAATGCCTGGTGGTAGTCTTTCTGCACCTCGAGGATTTGTCGGAACATAAATCTACAGAAGAAAAACAGAAAATTTGATGTCGTTATTAAAAGTACTATAGGCTAAAATAGTTAGTCAGTAATTAAAGTATGCTATAAGAAAAAAGATCAAATGGTATGAGTAAAAAAAAAAAGGATGATCGAAAAGATGCAAACTGAAGGGGGTTAACATGAAAAAGTTATATAATTTGTTCTTGATTAGGTAAAGCAAATGAGTGTCAAATATCATGACATTCAGGTGATTACATTTCTGAACCTAATATGCTGATAAAATTCTCCAGTACTTATCAAACACACACTTCATGCAGTCGCAATTTACATCTGATCTCTTATTTCTACCATAGGCTCTCTGTATCTCAGTCATGTCTAATATTTTCTCAGTTTTCTTTTTCTCCATGACATGAACTAGCCGAGAAGACTCATGCAGAACTCCCATGTGTCTTACAATGACAAAAATTTCAAGATGAGATCCCTTTCTCTCATTGGATGTTTAATGAAGCATTGCAATATTACTGCTCACCAAAGTCAGTATCTGTTTATAGTCTCGAGATGGAAATTAACCACTTCATAGTCCAAGGTTTTAAAACTCAGTTTTGTTTTTAGTTTTGGTCCCCTGAGTAGAGTTTGGTTTGAACAGTTTCATTCCGAGTTTTTGGGTTTGGCCCAAAAAGATAGAAATAATTCTTAAAAATAAGAAAAATAAAGAAAATCAAGATAGGTTATTTTTCCATCATTTGATTGTGTTTTAAGTTGTCTAGGTTCATAACCTATGTAAGTTATATAGCTTAGGTACCTTCAAACTGAAACTAAACTATGTTGAATCTGTAGTAAATATATTACATGAATAGAATAATCTTTTAAGTAAAATATGAAATATCAGCCAATCAAGCATAAAATAACAAGTACACAGGAGTGTAAAATAAATTTCCTTATTCAATACCACATACTATTCCAAGAAGCCATTACCATCATCATCATGTGTGTAGGAGTTTTGATAGATATAAGGATAAACATGAGATGTCTCCTCACCAATCCAAGAAGTTATGAAATATTTTTTTATAATTATAAAAATATTATTTTTGTAAACTATATTGTATATTTGTTGCTTAGGATAATCTTTGTAAAGTAACAAGATCAAGTGTCATTAGAAGCCTTGGCCATCAAGAACTGTATTTATGTTAGAAGCAATTTTCGGTTCGATCTTGGCTGAAACGGATTGTTTTCAGCCAAAACTTCGCTTATACTCAACTTTGCCTTTTTGTCATATTCCAAAATATTCCGTAAGAACTGCTATATATTCAGTTCGTCCCACATACCTGGAACTGTTACATAATACCCACTCATATTCTAATTTAAAAAAGTTTCAACATAGCTGGCGAATATGTAAAATATTTTAATTTAAAACTAATGTTTTGCAGGCAAAACTGCCCACTTCATTTATAGAATTATAGCATTCACAAGGATATGTTAGAGCTGACATGTAGTTTCATGTTAAAGAGAAATAAAAAGTCACATCTATATAATTTGTAAATATCATCATAAATTATTTGCTTAATTCTCGGATAATATAATAAGTTGCTTGAATATTGGGACCAAAATCTATTAAATATTTCGAATTGCCATTGAGCATACAAAAACTGTTATTGGATTCTGCTTGTTGAAATAGTATCCACTGAGTGATCTCCATGTTACACTTTCATTTTATTTACTTATAATATTGTTTTCATCTCATTTGGATCAACCAAGAGAAATACTTCAAAGACATCTAATTGATGCATGTACAAAAAAAGCAGACTGATCATACAATTCTATAAACTTGTTAGTATTACTTAGGTTTCACATGGATATCATGAACATTCAAATTTCCAAACAGCACTCAAGCAACAAACAAGTTCAGATATAACCCAATTTATGAATTGTGTTAATAACACTAGCAGTAGCAGTGTAGCACCATAATGAAAGGCTATTTTAGCATATAAATGCGGATGAGCAACTGGAGGCAACTGCACAACTACCGCAGTAATTAAAGTTAGTCAAAACAAAGAGCATATGTGGATTTAAATCAAGTTCATCATACAACTCTAGAATTCCTTTTTTAACTTTAAAAAGGTGACAAAGTTCACTGCTAACTGATACTACGTTGAGCTTGCACTGCACCACCTCTGGATAGGGTCAGGCTGAAACGCCTACAGCATGCTCAGCTAAAACAGATCAAGCCCTATACAAAATCTTGGCCTTCACTCAGAAAACATCCTCAGGCTCAAGGCATGGGTGAGGATGAGGTGACCGGTGGCAGAAGGTGGCAGCAGCGGAAGCAGTGCAACGTTCAGGCGGCATGGGGGTGGTGGAGCGAGATGCAGAGAGAGGAGCAACGCATACTATCAAAGGGTGCCCATATCTAGTTTGTACAATGTGCACCAGACAAACTAAACCCTGATAGCTATTGGCACCTATATCCTTGAACAGAATTAATGTCTTTAAATTTGTCTGGTTCAAATTATGGTTGTTTCATCACACTGGAGTACCTTGTTCTACCTATCTTGATTCAATATATAAGGTGTGCTTGAAGGCTATTTCCAGGGTCTGCTGAACCGACCTGTACCGGTCGGTTCAGCCCGAACCGGACCGGTACCGACTGGCACCGGTCCGGTTCCGGGGTATAAAACGGTTCCGACCCAATATATGGGTCGGAACCGTTCGGTTCGATGCTCGAACCGGTGCGAACAGAGCCGGTTCGCACCGGTATATGCTCGAACCGGTGAGAACCGCTCGGTTCGCACCGGTATGAGCTTGAACCGGTGCGAACCGAGCCGGTTCGCACCGATTCGGTGCTGGAAAGAAGTGCCAGCGCTGTGGCACTTTGCGCTGGCCAGAGGCACTTTGAAAGTGCCACAGTGGGGCACTTTGTGCGGCATGAAAGTGCCGGTGCGGCACTTCGAAAGTGCCGGTGCGGCACTTCGAAAGTGCCGCGCTGGGGCTTATAGTGGCACTTTTCAAAGTGCCATAATGACTCAACGGTTGGCTATAAAAGCCGACCGAATGCTGAAGCCAAATCCATCAGCTTAGGTGAAGGAAAGGCAGAGAGAAAGGAGGAGGAAAAGAAGAGAAAGGCAAAGACAAAAGCATAAAAAAAATTAGAAAGGTCAGAGAGCGTCGTTTTTCTTGAAGAAAAATCCAGCAAAAACTAAATAAGGTAAAATTTCTTTCCCCTACATTGTTTTTTTTAATATTTCATTTAAATTGCTTAAAAAAATTAAGTCAAAAATTGCCAAAAAATAGAAAATGATTCAATGATTCCATTTCGTCTTGAATTTTTTATATGTTGTCGATATATGGACTACAATCTGCGGTTAAGGCTAAATGCATTCAGGAGGAAGTGGAGCTCAAGTATGCAGATCCCATCTATAGGACTTTTACAGATGATGATGATAATCCTATGCTCGACTGGCTTGCAGCCCAGCAATACGAGTCCGGGCTTGATGAGCCAGGATCGCCTCGACGACCAGCCTGCATCATAGCCACCGAGGCTATGGTCGATCCACAGCAATGAGCTGAGCGCAATATTTCACGCACTCCTACAGCTGATATGACGTGGCTAGAGGGGAGCCAGTCACCGCATGACTGGTACGATGCTCCCGTTCAGAGAGATGATCCTCTCATGCGAGGATGAGGACGCTCTAGTACCCAGTCGACTCGATCAGGAGGGCGTCAATCCCAGCAAAGAAGAAAAGGAAAGGAAAGGGCCCCAATGGAGAGTGTCGAGGAGGAGACTTGGACCAGCAGCGGTGAAGGTTCTGGTGATGATGGATCTACTAGCCATGGAGGAAGTGGAGGATAGTATGGTACTACTTATGAGACACAGCCGGAGGGAGATTTTCGATACACTGGTGAGTCTCAGTTTACGCATGCTACACAAGATACGGACCACGGTAGGCCGTCTGATATAGGCCGGTCGGATACCATTGCATATCGAAGAAGAGCTCTTCAAGGTCGTTCAAGAGGCCAGGATGCAGCTGCAGATGACCTCTCATGTGGAGTCGGATCCATTGATGTATCAAGTTCCGAGTCTTCCTATTATCCGCGGCCTCAGCCAGCCTATGGATATGGTGCATCGGAGTCATCTTCCGGTGGTTACTACCCTGTGCCGCCCGGAGGGTCTTACAGGTTTGATTTTGGTGCCGACATATTCGGATGGGCCCCTTATCAAGACACCTCTCAGAGCCAGAGCTTCAGCTAGAGATTCGAGAGTTCTTATGACTCGACGCGCATTCCTCGAGGATTGAGCATACAAAACTACAATGCCGCTTGGTTAGAGGGATGGGTTGATCTGCCTCCATATTATGCTGATAATCCAGATATTGACGAGAAACATCGCCACTCGACCCGATTTTAGATATCCGAGAGTACTTTAAATATATGTAATTGATTGTATCTTAATTTGAAAATATTTTATGTTCTTCATCTCATTATTTGAATTATTTGGAAGTAATAATTTGCATCATCTAGTTTTAACCTTAAACCTAAACATAAAAACATCAAAAAAAATCCAAAAGTGAAAGAACTCCAAAAAAAAAAATGACGATGGGGTCGAAACCAGACCGAATGTGCCCTATCAGTACGGTATCGGTTCGACTCGGTTCAGCTCGGTTCGGCACCGGTACCGTTACCGGAGCCGACCGGTACGTCGGTACCATCGGTACCGCAAACCTTGGCTATTCCAGTCTTGTATATAGTATTGGAATGCAACCATATAAAAATAGAAATTAAGACAACATTAGCCTTAAGATTCTGCGACAGCAGCACAAAAGTAGAATGAAAGACCTTAAACTAAATTGTAAAGTTGATATAGTATTGGTATTTGGTAGCATAGGAATACCTTTAAAGTATCATTGAAATCCTTTGAATTGTTTCTGTTCTGATTTCTTGCAGATGTCAAAGCTTGGTTCAAGAATGCTTGAGTCGCAAGACCTGAGTTCCTGTCTTCAATGTATGAAATAATGCTAGAAGGAAAGTGGAGCTGCCAAATTCAAGCAGTAAATATATTAGTTAGTTGCATAATTTAGACATACACAAATTTAGAGAGGGAGAGAGAGAGGAACAAGTTATTGCACCTTTGTTATGCTTACTGTAGGAAAGGAAATTCCAATGAAAAAGCCAAGAACAACTCCTACAATCGTTGTTATAATGAGCCTCATAGTCTCATTTGGTTTCCTGAAAAGTCCACTGCAAGCCCTAATATATTTGAGAAAACAGCATACAAGAAAAAGAAGGAGATGATACACAAACATTGTAACTTTCAGTTCACAGCAACAAATAAACCTGCGGCTGGTGCTTCCAAGTTTTGCCATGCTTTCCCAACTTTAAAAACACAAAGACAGACAGATTCTTGCAACTGGAAGCTGCTCCACATTGTTCAAGAGGTTCATAATTGCTAGTTCTTTAAAAAGAGAGCACAACCTTCATTGCAGCACAAAATCAACAACCCGCAGGATCTGGAACATTTTATTATGAAATAAAGTTCAAAAGAAGTGTTATGATATAAAATTGTTCTAGCTCAAGAACACAAAAGTTTCACAACCAAGCATCATAAGCAGCAAGTCACTAGACAAAACTGAGCCAATTAAAGAACAAGAGTGCAGTTTAAGTAAACATCCTGTAGTTGCACACTTCCAATAACATATCAATCATGTTTTAGTTGAGAAGAAAACATAAAAATATAAAAAAGAAATTATGTTTCTGTTTTATTATTGTGTTGAAAAGACAATTTTTGGGAAAGAAACCATTGACAACAGGTAAATATCATTAAAAGATATCAATGGCCTAAGAAAATGTTCTAAACCACATTGAAAATGGCATCATCTTCTCTAAAGTGTTCGTGTCAAAGCAGAAACCATTTTTTGTACATTTTAGAAGACTGCTAGAAAAGTAGGCTGCTTAATATTCAAAACATGATCCACCAACAGATACACCTAAAAAATGAATAAAAACATCAGAGAAGAAAGATCCATTTGCTTCTAATGGACAATTTCAGGATTTGTATATGTTGCTCAGCCAATAAATTGATAAAAACAAAAGCAAGAGCCAAAAAAATGAGTTTAGATTATATTGGTCATGAATTATTGTTTCAGTTGCACATTGCCTGAGAACTCAAACATTTTGAGTTTTTTTTGGCCAGTATTCTTGTCATTTGTTAACTCTAAACAAAGAAAAAAACAGGAACATTATCATCTCTTGGACAATGGCTGATGTGCAGAACATATGATCAGCAAAACTGATGAATAATATGAAAAAGTGACCTGTATTTGACAATTGCACTCCAATCTAATTACAACAGAAGCCATGTAAATAAAAAAAAGGTGCACATATTGATCAGAAGTCATCTAATTACATATCCAATTTAAAATGTCCCAACATATTAGCTCTCATGCTCAAATTTAAAACAGAAGCAAAGTTGGTTCAAGGTGCAATCCACCACGTTAGGCTACGAACTAGTTATTTAGTCCTGGAGGAGATCTGAGCTTAGCTTTAACATATACTACTGCTAAGAGATAATGTCAAGCTCCAGATTGCATTAATTTTGTCACATACAAGTCCATGCATTTAAGGTAGCTAACTATTTTATGAAATGGCGCTATGATGGAAAGAATTTAGGTCTAAATGTGTGCAACATCAGCTATAAGAAAACATAATGATGAAAGTTTAACCATCTGTAGCTGTGAATGTTTTCTACTCGCTGATTCTTGCTTCTCGCTTATCTATTCTGATCAAAATCTATGATTGATGCTCCCTGGCTAGTCTCTTCTCCCTCCATGTGGTCAAAAGCCTAATGCTTCCTACGTGGTGCGAAACACACAGAAGGAGAAAGTATTCAACATTCCAAGCATAGATCTAAGACTTCAAAAAGGTTTCAAAGAAGAGGATTTGTTTAAGAAGTTGAAGGCTGAATATACTGCAAAAAATAATGTAACTTTGACCAAACTGCTTTAATCAAATTCCCAATCGAAAACAGGATTTTCAACTCTCTCTCAAAGAAAAAGCTTTAGTGAAAATATTGCATATATCCAGACCATTGAAAACTTAAAAACAAGATGATACCTTCAAGTCCCTAAAACAATCATAACTGACGTCAGTCTCTTCAAATACCTAGTGAGCATGTTTGGTGCAACTTTGGTCAAGATTTATGATATATCCTGATGGATTATAAAAGAATGAGATTTCTTGCAGTAATCTGCGTGCGCCAAATTCTTTGAGGTTGATCACTCATGAATCACTAACAATACTTCCCACATCCAATTTAGTTATTCATTTCTAACATTTCAATGTCACATAGTCATCATGCCTTACAAACCAAATGCTACTAGTCCATGTCATCTTAGACCAGACCTTCACAAAAAGGAAGCACTTGTTCCTAAACAAATAATAATGAACAGACTAAGATTGAGTTTGAGAAATAGCATAAGAGAAACAAGCATCGATGATTTGTTTGTCTAAATTTAAAAAGAAAGAATTCAAAAATTCAAATATGGCATCTTTTGGAGGGTTACAAATATGATAATTATATAGGGAATACAGGTACCCAAATAACAACAATTGAGGCTTTGAAACTCACAAATTTTTCCTTAGATTTTCTTTTATGGAAATTTATATTACTATGATGATGCTTGATTCTATAACTGAAGGCCCTGTGTATTTATCTCTTCTTCATAGGTAGCTTTAAGAGGGGGGAAAAGCGGCACCATAATTCCAGATTTGAAATATCTATTGCATTCCCTTTCAAACCCCTCTATCTCCCATGAACTTCCTCATATTTGGTACCAGGTTGGCCTAATTAACGATGTAAGCCTATGCCATTGTACTCTTTACTTTCTTTATTCACTCCATTAGTCTCCACTTCCTCATAAAAAAATGCACAATTAAAATGATATTCAAGCTAATGTGCCACATGATATGATGACCTTACTGATTCCTAATAATGTATTAGATTGTGAATTTCTACCATGAAACAGATATTTTGGTCCTTATCTGATTGCTTATAGCATTTTACTCATCCATCCATCTGAATACAAATATTGTTCTTAATTCTGCATTCCAGTCCTACGACATGTTGCTGGTAAGTTTATAACCATAACAAGATCCTTCGCTACCATTTCATTTTATAGCACACCCTTTTTAACTTCTCCAATTTAACCATTTAAATGTTCTTCCATCAATTTCATATTCCATTTCTAGCACCATCCTTTATAGGAATAAGCTATATCTGAACTCCATGGTTTTTTGTTTTCTTGTTCTCCTTCGGATTGCATCTAGTAATTAATGTCGCACACTCAACAAAGACGCTTTTCTTCTAACGTTAATGCCACTACATTGCATGTGTTCTGAATTTTCACAATGTAAAGCTCACAATTTTCTAGAATTCACTTATCAAGATATAGTTCAGAATCCAACTGTTCGGACAGTTGTCAATTTTACCATCCATTATCATTTTATCAGAGCGAGATAATAAATACATAAGCTTAAAGGCTTCATGAAAAAGAAGGACCTCGAAATGATATGATGAATACCCTACACCTTTAACAAGATGCCAGAGCCACTTCAAAAGATAAGAGAAACTAGAATCACTTGCCCTCCTCACACTGAAACATCAGTCACCTTTCCTTAGCAAACCACCATTATAATACAAAATTGTAGTGTTTGTTATCAGATCCTTTTCCCCTTAAGACTGAAAGAGCTTTTGAATTATTCCAACACAGTTAAATCAGGAACGTTCTAGAAAGAGAATACAGTTCACTCAACATAAGAAATGGGAACTCTTCTCAACATAATGGAACTCTTCTCGAACCATGCATAACATCACCAGCTCCAACCATGCATAACATCACCACTCAACATAATGGAACTCTTCTCGAACTAAAGCTAGAAAATAAGTTCTCATTCTACGAACCAAATTTTAAATCCTTCTAAAGCACCTTTTTCTTTTACCAAAACCATTGACCAGGAGACCTCAACATACAGGGTTGCACAGCTGGAAGGGTGAGCCGGGAAAAGGAAATGTGTTAATAAAGGCCACAAACAGTCCCAATTTACATCATCATGAAATTCCTAGCTCACCTCCTCCTGAATCCTAATTATAAACTCAGAAGCCACAAGGAACATATAAGATATCATTTCCCTGATAATGGAGCTGCTCTTATAAGAGTGCACGCTCTCTAACACAAAATATCAAGCTCTTGCTCATCATGAATATCCCCCTCCTCCAAATGACACCTAATATTATATATATAACTAGTAGAAGAAAATTATGTGCATTACGCGCATACAAGAAAAAAACCAAGACATATCTCTATCAATGATAAAATATAAACATCTTTGGGCTATGAAAATACCCCATTACATATCTCGTATGACATCATGAAATACTGCACAAACTGGGGAAGGAAGCTGATGTGCAGGAGCTGCAGTGCTTCACACCTTATTATCATGATACGCCCTAACAAACTAAGGCTCAACCCACATGCACATAAAACAACTTATCTACAGGAGAAGTAATTAAAATAAATTGCTATAATGCGCAGAATACCAGACCTAGTCCCAATGCAAGATACATGATTACTAAATAATCACAATTCTTCATAATTCTGTCAGGATGAAGTTTTTTTTCTCTATTCTATCCAGATAGAGTCAAAAACCATTGATACGTTATAAACAGGCAGCTCATAAGAAGGTTTCGCATGATGATGTTGTTACCCAAGGGGCACCTCCAGTAAATTTGAAAGCCACATTCAACTGCATACATGTCTTTTCTTCAGACATATGGCAATCACCAATTATAAGTAGCCTAACCCCGTGCTTTGCTTTTAAAAACTGCCTCAAACAAGTTTGCTATGAAAAAACCAGGACTTTTGTCCCTTTGGTCATCAACAGAAAATCCTAAGCTCTTACACTGCTTCACCAGCAACAGAATCAAGCCCTATGCCTTCAAGCAATGTCAAGCCTAACTTAAGCGTGTTGTCCAACGAGTTTTAGAATTCAGCAAACACTAAATTTTCCATGAAACAGAATGCACTGGCAGATCCAAGTCTAGTCAGCCACCCTCCTCAGTGCCATAGTTTTAGTTTACATTAAGTTGCATCTCAAACTACTCAATCTCCAAGACAATTTAACAAGTAAAATGGATCCTCCTTTTTTTCAAGTCCTTACAGATGGAAGTGTTGATAGGACCTCCACAATATCCACTGCAACTGGGCACAAATCCTTTCTCTTCATGCACAGGGGAACAAAAAGGGCAAGTACGCCATACTTGTCCACAAGGAAAACCTCTTTTATCCCCAAAAACATAACTTTCTTGGAAGAAAAAAAATCCCTCAAGCAATCAATCAATATAATTCTAAACAATACCCTTTCCTGTAGCATGAAATCAAATCATCTCAAGCCCCAAAAAACAAATATGAGAGAGGGGAAAAATACAGGAATAAAGAAATTGACCTGATAGATCAAATAACAAATAAAATCGACTCCAAAGAACATAAATAAACGTGTATATATTTTTTAACAAAATGAACATAAAGATTTCTTTTTCTTTTTTTTTTTTTGATAAGACTTAGTAAGCAAATCTCGCCTCAAACTTCATAAAAACAAGCAGAATCACTCAAATCAAGAAGAAACACCCCCTAAAAACTCACCTCGATGAGATCAGAAACAGTGGATCTCCCGAGATAGAAGCCCTAGAACCGATCAAGGACCTCCAAAGAACCAGTGGACTGGGACTCCTCAAAGACTCCCCTTCTCTCTAATTCTCCTCCTCTATTTATCCAGGAAGATTTCGGGTGGAGTTTGGGCTCCGGCGGCCGCTCCGAACTCGTGACCGGATTTTTTGGGGAACCAAAAGAAGAAGGGAGGCGAAGAAGAGGAGGCGGTGATAGTGGGTGGAGAATGGAAACCACCTTAAAACCGAAAAATATAAAAAAGCCGAAGAATAATAACGGGGTAAAAAGGACAAGATTCGTGGCCGACTATTCAAAATCGCTCGCCGATTCCGAGTCCGGCTCGCGTGGAATTCGCGATTGTTTCCTCGCCATCCTCGCCATTTCATCGCGAGCATATTTTAAAACGAGATAACGCAGAGCTAATTCTCCCCTGCCGCCGAAAGCACAGATGTTGGTGATTGATTGGCTCTAATCTGGCCCAAATCTCTCCTTTCTACCAATATCCTTCTGCCACTTAAGTCGGCAAATTCTTCGGCGATTTATACCCAGTGATCCCTAATAAAAATAGAAGGACAATTCTCACGAAACCGAGCGAAACGGCGATAGACTGTATTTTCCCATCATGACCCACCCTTTGCGCCAATTATTTGATGCCACGATGGTTAGGAATTGTTGTGGTAGAAAAAATTATTAGGTGGATCATAACCACAAATAAATCCATCTAATAATTCCACTTCAGGATAAAATAAATACACCCTCCATATTTTCACCGTATTTTATTTTTATAATACTATCATTCAATAGTCCTCAAATGGATGATAGAAGATGGAGATCATATTAATTGAAAGGGTCAATCATAGAAAAATCAAACCAGAGTTACAAGTCAATCATAACTAGAGATCTTATTTCCAAAGATAAAAAAGATGCGGACTAAAAGCTTACGTATTCCAAAAATTTGGCTAAACCATCACACTGATTCGCTTCTCTGAAAGCACGAATAATAATGAAAAAAATCTAAAGATGCAGCACGACAAGCAACATGCAGAAGAAGAAGATGGTTGTAAGAATCTGTAATCGATATCGAGCAATCCATTTGATCTCCATTAATGAATCACCCTCCAGCCAAACTCTCCAATATCCAAGTTGTTTGAGTGGCAACAAACAAAGCATTCCAAGAAGCCTGAGGGTTCCCAGAGGGTTACATTTCTTTTTCTTTTGATTCATAGCCAGGCTGGTTGAATGTGTTCAACCTGATCTGCTGCTTATTTTTTGGCAAAGGTGTATGTGGTCCATGCTGCATGTACAGCATGATGAGCTTAGAATGGAATGGATGGTTGTGATCATTTTCTTCTTCTCAATAGGTTGGTGGACATGGTAAGTATCTTTTCCCATTTTACAGTTTAATTGGATATCAAAAGCCTCCATGTAACATGTTGAGAAAGTGTGAAGGGACATATTCAGATTCTTATGGTCTTGGCGAAGGTAGCAAATCTTATCATTAACTATGAAGAATAAAAGTACATTTTAAGCTTATGGAATATAACTTTTGGGGAATTAGATTTTGAAATGGTTGGCATCTGGTGCTACCTGTCCTGGTTGAACTTTTAGGTCCACTTGATTCTAGATAAAAATGGTGGTGAACTATTTATTAGACAACAAATGGCATGCCTCCCTTCTGAATCCCTTTCCCTCATGCAATTAACTTTAATAAATGGAGGCATTATGATGTTTGATTATAGATGGAATTTATATCAAACAATAAGAGCCGGAGTACATCTTTTAGGAATGAAGAGAGTGCAGATGTGACATGAAAAATCTCCCACAAGGAAGATATATGATGGATGTAAACTCATGCCATAATGAACTATTTAATATCTTTATCAATTGAAAAGAATGCACATCTACCATGTAATTCTTTTTGAGAGATTTCTACTTACAATAGCACTATTGAAAAATAAATATATATCTAGCGGTGGTGGCGTGGATGTGATGGTGAGAAATGGGATGGTCTTTCAGGCCAAGTATGTATTCAGAAAGGTTAACGGAGATGCGGATTATCTCGGACACTCCGCGGCCTTTTATTTTATGATTTTATTGGATGTATTCGTATTCGTAATACATGAAATACCTGTTTTAGCAGCAAAAATAAATATATAAAAAACAAGCATCATTATAGTTCCAACCCTATTTTTTTTTGCTCCGATGTGACATCTAGCAAATAGTTAAATTCTAATGTGACCCTTATCTATATATCCCACTTATTGCACCAATCTCCAACTGCCATGAAGATCAAAAGATCCAACAAGAAATAATTTTTTAATTTTTGGTAAAGCCAGATATATTATATTATTTTAGAGTAAAAACATGCATGAAAATCAACTTGAAAAATACTCGAAAGGTGAGTAGGAACGATAGAAGCCGAAATTCGCAAAGTGGCCACGTAGGCTGAGTGAAAGTGATTTTTTTTTATTGAATTCTTTAGAAAAGGAAGTATATTTGTCAATTCTTATTCTAATCAAAAGAAGAACAAAAAGATAAGCACGCATCTTCAGAAAAAGCACAGCATACCTCATTACTCAACGACAACGAAGGCCACAAGAAGACATGCTGGGGTTTGGAATTTGGGAGGGCTGACGCATGCCTGTGTAAGCCAGGCAGCAGATCAAATGCGATGCCCTCGACAGCAACCTAAATAATCGACACCTGGACCTTGAAATGCGAACCAGCCAGTCTTATTCAAACAATCGAGCTCCGCTCTTTGGTCTCTTTCCCAACCAAAACACTCGTATGTTTCACCTTCTATGAAAGAATCATTAAAGGTCTAAAATAACGGAGGTTGCAACGAAATAACAACCCAAGTTTGAATAATGAAAGTTCCACCTTTGCTACCTATTTTATGTCATTCATCTTTTACAAATTAATATCTTACCATAAGTTTACAGATAAATTGGATTGGAGAATAAGGACATATAATGCGAAACCCAAATAATTGGGAAAGATTTAATGATTATGATTATGAATTTTAATCTTGAACAAGCATGAAAATTATGACTCTTTCCTTGGATAGATTGATTGTAGAGTATTAAGTACCTCGATTCATACCTGAACCAACTTGAAATTAATATACCATATATTTCATAACTCTCTTAAATTTATTTTTAATTTTAACATATAGGTAGTTATCAACATGTGTCTTTTTCTAGCAAAAGAAATATGTCCTTTCAATTATTCTTATTTTAATCATATATATTTATTATGGCTTGTGTTTGGATTATTCTTGATATCTGGAGAATCCGGTAGACAGACAAAACAAGTTATAAATTCGATTCAATCTGGCTTAAATAGAAATCGATTGTCTTTGGGTTTTTTTTTTTTTTTTTTCAAAATCACTTTCAGCCCTAGTGGCATTATTTCTAATTCCAGCGAGTAAAATAATTCTTTTAAATGATTAACAATGCTTAATCAAATAAAGTTATTATGTTTTCATTATTTCATACTTTTATTTTATGATAAATAATAACTATTATAGCAACTACTATTTCATTTTCAAGTATTCACAATTCAACTAAATCTAGATAAATAATGGTTAAGATGTATAGAAAAAAAAGGTCCTTCATGTGGCTTTGCTTCCTTTGGCGACCCGATTGCCCATTTCCTCGACCTCATCCTCGTCCTCCTAATTCAGCATCATGCATCTTGATCGCAATAGAAGTCCTTATCATTATAATCTATTATGGAACACTTTTGATGTACCCCAATGATATATGTCCCTGTTCCTCTAGAAATACTTAAGCTTGTCTTCCTTTCTCTTGTTGTATTTTATTCCACTTCTTTTCTTCCGGTCGTTGCAACGTTGGGAAGATTTGAAGGAGTTCTCCACCTTGCGTGTGTGGACCGAAGCCATTCAATCCGTTTTGGAGAAGGCGGTGGAATTGCGAGGATTTGGTGGGATTTCGGTGAGATGTCCGCTTGACTTGCAAACGCCGCGTCTTTTCTCCACCCATTTAGCACGTAAACCTCATGGTTTGGTCGCACACGTAGTTAATTTGATGACTGCGAGAGGAAGGCAAGAGGTCTTGCAGGTCCGTAGGATGACATGAGAAGACTCTATGGGGAATGCGCGTTGTACGCTGACCCATGCAAGAGACGTGAGAGATTCATCGACGTATTTAAGAGGGTTGAATGCAGGGGCGGCCCAAGCCTTAGGCGACCTAGGCGGTCGCCCAAGGCCCCGGCTCGAGAGAAGGCCCCCGCGGCCCCGCGCGACGGCATCGTAGCCTCGTAGGCTACTAGGCTCCTAGCCTTTCAGCTCGGCCTCCCGCTCCTAGCTAGCTACAGTGTCACTGTCTGTAGAGTAGAGGCAAGGCCGCAGGAGCCAACGGCTACCTCGACAAGACGCGGGTGCTCCACTCCCATCGGCCATCGCCCATCATTCCTCTCTGGCTCTCTTTAAAATCCTCATCGTCTCCACTTTTCCTCCACTCCTCAGTCCTCAATCCTCTTCTGTTCTGTACTTCTGTAACTCTGTTCGACTGGGTCTCTGGCTCTCTTTAAAATCCTCATCGTGCTCCCGCGCCTCCGCCAGTCCGCCTCCCAGTCCCCGCCTCCCCGGGCCCCGGCATCCCGCGACGGTCCCCGCCAGCCCGCCTCCCCGGCATCCAGGCGGTCCCACCGCCCGCGACCTCCTCGGCTCCTCGCCTCCCTCCCGGGCCCCCGGCTCCCGTGAGGCCGTGTCGCCGTGACCCCGTCGGCCCGTCCGGCTCAATCCAGCGAGCCGGCGAGGTCGTCTCCTCCACGGCTCCGCCTGAGCGCCTCCCAGTCCCCGGCAGCATCCCGGCAATCCTGCGAGGCTACGACCTCCTCGCCTCCCTCCCGGGCCTCCGGCCCCGGCTCCCGCCTTCCGTGACCAGTGAGGCAGAGGCAGTGCCGCAGGCCGCAGCCCGCAGGCCGCAGTGACCTCCACCGCTCCACGGCTCCACCTCCTCGCCAGTCGCCTCCCTCCCCGGCCCCGGCTCCTGTGACCATGTCTTGCCGTCACTCCCGTCTCCCGTGAGCTGTGACCTCCTCCGCTCCTCGCTCGCCCCCGGCCCCGGCTCCCGTGAGGCGTGAGGCCGTGACGGCAGACGGCGTGAGGCTCCCTCCCCGGCCCCAGCTCCCGTAGTCCCGTGAGGCCGTGACCCCGGCGGGCCCGTCCGTCCCCTCAGTCCCTCCCTCACGTCTGACGGTCTGACTTCTGAGACTGAGCCTGTCACTGCTGTCAGTCTGACACTGTGACGGTGACTCAGTGGGCATACACGGTGTGATTCTTCTAATCCCCTTTTGATTGTGATTCTTCTAATCCTCTTTTAATTATATTTTCAAATTTCAACATCCAGCGTTTAATTCCCCTAATTTTGTTGCAATTTCTATAATTTTGTTACAATTTTTCACTTCTATTTTATACTTATTAAAAATTTATTATTATTATTATTATTATTATTATTTTAAAAAAGGCCTCATTTAGTGAGTTCGCCCTAGGCCCCCAAATGTATTGGGCCGCCCCTGGTTGAATGCAACTGGGTCGACTGGACTTGGTCATGCCTGAATCCAGAATCTAGACCCATGGCTTCAGTTTGGAGTTGGGGCTGGGTTGAGGGCTATTCCCAACTCAAGTTCAATATTAGATTTTCTCCAACACAAGCTAGCCCCATCTTAAGCTATAATCATATTCATGCTGGATTGAGTTAGTCTGTATTTGAGCTAACTTCGGTCTACTTAGGCCAAATTGTATAAGTAATTTGAGATTTAAAAAACAAAATGTTAAGTTTGTTTTTTGGGTTGGGATCTTATTTCGCGCATATGTCTAGTTCTATAACTCAATAGGACTGAAAATATAGTTAAATGAAACAAAGTATTATGTGTAACTTAAAAACTCAACTAAGCCTTTATCCCAAACTAATTGAGGTTCACTACATGAATCTTTTTTCTTCATTCTGCTTTGTTTAGAGCCGCACTTTTTGAAAGATAGAAGGATATCATGTCATTACTTACTATTTTATCTAATATGAGTTATGGCCTACCTCTACCTTTTTTTCCCCCCCATTTTATATGTATCAAATTATTTCTTTGTACCTATACATCTTTTGATCTACTTTGTATGTGTCCAAACTATCTAAATAGTTACTCTCTCAATTTGTTTCCAATTGGTGCTATCTCTATCTTTTTATGAATAACTCTATTTCTCATTTTCTTTTAGTATATTACCATATTATTTTTCCCAACATTCTATACCGTAAAGCATAACTAATCATATAATAAATTTTATATAAAATATAAATATAATATACATGTTTATCCAGTTTGGTTGAGTTCGATCAAACTAGGTAAAAGATAAGAACTTCATGCTTTTATTGACAAATGGAGTTAACATGTCTTCCCTTTATTTTTGATCATGCTCTTACTGACAAATGTAGTTAGCACATCTTCCCTTTATTTCTCAATTGTAAGTGAGAGAAAAATACAAACATGCAGAAAATTTTTGTTCAAATTTTTGGTTGTAGTCAAATATGAATTATACATAATATTTAGAGAAAATTATAGTATCACCCCCTCTAATTCAAGCAATTCTCACTCAGATCTTCTATTTTTTAAATTTTTTAATTGGGTCTTTTGAGTTACCAAAATGACGTGATATGGTCTTTCGAAGGGATGACGACAAGGTGGGTACAGATCACATGAGTTGGACTAGGCAGATTGTGGCAGATCAAGTCGGATAAAGCTACATAATTTCTTTCATACGAATCAAATAAATAAAAAATAATATAAAATTAAATCTTCATACTTCATATAACATTAAACAAAATAGAGTTGGCGACATAAAATAGAATGAACCAAATTTTTAACAATAATAGATATGCAACAAACAAAAATATTATTCTTTAGAAAGTCAAACTTTCTTGAAGCAAGAATATAATCATCCCAAAAAAGTATAAATAGGCATGTAACTTGTAGTTGTTCAATTCATTTATCTTTCTCACGATTGATTGCAAAAGTTTCTTCTTCATTGTCATCATAATCATCAAGGATATATTGAATTATGCTACCTTATAGTTGCATAGATAAATCTAAAAAACATATAAAGAAAAATAAACTCCATAAGTCAATAGTATATAGAATATAATAATAACTATAATAAACAAATAAATCTTTAGAAAAAAAGCATTTTTCTTGCATTTAATTTCAGCGCATAACCAATTTTGAGCACACATCAATACCTCCAATGTTTTATAATAAAGTTTACTATGATGTGGGTTCAACAGTCTTTACCATTTATGCTGAAAGTAGACTTTGAAGCCACTATTGATATAGGAATAGCTAGAATATCCCTTGCTATCAACCATAGAGTACGATAATTGACTCCATGATTTTTCTATCAAGCCAAAATATCAAAATCCTCAGTTCTTGGTAGCACTGCACCCTCGAGGTGGTGATCCAACTTTACTTTCACATTCTCAATCTTCTTTTACTACCAACAAACAAATCAAAGCCAGAAAAAAAGGTCCAGTCTCTATCACAAAAGATAAAGTACCATAAAAACAAGCATTAGATGTCATTCTCTCATACTCATTAAGCAATTCATAGCAAATATTCTTAAATCCTTTCAATTTCATCTAAAGCTCTATTACCATAAATTTGAGTGAACATCCACTCCAACAATTTCATCTTGAATCTTGAATCCAAAATAGTTGCCACTCCCATGACACCATGGATTACATTTCAATAACTATCAAACTTCCCTGGCATACTTGATTTAGAAAATTTCTAATCAACTCATTTGGAGGCTTAAGCCATCCACAATGCTATTTTCATCTCACATACCTCGGTTAAATATGTATCATCTGTGCATAAGTAGTTTTAGAAAACATCTTCGAAACATTATAAAATAACTCGAACTTCTCACAAATATCTTTTGCTACCTTCCACTCTTTGGCTGGCATGCAAGTATAAGATGAAGCACATTGTTTTAGGCAAAAAAAGATATCTTTATAAACCAATGAAGTAGAAAGCATAAAAGATATAGAGTTCCGTCGAGCCTTGCAATCAAGAACCAACTCTTTGGTGCATGAAATACGTAATTGCCTTGTTATTTCTTCAAATTTCTGCCTTCTCATTATTAATCCAATCCAAAGCGCAACACTATCAAGTATCTTCTCAATACATTCTTCAGTAATTTGCAAAACATCTTGAACAACCAAATTTAGAATATGTGCGACACAATGCATAAACATAAGCGAACCATGCAATATAAGTAAACTACTTTGAAGTTTTTCCAAGAGATCTCTAATCATGGAATCATTGGTACTACAATTATCAACGGTCAAAGTAGACTTCCTATCAATATTCCATTCTAACGAGATCAAGAAGAAAAACAGAAAGAACTTCTCTTTTGTGTGGAGAAGGAACATAAATAAACCTAAAAAAGTAATTGAGCAAATTATAAGAATATAGCTTGACAACAAAACTATTTAAAGAGAAACAAAATCACGAATATTTTCTATTTGTCATAGATAAGTTACTACATAAAAGACAAATTAAAATCATCAATGAAATTGCATATGTAAATTTAAAAATTGCATTTTGATTGGAAAATATACCTTAAAATCTAGTTCTGTAATACCTAAGAATCATCAATCAATTGTGCTGTGGCAACCATTAACCCTTTCCTTCTTGATTGTGTTTCCAGAAACCATCTTAAATAATGGTTGAAGAGAATACAGATATCTTCTAAACCCAATGTATTCAATTACATTAAGAGGGAACTCATGCAAGGTAATCATATTAGCAAGCTCCTTTCTAGTCACATCTTGATCAAAATGATAATTGCTCAAGCTCTTTTTACTATCTGCCTTATTTTGTTCATTTCCCAAAGCTTTTAACCTCATATCCGTTATATCCCTATATTTTAGTCTTAGACATCTTTTAAGTGTTCATGCAAATGAGATGTTCCATGTCCGCTCCCCTTAAAAGATATTTTTTACAAAAACCACATTGTGCTGTGTCTTCCCCATCAACTTTTATTTTCATAAAATGATTTCACACATCCAATGTCAACTTTCTCTGTTCCACTTTCATCAATATCAACTGTATCACAAGTAAATTCATTACTAGTCGGGGTCGAAGTATTATTTGCTTGTGAAGATATGGACCTAAAAGAACCAAAGAAATATAAATAAGAAATTCAGATGATCAACAAAAAGTGTCAAGCAAGCAGAACCAATAAATAAGAACATGGTATTGGCACCATCCCCCAACATACAAGAAAATGATAAAAAAAAATAAGATGATTGAAGAATAAATAAACAAAGTGAATTTTCAATGTGCATGTTATAAAGCTCAATTTTAGAGATGTGTGTAATGTAAACTTTGCATGCTCAAGAAAATAAACATTTGGATTCATTACTAGTCAGGGTAGAACCACTATTTGCTATGTATATATTTGTACTACAAATTTTGCTTATGAGGTTAGACATATCCATGCTCATGATACTTTAGATTCTGACAAATCATCCATCTTCTATTTGGTAAGCAATGAAGAAATAAAGCTAGAAATTCAGATCTTCTTGCTCAGTATTTATTGTAAGCTAAAAGAACTTTTCATAATGCATATCTGATCTATTAGTTTTTCTGATTCAATTATTCAGCCTTGGGAAGTAAGTATGTGGAATGCTAACAAGCAAGGAACCTTCTGTTTGCTGAGAATATTGACCCACATTATACAACATCAAAAATAGAGGTATGCTTCTAAATATGATTAACTCGATCCACATTGCTTTTGTCAACTAGTTGGTGCCATTTTCCCTTTCTATTCTTGCTATTGTTTTTCTTGTCTTCCCCTGTATTAATTAAAATTAGTTTGATGTTGGCATTGGGCAAGTTGATAGAAACTCGGGAAAGACTATAAAAGAGATCGCTTTTGATATCAACGAAATTGAGAAATTGGAAAAAAGTTTAGAAAACACTCATACTATTATTGATCTTCTAGTCATATATGCCACAAAAATATAAAAAGTAAATAAGACTATAAAGGGAATGCTAATAACGAAATAATAAGTGCGACTATAGATGAACATATATAGCTTTGACAAATCAAGGAGCACACGAGACATATTATGTAATGCTTATGGGGCAGCTCATGATATGATGGACTACAAATCAGGAGCAAACAAAAAGAGTGCCAGCATATGACCAAGTAATACATCAACATAAACTCATCCTAACAAAATTTGGAATCATATAATGGTGTAGATGGCATGACAGCACCATGCTATCTCCTCCCTTCTCTTGCACTCCTCTAACCACAAACCCTAGCCCCCCGTTACCTAATCATAGAGTAAACGCCGTTCAAATCAAAAAGAAGATCATAACAACCCACACCTAAGCGAGAGATTGTGGGCGTTGGTGTCAGCGCAGTGACAGTGCCAACGAGGGATGAGGGCTCAAAGAGATGAATACCTTTACCAGGGCAACCCTGTTCTTAGAGAGGAGAGTGGGTGCAGCTAAGATTTGGGAAGGGCAAAAGAGAGGGGATGAGCAGCCAAAGATAGGACGACAATCAAAGGGAGGAGATTGGATGTATTACTACGGCTTGCATTTGGAATTGGAAATAGTCAAAGAGAGGAGATGATAGACGACCGGACGAGCGACTCGAGTGAAGGGTGGATGGGGAGAGGAATTTAGTGAAAGGTTTTGAGTTATATGTATCAGGTTGGGTTTGGAGCGGGCATTGCTATTTGCCACACCCGCCCTAAATCTGCTGTGGGTTTTAAAATCAAAACATGTCCCAACTACCGACTTTAAATGGATTGGGTAAAATCCATCCCATTCGGGTCGAGTACCTAATTTAGCAGCTTGAATTGTTAGCTACCTAACACCGTTAGCACACCATCACAAAGGACAAAAATGTCATCTTCCTCTTTAACCTTCTTCAAAGTCCATTTTGCTACCCCCAATTATCTTCCATTCTATCCATTCCATTTTGATCGTCCGCTCCCATCCTTCTTTGATGATCCTCCGACATTTATCAACGATCATTCAGCCAGACCTTTGACCATTCTAGCGGTCTCTAGGCTAGCCAACCGAGCCATCTTGGGAGGCCATCTGACCCCCTTCTCCAACTCGTGAAGAGAGTATATCCCATCTTCCAATAGTAAGCATTATATCTAATTTTCTCCTTAAAAACACTAATTTAGATGATATTCAGTTTCATGTTGCTGTCTTAAATTTTTTTTTGGGCTCAATTAGCCAATGTGCCTCTTAACGGGTTTACAGTTAATATGCATGTGCTCCTCTATTTTTATATGCCCTCTCCATTTGTTAATGTTTCAATATGATCGTTTGTGCTTGGTTCGTGGGGATTTAGGGTTCTATAGTCCCTCTTTAGACATTTGGATGTAATATGGTTCAAGGTTGGAGGAACTGGTACCGGGCACCGTACCGGTTCTCCGACGGAATGGCTCTGTACAGGTCGTGTCGGGCCTGTACCGAGAGAGGGGCTGTGCAAAGAGAAAAAGAGAAAGAGAGAGCGAGTGGGAGAGAGAGGGCTGGAGGAGAGTGGAGGACGCCGGCCTCCGACGGCCTCTGCCACCCACCCTTTCTCTCTCTCCTTCTCCTTCTCTAGCTCCCTCTTTCCTTCTCCTTCTCCAGCTCCGGCAATGGGTTCTATGTCCGTTGCCGAAACCGTACCGGTGTCACTGCTATGGCTCGGGACGGCCAGAACTGTTCGGTTTAGGACGGTTCCGCCGATCCTGATATTATTGAAAATCTCCAATGTTTACTATTTAAAACTACTTTAATCAATTTTTTTACTTCATGCATATGCTCTCCTATGATTCCTTTAAGATAATTTTTTATGCCTTGTTCACTGGTACGTAGGGTTTTATGGCCCTCTTCTTTTGTAGTTTTGGTATTTAGGGTTATGTGGTTACGATGTGCATAGTTAATCACTAGTTGATATTTTTTGGGGTACTAGAGAAAGTTTTTGGTTTTTTAATGCCAAAAAAACAATCCTGCTAGTAGAGATGGTCAACCACCAATCCTACAAGCATGCTTAGAGGAATAAGTATAAGACCTCGTAGGCATGTGTAAGGCACTAGGCTATTGCCATTTTGTTTCAAATTATGTTACCCTTTCCTTTACCTTGTTTAATTCCTATAGTTTGACTACAGTAGAATGATTTGTTCTCTATTTTAAGTCCAGTTTGGCAATATATTCATGTATGACAAATAAGGAAACTATGCTTAGAAGTTACCTGACCCATGACCTATGCCATCACCAAAGATCGAGAAATCATGAGCTATGGATCTTTTTTAACAAGTAAATTGACCATTAGCTTTCATCAACTCTTCTTTGAAAGCCTGAATTTCCCATATTTCCAAAGTGGAAGATGGAGGCAATCCACATGAACCATCTTCAAGTGACCTAAACCGCAATTGTTGTTCGTCAGCGAGTGTGCTTGCAAACATACTCATATCAACCTCTGAAAGTTCTGCAACTAGAAATCCCACAACAAATGGATGTTTCACCATTGGAAGAACCACAGCTCCATAGTCAGGTACAACTTCCACCTAGAACTCACAAGTGCAAAGAAATCATCAGCAAATAAAAGATTAGCAACTAGTGTCTTTAATTAATGGATTCAAGATATGGTCAATCTTAGTCATCCCAGATCGGACCAGCAAAAGTTCGGGTCCTGGGACAGCTACAGGACACTGGGTCCATGTAAACTAGGATCCAGGTCTGTACTTATGGGTCCTGGTCGGGTTAGTGACCTCGGATCAGCTAATACTAACCAGTACAGGCCTCAGACTCTATTGAAAGAAGAGCAAAAGAATTTTGCATCTTGTACGTGGAGGAGAGACCAAAAGAGAAAAGAGAGAGAGCAAGAAAATAAGGGAAGAGGAAGAGCCAATACCAATAACCGTACCATAAAACCAACCACCAGCTCAAAAAACCTACACTGTTCCTAATTTTGACAAACAAACACTAAAAACCCTCTAAACAATCATTAAGATGACAGACAATGAAAAACAAAAGAGAAACAGAGGTATGTAAAAAAAAATGGCATCCCAGGTGTCGGGACAGCGTTGCTGTACCAGTCTCTAATTAAAATCACGTCCAGGAGTGGGATTTAAAACCTTTCTTTAGTTTTTATTGAAAATGGCTAGTTAGATGAACATACATGCTGTCCTGAAAGAGCAGCTTCAGCAGCATGTAAACCAGCTGCCATATAGCAAGTTTACTAATTAAAGTTACATAATCTGCACCTAAAACATCAATTCCTGGATAAAATGCAACTCGACATAGTTCTAACTTCTAAGTTTCTAACTGGTCCATAATCGCCAGCTGGTCTCGCATTCACCTACAAAATAGATATTTGAGAATTGTTTCCGAAGATGAGAAGACACAGCAATCAACTGCACAAATTGTTCATAAAAAAACCATTCTATAAATTTGCAATTGATTTAAATTTTTTAATCAGATTTTTTGCATGGCAATCAATTGCAGGGAATCACAAATGTATGATATGAGAATATACAAAAGTAAGATATTGTGATGAATATTGTGATGAATGCCCAGCCTATATATTGAACTTAAATTCAATTCAACTCTCACCAATTTAAAACTATTTTTCAATAAGAATGTAGACTGAAGAAATTGCCAAAATGATCCTACAAGCACTCTGGTACTAATCTAGATATAAAAACCATAAAGAAAATTTTTTGAATTATAAGCCATTCTATGATATTGTGGGAATGAACGATAGAATAGAAAATCTAAAAAAAAAATATTGCAAGAATCTCAGACAACTAAATCAATTGTATGCCAAGAAGAAGTAGAAGCTATCACATGCAGGAGTCAAGACAAAGCATGGTCATCGTACCATACCGAATCAGGCAGTATAAGTACTGAACGTACCGGTTTAGTACCGTACACGGTGTGAAAGACGTACCGACACTGGGTATGCCGAATTGGCTCTGTACTGTACCGTAACAATACAATGATAGCGTAGCACCGATACGGAGCCCCAGTACCGAGACGGCATACCTTGGGACAAAGTATACACTAAGATAACAAAAGTAGTAATTAGGGACATTTAGAATGAAATTTCTGCATAAAGGTTGAATACAAATTGTTAAAAAGCATTTTAGAACAGTGACAAATATTAGTAGTTACGGTACTACACATAGATAACATAATTTGTAATCAAAATGGTATACACTAAGGGTCTATTACAAGCCTAGAACCATCTACATCAAACTTTCTAACACTATCCAAGAAGATAAATGATGAGAAATGTTAATGCAAATGATAAAACGTTAACTGATAAGTGAAGAACGTTAAAAGCTAACTCAAATTACAAAGATCAATAATGTATCATGGCCAAAACTAATAGAGCAAGCAGAGAGCATATTGAATGCAATTTCAATAGGAGAAAAGAAAAAGAAACTTTGGCCCTAGTCAAAATTGATGGATAAGCAGTACCAAAAAAATGATGGATAAGCAATATTATAACATGATCAGCTTCATTTATTATGCAAAAAGACGAGTGAGATAGATGAAGCCATCAAAACACACGTAACAGAAGTAGGGTTCTATACATTAAAGGAAGAGATTTCCCCAGGGTCTTATATGGCCAATTCATTACTTTGGATTTGAAGCAAAATTCCGTAAAAATGATAGACAATACGACCTCAATGTTGTAAGTCCAACCAGACAATAGTAGAGATGAGGACATCAAGATGGATGTGATGGAAAAGCATATATTAACATTAGAGGTGTTAAAAATGTGTGGCAAAAAATGATGCATCAAGCTTGTTCAAGCACGATCGTTAAGCTCATCATATTTAACTATTTGGCATTTCACCAAACAATTGAGAAGACAACTTGTGGAATGATATCTTACCTATATTTCTAAATGTATGCATTACTAAGTTGTAGACATTAGTACTTGTCTGTGTGTGCATACATATAGTTAGACAAAACACTAAAATATTGAACATCAGATGCATTTGTCAGCTGAAAAATTTGGAAGCAGATTCATAAATCATAACACAAATAATTATGCAATTTCATAGTAATTTGAAGGTTCAATAGGTGAATAATATTGTAAATCACTAAATCTTTTGGAATTGAGAAAAAAAGGAAAAATCACTGTACTAGTAACCCATTGTCAGCGTCCACTGCCTATAATCATAAGATGAGGAAAGGCTTAGCATGTGCATATGAAAAACATTATAAAAGTCTAAAGAAAATGCTAATACTTAAGAAAAATGAATTTTCTGTTACCATATTCTTAAACCTGCGTCTTTGAGAAACATAATGTTAAGCTTTTTGTTCAGTTCAGCAGAAGTGGACAAAGTAATGCTGAAGCAACTCTAGTTATTGAATTAGAGTCTTAATATGCTCAGAATAACAAAATACATTTCTCAAAAATTGTCACATCCGGATTTCTTGGGATGTGAAAGGTAAAAGGCCTCCCCAGACCCTACTATCCATCTCACCAGCCAAATAAAATGCTCACTGATATGGCTCATAGCAGCACAGAAGAAATCCTATCAACATGAGAACTAGCATCCTTAGGCCCTTGATATGTGTGTGAGAGAGAGTGAGAGAGTAAAGATAATACATACATATATCTGTCCATAAATGCATATATACAAACACAAGCATACACACGTCATACAAACACAAATCTAGAATTCTAGATGTACCTTAAGTTAAAGCACTATAGAAAATGGATCCACAAGCATGTAATTTGATCAATCAAAGAACATGATTGCTATATGCATAATTAACACTATAAAATTCTTAACCAAATCAACTAAAGGGAGTAATATTTGTACAGTTTCATAGCAGAATATGAATAATACCTGTTCAAGCAAAAGCCACAATGATTAAAGGCTCCCTTATCTTGACCACTGAATCCATTTCTCTCTCTCCACCCATAACCATATCCATCATCTCATTCTCGCCATCACCACTGCCAGCTCTTTTCCCTTCTCTTCCTTAATAGTTTTCTCCCATCACTACCTCCCTCATCGTAGCCTCCCTTACCAACCCACCTATTTCCCTCTCTATCCCAATCCATCAAATCACCTCTCTTTATTCCCCCATCACCACCATCCCAGTAGTCCCCCTCCCTTAGTCCATTCAGTCATAGACTCTCTTTCTTCCCTCATCTTGCCATCCACAGGAGCCCAAAGAACCCTAAAAATTAGGCATCAGTCTCCAAGCATAGAGAAACTGTAGATTAGGAGGCAGATTATCGTGAACAGTAGATCTGTGCATTAAAATAGGAAAGAAACAGATTACTATTTTTACTTTTTGGAATTCTTTTAGGGTTTCTGTAAGATGGAAATTCTCGTCACCACTTCCCTCATTGTAGCCTTCCTTCACAAACCTACCTTTCTCTCTCTCTCTACCCATCCCATCAGATTCTCTCTTTATTCCCCCATCAAATAGTCCCCACTCCATTTCCTTAGCCCCTTCAATCATAGCCTCTCTCTTTCTTCCCCCACCATCCCACGCATGGAGCCCAGAACCCTAAACATTAGGGATGAGTCTCCATACAGAGAGGCTGTAGATAAAGAGATAGAGATTTTCATGAAAGGTAGGAATGTGCATCCAATAGGTAAAACAGCCTAGGATTTTTTGAGAATTCTTTTGGAATTTATATTAGATGGAAATTGGAAATAACGTTCAGCATTTCCATTATTTTGAGCTGTGATTTCAGAATCCCAAGAAATCTATCATCACCGTAAGAAAATTGAGAAGAATCTCAAAGGACTTTATTAATTTCTGGTTGATTAATAACTAAGTACGTAGGTGGGGTATTTATAGGAGAGATCTCCTAGGCTTTTCCTAATTCCCTTAGGATACAAATTTACTCAAACAAAATAAAGAGAAAGTATAAATTAAGTACTGGACTTCAAACTCGTCTAACATGAGTTTCTAGAAGAAATAAACAAGAAAATTTGGCAAAAAATAAAGTAAAAATCGTCATGAAATTATTAAACCATGTAAGGCGTTTTCATTGATATATGGAAGTTCATTAGTATTGACACATCTTCAATAAACCATCATACATCCAACTGTCATTTTGGGTGATTCAACATGCATTGGAAAGCTAGCTCGATGTTGGATAATGTAGAGATAGTTTCATCTGAAAATTTAACTGTGTTGATGATGATGAAGCTTCATTTGGATTGATGGGAACTAGACTACTTTTCTCAATACAATTGGATATAAACATCAAAATTTGAGCTTATTGGACACTGCGACTCAAGTGCCACCTTGTTTCCTTCCTTGAAAAGAAGTGCTTATTGGTCCGGTGTTCTTCTAGAGTCTGTTCTATTTCATTGATATATCATTGAACAAAACTCAAGAAATTGTCCATCAAGCTTGTTCAAGCATATCTGATGTAGCCATTCCATCCTTTCGAGCTTCGGTGAGATTCCATCACATATATTATTTTTTTTTTAAAAAATCTCTTTTTTGTATTTGAATCCTTCATGATTTTTGTTTCACCTTGGTAAGTATATCGTCCTCCGCTTTTGCATCATAACCCCCATAAGATGTGGTTATTGTTCACGGCCATTGTACCATGAATAGTATTATGTGAACAGTACCTATAGAGTAGCTATGCCCATCAAGTTGTTGTATAAGACCTAAGATCTTTCAATCTCATCCGTTGATTCAAAATAAACTAGTAAAAACCAAAAATAACCAGGAATAAAAGGAAACTAAGCAAATTGGCAAATAAAAAATAAATTTGAGAAAATTGTAAGACCTGCAGCCCTGCAATACATTACGACATGATTTTACATCTCCATCATTCACTTCTATCATGCAAGAAGCTGTCTAGAGTTCTTCTAGTTCAAACGTCAGCCACTCTGGCTGATTCCTTCTCGAAATGATAGACATATGATACAGTTAACACTTGCCACCATGATTGCATAATTCCTTGTGAGACTATGAGGTTCACATGATTATTCTCATCTTGCATTTGCTGTTTTTCTCTCTTTTGCTGTCCTTCCACTACCATAAATCTTTCACCCTGCAGTCCTAAAGCATCTGAAACAGCAGTTGTTATCAGCCATTAAACAGGCCTTTCTAAACATCTGGCCAGGACTGCAATAGGTCACATATTGATTTAACTAGATTTACTGAGAAGCAGTCTATTCTGATTCCCAATACAAGCCTAAACAGTCCATGAGAATGCACTTAGTGTGGGATATATTAAGTGAATGCAAATGGAAGGGAACATGTTCTGGATTATGCTTGTATATAAGGAAGTTCTGTAAGGAAGTTGACCAAGTTGTTTTGAAATAAACATGAGAAGTTTTTTTCTTTCTAACCTGCTCCCTTCTTGGTGTATTCTTTGGGCACAGCAAACCCATATTAGTGGTTGTTCTTTTTGATTTCCTACTTCTCCATCAATCAGCCCCTTTGAGTCTTCCATTTGCATTCTTTCACCTTAAAAATTCACTCATACTTTCATCCCATATTGCTAAGAGTTTATCTAACATTTTCTAGATGTTTTTTGTTTTCAGAATAGTGTGAAACATAGTAGCAATTCCCTTAATGGTTCTATCTCCATGACATCCAGCAAAAGTCATCAAACCCTTTATGTGATATCTAAGTTTGATAGAAGGTCTAGCAAGTGCACATTCTTCAGAATGTCCTTAGTAACAGTATAAGGACCTATTTCCTTTGAGCCAATTAAATACTTTAGTGTGAGGACTACAAATAGTCATCTCACCATCCATTTTTTTTTTAAAAAAAAAGAATCTCATCCAAGCCATGTTTTGAGCATCATGACCTCTGTCTCTAGAGGAGTAGTTATCTTACTTAAAATCTGCAAAGGCCTTATGAGATTTTTAGGCAGAAGTATCACCGTCTATGCTTACATTGATTTGTCGATGAACCAACCAACATATTATTTAAGACTTCATTAAATGGCAGTTATAGATGAAAAATGATTCTCCATGCAATAAATGCAATTACAAAAGGAAAATGTGCAACATCTTAATCAAAGTTGATATGTAGTTTGGAGTCGAGGAAACTACAAGTGATGACATAACCTGGAATACTGAGGCCATATGGGTATCCTTAGACATCAAAGAAGATTTGGTCATTCTTAATTAGATACCCTCAGTCAGATTTCTCATTTTATAAAATATGGTAGATTCAACCCCGAGATTTATCAAGATATTTTCAACTACATCAAGGGAAAAAAAATTTATTTTGTAGTATAGCACTCTAAAGCACATAAGAAGGAGACGAATGCATACCAACCATTATGAAGGACCTTAGGAAGCAAAAGCAACATTAAGTAGAGTTAAGGTGGCCATGTTCCTCTCAATCTTTCATACAAATTACCACATCTTCGAGGACAGGTTTTGCCAACAATGGAAGCTGAATTGCATATTTGCGTGTCCACAACATGCATCATTTCTGCCATCAATATTTATTGGTAATACATTAGCTTGTCAAGCCCAAGAAGGTCATGCTGGATTTAATGCAGTAAAGGGCTACTTTGAAAGCCATAAAAGTTAGCTGCACACTAACCAAACAATGGAACATATTCATACGAGACAAATATGCCACCTTTCTTTCATGTAAACAGGCTCGGTGCAACAAATCATTCTATATTGGCAACTACTTCAAGAACCCTTATTGCTATCACTTGAGAGGGGTTTGATAAGGTTGAGTTTAGAGGTTTTAAATTCTAAAATCATGATTTTATCATTTCCTGACTCAAAAGAGTAGGTATTGAAAGTTGAGAAATTTTCTGGGAAGTGTTTGGTCGTTGAAAAGGAAAGATCTAGGATACAAAGTTTCAAGATGATAGGGAGGAGAAATTTATGAACTTAGAAAATCTTACTAAAGTAAGAAAATCTTTCAATTTCATGATTTAAGGAGTTTTATGAATTTCTACAGCACCACCAGACAGCAGAATTCTAAAATAATGAATTGGAATTTCTAAAATCACCAAATATAGTGATTGTAAAGTGCATCCAAATGCACCCTTACTTCCTTAATTCATAACAGAGTGTAAATAACTATCTGTTGATCCACAGTTGCCAACAGTTACATTAGCAAATGCAGGATCATCTACCTGCATGCATCTCAAAACAGGCTCTAAAGTCCTTGATTTCAAGTGAGATCTCCATGTCCACATTTCTTGATAGATTCACTAACAATACTTCTATTAACCTTGTTAATGACATGTAATATAATGCCTCCAATAAAAGCATCCTGTGTGCTAGACGCCTAAGATATAAGCTAGCACATTGGTTGATTTTCTTCAATTGTATGAGACTTCATATCCTTCTTGTTATATTTCAGGATCCAACAACAAGGTCACGCTGGTCAACATGAAGTGAATAACCAATACTACTTTGATCAGATCATAGACTTTATGATGCCAATTTGCAAGTGAATCTAGAACTCTACAAGTGGCAACATTGACTGAGACTTTAATATAGGTGAGAAATCTCAATTTATCAATAAATTCTTAGTGTATGAGTCTAAATTAGAGTTCACTTAAAGTTAGAGGTGTATGAGGTAAATATCACAAACCATCCTTTAATAATTGCACTAAGAAATACACCTATATACTCTTGGGCTGTGTTTGGATGAGGAATAAAAAGGAACAATGCCATTTATCCTAGTTATTTCAGCCTTTTTAACCAAGCACTCATTTGAGCACTTAGGTTAAATCAATTTTTCAAAAGGTAAAATTTAAAAACATATATTTAAGAAAAACAAGTACACAATAAATGCTTCAGTTTTTGTCTTTCCAACACATTTACCCTGCTCAACCCAAGAATCATTTACTCCTATGAAAAAGTGGAATAGTTTATTCCTCCATTTTTCTCTCTAGCTTATTCAGTTTAACTAAGCTAACCCAAATATTTTATTCTCAAACCACATGCAGCCTTGAAGTAGGTTATCAATGGTTTTAGGTTTTGAAACTTTATCATGTCAACTATGATGCTTAAAGTGATTAGGCTAGACTAGTTGTTCCTAGAAAAAAAAATATGATTGTTCTAGAATTACTTAGTATAAAGTAATGGAAGATCAATAAAATGTCTTACACGCACATATGTGCTTTTTAGCCTGATAAAGTGATGAGTGTTAATCTAATATGCTTTCAGACTTATCTAGAAGAATATTAGATGAAGGTCAAGCTTTTATTGTATTTCATGCAATCCAATTAATATTATTCATGAATGCTTTTTGATTTTTGTTAATCAAGATGCTTTAATTACCTCTTTTACAAGGTCTCTATCATACCAATCCATATGGACCATACCATATCATACCAGTAAGGTACCGGTACGGTACTGAGATTCAGTTCAGTATACGAGTCAAATCGAGCGGAACCATCGTGTTGTTCCATACCATCTGAAATTGGGATGCATACCACACCCACCTATGCGGTACCATGGTTGTAAGAACTCAGGATCTCACCTAAGATAGTATTGGGTTTCTTGATTCTATATAAGTACCTAAGATCTACCCAGCGAATAATCGATGTGGGACTAAACACACGCCCGCACGGATCCTCATATATTTTTCTTGTGCAACAATCCAGGACTTCACGCAAAATGGCTAGCCGGAAGTATTATTTAGGTTCCTTGATCCTATATAAGTACCCAAGGTTTACCCAACGAATAATCAATGTAGGACTAAACACACGCCCGCACGGGTCCTCACATACTCTCTTTGTTTAAGCCCTGACGTCCTCGTCAGACTAAGAATTTAAATCCATTCAAATCTGATCACAAGCACCAAGATCGGCCCGTGGTCAGCCCCAATGGATTTGTGTTGCAATGTTCCCCAGTCCATATAGGTTATGGGTCGGGACCACTCGGATACTATTTGTAATAACCCAAAACTTCACCCAAAAAGGCTAGGTGGAAGGTATTTAGATTTCTTGATCCTATATAAGTGCCCAAGATCTACCCAGCGAATAACCGATGTAGAACAAAACACACGCCCGCACAGATCCTCACAATGGCTAAGAGTGAGAATAAAATGTTGAAATCTATCTCGGTAAGGGATGCATTTCTTACCATATCAACCATATCTTACCAAACTGATAATGCACTAAAATGGCTCATGGTACTGGTTTTATAGGTCTTGTTCTCTGTAATCTTCATCTCATCTGCTTATTCTACTAACTTCATGTGTTTTCTTCCATTCTCATGCTATTTCTCCTCGATCTTCTCTTTCTTATATATCTCCAACATGCACCAAAGCATTCCACTACTACTTACTGAAAAATCATCAAGAAAAGCTTTGAACATACAGAAGTATTCATTCATGAAAGTTGTTGTAAAACTAACTTCAAACATTCTTTATCTTCTTCAATTGCACAAAGAACAAGAAGCAAGTTCCAAACTTCCTAAAAATCTCACATATTGATTGTCAAAATTAGATAAATAACACCAACTTAAACACCTTACTGGTAATCAAACAACATCAATGTAGCATCAACGTCACAAATAAAATACATGACGGGAGTCGAAACATATATGTAAGCATTGCCCTAATATTTACTAAAAAATTATCCAACAAAGCTTTTGATGTACAAAAGCTTTCATGAAAGTAGTCATCTTTGAACAGTCTTTGCCTTCTTCGATCACGCAAAGAACAACCAGCAAAGTTCATACCTTCTTGGAAATCTCACATATTGAGCATCAAAATTAGAAAAATAACACCAACTTAACCAGCGTACTAGTAATCCAAACAACGTAATGGTAACATTAACATCACCAAAGATAAAGTGCATGACAGGAGTTGAAACACAAATGCAATCAATCTATGATCGAAATCTGAAGTAGATTTCCTTTATCAACATTCGGTAGATGATTTAGTTTGGAAAACAAAGACATCATCTGGGACGGTTTGAGGATCAACAAACCGGCAAGATGGCATCATGCTCGACAACTATTCGGATTAAATCCAGCATCTCGACGAAGAACTGCAGGAACTCGAGGCTGGGCAGGAGAAGCGAGGCGAGGACCAGCCCGCCCTCGCCGCGCTTCTCCCCGCGGTGCGTGAACTCCACCGGCGTGGCGGGTGAGACCCGACGGATGGCGGCGGCGGAGGAGGGAGGCAATTCATCGGTTGCGGAGTCCAGTGAGGACTGGGGATGGGTGGTGGTTTCGGGTCGGCTTGTGGGGGAGGGTGGGAAATGGATGGCGCTGTTGAGTAGAAAAGAGGGATATGGATGGCGCCGGCGCCGGCCGTGGCGGAGAGCAGGTTCTTACGGGAGGCTTCGGAAGTGGAGGCAACGGTTACCTGTAGATGCTCAACTGCCACTTGCCCAGGCGCTCGGGAAAAAGCTTCGAAGTTTCAGTTTTTATGGCACATTTATCCCGAGATTTGTCGCTTGCTGGGGAGTTCAGCAGGGAAATCATCATCCCCTGGTATATGAACCCGTCAGGTAATAAAATTTTAAAATTAAATTTTAGGGGTAATTAATGGCCAGTCCATTGTTGGACCGGACTATAAATTTTAGTCCCTGTTGACTCTTTTTGTAACAGCCGATCCATCCCAGCTTTCCATTTGAGATGAAAATAGCTCTGAAGTTCTCACCGATTCGGCTTCATCCCCTCCCTTTTTTCACTCTTATCTTCACACGGAAATAGCTCTCATCGTAGATTTCATATTTTCCCCTTTTTGTAATCGTATCTCCCCACGAAATTTTCCATCTTCCTCATCGATTCCGATTAATCTGCTGTCCCCTGTTTCAAACCCTAAGACCGTAAACAAGTTCCCACCGGCAAATCACTCTTGCTCCCTTGTCCTGTTAATCCGTTCTTCTGTCGACTCTATTTTCCGGCAAGTCTCCGACTGAGAGTTCTAAGTCGACGGCATTTTGTCGAGTCCCACACCAAAAGCTTTCCTTGACGCTCGCGACTTCGCCCTGATAGTTGGTCGACGGCGCTTCGTTCGACATTGCTTCCCAAACCCTCTCCGAGGCGTATTGCCAGTCCTTCTACGGTTTGTAAACCCTGCATTATACTTTCTCGATTTGTTTTTCCTAGCAACAAACTGTTATATAGTATTGTAGGGCATTTATTTTAAAAATGTGCGGATGCTTAGGATTTGAGAAATTATCAGATAAAAATGTTGTGATATCAAAATGGAGATTTTTGTCTTCAAAAAGCCTGATTATTTGATTCCATTTCTGTCCGTTGTTATAGTTTTTTAAAATCATTCATTATCCCGTCAATGTTTTACTCAATTATATGTTTCTATATTTGAGTTGATTTTATTCACAATTAGTTTTTGAATATATTTGTGTTGCAGACATTTTTGATGGCTCCAATTCAGACTAGACGCAAAGCATCTACTGTTGGCCCAAAAAATATGGTCAACAGTAGGTGTTACTTCAGTCATTTTGTCAATTTTATCGTCACCCTAGTCCCGTTAATATCTCATAAGCAGAAGGTTAGGATCACCGGCACACCTTTTGGGCATTTGCTAGGTCTTCCATATATTAAACAGAGTAGGCTTGTCCTAGACACTCTGCTCTCCTTCTGGGATGACGAGGAGGAGGGTTTTTGGTTTGGTAAGATTTTAGTTCCTTTTGTAGGGAGCGATTTTGCACTAATTCTTGGTTTAAGTGCGACGGGCGATGAGGTAGAACTGCATAGGAAGAGGAGGGTTACGTCTGACCTCATCATCCGTTTTTTTGAGGGGGACCATAAAAAAACCAATAGAAATGCAGTTAAAAATAAATTACAATTTCTTGTTGGAAAGAGCGGACAACAAGATGTAGAGGATTTCACAAAATTATGGCTTCTATATCTCTTTGTAACTATACTCTTTCCAACTATACACTATTATGTTCCTAAGGCATTATGTTTATATCTTGATTATTTAGACTGCTTAGGTTCATATAGTTGGGGTCTTGCTGTTTTTGCTTTTCTTCGCCAACAAATACCTAGTCTAGCCGATAGTGTAAGGTCAAGGAATATCACCGGCAAGGGATCAGCTAAATATATGGACGGTTGCACGGTTACTTTGGTGGTAAACATCTTAATGTTTGTTTTAAATTTCATTGTTAAGATATATATTTACTTCTAATTTGATGTTTCCATTGATTTTTTGCAGGCATGGGTTGTTGAGCATGCGAACGGCCTTGTTGGAAGCCAACGACCCCCCTTCATGTATCCACGTCTCCTGCGTTGGAGCAATGCCCCATTCCCTCACAAGGTGGACGTGATTGCTGAAATCATGAAGAAGTTAAAACGATATCAGTTTTGAATTTTTATTTCTTACATCAAAAATAATTTAAGTTGATGCCGAACTTAAGTTTTTGCTTGCATCAGGTGATCGAGAAGCTAGAGCCTAGAGAGGAGGAGTTGCACATTCTCTCGCGAGGAAGGCCACGAGACGTTGCTCCGATAGAGACGCGAAGCGATGATGCATTGCAAAAGGGTGTACGAAAAAGTTTCAATGTTTGTACAAAAAACTTACAAGCATACTAGACTTAGTCACGTACCTTTCAATTGGCGGCACACACTTATGTACATATAGCACACACCTCTCATGTATCTGCACATCATTATTTCTTGGCAGCACACACTTACAACTACTCGACACACATCTTTCTTGACTTGGCACGCATCTTTAAATTGATGGAAAGTTATTGTTTCTATATGGCACTCAATCTATCCTGTCTCTAACCATTATTATTTCGCAATTAAACTAACTTAAATCCATTTGGCACCTATTTACTTCCATTCGGTATGCACTTTTCATTTGCCAGCATACACTTAGCTCCATTTGGCACACACCTATCTTCTCTACACACATCATTAATTCTTGCTAGCACATGCTTACAAACACCTGGCGCACATATAATTCCATTTGGCATTTAGTTAAATACATACACTTAGTTGGATAATTTTTTTGTTTTAGTTACCTTCATCTAGCCATAGCGAACCCCATCCAATGGAAAGCATAGAGAAACGCATGAGATTGGTTGAGAGGTGTTTAATAACACATGGCTTCAGTTTACAAGACCCTGAAACCATTGGGGATGACGAAGGGGGGGACGATCGCCGGTTGGTCCTGATAGATAAGAGGTTTTCCAGAGTCGAGAAGGTCATCTAAGATAAGGGTCTCTTGTCGGATGACCAACGAAGTGAGCATGCGACCGGTTCTACTGTGGTAAGCAAAGTTTGATGAATTATTAACTCATTCTTCTTGTCGAACTTGTATTTTTGTAAGAAATTAATGCCACACATTCTCAGGTGAGGGAAGAGCATACTGCACTTGTTGAAGCTCTGGACCTAGTTGCAGTGGAATTAGAGGATATGCAACATAGTACAGAAGTGGTAGAGGTTTGTAATTATTTTCTTCCGGCATTCTTTGATTTTAGATTTGTAGTGTATATCGTTATTACATAAAATGCATATTCCTATCAGATTATTTGGCCCACTGATGTCCAAGGCGAAAAGTTCCTCCGAGATGCCATAGTTTTGGATGAGGCTATGGACCAAGGTGTAGCGGAAGAAGAGGATATGCACCATAGTGCAGATGACTTGGAGGTAGACTAACTTTTGCATCCTAAGGTAAATTATAATTTCACAATTAAATCATTATTGGTAATTACTGAAATTGCATATTACTAGCAGGTTATTTGGGCGACTGATACTGGTT
Organism: Phoenix dactylifera; assembly: GCF_051530095.1. Lineage (NCBI taxonomy): Eukaryota > Viridiplantae > Streptophyta > Magnoliopsida > Arecales > Arecaceae > Phoenix > Phoenix dactylifera. The sequence continues at coordinate 41,696,776 of NC_143193.1, forward strand.
GCGAGAAGAAATATGGATCGACCACCGAATATGTCTCCTCCTTATGCAGACGCGTGAAGTTTGGAGCACGCGAGAGAAAGGCAACGGAGAAAGCAAAAGCCATATCCCAATTTTTGAAGACTTATTGTAATACCCTGAAAAATTTATATGTAAAGAATAGAATAATCATTAAATTAATCAGAGAAGGTTAATATTGGAAAGAATCAAAAGATAATGGCATAATTGTAGATGCATTGAAGTGGCAAGGGCAAAATGGAGATTTAGCATTGTGATGAGACTTAAAAGGGGGTTTGAATAGACTGAGGCGGTGGATTTGAGCTGAGGGATTCACAGAGAAAAGAAAAAGAGGAGTCTCAGGCAGAGGAAAAGAAAGAAAGAAAAGAAGAAGAAGAAGAAGAAAGAAGAAGGGAAGGGGGAATCGCAGAGGTGGAAGAAGAATCGGTGGTGTTGCCGGCTGAAAGGAGAAGTGCTAGTCTCCTTCCCCTCTACGCAAAGACCTTGATTTTTCGAAAAGAAAAAGATAAATACCCATCCCTACCAAGTCTTTTAATCAAATTAGGCTATACAAAGGATGGATGTGATCTAGAGAGGTTAGATAGAAGTGTTAGAGCGCGTTAAAAGCGAGAAAATTGGATTTCGACAAGGTTTTCCGATGCTGCAAAAAATCTGTGTCGAAGTCCTAAGTTCAGTGAATTGTTTCGGAGGTCAATCGGCCTCCGTTGTCGATATATGTTACTATTCTGGAAACCCCTATGAGTGTAGAATGTTAGGTAAAAATTTCATAAAATTTGGAGTCTGAAAAGTGGATCAAAACTGGAATGAAGTAACCCGCTGTCAGTTCGGGTTACTGTTCATTTGGGATGAAGAAGGTGAGAAAAAATGATGGGGGTCGACTCACGCCTCAGTAAAATTTTAGATGAAAGAGGAATTCGATTCTTTCACGCACCTTGACCTTATAGCAATGGTGTAAGGTGTGTGGGTGATGCTCTTGCATCATGATACATATAAGGGGAAGATTAATTGATAGGAAAAAGGGAAAAAGGAAAGGATTTGGTAAAGGGGAGAGTTAAGTCAATTAAGATTTTCTATATTTATGATTGGCACGCAGATTATGGCACTTGATACAAGACAAATGTATTGTAAATGTATGTATCAGTTGGGCAAGAAGCTAGGAAACAAGAAGAAGAAGTCCCCTGCTGCCTGTAAAGTTTTCGAGGCGTATCGAGGTCGTGTCGGATTGACAGGTGAGTGGGAGTTAAGTACCTTGCACCATGAGCATTCTTAATTCATTTTCATGAATGTCACCAAGTGTGAATTGATTCCACTTGAGCATATTGACTGATATTGTAGTAGAATCCTCAACAATCTTGTTTCTCCATGCTTGATTATTTTGTACATACATTTGAGGGAACATTGAGAGGATTACAAGGGTAAAAGAATAGTCAAATTGGTTCTGAGTTGTGAAATGACTTCTTTTGTAAATTGATTTCATTTTCTCTATTTCAAAGACTTGTAGAGCCTTTTCAGTGGTATGTTGAGTTGCATTACACTTCCTTGACTCCTCGCTCCCAACTCTGATGTTAGTTTATGATTGGGTTGTGGTCGAGTGAGTGGTAGTCTTGATTATACTCCTTTATAGTTGAGTATTGGGAAGGTGCATTATGTCATTTATGCATGGCTTGGCAGTATCTACAGAACACCTATAGTCGATGGGGTTAGACATTGGTCTATATGCACATAGTTGTCCCCTGGGTGGATGCAACCCAGTCCCTTCCTAGGGGGAACACAGCCCTAGGCGTAAGATCGGCCGGTCCTGCGACTTATATCTGCTTGCCGCCGGGCATAGTAAGACCCCGCGAGGTGCAGTATGGCTTACCGCTGGGCAAAGTAAGACCCCGCGAGGTGCCGTTTAGTATTCAGATATAAGATGATTTTATGGATTTATGTTATGGATACTAGCCAGCATTTACATGATCAGTGTGGTGTCTTATTCTGCATATGCATGTGATAGTAGAAAGTTGTTGTGGTTCGCCTGGGGCGTAAGACCCACCTTCCGATAGCTGTCTAGTGATGACTTCGCATATTGACATCCTGATTTACATATTTCAGTGTTACGATCTGTTGAGCATATTCATGATGTATCATTCATATTTATTTGATTATTCTATATATGCTCCAGATGAGTTGATTGTGATTGTGGTGATACTGTGATGATTTACTCCATATTTCTTATGTTGAGTTATATGTATCCTGTTATTGATGACTGCTCATATGTTCTTGAGATTTTATCTCGAGCCATAATTATATCTTGTCTCATGTGCATAGTACTCTCTACTCCACTCATTGAGTATTCATATACTCACTCCCTCAGTTGATATCCTTGTTGCAGGGCAGGTGCCGTATAGAGAGGTGCAGGACTAGAGGTTGCCTGCTAGCTGTGTTGCTTCATAGTATAATGTAGAATAGAGGTTTATATACTTTTGGTGTATTATAAACTTTTCAGTTGTATATAATGTGTAGTTATAGACATAGATCCTGTTGTGGATATGGGTTGGCCATGGATGGATTGGGAACTAGGTTTTATACAGATCAGTTGTGTGTGCCTATGATAATGTATTGCTATATATTATCCAGGTTTATTATGTGACAGGTCATGTGATTGCTGCTCTGACAGGTGGAGTAGTTGTATGTTTGATATATCCTGACAGGTTAACTTAGATCAAAAGTGCTCATTTTGTGCATATATCATGCCAAAGTGTTTCGGAGGTTTAAGGATGTTTGTGTTAGGTTAGTAGGGTTCTATGCGGTGGGTGGTGGCCTTATGCCTACCCGCACCTTAGGACCGTCGCGGCGGCCCGCCGGATCGGGGCGGGGTAAGTGACAGAAGGTGGTATCAGAGCAAATGTTAAGAAGAGTCCTGTCAGAGCAATAGGGCGAGTCAGGATTAAGTATAGGATTATACTATGGAGCATAGGATTTTTCTGTATGTTATTTTATGAGTCATTTACAATTCAGTAAAATATATTATGGCTCAGTGTGTAACGACTGTCCTCTCTTTTTGACTCTTTTAGAGACATATAAAGAATACCTCCAAGGAGAGGATCTGCTCGTCCTGGAAGGAGGATGGAGCCAGATATAGCATTGGATGCGGGTTCCGCACATGTCAAGCCCCAAAAAGAAAAATCTCTTCCTGCAGACAGGCGGAGAGTTGATGATCAAGGGGAGGTAGGAAGTAGAGATCCACTGATAGAACAACTTTTGGTGGAGAATCAGGCTTTAAGAGAGCAGATTGCTCGAGAAAAGCCTCCTGCCCCGTCAGCGGCATCTATCCCACCTCCTGCACCTATGCCGAGAAGTATGGCAAGGCGGGCTCTGGATGATGAGGGGTTTATGTACAAGACTTTCTGAGGCTCAGAACTCCGGAGTTTAAGGAGGAAGAAGGTGAGGATCCTTAGAGATTCGTGGAGAAAATAGAGAAAATGATTCGGAGATTGTCTTGTTCTGATGCAAGGGCCATAGAGCTTGTAGGGCTCACTATGAAAGAAAATGCCTGGGACTGGTACCAGAGGCACGTGGAGGACAGATTGTATAGTAGAAATCCTCCAACCTGGAAAGAGTTCAGGCAAGCAGTAATGGATGAATTCTTATCTCCGACGGAGAGGCAGAATTGGGCTCTTCAGCTTGAGAGGCTGAAGCAGATGCCCGGAATGAGCGTAGCTGAGTACGCTCGTGAGTTCACCAGATTGGGGAGGTATGCTCCTTACATTATCCCCACTAAAGCTGTCAGGATAGCAAGATTAAGGCGGGGTCTGATTTCTCCGCTTTATAATGCAGTGCTAGCAGTAGAGGTCTCCACTTTGTCCAAGCTTATTGATAAAGCAAAACAGTGGGAGACCAGAAGCAAAGAAGAAAGGGCTAAAAGAAAACAGAAGAAAATAAATGTGGGGAAAGGGCAAAGTAGCAGAGGTAGATCCGAGGGAGCAGGTCTTCTGGAGGGCCCGATAGAGCAGTCTATACGCTCTGCTCCACCTGCCCCACGTAAGAGGAAATAGAGGGAAAAAGGTCGATCACAGGATACTTTTCTACCATCAGTACCTTGTCCTCCAGTCACTATGGCCAGAACTGAATCCAGGTTCCAATCATGGCCAGTGTGTAGCATATGTGGGAAGCAGCACCCTGGCAGATGCAGAATGGGCCAGAGAGTGTGCTACAGATGTGGACAGCCGGGTCATTTTGCTAGAAAATGCCCGCTGGGTGCCACCCAGCAGTTTGTGCCTTTGGCATCCACCCTTCTGTGCAGATGGACAGGTCTAGTAGTAGGGGGCTTGTAGGCAGAGGCAGAGGTCAGACACAAGCATCGCAACAGAGTGCCGGACCATCTCAGCTGTCAGCTCCCATAGGCAGAGGACAAGGAAGGGTGTTCACAGTTAATCCGCAAGAGGCACAAGCATCGAATGCAGCGGTGACAGGTATGCTCCTTATTGATAAGATTAAAGCTAGAGTACTGTTTGATTCTGGGGCTACCCATTCCTTTGTATCCCCTTATTTTGCTAAAAAGTTAGCTAGGGATAAGATACTGATGCACATTCCCTTAGCTATTAGTACTCCTGTAGGGGACAGTATATAAGTGAGATATGTATATCCTACCTGTGTGGTAGAGATAAAGGGTAAAATACTCCCAGTCGATTTGATTGAGTTGGCAGTGTTAGACTTTGATGTCATTTTGGGCATGGATTGGTTATCAGACAATCGTGCCACCATTAACTGCCAAGAAAAGAATGTTATCTTCAGACCTTTAGATGGGGGTGAATTTGCATATCAGGGGGATCGGAGTGAGGTCCCAGTGAATTTGGTGTCTGCAATGAAAGCAAAGAGGCTGCTGGAAAAGGGGTGTCAAGGCTATCTAGCTTATGTGATGGACACCTAGGTGGAGTCTGTTGATCTGCAATAGATTCCAGTTATTAGGGAATATCCAAATGTATTTTTGGGAGAATTACCAGGATTACCACCTGATAGAGAGATTGAGTTCAATATTGAACTTTTTCCGAGTACAAACCCCATATCAATTGCTCCCTATCGTATGGCACCCACAGAGCTGAGAGAGCTGAAGGTGCAATTGCAAGATCTGCTAGACAAGGGATTTATTAGGCCCAGTACTTCACCGTGGGGTGCCCCAGTTTTGTTTGTGAAGAAGAAGGATGGGTCACTAAGACTATGTATGGATTATAGACAGTTGAATAAAGTGACCATCAAAAACAGATACCCACTTTCCAGAATAGATGACTTGTTTGATCAACTACAGGAAGCTGAGTACTTCTCGAAGATTGATATGTAGTCTGGGTATCATCAGTTGAAAATCAGAAAGGAAGATATATTGAAGACTGCATTCAGAACGAGATATGGGCACTAGGAGTTTCTAGTGCTTCTGTTTGGGCTGACAAATGCCCCAGCAGCGTTCATGGATTTGATGAATAGGATTTTTAAACTTTATCTTGATAGATTTGTGATGTCTTTATAGATGATATCCTCATATACTCTAAGAGTCAGATTGATCATGAAGAGCATTTGAGGATAGTGCTGCAAACCTTAAGAGAACATAAGCTGTATGCCAAACTTACCAAATATGAGTTCTGGCTACAAGAAGTTGGATTCTTGGGACACATAATATGCAAAGAAGGTATCAGGGTGGATCCCAAGAAGATTGAGGTAGTTATGAATTGGCCGAGACCAACAAATGTAACAGAAATCAGAAGTTTTCTAGGTGTGGCTGGGTACCATAGGAAGTTTGTAAAGGACTTCTCAAAAATAGCTGCCCCATTGACAATGCTGACTCGGAAGCAAGTTAAGTTCACCTGGACAGATTCTTGTGAATAGAGTTTCCAGAAGAAAACAACTTCGAGTAAGTTTCTTTTATTAACTGTGCAATCTCACATTTCTCACAAATAAAGTACCTTAAACATTTCAATGAAATATGTAGACACACAATTTGGGAGGATGCAGATAATTTGAGACCATCATGCACTAGTGATGCCGTAGTCCAGCTCCTTCATGATGGGCCACTATGCAATGACGTATGTAAATTAGTGATGTACCTCACTTTAATCTACATCATTTGCTTTTTAACATATTTTCTGAAGTATAGGTCATGAACGTGTATTTTTCTGTGATGGAGCTATTCCATCGAGAGTACGTTGAGCCCATTGATAATTCAAGTATTTACCTGCGTAGCGAGATACAGGTTCTTTACATCAACATTTTAAATTTCGTAACTGCGTATTAAAAATATTTAGTTGTGTGCCATTATAAATTTTATAGGCTACTGTGGTTCAACATCTTTCAAGCATCCATGAGGTGACAGCTGATGTTACTAGAAGTATTTTTGATTCTTTGCAGCCTAGTATTCGGAAGTGGTTAGGGCAAATTCAACTTTCCAATCTCAAACAGTGTAGATATTTATTTATTCCAATGAATACGGGATGGCATTGTTATCTAATTGCTTTGGACTTGATGAAGCAACGTTTTGAATGCTACAACTCAATGTGGAGCTTTCATGCATCAGATGCTGCTATCAAATATGTGGGTATCAATTATATAATTTTTTATATCTTTTTTGTTTTTAAATTGAATCACAAGTTAAGCAAATATAATATATTGTGGACATTCTTGTAGACATCATTTTTGAGGTATTGGCTAAAAGACTGCATTGGATACCATATCCCTGATTGTCCCATTCGAGAAATTCGAGAGCGCGCACAATAGACACCCGATAGTGTGGACAACGGGGTGTATGTGCTCATGTTTGCAGAGGTATTGATACGTGGCACTTGCAGACCATTGCTGGAGGAGTTCCAAGATCCCTCTTTATACAGGAGCTGGGTTGCAGGAAAAATTTTGTTAAATAATCGCTGTCCTACATTTGATAGGTTCTGGTCATGGTATGACGAGAAGAAAAAATAGGCATAGAGATTAGAGCCTTCAGATGTAAAATAGTCTTTTAACATTTTTAATTTCTGTGTAATGTTACATTGAGACAAATATGATGATTAAATTGAATGATTTTTCAACTAAGTAATTTGCCTATCTCTCTTTGCTGTCGTGCTCTATAGAGGATGCCATGATATTGCGTCTGTGTAATTTGCTAAATTTTATATGTGCCATGCCGTGCCATAATCTCATGACCGTGAGCCATGTGATCTTATGTAATGAATGGGTGTAATGAATTGCTACTGTATCTAATATGCCTCTTAAAATGAGCCAAGAATTCTCATGTGGCACTCTCATCACACAAGTAATTCCCTAGCTCAAATCCATAAATGGTCCAAAATTGGAAAAGCAGGTTTCAGTTGAAAACAACCTTCTACGATAGACTTCAACAAGTGTGCCGTTGCAAATGTTGTTGTATGCAAACATTAACAAAATGTGTGCCAGGCTATTAGATGTGTGTTCATTATTGGTATACTGTGTGCTTGGCTTTAGACAATGTCATCTTGGCATATGTTAAATGTGTGCCAAAATAAGCTTCAGAAGTTCCATGCATAATTAAAAGTGTGCAATATAGTACTGATGTCTGACAAGCTATATAACCTGATAATGAGCCATGGATTGTAAATGTGTGCCACGTGCCAAGCTTTTAGAAGTGTGTTCATAGCGTACTTAGATGTGTTCTAAGTATACTTTTTTGATTGCATATAAGTCTCAATTGTGTGCTAGGATTTTCCGTGCATAGTACAATGTGTGCAGAAAAGAACTGATTGTGTGCTTGGTTTTAGAAAGTATGTCCGAAGCATACTTAAATGTGTGTCCAAAGCATACTTGAAGCATACTTCAATATAGTGTCTTCAAAGCATACGTTACTGTGTGCAGTGATTTACTAAATGTGTGCCAAGATAAACTTCAGGTGTTCCATGCATAATTAAATGTGTGCACTGTAGTACTGATGTCTGCCAAGCTATATAACTGATAATGAGCCATGGATTGTAAATGTGTGCCATGGCAATCAATGGTGTGACAAGGGTAGCTTACTATTAATCGGTATAGAGACACACAAAAATATGAATTTCTTGAAGTTTGTGTGATATATTTATGAAATAACAGCAACAATAGCAGTGTGTTGTTGCAATATCTGAAATTCATATTTCAATTGACCATCATTCTTTTAAACAAATTTCCTAACTCTCTTCTAGAATTGGAGCAAAATGGTTGTAATGGCACACCGAATTTTCTAAAATGCATGGTGCCAGTTGAACCATTTTCCTCCATTTCGCAATTTTAGTTAAGGAATGTGTTTGAAAGCCAATGCAACCTTCTGAGATAGTCTTAAACTAGTGTGTTCCAAGCAAATGTTGCTGTGTGCAAACTTTAACAAAATGTGTTCCAGGCTTTCAGAAGTATGTACACCGCATACTGAAATGTGTTCCAAGCATACTTTATTGTTTAAATAGAAGTCTCAATTGCGTGCTAGGATTGCAAAAGTTTCTTACTATACTTATGTCATCTGAGTGAAACCATCAGTTTCCATTGCTACCGGCTATAGCATAATTAAATGTGTGCACTGTAATTAGTAATGTGTGCCAGGCTTCATTTCTATGCCGATGTAGACTTGTGAAGCATTGATGACCAAGGGAAAGAAGACGAATTAAACTCCTTCTGAAATTATTGATGACTGTTTGTGGCATCAATAAGAATATAACTGAGTTTCTAAGACCGCCATTTGATTTTAACAGTGTGCCATGGTATACCTTATATTATTAACAGTTCCCAGACTTACACATACTGTGTTCCATGCATAATTAAATATGTGCAATGTAGTCTGAAATGTGTGGCAGTCTTCATTTCAAGACCGATGCAAACTTCTGAAGGGTTGATGACCAAGGGAAAGAAGAATTATTAAACATCTCTGAATTTATGCAATAATAGAATCCATAATAGTGTGCCAGTTCAACCATTTTCCTCCAATTAAGGGTATTAGTTTCAAAGCCAATGCAAGCCACTGAAGTGTACACCAGTATGGAATGTGCGCCAGAATTTAGAAATTGTGTTCGAAGTATACTTAACTGAGTGCCATGCTATGTTAATGTGTGCCATGGTGTGCCATGTTATATTAACTGTTTGTAGACTTATAAATACAGTGTTCCAGTAACAATAAACGTTGTGCTGGGAATAGCTACATGCTGAGAAGTACTTATGTCTGACAAGATACATAACCTGATTCAACAAAACAGATTGTTACTGTGTGTCATGGTGTGCCATGGTTTGCCAAGGGTTGCTTACTACCAATCTTTATAGAGACATGCAAACATATGAAGTTCTTGATGTTTGTGTCTTATATTTCTCCAATAAAAAGAACATGACTATGAGAAAAATGAAAAATTCAGATCTCCATACATTACACCTAATATCCAAAATATTTAGTCGATGGCCACATTACAAGTCTTTCTGTTGTGCCCAAGCTTCTCGCAGTGTCCACATTTAATATGACGCACTAACTCCCCTTGCAAAGGTCTTCTCTTCTTTTTAGGTCTACCTGAACGAGTCTTTGTGATTGGGGGTAGAATATGAATCTCTTCTGAGGCACTATAAGGCTCCTTTATATCAAGAATTGGACTAATAGCTTCGGCATATGTTGCTCTATACAATTCAGTTTGGAAACAATTATCAGTGAAGTGGTACAGTGATCTACCAGCCTTCTCAATGCATGCACATGCATGCTTACATGGCATGTGGAATATTCGCCGCTCGCCGCAAGAGCAATTGCTATTCTGGAGGTCAACTTTGCACGAGTAGTTTGTATCCTTTACGTTATATATCATTATGTTTGACGTAAATACGGATAATCTCTGACCGTATTCAGCATTTCTATGCAATATTTTCTCAGGATCAGGGCATAGATGTGTTTGAATATTGTAACTTCGATTACACTGTTCATGCATCAATGTTATTAACATAAAGCCTGATATGGTCAACCATTTGAGGAACGGGGAGATGGCAATCCTCCATGATCCAACTGTTGAAACACTCTGCCATGTTAGACATCATAATACGCCATCGTGGACCTGGGAATACTGCATTTATCCAATGCTTTGGATTTGCATGCAGGAGAAAAGTTCTACTTCCTGGAGCTTCTAATGTAAGCTTGCTAATTAATTTGTAGAAAACATTCAGCATTGGAGTATAGGCAGCAGCATTTAGTAAATCGAGCAGCCTCTTTCTCTCACTTGCACGATAATGGACAAGCACCTGCATTAACAATAATCAAACGATGAGATCTACAACATCCTAAATTAGTTAGATAAATTATGGGTTGAAAATTAAGAATATGACATTCCATATCTAATTCTTGAAGTTGTCTTTCACGTGACGGAAACTATATGAGTGGTAACTGCCAGAAAAGTACTTCGACACTGATTTAATAATTTCTTGATGTCTATCCGTCATAAATATGATTTGCTCACTTCGCCACTCACTGCAACTATAAATTGCTTCTTTCAAAATTTGACAAAACCAGTCCCAATTGTCATCAGTCTCTGTATCGACCACACCGTAAGCAATAGGAAATATATCGTCATTCGCATCTTTGGAAGTTGCACCAAGTACTACTCTTCCATCCTTATGCTTTATAAATGTTCCATCCATAAAAATCAGAGGTCTACATCCTCTTATGAAACCAACTACTGAAGCATGAAATAAAATGAATAGGCATCTGAATCGACCTTCAATAGTTTCATACTCAGCTATGCTATCGGGGTTGGTCTCAAGAATGGCGTCGCAATACCAGCGTATCCGATCATAAGATTTTGATCTGTAACCATAAAAGTCCTTCATAGCCACCTCTTTCCCATGCTAAGCTTGATGATACGGCAATTCAACACCATATTCTCGACGAATATCCTTTACGATATCAATCGGCCTATATAATGGCATATCTTGAAGTTTTTCTTTAACAATATTTGAAACCCAACGTTTCGAAGCCTTAGGATGCGAGCGAACTTGCAACCCTCCGCCACATGTATGCTGACTGTTCATTTTTTTATTTGTAAATCTTTCTTGATTGCCAACTCGGGAAGCATGGACACGCCATTCACATCTTTCGTATAAACATTGCACGGTCAGTCGCATACGATCATTCTTTACAAATACAAAATCTCTATAATTTGCAATGCAGAAGTTGCGAATCGTGTCACGAAGAGTGTCCACATCATTGAACTCTTAACCGACACCCTCTATAGAGGTTTTCCAAGCATCCAAAGAATTTGTTTGACTAGGTTGCTCTTCGATTGCAGCTCTTGTTTCTTCAACAACTCGACCAAAATTACTTGAGCTATCATTCGAAAATTTTTTAGATCTGCAACTCCACTCGACATTTTGGGATGGGCCACTATCCCTACAATAAGTTAAACAAAAATTTGGCATACTAACTAATAAATTTGTGCTTAACATGAACAAACTTACATATGAAATATGCAATACAACAAAGTTTCAAATAAGATTACCAAAATAGAAACATATGCAATTAACTTCTGCATTACCTCATATCAATGACGACATCGGCTGCTTCGATCAAGCATGGAATGTGACTAACAAACAACTCAATCACCGGCGCATTTAAGTTGATGTGTATTTGATGCACATTCCGAACATCCTTATCGCTCAGGAGCGTAACAAGTATTCTAGACTTGTTTAGAATAAAATATTTAACTTCTACCATTGTATTAAAAAGATGTCTCCACCTTTCCACTATTTTCTTGTAAATTTGATCGAGATTAGTGTCCTCGAAGATGGAAATAATAGGAGCTTTCCACCATAAGAACCAATAGCCATGAAAACATGGCTACTTGTTTTTTCTGAAGCCATGACAATGGAAAAAGGATAGAGAGATGAACTAATTGAAGTTTCGAATGCTATTTCAACAATGAAGCAAAGGAAATGCTGCCACAGGAACTATTTTTCGTATATCAGCAATTGAAGTCACACAAGAAGTTTTGCAAATAGGATATGAGCAATGGCAGACACACAAGAAGCTAATTTAGCTAAAACAAGGTTTTCATTTGATGACAATCAGAAAACAGAGAAGAACAGAGGGATGTCTCAGTGGATTATGAGAAATCAGATTAGAATTTCAACCTCTTATACTCTTGTGCAATGAAACCATGCAGCTAAAAATCGAAAGGGACTCTAAGCAAACGAATGAGGAAGAATCTGAATTTTCGCCAACTCAGAGATAAGAAACTCGCTGTTTCTTCAACGGTTCACCTATAACATCTAACATTTCTTTGCCTCACTAACAATAGAGAAACACTCCCCCGACTCTCTGCCAACAGATAAGTTTGCAAAAGGGATATCGCAAAGAATCAGTAATTACCGCAACATGAAACAGAGACGTGGGAGCCGAACCAACCGAGAAGCTCTCCCGACTCACCGCAACAGGAAAAAGAAACGTGGGCGCCGAACCAACCGAGTAGCTCTCCTCGACTCCTTTCCAATGCAGATACTTAACCACGATACCAATGGAGAAAATCTCCCCTTCCACTTGATTATTTCTGCTACAACAAACATGAAAGGAAGAAGCCGAACTGTTTCCCCTTTTTCCTGTTTGCGGACGACTGCCAATGGAGATACTTCCTTAACCACGATACCAATGGAGAAAATCTCCCTTTTCTAGTTGATTATTTATGCTACAATAAACAGAAACGAAGAAGCCGAACTGTTTTCCCTTTCCATTGTTTGCGGACGATTTTCCAACTGTTTCTTCTCTTAAACCATAACGGCAACAAAAGGCAACATCGGAAAAAAAAAACAAAACAAACCTCTGTTAAGGACCGGTAATTAAGATTAACTCTAATCTTGGACCGGAAAGCTCGGTTTGGGTCAACAGGGACTTAGCGTTACACTGTAGTCATCGGGGGGAAGGGGGGTCGGGAATTAATTTACGCTAAATTTTATTTATGATTTTCTCAGCAGAGTGTGAACTGGATTTTGGTTGGCGTATTCGTCACATTTTTCTATTAATGGCATTAATTATGTATCAGGAGATAAGCCTTAAAACGCCGTGCAGGAACACGTGGAAGTGCATCTCGAGCCTTAAGGCCCTAAAGCCCACCGTTGTCGGGCAGAGCTGCGGGCTGCTTGGAAGAATTTATTCTATGCGAGGAGGATTCTTAGCGCCTAGCAGGTGCATTTCGAGAAGAATTTTTCTATGGCGATCGACTGAATTCAGAATGTGGATAGGTACGATGACGGTCATCTTCTCATCCTAGAGACTCGGAGATTGGTTCAGAAGATGGATGATTTTCAGACAGCACATGTGTACCAAAAGACGAATAGAGCAATTGATTGGATTGCCTCCTACGTCGTCCGGCACTCCGGAGAGCTTTTTTGAACATCTATAGCTGACATTTCCATTCTTTTGTACTCTTTACTTTCTTTTATTTTGGCTCGATGTACTCATGTTAGAGCTACATGAACTGTCGTTTTCACAAAAAAAAAATAAAAAAAACACGTAGAAGTGTCTGAACCTTGGCATCATGTGGCAATATCCATCAATATGATATTCAATAGTGGCTCATCAATAGTGGTAATTTTGTAATTTTAAAGAAAAGCATGGTTAGTTTTGAAAGGATAAAAAAAAAGTAGAGGTTACCATCTACTCTCTCTCTCTACTTTCCCCTCTCCCTCTTTTTCTTGCCTCTCCTCATTACTCTTTCATCCTAAGTCGATCATGAGGATGATAGTGTTATTTTGATGATTAACAAGCAATTATCTAGAGTATATTATAAGTTAAATTGATACTTCATTTATAAGTTCATTACTCTCAGTATATTTGTATGAATTGATATAGATACATGTCTTTGTTCATTTGAATGAATCTAACCTTGAGATGCAGCAAAATGTAGATTGAGTCGACCCAAAGGATGATTGGGTCGACCCCGGCACATCAAGAAGTCATTTGGCACACTTCTGCAAAATTGGCACAGATGAACAGTGAGTTGGGTCGACCCAAGGTAAGCATGAGTCGACCCAAACTTCAAGAACCTCAAAACATGAAAGAAATATGTTCTCTGGATTTACTGAGAGGGTCGACCCAAACAGTGGTTGAGTCGACCCAAGCTTGAGTCGACCCAAACCCTGAGAGGGTCGACCCAAAGGCAAGACAGAAAGGCAGACAGAAAATGGTTCTCTGGAATTACTGAGAGGGTCGACCCAAGAAGAAGTTGAGTCGACCCAAGTGAACTTTGAGTCGACCCAAAGAATGGTTGGGTCGACCCATGGGAAGGAAGGCTGAAATTTCAAGTTTCTGTGTTTTCTGAGAGGGTCGACCCAAGGAATGTTTGAGTCGACCCAAGTGAAAGTTGGGTCGACCCAAGGACAGGTTGAGCCGATCCAAACACGGGCTGAAGCATAACGGCTAGTTCTGCAGATGTACTTTTTGTCCTTCCCAAGGTCAGTAACGGCTAGTTTTTCAAATCTAACCATTGGGGCTTGTCCAAAGGATGTGGGAAGCTATTTAAAGGGGGACTATTCATAAGATAGAACAACTTTTGAAAGAGATATCAAAGAGTACACAAGAAAACAAAAGTGCCCTAATCTTCTTCATTCAAGTGCTTCATTCAAGAATCAAAGAAAGGGGTTGAGCAGATTCAAAGAGTCATCAAGAGCTCCATCCTCCCTTGAAGAGTGAAGCATCCTTGACAAAGAAGAGCAAAGCCACTTCAAAGCGATAAATACTTTCTAACTCTTCTTTGTAGTTAATATTGTTTCATTTGCTCATTTAGGAGTTTGAATCTTTCTTTTTGTTTGTCGAACTATTTGTAAAGGTTCGTTGGTGAACCCGTAAAACCAACAAAGGTTTTTGGTGAACCCGAAAAACCAAAGTGTAAAGGTTCGTTGGTGAGCCCGCAAAACCAACAAAGGTTTTTGGTGAACCCGGAAAACCAAAGTGTATAGGTTCGTTGGTGAGCCCGTAAAACCAACAAAGGTTTTTGGATTGTGAGCCCGGAAAACAATCCAACTGTAATCCGCGAGATTATAGTGAATTCCCAAGGGGTCGCTTGGGGAGTGGACGTAGGTGCTAAGGAGAGCACCGAACCACTATATATTGTTGTGTTTGTGTTGTGCTTGTGTTTACATTTATTCTTGCATTATCTTCCATCTTTGTTCTAGTTTAACTCATTCAAATAATCTAAGAAAGCAACCACCGCACTCATATAAGAAAGCCTTTAAAACACCAAAATTGAGAAGAAACCAATTCACCCCCCCCCCCCCCTCTTGGATTGTCGCCTTGGGCAACAAGTGGTATCAGAGCAAGGTGCTCTAATAGTACTCATTGATCTCACAATCAAGAGTTAAAGATTATGACAACCCAAGTGGGATGTTCTATGAGTGAGGGGCAATCCACAAATAGACCACCTCTATTTAATGGCACAAACTACACATATTGGAAAGCTAGAATGAGGATATTCATTCAAGCTTCAGACTATGAACTATGGCAAATCATCACTAGAGGACCTCACACACCCACACTTAACATAGAGGGCACTATCATACCCAAACCAGAAATGGATTGGAATGAAAGTGATAGAAGATTAGCACAGTTAAATGCAAAAGCTATAAATGTACTTTACTGCTCATTAGATGTAAATGAGTTTAATAGAATATCTACTTGCACTACTGCCAAAGAAATTTGGGACAGACTTGAGGTCACACATGAAGGGACCAATCAAGTTAAGGAGTCAAAGATAAACATATTAGTATACAAGTATGAATTGTTTAAAATGAAATCTACTGAGTCCATAACTGAAATGTTTACTCGTTTTATTGACATTATAAATGGGCTTAAGAGTTTAGGAAAATCTTACTCTAACTCTGATTTGGTGCGAAAAATTCTCAGGTCTCTACCAAGGAATTGGGAGGCCAAGGTAACCGCTATTCAAGAAGCAAAGGACCTCAACACACTACAGTTAGAGGAGCTTCTAGGATCACTCATGACCCATGAGTTGACAATGAGGCAAAATTCAGAAGATGAGGTCAAGAGAAGAAAGCCCATTGCTCTAAAGACTACCACCCCTAAACAACTAACTGAATCGGAAGATTCGGATGATGATGAAGAAATCGATGAAGAAGGGATGGCTGTGCTTGGGAGAAGATTCAGAAAATTTATGAGAGGTAAGAATAGGTTCCATAAAAAAAAACCCTTTCTTAAAGGTAACACAAGCAAAGAAAAGGGTAAGGACAAAGAAAAGAAAAAAGAAACTCCCATTTGCTATGAGTGTAACAAACCCGGGCATTATAAGATAGATTGCCCAGATTTGAAGTGGATGGCAAGAAAGTTGAAAAAGAAAAATTTCATGGCTGAATGGAGTGAAAGTGAGGAATCAAGCTCAGAGGAGGAAGATCATCAAGAGATGGCCCAAATGTGTCATATGGCCAATGACGATGAGGTAGATTCTGAACTTGACTGTGATTTTACTGTTGATGAATTACATGATGCATTCTTAGAACTCATGGAAGAACATAAGAAACTAATTAATAGAAATAAAGTTCTAAAAGAAGAAAATCAATCTCTTATCAAAGATAAGTTAAAGCTGTCACATAACTGTGAAACATTAAGTAGAAAACTTGCAAATGAAACCAAGAATCTAATTGCTGAAAATATCAAGCTAAAAGAAGATGCTGAAGAATATAAATCATTGGTAGATAAATTTACTCTTAGTTCTACCAAATTAAATTTGATTCTTAATAGCCAAAAAGCTGTATATGATAAGGCCGGTTTAGGATATAGAACGAATAGGAAACAAAAATTCTTAAAGAATATTTTTGTAAAAGCTAAAAGTGAAAATATTACTTGCTATTGCTGCAATAAGTTAGGACATAGAGCATATGAATGTAACTTTAGAAAGTCCAGTCAAAACAAGTTAAGTTATAATCAAAAGATTAAATTCAAGAAAGTTTGGGTTCCAAAAGGAACATGGAGTACTAACCCTAAAGGACCCAACTTAGTTTGGGTACCTAAAGTTTCTTCTTGATCTTGATTGCAGGTGTGTCTTGCAGCTGATAAAGTGGAAAAACGATAGTATCTAGAT
The DNA here is from genome assembly GCF_051530095.1 of Phoenix dactylifera. Classification (NCBI taxonomy): domain Eukaryota; kingdom Viridiplantae; phylum Streptophyta; class Magnoliopsida; order Arecales; family Arecaceae; genus Phoenix; species Phoenix dactylifera. Next base: position 41,713,851 of record NC_143193.1, read on the forward strand.
AGCAGCTGTTCAAGACACATGACCGGTGACGAAGATCAATTTGTCACCTTGGAATCAAAGAAGGGTGGGGTAGTAACCTATGGAGACAATGGTAAAGGGCATATCATTGAAAAGGGTAAAATTTTCATTGCTCCATCTATTTTTGTAGAAAATGTCTTATTAGTTAAGGGTTTGAAACATAACCTTCTTAGTATAAGTCAATTTTGTGATAAAGGGTTTAAAGTTACATTTGAAGCATCTGTATGCATAATCACTAATCCTAAAGATAATAGCATTGTACTTGTAGGACAAAGGCAAAGAAATATTTACTTAGTAGATCTTCATGAGTTAGGCAAGAAAAATGGTTTATGCTTAATTACTAATGAAGAAAAGAAAAATGAAACTAGTTGGCTTTGGCATCGAAGATTAGGACATGCTAGTATGGAATTAATATCAAAACTAGTTAAGAAGGAATTAATAAAAGATGTGCCCAAACTGATCTTTGAAAAGGACAAAATATGTGGACCATGTTCATTGGGAAAACAAACTAGATCATCTTTCAAATCGAAGAATGTAGTATCAACAACTAGACCATTTGAACTCATACACATGGATTTATTTGGACCTACTAGAACTACAAGTCTAGGAGGGAAGAAATATGGACTAGTCATTGTTGATGATTTTTCAAGGTATACATGGGTTTCATTTTTGGCACATAAGAATGAAGCATTTTCAGAATTTTTGAAACTATATAATAATATCATAAATGAAAAGAAACTCACCTTAGTAGCAATTCGAAGTGATCATGGTACGGAATTTGAAAATCAACACTTTGAAGAATTTTGCACTAAAAATGGAATATCACATCAATTTTCAGCACCTAGAACGCCTCAACAAAATGGAGTTGTTGAAAGGAAAAATAGGACATTGGCAGAAATGGCACGCACAATGTTGTGTGAGTCAAATCTTCCAAAGTACTTTTGGGCTGAAGCTATAAACACTTCTTGCCATATTCTAAATCGAGTTTTAATACGACCTATAACCAAGAAAACTCCTTATGAACTCTGGAAGAATAAGAAACCAACTGCTAAATATCTTAAAGTGTTTGGATGTAGATGTTTTATCTTAAACAATGGCAAGGAGGATCTAAGTAAATTTGATGCCAAGTCAGATGAAGGTATCTTCTTAGGATACTCCACATCTAGCAGGGCATACAGAGTATTCAATAAAAGAACCTTAGTAGTGGAAGAGTCAGTCAATATTATATTTGATGAGTCTGATAGTGAGTCTGCTAGGAAAGAAAATATTGTTGATGATGATACAGGAATTATCGACTTTGAAAAGTTGAATATTGATGACGTGCCAAATCAAGATAAGGGAGATGATTGCGTGCCACCACAACCCCAAAACTTGCCAAAAGAATGGAGGTATGCACATGGACATCCTAAAGACTTAATCATTGGTGATCCATCTCAAGGGGTAAGAACTCGATCATCTCTTAGGAATTTAAATGATTATCTTGCTTTCGTTTCACAATTAGAACCTAAGAATTATGAAGAAGCTGAAAAAGATAATAACTGGATAAATGCCATGCAAGAAGAATTAAATCAATTCAAAAGAAGTAATGTATGGACATTAACTGAAAGACCAAAGCATAATTCAGTAATTGGAATAAAATGGATATTTAGAAATAAATTAGATGAAAATGGATTAGTTATAAGAAATAAGGCTAGACTTGTAGCTAAGGGATACAATCAAGAAGAAGGAATAGATTTTGATGAAACATTTGCTCCAGTAGCTAGATTAAAGGCTATTAGATTACTTCTAGCATTTGCATGTTTTATGGATTTCAAATTATATCAAATGGATGTGAAGAGTGCATTCTTAAATGATTTTATTGAGGAGGAAGTATATGTAGAACAACATCCAGGTTTTGAGAATCATGAATTTCCAAATCATGTGTTTAAACTACATAAGGCATTATATGGATTAAAGCAAGCACCTAGGGCTTGGTATGATCGATTAAGCAAATTTCTGCTTAATAATGACTTTAGTAGAGGAAATGTAGATAAAACTCTATTTCTCAAAAGAAAGGACAAAAATCTATTAGTGATACAAATATATGTAGATGACATAATCTTTGGTGCCACAAATGATACTCTTTGCAAAGAATTTGCTGATTTAATGCATGGAGAATTTGAAATGAGTTTGATGGGAGAACTAAGCTTCTTTCTAGGATTACAAATCAAACAAACTAAAGAAGGCATTTTCATTCATCAAACTAAGTATACAAAGGAAATACTAAAGAAGTTTGGGAATGAAAATCATAAGGGAGTTGGCACTCCAATGAACCCTACTAGTAAGCTAGACAAAGATGAAAAAGGGAAGAGTATTGATATTAAGCTCTATAGAGGAATAATTGGATCCTTGCTCTACCTTACTGCTAGTAGACCCGACATCGTATTTAGTGTAGGAATATGTGCTAGATACCAATCCGATCCTAAGGAGTCACATTTAAGTGCTGTTAAGAGAATCCTTAGATATTTAAGAAGAACTACCAATATAGGTTTATGGTACTCAAGAGACTCATGTCTAGATTTGCTTGCATATTCAGATGCTGATTTTGCCGGATGCAAATTAGATAGGAAGAGCACAAGTGGCACATGTCAATTCTTAGGAAACAACTTAGTATCATGGTTCAGCAAAAAGCAGAATTCAGTGGCACTCTCCACAGCTGAAGCTGAATATATAGCTGCTGGCAGTTGTTGTACTCAAGTATTATGGCTTAAACAACAACTAGAGGACTATGGAGTTAAGGTAGACAATATTCCTATTAGATGTGATAATACTAGTGCCATCAATCTTACTAAAAATTCAGTTCAGCATTCTAAAGCCAAACACATAGAAATAAGGTATCACTTTATTAGGGATCATGTGCAAAATGGAAATGTATGCATTGAGCATATATGCACTGAAAAACAATTAGCCGACATATTTACAAAACCATTGAGTGAAGATAGATTCTGCATGCTAAGGAGGGAATTAGGCATATGTGATCCTTTTTATTGAAGAAATATAAAAGGGAGCTAGTAGTCTCATGATACATTCCTCTAACTTCAAAAATCCCATGAAACATGAGTCAAATTTGTTATCTATAGATTCCTTACTCATGTATCATTGTCCCATAAAGAGTTTATAAGGATTGGAAGTAAGGAAAACTTTTTAGAAGCAAAAAGGAAGAGAAAAGAAAAAGTCTGCACTTGGGTCGACCCAACCCAGAATAGGGTCGACCCAACGTTGAGTCGACCCAAGAAAAATCTTGAGTCGACCCAACGTCGGGACCCCACTGTTAAAAGGGGACCCGAGAGCATTTCTAGGGCACTGTTTGCCCTTTGTCTTCTTCCGAAAAACCTAGTCCCCACTCTCCAATCTCCACTAAACTCCTCCAAACAGTAGATTTCCTTAAGATCTTGGAGAAATGGGACCCAAACGAGCCGTAGCCAAGAGATCCGGAAGAGTCACACGGATCCAACGGGAGGAAAGGCAACCTACCGAGCCATCTACGGTGTCTCCACGACGTGAGGCACGTGCGGAGGCCCCTCCTCCTCCTTCCCCCTCAGTGATACTTGCAAGATTTGCGGAGAGGCCGGTTACTACGGGGAGAAGGATCCATTCCGAGTTCTTCAATCAAGAAGGGTTTCGGTTGTGGGAATGGATCCAAAGGCAAGGTTGGGAGTATCTTTGCTCCCTAGATGTGGTGATCTACCCCGGATTGGTTCAGGAGTTCTATGCCTTCCTCAAAACTGGTATAGGAGGGCTTGTTTCGGAAGTTCGAGGGGTTCGAATTCGAGTTTCCGAGGAGAGCTTGAGTGAGCTACTTCATCTACCCTGCATAGGAGCCACTCCGGAAAAGCCAGAAAACAAAATGAGAGCTCTACAGTTGATCATGGAAAATGAGAACTTCGACTTTTCCACGAAGGTAATAGCTAGTTCTCTTTCCGCTGAAATGAGATTACTGCTCAATATGATAAATAGGATTTTATTTCCAAAGACCGGGAGATTCGATCTCATCACAGAGCGAGATCTAGCAGTGATGGAGTGTATGATTCAGGGGATTCCCCTAAATCTTCCGGCCATGATACTGAGACAGATGAGGAAGGTGATGTGCAGCAACAGGGTATCACTACCTTATGGTATGATACTCACCTTGATTTTTAGACAGCACGGTTTAGCTCTCGAGGAGGAGGCATCCAAGAGTCTACATCATACTGATACATACACTGCACGGACACTTATACGCATGGGATATGAGAAAGTGAACGGGCAGTGGATTCACACTGGAGCAGGCATTCAGGGTGAGGCACCAGAGGGAGATGCACTAGAGGATGAAGATGAGGAGCATATGGATCATCCTACTGCACCCTCAGAGGCTGGACCATCGTCATCCGTTCCTCCGACAGATACGGATGAGTTCTGGAGCAGGATGACTGAGCTCATGTCAGCTCAGGCGAGGACTATCACTGACGGACTGACGAGCCGATTGGACGCCCGATTAGACGTCATGTCTGCTGAGATCAGTGATCTGAGGCAGCAGATTGGAGCACTCCGGAGAGAGAGAGAGACCCATGGACCATCTGTGCCACAGGCTGCTGAGTCAGAGATTTCGGCACAGAGTCATCCAGCTCGTCGTGCTCCACGCCAGACACAGTCTCACCAGGCTCGACCTCTCCTCGCCACGTACACTAGGAGGATGAGGACTAGATCCCAGCCGTTAGAGTCTCCCTAGGTTGATCTTAGCATCTATGTTTAGAGCCTAGGCTAGATATCTAGTTCTCATATGTATCTTGCTTTTATCATGTATCTTTAAATCTTGATTAAGGAACATTGTATCTGTTTTTTTTGTTTTTGGACATGAATGTATGAAAATGTTCCTATTTTGATCAATGAAGTTTGAAGTTTGTTGTTTATTGCATCTTTTCCATATATCTTTTTGATGATAACAAAAAGGGGGAGAAGTAAAGAAAGAGTATTTATTTATTTTAGGAAGTAAAGAAAGAGTATTTATTTGAGGAGAAGTAAAGATCTTAGGTGAGAAGTAAAGATTTTGTGTAGATTAGATAAAGCAACAAAAAGGGGAGAAGTAAAGATATCTTTAGAGTAAGTAAAGAAAGAATAATAAGAGCAAAAGTAAAGAAAGTTAAAGAAAGGAGAAGTAGAGAAAAAGAAATAAGAATTTATGCAAGAAAAGAGAAATAATTGGGCAAACAAATTAAAAATCATATAAGAAAGCTTATACATCTAGGGGGGAGCAATTTGTAACAATGAAACTGATTAAATCAAAAATTTTCTATCAAATTTCAGAATTTGGCACATATAAATTCAGAATTTGGCACGCACCTCTCGCACCCCGATACATAACCTGAAACTCATTTTTATCTCAAATTTTTGAAGTTTCATCGCTAATAAATTATAAATGAAAGGGGGAGCAATTCAAAGAGTCAAATTGGCAACATTTAAATAATATAGGGGGAGATTTCACTCTTATATATGAAAAGCTGAAATTCAGCAATTTAAACCCTTTTATAAACTGTTTTTAAAGACAAGTATCAATAGGCTTATACTCTTTATTTTGTAATCATCAAAAAGGGGGAGATTGAGGATGATAGTGTTATTTTGATGATTAACAAGCAATTATCTAGAGTATATTATAAGTTAAATTGATACTTCATTTATAAGTTCATTACTCTCAGTATATTTGTATGAATTGATATAGATACATGTCTTTGTTCATTTGAATGAATCTAACCTTGAGATGCAGCAAAGTGTAGATTGAGTCGACCCAAAGGATGATTGGGTCGACCCCGGCACATCAAGAAGTCATTTGGCACACTTCTGCAAAATTGGCACAGATGAACAGTGAGTTGGGTCGACCCAAGGTAAGCATGAGTCGACCCAAACTTCAAGAACCTCAAAACATGAAAGAAATATGTTCTCTGGATTTACTGAGAGGGTCGACCCAAACAGTGGTTGAGTCGACCCAAGCTTGAGTCGACCCAAACCCTGAGAGGGTCGACCCAAAGGCAAGACAGAAAGGCAGACAGAAAATGGTTCTCTGGAATTACTGAGAGGGTCGACCCAAGAAGAAGTTGAGTCAACCCAAGTGAACTTTGAGTCGACCCAAAGAATGGTTGGGTCGACCCATGGGAAGGAAGGCTGAAATTTCAAGTTTCTGTGTTTTCTGAGAGGGTCGACCCAAGGAATGTTTGAGTCGACCCAAGTGAAAGTTGGGTCGACCCAAGGACAGGTTGAGCCGACCCAAACACGGGCTGAAGCATAACGGCTAGTTCTGCAGATGTACTTTTTGTCCTTCCCAAGGTCAGTAACGGCTAGTTTTTCAAATCTAACCATTGGGGCTTGTCCAAAGGATGTGGGAAGCTATTTAAAGGGGGACTATTCATAAGATAGAACAACTTTTGAAAGAGATATCAAAGAGTACACAAGAAAACAAAAGTGCCCTAATCTTCTTCATTCAAGTGCTTCATTCAAGAATCAAAGAAAGGGGTTGAGCAGATTCAAAGAGTCATCAAGAGCTCCATCCTCCCTTGAAGAGTGAAGCATCCTTGACAAAGAAGAGCAAAGCCACTTCAAAGCGATAAATACTTTCTAACTCTTCTTTGTAGTTAATATTGTTTCATTTGCTCATTTAGGAGTTTGAATCTTTCTTTTTGTTTGTCGAACTATTTGTAAAGGTTCGTTGGTGAACCCGTAAAACCAACAAAGGTTTTTGGTGAACCCGAAAAACCAAAGTGTAAAGGTTCGTTGGTGAGCCCGCAAAACCAACAAAGGTTTTTGGTGAACCCGGAAAACCAAAGTGTATAGGTTCGTTGGTGAGCCCGTAAAACCAACAAAGGTTTTTGGATTGTGAGCCCGGAAAACAATCCAACTGTAATCCGCGAGATTATAGTGAATTCCCAAGGGGTCGCTTGGGGAGTGGACGTAGGTGCTAAGGAGAGCACCGAACCACTATATATTGTTGTGTTTGTGTTGTGCTTGTGTTTACATTTATTCTTGCATTATCTTCCATCTTTGTTCTAGTTTAACTCATTCAAATAATCTAAGAAAGCAACCACCGCACTCATATAAGAAAGCCTTTAAAACACCAAAATTGAGAAGAAACCAATTCACCCCCCCCCCCCCCTCTTGGATTGTCACCTTGGGCAACAGATCATAATCCCTAGGAAGCACTACCACCATTTTTGTTGGAGTTCGTTGCTCCACTAGCTCAAGTCACCAGTTGTAAGGGCTCCTCCTCCCTCCCTCCTACCATCAAGTGATCGAGGACAACTTAGCAAACTACTGCCACCATTTTGATATAACATAGATGTGCATATATTTATTTTCATTTTAAATTTTCGTATCGTATATGTATGATGAATGAAGATAATACTTTAGTTGCATATATTGATATGAAAAAATATTGATTAGTTAGGTTATGCACAACTGCTATTTAAATGTACTGCTAAAAGCACTCTCCTTATGCTTTAAGAGGATGCTCTAATAAAAATTAGTTTTTTTGACAAATCTTTTTTGATTGGGCATATGCTCAAGGAGAGCATCTAATGCAAAGCATCTATGTATGTACTGGCTAGCACCTATGGAGGAATTCTATTGGGAATATTGATATATATTTTGTTTGACAGACCCCCAGATGCATGGGAGGCGGCATTGGGGTAAATAGGTAGATATTAGCTATATTATTGTTCATTACACATTACTTCTGAATTGTTGTATATTTTTTCATTGATCGTGCCCTTTGATATGGCTATAAATGATGAGTAGACAATTTTCTAGTATTAGGTTCAGCTAACTTTTTCATTTAAAATAATGCTAATGCTCATCCAAATCTGTTTTCCTATATGTACTTAAAGGTCGTTTTGCTTCATATGGCTACTTCTTGCTAAATGTAGCATTTTATGGCATTTGATGAAGAGTAACCTATGTATCTTTAGTAATATTTATTTTGTCCCTAAAAGAAAAATTGTGCTTTAAATTTAAAATGCGTCTATGATGTCAAAGCTTTAGAAATGATCGTGCCGATCAGGACATAGTTCCAGCAGAAGGCAAAATTGAGCCCTGGTGAAACCTTCTCACCCCCTGCCACCCCCTTTCCCACCCTGCGCGCACACATACTTATCTAGTTATCTCCCTTTCCCAACTCAAATACTACTTTGTTATTACTTTGCTTTTGACCATAAATGGATGAAGACGAGACCCGAAGGACTTCAAGACCTATATATCTTGTCAACGTGTTAGTCAATTGTAACCCTGAACCGAACTAAGAATGCATGGTCCTTGCTATGGGTGCAATAAACCCCGACCCAACTTAGTTTCTTGTTCGAGTCCTAATTTTGGACCCAGACCTAACCTAATAGAAAATCGGGTCGGATCAGATTTGCCGCTATAATATTTGGCCCAACAGGTTATTCGGATCGGGTCGAGTTGGGTCGGATCCATGTATAACCCGAACCCAACTCAAAAAATTTGGGTCCAGTTTGGGTCTGAGTTGGGTTTCTGTTTGGGTCAAACCATCCATGGCCTCCCTCTTCCCTATATTGTAAAGAAACTTACATTCTTCCTAAGGATTGCTCCCTGATAATTGGCCATTATAGGGCAGTCTTCAAATGGGGCTGAATGATTACCAACTGAAGGCACCACATGCATGTAAGGAGCAATGACATCCTTCTTGAGATTCGCAATCTCAACTAGGTATCTTCTGAAATCTATGAGCAGAAACATAGCCGACCCAAGCTTCCTCCGAGCCTCCAACATGTTGCTTGGATGATGGGCTACAATCACATGATCCTTTCCACTCGCTCTCCTCCACTCCTTTTGGCTCATCAAGTAGCCCACCGATTCATTTTGCAAAAGCTCATTCTGACCAACCTTTCCCTACCCATGGAGCTTAGAATGCCTGTTGCAGCTTAATGATAAGAAGAACTACACAAAGATCACATTTGCATGGCTCGAATCCATTACTCTAATTGCTGAACAAGGCCTGATGACACCTAGAGAATTTAAAGAGAGAAGATCCAATGTAAGCCAGTATTCGATATTGTGCTACAAATTTAAGCCACCCGGGTAGGTCGGGATACGATTACAAACATCCAGCCATATCTAATTTTTTCTTCCCCTTCCAACCTAATAGTCCAAAATGAAACTTAGGAGGCAAGTCATACATATGAGCAAAGCCTGATTCGAGTCGCATCGTTTTCTTTTTCCTTCGCCTGAGACCCTCACATCCTTCTTAGAATTGGAATTTTGTCGAACACTGATTTGAGATATCATAGGAGGAGGAGGAGGAGGCAATAAGTCAAGATGATGATTGCTATGATCCCTGAATCGGGTGTTGAGCTCTAATGTCTTATAGGCAAGTGCTAGCATAAGAATTGATTCAGGCATGAGGTAACTGCTGCCGGACCTTAGAAGAGTGAAGCAAGAGAAAACTAAGAGGAAGATGGACAGAAAGATGGCAAAGAAGAAGAATCTCTTGGTCACAAAGGACAAAGGCTGCATCTTTCTCTCCGACATGGTCATCAAAATAGAGCATTGTTGCACAAGGACACCTACTTACGTATATCCATTAATTTATTGAGACAATGGTCAATGATATTGGCCTAGATATAGAGCTTGGGTCGGGCCTTAATAAAACTTGTTTGCATCTTTATAGGCTGCGGCCTGCGGGTCTAAATAATTTTACAGATTCGAATTAAGTCGAATCAGTTTGGGTCTGTGTTTAGTAAACCTAAATCCGACCCAAAAAAATAGAACAGGTCCAATTTTAGCATCCGATCCAGCCCTACGGGTCTTCAAAAATAGATCGGGTCGAATCTAAGCAGGTGGGGTCGGATCATGTCACGAGTCAACCTGACTTATTTATAGCTTTAGTCAACGCATCTATTACATAAAAAATCAAAGTATTCTGTTTTTAGATATAGTGGATGTTACTTTCTAAATTTATTATAGTAGCGTCATAAAAAGAAAAAGAATTAGAATCGTGTTTTGCACCACAGCTGTACAGGCTTTCGTAGCTGCCCGTTTCTCTCTCTCTCTCTCTCTCTCTCCAAATATTCTTTGCTTAGATGCAAGTAATAATATGAGTTGAACCTCGTATCCCATTTGTTTTCTTTTAATCATTAATTGAGAAATAAAGTGTCTGCTGCGATTTGGGATTTTGGGGCACTTGGCAGGTATCCGAACGTTGTGATCCCGAGTGATACCCCACTATACCCTTCGAGGCGTGGTCTCGCAGGTTATTAATCTCGACGTTGGCCTACGCCCTCGATCGTCTTCAGAAAGAAGGAAATTCCTTTAGATTTCTTAGGGCAAGAGAGAGGGGGGGAAGATGTCGGGGATCGAGATCAGCGAGCTGTTGGAGAAGTCGAAGGAACTGGACTTGCTGAGGAAGCAACAGGACGATCACCTCCAGGAGATCAACAAGATCCACAAGAAGCTCCAATCCAGTGAGTTTTCCTCTTCCTTTTTCTCTTTTTTTTTTTTTTTCATCCGATTGCATGATCATTTGTAACTCATCCTTGCTTTTTTTTTTTCCCCGTGAAGGAATCATTGATTTTGTCTTCTTTTTGGATTTGTCTGTTTAGATTTTGGCATGATTTATCGTCGAGGTTGGAAAATTATGTCATAAAAATAGCGCCTTTTTGCTTGATCTTTGTCATAAAGGTGGTTTCGTAGGCTATTCATGTTTCATTATGGTAAATCTAAAACCATGATCTCATATTCTAGATTCCGAGGCTACTTGTAAACAAATGAGATAAGTGTGTTTTTTTTCCTCAAAATTAAATCTTTTAACACACGTATGAGATGTTGGATTGCATCGATTTGGGCGAGTTTCTCTTTTGGGTTCAGGAAGCCCCCTAGTTCTTATGCGCTCTTAGAGTTAGAACCAATGGAACTGTTCCGCTGGGTGATCCCACAAATTATTTTCCAGTGCTGCTTATTTTTATAATTAGGTCATATGTGTTATTTAATTCCTCTGCAAAGATAAATCTCAGTTTGCCTTTAATTGAATATCATTTTGAATATTTAGTTGTCGCACGTACTACGTGCAGAATTAAAATGGCTGAAAATAGTACTCAAAGGAGGATAATTTAAGTACAAGGGATCCTGGCTGAAATAAATCCTACTAAAAATATCGTACAGAAAATTAAATAGAGTAAGCCTGAAAGAAGGTGCACAAGTTAAATTGGAAAGTTTCCATAAAATTTTCACGTTTTGCGCAGGTGCGTTCGTTGAAGTAATGTAGGTAATAATAACTCCCTTTAACATTAGGGCTCAAATCAGGCCATACATCTTGAATTGAGAACGACCTCGACAAGGCATGTAAAATTATGGTTTGAGTAATGCCACTTTATGTTTTTTGTTGGGCATGGGAAGCAACCTGGATGTTAGCTTACACATGGGCCTAACTTCGCTTACTAGTAGTTTTTAGAACCACTAATTTTTGGATGGGAACATGATAATGCTGATTTGCTTGTTAAAACTACTTGTAATCCTCCTTCAAGCGCCCTGACAGTAAAGGCTTCCTGCTAAACTAAGAATTATCTTTGAGGAAATAAACGTTAAGAAAGTGAGCTATACGTCCTAAACCTTGGGCATTAACTGTTATATTCTGATTTCTGATTAAACATCACTGTTACCTCTCAACAAAATGACTGAGAACCTGACATTACTATTAAATCTACTTAATTATGTCCTTAGAGCTCATTGTCCTCATTTTATTGTAGGAATCATCTCTTATAAATCCAATGAGTTATATGATTTGCATTATGCTTGTTTTCCTTGCAAGCCTCTTAGTTATTGGAGGTGGTTACTTCAATTGCTTGAAAAGCTTTCAAGATGTTTCTAATCATGCAAGATACCCCTTCCTGAGATTTTCCATGAAATATTATGTATAATTCTTATCATGGGAGTTCTCATGATTGTTATATTACTTTCGAATGGAATGTTTAACAACTTAAGCTTCAATATAATCCTTGCTTCTGCAAGTTGCATCTTAGATGACAATTTCTATTCAATCTTTAAACTGACAAACATAAGGCATGAGATATTTTCTTTCTGATCCAACAACTTACAATGAACATGCTTAGTTGCTATTTTCTTGTGGTAAGTGGTAACATGCTACAACAGCCACCCTACGATTACTTACAGCAACACCAAACATGATAGATCATTCTCAAGGTACATTATTTACTGAAAGAAAACATTCCAATGCCTATTATCTGTCATCTTAGAGAGAAACAAAGCAAAGATATTCTCATAACGGCAATTTAACAAATTTGTTAAAGATAACAATTCTTATCACACATTTAGCATGATTGGCAGGAGCTGCAAGCATTTCTAAGTTACTAAGACAATCATGTGCGTATGTTATATCAAATCAAACATTCAAGAAAGCTTGTTACATGCTCGTAGAAAGATATGATGAGTATCTTCTAAACATTGTCTATTCTGAATATATGCTCTTTTTCATGGATTTTCATTCCTATTAGCTATCAGAATGATTGTTTACTTTTTTACATGCCTTTGTATTCATAATTATTGTTGACAACCTGAATCCTCCATTTTTTCCTTTTTTTTCCCTTTGTTATATTTTGGCGTGCCGGTCTAGCTCCAGAGGCGGTTGCTGAAAAATCAGGAGATATCATGTTAACTAGGCTCCGGAATTTATATGTCACAGTAAAAGAACTCTCTGACAATGAAGTGAGGTATGTGCTAAGAATTGTGGACCATAGCTACTAAGAATTTCTGGGCATGCATATGTGTTCTGTAACTCTGTTATTGTTTAATAAGATCCTTTATGATGTTTGACCTAGAAAAGTGATCTGATTAATGGGTCAAGTGCTGGCAAGCATAAATCAGCTACGTTAAGTTGTTATCTTAAGCAATATGTTCCAAAAAGCACAAAAAGACTGCTGTCCATCAAGGAAAATAGATCTGGCTGTGTAATTACTCCAGCAGCTGTTATTTAAATCATCTTGCGAAAATGCTTGAAGATAACTTTAAGCTTTACATTTGATATCACAACAAATCCAAGAGGGAATTATGTATATGTGGATCACATGCTGTATAGTAATGGTATTTAGTTGACATGACAACATATAAAGCTGCTCAAAAAGGTTGAAATCCTTTCACTAGAATCCTTCAATCAAACCACATTAAACAGAAACCAATGCTTCCCTTGTTGTTATCTTGGAAAATTAACAATTGTTAAGAGTAAAAAATCACAATATAATGCTGGTGCATATCCAAGTGAAATTAGCTCTACAACTAATGTTTTTTTCTTAGTTCTCATTTTGTTTTATTCTTTTCCATTTTGCTCTCTTAGAAATCTAAATTTCATCGCTTGTGGAAGAATTCTAATTTGCAGCCTTTGGATGAACCAGCATATCCCCTATCATTTCCTTCCTTTGATCATTTTTTTTTGTTTTTGAAATATCAACAGCATGACTAGCATTTAGATGTTGACTAATGAATCAATGTTTTAAATCAGTTTAAGCCAATACTTTATTTTCTAGCTGGATAATCAATAACCTAAAGTAATTATTAGTTAACAATGAAAATGAATTTGGCAAGCAGTTTCTTAGATTTGTCTGGTTAAAATGGAGTCAAAATCTCTTGGTTAAGAAGGAGTTCATGTTCACATCTGAACTATCTGGAGCTTTTGGCCCGCGGACTAAATAGTGTTTAGTTTGTTGTCATTGTTCCTTTTCAAAATGAAAACTTTCAAATTTTCATTCAAAACTATTGTTGGGACACTGACTATCATCTTTAGAAATTGTGGCTTCACAAGTCTGCTGACTTCGGCTACTGATTATTTCTGTTTTAGGTTTAGTATTTCTGGGTCTGGAATAGTGTCTGCACATAAAAATGTTTACGTTATTTTCAACTATATGAAAATTTCTAATGTTGTATCAGAATATCTCTGATTTGACATTGTAATGTAATTTCCAATGTTAGTGTTTCAAGTGCATTGATGAACCATTTGGATGCTTTACTACAATCGGGACTTTCAGCTGCACAGAGGAAAAAGATAGGTTAGTATTATAAACCTGGAACCGGAGTGTCTTTATATATACAAATTATGAAATGCATGCTGAATGTTTCTGCAATCAAGATGGAAATCGTCATGTTTTACTTAGAAGCTGATATTTTGTTTAGGCTTCCTACAAACTTCAAACTTCTATAAAAAGGTTGATATTCTGAAAAATTTTGATGCTTCAACTTTTTTGTACCTAGTAAAACAAACTCCCTTGCAGGATGTATTTGACAGTTCTATATGGTTAACTTCTTTATCAGTTCCCTTCGGACCTCGTGGATAAAATCACTAGCCATTTAGCACCAAAGTTGTTAGTGGAGCCTTAAGTTCATATTTTATTGTCATATATTCTTTAATGTAGATAGATGGTGATACATTATATTCTTTTTAACATATTAAAAAGCTAGCATGGCAAAGCTTTTATGTTTCGAGCTGCCTATGGTGGGACTGGAAACATTCAGAAAAAATGTGACTATAACTGTAAGTTCCAAGTTCCAACTGTAAGGGGTCACCCTAGTAAAACATCTTCACTAGTATTTCATAATTTGTACCAATGCTGGCACCGAGAAAAATCTATCTCTACTTTTTTCCTCCAGGCTCAAAATTGACAGCAATCCTATTTTTAAACTTGCTTCATGTCACTTCTAGTTTAAAAATCATTGTAAAATCTGATCAAGGCACATTTTACGCAATGTAATAGGTAGAGATTTTTTTTGTGCAACAAAATTGGTGTAGATCGATTTCAATCTGTTCTTAATCATGCAACTGCATTAAGACCATTCTCAAGAAATTTATTCCATACATATTTCTTGTTCATATAGAGGGGTGTGAGACACTCATCTAATCATTTTTTCTTCTATTGTGGGAAGGGGAAAAAACTAAGAGTTGCAACACAGACGCAGCAACTTTTGTTGCGCACCCCCCCCCCCCCCCCCCCCCCCCCCCGCGAAAAAAAAAAAAACTCCCCCCTCCCTTCCTTTTCTCTGGAAATTATTTAATAACTGAGATTTCTTTGGTTAAATTTGATCAGCATCTGGCTTTAATGTTTTGTGGGGATTCCAGATGTCTAAATAAAAAGATTTAACATAAAAAACTGTGTTGATAACTTCATTTTGGAAATATTTTTTGACTTTGAGTTTGTCAATTAGTGTTAATAGCATTGTCAAGATGGTTATGGTTAAAAGTTTTGTACTCTCAACCCCTTTAATAGCATAAGTGTTGGTAATTTATTGCAGAAGTCAGTGAGCAGAAAAAGAAGCGAATGAAGTCAGAATCAGATATTTCTCGATTTCCTTCTGCTGCATCTATGAGAAGCCAACTCGAGCAGGCTGCTAATTTGAAGGGAGAGCAGGTAATCAATTAGATCTGTGATGGATAGTTTATGTTGGATAATCTATCACTTTTTGACCTCATTATATTTTTATTTATCGCCTAATCTATTGCAAATATATGGCTTAATTTGTTCTTATTTGTATATATTTTTTGAATATCTGGACCTTAATATAGTTTTTAGCATTGACAAATGCAGAGATGAGAAATAAAGAGGAAAATAGAAGTTAGTAGTGAGAGACTTAAATAACAATATCCTGAAAGGAAAACATGTGTAAAATATGAGGAAATATTGTAAGCAATGTCCAAGAAATGTCTTTACATGGAACAATTAAGGAAATGTTTCGTCATTATTTATGTTTTTGGTTATGTATGATTTTTCTAAAATACTTTCTTATTAGAATGTCCATTCCTACTTGAAAGAACCCATTAAGAATGTATTTCTTTTTTTTTTTAATTTTTAATATATGAAACTTTCTTCAAGCTTAACATTAGTTTTCAGTTAAACTATCTCTTTTCAAGCTTTTTGTTTTACTTTGAGGAAAAAAAGAAAAGAAAAGTCCATTCGTTTATATTAGTCTCCGATTTCATTGTTATTTGTTATCACACATTCCATTTCTCATGCATTTCCTTTTTTGCTTCATGTCCTTACTCCTACAATTTGCTCTCCTCTTTTCAAGCCTTTTGTTTTACTTTGAGAAAAACAGAGAAGTCTATTCTTTTATATTAGTCCCCAATTTCATTTTTATTTGTCATCACACATTCCATAACTCATGCATCTTTTTCACTTCATGCCCTTTCTCCAAAAATTTTCTCTCCTCCACGTGCTTCCCTATATTTCTCCCTGCATTCCATACCTGTTCCCAGTTATTCTTGTAGTTTTAATTGCCTCTGCTTATTTTACAATAAGCGAAATCAGACTTAACCTGAAGTCGTTTCTGTTTCTCTGGAGAACTACATTCGTCTCATTTACTACCGTCAAGACATCCATGGAGATTAGATTAATCGACCACTGTAGGTAACATATAAGAGCATCTCAGATAGACATCCCAGGCTAAGAATTATTATGTATAGAGATCTTTGTGGCTGATGCCATTCAATAGCACGTTAGCCAACATGGTATAATAATGATAGAGAGCCCCTTTTGTATGTTTCTAGGGGTAAGAGAACACTTGCTACCATAAGCTAGAGAATGCCAAAGAGGTCAAGCAGTGCATAGGAGCCAAGTGATCATTCTATGCTAAAAGTTCATCCGTGTGGGGTCAGTTTAGCTCATTCTCTCCATAGACATAGGCATCTTTCTGCATAATACATAATCACTTGATTTTCCTCTTGCTCTTGTTTCTCTTTAACTTTTCTATGATGTGCTCCTCCTTTAGGCCTACCATTTTAGATTGAGAACATCGTGATGGTGATCCATAAGGTTCATGATGTAGGTGGCTATCACATCACATATTTAAGTTGGCTCTCAAACCAACCAATTAGTTTACTCCGGTTTCATGGTTTGAGTTCGAGAAGTTTGATGAAAATGAAATTTCATATTATGTCTAGGTGGAAAGATTCTAGTTTAGCTAGGTATCCAGAAGTTATTGCTTGCAAACCCATAAGGCCTAGCAATTAGAGTTGTTAGAATCATGATTTGTAGGCCAAAGAAGATTTGATTGTGCTTACTTGATATAGGGAATGCGACATGTTCCTCTCAAGAAGTTGACTGCAAATATTTGTTTGAGATTTGTTGGAAACCTTGTACCAGGAGTTTACTTGGTGGACAGAAGGCTTAAACCATTCAAACAACCTCATATGAAACCTGGAATATATTTTATCCATTATTTTAAAGGGTCAGGCCACTCTAAGCTTCTAATAGTATAAAACAAGTTGGGGGGGTGGGGGGAGGGGAGATGAGTCTACTATAGCAATTCATATGCTCACATTATCATCATCTCTCTCTCCCTCTCCCTCTTTTTTGCCTTTGTTCTTTTTTCTCTTCTCTGTTCATCTTCTCTATTGAATGCCTTAGATGTACATTTTTTCCTGCCTCTTGGTCTTTATGACAAATCTGATTACTGTGCTTTCCTTTAAGGCATGTTGCTGCTCCTGTTTTTTCACATCTTGTATTGTCTCAAAAAAAAAAAAAAAGAAAAGAAAAGAAAAAAGAAACAATCAGCTGTAGGGCATATTAGTTCCAATCTCAGGGCTATATGGACAGAATTTAGTGTAACTATGGTATTTAGAAGACGCTAGAGGTCAGCTCTATTAGTCATGGGTCATGATCTCTTATTTGATTCCTTCTGCCGCCATAATATTTTTGTAAATTGTTCTTATAATTTCTTTGCTTTTTGCTTCTTTGTTTCTCCTATGTAATTTTTGATAGAGAAGAAGTGCTGGCTGCAGTAAATCACTCTTGTGAATAAATCTTGAATTTATATTGTTTTCTGCAACATTTTTGTTGTGCATTGTCAATGGTGATCGCTTAATGGGTGCCTAATATCAAATAGTCAATGTAGAGGATCTTATCATGTTATCTCATACATGTGATTGGAACAGGTAATACATGGTAGTGTAGTCACTATCAAGGAAAAAAAGCTGACTTTGCATTGTATTTCCATGTAGAAGAAGGATAAATAGAATGTACTGTGATAAGTGCCACCCAGTACTGCAGTATGTACTGTGTGCTGTATCGGCATATCATGAGTGAATACGAGCATGTGCTGTGCATTCTGTGCTAGTATGTGACTGGTACACTCCTGTACCACAGTAACCTGATAGGAAGATTGAGCCATATCCTATTAACAAGTCTGTTTGGTTGTGAGCGGCTGTTGTTTTCTATGTCTGGTATTTGAATTCTGAATATAGCAGAACCCCAAAATGATAGCCGATCCAGTTAGGCTAGGAACCATTTATGTCAAATTAGTCGTATTCCAGATTTGACATAATATCTTCAATGGGCCATCATAATCCATGTTTTCTCATAAGTAAAGAAGGGGAGATACTTTTCATCATCATCTAATTCTTGTAATAAAATGGTATGAAGCATAGAGGGTGGAGCAATGTTTTAAGTATCCACACATACTGGGAATCACAGGGCATACCATGCTGACACAGTATGGTGCTGGTACAGGTGCAGTGCTGCTCCACCAATGTACCATGTATTGGTACAAGGGTGTACCATATGTTACCGAACCCCTATGGGGTATAGTACCAAGGCTTAAATGATTGGGGTGGAGTATGGAGGTTATTAAAATAATGGCTTTATTATGGAATGGTTTGTAAACCCAATAAAATCATGTTCCCAATGCATGAGAGAGAAAACAGGCTGAAGGAGAGCTACTATTACGAGTGATGGACCAACCTGTGGACATGTCAGGCGAAGAGCAAGTAGGGCTCCTGGCTCAAGAATCTTTGTTTTACAAACATTCATAATTACAAAGCTAACTTATCTTTGCTCTCTCCATTCAGCAATTGTATTAAATTATTGACAATGAAACTGTGAGTCTTCTTTACCAGGGTTCTTACCTGAGTTCTGTGTGGGACCATCATTCATAACTGAAAGCTTTGGAAGTGGATCAGAGTAGATCATTAGGTGTCAGGTGCTCTTGGGGCCAAGTGGAAGAAGTCTGATTCATTCATGCTTGTTTCATACTTTGTGGACTGTAGCATCTTTGCAGAATCAGACTATCATCTTTCCAAAATCAAGTGTACTGCTTGACTTTGTGCTTTAATTTATCTTTTTTCCCATTGCTTGCAACTCATTTTGGGATTGCTGTAACTCAGGCACGTTGAGTAGCTATCATATCTCAATTTTTCTTACATTAGTTTATAAATATCACTAAAACTTGGTATTGTTTCTATAATTACTAGTGCTATTCATTTCAGGTGGCAGCTAGGGTCACTGATGATGCTGAAAATGCTGAAAAGGATGAGTGGTTTATTGTAAAAGTAATTCATTTTGATAAGGATGCCAAGGAGTAAGTTCTTTTTTTGCCATCTTGACTTCATTCTTTGGTTTTAAATGAAGTCATATTATTGATCCTCCAAGCGTTTTCTAAATAAAGTAGTCTGTTTCATACTGTAATATGCTTTCATTTTTGATATGCTGATGGGATGGTGATGGCAATTCAAGATGCATGGAGCCAACACAGCTTGTTTTTGCTATTCATTGTCTAAATACTGATAAATAGTTTCAGCTTTTCTATGATTTACAATTGTAGTAGCATATTCTTAGTGTTCACATAGGTATGATAATCTGCTCATAGAATCTACGCCAGTGGCTTTTCTTTAGCTTTTGAGGGTGATTGACTTGGTTTTTTGCATGGAACTTATTCTTCTGTCTGGTTTATCTGCCTCAATGGTCTTGTCAAGGGAGTAACATAGGCAGTAGAAAGAGATGCGGTTGAATTAGAGAACAATAGGGCTGGGTTACCTTTTGTCAGTAGGAAATATAAAATGTTAGTACTATCAAATACACGAGTTAGTTATGAATTGATAAGGTAAATTCCAATGTCTGCCGAACCAGGCCCAACCGAGAGGTAAATTCCAATGTCTGCCGAACCAGGCCGAACCTCTCGGTTGGGCCTATACCGAGCCGACCTGGTGGGGGACTGGGTTCGTTTGCCTATTGTATTTAGGACCCGGTCGATTCACCTATTGTATTCGGGACCGGTCCCGAACCGGCCGGAACCGATCATGAACCGGATTGAACCGGCTGGAATTGGGCGGAACCGGTGTGAACCGTCCGATTCGCACCGAGTTGGGTCAGTTTCGAACCGATCGCCCTCTCTCTTTCCTTCTTTTGTTATAATGAGGCATTGGGAAGGTCTGAGCCCAATGTTCATTTTATTCCGCACTTCCCTCCTTCCCCTCCACTGCGAATATCACACCGATTCAGTACGATTAAAAAAAGATCTAAGTCTAAATAAGATGTGCTTTCTCACCTTTATCTAATTTCTTTTTTTTTGGCTTCAAAAAATAGCTCGAAATTTGCAAAATGAAGATCATGCCAAAATTTTTGATTTTGGCTTGATTTTATGATATGTTGTAGATCTATGGATGTTCTACATGACGACATAAAATTTTTATTTTTCAGATTTTATATAATTTTTAAAAATTAAAATACATTTTCAGATTAAAAAATAAAAAATATAAAAATTAAAATAAAAAAATATGTAAAATCAGAAGCTTATTTAGGGGCATGCAAGTTACTCTCTAGCTAAATTTGGTGTCCATTACTAAAGTTTTCATGCGATCATGCGCATAGTGGCCTAAGCCTAAATTTGAAAAAAATGAATTTTTTTTGCCATACCGAATGTCGATACGACACCTATACTAGGTACTGATTTGGGCCGATACGACGTACCGTGATCATAACGAAATTTTACTATTTTTAAATAATTGATAAACTAACGTAGTTGATAAACTTACAGAAATGAAACCATCAGGAAAAAAGAGAGCCAGAGCATGACATTAGATAGGATCGTAGGCAAATGCTCTCCGGTCAGCACTATTGGAAGTGCAACTGGTGTAACACAGAATTCAAATGATGAGGGGTAACTAGGTTGAAGCAGTACTTAGCTGGTAGTTACTCCGACGTATCTATGTGCTAGAAATGCCCACAAGAGGTTCAACAGCTGATGAAGAAGCACTTTACTGATTTTAGAGTAGCAAAGAAAAGAGTTTTCAAGAAGAAGGTAGAGGTGGACCGCCGAGTGGCAGAGCCACCTTTCTATCACAGAGTGCTTTGGACCGTGGACAGCGAGAGGTACCCTTAGATGGGCTTTTTGTATTATATGATGGAGAGGGCAAAAATTCAAATCAAGAAGGCAGATCCGACATATGTTTAGGAGTACATCAACATCATTGAGCGGCGGTGGGATTACCAGATGCATAGAGACTTGTATCTAGCAGGTAAGCAAAAATATTGAAAATTAGACTGCATGTGTATTTGTACAATTTTATTAAGACAATAACGAACTCTATCTGCAGCATACTACCTAAATCCGTAGTTTCAATACACTGTATCTGGAATCGATATGGATGACGAATTTTTTGCCGCTCTGCGTAATGTGATTTACAAGATGGAGCCTGATCTAGAAGTTGCGGCCATATGTCCAGAAGAGGTAGGTTAACTTAAGTGATCTGTGTAAGTGAACTGGTGTCTTTAATTATTAACATATTACAATATGGTTCTTTTTTATAAATCAAAATATTGAGAGAGGGCACGGACAACTTTGGAGTCTCGATAGCTATCATAAGTAAGAAAGTATGAATCCAAGTATATTATACATCAAGAGGACATTTACCTGGTGTTAGATGATTACTAATATGATACTATCTTATATGTAATTTTTTTAATATTTTTGTAGCTGAATTGTAGATTCATTTTGATTTTATTATGGTCTTCTCGAGTGGCTGTGAGTGCAATTGGTCCACCTTCGCCCTCATCCATAGCAAGTAGATGAACCGTCTGACACAAAAGCGCTTCAACGACTTTGTATAAGTTTACTACAATTTGAGGTTGAGGTTGAAGTTTATTTAGGAGAAAGTGGAGCTAAAATACATAGATCTGATCTATAGTGCTTTCGTTGATGATGAGGATGATCCTATGATTGGATGGTTTGTGGGCTAGCAGCAGGAGCCAAAGCTTGATGAGTGATGATTGCCTCCATGATCGACCAGTTTCGTAGCCAGCGGGGCTAGGATTGATGCAGGGCAATGGGCAAATCGCAATATTCCACGCATCCTTCCAGTTGATCAGCCACAACTACAGGAGTCATTGGGGAGCCAGTCATCACATGACTCCTTGTCCGAGATATCTTTCAGAGATATGATCGAGAGATGATTGGATGAGGCCACTATACTACTCGGTCGACTTGGTCAGGAGGGTGACATCCATCCTCCCAACATAACGAGGCAGAGGAACACAAAGTGTAAACAGGCAGAGAGGGGCACGAAGGATAAGCAGGCAGAGAGGGGCACGAAGGATAAGCAAATAGCTGCTCAACATACCAAAAAGAAAAATAAAAGGCACCTCCAACACCTATGGAGAGCGCAGAGGAGCCAGTTTACTCAGATTCAGGAAGCTAGAGCAATAGTTCTGGTTGTCATGGATCTGCTGTCAGGAAGAAAGTGGACATGAGACCACCATTTATGAGATAGTTGCAGGATGGTCTTCGATTCACAGTGAGTCCTAGTTTATGCATGCTATATAGGATAGGGACCACGATGCATGATCTGGTGGAGCTCGTGAGGATATGATTATATATAGAAGATGGGCTTTTCGAGATCATTTAGGAGGACACGATGCAGCTGTAAATGACATCGCATGTGGAGTAGGATTTATAAATGTATTAGATTTCGAGTCGTATACTGGATTTTATTATCCGCAGCCACAAGTAGCCTATGACCCATATGGATATGAATATGGTGCATTTGAGGCATCGTCTTCTGGTGGCTACTATCCTATGCAGTTTGGAGCATCTTACATGTTGGATTTTGCTGCCGACTTATTCGGATGGGCCTTCATAGATGTATTATCAGCTAGAGGATATCTTTTAGAGCTTGAGTTTCAGCGAGAGATCCGAGAGTACTTATAACCCAAAGCACGTTTCTTATGAGATGAACATATAAGACTATAACGCCGCTTGGTTAGAGGGGTAAGTTGATGTATCTCCGGACTATGTTAATGATCCGGATATCTACGAGAGTTATAGCTACTCGACGAGATTTTAAATATCGGTATGTATGATGTACTTCAAATATATGTAATTGATTGTATTATTTTATATTTTTTATCTCACTAGTTGATTTTAGGATATTTTATATTGCTTCTTGTAGCATGTAACATCTCACTAATCATTTTATATTTTGTATCACTTTAAAATAATGAGATGCATTATTTAGGTTAAATCGGAATTATAGAAACATCAAAAAATATCAAAAAATATTAAATTATATTTAAAATCATTGAAAAAGTTGAAAAAGATTGATTACCAATAATTAAACTTGAAATTTTCTTTTTTAAAAAAATTGGGCATGCTGATCGTACAGTGTGCCGTTATGGTATGGAACTGGTACTGTGCCGAGTGGCTTGACGACTGATATGGGTTTTGGTACCAGTTCGGCCGACCTTGGTAAATTCCTACATTTTTTCTTATTGATGCATTTTCCCTAGTTAAAAGGTTATGAGAAGTGAGGATGACTCTTAGAAGGATCGAGTCAAGGCTTGGTACAATGGACCATGATAGGATTTTGCCATCTCTTTGTTAAGTCTATGTGCTAAATATATAGCATCCTGTCCCAAAGGGTAGAAAGAGAGTAGAAAGTTAGTGATCATTCAAGCTCTGCACTGGCTTAACCCATTTAGACCATTTCTTCTAAGATATGTGACAGCGATGTGGAGAGATGGAGGGCAAGGGCGTCTGTTCAAATTTTTCTAAGGTGGGTTTCTCCATTCCAACCATGTCTCCAAAATGCAGGAGAGATTTTGGGTGTTTTAAGTTGAATTATATTATAAATCCCCACAAAAGAGCCAAATATATCCAACCACTTAACAGGTGACAAGATTAACACCCTAGAAGTGAGTTGGGTGACTTATTTGGGCTAATCTATAGGTCTAAGGAAATTTCGTCTTAATTGATAGAGACTATAGGACAAGGTTCGCCGTACCGGTACTGGTAGGCGTACCGGTTTAAACCGGTACCGAACCGAAAGACTCTTCCCCGCTGGAGTTGGGGAAGACGAAGAGAACGAAAGAGCGAGCGGGGGAGGGAGGGAGGGAGGAGAGGCCGCCTGTGGAGGGCCATGGGGGGGCCCGCGGAGGCCGTGGGGGCGGGGGAGCTATGGGGCGTTGTGGAGGCCGAGGCCGCGGCCGCGTTCCCTGTTTCGAAAGAAACAGGGGACGAGGTTTCGAAACAGGGGACGAGGCCGCGGAAAAAAATATAGAATTTTTAAGTGAAGTCGACAAATCGGAGATTTTTAATTTGAAAATTTTTAAGTGAAGTCAGCAACTGATTTGCGGACTTCACTTAAAAATCCTATATTTTTTTCCGCGGCCACGACCTCGGCCTCCGCCGGGCCCCCGTTGGCTCCCCCGCCCCCCTGCGGGCTCCGCCTCCCCCCCCACGGCCTCCGCCGGCCCCTCGCGGCCCTTCGCAGGTGATGGAGGCCTCTCCTCCCTCCCTCTCTTCCCCGCTCTCTCTCTCTCTCTCTCTCTCCTTCTCTTCGTCTTCCCCGGCTCCGGCTGGGTTCGGCCCGTACCGGTTTTCATGGCTCCGGCGTACCGGTTACACGCCGGACCAGTCTGATACGGCCCAAACCGGCCGGTATGGGCCGGTTCGTCAGACCATGCTATAGGAGACTTAGAAAACTTAGAGAGTTGGGAGTAACCAATGACATAAGATGCAAGAAGCATATTGGAGGGGCGGGCACCTAATCCCCCATCATGTCCACATGGCTCTTCCCCTGGTCATGAAGAATCCTAACACAGTAACCTTAGGAAAAAAAAAGAACTAATATTTGAAAATATATAAGATGCAAATTTACAATGAATAGTAAACTGAACTTATTTCTCCTTGAGTTCAAAAATTTTGTCATCCTATTTTGTAAGTGCCAAAAGTAAACATTTAATAATGATGTCATCATATTTTTCCAGGTTTGCACATGCCAAAATGCCCAAAATTTGAAGTGTCCAAGATTGCACGTGCAGTGTTAGAGTTCCATGCATCATCAGATAGAAAATCATGTCCAACAGAACGCTAGCTAATACTAGCACTGTAATTTTGACACATGCTGAAGTGCCATATAATATCTTTCCAGACTTGATTTCCCGCTAATAGTGAATACATACATCATATATAGGTTTTGAGAAAAGCATATCCAGAATTTTAAATAAATCCATCATACTACAATGCCCAGAACCATAGAAATGAGGCCCATTGGTCAGCCTATGGACATCCCTATCAATGGTTTCTTTTTTGACAAGAAGCCATTTCTCATGCTTGACCACAGCTACCTTGTAAACTCTTTACAATGTCCTATTCTTGCACACTGATTTGGTTCAAGAGCAATTATAGCACTTTGCTCTATGGTCAGTCTCGTGAAATCTGGTACATAGCAATATGATTTTAAGCAGACACAAACCACAAACCACTTACAACACAACATTCCATACCCATGTGCAAGGTCAGGCTAACAGTGCTCGATGACCAGAATGGTCACTTAATCCTAGATGCTTCATTGATGGCTGTTGTTAAAGGTGCAATGTCCCAATCTACACAATAAAATGTTAGGTGCATAAAGGAGCTAATCTAACTCTTTAAAATCTTGCCACCTATTGATAGTAATTGGATCTTTAGAAGTGATGCACCTGAAATCAGGAAATAGTGTTTTAAGAGGTTGCTTCTGTATGCGGCCAGTTAGGGGAACATATAATGTACATGTAGTATGAGGGCTGCATATGAAGGTACATACGTGGTTACTATTTTTTAACTATTTAAAAATAAACATAATACATTAAATGCAATAAGGAGAACAATCATGATAGCAATTCTTTTTCAATAGATAATACGAATATTAATAACAATAACAACCAAACGCTTTTGACTTAGTATGTAATGCCCAATGGCAATAGTTATACCATAGTCAATGCATTAACATTATTGATAGCTTTATTAGGTCAATTTGAAATCCATGTCAAACCTACTCATCAGGTTGAATCTACTTCATTTACTTGGGCCCATATAAGACTGGGATGCATGTGTGGCTCCGGAATGCTAAGTGAGCTTGCATATGCATTCACACATTGTTAAGCCGGCCACATATGCTGTCACACAATGCTAAGTTGATCATCTTCTCCTATTCATAAGTGGTGTGGCTGTATAGAGTAACCACATGTAGGCAATGCGATGCGGTAAAGTGACTGCATCTGCGTATGTGGACGTACATGTAGCCAAGGATTGAAGATCCGGTGGCACGAGGCCCGTCCTAGCCGCCCTGTCCCGTTCTAGCGAGATTATGGCATGTGGAACGGGTACGGGACCCAAAAACTCACTTCCATCCCGTGTCCTGACCATCCTGCCTTCATCCCGACTGGTCCAGCATCGATACAGCTGTTCTGGTCAAGACATGCCCTCATCCCTTTTTTTAATGATGTTTCGGCTCATCGTCGAGAGAGAAGGAAGAAAAAATCGGTCAAGTCTTACCTTTTTTCCGATGATGCTTAGTTCGTAGGCTTCCTTTCTCTTCTTCTTCTTCTTTCGTTTTCCCCTTGATAAGACGAGACTTGAGCCAGTCACGAGGCTAAAGCCAGTAATGGGGAAGTCAGAAAAACACGTGCGTTTTTTTTCCCTTCACAATGATGCAAAACTAGGGTATCTTTCATGCAGCCAAGGATTGAAGATCCGGTGGCACGGGGCCTGTCCTAGCCGTCCTGTCCCATTCTAGCGAGATTATGGCACGTGGAATGGGTGCGGGACCCAAAAACCCACTTCCATCCCTTGTCCTGGTCATCCTGCCTTCATCCCGGCCGGTCCAGCATCGATACAGCCATTCTGGTCGGGACATGCCCTCAGCCTTTTTTTAACGATGTTTCTGCTCGTTGTCGACAGAGAGAAGGAAAAATCGGTTCAGTCTTACCTTTTTTCCGATGATGCTTAGTTCGTAGGGCTCCTTTCTCTTCTTCTTCTTCTTCTTCCGTTTTCCCCCGGATAAGATGGGACTTGAGCTAGTCACGAGGCTGAAGCCAGTATTGGGGAAGTCAGAAAAACACTTGCATTTTTTTCCCCTTCACAAGGATGCAAAACTAGGGTATCTTTCACGTGAAAAGACTCCATCATTTGATCGCCAACCACAGGGATCTCAAAGTGCTCAAAACTCCGTCATTCGTCCATCTGTATAGATCTCAAAGCGAGCAGTTGATGATTAAATGGTGGAAAGATGTTCCCTCCTCCTCCCTCCCCCCCTCTCAATGGTGGAAAGATGGTTCGATCACCAACTAGGACGCTCGATCGGGACGACCGCGGGGACGGGGAAGGATGCAAGGGATCCTATTCTGTGGGGAAACTAGGACACCCCCGTCCTACAGGATTTAAAACCTTGTACATAACCACATGCACTGTATCTTTTGGAACATTGTCAGGAAACATTGTGTGTAGTGTCTCAACTAAATATACTGTCTCAGAATGCGGCTGCATACACATCTAACATAGCTTGGCAAGGAAATTGTGAGTCATGGATACATGATCCTTTACATGTAAGACCTATTGCTCATGCAATTTGGGATCCTCATTTCTGTCAACCATTCATACCAATTCGTTATGTATGGATGATGAGATTCTATCGATATAGAGCCAATTCGTGCATCCAACAGGAATTGAACGTACGAATTTGCCAATTATGAGTTGGGCGCTTTAACCATTCAACCATGGATGTTTAAAGGGATCATCATACATCGTGAATAACCAAATTCTAATTGAAATGAAATCTTTAGGAGGAATCAATGAAACGACATCAATTCAAATCCTGGATCTTCGAATTGAGAGAGATATTGAGGGAGATCAAGAATTCTCACTAGCTAATAATATGATTACCTTATTTATTAATTAGAATTTTCTTTTATGTTACAGATAACTGTAATTAATATGATTTATCTTGGTTTATTTATGGTTGGTTTCTTTTTACTTCTTTGAGGGGAAACCGTGAATTCATGATCTGACTTGTTTAGGGTGCAATAGTTGATAGTAGACATCATTACTTGCTTAAAAAGAAAAAGAAAACTAAAATTATTTGGATGGCTTCCACAAAGATAAAAATAAACATAGTTTGGTACTGTAATGAGATAATTGCAATCATTACCGTTTTATTGATTGTGTTACGCCTTACTCTAAATTCTATTTTTGAAAAGCTTATGCAAGATCATAGTTACATTTAGTGGGTTTTATTGGGATATCATATTGTACTCTCTATATTGCCAATCTTTATGAAATGTGCAGATTTGAAGTGCTTGATGAGGAGCCTGGTGATGATGAAGAAAGTGTTCAGAGGTAGCTTATGTACAATCTCTCATCTTTATTTTTTATTAACTTTTTGGCATTCAGTTTTACTTGTTGCAAAAAGACTGAGCATGCTATTCTGTGTTATTCTGTTTTCGTATTAGCAATCTCTTTTTGGGCATCCCTTAAAAATTCCAAGTCACCAGAAACAGGATGTTGAACTAATTTATGGCGTAGCATTTTTTCATCACAAATTTGTGATGAGGAGCATTCTCTAGCTCTCATTTTTCAACCATAATAATATCTTTAATATGTATAGAATGACTTGGATACTTCTTCTCTGTGTCCTTGAAATGAAGTACACATACTTATTTGATGACTGATTTTTTCTTTTTCTACATTCTTACTAAATCAGAAATAGTTGTATTTTCATGTTTACCAAACTAGATAGATGAATGATCATGTAACAGATGCTGAAATTAATGGTCCAGATTGATGCAGTGGCCCCCAAAAAAAAAAATCTGCCACGGAGTTGATTCAGGATAGGAGCAATCAAATAACTAGTTGAGGCTGAGGGGAAGGCATTGAAACCAATGTTGGCAGGGCCGTCCTGAACTGCCCGAGAAACCAGCGGAAGGAGAGAGGGAGAAAGAGAGAGAGAGAGAGGAAGAGAGAGTGGCTGGCGGCGACCAGAATTAGGGCAAGGGAGTGGGGAGAGAGGGCTTTTGAGGCCCTCTCTGCTCTGTGTGTCAGAAAGTTGATCAGCAGAATGATCTAACATGGAAACCAAGTAGCAAACATAAATAGAAGGAAACAATGTTTCAAAGTTTTGGAATAGATGTTGACATATTCTTTCCACAGGATTAGATTGAAAAATCATACTGAGTCAAGGAAGGCCTCAGTATTTGGCTCACTTCAGCATGGAGGATGTAAAGCATATAACTGATGACAGGCCAAAGAGAAGGATTTATCAAGGCTTGTTCAAAAACTGAGTAATTCCTGTCCTACACTAGGAAAAGAAGGGATAAACAAGTTAGTAGCTTGTGAGAGGAAAAGAAAGTTCATGTAGCTCTCTTAAGGTTTCTAGATAGGATGTTTTGAAACTATGGCCAAGATTTCTAGGGCTTTCTTTATGTCAAATTAGATGAACTTGTTGAGCCACCTTGTCCATCCCTTCTTTTGGGACCAGTTGATAGGGTGGGAATTCCCTGTCAGCTTAAGGTTTTGGGACCAGTTGGCAACAAAGCCAAAGTTTGCTGGAAGGCCATGAGTTCAATTCCCTTCAAAATGCCAATAATTATTTAATTAACCTAATTGTTATCTTGTCTAAGTTTGCTGGAGGTCATAAGTCTCAATGTATGTGATCAGTGGGGGATGTTAGGCCTAATATATGCCATTGCCCATTCTCTTCAGCTTAAGCTGTTGAGGTCAATTGGTTAATTTAACAAAATTTGAAAACAAAAATCAGTGGTTAGGCTCAAGGAGATTAGGAGGAGCGAAAGAAATATTTCATGTCAGGTTATGCTAGTTTACGACACATAACTGAGTCAGCTATGAAGAATTAAGCAATTAAAGAAGAATAACAGCATTACCAAAACACAAGAAGAATAACAGTAATAAATTAATAAACATAAGTGAGAGAGATAAGATTTTAACAAATCTGATATATTATCCTGCTGAAAAACCAATCTACAGTTCAAATATTCCAGCAAGAAGAAGAATAACAACAGAAATATATAAGAAAAGAGAAAACTAGCAGATAGAGGAGAGAAATAAGAAGAAATATGACAAGGAGGAGTACGAGAAGGAAAAGCAGTCATACCAGGCTTTTTGTTTATTTCTCAATAATGTCTTCCCTACAGTGCTTTGGATCTCAATGCAGTCCACTTATAAAACCACCCACCCACACATGTGCACATGCACGCGCACACACACAACCTCTAAAAACCTAGGCACAGGTATACATAACATACAAGGACACATGTGCTTGTGCATTTTGATGCTTATTCAAAAAAAGAAATTTACAGGGGAGAGTTATAGATGCTATCTAACAAATAAATTAATAAAATAGCCACGGTTTTGTATATTGTTTAATTTATTTGTTAGATACATATAAAGTTATTCAAGATGTGTTGAGACACTTAAGTTGATAACTAACTGTGATATATTCATATTTATAATATAATGACATTTCACTTAAAGTGTCCATATAATTGTAATAAATTTAATTAAGATGTGTTGAGGCACATAAGTTGATAACTAACTGTGATATATTTATATTTATAATATTATGATATTTCACTTAAAGTGTTCATATAATTGTAATAACTTTATATGAAAAATATAATAACACTTTGCTTGAAATGTCCACCTAATCTTGATAACTTTATGTTAAAAGCATAAGGACACTTCACTTGAATCTCCACAAAACCTTGATAACTTGGTATTGAAAAAAATATAAGGACACTTTTGAGTATTCAGCATTTAAAATTAAGAGTGTGCTGCCGGACACTCCCCAAAAAAGTCCTAAGCATCAAACTAATTTTTGCTAATGTCAACAGGGTATGGAGTGAAGTGTCCATCCATGTCTTGTCATGTCGTGTCAAAGTGTCCAAAAGTATCGACACTTCCAAACAAACAACTTAAACGGAGTGTCCAGGTAATATAGTTAAAAGTTAAACAACTTAGCCCCCAGCTATCTTTGACATGAAATAAGAATTTACTAGTGGAGAAATGAAAGAAAGAGGGATTTCATGGGGCGTTATTTTTTAGGGTAGTGTAAATAGTGCCAAACATTGGATTTCCCTTTTTCTGCTAAAAAAAAATTCTTAAGCTATCACCATACTGAATTAAACAAAAAAAATGCACAAGACTAAAAACTGAAGACTCAGCAAAATCTGAACTGGTTAAGCAGATTTCAGGTTTCAAATTGTTCCTTGTTCATTTTGATTGGATGGATTAGTCCAAGACACTTTCATAAGTTGATAATCGTGCCATTTTGACACTTTGTGGCTCAGATTAATGATCAGAAAGACTTTGGATCCAGTTCTTTCATCCATTGCATCCTTTAGTGATGTGGAACAAGTGATCTTCAATCACTGCTGTATCACTTCTCATATACTTTAATACCATATGGTGACCTGGGGTCTCATACTATATAAGCTTGACAAGAAGCAGTAAGCTCAAGAGCAATGATGGCAGAGTAATGACTGGTCTGTTTAAATGCAGTAAGCGTATTATAGGTGATCCATTGTGCATAGACTGAACAAGGTCTAGTACTCTGTTTTGATTCAGGTATCCTTGAATGGATAATTTCAGTCCAACATGTGCTTGATGTCCTACAATTAGCACTTCTGCCAGTTGTCTGTTAAAGGTAGAAACAATGAAAAAAGGAGAAAGGTGTTAAATCTCTCTCTCTTTCTCTCTCTCTCTCTATATATATATCTGTGAAAATAGAAGATGGGTGGAGAGGCTGAAAGAATAGATTAAAGGGAGAGCGATGATGAATTTTTTTAACCATACTATTGAGGTGAGTAATCAAGAAGCCCTAAAGCAATGTTGATAACTAACAGGTTGTCTAAAATATGCAAGTTTGCAAAAATAAGGCTCAAAATACATGACATTAGCTTATTTGACTAACAAATCTTTAGTCACATGCGATCCACATCTTCTTGCTAGTTTTTGAACCTGCCATCTCAGATATCTCTGTGTCAGTCTTTTTAATTTATTTGGTTCAGTGCACTTTATTAACTGTTTCTTTGTTTGTTCTCTGACTGATTATGAGCACCTAATACATCTCTCTTTTCCTGTTGGAGGCATTTCTCTGCCTCACCCTTCTCATCCCTTTGCTTTCAATTTCGGCTCTTGAAAAAACCATTTTTTACTATTGCACACTATTGGTTCAATTGATGAATTTCACCATCCTTTTTTTTTGTTCTTGAATCCCTTTTCTGGAATTAATCTTTTTATCATTAAAACAGTCCAGTTCTATTTATCTAGCCCTGTGCCTAGAATTCAGTTAATTTCTTGTTTTATGAAGTCTTCCAATTCACATATAAAACATGATATGTTGGGAATAGTTTCATTTTCTGTATAGACATTGTTGTTATACCGAGTACGAGAGTCACCAGACCCTTCATCTTGGAAGAACACATCTTGAAATTCCTGTGATCGTTGTCTCCACACCACATTCAGAGTTTTGTGAATTGTGCCTTTAGGCACAAATTGCTGATCACCATGTATGGTAACTATAAGTGGCTTGCTTCTCATCTGCATTGACTACCTATTTCCTAGTGTCATCTGCCTATGGTTTTGCATTTCCGCTCTGTATCTTGCTCAGCAATCTACTATGCTATCAAAAGATTTTTTCAACCTGTTCACCATGCACTTTGTCAACCTGAAGTTTTATTGTCAACCTCACCATGTCAAAGTTCACTGGTGGTCAAAGTACATCATTCATAAGCTAAAACTAAATTGCGTTTATTATGCTTGTTATGTCTGTATTTATTACTCTGCATTCTGTGATCAGCTTTGTGTGGCAAATCTTTCTCCATCAGACTTTGCATGTTAGTATTGCACCATTACTCTTTCTGTTGATTAGTTATCTTGGTCATACTGTTCTTTTGGCCTTGTATTCATGGTTGTGCATCCTTAAACATCACCTCTGCATGTATCTTAGACTCTCACCCATGGTCTGCCATACTGATCGGTACGGGCCGGTACGTACTGGTACCGGATGGAACCAGTACGGTACAGCTATATTTTTCGGTTCCGACTATTCGCAACCCGTACCGGTCGGTACCGGCCTGTACCGACCCGTACCGAACCGGTACCAGCCCGTACCGACCGGCTCGTACCGATGTCAATTTTTTTTTTGGCTTTTGGCCCGAACTAGCCGAACCGGTACAATACCGATTTGGTTCGGTATGGTACCGGTACCGGTGCCCACCGGTACGTCGGTATGGTCGGTACAGCTATCACGACCCCCGTCCCGTTCCCGGCGGGCCGCCGCGACGGTCCTAGGGTGCGGGTAGGCATAAGGCCACCAGCCACCGCGTAGAACCCTACTACCTATCAATCATCAATAAATCTTGAAAAATTTGGCATGATGCATGCACAAAATGATCACTTTTCCTATAGTGACCTGTCAGGATTATCTCAATACATACAACACACTACCTGTCAGAGCAGCAATCACATAATCCGTCACATAATGAACCTGGACAATATATATCAATACATTATCTCAGGCATATAACTCATATGTATAAAAATCTGGTTCCCATTCCATCCATGGTCAAACCCATATCCACAACAGGATCTATGACTGTAAATATATACTATATACAACAGAAGGTTTATACTACACCAAAAGGGTATAAACCTCTATCTACATTATACTATACTATACTATGGAGCGGCACAGCTAGCAGGCAATCTCTAACCCTGCTCTTCTCTATACAATACCTGCCCTGCAATCAAAAACACTAAACTGGGGAGTGAGTATATAAATACTCAGTGAGTGGAGTAGAGAGTACTATGCACATGAGACCAGATATAATCATGGCTCGAGGTGAAATCTCAAGATCAATAATAAGATGAACATGATCTCAACATAGAGAATATGGAGTAAGTCATCAATATCACCACAAACAATATCAACTCATCTGAAGCATATATGGAATAATCAAGTTAACATATATGCTACTCATGAATATGCTCAACAGATCATAATGCTGGAACATACAAATCAGGTGTCAATATGCTGAAATCATCACTAGACAGCTATCGGGAGGTGGGTTTTACGCCCCAGGCGAACCAGCAACAACTCCCTACTGTCACATGCATATGCAGGATAAGACACCATATCGATAATGTAAATGCTAGACAGCTGTCGGAAGGTGGGTTTTACGCCCCAGGCGAACCAGCAACAACTCCCTACTGTCACATGCATATGCAGGATAAGACACCACACTAATCATGTAAATGCCGGCCAGTATCCAGAACAGAAATCCATCTCACATCTACATACTAAACGGCACCTCGCGGGAATTCTACATCCGCGGAAAGCCATACTGCACCTCGCGGGGTCTTACTATGCCCGGCGGCAAGCAGAATATAAGTCGTAGGACCGGCCGATCCTACGCCTAGGGCCGTGTCCCCCCTAGGAAGGGACTGGGCTCCGCCCACCCAGAAGGCTACTATGTGCACAAAGGCCGATGTTCAACCCCATCGACTATAGGTGTCCTGCAGATACTGCCAAGCCATGCATAAATGCCATAATGCACCCTCCCAATACTCTACTAAAAAGGAGTATAATCAAGATTACCACTCACTCGATCATGACCCAATCATAAACTAACATCAGGGTTAGGAGTGAGGGTCAAGGAAGTGCAATACAACTCAATATACCACTAAAAAGGGCTCTACAAATCTTTGAAATGGAGGAAACGAAATCAATTTACAAAAGAAGTTATTTCACAATTTGGAACCAATTTAATTACTCATAAAAGAGTATAATCAAGCTACGACTCACAAGTCTTTAAAATAGAGGAAATGAAATCAATTTACAAAAGAAATCATTTCACAATTCGGAATCAATTTGATTACTCATCAACCCCTCGTAATTCCTCTCAATGTTCCCTCAAATGCATGTACAGAATAATCAAGCATGGAGAATCAAGATTATAGAGGAATCTACTACAATATCAATCAATATGCTCAAGTGGAATCAATTCACACTTGGCGACATTCATGAAATTGAATTAAGGATGCTCATAGTGCAAAGTACATGACTCCCACTCACCTGTCAATCTGGCACAGCCCTGATACGCCTCCAAAAATCTACAGCTGGCAGTGGGGAACTTCTTCCTCTTGTTCCCTAGCTTCTTGCCCAATTGTGACATGCATTTACAATACATTTAGTCCTGTATCAAGGGCTATAATCTACGTGCCAATTATAATATAGGGAACTTTAATTGATTCAACTCCCCCGTTCCCTAAATCTTTTCTTTTCTTTCTTTTTTTCTTTTTCTATTAATTAACTCATCATTTATGTATACCAGGGATTCCCTTGCATGAGTACAAGGTCCCTTTTAGCTTGATCTAGGCTTAATACTTTATTATAGCATGAAATCCCTTATTTTCCACCCGGATGAACAGTAACCCGGACCGACAGCCGGTTACTTCATCCTGGGTTTGATCCACTTTCCAAACTCCAAATTTGATGAAATTTTTACCTAACATTCTACACTCATAGGGGATTCCAAAGAGGTAACATGCATTGCTATCGGAGGTCGTTTGACCCTCTAAATAATTTGCCGAAGTTGGGACTTCGACATAGTTTTTCCGTAGTGCCGGAAAAATTTGTCAAAATCCGATTCTTCCTCTTTTAACCGCCTCTACAACCCTTATCCGACCCCTCTAGACTATATCCACCCTTTGTATAGCCTAATGTCATCAAAAGACTAGATAGGGACGGATATTTACCTTTTTCTTTTTGGAAATCGAGGTCCTTGCGTAGAGGAGAAGGAGATCTACATTTTTCCCTTCAGCTGGAAGTGCACCCGGGATTCCTTTCCCTTTCTTTTTCTTCTTCTTCTTCCTCTTCCTTTCTTCCTTTCCTCCTTTCCTTTCCTCTTCTTCTTTTTCTTCCTCTCTGTCGCCTGAGAACCCCTCCCTTTCTTCTCTCTGCTTCATTCCCGTGAGCCACCAACCACCCCATTTAAATCACATCAAAGCACTATTCACCTTTGTTTAATATTATTAAATTCCCATTTTGCCCCTAACACTTCAACATATCTACAACTATGCCATTATCTTTTGATTCCTTCCAATTTTACCCCTTATATCAATTTTAAAGGACTATTCTATCCCTTTTTATATATAAAAAAAATTTTGGGGTTATTACAACAGCGGACCTTTCTATCACCTCTTAAATTTACTGGTGTAGTATCTCTTGAATTATTTTTTCTTGTCAGCAGATCAATTGTATACCTTGAGGCCAGATTCCTCTCTCATACCATATGCCTCGTAACAAAATCAACCTTGTGTTTCTATTTTACTTTATGTAAAAAGGGTTCCCACATATTATAACTTATGTTTAGCGTTATGCCTTGGTAGGAACTGCATCCACTGCAACATTGGCATCTTCATTTTTACTGTTAACAATTGTCATATATGCAACTATGGAGAATCATTGTTTTCCATACATGTTAGATACATTTTTCAAATCCAGCTATTTTCTTTTTGTTCCTTTTTATGCTACCTTGGGTTTTTCTATGAACTACTGCCTTATTGGCCAGGTAGACATTGAACAGTGGTAAAATTACCGTTTAATTTTGTTTCTGTGTGGGGACTATGGATTTCATGCTGCATGAGATATCCATACATTTATATCTATATGACTTAAATGATATTCAAATGCACTAAAAATTTGTTATTGTTCACACCTGTACATGATTCAGGAATTGATTGAAACAAAATACTTAAGGCTTTTATTATGTATATGTTGTTGGTTTATAGTTTGCTTATAAAAAATGTACTAATCACAATTTGCCAATCTGTGGGTGATTATGATCTCTTGTATTCTTATAATTCAGGAAGTACAAGCTGCCTATGTCACGCATCATTCCTTTTCCAAAGAAAAATGATCCTTCTAGTGCACTAGATTTTCTCCCAGGCAGGCAGGTCTTGGCTGTTTATCCTGGAACTACAGCTTTGTATAAGGCAACTGTGGTCAATCACCGTAAGGTAATAACAGTTGAACTGCACTTTTTATACTGTATCCTATAATCTCTAAATATGTGGTTTTTGGTTTGGCATCAATCACTAATTTTTCATCTTTTATTGATAAAGAAATATGACTAGCATATAGTTTTGTTTCTTTATATTTGAAAAATTCTGGTTTTAGGTGAATGCGGAAGAATTTTTTTTTAAATTTTATTTACTCATATCAACTTTAACAAGATTTATGATTAGGTAATTGGTTTTCTGATCCTCTAATCTGGACTCCTTTTATTGATGGACGTTTATTTGACACTGCAGTTTAGAATTTTTTGTATAGGAGATCTCTTTCATGTTTTCTTCTTGAATGTAATCTGCATGATTTGTTTGATTTCAGTCATTAAATTTGTGGTTCTGACATGTAAAAGAATTCTTTATTATTTTGTTAATGTTCCAATAAAGAATTTATGAGTTAGATACTAGGTGGATGTGTCCTCTGAGGGCCCTACCTTATTGTATTTTTTGCAGTAGTTCATATAAGAATATAAGAGATGGAAAGAAACAGATGAGGAATACATGCACATGCATACAATCATATAAACATGCATGTGCACATCCTTGGTTTCTCTCAATCCCTTTTTTCTGACTTTCATATCCATCGTCCATTGTAAACTTGCAGTACATCCAAATCCATCTGGTATGCATCTTGATCAATGGCCATAAAAGCTATCATATATGATTATCTCATCCTAATTGACACTATGATCTGGTTTAGTAGATATTTTGGGTCAATGATGTTTACATTGCAGTTCTACCTGTTTATATGCTTGAGCATGCATGTTATGATTTTTCAAACCATTTAAGATTACTTCTGCTTGCTAGAGCATGATCATGTGCATGTCAAGGACTTTTTGGTATGCATTCAATTTACACTGTCACTTCAAATCAAGGTACATCATACCATATCGAACCGGGCGGTATAGGGCATACCGTACCATACCGATTCGGTGCCAGTATATGGTATGGAGGGCGTACTGCCACTCAGTACGCTGAACCGGCCCCCGCACTGGGCGTACCGCTATGGTAACAGGGTGGCATCGGTATGGGTCTTGGTATCAAGTTGACGTACCTTGCTTCAAATCTTATGTAAACATTATTCATTGATCTGAATACATGTAAAATAGAATCCTCTCATTCATTCTTTCGTGCATTGCAGGCAATAAAGCTTACTTTCTAGTGGTTTTGATATTTCTTCATGATAGTGGTACAATATACTAACTTTCTTCTCTTTCTTTACATGGTGCTTACAATGGTTTGCAAACTTCCAGAGGAAATCTGATGAGTAAGTCTTTTGTCCTTGTAGCCATGTCCTCTCTCTGTTAAGAGATATTTCATATCATATTATCTATAATCTAGTTTAGTGCTATGCTTATGACTCCACATGAACGCTTTTCTATTTCACAAGTATACTAGGCATCATATGTTATTCGATATAGAGAAGAGCAACTAACACCACCAAGAATGTTGTTTTCTATGATCTAGTTTAGTGCTATGCTTATATCTCCAGATGTGTTCTTTTCTATTTCACAAGTATCCTAGGCAGCATATGTTATTCGATATAGAGCAGCAGTTAAAAGCAACTAACAGCACCAAGAAAGATATTTACGATGTAGTTTAGTGTTATGCTTATAACTCCAGATGTGCTCTTTTCTATTTCAAAAGCATCCTAGGCATTTTATGTTATTTGCTATAGAGAAGTTGTTGAAAGCAACTAACACCACCAAGAATGATATTATCTTTAATCTAGTTTAGTGCTATGCTTATAACTCCAGATGAGCTATTTTATATAAGGATCTGAGGCATCATATATTTTTCAATATAGAGAAGTTATTGAAAACAACTTACACCACCAAGAATGAAATTATTTAACTACGAATATGCAGCTTTTAACATGCTTTGCTATAACTTTCAAAAAAAATGCTTTGCTATTGTTGATGACGTTTTGTTATGCATGCATACAATAACCATAATGAGCAATACCGAGCATCAGAATTTGTTTTAATGATAGCTTGCCATTAATTTTTGTTTGGAACTAGATCTGCTGTCATCATTAGTTCTCAACAAATTTGAGTCCTTTCCCAAAGACCTTATTGAATATTTGATTTGAATGCTTATACCAATTCAATTAGTTCTCCTCTATTTTGTTTCCTATTGGTGAATTTTTCACCATAATATTCATGGTAAACCATCCACCTCAGTCTTCTCATCTTTACAATGCTTATCATGTATTTCTAGCCCTCTTTATTGCCCTACATTTGGAGCCCTAGAGTTTTGCTGGTCTTTAGGGCTGTCTTGTTGAAGTGTTTTCAAGCTCACGGCATGCGTTGATCACATAAATCTGGAATTAGTATTCAAATTTTATCTTCAACTAGTTTTCAAATTGTATCTTCAACTCTCTTGTTTTTTAGTATAATAAATAATAAATGCCATAATAAAATTGTGTTACTTTGGTATTTATTTCACTTCTCTTTCCACTGTTGTTGCATTCCATACTTCTTTACTCTTAGAATTTGTCCTGCAAAGCTCTTGCCCATCATTTAATTTTTGGCACTAAATCTCGCCCCCCATCTCATTAATTGACATTATAACATATATCATTAAGCCTCCCTCCTGAGTGTTAAGATGCCTTTTCTATCTATGATGAGAGATTTAGGGCCAACCTTTAGTGTAGATCCGTTGGTATTATGGAACTATATGTATTTAAGTTTTTTTTTTTCTTGTATCTACATTGTCTTTTTGTTCTTGGCAGCTATGTGCTTGAGTTTGATGATGACGAAGAAGATGGATCTTTACCTCAAAGAAGTGTACCATTCTACAAGGTGGTTCCACTTCCATAGGGCCATCGCCGATGAAGTGAAATCATGCAACTGCTATTAGTCTTCAGATATTAATCTTCAAGCTACAAATGGACTCTCATGATGTTGTATATGTGGGCTGTTTAGGTGGTGCTTTGTTCATTGTTTTACAGAGTCATGTCTACTTCATCATGATGCTCCCACAACACACTTGAGCTGTTGGATCATCATCATCATTGCTGTCTTAACACAAGCATCATTCAAGCATTAGAGCTAGTAAGTTAATGTTAAATCTAAAACAGATTTTTGTCTGATAAATGTTATGAACTTGTAAGTAACTTCATGCAAGTATGTCGTCGATTTTGAAACTGGAGGGAGCTAATTGTAGCAAAACTCATTTGCTCCTCCTCCTTGTATGTCAAAACTAAGTAACATATATAGAGGCCTATACATAGGCTATAAGCGCACTAGATGGGAAATGTAAATGTTAATTATATAGTTCTCTTGCTGCAATGATATTCCTGCAGGGTGTTTTGTGATCTTTTTCATATTTATTTATTTTGTATAGGAAGGCACTTACTTAGAAGAACCCCTACATCTTAATCTTTTGCATGTTCCTCTCTGGAGCTGAACATGCCCTACTAATTCTTGCCTTGTTTTCTTTTTTTATTTTTTTGGTTTTCTTGAATAAAGAATAAAATAACTGTAGCTAAATGAAACATAAACAATCAAGTAACCAGAAAATCCAGACAAACAAGGCAAGTCTAATTCTTGTTTTTTATTTTGATGGACACATATTCTGTGCTCTTGTTAAGGCATGGTGCAGGCAGGAATTTACTGTTTCATAATAAAAATAATTGAACAGCTAATGCATGGCTTCAAAATCCAAAAGACTCTTGTGTTGGTCAAGGTATTTGCCACCCTCAGCCAAATGTTTGCAGCAACCAGCGAAAACTTTGGAGTATTAAGGATCAAATCCTGCCTTTATTAGGACTGGCACAATTGATGAAATCCTGCCTTTATTAGGACTTGGTGAATTGCTCCCGAACTGGCGAAATTACTTGTTTGTTTGAAGTGTTTTGATGAGTTTTAGTCACTTTACCACCATATAGAAGGACATTTGAGTATACTCTTTGCTCGGGTTACCCAACAGAGTGTTGGAAATTAATTAAAAATGATCAATGTTGGAAAATAAGAATTAAAGCTAAAATATCATGCAGAATATCTGATGTATCAAAAACAAAATGGCCAGCTTGAGATGAGGTGCATGTTTGCTAACGAGAGCCATCGATGCCTCTCTCTAAGGAGGTGCTACAAATGTTGGCTACTTAAAAACCTCCTTTATGTGCATGTCCATTGAAGAAAGAGGAGTGAAATGAATTGGAGAAAAGAAGGAATTATGTTGATGGAAAAAAAAAGAAATGTGCAGGGAAATAATAGAGGTGTTAGAAAGACTTCTTGTTTTTTTTTTCTTTCTTTCTTTTTCATGTGGTGATATCCTAATCACAAGGCTCTCAATAAATAGACTAGAAAGATTTTGAATGCCTAGTTGGCCCAATCTCTCCCATCATGTCAAAAAGATCTCAATAACCCTCTAATATTTTAAAATGAATAACGCACTAGTCGGAGGTAATAACTAAATAAAATGAAAATTTTGAAACTTAAAAATTTAAAGAAAATAACATACTTGAAATTTTAAATTAAAAAGATAAAATTAATCAAAAAACTCAATTTTCAAAATCTTTGACGAGCTTCACAGCTAACAAAATAATTATTTGGCAACTTATACAATATAAGGTGTCATTTGAACTGGAACCTATACATAGTATTGGTGGTTTCCATCCAAGAAACTATGGTGAAGTGAGTTTTGACTCGAGTCCCTGAACTACACTTCTACTAGCCATACACACAGCAAATATAGGACAAAGTTTGGACTAGTTCACTATTTATATCCATATATTGGTATCTTGACGTTTTTTGAGAGTTTCTAGATAACGAACCGTCTAATACTTATATGGCCTAACAACACCATAAAGGAGCCTTTCAAAAGTACCAAGACTAGTACCTCATAAATGTCTACCTTGGGCTCTTTCAGTCATTGACTCTTTCTAGTCTATCATGTAATGAAAATAGAGGCACTCTAATAATCAAGCATTCAACTTGCTTCTCTGCATCAAACTTTCTTTATGAGATCTTCAATAATAAATGTTTGGGTTTTTACCATCAATGACTATGTTATCGGCTTTCATTCCATTTCCCTTGATCACCCTGGAGCTGCATTCCTAGAGAGACCCTTTTCGCAATACTTACAAATTCAAAGGAGATGATACATTTATTAAGAAGGCCTTTTATAGATTGATGTCTTCCTAGAATATGTCTATTTATCTTGTTTTTTTAGGCTCAGTAACCGTATTAAAATTTGGTGATCATATTCCCTAGAAATGATTCTTGCTTAATGGGATTTCAATAATCAAATATCTAAGTCAAACAACTTCCATGTAAGTTACAAAACTTATAAGCTTAGCTTCCGAGGTGCTTCTAAAAAATACTGTATATTTCAACAACACCTCAAAGAAAGCAGCATCACTAGAAAGGAGTCCATATCTTTTAGCATACAGAATATCTAAATTATCAATACTCTAACTTTCCCAGTATAACTCTCTAATACTAGAATCTTGTGTAATATAAAGAATATGGTTCCTTTTAAGCATTTAAAGACTCTAAATAGCCACTACAACCACTTAAATGAAAAACTTTTGTAATAAAAAACTCTTTGCAATTGGCTAATACATTAATAAATTAATGAGCTCTCATCGACATGTTTTAAAGCTAAAAGTTAAAGCTATAGTCTCGTTGTACTTTTAGCTCTTCACGTCCCGTCACTTAGTCTATAGCAATATTAATCTCCTAGTATGTATATTGAAATGAAAGGTGCTAGACCTTAAGTGCCAATACTACTCACAATTTCTATGATTACAAGATAGTCTTTCAAGAAACATACTTACCTCCTTAATAAGGAGATTGAGGTAAGGAAATAATTTTTGATAATAAGCATAAAGAGCTCTTATTTGAAAAATTAACCATTTATCTTGGTACCCTAGTTTCTACCTGTGGACATTTTTGCTAAAATTGGCTAAGTATCGACTTGCAATAACTAATCCGGTAGAGACATGCAAGAAGAATCTAACCCTAGTAACCTAACCATCTTGCCTATAGGGAGCTCTCAAGTTGGTCCGTTGTTCAAAGTGAAAAGGCTGCCCCTTAACCCAAATATTTTTACAGTTTAATTGGCCCATGAGACGTTTGGAACCATTATTATAAGGTAAACTGGATAGTCTTCAAGCAAATATGAGGGATCTACATTCTTATCAAGGAAAGAAAGGTGGTAACATACTTTCCAAATTATTCATAGAATGGTAACTATATGTAAAGATATTTATCTCAAACCTCCATTGACGTTCATGAGGCTCCATTTAGGACATTTATCTTGCTCTACATCACTCAAGGTACTAATAATGAAGCTCCTCTTGAGAATCTTTATGCTGGGTGCATTGCTTGTATAATCCTTTAATAACTTTATAAATGCTTGATTACTTCATAGTTGAAACATTATATTTTCATAGAGTCTAGGGCATATTTGTCATACCTCCCATATGCTCTAGTACAAAATTGGTTACTCATATTTGGAAGCTAGGCCAGTCAAGAACCACCCTCCATCTTTTTATTCCTTAGTGAAATATTAGGGCAAAAATTGCTTTCAGAAAATAGATTACCAAGTAGCTTAATCCTCGTTGTATTTTAGAGATGAGTGGTAATATGATGAGAAGAAAGCCTCACATAAAAAGCATGAGATAGTTGATATGTAACTATCTTGTTGTTTCTTTTTCTATATACTATATATATGAGGATTAATAGCGAAGCAATAGGAAAGCCGCACATAAGAAGTGGAACTTTTTGCTAGAGATCTCCATGCGACCTCATCATTTCTTTTTAGGTTATTGACTTTATGATTATATTATCACTCAAACTATTCCTTGGACACTCTTTCGGAAAGGTAATAACAAATTCTCTCCATTGGGAGAATAAATCATTATATTTATTATCAAACCTTGAAGAATTGTAGGAGAATTAGCTACATCCCTAAAGTAGTCCTTAAGGAATCCTATGCTGAATGGCAACCAACCATGATGGTTAGGCGAAGGGTTTCTTACCTCTGCTCTTTTTTTCTTTTCTTTTACCCCTTCTGCTGAAATAAAAATATTATATTGTTCTAGTGTAAATATATCTATTAGAATCATAAAATAAGAGGCCACAAAGCTCAATAGAGAAAGAGAAAAGAAAATTATGGATGTCTTTCATGTGTTTGCAATATAAAAAGATACCTAGTCCACAATATTGTTCGACTATATGTGGATATAAAT
The DNA here is from genome assembly GCF_051530095.1 of Phoenix dactylifera. NCBI lineage: Eukaryota > Viridiplantae > Streptophyta > Magnoliopsida > Arecales > Arecaceae > Phoenix > Phoenix dactylifera. The sequence continues at coordinate 41,758,255 of NC_143193.1, forward strand.
TGTCTTGAAGAAATTCATAGTAAATGTAACCTACCAAATATCATAATATAGTAGATGAGTACCATTCACATGAGCATCTGGCATGGTTATCTAGTATATTACAGTTTTTGAGTCATCTTCCAGCATAATGTGAGTCATCCAAAGTATTATAATTGCATAAACATAAACCCCTCGAAACTTTATAATTGAGATTGTAATATCAGATAGGTGCGACCCACTTGTAGCCACAAGAAAAACAAAGACTTGGCTCAACAAAATTAGCTGCATCACCGATCACATTGCCATCAAAGTTAGTCTTGAGCAAGCTAGGAGGTGGAGTTGCTCAAGTGAAAAGAGTTATGTAGGTGGAAACAAAGATTGTTGATAGAAAATCCTAGATTTCTTTACTATCAAAAACTCCCGAGTAGCATTGGGATGAATGGATTCTGAAGTTTGAAGAGCAACCTTTATAATGATTAGACGAGGGCTTTGGGATGTATTTTCAAATATACAACTATTGCTAGCCAACCAAATATCATAAAATAATATAGCATATGAGAATCACATCATTCCTACCCTTGCTTCTTTCCACCTTTTTCTTAAAATATTGACAAACAGTATCCGTAATGAAGGAAGGGATAGTAACTGCACTAGAAAAAGGCAAAATCTTCCAAATACTCACTGGCGTCAGACATGCAAGAAGAGTATGGCTAACAGTTTCATATATACCAGACAACAGTTGTGATGAGGAGATATATGAAGACCACATTGATGAAGAACACTTCAGCAGGAAAGATGATTCTAAGTTGCTTTTTAGAGGAACCACAGTATTCTCAGATGAGTACCAAACTTCCAAATATAGGCAACATCTTTGGTCAAAGGATGGCCCAATAGAGCTTGTACAAATTTCTGGCTTTTACTTTAGAGCATGAAGAAGTACTCCACCCAAGCCACTAAGGAGAATTGAACACTAGCACAACCATGGATGGAATTCTTCTTGCTAGTTCTTCATCAAAAGCTTGATAGATGAGAGTAGCATTTCACCTATTCTCTCCTTCTACAAACAAGTCTTTCACTAACATATTCTACAAAATGCCAATATTGACACTTGTAAGAATGTGTTTAAGTGGCATAAAGAAATTCATAGATCATCCAAGACATTAGTAGACCTTCTATCTCGTACGACTCATTTGAGATTGGAGAGTAACATGTGCAAATAACTTTCTAGATAGAAGAACTGTTACAAGTATGAATAAAAGGAGAATGAATAGTCTATGATTTATACATAGTTCTTATCAACAAACACTAGAAATTATCCAGTCCAAAATAAACCTAACAACATGCTTAGTCATTAAGGCTTCATGTCTACTTGGAAAGTGGGGGATCCCCCAAACCATCATATCGCATATATTAACACACCATGTTCCAAGCTAGTAGATTAATCATTTAGAGTTATCAATAGAAGCTAGTAGATGAACTCTCTTAGAGTTATCAAAAGAGCCCCATTGGAATTTCTCATGATTTGATCAAGCTTCTAAAATAACATATTTTGGAATGATAATGTTAGCCATCAGGTAGATAGGTAGTGAATAAATTACTAACTTTATAAGCATAATTTTGCCCATCATAAATAAAGATATCCATTCCAAACCCTCTAATTAATCACGAATCTTTTGCATTAGAGAATTAAAATTAGACATAGTTGGCCTCCTTCCTGAAATCGGACCTCCCAAGTAATAGTATTTGTCATTACATTTTGCAATATTTAGTAGGTTCTTTGCAATTGAATTAGTCTTGAAGTTAAATCTCATTACAAACATGTTTAAATTTACCCACTGACTAGATGTTGAAAAATAGTCCTTGGCTATAGTCTTGAAAACTGCAATATTTGATATAGTGGCTCCGGCAATCAACACACAATTATTGAAAACAATAGGTGTGAGATTGAAGGGGCTGAAGGTATCAGATGATGAGCAAGAAAAGTATAACTAGATACTGAGGCATTTAGCATCCAAGATAATGCATCTACATAAATAAGGAATAAGTAGTAAAAGGGGACACCCTTGTTGCAAGTCACTCGTTCATTAAAAGGCCTTAATATATATGCTATTGAGCAACAAAGCAAATGAGGGACTCACAGTGTAACTACACACCCAATTGTTCCAGCCCTCATGATATTCCATCTACTGGAGGAAAAAGTATAGAAAGGCCCATCTTATCAGATCATAAGCATGCTTCATATCCAATTTTATAACTATTAGACTATGCCATACTAAAATTTTCTCAAGATCACATAATCTTATGTGCTAGTAAAATGTTATCAGAGATTCACCTGCTCGTAACAAATGCTGATCGATTAAAGAGCTCAAACAATTTGCATTCTATTCACCAAAAACTTGGCAAAATTTTGTAAAGCATTGTACATAAATTGATTGACTAGAAATGGAAAGATTCGACTGTGTCTGGCCTTCTGGGTAGCAAGGTAATGGAAGTACTTTCCAAGCTTGAGGTAGAAAAAAATGTGATGAAAAATTGTTTGATAGCAAGACAAACTTCCTTCTTAACAATTGACCAATATGTATTGAAAAGAGTGGTGAAAAACCATCCATGCCTAAGGCCTCATCCCCTAACATCGGTCAAAGAATGTTTTTCAATTTTCTTTCAGTCATCTTCCTTGATAACATCTTATTATCAGAATTAAATAGCATATGACTTGGAGGAGGAATAGATGGGGCAATCTCATCATCAACATCCGTAGCCTATCTAGACTTGAAGAGCTAAAGCAATTCATTTCCAATGGCACTGGTATCATATTAGATGTTTCTATGCATTCTGATCATAGTCAAATTGTGGAAAAAACTTACATTGCTATCTCCATTTCAAAGCCAAGCTACTTTAAACTTCAGGTACCTATTAGTGAAGGAGAAAACGATGCTGGAATAAGCAAGCATGAAGAGACACAAGTTCTTCCAAAAAGGCCTCCTTGATCACATTTCTTTTGTTGCAAGTCAAAAATAGTAGATTCCATCTCGTCCAACCTTCTAAAGATGTTATCTTTAAGTTTCTTCTACTGTTTCAACTCGCACTTAGTGAGCTTCGGCTTCTATGGACTTGATGCTTTGCATTCCCTTGAACTTATAGATTTCATGTACCTTGCATAATGTTCCAAGATTGAGGGTTAGACAATCAGAACTTGTCAATGAGAAGGGAGATTTTGAACGAATCAGAGTAAAAGTATTAATATGAATGGAATATTTAATTAGAGGAGATGTTTTGTAGGTGCTGTACCTAATAATCAAGGAACTTTGAACCTAGTTTTTGGTTGCAAATGCTCTATTGATCCACTCCTATGCTCTTGCCTAGCTATTACGATTATTATATAAAGTTTATTGAACATTAGTGTAGCCAAAATCATGTAGATTGTTGGTTAAAGTAGAGTCTTTAAATTTTCTTACGCCTTATCTTATCGATGATCACTTTGCCCCCCCCTCTCTTTTCTAGTTGGCCCATCAATACAACTGAAGTCTCTAGCTATAAGAGTTGGTAGTCCTTTATGCAATGCCACGGAAGGTTCTCTCCGCAACGATCTTCTCTACCAATGCTCCATATTAGTGTAGGCTGCAACTAGGAGCTAAGGGTCAGAATTTGGTTCTCTAATAATAGCAAACACTTGCGAGATGCTATTATTGAAGATATCTATAGAAGCAAAAATTCTATTGCCAAATGGTGATGATACCACCTGAAAGGCCTCGTGACTCAATGGTTTGAGAATAACAGTGAATCAAAAGTCCCCATTGGACAAGAAGAAGACCTCGGTTAGCAAGACAAGTTTCAAAGAAAATACAAATCTAGGGTTTATGCAGTTGAATAAGCCTTTTTCCTATTGTGAACGAGGGCTTTCTTGCCCACCTACAATTCCATAGCAGCACTTTTATTGGATCAGATGGATGGCCGAGATCTTTATAACTTTGCTAGCAATCACTGTGACCCCTCTCCATGCTTAATTTTCATCTATTTTTTATCCTTCTTGTATCACCATTCTAATAGTTCGATACTGGATAGTTTCTCCCAATGGCCTTCTTTATCAATTCTACAGTGACATCGTAGGCGGATGAGGTTGGGGAAGTGCTAGATGAGGTTCTCGACCCCTGATAAGTTTTTTTTCTTCTTGTCCGGTTGCTAGATAGCAGCCAAACTAAAAGAGTTTTTGCCTTCCTTAGCCAACTCAATCCTCATCATGGTTAGACCAGACTTGGGGGATTGGGCTTTGGTGACCACACTAAGATGGGATTACAACATCTTGCCTTGTTACAAATGATCTCAGCATGAGGTATGGGCTTGTATTTAGGTATTTGGGGCTTTATTGTGGGTTTATACTTAGAAAATTTAGGCTCAATGGCATGCTTTCCACTCAATCCTCTAGGCAAACTGTGTCATTTGGCCTACTTAACCTAGCTGAACTATTTTCTAAGTCCACTACAAAATGGGCTTCCTCTATTTGGATATCCAAAAAATGCTGGTTCATATCTGAGTTGGATCTTGAGATTCCTTTAGATGGTCCATTTCTAGAAGAAAATCAATGTTAGTGTCGGTTTGACCTGAACCATCCTACCTTTTTTGCCGCCACCACTAGGACATGTAGTAAATCTAGAAAATGAGTGCTCAAGTGATTGTCACCTAGCAACCTTGGCTGGTTTCTACTATCCATCTGAGGTCGGTGGAGAACTTGGTGAAAATGGATGACTTAGTGGAGAACTTGGTTCTGGAGCTTGAGTCAACCCATCCTCCTTCCTAGCCTCCATCTTGGTTTTCTTGGAGTTTTTATTTCTAACGGTCACCAACGAAGGACTCTACAATGGCTAATGGGGAGAGGATTTTTGACTCAGGTCACCATCATTTGGCCATAGATTTGTTGGAATTGGGGGTATGACCTAAAATCCATGAAAGTATGATCTAAAAATCATTTGTATATCTAACATAAAGAGTTATTAAGAAATCATGACTGTCTCTTATCTATACATTTATATGGTATGTGTCATACAACCATAGAGTTAGAAAAGTGTCCAAGAATACTCCAAGGGTTTATCGAAATAGATAAAGTATTTTTCACAAGGAGGATTGGATATTTCTAAGTACTCAAAATTTGTCCATAGTTATGGATGAGGTTGGGCATTGCATCATAAACCTATCATGATGGAAATATCATAGAGTTTCTCCTTCATTAAGATCAGACCTCTCATTAAGATCTTGGAGTGCCATCATATTGAATAATCAATACTAGCAATCCATCTCACAAAGTACTGTCGGGGTAGAGGTACGAACAAGGTGCACAAGCTTGCAAGTGGTCCCTTGACTTGAAGGATAGAATATCTTATTGTACTCTAGAGGTCAATAAACTTGTGATCAAACTCGAGTATCAACCATAATATCTTACACTTTGTCCTTGATAAGGACCACAATGATTTACTAGATTCAGATACAAATGAGGGTTAGGCTCTCCTACATGAAAACCATCATATTAGTATTTATATTATAATAAAAATGTAGTTAGGCATAATAGACTTGGCTGAGCAATGACTTGAAAGATTTTGAAAATAATTATCATTTATAAATTATTATAGTTAAGAATTAATTATTTTCAAAAGTGATGTGTATGAGTAGTTTTTATAAAAGGACGGTTGATATGATCCAAGTTTCTAATAGGCCATAAAACCTTATGGCTATGGGTTTGATAGTGCGATACTAATAGTCATATGAAGACACTAGAATGATGAGAGGATTAAATTGAAGAAATAGTTTATGCACGAACAAGAAGATCAATTAATTTTGTCTTATCTGCTATGAGGTTCAGTAATGCGATATGGGCTCAATATTTCCGTGTCGAGCTATATAGCTAATGTGTGGCTAAATGATTTTGAATCGATAGGTCATTGATGAGCGAAAACCTGAGTTAATTTATCCCAATAATGCATCTAGCATGGGCTATCTATCTCTAGGTCAATTAGAATAAGATTATTATTCTCTCATAGATTGGATCAAGAGAGTTTTGGATTTCATCGGAGAATAGATTGGGTTAAAGAAATAGTCCGGATATAGGGATTTGGCTAGATTGGGGTCAAGCAAGATCGGACTTGGGCTAAGCCTAAGCCCACTTGGATGGGATTCAAGTAGGGGCCGGTGGTTGTTCCTTATATGCACCTATTAGAGGGTGCATGTTTGCTGGGGTGCACCTTTCAAGAAGGGGGTTGCCCCTCATATCCGACACTGCTTGGTCTCTCAAGTTGGAGTCCAATTAGCATGCCCAAGAGGTAGCATGGATAAGTATACCACCTCCGCTCCATTATCATCTCTCTCATTAGAGTCCAACTAGGACTTTGGGATGTCCACACAAGGAAAGCCCTAGGGCCTCCTCTTATCTATAAGAGGAGGGGTGCCCTTAGGGTTTATTGAATCCAATCCACATGCCACACAAAGGAGAGAGATGGAGGTACAGGACTAGGATTTTCTTCTTCAAGAAGAAAAGTAGGAGAAAATGAGAGAATTCTTGTTGGACTTATCTTGCAGAGCATACTCTTGGCTTGTAATTCTTGGAGACTCAAAGCTAGATAAGTTCTAGATACATATGCAAATTGAAATGGCTGAGGATAGTAGTTCTTAGAGGGTCATGTGCTTTTGTTGCCTTAATATCTCCTTACAGAGATGTGAGTGCATTCTATGTATTCATGATGATTGATTGAAAAAGAGCAGTGTTGTTCCATATTCTATATTTTATCCCACTACGCAAAACCATGTTGGATGGGCCCATGCTACCAAAATCAAAAGTCAATTAGGGACGTAATAGGGGAGAGGGCACCTTATTGTTCCGATCTATTATGACAAAATTATCCAGTTTGAAGGTCCATGTATTATTTCAAGGAGATGACACTAGTGCTGGAAATTGGCAATTCACATCCCAATGGCTTATTTGACTACACCAAGGTACACAATCATTGTAAATTAACTCTTACTAGAAGACCCTGCTTTCTCTTATATGGACCGACCATGCTTCAATGGTGAGGTAATGTCCACCTTCATATATACATGGGCTTTGTCGACACTCAGATGATCATTGAACTTGTCCATAACCATGGATTGGCTAGCTGTAGAGATTATATTCAGAATGGTTGATTTCTTCAATATTGCACTAAAAGTTAACTTCATTGTTTTTGCTTGTAGGATGAAGTCTAATAATACTCAAGGATTTGGTTAGCAATTAGATATAGATCTCTTATCAGGATATATATTGCATTCTATTTTAGATTGAAATAGGAATAGGTAATGGTCCTCTGCCATTAAAAATGTGTTCACCTCATTCAACAGCTTTTCCTTCTCCTTGAACTCCTTCGCTATCAACTCCATCGGCACTCATCATCCTAAACTTTTGGCCACCATGCCATGGATTTCCATTCTTGGCAAGCATCCTTTATTTCATCTTCTAGTTCAACCAAAACATCAGCAAAGTGACTCTAAAAGGCTGCTATTTCTTCCTTCGAGATTTTAGAGATCTACAAGAGGGGTTGGCAAGGCTAGCCCTGAACCACCATTGCCGATGAACATTCTCGTTACCTTTCTCTAGGAGTAGGGATCTCCATCTATCTAATAGCGTAAGTCCTCAAGGTAATACTGAATAACGGTCCCAACCATGTCATTGATTTTTTGTAACTCATTGGCCACCATTGTCGAAATTCAGATGGTTCTTGATCATCTAGGGTTCCGGAAGTTGTTATGTTTTAGAGTGATCTTAACCCATTGAGTGTCTGTTTTGTTGGCTTTGAATATGCCTTTGCTCTCAAGGACCGGCAGAACCATTACCATTGTGATAGAGTACATCTTTTGGTTCCTCTATGAAATTACCTATTAGAAAGTGCCACTAGAGGGCCATGAGCCCATGAATAAGAGCCAAGCAAATATTGGCTCTTGATCTTAGTGTCCATATTCCAGATCCATCTACACCCCTATCAAGAAGGTTGTTGTATGGCTTTGTATGGATGGCCTATTGGTGGAGTACTCCAAGAAAGATATTGTTTAAGTGAAAGTTTCACTAGTTAGCAAGCTTACATATTTTGCATAAGGCAAATACATATAGGTTTGTGTTTCCGCCGTCCTCAAAAATCTGCTTGTCCCTAGTCTGGATCTCGACAAGGGCGAACCTATTTGCCAATGGGCATCCTATGTATGGCTTTGTTGACTGCAGGAGAGTTGGCCATGGCGTATCAGATTGCTTATTTTGCCAGGTGATGGAGAAGGTGACTCTAATCTAGAGTCATCATTCTTGCAAACTAGACCATGAGACGATGAAGCTGATGATGGCTGGAGCAAAGTGAGCCAAATCATTCGACTCAGGCACCTTAAAGAGCTAAACTTGTGAGACAGTTTAGTCGAGGATTCAAGTCAAATGTGTTCCTTACTTAAGATTGTAATTGGGGCTTAGTCCTCTATTCACTTGGAAAGGAAAAAAAAAAAAGCAAACAAGGTTCATTTTTTGATTATATGTTGAATTGTCCCTTTCTCAATAAAAAAAATAAAAAAATGAATAAGTTATTAAAAAAATAAAACTTTCTTTGGAAAAGACAAATAAAACACTACTACAAAAATTATCATATAATAAAAAATAAAAATTTTCATTCTATATATATAAATCATGATTTTCTTTTTCGAAACATGCTAAATTTTTCTCCAAACATTGAGTTCCCACTTAAAAAAAAAAAAGGGACAGATTCTACCCAAAAAAAAAAAAATGTCACAATTCTCTCAATCCATCCGACAAGGACTCCTTAAACGTGGAACAAATGCCAAGATTTTTCACATCAAAGTTACATGAGGAACATATTCTTAACTTTAGCTTAACACCACAAAACTTTCAAAGGCTATATATTACCACCAACAATTTTGAAACAAATCTACATTTTAAATAACTCAATCATAATCCCCTAACTTTTAGTCAGCCTGGCACGTTCCGAAGACACCCCTTGCCCAGTTTCCGCCCCGGCGCCAGTTCCCTCAGGATTCATTTCGGGGACGGTAACCGGAGGCCCTCCTTAGCCCAATCTGGATGGTAGCTTGGAGATAAGCACCCGTACTCCCTTCCTTTCTCTTCCCTACTTTTCCCTGTCTAAAACCCCATCCTCTCCGCTTTCTCTCTGCCGCCACGGCCTCCATCACCGTGATGGCAGCCGGAGCCGCCGCCACCCCGAAACCCCTCCTCCCCTCTTCGTCTCCCAAGCTTCCTCGAACCACCACCTCTTTTTTATTCTCTTCTTCGTGGTCTCTGTCCGGAGCCAACAGTATCTCCCTCGCCGTCTCCCGGAGACCGACCACCAGCCTTCCATCCCACCGGCGCGGCGGCCTGCTTGTCGTCCGCGCCGCCCGCGGCAAGTTCGAGCGAAAGAAGCCCCACGTCAACATCGGCACCATCGGCCATGTCGACCACGGCAAGACCACTCTGACGGCGGCCCTCACCATGGCCCTGGCCTCCGTCGGCAACAGCGCACCCAAGAAGTACGACGAGATCGACGCCGCCCCCGAGGAGCGCGCCCGCGGAATCACCATCAACACCGCCACCGTCGAGTATGAGACCGCCTCCCGCCACTACGCCCACGTCGACTGCCCCGGCCACGCCGACTACGTCAAGAACATGATCACCGGCGCCGCCCAGATGGACGGCGCCATCCTCGTCGTCTCCGGCGCCGACGGCCCCATGCCCCAAACCAAAGAACACATCCTATTAGCCAAGCAGGTCGGCGTTCCCAACATGGTGGTCTTCCTCAATAAGCAGGACCAGGTCGACGACGAGGAGCTCCTCCAGCTCGTCGAGCTCGAGGTCCGCGAGCTCCTCACGTCCTATGAATTCCCCGGCGACGACGTCCCCATCATCTCTGGCTCCGCCCTGCTCGCTCTCCAGGCCCTCATGGCCAATCCCAGCATGAAGCGCGGTGAGAACCAGTGGGTCGACAAGATCTATGAGCTCATGGCTGCCGTGGATAACTACATCCCCATCCCCCAGCGCCAGACCGACCTCCCCTTCCTTCTCGCCATCGAAGACGTCTTCTCCATCACCGGCCGTGGCACCGTCGCCACCGGCCGTGTCGAGCGTGGCACGATCAAAGTTGGTGACACCGTCGACATCGTCGGCCTTCGAGACACCCGCACCACCACCGTCACTGGGGTCGAGATGTTCCAGAAGACCCTCGACGAGGCCATGGCCGGTGACAATGTCGGCCTGCTTCTCAGAGGTATCCAGAAGGCTGACATCGAGCGTGGAATGGTCATTGCCAAGCCTGGCACCATCACGCCCCACACTAAGTTTGTTGCCATCGTGTATGTGCTCAAGAAGGAGGAGGGCGGCCGCCACTCGCCCTTCTTCCCTGGCTACAGGCCACAATTCCACATGCGGACTACCGACGTTACTGGGAAGGTCTCGTCCATCATGAATGATAAGGATGAGGAGTCGAAGATGGTCATGCCCGGAGACCGCGTCAAGATGGTTGTGGAGCCTATCATGCCTGTTGCCTGCGAGCAGGGTATGCGGTTCGCCATCAGGGAGGGCGGCAAGACTGTTGGGGCCGGTGTCATTCAGTCCATTATTGAGTGATGGAACAAGATAGATAAGATTATCCCCTATTCTTGTGCTCCTTACTCTATTGCTTTCTTACCACTTTGTTGATAGGGGCTGCTTGACTCAGTTGTACTGCTTGGTTAGTAGGTCAGCCGTTATTAAATCAAAGACACACCAGCTGCTGGTTCTCAATCTCAGGACCACCAAAGATCCACATTTGTCATATATTTCCAGTTTTGTGTTTCTTTTTGTTGTGCTGTTCTGTCCTTGTGGGTAGAAACTTGAAGCAATTAACTTTGTAATTTCATTTTAATTGTTGTTTTGGATGACCGGTGTTCGGTAGTGGTAGTTCCTATGTAATAGCAGAGTGTTGCTTTTATGAAGTACACTAGGTTAGTTTATGAAATTCGTGCTTTGAAATGAAGGTACTATTAATGCTTCAATCTTAAGATAGTTTCTCTTGGATAGGGAGCAATGGCTTTTCTTTACCTTATTGCCTGATAGACTTGATTACAAATTATGATCATCACGACTACTGAGTTGTTGACTATGAAAGGTATCAATAATGTCAAATTATATTGTTATATGTCTATATGCTCAGATGGTTTTTTGCAAACTAGAAATTATGGAACTCTGTTGCTTTCAATGACCAATTTCATTAATGCTGGTTTCTACATGCATTACAATTTACAAAGGGTTGCAGCTATATCAGTTTCCTGATTGTCATGTTTTGCTATGAATGTAAGTAAAAATAACAAGTCCCCGAACTTATAATGTTTAGTTCTAAAGATGTTCAACCTTGAAAATATTTGATAACTGAAAATCATTATAACCTTGAAAAATAACTCAACATTCTGCTTTCCCTGTTATATTTATGCATTTTTCATATTTATACACTACAAATTATTTTATATGTCTACATACAGTCGTACAATAAAACATTGTTGGTGTCCTGTTCATGTAGATTCTTCTTTTTTTCTTTTTCTGCTTTTTCAATATGTGGTTCCATGCACGGATGTCTTTTCTAGTATTGTTAAGGAATATATTCACAAAAAGAAAACAGAAAACTAATAACTGAAGCACAAATTTGTAGAGAAACTTTATTAGTCTGTCATCTTATTTAATACTGATGCTTGCTTTCTTTTTCAATAGGATGCTCTATTCCTTGCTCAATAATGTTGGGGGGCGGCTAAGGGGGTGCCCAAAGGCTTCTTGCATATTACTGTTTTCTACTGTTTAGCCCACCTATTCAGCATGTAAAACCATTTTATAGAAAGTTTCCAATTTTTGATAATGGATCTTTCGATATTGGTGCACTAACATTAAGTTGGAAACCTGCTACTAACTTAGACCAATATCATGATGATACAACATCGATAAGTCCGGTACGGAGATTGGTTTGGCATACTAAGACTCGATACGTCCCCCGTACCGAGTCTCGATTTGGTATAGTATGGTATATCTAGTATGGGGCGCTGTGCACTGGTACAACGAACTTTGTTGCCTATGCTTGCAAGCTGTCGGTTAAAAGTTGGGTTAGGAACTTAGAGCTTGTTTATTATTCATCGATTAGTACCTCTTTCACAACTATTCAGCATATAACACCATCTTTATGTAATAACTCAGAACCTCACCCAAAATGGCTAGTCAGAAAGTATTATTTGGGTTTCTTGATCCTGTATAAGTACCTAAAATCTATCTAGCAAATAACCGATGTGGGACTAATACACATCTGCACGGATCCTCACATACTCTCTCCGTTTAAGTTCTGACGTCCTCGTCGGGCTAAAGGTTCCAATCCATTCAAATCTAACACAAGTACTACGATCGGCCCCTATTCAGCCCCATGGATTTGTGTCGCAGTATCCCCTAGTTCATATAGGTTATGGGTCGGGTCCGCTTTAATACCATTTGTAATAACTCAGGACTTCACCCAAAATGGCTAGCCGGAAAGTATTATTTGAGTTTCTCGATCCTGTATAAGTATCCAAGATCTATCCAGTGAATAGCTGATGTGGGACTAAACACACTTCTACACAGGTCCTCACACTTTATCTTGTTATTCTGAAGGTGTTATTGACTGCAATTTTCACTTAAATTTACTTGGAATTCTCCTATTGGTTTATTCATCCCATAATGTGATATTCTTAATGCTGGCATACAGCTGTAAATTTCTGAGGGCCTAACTCGAATTCTGTTTCTCAAAAGGCTAGCTTGAGAGCCATATGCTCAGATATTTTTGCTCTCATGTCCGCATCCATCGGTAGGATTTTGTTGTTGGTTTCATCTTATTTCTATTGTTTTGAATATTTTGACAGCTGAACATTAATTGCATATGCAGAATTCTTGTTATTATTGTTTGACGTTTGTCTTTAACCTAAAATTTGCCTCTGTTGTCCCACTTGTTGATTTAAGATGTTAGAGAACAATGCAGAACAAACTTTTCAGCATTCACAATGATATCTAAAAATTGGGCCTTCATGTTTCAATCTGTCAAGACTCTTCCAATCTCCTGTTTACTTAAATATCTCCTCTGAGAACATTTTTACTCACTCAAAACTGTTAAATGGTCGCGATGAAAGATGTTAGATGAAAGAACTAAGTGGCTTCTTTCGCTGATGACACAACGTAAATTGTGTCAGAGAGTGGTTTGTACCAATTGTGAATTACAAGATTGAAACTCATTTTATCTTTCTTGACTCTACAGTTAATTAGAATGTTCCAGAAGTATTTAGGTTACTTTTGAGTAAAGTAATCTTAAGACTTTTTTCATTGACCAAAATGGATTTTGTTTTTGCTTCATATTAGACATGAAATCATTAAATGATGGCATATTGTGAAAATTTTGATTTATAGTCTCTTCTGAAGTGCTCTTTCTCTTTACGTTGTGCTTTCTTTTATAAAATGTTGTTTTGCCTGTCAGTGACTCAGCTAATAATCGAAGACAATAAGAGGACTTGTTTCTGTGCATTATTTCTCTGGTCATCTTGATTAATCACAATTTAATAGATCTAAATCTAAATATTGGTATTTGTTATTGTTCCTGGGAAAAGTATCCTTATGGAACCTCTTCTGCCTGGAAGCAACATCCTAATGTAGGATGGAGTTTTTCCTTTGCAAGCTTCAAAGGAGAATGTCAAGTTACTTGGTTGCAGAATCAAATTTTAGGCTAAATTATTTGAACGCATAATGTGAACCAGGTTAATTTGACCATCTCAGTAGATAGTAATATGGCTTAGTAACTTGATATTCTTTTTTTTTGCAGCTTCCCTCTTATCTTAATAGAGACATGGAACTGATGGCCTCTAATTGACAGCATATTTACATCATTTATTGTTAGCTTGCAATTTATTTGTGCAACAATTTTGATTTTGGGAGGTCTTGCACATAGGCATGTTGGCCGGATTTTGTCAAGACGAGAATAGTGGCTATGTATTTGACCTTTTCATTTTATTTTTTCTTTCTCACTAAGTGGTAGGCCTCAAAAGTGCTAATAGTGGCTGTGTTATGTTTAGGAGATTAGATGGGTATTGTATCTTTTCTCGAGCAAAGAAAATGGATTGGGCTTGAGATCTGTTCAGCAAAAGTGAGTTGATTTAATTAATATTTTCAATGAAGCATTTAGATGTTTGTCATTACAAAAATTTAGGTTTTCTATAAAATTTAATCTTTAATAAATGCTAAACAGCACTTTGTCTTAGGAATCAGGCATTAGCTATGAAGTAAGAGATGTATGATGGATGTTGATATTTCTAAATCTTTAGGAGTTCCAATCATTAATTGTTGGGTTTTCTTTTGAACAAGTTCTCAAGGAGTTTAAGTGGTTTTGTAAGACTCAAAGGACAGTATTATCCATTTTTTAAATCGCAGGCCAACACTGTTAGTGATTTTTAAATTGGAGTCTTACAGGTTTCAGAAGGACAACGAATCCATTTGCAGCAGGGAATCGAATAGTTTGACAAGCCAGACACATTTAAAAAGCTACTAGTTTTAATTTCATATCAGGTCTGAAGCTCTCAAATGAGAGTTCTGTTTTTGCTTAAAGCCTTAAACAAAATGTTACATGTAATTATCTTCTTCCTTTGAAAAGCAAGAATTTTGCATGTAAGAAACAGACTTTGATACTCAGTGCAGTTGGATGCTGATATGTGCTTTTATTAGGATGATATAGGTCTGCGGTGATGCTTTTTAATTAGTTTGAGATATCTATTGTGCAATATTCAATGCACAAGCTTTACGATGTTTTTTTTTTCCTTCATTGTATATGAATTTTTAAAACTATATGTCTTTGCCAACTTTACCATCAAGCTGGATTCTTGGTGTAAACTTTGTGATTCCCTGTTGCTGTTAAGAGAAGCAATTTAACTGGATTAACTAAATAATGAGCTATTAGCATGCGTTCTCAAATATGTGAAAAAAATGAATATGCTCGAATTGTTGGGTTACAGTCTTTGTGAGCTGTTAACATTTTTGGCTTGTAGTCACATTTTTTTGGTAGTATTTTAGTCATGTTTAGTCACGGTAGATTATATTTAAAATACGCATAGTTTTGTCTCCTGGATTGTTGGAGACCAAAATTGACCATAGCTTTTCTTATTTGGTGATGACTTCACTCTTTATTCATAAGTAATATAAGCTGATTGGGGATATAATTAATAAAATTATGGGTGCAAACAAGTTGGGCTCTAATTCTAAGTTGCTCAGGATTGGCTCATAACTGTGTGGAAGGGGATACTAGAGCTTTGGCTGAGTTCTCCACCAGATGTTCGAGCTCGCTCTTTTGTCAACCAGACTGAGCACGAACAAGTTTATTATGAAGCCACGATGAGCAGTAATTGTTCTTTTTGAGCCAGACGTGTTTCATTAGTAGCCCTATGCAAAGTTCAACCTTTGCTTTTTTTTTCCCCCCCAAAAGATTACCGCCTTCGATCGCTGCCAAGTTGACTGGGCTAATATTGGGGTTTGAGATTGTGTGACCCAAGCCGGCCCTACCTATCTGCTGCTCAATTACTTTTTGTTTGCTGAAACAGATGATTCATATAGTTCTAGTATGAATACATTTAATAAAATCAGAAAATAATAAATTCCAAAGTGCTCTAGACAACTCTCTTTTTTTTTAATCTATAGAATACCCCCTAGTTAAAAAGCAGGTGGAGTGGAAAGAAAACAGGGTGTGGCCCGCCTAGTATGAATACATCTAATAAAATCAGAAAATAATAAGTTCCATAAGTTCCAAAGTGCTCTAGACAACTCTTTTTTTTTTTTTTAATCTATAGAATACCCCCGAGTTAAAAAGCAGGAGTACAACTTAGAGCTAAGTGGTGGGGACCAAGTGTTGGTCACTCACTTCCCACACCAAAGAGTCCCTTCCTGCTTCTTGGCGTTGGCCTAAACAAGGTGTGCCGCCTTGACCGAATGTAGATAGCGCCAGCCAAAGGAAAAATCGGCACTTTGCTCCTCCAAAGTCCAAGTATTCTTGGCTAAGAATGGAGTCTTGCACTCCTTTTCGGAACCTAAAACTGTGGTAGCCAATGAAGACAACTCACATGAGATTGCTGAGGCATCAAAGGCAGCTTTGATTCAATGGTGAAAAGGAAATACAAATAATCTAAGGAGGGAGGATAGTCCCTG
The DNA here is from genome assembly GCF_051530095.1 of Phoenix dactylifera. Taxonomy (NCBI): domain Eukaryota; kingdom Viridiplantae; phylum Streptophyta; class Magnoliopsida; order Arecales; family Arecaceae; genus Phoenix; species Phoenix dactylifera. The sequence continues at coordinate 41,774,459 of NC_143193.1, forward strand.
CTTTAGCCAAATCCAAAGGGGGTTGATGTACCCTGCCTTGGCCCAAGTCCCTTACAATGTCCCAAAGGCCCTCCCCACCTCAATTCGAGTCTATTTGTAGACCCTTTACATTGCATTGGCTTCCTTTTGGCTGGCTGTTGGGATCCTTTGGCAACTCCTTCGGAACTCCCACTACAGGGGCTGCTGTCTTAATTCGGTTGCCATTTGGTTGCTAACATTGGGCTGGCTGTTGCTTGTCTTGGCAGTGGTTGTTTGCAGTTTCTTGCTGTTGATGGCATTTGATTGCAGTGGTGGTTGCTGGCGGTTCCTTGCGGTTGGCCGAGCTCTGACTACTGCAGAGGCCTTTGGTTGGATGGTTTTGGCTGTTGGCACTTCCTTGGCTTTGCCTCTGCAGTTGGCTGGACATGTGGCTAGGGCCTGGTGGGCTGGCCAAGCCCCTGTCGCGCGCGGTTTGGTGGACTGCGCGTGGGCATGGGCAAGCCAGGGGCCGCCCTTGATCTCCCATGCCTGACCCTTTGGTTAGGCCAGACGGTTGCTGCCGCCACTTGACCCATTGGCCGCCTGAGCGCTATCAGTCTAGCCGCTGGTCGCTCGGCTGCTCGGTTGTCGCCCCTTACTTGCGCCCGCGCGCACACGGACCTGGCTTGCCAATGGTCCGCGCGCGCAGGCAGTTGCCTTCCGTTGCACATGGCGTGCATGCGCTGGTCTCTTGCGCCACGGGCCCGCACGTGCAGCTGGTTCCCGGCGGTTGGCCCTTGCTCGCGTGCGCGCTGGACTTTGGCGCGTGCCGGCCGTTGCCTCTCGTTGGCTGCCCCTTGCGCGCGCGTGCGCTGCTCTTTGGCGCGCGTCGGCAGTTGCCGCCCATTGGTTGCCCCTTGCCTGATCGTGCGCTGTTCTTTGGCGCGCGCCGGCAGTTGCCGCCCGTTGGTTGTCCCTTGCGTGCGCATGCCCTAGCTTGTGCTGGGACTGCCTTGGCCGCGCTCGCGTCGGTCCCTCTGTCGGTTGCCTGTGGGTGCGCGCGCGCACTGGTCTGGACCAAAGGCATCCAGACCTTGCGCGCGACTGGATATTTGGCTTAGCCTTTCCGGCCATTCGGTTTGCCTTGCGCCTGGCTCTCCTGACCAGACGCCTGTCCCGATTGCAGAGGCACCGCAGCCGATGGTCTGCGGCCTTGGGCGTGCCTCTGCCGTGCCTTGTCGATGCTGCCATAAGTCCAGCCTTTGCCTGCCAAGGCTGGCCGAACCTCGGTTGTGCCCCCAAGAATGAAAGATGGCCACTAGGCGGATATGAGCCTTGCTCTTGCTTTGCCTTGGCCTCCATGATTTGGCTGATTTAGTGAGGAGATATAGAGGGAACCTCACCACTAAGGTGTATGTATACAAATAGGACAAGTCTTCAACTTAGAGCAGTACCCTAGTCGGCTAAGAACAATATATAATGGTGGAATGGAGTAACTGATAAAACGGTTCCCAAGGTTTTGTTCACGTAGAACGGGAGAGCAAGGCCTAGATGATGGAAGGAATGGAAACCATTATACATGGTGGAAACATGAAACTATAGGGACAGATGTTAGTATAAAAAATGAACTACCGGCCTTGGAGTTATAGAAAAGAATATATAAATATGAGGCCGTGAATATGAACCAAATCATCCACTAATATATTAAATTTTTCGTAATTTAGTTCATTATCTAATCTATCACCGTTATGTAGGTAGTATTTTAATAATGAAAGTTCTCCATAATGATTAAGATGTTGGAGGCTGCAACTTCTCTATTCTTTATTTCTTTATAAATAGCAGCCGCTGCCGTCGTTGGCTCGTTACTTCCATAAATAAAACGGCCAAAGCGTCGGTATACACTATACACCGTCCCTTTCCAGTCGCCCGAAAGCGACCAGCATCCCATTTCGCGGTCGGGCCGTCATCCCAGGTGACGATTATACCCCTATCAACTAGGCGAAACGTTGTCCTTTTTGAGGGCATCTAGGTAATATCATCTCTCCTTTTCCTTCCTTCCTTCCTCGTGTCCTGTCTCGAAGCCTCTCTCTCTGGGGAACCCTGGTCTCCTTCGATCGGAGAGCGCAAATCCTAGCATGGCGAGGAGATCGCTTCCCCTTCTTCGGCACCTCCTCCGCGACTCCATCGTGGCCGCCCCTTCTTGTTCGCCTCCGGGTATCGCTGGGAGCCGGCGATCCGTGACCTACATGCCCCGCCCCGGCGATGGCGCGCCGAGGGCGGTGACCCTCATCCCCGGGGACGGAATTGGTCCCCTAGTCACCGACTCCGTCCGGAAGGTCATGGATGCCATGCACGCTCCGGTCTATTTCGAGACCTACGAGGTTCACGGCCACATGACCACCGTCCCGGCGGAGGTCATCGAGTCGATCCGGCGGAACAAGGTCTGCCTCAAGGGCGGTCTGGCTACCCCCGTCGGGGGAGGTGTCAGCTCCCTCAACGTCCAGCTGAGGAAGGAGCTCGATCTCTATGCTTCGCTCGTCAACTGCTTCAACCTCCCCGGGCTGCCGACGAGGCACCAGAACGTGGATATCGTGGTGATTAGGGAGAACACCGAGGGAGAGTATTCCGGGCTTGAGCACGAGGTCGTCCCTGGCGTCGTGGAAAGCCTCAAGGTATAGCTTGGTTTTATTCGCTTTTATCACAGTTTAAAGTTAGGAGCTTGGGAATCACAGTCCATATAAATAAAACAGGTTGAGATCATAAAATAATTTAGAAGGATTTCAGTCCATAGTAAAATTATGTGTTTGTGAGGGAGGGGACTAGATGTTGAACTACAAATTTATTCACTGTTTGGTATGTTTCATTGTCTGGATGATGATCTGTGTGAGATGGACTTGGGTACAAGTTTTCAGTTTGGATGCATGCTCAAGAATTTCTTCTTGCAGTGTTGTACATTTTTTGTTGTACGCTTGTATTGATAACGATCTCTGTAGTGTAAACCTAAAGTGTTTGGGTAATATTGTGTGAATTGTGTCATTGGCTTCTTTTATAGGGCTTCTTTCGTTTTAGCAACTGACATTACTTTTAAAATTGAAAACTGAGTATTTTCTAGGTCGTTTCTTAACTTCATGACAACAGTTAATAACATTTAATATTCGAATAACATATCTGGTTGATTCAATGAATAAGATGTCTGATTCTCTTGCTTCGAGCGGGACACCCAACCTCTAGAAGAAAAAAGGGGAAGGTGTTGTGAAGGGAAGTTCAGCTTGCTCATAAGTCAAGGCAAGACTTTAAGTACCAAGGGATTTTAAGTTGTACTTCTTCAATCTCATAAGGAAAACAGTTGTGACTTGTCAGATGATTTTAAGTTTCCAGATGGCTTCCTAGCATGTGCATGCCCTCATACTAGCTTAAGATTCCTCTATGCTGGAAGGTCTTTTACTATAAAATTAAATTTGTAATGGAAGGTAGTAAGGAAGATATGGTATTGTTTTTGAATGACTATTTGGTTGTGATGGAGTGGATCAGAGCCAGGAAAATCCATACAAACATGGGCTTTAAGATGGATCTGCACTTGGACCCAGCCCTCGACTCCCCTTTTTATGTAGTGCTGGAGATATTGCACCTGCCAAAAAACTTGTAATCTGCATGCTAAGCCTGTATCTATTGTTGTTAAAATCCATTCATGTTCTGGATCTTACAATCCCGGACAAAATGACCCTAAATGTTCGGAATCTCATCCTTGGATCTGGATTAGCTTGGATCATAAAATCTAGATTTGTATTATGGGTTATACTATCACTTACATCAAAGGATCCAACTTGATCCTATTTTATACATATCAAATCATGTGGCAATCTATTTCCCATTCATCTACTTTGTGGTTCTCTCTTTCCCCACCCCCCAGTTTTCTGTTGTCCATTTCTGTTACCCTTCTGAAAGAAATCAGAAAGTAATTTATGATACACAATTTGATCCACGAATTGATCCAATCTAACCCTCTCTACAATTTAAGTTTGACCCTGATCCCGACAACAGTTTTTGTGACCATTTAAATATATGTTCTCCTAACTGGCACCTATGACTAGTCACCTTTGTTGCTAATTCAGTTTTGATCGTTCATTCAAGTTTTTGTTTAGTTCAAATATGGCTTTAGAATAGTTTTTTGTTTACACTTATCCTTTTCTTTTTTTTTTTAATAACATCTCAAAGCTGCTATCATCAGGTGTTTCCATCACCCGCTGACATGATTTGTGCTTTGCTGAGCTGCAGCAAACTGGCATGCATGTAAAGAAAAAAAGAAAAAAAAATATTAACAAAATGATTCTGAAAAGGGTTAAATGCGATTGTTGTTGGATGGCAGCTCTGGCTGGGCAGAGGACGTGCCAGCCATTCCAACATACTGGATCAGCTATTAATTTCAAGCCAACTACTTTAGTCAACTACATGTTTCCTTATTTGTCAATTAACTCTAGTCAAGAACAATGTTCATTTTCCACAAGCTTTTCTAAATCCTTTTTCAAAATTCAATTTGTGATAGTGTAGGCTTCCCTTTTTGTTTGTAACCTTTCCATAAAGACCACACTGTTTGGGCCACCTCTTATCTTTGCTGTTTATATTTTAGCATCTCAGTTGGTTTCTAATCACTTTTTTCTTAATTGATGTGTCCCCCATTTCTCCTCTAATATGCTTTTATCTCATTGTATTCATGCTAGTTCTATTACGAATTCATTCCAATCTTCTCATCAGCACTTTGAACCATAGTGCAATTTTGTAGACCATGTTGTTGTTTTGTAATATTTTCCCTTTAAGTTATGCTTCACCTTATCAGCCAGTCTGGATCTAATCTTCTTATGTAATCTTCATCTTTTGCCTTTTTTTTTCCAAGAAAAGGTAAGATGAAACTAGCATACACATTGGTTTCTTTCGGCCAACAATTTTTTTTCCTCTCATATATAAATTGATGCATGAAAAGCCCTTCAAGAAACATGAAATATTTTTTCTTGGTGGGTTGTGGAAGCTCGAAACAGTCTTTCAATCTTAATGTAAACAATTATAGTTCACTCGTCAAAATTTATTTATATTCCTTACTTGTTTTGGGTTATTTTCTGTTTCCTTTACCCTAGTTGATTTTTGTTTTTCGGACTTTGCTCTGGATGGCCATACATGCAAATTTCTTGTCCCAACTCCCAAGCTAACCTTTTTTTCTTTTCTTTTTTTTTTTAAAAAAAAAACAAACACTGATCATTAATTGGTCTATTACAGATGGTGTCGAGATTTTTTTCCCTTTTTTTGTTAATGAGTTGGATGTTGATAAGTCGTAATGAAAATGTTTTGATGCTGTTATGATAATTCACTAAAGTAATTGATCCTGCTGCTTGAGATCAATTATCAATATGGCTGATAGGTACTACTTCACGAAGTGTCTGTTATTATGTTACTTAGATTGACTCCCAATGGACAAATATGAACTTGAAGGTCGAAAATACCAACAAACTGAATTGTTTATCTCTTGCTGTAGAATTTTGATTGCATTTGCTGTTTCTAGCTTTGTTGCATGGTCAGTTTCATGGTAATCTGAAAGTTCTGGCTATTTCTTATATTCTTGTGTGTTTACTCTTAATTATTATATTGCGAATTCAGTGTTTGTCTTGTGAGGACCTTCTAAGTTCTAATAATTAAATAAGAACTTTATTGCAACATATAACCTGTTCATGATGAAATAATAACTTTATTGTAGCACATGCCATCATTCAGATATAGAAATAATATGCAATTATGCCCTTCTAATTAATTTCCCTTTGCAATACTTGTTTGGGAAGTTCTCTTGTTTTTGTTTTCTCTCCTGTTTTTTTTTTCTCCCTCACTCAACTGCTCTGCTAGGTGATTACAAAGTTCTGTTCGGAGCGAATTGCAAAATATGCTTTTGAGTATGCTTACCTTAACAACCGAAAGAAAGTTACAGCTGTGCACAAGGCCAACATTATGAAGCTTGCAGATGGTCTATTTTTAGAATCTTGCCGTGAGGTTGCAACAAAATATCCTGGGATAAAGTATAATGAAATTATTGTTGACAACTGCTGTATGCAGCTTGTTTCAAAGCCTGAGCAGTTTGACGTAATGGTATGCTCTTTCATTAAATTTTAAGTGCTGTTGTGAAATTTTCTGCATCTTGTGACTGTTTTCCTACACTTGAAAGGACTATATCTAATTCAACCCACCTATCTATGATTACAATATATTCATGTTTTGGTATGTCTAATTATAATTTCCATGATCTGTTGCATTTAATGTATGCTTTTAGGTCAAATCATTCATATCATAAATTGATTCCGATTTGTATTATTTCTTTTCTGAATCTAAGAATCCTTCAGTTGGTGTTTAGTAATGCATTTGTGCTTAGGATAAGTGCTGAGATAGGGTAGAAAAATGAGAAGTTTAAGTTGGTTCCCAACTTTTGTGTTTAATAAAACTTCACTAGTGTTATTTTCACTATTTGTTTGATCTACCGATGGTAAAGGGAACTTATGCATCATCATGAATTTATTTATTTTCTTGCAATCTTATGAGAGGCTATGTATTTCTGGAACCAGTGGATCATGGATGACTGTGTGCTCCTTACTTGCAAAGTTTGAAATTTCAGGGAACATAAACAATTCAGGAAATAGATATAAGGAGGAGAAAAACAAACTTTTAAATTGTATTTTCAGATATCACCATCTATGATAACAAACTTTTAAATTCACTTTATCAGATTGTAATTATCATGCTATCAAACTTCTAAAATGTTATTTTCAGATATCACCATCTATGATCTTCCATGTGCTGTAGCTCCATCAAGGAGATGTAGCATTCTACTGCATGGCATAATAATTATCCTTATGCTGCCTGATCTTGGGCTGCATTACTTAGTATGTTGTTAGATAGTCTTTTAAAGGCGTAAACTTGTTCAAACAAAATCCTCAGCTGATGTTTTCTGTGTGACAACTTCGAAATAAAGTATTACTTGCTCAAGTGCAAGAATACACAGGAAACAAAATTATGGTTACTTGCATAGCTTCCATACTTTGAGCATTGGGCGCGATAGCTTAAGCTAACTCAACTAATGATATATAAAACCATTTCAAGCATAGGCGTGTACTAGGTGTTGCAACATTTACAACATATTTCTGATTTTTTCCATCATTTATGCAAAATGAGACCAGTTTCTTCCATTTTCTATATCTATAATGCCTGTGAATCTACATTACAACACACACAACACACATGCTGCACATTATATTTTTGATAAAATGTTTAAGAATGCAAAATCATTGGCAAAAGGTCACTTATGTTGATGTATAATTATCTTTCAAGCTGGTTTCCCATTGCTTGGATTTATGCAGACCCATGTCCCCTTGCAGGTGACACCAAATCTTTATGGCAATTTGGTGGCAAATACAGCTGCAGGCATTGCTGGAGGTACTGGTGTCATGCCTGGAGGTACATTTCAGAAACTGCTACCTGTAGTTTTATTTATGTACTTTCTTGCATGTGGTACATTATTCAGCAAAATATTTTATACTCTCTTCTTGCGTGAGCTTTACTCCAAACTGTATAAGTGTGGATTCTGTCTCCTCGAGAATGACAAATACCACAAATACAAACTAGCATGTCTAAATAGCCAATCCCTCACCATGGAGTGATACAGCATCCAGCGAATGATGTTCTGGTCGTGATGATTCAGAATATTGCGAGGCATCTTGAGGGGTTCTACTTTTGCAGATCCTTCATGGGACCAAATTCTTGCAGGCTATTATTTGTGGATTACGACTCCCATTAGTTACCTCATAGATGCAGCACTTTTGGCTTAGTTATGAATAATTAACCAGTTCATTTGATAGCCTAAAATTTATCGCGGCACCCTTGGATTGTTGCACAGGGTAGCAGTGAAGTTCTGTTATGGTGAACTTAAAGGAAAAGTATATGGCTAATCTTGCTAACAAGTCTCTAAGAGTTAAAAATTCTCTTTCAGAGCCTAAATCATTCGATTGTGTTTTCAGGTAATGTTGGTCAGGATCATGCAATTTTTGAGCAAGGTGCTTCTGCAGGCAATGTGGGAAATGAGAAGCTAGTGGAGCAGAAGAAAGCAAATCCAGTGGCCCTGCTTCTATCATCTGCCATGATGCTGAGACATCTTCGGTTCCCATCATTTGCCGATCGATTAGAAACTGCTGTCAAGCGTGTGATTGCAGAAGGCGAATACAGGACAAAAGATTTAGGTGGCAACAGTACCACCCAAGAAGTTGTTGATGCAGTCATTGCAAATTTGGACTGACTGCACCATAGCCTACACCCCATTGGTTCTGGAGCAACAGGCTAATACTTGCCCTGGAGTATTAATTTGTATTTTCTTTATTATTTCAATACGGCACTGCTAAAGATTCCTTCTTGGAATCCAACTAGCATGAATTTTTATTTTCTTTTTGTCAACAATTGAACTGAAGAATTGGCTAATAAAGAGTAACTTGATGGGTAACATTTTCAGTCAAGGTAATGTCGCTTAGAAACTGTGTACAAGCTAGCCTGAAAAGAAACAGTAGGTGCACAAGTGTCCAAGCGTGCAAGTAGTTCCTGCCCCTTATTCCCCATACCCTTCTAACCAAAAACAAAGAACTCTTTTTACGTTCTATCCTAGCCACAATTGGTGGCCAATCATGACCCCGTATAGTGCTTTTAGCCATTTTTTTTTGTTTTTTTTTTTGTTTATGGGTAGCCTTTCATGGCCCTGTATAGCTCTTTTACTTTGGCTTCTCCGCTGTTTTGCTCCGTTGCTTTCTACATCTCATGCGTTGTGCAGTTTCCCTCGAAATCAACGAAGCATGGTGATATGGCCGAAGATTTTTGCTTGAGGAAGCGCGAGGGATGTGCTTTCGATGATCTTGTTAAGAGGAATTGCTGCTGTGATGGTCTTGGACCTGCTTGATGTGGCCCAAATTCCGACCCACCGATCATGAGACGACATATGGCACTATGCGAGAAAGGGAACTTATTTTAGTTGAATAAGTCTTTCTGGATTGAACTTGATTACCAAGAGGTTGTTTTTCACCTGACTTACGACTTAGGAGGTCAATACTGGGGGGATAAGGACTTCGTGTCTATAAAAGAGAGGCTTGGCATAGCAGGTAAAATAAAGACTCTTCTCTTTGATTCATTATCCTGGTTTTGTTCTCTTCTATTCTCCAAAATCTCTTAAGCATCAAAGAGTTCTCCATCGGACATTACGCTGGCTATCTTTGTTCTATTTTCTTTGCATTTGCAGATTCGTGCTCTTCAAACTTTCAAAAATGTAACCCATCCCATGTTTAACCTAATATGAGCAGGTTTGGGTTTTGAGCTAAATGGATTTGGGTTGTAAACAGGTTGACGTGTTTAATCTGTTTAACATTTGGATCGAGTTCGAGTTTCCAAATTTTGACCCCTAATCTGTTTAACTAATTTAACCTATTTAAGATTTGTTTAACTTGTTTAGAACCTGTTTAATCCGATCCGCTTAACTTGTTTAACCCATTTAAATCGAATTAACCTATCAAAAACCCACTTTAACCTATTTAACCTGACTTGACTTGTTTCATAAATGGGATATGCAGGTGAGATCAAGTTACCTATTTAATTGATCCAGATCTAAAATTTTGACCTATTCAATAAATAGGTCGAGTTCGAGTTGATGAATATTTGACCTGACCCACATCCAACTCGATCCATAGCTACCCCGACATGACCTGATTGCTACCCCTAGCTCACGGTTGGTCCATAAGAGTATTAATATTTTGGGTCATCTCCAATAGTGCTATTACCAAGCTCGATCGGAGAAGCTTTGGTATGGGTGCTATGCTTACCATCAAAATTGTTCCACGATACTAGTGAGTGTGGGAGGAGGAGGGGAAGGGCTCAGATTAACATAATCAAGTATTGCAGAGAAGAGCAACCTTGAATTTGGCTTATCCTCCAAATCAACCCAAATTGCTTTTTTACCTTCCCTCCCTTAAAGACTGAAGTGATAGATAATGCCTATAGAATTCAACCTCTACCTTTCGCTTAAAGACTTGTGAGGTTATGCTTGGTGTTTCTCACTTGCACTAAATTATCTGTTTTCTCCCCTCGTTGCGATGAGCCTCCCGTACTCCTGATGTTAGGTTTAAAGAATCAAGACTTAGACTTACCCCCAAAAAAAACAATCAAGACCTACCTCCCTCATCCCAACTTAAGGCCTATTTAGATGGTTAGACTGAAAATATTATTGAATTTGTGGATTGGGCCAGTACAATCAGTAGACCTACTTTAAGACCAGACTGGCCCGAATCCCATAAGGAGAAAAAAAAATCTCAATAGGTCCTTAAATGTGTACTAGTCCAATCCATAAATCCAATAGGATTTTCAAGCCAGTCATCCCAACATGCCATTTTATTAAACAAATAACTCAACCTGACCTCCATCAGATTGAATCAAATTAAATAGGTTACGTATTGCCACCCTACTTCAAATCCCCAAATATCTTTCCTTTCTTTCTTATTCAGTTTTTTTGGAGCTTCTACAGAGATTCTGTTTAGGTTACTAGATTTGATATCCTAGAGGGGCCAATTGGGTTTAGGGACAGGTCTGGAGTATATGCAGGGAATTTCTTCTCTTGTTTAATGCTATGTGAAGGGTTGGCTTAGATCCATCCTTGAAGAGTCATGTCTGCTTGCTCTTGAAGATTAGAGGTGTTATCTTCCTACAATTAGGTGCTACTCTTATGGTAACCTCTTGCAAGCAAGTATATTGCAAACATTTCTTCCTAATTTAGCTATCTTCAAAATAGTTGGCAATTGCTAATGCCAAAATTTGCTCGTTTAGAATGATCTTTTTCTTTTTTTTGCTACAACACATGATTCACACTACTCTAATGTGAATACATCCAAAAAAATCAGAAAATAACAGATCCTGCAAGAGCTTTGGCAACTGTGCCTCACCAGTTTAGAGCACCCCACCTGAGCGATCCACCATGAAAAAAGCCATTCAGTTTGCAATAGCATTCGCCTTCCTGTAGATGTGCCTCGCCTCAAAGGAGACGCATCCTCTCACCAAGCTCTAGATGTCCCAAAGTAGGGGATAGAGCCGAACTTTCCTCGCATGCTCTTGAATTTAGCCAACCACTATAGCTGAATCATCCTCTAACAAAATGGTGTTAGCTCTTAATACACGTCGGGCATGGTTGAGGCTAGCTCAAGAAGCCCTCAACTCTGCTCTAAGAACTATGATGTCAAAGATTAGGCTCTCACCTATTGCTACCACTCTAGAGGTCGGGCCTCTGATTATAAAGCCCGCTCGACCCCTCCTACCACCATCCATCTCACATTCATCGAAGTCGATTTTAAGAAAACTCAGGAGCGGGGGCTCCCAGGTGATAAACATCGACTGAGACGCTACAATAGTAGAGGTAGAGTCCTAGGTAACTAAGCTGTCATAGGCTCTCCGGGATGACTAGTATGGATGACCTCAGCAGCCCACACCCGAGCCTTCTCTAGGACTATCCTCGACGACAAATTTCTCTCTCCAAAGATTTACGTATTCCTAGAAATCCAAATATGATGGGCAACATTTGCAGCCAAAACCGCCTCAGAATGAAAGTGAGGCCTACCCGACCAACCCCTCAGGATCTGAAGGAAGGAGTCAGCCAAAGTCATCGTCCGATGCACCTCCGGGGGGAAGTTAGTCAATCTCCAAACTCGCTCCACCCTTCCGCAGTGAAAGAAGACATGATCAACAGACTCCTCCATCTCGCAACAGGGACATGTCGGTGGGATGCTCAGGCTGCATCTACTCAGGACAAACCTGATCGGAAGTTGTCCTTAGGTCACCTTCTATAAGCACAGGGCAACTCTCAAATAAAGACCAATCCTCCAAATCCAGAAAAATCCTGTCTCTAAGTCTGCTCATCTCTAAAGAGGCCGTAGAGATCTCTTGCTCCGACTTTCGAACTACAAGTTGTACTCCAAACCCTCACATCAAAAGTATGACACCCAGAACTATAACAAATTGCAATCTCTTTGCCAAGTGCTCCCCGAAGAAACAACCAATTTAGCTGGTGTCCCACTCTCTCCTCGGGCTGAAGCAAATCTCAGACCCATATACCGTCTGCAGCCTCCACATTGATTGTGATCGGCCAAAGTCTTAGAGGAAGATCACCCATCCATGGATCCCTTATGACATCCATACTGCACCCATTCCCAATCAGCCACCTGGTGTTGGCTAGCACCATCAAAGCATGCATGCAAATCTCCTTCCACATGAAGAAGCTTCTCCACCTACCTTGGGTCACCCCATTTGCAGTCCATGGGCCATTCTTGGTCCCCATTATCGTACTCAAGAGGCACTCGAGTTCAAGAAGAAACCTTGCAGCATGCCTAGCAGCTAGCACCACTCTCCTTGTCATTAGTGACTGGACGCTTAAGCCCCCATTCTACACTAGCTAGCAGATCATTCCCTATATGACTAGATGCACGAATACTATGCCCCCATGTCCCCACCATAAGAGCCCCATAGAAAGCTCAAGAACATATGTTCAACATTCCAAAGCGTGGACTTTGGTATGACAGTGTTGGACATGAGGTAGACCAACATAGAGCTCAAAATTGATCTCACCAGGATCCAGGGGCGGCCCAATGCATTTGGAGGCCTAAGGCGAACTTTCTAAAAAAAGGCCTTTTTATTTTTTTAATAATAAATTTTTTAATTAATGTAAAATACTTTAAAAATTTATTTAAAAATAATTTGTCTAGCTTTTTGAGATACAAAATTACTAATCAAACTTTTGTACTCAAGATTCTAAAAATAATATTATCAAATATAAAAAAGTTGAAAATGATAAAACTTGATTATGTCCAAAGAAACAAACTCAAGCTCTGACGAGCGGTGCCGAACTCAATGACGAGAAGTGGTGCCGGAGACTGACGGATGGAGTTGGAGAAGAGGCCGAAGTCGCAACAAGAACACCCCTGAATAGCTGAAATCTCGAGAAGCAAAATAATCCTGGATTCAAAAACTTGGTGATGACTGAGTTGCCAAGTAATTGAAATACATAAGATAAAGGAAGAAGGATAAGGTTGCTCCAATAATTTCCACGAGGATATCTTTGTTATCTAAAAATTATAAACAAGCCAATGTGTGTTATTGGTGGGTCAGACGGACAGTTCCGTCCTATAGAAGCATAAGAAAATAAACTATGCTGGAAGAAACAAATAGTAATGGCTACAGAAAACTACTGCATTCCACACATGCAAGAAAGAGGAGATGAGGAAGTTGAGGACATCGACACCACTTAAGTAGAAAGAAAAATGGTTAAAATATTAGAAATGAGAAAGGGATTACAGGTAGTCCATTAACCCAACAGCCTGTAGGAGAATGGGAGATATATGGGAAACTGGACAGATCCAGAAACAGAATAACTCCAAACACAAAAACACCCCATGTGATTTTTTCTTGATCACACACCACTCCTTCACCAGCATCCAGATATATCTTTCCTTTCTTCTATTTTCTTCTACTGATGCTATGTACTGATCCCATCGGCCCATCCACCCACAATTCTAGCACTTGGTGAATCACTTCTTCCCCAGGTTTTGCCCTCACAGAATTGGATGAAAAAATTTGAATTTGGCTCTTCAAATGTTTCTCCTTTCTTTCTTTCTTTCTCTTCTCCTTTGTACACTATTGTCTACTGTTTGGTGCCTCACAAGTCCAGGAAGCCTGGCTTGCTTCCTTGGTCCAGGCTTTGACAAATTACAAATGAACAAAGAATAGATCAAAGTAACATTCAAGATTTACACACCTAATCAGAGATTTACTTGGCTTCCAACAGCAATGGAGTGCCTGTCCACTTAGCCCGAAGCGAAACTTGGGTTCCTGGATGTTCGTCCGCCGACGGTTCTCAGCGAAACACAAGTCTCCGGCGAAGCTCAGATGCTGCGGTCCGTTGGTCCCCAGGGAAGCACAGGCCGATAGGCGTCGGACTCGGACTCTGCCACTCTGGCTCGGTGGCTTCCCTTCTTTCTCTGGAGAGGAGAGAACTCAGGCTCTGAGAGAGAAAGAGGCAGCATCGCATGGTCACAGCGAAAGGGGAGAGACTGGGAGAGATGGTGACTCGGCGAGAAGGGGGGAGAAGACTGTTGCCTGTTGGGATTTTCTTTTGTTTTTTGGTACGAGTGTTGGGATTTGCTTTACAGCGAACAAGGAACAGAGAAGACTCTGTTCCTTGGACCTTGGCCCTGGCTGCGATGGGATTGTGCACGTCTGAGAGGCAGCGTCGCAGGCTTGCAGTCGCGGGGCGGCAGTCGGCAGAGGCTTACTTTTCAGTCGTATCGTCTTGAAGGCTTGAAGTTGAAGGAGGATAGCTCATAGCCATAGCCGTAGCTGTTACTTCACTGTAGCTTTATTTCGAATGCGGGGGCCTTCTTTCGGCCCGAGGCCTTAGGCGGCCGCCTATCTCGCCTAAGGGTCGGGCCGGCCTTGCCAGGATCAGTTTGGCCATCATAGATAGGGTCGAGGACTTCCAACTCTCCAACCGCTCCTGGATGTGATGCATCATACTGGTACACTTGATCGACTAAAGTCTCCTCCTAGTAATAGGAATGCCTTGATAAGTCCAAGGCCCTTCTTGCTCCTTAATCCCTAAGAACTCCCTAATGGTAAGCTTCACCCTTGACTTGATCTTCGTGCTAAAACAAATGGCAGACTTAAGGAGATTTTTGTTCTGGCCAGAGGCCATGCAATAGCCCCTCAAAATCTATCTCTGAATTGCTGCATTCCTCATAGAGGCCTAGTTAGCAGAAGACAGTCGTGTACAAAAGATAAATGGGAGATTGGCTGGGCTCTTAAGGTAGGCATGTAGGCTTCGATATAGATTATGTTCGATTGATTTCAATATCGTATGATTTTATGTATCTTATGATTTAGAATACTGAATATGAGATAACGAGTTTTATTTTAAAATAGATTTGGACTCACAGCCAGACTATGTATCGATACCCTACCAGTGGGGGTTATTTGTTGGTATATCGATACCCTGTCAATGGAAGTTATATATTAGCATATCGACACCCTACCAATGGAGGTTATTTACTAGTATATCAACATCCTACTAGTGGGAGTTATACGTTAGCATATCGACACCCTACCAATGGAGGTTATTTACTAGTATATCGACATCCTACTAGTGGGAGTTATACGTTAGCATATCGACACCCTGTCAGTGGGGATTACACGTTGGCATATCGATACACTACCAGTGGGGATAATGCGTTGGCACTTTGATGAGCTCAAATTCTGGCCTAACTATAGAGTATAAATGTGGTCATAGTTTGTGGCTGTTGAGATGAACTTGATAATTTGAAAGATAATTGATTTATGAAACAATATTCGAAATTTGAAGTGACTGGATGGCGTATCGATTTGGCTTTGAATCGATGTAATTTGCATGTTTAATTTTAGTATATTATTATGATTATCTTATTGTTTGATTTATCTAGCTAAAGTGATCATTACTTGTTAGGCTGTCTGGCTCATTATGCGATTTCTTATTTTTTTTTAAAGATTCAGAAAACTAGCCTACTGAAATTTTTCAATGTGGGAGATCAACTAGAAGAACTGTGGCACAAGTTATCTTATATTAGAGTTTATTTAAATTATGAGATATTGCAAGTTGAGTTAGTTAATGAAATAAAGATTGCATATTATTAGTTAAATTATTTATACTGCCTAATTTTGATATCATGATGAGATTTCTTGGATACTCGTGGAGAGAGTTTTCTATCTCGCGATCTCGGGTCGGGGGCATGGCACGCTCTCTCCCTTGCTCATTCAATCAAGAAAATGATTCAAAAATTTGGTTAGTCTATCAAAAATCTATATCTACCTCTTATGATCCAAGTATTCATCTCAAAAAGAATTTAGGTGAATGAGTTGATCAAATTAGATACTCAAAAATCATAGGTTCTCTCTTATATGTGGCAAACAAGACAAAACCTGATATTGCTTATACTATAAGGAGACTAGGTAGATATACTCAAAATTCAAATCAATCTCTTTAGTCAGCCATTGAAATGGTATTTTGATATCTTAAGAGAATCTTTGATTTTTCTCTCTTTTACACTGGATATCTTGAGGTGGCTGAGGGTTACAGTGATGTAAATTGGATTACTGATTCTCTTGATCTTAAATCAACCATCGGATATCTCTTTCTTCTCGGCAGTGCTGCTATTGCTTGGCGATCATCTAGGCAAACTATTATATCTTGGAACACTGTGGAGGCCGAGTTGATTGCTTTGGATACCACCTATAATGAGCATAGTAGATTAAAAATCTTATCATAGAGCTATCTTTAGTACCTAAGCCAATTCTGGCTATACCAATCTATTGTGATAATAAGATCATAATAGAACTGACAAATCAAAAGAGTACTAACAAAAGGATGAACTGATATATCCGAATTTGTTATGAATTTGTAGGACAACTCAAAAAGAGTAATGTCATTTTTTTGGAATTTGTCAAGTCTGAGAAAAACTTGGCAGATCATTTAACCAAGTGTTTGTCTAGGAGTGGAGTCCTAGAGTCATCGAGGGGGACGGGGCTTAAGCCCATTATTTGGTCACCGACAGTGGATACCCAATTTTTGTGATTGGAGATCCCATGAAGAAGGTTCAATATGATAGAAATAGGCTCTGGGTCTATTATTTTGGATTACTCAATCCACATTACTACTTTTCTGCTTCGTGAGATGAAACAGAGTATTCTTCTCTCTTTTTTTTTTCTCTTCTTCCAAACCTCTTTCGAGTTTTCTTTTTCATTTAGGCATTTGAAGAAGTCGGTCGGGTCAAACCTCTCTAAAGATCGTGCTCATTAGAGGAGGATTGGGCTGAGCTGGGTTGTTGTATCTTTGGGGCGAGATTACTGCAAACCTACTTGTAGGGGGTTAATAATGTTCTTAGATCAGTGTATATTATACGCCTCGATCTAGACAAACTCTTTGCAATCTTTTGATTTTATTCTAGTAAATTATTCTCTTATAATATTTTTATAAAATAAAGATATAGCAGGTTTTTGGTAAAATATTTCCAGCATATCTTACACTACTTGGCTAGGTATATCATTTTGATTGTGCATGACCAAGTGATCCAACTACCAATATTCAAATAACAAACATTCCAAGCAGTAAGTAATATAATAATCATTTATTGGGAAGTACTTTATCCACTTTCCCGTCAAACTTTCGACTGCTTTTGAACACGCGATAGTGATGGCACAGAGCAATAGACGCTGCATGTGAAGAGTTTGGTTTCCATCAACCTACCAAAAAATAAAACAGTGTGTGCGCATTGGATCTCACCACTAATCACATTATTTTGCTTTTCCCATCATTCTAGAGGTCAAACGTCCATCTCAAGCCCAATCCTATTTCAAACCTTCCTGATCTTGTACCAAAGAACTCCTTGATCCACCGGTACACGTTTCCATATCCTGTACCACTAGTCTTTTTATCTCTCACATAGGGAGAGAATCCATATCCCATGGCTAATTTGCAAATTTTTTAATAATAAATATATTTTAAAAAATCAAATTTTACATAAATATTTTTTTCAAATTGATATTTGCATGCATACTTTCGTACAACATTTGTTTTACTATTCTACTTTTTTTTTTTTTTATTTTTACATATATACCCATACCATTTAACACTATTAAAAAAATAAAGGTTTTAAATTAAAATGACTAAGATATCCTTAATAGGTATATATACAAAAAAAATATATTTATAAAGCAATCGCCATAGGAGAAAAAAATAATTTTAAAATTTTAGTTTATTTTTAATAAAAATAAATATAGTTTTTATTAACCATGTTAGAAAAACTGTTATATTAGGAATATTTGTGCAAAAATAGTATTTTATGAAGATACAGAAATAATATAAATTTTAAGAAGGTATTCATATAAATTTAAAATTTTAAAATATATTCAAGTTAATTTTTTTTTTAATATTTTTTTTCTCTCTCACAAGAGGAGAGAACCAGACACATTCATAGATCCTCGATAGCTTATATGTTAACCCCCGAACACCAGCAGAGAAACCTGAGCTCGGATAAGGGACGCTCGTTCTCCTATCCCTCCTGGAACGCTGCTACACCGCCGATAATTGTCCCCCGAACTTTACAAACCAAGAGTGAGATCCGAGTCCCAAAATTTTGGGGCTCATAAACTAAGTGAACCCGCTTTAGAACGTGCAGGGGAAAATTCGGCGTATTGTCTTTTATGGTGGGGAAAAACTAACCCAAATACGGACAATTAGAAGCACTGTAGCGTTACCCAAAAACAAAACTAACCCATCACAAAATACGGTCAGTCCGGGCAGCTCGGTCAGTTGTTTCTCAATCTCTCGTTTTATTTCGTCTCTTCGGACTCTTGGCTCGTCATCGAAAACGCCCCCTCCGGAGATCTCTTGCACTCTTTTTATCTCCCCATCGCGATCGAATTTCTAATCCCAGATCTCGTTGGGCTTTGTAATTGTATATGTATTGAAGGTTTTGGTGATAATTTCGTAGAAATTGGTGGTCGGGTCTCGGCGAGAATTGAGGTTGGAATTTGCGAATTCCGAAGGAATGGTAGCAGATTCGTGCTCGTCCGACCAGGAGCAGGACGAGCCGGACGCCGTGTTCGTGGAGGTCGATCCCTCCGGTCGCTATGGCCGGGTAGGTTTAATTCAACCCTAATCATTCACTTCACAAACTTATTCTTTTCTTGTTTCAATTTTCGGAATTTGGCGTCAGTTTTTCTCGTACGAAATTTTTAGACCATGACCATAATTTGATACATTTTTTATGCATTTGTTACTGAATTCATGTAATCTGTGCTTATGCTTACGACATTGCGGTCTAAACCGATTCTTTGGATGATTTTGCTTGAAATTTTTTTATCTTTGAACAAATTTGAACAAATTATGTTAGTCTAAATGGAGTTGTTTTTGTCATCTTGCAGTATCGTGAAATATTAGGAAAGGGTGCTTTCAAGACCGTGTATCCTCTTAATGCTATAATTTGTTCAAGATAGTCTTTATTTATTATTACTCTATGGATTTGGGTTTTGTACTGAATTTTTCGATTAGTTGGGATCCTTAATTTGGGGGATGATTTATCAGCTATAAAGCATTTGATGAATTGGAAGGCATAGAAGTTGCTTGGAATCAGGTGAAGGTGGCTGATGTGCTGCGGACTTCGGATGACCTGGAGCGCCTCTATTCTGAAGTCCACTTGCTTAAGACTCTGAAGCACAAGAATATAATCAAGTTTTACAACTCGTGGGTTGACACCAAGCATGACAATATCAACTTCATCACTGAAGTCTTCACATCCGGGACATTACACCAGTCAGTATTTTTGCACCTCCAATTCCGATGATAATTCATTCATTGTGAGGATTTCATTTGATCATGATTTCTTGTTGAATTATTTATTTGTTTAATAGGTATCGCAAGAAACACAAGCATGTAGATGTAAGAGCATTGAAGAATTGGTCTAGACAAATATTGAGTGGCCTTCTATACCTCCACAGTCATGACCCTCCAGTTATTCACAGGGACTTGAAATGTGACAATATATTTGTGAATGGAAACCAGGGTGAGGTGAAGATTGGTGACCTTGGATTGGCAGCCATTCTTCGACATGCTCATTCAGCTCACAGTGTTATTGGTGACTACTGCTTTTTGTAGTCTAGTTTGTAGATGATCCCGGAGGTTTTGATGGATTTCTCATCTTTTTTATTTTGATTGTAGGTACGCCGGAGTTCATGGCTCCAGAGCTGTATGAGGAAGAATATAATGAGTTGGTTGACATTTATGCATTTGGCATGTGCTTACTGGAGCTGGTGACATTTGAGTACCCATATTCAGAATGTACCAATGCGGCACAAATATATAAGAAGGTGACATCGGTGAGATTTCTAAATCTAACATGTCTATACAGGATTATGGCTTTATTTATTTATTAGGTCTATAGCTTGCCTAATTTTGTGCCATTATGTTTGTCATCTTTTATCATTCTTTTGGATTAATATGTTGGAAAACTAACTACTTCAAGGCCTTGTCTCGTGTTCACGAACAAAACTGGGATTCATGTTTGTCCATCTTTGTGATGGTTGTCATTTATACTTGATTATCAAGACTCTAAGATATCTTTTTGAGGTTTATTTTTTTTTCCTTGTCAAAATTGTAGACTTAAATTGCGATAAGTTAATTTTTAATTTGAGCTATTTATTTTTATTAAATATGGTAAGGGGGCCATAAATTGTTCTCAAACATTGATTTTGATGGATTACGCACTGATCCATAAGCTAGCCTGTGACATAAGTCAAGGAAATCGCATCTCTCATCATTTGGGTCGAAGTAATTGTCCCTGAACATGCTGACTATGCTGTAGGCTGCTCATGGAAGATGGATTTTGTTGGCAGTTTTGCATTCTCAGAGGATGATAGTGGTGGATATATCTGTGTTTTGCTGAATGAGAAATGATGAATCATTTCCTCCGTTAATCCTCATACTCTGACAATTTGGGAAGCTATGTTATTTAGGGGCTGTTCAGTTGAATGTGAGGTTTATAAGACAATCATAAAACCTGATTTTCTGTGGCAGGTCTTATAAGAAACTGGGGGAGGCTTATTTTTCAGGAAGCTAGTTTTCAGATTTTATGACATACTAGTTTTTACGAAGAGATCTTATGGAAAGCAGCCAAGCAAGTGATTTTGTAAAAATCATCTACTGCAGGTTTTTAATGAATCCATTTTAGTTAGAACAACCCTAAAATATCAAATGTGTAACTCTCAGGGATCAATTCTGAGGAGTGCTTGAGTTAGTTACATGCCTTATTTAGAAACGGCGATTAGACAAGTGGTTAACTTTGTGGCCTGTATCTTGGTGTGCATTGTAGTATGAGAGGATATCCGTGTTAGTTACATGCCTTATTTAGAAATGGCGATTAGACAAGTGGTTAACTTTGTGGCCTATATCTTGGCGTGCATTGTAGTATGAGAGGATATCCGTGTATTCAAGGAGGAGAAGATTTTAAAGTAGGTGGCTTTTGTTTTGAGGGAGAGAAAAATCAGAGGGGTGCCCAGGTTGTATTTGTTGATTAAAGGTAGGTAGATAAATATTTAAATGGTCTTTGCTTACTTGGTGCACTAATTACTTCTTTATTTTCTTTTTATTTATATTGTTTGGATGGTTGGTTGTGCTCATTGTATACCGTAATAATACATGCTTTTGGTGACAATAAAAACTTTCGTCAAATCATTTGTATAATTTTATGTCCTCAACAAATTTAATAACTTAAAGGAGATGTAATATATAAATTAAGAGTTTTTGGGCTGAAAGTTCTCTATTAAGTGATTTTTCATATTTAGTAGCTTCCCTTAACTAGAATCTGGCTCTCTCTCTCTCTATGTATCACTTTATGTCCTCAACAAGTTCTCTAATGCCTGTCCTTTCACTTCATCATCTTCTATCTCTTTCCTTTCTTTCCCTCTTATAGTTATTTCTTCTAATGTCTGAAAAACTAGACCTGAATAGTCAATTAAACCAGTTGAACTATCAACAAGCCAGGTCTGTGGTTTGGATATGCTAACAAACCTATGTTATATGAAAACTGGCAAGAATCTGTTGGTTCAATTGGGAGCCATTCAAACCATCCTAGTCTTTCATGAACCAGCCAGATTTCCCTTTTTCTCTTAAGAGGGGTTGGCTTTTACTGTAGTCGAGCAAAAGGGGTTAAAGCTTTCTTTTCTTCTTGCGAGAGTGTGGAAAGCGGCCATGTTTCCCTCCTTCCCTCACCAGCTCACCCAAGACTGTGATTCCTTGGCTTCCCAAAAAATTGTCTCTCTCCTTTCAATGTTCATATGCTCCATAATTGTCCTAATAGCAATGAATGAGAGGTGGATATGAGGATTAGTAGGGCTTGCGGTCTTTGGTGTTGACCATGGGTGGAGGAGATAGCACTAGGTTTTGTGGATGGGGCAAAGTAGTGGTCCAAGGAATAGAAGAGGGAAACCAATAGAATACCACCAAGGATTTTTTTTGATTATTTTTATATGCTTATTTTATCATTTCTATTTTATTATTTAGGAATTGGTGGAGAGATTGTGGGTTCACCACACTCCTAACCCATGATTCATGTTTCCTTATTCTTATTCTCTAGGGTCCATGATAGGAGAAATTTTTGAGATTTTATCACTACCATTTCTCTTTAGGGTCCTTGCGGCATAAAAATTTGATATCTTCTCATATATTGTTGTTCTTATAATTAGTTGTTAATTTGGAATTGGATGTAGAGTTGGTGGTGATCAGACCTTATTATTACCTCTAGAATAGAAATTTTATCGATATTATTTATTTATATTTTAATGCTTTATTTATAGTTAATTAGTGATGAATATAATTTATCTCATAGTGATGTCACAATTCATTTTTTGGTTGATCCGATGATTGAACTAGTGACGCCATAACTTTTCTGGCAAAAGATCCATGTTGTTAAACATTGGTGTGTTGTCCCTGTCTACTTACCTTGCTTCTTTTACTTTATTTTGATATTCTTTCCTTTTCTCCTTTTTTTCTCTCTCGCTTCGTTCCTTTTCCTATTTCTTTTTCTTATGTTTTACTTGCATCATTTTGCCTGTTCTTTAAAAAGCAACTAGTAAGAATCTTGTTTTACTTTAAAAAAAAAATGTATTGACTTTCCTTCTTCCCTTGCATTCATTTTCTGTCATTTATTTATTTACCTCTGATCCCTCTTCCTTCCCATTTCTCATGTCTCCTTACATTTTGAGAAATGGTCACAAAATATTATGAAGGCCATAATCTATCTTAATTGGTGCTTGGCCACCTAAGTGTCCTCAAGATTTGGTAGTCTCGTAACAAGCTTTTCAGTGCTAGATATATTGCGGAAGTGTGGGTGAGGCTTATATTTATCTTTTAGGATGGTTTGGATATTCGCTGGGCTCTAGAGATGTCAAATAGGCAGTTTATCAATTTTCCATCTCTTTGTATATAATAGCTTATTTATTTACAATGTTTAGATGACAAGGTTGCTTAATTCATGCATAGTTGTTTGTTTACTATATTGTATTGATTATCTGTCATTGGTAAAGTTGTTTGTTGCATCATCTTACTTGACTATTTTAGCCTTTTTCTCTTTTTGTTTCTGAATGATTGGTAAACCTTGTTGAAAAATTTTGTTATACTAGATACCATAATGTGATAATAAAGTAGGCCCTTAAATAAATGTATAAGTTGCACTGTAGTTTACCTTTTCTGGTTAAATTCTAACTCTTTAAATAGAATTTGCATTGTTTTGCTAAAGGCTTTGCATTCCCATGGCACCCCTTGTAATCTTAACGGCAGTAGTATCTTGCATGTGTAGTCAAATCCATGTGTGAGAGAGGAGAATAAAAAGAACTGAGGGGGGAGGGGAGGATGCCAATGGAGTGCTCGGGACTTGGGAACATGATCTGCAGTACCCATCAGTCCATACAGGCCAAACTGCCTCTTACCTGTAGATTCTCGGTATGGCTTTGTACTAAGTGTTGGTACGAATAACCGGACTACACTGGCACTATATCGGTTGGGACCGTTGGGTATTGGTAGATGTACTGAAACTAGTACAGCAAATCTTGCATAGGACCATGATAGCAAAAAGGAAGAAAAAGAAAAAGATCCAGATGAGTAAAAAGAAAAGGAAAAGACTGGAAATGGGGGAAGTGGAAAAGATGATGAGTTTGAAAAACAAAAGCTGGAAATGGATGGGAGTTACTCGGGAGATCATATTTAGGAAAAAGGTAAAAAAAAGAGTCTAGCTATAAAAGGGCAGCATAATTACTCAAGAAAGTTTTATTATATACACCTTCTCTAAAATAGTAGAGATTGTGTTTCTTTCCTTTGGAACATAATTTTTTCTTTTGTTCTTCTTCCCTTTCCTTTGTTTTGCCCAGGTGCAAAAATTACTTTTTTTTTTCATTTTTGGTCCCTTCCCTTTTTGTTGCATGAATAGAAAAGTGCAAGCATATCCAATGTCAGCTGAAACTTCAGTTGTTGAAGTTGTTCTTTAATAGTAAATTTCCAACACAATTGTTCTCTTTTTAATGACCTAAATCTTCTCTCATTTACCGTGTCCTGGGTTGTGACCCTTGATTACATCAAACTTGATTTTTCCTTGACATTAATATTTTTGGGTTGTTTGATGGAGTGAATTTCTTTAATTATCTCTATTTAAGTGTTCTATAATCACCTTTTGCAATATCTTTATTTTGTCATCAACCTAGCTTCTGGAGTCTCTTTTTTGAATCTTGAAATCCTAGGTGCACTCAACAGTCTAATAGGAAACTTTTAATCTAGTAAAACCCTCCATAGTTTTAGATTTCTATCGTAGTTCCAAAATGCGTAGTCTGCTACCCTATAATTAGTCGTTTTTATTGTCAGGTTAACATTAACTCTAGAATTGTATGTTTACTTGACTAAGAAGGCCATCATATCAAATATTTCACTAAGATGATTAATGAGTTAAGAGCAGGAATTCTCAAGATGTGATCTATAGTTGTATGCATCAATGCATAGTCCGAATGTTGGTGGCAATTCCTCATAGAAGCTTCATCTTAAACTTGACTGAGAAGCAATCATAGCATTTCTATGCCCAAGGAAGGTCAGCCTGTATGCAAAATATATCAAACCTAGGATGATAAATTTGTGCCAATTATCCCAAAGTTGTTGATTTTATGACGTAGGGTGGGTGGATGCAAATAGCTCGCACATAATTCTTTTGAACTCTATATTTACTCCTATGTTTTGTCATATTATGTATTATATATTTGAATTTTGGAACATATGTCAAGGGTATCACCCCGAAACTTTCTCGTACATGAAGACTGTTGCTTTTTAATACCATGGATCAAGTGGTTCTCCATATTGATTTGTCTCTTATGATTAATACAGTGCCGATAGGTAATGGGCTGGCTATAGGGTACATATTTTCAACCACTATGGTTCACTATCTTCTTGTTTCAATTTCTATCACTTCGATTTCACATAGCAAATAGTATAGTTTGACCGTAGCAGGACTGGTCTATATGCCTTTCCTATGCCTTTCCTTTTCAAACTGGACCTAAATGTTTTGGAAAAGCTCACTTCTATTTGGATTGATATAACTGTTATTCTTCATAAACATTTTCTTCGGGTATCTAAAGGCCTGATTTTCTGGGCTGGACAAGGTAAGGACAGAAAATGGTTTATACCACTTCAAATCAAAGGCCGAATATCAAGGCAACCCATATTTTCTTCTTTTCAAGGGTTACCTTAAAGTAATCATATTTTTCTTGCTTTACACTAGAACTGAGACATGCAAAGCTCAGAATTGATGTGTTTCATGTATGAAGGAATTGTATGATTCATATTACTTTTATTTTTATTTTTCTTGCAGCTATATGTCTACAATAGTACTCAGCATGAATCTTAAGCTTTCTAACTGGTCTGTGGCTCAATGAATTCTTCATCATGTGCATATTCACAAGCTAAATTTTTACTCAAACTAATTGATTTACATATATATTTGTAACCTTTATTTTTTCTTTTTCTTATTTGACTTTCTGCACAAATCTTAACCTGCTTCTTACAGTATTCCATTTATGGTCCTTGTGGCACATGAGCACTCTTCATTGGTTGTCATTTACTTCCTTTTTGGGACATAAATCTTTTTCTAGAATCAATAATCAAGGATGTGCACTGTATTCGGAAGAAAAAGCATGTTATTTATACATCATAAGTTCTTTGATATTGGTTATTTTTGAAGTATCTTGGTCAAAAATGGTGTTCCATAATAAATTTTTTTAAATTTTTTTTGTTGCACATATACTCCATAACATGAATCAAGAATCCTACTTTTTCATGGGACTTTTTCTATTGAAATTCTTCTAGAAAGAAGATTATATGACTATTATCACTTCCTCAACTAAACCTTTTTGATGTTTAATTATCCTCCTTTTCTCATTTTTCTTTTAGCTTATCTTATTCTCTTCAGACATACGAATGTAAAAGTATAAGAGCATGAATAGCTAGTAACTCATCACTTGCAACCATTTAAAGCCAAAATAGCCAAGTTGACGATAATGGGGATAATACTAAATCAAACTACAAAACTACTTTACCCATCTTTCTGGCTGGTTGAAGCACCTTTGACTTGTTCTTCCCATGGGCCAGCCATTTTCTGGATATAAACCAACTGGATATGGACTGGTTAGGTTTCGTTTCCTGTAAATTGTCTAGCATGGACTATATGTTTTTAATGGTTATGATAGTTGGGGGCAGCAACATGGTTCATTTCACATGTCTCCTTGATTCCAAAGGTTTGAAAATTTGGTTTTGGTTTTGGACAGCTCCATGGAGTTTAAGTTCATGCTGTGTCAACGATGCTAGAATTTTTGCTTCACGTTTTGGAGTTTTGGTCCAAAAATCAAGAAAATTAAAAAAAAAAAATTGAAGAAAGACAAAGGAATCGACAAAAGTTGTCATTTTATTTTCTAAGGTTCTCTACCTATCTAATTCGACAATTTTGAGCTGAAAACAGTATCACATAGCAGTGAAATTCAACCATATTGAATTTGGGCATTTCTTTCTCATATTTTAAGATTAAGTGGCATATTTATTTTATATAAAAAAGATCTTATTCTTATAAAATGTCTTCTAGTTATTCAAGTTCATTGTTATACAGTACTATACTAAAGGCGATTTAGGAGTTTTTGGTCAATCAATCATCATGTTTATTATCTATTTCCCACGTTTAGCTTAAGAAAAAGAAATTGGCCCTATATGGCAATAAATACCAAAAGAAAATTGACAGGGCATTTATAATTAGTTTTAGTAAGTTTTGGTCAAGCCGGCAAACCACCAAAATTAGTTAATATTAGCTAAAACTGATTGAAATCTAAGAGTATGAGCTACTTTTGGTTCAATCTTAGTCGAAAATTAATCCTTGCTCCATATCAAGGACTAAGAAAATTGGCCAGTTTGGTATGTATAACTCAGTATAGTATGTACTAGGGGTCTTAGGTAGGGCTAGGAATGGGCCTGGTTTGGGCTAGCTCTGGATTGGGCCTTGGGCAAGGCCCGAGATTGTTTGGATCAGGTTTGGTCCTAAAAGTAGGGCTTAGAAAAATTTTGGGCCAAGCTCGAGCCTGGCTCAAAGCCCGAGCCCAACTTCTAGCCTGAAGTCGAGGACTTGAACCTGATGCAATGTTGCTTGAATTCATTACTAAGATTTTCTGTCAGAGTCTTTCGAGCTGAGTTGAGCATTATGGGCCAATTGGGATAAGAATCACATTAGTTGGGCCAATCCAAGCTGGGCCCAGCCTTTCAGCCCATACGAGTTTATTCGGGTTGGGCCGAGGCTGGACATGGACCGAATATTGGAAAAAATATTTTGGGCCTAAGCCCTATTAGAAGCTTTAAAAAATTTTGGGGCCAGTCTCAAGCGGCGGTGGCCTAGTTTGGCCTGGCATGTTTCTGGCCCTAGTCTCAGGTTGGGCTAATACCACAAAATCTCTTGAATTGATATCAAATCAAATAGTTTGGTATAGATCAAGGTTGGGTTTACCCTGTGCCAAGGCCAAACCAATGACCAGATTGAGTATTGCTTGCTATCGCTTGGGAGTGTTTTTTAGTGTGGAAAAAAGGAATGTTCTCCACTTCTTGTTGGTGGAAACATGTAAGGGAGATCCTAGGGGCATCCTATGCCAACCTTGGATTTTTGAGTTTTAGGGTTAGAACAACAATGATATTGTTTGAACTCTAGTTGAATGGACATAAAGAAACAGTTCAAGTTGTAAAGCATGTAAACTTGAGGAATTTAATTAAAAATTAGTAGAAATTAGCCTCTTGTCATGTGTCTTGGTCAATACAAAATAGAATTGCATGCTACTCCTAGGATTCTTATAGATTATTTTACGTGAACGAGGATAAAATTGAAAGATTTACTATATTTCTATGTAATGCTCTTTTTATAAAGTGGCTTTTTAAAAACCTTGATGCTATTCCTAATTGCTTAGTATTTTAACAAATATGATGTCGTGTAATTTACTTTTGATTCTAAGTTATATAGTTTATGCAAGGTTTGCGGTACCGATCAATACCGATGCATACCGTCCATATTACTATACCGGTACTGAAGTATGCAGTATGGAGGACGTATCGACACTCGGTATGCCGAACTGGCTCTTGTACCTGGCGTACCAACACTATAATAGGATGATACAGACATGGGTTCTAATATCGAGATGGAGAACCTTGATTTCATGCGTTGAATAGGCTTTTCGTTAACTTCTGCATCAAAGAAGACAATGCCGATGGTACTTGTATCAATACTCCTACCATATTTTTTGCAAAATTGTACCACTAAGACAAGAAAGCATGATATAAAGGCTACAAACAGATTCATAGACCAAAAAATTAATTCTATACCAAGGGTGTCTAGGGTGTATCTATATATACTCATCAATGCCCTCTGTTGCAGGGTCGGCGGAACCGTTCCGAACCACCCGGTTCGAGGCATCTTGAGCTGTACTGGTGGCGGACTGGGACGGTTTTGGCAACGAAATCGAGACGCCGCCACCAGAGGGGGAGAAGGAGAAGGAAAGAGAAGAAAAGAGAGAGCGAGTGGGGGAGGGAGAGGGAGAGAGGCCGGAGCTCGGGCAGGAGATGGGGGCCACGACCGGGTCCTCTGTTTCGTTTGAAACATAGGTTCGGCCGCTAAAAAAATTTGCAATTTTTAAGTAAAGTTGGCAAGTCGATTTGCTGACCACTTGAAAATCACGAAATTTTGAACAAAACAGGGGACCCAGCGACCTTCGCCACCTGCTTGGGCGCCGGCCTCCTTCTCTCTCTCCCTTCTCTCTCTCTCTTTCCTCTCTCTCATGATCTGCGTTCACCCACTCTTGTGTTGGTATAGACTCGGCCCGGCATGACATGGGCCTGTACCGAGTCGTATTGCCGGGCAACTAGTACGGTGCCTAGTATTGACACAGTAGATTGTGCTCTGTTGGCATGATCCTTGATTTGGCATGTGCTATATCCATACTTCAGTGCTATGAGTTCGATTCTTGATATCTCAAATAATTAGAATTTAACTTGTTGAACGATTAAATTTTATATCATGACCTTTTTGGAGCCTAACATATTTCCTATAAATCTAATGCATCAAATTGTTCAAAAGATATTCTTCATCTTTCTTTGGAGATTATGCTACCATTAGTGAATCCTATGAGTTCAAGTTGCTTCAATGTATTAAAAAGAGGCAGGCACGTAGTATCTAGAGGTTTCATAACAAATAATGAATAGCAGATACTATAGCAGGTGCTATGTACCCAAAATAGGATGCAAAAGTATATAAATATTTTTTCTTGCTATATATCAAATATCACATCTTTGCACCAATTCATCTAAAAATAAAAGAATCAAGAAAAAATGTAAAATATTATCCACCTAACATCATAATATCATGTCAACATCCATATAATGTAAAGTTTCACAATATAATGAGAAATCATCATCTGCTAAACTTAATAACACCACTCATAAGATAAAAAAATTGATACAAAATAGGAATTGTAAATAGATAAATAGTTGCTTTTCTTAGATTGCCTCACTAAGCTCCAAGTTGAAGAGCTTTGCTTCCATACTCTAGATATGTTACAACCCTCAGTGAGAGCTAGTTTAGTATTTTATTTTCACCTAGCTTTTAGCCCTTATGCTTCCTCATTCTATACGTTAATAATGCATTCACTATAAATTCTATATTTATTTTAAGGAGGCTTGCCAGGAGCGACTAAACATTCATGGACAATTTTAATGACCTGATGTTGTTACTAGCTCAAATTATAAATGAAAGCATGTATGGAAATGATGGTGATGGGGAAGCCTGTCTACCAATATGAATTCACACTTCGTCTGATAGATCTTGTAATTTGTGGATACTGTCACATGCATTATTCCTTCTAGATCCACTCATTAAGTCTCTCTTGTCTATTTCTTGCCGTGGATCCGTTACCCCTGCTTCATATCTTAGAGGACTATTGACCCTCTCATATTTATTTTCTTAATATACCCGTAAGTACCTAGGTTAAAAGATTGATAGGTCTTGTGAACTAGAGTACTGTCACCTTAAACATCTTCATGCTCATTCCCTTATGTCTGTTGCATCTTCATCCGAGTTTGACTTGTATGCCTCCATCACACCTACTTCAAATACAGATGCATTTATACTAGTGTTGAGCATTGTAGAAATGACCAAAAATAAAAATCCAATGTTTACATATTTTTGATATATCTGTCATTTATTCTAAAATGGGTAATTCAAATTTTATTTGGTTTCTTTGGAATATCCAAGCCTGCTGAGTATTCATTCATGTTTTTTAAGATGTGAGAAGCATGGTTACTGATGAAGATGCTGAATTATATTGTTCACTGTGTTTTTTCACCCAACTACATCATATTCTCCATTTCAAATGTAGTTCATGTATAAGATAATCTAAGAAAACTCCAAAGCATTTAATTTTCATTTTTATGAACTTCAAATTATTAAACCTCGTTGACAATCTAAATTTTCAGTCTAGATGGTTTTTCATATATTCTCTATTGAAGTGTTTGAGTTCATAAGTGAGTAGATATATGTCTTGTTTTTTTTTTTGTGTGTGTGTGTATCTGCATACGTACATATAAAGGTGTGGATAATTAAGTTGGGCGGCTAACCATATGTTTTGATATAGGGAATAACTAGAGGATGCAACTGTCTGTGTATGTGTGTGTGCATGGACACTAGGATGTCTGTATGCTTACGTGTGTCTTGGTGGTCCACACTTATCTTTAGACCTTCAGTGATAGAGCTAAGGACTTTTTGGCTGTTCATTTGCATTTAGCATTCATGCCTGCATTGGCTTTCAGTTTTGGTGCATGCATCTTGCCAAATACTCTAGAGGGATACCACCTTGTGAGCACAAATCTTGACGACATCAATGGCTAGAAAGTTGTTGATTCCACTACCAAATATTTAACAATAGATGTATAGTTTAAAACATTCTCTCTCTCTCTCTCTCTCTCTCTCTCTCCCTCTCCTGGTGTGACTGTGTTTGTGCATGCGAACATTGCATTTTGTTTGCCAGATCTGTCTGCATACTCTTGCATCTATAAATATGAGTTAACTCATAACCTGTATAACAAAGACATTGTTCCTCTTTTTTTTTTTCTCTTATCAGCTGAGTTTTTTCATGTAATCTCTCAAAGTTTGTTAATTTGCAAAACCATTTGTTGGATATTAATCACAACTAAAGCCTCTATTTGACATGCGCATAAACATTTGTGTTATATACTATCTAGACTTTTACTGGAGTTTCATATTGGTTCAGGAAAGAGTTCTTAAGCAACATGCATACTTATTTTGTTGGTCAACATATAGACACTCAAAAAAAATCAATAATAAATGAAAATGCTGTCATATCTGTTATAGGCTAGTGCTTTTAGCTTTCCTCTTACATTGGTAGTCAAATATTTTTTGAGTCGAAAATATTTTTCATGAAGTTATCCAATGTGCCTTTTAAGCCCATTTTGGTGAGGCCGTTTGTAGATGAGTCACATCTCTTGCAAGGTCCTTATTTTGTAAGTCTGAGAACTATTAAGTTTTATCTTTTAATGATATAGAAGGTTCACATCCAATAAGATCTTTATCTATCTGTAATATAGTAGAACCTGATCATTTTCAGCCCATTAACAATCTTTAGAGCATATTTTCCCTCTCAACAATTAAACTTTCTTGAATCTCATATCTATTTGCAAAGATTTGTTTAATCCTATGAAATATTTTTCTATTTACATTATGCAGTTTCCATATTAGCAATTGGTGTGCATGAATTGAGGAAGATCTAGCTTTGGTGATTGATTGGATTCAGCATGGTAGATGCTCATTCAATCATCTATATTGATAGCAAAACTCGTTGGACTATTCTCAGTTGTGTTACTTGTATACAGCATCCTATTTTCCATAATTAAAAAAGCACTCTAGTTACTTTTAAGATACAGTCAAGATACATCCCCAATATCTCCAAATATGAAGGGGAGGGTGTTTGCTTTCTTTTTAATGTTAACCTTTTAATGTTGAATGGTCTATCAATTTTATAGTCTATGATGTTAATATGAAATTGTGGAGTA
This sequence comes from Phoenix dactylifera, assembly GCF_051530095.1. Classification (NCBI taxonomy): domain Eukaryota; kingdom Viridiplantae; phylum Streptophyta; class Magnoliopsida; order Arecales; family Arecaceae; genus Phoenix; species Phoenix dactylifera. The sequence continues at coordinate 41,806,710 of NC_143193.1, forward strand.
TGGATTTTGGCCTATGGATTTAAATGGTGAGGTCTTCCCGGAAAAGTTGATGCTATTGTATAAAGTGTGGGCTATGTAATTTCGATGACCTGCTTTGCTTTTATAGATGCTTTTTTTTGTACATGCATATGTATATATTTGTATATGTATGCATATCTGTATGTTTCATGCACGCATATAACCATTAACGTATTCTAGTTGTATCATATCCCTACTTTTTAAGGTTTGCTGGACTGGCTTATCTTTATGTTGTTGTGTTTGTATGCCATATCGTGTCCATGTTTCATATCCACTCATCATAGACTGGTGTTTTTAGAACAGTGAATTTCCCACTTATCTGGTTCTCACTCTTTTATTTTTTGTTGTGTAGGGAGTCAAGCCTGCATCATTGGCAAAGGTGAAGGACCCTACAATTAAACAATTTATAGAAAAATGCATTGCCAGTGCTTCTGAACGATCGCCTGCTAGAGAATTACTAATGGATCCTTTTCTGCTATGGGATGGTGAGAATGAAAGCATAAGCTATCATCTGCAGCATGTTTCCAGTCATGCACGTAAAATAAATTAAAACAAACTACCTTCGCAAAGGGCCTAGCTTTTGGTATTGGTGTTTGTCATATAGATGTTCTGAGATTTGTTTCGTGTTTTTTCTTTTCATAATATTAGATTGCAAATGCAGATAATGTTACCAGTTACGCATGTGCAAAAGAGCCGTCAATTACTGGCCGAGATTTCACAGTGGAGGGTCAACGCAAAGACATAAAGACGATATTTCTAAAGCTACGAATTGCAGATTCAACAGGTTCATCAAATTGTTTATTTTAGTCCTTAGTTGTACATGTGGCTTTTGTATTTTCCTCATAATATCATTCATAGTACTGCCCCTAATTTCTTTCTGCAGGTCAAGTTCGTAACATCCACTTCCCATTTGATATTGAAGAAGACACATCAATCAGTGTTGCCACTGAAATGGTTGCTGAACTAGACCTTACAGATCAAGATGTTACGACCATTGCTGCAATGATAGATGCAGAAATATCGGCCCATGTTCCAGGATGGATGGCAGGTGAAGCTCTTGATGGTCATGTCAACGAGTTAGCTTCGGATAGCCATGACTCTGAAGGTGAAGATGTACATTCTCCTTTCCCCAACGAATCAGATAATCCTCTAGTTCTAGAACAGCTACCTTCTGGTCGGAAGTACTGGTGTTCTCCTAGGAGAACTGGGGAGGAGTCTCCACCATGGCCTACACAGTCAAATGTATCTGCTGAATTGAATTCGCATGCAAGTGATGATGTACCTGTGGAGGTTTGTGAAGGGAAAGATGTTAGCTTAAATAATAATGACCAGAGGGAATATCACTCTCATGGAAGCACTTCATCTAACCAGCAGAAAGATTCCCCCCATTCTAATGGCAGTGGCAAAGACAATTTGGAAATTGATTCTCCATCAGCTTCTCCTGATCTACCAAACCCATTCCCAGCTGATATGGTTAATCAAGATAATGAAGTAGTTTCTTTATGCCACTTGTGTTACAATCAACATGGAGCCACTGATGGGCAGTGTGGGATTGATGATGAACCTCCTGATACATTATTGGAGAGTGAATCTGAGGATGTGAGATCTGTTGTTCAGAAGTTAGAGAATTTGTTGGTCCAGCAGCAGAAAGAAATTGATGAATTAAAAAAGAAGCATGAGATGGCTATAGCAGATGTTTTAAAAGGACTGCCTCCTCATCTTTGTACTAGGATATTAGATAAATTTGACTTGAAAATTAATAATAATAAGGTCCATTGTTAGGTGGAATTCAGTGTGGGATATTCCTTGGCTGTTGTTCCTTCTAGCCAGCAGTCATTGTCATGTTGTATGGCTGGCTCTACTTTGGATGGTGTTTTGGGATGACCTTACATTGCATCAGGCACCATTTTTAGAAGATGATGGCCACTAATTCTGCGGGTGGATGAGTAGGCTTTCAGAGGCAAGTCAAATGTGCTGATCCTGCATTGTAGTTTTTTTTAAGATGCGGCTTTTTTGAAATCTTGTGAGAACCTAGATAAGTTGGAATATTAGAAAGGCTCTCCTATTAAAAAAGTGCAGTAAAGCATCTTTTTCACTTGATATCATAGAACCATGCCATGGTTTCTGCATATCCAGATCGACTCCGATGCTGCCGCTGCTCAAGATGCTTTTCTAAGCAAAAGTTCATGTGGACTGTGGCTTGAGGGAAAAATTATTTCTCAAAAGCAAATTTGAGCAACTTGTGTTCATTGTTGAATATAGCCCATAAATTATTGGAATTTTTATTGTATATATTTACAGAATCTGCATTTCATATATGGTAATATCATGACTTTGGTCATGATTTCCCTGTAATTTCTAGTGTTTCATGAATGGATTACAGTGTTTTACGTATGGAAGTTGACTTTAATCTATTCTATCTTATTTTTTGGATTACTACCAACTGCTCGTACTATCATTGGTATGAAAAATATTTTTTGGAGTTAGTGAGTTTTTGAGAATCTAGTGGCTGTCTATGACTTGAAAGTTGTAGATTGTAGAGGTGTTTGGAAAATATATTTACAAAACTAATGAGCATTTGGAGCTTAATAATATGCATATGACTGAAACTATTATTTTGGAATTGATGTGGGTACTAATTAAGGGTTACTCTCTAATGTAACTATGATTTAGGCCTGGACAATGAGACTAATCGTTGGCAAATATATATTTCAAAACTAGTTTCTTTCAATCCTCCATCGCATGGCCAAATATGACTCAAGCCTATACGACAAGACCAAATTTGAAATGGGTCTTGTCATGGGAGGGTCTAATTGGCCATAGTCATAAAGACTAAAAGAGGATTGTGTTTGCAAATATTTTGTGAAAATTACATGAAATTGTGGATTCTCAATATAAAATAAATCAAGATTTTTTACTAGTATTTTGAAAGATTAACTGCTTAAATTGTTGAATATTTATAAGCCAAACATGTAACTTTTCATGAATTTGAAAATTACTTTCTTTACAAATTCATGGTGATGTCTTCATTTATCTAAGTATTTTCTATTATCATATGCTTGATTGAACTAGAGATGTTGGTAGTATTTTATTCGGTGTTAGCTCATTACTTCATTTTTCTTATCATATATTAGATGGTGAAGAGTAGCACAAATTGGGTTGTGGGTTGTGTGCAAGCAAGCATAAGAATTAGTTTTGTTTCCTTATTTGGATGTTTATTATGAATTAAGAAAATTGATGTTTGGTCTGTTAGTATTTTGGATATAGTGTTAATTTGTTAATTATGGATCGTTGATTTTGATTATTAAATTTTGCTATTGAAAATTTTATGGTAGAGTTTGTAGATGTTTTATATTTTATCGTCATCTGTTTATAATTTTACAGAGGATCTGTTTTTAGATATATAAGTTTTACGCAGGCTTTGCATGTCTTATAGGAACAAACTTTATGGGATGTATGACAATTTGTGACATGCCCAACTCATGCCGATGGGTGAAGATGCAAGACACATTGTATAATTAATTGTTGTTCGATCGATTTCATCCATGGTTGTGGTTCCATCTCTAAAATATCTATTTGATTTAGTGTAAGGCCTTCTGTAAAAGTTGGAAATTAGGGTAGAACTTAGTTGCAAGGACAGAGATCTTTCTTTGTGAGATTGTATTTGATCACCCTGGATTCCGTTCACTTTCCAACAAAAATCAAGCAATCAAAGCCAATAACAACCAAGCGTGAATAGAGGCTATTTGCTCAAGTATAAAAATACAAATTTCTCTATAATATTCCCTTAAAAAAGAATTGCTCTAACATGAAGAACCACGTAGGTCTTAAGCTCGAACACGAAAATATCATCATATAGATTGAAATAACATAATGCTAATGTGTTACCTTTCTTCTGTGTCTGTTTGAGGGGTCACTTCTCCTATTGGCTTGTGTAATACTTGTCCTTGTGCTATCATCTCGTTGCACCTTGAGTGTTGGAATTAGTGCTTGCTGCTCAATAGGTCATTCTTCTATGTAGAGGATGAAGAAGTGTTGAGAATATCTGGAGATTGTGATAAAAAATCCTCAACAATTCTTTAGATTATTTACTATCCTTGGATATCATCCTACAATGTTTTTCTAGCTCAATTTTCTATGATAAAAAAATATTTACGAAATCAATTTTCCACAAATCACACATACTAGTTTGATTTGCTTCAACAGGTTAATTTTTTTGAGGAATGTTTAATTAATTTGCTTCACTAACTCTTATTCTATGGAGATAATATAGAGTTTTATTACTTTCCTAATCAAGTGAGTCATAAGATATACTCATGTATGTACACTTTAAAAAGCGTGCCAATAAGGAAGATTTCTCCTTTCCCATGGAAATAGGCCAAGCTATGGGCCAAACCACATAAATCTTGTGTCTTTTTTCTTATACTGCCAATTACTTTGCTACGTTTAATGGCACCTTGTTACGATGCCAATTCCAATTGGGGGAGAAGAGAGAGAGAGAGAGAGAGAGATATTGGATGTAGGTGATATATTACACATTTGAAAATATGCTTTCATTCTTTTCTTAAGGGCCTCATACATCAGCTATCATCTTGTTTGCTGTCAAACTTCCAATTTGATTAGTTTGTCTCCTTTAGATAGGCTTATGGATAGCCTTATAGCAAGTGGAAATGTTCCTCCTATTAACTAATTATAGTTGTGATTATATTTAAGTTCCTTAATTACCGGCTCGAATTAAGAATCTTCATTAATCTTGTTGCACATACAATTCCAAGCGAGGTTCTTTGAGTGCGGATCTCATTTTTTTGCCTATTAATGGCATTTGATGGGTGATTGAAATCACACATGCAATATGTGAAACAACCACACATTCTCTTTCTCTAGTGAGAAGTTTATGTTTTAGAAAATTTTGATATGAATGTTGTTTTTTTGCATATGTAGGTAATACAATGATTACTTCCATCGCTACATATGCATGGCATGAAAAAATATGCACTTGAACCACATAGCACAATTAGTAACCACATAAAATTAGAGTTTAATTATGATAATTAAGTAAGACATGGTATGGGAACATACTTAGTGTTGACCTAATGGATTGATTTTGATGAAAACAAAATATTTGAGTATGATATTAATAATTTTGTATTTTTGGAGGGGTTAATTTGTTGTATAGGTAGCTCAATAATTTTGAGAGGTTAAAGAAGCATTGAAAAGTTTTTTGAAGGATTTTGAAAGTTTCTACAGTGGACGAGTCGACACCTGAAAATCAAGAGTCGACCCCTAAATGGCCATAGAAAGAAAACAGAAAGCAGCCCAAAATAGTCCTTTCATGAGTTGACCCTTGAAGATTAGAAGTCGACCCATGAAGGTCATGAGTCAACCCCTGAAGATCACAAGTCAATCTTTGAAGAATTTGAGTCGACCCTAGTCTTTTTGCGAAATCAGAATGACCATATTCACTCCCAATGGCTATTTTAGACTTTCTAATGGCTAGAAACATCTTCTAACTAGTTTTTGAAAATATAAATGTATGGAAATACCCAAGAAAGGCAAGAAGAAGAGAGGGAATCAAGAAAAGTGAGTAGATGAGGTAAAAAGAAAGGAATATAAGTCTATCATCACTTCTTGAGCTTTAACTCGAGGATTAATTTGAGAAGTGATCATCAAAAATCTCCTCCCATCTCAGAGTGAGCTTCCAAATATCTATAGATAATAGAGTTTCAACCTTCTATCACTAAGCTTCTCTACAAGATCTAAAGCAAGGAAGAAAGAAAAAGAGAAAGAGATGATTTCTATTTACCAAGATCCGAACTTTCAGAGCAATCAAACTTGAGTGTCAACGGCATCAATCTAATCTTTATAGAGGTTATATTGTATGTATTTTCAATATTTCTTTTGCACACAAGATTAGAAAATCTTGTTTGGGGTTTTTTAGTATAGCTGAAATCGTGAAAAATTAGCTGGCTTATAAGATTTGGTTGTACACGTAAAACAGTTAGGTTGCAGTCGATTATCCTAAAAAATCGACTAAGTTTTGCTGAAGTTGGAAATCAGCAAGGACTTCCTAAGTGTTGGAACTTGGGGTTGGTTTAGCTGTGCCAGTAAAACAGCTTGGTTTTGGTTGATTGCTAGAAAAATTAACTAGGTTTAGTTGTGAGCCACAAAAATAATTGAGATGTAGTCTTGCTTAGAGATTATAGTAAAATTCTTAAAGAGAAATCCTTAGAGAGTGGATGAAGGAGCTGAGTTTGGCTCCGAACCACTATAAATCTTAGTGTTTGAGTTATTTGTGCTTATTCTTACTTTTTGCACTTATTTATCATTCATTTTTCTATGCATACTTAAATTACAGATTAGTTTTAATAAAAAATTATTTAGGTTTATAAAAAGATTTGAGAAACCTAATTCAACTCCTCTCCCCCTGCTTGGGTTATCATCTTCGACGACTCTTCAGATATCATGAAAGGACCCATGACCTTGTGCATCATTATCTTGTGAGGTTTGTGCTGCTAACTACCATGTTTTTTGCTCTTCTACACTAACAATCTATTAAAAATCATTAAATTATAATTTTTTTATTTTGTTAGAACTTTTAAAAGGGGTGGATTTGATTGACAAAATATTAGAACTTTAGTGCAACCTAATACTTGTGCACATAATTGGTGAACCCTGCAATAGTACTTAGAGGCTCTAAGCAACCTTCATGTGATTGTACGCACTAAGACGTGTTGAATTATCACAATCATTACATATGGTGGGCTGAGTTGGGGATAAGAAAAATATTCTTGTTAGATTTTGAAGCTGATATATATGCTTGTCATAAAATTTTGATGAAAGAAAATATTATTTAGCCTACCAGTAAACTATTAGGGTCAGAGCATGTTTTGTTTAGTTCTGATTCAGTCTATACAAACATACTATCAATTAATTTTACACATAAAATTAGGAGAAAAATTAGACTACTACAAAAACTAAAAAATGGGTGTCAATTTTTTCTGGTCAACTTGGACCAAATGTTAATGTTCACCTATTATCTTCCATGGAGCAATTGTGCTTGATTTCTTTAGGATGGAATTGTTGTGGTGTGTTTCCATGATACTTTATGGCCTTGTTAAGTTCATATGCCTAAGAGTAAAATTCAACGTACACATGGGATTGCTAAGCTAATCCAATTAGCATCCAACATGTGTCTAAACATAAGTTTCTCATATAGCATTAGATTCCTTAATTTTCAGATTATTGTCCAACATGAGACTAAATTAAGTTCTTGCATTGCAAAAGAATGATCTTTTCTTGTGTTGTATTAGAATTAACTTTGACACAGTTAGTTGAAAACTTGTCATTGACTTTTTCTTGATTAGTTTTATTTATCTTGCGGAACATTTGTTGGGAGAGTTATTTTACCCTTGCTTCCTTTCCATTTTATGATTGATATCACATTGGTAATATAAGCATCGCCATATCAAAGTATCACTTATGTTCGACCTTCACTTTTTAAATTGGCGAATGAAGGCACAAAAAAGGGAAAGAGTTAATTGGCAGTAAAGAAGCTGTCGTACAAAGCATAGATATATAGTTGCATTGCTTTGGGCTACAAATAAGGTCCCAAAGCCTGGCCAAATATGGTTGCAAACAAGAAAAATCATGCATTGGGACAATATGCTACTATATTAATTCTCATCCCTAGGTTTTGATTTATTAATTAACAAGATCTTATCACATGCACTAATTTAGTAGATCCTCTGTGGCAATGCATGGCAGAGAAATGACCAATGTACATGAGATAGTTGCATCACCTGCTCCACACAAATTCTTGCTACATCTAGTAATGCTATGTGCATTATGGCATCATAGTAATATCGGTTGTTCTGCACATCCCTTCATAAGCAGCGAGCTAAGATTTGGACACAAAAATCAATTACGCAATCAATGATATAAGATACTTTGTCAGCAATATAATCTAGAAAAGGACTAAAAAGACAAAGAACTTCAATTTTTATATTGATATGAGATGTTGCTAACAGAAGAGGGGCCATCCTTGTTCACTATATAGAAGACTACATGACTAGCTACAGAATGCAAACTGATCTACAAATATAAAATCTAAGTAAGTAAAAGCCTGACTTTATGGCCCTCGAGAAAAGACTAAAAGCATATTAGCGTAAAGTAGATCGATCTCCACATAAAAGTTTTCGAACTCCTTGGTGTGATTGAGTGCTACTTGATCTGTCTTCAATCGATACAATTTGGAGCAAGGCCTTGCATAAGGGTTGGCTGGTTGAGGCCAACAATTTTTATCGAACTTAGATTTGCAAGGAATACCATCTCTACCGATGGTGCCATATCTGATCTCCTCAGCATCAGTTGCACTCACCAATATCAACCATGCTATCAAAGCTAATAATGACCAAGCACAAATAGAAGCCATCTAAGCAAAATATAAATATAAGAATAGCTCTTTATATATATCAAAATATGAACAATCACGAAACTATTAAGAAACAGAAGGATAGTATTGTAATGAAGAAATCAACATAATATACAATATTGTCTTTCACACGTGTTTAGGAGAATGATAGGGCTCGTACTACGTACTATCAATCTCTTTGCACCTTGAGTGATGAAATATCTGCCAACTGTTCAAAGTGTTGCACCCTTATATAGAGCAGGAGGAAGTTTTGATGAGCTGCCACATCAATGTCGATCTTTATCTCATCTTCTTTGTGGTAAAAATCTGTTAGATGGAATGCCAAGTGTTCATGCTGATCAAGAGAGCGACATTAATTTGTAATCCAATATCAAACGAAATAGATTGCGTCACTAATATTATTCATGGCTTAGTGAAGATGGTAGGCACTCATAGAGTAAGAGGGTTTATCTACTTGGGTGGTTAGATCAATATGTCTATCGGCATGTGAAGATCATAGCTGTGGAAGTGATACATGTATCATAGTGGGGCTGAGTGGATAGATCCTAGGAAAACCAAGTAATCTTACCAAAGATAAAAGAGAATTGCCATTAGTCATCTAACGCTAATGGATATGGATAATGAAGTGGGAACCTTATCCAATATGCGCTCTCAGATCCTTAATTTCTTATGCATGTTTGCGTTTTCGTTTGGAAACTCGGAGGGACAATATGAAGCCATTAGCACAGCTACTCATCTAACTAGGAGGGACATACGAAGCCATTGGCGGCCGCAAAGGCGTTCTTTTGTATTCATCCCCACTCATTGCTCTCTTCTCTAACCTTAGCCTCTGCCTTCGAACAATCCAGGCCGCCGCCGCCTCTCTGACAGAGTTCAATATCTCCTTCAGTGCTGCCACCTCTAAGGAGGAGTTTCTGGCCGCACATGGCTCCCAAAGTCAACCTAGTAGCCAACTGCTCCCCACAGGACCCCTCCACTCCGCCCCTCCCCCCTCCTCATCCCATTGATCATCCATGATGAGAAGAGAAACCTCACCCTCTAGTCCCCCCCTCCCTCTCGCTTCTTCCACTCTAGGGTCGAGGCCAAGACGTCAAAGAAGGAAAAGAAGGAAAAGAAGAAAAATAATAGTAAGCCTTTGACAACGCCATCTTCTTCTTCAAATGGTTGGGTACCGAAGTATTCCAAGACCAGGAAGTTCTATAATGAGAAAATTAGGGACCTGCATTGGCATTGTAAGGTTTTTGTTGCTGCTGGAGGTAAAATTCGCTATTCTGCATCTCTCATTGATGAAAAAGATCCAATCTTTTTTTCTTATTTTGTCTTCTATTTATCTCTTTATAGCTCTCTAGTCTTTTTTCCCATAGTGACCACATGCATTCATATTGTTCCTCACTACAACCCCACTTCTTTTCCTCTTCTCTTGCCCTAGCCTCTTTATAGTTAACTATCTAAATCGGAGGGACCAAATGCAACCCCAGCTGATATGGTTATGCATGATCATGAAGTAACTTCTTTGTGTCATTTGGGTTACAATCAACATGGATCCACTGATAAACAGTTGCCAGCAACAAAGAGAAATTGATGAATTAAAAAAGAAGCATGAGATGGCTATACCAATTGTTTCAAAAGGATTACCTCCTCATCTTCATAGTAGGATATTAGATAAACTCCGCTTGAAAGTTAATAACAATATGGTCCATTGTTAGATGGAATCCTGTGCAGAATATTTCTTGCTGTTGTTCCTTCTAACCAGTCGCCGTTGCCATGTTGTATGGCTAGCTCTACTGTGGATGGTGTTTTTAGATGACCTTGCATTGCACCAGGCACTATTTTCATAAGAGGATGGCCACTAATTTTACAGATGGATGAGTTGGCTTTTAGAGGCAAATCAAATGTCCTGATCCTACTTCCTAGTTTTTTTCTAATGCGCGTAATCTTGTAAGAACTTAGATAAGTTGGAATCTTAGAAAGGCTCTGCTATTAAAAAAGTGCGGTAAAATGTCTTTTCAACTTGATATCATAGAACCATGCTACGGTTTTTGCATATCCAAATCAACTTCAATGCTACTTCTGCTCAAGATAGATGCTATTCTAGAGCAAAAGTTCATCTTGGCTCTGGCTTGAGAGAAAAATTGTTTCTTAAAGCAAGTTTGAGCAACTTGTGTTCATTGTTCAATGTAACCTATAAATTATTGGAATTCATATTGTATATATTTATAGAATATGCATTTTACAGATAGTAATATCCTAATTTTGGTCATGATTTTTATGTAATTTATGGTGTTTCATGAACGGATTACAGTGTTTTATGTGTGGATGATGAATTTATTTCATTTTACTTTATTTTTTGGATTATCTTATTTGGTCATGATTGATATACTAGATATTTTGATTTGGTTTTATACCTTTCATATGAAGTTATTGGGTACAACTTTAATTCTTTCCATTAATAATATGCTTATCTTAAATTTATACTTGCCTGAGTTGTCACTTGTCCTAAATTGAGGCATGGGAGCTGTAAGGAGAATTGTACCATGAATAAATCAACTCCTCAAAACTAGGTTTAATGAAACTCCTAGGTCATTGAGGTGGCCTAATTAAAAGTAATTCTAACTTAATTTGATTATAACAAAGCAACATCCTTTATTATAGCTTACACTCTAGTTTATGGTTAGCCGTCATGAATCGGATTGATGGGGAACTAGGATGGTTCACCTGTTAGCATGGTAAACAGGCAAATTGAATTAAAAAGGCCCTTAGTTAGCCCATTTCATTAAATAGGCCAATCTTAATCATCCCTAATTTGTGCTCGTTGACTAAATAATCGTACCCCATCTTTTGTTCATGATAGCCACCTTCCACCCCAACATCGAGACGCTACCCAGTCCCTTTGCTACCTCTTTCGATCTCTCTCTCCCTTCCTCCCCCTCTCTTGCCAAGCGTGGCTCTTTGAAACCCTCAGCTCTCTCGTACCTCCACTCATCACGGCCAACTCCCTCCTCCTCCTCCTCTTCCTTCCGACCTTTCTTCTGCTCCCATCCTTCCCTAGCTATAGCTGCCAAACCTGGTAAACCGACCAGGTAAGTCCCTCCTCCCTCTCTCTCTCTCTCTCTCTCTCTCTCTCCCTCTCCCTCTCTCTCCCTCTCTGCTTCTTTCTCTCTTCCCTCTCCCTATTCGTCCCTCTCCTTCTTCTTCTCTTCCCTCTCTCTATCTGTCCCTCTCCTTCTTCCTCTTTGATGCTCTGCCTCCCCCTCCTTGTGATTAGAATACACTGCGGTTCAGCATAGTATGGACCAGTACCATACTATACAAGTCATCAGCTGTCTTGTTTGTCAATATTGGTTCTTCCATCCTTGCTCTAGTTTTCATCATATTCATCATAATAAGGTTTTATGAAAAATTATGAAATAAATACCTAGATTCTTCAACCGTAGTTATAAGGTCATCGAATGTTATGAGCTATCACTACAGGAAAAGTAATATTTCCCGACGCTTTTTTCCCGACGCTAGGGAAAAGCGCCGGGAAATGTTGGTCCCGCGCAAAATTGTGCCGACGCTTCTAAAAAGCGTCGGTATAGCTTTGCAATCGACGACGCTTTTAAGCGTTGTGGAAAATTGGGATCTACGACGACGCTTATAAGCGTCGTCGGAGGCCAAAACCATCTCTATATCTCAAAACTCCTCTCGATGCCCTAGCCTTATATCATCTCCTCTCCTCTTCCCTTCGGCGCCGACGTTAATCCTTCTCTTCCCTCCCCCTTCTCTTGGATCTGAGCCACTCTCCTCTCCTCCTCCCTCCGGCGCCGACATCAATCCTTCTCTTCCCTCCCCCTTCTCTTGGATCTGAGCCACTCTCCTCTCCTCCTCCCTCCGGCGCCAACATCGCCACCAACCTCGCTTCCGAAGAAGAAGAAGAAGAGTAGATCCGCCTCCTCCCCCTTCTCTTCCCTCCGGCGCCGACATATCCAATCCCCCCCTCCTCCGAAGCCCAGGTGAGCATATTTGTGTGTGTGAGAGAGAGGGATGGCTGTTATATTTCCGAAGAGTAGATCCGCCGCCTCCCCCTTCTTTATTTTTATTGCAGGGGTGACAGGAGTAAGCGGATATGCAGGGGGGCCGGAGCGCCGGTGTCACGCCATCGGGGACAGGCGGTGGCCGGGAAGGGGCGGGCCGTGGCTCCAGGTGTTCAGATCTCCTCCCCTCTCCTTGTTTATTTATTTTTCTGTCTATTTTGAGAAACTTGACTCCAGGCAAAGGAGGAAAAGGAGGAGATCTGGGGCGTACTGGAGGAAAGAAAACCCGAAGCCCTCTTTCTGGTGTTTGGGTCTCTCGCCCCTCCGTGCATAGGCCAGGGGAGGCGAAGACGAAGAAGAGGAGGAGGAGTCCTCGTTTTCGTCTTATTTTTGGGTGATTTCTTGGTTTCGATTGATCATAGGCCATGGATGAGAGAATCCTGCCGGGTACTTGCTTCCGGTATCCCCTTCTGGAGTTCACTCGTCTCCCCACCATTCCCCAGGTCCACCCAGTGAGAAAAATATTTTTTTTAAAAAAATGTTGGCTAACGCCGACGCTTATAAGCGTCGGCTTTGATTATTTTAGCGACGCTTTTAAGCGTCGCTAAAATGTGTCGCTAAAAACTAACATATTACGACGCTTTCCCAAAGCGTCGGGAAAAACTTTTCCCACGCAGGAATAAACAACGCTTTGGTGACGCTTTTAGAAGCGTCGGCTGGACTTTAGCCGACGCTTATAAGCGTCGCTAAAGGTCGAAAAATGCGTCGGGATAGGTTGGTTTTCCTGTAGTGTATTAGCCCAAAGTTGAAAATTTGGCTTAATAAATATGCTTACCAAAATGAGGGTGCTAACTAATGCAGTTGATAAAGTCTTTGAAGTTTGGTAGGGACTACTTGATTTATGTCCCACCCCTCCTTTCATTTCAACCTCAATTTTTATTGTCCAGGATCTCAAATAAAATATATGCTTGCCTAAATAAATTGTTTGGCTTGAGTTGGTTTCCCATCTTGACATAACAATTGGACCAGCAAGAGCTATACGTGGCTTGCTCAAAATCACTTGGTTAAGCTTGATATAGTACATAATATATAAATCTTGACCTATATTTTATTCTTCGCTAGCCCTTTGGATTTTCCAACTTAACCACTACCATGACTTCTCTATATGTGCAATACTAAATGAGCAACCATAACTTTACCTTTGCTTAGCTATGAACTAGGGGTGCAAATAAGTCAAGCAACTCGCAAGTTGCTCGAGCTCAACTAGAATCCAAGTTAGACTCAACTCGACTATTATCAAGCTTAAGTTAAACTCAAATAGCTCGAACAGTTTTTCAAATCGAGCTTGAGTAGCAAAATACTTAGCTCGAAGGCTCACGAGCCTAGTCGAGTACATATATTTTTAATAATATTATATTTTATTTATAATATATTATTAATTTAATATTTTAAATACAAAATTATATTTTATTTTATTTTATTTTAAGTATTTTTTTAATTATGACCAAGGCTCGAACTCAAGCTCGAGTATGGCTTAGTTGATATTCAAGTTGAGTCGAGTCGATCTCGAATATTACTATTTTTTATTGAGTAAAGTTCGAACTTGGATATTAAAACTTAATCGATCTCAAGTCGAGTTTCAGAGCTTGAATATTCTGAATCGAATCAAGCTTGAGCCTCAGCTACTCGACCCGGCTTGGCTCGGTTCGATTGCACCCCTACCTTGAATTGAACATGGTTGCCTTGAGCCAATGAATTTGCCGAACAAAAGTTGTTCCCAACCAACTTGTTAAATTGGCTATGATATATACACCCATCCATTAACATTTTATAGATTATTTTGCCAAAGGATAAAGGAGACATTTTATGAAATGATTAGATTAGTGGGTGGGTTTGTCAAATTTTCAACTGGATTAGTGGAATATGTGTTGTAATAATCTGTAGATATTCTAGTTCACGTATATAACATATGTTGACTAATATTTTGTTTGTTGAATAATTTAGGCAAAAGGCCATATCTTGGTCTTTTTTCTACCATTTAATTATTAGGGCCAAGGCATATTTTGTTTTAGTTCTGATCAAGTCTACACAAACTTATTCTTGGTTTTTTTTATTTTTTTTTCATCACATACCATTTGGACTAAAAATTAGAATGCTATCAAAAAAGAGAATGCGTGTAAAACCTTTCTTTGTCAAAATATGACTCGAGCCTATACCACAGGGCCTAATATGGTTCTGGCTCTTGTCATGGCTGGGTCTAACTGTAGCCATGGTCATAAAGACTAAAAGAGGGTTGTGTCTGCAAATATTTGTGATAATTGCATGAAATTGTGGTTTCCCAACAGTATGCTAAATCAATCTTTTCACTAGTATTTTGAAAGATTAACTGCTTAAATGCCATACTTTTTTATGAATATAGAAATTACTTCCTTAAGATCCATAGTGATGTTTGTATTTATCTAAGTATTTGTTTGTTATTATATACTTGATGCGACTCGAGATGTTGGTAGTATTTTACTCGGTCTAAGCTTGTCGCTTTCTTTTTCTTGTCATAGTTTATGAAGCTTGTGTCTAGTCACCCAAACCATCAAATATGTTATCATACGTATTTTTTGGTGATCATCAAATCTCTTGCAATCAAAACCCTTGTGGTGAAGATAGTTACGATAATTTAGCATATCTTCTTAGCATTACTATATATAGATCGGTGGTTGGAGCATGCTTGTATAAAAATTTTAAAAATTAAAAATTGTTTAAGATAAAAATAGAATATAAGAATATTAATATTTTTTGCATCAAATATCATTATACTTTTTTTATTATAGTATAAATAAAAATAATCATGAATTATTAATTCCTAGAGGCTTGTAAGAAAAAATAGATATGAATATAGGGGATATGTATAAGTTAATTTTTAAATATTTTAACAATAAGTCTTTGAAAGAGAAAATTTTTTTCTCTAAGAATAATGGATAAAATACAAAATATCACAATGTACATCAAATAATTATTTAATGGCCTGAATAGATGTGAATAAATTAGATAAACTTCATTTTATAATAATAATGAATCTTGTATTTTGATGATTAATGGATTAGTATTAAAACTAGGGATCATTGGTTCGGATCCACCCTTGGTTCAACTTCAGGATCATACGGTTCATTTTTGAGAATATTTACCGGATACTATAGTTTATTACTAGCATATTAGTATTTTTTGAAAATGCTATGAATTAATTGCCGACACCATCCTAAGGCGATACATAAGAAAATACCACAAAAATACTAAAAAATATATTTGCAACATTCTTTTTTGCTTATAGCAGCACTTAAATATAACAGTCAAGCAATCAAAGCCAATAATAACCAAAACCAAGCATGAATAGAGGTCATTTGCTCAAATATAAATATATGAATATCTCTATATTAATGTTCCCTCAAAAAAAGAATTGCTCTATATAAGTCAAAACATGAACGATCACATAATTCTTAAGCTAGAAAAGAAAATAATCATCATATAAAAATGAAAGAACATAATGTACATTGTGTTACTTTTTTCTGTGTACATTTGATCGGTCACTTCTCCTTGCAGTTGTACTGGTCCACCAGCTCAACGATGGATCTAGTCCAACTAAAAATTTCAGGTAGGTGTGGGCTTTGGTAGACATGGATGAGTTATTTTTAGGCATGGAATCCCCAACTAAAGAGTAGAGTTTAGATCATTTGAATGGGTGAAATCAGCTCATGCTGGTCTCTTGAAGAAAACGATTGACTTCACATTTCTTCCATGTCTGATGAGAATATTAAATGTTGACTGATATTGCCCTTGTAATGCTTCTAATATGTGTATCTTCGTTATAGAATGGCTTCTTTCATATATATCAACAGGGCCATGAAATCTGGTCCAATTAAAATATCTAGCTAAAACATTTTGGGAGGCATTACAATTCAATCCTTTAATCATGCATTCATCGAACAATACTCTAATCATGCATTCATCCAACCCCTTCACACAGGCGCGCACACACGCATGCAAAAGAAAAGAAAAGAAAAAGGGCACGTATCCAAGTGGTTGAACCATATTTAGCATGGGCTGGCATAGCCTTCCTGACCAACAGAAAAATTTAGGAGATTTTGACAAATTTTTTGAAAGATTACAAGCAAAATGTTTCTTTAAGCTTTTTCTTAAGAAAGTTTACAGTTAAAATAGCTTAATTAACTGTAAATAAATGATCAATGAGAGAAGGTTCACTGATAAGTTGTCATATGACTACATTGACTGCTCGAAAACAAATCAAGCTAGTACACACTCTCCTTCCTCTTTCCGCTCATGTCCTTTAAGCTGCCAAATAAAGCTAACAACCTTTCTGATATATTGTCCCTCTGAAATCCTCATCATAGAGAGGACCATTACACTGTTCCCATTTTTCTGCCATCTTTTTCTGCAACCGATGCCCCGGATTCCTCAGACTTTATCCTGCCACTGCCGCCATAGGTACCCATGCATATTTTTCAGCAGCCCTTGGAAAGACCTTTTAACAAATACCCCCTGGGATTTTCACATGCCTCTTTTTGCTCAAATCTTTTTGCTCACATTGCTTTGTCCCCCATCCGCACTGAATGATGCAACTTTAGCAAAAAAAAAAAATGATGCAACTGGTTGCGTACGTTAAAATCCCAGGCTCCAAAATCCATTGTAAAAGTACAACTGATGAGAAGTTAATTACTTGAATTACAAAAATTCACTCCTTTTTACTGTGCATGAGATTTTGTTCTTGTTTCTTTAATTAGAGAGAGAAGTAAACATGGAAGCCTATGTATATAAACCTAGATAAATCACCTTGGTCAAGGAAAAGCCAGTACCGAAGAGGCCCCAGATCACTAGGACCTTCCCTCCCTCCCACTGACCACTCACCACCACTGCTTTCTTTCCTATCATTATTATATTGTTGATGATGGGTGGCAACAGTCTATATCTCTCTCTTCTCTACGGTCTCTGAATTCCTCTCCCCCGATCTGGCTTCATCCAATTCATTTGGCAAGTCATCTTCTTACCACAAGAAGATGCAAGACCAATTCCACTTCCCTTCCTGCTTCACACCCGGCGAGCCGATGGCCGATGATCCCACATCTATTGCTGCAACCAAGTCAGGCCAGAGCATCGTGACATCGGTATATCGGACCAAGATCGCAGGCCATTGCCGGTTGATCACTGTGACTTGGTGCAAAGATGTCCTAGTTCATGGCCTCTCCGTTTCAGTGGAGGAAAGATCAGACAGTGTTGATGAGACCAACATCAACATTAATACCAACCAGCACATGAGCTGCAAGGTGGAGCTGCGGCCATGGTATTTCTGGCGCAAGCATGGCTCGAAGCGCTTCCATGTCGAAGGGAAGCCTGTCGACGTGTTCTGGGATCTCAAGAGTGCGAAATTCTCGGGAGAACCCGAGCCTCAATCCAACTACTACGTCGCAGTGGTCTCCGACGAGGAGGTGGTCCTCCTCCTAGGCGATCTTAACACGGAGGCCTACCGGAGGACGGGGTCACGGCCGGCGACCATAGATGCCACTTTGGTGTCCAGAAAGGAGCATGTCTTCGGTAGGAGAAGGTTCGCGACAAGAGCCAAGTTCAGCGAGAAGGGGAAGCTCCATGAGATATTGATAGAGTGCAGCAGTGATGGCAGCGGCAGCAGCATCGGTGGGAACATGGATCCAGAGATGGTGATAAAGATTGACGGGCATGTCGCCATCCATGTGAGACATCTCCAATGGAAGTTCAGAGGCAATCAATCTGTAACAGTTAACAAAGCTAGAGTGGAGGTATATTGGGATGTTCATGACTGGATCTTCAGCCCTGGTCCAAGGCATGCATTGTTCATATTCAAGCCATCGCCACTACTGCGTTCTTCGGCGCCAACATCATCTTCATTGAGTTCTTTTGATGGAAAGAATGCCACTGTAGATGGGTCATCTGGATTTTGCTTGTTTCTTTATGCCTGGAAGTTAGAATGATGGATTTCTTACGCTAGTCTAATGCCTTGTTATTATAATTACAATTCAGAAGGAATTGAGAGGTTGGCTCGATTAAACCTTGCATGCAATTTATGTTGGATTAAAGTTCTTTTCCTTCAGGAAACAGATCGAGGGAGACAAAGATATCGTATGGTAGTAGAGTTTTTTCTCTGCAAAAGGTGATCAGTGTGAACACTTAGCAATGAGGAGGAGAAAGAGAGAGGGAGAGAGAGAGAGAGAGAGATGGGTGGCAAGCACATGGAGGTGGGTTCCAGTGTCAGATTGTAAAGTTAGCTACAGCCTGTCTGAACAAAAGAAGGCCATAAAGAGATGTCAAGTTGGCTTCACACTACTACGCACTCCAATAATTCCCACATCCAAGCATCTCTATTTTCCACCTCTTTGCATCCTCCAAATCCAATACACACCACATCCATATCCACATAAGAGATTATACTTGTTCTTCATTTATTCTCCCATTCCATGCTAAAAGCACCAAAATTTTTTGTTGAAAGAAAGGAATCATGTTCCTAGCAATTTATTTCATGTAGAAAATGAAGTGAAACGAATTAAAATGAAAAAGAGAGTGAAAATGAAAAAGGTTCAAAGAAGGATTTAACTTGAAGAAGATGATTTCTTTTCTTCGTTTTTGTTTTATTTTTCTATTAGAAGGTGATTATCTTGCCCTACAAAGGTTTTACTTCTTGAGATAACTAGATTTTTTTTCAATCTAATGAATAATTAATCCTGCCATCTGGATCCTTGGTTGCCCCTTCCAGCTTGCATGTTGTTCTATCTTGGTTATCTTGAACGGACAGTGGATACTGACAACTCTGATAATTTTTTTTTCCTTGATTATACATGTGATGCCAAGAGAGCTGTCAGATTCATAGCAAGACTCCAATGGAAGGGACTTAAGCCTATCTTTCATTCATGAATAGGTGCATGTGCTCTCTTCTCTTCTCTTTTCTTTTTTTTCTTCTTTTTTTCTAAATAGATGATTTATATAATTCGGGCACATATACATTCAAAAAAGTCAAAAAATAACAGATTTCGGAGCACACTAAACTCCCTCTTCCCAATCCAAAGAATATCTCCAGATCTCATTAGAACTCTACAATTAAGCATGCATGTGCTTTCTTTTTTTTTTCTTTGCGCTAAAACGGGCATTTCATACATCACGAGTACGAATATATCCAATAGAATCGAAAAACAAAAGGCTCCGAAGTGCTTCGGGTATCTCTCCCTCTTCAGTCCATAGAGTACCTCTTAAGTGGCTTGCTATATATGCCGTTATCCAGTCGGCCGCCCCATTAGCTTCACGATATACATGCATAGCCTGAAATATAACGCCCTCTCTCATCATCATCCAAATATCGCGGAGCAGAGGATGAACTCCTCCATCACTGCTCGGACCCTTTCAGATACAGCTGATCACTGTGGCCGAATCATCCCCCAGTAGAACTGAACTCGTGTGAAGCACCCGCTATGCTCAACACATGTCCATCCAGGCCGCCCGCATCTCTGCCCTAGGAATCGAGGTCCCGAAGTGCATATGCTCTTTATCTGCTAGGATTGGGCTGCTGATGGTCGCTATGCGGCCGAGATCAAGGAGAGCATAGATTTTCTACGGTGTGTGTGCAGCACCATAAAATGCTGTGCAGCCATAGATGACTGCCGTCAAGAGATGAACCACCATCCGACATCACACACCATGTGGGCTCCCACCGCAGCTGATCCAGATTGATGCGGCACAGCAACCTCTGCCACCAAAAAGTAAGTTGTCTTCCAATTTCTTTTTTAGTGCGGTGCACTTGGACCCCTGGCCTCTAAATGCTTGCGTGCAAGAAAAATCCAAAGCTATCTGTGAAGACTGAGAGAGACGACTCGAATCTGGATGGGCTGAATGGATGAAGTGGCATCAGCCAACTGGATTCGGTGTGACTGTCGTGATCAACGGGGGGTGGACTTTGAACTGCAGGCTGCTGCCAGTCATTCATGTGGTCTCGGGTTGTGGGAGCCAGATCACAATAGATTGATGATTCCAATTTTAATGAGATTGCGTCCTAATTTAATAAGCTGCTACATCTAACATTGGATTCGTGTGATTGTGGAATAGAAGGGTATGTTGACCAGAGCTTTGATAATATGATCTCTTTGGGGAGAGAATCAATTGGGCTGATCTCAATTGCAAGGAACCACATAAAAGGGGGAAGATTGCGGACTTTTGACTAGCCTTAAATTCTTAGATTACAAGTTACTTATCAAGCTGTTTTGGAAAAGGAAAAATATGTACTCTGACACAGAACAAGAGGCAACCAAAGAAAAGTAAGCTAGTCCTATGGGATGCTTATAAACAAATGATCAATTTAATTATTACCTAAACATGACCATAACCAAGATTCACTATCTGATACTATATTGGTACAGTATCAATAGTCCTAGTATAAAAGTTGGTTTGGCATATCGAGATTTGGTACCCTCCTGTATCGAGTCCTAATTTATTATAGATACGGTACAATAAACTCAGTATAGGGCATCACGCACCGGTACCATGAACCTTGTCCATAGCAGCCTCCAAAATTGTCAATTCAAGTTCCCTTAAATGAAGTTTGTTCTAGTTAGCTTACAGATAATCATGTCCAATTACAAAAGTGAGGAGTTATTGTCAAATAATTGATTTGTAAAAAAATTTCAGAATTTGGAGATTTTTCTAATTTTTTGTTTGGAAAAATTCAATTATTGAAACTTTCTTGCTCAACATCTTCATTTATCATCATGTAAGAAGATTAATATAAGTTGAGTTGCATTTAGTGCTAAAACTCATCAGCTAGTGGATCCAGCTTGGATTTGTGGATTTGCCTCCTTGCATTTGCTATAAGCAGTCTACAATGGCTCTTCCTAGACATAACTCTTCAGGCTTTTATTGGAGATTTAATGGACTTGCTTAAATACTAGCTGTTCGAGCTCATCCTCTTTTTTCAGCTAAGGGGTTTATTAAACAAACCTCTATAATAAAGCCCAATTCCAAATGCTCCACACAAATATTCCAAGTTTTCTCCTCTCTGTTGATAGCTTCCATGAGATGCCCTCATTTTTTTCATTCCCTTACACTTCCAAACATTCCCTACCATCATTCTACATACTCTTCCTTTATCTCTTCTACTTTTTTTAAACTAATTCCCCGCAAAATTAAATAATTTGATCGGGTTATTTATCCTTCCATGTGCTCACCCTATCATAGAAGACATCATAAAAGAATTCAAAATCAATCGTACCCCAAGAACATTTTCACTGACCACCTATAGGAGAGGAGTAAAGATCATTTTAGGGCAATGCCTACAGAAAGGACTAGAAGTGGGTAGGCTAGGCTACAATCCTGCCAGAACTCAGCCTCAAGAAAAAAATTTTCGACCAAGCCTGAGCCCAACCAAGGATTGAAACCAAGCCCAGTCCAAAGCCAAATGGGCCCGACAGGAATCAAGCCCGAGCAAGCCTGACTCAAGACTGGATCCGAGGTTGGTGACACCATCCTCCTATTTACATATGAGAGAGACTGGGGAAGTTTAGGTAGGGATGCAAATGGATCAGATCGGACCAGGTCATAAGTGACCCGATCCAACCCAATTTCTTGTTTGGGTCCAAATATTAGACCCAACCTAATAGAAGATTAGATCAGGTCAGATCAGGTCCACGGCTAAAATTTCTGAACTAACAGGTTATTCAGGTCGAGTCAAGTTCATGTATAACCCAGTCCCAACCAAAAAAATTTAGGTCTGAGTCAGGTCCGGATCAAGATTAGGTCTGGTCCTTGTACTTGTCATTCTTTGTACTTGGTTTTTTTTTGCAATAAGTAAAAACTATAGAAAGCAGGTTATGCAGGACTATACAAGTGAAAGTGACTAAGCATTAAGGATTGATGCCATTACAAACTAATTTAAGATATAGTGTAAAATTAGTTAAGATATGGATGTCATCTAATTGGATTTGATGCAACTGAATCCAATGATGAGAGTACAAAAGTAAAATTTTCATATTATCTTAATTAGTATTATAGTTAATCTTTATTAATAAAATTAATTAATTAATGTTTTATTTTTGTCTGAGTGCAAGTAATTCAAGAGATTCAATAATGCTGGTTTTCAGCCCAACGCCTGTCAGCCCGAGCTCAACAAATTCTCCAGTGTCCGTGATGAGGCAACTCAACAGTTCCTAACCTAAAATTCCCATGTATCCACGTCAACGGGCTGAAGCAAGTGATTTTCCAACATCTTCAAAGCTTCCCAACCGTCGCCACATTCCATCCGTTCGAGCCAGCGGCCGTGAGGAGCTTCCAAACGATCATCATCTCCAAGCGTCTCCCCTGTTTCTTCCCAATGGTCATCCACGGTTCCTTCATCCCATCGACCGTGAATCTTCCAAGCATCGTGGCACATCATAGGTCAAGGGAACAGGAAGGCCAAACCGGCTCTTCAATTCAAAGCCGAGTCCTCCATTTCATTTCCAGCAATTAAAGTCCAACTTGTTCCATGAAGTCTTCTCAACTTCCAAACAGCCGCATGGTTTCTTAACCTCCCAGCAAATGCAAACAGGCTCTTCATTCCATCCCGCGTCTCATCCGCTCCCAGTTCCTAAGCGTCCGCAACAAAATCTTCCAGTGTCCTTCGGTCTTCCCAGCCACACCGCTGAAGATGTTTATAAAAGGGAGCAACCACACGGAAGGGGAGGGCATAGGGGAGGAGACAGCAGTAAAGGGAGGGCAGCCGGCTGGATCCATCCAAGTCTGAGCGGCATCCGGTGGAGGAAGGAGGAAGGCATCCGGTGGAACCAAAGGGAGGAGGAGACCAGCGTGCGACGAAGGAGGAAGAGGCCAAGGGAACCAGCAAGAAAAACATCTTAACTCCTCTTCCGATCCATCTTCTCAGCCGGGCGAGAGAGGAGAAGAAGCCGCGGATCCATCCAGCCAGGCCACGGAGGGGAGAAAGCGTCATCGAGAGAGAAAAAATAGAGTGCCCTGTTTTCTTAAGAGAAGAAAGAAGAAAAAACTATAAAGGGGATTTATGCTTTATTTTATTTATTCTATGCTAATCCCTTTTATAAAAATGCTTGCATCTCATATGGATAGCTAAATCTCTCTTAGCTAAGGCTAGGGAAAAGCCTAGCATTTTCTTCATGTTTTTCCTTTAATCATCAATTGGATTTTAATGTTTTAGATTTGATTTATGGTGCAGTAGATTGAAACAAATTATTTCAAACTTATATATTTTCTTTGATTTGTTATTTCCCCCGGGTATAACAGATGCTTAGAAATCCCTATAGTTTAAAATAGAATTACTGTAATGCTGCCCATAAAACTAAATCTATTTTATTATGATTAATATATGATTTTAAGAAAAGCATGTTTAAGTGCTAGGCTGAATCCTAATGCCTTAGTTATATTTTCGTAAATCTGAATATTATTTAGCCTTTAGTTTTTTTGTTCACTGTCAAATCCCTGTGGATTCGATCTCGGACTCACCGAGAATATTACTTTGCTACACCCTATACTTGGGGTATCCTACGTTTAATTTCTCTTTTAAAAAGAGCAAGATTAAAGACGTAGCAAGTTTTTGGCGCCGTTGCCGGGGATTTGCAACGTGCGAACAAGAACAAGGCTGCAAATTTCAATTTTTACTTTCTAGTTCTTCAATTTTTCTTTATTTTTAACATAGCTGAAATTTCAAATCTTTACAGATTCAAGAACGACACAAAGCGGGACTAGTAACGAGGAAGATCAAGATCAAATTTTTGGATTTTCGGAGTGAACAAACTCCGGCCGTGAGTATTTAAATTAATTTTCCTGTTTTGTTCATACTAGTCCTATTTTTCCTAGATTAAAATTTTACTCTTATTTAAAAAATTAAAAAAAATATTAATTAAAATAAAAAAATAATAAAAAATAATAATAATAATAATAAATAGCTAGTTTGCTTGATCAACTATTCAAATGCAATTTAATGTCATGACATAAAATGTTAAAAATCTTCTTGATTGTTGCATATAGTATAAAGCATTTGCATAAAATAATCTAAGGGCTGAACCCATTAAAAAGATAAGGTCGGGATTTCATCACTCGTCCTTAGCCCAAAAATCATCCCAGTGCATCAATATCCTAAGCCTAATTAAAATCAACTAGACGTTGGCCCCAAGGATATTCGAGCTCAATAGGACGAAGACCACTGAAAGTTGCACCAATTTCGCTCTATGACCCTGGTCGATGTCTAGGCAAGCTTTGTCCCTCTAAGTGATTGAAGGGAGACAGTTTCTGTTCGAGGAAAGTGGGTTTTAAGTGGGACCTTTGCTATACGCATCGTGACCCCTCTACTTATCTGGGAGCTTACCTGGTCGACTAGGTTATTAGACCGGATTGGAGGCTTAAGTGTACTCTTCAAACCAGTTAGGAGCTGTCTAGAAATTTTTAGGAAAACATTAGAAATAAGGGTGCTATGCTTTGATATTGTTTGATTGTGAATAATTTTAGTAACAGGGTGTCAATATTCATAGCTTTAGGTAATATTCATACTCATCCAAAACTCTAAAAATATATATATATATATACAAAATAAATAAATAATTAATTAATAATAATAATAATTATAAAAAAAGTCGACTGGTTAATTGGTCAGTATATGCGGTTGTGGCAAAGGGATAAAACGAAAAGATTATTTCGAGTTGAATCAAGGGATAAAAGTTCAAATATTCAAATGGAAGATAATGGTAGTAATCAGGGAGATAATGAATTTCAAGATGACTTATCTATTAGAACGCTTCGTGATTATCTACAACCCACTAGGATCAGTACCCCATCCTGTATGGTTATTCCTACTGCTGCGGGAGCCTTTGACATGAAACCAGGAATAATCCAATTACTCCCAAAGTTTCATGGACTTGACTCCGAAAGTCCCTACTTGCACCTAAAAGAATTTGATGAAGTGTGTTCAACACTTCAATTTAATAATATCAATGAAGAGGTAGTGAAGCTTAAGTTATTTTCTTTTTCTTTAAAGGAAAAAGCTAAGTCATGGTTACATTCTTTAAGACCTAGGACCATAGCTACCTGGCAAGAAATGACAAGAGAATTTTTAAAGAAATTCTTCCCAACACATAAAACAAATACACTTAGAAGAAATATCATGAACTTCGCACAAAAAGATGGAGAAACATTTTTTCAGTGTTGGAAAAGATTTAAGGACCTTCTGCTTGCTTGCCCACATCATGGATATGAAATTTGGAGGGTCATTAGTTTCTTTTATGATGGTTTGTCCTCCAATATGAGACAATTCGTGGAAATGATGTGTAATGGTGAATTTATGAATAAGGAACCAGAGGAAGCCTGGGACTATTTTGATCTGTTGGCAGAAAATGCACAGGCTTGGGATACAATAGATAAGAACGAGAAACCTAAAATACCGACTAATACTAAAGGAGGAATGTATCATGTTAAAGAAGAAAATGATGTAAATTTAAAGATTGCTAATCTAACTAGGAAGGTTGAAGCCATTGAATTAAGCAGAGCCAATACAGGAAAGGCACCTACTATAGATGAAAGTATTTGTGAAATCTGTGAGAGTAATGCACACTTAACCAAGGATTGTCCTACAATCCCCGCCTTCCAAGAAGTGTTGCATGATCAAGCAAATTTCACAAATGCTTATAAGAGACCATTTCCTGAAACATATAATCCTAACTGGCGAAACCATCCGAATTTTAGTTGGAGACATGGACCCACTGCCAATGAATCTCAAGGGAATTCCATACCCTATGTGCCACCCCATAAGAGATCCCTTGAAGATACTTTGCAAACCTTCATGCAAGGGCAGACTCAAATAAATCAGAATACAATGCAATCACTCCAAGAACTTAAAAATTCTGTAGGTAGAATTGAGGCTCAACTTAATGTTAGGGAAAGAGGGACATTTCCAGCCCAACCTCAATCTAACCCAAAGGGTCAACATGAGGTCCATGAAGCAAGTTCATCCCAACCTAAATTTGAGCAAGTTAAGTCTGTCACAACCCTTCGGAGCGGAAAAATAATTAACAAAGAAATTCTAACGAAGGATGACAGACCTGAAAAATCCATTGAGAAAAGGGATGAAAATAATACTGAACAAGATGATCCAATACCTCATCATAAGATAGTTGCTCCATTTCCTCAGCGCTTGCTTGCAGCTAAAAAGGGAATACCTGACCAAGAAATTTTGGAAATTTTTAAACAAGTAAAGATTAACATTCCTTTATTAGATGCCATTAAGCAGATCCCATCTTATGCCAAATTTTTAAAAGATCTTTGTACCATAAAGCGAAAGCTTTATGTACAAAAGAAAGCTTTTCTAACTGAACAGGTGAGTGCTATTCTCAAACACAACACCCCACCTAAATATAAAGATCCTGGTTGTCCTACCATATCTTGCATCATAGGAAACTTCAGGATACAACGAGCCCTTCTGGATTTAGGTGCTAGTGTTAACTTACTGCCTTATTCAGTTTATGAACAGTTAGGACTTGGTGAACTAAAACCCACTAAGGTTACTCTCCAACTTGCCGATCGATCTATAAAGATACCAAGAGGAATAGTCGAGGATGTACTTGTCCAAATTGATAAATTCTACTTTCCAGTCGACTTCATAGTATTAGATACCCAGCCTGTCATGAATTGTACCACTCCAATACCTGTCATTCTAGGCCGCCCATTTCTAGCTACTTCCAATGCTTTGATTAACTGTCGAAATGGAATAATGAAAATGTCATTCGGAAATATGACTATAGATTTTAATATATTTAACATTTGTAAACAACCCGATAATGATAACGAAAATGATGAAATTCATGGAGTTAATCTGATCGATTCCATTGTAGAAGATGCTCTTGTCCCATCTCTTTCTTCTGATCCTTTAGAAACATGCCTAACTCATTTCGGAAATACAGATATCAACCAAAACTTTAGAGAAATCAGTGCTATATTAGATTCAGCTCCTTTGTTGGATACAGATAGGTGGAAATCTCGTTTTGAAGAATTGCCCACACGCAACAATAGTCCTCTACCATCTAGTGTTCAAGCACCTAAACTTGAGCTAAAACCTTTGCCATCTGAGCTCAAGTACGCATACCTTGGTCAAGAAGAGACTTTTCCTGTGATCATATCATCCCAACTCGAACAAAGTCAAGAACTAAAATTATTGGAAATTCTCAAAGAGCATAAGGGAGCAATAGGGTGGATAATTGCTGATATCAAGAGAATTAGTCCCTCAATTTGCACTCATAGAATCCACTTAGAAGCTGATGCCAAACCTTCTCGTCAACCTCAACGTCGATTAAACCCAAACATGAAGGATGTGGTTAGGGCAGAAGTTCTGAAACTTCTGGATGCGGGTATGATCTACCCAATTTTAGATAGTAAATGGGTAAGTCCAACCCAAGTGGTCCCGAAAAAATCTGGTGTTACTGTAGTCAAAAATGCCAACAATAAATTAGTTCCAACTAGGGTCCCCACTAGTTGGCGTGTATGCATTGACTATAGAAAACTTAATTCTGTCACTAGGAAGGATCATTTTTCTCTACCTTTTATTGATCAAATTTTAGAAAGGTTAGCAGGTCATAAATATTATTGCTTCCTAGATGGCTATTCAGGTTACAACCAAATTGCAATTGATCCTGAAGATCAGGAAAAGACCACTTTTACATGTCCTTTTGGCACTTTTGCTTACAAGAGAATGCCTTTTGGATTATGTAATGCTCCTGCAACCTTCCAAAGATGCATGCTCAGTATTTTCTCCGACATGGTTGAGCGCTTTTTGGAAGTCTTCATGGATGATTTTTCAGTTTTTGGCTCCTCTTTTGAAAACTGTGTGGACCATTTAAGACTAGTCTTAATTCGGTGTGAGGAGAAGAATCTAATCTTAAACTGGAAAAAGTGCCATTTCATGGTAACTAGGGGAATTGTTCTCAGGCATGTCATTTCATCTGAAGGAATTGAAGTAGACAAGGCTAAAATTGACTTAATTGCTAACTTACCCAACCCAAAAACTATCAAAGATATACGCTCATTTTTGGGTCATGCAGGATTTTATAGGAGATTCATTAAAGATTTTAGCTCAATATCTAAACCCTTATGTAATCTCCTTCAAAAGGAAACCCAATTTGTGTGGTCTGAAGAATGTCAAAAAGCTTTTGATAAACTCAAAAGCTTGCTGACCTCTGCTCCCATCATGCAACCACCAGACTGGTCGCTTCCTTTTGAAATTATGTGTGATGCTAGTGAATATGCAGTTGGGGTAGTTCTAGGGCAAAGAAAGGAAAGGAAACCTTATGTTATCTACTATGCAAGTAAGACTTTAAATAGTGCACAAAAGAATTACACCACTACGGAAAAGGAACTACTCGCCGTAGTATTTGCATTAGACAAATTTAGGTCTTACTTGATTGGATCCAAAATCATTATCTACACTGACCACGCTGCCCTTAAGTACCTTCTTTCAAAAAAGGATGCTAAGGCGCGTTTGCTTAGGTGGATCTTTCTACTCCAAGAGCTTTTTCTAGAAATAAGAGATAAAAAGGGGGTAGAAAATGTAGTAGCTGATCACTTGTCCCGTCTGACTCTTTTAGATTCCTTAGACAATTCACCCATAAAAGACACTTTCCCTGATGAGCAACTGTTTGAGATCACATCTTCACCCTGGTTTGCAGACATTGCAAATTTTCTAGTCACAGGTGAACTACCAAGTCATTGGAATAAACAGGACAAAAGAAAATTTCTAACTGAAATAAAAAATTTCTTCTGGGATGATCCTTATCTTTTCAAATACTGCCCAGACCAAATTATTAAGAGATGTGTACCTAATGACGAATTTATTAGTGTCATTTCCTTTTGTCATTCTGAAGCTTGCGGTGGTCATTTCTCTGGTAAGAAAACGGCTGCAAAAATTTTACAGTGCGGTTTCTATTGGCCCACCTTGTTCAAAGATTCTCATAACTTTTGCAAAGCTTGCGAGCGTTGTCAAAAGTTAGATGGGATAACTCGTAGGAATATGATGCCCCTCAACCCAATTTTAATTATCGAAATATTTGATTGTTGGGGAATAGATTTTATGGGTCCATTTCCTCCTTCATTCGAAAATTTGTACATCTTAGTAGCTGTAGATTATGTCTCCAAATGGATTGAGGCAATTCCTTGCAAACATAATGACCATAAAACTGTTTTAAAATTTTTAAAAGAAAATATTCTTTCCAGATTTGGAACGCCTCGAGCCATCATCAGTGATGGGGGTTCACACTTCTGTAATAAGCCTTTTGAGGCTTTAATGCGAAAATATGGGATCACCCATAAAGTTGCCACCCCTTATCATCCACAAACAAGTGGACAAGTTGAAGTATCAAATCGATCAATTAAGAATATTCTGAAAAAAATGGTTAACCCAAATCGCAAAGACTGGTCTTTGCATTTAACTGATGCACTTTGGGCTTATCGTACTGCTTTTAAAAGTCCGATTGGTATGTCTCCGTACCGTCTTATTTTTGGCAAACCTTGTCACTTGCCTGTGGAATTGGAGCATAAGGCATACTGGGCTATTAAGAGATTTAATTTTGATATGGATAAAGCTAGTTCACTACGCAAACTTCAACTTAATGAACTAGAGGAAATCAAGAATGAAGCATATGAGAATGCTCGAATTTATAAGAATAAAATGAAAGTCTTTCATGATAGAAATATTATGAGAAAAACATTTGAGCCTTCCCAGAAAGTTCTATTGTATAATTCAAGACTTCATTTATTTCCAGAAAAATTGAGATCTAGGTGGACTGGCCCATTTATAGTTAAAACTGTTTATCCGTATGGAACCGTTGAGATAGAGAATCCAAACACCGGTAATATTTTTAAAGTAAATGGCCAACGTTTGAAGTTATTTTTGGACAACTTTACCCCAAAAATTGAATCGACCAATCTGGGAGATCCTGTTTATCAGGATTGATCTCTATATCTGCTAGAGATCCTTTGTTTGTACATAATTTTTCTTTCTTTCATATGACAATTGGTGAGCAACAACAGTGTGCAGTCATTCTATCAGGTAAATTCTAACCTTCAGCCTTATTATCCTTCATACTATCATATTTAATGCATTCATGTT
The DNA here is from genome assembly GCF_051530095.1 of Phoenix dactylifera. NCBI lineage: Eukaryota > Viridiplantae > Streptophyta > Magnoliopsida > Arecales > Arecaceae > Phoenix > Phoenix dactylifera. The sequence goes on from NC_143193.1 coordinate 41,837,344, forward strand.
GCAACATTGGGGACAATGTTGAAATTAAGTTGGGGGGGAGAGATTACTGTATTTTTCTATATATCATACTAATTATCATATCTTTCAAAAAAAAAAAATTAAATAAATAAATAAAAATAATAATAATAATAATAATATATATATAATAATAATAATAATAATAGTAATAATAATAACAAACATATATTTTGTTTCATTTAATTACCACTTTAATTTTTTTTTCAAAGAATTAAATATGTGTAGCTATTAAGGCAAGGAGCGCATTATGACTTATCAAAGACCTATTACTAGATCCCCACATAAGTATTCAATGACAATAGGAAGGCCTCAGGAGTTCACTTGTGTTACCTATTTGTTTGTTGACCTTATTCGCAAGAGAAGTACGAGTGTCCTTATCCTAAAGTTCATGTTTTGGTTTTCACATAAAGATAGAGCTTGAAATTCCCGGCTAGATCACCTGGGTGCCTTATGTTCTGACCTTGGTTGACCTATAGTCACAATACAGTCACGTTAAAAAAAAAAAAAAAAAAAAAAGAGAGAAATAATACAGTTTGTCTTCACTGAGTAACCGGGCCTCTTGCCTACAAAGCAGCGAGTGTTCGCGTTAAAAGGTGAAAATGACTGAAATAAGTGACTAGTCTGACCTCGTGGCATAGTCTGGTTCGAGTAATTAAGTCTGAGGGGTGTTTCACCTAATGCCTTGAGCCAACTGGATCAAGAGTCATTGACCCAAAGCTCGTTATATGGACCTTACTAGAGCCTAATGGAGTTAGATTGTTGTAGTCACTGTGTGAAAAAAAAGAAAAAAAAAAAAGAAAAAATTTATTGAAATAAACATGAGTGGGTTAGTTAAATTAAAACCAAGTGACTTGTGGATGACTGGTTTGACTCCATTGTTTTAGAATTCTGTGTACCTGGGATGTCTAGTTGGGATTGATAGCTTCATTTTTATATGCGAACCATTCTGGACAAATAACATGTGATATTCGGAAAATTTAGTGGGTCGGAAGCTAACAAATGGTAGTTAACACTTGTGAATTTGAGTAGTGCACCTAGAACTCAAGGGGTACCCAATTGTGGTGGAGGTATAGGTATTCTGAGACGTCACATTTACATTTGCCTTAAGGGTTGCTATGATTTAAAGTATCTTTTAACTTAAAAACGATGTTTGTGGGTAACATCACTGCAAATCCTCACGAGACAACACTCGTCCACTAGGGTAACCTAGGAGTTTAACGGCTTGTTGCACATGCTAAGTGCAATCGTAATGCTCTACGAAAGTGAGTATTTATTTTAATTCATGCATATAAATTTATATTATTAAATAATACTTTTGCACCCTCATTTTCACACTAAATTGCTAGAGACTAGCAATAAGCTAGTTGGGGGGTGTGATGAGAGTACAAAAGTAAAATTTTCATATTATCTTAATTAGTATTATAGTTAATCTTTATTAATAAAATTAATTAATTAATGTTTTATTTTTGTCTGAGTGCAAGTAATTCAAGAGATTTAATAATGCTGGTTTTCAGCCCAACGCCTGTCAGCCCGAGCTCAACAAATTCTCCAGTGTCCGTGATGAGGCAACTCAACAGTTCCTAACCTAAAATTCCCATGTATCCACGTCAACGGGCTGAAGCAAGTGATTTTCCAACATCTTCAAAGCTTCCCAACCGTCGCCACATTCCATCCGTTCGAGCCAGCGGCCGTGAGGAGCTTCCAAACGATCATCATCTCCAAGCGTCTCCCCTGTTTCTTCCCAATGGTCATCCACGGTTCCTTCATCCCATCGACCGTGAATCTTCCAAGCATCGTGGCACATCATAGGTCAAGGGAACAGGAAGGCCAAACCGGCTCTTCAATTCAAAGCCGAGTCCTCCATTTCATTTCCAGCAATTAAAGTCCAACTTGTTCCATGAAGTCTTCTCAACTTCCAAACAGCCGCATGGTTTCTTAACCTCCCAGCAAATGCAAACAGGCTCTTCATTCCATCCCGCGTCTCATCCGCTCCCAGTTCCTAAGCGTCCGCAACAAAATCTTCCAGCGTCCTTCGGTCTTCCCAGCCACGCCGAAGATGTTTATAAAAGGGAGCAACCACACGGAAGGGGAGGGCATAGGGGAGGAGACAGCAGTAAAGGGAGGGCAGCCGGCTGGATCCATCCAAGTCTGAGCGGCATCCGGTGGAGGAAGGAGGAAGGCATCCGGTGGAACCAAAGGGAGGAGGAGATCAGCGTGCGACGAAGGAGGAAGAGGCCAAGGGAACCAGCAAGAAAAACATCTTAACTCCTCTTCCGATCCATCTTCTCAGCCGGACGAGAGAGGAGAAGAAGCCGCGGATCCATCCAGCCAGGCCACGGAGGGGAGAAAGCGTCATCGGGAGAGAAAAAATAGAGTGCCCTGTTTTCTTAAGAGAAGAAAGAAGAAAAAACTATAAAGGGGATTTATGCTTTATTTTATTTATTCTATGCTAATCCCTTTTATAAAAATGCTTGCATCTCATATGGATAGCTAAATCTCTCTTAGCTAAGGCTAGGGAAAAGCCTAGCATTTTCTTCATGTTTTTCCTTTAATCATCAATTGGATTTTAATGTTTTAGATTTGATTTATGGTGCAGTAGATTGAAACAAATTATTTCAAACTTATATATTTTCTTTGATTTGTTATTTCCCTCGGGTATAATAGATGCTTAGAAATCCCTATAGTTTAAAATAGAATTACTGTAATGCTGCCCATAAAACTAAATCTATTTTATTATGATTAATAGATGATTTTAAGAAAAGCATGTTTAAGTGCTAGGCTGAATCCTAATGCCTTAGTTATATTTTCGTAAATCTGAATATTATTTAGCCTTTAGTTTTTTTGTTCACTGTCAAATCCCTGTGGATTCGATCTCGGACTCACCGAGAATATTATTTTGCTACACCCTATACTTGGGGTATCCTACGTTTAATTTCTCTTTTAAAAAGAGCAAGATTAAAGACGTAGCATCCAAATTAACCAAATTTTATATAAAGAAATAAAATCTTGCAAGCTTCTCCAAAGTTGTCTGCTACCAAAGTATCTATTTTCAGTTTTTTCCCTCCTTTTGCAACTTACTGCAAATATATCTTCATTGCAATCATATAGCAGTGGCATGTATTATCATGCAATATCCAATTACATACATCATGAGAAATTGAAATCAAGCTCATGTTGAACTAAAACGAACAAGAAGCTAACCAATCTCCACCATAAACGATCTCCAACTTGGTAAAAGTAGACCCTATGCATCAAATCTCCATAATTAATCACACACTCTATCTTGCACAAATCCTTTTTGACAAACAATATTAACTTGAAGGGAAACACCATTATTGCAATCAAGTATCGGATGGAGCGATAGAGACAAGTTATGATGCCACACAAGAGAACTAAGCAAGCCCCTATCATGACATGTTGAGTGAGCGAGATGGCCTTTTCCCAACGCATAGTTGGATGAGAGTGAGTACTGATGAAGACTGGATGATAGCAGAGGAAAGCTATAGTTGTCTGATGTTGTGAGGATATTAGAATTTAGAAGGTCCGTTTGAGGCTGATTAAGTGCAAGATCAACACGAATATCGATAAGACTGATGTTGTGACATAAAGGGTTATGGATGCTTATTGGAGGGCCCTCAGAAATGCAATATATAGGCTAGGGCTGGAGCCCATCATTGAGTAGTTCGGGCGTGTGTGCTATCCGTTATGGTAACAGCATGCATATTTAGCCCATAAATCATGCCTCCACTTCTTAACCGGATGGAATGCTTGTATATCGCATTTATTTGGAAATAATTCACGGTCATAGCTAAGCTGTTGCCAGTTGTAGAGACAGTTTGAAATGTAAAAGATTTTTTGCACACTTTCTGGATCGGCCCACATGGTTGAATGGTTAGGCTGTAGCTTTGTAGCAAGCCCTCATTAGTAGGTTTGCTATATCGGCTATGGTTGGTTCTGAAGTATATCAACTAGATTTATATCCATAAGTACTTTATTTTATTTCAAAAATACACATATGTACTTTTTTTATACATATCTGTACTAAGATATCAATATATTATTTTCAAGTAAATAGAAATTTACAATATAGAAAATTGTAGTTGTTAGTCTATATAAAACTCGCAAGGCCATAATTTCTAACCAGCATTTTAGATTTTTAGTAGACAGCAACATTTTGAAAACATACTTTCAATACCATTGTAAAGACTTGACAAACTCTTAATAGATACCTACTATACATAAATACATGCTTCAAATGTATATGCATATTAAATTTATTGTTTTAATTTGAAATTGATGTCCTGGAAATGATTACTAAAACACTTATTTACGCCATTTAAATACTACGACATTCAGGATCTTTATTGCATTTTATTAATGTATATTTTGTTTGAATACTCTTTATGACTTCAAACTAGAAAATGTTTAGGGTCTTTCATAATTTAGTTCCTGAAATTTTTGTATTTGCATATTAATCCATGCTCTTTATATTTATATAAAATTATTGTAATATTCTCTATTTGGACAAATCTGTCCTTCCGATAGTTTTCATTGACAAACCCTACTTATGATTAATCAAGGTCGTAGAAAGATAAAATGCCTTTGGCTTAACAATGAATGAGGCTCGGCCTCTTTTTGCCTAGTTCACCCTCTTTTTGCTTGGAAGTTGGTCATTAGGAGACCAACAATGGTAGCAAATAGGTGAAGAGGTCAATTAATTGTGAGAACTAGAGGTATAAATATCTAAAAAATATAAAATAAAAACCACTACGAGAATAAAAGTAGAATAGTTCATTATCATTTAAATTTTATAAGTAAAATATTTTGTTATCATCTAATTAACCTAGCCTAAGGGATATATAAGCAATAAGTTTCAAAATTCTAGGGTTTAAAATATAAATATAGAAAAACTAGGATTTATATATAAATATAGAAATATGAGCAACTAATATACAAAAACCAAATAGTATAGTACTCAAAAATCAATAATTAAAACCTCTTCCCCCAAATGACTAGTTTTTGCAAGCATTAATTACAAAACTTTTAAAATCAAAATTAAGGAGTTAAATCCCACTAAGCATCAGCTTTTTAAGGGTCATTTTTCATAATTTAAGGGAGAAATAAATCAAATCTTGATATCAAAATCTAGAAAAATTTATTATAACCTTTCAATTTGTTATGTAAAATTGAAAACTTTCGTCCTTTCCCTTAGCAAGTGATTACCCATGATTCTAGTACTTCTATTAAGACCAAAAAATTTAGTGTCTCTTCCTTTAAGGGGTAGCAATGCCAAATGAAATATAGGCTAACCACATTAAATTTGATATCAGCCCTTGACTTTTCTCTACTTCATAACTATTTACATCCTATCTCAACAATTCAGTTGCGGCCAAGAGCAAGTACCATGTAGATCAGTATTGATAAAACTAGAACAGGTGAAGATCAAATGGCTTTTGTTAGACTGGGGGAAGTTCGACCATAATAAATTTCACTAAATGAAGGTATAGACTGAAGGATGAGAGTTCAGTCACAAGTAGGCTGAAAACGAAAATTTAGCCATGATCAACTATGATATATGGAAATATATCAGAATTATGTCTTAGACCAAAAAGATATGATTATCGGCCTGACAATTGCTATGTAACCATGCTGACAAATATGCATAATAGAGGATAACTGGCATCAGTTACTGGAACCACCAAGAGTGAAGGTCGGATGTGAGACTATCGTCAAAATGTATAGTTATTATCTGTTAGTATAAAAAGTGAAAAATAAACTTTGTAAAGATTCTCCGATAATTAATCTAATGAATGTTTATTTTTCACTTCCACCACTAAAAGTAGGTATAACTTAACTTTCTATTGTAGACCAACACTACATCCTTATCGTAGCCTAGTGCTACACATTCTTTGACTGTAGCCCAATGCTACACTCCTTTATCCACCTTCAAACAATGGTATGATAGTGGTGGAAGTCTTTGAAAGTAAAGATATCTATACCCATTCTACACTCTATCATCCTTTCAATCTCCAACATTATCTTTCTAGCTAATTGGATGCTGGTGGCATACCCACGCACACAACCCCATTGCTATAGAAGATTCGATCTCTTTCTTTGCCAACCAATTAAGTTCCATAAGACCCTAAGTTTCTTGGCTTTCATCCAAATAGAATGGAAAAAATGCCAACAAGTCTTTTTTTTGGCACGTTCGGTGAGATACTACATAGTCATCATCACATCAGTTCCAATAGGATTCCATCTAGTTATTATCATAATTCGTTTAGGTCAGATACCATATAGCTACCATCAGATCATGCAAAAGGAGATCAGAGAAGAAACTACAAAAAATCAGTCGCCATACTAGGGCTACTTTTGGATCGACATGCAATACCTTCGACTTTGCTATTAGAACATTTTGAAAAACTTGTTTTTGTAGTTGAAAGCCAATATGTAAATCCATAGTACATTACAACAAGTTCTATGATGAAAAAGGCCAAACACATCCTTTTGCTAGATGAATTGGCTTATCAGCCAACATATGGAAGAATTAAGCCATAGATAGTATTGTGAGTTCTACGGTGCGGGCGGCAGAGCACATCCTTATAATGAACAAATTGGCTTATCGACTAGCATATGGAAGTATTAGGATCTATGAAAAACCTAAATTAGAGACTTTGGTTCATTAGAAGATCACAGCTGAAGGGGATACCATTGAGATCTCGAAATCTACTATCGAGATATTATGGAAGTCACGTCAGCAAAGTTGAAATAGACCAAACTATCGAGAAATAAGTAATTCTTAATCATTTGCCCAAGAGTAAAGGGCAAAATTTTAATGGCCCCATAATATCGAGTGTGAGCGTTGCAAGGGTTGGGAGGCAACCTTATCAAAAAGAGCTTTTGAAGATTTTCTATGTGAGACCCTCATGTAGATTATAGCTAGAATGGGTCTCAATGCTCCATAGAAAGCCGCTGAAAGATTGGAGAAGTAATAAATTTTGTCTAAAAGTAGAATAAGTATTAGTATTATATAGTTAGGAATTCCATAAAAGTTTCGGCCAATATGCCGATACAGATAGTAATGCTTCACTATGATGGCTCTATTTTATAGGTCTTCCACAACTTTTCAATTCTTTCCATTTTTCTTAGAACACTTTGTATGTTAGTTTGTAGACTTCTCCAAGAATTATACTTCTTAATGGATGTCAGTCAGCTCTATATCAAAGGAGATGATCTGTCTTTTCTAACCAACATTGAAGATCATCGGCTTGGTTTGCCAAAGAGTAGGCTGAGCATTAAAGAATGTTGAAGCCCAAGCTATTAGTGGGAAGCTAACATTGAAAGAGGTGTGCAAGAAAATATGAAGATAAAAGATCGTGTTATTTTATTACTTTCGGCTAATACAATTACATTAGGCTGAATAAGTGAATACTCCCAAAGTGCTCACTTGTCTCCTGACTTAGTCTAATAAGTCTTACACCTTTGTTAGCCCACCAGAGCTTCAAGATGATCCAATGTTCTATCTGCCACAATCCTTCACCGATTATAACAAAGGTAGAATTAGTACAGTGAGCCTAGGATTTGGGATGCAGACAAGGATGATAAAGAAAGAATACGTAAGCGTCCAATCCCACCAACTTGAAAAAGGTGAGGGCTTAGGAATAGTTAAAGGCTGGCTGCAAAAATGACAACTTGCTAATTTAGAACCTCTCAACTAGACAGCAATTTGGTGGTTATGGCAGTCCAATTCAAGAATATAATCTATTTGTGGTGATGCCTTGATTAGTGATAATATGATGATTTGGCAAACTAATCAAAAATCGATCAATCAAAATAAATGAGTTTCTCTGTCCAAGACTCAGTCTTGCTATAAGAAGATCAAGAGTCATGAGTAAAGTCAATAAGAAGAAAAGGGGGTGAACATCGAAGAGAAGAATGCATAGCCTATTTATAGAGCTGATGCATGTTTTACTAGATAATAAATCAAGTTCTCCATTAATACAGAAGTCAAATTCAGATCTCTACAGACATGAAAGATTCTTCGAGTAATGTGCAGGTTATTTCAATACATAAGAGTATTCCATGAAAAGAAAGGTGGTAGAAGTATCAGGCTAAAGGAAAATAGAAAATATATGAGCAGATTCAGTAAAAAGGGAAGAATAATTAGTCAGCAAATCAAAACCTTTATTGAGGGATTTCTACTCTGCATGTATCGAGGAGGTGCTGATACATATCTTATCAGTCTCTTGATCATTAGCCAAAAATATGTGGAGGGCACTATTTACACCGCATCTCAATAATCTAGTTAGCGGCCAATGGCAAATGCCACATGGATCAAGATTGATGAAACCAGAGCAAGTGAAGATCATGTGACTTCTATAAGACTTGAAAAAGTTCAACCACGATAAATTTTACTAAGTGGAGTTATAAATTGAAGGATGAGAGTTTAGTCATAAGTAGGTTGAAATCTTAGAATTTGGCTATGATCAACTGCAATATATGGAAATAGACCGAAGCAACTAAAACGGTCTGAAAGATAGTCCCAAAAATATAACTGTGTCTTAGGCTGAAAAGATATAATTATTGGCTAATAGTTGCAGAGCAACCATGCCGATGAACATGCGTAATAAAGAATAACTAGTACCATTTATCAAAATCTCCAGAAGTGGAGGTGAGATGTGAGAACAACCATCGGAGTGTATAGTTATTATCTATTAGTATAAATAAATGCAAAGTGGACTTTATAAAGACCCTTCGACAATCAATCTAATGAAGCTTTATCTTTTATCTTAGTTTTACTCTATCTTTTATCCGAGGAGTAGGCATAACTTAGCTTTCTATCATACTCGCAACTACATCCTTACTGCAGCCTAGTACTACACTCTTACCATGACTCAATGCTACATCCTTCTACCATAGCTTAGCATTATAACTCTTTTTATTCACCACTGAACAATAGTGTGATGGTAGCTAAAATTCTTGAAGGTCAAGGCACCTAGACTCACGCTACTCTCTATCCTGCTTTGATCCCCAACATGATCTTTTTGGTTGATTAGATGCTGGTGGCATACACTAACCTTGTTGCTATAGAAGACTCGATGCCTTTCTTCCCCAGCTAATCAAGTTTTCTAGGATCCTAACTTCCCTAGCGCTCACCTGGACAGGACAAAAAAATGCCAACAATAACTAAATTCAAGGCCTTCTAATTCAAACCCTAATCCCTATTAGGACCATCTATACAAGTTATATCAGCGCACCATCCTTGACGACCTTATCCAGTCTTAAGTTTAAAGCCAGTTAAGAAAGAATAGCATGCTTGGCACCAAAATGAAGCATTTGACCCTAAAGCATTCATCTCATGTAGTGGTCAAGGGTCTATGATGATATTTAGGCCTCAAAATGAGCAAATCAAAGTAAAAGTTTCGCTTTTAGAAAAGATTGTGAATAGGCATAACACATAATCTGGGCAGAATATAGTGAAATTTGATTGAAATCAAAATTGATGTACACTCGAGATCTAGCACCATGGAGATTTAAACTTCTTCATGACTAGTTTAAGAACGTTGTAACCTCTTCCAACTTAGAACCCTACTTTTGCAGATTGATGGAATTGCTTTCTTCTCTATTTAATTGGTTCAGTAAAATGCAACAAAAGCAAAAAAGGTATGGAATCATTCTACTTTATATACAGAAGGACAAATCATCTTGTGAGTGATTGATGACATAAGAAGACTACACTACTAAGAAATGTTCAAGTGCCACCTTAGGAGAACATATTGGAAAGTGGTGCACATCCCTCCTCTATGTCCACTTTTTTAATGATTGTTGCCTTAATTCTAGAGTAGACATTTTGTTCCTGTCCTTTCCATGCAGTTCTATTCGAAGAAGAGGGTAGCCTGTTGAGTTTGACTGAGCGAGGCATGGATGCATGCATAGGCGTGTTACCAAAGTTGGGCTAGCTAGAAAGATATGAATTGAATGGAGGATAGAGAGTAGTATAGGTTCCGGTGCTTTAATCTTCAAGCACTTTTGCTACCATCATACAATCATTCGAAGAAGATGAAAATAGATAGGGTTGCAGTGCTAGGCTATGGTGCGGGCGTAGTGTTAGGCTACATTAGAAAGCTAATTTGCATCTATTTCTGAGATAAAAGATAGATTAAAGCTAACATACAAGATAAAGCTTTATTGGATTGATTGTCGAAAGATTTTTCTATAGAGTACAATTCTACTTATTTATATTAATACATAATATCTGCCCATAAATACAATAATTATCTACTCGAACTGATGCATCTCACATCCAGTCTTCCTTTTTGGAAGTTCTAGTAACTGCTACCAACTGTCTTTCCATTATGCATGTACACAAGCAAAATCATTCTACAATTACTAAACTGATAGTCATGCCTAATCGGTCTTTAACATAGCTTGTTCAGGCCATCTCCCCTCATTCGGCTTATAATATAATTTTTTATTTTTGAGAATCTAAGATTGATGTGATTGTCTCAGTCTTCTACCTATTAACAACTCAAGAATTGACCTTTCGGCCAACTTCTTTACCTTAAGAATGAATTCTACCTATTCAGCCTAGGTCTCCATCCTTAGTATGATTTTCCAATCGAACTCTATCAACTTTTAGCAAGAATCATATGATTCTCATATACTCTGATTCTATCAGCCTAATCCTTATGGTACTTGCTCCTAATCGCTAGCTAGATTATTGAGATATGGTGTAAATAATGCACTCTAGAAAAATGATTAAAAACTAGTAACAATAAGAATTTGCCGACTTCACCAACGATCCTTTATACCTCACCATGATGGACAATCTTAGATTTTGGCCAGGTATTGGCCAAAATATTTCTTGATGGTTCATTCTATTGTAACTTTACTGGTCTGACTTCCACCATACCTCGACAGACAGATTCTAAGTCTCCATAGTATCATCCTTAGCTACTATATTTTGATGAGCACAAGCTCCAATTCTAGTTCTTTGTACACCGCAATACTTCCACACGTTGGTTGACAAGTCAATTCACCCATCACAAGAATGGGTATGGCTATCTTCACCACAGGACTCACTAGAATGTATTATGGCATTGCATATCAGTTTTCAATTGCAAAAACAAGTCTTTCAAATCATCCCACTAACAGAAACAAAAATACTGCATATCACTCCAAATATGGCTTTCGTATAGCCTCTTTCTCTGCAACTACTTCCTTTAATATCGGCATGTTGGCATCTACACAATTATGTCAGCAGAACAACGTGAAGATGACTACACAGTGTCTCTATCCCATAGGAGATAATGTGACAATGATTAAGCAGTGTTCCACGGGAGACAATGTGATGATGACTATGCAGCATCTTGCCAAAGACAATGTGATGATGATTACATAGTATCCCATACGACATGCCAGAACTCATTCCGTTAGAGGCAAAAGATGGTCCGCCGAACTTGACTAGATGAGGTCTGGATGCATATGTAGACATGCCATCAGCATTAGGCTAGTTGGAAAGATGTGGGTTGAATGGAGGACAGAGAGTAATATGGGTCGAAGTGTCGTGACCTTCAAGGACGTTCGCCACCATCACACCACCGTCCGAAGAAGATGAAAATGTATGGGATTATAGTGTCGGGCCACAATAAGGGTGTAGCACTGGGTTATGGTAGAAAGCTAAGTTACACCTATTCCTATAATAAAGGATGAATTAAAGCTAAGGTAAAAATCTATTATATTGATTATTGTAAGGTCCCTATATAGAGTACCATTTTACTTATTTATACTAATATATAATAACTACCCAGAAATACAATAATTGTCCATTCTAACAGTTGCTTCTCATGTCTAATCTCCACTTCTAGTAGTTCTGATAACTGCTTCAACCATTATTCCACTATACATGTACACAAGCATGATCAATCTGCAATACCAGACCGATAGTCATGCATGATCGGTCTTTAACATAGCTTTTATAGGCCATCTCCCCTCATTCGTTCTATAATGTAGTCTTTTGTTCTTGGAAATCTAAGATAGATATGATTGTCTTGGTCTTCTACTAGCCAATGGCTGAAGACTTGATCCTTTGGCTCTCCATAGTATGATTTCATAGTCGAACTCTATTCAGTCTTAGCAAGAGTCACATGCTTCTTATCTGCCTTGATTCTATCAACTTAGTCCGCATGGCACTTTTTCTTGGTCGCCAGCTAGATTATTGAGATGTGATGTAAACATATTTATATTTATCTTAACAACTACTACTTCTCCACTTTGAAAATCTAACACCTATGAATGATTCCTGTACAAGTGCTTGGAATAGGATAAATGATGCAGCAAGTAGGTAGTATGACTAGCTGAACCATGCTAAGATTTTCAAGAGTTAGCATATTTGCAAGCAAAAACTTCGATAAGAAAATATTAGATTTATTTCCTAAAGTTTTCGAAGATTTTCGCTAGATTTTTATAAATTTTCTATCACGGACAATATCAAATTTTAACCAAATTTATATATTTGCAATAGAACAATTCTAGCATGTTTTCTAACTATTGAGTCCTATTTTGAGTATAATTTTGTATTACATTTAATGCCCAAATTAGGGTTAGGAATCATGTCCTTTATATAATCTTTGAAGTATAATTTTGATAATCAAATCAACTGTTCATCCTTTCTGAGCTACATCAATAAGAAGATCAGAAGATGAGCTCAAAGAAAAGTCTAATCCTCCATAATATTCTGTAATGCTTACATTAGATGAAGTCTTATTAGTAAATTCTTGTTGGTTTGGAGAGCTCAAAAATTGTATTAGATTCCAGTAAAACTATAATTATAGGAAACACTGAGATTGTTGGGAAAGGATTACTAGGCAGCAGCTAATGCAACCTTAATATACTTTCTCTTATTAGCATAATTTTAGGGATCACTTAACAAATTGTATCAACTCATAATATTTTTCTTTGTTAACGTGATTATTTATTAGCTTATATTATTTTCTTTGTTAGAATGGTTTTTTTAGAGTGATTTTAGGGATCACATAACAATTTATATTAGCTCGTAACATTTTTATTTATTAGTATGATCGTCTATATTTTTTTTTTGTATGGAGTGTGTATACTAATATGTATAACCTCTAAGATGTTGAGAATATAATGCAAAAGAGATATAAAGTCCTCTCTCTCATTTTTATTTTTTTTTACAAATATTTTAACACCTCCAATATGAATAAAGATTTTTTCTTTTTTTTCCTTTTTTTTTGCTACAATGGATGGCTCATACACTTCTAGTATAGATACATCCAAAAAAAGTCAAAAAACAACTGATTACCATGGCCCGGATGTCTCAGAGCAGGGGGTGGCGCCCATCCATGCCATCAGTGCCTCTAGATCCAACCGATTACCATGGCTGACTCATCCTTGAGCGGGACTGCTCTGGCCCGCGAATATGTCATGCATAACCTAGACCAGCCCACACCGCTCTCAACTCTGCCTATGGAATAGAGGTGTCGAAGATCTGACAGCCACCAGTAGCAAGCACCCTGGAGTCTAGCATGATGATGAAGCCTGCACCACCTCTCCTGCCACCATCAAGCACGCATCCATCGAAGTTGACCATGAGAAAACTTGAGGGTGGGGGTTCCCAAATAAAAAACACCGTTCGAGATGCTACAAGAGCAGAAATAGTGCTCTAGGTGCCTCAAGCTATCAAAGGCCCATCCGATGGACGAGTATGGGTGACCTCTGCTGCCTGAACCCGGGTCCTTTCCATGATGAATTTGGGTAAAGGGCTGCACTCTCCAAAATTCAGGCATTTCTGGCCAACCAGATGTGGTAAGTCGTATAAGTCGCTGCAATGGCCACCTTCCGAATCCGAGGGGCGATGGCCCACCATCTGAGCGCCTGCACGAAGGGGCTTGAGTGGCACCGTGCATCCCACGGGATGTCAACAAGCCTCCATACCCTCCAAGCTCGCTCGCACTAGAACAGAGCGTGGTCCATGGTCTCATCCAACTGACACCTTGGGCACTGAGGATGAATGCCCAGTCTCCGCTCGCATAGCACTGGTCTTATCGGTAACCAAAGCTCTCCAATGCAAACATGAGAAAGCCAAAGTGGACTCTATCGTAGGCCCTCACCATATCCATATTTACATCCATGTAGCTCCGCCTCCTCGGGGCACACTGCAGATCTCACATCATCTCCTGAGCAATTAGGACATTATCGGCGATGTTTCGAATACCCATAAATGCCCCATATTCCTGACAGATGAGTCCGGAAAGTAAATGTTTCATCCTGCCCACCATGATCTTTGCCACTATCTTATGAGAGTAGTGCAAAGGCTGATAGGCCTAAATTGACTGGGCTTTGCCGCATCCAGCTGCTCTGGGATAAGGGTGATGTAGGTCACCTTCTAATCATCCACCATCACTGCCATACTGAAGAACAGCTGAACCGCCTAAACCACCACCCTCCGATGATGCACCAGTACCTTCTACAAAAGAAGGGGAGAAGCCATCTATCTACTAAAAACCTCCTACTGCCGCAAGAGGGAATGGTGCATCGCCAACTTCTGACGCAGTGCAACCATGTCAGCCTCCGGTAACTTACCACTACTATCCTCCCTCCCCTAAAGCTCAGCGATAGACTCCTCCATCTCCTCCAATCATCTGAATATGTCACCCACCACCTCACAGTTTCATCTGTGCAACCTCCGCTTGGTGAGTTTCAGGACTGGGGATACGAGAGCCACACTTTCTTGAAGCCGAAAAGACTGCAATAGTTGGTACTTGAAGTAGTACTGATCAAGAGTAAACCATGGTCAAAAGCAATCTGGGGCAGATGATGAACGTGATAGGCAGGGAAGCGTTGGATCCAACATGCTAATGCCACAGTTTTGTCAATCCTCTTCCATACCCTAGCATGGCCCGAATGGTTGTTGCACCAAGTGAACTTTGGCTCGGAGAACCCGAGGTCCACCAACCCATTCACCGTCAGGAAGTCCCGAACTTTCTTCTCTCTACCTTATCAATATAGACCCTACCACCTCTCTTCTCACTGGTCCGTGAATGCAATTGAGGTCGCCTGTGACCATGGTCGGAATCCCCTAGGAGACAAGGTTTGTAATCTCACCCCTGAGGGCTCTCCTCATCCTATAGTCAGTACTAGTATATACACCAAACATAATCCAAGGGGCTTCATTATGTTTCGAGATTACCATTACAACTTGTTGGGAAAAGTTGTGGAAGACATCCATAGTGGCAACACCCTACTTCCACAGGATTATGATACCCCCGAATAAGCCTTGGGACTCCACAACAAAAGACTCCTAAGCAGTAGAGATGCAATGTTGAGCTCGACGGAGGCCCTCTCCAGATAGAAGCGTCTCGCACAGCAAACAGATGTACGGGCTGTTCACCTGGACCAGTCTTCTAACAAGGAGTTAAAGGAGGGCTTGGTTGCTACCCTGCAATTCCAAACAAGGATCTTCATATTGCATTGTGCTGCAAGTCCGGCCCTTGCCCTTGCCACACTGGGCCCCACCTATCTTCTCCCCAGATTGGGTCGGCCCACTACTAGCCCCTTCCCCCTCAACCAAAGCAACTACCTCCCCATCACTACCGAACGCACCAACTTCACCTCCTTGAGGTGATCCAGGGGGCCTTCAGCACCACTGGGGACCGGTTGGCCTGTCGTCAGCCTTCTCCCTGGCCACCTCCCCACCTAGCTCGGACTCCAAGGGTCCCACATCCAAGCCATCCAAGGCGCCATCACCCAGTGAGATGATGCCCGGAGCAGCCTCGAACGGCCTCACCATTAACACCCCCGACGGAGGCAAGGAAGGGCAGAGGGTTGTAGAGATTGGAGGCGTCTACATCGGAGAAGACACCTAAGGAGAGGTGGAAGGGGGGGCACCTACTGTCCCGCGTGTCCGGGCCCGTCCCTAGGCCCTGCTCGATGCTCTAGTACTGTGAGCACACCTGGCTCAGTAGGGCAGGTGGCGTGGCCCAAACTTCCAGGCCGGCGCCCATCAACCTGGCCCAGACCCACTCCGGCCTGATCGTACTCTAGGCTTCTGGGCCGCTTATTGGACGGGCCCTGGCCCGCATCTGCCATCTGGACGTCTAGGCTAGCCTGCACCCCGGTCGGCCCAACACCACCCGTGTCGGTCCTCAATTCGACCAAGTCAGTCAACGGGTCAAAACTCGACCTGACTTAGCCACAACACTGAGTTGATCCTGATCCCGAGCCCAAGTCACCGCCCTCAAAGGGCGACCGAACCTTCCGGGAGGAGCGCCACTACGCCACCTTCGCCGGTTTTTGCCAGCTGTTGAGTCTAGCGACGAGCCTATGGAGCTCAGGCGGTTGGGCGAGGACTGCGGCCTAGAGGAGGATGACTCGGGCGTCAACTTGGTTGTCTTCCTCGGTAGCGGCAGTCCCTTCGCAGCATGCGGCGGTCGGATTCTCATGGCCACCAACCACGAGCCGAAGATCGGCCGTCGGATCTCCTCGCCCGAGCTAGAATCCTGCCCCTTTCGGTTGCCACCTGTCTCCACCACCATAGGCATCCGCTCCGACCCCTCCTCCTCCAACATCGGCGCTAGAAACCTATAAGCCACCTTTGTGTGCCCGATCCACCCACAGCCATTTCAGAAGCCGGGCACGTCCTCGTAGACGAAGGGCCGACCATTGTCGCGATTCGAAGGATCGTCTTGCTCGACCAGTATTTCATTAGGAGCTGAGGCAGTCGGATCCAAACCACTACCGTTTGCACCGCGCTAGTCCCAATACGAAATTAGGAGCCACGGCCGGCAATTGGCCCGCCACCACCCACGACCCACCAAACAGAACCAGATCCCGGTCAGTCGTAGATTTAAACCAGAGTGCGAGGTGGTCATCGGTGAGCAGCACCGCTTCCACCTCCGCCTCTGTTTTCGTCCAAAGAGCCACTGTTACGAATAGACTCGGAGCTTCTTCACCTTTGCCTCTGAGATTGGGTACGTCACCCGATCACCTGTCTCCTCTCCCCTCGCGAATAGACCCCGGCCTCCACCCCAGCAGCGCCGCCCACTGCCTTGGCAGCCTCAGCCTTCTCCGCTATTGCCGGTCGTGCACACTTTCAAAGCTTTAGTGAACTAGCCGTTGAATTAAGTTTTTCGTGTCCTCTTAACGTGTCATGTTTCCGGTTTTTCTTATTGAATCTTCCTTTGTCTGCTTAGATTTCCATATATCAAACCCAAAAAAGAAATGTCCATCCTTTCCACGATTCTTCCACACCATATTTCAGAAGTTTCCCACATTCCATCTTGACGTCGAAAATTGCGCGTTCCCTTCATCATGTCTGCCTCACCTTTTGCCTACCTTGCTCCCGCCCAGACACATTTAAAATTACTCCGATACTCAGAAGAATTCTTTTCCTTCAAATTGCATGATTTAGGGAGATGAGATCGGAAACCGCTACCAAAGCAGGCCACTTTCTCGATCCTCGATCCCGGACGTAACGTGCGGGAACCCGAGACGATGGCAAAAGAAGACGCCGGGGAGGCAACCCTCGAGCTGACAGTCCTCGCCGCCGACGGCCTCAAGGGCAGCGCCGCCTTTCTCGGCAAGACGGCGAAGCCCTTCGCCGTCGCGTGGGTCGACCCGGCCCTCATCAAGAAGTCCCCCATCCCCTTAATCCCTAGCTCCTCCATTCCCTCCAAGCTCCACCTCCCCCTCTCCCTCGAAACCCTCCAAAACCCTAGCTCCTCCCTCACCGTCCAGATCCTCTCCTCCCGCCTCCCTTTCCGCGCCGCCAAGCCGGTCGCCTCCGCCGCCATCCCCCTCTCCTCACTCCCCTCCGCCGGTGAGCCCTTCACCCTGCCACTCCGCCGGCCGTCCGGCCGCCCCCACGCCTCGCTCCGCCTGTCCGCCCGCATTCTCTGGTGCCTTGCGCCCGCCCCGCCGTCGGATCCCATCGGCGGGGCCCCTATGGTCGCCGGAGTTCCGAGGATTCCGGCGGAGGTCGAGGCGCTTGAGTTCTCTTATGTCGAGCCGAGCGCGCCGCCATTGCTGGCACCGTTGCCGCCGCCAATGCCGATGCCAGAAAGAATTGGACCATGGAGGAGCTTTTTGATTGGATTGGCGAGCGGAGCAGTCGCCGCAGTGTTGATGGGGGCTGCTGTGCTGTCTGAGGATTGAAGGAGAATTTTGTCTTGGATTCGGGTGAGTGATGTTGTTCTGTATAGTTTTTATGTCCTTTTTTTCCCTCTTGTTTCGTCACGGCAAAATGCTTATTTGTTCTGCTTGATGAAGAGATGGGAGATTTTCCTCGAGATGGGAGATTTTGCTTGTGGGTGTATGAGGAATTTTACAGGAAAATGACAGGATTACTGATTTTCATTTATTACAATGTTTCTCTGACTTAAGGTGCCTGTATGATTTATGTTTCATGAATTCAACAAGGTTGTTCATGATGTTATCTTGTGAAATTGACTGATTCTTGTAGATGCTTTGCTCCAAGAGTTCCCAATTAGAACTATCAATTACAGTGCAGTTATGCCACTGATAGTTTTGGTAAAGACAGTACAAATTTATTTCACAGAAACAACATGATGTTTTAAAAAGCACAGCCCACTGTAGTCCTATACTTCAGCTTATCTCCTTACTGATAATGAATCTCAACCCTTGATAGATCATAATTAGATAACCTAAATCCTATTCATAGTTGGATTTTACATACCCCAAAAACTAAAAAAGGCTTAAGGATGGAAATAGAATAGAGGTGTTCCATAAGTGAACTATGCGAGCTATTTGATAAGCATGCATTGTTAGGGGGCAAGTTTTTGTATGCACCAATAAAACTTGATATTTGACTGCCCCTTCTTTCACCTCTTTGCTAGATTTAGGCCCTATGAGACCATTTTTAGAGCCTTTTAACTGATGTGACATCCATGTGTGTGAGACCAATTCGTTAAAATCCTGATCTTAGTCTTGGTTTCTTGCTTAGCCCCTACAAAAGGTTCTGATACTTCAAGTAATCGAGGATGAAACATCTGCAAAGTTCAACACAAACAAAAGACTGGACTCGGTGAAATAATTTAAAGAAGAGACTTGTCAAGTGGAAAGACAAATTGCAATCTCTTGGGGAGAGAAATATATTGATCAATTCTGTCCTAAGTAACCTTCGAAGCTACAATATGTTGATTTTTTTTCCTTGCCGGACTAGGTCATACAAAAAAATGATAAAATTAGGAGAATATTGCTATGGAAGAGACTTGAAAGTGAAAGATAAGGGTAAAAATTAGTCAGTTGGGGCACTTTGTAAGGGAAAGGAGTTCAGAGGAGCTGGGATAGTCAACCTGAGAGATATGGATATTTCATATTTCTCTCCTCTCTAGATGGTGGCGGCACTTAAAGCTAGAGGATAAGGAGTGTGAAGCCAACTCAATAAAAGAGCAATACTTTAGGAGTTCAATAGTGGACTTGTTTGGAGTGAAGAAATATGTTAATTATCTTTCTTTTGGGAGTCATAAATCAACCAAGATTGTGTAACGTGGTTCTACAGCAGTGGTGGGAAACAGATATCATATCAGATATTGGAGAGATGTTCGATTTGGGAAAGTCTATTAGAGCTTCACTTTCTCGCCCTGTTTTGTACTGCACAGGAAGAAGATTACCCAACTGCTTAGCAATGGGATAAAAATGGTTGGAATCCTATGCTTGAGATCCCTCTCAAAGAAATTTACTCCAGCAGTTCCAGAACATGGAAGTCTTGCTATAGAATATGCAGATTGGGCTGTCCAATGACTCCTGGAGGAGAAAATGCAAGAATTTGGGCATAATTGGAGGTAGAAGCTGATGTGCAGTATTGGCTGTCCAAAATGCAAGAATTTGGCTGTCCAAAATGAAATTCTCATAAAAGATAAACCAAACCAAAAGAGACTGATCATGTCATGTAAATTGCTCCATCTACTAGGCAGTATTGAAATCTGATGTGCACCTCTCTCTTGCAATTCTACATGACCTTTGTGGGAGTCAATCATGGGCATAATTGGAGGTAGAAGCTGGCTAGGTTCTATTGAAGCCCCTTGATGGAATGAAGAAACTCTTGCATAAAGAAGAGAAATTGTTTTGGTTAGGACATCTTGGTCACTACCACTTAGGTTGGTATGACTTGAAGGAAATCAGCATGTTATAGTGGAAAATGCTTTTTGGAAGTTGTTAAATACAAATGGGATGGATCAACCTGTGATCTAACGTAGTCCTATCCAGTTAGGCTTGGCTTGATCTGATCTTTTGGACTCATATTTCAGATCTGAGTCTGAAATACGACCCCTTAGGAAACCCAGGTTGAATTTGGCTCAAGCGACCCATTTGGAAAACCTGTTTGAAATATGACTTATCTTGGCTTCGCTTGACCAATGGCTAACCAAGTCTAAGATGGATCAAATATTAAATGATTGAAACCAGCTTGCCCTGGTCCTACTCAACCTAAAATCCCATGACTTCGAAATGTCTAGTTTCTTGATCACTCACTTTATATTTGTAGAGTAGGTATTAAGGATATCTATTTGTACGTGGAAGGCTTAGTTAAGTTTGAGTCACATTTTTGGAGATGGCCCTTGTGGTAGCATTATGCACCAACACTTCTTTTTGTTCTCTCAATTTGTTATTCATTTTATTACTAATTTTCTTTCTGCATATAGAATGAAGTGTGCACTTTCTATTTATCTTATATCAGATCCGAACCTAGACTCTACCGGAACCTGAGCATTGGGGTAGGTTCGGTTTATGCTTTACTTGGCCCAGCCTGAAGGACCAGATGGGTCGAAAATTTCTTTCATGGATCTAAACCTTCTTGTTAGCCAATGTCTTGGGTCCAACTCTAAAGTTATGACCCTAAAGGAGATTGGATTGGACCAGGTCTTGATATTATTGGTCCAGACCTAGTCCGTCTGCGGGCCTATGTAAAACATAAATCTTGTTTTGATGTAGAAAGGTGCATTCTTTGAGGCCCAAATGATGGAAGGTTAGTGCCTTCTTTCCTGGAGGTTGCTTCCTGTGAGATTGGATAGCGAGCTTGACAATCAAGGACGTTCAAACACCTTTTCCTCATATTTTATTCTTTTTGGATCTTCTCTCTCTGCATCTTTTGATTTGTTGGTCGTGTTTTAATGGCCTTTCTTTTTTTAATTCCTATTGTTGGGAGATGATACTCTATCTGGTTGGATGATCTTTGGGTTATCAATCTTCAGAACCCCTTATCCATCATGTACTTTGGGTTTGTTTGAGTAATGGAATCTGGTAATTACCCCTGTTTTGCTTTTTTTTTTTTAAAGTTGCTTAGAGAACTAATGTCAAGTGAATATAAGATATAGGAATTTGTTCAGCAAATGCATATGTTGATCTGTTCATTTGCATGCACATTATAAACAACTTGGAAGAAAGAAAATGGACATGCATTTCACATGGGACTACTTTGAGGTCAAGTGCAGAGTTACTTGCAATTAAATGGCATTAAGAATAGGTTTTGTCTTTCATATGTGACATGTGGCTTGATAATTGCATGGATGACAACTAACAATTGGGAGAAGCAATAGGCATACAACCAATTTAGTTCATGCACAATTAATGGTTAGGTGACTAAAATCCAATGAGAAGGGAAAATATATGGATGTGCTAGAATGGAGCATGAAAAAACTTGAAGAATGAACCAATAGCTTAGCTGCTAGTTATGGTCAAAACAAATACTTGGTTCATAGAAAACAAGTAAAAGGAGAGGATGCTTAAGAACATCCTCCAACATACTGGTACTGGGCCCATTAATTCGTTAACTAAGACCTGACTTTTAGATAGCCCAAAATAATTTAATTACCACCTTCGACAATGCTTGTAAGTGGGCCACTCAGCCAGCCAAAGTAATTGATCTCCATTGGTCCTAGTTCTGGGAAAATATGGGGAATGGTTATTTCTTTTAGCAATCACAGACTCAAAGTAGCCGTAGAAGTAATTGTAGAGTTCCTTAGCTTAAACCTCAAGAGTGAGTTAGTGTTAATACAACCTTAGCTTAAACCTCAAGAGTGAGTTAGTGTTAATACAATATTGACTAGATGGGTATAGAAAACATCGATGTAGTTAGGTTCTACATCTGGATGATGAAACCTGTAATTTTGGTCATTTGGTTAACCACTAATTTACTAGTTTAGGAATGAGGTTGCATGGAAATGTGATCCATATTTTCTCTTAGTATTTCTCCAGGTTTCTTTGGCAATTGGAAAGTAATTCACATATTTATCTTCATCACAAACATGACAAGCTAAAGGAATAAGCTGCAAAAGAGTAGGATCAATAGGAAGTGACATCTTAGAACTTTCTAGAGGAGCTCAGGAGCCCAAATTTGAGGGTGATAAATTTCTTGATTTTCATCCAAAGGTCATATTATTTGTGTGTAATGTCTTTAGTGAGCAGGCTGCAAGCATATTTCTTGTGAAAAATCGTCCATTCTCTGCAAGGCCCCCAACCATGGCACCTTCACAAAGAAAAGATAGGAATTGGAGTGTACCATCTATTTGATGTTGAAAGTATTCATCACTTCTTATCACCAATTCTCTGTAACCTTTATAGCTAACTGCAATCTCATAAATTTCATTTGACAATTCCTTCTGTATTGTTTGCTGGTCTGATGATGTCCTTAACCAAATTAGAGTATGCCTTCTGCTCATGTATTTTCATCAGAGTTATTGTCCATATATTTGTTAGTGAAAATTGATAACATCAAATTACTTAAAGTAGGACATTGCCCATTTAAGCAAGTTCCTTTATTCCTAGCCCACAACATTACTAGGGTTAGTACATGTGATGGAATCCCAATTAATGAGCAAACACCTTTGCTGTCTAAGCAGCACTACTCCATGAAAGGTCCTCATTTAATAAGAGTTCCATATTCTATGTGTTTATATTAAAAAATCTGTTTTCAGATAACTAGATAAGAAGTTGGTGCTGATTCGGCTATACTGACAATTGACCAAGTTATTTTCCATATGCAATATGAGTGTCTAAACACATCCTTTTATTTTAAAGTTTCACCTGAAAGTTTAAGACCAGTTAATGACATTCACTAACATTATTAATGGGAACCCCTCAAAGCTTCCAAGAAGGGGTTTGGACTTTAATCCTCCTCTTTATTTTCTTTTGTTCAGAGGAGGGGGATGTCACATGGTAAGGAACTTCAAATATATATAGAAAAACCCAGCCTAAATAATGATTATTGAAGGCAATGCTTTATGCCCTTAAAAGGCAAGGTTCTTTGGAACTTCATAGATGTCTACTAGTTCCTCACTATTGGCTCCCCACCCCAATCATTTCTCTGAACATAGTGCATGTCGACTCAGTCACTTCCTTGATTGGGAGCATTACCTTCGATTTTTGTTTTGTTCATCATCAGGTATCTTGATAGGTGTCAAGAGAATTTCTATATTGATGTCTAATGCAGGTTGAATATTCTAGATGGGGTTCCCATTGATCAGTTGGATGTCACATATCTATGACCCACTACTGATCTAAATGCTACTTCTATCAACAACGTTCACACCTTAGAATATAGAGAGAAGAAAATGCCAATTAGCGTTATTACAAGCCTGCTACATTTTCCAGTTTGAGAACAATTTTTGGTTGTTGGACCTCATCAAGTGCAATGATGATTTAGCAAGGAAATGGACTTTCATATTAGGATGCCTCCTTTTGATGAGTGACCTTATGGTGTAGATATCCTCACCTATCCCTAGGATAATAACCAAATGGCTCACTTGTCTTTTCTATGTTGCCATCTTTGACAGTTCAATCAATGTAGGGCTATTGGAGATGGTTGAACTAGAATTTGGGGATAAGTTAGTCTTGGGTGGAGTTAAGCTAGGAGGGAGATATTTGGAAAAGATTGATACTGCCCCTTGGTCATTTTCATTTATCTCGTCCTTATCTCCTTTCTTTGATGCATAACCACACCAACCTTTTGATTTTTTGAACCAGTCTCCTCTAAACTCCACTTGACGGTTTTGCTACTCCTCTGTGATTCCTTGAGCTCTATATAAACTACCCCTATCTCTATTTTTCCTTGCCTTTTTGTCACTTTCCATTGGTGAAGCTCTGCTCAAGAGTTGATGGTCATCATGTTCCCCCATCTTCTTGAGAGGCCATATAGTCATAAGGTACATTTTGGAGGTAAGAGAAGCCAATTGACAGCCATTGAAGGTAATCCCTTCTCCTTTGATATTGCATTCATATTTTTCTCCTCCTTCCTTCCTGACTGGGGTTTATCCTAACTGACCATGTTCTTCATCATTGTAGATGAGAGGGGGTCAAAGCTGGCTGGTATTGATGCCGGGGATTGAGATTGTAGCTATGCACCACAAGGTAGATTTTGCAAGGGCAAAACCTGTGCTCTATAAAGCAGTTTGAAATTAGTCTTATGCTTTCAAATTATCTCTTTTATGAAATATGCCTAAATTAATTGCATTTAGTATCTCTTAAATTGATTAAATTAGGAGTTGAGATGTCTGTTTGAGTTATCCATCATTGACATGAGTATTATTCCTCAATAAGTTCAAACGAAACTTGAATTATTTGGAAGACTACTTGAGTCTACAGTAATTTCTGTCCAATTTATTTGTTACATTCCTTTACGGAATGCATTAAAAATTAAATGTTGGGCATGTAGCGGCTAGGGGATTTCATAGTGGATAGCAAATAGTTAGTACTATGTACCCAAAGCAGGCTGCTAAAATATGAAAATATTTGTTCAAGTATCAAAAATCAATAATTTAAATCAACTTCATGCAAAAAATGTAAAAAGAATTATCAAGGGTAAAGCTAGAACACATCATGCATGTAGCATCATAACCATGGTTCATCAAACTGGTATTGGAGCTTGCACTAGCTGATGACCATTTAGGTATGGTACTGGTATGCAGCGACATACCAAGTTGTTATGTATCAGCGACAAAAGATCAAGAGAAGAGGAGGAGAGAGAAAAGCCTAACCCTAACCCTAACCCTAGAAAGAGGAGAAATAGGTAGGAGAGAGAAGATGAAGGGAAGAAAGAGGGAGAGCGAGAGAGGGAAGACGGAGAAGAAGACGGAGGGAGGAGGGGGGAGAGAGACGTGTAATGAGGGAGAGGCATCGACGTTAGCGTCAATCAAAGGGGACAGTGTTAGCATTGATCATGGGCTTGAGAATTGTGTCGGATCGAGGGAGAGGGCATCAGCATCAATGTCGACATCGATCAAGAAAGAGACCATCTAAATTGTCAATTGAGGGAGAGCATGTTGGCATCAACGTCAATCAACGTAGATTGTCATGAGAAAGAGAAAGCCAGAAGAGAGAGATGACAAAGAGAGACGAATTGAGAGGGGGTGAGCCGAAGAGAAACTTCGAGATAAAGAGGGATGTTAGTTTTATATAAAAAATGGATCGAATCAAATAGCCAAGCCATGCCAGTTATCGACTAGTCTGGTTTGGTATGTTTCAAACTGCCTGGTGTGGCATAGTTCGGCAATCTTTGATCATGATATCATATCAACATCTATATAGTGTAATGGTTCATAATCTAATGACAAATATCATCATCCACCAAATAACGAAATTGCTCAACTTCACCTATGTTTCGTATATAGCCGGTGCCATGCCGCGATAAAGAGAGTTGTAGTAGATTGATTGCTAATATAAAATTATAGTCACAACTTATGAACATGAATCTATATAAAAAAACTGTTGGGGCATTCCTACAAGCAATGTGTTACACCAGACCCTAGGTGTAGTGAAAAGTAAGCAGGGCTTAACCACGACATTCCCTAAAGGCAGCACGCCACATCAGTGCCCTAATGAGGTAGGGCATAGACAAGGGTTCTCACATTTCAATGGACGGGTGCAGATGAAGAAGTTAGTTTAGAAAAGTAGGATATGATTAGCAAATTGAAATATAGAACGGTTGACAAAGAAAATGATAGAATTAATAGATACAATGCCTAGGAGAAGAGTTAGCATAGCTTGCCTGCAAGAGAAAAAGTTGATAGGAGAAAAAGCAAAGAAATTTGGTAAGACGGGTTATAAATTTTGGTATATTGAGAAAGATAAGAGTAAAAATAGAATTTTAATTATTATAGATAAGAGTATAAAAGATGATGTTGTAGAGATAAAGATAGAAGATGGACTAATCTTAATAAAATTAGTAGATGAGGCCTCCAACGAGTCTCCGAAAAAATGTGGGATCCTTTTTTAGCATGTGAAGAATACTTCACTATGAGCTCTAAGGAGTGTCGACCCTCCCCCTATAGTATAGTAAGTCTATTAATATTATTAGTACTTATGCTCCTCAAGTAGGATTGAATGATACTATCGAGTAATGTTTTTGGGAGGACATGGATTTCTAGTGAAGAAAGATATTAATTGGAGGAGATTTGAATAGGCACATGGGAACTATAATATAGGTTTTGGAAGGGTGCATAGAGGTTATAGTTTCAGAGATAGAAACGAGGAAGGAAATGCTATTTAGAGTTTGAGGCATTTGACCAAGTTTTAGCTAACACGTGCTTTAAAAAGGACTCTCACTTGATAACTTTTCATGTCAGTATAATGCTAGTTAAATAATTTTTTTCCTTACTAGAGAAACCAATCGAGTTTTATGGGAAGATTGTAAGGTTATATGAGATAAGAGTTTAACCATCCAATATTGATTGGTGGTTTTGGATGTATGTATTAAGAAATAGAATAACAGGACTAAAAGAGATAGGAACTCGAGGACTAGATGGTAGAATTTGCGAGGAGAGAACAAATAGCTTATAAGGGTGGAATGTTGAAGAAAATGGGATATACATGGGAAAATCAAATCCATGTTGGAAGAGATAGCTAACGGTATTAAGAATATGGATATAGTTGCATTGAAGTATAAAAGGACAAAAGTGCCATCTGATAAGGAAACTTGTAGAATAAGAATGTTTAGTTGATGATTAAGACTAAAACAAAGTGCTACAGAAAACTGTTTAAAAGTAGAAATAGAGATGTGTATGAAAATTGTGAGGTGGCCATGGTGGAAGTTAAGAAGGCGGTACCAAGGGGCTACATTCAAAGCTTATGAAGAGTTATATTTCAAGTTAGAAATTAAGGATAGGAAGAAAATTTTGTATAAGATTGCAAAACTAAGAGAGAAACTATAGACTTTACCGAGGTTAAATGCATCAAAGATGAAAAATCAAGAAGCTTCGGTTAAGAAGGCCAAGATCAATGAAAATTGAGGAGTTATTGTAATAATCTATTAAATAAAAGTCATATAAATGAGTTAGAATGCCTTACTAGTTTTATTGAGGATATATTTATTAAACATGTAGAATTGGAGTATTTGAGATAAAGGAGGCTATGAAAAAAAATGAAACTAAGAATTGTTGGGCCTGATAGAACTATTTAGTTTTGGAAATGTTCAGCCTCAGGTGATAGGGAAACTAAATCAAAGATGTGATACGAGAATATCAAAGAACCAATTTTGTTTTATGCTAGAAGATTGACCATGAAGCTATTTTTATCCTTCAGTGGTTAATGGTGAAATATAGCAAAACGAGACAAAATCTTCGTATAGTTTTTATTGATTTAGAGAAAGCATATGATAGAGTTTCTAAGGATATCTTATGGTAGATGTTAGAAAAGAAAGGAGTTTTTGTTAGATATAATAATATGATTAAGGACATTTACAATGAAGTAGTTACTAGTATGAGAACTACGGGTAATAATACTAGTAGTTTTCCATCGCAGTAGGTTTACATCAAGATCTGCTCCAAGTCCTCTTTTTATGCTGGTTATGGATGAGCTTACTTGGCAGATTCAATATAATATTCTTTTGTACATGCTATTTGCTGATGACCGTCTTAGTGGATGAAATTGAAATTGTAATTAATCATAAGTTGGAATTATGGAGGAGTGCATTAGAATGTAAAGGTTTCAGGTTAAGTAGGACCAAGAGCGAATAGTTATATGACTGGATATGTTTTATGTGGTCATAGGATACTTGCAAGTTGAAAGAAAAGATTTATAGAATAGTTATATGACCGGCTATGCTTTATGGTACAAAATGTTGGATAGTTAGAAAACAGCAAAAATTGAGATGGATGTATGGTAATACAAGAAAAGATAGAATAAGAAATGAAGTCATTCATAGAAAGCTAGAGGTGGCACTATTTGAGGACAAATTAAAAGACCAACATATACAACATAGACCAAGGGATGCACCAATACAAAGGAGTGATTGATACATATAGAAAGAAAAGAGGGTAGAGGTAGATCGAAAATCACATGATTTAAGTAGTGAGGAAGTACTTGATATCCCTACATCGTTCAAAAAGTGTAGCCCAAACAGAGAAGAATGGAGGAAAAGGTAGTTGACCCTAACTAGTTTGGAATTAAAGGCATGTTTGGCTGGAGGAGGGGGGAGGCGGTGGACCTTGGAATGGGAATGGGAATAAGTGAACCCATTCCGGCCGTTTGGTTAAGGGGAGCCTATTCCCATTCCCATTCCATGGGAGAATGGGAATGCCCTAATCCTCCCAAACCTAATCCCTACTCTTCCGTAGTATTCAAATTCCATGCCGATTTCGATTACGGTCGCAAACCAAACACACCCTAAGGCTTATTGAGTTTAGTTGAGTTGTATAAGATATAAATGTGCAAAATTGTGTAATATCAATCATAAAATAAAAATGTCTATAATCACATAGCATCAACCACAGAAGAATGATTTCTACAATCAAAAATATGTTGACCAGGCAAAACATCATCATTAATAGATAATAGACTCCATTCATTTAATGAAATAACCAGACCAACACATGCTTTCAACAACCTTTTACACCGAAATTGTCTACATGCTTAAACTCTGCTTGGTAACATTGACAAATCCATTTTAATATGTCCTGATCTTATTCAGTCCTAATCTATAATCTGCTTTTGATTACATACCCCTGCATTTGTCGTGTATCATCCTAAGTACTGAAAATATATTACATGTGTACTTGCACTACCTTGGCATCCTCAACTCTGGAGTATTCTATCTACTTATCATGCTCAGAGTATTAGCTTTATACATGTTCTCAATCAATACATAATTTCTTGCTGCCGGCTATAATTTTTACAAGTCTTTGTTGAATGGCTAAATTGACTTCCTATATATTATAATAATTGAAATGATTTGTTGTACTATTGTAATTAAAACATTTTTTGCTGCATATGTTGGCTATTTTTGATAAAGGCATAAATATGGTTCTCTAGCTGATCATCAATCACTTGGCGTATACTTGATATAGCCATTGATAAATCTTGGATTGGTTGGCATGTTTTCTTTTTCCTTGTTCAAATATGAAATCCAATTATAACCTATTTCCTATTGTCTGTCTTCTGGGTTGTAGACTGATTACTAACAAGCAAAATGCTGGTCGATTCATGTTTAATGTTAGTCATTCAAAAAATTTTGTCGTTAAAAATTTGACATTATACATTTTGGAAATGGAAGCTTCACAACTGAATCCTGAGGTCAGCAGTGCAAGCTCTTGTCTTCAAGCTTGAAGTTTGTGGTCTGTTTCTACTTAGATCATAATATGATTTAGATATATTTGGACTATTTGTTTTCATTCCATTGGTCTAACAACCAGTTGGGATAAATTGATAACTTGTGCGGCCTTTCCCTATCATGAGTGCTGATCCTGAGGTTCGGTAAATATTAAAAACTTGATCTCATTGGTACTCTCAAACTTGTGATAGGGTGTGGGGAAAGAAAATGATGATATGGTGTCAACAGGATGGTGGTTGGATTCCCATCATATGAACAAACCAGTTAATTTAAGGGTACAAAAGGTCTGCTGGTATCTATCAATTGAAGGCCCATATCATAGTTAGCATGATATGTTATCCAACCTGCCTTCATTCTATGATCTAGGTAGAATATAAAGCAATATTATATGGAAATGGTGCAAGGCATTCTCCTTAAATGGTGGGAAATTTTGATCTATTCAGTGTTCTTTCACTTCTTGGGCATATTTTTTTGCTTCCCATCTGTGAGCCATTTGTCTTTTGTATGTGAATATATGGACTTTATTGTTGTGCTCTTTAGCTCTTTAGATATTATTTGCATGTTTTTTAATCACTACTCCTGCAATGAACTGTGTTGTTGATGCATGTTTAACTGCATGTTATCTGGCATGCAGGTAAGTGACTCTGATCAGCAATGATGATTGAACACTTATGCACGAGCAGTTGCTAATCTCCATTTATGATCCATTCGAGATCTCCGTGCAACATGACTATGGCATCCGTCGCACCTGTAGGCTGTGTTTCTACAATAAAGCTGCAAGGAAGCCATGTGCGCTGATCCAGCTCGGTGATGCCCTGATCTGCCACCTCTGCAAGGTTGGAGCTTCGGTCTCCCAAAACCCTGTATTGTCACTCCCTCATCAGTGCAGATTCCATCCTGTGTTGCTGGCGACTACTGACTAGCTGATCCAGTACCTTGATGCCCTGATCTGGCCCTTTGTGCTTGAGAGTTTTGGGCTTCTCACCTGCCTCGATCCCTCTCTTCCTCGGACCCTCTCTTCCTCTCACCTGTGGCTTCAAAGCAGTGAGAGTGCGTTCTAATGGTTTCAGAAGTCCCAAGCCCAACACACATACAATATATTAGTTGATGGTTATTGCAAGGGAGGACTAATGAGAGTCTGAATCTCTTTAATGCAATGCCTTGTAAAGGAGTGCAGTGGATAACTATTACATACAACATGATACTAGCTGGAATGTATAATGTTGGTAGGGTTACTGATGCAGAAAATTTGTGTTACAGGATGTTTGCTGCTAGGGTATCCCCAGACCATTACAGATCTAGCATAATCTTGGATGGTTTTGCAAAAGCCTTTGATGAAGTTAGGCAGCTATTTCAGGGCACGTTGTCTTCCAAAATAAAACTGAGCATTAGA
This sequence comes from Phoenix dactylifera, assembly GCF_051530095.1. Taxonomy (NCBI): domain Eukaryota; kingdom Viridiplantae; phylum Streptophyta; class Magnoliopsida; order Arecales; family Arecaceae; genus Phoenix; species Phoenix dactylifera. The sequence continues at coordinate 41,868,333 of NC_143193.1, forward strand.
TCTTTTGCTATCCTAATTGTTGGGATGTTTCAAGCTGGTAAGATACAAGAAGCCAAAAATCTATTCAGCGCTATCCCTAATGATTTGAAGCCAGATGTCTTTACTTTCAGCATAATGGAAAAATGGCTAATAAAAATATAGTGGTTAGATAAGGTGGATGACTTGCTCTTGCATGTGGAAAAATCTGGTCGTCTTGCATATTCTGTCATGTTCAATGTCATTGTTCATTGCTTGCTGGAGAAAGCTGAGGTAAAAAGGGCAGTAGATTTTCTTGAAAAAATTGAAGGAGTGATGCTTTCCTCTCGAGGCATCAACATTTTCTCAGATATTAACTTTGTCCTCCACGGATGGGAAATGTCAAGAATATCTAGAGTTGCTTCCAGATTTTTCTCAGAATCATGCAAGGTCATCAGGTTAGTATTAATCATCAAAATATTGAACAGACATTTCAGGTCAGTTATCTGTGTTTTGTGTGAGGTCTTATGTTGGCACGTCTACTGACAGACAATCTTTTTAAATGAAAATTCAACTTCCATGCTTGCCCTAATGGCAGTTTGATGACCTCCTTGAAGGAGGTACGCTGACTTGGATAGGGTTGTTATGCCTCCTGCTGAGCAGCTAAGGAATGGGTTTACATGCACCTCGAAGAAAATATTATTGGTGTACTATAGAAAATTTGGCATCAGAGTCATGGAAATTCAGTATGATAGAAAGTCTGATCTGAGCACTGACATGTGATATCAACTTTCCAGTATTCAAATTATCACCATCTTTCCCATAAACTGCATTATGATAAGCAATCTTTTAAAGATGTAGGTGTATTGTATACCAAAGCTTTATTTTTGAACCCTCTCAAACGTGAAGATTGAAATTTTCCAGAGAGGGCTGAACCTATTCTAATAGAGAGAGAAAAATACACTAGAAGGTAGTTAAAGTTCAAGTTTTGGTTGAATCAGTCATGGAATAACAAAATCATAATTTTCAACAAGTTTAATAGCAACTTTCAACACGATAGCTTTAAAACTTTGGGACACATCTACATCATCCAGATTTTGGTTGACATAATCCAATATGAAATGTTAGATGAAATGGAAGTGATCTCATCTCATGTTTCAATGCGAAGCGACTCTTATGTGGCTTTACATTGGCTTTTACTTGTGATTCAAACTTGCAACCATCACTACAAAGTTTAGCTAATTGATCATTTGTGAATTAGTAGTACTGCATATTCCACCATCAGTGGTTGTGTGATGGTCTAGACTCTCTAGAGATCACCAACCAAACTTGATTTGAATCTTAATGCATAGGCTTTTAGACTTGCATCAACATAGTTGTTAGAGTAGGACACTTTCTGGAGTTTCACTGTGTTTTGCCTCATAAGGCTTATATTTGGACTTCTGAGCGACCTTTGCCTTCGGCTTCATCTCCAACATAGCACATCTGTGTTGCTTTGTCATGGTCCTAGGCCTTTGGTGGTTATAAAGCACTACTGATTATCCATCTTAAGACACTTCGTACATAACCCATTTAAAAAATATATATATATATTTTGATCACTTTAAGTTTTGTTCAGGGTAAGAGTATATCAGCTAAAATTGGGAACATATGAATTAGAAGGGGAAATAAATTCTCTTACATGATGGCATTTATCTATTCTTTCTCTTGCATGCATTGCACATGCCCAGTAAAATTTATTGTAACATAATTCATTTAATAAAAGGCTGATTGTGCTTCTTCATTCCTTAGGTTTCTCTTTTCTATTGAAAAGACAAGGAAATCACATACAAATGCAGGCCTCCTTTCCATGGGAGACAATCATATGTACCATGTGGACTTTGTCTTCTTTATACTTCTAAAATAATCTGTATTACCATGTCTCTCTCTCTATATACCCCTTTTACATCGAAAAATGTATTCTAACATGTTCTACTAGCTAGCTCGCTGTGGAATTTTATCCATGTATTATAATTATTGATTTAATTTCAATGTTAATTCTGCAGCTGTCTACATATCTGAAAATAACAGGAGTTCAAATAATTCAATCATATTGATTCAAAGTATCTAGTTGTTGGAGAGGGCAAAGAAAAGAATAGTTTCCACATAGTATATTTGTACCTCTTTAATGATTGTTGATCCACTAACCAAGGAGATAAATTCAATTCTGTTTGTTGAGCATGACACTCGTAGGGGTATTGCATGGAAAGATATACATGGTTAGAGGAAGTTAATATTGCTAGCAATAAAGTTTTAGGTACTTAAAATTTTCTTTTATAGATTTACTATTAATGATGCATCTTTTTACATGCAAAATTGTTTGTGCATTTGAAATTTTAACCACAATTACAGAAACCCACTGTAAAGTTTATGATAGACCATGAAAAAGTGTTATTGCTAACATTATGACAATGGAATGTAATATGACCATAAAATGAAACACTTCTACATCCATGATTCCATGTTAATGGTTTCACTTTCAATCCACTTGGTCATGGTATAAGAGAGACACTTATTGTACCTTATAATTTTGTTTCTATTTATTTTTAAAAGCTTTAAAGTGACTGCTCATATAATTGTTTTCTAATATTTTATGTGCTGAATTATTTTTGTTTTAAAATTTAAAGTTTGTTTTACAACAGTAACACATTTATTTCCAAATAAGCGTTGGGCATGATGGAGATTAGACCAAGTGGGAGAATGTTAGGATATGTTTAGAGCATCACCAAGTACGCCCTTCATTATGCAGGCTAAGCCTGCAATCTTCGCTGTCATCAGAAGACCACCGAGCAACCTCCAAATGATTTCCAGATAATTTAAAAGGAGGATATGAGATGCCACTTGACTCACATGTCTAATATAAATTTACTATAATCACCACAAATGAGATTAGGATCTCAAACCACTTCCACTGAATCAATAAGCTTCCTAACTCATCTTTAATCACCTCAAACAGTGCTTAGACAATGAAGTAATGACCAAAATATTGAAATAGTGCCAGTGTAGTCCAACCACAGTGTAATAGCTGAAATCCTACCATTAGATCATAATCTGAAGGCAAATAAACTTACCGTTAAATTATTTTAGATGGCAAAGATCTATTGTCAATTTCCTTTTCAGGTCCAAGTTAAACTGAAAGTTGACTAATGTTAGCTACTATACTGCCAAGTTTCCAACAAATAGATTTTTGCATCTAAAAGCAACTTAAGACGCGGAACTAGTTCTAGAAAGCTAAAATTTGTGGATGGTCCCTCTAAGATATCCTATGCGAGGATGGTGTTTGGAGGCATCCATTTTTATTTTTAAGATAAAAAAAAATTAAAAGATTGCAACAAATACATGAATACTGGAATGGCCTCCAAACTAGATAGAGGCACCAAAGGTACAATGGCAAAAGGTGTTTAGGCTACACTGCCTACCCTAGCAAATAGCAGGCCCGCTACTTGGGGCTTCAAACTTTCCTTGGTCACAGTATTGAATGCCACTTCAAGTGGTGTTTACCGATGCTGATTGGCAAAGCTAGAGGAATCCGAGCCTCCACCCTCCCGGATTTTCTTTTTAAGGATTAAAGGAAATTATGGTTTGTGGACTTGTGATTTGGGAGAGTGAGATCGAAAGGTTTTTAATGACTTAAATCTAGATTAAAAGAAAGCAAAAGATAAGTGGAGAAAAATTCTTGGACTTCAAATTATACCAACATCCAAACAAATTAAAGATTTGTTGCGGAAAATTCCTACTGAAATTATTCAAGGGAGAAGAAATTACATGATTGATTTTAGAAATTATATCAGATCACATGGAATTCAAAGTTAGAACGTGTTCCTTGTTGCTCCCTCGCTTCTTTGCATGGAAAAGATAAATCTAGATATGGTAGATTTGGAAGTGAAATCTAAGCTAATATGAGGACTGGTGCATTCCCTGAAAGATTGATAGCAAGCTAGCATATTTTCTTCAGCTTTGAAGGCCTCCAGTAAAATTCTGCGGAGTTGATAAGGACCCTTGACATTGTATCTGGCTTAAAATAAACTTTCATGCAATTCAGTAGGACTAGCCTTTAATCACGCCACAGCATGCCTAGCAATATACCTGCTGCCCCAAAAATACTAACGCTTCAGAATCCTTTCCTGAAGTAACTAGTTAAGCTTCCTTTCACAACATCCTGAAAACTGAACCAGTTTGCCTCGGTCTGCCATCACAATGCCACCATGATGCAGATGGTGATCTGTGTGATGTGCACCCCGGTGTATCGCACTCATCTACATGTACATCATGCATGCAGGCACTGCAAGCACCATCAGTGCAGGGGTAGCAGGAGCACTCACCAACAGTGGCAAGGTAAACCAGTTCCACCAAGCACATGATTAAGGCGCAAATGCGATTCAATACTGGTTGCCCTAGTAAATGGAGAGAGTTCCCAAATCTTCATGCAAATATTCACGACATCACGAATATACGACATGTGATGTATAGTTTTACTTTATTCATGAGACAATTATTGATTCCAAACAGATGAGAAACGGGAATGGATGGATGTCTCTGCACTTCTAGAATTTTTAAGCTTTGTTTGCAAAGATGTGATTCTAATTCAAGTGGTCCTCTTTGCCATAGTCATAAACAATCTCAATCTGCACCAGAGATAACATAATGTTAACAAACTTATAAACTGAAAAAAAAAAAAAAAAAGTGGCAGCAAACAAATGTCACAAGTCATAAAATATTGTTTTTATGGTTACATGCATGTTCTCCTCCAAAAAAAGGGGAAAACAATAATTTTTTGTGCACATATGCCATTCAACTATCCTCGCAGAAAAATAAAAACAATAGTCAAAATCACACGACAAAAGCAATTCACAGTGTTCATATCCAGTAAACTCTCCTACCAAGTAAAATGTTAACCTTAACGAACTAAATTCAAGTACTTATGTGACAGCTAGTAGTGTTGTACACGAGCCACCTGAATGTCAGCAGCACTGCAGAGCACTTGCTGAGCATTTTCAGATTGATAAAATCAATATGGAAATGAACTCCAAACATGCTTTGAGAATATCAAGTATACAATGCAGTGATTTAGGTTTTTAAATTTTGTGATTGAAGATTTGGGTGCTGCTAGAAATTGAGTATTCCTTGAAACTTGTTGAAGCTATTTCCTCCCCTCTCATTCATTCTTTTCTCCCCTTAATTATCCTTTTCACCTAAACAAACGGTCTCCTGGTTGTCGGTTATTCATCTCATCATTATTGAACAGTAGTCAAAAGGTTTCTCAAATTTTTTTATAAAAAAGATTTATATAAACCGAATAAATTCAAGGTGGCAATTTTTTAGTTCAAAAGCAGATTCTTGAGTCTACCTTCTAGCCAAAGAAGACATGCCATCCTATCGCTCTTGCTGAGAACACCACTTAAAATGAAAAATGGCAAGAATATTGTATGTGCAGCATTTTGTAGTGGCAACCAAAGGATTGAGAAATGAACCAACAACAAGAAGCAACTCAAAATCTCTTTAATATGAAATCCATTTGAAAATCTAATTGAGCGAATACTTGATCTTCAAATGCATTTGGCACATGTAAGAGGCTGATATTGCAGGTTGCATTTGTGGTGTATTACAACCCTGTTGGGTTTCCAATTAAACAGTCTTGAACAACTTCGGATATGCTTGCACTATTACATTAAAGCATAAGTATGAAGTTCAGAAATGTTCTGAATCATCAAAGAAGTTCCTCTTTCGGAAAAAAAAAAAGAATTGAGATAAAAAGTAACTTGCCTGTAAGATTGTAAATTACCCAATGCGCATTATCAATCACATATGCACAATTGTGATGCTTGCAAGAATCTCAAACCTCAATAAAAAGCAATGCCTATCCCAGCATGAGCATGCAAGCATTCTCTAAGGAATAAAATATTGAATATGAAATATATTTACATATGATATGTCGACATGAGTAAGCTAAGTCATGTAGTAGAGCAACCAAACAAGGGACTCAAAGAATGACACAGTAGATTTTTGCATATTAAAGCAATATCTTACCCCAGTAGGTGGTGGTGGATTTCGTGTAAATTTGGAGCCACCAGGAGCCCAGGGAACTGCAAATCAAGCAAAATAATACAAATCAAATTGCACTACATAGATATCGCATAATCAATTTAAGACAATATTAAAATCAAGGATATATGTATTGTCTGCCTGAGGTGTGCTGGACAGGTGATGGTACCAAAAATACTGTGCTGTGTCAGTGCTTCAAATACTTGGCACAACTGGCATGGCAACATCCCAAATACTAGCACACAATCAATCAATACCATGCCCATGCCACATGCTGTTAAGGCACTAGCATCGTACTTACCATGCATGACATGTCATGCCACCTGGATTAACTCTATGACTAAAAGTAGCATGCATCAGAACAAAGACTGCAAAAAAGTCAGTTGATGGAATAAGACTACAACCATAGGGTGAAGCCTCATGGGAAGATACTAAAACATACATTTAGCAGCTATTGCATAAGTTCAATCAATTATCACATCGCTTTTTTATGGTTGGAATCGTCAAATCATAATTGTCACATTGCTTTATACTCAGACAGCTTAGAGAGGGCTACTGCAAACAATCTCCGTATGTTTTGGACCTATAGTTTGTGATCCAGAAGTACTTTTTCTTCTAGTAAATACTTTTAAGGCATGTGGAGAAGGTGCTGTACTGAATCCCATTAAACAGTGGAAAAAGAAGATGACCACATGAAAGATAGAAAGGTCCAGGATGTGCAGAGCTATCACAATCATAATGGAAGAAATCTGTTGTAATTTAGTTGTAGAGAACAAGGCAACCCAACCATTCATGCTACAGATAAAGAACCAGAGAGAAAAGCCCTTTCTCTTCAAAAATATTCTTCTTTAAAAAAAGCACTTAAGCTAGCCAAAGTATATTTGTATTACCCTACAAAAGGGCCACTATCGGGTTTAGAACTCATATGGTAATGACTAATGACAAACAAAATGTGCAGCATCCACCATAGAGAAATAGCGTCTGAAGGGATGATATTGTCAATTAGAAAGCAGGGTTCAGATTCTACACCATGCAAATGCCATGCAAATCATGAAAGTGAAAATATTGCTGACAAGGTTAACATCATCTGCAGCACATTATAAATGGTTTATCTTTTTCCCTCTTCCATGTAAGACAGGAAAACAAACAGTGGTATATTTGGTTAGAAAAAATGTACTTTAGTTGAGAATCAAAGCTCATGGGAACTTACTAATGCTTTATGACAGTAGAAGGCATATTAGAATTGGAGCATGCAAGAGGTATTCGATGGGTTAAGCATTACAAAACATCCCCCAAAGTCTTTCCACTAGAAGCAAAAACTAGGAATGACATGTTGCCAGCAAAATATTTTCAAAATCCATAGAGAAAAAGTGAAGATAAGAAAATAACATAGAGAGAGAGGAGGGGCTGAAGATTTTGGCAGGCAATGTATTTAAGCCTTATTTATACATGCTTGTGTTTATACTAAGAATAAGTCACCACATATACTGAGATATTATTTGTCAACTTTCTAGTGAATTTTAATGGGCTCTGTATAGAGATCAATGATGTTATAGCATTTGTCATAAGATGCAAATAATCAAGCTAAAACATGCTTGATCAGTCTTGAATTGCTTCTTCTTCTGAAATTTTGGTGAAAATCAAGCATGAAATAAATAATGAAAATCATGACCACCCTAATAATTACTTTCTAGAAGACTAGTTTGTTTAATCAGAAAATCCAAATAAAAATTCAGAAAGATGATTTCTTTTGGTAAAAAAAGAGGATTTAAACATTGCATGTTTGCCATATATTCAGAAAGCATTGATGATTAATTACTTTTATCACAAGCTTAAAGTTATTCTCGAAAATATTTAGCACAATTCTATTAATAATCTTCCAGTTTCAGATTATTATTAAGTGACATGTTCAAGCGTTGCATTCTGCAGTTAGAGACATAATATTCGTATTCCATTCAATGTTTCATCCCTTCTCTTCTCTTTTTTATTTTTATTTTATTTTCTAATCATGGCTGCAATGCCTGATCCAATCCTCTGTAAAATGGTGTCAATTTACAAAACAAGGCAAACTTAGCCAGGAAAGGAGCAGCCCAAAGGGCAAGTTTCTATATATCAAGACCAACCTTAAGGTGATATACAGAAAAGCAATGGAATGTATAAAAACAATGATAAGTACAAAACAAAAGCAACTTCCAAATCATTTTAAGCTGATATTGGAATAGCTTGCCATTAGGAGAAAGAAAGGAAAGAAAACCAGAAGGAAAGCAAGAAAATGGATAGGAAAGTAAAACCCAATAACACCTGATTTGTTGTGCACATATTTACTTTTGGCTGATAAAGGCTAAGCTGCATTTTGCTCATTCTAGCTTATAAATCATTATCGTACAATGGAATCCCTCTTTCTCACACATTCATTAATGACTGTGAAGCCACAATGTACTTTCTGATAAATATTGCACCAATACTCCACAGTCGGCATATATACAACCTCCATTAAAAGAAAAGTATGCAAGTAAAGAACACAATAAAATAATACATGCTAACAGCATGTGAAGAAGGATGAAAGAATATTATAGGATATTCATCAGATATAGTAACCATACCCTAGAAAAAAAGGGGGGCGGAAAAAAACATAAAGAAGGAAAATAAGTTCTTCCGTATGCATTGTACAAAGCTAGAAAAGATACTTGAGAAAATATCATCATTATCAACAAAAAAAAGAAGAAGAAAGATTTAAAAGTGCAATAAGACTTTTAAACAACAATTACCAATGTAAGGATCAGGGTGCTGCCACTTCTCATATGCTGCTTCTCCCTCATCAATAAGCCTATCAATGGTGTTTAGATCCTCCTGCAAATTTACCAGTCTAGTAATTGAAAAAATTATGTATAACCATTCAGGATAATCTCTCCTTTTCTAGATATTTTGAAGCATCACAGTGTTATCAAGTAGGCATCTACTTGAATCATATGAAACAACTAGTTTACAACTTGAAAAGACTCAAAAAAGCAAAAGAAAATAAAAAAGTTAGAGACCGATATGTCTTATTACTTCAAACCAGGATTGAGGTACCACCCACGATGGATAGCACCTTAAAGCTTGCTTAAAAGTTAAACAATGTTAATATGATAACAAGATATTTGTGTATAAACACCATTTGTTCTCTAAGAAGCAATTTGAAAAATAGTACATGAAAAAGACAAAACATAATCCAGCAAAATGTAGTTTAGTGTAAAAAAACCTACTTAATATAACAAAGCAAAAGATTAGTTACAGGAAATTCATAAAATGAATATTTAGTTCCTTACAAAATATTTTCAAGCATATCTGATGTAGCCTGCTGCTAATCTAGATGCTACAAAGAACTAGTAGCTGATTGCTGCAGATTTAGATTAATGTGAATCAAAATTCCTGCATTTTATCTTTTTTAACTTGCTAAGCATAAGAAATGAATTTTTAAATCAACGATCACTGTCTCAATACCAGACCCCATACCAATACCACACAAGCACTGTGTCGGTACAATACAGTATGAAATTCTTTCGGCATACCAAATATCGGTACGCCTTCCGTATTGGGTACCAGTACCGAACCAGTACAGTATGGTATGCCTCGTACCATCCGGTTCAGGCCGGTACGGCGAACCATATTTTAAATCAATATTCAATCTGAATTTCAAATGGATCTGCTTTAGTGCAGCAGAAACCTATCAAAACAATGCAAAAAATTAGAAATGGACAATAAAAAGTGAATGAAGAAGAAGAAAAATAGGAGGAATCGAAGGAAGAAAGAAAGAGAAAGAAGACCTGTGGTTCACTTTCCTAAAACAACTAGCCATATAACCCCTTCAATAACATGACCCACTTTTCCTTTCCTCATATGGCTCTTGAGAAATAGAAAGAAAACATGACTAAATCTGCAAATAAAATCCTTCCATATAAATACTAGATGACAACTAACTGACAACCTAATTCAAGTCCCTTTAGGGCTCCTAAACAAGGAACAAAATTGCCAACCAAAACAATGGACTATTGGAATGTCAATTTGAATGAAAGAACTCCAAAAGTCCAAGACAGACAACTGAAAAAACAATATGAAAATAATATAAAACTTGAGAAAAAAGCCTAAAACTGACAATAATTTCAACCATCTAGATCCTGGTCTCAACTGAATGCTCCTTATATGGCAAATCTTTGTTTAAGGAATCTAAAAAACATCAAATCTACAAAAACTGATTCCTGGCTTCATGGATCCTTGTCACCTTCCAATTCTATCACATCCATTAGTTCCGTGATCTTCCCATCCTGTACTTAAACTGATTCTTTATTTGACATATTCACCTTGAAACAATAGAATTCCCTTTGAATGTCTTCTATTATGTTCTGGCCGGATCAGACCTAGATTAAGTCAACATATGAACTTCAAATATATGTTGTTTTAGCTGCAAGAAAGCTTCAAAGTGTGTGAATCTTTCATCTCTGGAACTCCATTATCTTTTATTCTTATGCATGGAAATGGATATATATTAGAGTTTCTGAAGGTCTCTTCCGGCATGTTTGTTGCATGGATCAATTTGCTCTGATATCCTTTCTGATGGCGCCTTGCTACTAATTTGGAGGTTACAAAAGAACAAGCACTAGCTGATCAAGTGCAGATTTAATTTAATCTAAACAATGTCCTCACTTTGCCCTTTTTTTAACTTGTTAGGAGGCCAAAAAAGAAAACTTTAGATCTATATCAGATCTGGATTTTAAATGAATCTGGTTTGGTACAGCAGAAACCTGTTATAACAATGTAACAAATAAGAAAAAGAAGAGTTAAAGAGAAGAAGAAGAAGATAACGCAGAACAAGCAGCAGCAGCAGAAGAAGAAGAGAAAAGACCTATCATCTATTTTATAGAGGCCATTACCCAGTTATGGTCCTAGCAATCCAAGATTCTAGATGGGGTGGACTATGGACAGACCTAACTTTTGGCTTTTTCTTTCCATAAAGTGGCTTTCCGGATCATGCCATTGTGCATATCAGCCCAGGGTCGGCGGAACCGTCCCGAACAGGGCGGTTTCGGCCGTCCCGAATCCACCGGTATGGTTCCGACAATAGAATCCATTGTCGGAGCCGAAGAAAGAGAAGGAAAGAGAGACCTAGCAGGAGAGGGAGGGAGAGAGAGAAGGCGGAGTGCTGGCGGAGTGCCGGCGGAGGCCGGCCTCGGCCGCCAGAAGCGAAGCCGCGGCCGCTGACCCTATTTCGAACGAAATAGGGTCCGGCCGCGGCCTTAAAAGAAATCACGATTTTTAAGTGAAGTCGGCAAGAGATTTGTCGACTTCACTTAAAAAAATAAAATTTTTTAACGTTGTCGCCAACCCCTATGTCGTTCGAAACAGGGGCAATGGCAGCAGCCTCACTTCCCGCGGCCTCCGCTAGCCTCCTCCGACACTCCGCCACCCTCCTCCAGCCCTTCCTCCCCCGCTCGATCTCTCTTACTCTTTTCCTCTCTCCCACGGTCCCTCTCTTGGTACAGGCCCGACATGGCTCATACCGAGTCGTCCCATCGGAAAACCGGTATGGTGCCCGGTATTGGTTTCTCCGACCTTGTGTCAGCTCAAACCTTTTACCAATACTCCAAGCAATGGCCCCTACAATGTCATCTATTTTAGTCATGTAATTTTTAGTTCCATTAACTTCAGCAAAACAACCAGAGACATGTCTTCTTAAATAATGTTAACCAACCCATTCTTCTTCCATCTGTAGGACTCTTATGAGAACAGAAATAGAAATGACCAAAGCCAAATCAACGGGCTACCTATTGACAACCTAATTTGATTCTGTTTAGGGTTACTAAAGAAGGAAAAAACTGCCAGCTAAATCATAAAATATAAGCACTGATTTGATTGGCATTATCACTCCAAAGATCAGTAGGAAAAAAGCTAAAAAAAATACAAAAATAGTACAAAAATTGAAAATAAAAGACTGGAAATAATTCAACTATCTAAATAACTAAATTCCAAATTGCATCATTACAGCCTCCATGAATAGGCAGCACTACAGAAACAATATTGTCTTTTGTGATACTGAATAGGGCTCTAAATAATATCCTATATGATGGCCAGGAAAGGTGTTGATGGGAAATGGAAGGAATCTATAAAGACTGAAAAGTTTCAGAGTACCATAATAATATGTCATATACAAATAATATGTCATATACTTGGAGGAATATATGCATGCAAGAGACTGAAATACGAAACCATTCTGCTCATGCACTATGTCAGGTTAGAACTGTAACAGATGATATCTTGGAAACTAATGACTAGATTTTCTTTTTGGAACATTGACATTTAGCAATGTTAAGGCATAATAACTAGGAGCGCGCACTGGTTGGGTTGGTTAGAGTTAGAGGCTAACCCAATAGTGACCCAATCCGGTAGGTTCTTAACTTTTGGAACCTGATCAAACCAATCAACATCGGAACCAATCCAACCTGACCAATGAAAATCAAGTTGGTTCTATTCGGTTGTTGGATCCCACAAAGCAAATAAACTATTGATTTTATTCAACAAAACAAATTAATGATAGAAGCTTTACAAAAAAAATAATATATAATAATATTCAAAGGCATATTATAACGACAATTCAAAATATTTATAAAAATAGAATATAAATAATACAAACAGCAACCATAATAATTCAATACTCTCTTCAAGAAAAGCAATAGCTAACCAAAATCTTAAATCAGGAATCTATCCGACCATATATTATATAATATAAAATCAATACCATTATAATAAACTTCATATATACATACATATGTATCTATATGGACCAGGTTGGCTGGGTCCAAGTTATTCTTAACAACACCTTAACCCAAACCCAAAACACTCTGAACGGGTTTCTAAAAATTGGAACCAGAATTAACCTGATCCTACCAGGAACCCAAATCAAACCAATCCAACAAGGCTGGTACAGTACAATTTCAAGATGACCCAAACCCATGTGCACCCCTAATGATCACTGCCCTTTCATGCCAGTAATAAAGGCCAATGGCAGCAAGTTATGGCAAAAAGGAAGAACATGATAAAACTTTTGAGAGAGTATGGAAGCAAGGATTTCATTGCTTTCCTTTAGCATCAAATCATAAGTAACTACTTGTATGTCATTGAATTTTAAGGTTTGCTTGGTTTCTTTGGGTGTCGGAGCCTCTTTGAAGCTTATTTGTTGTTTTCAAATTCTATCCCAAATATTCTTTCTAAAATTTAGGGTTGTCTTTGTAAGAGTTTTTACCACGATTTTGAGATGTGTTGTATTTTTTGAACTTTATCCAATCTAGGTGTCGTTTTTAAAATCCTAAAACTTAACTCAGTTTCCAAATTACAGGATATATTCAGAAATTTTGAATGCCTTGATCAGATTCAATTTTGAAGACATTCTGAATTTTGAAAATTTGCAATTAGCTGCCAACACTTTTCAGTTATTCTTCTTTGGAAATTTGATATTATGTTAGTTTGAGCATTTCAGTTTCTATTTCAAAATGGCATACTTGTAATTTTATACATATTACAATGTCTTCTACATCCATATCGTTTCTTAGAATTGTTCCATAAGGCATTTGTAGAATTTCAAATCTAGAAGCAACATCGTACTTGAAAGATATATATGGATCTCTATTTAGGTGGTATTTTTGGTCTTATTCAAATTATCAACGAGGATTTTTGCAGACCTCTAGCTCCATACTATGTAGCTGCATTCAAATTACCCATGAGGATATATGTGGAGCTTTCATCAAGTGTCATATGTAGACATCGAGGATATTTGTGGCCATATTCAGTAAACTGGTGAGGATAAGATGCGGGACCAAACAGGGATACTCTGCAATGTGTGGAGAACCTAAAAGTGCAGAAGTCCTGGGGTTTAGGCTCAGTTTTATGCTTGCCGTCAAGTTTCACGGAACATGATAGAGCGCAAATCGAGGATTATTGGTTGATAGATTGCTGATCTAAACCTGCACTAATTGTTATAAGGAGTCTAATAGACCCTGGAAACCCATTTAGTGCCAATCTAATGTACAAATTAAGGGAATAGTGAAATAGCTTGCAAGGATTGCAGGTTTTATTGGACCACAGACTCAAACAATTGGGTCTAACTTTTAAGGGTTAATAGCATACGCAATAAAGAAGAATAACAATAACAATTACAAAGTCCAAAATCTTAGACTATGACTAGTCCACAAATCTTCTAGACAAATGTATTAAGCAATTTGAACAGAACTATTCACTAAATAATTGCAGCAATATGATTAACTGTCAAGACATAATAAAATAGAGAGAAAGGAACAGACATAAATAACAGATTTAAGATATGAAGTAGAAGATTAAGACCCTGATTGGGTACCTTAAATTACTGGAGTTTAGGCAAATACTCTTGGACTGTTTTTGCCCAATATAAAAATTTCCAAAGTAGCACCCGAATATGACTTTTGGCAGGAGAAAATACCCTGAAATAACCCTAATTCCAGAGTATTTTCCTTCCTCACTCCTACTTCCGTAAAGTTTTCCAGCAATTTTTTTCCATCAGGGCTGCCCTCATCACGACATCAACCCACATGACTCCTCCCACTCCATGAGCCCACCCCCACAACCCCAACCCTCTTTTCTTCTTCCCTTTTCTGCCTTGGCCCTACATCACACTGACTGCTAAGCTCCACCAATGACACAACAGTGATAGCAACTCTCTCTTCACCCAACCCAACCCGACCACTGAGAATGGCTACCACTGCACCATTGGCCGACAACCCCCACAGCCCGCCCCCCACCCAAGCGCTCCATGTACGTCCTAATCTCTATCTTCCTCCTCCACCTCATCTCTTGGACGATCTAACCCCCTGCAGCAACACCTCCCAATTCCCACTCTTTGGCAGTGGTCGCAATGGTGGTGGTGCTGGTCTTGATAATATTGGTGGTCGTAGTGACAATATAGGTCATGATGATGGGTGTGATTGTGGTAGTTATGCTGGTAGAAATAGTGGTGCTGGTGGTAGTGGTGATCATGGTTATTGTGGTAGCGAGGGTGGTGGTCATGGTGGCTATGGTGGTGGTGGTCATGCAATGATTGTGGTTACAATGGTGATGGTTGTGGTGGGGGTGATTGTGGTAGTTGTGATGGTTGTGGTAGTTGTGGGGATATTGTGGTGGTTGTGGTGGCTATGATGGTGATGGTGGTCTTGGTGACGGTAGTAGTGGTGGTTGTGATGACAACGGTGGTGGTGCTCATGGAAGTAGTGATTTTGATGGTGGCAATTATGGCGATGGTGGTAGCGGTTTTAATTATATTGATGGGCAATGTTGGTGGTGTCTATTGTGGTGGTAATGACCATGGTGATGGTCATGGACAGTACTAGTGATTTTTGTGACGAATGATGATTTGGGTTGGCTTGAATGGAGGAACAAGATCGGTAAATGAGAGAATTTTGAGCTGAAGCAGCATCACCAAGATTTTTTTTTTTTAAATCACCCAAATGGTTAAGAATATGGGATTCCAAAGTAAAATTTTCATGGAATATTAGTGTGATGCATCACTCTGTTACTAGAGAATTTTCATTCTCTAGAATCTTTAACCAGGGCACCCAAACAAGGCCTAAGTGATAAGTGAGAGGAATAAGACAAAATGTTTCTTTACTCCCTCATAAAAATTCCATTATGCAATAATATTTCAACTAGCCCTTATGATCTTGACCGACTCAACCGATCCCTAAAGCTTCCTCATTTGAGTCGAATAGAATTCCTACAGAAATATATTGAAATCCCCTAGAATCCTACTAATTGACCAACTACGAACCTCTACCAGAACTCCTAGCAAGGCACGTACTATTCACATGAATTGAAATCACCCTCTTATTTTCTTTCACAACTAACCTAAAAGCCATACATACTAAAATAGAAACTAAAAGCTACTCGATTAGCAATAAATTTGAGAATGTTTGAAGCAATTGTTTTTGCGCTTCACTCCCCACATGTTCCTTACAACAGGATGGGGCCCTAAGGCTGCATTTGGTAAAGGGGATAAGAGGGGTGATATCCAGCCAAACACCCCAAAAGCACCCTGGAATAGGCCTGTTCGGATAAGTGCAAAAAGTGAGCAAAAGAGAGAAGGGATAAATTCTATTATGCCATTGTAGCAGAATAGAGTTATCCCACGGAGTAGAGGAAACTTATCCCTTCCAATTACTATTGTGCCTTAATCAACTCTTCAAACACAACAAAAAGGAGAGGGAAATTATGTTATTATGATAAAATCCAATTCATTGTGAAAACCGATGCATTCATTTATTCCACACTTTACCTCTCCAACCAACACCAAGGAAGACGTATCCATGGAATAGCCTATCCCTTCTACAACGCAAAGGACAATGCATGTTCATCATGGATTTTCTTTCTAATTGACAAGTCGAGTAAGATATTACATTTTCAAGTTCTAAAAACAAATATGACAACCAACGGAGGTAATGGTCAGGATTGCCAAAATAATGAAACCAGTAGGCAACCTGATTCCATATAATTAATAAATAAAAGAGAAAAAAACTAGAGAAAACAGGAACATACCACATGCTTGTTGGCCTCAAATTTTTCTCTTAGGTCTGATGCCTGAAAAGGAATACAGCATGAGCAAAAGCAAACAATTGTTTCTCATATATAATATATTAATTGGGCAATTGCAATATTTCCAGTTGTGGCCAGCAATAATACAGAATGAGGTCTTACACAAAATTCAGTGGTAGCCAAGATATCTCCAGTTCTACACAGACTAAAATACAAAAAAATCAGAAGGCAGCAAATCAACAGGAGGAAACAACTGTTCAGAAAGACACAAACAGTTGTTTGATCTCTTCCACAAAAATTGAAAAAATTTAACAGATTAAACCAGGTACCACAATGTCAGACGCCACAGAAGAACTTGAACAAAACCGAATAGCATGAGCTACAATTAAAAGGATAAACAAAAACTGGATTGGAGACAGAACACCCGGAGCTTTTTAACCATCATTAGACACTTCTCTTCTCTTGTGAAAC
This sequence comes from Phoenix dactylifera, assembly GCF_051530095.1. NCBI lineage: Eukaryota > Viridiplantae > Streptophyta > Magnoliopsida > Arecales > Arecaceae > Phoenix > Phoenix dactylifera. Next base: position 41,885,427 of record NC_143193.1, read on the forward strand.
GAATTAATAGATCATCCCATCTCTTTCTTAAATAAAAGGAAAAAAAAAGACACTTTGTATCAGATAAGGGGTCGACAGGTAAAGTATCAGAAAACAAAAATGAACTAGAACGCGTAAATCCGGCAAGAAGAGAAATATTAAGAGAGAGTGGGGGAGGGAGGAATACAACACACCCTACAAAGCATTTGAGACGCCAGCTAGATCGGATTTAATAGCAGTCAGATATAGAGAAGGGGGAGAGCGAAAATAGGGTAAAACGAGAATTTGATCAGATGGAAGAAGAAGGGGACGTACATCCTGGTAGAAGAGGTGGCGGTGGACGGCCCAGTTGAGGGTGTCCCTGAGGGCTCGGCGGTAGAGGATCCTCACGCGCTCCTTCTGCGCCGCCCTCCGGGCGAGGTAGCTCGCGGTGCTGGCGCTCATGCCGATAGATCGCCCTGCGCTCGCACTTCGTTTCTCTCAGCCGACCGCTCCTTCCAGACGAAGAGAACGAGCCTCGCCGAAGTTATAAGGACGAATCAGGGACTCGCATGGTTCAATCGGACCGATGGGTCTCCAAAATAGAGTGTCCGGTTTCGGCCCAGCCTATACTCAGTAATTATTAAAATTTATTACTTAATATACAACAAATATTAATAATATTTTTTATTTAGTATACAATAAAAATTTAATTATTAAAATTAGTTATTTAATATAATTTATTAGATTATTAGAATATATTTTTAGAGGAATGAGAGGAAGAGAGAAGCCAAAAGGATTCTAGCAACTCATCCTCTTAGTTTGTGATTTTTAGTGACTCAAAGCCTATTGGTGGCTTGGTGCGGTGGGGGGCCCGAGAAGCAATGGTTGTGCCCACTCTTTGCTCCGAGATATCTAGACAATGATGAGAGATGGAGAAGCCTTTCAGACCAAACTTATGTTCCATAAAGCTAAGGGGTTTGTGGATTGGGTGGCTACTTATATAGCTAGTCATTTCGATAGTACCCTGTAGACTGGTGATGGAGAGTTGCCCCCTAGCACTTTGAGGTATTTTGTTTTTTTATTTTATTGAGCGTATCCGTACTCATCAGGTATAATCCATCCGTCTTAGCACACATAAAAAAATAATAATAATAAAAAAGCCTACCGGTGTGGCTGAAAATCGGCATGGACTGAATAATTATAGATAATAGTTTCATAATGATCATGTATTTTTGCGGCTTTAGCATCTTCTGGGAACGCAAAGATTTGCATCAGATTTAATATTATGGGCAGGTATAATTTATTTTACCTGTCATGTATATTTCATATGTGGCAATGTCATGAATGAAAGATCTCTATCTTCCAATGTAAGTACTCTGAGGTTCTCCAGAATTCAATCAAAGTAGTATCAGCGCCTTGGATTGAGTTCTAGAATCAGATTTATGCATCCATAGCTTATTCTAAATTTTTAATAATGATTTTTGCTTTGCAATTTTTTAATAATTTTTAGTATATGAATGGGCCATGATATTTATCTCTTGACTAGTTTTCATGCATAAAATATTTTTATTTGCATGTTATATATCTTTAAATGTATGCCGTGTTGTATTGCCACATATGACTAAATAGCATTTTGCCAAACAAGATGTTTTTAATCTGCTTCTTATTAGATCTTGCCCTATTACATGCCTACTTTGATCAAGTGTAAGGATTACATACTAATTCAATTTAGATAATTTTATACAGGCCTCCCAAAATGGTATCGGTTCGTATTCTATAGAAATTTCTGCATATAGTTTTTAGCATAAAACTAGATGATCCAAAGTTTATAAAAGTTTTGGGCTTTATTTGAAGATGGCTAATAAGTATAGGTCTTGGACATGCCTGGGATACATGACAAAAATTTTGTTTGGCATTTGATTGGATTGGATGCTAGTAATAAATTTAGATCTAATTAAGTCCAACATGTATGATGTACCAATGTTGATCATTTGTGGCATGAACATCAAAAAAAGCATGATTATGTGTCTCTAATATCAACCAAAGCTCCACTTATAGTTCTAATAACAAAGCTATTTCCCCCCAATTTCCTTCACTCAGAGCACTACCATTAAAATTAACTTCGAAGACGCTAGGGTTGGTAGCTTCCAAGTGAAATAAATTCTTTGAAGGAATGCATAGCCTACAAACAAGGAGCCATAGTTTTCTCCAGCTATCAAGATTTCCTTTGGGGTAGTAACATTTATGGATTTATGTGCTTGGCTTCAAGCTCTTATTAAGATCATTCTGGGACTCCTAACAATATTTTGAAATATGCAATCATTTCTGGCCTTCCAAAATTGATATGTTATGTAAGACATTAAAATTGTCTCTGCTCTCTTTACTTAATCTCTCTCTAATGAAATGTAGAAAATTATTCAAAGAAGGAAGGAACAGGATGAAGTAATGCAGGCTAGGCCACCAGGGTGGTAGCTTAGTGGTACTAGGCGTATTTTCTATCCTCATGATTCTAAGTTCGAGTAGCTGCGCCGTCGATTAAAATGTAGCTTCGGCCACTACTTGAACATAGGGCCTAGGAATGCTTATTGGACCTCTAGTAGCTTTAGTGGTATCAGGTATGACGTATTCCCACGTGGGATTTGAGCCGAAGCCCAGAGGGGTAGCTGGGCCAGGCCCAAGGTTGGGGAGGGTATGAGTAAAATCGGTCGGGGTGCCCAACACACAGCCATTTCTGCCCACATCGAATACTCTCCTGGTGGGGCGGGGGTCCGTGAGGGTTGCTACATGGAGGTGGGCTTGTCCCTTCCTCCCCCCTTTTCTTTTTTTTAGCAAAAAAAAAAAAAAAGCAATGCAGGCTAGTGTTGTTTATATTCTTTAAATATTTTTTAGTGAATTCAATGTTCCTAAAATACATAAACACTTGGTAAATGACATCCTCAGCATATGCTTTGTCCATCACACTTTCCATTTGCATATGGTTCAGGCCCATTCTCATTGTATGTAATTATGACCCCTCCTAGCTTATATTGTCATTCAGTTAAAGAACAACTAAAATAATTGCCAAAAATGCGATTGCCTTTATTAAATCATAATTATATTAATGTTAAAAAAATAATTAAAACGTAAGGTTTTCCAAAAAATAGATGGACAATCATAACCGTTGATTCTTTTTATCTCACAGATGCTTGACAGATGCCAAACATTATTTTTTTTTTCTAAAATCAAAACATTTAATAGTAAAAAACAAACAAAAGTTAACTTCTGCTCCCCGACCTCGTCCGTCGTGGCGGCCAGCCGATGCAACCAAAGGGAAAGAGCAAGGGAAAAATCCCCGCGCATTTTAGCAGGGCTCCTGCTCCCTATTCCAATTCTCTTTTCTCTTGCGCGCTTCTGTCCTCCTCTCCATCGAACTCCCCACAGACCCTAACCTGATCCCAGATACTCTACCGAGGGAAGGAAAGAAGGCGATGTCCAGACCCTGGGGAGGAATCGGCGCCTGGGCCCTTGATGCCGAGCGCGCCGAGGCCGAGGAGCGCGAGGGGGCGGAGGCCGAGGCCGCCGCCCGCCCCCCTGCCCTCGCCGCTGGCGAGCCTCCCCAGAGCTTCCCCAGCCTCAAGGAGGCCGCCGCCACCAAGCCCAAGAAGAAGAAGGCCGTCCCCTCTCCCTCTCCGAGCTCACCATCGGCGCCTACGTCGGCCCTGGCGGCGGCCGCCGCCACCCATCCTCCCTCGAGCCCCGCGGCCTCACCCACGACGAGATGCTCCGCCTCCCCACAGACCCCCGCATGCGCTCCGCTGAGGAGCTCGAGCAGTCCCGCCTTGGTGGCGGCTTCCGCTCCTCCGGCTATGGCGCCGGCGGGTTCCTCGGACGGAGGTCCGACGATGGCAGGAGGACCTACGGCGGCGGCTTCGAGGAGGAGCAGCAGAGGGGTCCGCCATCTAGGGTGTCTGACCTCGACCAGCCGTCGAGGGCGGATGAGGTGGACAACTGGGCCGCTAACAAGAAGACATTCACCCCGGTGGCTTCGATGGATTCAGGGCGGCATGATCGGTATAGCTCGCTTGGCAGTGGCAGCTCGTCCAGGGCTGATGAGGTCGATAATTGGTCTCGAGGAAAGTACCCCAGCTTCGGATCGGGATTCAGGGATTCTTCCGGTCCTTCAGATTCCGATCGCTGGGTCAGGGGAGGAGCTGGAGTACCGCTGCCGCGCAATGGGGAGCGCGAAAGACCGAGACTTGTACTGGATCAGCCCAAGGGAGAGACTTCCCGGCGAATCGGGTAAGGCTAGAAGGGATGGTAGGTCAGCGGCTTCATTCAGCAGCGGCAGGGGCGTCGGCAGAACCTGCAAGGAGTCGGCCTAGCCCGTTTGGTGTTGCGAAGCCGAGGGAGGAGGTTTTGGCAGAGAAGGGATTGGATTGGAGGAAGTTTGACTCTGAGATGGAGCTCAACAAGACGAGTAGGCCCACTAGCTCTCACTCCAGCAGGCCTTCGAGCGCTAAGTCGAGTAGACCTGGAAGCCCGGGATCCCAAGCAGCAGGAGGAGGAGGAGGAGGAGCTGAAGGAGCTCCAAAGGCACGGCAGAAGATGAATCCTTTTGGTAACGCCAGGCCGCGAGAAGTTCTGTTAGAGGAGCAGGGGAAGGATTGGAGGAAGCTAGACCTGGAGCTGGAGCATCGCAGGGTTGACAGGTTTTAACTTTCTTTGCTCTTCACATGGTCATATTATGACTGACACTATGTTTCTTAATATTTTCTTTCAGTGGCACATTCCTGTAGTTTTCTGTTGGTAGTGACGGCAACCTAACCTGGATGTCTTCTTGCGTCCATTTCATGATTGACATTGTCTACTTCCTAGTTGAAAGTTATTTGCTAATGCAAAAACATCTTGAAAAGTTCCGAAGTGTTTTTTTTTTTTGTCATATTTTGTTAAAATCGGTGCTTCAACTGCAGTGTTACAATTCTCCCCTAAATAAAAAATTAATATTAGTTGTTAGAGCGATGGAAGGGCGATGGATTTTCATGAATTTCTTTATCTTTATTTTGTTCTATAAAACATAATGCTTCTTATTTTCTTTTTGTAATTCTAGAGTAAAATCTTTACAGCAAGGAAGTCTAATTAGAAGGTAGTTGCTCTATTTCAGGCAAAGTAGGGTAGGGTTAAGGTATTCAGAGGGGATAACTCATTGATAACTCAGTAGAGAATTAACCACCATTGGCTTTTTATTAGCATGGATATCGTCTTGAAATTCACATTTAAATTCTTGCAATATGCATGTCCTTGCTTTCTCATAGTAACCACTTTTAATTCATTAAGAAAGTCATTTGACCTGATATTATTCTCCTAGTTTGCCATAGTTTGTAGGTAGGGTCCATTGTTCTAAAATTGGTGCCCCTGGAGGCTGCTTGTGTTTGTGTTTGCCATATTATGCCTATAACCCATATGAAGATTCTTTTAGAACTTGGTTCTAATTTTGGTTTAGGTCGATTTGTGTATAATTTAGGTTTCAAAGGCTCTGGTCTGAAGTTTTAATCAAAAAAGTTAAAATAAAGTCAAGAAATAGATGAATTAAGTGGGGAAAAGGAAATCAATTCAAGCTCACATCATATTGTTGTATTAAATTTCCTAGGATCATAATGTGTATCTTGGATAGCTTTAGGTTGAACTTAAATTGCATGGATACTGAATGTAGTAAATATATGATAGGAGTGCACCAATCTATTGTGAATCGATTTCAAATATGACATAATTAAATCGATACTAGCAAGACATGCATAGGTGCTAGTCATAATCGTTATTATTATTGCAATCTTGTGGAATTTTTGAAGATCCATCCTTCAAACGAGGATAAAGTTACGAATCAAAAAAGAAGGATAGCTAGTATCCGTCCCAAGGTTCATCGTATCAGTACACCTCATACCGGGCACACTGTACCACCATATTGGTACCGAGATGAGACTCGGTACGGGAGGTATACCGAGTTTCGGTACACTGAATTGACTTTGTATCTGGCATGCTAACATTGTACTAGCATGGTACCGGGATGGGATCCTATACCGAGACGATGAATCTTGATCCATCGTATCTTTCACTAACCAATAACTAAACAAGTGGAGGCATTGAGATTTTGTAAAATAGGAAATCCCATACCACTCCCCAAATAGCAATAAAATCCTATTTGGAAATAGATTGGACAATTTTGGCCGAAATTGCCATTCAACTCAAATTCAAAAGTTGATTGAAACTAAGCAAAACCAAAAATTTTGGTTGGTTTTAAACTATCTCAAGTCAAAACTAATTTGTTTTGGCCAAAACTTCCAATCCTTGTCAATACTTGGTTGATGCATTTGCTTCCTTAGCAAAGCTTACTTCTTGTGGGTGATGACTGATGACTCGTTGTTTGAGATTTTCTCCTCTCTTTTTTGAAGTTCCATCACTTCAATATGTGTATATAATATATATATATTATATGTATGTATGTATGCATGTAAGTATGTATGTATTTTAAAGTTCGGTATGCTCTTGATCAGGTGTTTATATCTTTATCTTCATCATATTGTTTGATCATGTAAATATATATTATATTTGCGCCATAACTTAGTTTTATTCTACTTGTATCCTACAGTTTAATTTGAGATTTGGAAGTTTTTTGGTGAAGGAAGTTACATATTTGGACCTTTATTTAAATGGATTGGAGAATTGGAGATCACTAAAATTTAGAATTGGAAATTTTACGTAGAGAAGATAGCTTGATTTAATCAATTTTGTGATTATCCTTTCTTTTATCGTGAGCTCCTTCTCTGAGCTCAAACTTTTTAATCGCCTCAAAGAAAACTTCAACTTTAAAATGCCTTGATTTTGTACTTGGACAAAATCTGTTTTCTTCAAAAACATAAACACCAAAAGAAAGATTATTCTAACTTCTAGTGGTTGATTAATTTGGAGATGTTGAGCCTCCTCTGAATAAAAATTATATCTAATTCATAAATGTTCACTCTGCATTATCATACGTAGTCACAACTTGTTGACTATCAACTATGTTCAAATCATTTTTCATTTTTTGTTATTGATTTTAACTCATATAGAGGCTATTTTGATGAAGAAAAGTGGAAGCGCCCATCTTTTTGATCTTATCAACTCCTTAAATTGGGATGACCTGGATAATTGATCTATTGTGAAGAAGCATTTACTTAGGCACCGATGGATTCAAGCAAAATAGGTAGAATAGCTTGCTTAGGAGTGGCAAGGTTCACAATGTTTGTCTCTGTGTAGTAGAAGTTTCGTCCATCTATGCGAGCCATAAATTGGATTTAGGTTGAGGGCACATTTGGTGGTGCTTTAAAAGAAGTCCTTTTGTGACTTATAAAATAAAAAAGGTGTTCTCTAAAAAGGATATGTGTTTGGCGACATTATTTACAAAATGCTTCTTATAGAGAAGTACAAGCAAAAAAGTGGCTTTTATGAGAAGCTAGAAAAACTAGCTTTTGGTTTCTACTTGCAAGTTTGTTCCTTATCTTTCATATGTGATAAGCCCATCCATAAAGTGTAGTTTCATAATATCTGATTACCAAACTCCCAATATACAAAAAAGTGCTTTATGTTTAAGAACTTAAATGAAAACACTTCTTGGGAATGACTATTAAAAAGTAGATGCAACGCTCAACATGCCCTTATTCCTATAAAAAGTTTGGCTTTAAGTAGCTAGAAGTGAGTGTTGGTGCGAGAAAGCAACAATGTCTAAAAAGTGGAAGGATGAAAGCTCCTGTTAAACATCAATACAAATTTATATATTTTAAATTTATAAAAATAATTATTAAAATGAAGGTTACCGGTATGAGTGGCGTACCGACATTTGGTATGTCAAAAAAATTTTGTACCGTATTGTACCGATACCGTGCTAGTATAGCACCGGTACGGGGTCCGACACCAAGACGACAAACTTTGATTAAAATTCTAGATTTTTTTAATATGTAATCCTGGCTTGAAGAAATTTCTCAATGTATTATCTGACATTTTTTTCAACTACTAAAATGTTAATAGGAAAAGATATTTATTCTTATGTTAGGCAAGAGTCAGTCATGACTTAGGAAATATTGCTCGATATAAAATATTTAATAAAACATTAATCATATATATATATATATATATATATATATAGATTTTATTTGCTATCATTATATTCAAAAATCATCTAGATATATTTTAGATACCATCACATTTGTTTATTTTTCTTTCTTTTTCCCTTACCCTACCATCATCACAATTAATGAAACTAGCTGGATCCCATCACATCAACCTGCTCTCTTGTTTCCCCTTCTCCACCTATCCTAACTTCATACAGGAGAAATCTTTACATGAGGGGTGAGCTCATCCCTGCCGCCTCCCCTCTCTCTCTCTTTACCCCCCTCCCAAGGCCAAAGTAGTTTCCCACACTGCTATTATTTGAACTATAAGTGAATGATCCCTCCACCACATAAACCATGATCGATGGCAGCTGGAGGATGGCTAGCCTTAACCCCACCAATGCTGCAAACCTTCAACACCTCTCCACTCACATCATCATCATCCCCTCTGCCCATCACAAGTTCATGCTACCTACCTTGCCTCTCTCTTCCCTTAGCGCTGACCATTGTACTTGAGTTGTTTACTTTCTTTTTTCTCTTTTATTCTTAAGAGAAAACTCTCTTGTTTATCTCAACAACCTTATCTCTCTTACCTACTTTCTCTTAATTATATTTAGAATTTTATTGTTTGTTTTGGCAGATCCTTATTTATAATGTTCTCAAGCAAAGTTTGTCAAACCAGTATTGGTGCTTGTATCGGCTGGCGACCAATTCGGCTTGGTATAGGATGTCGTGGAAGGATGCTTTTGTGGTCTCATGTTGTTCATACATATCTACAAAATTTGATGGATTTTTTTTAATATTTAGGCCCAAAATGGTTCATGTTTTCAGATGTTGGGCATTGCAGAAGGTATAGGTACATAGGATGATTGTGGTAGAGATTTTTATTCTTGAGGTGGATGTGGGGTATTGAAGGAGTCACACCAATTGTGAGCAGAATGTCCAACTATAATGAAATAATATGGCCTTGTACACTATAATATGATGGCCTTCCTCTAGGGAGAGGCTTGGATTTATGTTGAATGCTCAAGAAAGACAGGAAGGTCTAGAATAATATGAATAAAGTTATACAAGAGGAGTTGTAGAATTTAACAGTGCAATGGATTTAGCTATGCATTTAAACTAGTGCTATTAGAAGCACTCATAAAGCTGATCCCTTGTAGCTGGTGAAGGCTAGCTGGTCATATGGTCTATTCTGCATTTACTCTCAAACTTCACAAAGCATAAGCACAATCTCAATTTCAGCTCTGCAAAATTAGTAAGAGCCACTATGCTCAACAGGTCATTTGGACAGGCAGATGTCCGCTTGATTGGCTTTCAACAATAGGTAATCAGCAAGCCAGTCTGTCCTCTCTAAAATATCTACTACTGAAATACTGAGAGCGTGCACAATTTGAACCTGAGCACACCATAGGATGTTCAGATCAAAACACGCATATTCCAACAATTCACATTACTGATAATAATAAAATAGTTGATAGGAAATAAAGTAAAACCCTGAAGGTTTGTGATACCTGTTGCACTAAATGCTGTACATATGCAATTGATTTGCAGCATGAATCTCTTGGATGTTTGGAACTTGTTCATGCGCATGAGAGAGAGAGAGCTTTTAGTGATTTATGTTAGATATGTCTCTGTTTGTATACATCTTTCCTTGTACGGTTGGAAACAATATTTTATTTATTTATTTTTTTGATGTAATATGGAGGAAGGAACACCTTCCCCTGGTGGAAGATTTTTTTTATCAATATGTGCACTCTATAATTTGAGAACTTGAAATCTCAGACCAGAGACAGCTGAAGAAAAGCTGCTGAAAGAAGAAATCAATCATCTGAAGAAGGAACTGAAAGAAACAGAAGGGAATTTGGGTGGTGATTCTGTGCAAACTTCTGCTGAAGAAATAACCAGTCTACATGATCAGATAATTAGGAGAGAGAAAGACTTGGAGCTACTTATACGTGAATTGGATGATAAGGTTCGGTTTGGACAGAGAGCCACAAGTGATATTAGGCCTGGTTCTGGATCAGGCAGGATTGCTGTGTTTTCAGATAGGCAACCTTCACATTCTGGTATATCAGAGGACTCGAGGAGTACAGAGTTCATGGAGAGACCACGATCCCGTGGTGGGATGGGAGACATGTGGGTCAGGCCGATGGATGATAAACGCGGATCTGAAGGAATTGGAGAGAGGGGCTTTTTTGGCAGCAGAGTTATGGACAGGTACATTCATTCTTTTTCCATGCTGACTTTCTTGTGCTATTCTCATATTTGAAACTTCTGTTACTGGGCATGGTATCACCTGTTTGATGTTGTGTCATCCTAAGATCTGAATAACCCACCCTTTGTATATTCACTTAAATTTGGATTGAGCTATCCAACTACACATTTTCCTTTCTGGGTGGTTTAGCAAAAGTTATACTCCATTGAAGGTCATCTTTATTTCAGTGCCCCATGTTTCTTGCACCTTGATCATTAGAATGCCAGCCACTCTATAATTATTATTGCTTCTAGCTAGTCTGTTTTTCTGGCTGTGAAAGAACTGACCATATGATTAGGCCATCCGTTTCATTTCTGTTTGCAAAGATATGAGTGGGTCCCATGTAAATTATGAAGTTAGGGCATCTAGAGTCTTTGTGGTTGCATTCTGATAAAATTTCAAATTATTAATTCAGAGGACCAACAGGGTATTATTGATCATATCTTCACAATGCTACTTAGAAGTTGACTACTATTTTTATGACAATTTTTTGTGAATGGTTGTCGTCGTTCTCACCTTCCTTTTATTTTCGGGTCAAAGTCAAGGGAGAGATGGTGAAAAGCTGTTGCTTTGAATCTTTTTTGTTTTCTTTTTTTTTGACACAAAAAACAAAATAAGCTGTTTGTTTTTTATATTTTCCTTTTGATCCTCCTTTCTTTTTTGTTTTGCTATGTAAGGTGGCAAGAAATCATGTGTAACTGAGTTAACATCTTGTCACGTAATTTATTGCTACCTTTGATGTGGTGTATTTGAATTTTGTTTCCATGTCAAGGCAAGTGGCAGCAGCCTTTGTGACTCTTAGAAGCGTAAGTGTGTTTTCTCTACCTCTATGGTCTAGTTTTATGGTGGTGTCTCCCTGTAAGCCATCCTACTGTTGAGGACGTGCTGTGTTGCTTTTAGAAGTTAGAACATTATATCTTTTGATGTCGTTGCTCATTGAATAAGCATGGGCTTATCAGCTATGAAGTAGAAAACTTAATAGTCTGAATATTCTCTCTTTCATCTCATGTGTGATGATCTTAATTAGTATGAAGTACGAATGGTGCTAATAGTCCTGATTTGTGCTTGCATGCATGTGCCTGTGGATATGTTTGTATGCATATGCATGTGACGAAGATGATTGATGTTCTAAGACTCCAACTTTGTCAGGAGCTGCAACAGGAAAAAGAGAGAACAAATCTGAGAACTATTGGGGAATTTGAAAGTAGAAAAGAAACAGGGATAAGTAGAAGACCTTGGGTTACTCATTGGCTCAACAAAGGGAAAAGGTAAAGTGACTTGAAATGGCATCGAAGCCTTATTTAGATATGTTTCCTTCTGTAATGGCTCGAAGTGTGATGGCATCAGATTGGGAGCTAATAATATAGCCGCTAAGCGGCTATCATTATGATAGATTTCAAACATTTTCTAGATAATCATGAAAATTAATTTAGTTTAAGTTTTTGGATTTTTTAGGATATTTAACAAATTTTAAATTCTGAAAAAAAGGTCATATATTTATCCTAAAATTGATATACGTTGCCATGCAGCAGATAGTGGTAGAAACTTAATTATGAAGTCAATATTAGAAAATTCAAGTTAGAGCATATTAATTTTTTTGTGGTATTTTGTGTTTAATCCTATAATCAATCAATATTTGGTGGAAAGAAACAAGCGACAAAGGTAGTATGTGAGATGCAGAGTCATTCTAGAAATGTTGACCCTAAAGATTTGGTTTAGATGATGCAAAATATTTGAGTAAAAAGTTTACTAATCAGTTGCTTAGGGTATACTTGAATGTTTGCAGAAAGCTAAGAAGAAGGCTTTTAGTAACTCTCAAATGAAGAATAATTTTCCAAAGCTCTACACAGAGATTCAACTCCAAAAGAATCTTGAAGTAACTCTTAAATCTTCGCATGCAAATATAGCAAATTTTGACTTGGGCTATCTCAAGAATCGGCCCCTAGATTACAAGTCGACCCGAGCATACTAATACAGACTGATACACTTTTACAAGTTAACTTCTGCAGATCACAAATTGACCTCAGAATATGCTTAGAAGAAAACAGAAAGCTGTACAATATATTATATTGGCGAGTCGACCCATAAAGAATACAAGTTGATTCTAGTCATATAAGAGTCGACCCTATAAGCAAACGAGTCGACCCCTAAGTGACCATAAACAAAAGACAGAGAGTTGTAGAATTCATCATATTGGCAAGTCGACCCATGAAGAATATAAGCCGACTCTAGTTTGACAAGAGTCGACCCGAGAAGCAAATGAGTCAACCCCTGAATGACCATTTACAAAAGTCAAAAAGCAATAAAATTCAATTTGTTGCAGAGTCAACCAATGAAAATAACGAGTCGACCCCACAATGGTCACAGGAGAAAGACAAAGCGCAACAAAAACAATAGCTAGTTTGAGTCAACTCTTGAAGATCATGAGTTGACTCCTGAAAATTATGAGTCGATCCATCTGTACCTAACAACAGTAACGACTAGTTTTTCTGTGAATCAAAATGGCTATTTTTGTCTCACAACGGCTCTCTCGACCTATCTAATAGCTAGGAGCATCTTCTAACCATTCCTAAGTAGTACAAATGCACGAGAACACCAAAAGGAAGAAAAGAGATGGAAAATAGAATGAATTAAATAGCCAAGAAAAAGAAGAGAGATTAAAAAAGAAAAATATTCAAGTGTATTTACTAACATCTGAAAGATAACATCTTCTATAACTGAAAGAGTTGGTGAGGTGCATTCAAATTCAATCAAGGCTAACCAACTAATTCAGAAATCCATTTATTTTGTATATATCTTATTTTGAGAAGCTGTAATCCTATTGCTTTATATTTTCTTCATACTTTGTATGACAAGTTTCAAGGTTCAAAACTTGCGAAAAACTTGAATTAGATTGTATTGAGCCTAGAAAAATGCTCGGATATGATTTTAGTTGATTGCCAGTAAAAATCAACTAGATTGATTTTGAGCCTGGCTAAAATAATCGAACTGTAATCTTAAAAAATTATAATAAAAATTTTCAAAAAGGGCGTCTTGGAGAGTGGACGTAAATGTAGGGTTAGCACCGAACCACTATAAATTTATTGTATTTGTAGTGAATGAATTCTGTGTTTTGATCTCTTGTATATTTATTTTTGTTAATTATTCATTGCAACTCACACACGTTCATCAAGTTTTATTCTGCTATATTTTACTTAAAGTTTTTGAAAAGCCCAATTTACCCCCCTCTTGGGTTACATAAATAGGCAACAAGAAACTACCGAAAGATTAAAATGCAAAGTTGCTTTTTATGTTTTCAAAGAAAGTTGTTTGTGATCAATTTCTTACAATTACCAAGTTAAATAAAGTGAAGCCATGATCAGAGGTATCCCGAAACCTTCAACAACTATCTAGACTTAGTGTAAGGAGTTTCTATGGAGCAAACTTTTCATGAATCTCTTGTATATTGATTCATCAACATGATAATCATTCTACCCTGATGAGTCTCCTGCCTTGTACTCAATTATCCTTATCTTATTCAATCCCTTTAGGTTTGTTTATTTATTTGCAAATTATTACAATCTTTTCTGCTTGGTTCTTTTTGATTGGTTTCTTTTATTATTTTCCATCTAGCAGAAATGTTGAAGTCCTCTAATCAAGGCAAAACCAAACCCTATCTCCTAATAAACAAAAATCATTGACCGATCTGCTTGATCTAGCATGCCAACATCCCATCACCCATAATAGTTTCTTAAAAAAGAAATTATTTTTTATCCTGTGTATATAGGTAATTGGATTGTCACATATTCGACCTTAAGTCATTCTCTATACTTGTGCATGAAAATACCATTATTTAGTTTGCATACCTTCTTTTGTAGTTGGTGATATTATCAGCTCTAGCAAAATGCCAGTTATTTTCATGCTTTCTTATTAATTATAGACGAGGTTTAGAAATTAGGGAACTAGAAAATGGAATCACCCTAATAACTTGCTGCTATGTTAAATTCTTATTCTAAAAGGAGTTGACACGATATCTTTATTGTTGGGGGGAATAAGATTTTTTCCCAAATGACATAAATGCCCCTAAGAAGCCGTACAACTTCCGACCCCGGACGGCCGAAGTCGGCGCCCGACTTCGGAACGCCCGACCTCGAGACCTCCGGCCTAAGAAAAACCCCAATGTTCGAGGTCTACTCTTGTCAGCCACCTACTACGGCCGTGCGCCTCTGAGGTCTGGCCGAGGACCATACCCTGACGCCCCTCTGGCATTTATTGCGCATGGTCGCTGTAACTCTCCGGCTTACTCCACAATAAATGCGGATCTCCGGCTTACTCCACAATAAATGCGCATGGCTCCTGTCATCTACGGACTCTCAGCTCTCCACGGCAAATCAGCCCAGCAGAGTCTAGTCAATTATGATAAGTCTCCGATCTCGGCCATACCTCCGACACCAATGCAATAATTCGCCTGATAGCGTGCTAGTTCGGGCTGTACGACGCCCTCACCGCCGACATCAGTGCAATGATTCGCCTGACCGTGCGCCGACCCGAATGACATGCCGAGCCGTACTACGGCTTCGCCCTGTTACATTGCAGGTAAACCGACCCCCGCCTATAAAAGGGAGCCTTGGCCTCTCAGGAGGGGGTTAAAAAAATTGAAGCACTCTACAGACACTGTTCATCTCCTTTCTACACTACTTGCCCCCTCCCTGACTTGAGCGTCGGAGGGCCGGCGCCGGAAAACCCGGCCACCGGCTCGTGTGCAGGCACCCAGACGGAGGACGCCGCCAGCTGACGGATCCCCGCCTCGCCGCGTGGGCCAGCCGTCCCTTCTCTCCGACCGCCTCAGACGGAGGACGCCGCTCGCCGACGGACCGCCGCCCCGCCGTGAGAACACGCCGCTCCCTTTCCTCGACCGAAGATTGCCCTCGGGTCCAATTTCCAGCAACAGTTGGCGCTAGAGGAAGGGCCCGAGTAGCAGTCATGAAGTTGAGAAGTAAGGGAGCCTCTAACATCTCCCGGCGTCCCCCGCAAAGCCCTGGACACTCTGTCCAGAATTCTCCAACTCCGGCTGACCCAGTTCCTCAGGTCCAGCCGGAACAGTTCGACGCCTTGGTACAGCAAGTCCAGGCCCTGGCCGCCGCCGTTCAGAGTCTGCGGCGCGAGGAAGCCTTGCCTACGCTCCCCCCACGGGCTCAGGCCCCGCCGGAGTGTCTCCCCAACGGCCCGGTTTTCCCAAGCCAAAACTTGCATGGCTCTTCTAGAGCCAACAACGGAGAACGAGCTTCTCCCCGGAGGGAGTTACCGGGAGAAGGTTTCGATCGGAGACCCCAACTTTCTGAGGCAGAGTCAGCCCCAGATCACCGTGAGCCGGCGCAAACCACAGCGACAATCCCACGGGTGGGGGAGCTCGACCGGAAAGTTGAGCATCTGGAGCGTCAGATTGCGGCGCTCTACAGCAAGAAGGCAAGACAAGAGGGAGACTTTGAGTTCACCACCAAGTCCCCCTTCTCCCGCCAGATCGAGGATGAGCCGGTTCCCGCGAGGTTCAAAATGCCTCAGGTGGAACCCTACAATGGGACGGCCGACCCTCTCGACCACCTGGAGAGCTATCGGGCCCTCATGGCCCTACAAGGGTCTTCGGAGGCCATACTCTGCAAGGCCTTCCCAGCGACCCTCCGAGGGACCGCTCGGCTTTAGTTTTCTGGACTGAAGCCGAATACGGTGTCCTCTTTTGAGCAGCTCGGCAGGCAGTTCGCCACCAACTTCGCTGCCAGTCGGCGCCAGCGACGGACGTCAGACTCCCTCCTCGACATCAAACAGAAAGAGGGGGAGCCCCTCAAGGAGTACCTGGACCGCTTCACCGCCGCCACATGGGAGGTTCGCGAGCTAGACCAGTCGATGGCTATGTCGGCTCTGAAGACTGGGGTCCGCTCCTACCGATTCCTCTTCTCCATCGAGAAGAGCTTCCCGGCCGACTTCACTGAAATGTTGGCCCGAGCCCGGAAGTATGCCAAGGCCGAGGAGGCAGTTGCATCCAGGCGGGGGGCAATTGAGCCCGCCTCCAAGAAGCAGAAGAAACGCCGCGAGGAGCGCGGCCGACAAAGGAGCCGATCCCCCCGCCGAGAGAAGAACCTCCCCAGACTGAGAAGTCCGCCCCGACAGCAGAGGCGATCTCAGCAAAGGACCCCTCCTCGGCCGAGGTCCCCACCACGGCCTCGGACGTACCCGGGAAAGTACGAGAACTACACACCCGTCAACGCTCTCCGGGCCGAAATCCTGATGGAAATCGAGGGTTGGGACTTCTTCCGACCCCCGCCTCCTATGCGAGACACGGGATTCTCCCGGAATCCCAGGAAGTATTGCCGCTTCCACCGAGATCGTGGGCACGACACGGAGGACTGCTACCAACTCCGGGATGAGATAGAAGCGCTCATCCGACGGGGAGTACTCAACCGGTTCGTGAGGAACCGACCTGAGGAAAGGAGGCCGGCGGAGAATGTCGCACCAACCGAAAATCCGGGCGACAACAGGCCCATCGCCGGCACCATCAACATGATCGGGCGGGCCTCGGCAGGAACGGCCACCCAGGGAGCACCCCCGAAGCGCCCACGTACTGGTGAAGTCATCTCGTTCTCGGACGAGGACTTAGAAGGGGTCGAAACCCCCCATGATGACGCCGTGGTCATCTCTATGATTGTAAATAGGTTTGATGTAAAGCGTGTCCTAGTTGACAATGGAAGCTCAGCCAACATTTTGTATTATCATGCCTACCAAAAAATGGGATTGACAGAAGGACATCTCCGGAGAGTCAATGCCCCGTTGGTTGGGTTTACCGGAGATGCAGTCCCGGTTGAAGGTGAGGCTAGCTTCCTTGTCACAGTCGGCCTCGCCCCCCGGGAGAGCACTGTGAGGATGGACCTCCTGGTGGTCCGTCTGCCCTCGGTCTACAACGCCATCCTTGGGCGCCCAGGGCTAAATGCCCTTCGAGCCGTGGTTTCAACTCGCCATTTGCTCATGCGGTTCCCCACCGACCAAGGAGTAGGCGAGGTCCGCGGAGACCAGCTGGTCGCCAAGCAATGCTACATGGCGGCCCACCCAGTAAAGCAACCAGCCGAGGCGCCGGACCACCCGATGGGCCCTTCGCTGCCCATAGAAACCCTCGATGCGAGGGACACCCTCTGGAAGAAGCAAGTAGAGCCCGGTGAGCTCCTTATTCAAATCCCACTACAAGAAAATTTTTCCGAGCTAACTGTGCAGGTCGGCTCCGGCCTCGGCGCCCGCGAGAGGGATTGCCTTGTCAGCTTCCTGCGGGACAACGCTGACGTCTTTGCCTGGTCGCCTGCGGACGTGCCGGGAATTGACCCTGGAGTCATGGTCCACCGACTCCATGTAAGGCCGACCAGCAGGCCTGTGAAGCAGAAGAAAAGAGGCTCTGCTCCGGAACGACAACGGGCTGCAGCTGAAGAGGTGGACAAGCTCCTCGGAGCCGGTTTCATCCGGGAGGTCTCCTTCCCGGACTGGCTCGCCAACATAGTCCTCGTAAAGAAGGCCAACGGAAAATGGCGTATGTGCGTGGACTACACCGACTTGAACAAGGCCTGCCCAAAAGACAGCTTCCCCCTCCCGAGCATCGACCAGCTCGTCGACTCCACTTCAGGACACCAACTGCTAACTTTTATGGACGCCTTTTCAGGATACAATCAAATCCGAATGGCGCCAGAAGACGAGGAGAAGACGGCCTTCATCACCGATAAGGGCACCTACTGCTACAAGGTGATGCCCTTCGGCCTGAAAAACGCTGGGGCCACCTATCAGAGACTGGTCAGCCAAATTTTTAAAGACCAGATCGGCCGGAACATGGAAGTCTATGTGGACGACATGCTGGTAAAGAGCCGAGCGGCGGAACACCACATAGCCGATCTCAACGAGACATTCGCCAAGCTCAGAAGGTACCAAATGAAACTCAATCCGGCGAAGTGCGCGTTCGGGGTCACCTCGGGCAAGTTCCTGGGTTTCATAGTGACCCAGCGCGGAATTGAAGCCAACCCGGAGAAAATCTGGGCACTGCAAGAGATGTCGCCTCCAAAGACAGTTAAGGAGGTGCAACGGCTCGCGGGGCGGGTTGCCGCCCTCGGAAGGTTCGTCTCTCGGTCAGCCGAGCGATGCCTCCCCTTCTTCAAGAGCCTCAAACGACCGAAAGACTTCCGATGGACAGAAGAATGCCAGCAGGCCTTTGAAGAGCTTCGGAGCCTTCTGGCCTCTCCCCCGCTGCTTACCAAGCCCCAGAAAGGCGAGATCCTTTACTTATATCTGGCCGTCTCTCCAGCTGCAGTGAGCTCAGTTCTCGTCCGGGAAGAGGACAAGCTCCAAAAGCCGGTCTATTACACCAGCCGGGTTCTCAGGGATGCTGAGACTCGATATTCTAAACTTGAGAAGACCATCTTCGCTCTCATCATCTCGGCTCGGAGACTCAGGCCTTACTTCCAAGCCCACACGATAGCCATATTGACCGACCAGCCTATGAAGCAAATACTGCAGAGGTCGGATCGTGCGGGGAGGATCGCCAAATGGGCAGTCGAGCTCGGGGAATTCGACCTCGAATATCGGCCCAGGCCGGCTATCAAAGCTCAGATACTCGCCGACTTCATCGTGGAGTGCACCCTTTCGGACGACCCCGAGAGGCCACCCGAATCCGTAAAGGAGGCCCCGAGGCAGCCATGGGTCTTGCACTCGGACGGGTCTTCGACCTCGGGGGGTAGCGGGGCCGGACTCATCCTCACCAGTACAGACGGAGTGGTGGCAGAGCAAGCTTTGCGCCTCGAATTCCCGGCCTCGAACAATGAGGCGGAGTATGAGGCTCTCATCGCCGGGCTCAAGCTGGCGAAAGAACTAAAAGTGGAAGACCTGACGGCCTTCAGCGACTCCCAGCTGGTAGTGAACCAGATCCAAGGAGACTTCGAGGCTAAAGAGCCATCCATGCAAAAGTATCTCCAAAAGGTGCGGGAACTCATATCTACCCTGAATTCCTTCAATATTCAGTACATTCCCAGAGCGGAGAACCTCAGGGCAGACCAGCTATCCAAATTGGCAACCTCCCGCATGAGCGAGCTTCCCAAGGGAACAGCGCTCGAATATCTTCAGATCCCCAGCACGGAGGAACCCGAGCCCACCATGTGCATCGACTCCGAGCCAAGCTGGATCGATGGGCTCGTCTGCTACCTTCAGGACGGAACCCTACCTCACGATGAGATGGAGGCTCGCCGAATCAAGCGCCAGGCTCCCCGGTATGTCTTGTACGAGAATAAACTCTATCGACGATCATTTACTTCTCCCCTTCTCAGATGCCTCCGCCCCTCCGAGGCGGACTATGCCCTCCGGGAGGTCCATGAAGGGATCTGCGGAAATCACCTGGGGGGTCGGGCACTAGCCCATAAAGTCCTGCGACAAGGATATTATTGGCCCACACTCCAGAAGGATGCAACAGATTTCGTCCGGAAGTGCGATCGGTGCCAACGAAACGCCAATATCCAGCGCCGACCCTCAGCTCTGCTGACCTCCATCATCGCCCCCTGGCCGTTTGTCCAATGGGGGATCGACATCCTGGGGCCCTTTCCCCTGGCCACCGGACAGAGAAAGTTCCTGGTCGTCTCCATCGACTACTTCACCAAATGGGTTGAGGCTGAACCCGTCGCCCGGATCACCGAGCAAAAGATGCGGGACTTCATGTGGAAGTCCATAATCTGCAGATTCGGACTACCCCGTATCCTTATATCTGACAATGGTCGACAATTTGACAATGTTCATTTCAGGAAATTTTGCTCTGAGCTCGGCATTGATCACCGTTTCACCTCAGTCGCTCACCCCCAGACAAACGGAGAAACTGAGGTAACTAATCGCACTATTTTGCAGGGACTCAAGGCTAGGCTTGATCGGTCCAAAGGACAGTGGGTTGAGGACTTGTACAATGTTCTTTGGGCGTACCGGACCACGTTCCGACTGCCCACGGGAGAGACCCCCTTCAACCTAGCATACGGCACTGAGGCCGTCATCCCGTTGGAGATCGGCCTGCCTTCTCCAAGGGTGGAGCATTACGACCCCAACACCAATTCTTCCCAGCTCAGGAGCAACTTGGACCTCGTCGAAGAGACAAGAGAGGTTGCCCGGGTCCGCATGGCGAGATACCAACAGCGAACGGCCCAGTACTACAACTCTAGAGTCAAGCCCAAGCTCTTCAAACTGGGGGACCTCATCCTCAGGAGAGCCGAGGCTTCTCAACCGACTGAGCAAGAAAAGCTCGCCCCAAATTGGGAAGGGCCGTATCAGATCGCCCGGGTACAACGACCAGGGGCGTATAAATTAAAGTCCCTAGAGGGGACCCTGATCCTGCGAAGCTGGAACTCCGAGAATCTACGAATGTACTACCAGTAAAATCCCTAGGGGTTCAAGACAATCAGGACAATGGACTCAGCTTCCTTTTCGCAAACAATTCTCTTATCTTGATGGCTGTAATTCTCTTCTAATATTGGGTCGTCTGTGATCCTCAGATTCCCCGGCCAAAATCGGGATGCCTCGAGGCTCGACCGTAGAGTCCCAAACTCCCTTGACCTCGGGAAGAATCGCAGGACGACGAAACATCGACTTGGCGCGAAATTCCCTCGACTAAGGTCAGGATGCCCCGGTTCGTCAGGATGCCCCGAGACGTCGGGATGCCCCGGCTATAGGGATGTTCGAGACGTCAAGATATGAGTACGGTCCTCTCTGACCAGACGAGCTCGGCTCGTTCTCCATCAACTTCCATCTATGAGCACGGTCCTCTCTGACCAGACGAGCTCGGCTCGTTCTCCATCAACTTCCACCTATGAGCACGGTCCTCTCTGACCAGACGAGCTCGGCTCGTTCTCCTACCTCGACTAAGGTCGGGATGCCCCGAGGGTCGACCGTAGAGAACCAGACTCCCTCGACCTCGGGAAGGCGCCGTGAGGGGTGGAAAGGGTGGCTCCACCCGGGGCGCCACAAAGTGGACCCCCGGGAGCGGTCGACGATCCCCGATCCCCGAAGCGAGCAATCCCTCGACTAAGGTCGGGATGCCCCGAGGGTCGACCGTAGAGAACCAGACTCCCTCGACCTCGGGAAGGCGCCGTGAGGGGTGGAAAGGGTGGCTCCACCCGGGGCGCCACAAAGTGGACCCCCGGGAGCGGTCGACGATCCCCGATCCCCGAAGCGAGCGACCCCTCGACTAAGGTCGGGATGCCCCGAGGGTCGACCGTAGAGAACCAGACTCCCTCGACCTCGGAAAGCGTCGCAGGTCGGTAGAGCGTGCCCAGACCCGCCGACCTGACGAACGATCCCTCGACTAAGGTCGGGATGCCCCGAGGGTCGACCGTAGAGTCCCAAACTCCCTCGACCTCGGGAAGCACCACAGGTCTGCAAAGCGTCCACGGACTCGCCGACCTGACTCAAGATCCCTCGACCAAGGTTGAGGCGCCCGAGGTCCTACCATGGGGTCTGAAACTCCCTCGACCTCGCAGAAAGCTACAATTCAATGAAGCCTCGCCAAATCCTCTCAACCTCGGTGGGCGCTGTTGGGTCCGTGAGAAACCCGAGCCCCCCTTTAAGTCAAAATGACTCCGGAGGTCGACGAGGAAAGGAGGCAACCTACTCCACCATGCGAAGCATAACTCCGAGAATGCAAGAGGTACGTCTAACTAGATGCCCTCCTTGTCAAATTTTATCTACATACTGCTGAGTGGAATCTCAACGTTGGAGTCTTATCACGCCCCAAAGCCGGGCTTCTCCAATAGGTCGGCTTAAGACTGACCCCCTAACTACGCTATGTATGCTCCATTCGTCAAGTCTCCGCAATTTGTGCAAAGGCTTCATAAATTAGGGCCCAACCCGGCTCTTCTACGTAAACTCCGACGTCCGGCTGAGAAAGTGGTCCCGGCCACGAGTGTACCAGCCAAACACGGGTACCAAGGCAATCTCTGGAAATCCCGGCCTTGCTCACCGAAATCTCGGCAGAATCCGAGAACGATAACTACGAAAATCTTCGGCAATAACTTGTTTATTAGCCCGCGCTCCCTACGAGGGGTTCGGAGTTGAGTTCGGAGATCCGGCTAAACTCTCCGAATAGCAGCACGCACAGACCTAGTCCGGTCTTACTTAAAGGGCCAAGGCCCGACCTCGAGCCCTTGAGATTTTCTTGAAGGCTAAACGTGATGACTTTCACGACACTCAGATCCGAGCTATAGGACTTAGAGAAATTTTCTAAAAAACCTAAGACTCGGAGCTCCTTTTGGTCGGAATGACTGGAACCCGAGAAGGCTAAGACATAGCCCGGAAAAAGAGGGCAACTTCGTTAAGCAGCCCGGAAATTAAAATACAAAGTTAGAGGTCGTCGAGGCGGTTAGCTAAAGCTCTAGCCTCATCCACGACAACAGAGGGAAAGATGAACACGGAATGACAAAAATATCTTTTCATTAACAAAGGGCCGGAAGGCCAATTACAAAATTGGAAGTCGGCCACTCAAGGGCCGACCCCGGGTACAACGAAAAAGAAAAGAAAAATACGCTAAGTCCTAAGCGGCGGGAGCAACATCCGGGGGGTCGTCCGGCACATTGATGACCTCGTGATCTTCATCCGGAACAGGCTCGGGGTCGGGGGCAGGGGCTTCGGGCACCGGCTCCGGGACGGCGTCCACCTCGGCCGCTGGAGCCGCCTCCACGACATCGTCCGCCTCGGCCACCCCCGTCGAAGGCTCGGCGGGGTCTTGTTCATATATTCCCGCCTCGGATGTCAGGATGGCGGGAAGGGCTTCCACGTCGGACCCCCAGCCCAGGTCCTCCCTCGGACGGACCGTCGAAAGGTCGTACTGAGGGCAGTACCGGCGCATCTGCGCCCGGAAGTTCTCGAAGCCCCGGAGGAAACTGTCCACCGTCTCCTCCTCCAACATGTCGCGGAACTCTTGCGACTCTTTGAAGAGTTCCACGGCATGTTCGGCTCGTTCGAGCGCCCTCCTCTCCCGGGCCTCAAGTTGCTCGATTCGGAGGCGGGAGACCCCGTCCTCATACTTGAGGGCCGCGACCTCGGTCTGGACCTCCCCCAAGCGCGCCTCCGTACCGCGCATGGCCGACCTGGTCAGGGCGTGAGCCGCCCTCTCCTCCTCAAGCGCCCCCGCCATAGCAAGGCGCTCGGCCTCGGTGGCCGTCCTCCGAGCCTCGGCATCGGCCAATGCCGCCTCCAGCTCGGCGACTTTCTTCTTGGCCGACTCCAACTGTTGGCCGAGCCGCCAGGCCTCATCTTGACAGCCTTGGGCGATAAACACCAAGGCGTCGAGCTCGTGGACATGCTGAAAAGAAAGGAACGAAGATATCGTGAGTTGAAAAGCATATGAACTCGCCAATGACTCAAGGCAATCAAGGAAAGAAACTTACTCGGGCAGTGTTGCAGTAGGCGCCGTTGACGACCTCCTCCAGCGGAATGTTCCGGAACTCGGCCCGGTCCGCTGGGAGCATCACACGCCGCAACACGGAGCGTGCGACCTCGGCATTACGAAAAGCCGAACTCCCCTCGGGAATAGAGGAGTCCGGCTCGACTGACTCTTCTCGGAAAGCCCGGGAAGAGCTCGGCACGATCGAGCCCGAGGTCCCGGAGCCGCTCGCTTCGGGGCCTCGGGCAAGCCCGGGTTCTGGCTGCTGCGGCCGGGCCATGGACGACTCCCCCCGCTGGGCAGGGGGGCAGGGCAAGGAAGGGCCGATGGGCCCGCGTCGCTGGCGACCCGCGCCCGCCTCGGCTCGGCTGCAGAGGCCCCCGCCTCGGGGCCACTCCTCCCGGCCGACGTAGAGGCGCCGTCCGTCCTCGCCCTCTTCCGAGGCTGGGGCGTGGCTCCCCCGGCCTCGGCTTCTCGCCTTCTCAGGCGAGAAAAAAGTGATGTGTTGCTGGTCGGCAGGCGGGGAATATCTGAGATCAAAATTTCGTTAAGTGTCAGACCAGTGACAGTAAAAGCAAAGAACGAAGAAAAAATAAAATAATGTAACCACCCTTACCCTCGGGGCGCGCCGAGCTCAGACCTACGCTCGCCAGGGCGTCCTCCCGCAGGAGCTCGGTCAGGTCGTTGCCCCTCCCGAGGGCTCGCACGGAGTCCAGGGTCCTCAGCTCCCTCCTCGAGGGCTCGGAGAGCTTATTGAGGGTCTTCAACCGAGGGTCCCTCCACCTCGGGTCGAACCCCCAAGGCGCCTCGGACGCCAGGAAGAAAAACTTCCCCTTCCACTCATGAATCGAGGAAGGGGCACCCTGGAAGAGTGACATACCGCCCCGAAAGGCGAAGTATAGCCACCCTGCGTCCGCCGGGTTCTTCTTTAACAGAAAACACCGGCGGAAGAGGCCTACCGAGATCGGGATCCCGTGCCCGAGGCACAGGGACAAGAACCCGATTATGGTCCTCCACGAGTTCGGAGCCAACTGCGCCGGGACGAGCTGGTACTCGGCCAGCAGCTGGCTCACGAACTCGTGGGCGGGAAAACGCAGGCCAGCCCAAAGTGTCTCGCGGTAGACCGCGATCCGACCTGGGGGCGGCTGCGTCACCCTGTCCTCCAGCCCCGCAGTTTCAAGACGAAACCCGGGCTGGAAGAAGAACCGGGAGCGGATCAGCTCCAACTCCTCCCCCGACAGGCTCGATCCCACTTCCTCAGGACCCAAACCCATTCCCACAGAAGAACGAAATAAAAGTTAAAAAAAGCGGAAAATGGAAGCTGGGGAGGAGAAGAAAAGAGGAAACCCTAGTGAAAACAGGGTGAAAACCTACTGGACATCGCCGGAAATTGCTCCGGGCACCGACGGCAAGGTTCGGTTGAGGAAGGAAGTAAGGGAGAAAGATAACGAAAATGAGAAGCAGCCAAACAAGACCTTTAGGGCAACCTCGAGGGGTTTATATAGACCCCCCTGACGGCCCAGATCGACGGGGTCGGTTCCCATCCCCCGATCGTGTTGCGCCACGTGTCGACCTCGGAAGCCGAGGCACCGTATTCACTCCGGATTAATAAATCAGGTACGAAATCGAAGCGTTGTCCCGTCGGATCTCGGGGCCTCATCATGGGTCCGCAAAATCAAATCATCTTGAGGAACGAGCGGACGCCGCCCCCGCTCCCCTCATTTAATAAGATCTGGGACACGTGGAGCCTCGATGTGGCCTCCACCTCTCCGGAATTATGATCTAGTAACACGAAATCGGAAGCGTCCGACCTTGGGTCACGCCGCGTGTCCGTTTTAAACCCCGTAACGGCACACTCATTAATGAGCGAGAAGCCTCGATTACGGGATCGAGGCACCGCCTCGACGAGCTCGAGGACCCCCATCATTAATCCGCCGTAAAGCGATCCTGGCGATTCAAGAGACGCCACCTCCGCTTCAAGAAGCGTAATGATACGAGCTTCATCATAAGCTCACTGAATAAAGCAGCCCCGAGACGCCAAAGGGCGCAGGTTTCACCATGAAAGCTCCGAGAAGCGCAAGGGGGCGGACGAGACTCGCCCCCCAACCTTAGTGACAGACTTTACTTCCCACGTCCGAGCCCACAAGTCGCTCGAACTCGGAAGTCGGGGGTAGTGTTGGGGGGAATAAGATTTTTTCCCAAATGACATAAATGCCCCTAAGAAGCCGTACAACTTCCGACCCCGGACGGCCGAAGTCGGCGCCCGACTTCGGAACGCCCGACCTCGAGACCTCCGACCTAAGAAAAACCCCAATGTTCGAGGTCTACTCTTGTCAGCCACCTACTACGGCCGTGCGCCTCTGAGGTCTGGCCGAGGACCATACCCTGACGCCCCTCTGGCATTTATTGCGCATGGTCGCTGTAACTCTCCGGCTTACTCCACAATAAATGCGGATCTCCGGCTTACTCCACAATAAATGCGGATCTCCGGCTTACTCCACAATAAATGCGCATGGCTCCTGTCATCTACGGACTCTCAGCTCTCCACGGTAAATCAGCCCAGCAGAGTCTAGTCAATTATGATAAGTCTCCGATCTCGGCCATACCTCCGACACCAATGCAATAATTCGCCTGATAGCGTGCTAGTTCGGGCTGTACGACGCCCTCACCGCCGATATCAGTGCAATGATTCGCCTAACCGTGCGCCGACCCGAATGACATGCCGAGCCGTACTACGGCTTCGCCCTGTTACATCGCAGGTAAACCGACCCCCGCCTATAAAAGGGAGCCTTGGCCTCTCAGGAGGGGGTTAAAAAAATTGAAGCACTCTACAGACACTGTTCATCTCCTTTCTACACTACTTGCCCCCTCCCTGACTTGAGCGTCGGAGGGCCGGCGCCGGAAAACCCGGCCACCGGCTCGTGTGCAGGCACCCAGACGGAGGACGCCACCAGCTGACGGATCCCCGCCTCGCCGCGTGGGCCAGCCGTCCCTTCTCTCCGACCGCCTCAGACGGAGGACGCCGCTCGCCGACGGACCGCCGCCCCGCCGTGAGAACACGCCGCTCCCTTTCCTCGACCGAAGATTGCCCTCGGGTCTAATTTCCAGCAACATTTATCAAAACTATTGTACATATTTAATAAGCTAAAAAAAAAAGAAGCATGCTATGTACGTGCCTATTTTAGGACATCATCCAAAAGGAACGTCCTCTCCTCCCAAGAAAAAATATAATTATGCAATAGTTTTTCTTTTAAGTGAAGTAGCTAAAGCACACTAAGTGGTCGGACAATAACAGCATATGATTTCTCAATAATTGCAACATACTTGAAAATAATTAATCCTGAAAATATACTCATGAGAAAACTATAATCATTCTGTTGCTTAAAAAAAATAAACAAAAATTAGTTCATTAAAGATTTTTAATTTTAAGAAACAAATTTCAATGAAAATATAGAAAAAATGGTTTAAATACAAATTTGTTGTTTTATTAAAAATTATGAAATAATGGAGCTAGCTATTTAATTTTCCTATTTAGGTAAACATATGTTAGTTAAATAGTAAAATGAAATGTCCTTCATGAGAAATTTTTGATTTTCAAAGACATTCAAGGTCCTAAGACCAATTCAGAATCTTTTATTTTTTAAAAATTTTTTTTGATACTTCACAATCTGTCACAATCTAGAATTTGTCAAGGAACAAGTTGACATTATTTCACAGCGATGTTCTTTGTACACAAATCTAGAAGTAGAAAAGCATACTCATCATAGTTTAATTCCAAAACAAATTGACTTGTGTATGTATTCTTATCAATAAGATAATTATGCTTCATTTGTATTTCATTTCCATATAGTTTAATTCTTCTTCTGATCATATTAATTCTTCTATATAGTCAAAAGGATATCGTTGAAATGCCTCTATTTTTAATATTATCTTTACTTTAAATCATCTCTTTCAGAAAATTCTATGGCTTTCCAGAGTTTGATAATTTGACAGCTATATATATGTGGTTCTCACACCTGATGGGCACAACCAGAAGTTCTTTTTTTTTATTTTTTTTAAATTATATATACGTGGTTCTAGTTGATGGGGGCAACTAGCAGTTCCCTATGGACGTACTATATGCCACCTTCAGCGTTGTCAACGTGGCTATCATAAAATTATAGCCTTACAATCAAGAATATCCTCCCTTTAAATTTGGTGAAGTATTTTATCTTATTCCATAAACCTTTCGTTCTCCCCACCACACAATACCTCACTAAATGAAAAGATAGAAGTCAAACATCTGTATGAAACTTAGGTGCATCACTAACTCCCAAATGATAACGCCAACATGAAAGACTTGGTAACAAATTAAAAAGGATTCAATAAAAAAAAAATTGAAAAGGAACAGGTTTAATCGTTTGCCAAGTTCCCAAGAGCACAGACCCCAGCACCTTTTCCATTAAACCACACATTAGATGAAAAGTTTGGCGGACTAAAAATTTATAGCTGTAGCTTTTAGCATCACAAAGTCTTTTAGCACTCAAGTAACCAGGAAGAAGACTACTTCAATACGTGGAGGGCAACAAGGTTTTAGGGCACACTAGAACAATACACACTCCATCCGTTATTGCTGCAGTGATAAAAGCCATGCATGAGTTGCCTACTTCTTGGCCTTCTTCTTCTCCATGACAAAGAAGAAGAGCAGCGCCACCACCGAGAAGGCCGAGAAGCATCCCGCGGCGATGTCGAGCGAGGCATGGTGGCCGGTGATCCCGACGACATCAAACAGGTTGGTGGTCTTCTTGGCATCAGTTGTCTGCCCGTAAGCGAGCTCGGTATCGGAGGCATCGACCACGTATGCCCGCACGAAGTAGGTGGCGGTGGGCACGCTGCGGTCGACGGTGTACTCAAAGCTCCCGCCGCCGGCGTAGGGCTGGTTGGTGATCTTGAACTGGCATGTCTTGTCCTTCTTGAGGTTGTCCTCAGTCTTGCGCCACCCCCGGTCTTTCTGGCTCACCGGCGCATAGCAGAGCTTCACCTTGACCTTCTCGTATGCCGCATCGGTGCTGGCCGGCAGGGAGCTGTTCAGCTTCCATGTAACAGTGATCTTATCTTCTCCAGCATACAGCACTGAATTATGTTCCCAAGAGGACATAACAAGATCAATGTTAGCTAGAAGTTACAAAGAGAATGATTTGTTCTTCGAGTGGATCAATATTTGATGAAGAGACTATGGACAGTTAGAGATATGCAATCTTTAATTTTGGTATGTTTAGCATGTAGTGGCTGCATTAATAAAGATTTCATGTCAAACAAGAGAAGATATATTTCATGTGGTTGTATTGTATTTTTATAGGATGTTTGATTATTCTTTCCACAGTAGAATATAAGGAATAACAGGTAAATATCCAGTGATCTAGAGTTGTTTTCCTTCCCCACCTGCATGTCCTCGGCTCCAGCATATCATCATTCTTGAGTTTTATAGGAGGAAGAGAAGTTGTATTCAAACTTTCTAAGCGAATTAAAGAGAACTAGGAAAGCTATGCAGTTACTAATGTTTCGGATCACTAAGACATAGATCAGGCAAAAAGGATGCTAAATGTCTCAAGGCATGTTTTGAGAAAATATCAAAGCTTTCTAAATTTCAGGGTAAATTTTGATGAGATTGAGATGAGCTCATTTGATTTTTTTTCTAATTATTCTTTTTTATCCTGATTTCCTCTAATTAATCGCAGTCCCACAAGATAAGAAGCTAAAAGATGAAGGATCAAAATATGTAAACACCATCAAAGAACAAACTCAGGTTTTACACTCCTAAGATCTTACAGGATTGTGATGACATAGTGAAAATAATTACATAACAAAATTTTCTTTCCTTTTCTAGAAAAATAATAGATCTGAAAATCCTTTTTTGAGAGAAAGCAGATCCAAAAATCACATATAGATAATAAAACCAACATCTATTAGTATTATCATTTAGAGAGAGAGAAGAGGAGAGAAAAAAAAGAAGGGTACAAACCTTGACCAGATTTTGGAGATGCGGTCACTATGAGAGTCTCTTTAAGGTCGGAGAAGTGCACTGATCCCATGGAAGACCCTACATAGCAGATGAGGAGGAGAAAGGCAGTAGCCTGATTTGAGAGCAGACGAGCCATTTCCCTTTCCCAAGTGAAGAAGAAGAAGAAGAAAGAAAGAAAGAAAGAAAGAAGTCTTCTTTGTCTTCAACTATGGATCTCTCTGGTTTGGTGAGGGAAACAAAGGGTAGACGACCTCTTATAAATAAAGCCCACAGTCCCAAACAACCGACCAATGGGAAACTGTCTCGTTAGGCAAAAGTCAGATGTGATGAAACACTTTGCCTCCTAAAAGGGGCTCTTTAAGGGCCCCAAGGGATGGTGAGGGAGGGATTTTTCTCAAGTTTTAAGTCGTCGTCTACTAATCCTTTCTCTAATACTAATACAAGGAGATTAAGTCTTTGATGTCTCTTAGCTTTGTCTAAAGGGCATGGAGAACTTTTTGACTTGGCTCCTGGTGGTGGCTTCATAATGTAAGAATTGACGTGATACCTTAGAACTGTGGGGGTGACAAATTAAGGATCGCGTGTTCGGCTAAGTATATTAAACCAGGAAATTCAACCAATACTTTACTGCCACTTGTGTGGTTCATGCATGACAGTGGTGTTTGTGGTTTTACGTGGCAGAGAGGATTGTGTTTTATTTTGGTGTTTGGTGTACAAGGGGAGTCAGCTGTATTGGCTACAAGTATCTTATTTTATCCTTCGTTGTCGATGCCAGTTTTTCCTCATGTATTGGAAGGAAGGAAAGATCACAAAAGAATAAAGGATGAACAAAGCCAACGCGTTATTAAACTGCCGTTTGGCAGGATTCTAAAGTTGGTGGCATGAGATGAACATTTGTGTTATCTTTTCCGATCCATGGGAGCCACCTTTGATTAACAAACAACAAACTTTGTGACACTAAAAAATATATTCAATAAAATATTCCTTAAATTTCTGATATCATTTTTGACCTTTATTAAATTAGGAAGTGTTGTTTCCTTCTTGGAATCAACATGGCGAATTGACAATTAAGTGCATACATGATACATTCCCATGATTTGTACTTTTGCGGCAAAGAAAATTAAGATGACAAATTATATCTGATCAAATAATTTATGTCAAAAATGAAAGGCTATATGTGTAGAGTGGCATGGAGCTCCTCTAAGCACAAATTTCGGTGAACGAAGTAGTGATGAGTTACAAGGATTTTTATGTTTCTGCTATTGTATCGGTTACCAAGAAAAAAAAAATTCTGCTATTTTATCTCATTTATTTTTTATTTTTGAAGAAAAATCTCTTTTTCTCTATTCTGATGTAAAGAATTGACAAAGGGTGACCATGATAATTACATGGCTTAGAATAGATTGGACTACAGATGGGATATGGTCGTCAAGCATAAATAAGTCATTGATTGATTTCTCATGTGATCGCAGTTTGATGGAGAAATTATTTGTTGGACCAGATCCACCGGCTCAGTGGTGGACCAATCCAACCATGGAGCAACATGCAGACACGAAGAAAAAAAAAAAGAGGAGAAAAATTGGAGCAATACAGAAATATTTGTGCGTATTGCTATGCAGTTGGACTGGCCCATAGCCAATCTAGTGGACCTGATCCAATCAATAATTTTTTAGTTTGATGAGCTGGTTCTACTATTTCTAGTGCCATTTCAAACTATGGGTTTTCTTGAATGAAATGTGATCAAAGAAGGAAGAGCATGAGCTCGAATTATCACTTGGCAAGACAAGATGCGGCATATATAATTGCATATACAGTGTTTCTAGGTTTTTTTTTATGTTTGAGTTGTATCTTTTATGTGAATGACTCACATTCTTTCGTGATGTCAACCATTGATCGTGCAATTGCCACTTCGTGACCTTTGTAGGTAGATAAAAGAAAGTTTGGAGTGCTTTGCGATATGTGCAATCTGCAATCCAATGGTTGATGTCGCAAAAGAAAATCAATTATTCTTTCGTATGAAAGATACAACATGAACCCTACAACACACGCACAGAGAATAGCGCCTCTTAAAACTTTCAAATATTCAATCTCACTAGACATGCCTTGGGCCATGGTCTATTATTGCTTTTGGAGATTAATTACCTTGGGCTCAAACAAGGATTAAGGATATGATCATTAGGGCAAGCCCCAATTCATATCTACAAATAGCTAGAAGTGGTTATAAGTTCGAAGCATCCCCATTATAATTTGCAAAAAAATATAAGAACTAAATTAAAACTTCAATTAACACTCTATATTAATCCAAACTTATGCTTTATGCACTCTAATATGCATCGAAGTGAAGCCCTAAATGATCTATGAGAATTTAAGGGCTGAAAAACAAATGGGGAACCACTCACATCATTACTGAAGTAACTTGGTAACAATTATCTATTACTTTAGCATTGATGCGATATGGAGCGTTGTTGTAGATATCTCACAAAGTCTTAGAGACATTCAATTTAAAAATAATGTTTTGGAAAGTTTAAAAAACCAAATCGACAAATTGAAAGTAACAAGACTTGAGAACCAATATTGTAATATATGCTAGAAATTACTCTAAGGGTGCTATTGCTTCACTTTTGCAGAGTGGACAATGCAAGCATTTCCACAAAGCAACAAATTTCGGCTTAATCTAGCTCTCTCTTGGTATTTAACATGAGCATATGGAAAGGTTATACTAGGATGCAACCTATTAATAAGGCTATGCATGACCTATCAAAAATACAATAGAATCATTAGGCTTTCTTTTAAGATCCTCAGCTACAACATAGTTTCAATTCTAATTTTTGGGAATACTTTCTACTAAGATGCGAAACCCTCGTAGGACTCCATAGCCTTGGAACTTTGTAGCTCAGTAGTGGTAATCTTAGATCTGCAAATCAGTAGCCTTACCTCTAGATAATAGGTCCTCGAGCTCAACCTATCATCTAGAAATCCTTTCCATCTCCTACTCCAAGTTATTCATCAAAATTAATAAATAAGAAAGTTAGGGTTTTACCTCAATTTAAGGAAATAAAGTGTAAAATTCCATGCTAAACTTCTTCTTGTCTGGATGACTCCTCTATGCAAAACCACGATCATTAATTAGAGGAGATTTGCATAGGAAATAAATGTTACAATAAAAAAATATGAGGAAGAGATTGAAGAAGGACAAGGTTAGCCTAATAGCGACATCTAGCGGCCCGAGTCAATTTGATCTGGGTGAGAACCGGCTATATTGTAAAATGAGAGTTTAATCAGAGCAAAGTTAGTAAAATAGTGGCCGTTAATGGTGGAAACTAGTGATGCCCAACAAAGGGTGTGGTGGAGGCCGACACGATGAGCGGTCACAAAAATTTAATTTTGGATCCTCTACTAGATTTAATTGAGAGACACATAAAGAGAAAATGAGAGAAAATGATCCTTTGCTAGGGTATAAGGGAGGGAAAGAGAAAGATGTTAGACAAGGAAGAATGGAAGCTAGAAACAGGAGAGAAGAAAAGGTTGATTTCATTCCTTTTTCTTACTTCATCACAGTACATATTAGTGGTATTTATGCATCTTTGAGCTAGATTAAAGTGTAACTAATCTAGCTATTAAGCAATGTAAATTGTAACTGAATGTAACTAATCTAAAATTCAAAAAGATGAAGCTTCCGAATCATAGAGTTCTGAGTTAGTTTCAACTGATTTTCGTTTCAACAGTTACTGTTATGAAACGTTTAAACCGTTTGAAAAGTTATGGCTGTTTGCACTAAGAGAGCCGTTGGAGCTCTCATGGGAAGAGGCTGCGTTGCTGGGAAGAGTTGACGGCAACACAAACACAGCAGGAAGATCTTGGAAGGAGTCGATGGTGCTGCTGGTAGTGACCTCAGTGGCTTTAGTATTTTGAGACTCTCCCTCAAGATGGGCATGGATGTTCAACGTGCCCATCTTGGATAGTAAGAAATGAAAGAAGATAGCAAGCAGAGCTTTTGTGAATATATCTGCTAATTGTAACTTTGAGCCAATATGTATTGGATTAATAACTCATGCTAGAACCTTTTTCCTAATAAAGTGGCAATTCAGTTCTATGTGTTTGGTCCTTTCATGGAAGACTGGGTTCTTGGTGATGTGAAGAGCAGCTTGATTATTACAATACACAAGTGCTGGCTGTGCATGCTGTATCTTGAACTCCTTTAGCAACGCAAGTAACTAGATAGCTTCGCAACTAGTGTGAGCTAAGGCCCGGTACTCTGCTTATGCAGAGGATCATGATACAGTGGCTTGTTTCTTGATCTTCCAGCTGACCAATGAGTCTCCAATGAAGATGCAAAAACTAGTAATAAATCTTCTTATTTCGGGACATGCTGCCCAATCTGAATCATTATAAGCTTTAAGATAAAAAGGAGATTGAGAGGAAAACAATATACCTTGGCCTATAGAGCCTTTCAAGTATCTCAAAACTTTGTGAGATGCATGTAATGGATTTGTGTTGGTTTATCCATGAACTGGCTGAGGACATTCACAGCATACGTTATATCTGGCCTTGTAATTAGTAGGTAAATGAGTTTGCCAACCAATCTTTTGTAACTTGTGACATCAACCAATGAATCTTTGGATGAATGTAATAATTTGTGATTGATTTTCATTGGAATTGTGACAAATTTGCTACCGAGAAATCTAGTGTCCTCTAGAATTTCGAGAGTATACTTTCTTTGACATAAGTGAATGCCAGTAGCCGATCTTGCAATTTCTAATCCCAAAAAGAATTTCAGAGTTCTCAAGTCTTTTATCTTGAATTAGGTATGTAGATATGCCTTGATTGAATCAATTGTTGTCAAACTATTATTGCCCACAATAATATCATCCACATAGACTATAAAAGCTACAAACCTATGCTCATCATCTCTTGTGAATAGGGAATAATTAGATTTTGATTGTTGAAAACCAATGGCAATAAGAGAAGAGAAAAATTTTGTGTACCACTGCCTAGAAGCTTGTTTTAGACCATAAATGGATTTGTGTAGTTTGTAAACCAAATTCTTGTTAAATGACTCTCCCTTAATCTGAAAACCCGGAGGTAATTTCATATATATTTCTTCATCTAACTCTCCATGAAGGAATGCATTATAGACATCTAACTGTCCCAAATGCCAATCATGAATTGCTGCTAAGGCAAGAAACACCTTGATGGTTCTGAGTTTTGCTACAGGACTAAAAGTCTCTTAGTAATCAAATCCTTCTCTTTGTGTATATTCCTTAGCCACCAATCTAGCTTTGTATCTTTCAATTGTTCCATCTGATTTAAGCTTGGTCTTGTAAACATACTTGCACCCTACAGCTTTCTTCCCCAGAGGTAAAGGAGTAATGGTCCGAGTTTTATTTTCCTCCAGAGCTTTTATTTCACCTCTCATTGCATCTTTCCAATGTTGAGAAGTTATAGCTTCGGTATATGTTTTGGGTTCTTTGATCAAAGAGAGGAAGAGTGTGTAGGCTTTGTGGGATGATAAAAGATTGTCATAAGATAAATGCTTGGGTAGAGGGTGGAAGGTAGAACATAAGCTTGAGTGTTCAACAGGTGCATTTGTGGCTAACTTGCAATAGTAGTCCTTCAAATAGCTCGGTGGAACTCTGATTCTACTAGATCTTCTAAGGGGAATATTAGTGTTGCGATGTTCATCCTGTGATGGTGACTCATTTTGCATGGTTAAGCCTATAGAACTAGATGCTGGAGAGTTGGAAGAATGATTCATTTCTGTTTGAATGAATTGACTTGGTAAGTATATGTCTGGTAAGGCTAGTGGTAAGGCCGGTTCTGATGGAGTTGATGAAGTTTCAAGTTCTTCGACACTGAAATTTTGAAAAGAAAAAGTGGATTCATAGAAGACAACATCTCTGGAAATGATACATGACTAAGCTTCTAATAAGTCATAGACTTTGTATCCCTTAATCTCAGTTAGATACCCAAGGAAAATGCATTTGCTAGCTCCGGGACTGAGCTTAGTTCTGTTGTGTTTGAGTGTGGAAACAAAGCACAAACATCCAAATACTCCTAAATGGGTATAAGAGGGAACGGAGCCAAAAAGGGTTTCATATAGAGGTTTGTTTTTGAGAGTAGGAGTGGGTATTCGATTGATTAGATAAATAGCTGTTAGGACAGCATCTCTCCAGAATTTTATTGAAAGTGAAGCTTGAAAGAGAAGGGCTCTAGCAACAGTGAGTAGATGCTGGTGTTTTCTTTCTACTATCCCATTTTGTGTTGTGGTGTATAAACACAAATTTTTTGATGTATAATTTCCTTGGAACTATAGAACTCGGGCATATGAAATTTCATGCCATTATCAGTTCTAATTTGCTTCACCTTGGCATTGAATTGAGTTTGAACCAAGTGAATGAAAATTTGCATAAGGTATCTAGCTTCAGATTTGAACTTCATGAGATATACCCAGGTTACTCGGCTATAATCATCAACTATGGTTAGAAAATAGTGATGACCTTGAATTGATGCTTGAGAATAAGGACCCCATATGTCACAATGTATTAAATCAAATGGAGAAGAAGTAACAGAGTTGCTCATATGAAATGGCTTTCTTTTTTGTTTAGCTAACTGACAAACAGTACATTGCATTGGCTTATATTCTTTTACATCAGAGACATGAGATTGAATTAAATTCAATCGATGATTGGATAAGTGTCCCAGTCTAAAATGCCAAAGATCAAAGGAATGTTTAGCTTTAGCATGAAGAACCTGACCTTTGGAAAATGAAGTATGCTTGGGAAGAGTAGTTTGGTTGACTACAGAACTTGGAAGGAGGAAATAAATACCATTATGAACTTTTGCAAGTCTAATCAATATCCATGAAGAGGGGTCCTGTATAAAACATAGTTTTTCCAAAAAAATAAGACATAAGGAAGCATCATGGGTGAGTTTACTGGCCGAGAGAAGATTAAAGGTAAAGAAAGGTACCCATAAAATATTTGTGAGTGTTAGATATTCTGATAGCTTCACATTGCCAATATGAGTCACTCTTGCCTTAGTTCCATTCGGCATCTGAACATGGACATGTGTTTCAGAAATTGTGGATGTAAAAAAGGAAATGGAGCAAACCATATGGTCATTGGCTCCTGTGTCAATTATCCATGGAGTTTCTTATTCTTTGACTGGTTTAGAATTCTGATTGATAGCAGAGAGTGCTGAAGAAGTAATGATGGAAGTGTAGGGGAGAGTAGTACCTGCCTTGTTGGCTTAAGAGTGAGTGTTTGATGATTCTATGGATGGCTTGGTCATCAGGAAAGGTGAGTCATTTGACTTAGGTTGATGAAGCATCTGAGCATTGAAAAGATCAATGAGTTGCTGCATTTGAGCTTAAGTGAGCACTATCTGAGATGAGATTGGCTCCTTTTCGTGGCTCTGAATGATTGCTTGATTTGTTGAATATTTGTTTGCAGTACTGTTGGGATTTTCAGATTTAATTTTGGTAAATTTGAAGTTGGGTAGAAATCCTATCAACCTATAGCATTTCTCTTTAGTGTGTCCAATTTTTCCACAATGATAACACACTAATTCAGACTTTTCTCTCCTTTTTGTATGTGCCACAGAAAATGCAGAGGATTTAGAGGTAGAAAGCATTAATGTACGTGCTTGCCTTTGCCTCTCCTTTTGTAAAACTAATGAGAAGGTTTTATCTAAAGAGGGCATAGGGCTCATAAGAATTATCTGACCTCTTATACTGTTGTATGAATCATTCAGTCCCATTAAGAATTTGAGCACATAATCCTTCTATTGGGCTTCACTGACAGTTCCTACTGCATTACATGTACAATGTCCACAAATACACGAAGGCAGTGGTCTATAGTTTTGTAATTCTTCCCAAATGGCATTGAGTTGAGTGAAATAATCACTTACTGATTGGGTTCCTTGCATAACCAAGCTGAGTTGTTGTTGAAGATGGTATATCCTCAAATTATCTGGTTGTGCAAACCGGGTCTCTAGCTTTTCCCATACTTCCTTTGCAAAATTTATATACAAAACACTAGATGCAATTTTTCTTGAAATGGAATTCAGAATCCATGAAAGGATCAAATTATTGCATCTCAACTAGGATAAGTAAAAGGGACTAGTTGATTCTGGTGTGGGAATAGTTCCATCAAGAAATCCCAGCTTATTCTTGATGGAATGGCCAATGTGAAGGATCTGTTCCATGAGAGATAGTTGGATCCAGTTAAAGGAGGAGTGATCACCACAGTGTTAGCATTATCACTGTGGTGAAGAAAAAATGGACTGTTTGGATCTTCGGAGGGAGAAGGGATGTGAGTTGAAGAGTAGGCAGGGGATACATGAGCTGAAGATTCTCCATCTGCCATTTTAGAACAATCCTAAGAAAAAGGAATGGTTGATATAGCTTACTGCATCTTCAAGGAAGAAGAAGAAGAAGCTTGATTTAAAATTCTAGCACTTACTCTGATACCATGTTAGAAAAGGAAGAACGGAAGCTGGAAACAGGGGAGAAGAAAAGGTTAATTTTATTTCTTTTTCTTACTTCATCACAGTACAGATTGGTGATATTTATACATCTTCGAGCTGGATTAAAGTGTAACTAATCTAGCTATTAAGCAATGTACATTGTAACTAAATGTAACTAATCTAAAATTTAAAAAGATGAAGCTTCTGGATCATAGAGTTCTGAGTTAGTTTCAACTAGTTTCCATTTCAACAGTTACTATTATGAAACGTTTAAACTATTTGAAATGTTATGGTTGTTTGAATTGAGAGAGCCGTTGGAGCTCTCATAGGAAGAGGCTGTGTTGCTGGAAAGAGTTGACGGCAACACAGACACAACGAAAAGATTTTGGAAGGAGTCGATAGTGCTGCTAGTAGTGACCTCGGTGGCTCTAGTGTTTTGAGAAAAGAGAAAGGATCCACATATCCGACCAAGTCTAGAGAGAGAAAATATTAGAGAGAATTTGCAAGAGAGAAAGAGGGAGAGGGAGATTGTGAGAGAGAGTAGGAAGGGCTTTTTTGTGAAAAATAAGAGAAGGTAAGGTAACGCAAGGGAGAGAGAATGATAAAAGGAGCGAGGGAGAAGGTTTGATGGTCGAGGTAGTGGGCGACAGTCGATGGAACGACGATAGGCAATGCAGTGGCAACGTGGTCTTCGTTTTAATCCTAAAAATTCCATGAGTGAAATCTCAAAGTTGATAGTACATATTTAATCCTAAAAAAATATGTTGAGTCTTCGTTTTCTTTTGTTTGGATGAGATTTCACTCGTTGAATTGGGATGGTTGTGTTGGCTTATGAGTTATAACTGTGCAAGTTGAGATAGACCGGGTTAGGTTAGAATAAATCTAAAAGTTATGTCAGGATGGTTTGGGTGAGGATGATGCAAGCTTTTAATTTTAAAAAAAAAAATAGAAATAAGTCTGGTTGCATCAAATAAATTAGAGAGGTCAAGTAGAGATGGTACAAGCACATTATGTAGGTATTATGGGTCAATTGGTCATGCAATTATCATTGATCATAGTGTACTGATAATTAGGGTTGGTAATTAAGATGGATCGAATTAAATAAGGGTTGAGTTGAATGCAGGTTGAGATGAATATATGCCAATATAAACCCAACTCATTTCTTAAATGGGTCAAAAATCCAAACTTGAACCTCACCTTTTTGACTAAACAAGTAACTTGACCCTACCTTGATAACCCATTTAATAAACAAGTTAAATTAGGTTAAACGGGTTAAACAAGTCTTAAATATATAAACCATGTTAAACATATCTTAAATAGGTTGGGTTATGATACAATCCGACTACTAAAGGAGTAGAACATGGTTAAACAAGTAAAAAGTCTAAATTTGAAACCAGTCTATTGAAGAAATGGGTTAGGTTGAGTCGATCTATTTATAATCCAAACCTATTTATGCAAACCTAAACCTATTAACCCAATAGATTGATTTTGATAAGTACAAAATATTTGACTATGATACTAATGATTTTGTGAAGTAGTCAAATTGTTTTATAGGGAGCTCAATGAGCTTAAAATGCTAGAGAAGTAGAAGAAGCTTAAAAAAAATATATCTCAAAGTTGGAAAAGTATCTGAAGCGTTTCGAAAGCTTAATTTTATAGTGAAGGAGTCGGCCCCAAAATGCTGCAGGTTGAAAACAGAAAGCAGTAAAAAATAATCTTTTCATGAGTCAACCCCTGAAGATCAAGAGTCGACTTCTGAAGATCACGAGTTGACCCTAAAAATCACGAGTCGACCCCTGAGATCACCTATCAACTCCTGAAGAAGACCGAACGGGGGCCCCCTATTTCAGCAATTTTCGATGATTCGCCGGCTCCAATCATGGCAAATGAGGCTGGAAACAACAAAGAAGAAAGAGAAGGAGAGGAAGGAACCTTATCTCAGTCCAGTGAAGCATTCCAACGACTCTTTCCAGCAGAAAATGGAGAAAAAAATCGAAAAGAAGAACTTAAAATTAGAGTGATTTTTTGCCTAATGTTTGATGGATCTCAAAGGAGGAAGATGAGGGGTCTCAAAAGGCGAATCCGGTCATTGGATCGCCTTAAAACCTCCTATTTTTGGATGACCGATCGAGATCAGGGAGGAAGAAGACTTCCAACCAGAGTCTTCCTTCCTCGTTTTCCCCATACATGTGAGGTTTTGTGGGCCTGGTCACTCCGAGCTGGCCCACAAGCCTATGGGCCTCTACGGGCCATTACACCTAGCCCACCAAAAATACCACAAATTAAAATCTTTAACATAGTTTCTAGAACCTTAGAAACATTCACATCTACCCCATGATCCTAATTCTATTCTTTTCTTTAGATTTTTATTCTATTGTTTTTTTCTCATGTGCATCCATGTTTCCCAACCTTGCATTTCTCTGTCTTGCACATGTTTACAACATCAAAGATCATTGCTTACTCTACCATATATTGTTCATTTATTTAGATAAACTTTTATTATTTAAAAATAAAATTACTCGGCCATTTTACATGCTACACAAGAGGGGGCAAATGATATGAACAACTCGATCTCATCTCAGAAAATACTCGGTTTAAAGCAAAAGAAATCAAGATTGAACCAGCAATCTAGGTTCAAAATGACTTTCAAAAAGAGCCAAAAATAGACCTGACTCGATCAAACTTAACTCAATTAGGCTCCAAAGTATATTACATATATAAGTAGAGAGAGGTTTTTGGATGTTAAATCTAACAATCCACACTACTACAATCATTTCAAGCTTAAATATTTATCTAATCTTTGAGTCAATTAAATGTTAATTTAGATTTGATCCAACCTCGAATCAAGTCTTAATTTGAGTTTGAGCCGAGCTTGATTTAAGCTGGAATTGATTTTTGGATTATCAAACTGATGAATTGGATTTATGCTTGGTTTGGTTCAAAATTAAGCTGCAATTGTAATAAATAGATTAAATTTGATCTCAATTTGAAGCTTCAAACTAATTTCAAACCAGCTCGCTCCGCACCCCCTCTACCCATACTAGCATGAATTGAGTTCCCGAGAGAACCAGGAGGGTTTCGCTTCACGCAACTGCGAACCGCCGCAAGGTTACCATCAGCGCCGCAGAAATGGGAAAGAGAGGCAAAAAAATGGAGGTCGAAGGCGAGGGAGAAGAACGAAACTCTGGCTCCATTGGAGAAACCCAGCATCGCCATGGCCTCAAGGACAAGGAGGAGGAGAAAGAGAAGGAGGGCAGCTTCTTGCTCGGCTCGCCGACGTTCGTGGACATCGGGAATGGGCGGTTCCGGTGCGTGGAGACGGGCCACGAGCTGCTCGCGAGGGACAAGGACTCTTACGCCCGGTCCAAGGCCTGCCGGCTTGCCCTCATCGACGCTGCCATCACCAAGAAGAAGCCCCCGCTCAATATGTTCCAACCCCATCCTCTCTCCAAGTAAGATGGATAAAACCCGAGTCTCTGTGTAGGGGGATTTTTTTTAATTAATGGAAGTGGATTGGTTGCAGGTCACAGCTGATTTGCAAGATGACAGGAGACACAGTCAATAAAACGGAGGAACACATCTGGAAGCATATCAATGGAAGGAGATTTCAGAACAAATTAGGTAGTTCTTCTTGAAAAAGATGATATTTTCCCCCCTTTTTTGATTGGGTTAGTGGGTTTTAAGCATATGATAGCTGAGCTGCAGATATTCTCATCGACAAGGAGATTCGAGAATAACATGGTTAGATTGCTTGAAAGAAAATGATGTTTTTGATGTGTTAGTGGAGTCTGAAATCTTGAATTCACCATTGTGGAAATGGAGAATGAAATTTACTTAGCTAATTGGTTTTGAAAAATTTGATATTGGGGTACATATGTTAATTTGTGTTGACAGGAGAGGACAACCTTAGGATTCTTGGGTTGACCATTTGCCTTTGCTTAGTCTAAATGCTGCAGCTCGTCTTGTTTTGTTGCGCATTTGTATTTCTTGAAGGTTTAATGATATGATCTCCAGGTTATTTAGTGGTTGCAATTCTAAGATACTCTATCCCCGAGTTCCATGCTCACATAAATCTCCAAGTATGATCAAGAAATTCTAAAATCTCGTGTTCCATACACAATTAAATCTCCAAAGTGTGATTGAAAAATTCTAAATTCTGTTAATTTTTTTACTTGTTGTGATATTTTTGGAAGCATATAAGTCTCCATCTCTCTATTTATCTCTATCTCTCCTCTTTCTTCCCTCTCTCCCCCTTCTCTCTCCAAGTCTGCTTTTAGAGGTTTAGATTTTTTTAAAAAACAATCATGATTCTATTTGTTTCATGAATTTAAATTTTTGAATTTTAAAAGTTGAGATTAGTTTTAGAAAAAACATTGGTTGCTATTTGTTAATTAGAGAAAGTTCAAAAATGAAAAGGAAATTGAATATATGAAAGCAAGAAAAAAATGCATATGAAAAATTCTACTCAAAGTAGAAACTTTTCAATTTCATGATTGTAGGACCTTTTTGAGATTTCATCACACTACCAAATGCTCCACATAAAAAATCATGATTTGCATTCAAAAAATATGAAAATACATAATTTTCCAGTACATCAAAACATAACCTAAGTTAACCCAATTTCCTACCCCTTCTCTCAAACTTTTTGAAAGTGATGACTAAATACTTTACTATGTTGTCATCTCTGAATCATATGGACATCTTTTTGAACAGAACAAAAGGAAGCAGAAAAGCTGGCCTCAGCTGAAGTAGTGGAAAAAGATACCAAACAATCAAAGAAGC
Organism: Phoenix dactylifera; assembly: GCF_051530095.1. Taxonomy (NCBI): domain Eukaryota; kingdom Viridiplantae; phylum Streptophyta; class Magnoliopsida; order Arecales; family Arecaceae; genus Phoenix; species Phoenix dactylifera. Next base: position 41,928,425 of record NC_143193.1, read on the forward strand.
TATCAAAGTCAAGCACAAAAGCAACGAAGAAGGATAAGAAGAAAAAGGATGGTGAGAATGCTCCTCCAACAAGGAAAACCAATGCAAACAGCAGTGATTCAGAACAGCCTGATTTCTGGGTCCCTCCTATTGGAAGTCGTTGGGATTTTGATGATGGAAGAGATCGCTGGGAATCTTGTAAAAGCTCAGGTCGTGAAACAGATGATGGCACTGGGTTAGGTAATATCAAGTTGCCTTTCATGTGTGGGCTCGTATATAATTTTTTTCTTTTTCCCAGGGTTTTCACACTTGATTCTAATCTGCACAAGTTGTTAATATTTGCTTAACCACATACTCCTTTGCGTCTATAAATACAATCTATCCCTTTTTGAAAGGGCTAAAACACAATTGAAGTTCTAAACTCTACTGGCACAAGGTTTGAATCTTTTATTTTTAAATTCTTCTTATATTACCCTTTTGGTGTAACTATATTGTAGCTTGTTCTTGGTGTGGAGATTGCACAAACTTGCTATCATTGGTCATCTAATTTTTGAAGCATGCATGATCATAATTAGATTAATTACCTTGCTTGTTGAATGATTGAACTCTGTCTCTCATGAATGCAAGTAAATTATTTTCGTATCTTCTGTAATTAATAGTAGATGTCATATGTTGGATAGCTTCTGTAGAACTTAAGCAGGCTTTTATCAGTGAGAAATTTGGGCATACTGTTCTCTTCCCATCCAAGGTTATAAACTGATTAGGATAGCTGTGAACATATGAAAAAGATTTCCAATGCCTTTTTAATACGATGATACTATTAGGTGGCTCAATAAGCTCTAAAGAAAGGAATGGTGGCTATTTATGACCAATGCCCCATTAGTCCCGTTTGGTAGTATCTATATCATGGTTGCCATGGTTCTTTTGGAAAAACATGGAGGGAGTTCTACCCTCTTTTCTGCCTCACTTGTCTCTCTAAATATTTAGAGAGAAAGAATTTTCATAGACATTTTCTTGGTTTTCCAAAATGTTTGCATGCAAAGATTGATAGTTAACAGTGCAGAATGTCAAGGCAGAGCTGTGGAGAGCGTAGAACCATGTCGCCTGGAATTTCTCATGGATATTTTTTATTACTATTGCTTTGGATATCAATTGCTAAGGTATAAAAAGAAGTGCCCTCTTTGATGCATTTCTCCAAACCACATAAACAATTCTTTGGTTAGTTTTTGAATTTTTAAGAGCTTTAGTTTTGGAGATGAAGTGACCTCACTTTTTTCTAAGGTCATGGAATTCTGAAGTACCTGAGTAGAATTTAAAATCTCAGTAGAGCCAGAAATCAGAATTATTGGAAGAAATCAAGGTCTAGTAGATTGGAGTTCTATATTTCATTTGTTCTCTCTGATAATGCAATGAACATTATGTCTAGCAAAGGAGAAAAGATCAAGGCTATATGAAAAGAAATCGATGATTCGTGCATCTATTCAAATTACGTATGGTTTGCCAAGAAAGAGGATAAAAAAACTTCAAGTTCATTGCAAGATCCATGGATCACAAATATTTGAATGCTATAGTAGTAAGGTGAGAAGAATATATTAATATAGTTGATTCTGAGATAGGATGGGAGTTCTTTAAATTGGGAAAACCTGTCAAGTTACTTGCAAGACCCATGGATCAAAAATATTTGAATACTATAGTAGGAGGTGGGAAGAATGATTTGATATAGTTGATTGTGAGATAGGAAGGGAAGTTCTTTAAATTAGAAAATATGTCATTCTTTAGAGAAACAATATTTTCCATTGACTGATCTGCACGCATGCTTATCCACTATTTATGCCTCTCCATAACACCCTATATAGTTTAAAGTTTGAACGCACCCAAGGTTCTGTATTTGTATAATATAGGAGACAGATAATTGTGATGGTAGAAGAAAACATAATGAGAATAAGACCTGGGATGGGAAAGCAAAATCAGACTGTTAATGAATTTCTTGTTGGCTTTGGAGATGATGTGATAAATGTTCTTTGCCTGTATACATCCCAGGATGACTATTTAAACAGGAATCGAGTTATGAGCAAGTGATATCTTCAAGATCTTCTCTTTGGAGGAAAAATTGTGGGAAAAGTGATCGTTTAAAAGGGAAGTAATGGTTTGAAAACAAGCGAAGATGGAAGAATTGAAGTTGGTTGTTACTTTTTGATGCTTATGTCAGATTTAGGATCTGGTCTGGAACAACGTGGGTTCAAATCCCACTGATATCAATTATTTAAGTCAATCGTAAAGTTGGTAAAATGTTAGATGGTTGTGGTATGATAAAATCACCACAATCATGGAGATGATGCTTTTTGTTGTGGTTACATGTCATAATTCAAATCTTTTATTCGGAGGTAGAATAAAGGAGAGAAGGAAGGATAAAAGAAGAAGAGATAGCTTACAGGAATCTCACAATCATAACAGTGTAGATGCTTGAACATTCTCCTACTGCTTCAAACTAAATAAATATCTGTCATCTTTCAATCCTAAATATTACTCATTATATAGAAACAATTATTATAAAAGAGACCTTGATAAATTGGCTTACTGACTGAATCCAAAAGTGTTCATATTTACTTAGACTTTAAATATAACCTATATCGCAGAGTAAAGATATATTATCTCCAATGAAATGTCGGGGGCTTTCCAAACCAAGAAGTAGGAAAAAGTCATGTATTTTGTTTCAAAGGAAGAAGACATGTTTGCTGTTTAATTTTGACTTTGAAGGGCAATTAAAAGACATGTTTTAAACACCAATATTAGGGTTGTTAGCAGTTTTGAGCCAGAACAGTATGGTACCGACTTGCCCCATGCTGACGCATGGTGTGTGGCTTCATAACGGTCCCATACTAGGATGCTAAAACATGATTTTTTTTTTTTACTTTTTTATTTTTTTTGGGGTTTCTATGCATGATAAGGGTATTGGGGTGATTTTGTTTCGTACTTTTAGTGTTTCAATTGTGTTTTTCAACAGGTTTGTGATATCAGAATGTTGATATCGGTATTGACACTCAATGATTAATAAGCTAGTAACATTTATAAGTGATAGTATTTTAAAGAGAAACTGCATAATAACTCAATTTATAACTTTAATACCATGGAATGTCACTTTGGTTTGCAATATAGGAATTTTAAAATTCATCTTGTTAAGTGTCGATGCATGTTCTACGCTTTTATATTTATTCATTTTTTTATTTTTAAATATTTTTCTTAAATAGTTTAAGGTCATGAAAATTCTATTATTCGCTAAATGCATGACAAGTAGTTTTATAAATCACATTTATATTTTAGGAAATTCTGATATTTGTTAGTCATTTTTTAATGAAAATATAATTAAATAATTATAAATATTTTGAAAGGTGGATCTGAGGCAAAAAAAAATTGTAGCATGCATGTTCAATATATGCAAGCATACTACAACTTTTCAAATCGAAATTTCATTTATTTTTAGCTAATATCCTAATCTAGAATTATCAATGATTTATAAAAGTAAAATATTCATCGATAAAATCACCATGTTGTAGGGTGTTGTTGGTCTTATGACATATCTAAAATTCAAGTAAAACAAAAAAAAGTACGCGCATTCTCCTAATTTTTATTGTTTTTATCATTTTTTGGTTAAAAAAAGAGGGAAGAAGGGCCTCTCTTGGTTTGATTTCCCTCTATTGCTCATCTACTAGCATCCTCTCCCATTCAAGACCTTCCTCCACTCTCTCCCCCCCTCCCCCCCCTCTTTTTCTCTCATAGCTTGGGCAAAAGGAGCTCAGCCTCCTCATGAGATGCCTTAAGGCATTGAGGGACAACCATGACCACCAACCATTTTTCTTAAAAAATTACCTCTATTGGGATGCCTTCGAATCACACAAAATAGGGTCAGCACTTGGAGTTACCAACCTGTTTTGGCCAGGATGCACGATATGTGCGTCATGTAGACTGAACCTTGGTACTAGCAAGTACCAACCTGACCAAATTGGGATGCCTAGTTTTATATGTTTCGATGACCTAGGGGTGCCTCAGTGTTGGAATCTGTTTGGAACGATACGGTACCAGTTGTAATGTTCCATTTGATAGTATTTAAATCCCTGATTAAAAGCTTTGTTAGTTTCATTCATTAATTTGTCGCCGGGTCTTTATAGAATTGAACTTTTAGCTTGCTGGTAGGCTTGTTAAATGGACTATCTATGGATGCAGGCCTTTATTTCATGTCAAGCTTATAGAAAGGAAACTTAGAAGGTCATATTTTGTTTACCCCTAACTTGATCAACAAAATTGCCATTTCTATCTTCCAACTCCATCATGCTTCTATTATTTTTCACCATACACTTTTGCTGCTCATAGATTGTCCGTTAGCTATTAATTTCTCTTGGTGGTTAGTCCTCATTGAAACATTACAAATCCCATATGGAAATTCCAGGTATGGTTCAACTATGTACTTTTCTTTGATTAAGGTACATCCATACATATTAAAGATGGTTGGAGTGAAACTTTTGAATCGGTTGCCTTACACTTGCTTGCTTGATTTGAACTTCCATTTGGCTTTATTGGAGGATATACTAACTTCTAATGATTGGGTAGTGCATGTATTTAGTAGAGTTGACTATTTCTCTTCACAATCATATATGCATGGTCTTGCAGAAAAGAATACTGTAGTAATTATGGGTGGCGCTGAAGGTGGTTTTTGCAAAACTAGTTGTAGTAGTCATGAACGAGTGAAATAATCAACAGCAAAAAGACAATTGCTTGCTGGAAGAAATTACAATGAAGATGACACATTGTAGCTTATTCAACCTTTTTTTCTCTATACCTTCCTCCTTGTCTGTACATGTGTCCCATGTTATCATTTAAAGAGTAATTCAGTTGATGTAAGGGTTGTTCTCATCTACTTCTCTTCTTGGCTGTAACATATGCCCTCTAAAGGCTTCACATCACATGCTTAGCAACGAAGTTGTTGCCAACAGTCATTAATGCATTGCCTTGTTTTTTTCCGCTGATGAGATCCTTTAAATTCTCTTTCCCCACTAGATGCTTCCTTTTCTTCCTCTCTAGATACCGAAATCTTGTTCTCTCATCTCTGTCTTGCCATTACCATCTACTGTTGTCGGAACTGTTAAATGTTTTTCAACTTGCTTCCTTGTCCTTCTACTCTCCATAGTTTGCATTATTATTTTTTTATGTCTCTGGACTGCCTGAGCATTATTTTCATATATGAACCCACTTTGAACTACTAGTCAATTTTTAAGGTGGCTGGTGCTATTAAATCTTTTGCTTTCTTCTCTGTTTTGCCAATACATTTAATCACTGCTTTAATTAACAGTTTTGTGGGGAATGGATTGTGAATTCTCAATTGATTCGTTTTAATCCTTGTTAAGCTTATGTGTTCTCCAAAAGAATGTTGTCTGCATCATACAGAATCCCTACTGTTGGGGGAAGAACCCCAAGCCATACATTCACGGAGGCGCTCGGCCGAAGAGCACCAGCCGGAAAGTTGCTCGGCGAAAGAGTGCCAAACGGAGAGCTGCCTGGCCAAAGAGCGCCGACCAGAGAGCTGCTCGGCCAAAGGATGACGACCAGGAAGGCGCTCGACTAGAGGGCGCCGACCAGAGTGCGCGCCAAGAGGTGCCCAACCAAAATAAGCTGCTCGGTTAGAAAGTGCCGACCAAAGACAGCGCCGAGGCGCTCTGCTAGAAGGTGCTCGCCTAAAGGGCGCCGACCAGGAGTACTCAAAGCAGCCCCGCCACAGGGCGCCCCATTGGGCGACCAACTCGGCTCGGCACCCTTGCCGAGCCGATGCCTTAACCAAATGTTCCACCTCCGCCTAAAGTCCAAGGGACTTGACAACTCCTACGGCTTGCGACCTGCCACTATCTCCAAGCCATCAAGGCATAAGATCTCTGCAGGCATTCGGCACGACCTGCCATTAATGCACGAGACTCCCTCAAGTCTCCGATGCACTCAGGCATTTAATGAACACGACCCAAGACGATCTCCGGATCACTGAACCATCAGAGCGCATGGCTCTACCTGACCGCCGGTTCATTCGGTAATAAATGCACTTACCATCCACAGACCCCAGGCCCGCCACGGCCGGCGGTTCAACCACTCCAACAGGTCCGATCGACCGTGACAACTCCCTGGTTCCGGTCTGATTCGGCCCCGTTCTCCACTACGCCATAAATGGGCCAAATCGTGCCCAATTAATACGTACAGGGACAAATCCCCCGGTCACCTCCCAGGTAACGTAATCCCCTCCTATAAAAGGGAACCTGGGGAGAACCAAGGGGGGAGGAGAACAAAAAACGAAAACAGATCTCCGGGACTGAACCCGCCGGGAAGCACAGACACAATTGAGGACATCATCCTCTTCGTCTTCTTTATCTTATCCAAATGTTCTTGCTGTCTTCTCCATATACTCTCTTCCCTGCTCTCTCCACATACTTGCCCCCTCTGACTTAGGCATCGGAGGGCCGGCGCCGGGGAGCCCGGCCACCGGTTTTCCTTGCAGGACTTGCACACCCCCCGCGGCGGAGGACGCAGCCAGCCGGCGCACCGCCGCCCGCCTCCTACAGCAGCGGAGCTCCTCCTTCCCCGGCTTCACGGCGGCCCCCGGGTCCAATTTCCAGCAACACCTACGTTGCATCAAATTAGCAATAGAGGCATAAGGACTCATCTATAATTTGATAAAGTTTTGTTGGTCTTCATCCAAAAGAAAAGGTGCAGAATATTACTAGTTTTAGACTCAATATTTCTAATGAATTACTATGCTATCAAGTTTTATCCTGTAGTTTAACTTGTGGATGTTAACGAGTCTGATACAGAAGGTAGATAGAACCGTGATGGCTTAATTGTGAAAGTTCAGTTACTAAATTTTAGACTTCAAGAAAACTTAATAATTAATATAGTAGCTTAATATGTATGCTACTTAAAGAAGGTTAACTGCAATGTTCTTAATGATACCATAAGTGAAAGTGCAACTTGCTTTGCCAAATGGCTTTATTGGCTAGTTTCGGAACTCCTGTTTGCAACTCAAAGATGCACCTGTCCTTATAAATGGCGTAGCTGTTTAAAAGGTTTTCTTGCTCATAGACGATTGTTAGAAAAGATACAATCTTTTCCTTGCTGTGTGGGGGTGGAGATCTTGATTTGCATGTATTAACACTTGGCATGTTGGATGTACTCTGGGCATTGATAGGAGATTAGGGTAAACACCTGCAGTTTGCAGATTGCACCTTATGCTGTGTGGTGAGAACCACAAATCTAAAATGATTGTTTAGTCTAAGATGAGAGTGATAAGTTATGAAGCGAAGTGTTCCTCACAGTGTTTTTGCTTGAGTTTCAGTGAGTAGACAAAGTAGGCAGAATTGGAGGCTGTGATACTGAATCTTTCACTTGAAAATCTTTTACTTTTCCTTTAAACCTTAAAAATCCGCTTTCATGATTATGCATGGTTTGGAAGTAAATCTAATATAGTGCAATAATATGATAACCAGATGGAAGCAAATCACTCCAAGCATCTATTTTATGGCAAATTGCTGAGTTCAATATCTCTGGTCTTCAATATGCTGACTAGAATTGTTGCAAGTATGGGAAAATGATGCACTTTTATGGGTATGACTGGTACTTGTAAGGGGGTTGGGAAAGGGGAGGGGGGTTGGGATATAAAATTTTGATGGTAAAGGCGTAAATGGACCGAGTTCAACTAGCTCATGCTTGAGTTGAGAAGCAGCAAAACTTGCTCAAGTGGGTATGTGCTTGTCATGAAGTGGGCGTTCATAGCTCAATTTCACCTGTTCTAAAGTTCAGCTCGCTCGGGCTTAGTGCAATTGGGCTTGACGAAGATTGAGTGCTTGAGGTTGGTAGTCAGTGCAAGCATCAAGGTCGAGGGTGAGACTTAAGGCTTTCTGCTTAAAGACTGAATTGAAATATTTTTATACATACTTATGTCTGTCTATTTCAAGCTTAATCGAGCAGAAAGCTGGCAAGTTGCATGCATTTCAAGCTTAGCTTATTTACATTTCAAGCTCAGGTTTCAGGCTGAAGTGTGTCTTTTTTCATAATGAACTTAGCTGTTATCAAGCCAAAGTTCAAATCAAACACTAGCTTCTCGGAAACAGCTCTCGTATTTAAAATATTTATTTGAAAGACATCAAGAGTACTCTTTCATGCCCATAGTGTTCTGGAATGGCTAAATATTGCCGCCTTTTGGGAAATGTTTGGGAAAAGCTACTATGTGGACTTATACAGTTGAATTTCTATATGTATACATGCATACACACATTTATACATATGCATATTGATATATATGTATATATACACACACATACATACATATACATAACATATACATGTACGTATACACATATATATATATATATGTATATGTATATGTATATGTATATGTATATGCATATGCATATTATGTGTATATTATGTGTATATATGTATAATTGTATATGTATGTATGTACGTACGTACGTACGTATACATATATATGTATGTATGTATATGGGTACACCCACCATTTTGTCCAAGATTTTGAAAAAATACGGTTGGAGTTATTTTACTAAACATAAAATTCAAGATCTAGAAAGAAATTATGAAGGTTTGGCTGGCTGATCAAGTTTTGGTTTCTGTATTTTTTTTTCTGGTAGTTTCAGTTCAATTTTTGGAATTTCAATCAAAAAATTGATTAAAAACATCAAGAAAAGTTGAAAAATTGCTATATAGATATATAATATGTTAGTTGAAGATAAAAAGGACATGTTAATGCAAGGAAAGATAAATAAAGCAAGTCATGAATATTTGTGACATTACTTTAAATTTTTTTGCAGTACTTGCATTTTGGGTGCATAATCTTGATTCTTTTAGCTAGTATTGTTGATAGATTATAAAATGCCTTATAGAAAGACTAAACTGCATGTTTCACATCACTTTAAAGTGCATATTATCATTTTCTAATATTCTTCAATTAAAATCTAAAAACATACATCAATGGTCGATGCAAGTATGAACCTTTGAGGCAAGTACCTATGTTCATATCTAAAAAGAACAAGAAAAAGAATAACATATCAATATTTGTCATAAGAAGTTGCAACACTTTAGGGGCTGTTTGGTTTCCTATGGTGCAAATCTAGTAACAGTAAATGAGATGCAGGTGGCTATTTGCAGTTGTATTGTCACTGGCAACTTATTTACAAGGCTGTAATTGAATTACAAAAATGTTTGTCAAAAATTACAAAGAGTTGTACTGTCAAAGTTGACCTTAAAAGCTTTTGCAACTGATGTTGCAAGTAGGTTGAAAAGCTTCTCAGCCACTTAATTGAGAGAACACTTTTTGATGCCTAAGATTTCTCACCCCCTCCACCTCCATTAGGTGGAAAAGCTTTCCCTTCCAAACCAAAGAGATTTTTGAGGCCCCAAAATTTTTACATCTCTTGAACTTTTCGCAAGTAGGCTCCAGGAATAAATTTATGTTTCTTTCTCTTGTTTGAAAGAGGTTATGAATCTGGAATATCGTTATCGTATTTTCTTATTTATAGTGAAATAAGTTGGGAAGAAGTTGTCAATAATAAATTACCTAAAGAAATAGGTAAAAGAAATTTCCATCCAAGATTTAATAGTTGGTCCATTCTTATTTTGAATCATAGAACGTTGGTTGATTCTATTTCGCCATTTTTGAGGTACTAATCGAGACCATTTTGTCTGAGATAAATTGTATTGATAATGGCCCTGCATTGATGGGCCCATTAATACATTCTACGAGCCGATGGTTACTTTTGACTAGAATGTTGAAAGAAACCTTACTTTTGAAATTGAGATATTCTAATCTTGGTCTTGGAATTTCAGCTAAGAGTTAGAACCATGGTCTGCCGTACCGGTCCGTACCGGCCGGTACGGGCCGGTACATACCGGTCCGGCCTGGGACCGGTACCGGATCAGCGTGAAATCTGGTACTGGTAATTTACTGTTGAAGAACCGGTACGGGACCAGTACGGACCGGTTTCGTACCGGTCCGGGACGCCACCGGTACGCCGACCGGTACCGGTACGGCGGACCTTGGTTAGAACCATGGTTGTGATGCATGCATTTTTAATCATATTTTCAATACTTACTAGTAAGTGAGTTTTTCTTGAAAGGCGCGAAGAGCCCAGCCAACCTTCCATAAAGGAAATAGTTTAGTTACAATATGAGGGGAGAATAGAAGTTGCATGCAAGGACCATGTTGATTACATGATTTGGAGAAGTCGAGGCATTTTTTAGGTCCATTTATGTCCAATTGAGGAACAAAACCCTAATCTTAACCTGATGTTGCCTTTTAATTTCCTTTGGAAGTGTAAGATTGTTTCTTCCAAATACACTAGAATATGTTTGAGCAAGAATGTCCTTCCGTGGTTTTAGATTAGCTTTGATCCTCTTTGCCTTAAGAGTCTGGAAAGATTTATTGGAGTCTGTCCATCCTCGACCACCTGTATTAGATTTGAATATGATCCAAACTCCCTTCAAGATGGTGCACCTTGGTGAAATGGTCAGTGGACTTAGTGGTGTCATTATATAAGAGGATAACCAGATGGTGTAGGCAGGTTGCATTTCCTCGATTTCTCCTTCATTAGAATTTTGTTACCAGTGGCTAGCCATGAGAAGAATTTGACCTTGGTGAGTAGGTTAGTTTTCTTGCCATTATCGTACATATCCCGCCACACGCCAAGAATGGCTGCAATGCTACTCACCACTTATTCTCTTTTTCTAAGCCTTACCTTGAGTTGCATGATTGTGAAGGCATATTACAATGATCAATAACTTGGTGCCAAAGAAAGGTATGAGAGAGAGAGCCATCAAATATCTAGCATTGGAATAAACTTTTCTTTACTTTAACTATGGTGCACAAGAATTAGTCACTTTTGAGTTGTTGAGAAAATGATAGGAGAGGCCTACCAACAGATTGTGAAGGTTTTCCAACTCATGAACATTGGTTTATTGTCACTCCCTAAATTTAGGCTGCTAGACTGTTTGAGCATTTCGTAATTGTAATCATCTAGCGTTTTTCCAACTATTTGGGGTTGGTCTTATGGATCCTCATTTCCTAAGTATTCCTATCTAGGGCTAACTCAGTTGTTATTCCAAGTTTCTCTATATCCTTCCTCGCAACTTCTATCCACGTTGATTTAGGTTTTCCTCTTTTTTTCATACAATCTTCTCAAACTAAAGTACCTCTTCTTATGGAGACCTCCTCGGATCTTTACCGTGCATGCCCATGCCATCTCAATCAATTTTCCATCACTTTGCTTTTAATTTATGCAACATTTATAGCTTCTCGTATGTATTCAATCTATCATTCCTAGTTTTACCACTCATGCATCTTAATATTCTTATTTCTGCCATATTCAATATGTTTGCATACATTTTTTCATACAACATTGCAGGCCTTATGATTATTCTATAAAAGTTTCCCTTAACTCTACTAAGTATGTACTTGTCACATAATATTCCAGATGCACCTCCTATTTCATCCAAGTAGCTTTAATTCCACGACATTTACCTTCATCTCTCTCTCCATATTTTGTATAATAAATCCTAAATAACAAAATCGGTCACTTTGCAATATCCCCTATCCCCTTTATTTCGGCATCTACTCTCTCTAAAGTTTTTCCACCAGAACCTCTTGGTCATCGAATATATTGTAGCGGTTTGGTCGCATGTCAATATACGTGAAGCCATGCTCACACATGAGGTCTCCTTTCTAGAAGAATGTGCTAAATGGTAAACTTCTCATACTCCCAGTGGTCAGCCCTTGATCACCCCCACCCTTCCTCTAGAAAAAAAGGCCACCTTGGTCTTCCCTCAAATATTATTTTGTGATAATTGATTGTGGAAGATGACTGCCTTGCACAGTTTCTTGTTTGATAACATTGTCAATCTCAACTTGCTCAACGCCACAGGTTCATTAGCTTAATGTTCATAATATTTTTACTACTTTACTAGACAAGAACCTGCACTCTTCGTTACATTACCTTTTTAGAGATAACCCATTCTAAGTTTGTCAATTTTTTTGATGACCCATGATAATATAAAGAGGACAGAAAGAAAATATATAGAGAGAGCTAACATGACCAAATTGATTAAAACTAGGCAACCACCCAGTATGTTATTATTTGAAGCTAAATGATTATCCAAAAAAATATTGAAGTTAATTATCAATATGTTTCTTATGATGTAATATTAATCAAAAGATTATCCATGTATGAACCAACAGTACATGTATTCTCCTCAAAGTGACAGTTTAGCAGAGAGAGGTTGCAAGTCTTATTTAAATAATGAATCCATATAAAAACACAAATCCATGTAAACTTCTAATGACAGCCATCACATGTGTTCATCTTTCATTGCTTCTTACGTGCATGATTTACCACAGATATCATGATAGATCTAAATCACAGACCCTATTACTAATGTTTGAAGCCCTCAAGAATGTGGAAATGATGAATCAACTAGAGGTGTGATATTTGAATTTTACTGTTGCCAGAAGTTGGTCTGTTATTCATTTACCTTTAAAACACGTGCAATGATTTTCAGACATGTTTAATGATCTGGCCGGTCTATGGTAGAATTAGAATGTCATTCTTTTTTCAGTTTTAATGTGTAGGATTCTATGTTTTTTAATTTGAATTCTGTGTCTGGATGAATGCAAAGAGTTAGGGCTGAAATGGATCAGATATATCTTCATATTTCTATAGATAGTTGTTTAGCAGATAGGGATACAGATATCAATTGGATGTGTAACCACATTTGTAATAATTGGATACGGATGTTTGTGAGATATTAGATCCAAAGGTACCGAACTTTGAGGCCACTATCAGAATCCTGCTTTATCCTAATCTATGGGTACTCCAATGCGCTCAAGGGTGGTTTATCTATTGATGGAAGATCTGTGGTCTTTTATCTATGTTTGTTCTAGATGAATAGGAATCATCATCACCTAGCATTCCAAGTAGTTTTCAAGTTCAATCATAGAATACCACTGCAGGAGATGATTCCCCATATTTGGTAAAAATTGCAATTATACTTTTTTCAATTGATTTATTTTTCCTTGTTCATCTTCGTAATAATCTTTGGAACATGCAGCAGCATCTAGTTGCAACAGACATATCCTTTAGCTTTTGATATTTTGGGGGTGGAAGGATCTGGGACAGCAATGGGTGAAGGTGTGACGGGTCAGGTGGATGTGGTGGTGATTCCACAGGGCACCAACAAAAGAGGTTAGGGAGAGAAAAAAATCCACCTGCATGCATGCATTCAGACACACACACACAGAGAGAGAGAGAGAGAGAGAACCCTAAAAGAAGTGATGAACTATTCAGAGTGGCACCATTGGACTGTCTGACACCAGCAGGAGGTGATGCATGTTTTATACAATAAAAGTGGCTTGGGAAATGTCCTAGGAGTCGAGGAAAAGAGAGATGAGAGATAGATCAGTGCCTGGGGGTTGGTGGCAACAATTGGTTCTTAGGACATGGTGGTCAGCAGTGCTGGGCTTGGAGTTGGCAGTGGAGGCAAAGGGAAGTCTAAGATATTGTTGAGAACAGAAAAGAGGTGAGGAAAGTAAAATCCAGATCTAAATCTGGAAAAGAAATTAAAATCCAGATCCAATAGTTTTTGTTATTGTGTCTAGCCAGGATTGGATTCATATTCACCATGCAAATGCAACCTGATTTATGAGTGGAACTGGGTCCGGTCGAACTCTTCCAGACCCACTTTCAGCCCCAGAAAAAGTATTGCATGTACCTGGTACCTGTATGATTGTAGGTATTTCCAATACTTCTTAATCAATTAAAAATTTAGAATTACCACATAACATGGGTACCAATGCAAGGGAAAAGCTAGTCGTGTCTTTACTTTAATGTGGTATGTTTCTATTTAAGTATATTGTGCTCAATCCTATTATGATCTTGCATGCTTTTTGTTTTTTCTTTTTTGTTTGCAGAGATATTCCCATCAGTCGTGAGGTTTGATAAGAAAAGAAGTAAAACATAAATTTAAACAAGCATCATCTTGCTGGAATTAGAGTGCATCCAATATAGATATGATAAGCATCTCCATATTTTTGGTCATAAAATTACATTGTTTTTTCCATATTTTACATCAGATGAAGTGGAAGAAAAGGATGATCCTGAATCAGGGGAACTCTCCATGCGGTATGTTAGCCTCTGGCTTCTTCGTCATGGGGCGTTTGCTCAAAATACTTAATTATTTATTTGTTTACTTGTTTTTTAACCAGGACAAAGCGCATGTCAATAGCTGTGGGCCCAAGCAGCTTTGCTTCAAGGAAAAAGAAGATTAAGAAGGCTTCTACAAATCCTCAAAATGAGAACTAAAATATAAAGAGGTTTATTCGCTGAGATCCATCGTTCATGGGTCATCAAATTGTCTTGATTGGTCAAGCTTGTCTGGTGGTTGTCAGACTAATGGAATTTTACATATAGATTGATCAGCAGGATAAATTAGTTGTAGCATTATTACAGGTCATTTTGGTAGACTGGCTTTCTTATCTATGTAAATCACTCAAGCAGGAAAAGTTTCTGAAGAGATTGAACCATATGTACTGTTAGTGATGATGCATCAACAACTGCATTGATCGGTTATCAAATGGCCCATCCTCATGCGATTTAAGCCCTGGCAGTGGTAGAGCATCTTCCACTTAAATATGTTCTCCATTGGTCATGTCTTTTTTGGATAGCCATTTAAGGTTCTTAAAGAGGATGGGTCTTGGTGTAATAGTAAGGTTGCTTCATTATGATCTGGATCTAATAGGTTCAAAATACGGAAACAATCTTTCTGCTTGAGGAGGCAATGGCAAGGTTGCGGACATCTGACTCTTTTTAGACTCTATAGTGGCAGGCATCTTTTGTACTGGGATGTCCATTGTTCAAGGTTAAAGTGTAATTGTCTTCTAGTCGGAGATCTTTTAGATTTTAACAATTGAACTAATGCAGCTATCCGCAAAATGAATTTTCTGTTACATTCCTTAAATGTTACGGTTAAACATGTCTTGTTTGTTACAGTTAATCATGTCTTGTTTCTCTGCCAAAACTTTGCGCTTTGAAGTCATGATTTTTCTCTACTCTCGCTGTCTCAGGATATCTTCAACTAGATGAGCTGAGGCTTTCTCCATGACGGAAAATATGAGTTCACTAGGGGTCCCCCACAAAATCAAACTTCCTGGCATGAAATCGTAGAGGTGTGCAGGAGCTGGTTATCTAATAATAAAATTGTTAGTAGTGGCATATATCTATTATATGCCTCTGCAATATATATCATATTTATTAAATTTCCTATCTCTGTGGTTAGATTATTAAATTCAGCTTAAATTACCAATATTTTATATATATGCTGCTGTCGATGTATCCTTAAATTGTTGCAGTGAATAATACATGAAAAGAAATTGAATATGGTAAGACTGAAAATATTAAAATGGATGTATGATAATATTGGAAAGGATAGTTTAAGAAATGAACATATTTGAGGAGGTATAATAGTTGCATAAATTAAGATAAGATGGTGGAAAATCAATTAGGATGATATGAACACGTACAAGAAGATCTGAGGAAGTTCTTATAAGAAAAGAAAAAAAAAGAAAAGGAATATCTAAATTAACATGGATGGAGGAGGTTATAAGGAAGGATACTAAGAGACTTGAAATAATATTATAGGTGATCCTCAAAAAGAATACTTGGCGAAGAAAGAACCATAAAGCCGATCCTAAATAATTATGAAAAGATTGGACTATTATAATGATTATGGTGAAGGAATTTTAGTAAAAAGATTGTATATCTTTCCTTAGACGACGCTGACCATCTTGTGATTATTTGATGATCATTGGAAGTATTTATTTTACAATCAAACCAGTGTTTCTCTTTAACGTCCAACCAACTATTTATGAAACATTAAAGTATGGAGAGAAAATTCTAACATATTATGAATGTCATTATGGGCTCTGTGCACTTTTACAGTGGAGACTTTAATTATTATCATGCTGGATAATCAATTTCTTTATAAAAGATAAATTTCTTTGCTCTCAAGATAGCTCTGTTTTATCTTTGTGTGTGTGTGTGTTTATCTTTGTTTTCTTCTCTTAAGATAAGAGTTTAGGTTAGAAAATTTTAAACGTCTCCTTCACTGAATATTAGCTTCATGAAGAGAAGAAGAATCTTGACTAACTGGATCCTTTATATTTATAGCATTATGTTTTTAAGTTAGAGATTGAATCAAGACTAAGTACATTCTAAAAAAGATCAAACTTCAATGTGCATGATGAAAGAATGCAGAATAAAAAAAATACAATTTTTCATTAGTTACCACAAAAGTATGTAAAGTATGAAACTCTTAGGATCTTGAAGGGTTAAACCATGTGCTCTTTTGCTTCTGAAACTCACTCTAAGCTAAGTATGCAATTAAAAATGGAAAAACATGCAAAATCTACTGTGCAAATGCTCTAGGTGCAAGAATAAGGCTAGGGAGAGTTTTGTCTAGGTGTTTCCTTACTTTGAAATACTTAGTAAGTGCTGGGAGAAGATTTCTTGCATGAATAGAGGTAGCATAACTCATACGTAAGAGGAAAAGGGAAGCAGAAACTATCCGGTAGTTCTTACATTCGCATAACTACTCCATCTCATGTCTGAATCTTAAGTGATTTAGATCCGGCTAGCCGATCATAGATTACCCAATTGTTAATCATAAATTATATTGGGCTTAACCATAGTACCATTATGAGCTATACGTCTAATCCATTTTATAAAACAAAAATACGCAATTAGTAGAAGCCCATATTTTGAAATTATTCTAACATCAATTAGATCCAAAACCCAACAGTGCATGTCCACATTTTCATGCAAAACAAATAATCTTGACTAGCTGTCTCTTCCTGAGATTAAGATTGCATTCTCCAACTGTATCGTCTTGAGATTAACATTATATTATAAGGGGAAGAATCAAGACTTAAATTTTGGCTTTAGATTCACAAATAGTTAGGTCAGTGAGGTCTCAAGGGAATAATGTAAAGGAGAAGCATATCTTTACAAGATCTTGATCTCAATATGAGGAGAAGAACTAAGATTTATTTTTTTTTATTTTGGTTAGCAAATTATTATATTCATAAGGTTTCAAATCTAGAAGTCTTTTTGGTTGGATCCTTTTTATTGTCCCAAAACAATCTACTAGCCACATCAATTATTGAGACCGGTCAATGTGACATGAAAATTTGAAGCTGGACTCCACCAAACCAAGTTGGCCATGGGACCATCGTAAGCCAACAAACCCCAAAGGGTAGGAGGGAATGGAAAAAACCAGCCGGTGACCCAACCAACCAACCCCCCCGCTCCCCTTCCACTTCTCCAGTTTTTCTTCCATCCACACCGTCCATTAAATCAGACGCCTGAGAGTTATCTAGCTTGATTGCTTTAAGAGTATATGCTTAAAAATTATTAAATCTCGTTGGCAGGATAAAAGTATAAATTATGAATATTGTTAATATAAAATTATTGTTGGTATTAAAATAATATAAGATGATCTGACAAAGAGAACAAAGATACCGAGCGGATCTACTGTCTTTTCAAAAACCCGGATGGAAAATCTCAGCTTATCACAGCCGTCCATCCATGCTGATCTCGGGCAAATACACGTCATACAGCGGGCAGGGAACAAATCACATGGGGCGACACCAAAAAAAAAAAAAAAAAAAAAGTGGGTATTTTCTCTGGTACCAATTTTAAAGAAAAAAAATCTAAAAGTCAAAAACAAAGTATCACTCCTGCAATTAAAAAAATAAAAAAATCATGGTATATACTACATGGCCAAATAATACACACTAAGTAAATTAGTTATTTAGCAAACTAATATACATATTTTAAAAAATTGATACATAATTTAAGAACATTGTGTTAACCAGTACACAGTACATGATTAGAGAATACACATTTAGTAAATTAGTTATTTAGAAACTTAATATACATTTTCTAGCAAATTGATACATAATTTTAAAATATTATATTCACTAGTACACACTATATGACCGGTAATACATTCTCATCGACTTTTCGATATATACTGCAAGCTTATTAATACACACATAGCAGTGATTCAATACACACCTTCAGATAAATCGATACACATATCTAGATATATTTTTTATCAGTAATACCATATCGTCAAGTATACTAAAGCTGCAAATGAGTTGGGTTGACCCGCTTAAACCCGACCCGAGCCGCTTAAACCCGATCCAACCCATTTTAAAGGACATGTGGGGCCGAATCAGATTCTAAAATTGGACCCGTTCTATTTTTCGTATCAGGTCTGGATTTACTGAATTCAAACCCGACCCGACCCATTTGAAATTTGGGTAATTTTGGGTTTTCAATTTTACGACCCGATCCAACGCAATCCGAATCTGTAAAATTATTTGGGTACAAACATAAGTTCTAAAGCCATGATGGATTGATTCGAACCGGATCCTAATTTTTTGGGTTGGGTCAGGTTATACATGGATCCAACCCAAACCGAATGATCCGTTGGGTCACAAATTATAGCGGTGGATCCGATCTTCTATTGGGTCAGATCTGGGTTCAAAATTAGAATCCGAATAAGGAGCCAGGTTGGGTCGGGATCACTCAAGATCCGATCCGACCCAACCCATTTGTACCCCTAAATGATACATACCAAGTAAATTAATTATCTTGCAAGCTAATATATACCTCTAGATAAATTGATATATAGTTTTTATTGGTACTGATACATGGTTTATTAGCTTTGTCTAACATAAAAAAAATTATATACATATCATTTCTGTGATTTTATAAACTCTTAAGTCTAAAGATACCAGAAAAAAAAGGAATTGAAGGAGGAGAAAGAAACTAAAAAGATTAAGAAAAATTTTATAGACGGGATAGACGACCTGATAAGGAAGATGGTCGATGAAAATGTCGAACATGGAAAAAAAAAATTGCACACGGTCTCTCTTTCTTGGTATACTTAATTTTTTTAAATTTTTTTTAAGTCATAGGTCCGAGTTCTATCTTTATTTAATTTTTAATTTTTTTTTCCAAATAGGCGCTGTTAAGTTGGGTGGGCACACGCCTCGTTTGCTGGAGGTAGGGTTTCTAAGAGGACTATAATAGCAGACCCGAATAGTTACCAAAGAAATCCTTAACTGACGCGGCAATATGCTATTTGTTATTTTAATGACGTGGTCCCCCCACTTTCCTTAACGGGGCCACATCGGATCGAGAAACTTATTTGGTGCATGGTTTGGGCCTTTTAAAAAATTATTTCCCATTTTTTAATTAACAAATTTAAGAAAATCTTGCATGAATATCAAATAGATTTTGTGCTCACCTACCGAGCCGCTCTGCACGGTATATATCGACCTCCAAATCCTCGGCTTCTTCGCCGCTCTCTTTGTTTCGTTGGGATCCAAGAAAGAGAGCAAGAGAGAGATGGGGAGCGATGCGAAGGTGTACACGCTGGAGGATGTCTCGAAGCACAATTCCAACGAGGACTGTTGGCTTATCATCGGCGGCAAGGTATTCTTGGATTTAATCATCGATCTGGGTTCAAAAATCTCAGCTTTTGGTATTTTCTTCATGTCCAATTTCGTACGTCTTTGTCTGATTCCATGAATCGATCCCCCGTCTGTGGATCCGTTCTGGGATTGATTTTAGGGGAACAAGGTGAGATTTTTTTTTTGGTTGATGATGTGGAGAGAAAGTGGGTCAAAAGGGCAGAGGGGGATTTTTATCTTCGATGGATCGATTCTGTGATACCTTGTAGCGGAAAAAGGCGGGGCTTTTTTGATTGGTACTCTCAAGGAGAGCAGATCCCTCTCAGAGGAACAGAAATATTTTGATATACGAGGATTTTTATATACAATCCTTTTGTATCTATAAGTACATAGAAAATATTTTGCTTCATACTTATATTGTGCATGAAGATATCAGGAGATCTGACCGTACTCTAATTGTTTGCACGATTGGTGTATTTGATAGTTACCCCGTGCCATGCACGTGTTTTGAAGTTTTAGTAATTCAGATGAACAAGAATGGACTTTGTTCAGAGATCACAAAAAAAAAAAAAAATCTTAAAGATTATAATTTTTTATTAAAGACCTTTGTCTAAAAATTTGCACAATCTTATTTATGTTTTTTACTTGGTATTCAGAAATAGTAAGGATGGCTTGGTTTCCTGCCAGTGAATGCTATTCATCTTAACATGGAATAGGATAGAAAAATGAAAAAAGTAAAGAGAGCACACCTGCTGATGGTTATGTTTTGTCGAGTCAACACTTGGATGCTGTTAATCTGGTGGGGCTTCATTTCAGTTGTACCTCTAATGGCAAACCCTTCCTAAATTGCAGTTGGTATTAGTAGATGTTTAGTGGCTTTGCCTTTTTAAATATCTCTTCACGTGCATTGTCAAGCTTGTTTTTGTGATGAGTCTGTTTGCATGTGTTCTACAATCCATCCAAATGCTACTTGCCTTTACATTCTTCCTGTTATCTTCATGACACTCTTACTTTGCTGTCTTTCCTGCCCTCCAAACTGAATTTTGTAGCTTTGTTGATTGAGCCAATGATTCTACTGATCATTCTTTTATTGGCTCTTCTATCTTTTCTAGAAAACCTCATCTTACAAAGGCAGCTAGATTTTATAGCTTGTTCCAATAGCTTTGCAATGATCTAAATGCTAGTCTGGTTTTCTCAATTGCCCTCGTACATAGGCAACACAGGACCAACTTATATATGTTGTAATACCTAAAGGTTGTCCAGATGGCTAGCAATCCAGTTTCCCATGGACGTGTTTTTGATATTGTCTTTGAATATCACAACAAAGACACATGCTACTTCATGCATTATGGAATAATCTTTATCTGTAGTTGATTGTGTGTTTCAAAAGGGGGAAATAAATATTGCAATTCCCTACACTTTTACACACGCAAATGTTGTGCATCCCTATGTGACATCAGTCATAATTGATTTTTATAATCTAATGATAGTGTGTGTGTGTGTGTGTGTGTATATATATAATGGCTCATTAGTAGATAGTTCTGGCCATTTCATTCATCAGAATACTTTCTCTGCAGCTTTCTGAAAACGTACCCTTTTAAGAGTTACTATTAACATCATATTAGTTTCTTATATTTGAGGTGGGCCAGTATGGCTGAGAAAAAATTATTCCATCAGTTTATTGATGGTTCCGGTATGGATTTTCTCTTATGTGATCCATATTCATTCCATATTTTAGACAAGTCACATTTTGTTGATCCAAATCTGATCCAAATGATTGGGTTAGATTGAATTAGGTTATTTTCACTGAATAGGTTCAAATTCTTTAGATTGGTTGTGGACCAAGAAGAGGTTAATCTCTTCCACTTGCAGCCTTAATAGAAATAGGAAAGAATGAAGAAGGGAAGGAAGGGAGGAAGGAAGGAAAGAAGGAAAGAAAGAAAAAGAATAAAAGGAAATAAAGGAACAAGGAAAAGAAAGAAAGGAAAGAAGAAGAGGAGAGAGACAGACATAACGTGTTGGGACACTTGACGGGCACTTGACGGGTATGACCATTGGGATAGGGCGGGATAGTAGGGCATGATGGAGAAACTGGGGCACCCTGCATGTTATGGGATTTAAATTTTTTATCAAAACCTTCATGAAGTATTGACAACATTGCTGTATACACATATAATAAGAGTCAACATACAAGAGATACTCCTAAAATTTTTGAGGCCATATTTGTCTTTATATGCTTAGACATTTTGGTTCTTAATTTTGAATTCACAATTAGAATAGTGACCGGTATAGTTAGCATTATACACAATATACAAACACTATCTCATCTAATTTACATGAGAAAGTTTTGATGAATTGAGGATGCATTTGATCCATTTATTTCCTCCTATGTTTACACACTGCTTTCAAATCCTTCTATCTTGACCTTAAAGTTATTACAGTGTACTTCAATTAAGTTCTTTATATATCCGTATTATTAGGAAGGCATCACTTCTTGGTTGTATATGTTAGGGATATCAAGGTCGGCAGTTTGGATACTAGACACCATATTAGTACCTTACTAGTATAGGCTGGGTTGATACGATATAATGCCGTGCCACCACATGGTATGCTGCTGAAGTTGAGACAGCATCTATACCATGTGTCAATAGGCCTACTGAAGCGATACTGAAGTATTGTCATATCACACCTCTCGGTCTCTTATTCCCTGACAAGAGACTTGATCAATTCAACCAATTGACGCCATCATTTTATTGAAAATTTTTAGTCACATGCTGGTCTTTGATCAGTCATTTGATGTTGGAGTCACAAGAATTGGTAATTTCTTTTCATGAAATAAGAATCAAGAAAGACATTTTGTGTCATTGATCATAAACAATCAACTTCTCAGAGGTTATTCATTTTGTCATATGTCAGCAAATGTCGAAAAACCTTTGCCTTCAAATTGCATGTCTTCAATTATTGGATCTGAAACCCAATTTTGTCGTAAAATTTGTTAGATTTCTTTGTTCGTATGCTGGCTCATCCTTAAATCTTTAGACATCTTGTTCTCCTATACCTATAAATGCTTGATATTTTTCCATCATGCTCACTTATTCCCTCAAAAGTCAGTTGCCTTCTGGTGCTTTTGATGTTTAAGTATTGTGTTGTTATAAGGGAGAATGTTGCTTCTCAATTTCACTCAGCAAACAGTTAATGCAGAATGTTTAAGATAACTTCTGTAAGTACTAAAACATAATTTTGTTGTAAAATTTGTTAGATTTCTTTGTTTGTACGGTGGCTCATCCTTAAATCTTTAGACATCTTGTTCTCCTTTACCTATAAATGCTTGATATTTTTCCATCATTGCTCACTTATTCCCTCAAAAGTCAGTTGCTTTATGGTGCTTTTGATGTTTGAGTATTGTGTTCTTATAAGGGAGAATGTTTTTTCCCAATTTCACTCAGCAAACAGTTAATGCAGAATGTTTAAGATAACTTCTGTAAGTACTAAGGCGATATTGATTAGTCCTAAGGATAACTGATAGGTCAAAGCTGCTGAATATGCTCTGGTTGGTAAACAATAGACGAAACAGGAAAAAAATAAGGGAATGTCCACATAAGCCACAATTCAATCCAGACAAACTATGATAACCTGAAGAAGTCTTTGTTCTTTGTCTAATTACCGAAAGTTATTTGAAAATTCAAGCAATCATGCAATTAATATAAAAGAGCACAAGGAGGATGGTTAGAAACTTAGAATTGCAAGCTATTTAAAGCAAGAAACCATATATGTTGAAGCTTTAAAAAAATGTATTAGAACAACCATAGATTGAATAGAAAACAATAGATAAAGGGAGAGTCAGGAAGAAAGATAATGAGTAAAAACCTAAGAGTAGGGGTACAAGGGTGAGATATGGAAGGGAGTGGCCATACATGTCCGTTTTCTGCTCTCTCTCACTTCAAGCCACTGGACATACCATTGAACCTCCCTACTTGCCTATTGGAGTCCTTTGAAGTCTACTAAACTTAAGCTGTCCATTGTCC
Source organism: Phoenix dactylifera (assembly GCF_051530095.1). Lineage (NCBI taxonomy): Eukaryota > Viridiplantae > Streptophyta > Magnoliopsida > Arecales > Arecaceae > Phoenix > Phoenix dactylifera. Next base: position 41,952,002 of record NC_143193.1, read on the forward strand.
CTCCAGCTTGGCCTTAAACAGCTGCTTATATGCCAGTGGTTGCATCTCTCCTCCATTTGGAGGAGTTTCCAGGTTCAAATTCTGGGATATGTTTCCCTAGTGTTTGAGATTTTTCCCCTTTTCTCTTCACACCTTAACCATTTTTCTCTGTAATTATTTATGGAATCAGTCTTTTCTTAGCAACGCTACTTTGTGTATTGGGGCCTATTTCAATTTTTTCATAGAAGACTGACATTATGGCAGATAACAATCATGAAATTGGCGCTGCTGCTCCGAAGTACTTTATGCTCTGCTTTTAATCAAAGATTGAACCTGGTTTTAGTCTTGGTTAAGGATAGACCAAATGGGTTTCAATTTCGGTAATTTCAAAGATTTTGGTTAAACCTGAGTTTTGACTGGAACAAAAGAAGAGAATATTTTGCAAAATCAGAAATAACAGATAAAAATAATGTATGAGTGGGAAAATAGTTAACTGTCATTTTACATTATGATTATTATTACGGTCTATTTAGCTTTTTATGTTGTGTCGGTTATTTTTAGACTTTTTACAAACTATCTAGAATATCCAAAACACAGTAAAATTCAAAGTCAGTAGTTGGAAAAAAATAGAAATAGAAAACAAGACAAACTACCAGAAAAAACTAAGAAATTGTGTTAGGGTCAAATTGTTATATTTGTTGAAAATATTAAATAACAGAAACTCTTTTTGTTCTTTACAAAATTAGGATACTTTATCAAATGAATGCAGTGCCTCCACAAGAGCTTGCATAGTTTTTACATATCTAAAACAAAACATAAAGACAACAAAATATTTGAAACAAATACTCATCTGACAAATATGAATTTAATATCGCGAAAAGACTTCCTATGGTTGTAATTTATTATCCATGGGAAAGCATTATTTTGATCAACTCATGATATAACCCTCAAATGAGGCATTTATCCTTATTATGAGCAGTTTCTGAACTGCTGGAACTCAGGAGATTTTGAATTCATTTTTGGCTGCAATTGATCTTTTTCATTTGAACTCTTTGTTTCCTGCCAAAGCTTTGAACCTTGCATGATGTGGATGTCATGGTGTTTTATGGAGCAAAGACTTTTTTTCAAGCATAATCAGCTTAATTATATGCTATCCAGATGATAAATTACCTGCAGGCCAGATTAAAACTCTTGAGAAGGGTCTATAATCCATGTTACTTGCATTTGAATGGGACAATTTCACCAAGCAGTAACGTTAGTAATATCGGCAGTAAGGAGGGGTACTTCAATCCTTGTTGAAGAATAATAGGGCAAGGAGGGATGACCTAAGGTAACATCGGAGATAGTCCTAAATAGGAATCCTTGATGATTGAGGATTCATAAAGCTGGGCCAAATAGGTCAGGCAAGGGTTTGATGATCATGATTATGGTTTTGGATTAGCAACACTGCTGGTAGTCACTAATTCCATCAGGAATTTATAATTTACAACTATTCATATGGATTCTTTTTCTTGCCTTCTCCATTGCACATAAAATTTGACATCTTGTTTGCATAATCTCTTGTTGAGTTTCACGTCTTAATATGTTTGAACAGGTTTACAATGTAACAAAATTCTTAGAAGATCACCCTGGGGGAGATGAGGTTTTGCTGTCAGCAACTGGTAAATCTGTTTATACTTGCCAATGCTCAACGAAGACTGAGCTTATTGAAAATGTGGTAATTTACCTCAGTATGATTCTGCAATTTGTAGGGAAGGATGCCACAGACGATTTCGAGGATGTGGGCCACAGTACCACTGCAAGGGCAATGATGGATGAGTACTATGTTGGGGAGATAGATGCAACGACGATTCCCACCAAAGTCAATTATACCGCTCCCAAGCAACCTCACTACAACCAGGACAAGACCTCTGACTTCATCATTAAGCTACTCCAGTTTTTGGTTCCCTTAGCTATCTTGGGGTTGGCTGTTGCCATCAGAATCTACACAAAATCAGCCTAGATATGATGCCAAATTAAATAACTTAGTGATAAGTTGGTATTTGTAGTGTCTTACATTTCTGCAACTTCAATGGTGTCTGGTAACTCTGCTTGTATCTCATTTCTGGGGTTATTTTCATCTGTTATTCCTGTGATACTGGAGCATATTCTCTTCTCCATGCCTTAAATTCGTCTGAACATTTTCAGTTATTTCTATTGGCTGAACATTTTCAGTTATTGCCTTTTTGAAATGTTATCTTTAACAATATGTTTCCTGTAGCTGGCTCTAAGTATAGATTAGAGTGGTAGATGCCTGGCTAGTCTTAAAATATGACTCAAACTAGGGTCATGATGCTGCTATATAGACTTTAAGCAAGCTTCATTCACTGAGAGAAACTTTATATGATACTCTCTTTGCACAATTAATTCATGGATCAGAATGATCATATAGCAAGAACAATTGGCTTCCAAGACAGCTGCAATCTAAATGTCTAATTAAAACATTTTGAAAATGGTTGCATTGCATGAAAAAGTAACAAGTAGATTTTACTTATATCATGTTACCAGAAGACAAACTCAGTAGGACAAGTACTACAGGAAATGATAGCCAGTGAGATTAAATCTTTGTTGATAGGCATTAGTTGCTAATTGTAACTTACAGGGAATTCATTCTGATTTTCTTGAAAAATAAGGCCTAGGGATAGATTTGTAATCGATCTTCAATCAATTTGTCAAATTTAGCTATGTATGAGTTGCACTAATATTTGATATTGCACTTGTTATTACATATCGGTAACCATTTACATAGGAACAGATACAAATTGACTGCAAGGTTTGGTGTTACCATGATTATTTCACACCACTAAATTGATGCTCCTGATATTGCCTTCAATTTTGTGTCAAGTTTATCATTCATCCATGTGATGTAGTTTAACAATTCACATGATAACAGCATCATCAACATCTGAAGTTGTAGCTGCCAATATAAGGACCTAGGATCTTACCCGAAAAGGGTTAGTTTTCCTATTGCTTCAGAATCTGTTGCTCAAGCACCTTTGTCTGAGAAAGGCAGAGAATGATAGATGATGAAGTCCATTTCAGCATTGTCATAGCAAGCAAGTGGTCAAGAAGACGTTAACTTTCTCCATACTAAACACATGAGCTAAGATGTTGGATAGTTCTAGTGAGAAATGGGAATTTGTACTCTTATATCATTGATCTATGTAGGATGAGGCAAACAGTCAACCATTGGTAATTAGGTTAGAGGGTTAAGTGTTATCTGTATAGGTATTGGAGCATTTGAGGTTCATTGACCAAGTACCTCGGCCTGTCATACATATAAACAGTCACCCAATGATTAATTTCCACAATGAAATTATGTAAGCTTTCCACAAAAGTACTTGCGATGAATGCATGTCTATATGACCCTGAAATAATTTCTAGACCATGTCGCACCTGGAATATTATGAGATGAAACTGTTTCGGGCCTGCGACCATGAATCTCAGCTTCACATGAATTGTTAATTTCTAAGTTGTTCATCGAGAGTGATAGCATGTTATTGTGTTTACTCCTTTGAATTGTTCTTTCCCTGTATTATGCTACAGAACTCTGATAGATCGGCAAATATAAGTTAAAATGTTTCATGACAACTCATTACTAAGTTGTGATCTTTGCTGCCTGGATAATGGTGTGGTACATGAATGGCAGGTCAAATTCTTGTGTTTTCTAAAATGCATGCAATCGATAAATTCTCTGCAACACCATCTTGATCAAGAGATTGCTAGCTGATTAAAGGGTGGTAGGTGACAGACATTTGGATGAAAACTGCTGTAATTTTTCAATGTCTAATATCTGCAAATAACATAGAGGAGAACAACTGAATCGACAAATTTCCTCCGAAGAGAGAGAAATCTTCACAGATAATGCATATGAAATTCTCCCAACCAAGCAAGAGATCTCAATAATTGGAAAAATGACTGTTGGCATCAGACTACTAAAGCAACAACTCATCAACAAGCCAACAGAAAACTTGAGAATGGTGTTATGCCACAAAAACAAATAAGGGTACAAAAAAGAGTCTACCCTAGATGACCAATATAATAGTTATCACCTCGTATAGGTTGGGCATGGGTTACCACTGCTGGTTCTTTTATTCAGATGGTAGGCTTTCTATAGCTGGGGTAGTCCACACAAGATGAAGAGCATCAAGTGGTGGATTCTGGAGCCCTGCCTCCTTGCCAAACTTTTCCACCCTCATCAGGAAATTCCTTATGTATGCCTGCAGTATTGGACTCTGTCATCAAAATTACAAAAGAGAAACCTTGCTTATGCAAGCACAAATTCAAAGCATTTGGTATTTAAAAGGAGGGGGGAAGTTGAGTATATTACCTTAAGCAACTTCATACCTCAGCATTAAGATTTGATGATGGTAACCCCTTCCATGGTGGAAGCCAACCTGAATGAATATTATGGTTCTCGGTAAACAGTTTAAGCTGCCTTCTGGTGAAAGAGAGATGCTTGATGATCCTATACAAATCATCAGGCTTTTTGGTTGAACCTTCAATATCAGCTTTGGAGATCAATTATCTCCTGAGCTGTTTGATTGTGATTGGTGATGATTCAGCATTGGGAGAACGTCTCTCAGCTATATTCTGAGTTGCAAGTGAGTTTCTTCCTACCAATTATCTGGGACTTCTATTGGACAGGGAGTTGAGCCAATCCGATTGGCAGTTTGTTATGGATCATACTGATAGAAGATTGGTGGGGTCGAAGAGCCTTCTCTTTCTTACAACGAATGCCTGGTGCTACTGCAATTGGTACTTGATTCCCCTCTACTTTCTTTCTTCTGGATGCTAAGGTTGTGCTTGAGCATGTTGATAGAATTCGCCAGGAAATCTTTTTTGTCACCAAGAAGATCGAGCCCAGCTTCTAGCCTCGTGCGACCTAGTCCGGATAGTACAAAGAGTTAAAAAGTTAAAAAATATTGTACAATATCCTTTACTGTCATTTTCTCATATTAAAAGCACTTTCCCAGTTTTGTTACCAAATAGATGTTAAAATTCTACCACAGCACTTCAAATATAGCTACCAAATGGCAAACAACTTTATGTTAAAAGCTCTACTAGCAAAACCTCTACTTTCAAAAGCTCTATTAACAAAAGCTCTACTACTAACAACAATTCTAAATAAGACCTGAGTCTAGATCAATCACCTTGGGGAACCTAACCCTTTGGTTCGAATTATAGAAGATTTGGCCCTTGAGAAATTTGCTTGATATTCTCACTTATGTTGGCTTTTGAACTTGTGATTTCCCTACGAAGCAACATCTAAACTTCAAAATATTAGTGCTTTACTCAAAGATCCTAGTTGTTATCTGTAATGTCCGGGCCCAATACAGACCGGGCCCAATACTGTAGGGCCCAGTTGAATAGTATTGGGCCAGGGAGGGGTTAGCAGGCCACACTGGCCCAAGATAAGTAGGTTTTATCAGCTACTGGCTTTTTGGGTTTCTGGTTTCCGAGGCTACAACCAGCTGAGATGGCAATAATCTCCCGCCTGAGGGCTGAAAAGACAAGACCACCAGATGGCCAACGGAAAAACCCCCACAGGCATGCAAAACAGGAGCCCGCCACCTCCTCCCCCTCGGCAAATGAGCTGTGAGCTGGCCTGAGGAGGAGGGGCAGCTGGTGGCTCCCGGAGCAGTGAGGAAGGAGAGAACGCCACCTCTCCTTTGGGGTCAAGTCATAAGCCCTATATTTAAAACCCCTAAGATTTGCTAACCCCGAATTGAATGTACCCTCCCTAAACCTCTAACCCTCTGGATCTACTGCACCAGAGAGCCAAGCCTTGGAGCTGGAGGCGGAAGGGACCCTGCAGCCCTAGGAGAGGAAGGAGGGAGTTTGCCGAGAAGGAGATACTGCCCAACTCCAGTCAACCGAATCAAGGTAAGGGCCCTGTAAGTAGTTTTTTTTTTAGGGCAAGGAAAGGGTGGAGACACCCCTCTGTGGGGTATTCTCTGCTCTGCTTCATTGATGAAACAGAGGGAAGGAGACCGGCACAGAGGGGAGGAAACCGGCACAGAGGGGAGGAAACCGGCACGGGAGAGACAGGAGGAGGGCCGCTACGGGCCGGACCCACGGGCCGCGGGCCGGCCTCAAAACGGCCCAAGCCGAGCCCAACGCCACCCGGGCCGAGCCCAGCCGGACTCGGCCTGCGGGTGACAGCCCGCGGCTGCCGCTGCCCTAAGGCTGAGAGGCAGCCAAGGGGCCACCGGGTCTGGCCGTACCGGCGACAGACGCGGCCCCTAGGCCGCCGGCCTCAGCCGAGCCCCACCTCTCCGCCGGCCGAGAGGTGGCGGCGCGACTTCCACAAGAAAAAGGGGGAAAAAGGGAGAAGAAGAAAACGGAAGAGGAAGAAGAACAAAAAAAAAGGGGGGGTACTTACCTCAGACCACGGCCTTACCTCGCCGTGGTCGGAGCCGGTGAAGTCCTCCCGGAGGAGATCGGCCTCGATCCCACCTCCCGGCTCTTCTCCTCTCCTCCGGCACCACTTCGGAGAAGAAGGAAAGAGCCGGCCTCCCACCGCCGCCGCCCCGAAAGGGAAGCACCACTCCGGGCTGGTGGATCGGGAGCCTCGCCTCCCTGGCCGCCTGCGAGAGGAGGGGAAGAACTGGAAGGCGGCGAGGGAAGAAGAAGAAAGGCACCGGGAGAGGAGGAGGCCGGGGAGGGTTTCGGTGAAGGCGGAAGGGGGGGCCGGCGGATGGGAGATGGAGAGGCACGGGCGAAGAAGGGAGGCGAGGCCGAAGCCTCTGGAAGCTCCCGGAAGGAGAAAGAAGAAGAAAAAAAAAAGGGGAGGGGGGCCTTAACGGGTTGCCTAGCGGGTCGGATCCAAGTTCGGATCCGAAACCCGTTAGGCCCAAATGATTCAAATCGGTTTGAGGTGAGCCCAATGTAGGGTTGATCCAAGCCCAATCGAATTAAACGAGTCAATTAAGCCTAATTGATGTTGGGTCTGAACCTAACATAGCCTGAATGAACCCAAATTAAGCAAATTGGGCTAAATTTGAACCCCATTAAAATGGGTCCGAACCATGTTCATAAAAGGTTGACCCCAGCAGGCCCAATTAGCCCTAAAACAGGCCCAGACCAGGCCCAATTAAATTGGCAGAAGGCCAAATTGGCTAGAAAAAGTGGACTTAACCACAAATCAGGCCCAACCTTTCCCTTAGAGGCCCAATTAGGCTTGGTAGACTCAAATTTACTTTAATTGGGTTAAAATTTATGATAAATAGAGGATAATGTGAGTCTTATAATATGGTCCTATGAATTAAAGACTCGTCGTCCGGACTCAAGGGATTGATAACAACTTATTGTAAGTAACCTGTTCTAATCCTGTTATGGATCATGTCATGTTATTAATGCTTCCTCAGCATTTTTTTTAAGTATATATGTTTCATGCATGATATGTTACAATGCATAAGTAACTTGCATGATCCCAGGAGCTATGGCTATGTGTGCAACATGATGATGCTGATATTTTAATCATGCATGTAAATTTATAAAGTCTTAGCTAGCCAAGAGGCACTATAATGAACTCAAAGATGCTACTGATCGAATGCAACTGAGCTGGCCCTGCTTGTGGCCGAGAATGACTGAGCCTGCCCCGCCAGTGGCTGAATAATAACTGAGTCTGCCCCGCCAGTGGCTGAATAGTAACTGAGCTGGCCCCGCCAGTGGCCGAGACTGACTTCGCAGTAGCATCCGAGAGAATGGACCACGGCATGCCGGGGGCACGGTTTCATATGCATATTTTATGAAAATTTTTGTGATTTGCACTACTGCTTTGTTTAAATTGCATACATATTATGCCATGATGATTATTAGATAAATATGCATGTCAGCTTCTCAAACCCTGATTTACGTGTTTAGCCTACTAGTTGATCCGGTAGGATTATGCAGGATTACTTACTGAGCCGTGTAGCTCACGTCTGTTTATGCTTCGTTTTCTTTCAGATCCTCACCAGTGATCGCCATCAGATATGTTTTTATTTTATTACAGAGCTTCGTTATTTTTGGAGAAGCTTATATACTTTTGTACATTTGAATAGCATAGAAGTTCTGTATTTTTGGTATCAAACTTCAAGGTTGTACTGCAAAACTTTTAATATATATAAAAGTTTGAATCCTTTTGGCTACCTGTTACCCCTGTATGAGGCTGCGTGCTACTGTGGGCGATAGTCGGCAATAGCACGGCCGTGTCACGGATCCGGGTCCGAGGCGTGACATCTAGTGGTATCAGAGCCTTAGGTTAAACAATAGAATAACCATAAAATGCCTGAGGAAAGGGGTAGTTAAGAATGTCACCGTCATGGAAAATGTTATAATATGCTAGATTATCATAATCTCACTTTAAAAATTTTTGACTGCTAGGTGATCATTAGAAAGACATGGACGACGACAGGAGACCACCCTCCCCGGAGCCCAGCGAGCGGTCAGCTTCTCCGGATACTCCACGGTCTGCAGCGGGTCAGGCAGGCCTAGCCGGAGTATATCAGCTTATGGCACAAGTGCTGCAACAGCAACAGATGATGCAGCTGGCCGCTATGCCATCAGCAGACTCCTGCTATGAGAGGTTCCGCCGACTGAACCCCCCGATCTTTGAGGGTGGGTCTGACCCCATGGCGGCAGAAACATGGATCCGGGAGATGGAGAAGATGTTCCGAGCCCTCCACTTTCCTGATGAGGTGACAGTCCGACTGGCGACCTCTATGCTGACAGGAAATGCCGAATACTGGTGGACGGCCATGGAGACGGCTTATGCCGTTGACGGACTCACCTGGAGGGACTTTAAGAGGATGTTTTACAACCAATATTTTCCGGACTCAGTCCACCAGGCGAAGCAAAATGAGTTTTTGACGCTGACCCAGACTGACCAGATGTCCGTTCTGGAGTACGCCAATAAATTCAACGAGCTGGGACGATTTTGCCCCCAGTTCATGGAGGAGGAGAGAAGCAAGGTAAACAGGTTCGAGCAGGGGTTGAGGTACGGGATTCGGTCCCGAATATCCTCCCATCTGTTCTCAAGCTACAAGGATGTACTGGACCGAGCCTTGAAGGTTGAGGCTGACCTGATACGGTCCGGGAGAGAGAGGGAGGACCTGAAGAGGACCCGGTCGTCGGGAGCACCGAGTAGTGGGTCCGGAGGCAGCAAGGGGTCTGTGCCCAAGAAGAGACAAAGCAGAGGCTGCCCCACCTGTGGCAGGAACCATAAGGGTACCTGTTTGAAGAAGACCGGGGGTTGTTATTCTTGCGGGCAGACAGGACACATCGCCCGCGACTGCCCTAGCCGAAAAAGGGATGAGCCCAGGCATACTGCACCGGAGGACCAGAGGTCGAGGGGTAACCCTCGGGTTTTTGCACTGACCCATCAGGATGCCAGTGCTAGCGATCAGGTGGTGACAGGTACACTTCCAGTCAACTCGGCCCCTGCCCTCATTCTATTTGATTCTGGTTCTACGCATTCTTTCGTGTCAGTTAGCTTTTCCAGACAATTACATAGCACATCTGAGAAATTAGTGGAACCATGGCATGTTGCTACACCCCTTTAGAAAACCGCAATTGTTGACACTAAATATAGAGATTGCATAATTCAGATAGGGGAAAAAGAATTAGAGACAAATCTTTTACAGCTTGACATGCAAGACTTTGATATTATCTTGGGCATGGACTGGATGTCACACTATCACGCCCACATTGATTGTTACCATAAAAGGGTGGTATTTCGGATACCTGGGGAGCAAGAATTTTTCTTTCAGGGCGACATACCCCTTCAAGGTGCTCCCACACTGCACTTCATTTCCGCTTTGAAAGCTGGAAAGGCTCTAAAAAGGGGGTGTATGGCCTATCTGGCCTGTGTAAAGAATGCTCAGAAAGAGATCAAACTGGAAGACATTCCAGTAGTCAGAGAATATCCGGATGTCTTTCCGGAGGAATTACCGGGATTACCCCCAGACCGAGAGATCGAATTTGCTATCGACCTCGCACCCGGAGAGGGGCCAGTCTCCAAGGCTCCATATCGGATGGCCCCTGCGGAGTTAAGGGAATTGAAGATACAACTACAAGAACTCCTGGACAAAAAGTTCATCCAGCCCAGTGCGTCGCCATGGGGAGCTCCTGTCCTGTTTGTGAAAAAGAAAGACGGGAGTATGCGGCTATGCATCGATTACCGGAAATTGAACAAGATAACCATAAGGAACAAATATCCCCTACCCCGGATCGACGACCTGTTCGACCAGCTGCAGGGCGCCCAGGTCTTCTCCAAGATAGATTTGCGGTCAGGCTACCATCAGTTGAAGATTAAAGCTGATGATGTACCAAAAACGGCATTTCGAATCAGGTATGGGCACTATGAATTTCTGGTTATGCCTTTCGGACTGACCAATGCTCCGGCTGCATTTATGGACTTGATGAATAGAGTCTTTAGGCAATACTTGGATCAGTTTGTGATAGTTTTTATCGACGACATCCTAATCTACTCAAGGAGCAGAAAGGAGCATGAAGACCATTTGAGGGTGGTGCTACAAACCCTTCGAGAGAAAAGGCTGTATGCCAAGCTGAACAAGTGTGAGTTCTGGCTAGACAGTGTGGCGTTTCTCGGCCATGTGGTCTCCAAGGAAGGAGTGTCAGTGGACCCCAAGAAGATAGAAGCGGTGGTGGATTGGCCTCGTCCTACCAACGCCAAGGAAATTAGAAGCTTTTTGGGATTAGCCGGGTATTACCGGCGATTTGTGGAAGGGTTCTCCAAAATAGCTACTCCCTTGACCCATTTGACTAAGAAACGGGCCAAGTTTATCTGGGACGACAAGTGTGAGAGGAGCTTCCAGGAGCTTAAACAAGGTTAGTTTCTGCCCCAATTTTAACAATGCCGTCCTCAACTGGAGAATTTACCATCTATAGTGATGCTTCCAAGAACGGGCTAGGCTGTGTGTTGATGCAAGATGGCAAGGTGGTAGCCTATGCCTCAAGACAGCTGAAACCCTATGAACAGAATTACCCGACACATGACTTGGAGCTGGCCGTGGTGGTGTTCGCCTTGAAGCTTTGGAGACATTATTTTTATGGCGAACACTGTGAAGTGTACACTGACCACAAGAGCCTAAAGTATATATTCACCCAGAAGGAATTGAATATGAGGCAAAGAAGGTGGTTGGAACTCCTGAAGGATTATGACCTGAGTATTAAGTACCGCCCAGGAAAGGCCAACGTGGTGGCTGATGCCCTAAGTAGGAAGTCAGTAGCGGGCTCCGCCGCATTACTCACCACTCAACCACAGATTCGGAAGGATCTCGATAAACTGCAGGTTGAGGTGGTTACCCGAACTGCAAGAAGTCTACTGGCCACTTTGAGTATACAACCCACATTGATTGACAGAATAAAAGTTGCCCAGCAGTCCGATGAGCATACCTGTCAGCTTAAGGATGAAGTGGAGAAGGGGTTACGACCCGAGCTCCAAATCCACCCAGATGGCACCCTGAGGTTTGGCCACCGATTGTGTGTTCCGGCAGATGATGACCTGAAGAGGGAAATCATGGAAGAGGCCCGCCAATCCCGTTTCTCTATTCACCCAGGCAGTACTAAAATGTACCGGGACCTTCGGAAACATTACTGGTGGAAGGGGATGAAGAGAGAGATAGCTGAGTTTGTGGCCCGATGCTTGACCTGTCAGCTGGTAAAAGCAGAGCACCAGAGGCCAGCAGGGCTACTGGAACCAATAGAAATTCCAGAATGAAAGTGGGAGCACATCACGATGGATTTTGTTACAGGACTCCCCAAAACGGTAAGAAAGAATGATGCAGTGTGGGTGATTGTCGACCGCCTCACAAAATCGGCCCATTTCCTACCTTTCAGAATTAGAACCCCTTTGGACAAGCTGGCCCAGTTATACATCGACGAGATTGTACGCCTGCACGGAGTACCAGTGAGCATCATTTCTGATCGCGACCCCCGATTCGTATCCAGATTCTGGGGAAGCTTTCAGAAGGCTATGGGTACCGGACTGAGGCTCAGTACAGCATACCACCCCCAGACAAACGGCCAGTCAGAGCGGACAATCCAAACTCTGGAGGACATGTTGAGGGCATGTACTGTGGATCTGGGCGGAAATTGGGATAGTCATATACCTCTTGTGGAGTTCGCATATAACAATAGCTACCACTCCAGCATCCAGATGGCTCCATACGAAGCTCTCTATGGGAGGAAATGCCGATCTCCCTTACATTGGGATGATGTCGGGGAGCGAAGAATGTTAGGCCCCGAACTGGTTCAGCACACCAGAGATAAAGTACTACTGATTAAGCAAAGGCTTCAGGCTGCCCAAGACAGACAGAAAAGATGGGCTGACAGAGGAAGAAGGGCCTTGGAATTTTTGGAGGGAAACTTTGTCTTCCTAAAAATTTCTCCAACGAAGGGTATTATCCGATTCGGAAGACACAGCAAGTTAAGTCCTCGCTACATCGGCCCATTCGAGATTCTCGCCAGAATAGGCAAGGTTGCCTACAAGTTGGCCCTACCCCCAGAGCTATCAGGTGTACACGACGTCTTCCATATCTCTCTATTACGGAGGTACGTTCCGGATCCCAGCCATGTGGTGCCACATGAGCCTCTGCAATTAAACAAAGATTTAACCTATGAAGAGGCCCCCCTGCGCATCATCGACAGAAAAGAGCAGATCCTCCGAAGGCGCACCATTCCCTACGTTAAGGTCCAGTGGACCAATCACACTGAAAGGGAAGCCACCTGGGAATTGGAAGAAGAGATGCGACAATGTTACCCTCAGCTCTTCGAGAACCAAGGTATGCTTAATTTCGAGGACGAAATTTATTTAAAGGGGAAAGGATGTAATGTCCGGGCCCAATACAGACCGGGCCCAATGCTGTAGGGCCCAGTTGAATAGTATTGGGCCAGGGAGGGGTTAGCAGGCCACACTGGCCCAAGATGGCAATAATTCCTGCCTGAGGGCTGAAAAGACAAGACCACCAGATGGCCAACGGAAAAACCCCCACAGGCATGCAAAACAGGAGCCCGCCACCTCCTCCCCCTCGGCAAATGAGCTGTGAGCTGGCCTGAGGAGGAGGGGCAGCTGGTGGCTCCCGGAGCAGTGAGGAAGGAGAGAACGCCACCTCTCCTTTGGGGTCAAGTCATAAGCCCTATATTTAAAACCCCTAAGATTTGCTAACCCCGAATTGAATGTACCCTCCCTAAACCTCTAACCCTCTGGATCTACTGCACCAGAGAGCCAAGCCTTGGAGCTGGAGGCGGAAGGGACCCTGCAGCCCTAGGAGAGGAAGGAGGGAGTTTGCCGAGAAGGAGATACTGCCCAACTCCAGTCAACCGAATCAAGGTAAGGGCCCTGTAAGTAGTTTTTTTTTTAGGGCAAGGAAAGGGTGGAGACACCCCTCTGTGGGGTATTCTCTGCTCTGCTTCATTGATGAAACAGAGGGGAGGAGACCGGCACAGAGGAGAGGAAACCGGCATAGAGGGGAGGAAACCGGCATGGGAGAGACAGGAGGAGGGCCGCTACGGGCCGGACCCACGGGCCGCGGGCCGGCCTCAAAACGGCCCAAGCCGAGCCCAACGCCACCCGGGCCGAGCCCAGCCGGACTCGGCCTGCGGGTGACAGCCTGCGGCTGCCGCCGCCCTAAGGCTGAGGGGCAGCCAAGGGGCCACCGGGTCTGGCCGTACCGGCGACAGACGCGGCCCCTAGGCCGCCGGCCTCAGCCGAGCCCCACCTCTCCGCCGGCCGAGAGGTGGTGGCGCGACTTCCACAAGAAAAAGGGGGAAAAAGGGAGAAGAAGAAAACGGAAGAGGAAGAAGAACAAAAAAAAAAAGGGGGGGGTACTTACCTCAGACCACGGCCTTACCTCGCCGTGGTCGGAGCCGGTGAAGTCCTCCCGGAGGAGATCGGCCTCGATCCCACCTCCCGGCTCTTCTCCTCTCCTCCGGCACCACTTCGGAGAAGAGGGAAAGAGCTGGCCTCCCACCGCCGCCGCCCCGAAAGGGAAGCACCACTCCGGGCTGGTGGATCGGGAGCCTCGCCTCCCTGGCCGCCTGCGAGAGGAGGGAAAGAACCGGAAGGCGGCGAGGGAAGAAGAAGAAAGGCACCGGGAGAGGAGGAGGCCGGGGAGGGTTTCGGTGAAGGCGGAAGGGGGGGCCGGCGGATGGGAGATGGAGAGGCACGGGCGAAGAAGGGAGGCGAGGCCGAAGCCTCTGGAAGCTCCCGGAAGGAGAAAGAAGAAGAAAAAAAAAAGGGGAGGGGGGCCTTAACGGGTTGCCTAGCGGGTCGGATCCAAGTTCGGATCCGAAACCCATTAGGCCCAAATGATTCAAATCGGTTTGGGGTGAGCCCAATGTAGGGTTGATCCAAGCCCAATCGAGTTAAACGAGTCAATTAAGCCTAATTGATGTTGGGTCTGAACCCAACATAGCCTGAATGAACCCAAATTAAGCAAATTGGGCTAAATTTGAACCCCATTAAAATGGGTCCGAACCATGTTCATAAAAGGTTGACCCCAGCAGGCCCAATTAGCCCTAAAACAGGCCCAGACCAGGCCTAATTAAATTGGCAGAAGGCCAAATTGGCTAGGAAAAGTGGACTTAACCACAAATCAGGCCCAACATTTTCCTTAGAGGCCCAATTAGGCCTGGTAGACTCAAATTTACTTTAATTGGGTTAAAATTTATGATAAATAGAGGATAATGTGAGTCTTATAATATGGTCCTAGGAATTAAAGACTCGTCGTCCGGACTCAAGGGATTGATAACAACTTATTGTAAGTAACCTGTTCTAATCATGTTATGGATCATGTCATGTTATTAATGCTTCCTCAGCAATTTTTTTAAGTATATATGTTTCATGCATGATATGTTACAATGCATAAGTAACTTGCATGATCCCAGGAGCTATGGCTATGTGTGCAACATGATGATGCTGATATTTTAATCATGCATGTAAGTTTATAAAGTCTTAGCTAGCCAAGAGGCACTATAATGAACTCAAAGATGCTACTGATCGAATGCAACTGAGCTGGCCCTGCTTGTGGCCGAGAATGACTGAGCCTGCCCCGCCAGTGGCTGAATAATAACTGAGTCTGCCCCGCCAGTGGCTGAATAGTAACTGAGCTGGCCCCGCCAGCGGCCGAGACTGACTTCGCAGTAGCATCCGAGAGAATGGACCACGGCATGCCGGGGGCACGGTTTCATATGCATATTTTATGAAAATTTTTGTGATTTGCACTACTGCTTTGTTTAAATTGCATACATATTATGCCATGATGATTATTAGATAAATATGCATGTCAGCTTCTCAAACCCTGATTTATGTGTTTAGCCTACTAGTTGATCCGGTAGGATTATGCAGGATTACTTACTGAGCCGTGTAGCTCACGTCTGTTTATGCTTCGTTTTCTTTCAGATCCTCACCAGTGATCGCCATCAGATATGTTTTTATTTTGTTACAGAGCTTCGTTATTTTTGGAGAAGCTTATATACTTTTGTACATTTGAATAGCATAGAAGTTCTGTATTTTTGGTATCAAACTTCAAGGTTGTACTGCAAAACTTTTAATATATATAAAAGTTTGAATCCTTTTGGCTACCTGTTACCCCTGTATGAGGCTGCGTGCTACTGTGGGCGATAGTCGGCAATAGCACGGCCGTGTCACGGATCCAGGTCCGGGGCGTGACATATCATCACCTCATATGTCATCTTATTTACTTAACAAACACTAGGACAGACAACATTGACCTGGTGATCTGATGAATATCTCGAGTCAGTTTATGGATCAACCTCATGTGGATGCTACTTTATACTTTGTTATTTCAAGATTGCACTTGGCCATGGTATACTTCTCTCCTCTTCTAGTTCAATGGCAACATTGTATTATTGGGTCCATGGTCTTGCTTGATCTATTTTTAATATTTTGGAAGACAAATAAACAAAGGAAAAGTGTCAAGATCATCTACCGAGGATGAGTACCGATCAATGGGCACTACAACTTGTGAGATAACTAACTTGGCTGAAATATCTTCTTAATGATTTGGCATACTACATTACTTTATCATGACAATTGATCATTCTTCAGATTGCTACAAACCCGCTATCTCGATTAGCATCTTGTGCATGAAAAAAAAAATCACTCTGGGGTTGATTTCCACTCGTTATGTTCCAACTAATCGACGAGCTGATATCTTTACCAAAGCCCTTGGACATGCATAATTTTGGTTTCTTATTTTCTTGTTGGGTGTGACAAATTCTCACACGCTCTAGCTAGCAAGGGAGTAGTAGGAAAGGTTTAATTTTTTCACTTTGGATGTCAAATATGAGTTCAAATATTTGAATTCAAATTCAAAATTAAATTAAAATATGTGCATTGAAATTTGATACTCAAAAAAATTATCATATTGCAATTGGTTATAAGTTTGCCACCATTCTTTTTCTTTTTATCCCTTAAATTATATGTGTCATGCCTTCGACTCGAGATCGTAAGCTAAGCGTCACGGCAACCATTGCATACTCATAGAAAACTTTCTCTACAAGCATGCAAGGCATTCAAACATAATATCAAACGCATCACGGTAGAGATAATTTAGCTAAAAGTTATAATTCAATTAATTAACAAATCCAACTGTCAAATAAAATTGAAGTCTTACATAATTCAAACCTCCGACGATAACACTAAAAAGATTCTAGAATCAAATTTTAATATCTCACACAATATTTAAAAAATTTTATATCAAACTCTAGTCAAATTCTAAACTAAATTAAAAATGTCAAACTTTGCCTTTAATCGCTCTTCCGATCATAACCCGTACCATCTTAGTTCTCAGAATCTAAAAATCAGAAAAAGTGATGAGCTCGATAACCCATTAAGTAACAAATGCCTTAACTGGACAATTCATGTAATAACATAAGATACAATAGTAAAACACAAATTATCACGAATCAATGTAAAGACATAACCATTTCTGTTTCACAACATAAATCCATTAAAATCTATATTTTTTAAATATTTATATACGTATTCATAAATTCGATTCGAAATAAATCATATTCAACTCAATAGTCTTTAACTATGACCACACTTATACCCTATGGCTAGGCCAGAAACAAAACCACACTTATACCCCACAGAGCAGGCTGAAATACCACACTGATACCTTGCGGAGTGGGCTAGAATATCATATTTATACCTTGTGGCAGGGCCCAAACTAGAATTAATGAGCTCAATAATAGTCAGAGTGCAATACATAACCCTCAATTGGCAGGGTCCAAAATATAGTTAGCTGAGAGTTCAAATCTAATACATGTCAAAGTTCTTTTTACAAAATAATGTATATATCATAATTCAATCAAAATATGCATATACAATGTAAGATCAGAAAATAATATAACAATAGTCTGAAAAATATTACTCTGAATTACATATCTATTTTTCATTCAAAATACCATCTCATAAAATTCATAAATCACATATAAATCGATTAACACGTTATTTGATGTAAAAATAATATTATATAAATAAAAAATTTTAAAAAGAAAGATTATTACTTATCTTACAAGCAAAACCAAACTATTGGTTTAATAATTTGGACAATCCCTCTTAGAACCTAAGACTCCGTTAACTAAAATCTTCAATGAACACTATAAGCCAAGATCATTAGAAGCCAAAATGAGAAGGAACCAACAGTAGTATAGCAATGGTGATCGGCAAAATCTATCATCGGTGAGGTGAAAGAGGGTGTCTAAGTTTTTAAATAGCTATTAAAGGCTAGATTTTCTAGCTCCTGTAGAAAATCAGGAGAGAGGAGTCTGTCTCCTGCTCCAAGTTGAACAAGATTCTATCATTTTTTTGTCTCCTACTCCAACTCTTACATCTCGGCCAGTCAAGTAGACTAGGCTCAGTTTTCTATTAGTTGGGTTGGGTGTTACAATATAATTATGTAATCAATTTTGTTTATATTCTACATAATGAGAATCTTTAGGATTCTAAGTTGTCCACATTTTGGAGGAGAGATTTGAAGACTGCCCCGACATTCAAGTGTGGACACCTTGAGGTGGTTGATAATAGGGTATTCTAATCCCCTCTCTTCAAATAAAATTGGATAGTCCCTGATAGAATAATCCGAGCACTTGTTGGGTAATTTGGAGCTTCACTTAGATTGAGTCTTTCTTCCACTGCGGGTGTGCGGATAGGATCTGTTGCCGCTGAAAACTGACTAGTCTCAGGCGCCGCAGTGATAGATATGACAATGTTGGAGAGCTCGATAGTTGCGGCTGAGATCCTCATCAAATAGCAGCACCCCGACCTAAAATAGCACCAAGCAAGGAAGTCCTCTGGCTGGAACGTATTCGGCGGGAGACCCTTTGATGCTTAAGTCAATGTAGTTCATAGAGAACAGAAGAAGGTTGTCTCTCAGGTTGTTATAGTATTTTCTATTGCTTACCTCTCTCCTTTTGTGTATGTTAGGAAGAGGAATTTACCTACCACCAGAGGATGTGGGCACGTGGGTCGGCCTGAAGTGACTGGTGTGAGTACGGCCTGAATATCGAGCATGAATGTTTCGCACGTGGACAACATCCTACTTGTCACATTGGTGGTGTCGTGATGATCACTGGGCCCCCCCAGTAAGGATGTAGCCAACCCTTCTGATAGGTAAGCTCGGCGGTATGGTGCTAGGCCCATCCAGTGGACCGCTCCTGATCCTCCACGTGCTAGGGTTGTGGCATGCTTTGATTAGCAAGTCCTTCTGGTGAGTTGTAGCAAGATTGGAGGTGATCACTTGCCCCCTACTTCCACAACTGAGTCGAGCTATCCTGCTCGAGTTGCAGAAGTAGATCACCCATAAGGGCCTTTTTAATGAAGGTCGCCAAGTTGGACATATGGTGCCTTATTTTTTGGAAAAATGGAGTTTTTTCAAATCCCGCATTTATGAAGGGCGTGGCTTCGTTATCCTTCCTGGAGTGTTGTAATCATAGGCGAGGTGTCTGTGAGTTTAATTGGCATCCAAGTCTTGGCAGCGATCCGAATGGGTCATCCTGGGGCAAACGCCTAGGAGACATATGTCTGAGGCTAGGTGAAGTGTCACCTTGAAAGGAGTTGCTCAACCCTCAATAAATAGCGAAGGTTGTTGTCATAACCCATTTATCTCACTCTTTTACAATTCAAGACATAGAGAGAAAGAAGGTGTGAAGTTGCAGGGTGTAACCTCTGCGATCCTGTTGCAACGTTCTCATTTCTTGTCTCGATCAGAATCTTGCTTTTGTTTTCTAGTTGGTTATTTTGCTTTTTTTTCCTTGTTGTCTTATTTTTGTTTAGAAGATATTCTTGGACCCATCTACTCAAGTCGGTCCTCCGACAATGAGGTAGTGGGTCGGGGTTCTCCTGACCAGGTTTTTGTGGCCTCGGGGGAAGTTCATCTCGAGATATCTTCATGCCCGAAGAATGAAATAAGCTTTCTAGGGGAGTTTGATCTCGATCGAATCCAAATAGTATTCTCCATCTCCGAGGACTTTGTCGTTGAACGCCTTGGTCCTTCAAATCAAGTGACTTCACCTAGAGAGAATCGGATAGCCTTGTATGAGGAGCATCTAAAAGTGGGTCTAAGACTCTCGATTCCATCGGTTATTGCCGACCTGCTAGCCCAATACCAACTCATCCCTGCACAACTTGTCCCTAATGCTTGGAGGATGATTGTGGGCTTCCTTTGTTTTGTCCGGCTTTAAAGGATTATCCCTACTCTGGGGATGTTCCAGCCTTCTTTCAAGTGAAGGCCCATCCTCCGAATAAGAGATAGTGGTACCTTTCTTGCAAGAAGGGTTACAACATCCTTCCTCTTGGCACTTCGTCCATTCATGGATGGAAGGGTCAGTATTTCTTTGTGTCTTCGGCGATTCCTTGGGATTTTCCGACCCTATGGAGGACACCTTTTCCTTTTTGTCTAATGGAGAGCAGGAGTCCGTCAATCGGCTTCATCTACTGAAGGCTCCACCTTTAACCAAGCTGCTTTGGGAGTCGGCCTTGGTCGACGCTAGCCTGAGTCCTGCCTCTTTTGTCGGTATATTTAATCATCTTATTTGGCTTCTTTTCTATTGATTCGAATCTGTGACTGACCTACTTCTTTTTCGTTTCTGCAGCCATGAAGTTCAAGATGGAAGAACTCTTTCATACCTCGAGAAAGAGATAATCTGGCGAGGAGTGTACCCATGGGGTCGGTCATCAGAATCGAGGAGAAGTCCGCAGGTGGAGGACCATTAGAGGTGGAGGTGCTTACTGCCCTCCCCATTGGCGTACTGTCATCTGCTTCGACGGTCATTTCTGTTCTGGGGACGACCTCTGCGACTATTCTGGCTTCACAGACCGCACCCAAGGCTGCCGATCCTTCTTCAGCTCTGGAAGTGGGGCTATCTTCTTCTGTCGATTGCACCACCCCGGGCTGTCGGCTGAGCCGTTCAAGTCGGTCTTCAACCCTCCCGCTGGGGGTGTGCATGCGTCAACCTCTTCACTCCGGTCGACTTCCCAAAACACAGAGACAAGGACCTTTGTGCTGAACTGGTCTATGAAGGTCTTTGATTCAGTATTATGCCAGGGCGATCCCCGCGTATGGGAGATGGTCCAGAGGTTCATACTTTCCAATGACAAGAGGGAGCTGCGGCAGAGATCACTGGAAAGTATAATCAACTCATCCTGCCGCACAGCCATTGAGGTAATCAGAATGGTTCTTCTGTTCATTTATAGTATGTGGATGGTTGACTGCTGCATGTGTTGGACCGCAGCAGTAGTGCCTGAACTGGTTGAAAGAATGCTTGGAATTGTTCAGAGGTCACTGTCGGAGCCATCTGTGGCTCTGGTGGAGGTGGAGCCCTCTGCGGACTCTGTAAAGAGATATCGGACTCCTTCAATGTGTTCGGCTGAGAAGTAGTAGGTGTTGGCTGAGCCCTTCAAGATTTCATAATGATGGAGAGACGAAACCTCCTAGGGTAGTCTAGGCTCTTCCTCTAGCGTCAATCTATTGCCGCTGAAAGCTAACTAGTCCCAGGCACCACTGTGATAGAAATGATGATGCTGGAGAGCTCGATGGCCGCGGCTAAGATCCTCATCGTATAACGGCGCCCTGACCTGAAACAGCACCAAGCAAGAAAGTCCTCTGGCCGGAACATATCCGGCGAGGACCTTTCAATGCCTAAGTCAGTGTAGTTCTTAAGGAACAGAAGGAGGTTATGTCTTAGGTTGATAGAATATTTTCTATTACTTACCCCTTCTCTTTTGTGTATGTTAGGTGGAGAAGTTTATTTACCGCCAGAGGATATGGGTACGTGGGTCAGCCTGAAGTGACTAGTGTGAGTACAACCTGGATATTGGCCTGAATGCTTCGCACGTGGACGACATCCTGCTTGTCACATCAGTAGTGTCACGATGATCACTAGACTCTCTAGTAAGGATGCATCCACCAGTAGATAGCTCCTGATAGATAAGGTCAGCGGTATGGCGTTGGGCCCGTCCGGTGGACATCTCTTGATCCACCATGTGCTAAGGCCATGGCGTGCTTTGATTAGCTGGTCCTTCTGGTGAGCTGTAGCTGGATTGGACGTGTATCAGGATCCATCAAGGGATTTTTTTTTATCAGATCCTACTGCTCGCTTTTTGACTAATGGTATTTGGTGTATAAATTCATTATTTTAAAAATACAGGATTGTTTAACTTGCATCCCCAACTTCTTCAATTGGTCGGATCAGCCATCAAAGACAAAGTCCCATTTGGAAAGGCATTGAACCTCTCAAAGTTAAGCGTTCCTTTGACTTGTGATCTGAAACAAGCTTCCTTTGGACAATTCTTACCCGGCTTAAAACAGTGCAAAGCTTTCTTCTCAGCCAAGATCTGGGTTTGCATCAGTATCATATGCACCCTTCGATACAATACATTGAACATCTTAAGCTTATATATGTTAGCTGATATAAGCAGAGAAATTCCACCAATATGATATAAATATATCACCTTATCGATTGATATTTTTCAACCATATTTTTGCCTCTTCTAAGTAAATTTTATAAAATAAATACAAATTAATGTTGTAATATAGTTGTTAGTTTTGGATTAATCATATTGACCTAGATTTTAATATCTCGTCCTATAATATTGGCCGAGATGCTGGACCCCTAGTTCCCCTTGATCCGGTCATGGCCACCAACCAAGACACTTGAGGATCCAGGCCTTCAAAAATCTTGCAATAGAATTGCTTTTCTGGCTTCATCAATTCATCATGACGTGTAGAACTGATTGCAGCTGCAGCTTGGATTTTTCCGGTTTGCCTGAGGATGCTAAAAATTTCACCTCTTATTTTTTTCTTTTATTCATCTACTCCCCTACCGTTGCCATTGTTGGTCCATGACTCCAAGAGCTCATGAGTTCGTTAATTGCCCACCGGTCCAAAAGTTCATAAGCTTTTCTTCATCTCACTAGCCTGATTCAGAGGCAGCACAGAATCGGACAAAAAGCGTTCGACAAGTCCATTCTAAACAAAACAAGCAGCACCACAAGCTGCAATTGTCGTCTGGACAAACACTGATCAGCTGATCATTATCAATAAAATACCTTTGCTCATGCTGCTTGGTTTACCGAAAGAAATTTCTAAGGATGAAAGCTCATCTGCAATCTTGAGCGAGCATGGAAAGGTTTGGGCAGTTCAGGAAAAAATCAGTTATAATTGGACGAAGCATTTTTCTGTTCCCGCTAGGGCATTTCCTTTACGGTTCTGGGATGCAACCGATGTGAACCACCCTCACATATAGTAGTAAAAGCCTGCTGACTACTGAAAACATTTCACAACTTGTGATATAATTCCTCCAGTGCAGAACTATAAATAATGTTACATTTAACTACTGAAAGGCCAAACAAAATTGAGAACCAAAATTAGGAGAACCCAAACAAAACAGGTGGAGAACAGTTCTTGTACAACAGATTAAGCATTTCCTGTGGCATTGCTCAAAATTTAAAACTGACTGGCAAAGCCAAGCAACACAGGTTGGCTTGCTTCATACAACACCAAGTCTTGTGTTTTCGAGTAGCATTGCTGAAGGATGGCTATCCTTATTGTGACTTGGGTGGAACAAAGGCATTGCAGTCAAACTCAGATCATAAATTAGCATCACATCACAGATCAACTGTCATGATACTGCTGCTCCGTCACTTGATTGTTTGAGAACCTGATGGACAAGTTTTTCTGGCAATCTTTTTGTTGCCTGGAAGTTTCCAAAAATAAGAAGAAAGAAGAAAAATATTAGGGAAATCACAAGTAGAATGCTCCAGTTGATTGCATCAGATAAAAGTTTAACAATGCGCTATGATCTATTCATTAGTTATAAATGAGATCCCAAGGGAGGGAACAGGATGTCAACTTCAACCAGAACATATTTATATTAAGTTTCATAATTTTCTCTCAAAAGAGATAAATTTCATAATTTTTTGAACAAGCCCAAAAATATATGGAAACATGTTTCTGATCTAAAGATTTAGAAGATTTAAGGATAAAGAGCAAGCAAGAGACACTCCTTCACACAAGGACTATGATCTTGTCTTGCACATCAAAGTTCTTGATGCTGCCGGCTAAACTGCAAGTACAGAGTATAGACTATGTAATGCAGCTACACTATTGAGGGGGAACGGAGTCCAAAAACTTCGAAGCTAACCTGGAAGTGCCTCATGTGCAGAATTGGCTCACACCCGACCTCTGCAACTGATTTTCCAAGGGGTGTTGTTGCATTGAATCTGCTTGCTTCATAGGCCCATAGAGTACCGTCTTTGTCAGGAAGTTGGTGGCAAATTCTCAATAGCGACCTAAGGGAGTTCATCTGCAAACCAAAGACAAGTAACTATATGTTTTTAAAAGGTCCTAACCACACAATGCTTATAAAATGGATGGTATCTCCATTCCTGGATCAAAGAATAATTACACCAGCAATGTCTTGAAGCAATATTTCTTAAAGACAAAATATAATCATAGAAAAAAATGGTCATGATATTATCTAGAAAAAAACCCTCAAAACATTCAGAAAACATTTTGGATTACAAGATGACAGTGCTAAGAAACTAAATCACATGAAATGATTATTCGTGATGATATGGATGATGCATCCAAGTGTTACTTAGCTATTTGTAATATTGTTCGCCTTTAGAACATGTTTCACACACTCAAGCCATTACATCATATATCTCATAATAACGTAGGAAGTATCATGCTGGTGATTAATCAATAGTACTAGGTGTCTTATGCTCAGTTATTCATTCCATATGATGTCCCATACCTGGGTGAGATCAGTACTGTAAGTCTTCGATTCAGTTGAGGAGGTGGTGGAAGAAGAAAGGATTAGTCTAGTCACATGATCTCAAAATTTTCTGGATACAGCAGCTATCCCATCCCAATGGGGACTTCAATCTAGTGAACAAGCATCTCCACTACATCCACCATTTCAAGTGCACCTCACATGATCCCAATATTTTTCCAGATACGACAGCATGTCTCAGCAGTATCTGATTGGAGACTCCAAACTAGTGACCAAACAGATATCTCCAGCACATAAACCCTTCCAGGTGCATCTCACATTTGTATAAAATAATCTTTCATACATACCACAATTTGACACCCCTAACACAACCCTAAATTACAATCACCCTAAATTACAATCATAGGCTGAATATGAGAAAGAGTGACTAGTCTAGTACAGAGCAAGGGAGGGGGAAAAAAAAGAAAAGAAAAATAAAGAGGTAAAAATCCAATGATAATACTGAAAGCATCCCCCCCTTCACCCTTTTTTTAAGCAAAAAAAAAAAAAAAAAGCTGACAAGCGTCCAGGCTAAAATACTGATTTCAGTGGCCTTAGCTGATGGTGATGATTTCCCAGACATGGTCGAACTTTGTATGCTAGTCATCCACATAAGTAGCTAGACGTCTTTTAGATATTCTTCCTTGAGAAGGCTATTAAATTGTATGTTGGGTAGAAACTAGCCGTACCATAGGAGGGTCCCCTGTAATTCTATTTTGTAAGTCACAGCTTTTATTAAGGAACTAGCATATCCTGGTCGTCATGATGTGACAAAGACTAGTTTAAATACAGGGGATAAAAAAAAGTCTTGAACCAAAAAAAAATTGCATGCTGCTGCTACATGCCTCAGTATTTCCATATATAAGTTTCTATCATGTATCATTGGATAAGTAAAGAAATTGTGAGTTGATGCAGGTTATCACAAGTAAAGAGATGCTGACCTTCATATATGGACAAGAAGCACAACCACCATGAATGGAGCATCCTTCACCAGCTGCCACACCAGGAACAACAACCAGTTTAGCAAGATCATTTGCTGTAATAGAATCCAGCCCATGGGATCCATTCACTGAGGTTTTTGACACTGAATCTGATGAGACTGGGAACACAATCTCAACTTTAACTTTTGCTCTTCCAGAAGAGGACTCACTGGAACCTAGTAATCCACGAACTGCAGCCACAATGGAAGTCACCATTCCTGACTCTGTTCCTAACACAAACTGAAGGTGATCATCCCGGTTCCTGTCCAAAGCTTCCTGCACCCGAATTTTAATGAAATCTAATATATTCTGGGTAGAACCCACAACTCCCATTCCTCTCCTCTTTGCTTCCATTGCCAAAGAGAACATTTCTCCAGGAACTTCAAAGTGGGCCGTTAGGAATGCATCACAGTAGAGTTCTTTTATCCTCTCCACAACTTCATGCCCAAACATGTCATGTACAATACAGTTACCATCCTGTGAAATAAATTTATAAGCAATTTTACACAAATCGTACTAAAGTAACCAAAAAAGAAAATCAGATTCACTGGATAATAAATTTGAGATTGAAATTTCCACAGTTTCACATCAACAATTTTTTGTTAACTAAAATATCATCAGTCATATTAGGATGGTGTATGAAATATCCCCATAGAAGTCTCCACCAAAAGTTTTAATACCCAATTAATCAAAGCAGTTCAACTCATCGTCAGTGGAGAACACCTAACTATATAGAACTTCTTCCCCTACAAAAAACCTCCAACAATTCTACCTCAACTTTTGTCCATCTGTTTTTGTCACCAACAGTATTCAGGTATTCATAGCATGAAATAAAAATCATCAGAAATCCATCTTATCAAATCATTAAATGTAACAGTCATTGTAACATTATGTTCAGAAATCTCTTAAATAGGAAAAGAATATCCTTGGATAAAGTCTTCTACTTGGACGCTTTTATCCGACTCCTGGAATCTGTGTCAAATACATATCCAAAACAGATATCAGACGCGTCGATATTTACGAAGTTTTCCTAGGTGCAACTCTAAAGATTATTAGAGATTGGACTCTTCCAATAATGCATTTTCCCACTATAATGGTGTGAAAATTGAGTTTTTATTCTTCGTTGAGATTGGCCAATAATAGAGGTATTAAAATATTAAAATAACATTACAAAAATATCAATTTTCCAAAATCCTTGGACAAATTGAGAAGTTAGGATGAGAAACATGCATGTTGGAAGACCTTAATAAATAGTAATGAAAAATGGAGGTTATCACTCTAACAATGGTTAAGTGATGCACATAACAAAAGGAGATGCCAGAAGGCATGCACGAAGAAAAGTGTGATTTCATTTGTGTGATTGTTATTGTTGAAAAGGATTCAAAATCAAAATTCTTAATACAAAGCCAAGGTGTTTGGAATTGTAATATAAGGTTCCTTGAGATTTTCAGTCCTCTGCCAATGGAAAGTTTCCGGTTTGTCAATTACAATACTTCGAATTGCATTTTGTGTTTGTTCTCTGTAATTTCCAGTTCTATTACCACTTCGATGGTATACTAGGGTTCTAACATGCATCATCACATGAGCTTTGGGAACGAACAGTTCAAGCACCTGCACATTTTCTCATATAGGAACTCATTTCACTAACCAGCCAATTTCACACCTTGTGTTCTCATAACCATAATGATCAAGCTTTTTCCCAACTATTCACATGAGTTTTATGAATCCTCATTCGCCAAGCATTCCTATTTAGGGCTGTCTTCATGTAATTTAAGCTCTTACATATTCCTTCGCACAACTTCCAACCATGTCAGTTTAGGTCTTTCTCCTCTTCCTACAAACTTCCACAAAGACTGAAGTACTCCTTACTGGAGCTCCCTTAGTTCTTCATTATACATGCCTATAGCATCTCAATCAACTCTCCATCACTTTGTGTTTAAATTCTGCAATTTTTATAGCTCCTCTCATACTAACTTCTCATTCTAGGATTCCTAATTTTACCACATCCATCTCAAGCTTCTTAGTCCTACTACATCTTGTTTGCCTGAACCCTCATTAAGTTTTTATTTTCCAAAATTTGAGCCATACAGTATTGTAGGTCTTGTTGTAGCTCTGTTGCTTTTTTGCCCCTTCAAGTCACCAGGGTATGTTTCGAACACATAATACCCTAAAACACCTCTCCGTTGCACCCAATAATTTTTCAGTAGTACAAATATTACTTTGGTGTATATATATAGTCTAGAGCTATCAAGGAGTATGTGAAATGTAAATCTTTGATGGGAATAGTAAATTTTTAAAATATCAAGCCTTTAAAGACCCAGATTCATACTATTGCAACAAAGTCTGGTACAAAAGAACTTCCATGTCAAAGCAACTAAGAATTAGGTGAACTAGGTCCTAAATTTTCAATTGGAAATGATTTATGTTCATTTCCATAAGCATTTCGAAATAACTTGGAAGAATTTGATTTGCATGTATTATCAAACATTAGAAATGTTAATATGTTGTGAAAATTATTCAAGACTTGCTTCCACGAAAGCACATTTAGAAGAAGGACAATGTCAAAAACCACTTCAACTGTTCACTATGAATAAATAAGCGATGTAGTTACAATAGACAGGTAGGAAGTAACATATCTTGAATATGCAGCAGAACATACATTATTCAAGCAGATTGGTTGTTTGAAAGTAACAAACTGGAACTCCGAAGGAGCAAATGTATAATTGAAAAAAGATTAGATCAACAGAAGGAATCAAAAAGGGAAGAAATGCAGTTATTACTGAAAATGCTAAAGTGATATATCGATTGAAAGTCACTTGACTGCAGATTGCCACGCAAAACGGGATTTGATTTACCTGATAATAATGCAGACGGGGTAATAGTGACTTTATGGAGTTCCTATTATGTTCTGGATGTATCTCTGCAATATCTTCATCTGACATGCTAGCCATTTGGCGAAATAACTCTGCGATATTCGCACCCATGTAGGAATCAGGACCATACCAGACATCTAGATCTGGTATTTGAACAAATGCCTGAGAAGGTATTTTATCACGGATCTTATAGATGAATTAAAGAACAATAATAAATACATATATCACATAATCAAGGAAAAAGCAAGTAATTGTTAGCCTACTTCAGAAGTGCAATAAACAAAGTAGGATATTCGACAAATTATGGGCCTTTTAGCAAAAACAAATAAGCAATACGGTCATGAAGTCTTGAAATGTGATCTAAAGCTTACCAACCTGCAATATGGTTGGCACAACATTAGAAGATGTACAAGTGATAGTTGGCACCAGTTCATGTCCTTGTGCTTTTGTCTCTAAGGAAGTATTTATGTAGATCACATGCAAGGAAGGGGGTGACTTTGAGGCTGCCTCAAGAAAATCCATATATGTTGGACTTGCTGCAGCATCTGCTAAAGAGCAACCAATCTGTTCATTTGACATCCTGTATACACCAACCTGCATGAAGTCTGTCATGCTTAGTATCCTACTTGGTGTTTTTCTATCAAGTGTCAATTTTGTTTGAAGATAACTGAATGATAAAGACAAACAGAAGATAATTTAAACAATCTAAAGGGAGCTTTTGTCAAAGTATGTTGTCCTCTTAGATTACAATCAGAGTATGGTGCTTAATATATACAGCTACTGAATGGTATTTGTTGTTCTTAAAAATTGAATTTGACATGCCAGGATGTTTGCAACCATGATGACCAGGGTTGCTAAGGCAGGAAAGCATATGTCGCATATATTCTTGGTCGTCAAGACAGCCAGTCCCTAGTCGCTAGGGGCCCCTACCGCCTATGCACCATTTTGGTGATTAGGCTGACTTCCTTCTGTCTCAGGTAGTCCTTTCAAAAAAAGACAAAAAATCATAAAAGGTTAGAACATAGAACATAAAACAACTAATCCATTTTTTTCAAAATCATGAGTATACATAACCTAATAAACCTTAAGTCATAAGTACAAATAGCCTAATAAACCAATAAACTATAAGAGGAAGATTAATCAAAACCAAGGCATCATTTCATCACATATGAGACCAACTAGATAAATACAAGGGGGGGGACAGGGGTAAACAGATAAAAAACCAAGTGAAAAAGTGAGGAAAAGAAGAAAAAGGAAAAAACCGGGGAAAGAATATGAGAAAAAGATAAAGACAGTAAGTGGAAGAAGAGATCTGGACAAAAGAAATGAAGGAAGGAAGAAAGAAAATAAGAAGGAATAGAAAAGAAAGAACAATCAAAAGAGAAAGAGAAGAAGTGGAGAAGAAGAGAAGAAGAAAAATGAAGAAGAAAAGGGAAGGTGAAGAAGGAAAGCAGAGGATATTGGAGAAAATGGAAAATTGAAAAAATGGAAAAACTTACTTTGGGTAGTTGGATGGCAACCAGCAAACTGCTGGGTAAGCAGGTGGCAGAAAGTGAAGGGCAGCTTTACCCTAGTGTGCATTGAAAGAAAGGAGCAGGGTAGATCAGGTGCATTGAGGGATTCTGAATTATGAAAGTTATAAGTTATGGTTTTTTTCACTCCCTATACTTTAAGTCACAAAAAAGTCAAAATTAATAAAAAAAGGATGGGCAATTACAAAGTAAGGGGTTAAGTAATACTGTATGAACTTCCTAAGCAGCCATTGCCCTAGCAGTTCAGCCTCTCGAGGCACTTAGGCAGACCACCCAGGTGCCTAGGCACCAAGTTTGACATCCCTGCATATATTATTGGATCTTGTTGAGCATGTTCTCCAACTAACATGGTAGTGGAGCCCAAACTTACATATGAGAGCTTGAAAAAGCATCATCAAATATTCGCTTATCCATCTGGCACCTCTATATCCCAAAAGAGAAAATAGCAGCAGCACTGTCAACCAGGGTCTTCTATCATAGCTCGAACATGTCAGCGAACTTCCACCTTAAAAGTTGAAAGCCACCTGGCCATCAGAACTGTGGACAATCTTACAAAACCATCAGACTTCAGTACAGAATTTCCAAAGCATTATATGTCTCCTATAAGATGCCTGATAGAGAATTAAAATCCCATCCATTGGCCATTCTTCATGCCTGATTTAAATATTTCAATCATATCTTTCCATATTTCTATGAGGTTGCAATTCTTAGGGCTGTTTTGACCTATCTCTTTTCAAAATAGTAAAAAGATCAGAACTATCAGCTAACTGAGTTTGACCAATTCATCCACTCAGCTGACCACCCATAACCTACCAGTTGGATTCAAATCCAATCAGATTTAACAGTTAAGACTTCTTCCTTTTCCATTCTGCTTCAAATGTTTCACTAGTTTTGCCTTGTGATTCTCAAACTTGTTGTGCTGTGATTCATGAGATTCAATTAATACACAAAACAATTTCTAACAAAATCCAACAGTATGGACAAAATCTCTCTTGGAATTTTTTTTCTTAGATTACTAAATTAATTTGCCATGTAATAACTCTGGCAAAATTTTCTTGGTGTTTGACCTCTTACAACCCATTTTACACCCATTTTTCATTTTTTTCTCTCTTATTCTAATTTATTGGCGCTGGCTAGTGTTCTATAACCTCTCTGGTGAAGTATTTTAGTTTTACTGTTATTGGAGGATTATTAAAGCTAAACTGTTATTCTTTGGTTTATGGGCTTTCTGAATTCTACTTTTTGGCATTTTGCCCCATCAATGATCCCCTATCAAATGACTTTCTGCAGTTATAAAACTACTTAGCCTATTTGGATGTTTTCTCTTGTTTCTACTTCTAATCTTATTCGGAGTTACATTCTTATTTGGAACCTCTTTGTTGCACCAAGTGTTCAAAAATTGGAACACCCACACTTTGTTCCTATGTATGCAAAGTTTCATCATGGCTGTGCCAGCCCCAAGTATCAATGTCAACAACATCAGCCATCATAATCAATGAGACCCATTAACAGCTCCTTTTGCCACTACCATACTGCTGGAAATATCAAGATGAGAATGCCAAGTTCATTAGGATGAGGTTGCACCAAAGCTTTGCTAATTTAGAAACTTTCTATCACTGACGGTTCTTCCAAAAGGAAATCATCCAAACTCCAATCGTTGCTTGTTTTGCTGCACCAGGGGCATTCAAGGTTCCTCTTCAGCCATAGAGTCCCTTTAAATGAATATTTTTTAGCACTTTCACTGCATGAAATGGATTATTTGTTGCCATAACTAACACTAGTGGCTTTGTTTCTAGCTCAATTTCCACCTCAAGCATGTTTATCTTCTTTGGTGTATCAGATCTGCTTGGCTTCTTGATTTGGATGTATTTAAGAAACTGTACCAGATTAACTTTCTCTCCTAACTTTCAGATTTAATATACAATTTATTTTAGTCTCTCAGAATGGCAGTACAGTTCCACTTTCTAGCACCACTCATTGTTTTTGACATTATCCACATTCCAAATTTGGCATGAATATAACTTATATCAACCAGCATGTAGTGTCATTGCACAGACTTATTCCATTCTTCGTGATTCTATAATTGAGCTTAGGTGTTGTGTTAGGCTTTGTGGACTTAAGCTATATTAATCGCATGCCTCCATCTTATTCCTAATCCAAGTCTCCTTCTCATCTTCTCCCTAATTTACATCAGACCGGACATGGGTAGTTGGTTAGCTCCAAATTGCCTAGGCCATGTTTCTTACTCTTATCACTTTTTTATGAATTGTAAGTTTCTACTAAATAATAGAATTCTCCTTCCACTCAAGTTATTATCTTCTTTTGATCTTGTCTTCTAATCTTCTGAATAAATCTAAACTAGAACTGCATAATTATCCACTTAAAAGCAAAGTTAAAGAATGTATTTTTGAAAAATAAAAACCAAGAAACAAAGATCGATTTTTATATCAGCTGCTGCAACTGGAAAATCACCATATCTATTTTGCTATAAAGCAAAAATAGGGAGGATTATTTCGTCATATCTCCTCATAGAGCGCATAAATCAAATATTAAGTGTGGGAACATCTCGGAGTTAAATGCCTGGGGTGAATGTCCATAACACCAAGTCTTTTGCTTTGTAGCATCAAATAAAAGAAGTGCTCCATATTCAACTAGCCTCTTCTCAAACCCTTGATACCAACTCCATTTTACAGTTATGAAAGTAAAATAATAGACATTATTCACCCACTTTTCAATGGTCAGGTGTTAGCATGTATACTAGCATATCTACAAGCATGATATTTTCATACAAGACTACCTCTGTTAAGGTGCACATAGAATCTAATCATGAATCATAAGAAATTGTCAGTCACTCAACTACTGCCAGACAGATTTTGAGCAAAGCATCTAGGTTTTTTTTTTCCTTGCAAATGCATGTGGTTTTTATAAGATAAGTGGAGGGCATATAATATTCATGTATTTATGTTAAACAACTGAATATGTACAAAAAGCAAAACAAGCAATGTTTTCTGATACACTTAAAATAAAAATAATATAATTTGGTTATAGAAATACCTTCTCAAAACCAGCTTGATCAAGTATTGCACGAACATTTTCTGACATAAAGTCCACACCAAGTACAGTGATATACTGGCATCCAGCTTCTGCCATCTTGACAGCTGTATCTGCCATTACTAATGAATCAGATATGTGGATGTGAGGCCATTGCTTCCGAGCAGCAGTTAAGATGCCTTGGACCTCTGGGTCCATATAAAAGTGTGCAACAACACCAATTTTCTTCTCCCTCAGCACATTAACAAGTTCCTTAATCTTCAACTCATTAGGAGATAGAAACATTGCCTGCAATCACAAACGAAGCTTTTGTTTGTGTTGGAACTAGATTGTAGTAAAACAGAATCTCCTTTTAACAGGAAGTTAATGTCTATCAGAGCTTTTGTTCATCTTTTTGTCTTACACTTAACACTAGGTATATGGATTTATGTTATGCTAAGACATAAAGATTATGGAAGTGCCAGCAAGAACTTTGTGACTAGTAAACAGCAGTAACAGTTATTGTGACAAACAAACCAGAACTCATGTTAACAGTATACAGACAAGAGAAAGAGTTGAAAGTGAAAGAGGGAAATCTAACACAATATATCAAAAGGCAAAAATTGTTCAAATTTTCATTTAACATGATGCCTAATAAAAGACAAATCACATAATATATGATCCAAGTCAACAATACATCTTGGTTGATAAAAACATCTATTTCCATTGAAGACAATCTACGAATATGTACAACCGGTAATAAGGTTTCAGAATAATAGAGTAGTAATCATCATTAATGGATATGGTCTCTTTGATTGTGATGGAGCAAAGTCACACTCATTCTCTCAAGCTCCATTTCCAAAAAAGTGCTTCTGAAGGTTAGCTAAGAAATTTTAAGATGAGGTCAAAGAATAGTTAGTTTCCACTCATTCAATAAATCAGTCTGAAAAGATGATTTTCGTGCGCTAAACCTTCCATAAAATATCAAAATTTTAAGTTTTTCTTTAAACAATATTGCTTTCAGTAATGCAAAATTTTAAGAAAGGTTGATAGCAGTTGCAACCTATAGCAGTAAAAAGACACCCAGAATATAAACAAACAAGATAAAATGTGGTGACAAAAGGTCATAGGGTTGCAAACAAATGATATCTCTGTATCAAAAAATCAAAATGGTGTCATATTCAAATAAAATTTAGTGTAAGGGATGAAATATGCAACCCAAATTATCATGATGGTCAATTTACTGAGAGAAACTCGAGAATATAAATAAAAGACAAACATATTACTGATATGTTGCTATTCTAAGCAAATAAAATTACAATAAGCCAAAAACACAGTTTTCATGTAATACTCTTGTATCATAACTGAGCCTTCAATGCCAGTAAATAAATAGAACCAAAGATTTAGGGGTCAAGGCATGGACCCACAAGGTACAGTACATACCATGTTAAGGGGGTGGTATGGGAAAAGTGAAGAAGAAAATGGAAAAGTGTACTGAGCAATGCCACACAATGCGGACCAGTACGTGCATTTTAGGGTTTCGATCTCAAACAAGGCAGATTCCTAAGTGCCTAGATGGGTGCCTAGCTGCCTAAGGGCCGCTACTGTCTCAAGAAAACACTTTATTCTTTGATTTATTAAAGGCATTATATTTTTAGCTTGTTAATCTTTGAGTATATAAATATTACTTGAAGTGAAGAAGTGAAGTGCATTTTTTATTATAACTTGAAAGCGCATCTTCTAACTACATAAAATGATATTATTTTAGGATCACAACCATGGTCGGCGGAACCGTCCCGAACCGAACAATTTCGGCTGTTCCGAGCCATACCGGTGGCTTACCGGTACGGTTCCGGCAACGAAAACGAAACCTGTTGCCGGAGCCGAAGAAGGAGAAGTAAAGAGAGAGCAAGCGGGGGAGGGAGGGAGAGGGAGAGGGCAGGACGCCGATGGAGGGCCGGCGAGGTTGCAAGAGGCGAGGTCGCGGCCGGTTTCCCTGTTTCGAGCGAAATAGAGGTCCAGCCGCGGCTTCAAAAATTTTGTGATTTTAAAGTGTTCAAAACAGGAGAACCGGCTGCGGCCTCGCCTCCTGTGGCCTCGCCTCCCACGGCCTCCGCCATCCCTCCACCGGCGTCCCTCTCTCCCCCTTCTATCTCTCTCTTTTCCTCTCTCCCACAATACCGTGCCCTCTCCTCTATCGGTATAAGCCCGGCACAGCCCGTACCGACTCGTGCTGCCGGAAAACCAGTACGGTGCCCGATATCAATTCCTCTGACCTTAATCACAACCATTCCTATATGCATTTCCTAATCAGACAAATATAAGTACAACATTTAACTCTTTCTAGCAGTCCCGTTGAACCCTCTCCATCATGTCTGGTTTCCTTTTTCCCTTTTTTTTATTTTATATTTCTGCTCTCCAACCCTGTTTTCATTTCCCCCCTCCAGTCATTTTCTCTCATTTTTTCCCTCTAATCCTCTTGCTGCTTCATTCCTCCAAACACAAAAAAATAAGGCAGGAAGCAGGCAACAGGTGGGTCAGTTATCACCTTCAGTTCTTCCCTTCTTTTTCCTTTTCATTCCTTCTTTTCGTATCTCTATGATTCTATATACAGAAACACATGAAGCAAATTAATTCTCAGTGCCTTTTTGCTTTAATCACCTGCCTGGCTGCCTAGGCATTCTGCTTTGGTCTTTAGGGGGGACGTTCTCAGGACCACCTTCAAGAATTGACAACCTTGAATGTATGTAACAAGTATCCTTAAATTACAATTTCAATGGTACCAAGATTTTATCTTAGCACAAATTAGGTCATCTAAGACTGAAAGAACATCAACCCATATGATCAACCATTCTTACATAAAAACATATAAATGGTAAGGATACTGATGAAGAAAAACGATGGATGGCTTACATTGTATGCAATGGGAAAAAATTGGAGCTATGCAATTTGCACATCTCTTGGTGCATGTATTTAAAGATATGGACAAAATATTACTAGACTCGCAGATTCATAATCCAAGTATGTTTGATTGACATCTCAGAAGATTCCAAGTTCTCAAACAGTCATGCTGTGGGTGACCATGTGCGTTTTGTGTAACATACGCTCTGAAATTAAAGTGCCTATGCAAATGAGTGATAGAAATCCCTTTGAAAATTTTCATCATGATTTACTTATATTTACCTCTACACTTCGAAACTTTCATCCTAAAATCCAAATTGCGATAACTATGCACAGAAATCAACCACAAGGAGAAGTTGTTAAATAGTTTCACTTACATAAGACTGTAGGATCCTCATCAAAGGCTTCTTGTTAGTGCTTCAAAAATAAACCTCGATGTAGGAAAGATCAGGTTTGAAACAAAAATAACTTTTTTTCTAGAATGTACAGAAAAACTTCCAAATCGCAATAACCCAACATCTAGATAAAGAACTTAATGATCTTCATTCAGCTCAATAGAATGACATCCTCCCAATTCATGATGTTAGTTTTGGGCCCTTTCGAGCCCCCTCTCCTCCGGCCTCTCTATAACAGGGGCTCCGACCTTTTTTTTTTTTTTTGAGTGAAGTCGATAGCAACTGCCGACTTCGCTTAAAAAAAAAAATCCAAAAAACAGGGTCGGCACCCCTATTTTGTTTCAAAAGAGGGGCCAGCCGAAAGAGAGGGGGCTCAAAAGCCCTCTCTCTCCCTCTCTCAGCCTCTCTCTCTCCTCCCCCTCCCTCTCCCACTCCCTCTCTCTCCTCCCCCTCCCTCTCCCACTCCCTCTCTCTCCCTTTCCCTTCTTCTCTCTTTCCCTCTCTCTCTTTCTCTCCCCCTCCCTCGTCAGTTTCTCGAACTGAGGAGTAGAACCGTGCTGGTCTGCCCTCAATACGGCTCAGTATGCCCCGTCCTAGATGGTTCAGGCGGTACTGCCTTCTTTGTATGCTTGTTAGTTAAAACTGATGTACTTAAATCAAGAGCCAGTTTGAGAAAATCTAGTTTCATATTTATGAAACTCTGGGTTTTTGAGCACTTAAAAATCTATATACTACCGAGGAAATGGTTCTTGGCAGTATATGAAAACATGATTTTATTCTGGTAGTTCAATTGATATTCTTTAGTTTTATTTTACCTGCATTTAACATTCACATGTCATGTTGAGTGGAGTTTTAAGACACCAGCAATCTCTTCAAATGCGAGAAAGTTGTCCAAACAACACTGGCTGGCTTCAAGAAAATGTTAAATAGTAGATCAAATTTCCCAATACCTTTATTCCATGAGTCATACTTTGTCACTCTCCTTCCAAGACAAATCTTATCATCTATCATTTTCCAAATACATAAATGACAAAAATGCTCAATAGGTACATATTCAACAGATCATTCCATACCTTAACAAGTGTGAATTTCCAGGTGCGTTAATATATAAAAAGCATACCCATATTCAACAAGTGCACCAAGTTTCAATTTTAAACTTCTCCTCTTTCTCTCCCAATCAGATGATCTGTTTGTCTAAAACAAGATGAACAACCTAAAGTGCAGCAAAGGACTCAAAAGGATACAAAGAAAATAAACCCATAACTTCAAAGGGTTGAGTTTGAAGGTAATCTTTGTGCCTGATGACAGAAGCTCAACCCTCCAAGCAATTAATTTCTTATCAGACTTCAACTGGCATTTGTCCCTGCATTTCAGACATCTTATGAATCAAGTGTTTCATGAAATCTGTTAAGTGGCATTTGATAAGTCACAAACATGGCAAGTGGTTTCCCTGTATTCCATAATTAAGACCAATAAAAAGGGTTCCCTAGTTAATTCTGGCCCAACAAAAGTTCAAACACCTAGAAGTATTATCACCTACCAACTTTTTGAGAGTCAAAAGCATCCACCACCTCAAACTCCAAAAAACCATCATGCAATTCCAGTGCTAAAATTTACTTAATTTAGTTTTAAACAAGCTTGTGGATAAAGAATCAAAATATATGTGAAGTTGGATGAAACTTGTTAACTATTTACCAATAAAAAGCCACTATTTACCAGCTTATTTATAATACTGCAGCCAACAAAAACATTTGAATACATATATCCTTTTAAATACTATACTTGAAACTAAGTGATATTTCCATAACATCAAGCATAAGGAAACTTAAAGTGGTGCTACCAATCTCCTTCAGCTTCACATCATATTGATGTCTTACATGCATGATGCACATAATTAACTTCACATCACCATCAAGAATGAAAAGAAAACCTCTATGCATATTACCATCACCAGCCCTCTCAAATTATCAACTCAGAATATCCAGGAAAAGAGTTACCTAGTCTTAGACCTCATATACAGATCCAGGATTTTAGTTGCAGCTTTGATGCTGGTTCGCTAAGGCACCCATCAGTAATGTATAAATCAGCATCCTGTCACCATTTCGGCTGATACAAACTAAGATATTCCAATATATCAACCACGCAGTACTAAATGTTGGCCAATATTTCCTAATTAATCTTTTTAAATCATAAATTACTTTTTTACTATTAAATATTTAAATCAATATAGAATTGATTTACTATATTTACCGAGATTTTGATATCTTAGTTCCTAAAATATCAGCTGGGATCTTGGAAATCTTGGCCCACTTCTATCTTTTCCAACTTTCCTCCTCATGAGATAAACCCAAATATCTCAGTCAAAAAAGTTTAAGCATAAAGATAAATCACCTTACACAGGAGCTTCTTCAGATGCAAAGAGAAAAATAAAATTTGTAAATAAAACTTCAAGGTTCTTCGTAACCAGGAGAGCTACGGGCCAATAAGAACCAGCATAGGCAGATATGCAAACATTATCAGAGATACTGTAGCAAAACTATGGTTTATAAAAAACAACTTTTTAATAGAGTTAAATTGAGAAACGCCATGGTTTCAACATCTTAAATGAAAAATGGCTCATCCAAGCAGAACCATTACATAACAAGAAACACCTCTGGATACTCATACTGAAAAATGGCTAATCCTAACAAATTGAACCATCTATTTCAATCAAATTGAGAATACATTTTACTGCTGATGGGTACAAAATCAACACACTGTTGCATATTAACAAGTTAACAACCATACAACAAGTACCTAAACTCTGAATTTGTTTGTCCAAGAATTAAAGAATTTTACATACAATAAAGGATCAGAAATAACAAAAACAGAAAAACATAAAGGGATAATCATTCACAATCATCAGCATCCACGTGGCCCTTGAATTTGTACAGATCCTCTAATGAAATTTTGGGTCCTTCCTGATTCTTCCTTGAAACCCTCCCTCCGCCAACCTCTCAACACGCACACACACAAAAAGGAAATTTTGGCTTTTCTCATAGATGAGGAGCCAGTAGAAAGGACATACAAGATGGCTAACAGCCACAAAAGAAGCTCACATTATCTGACTGAAACTACAGCCCAATACCCTAACATAGTATTGACAGAAATTTAGGAGCTCTGCGACAAATCCGAGAAACTGAAGAAGCACATATAAAATAAGAAAATAGATAAGACAAACTGCAA
Organism: Phoenix dactylifera; assembly: GCF_051530095.1. NCBI lineage: Eukaryota > Viridiplantae > Streptophyta > Magnoliopsida > Arecales > Arecaceae > Phoenix > Phoenix dactylifera. The sequence goes on from NC_143193.1 coordinate 41,991,268, forward strand.
AAAACTCCAGCATCAGTTAGGGAAAACTAGCGGCCATCCAAGACCTGATGTATAGAGCCAAACTTCTTTAAATGCACTAGTTTCGACAAAATTGAGAATAGGTAGTAATAATAGAAGGCCATTAAGAAGTAATCATATTTAAAGAAAAAATGATATAGAATAACAACTGTCTCCCTTGGTACAAACAATAAAGACAGTCATCCCACCTTTGTTACTATATTATTCAAACTATTCAGGCACTATCAGACTAAAAGCATCCAATACAGCATTTATGTGTTACATATTTTTAGGCAGGAGTAAAAGGATATTTACTTGCTCTGAAATCCCATATGCTGAATTGAGAAATGGTTTAAACAGTAATAAATTAGAACATGATCCAGGTACGTAGTTGAAAAATTGTGACAATAATAACTGCAATTCCTTCTAAAGTGGTGTCTACCAAGGACTCGTTTGGTTCGTGAAAAATATTTTACCTCACTGAATTTTTTTCTGAAAAGCAAATACCTGGATATGTGATACCTGAGAAAGTGATTTTTGCATGTTTGGTTGACTATGAAAAAATGACATAGGAAACATACTTTTTAAAGTGACTTATGTTTGTTTAAGCATCTACTTTTTTGAAAAAATTATATAAAATACCTATTATATCCTCAATAAAGTTATGTAAAATACCTGTAAAACATCATATGAATAATTTTTAATTGCTATTTTAAATTTTTTAAATCTAAAATATTTAAAAATAGGAATTAAAATTTTTTTATTGAGTTGAGTTTTGAGAGTTCTAACAACTTTTTTATATTGTGGTAATTTTTAATATTTATTAATATATTTTATATTAAAATTACCGCTTTTTTATGCTGTGGTATTTTTTTATTTTTAATAGTTTAGGATTAACTATTAAAAATAGCTACTAAGAAGATCATGATGGCTTAAAGATATTTTTGGTAAAAAAAATAGATACCACAATTTTCAGCCTGGAAAAATGTAACTATTCCATATCCACATGGGTTTTCTTTTCCATAAAATGTGAAAACTTATTCCTATAGAAAAGCTACTTTTCTATCTCTGTTCTTTGAAACCTCCAAGTAAACATAAGACATTTTTCATTTTTTTATTGACCACACTTCCTCCTCTTCTTATGAACCAAACAGCTCCCAAAACTCTTCTGGATATTTATTTCCAACAATCTACTATGCAAGTCCATTTTCTTTCTTCTTTTGTCTAATTTAGCATGCACAGTTTATTGATTCTGTAAAGTCACATTTATAGGGGGAAAAAAAGTAAGATAATATGCGAAAACCTAATTATTTTTAACCAAGCAAACTAAACTATCCAGCCAACTAACTTTAAATAAATTCAATCAGCATAGAGCAGCAAATACTGACGGTAACCTGTACTGGAGGGAAATTAATGTTTAATATTTGAATATTAACTCGATTTATTCTCGCAGCTTCTCTTTAGAAACCCACTTTTCCTTGAAAAAGATCATCTACTATTGTCTTCCACATACATAAATAAACGTGATCACATATTTGCAGAAGCAATCTCAGATGGTTCAAACTTAGGCCTTTAACATTGCACTAAACATCCACACAGGAATCAACTTGTAACACAAAATAGATGAGAGGAAACATAGATGACTTATATTGAATTGCAGACAACAAAACATACACAAAACCCCGATCTGACTTCCTTTCCAAAGAACTAAAGGAAGAAACCTTGTAACTTTTAAGAGAACCTATGATAGCTCACCTGAGCTTCAGCGTAGCTCCCCTTCGCCTGAATCCCGTCCACCCCAATAACCAAGGACGGGAACGGCTCGGCCGGCGTCCTCCCCTCCCCCTCGGCGATCAACGCCTTGGTCCTCTTCTGCATACTGATGAGCACGTTGTGCCAGGTGTTCACCCTCGAGTTGGCCCTCCCTGGCAGCCCGACCACGTTCAAGTCCCCGAAATCCTCCGGCTTCACGTCCAGCACCTCCTCCGGCAGCGCCCCGTCGAGCACCGAAATGACGCAGGAGCAGAATCCCTTGGTGATCTCCGAGTCGGAATCGGCAGCGAACCGCATGCGGCCGAGGTCGTCCAAGGAAGCCGTGACCCAGACCTGGGCGGTGCATCCCATGACGCGGTTGGAGGGCACCCGGTCGGCCTCGGGGAAGCGCGGGAGAGCAGAGGCGCAGGCGAGGAAGCGCTTGACGCGGTCGATGGGCTCGGGGAGGGAGCGGAATTCGTCGACGAGGCGGCGAAGGCGGAGGCGGGGGAGGTCCTGGGCGGCGGAGGCCTCCTGGGCGGCGATGGCGGAGCAGGCGAGGAGGGAGCCGGGGTTGGGGGGAGGGGTGGGGTTGGGGTTGGGGGTCTGGAGGCAGCGAACGGAGAGGGAGATCGGCCTCCGCCATGGCCGGCACCTCGTGGAGAGGAACGGAGAGGAGGAATTATGGTTAGGGTTAGGGTTAATGTTAGGAATCGGGCGGAGAAGTCTCCTCGCGATAGCGGCGGAGTCCATTCTCTCTTTCCTTTTTTTCAGTCGCTCGCTCCCTCTCTCTCTCTTTTATTACTTTCGTTCTCTGATCGATTGAGGAGAAAAAAATGGCGGGGTTTGTTCGCGAAGGTTGAGGAGTTTATAGTTATTTTTTTATTATTTATATGGAGGGAGTGGAAGGGATGAAATGTCGGAGGAAACCGGGGGGGCTGCGCTACCCTTTGGCTTTGAGCCGCTCGAGGTGGAGATAGGACTACTCTCTCGACTCTCGTTAGTTTTTCTCTCTCTCCCCTACTATTTTTTTTTTTAATTTTAGAGAGCAAATATCTCTTCCTCTATCTCTTTTTTCTTATTTTTAGAGAACAAATGAAAGTGAAAGGTGATATGAACCACTGATGATGAATAGGCGAAGAAAGAAAAGGTCCTGTTTGATCCAATCTTTCTATCTTTCTTCTTTTTGACTTCACGAGAGGGGAGGAAGCCAAGGCGAAGCATCTTTTGTCAGCTAGAAACATGGACGACGGGGAGGGTGACGTTGTTTTGTTTCTCCAGTGTCGATGCTTATCTATGTGTGGGGGCTTTTATGTGAAAAAGAATTTAGAATTTGATACAGTGGTAGTATTGGCCTTTTGTGGCGGCTTTTGGCAAAGTGCAGGCTGTGCAGGAGTGGGTGGCTCATTATATTTTAGTGATCGTTATTTTGTCCACGTTGGGTTTACTTCTGTTATTGTCTTAGATTGTTGACTAAAAAATACAGAAGTATACTAAAAAATCATTGCATTTTCATTGCTAATGTGACAATAAAAAATTATTGTTATAATATTTGAGAATAGTTTAGTCCCATCGGACACCCACCTGCCCTTTTATTTTGCACCAGTCCTTAATTGATAGAATCTAAATGAATAGTGGTGAAGGATAAATCTGGAAATCATATGGCATGAGGGATCTTTTGAGGCCCGTTTCATTAAAATTAATCTATTATGAAAGAATAAATTTTATATAAATAATTATATTTAGTTTAAAAAATATATTAAAAATAATAGAATAATGATGGATTTGATATCTATTTTTTAAAAAAGAATATAAAACAAATACTATGAGAGACAATGATATTTATTTTCTCATATTACTGATTAAAAGTAATCTAAAAATATCTTTTTTTAACAAAAATATACTTACTTTTATTATATTAATATTATAATAATTATATTATATAATTAATATTAATATATTGCATTAATATATTATCAATATATTGATTAATAATATTTATAATTATTTAATATACTAATATATTTATTAATAAATATTAATTATTAATAAATAATTAACAAAATATTTATTAATTATCAATAAATCTAACATAGAATTTATTAATAATTAATATATTTTTTATATACCAAAACATGCTCAAATTTATTTATAATGAGAAATATATCTTCTAATATATGTCTAATTAATTTAAAAATATTTTTTAATTTATATATATATATAATAATATTTGAAATAGTCATGATTATATAAGTGGGCCATAAATAGCCAACAAATGAATCAAGAAAAAAAAGCTATTATTTGAATTGTTTATTCAAAAGTATTATTAAAAATTTGACAATATTTTCGTATAAGATTATTTCCAAGCAAATATAGTAATCTTCTTCTTTTTTAGATTAATTTTTTCATCTAAAAATTAAAAAAGTTATGAACCACTTGATAAGATTAAAAAATTCGACGGACCACTTGATAACAAAAGACAGGCACGTGGAATTCAAAGTTGGGTCGCCATCATGATTGCAATATTAAGTAGGCTAAGAGACGCAAGCAAAAAAAAAATGGAAGGACAATAGATGGTGATGGATTCCAACAGTTTACAAATTCTTCTTGTGGGGATAGTGGCTAAGGAATCATTCAATTGTTGAGGATAGAACAAGACGAAGAGAATTGGTCAAGGCATATCAAATAGGAACCAATTTGGTAACTAGTATGATCTGCACAGGAGGCATAAGTCGAACTCAAAGGCCCCAATATAAATGCATTTGGAGGCCTCAATGCATAAATAAGAAAAGAGATAATAAATTTCTTTAGGTAAGAAATACGTCCCAATATAAATGTATTTGAGAGCATTAATACATTTATAGCTATAAAGATACGTAGTATTTGAGAGCCCCATATACATTGGGGGCTTCAATGTATTTGGATGCTCACATTAAAACTCACTATAATAAATACATTTGGGAACCGGGGTCTTAGGCGACCGCCTCAGTCGCCTAAGGGTTGAGCTAGCCCAGGATCTGCATAGTCTTCTCCTCCTATGAGTCTGTTAGAGGCTTGGAGGAGCAATGTAGAGGAGTTTGACCAAGTTGTAATAACATGAAGTGACACCCACAATCCCTTCTTACCAACATCCAAATAAAAAATTAATATATCTAAAATCTCTTCGATCGACATTGGTATTGTGGTGAAGAATCAAGTTTTTTTTATTTTGAGAGTTTTAAGAAGAAGAGTTTTTAATAAAAAAATTTAATTATTTGATAACTATATTTCACAACAGTGAAATTTTAATATATTTTCATAATCAAATAAAGTATTCTTAATTTATAAATTATTTATTTTATACATTTTAATTTACATAATATATTAAATCATATTAGTCAAAAGAGTGTGATAATATTATTATAGTATTACTATATTATAATAATATAATAATAGAATAATATATTATTATACTATATTATATTAAAATTTTTGCATGACCATTATCATTATTAAAATAATAAAATGAAAGAATATTATAGTTATTGATATATGTAGTAATAATATTGTAATATATTATAATTAATCATATTATTATATTGTCATACATTATGATAATTATATTATATTATATTATACTATAATAATATGTTATAATTATGTTATTATAATATTATTTTTATTATATTATATAATGTTATAATAATTCAGTAGGGGTGTTTTCATCTATTTAGAATTTTCATTAAAATGAAAACAACTTCTTGTGTTTTTCTAATTGGTGCTGTCACTCAAAAGCTCCAAATTGTAGCTTTCTCCTAACAAACTTTTTTCTACTTTTTGAGAGAATTGAAAAAATATTAAATACCTCAAAATCATTTAAAAAAGCTCTAACCCTCTAAGAAGTGTTTTATTAGCTATGTAACTGCAATACCAATGGAGCACATTAAGGAAAAGCTCCAATTTGGAGCTTTTGGAGAAAAGCTCTACTTGAGTTAGCATCAAGAAGTCCTAGAGAGATCTTGGATATTTATACTAGGCCAAGGAACCAAATAATATTTTTCAACCATTCTTTTTGAGTGAGATCTTGGATTGTTGCAGATAGTATCAAAAGATTCAAAACGGACTTAGCTTATAGCCTATATAGACTAGGACATACTGTAATAAATTTTTACTAGGTCTAACCATAGGCTGATTATAGTATTTTTAATTGGATTTGATTAGGCATGAATTCTTAGCATGGAAAAAATGCTAGGATTTCATCACCACACTGGAGAGCCTAAATCTCCGATCGAAGCCCCGGAATTCTTCGATTTTCTTCTAAACACCGACCACTACTGACATCGTTGCCACTGCAAATCGTTATCGGAAGCCACGTAAGAACTCAACAACCTCTGGTTAACTCTTCTCTCCCTCTTTTGTTACCTTTGGAAGCTCGATTCTAGTTAGCAATTGCTGGATTTTTGGCAGAAAAAGACGATGTCCTATTTTCCTTGTTTTCATAAAACCAACCCTTTTTCTTTCGATTTCGGTTGCCTTTATCGCTGGCGCTGATCGCCGAGGGCTTTTCTCGATTCCCCATGGTGGCTGGAAGCCATGGCCAAAGCAACAGCCACCAGGATGTGTTAGTTCATAGTTTAAGGGGTCAAACCCCTATTTTGATCGATTTTAGCGTCGCCCGCTGTATATTGTCGTCCGCTGCTTATTGGTTGGCCATGGGTTTCCTAACCCGTGCACCACCTGCAGCTACCCTCTTTCTTTCTCTTTCTGGTTAGAGAGAGAATTTTGTTCTCTCTTTCTTTCTCTTCCCATCCTTTCTCTCTCTTATTTCTCTCTCTACTTGAATTGTCTCTCTCTAGGATTGTTGGACTCGGTAAGGATGCTTTTTAGTGAATTTTGGATCAACCGTGGTAAAAGGGTCCTAATTCAAAATCATCGGGCGGTGTGCCAGCCCCCACTCTGGTTCTTACCAAACACTGATAGATTTGGTCACCCTCGATTTCTATTGAACCATCTGTACCCTAGTTCGAATATGATCAGATAAGTTTTTTCTTTATTAGACTAACTGGAGTGTCGAAAACTTCTGCTTGGTCGGTCCTATAAGGGTGTTGGAATTTAAGATTTTTATTTTTAGAATAATTATAATAAAAAATATAACTTTTGAATATTAGGCTTCAAAAGAAATTTTCAAAATTGTTTGGATATGGTTTCGTTTGCAAGGTAAGTAATATAACTTCTTTTCTAGATTTATCAACAAATTATATAATATTTATATTATTACATTTTTGAGTCATATTATTTGTGATTTATGAACTTGAAGCATAGTATTTATTTGTTGAATATCTCTTATTATGGAATATTATTGATGCATGGTCGAAGGCATTGATTTTATTATAGATTATGTTTAGTTAAATTCGATATCGAATGGTTTTGTGTTTTTCTTCAATTTGGAGCATGAAATCAATGTATGGAAAGAGAGGTTTGATTTAAGATGATTTTGCAGCCTGCTATGTATCAATACTCCGCTAGTGGGGGCTATGTGCTAGGACGTCAATACTCCACCAGTGGGGGTTATGTGCTGATACGTCGATACTCTGCTAGTGGAGGTTATGCACTGGTACATCATTATCCTGCCAGTGAGGGTTATGCATTGGTATATCGACGACCTGCTAGTGGAGATTATGTGTTAGTACATCGATACCCCGCCATTGGGGCTATGCACTGGTACATCAATATTTTGTTAGTGGAGGTTATACGTTGGCCTATAGACACTCTGTTAGCGAGGGTTACATGTTGGCATATCGATATCCTACCAGTGAGAATTATATGTTGGCACTTTGATTATTATTTAGCTCATATTCTGGCCCAGCCACGGAGTATAAATATGTCCATAGTTTATGATTGTCGAGATAAACTTGATATTTTAAAAGAATTTGAATTTATGAACGAAATTTGAATTTGAGAAAGATTAGATTTGAGATGCATATTGTTTTAATAATGCTGTATACTGAGATTTGGTCTTGAATTAATGCATTCCATATGCTTATTTTCTATAAATAATTATTTAATTTATTGTCTAATTAATCCGATTAAAGTGTTCATTGCTTATTAGGACTGTATAGCTCATTATTCTATATCTTACCATTTTTACAGATACTAAAAACTAAGATGACACGGGGTTATAATCGGAAGAGTAATTAGAAGCCGAATTTGAACATCTTTAATTTAGAACGGAATTTGACTAGAGTTTGATGTAAATTTTTTTTTTGAATATTATTGGTTTTGTAAGATATTAAAATTTAATTCTAATTATTTAAATTAAAATTTGAATATTAATTATTTAAATTTATTTTGTTGTTTGCTTTATACTTGACGAGATGTTTTGCGAACTTGTAGAAAAAATTTCTTATAAATATGCAGCGGTTGCCGCGACCCTCAACTCGTGATCTCGGATCAAGGGTGTGACACAAGCCGCTATAACCACACCACAAATGCCCAGGTCCTCTTGAACTTGACACTGCTGCATCATTACCCAGCCACAATGTGCGCATTTTTCATAAGAAACTATGACTCACCACTCCGTAAAAAATATTTCTGCAATCTATTCACCCAGTTTCCAAAAGCCACATACTGCGGCCTAACATTCTTTTCTCTTCCATTGGACACCTATTCCTCCGTATATTGCAACATTTACCAGATTCTAGACAGGTTAAGTGGCATGGCATGCGAGCAATCGTCTCTCCGACCAGCCTAGAATCTTAGAGCCAACAGTATTAAGATAAAGGAAACAAAAAGTTTTGGATAAAGGCAATTCTACATTGCTAATAATTAACACGACAAAAGGCACTCTCCAACTAATCATCTTCCAATGAAATTGTTTCACTCTCAGACTGAACAATTTCATAGAGAAAGAAACTCACCAGATATTGTTTATTGTTTATTAACTATATAAATGATTGATGCTGTCGATCACAGTTAAAAAAAAAGCAGATTCTCTCCACGAAGAAACTGCGTTAAGATGATGCAGCTGGGAAAATGACACAGTAAAAGAATATGTACCTACATTGAATGATCAGTAAAAAATTGCTCACCATACAAGGGACAACACAAAAATTGTCATATTCCAACACAGGACAGAACTTGAGCCTGATAAAATGATAGACGAATTTTGCTGTAAACTAACATAAAATATGTCACGCCCCGGACCCGGATCCGTGACACGGCCGTGCTATTGCCGACTACCGCCCATAATAGCACGCAGCCTCATACCTGGGTAACAGGGTAGTCAAACCAACCGAATCTTTTCATGTGAAAGCATTCTTAGTACAACCTGCTGGTCAGTACCCAAATACAGAGCTTCTATGTAGTTTATGTACATAATAGTATACTTGCTTTACCCCAAAAGAAAGAAGCTCTGATACCAGATTAACGTGTCTCTGGCAGCTATCAGTGGTAAGGATCTGAAAGAAAAAGTAAATGAACGGATATGAGCTACACGGCTCAGTAAGTAATCCTGCATAATCCTACCGGATCAACCAGTAGGCTAAACATGTAAATCAGGGTTTGAGAAGCTGACATGCATGTTTATCTAATAATCATCATGGCATAATATGTATGCAATTTAAACAAAGCAGTAGTGCAAATCACAAAATTTTCATAATATATACATATGAAACCGTGCCCCCCCGGCATGCCGTGGTCCTTTTTCTCTCGGATGCTACTGCGAAGTCAGACTCGACCACTGGCGGGGCCAGCTCAGTTACTATTCAGCCACTGGCGGGGCAACTCAGTTACTATTCAGCCACTGGCGGGGCAGCTCAGTTACTATTCAGCCACTGGCGGGGCAGGCCCAATTCCAATTCAGCCACTGGCGGGGCAGGCTCAGTTACTATTCAGCCACTGGCGGGGCAGCTCAGTTACTATTCAGCCACTGGCGGGGCAAGCTCAGTTACTATTCAGCCACTGGCGGCTCAGTCATTCTCAGTAGCATCTTTGAGCCCATTATAGTGCCTCTGGGCTAGCTAAGACTTTATAAACTTACATGCATAATTAAAATATCAGTATCATCATGTTGCATACATAGCCATAGCTTCTGGGATCATGCAAGTTACTTATGCATTGTAACATATCATGCATGAAACATATATACTTAGAATAAATGCGTAGGAAACATTAATGACATGATCCATAACAGGATTAGGACAGGTTACTTACATTCTTCACTAATCATGCATACAATTCAAATTGTATAAAGAAAAACACTGGTTCATCTTATAAAACGTAATACAAGATCTACGATAGGATTAAGACAGATTACTTACTTCAATTCGCTTTCCAAATTGCTCAAGTCCAGGTGACAAATCCTTAATCACCTAAAACAACATAATAGGGATTACATTATTCCCCATTTATTTATTATAAAATCTCTTAGTTCATCATATTATGAATTTACTTGCTTGGATCCCATCCAAGGATTTAGCCCAAGTCCAATTTGAAGCCTTTGGGGTTCGATTTAAAACCAGATTGGGTCTGCTGGAACTAACTCAATTTAATTGGGTTCGGACCCAAATCAATTTGGGCTTAATTCGGTTCGGATTTGACCCAATTTGCAGTTTGGGCTCGTCCAGACTTAGCCCAAATTTAATTAGGCTCGGGTTCAGGTTCAATTGGCTAAATCAATTTCTTATTATTGGGCTTAACGGGTTTCGGACCCGAACCCGATTCCGGCCCGTTAACCCACTCTTTTCTTTTCTCTTCTCTTTTTCTTTCTTTTTTTTTTTTTTTTCCTTTTTTCTTTTCTTCTCTTCTCTTCTCCTTTTTCTTTTCTTCTCCTTCCCGAAGCTTCCTCCCCTCCTCCTCTCTTTCCTTCCTTCTCTCCCGATCTCCCCCTTCCTCTCTTCTCCGACGATGGCAGGACGGCGAGCGGAGGGGAGGATGGCGAGCGGAGGGAGACGGCCCACGACCGGCGGCGTCCGCGGCCAAGCCCCGCGGCATCCCCGGCCGAGCCCGCGGCCGAGCTCTCGGCTTCCCCGGCCGAGCCCGCGGCCGAGCTCTCGGCTTCCCCGGCCGAGCCCGCACCGGCGACGCTCACGGCCGTACACGGCAAGTCCCCTCCTCCTCTCCTTTCTCTCTCTCTCCTTGGTTCCGATCGGAAGCCCTAGCCATTTCGGCCGGTCCTCCGGTCTTCTTCTTCTCCTCCGGCCGGATCTACGGCCTCTTCCTCCTCTCTCTTTCTTTCTTTCTTTCTTTTCTTTGGTCCTTCCCCTCCGGCACCACCCCATATTCTCTCTCTCTCTTACTCCCAAACCCTCTCTCTTCCTCTCTCCATTTTCCCCTGTGAAGGAAGAAGGGGGGTTTGGGAGGGCCGAGCCACAGTCGGCAGTGCCACCGCCGAGCTCGCGGCGTCCACAGCCGCGCCTGCGGCTGAGCCCACGGCCGCGCCTGCGGCCGATGCCCGCGGCCACACACGGGTGAGTCCCCTCTTCCCTCTCTCCTTTTTCTTCTTTCTTTCATTTTCTTTTCTTTCCTCCCTTCTTCTTCTTCACTGAGACCCCCTATCCCACTGAAGAAGAAGAAGGGGAATGGACTCCGGCCGACTGCAGCCCCCTACCGAGAGCCGGCAGTGACTGCAACTGAGGTCCATGGAGTCCCTCCTCTATTTTTATTTTGGTAACAGGAGCTTACCATTTCCGGGGATGACCTGCGGTGCCTCCTCTCCAACACCTCTGCCGACTTAGGGGTTCCTCCTTCCTCTTGGAGCTTCCGGGCTCTCTCTCTTTCTCTCGTTCGGTGTTTAGGGGGTCTGTCATTTTGGGGTTGCCGGCATAGGCTTAAGGGACTGTTTAAGGATGAGACCCCCTCTGAGAGGTCCCTTCCCTCTCCATTCCTCCATACCTCGGGACTGGCCGCCGCCCCCCTTGTCTCCGGCGCGCCGGCAGCGGCTGTCAGCAGGGGTGAGGGTCACCCCTCCCTGTCGGTCTTATCCCTTCGTTTTTATTATTTTTTATTTCAATCCTTATACAGCACTGCCCACAGTGGAATTTGGGCCCAACCCTTAACTGGGCCCATTTCTTATTGGGCCTAGTAGGTTCTGGGCCCGGACATTACATCCTACCCCCCTTAAAATAAATTTCGTCCTCGAAATTAAACATACCCTAGGTTCTGGTTTTCAAAAGTAGTCAACCATTGAGTCATCCTCTAGTTCTCGGTTAGTCTCCCTCTTAAAATGCTTGCTGATAAGATTTTGGCAAAATCATGGCACCTCAAAACTTGAACCTTTCCATCTATGACACGTAGGAGTTCTTTGATCTCTTTCAAAAGAGGCTTCCTGCCTTAGATTTTAAATGCTATGATTCTTGGCCCAAGAAATTAATTGCTCTCGATTAAGTCCACACAACGGTCGTAATCGGGTTAATAGAAATAGGTGAGAGCATTAGCATCACATACTTTTCATAATCTATAATCTTCTTTCTTCTCTTAACCTTGCCTACAATTTTATGATCAACTTTTATCCTAGCAAAACTTCAAACCCCTTTTAGATAGGTAGATCAAAGATGTCATAGCTAGGAGTAGGGAATATTTCAGGTCTAAGCCCAACCAAGGCACCATCAATCCGTTAATACTAAATTTAAGATGCCAAGATTCTCCCGGGAGTTACCAATAATAGAAAAACTCATGGGTGAAGATTATACAGCTCTCTCTCCAGATTATTCATAGAATCAACATCTTAATTCTGAATAAGAAGATCAAGTTTCTTTGTCAAAGTATCAACTGCTCTCGATTACCCGATCTATCGCAAAATTAGATCATAAACAACTTCAATCCACCCTTGATAGTTATTCATCAAAGTCAATTGACAACCTTAATTTCTTTCAATCAGATGGAGGGTTGATATTAATTAAAGAAACTCAAGCTTCAAGTTTAGGAGGACGGAGGTTTATATCAGCATATTCCAGATCTGAGATCAAAATTGATGATCCGTTAATTCTAGTCTCGAGATGCTAAGAATTTCTTAGCATGACATAAAACTGGAGAATTTAAGGTAGCACAGCGATATCCCAAAAAAAATCCGATCATTTTCTTTTCATTTATCAAGGAAAATCCTACTACAGAAGAAAACAGATCAAATCTTTTATTATTACAACTTTCCGAATCAATAGAATAATACTACAGACCAACTTAGAGAACTAATTCAGCCCACTATGTTTTCGCTGCGCACTCTGATTCAAAACATCAATTTTTTTTTTTTTTTTTTTTGAATTCATTAATAACTTTTGATCGCCATACTATTTGTCTACCAACAGAACTATTTAATCCTTCATATGTATTTGCACTTCAAATCTTTCCTCCATCTAGATCATATGTTACTTAGCTAGAACTTCCTTTTACCTTTTCATGAACGAGTACAGAAAGGGTATCCCAACATAAGATCCCCTTAAATAAGTAACGATGCTTTAAATAAATTTTACATTTTCAGCAACTTCATTCATATAAAATGAGCCAAAAATATTCTTCAAGATTGGAAATTATCCCAGAATTTACTAAATGACTTTCAATCAAAATACCAATCTTGCATTGTAATTTGAAAAGATCTAATATGTCACATTCCAAGTAAACAAAGGAGAAACTCTTAAATGTCATTCTCAGATATATTTTCTTTCTATACAATAGTTTCATGCATAATTGTCATACCGATTTTAACCTCGAAGAATATAAAAGCTTTCCTTGTCCAAGCCTTAAACAACTTATGAATGAACCCTATCTTGCCATCAAAATAATTAACTTCAAACTAGAAGTATTATCCACAGTATCCGGTATCAAGTTAAACTTCCAAAATCACCTATATACTGATACACACTGTACTTTAATATTCCATGGCTGGTACTCCACTTAATATCAGTCAAAATATACTTTAATCATAATCCAAAATACAAATTACTCCATCGAGAAATCTCCAAACTAGCTTTTTCTTATTTTGGCATGGCTCGTTAGCATTCTGATTCAAAACACCAAAATCCTTAGTAGTCTTAAATCTTAAACTCTGATATCATACCTGTCACAATCATGCCCCGAGAATGATTTTGTATTAGCCTTAACTTCTTTCTTTTTTGTTGCTCATTGTCGTCTATCAAAATATTTATGTCAAGAAATTTTCGTGATTGACTGATGATACGACTAATAAAATCTTTTCTTTCCTTTCCGGTTATGCGGAATCTCACTAAATGAGACTTAACTACCCATTTCCTTATTAAAGCTTAAAATTTTTACTCATGGTTAACCTATTGCTCTGATACCACTAGATGTCACGCCCCGGACCCGGATCCGTGACACGGCCGTGCTATTGCCGACTACCGCCCATAATAGCACGCAGCCTCATACCTGGGTAACAGGGTAGTCAAACCAACCGAATCTTTTCATGTGAAAGCATTCTTAGTACAACCTGCTGGTCAGTACCCAAATACAGAGCTTCTATGTAGTTTATGTACATAATAGTATACTTGCTTTACCCCAAAAGAAAGAAGCTCTGATACCAGATTAACGTGTCTCTGGCAGCTATCAGTGGTAAGGATCTGAAAGAAAAAGTAAATGAACGGATATGAGCTACACGGCTCAGTAAGTAATCCTGCATAATCCTACCGGATCAACCAGTAGGCTAAACATGTAAATCAGGGTTTGAGAAGCTGACATGCATGTTTATCTAATAATCATCATGGCATAATATGTATGCAATTTAAACAAAGCAGTAGTGCAAATCACAAAATTTTCATAATATATACATATGAAACCGTGCCCCCCCGGCATGCCGTGGTCCTTTTTCTCTCGGATGCTACTGCGAAGTCAGACTCGACCACTGGCGGGGCCAGCTCAGTTACTATTCAGCCACTGGCGGGGCAACTCAGTTACTATTCAGCCACTGGCGGGGCAGCTCAGTTACTATTCAGCCACTGGCGGGGCAGGCCCAATTCCAATTCAGCCACTGGCGGGGCAGGCTCAGTTACTATTCAGCCACTGGCGGGGCAAGCTCAGTTACTATTCAGCCACTGGCGGCTCAGTCATTCTCAGTAGCATCTTTGAGCCCATTATAGTGCCTCTGGGCTAGCTAAGACTTTATAAACTTACATGCATAATTAAAATATCAGTATCATCATGTTGCATACATAGCCATAGCTTCTGGGATCATGCAAGTTACTTATGCATTGTAACATATCATGCATGAAACATATATACTTAGAATAAATGCGTAGGAAACATTAATGACATGATCCATAACAGGATTAGGACAGGTTACTTACATTCTTCACTAATCATGCATACAATTCAAATTGTATAAAGAAAAACACTGGTTCATCTTATAAAACGTAATACAAGATCTACGATAGGATTAAGACAGATTACTTACTTCAATTCGCTTTCCAAATTGCTCAAGTCCAGGTGACAAATCCTTAATCACCTAAAACAACATAATAGGGATTACATTATTCCCCATTTATTTATTATAAAATCTCTTAGTTCATCATATTATGAATTTACTTGCTTGGATCCCATCCAAGGATTTAGCCCAAGTCCAATTTGAAGCCTTTGGGGTTCGATTTAAAACCAGATTGGGTCTGCTGGAACTAACTCAATTTAATTGGGTTCGGACCCAAATCAATTTGGGCTTAATTCGGTTCGGATTTGACCCAATTTGCAGTTTGGGCTCGTCCAGACTTAGCCCAAATTTAATTAGGCTCGGGTTCAGGTTCAATTGGCTAAATCAATTTCTTATTATTGGGCTTAACGGGTTTCGGACCCGAACCCGATTCCGGCCCGTTAACCCACTCTTTTCTTTTCTCTTCTCTTTTTCTTTCTTTTTTTTTTTTTTTCCTTTTTTCTTTTCTTCTCTTCTCTTCTCCTTTTTCTTTTCTTCTCCTTCCCGAAGCTTCCTCCCCTCCTCCTCTCTTTCCTTCCTTCTCTCCCGATCTCCCCCTTCCTCTCTTCTCCGACGATGGCAGGACGGCGAGCGGAGGGGAGGATGGCGAGCGGAGGGAGACGGCCCACGACCGGCGGCGTCCGCGGCCAAGCCCCGCGGCATCCCCGGCCGAGCCCGCGGCCGAGCTCTCGGCTTCCCCGGCCGAGCCCGCGGCCGAGCTCTCGGCTTCCCCGGCCGAGCCCGCACCGGCGACGCTCACGGCCGTACACGGCAAGTCCCCTCCTCCTCTCCTTTCTCTCTCTCTCCTTGGTTCCGATCGGAAGCCCTAGCCATTTCGGCCGGTCCTCCGGTCTTCTTCTTCTCCTCCGGCCGGATCTACGGCCTCTTCCTCCTCTCTCTTTCTTTCTTTCTTTCTTTTCTTTGGTCCTTCCCCTCCGGCACCACCCCATATTCTCTCTCTCTCTTACTCCCAAACCCTCTCTCTTCCTCTCTCCATTTTCCCCTGTGAAGGAAGAAGGGGGGTTTGGGAGGGCCGAGCCACAGTCGGCAGTGCCACCGCCGAGCTCGCGGCGTCCACAGCCGCGCCTGCGGCTGAGCCCACGGCCGCGCCTGCGGCCGATGCCCGCGGCCACACACGGGTGAGTCCCCTCTTCCCTCTCTCCTTTTTCTTCTTTCTTTCATTTTCTTTTCTTTCCTCCCTTCTTCTTCTTCACTGAGACCCCCTATCCCACTGAAGAAGAAGAAGGGGAATGGACTCCGGCCGACTGCAGCCCCCTACCGAGAGCCGGCAGTGACTGCAACTGAGGTCCATGGAGTCCCTCCTCTATTTTTATTTTGGTAACAGGAGCTTACCATTTCCGGGGATGACCTGCGGTGCCTCCTCTCCAACACCTCTGCCGACTTAGGGGTTCCTCCTTCCTCTTGGAGCTTCCGGGCTCTCTCTCTTTCTCTCGTTCGGTGTTTAGGGGGTCTGTCATTTTGGGGTTGCCGGCATAGGCTTAAGGGACTGTTTAAGGATGAGACCCCCTCTGAGAGGTCCCTTCCCTCTCCATTCCTCCATACCTCGGGACTGGCCGCCGCCCCCCTTGTCTCCGGCGCGCCGGCAGCGGCTGTCAGCAGGGGTGAGGGTCACCCCTCCCTGTCGGTCTTATCCCTTCGTTTTTATTATTTTTTATTTCAATCCTTATACAGCACTGCCCACAGTGGAATTTGGGCCCAACCCTTAACTGGGCCCATTTCTTATTGGGCCTAGTAGGTTCTGGGCCCGGACATTACAAAATATATACAAGGCAACCACTACCATGTAGTAATTATCTAAATTATACTATATGCCAGCATTCACATCTCTTGACTCGGATTTAAGTTCTCATGAGGCCTTCATCATGCGAAGCCCTCCAATAACTCCCACTTTCTCATTTAATCACGCACTTTCATCGAGTGTCCAATAGTTCTGTTTAATACTAGAATTCTTACAAGCGTTCTAGTAGTACATAAAAATTATCTTTAGGATATGACGAGGTCAATTTCCACAGTTTAATACAAATAAAGCACAGCCATGCTTCTCAACCATCATTGACAGCGTCTGTCCCACTGTACCAAAGTCCTTGCTGCTCCAAACCTCTTTGCAATTACAAGAAGCTTTGCTGACGAAGCTGCTGCCAAGAACCGCAGTCAAGTCTGATATTCTTGCAGATATTAGCGTCCTCCAAGAATTGAGGTTGAAAAATGAAAGGTAAATTTCCCCTAAGAAAATATTTGGAAGGATATTAGCAAAGAAAATTGATGACACAGATAACCTTTATTAAAAAGCATTAGGAAAGATGCAAGCATGCTATCTCACGCAATCGTGCGTGCCCACACACACACGGAGAGAGAGAGAGAATTTGCAGAATGACTTCGTACTCATCTCTGCAAATAGTTCAGTGGGTCTACAACCTAATCAATTGTTACTACAGTTGGGTTCCTCCAGTGAGGAGATTAACAACTCAAAACAGCACATGGCAGAAAAACATTCCACCACCTGTGTCGTGGCCCACAAACAGGTGGAAAGTCAGAGCCATGTATACCACTCAAGATTACTTGTTGTCCTCAATAAGAAGGCCACCTAATCTTGAATTATTATATTGCATAATCCGATAATCTAATAAAACCCATAAATTTTCCATTGATATGAATCAATTTACCAACCCAAAAGTACATTCTTTTTTTTCAGTCGACAAACTCAACATTTACTTATTTGGGAAGTGCCACTAACCTCTTCTTCCAGTCGCAATCCAAGATCGGATTCCACCAGTGATGGTATTAACTGCATCAAAAATTTATCAGTAATCTCACTTTGTCATATGTGTGTACAAAGTAATAAACAACTTGACCTGTCACCTTTATCCGAATTTGTTGTTGCACATAGACCAGAATAGGTGTTCACAAGGGTTCCATTGTCATTTAAGCGCCACATCTGCAGATCTAAGGTAGGTTAGCTATTGAACAGTTAACTAAATATTCTAAAGGAAAAATAAGTTATTGAAAAAATACAGATCCTGTTTTAAGCTCATCCTTTATGGATATCTTCATTCATGGTAAATGTAAACTTATTCAGCCTAGCAAAAATTTGATTTAAATCTTTGCAACTTATAAGTTCTCTGTTGACAAAAAAAAAATAAAGAAGAAAAGGGGAAAAAGGTCAGACTTCTTATTTGTCAGCTGAAAAGGTATCATCTGTCCAACCACTAAATTGATGCTTCAAAAAATTACACTCCCCAAACCTAAGAAAGTTGTATAAATCAGGGTAAAAAGGTCGAATGGTGACATTTATAGTCAAAAGCCTATATGTTCACTCTAGATTATCTATAAAAGAGAATTTAGTTAAAAGATAGCAAGCCATCTAAGATTAAGCAATGCAATTCATTTGAGCAAATTAATTTGCTGTTTTTTTGTCACTTTTCCTTCATGCTGCAGAGCAAAAATGGTCCCAACAACATAGTATACTCAAAAACAAGAAAAATTGATTCCATGAAAGCAAAGAAGTTCAATAAATGACAATTTCAATTTTCAAGTTCTTCAGTTCTGTTTTTGGGGATCTTGTCTAAATAAAAATATCTAGAATTAAAACGAGTGGTTGAAAAATCAAATTTTAAATTATACTCTTCTATCTAGTCTGCATTCATGGTTTTCATGGTTACCATATATCAGAATTGATACAAAACAATGATGCAGACACAGTTGTATTTACCAATAACTAAAGTGAGTAATAATAAAGCACTAGTAGTTGGGTATGCACATCATACTTGGGAGGCATGCCGCTTACAACTGGACAAAAAAGTGCTGTCTCTTTCTGATGCTGTACGTTTTCTGTCCACAGATGCATCTAGGCAAGCCTCCACTGACTCAGATGCCAATAAGTGAAAATTTTCTTGGTGATCTTGTTCATACATAATCTCTTCCCCTCTGCATTAGCATAGAAAATTCATTACAATTAAGAAACAAAATCATGCATATTACTCTGGTTTATGGTTTAGAAGCAATCATACAATGTCAAAAGAGGCTTCCTTTTATAAAAGCAATATGACAAACTATCACTGTTTTTCATGTCATATTTACAGCATATCTGATCCAGCTTCCGATAGTCTCTTGCAATAAACCATCCTTTCGCTTTTTCATTGCTGCAGCTGGTAAGACCTAGCACCTTGTCATCGGGTGTGCCCATCACTTGACTCAGAAACCTCTGAGTAGAAGCACAACTTGTACATCGGAGATCTTCTTTTGAGAAGACATAGGGAAACTGAACACAATAAAAATGGTGACAACATAGTCATTTTCCATTTTTGTGCAAAAAATAATTAGACACATATAGACTGATCAACATTCAGACTAATCAACTTATCTCTTGCTCAGGTAACTGGAGATTTTTTATGGACAGAATACCTCCATATTTTTTGTGCTGTAAGAATTTATTTCCAAAAGAGTAGGATTTGTGATAAGACCAAATGTCATCTCATCAATGTGCCTTAAATCTCCACCAAACATGAGAGGAGATTTAGCCATAGACCAAAGTGTCATCTGCATAATAAATATTAAGTAGCATCAATATAGCTTTGATTATTCCAACAGTATACCAGATAAAAGAATAAACATAAAGTTTGCACACCTGGGTTTTCTGTTCATCAAGGCTAAGGTTACATTTCCTGTAAGGACCATGCTTTGCATCTATCATTAGCAAATAAACAAATTATTATAGGGTTACATATATTAGAAAATATGAAACTATTAGGCAATGTAGAAAATAATAGAGCAATCAAAAGAAGATCAGCTGTATTAGAACATCAAGAACACTTTATGAAGCTCCAACTTGTAAAACCACTTCAATAAAATTGTTAAACCAAGCCACATAAAGTTATAAACCACCAGTATCTACTTTGAAGGAACCAATTTGGCTAAGCTAACAAACTCCTGTTTCTCGATAAAGAAACAAGAATTCAAGATGCACTCAGAAGAATGAAAATTCAAGCATATATGTAGTTTGGAAATAAAACATTCTCCACATTAGCTTATATTTTGTTCTCTACCATGAAGCAAAATAATCTCCTTCATATGTTCATTCATCCTATCAACCTCCCATAATTCTTCACACATAAGCAACTCAAGTAATTAGCCAGTTGTACTCAGCTCGTTCATGGAGTTGGAGATGTATAATCTAAAAATATCACCTAACTTTTTTATATTTATGTGAACTCTAAAGTTGGTTTCACTCAATGAATTGGAAAGATTACATCATACGTCAACCTAAAAGTATAGTGTCTACAATGCTTACTCTTGACCATGGCTAACATACATCAATTTGAATCCTATGCTTCCACTACACAAAGCGCATCCTGGAGCTTAACTTACAACTAGGGCTGAAAGCGGATCGGATTATATCTGACCGTATCCGTTTCTGTATCCGACTTGGGTCGTATTCGGATAACGTTCTTTTGGTCCGATCGAATTTGGATACAGATCCGGATAGTCTGTTCAAAAATCTCCTGAATACCGTGCGGATACACCTGATATTTCTGGATTCGGATCCAGATCCGGATCTGGATATCCATATAGCAAGAGTAATTGAAAAGAAGAAGTTTAAGTTAGGTTAAATCAGAGAACCAATTAAGTGGTTAACCAAACCTAGACTAAAAGAAACCCAGATATCGAATGACTATCACTTAAGACAGCAACTCGAATACGGAATACTCGATTCGAATAAAATCCTTTGAATCGCCCAACACGCCTGAAAGGCTCAAACTTCTTGTTCTTCGGTTTTGTTTCTCTTTTCTTTTTGTCGTTTTCAAGCAACTAGGGTCTCGTTGAATTTTACTCAAATTTGATTAATATCCAAAAAAGTATCCAATTTATATCCGTATTCAAATAAAAAAATATGGATATGTCTAATATCAGATTCGTATCCATATCCATTTATAACAAATATGGATTTGCTTAATATCCGATTTTTATCCGTATCCGTTTAGAACAAAAATAGATATTAATTTTGATATCTGTTTAATATCTGTATTTGTTAAAAAATATGGATACAAATATGGATACATCAATATCCGATCCATTTTCAGCCCTACTTACAGCCCGATGCTAAACCCAAAACTCTAGAATCAAAAGCGGAAACTAACAAAACTTATCATCGTCATTATCATCACCATCATCGCCCAAGCCTTTTCCCTTCATAAGGTTGGCTATACTTAAAAATTAACAAGGCTCAGCCAAATAAATAGATTTTGCAATTGGTTGTCAACATGATGTCAACCTTCTAGATATTGCTACCACGTTCCTAGCCAAGGCAAACGTAGGAAGGAGAAGGGCCTGTTAATGAAATCTATATGGCCAATTGGCAGGTATTGCATCTTGCTAACAAACAAAGCCCATACAAAAGATAAATTCTTAAATCTAATAATTAGAAAAAACTTTTTCTTCATAGCCAAAATTGATGATGTCATCCACTGCAAGTAAGTTGGAATATCTACCAGGCTTTACCATATCCATTTATCAACTTGCATCAATTTATTGATCCACATTTGAAGCAGGAAATAGCCCTAGCATAGTTATAACATAATGCTCCATGTGGCGTAATGCCCTACAAACTTTTATTCATATCTATATAAAGAAACAATTATTTAAATTATTTTCAGTTAACAGTTTGAATTAGACTTAATTTTGAATAAGTTATAAATAGGAGTTGGGTTGGTTGCAATAAAATTTCTTGTTGAAAGTTGTTGCAATTGGGAATCAACCCGACCAAGGCATCGAGCTGGCTGAGCTACCGAGTGCTCAGATGATCAGCTACCAAGACCGCAAAAGTCGACTGAAGATCACGATGTCTCCGAGATGCGACATGGTGGGTGCTATGCTCGAGTGGCGATGGCTCCAACTCTGGTTGCTCCCGAGGTGATGCTAAGAAGAGGAGATCGTACTCGGACCTTCGCTCCAATGTTGGATCCGACCTAAAACAGTAATACGAAGAAGTCCTCTTGTCGCAGGAGATCCTCCGATGTCTAAGTTACATGGATTCTCAGAAAATAGCGGAGGTGCTGTGAGAGCATCAGCACAAGGTGTGGTGGGGAAGAGGCTCGGTGCCTTCTTCCTTAGTATCTTCCATTGCATCAGAAAGCCCCACAAATCTGTCGAGGTCATGAAGAAAAGTTTGGAAGGAAGGCTTAAGAAAAACATACCGAAGACCTACAAAAGCAGAAGAACTCCAATGAGGTGGCGAAACTCCGATGGAAGCACAGGAAGGAAATGGCCACAGAGGCTTGATCAGAATCTCTCGCTCTAGAAACCAGAGTGCAAGAAACTGAAATAGGGGAGATGCACCAGTCTCCTGCCTTATATAAAGCCTCGAACAACTCAAATCGTCACGGTGGTTCACCTATAGAGCCTTATATTGAGCCCCTGATGATCACTTGGATCACCATCAGCCTAAAGGTCTAATCATTGCGCCGATATTCCCGCCTCAAATGATACTGCTTTGGGAAGTGCGGCTACCGGCATGTCCTTCATAAATGTGGTATCTCAAAGATCTATGCAGCAAAACAAAAGGGACGGCCGAGGTGGCTCGGCCTGGCAACTTGATTTCACAATTCAACATCACGGCTCATCTCAATCGGTCGGTCTCACCAGGAAGTCTACTTCCATCACCTGAGCCAACAAATTAGCTTGACCTCAGAAGTGAGGGATAAGTGATTCGAAACCAAGGCCTGCTGAATCGGGCCGAACCGCCTGGTTCAGGCAGTTCCGAACCGAACCGGTGCGACATCGAGTCGGTTCATCATTTATATTCGATTCTGGCCCCTACCATCTAGAATCGATATTGGACCGGCTGGAACCGGTCCTTTACCGCCCGAAATCGGGCGGAACCCAATTCACACCAAATCAATCCGAATTTGAATCGGGTTGGATATGGGCCACCTACTACTGCCCTACCTGTTCGATCCGGTACCGAACCGTACCGGCCGTCGACTGGTATGGATCATGGTACCGGTTCAACGGACCTTGCTCAGAACCGACCATAACCAATGTGATAGACTGACCAATCAAAGCTTGCCACGTGGCTGATCCAGAAGCGCGCAGAGTTCTTCGAATTTCAAATTCTTCCCCCAGCTAGCGATACTTCGGGCATGATCACAAGCGGTTTCCATAATCACATGGATGAGATGTGTAAAGCGTGATGCGCGGATGAAACGTCCACATGTGATTGTCGAGATGTGCAATGGACTATCAAAAATGGCTGATCCACATGCCCGAATTTCTCGACGATGGGCACCAACCCTCGCCTATATAAACCATTCCTGGAGGATCCTCCAGGTAAGTGCTCTCAAGCCCTCTTACGCCCTTATGCTGCCACTCTACTGCTCTCACAAAACCTCCATTATTCTCTGAGAGTCCGTTTGACTTAGACATCAGAGGATCCCCCGCCAAACACTCTCTGCCAAGAGAATTTTTTCGTCTACATTGTTTTAGGTCAGATTCGGCATCATAGCAAAAGTCCGAGCATGATCTCCTCTTCCCAGCACCATCTTGGGAGTGACTAGCATTGGAGCCATCGCCACCCACGCACAGCGACCACCACCTTGCAACCTCGGAGGCACATTGCGATCTTCAACCAACCACCACAGTCTGAGCAGCCAATCGTCCAAGTCCTCCAACAGCTCAGCCAGCTCGGCATCTTGGTCGGGCTGATTCCTAGCGGCAACAAAAGTTATTCAGAGTCTTAGTTTTACTAAGAGATTCATTTAGCTTGTTATTAAATAAATAGTTAAAATAGAAAAACTAACTGAGCTTTGATTAATAGTTTAGGTTGGGCTCGATTGGTCGTTCGTCATTGCTAGATCCGAACTATATTATGATTAATGAGCATACCTATTAATCATTGATGCAGTCTTGATCATATAAGGCTTCAATGGGTTAAACTATGTTGTTTAGTCACTGAAGGTAAGGTCCAATGTTTGAGTCGATTCAGTGGATGTAAGAATTAGATGTGAGCACTCCTAGTGCAATTGGAGTTGAAGACTGTCAAATAGGAAAGAAAGACAACTCGTTGCTTGCTTCTAATCAAAGGTCTAGATGGGCACAATATAGGAGTCCTAACTCCTAATAGCAGTTGGAGTTTGAGATGCTGGGAGCCTAGGATGTAGTAGTTTATACTATATAAATAGGAGGCACAGGCTATAAGTGGAAATATGGGTACATTCTTTGTGGTAGCACGTCATCCTACATGAGGTTTGTATAGAGCTTTCAGTTCACTTCCAGGCTTTGGAAGGAAGATGTGTGAGTCAAAAAGTAACAGGTACCGAGTTAGCTATCTGAAGGTCTACTAAGTTTATATTATAAAACAATTTTCTGTAAACAGAATCTCTTTTGAATTTCTGCAAATAAATACCTGAACATCATATTATAGTTTTAAAATTTCTGTATATTAGAAATTATGTATTTTAAAATTATGAAACTAGGTTTTCTTTTAAACTAGGAATTCAGTAAATACATTTTTGTGTAACAAACAACAGTAATCTTAATGTTTGATTACTAAACTTATTTATATTTTATCTTAGGAACTAATGACCATCTGAATATTACATTATTCATAATAACCATCTGAATATCCATATTTTGGTTTTAGAATTTCCTGTTACCATATTTATGCATATGATATTCTACTATAATTTCTGTGTCTATAAAATTCTGCATATTAATTCTTCTACCATAAAAAGTGTGTGTGTGTGTGTGTGTGTGTGTGTGTATAAAGAAAAATTTCTATGAATTATTAACCTGAAATTTCAGAATATAAACTAGATGGCCACTCTTTTTTAAAATAAACATAACAGAAATTGATTTTTCAGGTTATACTATTAAAGTTGGTCAATTCTAGCATATTTAGGGATTTTGTTGGCATGGAGCAACTTTTAGGCTTTGTTTGGGAGCTAGGGGTGACTTTTTATAGCCCTAAAAATTGTCTAGGTTCTATGGGTATCAAAAGCTTTAGAATTTTATTTCACAATTCATCATGACCATCTTTTGATCAAAATATAATTCTTGGGATACTACATTCTGGAAGTTTTTTTTTCCAAATTAGTTGGGCTTGTTTACTATTCATGCTTGCGAGATAAGTAATATTCACCTTTCCTAGAGAGCCATTAATTTAT
The DNA here is from genome assembly GCF_051530095.1 of Phoenix dactylifera. Taxonomy (NCBI): domain Eukaryota; kingdom Viridiplantae; phylum Streptophyta; class Magnoliopsida; order Arecales; family Arecaceae; genus Phoenix; species Phoenix dactylifera. Next base: position 42,016,579 of record NC_143193.1, read on the forward strand.
TTGCCTCCGAATAAATATTTGATGTCAAATAAATTATAAATTAGCCAACATGCAAATTTTGAATTTATGCATCTATGTTAAAATTATGTTTTATATGGAAAATAAATTTGTAAATTAAAAGTATTACTTTTGTTTGTATTTCCAAATGCTATGCATATTTTTGTTTAGAAATCTTTTGTTAAATATACATATTTTGTCTTAGAATTGACATCTGACCTATCAATACCTTTGACATGTTTCGCATTTTTAACACTCAGCCTAACTATATTATGGACACCTTCAATGGGGGTTATATATTGACACTTTGACTGTTCAAGAACTCATTATTTTGGCCTATTCCGTAAGGTATATATATGGTACACTAGTCCACCTTGCAGGGTATAATGCAATATTCTGGCGCACTCAGCAGGGTATAAATATGGCTTTCTAGCCCTACCACAAGTATAAATTTAGCTGTAGTCTCATAGGCTGAGTTAAAATGCAAATTATAAATATGAATATTTGAGCATATTTAATTATTTTATCATAACAGTTTTTGTTAAAATATATTAATTGTTCCATAGATTTTTTTGGTACTACCATAGATGTTTAATATTAGCAAAGAAAACTTATTAATTTATTACATGACCAAACTAGTTAAGGTATTAAGCACTTACTGGTTTTTCAATCTTATTATTTGGTCTTTTCCTTCTCTATAGATCTAGAGAACTAGTGGCTAATCGGGTATTGTCATGGGATTGTGACTAGATGAAGGAGCAGAATCCTCCGTACAGCCTGCAAATAGTCCTTATTTCTTAGTAAGTTGTTGGAACTATTTTATAGGTTTTCTTTCTTTGTTATACTAAACATTTGAAGAGTTGCTGAAGTTAGATTCTTGTGAACAAATTTCTTGAGGTTTTTGTTAGTTTTTGTGCTTGTTAATTATTAAATTTGGAAATTTAGTTGCTCTATTTTACCCCACTGCATGTGTTGAATTTATTACGTTATCATGTTTATATTGATCTAACACAAAGTGGATGTCTTGAATGCTTGTAAAGCAATGCCCTATGGGTATACTGCAGTTGCAATGTCTCTAGCTCGTGGTTTCAAATCAAGCGCATGATAAGAGGCAACAATTGGTTCAAAGATACTCCCTTGTTGCAAAAATAAAAATGTGAAAGTAGATACTAGTGGATCAAACTTTGAAACACATGTTTTGCCCCTTACTATAAAGGTGTCTGGCTTGAGAAAGAAAATAGAGGAGCTACTTCACGTAGAAATACTTGGACAAGGCGAGTAGCAAGACATAAATCTCCAGGTTATTTAGAATTTATAGTATTTTAAGTCTTCATGTGACATTAAATAAGAGTGTTGTACATCTATTTTCCTACTGTAATTATAACTATTGCTTATTAGTGGCTTTTCCCCCAACCACTGGATTCTACCTTGAGTTTATTCATATATCTTTTGTATGTCCTAATATATTCTTCAATTAGTTATCATGAGTATGATATTGCATGGGTTCCAATATGAGTTAAAAGTAGTTGAGTTATGCGAATCATCTCATCCTTGTAAAACTCTATACCATTTCATGGGATGAATGAACATATCTTCAACCACATGAAATGACTGATAGTCTGATACCATCTCAATATTTCCTTTGCACTCACCTTCCATTCCTAGACAGGCTTGGTACACCATGTACCCCTAAAAAGACCCATCAGCAGAAGGAAAAGGCCTTGTCTTGGTCATTCAGGAGACAAAGAAGGCATGTAAAGAAAAGGTGGCATGACAATAATCTAGATTTCCTAAACATAACATAGAAAGGGTGGACTATGGTACTCTATATTTCCTAAACATAGCATGACCATCATATGTTGCAGCTTTTGGGATCTTATCATGGATCCAGATGGTGGATGGACCTGGCTATACATGCAATGAACTTTGTGAAAATCCTTTCCAACCTTCGTACTTCCTTTGATCTTTGGTAGATTTGTAGATGGACAAAATCAATTCCTCATCAATAGTAAAGTGATCCACTACAAACACTATCAAGCAAAAAAAAAATGTGAAACCTTTTATCAATCAAAGGTAGTTGAATATGAAAGGATATAAAACCGAGCAGGAAGGAGAATTACTTCATAAAAATCCTTGGAACGTACAATATGAGATGTAAAGGGACAGATTGACCTTGTCTAGCAATAAAGGTAGTCTGTAGGAAATTTAAATTGACTCTACATTCAACTTGATTCTAGGAAATACAAATTGATATCAGTTTTTGGGCAAACTAAGCAGCTTAAAATGATTACAACTTCTTTTCAAGCAAACTGGTCTGTTCTGTATCATCTTTCAAGCACTTAAGAATTATTGAGTATATCATGGTAGATATTCTACAGAAAAGAAATATTTAATAGCTGGACAAATTTTCTATAAATACCAATGAACACATCTTGCATTTGAAGAAACTCACTGTATCATAACAATGCTTCCTGCTTGAAGTTGATTTAGGTTTTATTTATGATTGATAAGTTTGGTCAGCTCGGATGAGATCAACTAATCCAATATCCTCAGGAAAATTTTCTGGGTTGTCAACGGTAAACTATTGTGGATTCATACCACTGGAAAAGTACCCTCAAAATTTGAATTGTAAATAATCTTATTCTATATCAGATTTGGTGATGCCTTGAGTCTAGATCATTGCTTTGATCATTAGACAATTCATAGCTACCGGCAGATCAAATGATTGAAATTATATGGATGAAATTTGAATATTTTACAACAGAGTTTCAGAATTTACACAGCAGGACAAGTGACATCTTCCTTTTCATCATTCTACCATATCATGCAATCAACTGACCTTCATGCGATGGATTCAATAGATCCATTCTATGAAAACATTTCTCTAGTGGCAAATTTTCTTTCCAATTGGATAAGCACTTTGAACTGAAATATAGTTTTTGTGCTTAGATAGCTATCAGCACACTCTAAGACTCAACCTCATGAACAGGTGTAAATATGAAGACATGCATCTGACTCTATTTCCATTTATTTTTCTCATGCTCTTATAATTCTTATATCTAGATCAGGGTCGGCGGCAAGATGTTGAGGACCCCCGCAAACTGCGCCACAAGCCGAGCAACGACCAAGCACCAACCAAAGGCTAAAGTGGCCAAGTGATGTGTTTTGTGGCTGGTCGACCCTTGGCCAGCCACGAGGTTCATCCACGACTTCGGCACTATGTAGTATCAGCCCGCGCGCCAGACCTCGCCCCATCAACCCAACGGGCCCTGCCAAAGGCCGAGCCGACCTCAGCCAAGCCGACCTCAGCCAGGCCAACCTTGGGCCCTGCCAAAGGACGAGCCGACCTCGGAGCCTGCCAAAGGCCGAGCCGACCTCGGCCAGGCCGACTTCAGGCCCTTCCAAAGGCCGAGCCAACCTTGGCCAGACTGGGACTCCCGGGTTGCGCGACCCGGTCAACCGGGACACGCGTCCCGCGCATCCGGGACGCGTGTCCCAGCCAGCCTTGCCTCCCAGCCATCTCAACCGTCCATTCAGCGAAGGAAGACTAAGTCAAATTATCCGAGATGCGTGAGCCATGCATCCGGGATGCGGAATCTATGCAAATCCGGGAGATAAAGATTGGAGATCTTTTAGGGCCCCTCCAAGCCATTGATCATATGCCAATCAACGGTGGAGAAGCCTTGGATCCGTGGAAAGATTATTTACCATGTTTATCTTAGGAAGAGTTACTTAAGTTTGTCTAGGGTCTTGGGTCTATAAATAGAGTTGTAAGGGGCCACTGTGGGGCATCTCAGAATAATCGAGAGTTGAGTTTAGTCTTGTTCTCTTGTGAGAGAGTCGGTCGTAAGGGTTGGGCGACATTTGTGTCGATTTCGGTCCTTAGATCTTGTATTCTAGGATTTCGGCTAGTGGTAGATACATCAATCTCCACTAGATTGGGCTAGGAAGAGATCTCTTCAATCCCTTGCTAGATTTCTTTTGTTTTCTTTGTTCTTGTTATTTGTTCTTCAATTGAGTAGAATAAAATTCAGTTTGCTTTCATTATTGATCTTTGTATTGAGTTATTCCACCGGCGTTACCTACAATCAGTCCATCATCAGCGATTTTTGGAGGCGCACGCAAGGAGCGCGAGAAAAAGAACATGGTGAGGGGCTTTGGACCGTGAGCCCCCATCACAAGAGTCGGTATGGGCCTGCATCGTGCCGTGCCGGGCCTGTACCGATAAATGAGAGGGCGACACAGACCATGGGAGAAAAAAAGAGAGAGAGAGAGGAAAAGGGGAGAGAGAAGGAGGCCGGCGGACGGTGACAGAGGCCAGCACCTGGGCTGGAGGCAAGGCTACGGCCAGTTCTCCTGTTTCGAACGAAACAGGGGTCCGTCCGCTAAAAAAATTGCGATTTTTAAGTGAAGTCGGCAAATCGCTTGCGGACTTTACTATAAAATCGCAAAATTTTTGCCGACTTTACTTAAAAATTGCGATTTTTTTAGCAGCCAAGCCTCTATTTCGCTCAAAATAGGAGAACCGGTCGCAGCCTCGCCTCCCGCCCAGGCGCCGGCCTCCGCCGGCCCACCGCCGGCTTCCCTCCCTCCCTGACTCGCTCTCTCTTTTTCTCTCTTTCCTTCTTCTCCACCTCCAGCAATGATTTTCGTTTTCATTGCCGAAACTCGCCGGTACGGCTCAAAACGGCCGAAATCGTCCTGAATCGGAACGATCCCGCCGACCCTGATTTAGATATAAATGTTGCTCGAAACCAAGGTTTGCTGTGCCGGAACCGGAGCCCAGACTAGTTGTCCAGTGGCACGGGTCGGTACGCCCGCGTACCGTTCCATGTTGAGCCCATACCAACACAATAGAAGAGGCAGAGAAGAGGGAGAACAGGAGAGAGAAAAAAAGAGAAGGAAAGAAAAGAAGGGAGAGAGATGGAGGGGGGCGGAGGCCGGCGAGCTCGCGAAGGAGGCGGAGGAGGAGCTTTGCCTCCTCCGCTCTTCCTTCCTCTCCCTCCCTCTCCTACTCGCTCACCCTCTCTTTTCCTCGCTTTCCTTCTCCTTCTCCCCCTCCGACGGCTTTTCATTTCAATTGTCGAAACCGTCCTAGTCCGCCGCCGGTACGACTCAGTACTCTCCGAGCTGTCCAGTTTAGAACAGTTCTGCCGACCATGCTTGAGACAAGGTTCAAAGTTTAAGTATTTCTTGTTATAAAGCATTTTCTCAACAGGAATATCTGAAATGTGAGAAGTACTTGAAACTTTAGCGGCACTAACAAATACAACTTTGGGAATGCCCGAACAAAGATTGTTGTACCAAATCAAACCATGTAGTTCGGTTGGTACGGTACAAACCATGAGCCAAGATGGTTCATGGTCCTGACATGAAATAGGGCTCAAACCAAGGAATGTTGTATAGCCCCGAACCGGACTAGCATAATTCCACCCCTCAGTTCGAGAAATCTATGAGGGAGGGAGAGGGAGAAAAAAAGAGTGGAAAAGAGAGAGAGGGAGAGTGAGGGAGGAAAGAGAGAGAGAGGAAGGGGAGGAGAGAGAACGAGGCCAATAGGAGAGAGAAGGGGCTTTCAAGCCCTCATCTCCTTTGGCGCACAAGAATAAGGGCTCCAACCCCTTTTTTATTAAATTTTTTTAAGTGAATTTTTTTCGAAACAAAACAGGAGCTCCAACTTTCCTGAAAAATTCAGAGAAAAAGAGGCTAGAGCCCCTATTTCATTTCGAAGTAGGGGCCATGCCCCTGCTCTTGTGCACCGGAGGAGATAGGTGCTTGAAAACCCCCTCTCTCCTCTCGGCCTCTCTCTCACCCCCTCCCTCTCCCTCTCTCTCCCTCTCTTCCTCCCTCTCTCTCTCTCCCTCTATTTCCTGTCTCTGTCTCCCCCTTCCTCTACCTTCCTCCACCCCTCTCTCCCCCTTCCTCTCTCCTTCTCGCTCTCCCCCTCTCTTGCCAACCCTGCTATGTCAATAACGGAATGGCATAGTTGTATGTTGTACTGTACCACTAGAAAACCGATACAACAAATCTTGGCTCGTATTGATGTCGGTCCTTACCAGGCCAAACTGTTCGATTTTAGCGGTTTAATCTCATAAAGGGATATGCTACCAGCATGATTAGCCTCTCCCCCCTCAGTTATTAAGGTAGAAAAGGTCACCATGCCCTTTGATCCCTCTGTCACGCCTATGAGCAACATAAAAGAGGAGAAAAGAGAGGAGAAAAAAAGAGAGTTTTGAAGGATTAGCAGGGAAGATATACAAACGTTCAGATAGGTATTTTTCTAAATTTCTTCTACCATGTCCCTTTTCTATTATATCCCATAAATGGGCAGGAAATAAAAAATATGAAAAATCATGCCAAAATTCTATACTTTGGTATGATTTCATGATATATTGTAGATCTTAAATAATAAAGTTTTTGATATTTATTTTATTATTTAATAAAAAAATATATTTTTAAAGAAAATAATAGAAAAAAAGGAGATGTTAGAGTCCAAAAATAAGTACTATGTTCAGGGTCTAGCATGCTATCTACTATCTTTTTTTGACAACAATTTGATTAATTTCTGACATATTAATTACTTCTCGAATAAAAGCCCAATTAAAAGTAATTCCTAAATTAATTAAGCTTTAGTGCTTAATATGGACAGAAAAAATATATGTGGTACTCCTATTAGAGGTTACATTAGATAGAATTTAAAATTTAATTTTCAATATTTATTTGAATTAAATCTTCTTTTAATAAAATTATGATTATTACAAAAATTTATGAAATTCCCGTAGCATGTAAGGAGATTTTAGACATGTTTTTTGGAGCATGTACCATATCTTTTTGATATTAATGCAATTTATTTATTTAATTGTAAATTTAATATAGAAAATACTAATGAAAATTAGTGAAAATCGGAATTATATACATATATTCAGAAGTAATTTTTTAGGCAACTAGCACTTTTTAGGAATTTTTTGAAATTTTCTACATTTTTTGAGTAATTTTAAATTTAAAAACTAATTAACTATGAAAAATAATGGATAATTTATAGATGCTTAATGATAATTAATGCAACTTTTTTCTGAGATTGATGATGAATGGTTTGAAAAATTTCAGGATTAGGCAGTCAACAAAGAAGCTGGAAAGCAAAAAAAGGAATTGTAGATCAGGTGACAATAGGGCGAGATAGTAAGTGGCCTTCACCATTGGAGGTGCAAATGGTATTCCTTTGAATAAAGGGGGTGGGTCACCAAATTGAAGCACCACCTGACTAGTCGACATTTGGAGTTTATGTCCTTAACACTCCAAGAATTTGGGAGATTATGAGGTCACAAACCCAAATAACATGGAGGAGGCCCAAATTCAGGCTCCCCTCCTAGCCAATAAGGAGCAATGGCGGATGGATGAGGTGGCTAAGTATAGAGTCAGCTTGGACCCTCACAATATGAGGGAAGCTTGAGATCCGCATCCTCTATACCAGATCAAGGTTTAAGGAGGACCCAATTAGTCAAGATTCTTGGTGCCAGTAGGATAGCATCCATGTTCGAGGCTTTCAATGGTAGGAAAGGCAAGAAGAGCGGAGAAGTGTCTAGATTTCGTGCAACCATTGTACATGCCTTCTCATGCAGAGACACAACACAACAAGTATTGATAGCATGTTGAAGGATACATATCCCAACAAGAAAAACAATACATGGAGGGCTATTGGAATGTGGTTCCACTTTACTCATATCCCAGCAAATGCTGCAAGCAACACATGCTAACGCATCATAATCTATGCCATTCACAAGCAAGATATTGATCCATTAGGTCTGAGGGACATATACGGGGAGCTACTTAACGAGCACAAGGATGAATTGCAGACATGGATAGGGTCCTATAAAAATAAGTGGCCTACATTTGGACTGACATTAATGTTGATGGGTTGTCTGTTCCAAACAAGCCAAGCATTATAAATCCTTAAATACCATAATCAAAAACATTCTTCTACAAGTCAGTTAATGCTTCGAATAAAGTGCATGATGGTTACTACATCATCAGCTTGATGGAGAAGGTTATTAACAACATTGGAAAGCGGCATGTCGTTGGTGACATAATGGAGCACAATATAAGAAGGCGTTGCTAAGCCGTTGATGATAAGAAGACCACATATCTTTTGGACCCTATGTGCTGCCTAGAGCATTGATCTAATTGGCGGGAGATGGGAAGCTTTGAAGAGTGAAGCAAATAGTGGAGACAGCCCAACCATACCAAATTTATATATAATGACACATGAGTGTTCGTACTGATGAGAAAGTACATTGGGGGAGACATACTGAGACTAGTAGTTACCCACTTCACCACATACTACATTGGCCTTGACAGCCTAATCGAAGAGACAAGTTGTGAGCCATGTTCCTCAATTAGGAGTGGTTGCAGAGCCAATACGTCTGTGATGGCACGGAGAGGCACCATGTGGAGGGGATAGTGATAGATTAGCGGTTCTAAAAATAGGCTCAGGAAAAAATTAAGGCCATTGTGCCACTTTACTAAGTGCTTAGAGTTGTTGACAACAAGAGATACCCCAGATAGGGTTCCCCTACCCCATGATGATGACGGCCAAGGAAGAGAACAAATGGTTGATCTCATGCATGCTGATGAATACATTGACATCATTCAAGAGAGATAGGATACCCAAATAGGTAAGGACTTGCATCTAGTTGGTAAACCAGCATTCCTTATTAAGCGTCACTAATATTATAAGTCTGATTGAATTAAACACAAATCCTGGTAGCTTATTACCTCAATCCAAAGTACATCTATACAATCCTTAAGATGGATATTAATGAACGGATCTTGAGTATGTTGACGCATGTGAGCTACAAGATGGATTCCGATGCATAGATTGTTGCTCGAGCAATAGCAAAGGTAAGTATTACTTAGATATCAATCACCAATTATAATGTCTTTGATTTGTGAATCTTAAACAATAATACCACAAGTTATGTGCATCATAGACCAAAGAATATAGGGAGGGAAATGGTACATTCTCAATGATGGTTGTATTTGTTGGTAATGGAGAAATGTATTATTCTATGTTAAATCTTGTTCATCCAATGTATCAATGCAAATTTGGGGCCGACAGGCAATGGCTATATTGATGTCAACAACTAAGTGGTGGTTTCACTATGATGGGACAAACTCACACTTGAGAAAATATGCAATCAAGATCCTCTCACCGACGGTCTCAATTAGTCAGTGAGATTGCAACTGGTCGACCTCTGCACTGATCCATAACAAGCAAAGAAAGCATTTTTGTCTCAAAATGGACAAAATGCATTGGTCTATGTGCACTACAAGATGCGGCTAAAGTTGAAATGTCTTTAGCAAGAAGTTGATCTAAAGTATCAGGACCTAGTCTTCAATGACTTTGTATGTGACAAGGAAGATCCTATGATAGGTTGGTTTGAGGGCTAATAAACCCAAATAAAGCTTGATGAGCTACCCTAAGCCAACCAGCCTTGTAGCCAGCAAAATAGAGTGAATGCAGAGATCTGAGCGAATCGGCATATGCCATGTCCATAGCCAGCCAATGCCCAGTAACAACAACCATTGCAAAGTTCGTGGAGAAGCCAGTCAAAGTCACGATATGGTTCAGAGTCGAAGATCTCCGGTCAAATATCGAAAGATGAGTAGAGGTCACCAGGGCACTAGAGCTAGCTAGTGCAATAGGGCCAACTAAGAAGGTAGAACCAATTAGGGTAAGCTGTCTATTCAAGCCAACTAAGAGAGACAAGGATGTAGATCGAGCAAGGGTAAGAATCTAGTTCCCTAGATATCCACTCAGGTAAAGCAAAAGAGAGAAAAGAAGAAGGTACATCCATTACAAAGAGTGAATAGGAGCCAGTTCATAGTAATTCCGAGATTACCAAGACATATGATGACAGATAGCCCAGGTCATATTGTGATACAAGCAATGATAACAATGATTCTTCAAGTGATGACAGATTTAATGATCAAGGGGGAGGCGATGGACAAGGAGGGGGTGGCATGTAGATACTTTTGCTTACTCCATTTACTGGTGACTCCTAGTTTAAGAATGCGATGCAGGATAGGGACAATGGGCATAGGGCTAGAAAGGGGCACCATAGCATTTAGGAGGAAGGGACCTAAAGGTGGTGGACTCGTACCAATATGGCTGATGAGGTGCCACATCGAGTGGGAATCTTAGATATATCAGGATCCTATGGTACTTAGGATCATCATCCTATAACGAATTATATCCTCTCGTGCTAGGGTATGACCTATATAGATATGCACCTCTAAGTCTCATGTCCGAGTGAGTATCATCCTCCCCGCTTAGTGAAACTAATGGATCAGACCTTTCGGATCCTTTTTTGGATTTTCACCACCGTACCTGACAGAGCAACAATGCCAACATGGCTATCCGGTATAGGCAGAATACCAGGATCCTAGGTGGGCATAATACCAAGGCCGAAGTCAAGTTCCAAGACTCGATTATGAACGCGACTCAGATATATATGAGGGACATCAACACTTGACCTGGAATAGAACAAATACATATATATTGTATTTTCAATTTTTAATATAAGTATTTTACATTTTCAATGTTATACTTAGTTAATTTAAAATGTATTATATAATCACACCATCCTTTAAGTTAACATAAAAAATTAAATTATATTACATTTAAACATCAAAAATGAACTCACAAAATCTTGTTTTCCACTCAAAACCTTAAAAACAAAAAATTGAATATATATATATAGGTATTTTGATAAGGTTCAGTACAGTACTGGTATCCTAGGTACGCAATCTAGTACTGAGACTGTGAACCTTGGTCCAAATCATTATTGCAGATAAAATGCAGACACCAAAAAATAGACTAGCCTATTAGTATTTCTGAATATTGAAATTTTGGCCCAAATATTACTCAATTTTCAATCCCTACTTTGATCAGCTAGCATGCTCCCATGCATGCATTTAAATTCCATATTGACACCTTTCTTCCTAAAGATCATTGAGGATTTAATGAATATTAAATAGCCTAGGAGAATCATCATGGGTCCATTCTCCTTCTCACTTGCCATTGTACCTTAAGTATAATGGCTTTAGTAAAGCTATGCATCCAAAGAGAATTCTTCATGGACGTTGGTTTATATGTATAACATTCTGATCAAAAGTGACCAAGGATTCAGTTTATATGTACAGTGCCCATGTCATCCAATAGTGGGCAAGGCACCTGCCACATGCTATGCTATGCCAACACAAAAGCCTAGCATGGCTCTGGCCCACTGCAGCCATAATGTGAGTTGCAATGGCTTTTTTAAGAGTTGTTCCATGCATTCAGTGTCATACAATCAAGAATAAGAATATGTATATGTGCTGAATACTATATATTTTGTTATTTCATCTAATAATGCATCCTAACGATGCCCTAATTACTTTAATGACTATCCTTGCTTAATAGATAGTAATCATTCAAAAAGTTTTGGTGAAAAAAAAGTCCACTGATATTTGAAAAGCATAAGGCACGTGAGCATCTCGATAATTAGCATATCTTAGATGATAAAAATTGTAGTCTAAGATTTACGATATTTCTTACTAAACCTTTTGGCTCTTAGCAATGTTTAGATCATGATAAAATTTATGAGCCAAGGTTCGTCATCTTGGTACCAGACTCCATACCGGTGCCACACTAGCATAGTGTCGGTACCATGGTCGGCGCAACCATCCCGAACCAGATGGTTCGGAGAATATTGAGCCGTACCGGCGGTGGACTATGACAGTTCTTTTAACCAAAATGAAAAGCTGTCGATGGAGGGACAAAAGGAGAAGGGAAAAGAGGAAAAGAGAGAAAGCGAACGAGGGAGGAAGGGAGAGGGAGAGGAAGGAAGAGAGAAGGCCGCAGAGGCCTGCGAGCCATGCAGAGAAGGCGGAGCCCCTCCTCTACCTCCTCTGTGCGGCTTGCCAGCCTCAGCCACCCTCCTCTCTTCCTCCTCTCCCCCTTCTCTCTCTCTCTCTCTCTTTTCCTCTCACCCGCCTCTTCTACTGCGTCGGTATGGGTCCGACATGAAACTGTACGGATGCGTACTGACCTGTGCCGCCGGACAACCGGTCTGGGCTCCGATTTCGACAAAACAGACTTTGATCGGTACAGTACGACACATGGTGTTTTCGGCGTCCGAGTGTCGGTACGCCTTCCGTACCGTATACTGATACCAAACCGGTACGAACGGTATGTCTCGTACCTTCCGGGTTGGACTGGTACAGTGAACCATGTTATGAGCTTTTGATATTTGAGATATTCCTAGCATTTAAAACAAGCAACTTTGACGCAACCCAAAAATTTGAAATTTGTTACTGATTTCGACTTTTTTTTATCAAATTTTGATTTTAACTTATTTTTGTTGAACACAAATGGCAGGTAGTTACATATTTACATGTACATTTACATAAAAAATATTCAGCCAATAAGGTTTGTTTTCAGTAGTCTACCTGAGAATCATAGTCATGTTAACATATGCCTACCTCTAAGACCTTCAAATAGGAGGAGTGGACAGAGGGGAAGGGATTAAAGTTTTAATCCTTGGTACAGTACTGAGACCAAGGTTTTGAGACCAAGTGATTCAATCCCGAAGCTCACTGCCCCAATGTCGCATGCCAATCAGAGCCTACCTCTGAGATCTTCAAATAGGCAGAGATGGGGGGTGGACGGAGAAGGGATTAAAGGTTTAATGCTTGGTACGGCACTGACCATGCGGTGGCAAAATAAAGTAGCATGGTTTTGAGACCAAGTGATTCAATCCCGCAGCCCAATGCCGCATGCCAATCAGAGCCTGGCATTGTACCAGTCAGCACAAACTGGACGAGGCCATCACTTTGATCCCTAAAAGCGAGTTAAAAAAAAAACAATGGATCAATAAAGAAGTTGAAGCTGCTAAGAATGTTAGACTACCATTTTATCGTATTGGAAGCTTGCAAAACAGCCCAAGTAATATCATGTTGATGTATTAAGAAAAGAGAGTCCGGTCAAGCTTCTAATCTACTATCAAAAATCAAGCCATGGAATCCAATCAAGAAAGTCAAGATTCTTCAATAAGCAATTCAGATCATGCCTAGGATCTATATGGCATTATCCTAAATCAAAAACCTGGTATATAGAATTGGAAGTTACCTCAGGGTCTTAATGCATTTATTTCTCACTCAATTCCATCCATCATAATGGTTTAAAAAAGAAAAATAAGGAAAGGAAAAAAAGAAAACAAAAAAGATGGGGTTTGACTTTGACTAATAAGCTGACAATCTGTTCTTGTCATACAATTCCACCCTGGGGTCGCTTCTGTTTTATTTAGTCATACTATAATATTGATCATGGGAACCATAAGATTAGTTTTTAATTCTCGTCTAGACTATAATAAGGATGGGAAAAGGAAGGTATATTAGACTTTATGTTGGAATTTAGCGGAAGCTTGTTTTCTTCTTCTCTATTCTTATCCCCAACTTTCCTGCAGTTTGTTCACCCTTCCTTCAACTGCTGCTTGAGCAGTCACCTCCAAAAGAAAGAAATATTCCACCTAGATCATGGATTCAGTGTGATGCACCCTAGTCGGCATAAAAATCTGAAGTAAATTTCAGACTTAAAAGGAAAAACAAATGCCAAATCTAAATTTCATGATCACAATGATATCCCCTAGCTTGTCAGTATCAATTCAGTATAGATATAATCTGGGAAAGCAGTGTTTCATTTGTTTCTGATGGAGGACAGACAGCACAGGTTGTTGATAGCTAACTTGGACTGCGGCACTTGCTTATGGACTATGACTTTTGCACATTGACATGCATCAAGATAGATATCCGACTTTGTTGGTCATGTTAATGCGATCGGGACAGAATTCAAACTCCAGCAACTTTTACTTTCAGCTTTCGTTATTCAAAATGTTAATTAACCCCAAATATCCTTTCTTGTGCATATTACTGCAACTTAATATTGAGTATTAGAGTTGCCTAAAGTGCTTTACCTGTGTCAGTTCAATAGGAGGCCATCAAAATTCTTAAAACCGTAGAATTTATGCTAATGAAGGTGCATAATGTTTACCTAGAGGTTTATCTACTCAAGTATGTAGCCTAACATTTTTCATAAAGCTAAAACCATGCCAGATCCACTTTCATCATCTAGCATTTGTAAAGTAATAAGTATATGGATAATAGGAAATGATAGAAGAAATTATCCAGCTGGGCAAATAAGATTACTTGGATCTGCAAGCCATCCAAGTGGTAGCATGTCTAAGTCAGGCCATGATCTTCCTTGCAACCCTGCAGCCCCAGTTTTCTTTGCAGCAGCAAAATCCCTGAGTAGAAACTAAACGTAGATTGATAAAATTTGATAAAAGAATGTTGGATTGTTGCAACCAGAACCAGTAAGGAATAAACAAATAGTTTCAAAAAATACAAAGGTCAAAACAAAATGTTAAACTAGAATGTTAAACTAGAAATATGGAAACTTCATGAAAAAACCATAAGGATTTAAGCGCACTAGTATCTACCTTGAAATGTCAAAATGAGAAACAACATCTGTCCACTTATCCCAGTCATCCCCGGTTATTCTGTACATGTTCACATAATTACTAATGCCCTCAGCCATGGACGGAGTCACACTTGATCCAGGAGAGATAGATAGCACAACTGGGCGCTCAAGCTCTTTTAGAAGCTGCAGGAGTTGCATATTAGTTAATTTCAGAAGTGCATAAATTTAATGGACTATTATCACTTGACAGGTTCTTTATATGAAACATTAGGTTTCTATAGGTACCTTTGAAACTGTTATTATTTCTTGTGTATCCAAATCATCTCCAAAGACACAGTCAAGCTTCACTGCAAAGGAAACAAAACAACAAAGATGACCTCAAGCAAAAATCTGGATGAAACAAGATATGCGGCTAAAGTGTTCAACCATGTTTATTTTCTCTTAAAGAACACTTTCACAGTGAAGACAGGTATATGGTGTTAAATAACATTACTTATCCTTCAGCTTGAGTACTGAACACTCAAAGTTTAGTAATAATAAGTTAAGGGAAGTGAGTTTCTTTCAGTATGAATTTTCAAATTACCAAGACTGGGACTGGTAAAAGATTTTACCATTTCTTACAGAATATACAGATATAAAGGACATCTACTTACCGAAATCAACACCCCATTCAGCATATTGTTGATAGAGAGATCTGAGGAAGGCTCTTCCAGCTCCCAGATCTGTATTAACACTCATAAATCCATGGCTCATCCATGCACAGGTCTTATATTTCATACCTATGTCTGCTGCATACCACTGTCGACCAGACTCCTCATATGCACCTTTCTATGAATAAAAATTTGCCATTCAATTAGCATACAAGGAACAAAGCACAATATTAAATAAAAGTTTTCCAAACAAAAACTATCTTACTGTAGCCAACACTCATGCATATTTTTATTTTAAAATATAGGAATGATAATGTAAGTTATTGTAATCACCCATGGGCGGAACTCTGCAACTCATTCTTGATAGTCATTGGTAGCATTAGAACATAACAAACAGATCCAATTCTGATAAAAGGATTGAGGTTGAAAATTATTTTGTTTGTGGTGATCCAATTCGATCAAGATTTTTATGATCGACCAATTTATGACTGATGAAGAAATTTTGGCCGATATAGGTGTAGCTGATATTAACCATGAAGAAAGATCAGCGAGTTGCCAAGAGGATTGTGCTAATGGACTGCAAAAAATACTCAAAAGGAGAAGTACGCAGCTGCAAGGAGAAAGTATACCGTGTAAACATTTAAGATGGGTGTGCTGGCATTGACTGCCTCTGTACTTATTCCTCTCATGACATGAATTCCGAACTTCAGACCCATTTTATGAACCTTGCGAGCAACTTCTTTGAATCCTTGGCCACCTCGGGAGGATGGCCACCTTTCAGGGTCTGGGAATGGCCGGCCCCATTCATCAATGCTGTCATAACCATAGGAATCAACATACGCTCCATCCACATTCTTCCGAAACCACAAGAAATCCACCACAGCATACTACACAATTTTTTGGAGAAAAATGATCAATGAACAGTTGGTCACCAGTCCTCCTCTACTGGCATTCTATATGTTTTCTATCATAATTAATTGCTTCTTCATTATGGATCTGACCTCATATCCATAAGGTAGCAGTCTCTGAGATACGATCTCAGCATTATCTAGGAATTCTTGTTCATTGATAGCCCATGAAAAGGAATCATAAGAATTCCACCCTCTAGGAGGCAATTTGGCAAGCCCCCATTCTTTGCTTGCTACAGATAGTGCCCTGAAATGTGAATTACATGAATCATGAAAGGAGTGAATAACTGATAAAATAACAAACATATATCTATCAACCCTAAAATAACATCCCGAAATGGGCACTACAGAACATAATTTTTCATGAAAGTTAATTCTTTTGAATCCAAAGGCCTAAAAATTGTCGGCATATCTACCAGCTGGAGAGAGGGATTTCTGATAAATAGCAATTAAATTAGCAACCATAACTGGAATTTAACAATATTAAAAGCCAGGGACCATTTCGCATACACATCCTCCTAGACAGAATGTTCCCCATAAAAAATAAAATAAAAGAAAGAAAGAAAAGAAGAAGAAGAAGAAGCAAATTAACTCCCACCAAATCATCTAAGCAGAATGATAGCAGAAATAAACTCTTGTGTCACTTTTAACCTTTTTTTTTATAACAAGCTAGCAGATTTCATTACATTGTTCTGAGAAAACTTGGCACTTAGGTTTCATTTCAATTTATACAGACCCGTAGAAGACGAAGGTGAAGAAGAGAACCACCAAAACTGATGCTTTCATGGCTACAGAAACCTCCAGCCTGTGAATGATCAAAACTTCAAGGCTAATAACTGATTCATTTGAGCTTCCTACTCCAATAAATACCCGGGTTCCGATTGGGAATGGGAGCCACCGTTCTGATGTCCGGTGGGAACATTCTAAGCCAACCAAGTCCATCTTGGCTGTCGATCTTCTAGCGGATCCGGTGCCGTTCTGACGTCGAGAGTATAAATGGTTACGTAGTTCCTACAGAGCACTGCACCAAGCGGTCCCCCTTGGGGGACTGCATAGGGAAGCGGTTAGATACGGCGTCTAGCCAAGTTGCTGGAAGGATTACTGCGACAGAAATCACCAAGCGACACGCAATTCAACGACATAGCATAGGACAGGATTATTGTTTGATTTTCTTACTTTTTTTTATACTATATTAGGTTTTCATATAACAGTGAACTAGATGTTGGCATGTACAATGTATACATCAGATTGTTGAACTAAATGTGATTAAACTTTGTTTGTGCATGCAAATGAAGAAATAATTTATTGCAATACGTTGCAACCACAATATCTAAATTAACAGTTGATGGAACTGAGGGATTAAGATCGGATATGCGTTTATAAATTATTTTCTTTTCTAATAATTTGGGAATACCTAACACTAATAAGCATTAGATTACATCCACACTTCATTGTCTTCCATCCATTGAATGGGGGCAATAGGAATATATTATGTTCTAATCCTTTTCCCCACAAGGGAAGTGGTTCATTGGCTGAATTTTATGTTGTAGATCCTTCAAATGACTAATTCTTGATGAGTTTTAGGCATCCTCAACCTTCATCCATTTTCAGCCCTATTATAGTGCACTGAAGGTCTTAAAGAAATTGCGCACTAGTCCTTAATTTATCCACAAGCATTATGACCATTAATTCTATTCAGAAAAATTATGATTTCATCTAAAATTCATGTGGTTGCACTATATTCTTTATTAAACTGCATGTTGTATTCTCGTAAAACCACCATGACCCAAAAGGTGAAGGAACAAATATTCTCTCTATAGAAGTTGTCCTCATTTTGGTTCATATTTATCTTTCGGTAATTCCACAACAGCATTCTCTTCTCATGTTCACCAACTTTTCTTAAATCACAATTATCTACTAAATCCTATATTGCCATGAGCTTTTTTTTAAACTAGCAATTTGGTTTCTTTTGGGTGAAACAATCTCATGGACATGTTATTCTTGGTCAAGAGCCACTCGTTAATAAAAACTTCTTTTTAGACTTGAAAACCATAGGACCCATGAATGCATACAATAATATATTTTATAAAATAAATATTTTAGGAAATAATGATGACCAACACTATGAAACATGAGGCATTGGATTTAGTCAAAGCCCATCAAATAAATGATAAATATGGTAAGGCACAAAAGTAAATTATCAGAATAAAAATGAGACTTCATTCCTTCATCAAAACTAAGCTCGCCACTCGATCGTTGGCCATTAAGACACCTCCCTAAAAATTTTAATAGTTGTTTTGTTGGTTTTTCCTTCTTGGATCAGACATACTCAATCCAAGATCTTCGTGCAATGGCTAAAAATAATAGAGAGAGAAAAATAGTAGAAAAATTAGTTTAAATGGTGAAGTTATTCAATGCATGAATAAAAGATTAAGATTTACATAAGTGACACACAATTGGAGGATTGGTTGGGGAGGAAGAAAATAAAGGCCATCATTCCTCTTCCTATTAGAACTTCAAATGAATAATAGATTGGAAATTAATGCCATGTTATGAAAGAGTTAACGAGAATGCAAGAGAGAATAAAATATAGAAATAATTATAGCTCGTTTGATTTGCGGGAAGTTTCTCATAGGAATATGATTTCTGAGAAGCAGATTTTTGGAAAAAAGATGCCTGAAAAAGTACTTTTGGTATGTTTGGTTGACCATGGAAAAGTAACAGATTTCTAGAGTGCTTATATTTGGTTGACCATTCACTTTTCTTCGAAAGTTATGTGCAATTTCTATTATACCCTTAATAAAAATTAGGTCTTTAATGCTTTGAATCAAATAAAGATAGCTGAAGGGCCTTTTTGAAAAAAATATAAAAAAGGTTTCGATTTTCGGCTCACGGAAAAGTAACTTTTCTATATTTCTCATGGGAAAGACTTTTCATGAAACGTGGAAATCATATTCTCACGAAAATACAATTTTTCCGTCTCTCATCTTTGAAAACTCCAACCAAACAAGAGGCTTCTCTCACTTTTCCGTTGACCATACTTTTCCCCCTTCTTTTCCCACAAACCAAACGAGCTTTTAAAGAGAGTGTAGTAACATAGAAAGAGAGAGGGGGAAGGGAAGTGAGAAAGTCAAGCCGTAAAGAAGGAAGTAGTCCCCTCTGCCTATCTGCACCAACTCCTACCCCTCTCCAATAGAGGATACTGCTAGGAATTCTCTACTTTTCTCAATACCTAAACCATGTTAATGCCTCTCCATAACTTACCCGCTTTTTTAAAAGAGATTATCTAGGCAAAGAAAGTGATGCCTAGAGTAGCAGAGTAGCGAAGTATCTATAGTAGGTATGGTAGGCATTCCATGGGTGGATCAACCCAAAATCCATTCAAAAATAAAAAATTTGAAGTCCAAATAAGATAAGGTGGCTTTTCTAGTCTTTTTTGTGCAAGAATTACTATCGAAATAATCAAATGGAAAGGAAAGAAATTGCCATCAAAGCAACCAAAATCAATTTAAGTTAGTTGTGATAAGATTATTTTAAAATTTTGAATCTGATGGCAAACTTTTATAATTAGAAGAACCTAATAGCAAGTTCCTATTATCTAAATGCTCAAAAATTGACTTAAAATGATCTAACGACAAGTTGCTGCCATCAAACCACTCTAACTGCAAGGAACTATTATCATAATACTTAATAAGGGTTATTTTGAGTTCTGTAAAATGCGCTGAACTTCTTACTTGTTGCCCTTGTCAACGACTATAATAATGACCATATATAGATAAAAATATTTATTAAAAAAAATTGAAATTGCAAACACATGTCAAATAAGTATTTCGGCCAAGGATTATGTGCAACACTTAATAATTTGAGCATATATTTTTTTTTCTAGACTCCAAATTGAGCTATGTTTCTTGCGTTGGATTTGTCACTTGATGCTCTTTCCAAAGTATAGTACCAACCATGTCTAGGCTTACAAAAAATATAAAAGCAAATGAAGAATCCATATATTAGAATCACATGTAGGCACTTACCTTTTTTGATACCATGTATATGGGAATCCCATATATAGCCACTTCCCTTTTTTAAGAGAGTGCCCAAAACACGTAATTAAGTTGGCGGGGGAAATCCCATGAGACAATGACATATCCTTTCCCTTATCCGTCAGGATACTGATATTCAAAAAGCTTTTCACCAAAGTCAAAATGACACGATCACTAACAAACATCTCTCATTTTTCAAGCAACCGATCTCGACTTATGGAATTTAAAAACGGAGTCAGATTAATATGCATTAGCATTTCTACCTTACCCCAGCTTCGCACCTCCTTAAACATTTCAAAGCCATTCGACGAAAAAAATGAATGATTATGTTCCATAAAAAAGGGATAATCCATAACGTGACGAGTTAGAACTCGAAATAAGGCGTTCAACACCAAATCGTCACGCGCTCCAGGAAGACAGGCGTAACCCAAGTCGGAAGTACCTGAAAAAACGAATCGATATATATAAATTGAATCGAGCTCCTCCTTTGGAAGAACTACCAACTTCAACGCAGAAAATTTATAACAACCGGTTAGTTTTTAGGCTTTTTTTTTATTCGGGAAAGCTCTGCTGAAGAAAACTCTAACTTATTAGCGAAAGCTTTAGATAAAAACTCGATTTCCTTCACCAACAAATATAACAATGATTTAGCCATAGCTGTCTCGACACAATCAAACTAAACTCCACATCACGTAGCCACTAGCGAAAAATGAAAATTCGAGTTTCCATTTCCACCAGCGTCTACTATGTGGGTTCACCTCTAAAGATTTAGCTAAGAAATTAAATTAATGTGACCAGATTTATATGCAAGTGAATTTTTGAGTCAATTCATATATGTATTATACATGGATTGTACAAATCTATCAAACCAGCTTGCAACTTGATGATAGCATGGTATACAGAAAATATATGGTGAACAAGGTTCTACCATGCTATTGGAACAATTAAAGTGTATGCAAAAATTTGTTGCCAACTAAATATATGATAGATAGAAATTATAACATATAGTATGCAAGTTGGATCTCGTAGCCATACTCCCAATGATGTTAAGGTATTACTCTAATCGTTTATACTCATGCTAAGCTCTACCGAATCAAGTTCGCTCATTCAAAAAGTTTGTCTCATGTCATCACACAAGCCCAAGAGAATTTAAGAGATTTTGGAGGAATTTCTCATTCATTTCATGGCCTAAGGTGTCACATGCACGTGAGTGAGAAGATAGGGGGGAGCACAATTAGGGGGCACCAGCCTCTCTTTCTTTCTTATATGCAGATAGAGAGGGGCCAATTCCTATAAAATGGGCCTCCTATTGCTTCTCAAGTAATTGACTTATAAAATTAATGGGCCTAAAGCTATTTGAAGCCCAATAATATATGATTAATTAGTCCACATACTCTATTATAATAGACCTATATCATATACAATCCAATAAATTCCTCCCGTAGCCACTTCTTCTAGAAAACTAGTCCATTTTGACAATCAAACTACCACTATGATCATTTGGAGGGCATACAAGTGAATCCAGATATATGTATCCAACAAAACTTGCCAAAATGTATGTATGATTTTCAGAATAAGCTGAATTAACCATGGATCATGTTGACCCACACCAATATGCTAGGTTTGTGATTGCAATCATAAGGTACTAGATGTATGATTAATTAACACTTGATTAATTGAACTTATCATGTCACATATAATCCTAAAGCCTAAGGTTATAAGTCATATAGAAAAATAGCGTTACAATGTATCCCTAAGATATGAAGTGGGATAAAATCTGTCCATATAATAGCACATCTATTTGCTATTCCATCCTTCCACTTTAACCAATAACTCATATCAACCCTCGGAAAAAATGAGCATGCATTGTTGGACTTCAACAAGGCACTTAGGTTAGACCAAATAATTGCATTAATATATTCTCAAAGAAAGGGGTGATTATTGAAGAGGATCAGCACAATCCATGGTGCACTGAAATGTGCTTGACCAAACTTCAGCGCTCCATGACATAATTCCTTTGAAACTATCAAATGACCCTAAATCTATCATAGAAGAAAAGCTAAAAGTCGATATCTAGATCATCAATAATTGCATGCACCATCCATAAGGAGGAGATATTATTGGTGTAAAGCACTAAAACTTTAGAATATTCCCACTAACCGATATAAAAAGATGAGTGTTTCCCTCTCTTTTTTATTAAGAGAGAGGTATGCTAAAAAAGAACTTGTTGGCTGGTGGAAAGGTGTAGATTTTTATTGGCCAGGTCTAATGATTGTGCAAGTATGCCACCAACATTGGATTAGCTAGAAAGGAGGATAACAAAAGGATGATGATTGTGGCATGGGTCCAGGTGCCCAGACCTTCAAGAGCTTTCTCTATTATTACACTGTCTATTCAGAAAAGGAGAAGTTAGGTTGTAGCTAGGATTATGAGATATTCTATTGCTACCACTATGGATAAATTAAAATTTTACTAGGAAACTAAAGTATATGCCTCAAAAGCTATAAGCAAGGATAACTTAAAATGAAGATAAAGTTTAAATGGTTTGATTGATCTATGAAAGAGTAAAGATAACGATAGTCTAGTTTGATTGATTAGCAAAAGAATCCCTTTCATAGATTTCATTCCGTTATTTATATT
Organism: Phoenix dactylifera; assembly: GCF_051530095.1. Lineage (NCBI taxonomy): Eukaryota > Viridiplantae > Streptophyta > Magnoliopsida > Arecales > Arecaceae > Phoenix > Phoenix dactylifera. The sequence continues at coordinate 42,039,326 of NC_143193.1, forward strand.
AGAAGCCAAACAATGCAATAACAAATTACTCATAGCAGTAGTAGCACATATTTGGCTTATATTTCTGATAATTCTGGCTATTGACACAAATTGGCCTCCACTTTTCATGTTGTCATAATGGTCAAACCTTGTATCATCTGTCAAATCGATAACCATACTTGATTAGCCTTAAACCTCTCAGAATTAGTTTTCATTTGGCCTGTCTATAATAATTCACCCTAGCTGTCTCTCTTTACATAGCTTATAAAATGATGTCCCATCCATGGCACTTTTCAACCAACTTGGTTAGCTTTTATACGATGTATGTTACTTCAGGTTTAGTTATCATTGGGCTGTTGAAGCCCCTTTTAGTATTATCATGCCTTAATACTGCCATATGGCTAGATGTGCATATATCCCTCAAGTGCCATCACGATTCAAGATGCATTGTAAATAATATAATCCACATTCTATTGGCTACAAATTAGAAAAGGATGATGGGATGTATCGAGTATGCTCATATTTTGTGCAAAATGCTAGTGTCTAGTTTTTCAAATAATTGCATCTATAGAGATTGCCATTTTTCTTAAATTCGTTTCTATTGTTGTACAGAAACCATGCAGAGGTGTTTCTTCTTCCTCAATGTAATGGCCACATACTTGCATAATATAGGTTACTCTTAAAATCCGCTGTGACCCAATCCTTGAAGATCTTACAATCAATACAATTTTTTTCAGATTATGTCTCAGTAAGGAGCACTATCTAGCTATAAAGCGGATGTCATTCTTGTCCTTTTCATTACCGTCTTCAATCTCTTGAATCCCCACTAGTATATATGCAAATCAATCCCATAAATTGCTCTGTTATCATGGATCAAGCAACTGGATTTTGCTCTATTGCTTAATAACATCGAGATGACCTTGCTCGCATCGATGTTCTCAAGCATGTGAATCCTTAAATACTTATAAAAAATTCTGCTTTTTTATTTTGGCATTTTTTTCACTCCAAGGTTCCTAAGAGGCTAGGGCTCTTTGTTCCTTCATTCCCTATTCTTCTAAAAAGACCTTCCTGTATAAAAGGCCAGACAATAAAACTTTGGTTTGGAATAACCCAAATTGCCATCGCCTATGGTTGACCAAAGTCCATCTTTGGGATCTATGTTTCGACCGAGTCTTATGACAAAAGGCCACCATCTGGGAGGCTAATGGTCTATTTATTACTCTTTTTTTCCAAAGTTTCCTTCCATCATCAATCGTCCTTTACTCATTGCTGTTTCTTTCTTCAGGTTCCCAAGTCAAATATCTTTCATTTTAACTTTGTTATGTACAACTCTAGTTTTCTAGATCTAGGATTTCCCTTAAACATTCATCTTTTTGCTGGCATATTTAATGCCAATACTCCCGTCAAAATTTTCATGGGCAACTTGGCCCTCATCCATAATGTTGGAAAGATTTAGCCTCATTGTACTTCTTGATAGTTCGATGTAACGTTGTCCATTGGATTAAACTCAACTTTAAAATAGACAAAATATAGATTGATAAAAACATAATCACTATTTTGGACTTAGGCCCTGTTTGGGAGAGCTTTTGGAGGGCCAAAGAGCACTTTCTGGCCCTCCAAAAGTACTTTTAGATAAAAAATGGTGTTTGGTAAAATTTCCGAAAAGCTGTTTCAGCTTTTGCGGAAAGCTGAAAACAGCTTTTGGAAATAAGCTCCAATTTGGAGCTTTTCAAAATGCTGTTTTCAGCTTTGTCGGAAAGCTGTATTTTTGACCAAAATGCCCATATTAAAATATAATAATAACATAATTTGTCCCTTATAAATCTAAAAATCTGTTGGAGCCAAGAACCCTAGCTGTCAGACTCCCTTTCGCAAGAAAAATTGTTAGAAAGATAAATGATCATTCGGAGGATGAAAAATTAATGTACACTAATAATTAAAATATTTTATATCTTTATTATTGTATTATACTATAAATATAATATTATATTACATTACATCATAATACATTAATATGTTATTTTAAATAATTTAATATTATATTATATTATGAAAAATTAATTTATACTAATAATTATAATATTTTATACCTTTATTATTGTAAGTTTTGGCTTTTCAAGTTGCTTACCTGACCTATTGCCGCTGATCCCCGAATAGCGGAATATTATTATACTATAAATATAATATTATTATACGTTATATCATAATACATTAATATGTTATGTTAAATAATTTAATGTTATGTTATATTATGGAAAATTAATTTATACTAATAGTCACAATATTTTATACTTTTATTATTGTATTATACTATAAATATTATATTATATTACATTACATAATAATGCATTAATATGTTATTTTAAATAATTTAATATTATGTTATATTATAGAAAATTAATTTATACTAATAATTATAATATTTTATACCTTTATTATTGTATTATATTATAAATATAATATCATAATACATTATATCATAATACATTAATATGTTATTTTAAATAATTTAATATTATGTTATATTATGAAAAAATAATTTTTTCTAATAATTATAATATTGTATACCTTTATTATTATATTATACTATAAATATTATATTATATTACATTACATCATAATACACTAATATGTTATTTTAAATAATTTAATATTAACTCTACTTTAGACAGCTATACTTCCAACAGCTCTATTTCCAACAGCTCTACTGCCCACAGCTCCCTCAAACAGGGCCTTAATTTTAAAATAAATTAAATTCAAAAAATGTGTGCCCCATGAGAGAACATTTTCTATCTTGCTAACTCTTTCATTGTTTTTGACATATTTGGTTGACTACGAAAAAATAGCATAGAAAGCTCATTTTCTGAAGTGACTTCTATTTAGTTAAGCATTTATTTTTTTTGAAAAATTGTATAAAATATTTTTGTGCTCTTAATAAATTGATTACAAAGAAAAAAAATTATAAGTCACTTGGATTAAGAATATTTTTGAATAAAAAGAAGTTTACCTTGATTCTTAGCTGAGGAGCAATTGGGTTTTCCATACCCTTCTACTTGTTATGGAAAATAAAAAACTTATTCTCATTGGAAGTTTATTTTTTTTTAATTTTAAACTTCCCAATTATATATAAGCTATTTGTTATTTTTACTTTTTTGTTTTTCGTTGGTCATGAACTAAATGAGCCCTTGGATAGCTGTCGAGGTCTTCTGTTCTTTGAAATTGACAGGACTTTTTTTTTATGAAAAAAAAATGAGAGTACTTAAAACCGGCATTCTGCCCGAGACTTGGCACTAAACGCCATAAAAAGCTAAAACCTCCGAGGGTTTAACACTAGCCATTGCCCGTCCTCTCCTGTCCCTTTTCTAATCTCCTCTCGTCCCATCCCCTTCCTCTCCTCCCTCTCTAGTCATGGCGGAGCCGGTGAGGCTTCGTCTGGAATTCGAGGATCGCCGCCTCCTGACCAAGTCCCAGCGGTCGGAGGGCCTGAAGCGCTGCTGGGTCCTCCTAAGGCCCGATCTCACCACCGTTGACGACCTCGCTGACCACCTCGCCGACTGCTTCGCTCTGCAACGCTCTTGCCCTCGTGGCCTTGTCCTCTCCGTGAGTATTTCAACTCCTCCCTTTTTTCACATGCCAGCATTTGTTTAGAGGTGATGTGGTGTTTTGGGGCCTTTCTTTTCCATTATAATGGATGGAAAATAGTTAGGTTTTCCTGGATCGTGTTCTAAGACTGTAATTTTAGATTTTTCTGAAGCTATCGGGGTCCGAGAAGTGATTTCATGGGTCTGATTGAAAAATGTTGCTGATCTTGAGGTGCGTGCAGCGAGATAAATAAGAAAAGAAACTTCTTTGGGTGTTGTAACTTTTCCCTCTTTTTCATAATGTACTTTGTTTGCGATAGCTGATGCCCTAGATTTTTTATTATTAAGCTACATTTATCTTAGTCTGTTCATAATATATTGTTCCTAAAAAAAGTCTGCCTTCTAATTACAAGAGATATAAATGTTAACTTGCAATCCAAAAAAATTCCTTTGTTTCAAGTAAAGCGAAGGAAGGATGCCCTCAGGCTAACCATTTGGCACTTAGTTTCCAACATAGGAGAAAATTAAGTTAGTTTGTGAACTATGTATCTGTTGAGAAAGGAGTCGAGGTTTAAGAGCTCAGTTCTCTAGATATTCTGGTCCAGCCTGGGGAAAGGGATTTTCCAACAGTCTTCTATTTTTTTTAGTATTTTGCAACATGGGATGTGATGAATAAGCTTATGCGAATTAAAATTGAGATGATAATATAAGAACAAGAAAGACTGATAAAAATGTTTAAAGAGAAATTTAAATGTAAAAGTTGCATTAAAAAAATAAAGATGAAGGGTGTCTTTGAGCTTAAGTTGGTACAATGATGTGCACCTTTGGGTATGTTATGGATAGCGGGAAGCAAGGAAAATATTTTAAAGCTTCTGACATATTAAGAGGCTGTTGGAGGAGATTCAATGATTAGGTTGATAGAATATAGTTCTTTCATGATTTGAGAGCAAATAACAGGGAGGAGATTTTAGAGGAGCATATAAATTTTGGTGAAGAGGGAGGAGATTTTTCAATATTTAAAATTTTTGGATTTAAATGAACATAAAACACTGAATTATTTCATGGACATTTGAAGAGGTAGGTGGTGACTAATTGCATTAAAGACTTGATAGCAACCCTAAAGATATTTGTGAAGGAACTGTTATTTTCTCAACAGAGCATTTTCCCTTGAGTGAAGGTTGAATATAGTGGGATAGAATTTGGAATTTTATAAAGTGGGTGATGACAAGTCTTGGTAGTCGGAGATGGATTTCAAGAAGTTCGAGAATGTGGGAGAGGCTCCTATTCAATGCTAAGCAGAATAAACTAAAAAGGTGTTTGGCAAAGGCTTTCAGGACATCTGATAATATTGGTTTCTTGGTTGCTCGACATATCCTTTATAATCATTATGCTAAGGTAGGAATTACGCAAATATCAAAAATTTAATTAATGAACTAACTACAAGAGGCATGGAAGAACAAATTAAGAGCTACAACTCTTTGATTCAAAGAAAAGGTATATTCTTGTCTGTTGTAAGGATGTGCCTTATTATTCTCCCCATGATCAACATACTTGTGGCCAAAATGAGGCCCAGATAGAAATATGTTGTTTGTTTGGTGAAGTTTAGAAACCCTTGCTTTATGTAGATATGCAGGATTAAGGGGCTTACATTCTTATGAAATTAGTAGATTATTACATTATTGATGACTTCTTTAATATGGTTGCACTTACTTGATGCCCCAAAATTCAGATTTTTTTGAACTTTAAACTATAATTGTACAATGTAAGGACATCTTAACTTGTGGTGCGTGGAATAAAGGCATATATGTAAATATTTTGCTATATCAGGACCGTCCTACCTTTTGCAAAGTCTTACTTTACCTGAGTCATTAGGATTTGCAACAATGAGAAATTTTAGTTAATGCTTACATTTTAAGGATTTAAACTAAAACTCAAAAGCAAAATGCTATCCAAGGGTCTTTAGTAGAAATTGGGCTTTGAGCTCTCTTGTAGGGGTTTTATTTTTCATTGCTGTTATTCTCCTTTCCTTTCTACATTGAAGTGAAAATAAGGCCTTTTCTAGTGTTCAGGGATCACCATCTTTTAACCAAGTCCTGGTGCTAAAAAAGCTCAAGCGGTGCTGGTTCCTTTTGGAGCTTGACCATGTTGCAAAACATTAGGGGTTGAGCCTTGTCCTTTTCCTAGGCATCCTGTTATCATGAAAAAACTAATCTGCTATTGCAGTGATTTGCTTGGCTTAACTGCAACAAAAGTGCAAAATCATTTTTAAAAAAACTGACTTATGCTGCTTTTAGAATAACCAAGATGAAGACTTTTAATTAAAAGAAGCTTTCAAATTTGAGACAGTTGTTTTGCTAGAATGAAAGAAGGCTGGGAAGCTATATATCGAAATGCATGTATAAGAGGGGGAAAAATTATGGGTTTCTTTTTCTTCATCCTCGTTACTACAATCTTAAAAGCTAAACTAATGATGGTGACAATAGATGTCCTGTTCTTTATTAACAAGCTATACCAATACTGATCACTGCAACTAATGTGTTTTCTAAATAAAATTACTCTCTTTTATGCTAGTTTCTCTTTATTTGATTTGCCAAATCCAGAATTGGAAGACATCCTAGATGCTCATAAGTCATAACTCTTGCTAGTCTCTCTGTTGAACCATACATAATTACAAAAGCTTTGTAGATATTTGTGGTTCTGTAAAAAATATTTGAGAATCATTATTATTTTTTCAATTGGTGTATTTGGGAAAAGAGTTTGTTTACAGATAGTTATTTACTTTTTACCATTTTTTCTGTTCTATTGCAGATGGATGAATTTGTTCTGCCGTCATTTGAGTCAACATGTATTTTCAAAGATAAGGACATCATCAGGTAAATTACTTGAGTTTGTGGTGGCTCATGGTTAGGCACTTGCAAATAAACATTTTAGGAAGAGACAAACCCAAAGTTCGCCATCTCGGTATCGGACCATGTACCAGCACTATCCTATTATAGTGTTGGTACACGGTATGGTACAAGACGGCGAAACGTACTGAGTGTTGGTATGGCACAAGACCGTACCAGTGTGGTATTTGTGCATGTGGTATTTGTGCGGTACGGTATGTCCGGTACAGTATGATTCCAATCGATATGGCATACCATGGACTAACCTTTAATTATTTCTGAAATGGATCAAAATTTTCACAAACAAATTGCTTTTTCTAATGAAGAAGAGAATCATGCATGGATTGTAAGATGTTGTGGGATAGCCTTGCCGCGCAACATAAGATAGTACCTTTACTACTATATACTCAGCCCAAGAAAAGAAATGAAATTGCTGAAAGTCTAAATGTAAGTTGATGGGATTTAAAAAAGAAATGGGACATCTTTTAACAATAAATTATGCAAGGAAGTTGGAACTTTAGTACAAAACCAAATGAAATTTCATAGCGGATGACCAATTGTATTAAGAGAATTGCTTGAGAAGTCCTTGGATAATGAAAGGTAAAACATATAAGTAAAGAAACTTGGTTGTGAAATGAGCAGGAAAAATGCCTCACCAATTCACTCTGGAGTCTGGACTCTTCTGTGCATGGGGCCCTTTGCCATATATGGAAAAGAGTGAAGAAGGGGAAAAACTGAATGGAGTTGCCAACAATGGGAGATGTCTCATGAAGGGGCACATTGGGAAAAGTTGGTGATATTATTGTTAGGATAGATGTTTTAATGCAAATTTAAGTTTCTTACCATAGCTGGAGCTCGTCAGTATGGCTTCGATGGTAGTTAACTTGATGCCATTTGGTATCCTCTGTATCTCTTCTAGTGTCTCTGTCTTGTTACGCACATCTCTACTTCCATTATTCAACGACTAGCTACTCTTCATTACCTTTATGTTTATTCTTATGATATTGTTTTCTCAAACACCCTCTTAGTTAAAGCTTGCAGACTCAACACCTTGGTCACAGCTTATAAATTTTGCTCTCAGCTAGATTGCCATCGGACCGTAGTTTTAGTTTTATATTGATTGATCTCATGTTTAAAGCTTTGTTAAGACTCTGAAACTGGAAGTAATCTTTTTTTTTTCGGTTTTGCACAGAGCCAATCAGAAATTGGGGCTTTAGAGTTTTACTATCACTGACTTATGAGACCAAATTTTAAGTATAGATGGTTCTTTGGCCGTTCTTTTGTCACATCTTGTTATCTTTAATTTCCAAGAAGCATTTCTCAAAAATCAATCTTGGGCTAGTCAAATTTTGAGAAAATATGGAATCATGATAATTGCATAAACATTATGATTATCATGTGTTTAATTGTCATCACTTAATAAAATAATATATGACATTTTAGCTTTTGCAAAATTATTGTCTTTTGGCTGTTATAGCATGAAATCGTTGTTACCACACAGTCGAAGGTCAGAAACAATGGAATGAACTCTACGAGGATGTTTACTTCATCTTTTGACTTGTTTTTGTTTCCCTTCTTTTTTCCTGCTTGATTTCCCTGGGTGCATATTTTGTTTTCAATTAGTTTTGGCCAAAACAACCAAAACTGGATCTGAAACTATTGAGACCACTGCCGGAATCACAATGCATTTGGCCACAAAAAGTGCAGAAGCCGATGTGGTTGTCGATCTATATCTCGTGGTACTGCTGGGTTGTCATTCTTCTGTTGAAATTTTGGGAATCGGTTCACCCATAGTTTAAAGAGGTGCCAAGGATGTTAAAAATAACAGAGTTTTGTTGATCAAAGACGGATTTGGTATGTGGATGCACCCTTTTTGAATTGACATGCTTGTTTGGTTTAGTATATTGGTAACATGCCCTAAATTCATGCCAATCCTTAATCTTTCTTTTTATCTTACATTTAACATGAAAGTATTATTTGTGAGCTTGCACATAGCATGAATATATAGATGATGGGCAATATTTGTAATTTGGTTATCTTTATTGGAGAAGAATTACTATTATTATTGGGACCCCCCCCCCCCCCTCCTTTTCCCCCTCAAGTTGGTGATTTCAACAAACACTGGCTTCTGCAAACATAAACTCAGTTTAATGAGCTGATGGTGCTGTACTGTGACATTGCTCTTTGCTACCAGGGTGAAAAAGAAGGTTGGCCGACAGAAGCAGGTTATTGAGATACATGATGCATATCGCACTAAAGATTCTGACATTGTGGACAAGCAACCAGTACTCTCAAATGATAGGCTTCTGGCAATTAAAGATTCTGAAGACAATTCAGGTGGATACAAAAGCGAAAATGAAGCGGAAATGTGTGCTCTTGAAGAGAATGCAATCCATAAGCAAACTCCATCAATTGAGGACACAAATTCAAAGAAAAAAAGGAAGAAGTCAGATAAGCCTCAGAGCTCAATGTACTTCTTTGTGTGCCTTTATTTTGATATTGTCTATGTTGCTTATTATTTTGTTATTTTTTCAGAAAATTTTGCATTGGCATTGCATAGTGTCTTGGCTAACAAGTTGATATCAGTTCACATTGTATTTTTTTGTCCATTCCATTTGGTCTGTTAATTCATCATATTTGAATCTGATAATGATGAATTTATTATAACATTTTCTTAGTATGCTAATTTGCTTATATATTTTGGAAGAATAGTCAACCTTTTATAAAGATACAAGTGATAACTCGAGGATTTGTGCTTGCATCCATGAACGTTCTGTATTCCTGATTTGGCTGTGAAATAATTTTCTGTTATGAATGCTTGCAAGAGCAGAAATATGATTTCTCATTTCTTTGATGTTTGCTAGGATTACTTGGCCTTTTTTTTAAAAAAAAGATTTTTTGAAAGAACCTTCATCATCTAACTATCTAAGTTGGAGAATAAGAAAGCACTGTATTCTTCAAAAGCATCTTTATGTCGTGCAGGCTTCGATAAGGCTTAATCAAATCCCATTCTCAAAATCCAAATTGCATTTGCTCCAATTATTCATGATCTTTTAATCATAATTTTCTTGAGATTTCATGGCATACCAGCGAACCCCCCCCCCCCCCCCCCCAAAAAAAAAAAAGTCCGAATGCACACATGTTTCTGACAATTTAACTAATTATTTACTAATCACTCGTTATTCGTCTATTATAAAGTTTGTTGAATAATTACCTAGCATTAATACAACATTCTTTAATCTACTCTCAATCTAAAACTTTTATTTCTGACTTTTTCCCAATGTTGACTGAATCACTATTGAATGCGCAAACGTATGCTGAAATGTGTTTCCATTCTTTACTAAATGACAACAGCAGGGATTTGAATATATATGCAAAATGTAATCTTGATGATATATAAAGTCTTCTATTGTTTTGAGTTTGTCATGATTCTAGGGGGATTAAAAGCATGTATTGGAAATTAACCTATTGTGCTAGATGGAATAATATGACAATTTGTCAGCCATTTTATAACCTTATTGTTCATGTAGCATAATAGGTATATCTAGTTATGGTTTCATGATTTATTCTTTATGGCATTTAGAAGATTAAAAAGGTGATGATAAATCACTAGTGTACGGATTCTTAACATGATGATTTAAGTAGAGTTTGAGATACAACAGACTATGAATAACTTACTGTCAAGGTGGAAAGAATAAATAGGGGATTGATATAACCTTTTAGCTTAACAAGATAATAACTTTTGTTCTGTCATTCAGAATTCACATGTACTCTCAAAAATGTGACAAGAAGATATTTTGGCAGGTTTGCAAGTGGGTAACATATATTTGTATTTAAATCAAACGCAAAATCAAAATCTCATGGATCGTATTTTAGGCCCCAAACCTGGACCTAATCTCACAGTGCATTACGTTGTTTAGGAAAAGCTGGATATCGTCTGAGCAAATCCTACAAATGATAGCTCAAAATCCTCAGTCACTTGGGTCCATGTGCTCAAGCACAGCTCATGGTGAACCTGCTCCCACTGAGTAGCTGAAATGGCCTAGAAACTTTAGTCCTAAAAGGATAATAGAATAGAAATTGCATTTCTTCTATGATGAACCGAGATCTGAACCCATTACCCACATCTTCTCTACCAGGAGAGTGACTATGGTGAAGAAAGGAAAAGAAGAAAAACTGCTCTCTCTTGCAGTTAGGTTAGGAAAATAAACACAGGCCTTTGCCTATTTACATATATAGCAGTGCATTTTGCAGGGTCACATGTATATCAAGCCCATGTAAGCTCTATGTGCGGGTATGTATGCGCATATAGATAATTACTCTTTAAGAAAAGATAATAATATTTGTATGGAAGGATGCATTTTCATATGCATTATATAACTATTATATGCATGTATAGGTAGATCTATGCATTGTGTACTGATGTCTGATGCCTGTCAGTATGAAAGACATTTCAACATAAAGTTAATTACAATATGTAGAGATGAAATAGTAATTAGGAACTGACTTGTTCCTTCTCTCAATTATAAGTTTGTTGGTGATTTATAAATATTGTATACTGACATCTGAGGCCCATTAAGATGAAAGAAATTGCAACATAAAGTTAATTACAAGATGTAGAAATGAAATGGTAATTAAGGAACTGACTTTGTCCTTCTCATAAATCCAAGATGTCATAGTATTATTGATTAATCAGTATTAGTTGATTTATAGTATAGTGAAGAATTTGGTGAATGTTACGAAGCATGCAAAACACTAAATATTCCTCATATTCTTTGTATACCTTTGGGGAGGATAGGCCTAGGCTCATGACTTATCTTGTGGATCCTATGTTTAATGCGTCAATCATTTTGTTTGTATCACTACCGATTTCTGGATTTTTTTCTTTGTTATTTATGTAGGACTCATTTAGTAAATAAACATGGAAATTTCTAGATTGATGGCAACTCAATTTAACTAAGCCTTAATCCCAAACTAGTTGGGGTTGGCTACAGGAATCCTTTTTCTCCATTTTGCTCAGTTTAGGGCTGTACTTGCTGAAAATGTCAGGGTGGATTCTAATCTGTTCTAGTTTGCCATGATAGCAGGAATTACACATGTAAAACAAGCCATAGTTCATATTTGCGGTTAGCTAACTAAATGGTCATTGGCTGTTTGAGGTCAACTTATAATACATTCCTCATGCTAGTTTTCTCTATAAACCCTGGTTCCTTCCCTCCGTTCCTACACTTCCACTCGAATTAGAGGTCTCACCATCTTGTCATGCCTTAAGACTCAAATTTATTTGAAACTTGAGGTTTGACTATGCAGTTGATCAAACATGGATGCAGAAATACCCAATGAATCAATAATTGAATGGCATGTACATAACGGTCCGGGCGTAGGGGTTGGGGGGGGGGGGGAGTGTTCATCGGGAACAGCTGATGGCATGTGCTATGTATCCAAAGCGGGCAAGTGCTCTATCGGATGCAATGCCCAAAGTAGACTGCTAAACATATCAATATTTTTCTAGTTATCAAAAATCAATATTTTGCATCAACCTCATGCAAAACATAATGGAAAAAAATCAACAGCAGAGCTATAAAACATCTTTCACCTAACATCATAATATCATGCCAACGCCTGTATAATGTAAGCGTCCACAATCTAATGATAAGTATCATCTGCCAAGCATGATAACATCACTTATAAGATAAGAATGTCCACAATTACATAATATCAACTATAAAGCAAAGACATCCAAAATCGTAAAATCAACCATGGAAGAAAGATGTCTACAATCATATAGCTTAATTCACCAAACAGACCGGCCTTCTTCCTCACTTCTCTTTCGAATGCACTATTTGTCTAGGGCACACAATAACTAAACCAGCCCATACTTTAAACAACCTGTTGGCCCAGCTGATTATTGGACTGGTCCAATGGGTGACCGGTCCAGCCTACTAATGAATAAATTGCTGAATTTGAACATATAGTGTAGTGGCTGCTATAGCAGGTTGTTGTTTGATGATATTGGATGCTTTGGACAAGTGCCATGTAGGACTGCTATGATAGTGTAGTGGTTTTGGACTGAAACTGCTATAATGGCCATAGGGGCTGATTTTTGAAACAAAGTAAATATCATTAATATTAACCTTAACCATCACCAAAAATGTCTAATAGTAATGGGACTAAGTTCGTTGTTCCAAAAAGCACTTGGCAGACATCCAGCTGCTGAGGGATGATCCATGGCATGCAGCAGATGGCAGGCAACATGAACCCAAGGGGGGATGTTGAACTGTACTAGTAATTTATATTACTAAGTATTGTACATGCAATATTTAAGATTTTATGCAAAAAGGAAAATGGGAAAATTCACCAATAACTAAATATCTTGATTAAGTTGAGATTTATAGTGCTGTAGCATATGCTTCAAAGATTTATACCACTAGAGGGTGCCAACTAGTGTAGTTAATTAAATTTTTGGGGGTTGATGTCTAAGGCCTAGGTAATGTGAAAATTGACCTGACCCAACCCTATTTGGGTTGGGTTTGGGTCGAGGGTTTTTTAGATAGGGTGGTATGGGTCAAATTTTCTAACCTGAACTTTAAATACTGTTGGGTATGGGTCAGAGCTTCGACCCGACTTGGGTCATGATGGTAGAGTTCTTTTCAGGCTGAAATAAAATAGCTCAGGTTGTTATGATCTTGAATAAGAACTTTTTGAGTGTGTTTAGTATTTTTCTTACTACTGGTTGTTTAAATTATTTTGCAAATTAGCTGGTAACCATTGTAAGGCTTGGATTTGATAAGTTAGGTAGGTCTATTAGGGACCAAGTCTTGCAACTAAGATTAGATTAGGGTCAAAACGGGTGACCTGAAATGACCTGTGGATGGGTATGAGTTGAGAGATCTTAACCTGATCTCAGGTTGGATATGGATGAAGGTTTTGTATATTGGTGTCCTTACTTCACCCAACCCAAACCTGACCTGCTCCCTCCCTTTGCGCCAAGTCCTGTTCTCATCCAGATACCAGCAGGGATTTCTCCCGTTAGTTCTCAAAATACATAAAAAATTATACCACTGCCTTTGTATCTGTTAGTTATTTTTTTGACATATTTCAGGTTTAATACTTGGTAATTGTTATCTAGTGTTCCTACATATTGACTTCACTTAGTTTTGTGTTCCTTGATGCAGGAGGAAGAAAATAAAGCTGACCAGCCCTGAAATGCCAATTACTACCACTGCAGAAGATGAACATATCCGATCAGAGCAGAATCAACGATGTTCTCGTAAAAAAGATCGTCAGAAAAGTTTAGATAGGACAGCTAAGCCATCTAATGAAGATGGCAGATCAGATACATTGGTTTCCCCTCAAAATGATGTCAGTGTTAGGCGCAGAACTAGTTCTATACCAACAAAAGATGGGTACATTCGAAACTCTGATTTAATTCCATGCACAAGTAATTTAATAGTGTACTCCATTTATTTAAGTTTTAGATTTGACTTGTTATTTGTAGCAGTATAACTGTCTAAAATATGTGAAAAATTCAACCCTACAATGTTGTTCCAACAATAACTTATTGTTTATATGTGAAATGGATTATATGGTGCTGGAAAATATCTATAAGGTTATTAGTGATGGGCACGTTAGATGGCTATATTAATGGTTAAGAAGGACTCAGAAGCTATTGTTAGTATACCACTGAACTGTTTGCTCTTGTCAAAACCATGTGATTTGCCATTCAAAAAAAAAAAAGTTTTTGTACATGAAGACCTTTTAGTTGCAAGCCCCTCTAATTTCATATAATTCATTTTCTTTTCACCACAGTAGCATAAGCAAAAAACTAAGGAAAGTTTGAACAAGATATTTATTTAATATTGACCAAGGTTTGCCGAAGCAGAAGCAGTACCCAAGGGGTACTAGTCGGTGACCAGTTGGGCATGGTATAGGTCTGTACCATGCCGTTCTGGGCATACCGACACAGGAAGAGCCAGAGAGGGAGGGGGGGAGAGAGAGCAAAAGGGAGAGAAAGGGAGAGAGAGGGAGAGGGAGGGAGGAGAGAGGGCTCGAAAGCCCTCATCGAAATAGAATTCCCTTGTGGGAGAGAGAGCAAAAGAGAGAGAAAGGGAGAGAGAGGGAGAGGGAGGGAGGAGAGAGGGCTCGAAAGCCCTCATCGAAATAGAATTCCCTTGTTTTGTTTCAAACCAGGGGATCCGTAATTATTTTTGCCAATTCCAGTTCCCTATTTCGATTAGGGCTTTTGAGCCCTCTCTTTCCCCTCCCTCTCCTTCTCCCTTCCTCCCTCTCCATCTCCCCCCCCTCTCTCTTGAGCACGGCAGGGCATTGTTCCGAACTGATGAAATGAACCATGCCGGTAACTGACTAGTCCGGTTCAGTATGCCCCGAACCAGTTAGTTCGACACAGTTTAACAGACCTTGATAATTGAAAAAGAGGGATTTGTCAGAATCCACTCAATAACTCTTATACTATTAGATTGGACCATGTGAACTTAGTGTGCTTGCAGCTTCAATTTTGAGGGATAAAAGTAATCTTTTTGAACCCTGCTGTTGCTTTCCTGGTTTTCCCGCTACAAGGATGTGTCTCATTGTGCTAGTCTATAATGTGCTTGTAACACATTCAAAGGATGTGTCTCATTGTGCTAGTCTATAATGCTGAAATGAGTCCTAATTTTTAAAACTTTGGACCATTTATTGGTCTGAGGAGTGATAAGGAAACTCCAGGAAAGGCTGACAGTAATTCCAACTTAGTGCTTGGCTGCATGCCACTCAACTAGAAAAGCAAATTGTTAAGTGAGTCCCTCATGTTCAAGAATTCGTCCATTGACATTTCGATTAAGAGTTTTAGGGCCTGAAAAAGTACAGGAAATTGGCCTCCGTGCAGGATCTTCTGGTTAATATTCTCACCCATCTGATTTTGCCTCTATTATGACAGTTTCCCTTTTGTCCCGATCTTAGAATTGCATACTTGCTTGGGGTCCCACTTTGGTCTGTGTGTGACCAAAGGAAGATTAATATCCTTCTTTGTCTTATTCTCACTGCCTGTAGGCTTATGCCTTATCCTCAACTAGTTGCAGAGGAATAGTACTACAAGAAGAAAATATGGCTAAAGATTTCTTTGCTTTAGTGACCCATATGTTTACAGATAGAAAGCTCAGCAGCTGCTTGACTATGCTGTCTTTTCAGGCACTTCCAACATTTGTTCACCTTGTAACATGAATTAACATTATCTGTCATTTCCTCATTTCTTTCCCGGGCTTCCTTATGCAACCTCCCTAGTCCATAGTGGGAAAGATGAATCAATGTTGAAAGGTGAATCGGTGTTGAATCAGTCCAGATGCGTCTCCAGCAAGAGACCCTTTTAAGAATATCCAATACTGAATCCCCAGACATTAAGAGCTTACTAATTCTATGCAGAAAACCCATCGAGACTTCTGTAGTGTCTGAAGCATGCAGTTACCCCCTATTAGTTTCTTTTGTCCTAACAAATGATTTTGAAAATCACATATACAAGGAAAATATTGCACTGCACATAGTTCTTAACTGCCACTTATGAGCAATGAGCATCTAATTGATAGTTTCTGGGTTTCTGGAGCCCAATCGAGTAATTGCTTCCTTTTCATGTCGAGTAATTTTTTCCCTTGTTATCTGTAGCATATTGGATTGTATGTAACTTGAGCTTCTTTTTCTAGGCATGATCCAGTTGAGGGGGATTGCCAAAAGAATACATGCACATATCATGCTGATGGTAGCACAGGGAAGGTTAGTAATTATTTAATTGTTTCTGTTTATTTTGTCTTGATAGTTTAAGTTGATGCATAAGCTGCTAGTGATCCTATTGCCTCAATGTTCATATGTTCTCATTTTAGTAAGTTGGACTGTATCGTATAGTTCACATTTGCATGCCCATTCGTACACATGCACATGCATGCATCATTTGAAGAGATATGTAAGAAAGCACTGTATTAGAATGGTACAAAAAGCAACTGAAGATCGGCCAAGTTGGGACAACAAAAGAAACCATTAAGAAAAAAAAATGATGCCTTTTGTTTTCTGCTATATTAATGCCTCAATATTATGAGGGTGAGTCTTGGTGCGATGGTAAGTGACATGGAGGTCAGGGGGTCAAAACATGGAAATAGCCTTGCATATGTGGGGTAAGGTTGTGCACACATGACGTTTCTCAGATCCCGCAATGGTGGGAGTCTCATGCCTTGGGCCGCTCTTTATTAGTGCCTCAATAGTATAGCAATTCTTGAAAGCAGTTGCACTATAGCACAAACTCTAAAAACTCTTGATTGGTAGTTTGAACTATTTCAAATGCAGTTAAGATCTATAACAATTTCATGTTAGTCATCTTGTCTCGATTGGAAAACCAATGTGAGCATTATAAGCCTGATCTTGTTAACTAACCTTGAGCCCAGAAGCTTGATCTGATAGGGAAAGGGTCAACAATGTGTATCAGACCAAACACACCACTACTCCCTTGGAGGGCCAGGACTACGCATGTGGAGGGATAAGTAAGGCAACACAGACTAGAATTAGAACTCATGACTTTCAGCAAACCTGAATTGATACCATGTTAAGTAAGCAATTGACCCCTGAAGCTTAAGTTGATAGAGGAATGATTAACAATGTATATCAGCTTTTTCATTTCTAAAGTGGGTGCTTCAAATTTTCCTTTAGTGCTTTGTTCATCACTTCTTCTGAATCTATTTTATTCATGTAGTTTCCAGTATTTAGTTTATTTTTCCACAATTGGGTAGGTGATGATACTCTTCAAATAGTTTTTGAATTCAGTGCATTTGACTGGAGGGGAGTATTAGACCAATGACTTAAAACACAAACTATCGATCTAACCCCCCCAAAAATGAAGAGATTATGGTTCGCTAGTTCAATTGCTTGATCCATTGGAGAGAACCATGATATCATCGTGACATAATAGAATACTGTTTGTAAACTATTATAAAAAAATAGATAAAAAATATAGGTATAAGAAAAATCAGAAAAATTATATTTTTCCAATTTTCTGACAAAGCAAAACAAATTCTTGTCCCCTTTGTTTCCTTTTTACTATAATTTGTGAGGTGACATATTATGCCATCACTAGTGTGATGAAACGTAAGTAAAAAATGAATTTATTTATAAGAATTTATGGGGGCAGTATAAGTTTATTGATCAAATTTATATGCAGATACCTGTTACTGATTTTGGATGCAAACATTACTAGAACGGGATCAATAATTTGTCTAAAATGATTGTTCTTTAATTGGAGAGCAAGACCCAAACAACGGAAGTGACTAGGCTTCCAGTGGACATTATCCCACAGAAAGTCATTTGGTGAGGGAGAGAGGGGTGCTTAGTCCAGTGCTAACGGGTTGAACAAGAGCTATAGTATGGTCTTGTTGTGAGGTCTCATGGTCGGGGTGGCAATCAGTTGAGTTAGGTCCAGCTAGTATTGGGTTTGATAGACAAGTATTCTTAGATAATCGGTTACCTGAATCCAACCAATTTAATAATCCAACATGCGCTCAGCCTGTTCATTTAACAAGTAACCTGACCCAATCTGTGCACCTCATTTGATAAATTGGTAAGTTTGCGTTATGTCGAAGATGACATGATGGGCCTAACCTAACTGTTTTAGGTGTCCAAGTATCTGGACACATTAAAAAACCTGCATTTTAAGTGTTTAGATATCATTGCCAAATTTTCAAGTTCATAACATTTTAAGTTGTCACATGGTCCACTTGATCATTTAAGTGCTCAGATTACGAGAGCATGCCTGATAAATCAAGGGAGCATGGAATGTATACCAAGCATCTAGATCAGTGTATCCATGAAGGCTTTAAAGAAAATCCATGGCTCTCATGACTTCACTTAAGAATTGAGGGCTGATATGGCAATTTGAAAAATTGGCTCACTCTCTGCTTGCTCATCTCCTTGGTCTGTATGTCCATATAATATTCCTGTCTCTTTCCCGCATCTGTGTGTGTGCATGCATGCTTAGGCAAGCATGCAAGTGGATTTCCCTGTTTTAGTAAGTCCTTGTTAAACAAGGGGAAATGTGATGCTTTTCAAAGTTTCTAGGGCTGAGGAAAAAGGGACATTTGCTGAGATTTATGAGACTTGCTGGTTGCTGCCCTTTTTATCTATTTCATTGACAGTCATGGTGTTGGATGCAAAGACTTATTTCTAATTTCTCATTTTTGGGCCTTGTTCTCTGGGCACCTGCCTAGGCATTGCCTGGTCCCCTGTTCTGCCACCTGCAGTCTTCTGAATCACTGATCCTCATTGACTGTCCCTCTTGTTGAAATGATAGGTCAATTGATGTCCTTACCTTATGAGCTGGAGTTGGTTTGTTATATGCAAAAATGTTGGTTATGATGCACGATTAAGGTTCTTAAGATGAAATCTAATGCGGCCAAGGCATTAATAGTTGACTAAGAGTGCAAATATCAATTTTTACCTAATCAGACTTGGGGCCTGTTCACAACTAGAACTTAAACTTTTAATCTGACTCTAAAAGGTTATCTCAAATTGATAAATTGATCTCACTTTTTTTTGGGGTGGGGGGTTCTCAGTCTCCAAGTAGAAGTGCTCGTCGTAAGAAGGCTAAAAAACAATGGCGACGCAAGATGCGAGAAATGGGTATTCAGCAGATGAAAAAGGTATTTGCTTTTTTTTTTTTTAAATGATTCGACATTATGTAGTTTAATTATATTTGTCTGCAGGGTTCATTTTTGTTTATTAA
This sequence comes from Phoenix dactylifera, assembly GCF_051530095.1. Lineage (NCBI taxonomy): Eukaryota > Viridiplantae > Streptophyta > Magnoliopsida > Arecales > Arecaceae > Phoenix > Phoenix dactylifera. Next base: position 42,058,522 of record NC_143193.1, read on the forward strand.
CAACTGTTTATATTTATAGCTGGTTATGATCAATTATTAAATGTTCTCTCTGGAATCATTAGGATATGCAGAGCCAGGTGCCTGCAAATGGCCCAAATGATGCATCAGCAAAACATCAGACAGTGGATCAGATCACTGAAGAAGAGGATGACATTGTTCCTATCATAGTTCGACCCGGTCACATTCGTTTTGAGTCTTCGGGTATGTTTCAGATGCTACTATCCCCAAATCTCTCTCCCTTCCTCCCTTCCTCCCTCCCTCCTACCTGGATGCCTCAAGCTTCATGATGTTGATGCCAAATCAACATTGGCATCGAATGTGGTGAATGATTAGTTTTTCACTAAAATCTGAATTGTCTTCATAGCATTTTTTTTAAATGTCTTGCTACTGCATATATTAATGTATATAATGTACGGTTGGTGTAATTATGATTTTTCTTTTACACGAATTGAAAATATCTTTTTTTTTCTTTTCCAATTTGACCTATCATTCAAACATTACATCTTGTATTGGAAATTTATGCTCTGTTGTCATTGTCATTGCCAATTCATCCCTATAAGTTTCTCCTCAATTTTATGATTTTTAAATATCTTTTTCGGGGCTTTGCACCCCAGTCCTAATTTATGACAATTAACAGCTAATCCTGTTTTCTATGGTTTTCATTCTTATTTTTAGTAGCTCATTTGATCACCATATTATATATCCTACCACATTATGAGGGAAGGCTGGCAGACAGGCTGTAGGAAATTGCAGTAAATCGTAACATGTTGATTCAGTTGTTTGATAACATCCGATGATGATCGTAAATGCAAGCATTACTTCATGGATGCATGAAAGGAAACATATTGAGTTACATATGGATATTGTTTAATTAGTTTATTGAAGTGATGACATATAGGAAGCCAAATAAATAGTATATAAACGTGGGCTTAATTTAGAAATAAAGATACATAAAGATAATTCTCTAGTATTTTTTTCTAAACGTATCTGGGACAACATTTGATAATTGATGAAATCAAGGACTGCAATCACAATTTATATCATAATTGTTGACATTGATGAGATCCAGTTGCTAGAAGCATCAGAGGATATGGTTGGACCATTAGAACCATTTGACAACCCAAATTGTTAGCTTATTAAGTATATATTTGGTTTAATATTTTAGTAGGGTCTTATCTACTAAGTTACTTTTTTTTTAAAAGTTGTTTGTTAACTGGTACTTAAGTTAGGGTAGGATGTACATGTGTGTGTATGTATGTCTGTATATATGTTTAAATATGTGTGAAATAAGATAGTCCTGAATCATGTATTGTGTGCGAGTTTGTTCATAAAGAAAGTTGTTTGTACTCCTATCCATCTCTTTCCTCCCTCTTGCTACATACATGCATGCATGCATTCATACATGTTGCAGGCATACAAATATATATACGGGCAAGTTAGATATGATAGTCTTGAAGCATGTGTTGTATTTGAGTTTGTTGTTAAGAAAGTTATTTCTTTCCTCATTCTCTCTCTTTTATTTCGAATACATTGTGTTTACAATCCTCCACTACTGAAATTCCTATTTTATTGTCCAATACATCATGCTTATGCTACCAAAACTCTATTTTGTTATGGTTAATATAGTTTTGATGCCATTATTGGAACTTCTTTGACCTGAAGGTATTTAAAGAAATAAAATAAATTAGTAAAGAAACCCAGTTGGTACCAGAATCAAGTACATATTTCACATTGCAATTGCAGTTCAAAAAGAAAAGAAAAGAAAAATACCTGGGAACCAAATGCCAGGAAGTTTGGTGCTCGTGGCAGAGAGTGGGAGGCAGGTGACAGAGGGAAGAAATGAATGTCGGAAGTTTGACATGTATCGTGGAGAGTTGGAGGCAAGTGATAGATTGAAGAAGGCGAACTGGATGGTAAAGGGAAGATGAAACGTGCAAAAGGTTGAATTAGAGTTTCGAAAGCATGGTCTTTGTGGTTATTACAAAGGGCTATTATTGGGTGGGGCTGGTCGAAACCTGACGTGGAAGAAACAGTCTCGGGCTCAGGTTTTAGGTCCACGGCTGGGCTTGGGCTTAGAAATGGTAGCCCGAATAATTATTAAGTTGGGCCTTTGTTGAGGGTTTTGGAAAAATGAACTGGGGCCTGACTAATTTTCAGTTGGGGAGAACTGGCTCAAGGACACGATGGGGAGAAAGAAGTTGCATCTCTTACCATCACCACCATTTCTTCGAGAGGCAAAGAACCTCTTTGTCAATGACTTGATGCTAGACCTGCAAGAGCAACCCCCCCTCTGTAATCAGTGCTAAGTCTCTCTGTGTGTGTGGTTGTTTTTAAGTCTCATGAGGAGGAGAAGCATGTGTCACGGTTAGTTCTTGACGCAAAGAAGCATTCAGCCAGAATATTGTTGCTAGTGCACCAAAGTTCCTAAGGTAGCCAATGTTCTCCTTTACTTCCTTCCATAGCTGCAAAGTAATTGGTGAATCTGGCGAGGATACATAGTAGGTCGATTCCGATTTTCCTAATAATTAGAGCTTTAGATTTTCTGATTGCTATTGAAAACAGAAGATAGGATCTTATATCTATATAAAAGTTGTTATTAGGGTGTCTGCAGTAGTAAGGTGTAAGAAGCCTGAGTCTTTGAATTCTTGGAGACATTAGCTAAACAGAGGGGCTCTGGTTTGACAAGTGATATCATAGATGTTAGTTGTTTAGAGTGAAAAATTAATTACGTGATTTGCTGTGAGCTCTGTTTGTGTATTCTTAAGAACAAAATAGCTTGGCTACTGTAGCAGCATATCCAATTCAATCAAACACATTTATAAAAGCGTAACAGGAATAATCGTGATTACATTAATATTCGTAATGGGGCTAATCAAGGTTGCCCAAACAGGTATTGTGACCCATATCTGTCAAGTATCGAGTCAGTACAGTGCGGTACCATATTGTAAATGGTATGCAACAGTGTACTGGTCAGGTATCGGGTTCGCCCAATCTAGTTTTTCACCCATGAATCTAAAGAGATAGATGGATGGGGAGTCAGGGAGGCATAGGTGTCCAGTGTCCCACTAATGGCATTCGAGAAGATGGTGGTGGTGGAGGTGGTGAAGCCCATGGAGATCGAGGGCATTGAGGGTGATCAAATATTGGAGGTGAGTTTGGTGGGGTTGGTGGTGAGGACAAGGCAATTAAGGGTGAGGGTCCCATCATGGACATTGGATCTTTGTCATTGGATGGCATTGAGGGCTTCAAAGCAAGGATTGCTAACCGAATGGGAGTTGGAGCCAGTGGAAGCTGTGGAGATTGTCTTGGAGTAGTCAAACAATCCAAATATTATGCTCTGGAAATTGTCCATGAGATCATTCAGCATGGCGATGGTCGAGAGAGAGAATAAAGAGACAAGGAGATACAGGGGTTGGTAACCGAATCAATGGGGGAAGAGACAGGATTTCTATAAATAGCAAGGTCAGTTTACAAGGTAAACATAGGATAAGGAGACCTTTTACCTCACAAAGAACAAGGGGAAGAGCTTCCTATGTTAATTGAGATGTTGAAAACTATTGGCAGGATTGTTGGCAAGGTAGCATATGTTACCGATGGCTTTGATGGAGGAAAGGAAAAGAATAGGGGAGAGACAAGAGAATGGTGAAGAAAGCTCAAAGGGCAAATAAAACTAAGTCAAAAAATTAAAATAAATTTAGAAAAAAGTTGAACATGTAAGGGGGAGTAGGGCGAGTGATTGGTTGTAGGGGCTAGCCTCAACTAGAAACAATGTTTGTTAAAATCCTATGATTCATGGTTTCAGTCTTATAATTCAGATCAAAATGACCCTAAACAATCTAGATCTCATCCTTAGATCTAGATCAGTTAGGATTATAGAATCTAGATCCGCATTATAGATTTTAAGGTCCTTTGGCTCTTAAGGTCCAACTTGGTCATTGCTATGTGAAAATATAATTTATATAGCTTTTTTAATAATATGAGTTTTTAAAATTATTTTTCACTATTGACTCTGGGGAGTAAAGTTTGCAAGCCTGTTATTGGAGTTTATGAAGTTAAAAATAAGAGGCAAATATTCAGATGTTTACAACCAGACATTATGCCTTATTTTTCTAAAACATTAAATCCAAAAGAATAATTGAATTGACAAGTTGTACATAAATATGTTAATTAACCATACACAACATTTGTTTCATGGCATGCTATGGGTCTGTTTGTTTGTGGATGCTGTAGCTTTTGGCCAAAAAGCAATTTTTGGCAAAAGCGTCATTTTGAGATCAAAAGCTGTTTCTGGGTAAAACAGTTTTTGCTGTAAAAGCGTTTGGCTATCAAGATCCAAAAGCTGTTTTGAAATTATTGAAGTGGTTTGCTGTGTGTTTGCCTGGTAAACTCAAAAGCTGCTTTTGAATGACAAAATGGCCAAAAAGGACAAGTGCCTAAAATGATTCACAAATTGTTTAGAAATAAGACAAACGAGTACCGTGATGCAAATAAATTTAATAAAAATCATATACCAGAATTTTTTGCATATAGCTAATGTGAATAACATAAAAGAAAAATAATATACCACAATTTAATAACAGTTTTACCATGAAACATCCTCCAGAAAAGTAGAATTTTCTTGATTCCTAGACAAAAATAATCAAGGATAACTAAAATATTGAAAAAAAAATGATTTTGTCGAGTAAAAATATTGGCAGATATCTGGTTGTTGCATTTCCCAATCTAAGGTGCAATGCGCTAGCTTTTAAATTTTTAACATCATTGCAAAACTCAGTTGCAACTTAGTCTCAGGTTTGCTACTTGCAAGAGCAGAGGACACAGCCACATATGATTCTGAACCATTTCTGAATCTTGCTCTCCTTAATCTCAAATCTCTTAAAGGAATCTTTATACAAGCCTTGTCCAATACAAGTACATGATAAGCATCAGGTATTACAACCAGCTCTCACTCTGAAATCAACTCTGTTTTGGTGCCAAATTTACTCTGAGCTTCTTTAACACCGATCTACTCATGATAGCATTGAAAGATACTTGATCGCTCTCAAAATGCTAATAATCGCTCACATTCATCAATTTTTTCCATTTACCTGTTCCTGTAATACGGAAGACACTCAAATATTTTTGCATGGCATTCTCAACCATATGTATTGGCACATTTCAGGGATTATATTATGGAGGTAAAAAACCATTACTAAAGAAATATGAATGCTATGATTCAAACAGGACATTGAAGGAGCTGTTTAACTACTGTAACTTGATTACTCTGAAGACATTTCCCACTGTCTGTCACTCCCACAAGACTTGGATAAAATTGGCCACTTAAAAGATGCCTACATGAGTTGTTGGAATAAGCCACTTCAGTTATATCGCGTTCTCAAAATGCACCAGATAGCAAAATCAATCTAATTCTAAACCCCTATCACAATTGCTCATATTCTCTTCCTCGTCGTCCCCTAAAGGTGAAACCTTATATCACTTAGTTATTTGCCTCGCCAAGTAATCCAAATCTAAAACTTTGACAAAATGCAGCCATTGGCACCCTCATAGACATCATAACAATGCCATAGCCTAGAGAAATATGTGTGGGCACTTTTTCAAACAAAGGAAATTAATAATCACCAAAACCATACTGAAACAGAAATACTTTCTTTCAAATAAACTGCAAGCGTGCATAGCTGTATGTGTTTGCATGTTTTCAAATTTTTTGAAAGTAGGATGTCAAGACAAGTTCTTGAACAAGATAAGCGCTTTTTTTCCATTCAAAAAAATGCAGCAGTAAGCCCTTTTTTTGATGCAAATTGGAGGAAGTGAGAAACTTCCACCAAAATTTTATTGAGTGATAAAAAGAATGTACAGAAGATGGTACAATGCAGATAGAGAAGTAAAAGTAGGGTGGGAGAGAGTACAATTAAGAAAACAAAGGTAGAAAGAAGATAGTACAACAATCTCAGAATGGAGAGCAATCTCATGGTGGAGCACTGCCAGATTATGTGCAGCAAGTTTCTAGTGTCCTGGAATGTAATAAGGACCACAACAAACATGTCTATGGAACCCTGTTCTTGTTAAACTGAAACTCCATAATAAAAATATGATTATCTCACCTAATCGGATGGGAAAAATTGGTATACACCATGAAACTATGGGGAAACAAGATAGGAAAAAAAAGGAGGGGTAGGCGTGATTGAGACAGACCTTTTGGATGCCAATGAATGCTGTGGACTGATTTACTTGCGAAGATATCAAAGAGATGGGCAGGGAGGAAGAGATTGGAGGGGTTTCTTTTGTAGGAAAAGAAATAAACAGGAGAGATAGATAATCTTGAGAGAGTCCTAATACACTTGGAGCTCGAAGAAGCGGACGTGCGAGGGGCATTGAGAGGCTGTGCACTATTTTCTTTAGCAAAAAAACTTCTGCAAACACGATATTCTGCTTGCAGGGCTGCATCTACGAGAAGCAGGAGGAGGTCAGCTTTACGTAAACCATGTTGGGGAGAATTTTCAGTGCAGTACAAAATTACTTTTAGGTTGTAGGCAAACACTTAAAATTCTGCGTTTAGACCCAGAATCACTTTTGACGAGCACAAACACCCCCCCCCCCCACAAAACATGCTCTATAAATGCAATCATAATGGTGAAAACTAGATTTCTTGTATCTATGGATTTATTCTCCATCTGCTTTATGTTTAACTAGCATGTTCATGTCCATGTTTCATTTATATTATATTTTTAAAAAGAAATCAGACCAAAATCTTGCACTCTGCAATCTGATCCATGTCTAAATCCGATCTGACCACCATCCCTCCCTCCCCCCTCCCCCCTTCTAAGATATACTCCTCAAACCCAATTTTGACAACTTTTGTAACAATGCCTGAAGCCCAGCACCTAAAGCATCTAAATATCCTAGCAACCTACCTAACAATGTGTGCGCGCGTGTGCAAGAGAGAGGTGCACAAATGAGGGTGGGGTATTGGTTGCGAGGTGTGGTGTCACAGGGAAGGCTGTGGTGAAAAGTCAAAAACTGTGATACTGCATATGGTTACTAGGCTGAAGCGGAGATAATGTTGTATGTTTTTAAGTTGGTCAGGGCTATTTCATTAAATAAATTTAAGATAATGTAGTTTGCTTGAATGCTTTAAAAAATGATATGGCCAAAAATGAGTTTGATAGTATACACGAATAATGATGAAGGTATTGGCCATGCTTCATATATAAAAGTCCTAATATAAAAGAACATTGTATGAAGTACTCATGGCTCATTGTTAAGGAAGTCCTAATAAGAGGATGGTCAATGCATAGAATCGTCAGAATATGTGATGTTAAAATGTTGCTATCTTCATTCCTTTCTATTGAGCCCCAAATACGGTAGCAGTTTTACTATCTAATTAATAGTATTCTGTTTTTATCTCAAGTAATTTTACAAAAACTTAATATGAGGTAAATTAATTCATGATTAGTACAACATAATTCAGGTATGTGCATTCATGCTTGGGGGAGCATCAACAGAAAAGAACATGAACTACTAAATAGAATTGTCAATGCAGTCTGTATTTTTTCTTCCAATGGATGGAGTGGCAGCTTGAGTCACAAATATATGCAAAGGACGGAAGCCCTAATGGTTGAAGCAAGATATGCCGTTTCGGTATCGGATCTGGTATCGGTACCATCATATTATAGTATGCCTGGTATGGTGCCCAGTTCGACATTCCAAGTGTCGGTATGCCTCCGTACGACATACCGGTTTGGTACTGTTACAGTATGGCATGGTCGGTATGCACTGGTATCAACCGGTACGGCAAACCTTGGGTTGAAGGCTTCAAGACTTAATGTGGAAGTATGGATAGGATGTCTATTTCCCTAAGAGAATCTTAACATATTGCAGTTAAGGTAGATGCTAGTTTACCAGTAATCTGATTTGACCACTTATGATTTAATTTTCTTTTAATGCTTTAAAAGTGTTAGGCATTATATTTCCATTTCTACTTTTTGGTTCCTGGTATTTGACCATTCTGTCCAGACGTTCTCCCCGCCTCTTTCTGACAGTTGCTAGGATGGGAACATTAAGGTAATGGATGCTGTATTTTATCTTGTTCACATGATTTGCTGGGACACGTGGAAGGACTAGAGCAACTGAAACCTGAGAGATGATGCAAGAGATCCTTTTGGTGTTATCTTTAAGGTCTGAAAGGTTTTACTATTACTTCTCATGAATACTAATTATTTTAGGCTTATGAGTGTTTAGAATTTTGCTTTCTTTGCCCTCTCTGCCTCTTTGATCAGGTATCACCTTGATATCTGGTAACCTTTAAAACCTCTTCAATCAAGCATGGTTGATTAGATATTTGATACAGGCTGGCTTCTTTTTCTTGCCTCAGCAAAGAGGAATTCACAATTTGGCAAGTGATTGAGAGGAAAAAGAAATATTAAGAACCAAAGAGAAAATTACGTCAAGGAAATTAAGTTGACTGACCATTAAATCTAAATTCATACATTTTTGATCGCATAATTTGCGCTACAAGCTCAAAGTGAAAGCAAATTTGACCCACAAACTAAAAGTTGTTCTACCTTACATCCTATTCCTAAGATTAATGGCTAAGAGAGCCTTGTATGATGTAGATGTAGACAAAATCCTTCAGCATTTATAGAGAAAATCTGGTTGTTTCCTCCAGCAATAACGACCCCTGGGTGGTTATTTCCAGCAGTAATCACCCTCAGTGATGGTTTCCATGTGCGATCATTGACCCCCATTTCTGTTTACTTGGGTAGTTTTTTCTGCTTGAAACTTTCTGCAAGTATTTCTTTATTATATGGTTGTCACTTGTCAAGCTAGAAAATGTCGTTTGCCACTGCCAGAACACTTTATCAGTTGATAAGGAAGCTGCTTACCAATCAATCAGAAAACTATTTGATTAATTGACTGCCAGTCAGAAAATCATTTTTGGGCCAAAGTGGCTCTTTGGTGGCTAGGCATCTGTTATCTCCGAGTTTATCTGAGTTCACTGAACAATTTCATCCATCTGTTATACTTTTTATCCTAAACTTGTTTAATTTTCCAGAAATTTATCAACCAGAAAAGGTAGCATGATCTCATCATCTCATCTCTCATTAATTGTGATCAGATTCTTCTGTTTTATGCTTATCAAGTTCTTCGACTTGTTTTTAATGCTTTAAATCTACCAAGTGAGTATTTCATTATGCAACATCGTTCTGTTTGTTTCTGTCATTTATCATGTGATACTAATTATTCAAGTGGACAAATGCTTGATGTGTGTATTTGCAGCAATGCTTTCTGTATTTATGTGTCTGGTCTTTTTTACTGTTATACCTCAGATTGAACATTTTTGAGGTGAAATCAATATCAAAGAGACATTGAGCTCAATTAAGTATCCATGCTTCTAATACCTATTTTTTCAGCAACAATGCAGCTGACAAACATGTATAGGGTAGAAGCTTCAAAATCATATTATTTTAGTACTTCTATGGAGAATACGTTGTCGTTTTCTCCTAAATGATATTTATTTCATATACCTGAGGACCAATTTTTTGCAGATGCAGAACAGAGCAAGTTGCAATCAAGCGGACCTGTGGTATGTCTCTGTCCTTGTACCAATTATGTACCATTTAGGCTTTCAGTTTGTTCCTATGTTTTATTTATTTTAAAGTTCTAATTCTCCTTGCCAGTTGATCTCTATCATTGACGAAGGTACAAAGTTTGATGGGCTATATATGTTTATATGTTTATCACTGTATTTGTTGTCACTGGGAAAGACAACTGGGATACCATAACTAATGCAAGAACATGGGTATCATTTTGCTGATACCGGTGTTCTTCAAGCTTTAGATGTCAATCCTATCCTGTGGCTGGCGAAAACAAAAACAAATGTTTAATGCATTACCGATCATGAACTCCATCTGAACTTATATATTTATATTCTGATATTATTAATGAAAGAGTTCAGCATTACCTTTTTAATAAATAACTGATTTATAATGAACATCTTTTCATATTTGCATACAAAAATGAAAACAGCTATGTCTAAAGTCCTCTAAATTAATCAATTAATCTCCACTTGTTTGTGCATGTATTAATATAATATTCCAGATATGAGACATGCTTTAATCGACCTTTTGTGTATATGTCCACTTGTCACCTGGCTTCCTTCCACCCATCTCTCTCTCTCTCTCTCTTCCTTTATGTGTTTGAAGTGGCTCTGTTTTTCTATCCCTCTCTACTCCTGCTTTCCTCAAATTAAAATCATGAACGTGTGCTATCTGACTTGAAGGAGAACCAAATTATTGAATTAAACTGCTAGCCACATGCTTCCACCGCATAGAAAGTCAATGCTGTGCCTAGAGTTTTTATAATTCTGCTATTTAGTGATTTAAAACATAATTTCATAATGGGACTACTATCGATGGCTTCCTTGTGCAGAATGCTTATTTGAACTTCTAAATGATGGATTTCAGTTCCCTTTCTGCTTGTCCTTTGGATGAATCAACTTAATCCAAAAGTTTGTTAACAATGCATTAACATGCATAGTGAATGAACACTTGTATTTTCCAATTTAACAAGGGCCTTCATGATCATGGGGATAAGAGATCTTTGGTGAAGTAGGCAAGAGTTCTTGAACATGTGTGGAAGGAATAATATCAGTTTTCTTAGGCTGCCTGCATGACTTCAGGTTGCTGAGCTATAAAAGTCCCACATGTTTGATGTTTTTTTTTTGTTTCATAAATTCTCCATGCATACTATGACTGAGTTTGAGAGGTTGCGGACTGTTGATTGTATTTGTATATATTATTTATTCTTACATTCTTGGACATCCTTCATGGTGTTTTATTTATCGTTAGTGAGGATACTTACCATGTTGGCAATTCATCGGCTATCACCTTGTATATAAATTGGGGCAATGCTTTATAGAAATATAATTTGCATATGTTAAGACATGTCGTTAATTGGATGTGAGATGCATGGCCAAGTCAAGCTTCTGCATCACATGGCATCCTATACCCCACCAACACTTGGCTCATTTAATTGATTGAAGACTATATGTGTTGGCCAATCATTTTCATTTCTTAGTAGCATATACCGCGCCACTTCTACTGAGCCAAGCTTCTGCATCACATGGCATCCTATACCCCACCAACACTTGGCTCATTTAATTGATTGAGACTATATGTGTTGGCCAATCATTTTCATTTCTTAGTAACATATACCGCGCCTTTGTGCTCCAGGAAACTCTGCAATGGAATGGAACAACCAGCAAGAAGAAGGGGCAGAAGTGGGGCAGGGAGAAGACCTCAAGCAAGAGGAATGATGATAATGCTTGTAATGGAGCATCTATTGAAAAAATTGTTGCTGAAGAAGGGAAGCATGTAGATGGCCAGATAGATTTTGAGAGCCTTTATCCTTTGACACGCCTTCCTGAGGTTTGTCTTCATCATATGCCTCTGGTGGTTCAAGTTTTCAAAGAACTTGGATAGTTTTTACATAAATTTTATAATTTTCTTTGCACTTATCTTTTGCCATTCTGCCAGTGTTCCTTAGCACTATTATGTGAGCAAAAATGTTGTTTTTGAGCTTTTTAAATCCTCTCTTTATATGAATAATTTGTGCGATGGTAGTCCGTGATCCAAAAAAGCAAAACTGTCTATTCTGCTCTTTTTCCGTTTTTTCCTGCCCAAGTTGGGACCTTTTTGTTTATCATGGATTGGATAACAATATTTGAATTTATTGCAGGAAGGTGATGTGCTTGTGTATCGTTTAGTTGAGTTATCATCATCATGGTGCCCTGAGCTTTCTCCTTTTCGAGTATGATCATTATCTATATGTTGAAGAAAATTGATAGTCATATTAATTGTTGTTCAAAATAACAAGAATATCACAAATTGGATTAGATAAAAAAATTTTCTTGAAGAATCACTTAATGATTATCATAATGCACTTGAGTAATGTTCTGGTTTTGACTACTATTGTAGGTTGGCAAGGTTTCGTCATATGAATTTGGATCCATGAAAATTGTTCTGGTACCTGTCTCAGAGTATCCACTCTTTTCCAAACAAAACGACGACACAGAGGAAGCGGCACAGCGACCAGATGTCTCACATTACAAAGAAGATGGCTCTTTGGAGGTAACTTTTGAATTAGTGTTTGTTTACTTCCCTGTAGGCTTTACTGGTTATCTTGTCTAGTTTTTCTACATTTGATTTTGATGAAAGTTGATGACGACAACTGTTAATCCAGATTGAATATCCATCACTTGTTGATGTCCGTCTGTTGAAGCCAAATGAGTCGGAAGCAGAAAATATGAGGGCTCCTCAAGGTAAACGGACCACAGTAGCCGCACCAGCAAACAACTGGGAATCTGCCTTGGCTAAAAGTACTGCCATCGAGTCGGATACCCCATTTGCAGGTATCTATTGAAATTAGATGACAACAGCGTGTTATTTTAATATTTTGTTGCTTTATTTTATGTTGTGAAACTCTTAAATAAGTCCAAATTTTCCTTTCTAAACATCGTCATTTTATAATTTATATTCAAAACTCCTGCATGACCTCCTTTTGTAGAAAGAAGACCTAATATGGGCTGGGAGCAAATTGAAAAGGCTTTAAGTGAGAAAAAAGCCGAGCTTCAGCAGAACAATGGTTGGGGCAGTTGGACCCCAAATAAAAATACCAGCACTACCTCATGGTCATACAGAGCATTGAGGGGAAGTGCCCTAGGGCCGACTCTGGCATTATTAAGAGGGAAGGAGGCCAAGTATGCTAGCACAGTAAATGGTAGGCATGCTACTTCAGCCAATGGTAAGTATGCTGGTTCAAATGGGAAGTACGCTAATTCAAATGGTAAGCACTCTAGTTCAACAAGCAGAAAGTACAGTGGCTGAACCAAACAAATGGTGAGCATGAGAGGCTTTCTTTTGGCAAGGATTGTTAAGTATTCTAGTACAAAGTGAGACACTTTGTGGGTGGTAGACTAGAAAGGTATTTGAACTCGTAAGATCAGGAGATCCATGCTATTATCCTGTATCCAACTTGTTAATTAACAGAGTGCTGGCTTGTTTCTCAGCTAGTTCTTTATGTCTTCTGTGTTGCATAACAATGATCTGATTTGTGCTTAATCCTGATATTTGCATGTGGATGATTGCGCGCAGACTAATCATAGGGGATGTCTCTGCTTATGGATTCTTGGGATCGATCCCATCCTGTATAGTTTCTGCTTTTCTCCTGTCCTGCCCTGTCCTATTAAATTCTGCCCTGTTCGATCACCTCCGGACAGGTGGAGGACAGTTTTATAGGACAGGATGGAAGAGAAAGGGACAGGATCCTTAAAAGATTGTGGATTCGAAAAATGTAAGCTTTGGCTGCACTGAGACTCGTGTAGAGGTCAGCTTGGCTGTGTTTCTGCTGCACTGAGATATAATACTACGTGCTGAGCTTTCTTTGATGGAAAAACTGCTTTATTTGCGTGATAGCCGCGGCCATATTTGTAGTTTAAAAAATTCTTTATCTTGATATTGGTGAGGATGGGGATCTGAAGAAGATTGTAGATCTTTTAGATTATTTGGTTGCTGAGAAAATGAAAAAAAGAGAAGGATAAAATAGAAAGAAAAGAAAAAGAGGATAGAGAAGGGAGAATGTACTCTAGTGTCTGATCGGGGCGAAGGAAACTTAAGAAAAACTTGGGAAAGGAGAGTATTTTCTCTTTTTACTTTTTGACAGCGATTGTGGGGCCAAGTTTGTTGGGGTGATAAGTTTTCGGCAGGACTTGAAACCGCTGCCCATTCTTCTTGTTTTCTCCTAGGATCGTTCTGTCTCGGAGGAGAAAAATTTGAGACTCGTGGGGTTGAAATTTTGACCTTTCAATTTCTTCTTTAATTTTTATCCAAAATTTGTTTTTTTACAGTTAAAAATAGAAAACCATCGTGAAGGTTTTGGAAAGCACGTTGGTGGAAGGGAAATCGATCAAGATGGACCTCGATCGGCTGTCTCCAATAAGGGTTTCCTCGCCGGGTGCGTCCAAGAGGTCGGATCTATTATTCAAGAAGGTGAATGTCTTGCTTGCATGGTGTTCTTCACAACGAACTAGTTCTAAGGAAATGGAAGTAGGGAAATCTTGGCCCCATGTGGTTCAGGGTGCTCGGCACTTTGGATGGGAGACTTTGAAGGTCATCAACGAGGAGATTGTAACGTTTGAAGCTCGGTTCCATGACGTTTTGGTGTTTTTAGCGGAGGAAATCCACTCTGGGCTTCTTTAGTTGATGGAAAGCTGCTCTCTTGGGTAAGTTTTTTAGACGAGGTTTTTCCCTTGATTTTGTGCAATCTGAGATGCAAGCTTGGTAGAATGTGGAGGGAGACCTCTCAGTCTCGCCACTCTCTGAAGGGCTGCTACTTTTTGATCTACCTTCAGAAGAGGTCAAGAATCATGTCCTTGCAAAGGGGCCTTGGTCCTTAATAGGCCCACTCATGGCACTAGAGAGTTGGAGGCGGAACTTCCGGCATGGCAAAGACTCAATTCGACATGCCAAAGTATAGATTTGGCTTCCCCGACTTGCCACTGAACTCTGCTATTCCTAGATAAATAGATGGAGTCTTCAATTCGAATGGTTTTTGCTAGGGTGTGTGCGCTCATTGACACCACCAAGCCCGTCTGCCCGGGTGCGAAAGTGTAGGCGAATGATACTGCTCTATGGAAGCAGTTCAATTATGAAGAATTGCCAGAAATCTGTTACTCTTGCGAGCTCTTGGTGTGTACATGTGAATCTTGAGGATGTCTAATAACTGTAAATGTTGATGCTAAGTCAGTTTATGGGCCTTGGATTCATGCAACAAGGGTTTCTGTCACTACATCTCAACATGTCAGAAGTAGAAGATTGCCCACTTCGAGCCTTTCGATCGGCCAACAACCTGGAGGATGGGTGCAACCAAAACAACTATCAAAGAAACCGCAGCCAAAGGTGCATCTAAGGTCAAAGTTTCCACCTCAGGAAGACTTGAGGTCTCTGCTCCTTTTGTGGTTGCAAATATAGAAGAGGGGTCAGATCCTCAAAACATGAAATCATAGTGGCATCTACAATAATTGTTGAGGCTGTAGTTTCTCCATCAGCAAAGGAAAAAAGGAAATGGTCTTCAACTAAATCTCAAAAGACAATATCCTCTCTAGGTACTTGTCCTGGAGAAATCTGCAAAAGAGAGTGAAGGCTAGAAGAACATAACAACAACATATTTTACCCCTTGACAATATGTCTCCATAGTGTACACTTAGAAAACAATTGTGGAGGCGCTAATACACTCGGATATGAAATCTACAGAAGGGAAGAAGTTTGTCGCTTCCAATGTTATGGCTGGTAATGCTTTTTTATCTTATGATAATTATATCTAAAAATTAAAATTGGTGCTTCATTATAATGACGACCTGAAGGGTGAACCCAATCTAGTGTCACCTCCACCTAAGAATCTCACTTCAGGTGATCAATGTGAAGAGGCTAATACTGTGGCTGTTAAAATACCGACAATGGCTAGCAAGGATGTAGACCCTCCATTCTTATAGTCGTCATGAAAATTCTAGCTTGGAATTATTAGGGGCCAACCTAAACTCCTTTTGTCAACTATATTAAAACTTTATTTTGTCCGCACGGCCCTTCTATATGTTGCTTTTTGGAAACTAGATTTTTTGAAATTGCATGTATAGAATCAAAAAAGTGATGGATCCATTATGGAGGATGTATATGATTTCGGCAATTGGACTTTTTGGGAAGTATTGTTGTAGGCTGGCGTAAAGATGTTGGCAGTGTCATCTTTAGTCACTCTAATTGATAGGAGCATCGACGCCTTTGGGTTGAGGCTAGTATGGTAATGTCTTTGGGTTTAACCTTCCTTCTGATTGGTGATTTTAATTACATAATTTCTTCTAAAGATAAGAAAGGGGGTAAACTTTTTAAAATTAATAGAGAAGTTCGTGAATTTTGTACCTTCCTCTAGCAAACAGGCGTTATAGACTCGGGCTAGCGGGAACTTAATTACACTTGGCACAATAACCGCTTGGGTCTTGCTCGGGTATAGGGAAGGTTGTATAGGGCCTTTGCTTCCGATACTTGAATTGATCCCTTTCTTGAACCCCATCTCAGTCATCTAACCAAATATGCCTCAGGTCACCGCCCTATACTTTTATCCGCAATTGTAGAAACACTTAGAGGGCCCATAACTTTTAGATTTGAAAAGTTTTGGCTATTTTATGAAGGCATTCAGAAGGTTATTAAACAAGTTTGGCATTGTGAGAGTCATTATTCATCAAGAGTAAAGTTGACAAGGCTGTCACGCCCCGAGCTCGGAGCGCGGCAGACGCCGCACGCCCGCACGGCGGGCCGCACAGGCGTGCAAGGCATCGGAACATATCGGAGCAAATACAGATGTTCAAAACTTATTTAAGGATTAATCACAGATGCTTAAAATTGACATAAATAATTAAGTCGTTCAAAAACAGTCTAACAAAATTTTAAAATAGCATATGCCAACATAATTCAAATGTCCAAACTAATCTAACTAAAATGCCAATAACCGAAGAAATCCTCGGAAAATCTAACGCACTCGCCAATCCCATGCGATCAAGCCTCTGGATATGAAAAACAGAGAAAATAAAATAATGAGCTACACTAGCCCAGTAAGCAACAAAATACCCCAAAGTGGGGTCAGAGCATATCAGATCGAAATACAGGATAATGTCTGAAATAAATCATAAATAACATCGTTTTGCTATTTTCAAAACTTATTATCATTTTTTTGAGAACTCTGATACCAGAATCTCAACATGGTAGGCTAGGCCACGTAACCCAGTGGCATGGGTTGCACAGAGTACCAGAAACAACTATTGCTAGTCACCGATGGCAATAGTGTCCAAAAACCACTATTCTAATCACCGGTGGCGCGGTGTCGAAACCGGTTCCTCACAAATTACAAGTCGACAGGTCCAACGTATAATCCCTATTGGCGGGGCCAGAACAGAACAGATCAGATTATAGCCATGCTGAGAATGCATATATATATATAAATAGATTTCATAAACTGTACAGTCATATTTCACGAATTTCAGAGCATATAACATGATTTTTAAATAAAATTTAACATGCCAGACCCATTTTATTAAATACAAAACATATGTCGAAACTTAATCAGTTTATCAAACAATTTGGAAATCACACTTGAAGTATTAAGTTACTTACCTCTTCTCGCTTAGCCCCTACTTCAGATAGGCGGATCAGGTTCATTTGTTTAAATTTAATTAATTCTTTGTTAATTTTGAAAGTACATCCTAGGTTCTTCGGTGTTTAGCATGCTGAATTTTTTTTTTTTGAAAATCATGGCTGAACTTGATCGGGTTGCCTACGTACGCCTTCACAAGGGGGATCAAGCCACACGTAGTTCTTTTTAAGTTTCAAAAATGCAGCAATGAATCAAACAATTTAATTCATGCATGCTTACAAGATCAAATCTAGAAATCAGCACATTAAGAACACGTAGGATTATGCCGGAATCGTTTAAACAATTATGCTAAAACTTTTATGCATGATTAACTATTAGATCTGAAACTTAAGAACTCTATTCCAATTAATCTACGAATATCCATCGAATGAATTCTGGAGATATCTCCGTGAGGAGCCCTAAAAGAGGGTAAAACCTCAGAAAATCGGACCTAGACCTTGACACCATAATTAATGATTAATGCTAGATTAATACCTTTTATGATGGATGAAAGTTGTAGATCTGATTCTTGAATTCGTAGCCATGCACATGAATGGCCTCTACAAGAAGTACACGCGAAGCCCTGAAGGATCTTCTTCCGCAACAGTGCTAGCAGCTGCAGAACACTTGAAAGCTGAAATCTGTTCGCCGGAATTCAATCAACTCTTGATCAATCGTCTTGAAGCAGATGGAGATGAGGTTTGTAAAGAAAGTAGAGGACTCAGATCTGATCTTGAATCTTCTAGATATTCATCCTGAAAACCCTATCTAAAATGGAGAAGAAGAGGAGGAGGAGGCGTGTGAGGAAGAAGGCTGCAATGGATGTGTTGCCGATGCCCATGATTGACCCCTTTTAATGGCCTCCAAATTTTCATTCAAAATTCGAAAATTATCTTCAGAAAACCTCCTTTAGTTGGCACATGCAATGGAATATGAACAACCCAAATCAGATCTCAACCAAATCTGATTTAAATTCAAATTTTAAATACATGTGCAAGAGGGGAGAATTTGAAATCCATACGGCAGAATTTTTCTTCCTCTTGTTGCATATATTTCATTTGAAATTCGAATTTAAATGATTCAGAGGTTCACACGTCAGCTAGAAAAGTTATTTGATGGATGAAATCATTTAATATATTGCTTAATGTTTGAATTCAAATTCAAACAACAAACAATGCCGCCATGTGTCAAGCAATGGGTCCATGCGCCATGCAATAATTTTGGTTTATTTAAATTCATGAAATCCAATTCCATGTCACCACTAATTGCCACATCATCTGAGCCTAATCCTCTTGGGTTGCACCTAATCAAGTTTGGTCAAACTCGGATTAAAACAAAGCAATTTGGTTGAACCCAATCTAATCAGGTTAGACCCTGATTGAGCTCAAATTGAATCCAATTCAATTTTTGGCTCATCCAAACTCAATCAAATTGAATTAATTACTTTGTATTGGACCTAATCCAATTAGGTCAATCCCCAATTAAGCGCAAAATAATTTAAAATTAATTTGATTAGCTTAAGTCCTTTTTGGTTCCGACCTAATCCAATCAGGTCAAAACCCTGATTGAGCCCAAAGTTGAATCCAATTCAATTTGGCTCATCCTTAGCACAATTACTCAATCAAATTGAGTTTATTAGTAATTTAATTACTAATTAATCCTTCAATAATTACTTCAATTATTTTATAAGATAATTTGCCAATCAAATTGTTACCCTTGAATGAATCTTAATCATTCATCAACCTTCTTGATCAATCAGGAATCTTCTATGCGTGTGACCTCATAGGTTCGAACCTAGGCCGGTAGTATAGGAACGACTTCCTACACTAATCGATGTGACCATCTAGCAATGGTATCCGATGTCCGGATAGGCCGAATATATGCGAAGAAAATATTCTGGAATCCTGGACTATGGTTACTGTATAATTCAATCCCTTTGACTCCTAATGCCAGGATGACTTAGAGCTCACTGTCAACCCTATAATTAGTACATCCATTATATGATTAACTTTAGATATCCCGTGACTCCTCACTGGGATTATCCTGGCCAAGGTTTTGCTAAATTAATCATAAGACATTATCTCCTATTTTCAGGAGGGATCAATTCCATCTTGACTCACAACTGACTACGCAAGTACTTGACTGCAACCAGTGACCTTCCGTCACTAAATTAGAAATTCAAGTAGTCCGGTACCAAAGTACAGTGAGTTGCTTGCTAGTCACAGGTTGCGGTCTCAGGTCAGAGGGCCAAACTTATACCCATATCCACTCGGAACATCTCTCGATAGTAGAATGTTCCGGAATTGGTCATGTTCAGTGAAATGTACTCCTACACTTCACCTGTGTGGCATACCAGTATATTCGCACTCCTTGGTTAAGAGGACAACCAACGTATATGTCACACAACGACCTAATCTCGATAATACTGTCATCCTAGTAACAACATATCATTTGGTCGCGAACAAGTTTAAGGACTCAAAGATAAATCCTTCTTTATCATAACATAAGTCCTAAGAACTTCATCATATAAGAGTTCATTTGAAGATGAAATGATAAATAATGCCAAATAACACTTTATTAATTTATCAATTTATTTACAAAATTCAATCATCAATATGCTGACAATTGACATTTAGGATACAAATCCCAACAAATTTCAGAGCTAAGCAGAACTAAAAAAAATAATACTATTGTACATGGCCCAACTGGCCCAGAGTTGGCCCATAATGGGCATGGCTCGATAGGGCCCATATCAGACACGGCCCAATGGACCTGCATAGTCTCGGCCCAATAGGGCCCCCAAAGTCGGCTTCTAATTGGTTCATTTATGCAATAAAATTTATTGCAGGGACTAATACTTAATTACAAGATACTGTTCTATAATAAAACTTGAGTAAAGGGACCAAACAAATATATTTGAGGGTCTTTATGTAATAAATGTTTTCTATAGGGATCAAATACAAATTACAGAAGACCCTTTTGTGAAATAATATACTGCCAAGGGCTTAACTGCAAAATTTCATTTATTGGCCAAATGGGTTCGAGTTTCGGGTTCCGGGTTTCAGATTCGGGTTCGGGTTCGGGTTTTGGGCTCGGATATGAACTGGACCCAAGTTGGGCCCACAAGGGTACTGCCCAACTGGGCCCAAGTTGGGCTTGCAGTGGACAGGGCCCAACGACCCATCAAAGTGCTCACGGCCCACAGTGGGCCTTCTTCCTCAACAGCTCCCCATGGAAAGGGGAGATGGGAGAACGGAAGAGGAAGGGGGATCGGCGGGGTGGCCGGCCTGGGTGGCCGGAGGCCACCTCTCGGTCGACGGCCAGCGGGCCGCAGTGGTGGCCGGCGACCGTTGCGGTGGCCGGGGTCAAGAATCAACCGAGAATGGTCTCGGTTCATGGGGCCAAAACTAAGGGAGGAAAGCATGCTCCGGCTAAGATCGAAGGGCACAAAGGGAAGGAGGCTTACCGGTAGTTGTTGGAAGTGGCAGATCTCGGCCGAGGGAGGCTCGATCCGGCGGTCAAGCGGTGGCGGTGGTGCTCGGAACCGAGGGATGCGAATCTCCAAAACAGGGGAAGGCACGGGTGGTGATGGTGGTGGATCCGGCGGCACGCCAGCCACTTGGGAGGCAAGAGCAGAGGAACGAGAGGGAGAGGAGAGGGAGGAGAGGAGCTCGGTGGTGATCTGGGAAGGAAAGAGAGGAGTTTTTATCTTTCCCTCATAACGGCTCTCCGCCGCGAAAATTGCGGCGGCCGAGCTTGATCTGCGGCTGTGATTGGCCACGATTTGACCGGAGGGGGGGTGCTGCGGGATGCTCGCGGCGTCCTATCCCTATTGTTCCCGTAGGAGCCGGAGAGGATCGCCATCGCGATCCTCTGTCTGGTTCCTCCCATATTAGGATCGGGGCTGAAGTCGGCTGGGGCTGTCGACTTCAGCCCCGTATCTCACATTCTCTCTCCCTAAAAAAAAAATTTCGTCTTCGAAATTTGAGATATCAAGCCCTTTCAAATTTAAAGATGCTTGAGTAATATAAATTCAAGATCGTATTCTTCTCGATCAAAATCAGTGTAATAGATGAATTTGTATCAGTTGTCAAAAACCAGCAAGATTAGCAATAGCTAAGTGACTAACTAAAATCTAAGATTGAAGTCGTCATCTTGATGTAAGTTCATTCTAGATCGGATCAGGATCAATTCACGACAGGATTGAAATTATCATCTTTCAAATAGATCTCATACATTTATTATGGTAGTGTGCTGATCACTCAAAAGATATTGATCGACCTTAAAGTCAAATCATTATATGGCTAGGAATGTAATTCACAAAATGAACATGTACTGATGATCATTAATTAGCAACGGTCTATCTCAAAAATGATTTGCATCAATTATAAAAGCAGGTCTGAGAAGGCAAAGTATTGATACCATGATTCAATATGCCACAAAGCTTTTAACTTAAATTATAAATCATAAGATGGGAGCAAATAATGTATGGTTTATTCAGATACTTAACAAATTAGACCATATTTGGTCAACAATCAACTAATCTGAGTAAGATACGCTCAAATTATTATTATTATTATTATTATTATTATTATTTTCTTAGCATACCCAAAAATAGCAAAGTCTTTCCAAAATATAATATAATCATATCATGATTGACCAGAGAATCAATAGTATTCACCTTCTCTTATTAACAAAATCATTCATTATTGAACAACATAGTCTTTTATCATAACACGTTACCAAAACACAATCAATACTTTTGGCCAGTTTAAATTTACTCAGTCCATCATACTTTCGCTGCGCAACTCTCATTAATATTCTCAATTTTTTTTTAATGATCCCAGATCATCAACATTTTTTTTTAATATCCAAGCAAAATTTTATCCTTGCTTTCCAAGTACACTAGGTCATGATCAACCCTTAAGATAGTTGCCATATTTGTACCATCATATGATCAAGTAATTATATTCTAGATCCAATATAAACTAAACCAACTCTAGATTTTCTTGACAATAAACAATTTGCTATTGTCTTCTCTTTTAAGAATATCAATTCTATGCCCCGATGAATTAAAAGATACCATATTAACTTACTTATGAGCATATTCAACCATCTCAAATCTTTTTTTTCTGAACAACCCAAAAACATTTTAATCCACCAATATTCTCAAAATTTATTAATTGACTTTCTATTAAAATACATATTTTGATTGTAAACTGAAAAGATATAAAATTTTAAGTCTCAAGTAGAGCCAAAAAAAGAACTCTTAAGTCTCATCCCCAAATATATTTTCCTTCTATATAAGACTTTCATGCATGATCCACATACAGATTTCAATCCTCAAAGAATATTTCAATGAATATTATAAAATATTTTCTAGTCTAAACTTTAAACAACTTTTTATAAATGAACCTTAACTTGCCACCAAAATAATTAACTTCAACTAGAAAGCAATATCCACAGTGCCTGATATCAAGTTAAACTTCTAAAATAATTACGTTGCACGATAATATCCCATGACTAATATTCCTTCACTTAACTTAGTCAAAATCTAATTAATCATAACTTGAAATACAAATTGCTCCACCAAGAAAACTCTCATAGTAGCTTATTCACACTTTGGTTACGACCATAATTAGGTTGCATTCTAATTTTAGCATTTCAAAATTCAGATAAAATAACATAAATTTATCAATGGCAAAAGCAAATAATTCGTCTAATGGCCTAATGTTTACCCATCTCTCAAACTTTCCAACGAATCCTAAAGATCCTAAAACTTAAGCTCCATCCGACTTTTTCAAACACAGTCCATAGGAATCTCAAACCTGGCTCTGATACCACCAAATTTGTCACGCCCCGAGCCTGGAGCGCGGCAGACGCCGCACGCCCGCACGGCTGGCCGCACAGGCGTGCAAGGCATTGGAACATATCGGAGCAAATACAGATGTTCAAAACTTATTTAAGGGTTAATCACAGATGCTTAAAATTGACATAAATAATTAAGTCGTTCAAAAACAGTCTAACAAAATTTCAAAATAGCATATGCCAACATAATTCAAATGTCCAAACTAATCTAACAAAAATGCCAATAACTGAAGAAATTTTCGAAAAATCTAACGCACTCGCCAATCCCGTGCGATCAAGCCTTTGGATCTGAAAAATAGAGAAAATAAAATAATGAACTACGCTAGCCCAGTAAGCAACAAAATACCCCAAAGTGGGGTCAGAGCATATCAGATCGAAATACAGGATAATGTATGAAATAAATCATAAATAACATTATTTTGCTGTTTTCAAAACTTATTATCATTTTTTCGAAAACCTTTGATACCAGAATTTCAACATGGTAGGCTACGGCCACGTAACCCAGTGGCATGAGTTGCACAGAGTGCCAGAAACCACTATTGCTAGTCACCAGTGGCAACGGTGTCCAAAAACCACTATTCTAATCACCGGTGGCGCAGTGTCGAAACCGGTTCCTCACATATTACAAGTCGACAGGTCCAACGTATAATCTCCATTGGCGGGTCCAGAACAGAACAGAACAGATCATAGCCATGCTGAGAATGCATATATATAAAAATAGATTTCATAAACTGTACAATCATATTTTACGGATTTCAGAGCATATAACATGATTTTCAAATAAAATTTAACATGCGAGATCCATTTTATTGAATACAAAACATATGTCGAAACTTAATCAGTTTATCAAACAATTTGAAAATCACACTTGAAGTATTAAGTTACTTACCTCTTCTCGCTTAGCACCTGCTTCAGATAGGCGGATCAGGTTCATCTGTTTAAATTTAATTAATTCTTTGTTAATTTCAGAGCTAAGCAGAACTAAAAAAAATAATACTATTGTACATGGCCCAACAGGGCCCAGAGTTGGCCCATAATGGGCATGGCCCGATAGGGCCCTTATCGGACACGACCCAATGGGCCCGCATAGTCTCGGCCCAATAGGGCCCCCAAGGTCGGCTTCTAATTGGTTCATTTATGCAATAAAATTTATTGCAGGGATTAATACTTAATTACAGGGTACTGTTCTATAATAAAACTTGAGTAAAGGGACCAAACAAATATATTTGAGGGCCTTTATGTAATAAATCTTTCCTATAGGGATCAAATACAAATTACAGAAGATCCTTTTGTGAAATAATATACTACCAAGGGCTTAACTGCAAAATTTCATTTATTGGCCAAATGGGTTCGGATTTCAGGTTCGGGTTCGGGTTCGGGTTCCGGGCTCGGATCTGAACTGGGCCCAAGTTGGGCCCATAAGGGTATTGCTCAACTGGGCCCAACTGGACTGGACTGGGCCCAAGTTGGGCCTGCAGTGGACAGGGCCCAACGGCCCATCAAAGTGCTCACGGTCCACAGTGGGCCTTCTTCCTCAACAGCTCCCCATGGACAGGGGAGATGGGAGAACAGATGAGGAAGGGGGATCGGCGGGGTGGCCGGCCTGGGTGGCCGGAGGCCACCTCTCGGTCGACGGCTAGCGGGCCGCAGTGGCGGCCGACGGCCGTTGTGGTGGTCGGGGTCAAGAATCAACCGAGAATGGTCTCGGTTCATGGGGCCAAAACTAAGGGAGGAAAGCATTCTCCGGCTAAGATCGAAGAGCACAAAGGGAAGGGGGCTTACCGGTAGTCAACGGAAGTGGCGGATCTCGGCCGAGGGAGGCTCGATCCGGCAGTCAAGCGGCGGCTGTGGCGCTCGGAACCGAGGGATGTGAATCTCCAAAACAGGGGAAGGCACGGATGGTGATGGTGGTGGATCCGGCGGCATGCCAGCCACTTGGGAGGCAAGAGCAGAGGAACGAGAGGGAGAGGAGAGGGAGGAGAGGAGCACGGTGGTGATCCGGGAAGGAAAAGAGAGGGGTTTTTATCTTCCCCTCGTAACGACTCTCCGCCGCGAAAATCGCCGTGATTGGCCGCGGTTTGACCGGGGGGGGGGTGCCGTGGGATGCTCGCGGCGTCCTGCCCCTATTGTTCCCGGAGGAGCCGGAGAGGATCGCCATCGCGATCCTCTGTCTGGTTCCTCCCATATTAGGATCGGGGCTGAAGTCGGCTGGCACCAGCCGACTTCAGCCCCGTATCTCACAAAGGCTCCTTCAGAACGCCCAGCCGACTTCAGCCCCGTATCTCACAAAGGCTCCTTCAGAACGCAAGCTATTAAGCATTGGAAGAGAAGTCTAGGTAATTTATTTAAAAAGAGGTAGCAGTTATTTAAGGAGATATATATGTTACAGACAATGAAAGCTTGATAAGGAGATCTTACTAAACAACAACACATGCACCTTATGTCCTTGCTAAGAGCTTATCATTGAAACTTTCAATTGCTGGAGATATTTTGGACACAAAAGGCCAGGATCATATGGTTAAAGGATGGAGATGCTAACACTGTATTCTTCATAAATCAATAGTTATTAGAAGAAGACAAAATGGAATCACGAGACTCTAGAGAAGCCAATGGGAACTAGTAGAGGAGCGAACTCAAATTAGTCAAATGCTGCCAGTTCATTTTTAGCAAAGATGGTCCGAAGAATCAGTGCACTAGGAACTTGATTTGCCTATAGTTATGTTGGAGATCACCATTGACTAGAATGTAGCCTTGATTAAGGATGTAGAAGAAGAAGAAATTGTCGAAGCTATTTGAAGCATGCATCCTGATAAGGCACTAGGGTCAGATGGTTTTCCAAACTTTTTCTTTCATAAATTTTGGCACATCACTAGAAAGGAGGTCATCCAATCTATTCAATCCTTTTTCAGAGTTGCTAAAATGCCTAATGCCCGGAAAAGAACACACATTACCTTAACACCCAATAAGAGCAATCCTGAAGGAGCTCAGGACTTTATGCTAATTTGCTTGTGTAATACCATTGATAAAATTGTAACCAAAATTGTAACAACCCAAGACCTCATCCAAAATGGCTAGCCGGAAGTTATTATTTGGGTTCCTTGATCCTGTATAAGTACCCAAGATCTATCCAGCGAATAATCGATGTGGGACTAAACACACGCCTGCACGGATCCTCACATACTCTCCCTGTTCAAGCCCGGACGTCCTCGTCAGGTTAAGGGTTCAAATCTATTCAAATCTAATCAGAAACACCACGATTGGCCCGTGGTCAGCCCCAATGGATCCGTGCTGCAGTGTCCCCTAGTCCACATAGGTTATAGGCCGGGTCCGCTCTGATACCATTTGTAATAACTCAGGACCTCACTCAAAATGGCTAGCTGGAAGGTATTATTTGGGTTTCTTGATCCTGTATAAGTACTTAAGATCTACCCAGCGAATAACCGATGTGGGATTAAACACATGCCCACACATGTCCTTACATACTCTCCCCGTTTAAGCCCTGATGTCCTCGTCAGGCTAAGGGTTTAAATCTATTCAAATCTAATCACAAATATCATGATTGGCCCGTGTTCAGCCCCAATGAATCCATGCTGCAGTGTCCCCTAGTCCACATAGGTTATAGGCCGGGTCCGCTCTGATACCATTTGTAACAACCCAAGACCTCACCCAAAATGGCTAGCTGGAAGTTATTATTTGGATTCCTTGATCCTGTATAAGTACCCAAGATCTACCTAGCGAATAACTGATGTGGGACTAAACACACGCCCGCACGGGTCCTCACAAAAATATTAGTGAGTAGATTAAAGCCTATACTATCTAACATCATTTCCTTGGAGCAAGGAGCCTCCATTCAAGGTCGGAACATAATTGACCAGATTCTTCTCAGCCAGGAGTTGATGCACTCATTAATGCGGGCCTTATCCTCATGGAGCATGATGTTGTTCAATTTTAGATGTGGAAAAAGTCTATGATTGAGTCGTTTGGCCTTTTTTATTTAAGGTGTTTGCCCAATTTAAGTTTCATTCCAAATTTATTCAATTGGTGAAGGCGTGCATGCTTAACTCCACCTTTGCTTTATTGATAAATGGGATGCCTAGTTCTCGGTTTTCTCCAATTCGAGGCCTTAAACAGGTATATTCATTATCCCTATACTTGTTCATAATATGTTCTGAGATTTTTTTTCAAGTTCTTACATTTTGCTATTCAACATCAAATGCTTAGGGCTTATCAACCGGTTTGGGAAGGGCCTTCTATCTCATATATTTTCCTTGTAGATGACTGCCTACTGATTATAAAGACAACTATGAAGGACAATATATGTTTATTTTCACTCATAAATGCTTTTTGCTCTCTCTATGGCCAAACTATTAATGTGGATAAATCACATATGATCTTTAGTCTTACCACCTCGAGTGCACTTAAATCTCAAATCAAGAGACTCTTTCAAATGACTGAATGAGGGGCATTTGGAAGTGCCTGGGAGTTCTTTTATCAGGTATGCAACTGGTCACTTCGGATTTCAATTTTTTCTTGAAAAGGGTGATGACCAGGATTGGAAATTGGAAGTGGAAGTCTTCATCTCTTGCGAGAAGAGCAACCATTATCCAGGCCATGCTATCATTGACTCTGTTATATTGCATGTCTTCAATTTTGGTGCCTTTGGCATTTCTTGCTAAATTGAAAAAGAAATTTCGAGCTTTCTTGTGGGGACACTTTTTGATCAAAGAGGGCTTCATTTAATTTCCTAGGATGATGCGTGCACACCAAAACCCAAGGGGGATTAGGCATTGTTAATCTGACCACTAGACGCAGAGCCTTCCATTGTAAGTTTGCTGCTAAGTATCATTTTTAGGATTTTTTTGCATGAATATTCTTCTAAAACTTCAAATTTCCGTGAATACCTTCTTCAAATTTATATTTATTTATGTACCCTCATAAAACACTATTTTTGCACAAATACCTCTAATATAATAACTCTTCCAATAGCATTAATAAAAAACATATTTATTTTAATAAAAAATAAAATAAAATTATGCAATTACTTTTTTTGTCTCCATTGCGATGGCCTTATGAATATTTCTTTCTACACATCTATCTATTAAGGGTATTTTAGTTATTTTAATTTGAAATCGTTAATTTTTTAATGATGTTAGATGGTGTGGGTACATATGTAAAAACAAGAATAAAAAAGGGTAGAATAGCAAAACAAGTATTTTACGAGGGTATATATGCAAATATCAATTGCGAAAGGGTGTTCATGCAAAATTTGATATTTAGGAGGGTATTCATGCAAAAAAATCTATCATTTTTATGGGCACTTGGTATAATTATTAGAAACCATGAAGGTGCTCCCTTATTTGGAGAAGAATTAGCGAGTGCAGCCCCTTGGTTCCACCTTATTTTATATGGACCAAAGGGACGGGCTCGAGTATAAATATACCTAAGGACCCCTGGCTATCCACTAGACCACTACTCTCCTTTTCATGTGGCCTATTTAATTGAATGTTGAAGAGTGCAACACGGAAATTCATGTGCAAAATCTCTTTGGCCCCGACCATTCATGGAATCAGAACTTGTTGCCTTTATGTTTTCAACTGAGATGATGACCTAGATTTGTTGCATTCCCTATGCACAAGGAAACTGGTCTGATTGGCTTTGTTGGGGAACTAGTAGGCTTAATCAAGTTACTATTAAAGATGTGTATGGATTGATTAAGCCTTATGTATTGGCCGAAACTTCATATAATTTAATTTCAGATGAACTTGGAAATTGAATATACCGATGAGGGTGGAGACTGTTATGGGATCGGTTGCATCCTGGACTGCATCCTATACGGCGCGGTATTCTAGAAGGTTTATTTGGGACAACCACGTCTCGTTTCCATCTCTTTTGTATGTTTTTATTCTTTTTGACTTAATGAGCTGTACTCATTTCCGTTATGTGTAAGTCGCCGTCATACTGAAAAAAAAAAAAAAAAAATTCTGCTTAGCAGGGGCTTCATTAATGAAGGATGGTTTTGTTGTGACCTTTGTCACTCAGTGGTAGAAGCAGTGCTCTTTTGCAGCTAGTTGCTGGGGTCAACTGCAATGCAGGTAGGCATTGCTTTCTTTCTCAGTCTTTACCGGGCTTAATAGAATATATCTTTATGGCCCAGGTAGAGGTAGGAACGAGGTAGGCCTTTCTTGTGTTGCGTGGCTGATTTGGGTGGCCCATAATGAAAGAAACTTCCAGCAGATTGCTTCTTAACCCACTCATCTGCTTAGAAAGGCCTCCTACTTTATAATTCCCTCTGTCCAGCGGCAAAATAAGTCGCCTCCATTAAGGTATTGGGATGGTGTTTAACATTTATCTACCGAGTCAAATAATATCTTGGTGACGTGGCTGCAATTGAGTATGTTATTGAAGACTATGTAAGTTGTGTGAGGATCCGTATGGGCATGTGTTTAGTCTCACATCGATTATTCGCTAGATATATCTTAGGTACTTATACAGGACTACGAAATCCAAAAAATACCTTCTGGTTAGCTTCTTTGGATGAGATCCTAGGTTGTTACAAATGGTATAGAGCGGACCCAGCCCATAATCTATGTGGACTAGTGGACACAATAGTACGGTTCCGTTGGAGCTGACTATGGGCCGATCATGGTGCTTGTGGTTAGAATTATATGGATTTGAATTTTTAGTCTGATGAGAATGCCAGGGCTTAAACAGGAGGACTATGTGAGGCACATGAGAGCGTGTGTTTAGTTCTACATTAGTTATTCGCTGGGTAGATTTTACATCAGTTATTTGTTGGATAGATCTTAGGTGCTTATATAGGTTAGAAGGAGATTCCCTAGCTGCCATTTAATGGATAACCAATGCTTCATTACACAGGTGTCACTACTTCCCTCTACTAAATGATATTCAGCACTGGAATTCAACTAGACGAGGGTTTGTGGTACCTCATATTTACTGCGAAGCCAATTGAGTTGCTGGCTTTCTGGTGAATTTAGCTTTAACATGAGATATCAACTTTAATTGCTCTGATGAACAACTTGCAGATTTACTTGCTGTTTTAATGGCTGATTGCAGAAGCGTGTACTATCTTCGCAATAGATGATGGATTCTGAACTTAACTATTACTCATGCCTCTCTAATCTTTGACAGCTACTCTTATGGTCCTATTGTTCAGGTGACTCATCATAAGTATCAGGTTCTTGCAAGCCGGTTGGTACATCTGCTGGATGATTGTTGCTTTCTTTGATTTTCTTTTTTTGCTACGACAGATAATTCATATATTTCTAGTATGGATATATCTATAAAAGTTAAAAAGTAACAAATCTCGGAGCGCTTTGCACAGTTTTCTCTCACCAACCTAGAGAGCTCCTCTAGAGTGGTTAGCTATATACAAGGCTACTCAATCCATAGCTCCATTTAGATATGCTTAATTTGGAAGGCAACGTCTCCACCAACCATGGCCAAAATATCTTGGAGCAATAGGTGACAACCACCCATACCGGTGGTGCACTCCTGGATCCAGCCGATCACCGTAGCCGAGTCACTCTCGAGCAGGACTGTGCTGGCCCGCAGAACACATTGAGCTTGACACAGACCAGTCCAAGCTGTCCTCAGCTTCATCTTAGAAAAAGAGATATCAAAGATCTAGTATCTACCAGCAACAACTATTTTTGAGTCTAGATCTCTAATTACGAAACCCGCACTACCTCTTCTACCATTATCTAATATGCATCCATCGAAGTTGACCTTAAAAAAACTCGAAGATGGAGGGTTTCCAGGTGAAAAATACCATCCATAGCATTCTTGAACCTTTGGCATTTTCACTCTGGTTCAACACTTCAGTTCACTGCAACTATGCATTATCAAAATTACTACTTTCTCTGCACTCTAGATCTTTTTAAGAGACGGTGTGTGTTTCCGCTTATCAACTATTTAATGGCCTGGGATGATAATGTACTCACAATGTCCCTCATAGTTGTTTTATTCTTAAGTAAAAGTTTCGACTCTTTCATTCAATGCTATAAGATATATCAACAACCTACTTTGTTAGCACAAGACTTCGGTCGATGCATCCGAAAAGGGATCGTTTTTTATTTCTAAGATAAATGTATCATTCCATTCAACTTCCGACACATCATATGGTTTCTACTATAGCTGGCTTGGTATTGCTTGTGGCCTAATTACCATGGCTTTGTTTGGGAAAGCGGTTGGCAGTAGAGTTGTTGGAAGTAGAGCTTTATAAAGTAAAGCTTTTATAAAAAACTGTTTGCTGTTTGATAACTACATTTCTAAAGTGCTGTAGCACTTTCACATATGTTTGGTAAACAAACTAAGAAAATATTTTTTTATGACAAAATTACCATAAAGGACATTGCATAGTATTATACAACATAGCATAATAAAATATAACATATATTAATAACTAAATATATAATATAGTATAATATTACTGTAATGTAATATAATATTATTATAATATAGTAATATAATATGGTATACTATAGCATAATAATTTAATATAATATTAAATTATTTGACATAACATATCAATGAATTATGATATAATATAATATAATATTATATTTATAGTATAATACAATAATAAAGATACAAAATATTATAATTATTAGCATACATTAATTTTCCATAATATAACATAATATTAAATTATTTAACACAACATATTAATGTATTATGATATAATGTAATATAATATTATATTTATAGTATAATACAATAATAAAGGTATAAAATATTATAATTATTAGCATAAATTAATCTCTCATAATATAACATAATTTTAAATTATTTAACATAACATATTAATATATTATGATATATTGTAATATAATATTATATTTAAAAATTCTTTCTCTTAAAATGTGATTCAAAAGATGCATATAAAAATAAAAAACAAAAATATCTTTTTTTGCACTGAAGGGATTTATGGCTAGGGTTCTTTGTTAGGGCTCCAGCAAATTTTTAAGTTTATAAAGGGATAAAGTATGTAATTATTATATTTTATTATGGGTATTTTGATAAAAAAATAACTTTCCGACAATGCTCAAAACAACCTTTTCAGAAAGCTCCAAAATGAAGCTTCTTTTAAAAAGATGTTTTTAGCTTTTTGGAAAAACTAAAACAGTTTTCCGAAATTTTTACCAAACACTCTTTTTCATACAAAAGCTCCCCCAAATGGGACCTGTTACGGGGGAATTTAGCCACCATGCCCCACGTAACCGGCACGCGCGCCCAGGAAGACTACGGCAGTCCCTTGATCCAGCAATCCGACCCCGAGTCGGATATCTTCGGCTCCGCAGCCCGACCCCGAGTCGGCTGCCCCTTGATCCAGCAATCCGACCCCGAGTCGGATATCTTCGGCTCCGCAGCCCGACCCCGAGTCGGCTGCCCCCTGATCCAGTCATCCGACCCCGAGTCGGCAATCTCTCGACAACAACAGACTGTTCCTCTGAGGCACGCCGCGGCCCCCTGCTCCACTACTCCCTGCAACGGCCGTATCCGGCGCTGCCCCACGATCCCCTGTAACAGCCGTACAAAGCGGAGCTCCACTATGCCCTGCCAGGGCCGTACCCAGCGCTGCCCCACGACGCCTTGTAACGGCCATGTCAGTGGCAGCCCCATCGTGCCACACGATGACGAATCCCCGGAAAAGCCCCCCAGCCTGATATATATGAGGCTGGGGGGGAAGGGGGAGGGTAAGCAAAGATTTTCCAGAGTATTCTCTTATCCGTTACTACTATCTCTCCTTCTCCTTCAATCTCCTCTGACTTGATCGTCGGAGGGCCCCCACTACCCCAGTGGTGGTGCGAGGCTTGCCTGCAGGTTTCCCGGTGGAAGGTGGAGCGCAATCAATCCAACTCCAAGGGAACCCCGTTCACACCGCTGTGCCAATCGTTCTCGGTTTGGACCACCAGCAACAGTTGGCGCTAGAGGAAGGGCCGGATCTCAGAGCGATCGTAATGGCACGGCGAGGTGGTCGTGGAGCTTCCAATGCTTCCGGTCGCGGGGCCTCTCGCGCCACTGGCCGGGAGGCCGCTGCATCAACACGCTCTCAGCAACACTCCACCGCCCCACCGCCCATTCAGATGGTCGAAGCCGCCCAGTTCGACCAGCTAACCCAGCAGGTTCGCACCCTCGCGGAGGCAGTGCGGAATCTGCAGGGTGCGATGTCCCGGGCGCCGCAGCAGGCTCAGGAGCCGCCGCTGTCTGAGCGTTCGCCTGTCCTCCCCAACCCGCGTTCCTCCCTCTCCCATGGGGAGGAGCGCCGACGCGAGGAGGATTCTCGAGCACGCTCCATTCTGCCGGGACCTTCCCACCGGAGCTGCGCGGGGTACGAGAGGCGGGCCCGGGCGCATTCCCAGACCCCCCAGTCCTCGAGGAACCCGCGCTCCAGTGGATCCCCCTCTCGCCGCTCCTTGTCTCCCACCCACCGGTCGCGTTCCCTGGACCGGCGGGTGGACGATCTCCACCGACAACTCCAGGTCCTGAAGGGTCATTCCAAAGATCCCTTCGCCGACTTAGAGATCTCCTCCCAGCCGGCGCTCGCCTCGAGGATCCTGCGGACCCCGAATCCGCCGGGGTTCAAAATGCCGGCGATCGAGCCCTATGACGGGGCGGCGGACCCGCGGGATCACGTCGAGAGTTTCAGGACCCTTATGCTCCTCCACGGAGCATCAGATCCCCTTCTCTGCAAGGCTTTCCCGGCAACCCTCCGTGGCCCGGCGAGGGCATGGTTCGCCGGGCTGGAGGCTGACTCAATCCGGTCCTTCGACCAGTTCACTCGCCTCTTCATCACTCATTTCGCCGTCAGTAGCCGGCGGCGACTGGTCTCCGACTCCCTCTTTGATGTCCGGCAAAACGAGGGAGAAAGCCTGCGGGATTATCTTACCCGCTTCAACAGGGCTACGCTGGAGGTCCGGAACCTGAGTCAGGAGGTAGCTCTTTCAGCCCTGAAGCGTGGCTTCCGGAAGGGCAGACTCACCTTCTCCCTGGACAAACGCCTGCCGCGGAGCTTCCCAGAGCTGTTGTCCCGGGCGAACCAGTATGCGGACGCCGAGGAGGCGGCCGCCCACCGGAGCAAGGAGGCCCCCGAGATCCCACAAAAGCTTGGGAAGAAAAGGCGGAAAGAGGCACGCCAGAGGAGGAGCCCGACGCCCCAGCGTCAGCGCAGAAGCCCGTCGCCGGCGAAGAACCACGGCGCCCCATGCCCTCGTTCTCCGCCCCGACGTTTCAACCGGTACACCCCTCTCCTGACTCCCCGGGCCCAGATCCTTATGGAGATCAAGGGGCGGGAGGACCTCCCGGCCCCGAGACAGATACGAAGGATCCCTGGAAAGAGGCCCTCCCGGGCGTACTGTGAGTACCACCGAGACCACGGCCACGACACAGAGGACTGCTTCCAGCTTCGGGACGAGATCGAGGCTCTTATCCGTCGGGGGCGTCTCGGTCGATATGTGAGCGACCGACGTCCCCCCGCAGACCCGCGTCCGGCCGACCCGGCTCCTCCGAAGCCTCGGGAGCAGAATCGACCCGTTGCGGGCGTGATCCACACTATCACTGGGGGCTGCTCTCGGCCCGTGAGGAACGCAGGGGGCTCGACGGAAGCGTCAGGGACGGCCATCGTAAAGAGGCAGAGGGTCGGCAATGTAATCACCTTTTCTGATGAGGATGTAAAGGGGGTTCAGACTCCCTACGATGACGCCATGATGAGCTTGTCCAGACAGTTGTTGCACAAAATGTCCACCCCCCTCGTAGGATTCACCGGTGACGCTGTCCCGGCGGAAGGTGTCGTTGAGCTGCCTGTGACTGCGGGCGTCGCACCCACAGAAGCCACGGTGCGACTCGGGTTCTTGGTCGTCCGTGTTCCCTCGGCCTACAATGCTATCCTCGGGCGACCCGGGCTGAACGCCCTTCGCGCGGTGGTCTCCACGTACCACTTGCTCATGCGGCTCCCCACGGCGGTCGGGATCGGAGAGGTCCGAGGTGACCAACCGACCGCACGGCAATGTTTTCTAGCAACCCTCAAAGGGAAGAAGCCCGTGGAAGCCCTAAGCGTCGAGTCCCTTGATGCCAGAGACGAGGTGGCCTTGCGGCAGGGGGAGCCGGCCGAGGGTATGGTCGAAGTCCCCCTTGAGGAAGGCCGCCCCGACCGAGCGGTCCGGGTCGGCGCCAATCTCGACCCGGGAGCTCGGACCTGGTTGGTGGAATTCCTCCGAGCCAATGCCGATGTATTCGCCTGGTCGGCGGCCGATGTACCTGGGATCGACCCGGAGGTCATTTCTCACGCCCTCAACGTCGACCCGACCCACCGACCAATAAAGCAGAAGAAGAGACACTGTGCCCCGGATCGGATCCGGGTGGTCGACCAGGAGGTAGACAAGCTCTTGGAGGCAGGATTCATAAGGGAGGTAAGCTACCCCGAGTGGCTGGCAAATGTTGTACTTGTCCGGAAGGCGAGCGGGAAGTGGAGGATGTGCGTCGACTATACCGACCTGAACAAGGCGTGCCCTAAGGATAGCTTTCCGCTTCCGCGAATAGACCAACTGGTCGACGCGACTTCCGGATATCAGCTGCTGTCTTTCATGGACGCCTTCTCCGGTTACAACCAGATAATGATGGCCCCACAGGACGAGGAGAAAACTGCCTTTATAACAGACCGGGGGCTGTACTGCTACAAGGTAATGCCCTTCGGTCTGAAGAATGCTGGCGCCACTTACCAGCGCCTCGTCAACAAAATCTTCAAAGAGCAAATCGGCCGGAACATGGAGGTGTACGTGGACGATATGCTGGTGAAGAGCCGCCATGCAGACCAGCACATCGCGGATTTGGAGGAGACTTTCACCACCTTGCGGAAGTTTCGCATGAAGCTGAACCCAGCGAAGTGCGCCTTCGGCGCTTCGGCCGGGAGGTTCCTCGGTTTCATTTTCAACCAGCGGGGTATCGAAGCCAACCCAGACAAAATCAAGGCCATCCAAGGTATGTCCCCTCCGACCAATGTAAAGGAGGTTCAGGAGCTCGCTGGAAGGGTCGCCGCGCTTGGACGATTTGTGGCAAAATCGGCCGAACGCTGCCAACCATTCTTCAAGGTGTTAAAACGCCCGAAAGACTTCCTCTGGACGGCCGAATGTCAAGCAGCATTCGACCAGCTCAAGGAATACCTGGCGTCTCCTCCCCTACTGTCCAAGCCGCAAGAAGGCGAGATGCTCTACCTCTATCTGGCGGTCTCCCCAACCGCGGTCAGTGCAGTGCTGGTTCGGGAAGAGGCAAAGCTCCAGAAGCCTGTGTACTACATCAGCCGGGTCCTACGGGATGCCGAGATGCGGTACACGAAGGCTGAAAAGATCGCCTTCGCGCTGCTGACCACGACCAGGAGGCTTCGCCCCTATTTCCAGGCTCATTCGGTCACCCTCTTAACCGATCAACCACTACGGCAGATCCTCAGCAACCCCGAGAATGCGGGACGACTGGTGAAGTGGGCAGTAGAACTCGGTGAGTTTGACATCCGCTACCAGCCTCGACCCGCCATCAAGGCCCAGGTGCTCGCAGACTTCCTCGCTGAGTGCACGGTGCAGGAGGCGGAACCTAGACCGCCGGAAACGCCCAGCCTCGACCTCCCGATTTGGACGCTTCACATCGATGGGTCGTCGAACCCCGAGGGTGGAGGGGCCGGGCTGGTCCTTACCAGTCCTGATGGAGTGATAGCCGAGTATGCTTTGAGGTTTGGATTTCCAGTGACCAACAACGAGGCGGAGTACGAGGCCCTAGTCACGGGACTCAAACTCACCAGAGAGCTCGGCATTCGGCGTTTGAAGGTCTTCACCGACTCCCAGCTGGTGGTCGGGCAGGTTCGTGGGGAGTTCGAGGCCCGGAGCCCGACCATGCAGAACTACGTCCGGAAGGTGCAAGCACTCATTCCCGACCCCGGCAGTGTCGACATTCAGCAGGTCCCCAGAAGCGAAAATGCCAGGGCCGACAGGTTGTCCCGCTTGGTGGGCACAGAGGCGCACAACTTGTCGAGGGCAATCTACCTGGAGACCCTGGATGCCCCAAGCATCGGCGAGGCTGGAGCGGTGATGGCGATTGATCCGGAGCCGTTCCAGCTCTCGAGGCGTATCCTCCCACGATCTCCTAAGCGTCGTTCTCCTTAATTGCATTCTTCATGCAGAACACTCCGGGCGGTGTGTATCCCACGGCCCACGTATCTCCGCTCGCGCCCAGGCCGCATCCGCCTCGAAGAACGCGCGTATCGCGGCCGCTTAACTGACACTCCTTGCAAGCAGCAACTGGCGATCCGATTCCCCAGGTAACGCCTCAATTAGCATTTAATACCCTTCTGGTGTTCCCCAGGCGACGCTTGGAGAAGAGGAGAAACACGATCGTAGCTGGCCACGGAGAAATCTCGTCGAGCGGCAAGCGACAGGCGCGTGACCAACGAGCGGAATTCCCCGAGGCTCGGCCCTCGGATGCCAGGCTAATCCGATGATCATCCCGGGAGCAGACTAGCCTGAAGCCCCGACCGGTCGCCTCGGCTTGCGCCAGCCTTGGCCGACCAACGAGCGGAATTTTCCGAGGCTCGGCCCTCGGATGCCAGGCTAACCCGATGATCATTCCGGGAGCAGACTAGCCTGAAGCCCCGACCGGTCGCCTCGGCTTGCGCCAGCCTTGGCCGACCAACGAGCGGAATTCCCCGAGGCTCGGCCCTCGGATGCCAGGCTAACCCGATGATCATCCCGGGAGCAGACTAGCCTGAAGCCCCGACCGGTCGCCTCGGCTTGCGCCAGCCTTGGCCGACCAACGAGCGGAATTTTCCGAGGCTCGGCCCTCGGATGCCAGGCTAACCCGATGATCATCCCGGGAGCAGACTAGCCTGAAGCCCCGACCGGTCGCCTCGGCTTGCGCCAGCCTTGGCCGACCAACGAGCGGAATCTCCCGAGGCTCGGCCCTCGGATGCCAGGCTAACCCGATGATCATCCCGGGAGCAGACTAGCCTGAAGCCCCGACCGGTCGCCTCGGCTTGCGCCAGCCTTGGCCGACCAACGAGCGGAATTCCCCGAGGCTCGGCCCTCGGATGCCAGGCCAACCCGATGATCATCCCAGGAGCAGACTAGCCTGAAGCCCCGACCGGTCGCCTCGGCTTGCGCCAGCCTTGGCCGACCAACGAGCGGAATTCCCTGAGGCTCGGCCCTCGGATGCCAGGCTAACCCGATGATCATCCCGAGAGCAGACTAGCCTGAAGCCCCGACCGGTCGCCTCGGCTTGCGCCAGCCTTGGCCGACCAACGAGCGGAATTCCCCGAGGCTCGGCCCTCGGATGCCAGGCTAACCCGATGATCATCCCGGGAGCAGACTAGCCTGAAGCCCCGACCGGTCGCCTCGGCTTGCGCCAGCCTTGGCCGACCAACGAGCGGAATTCCCCGAGGCTCGGCCCTCGGATGCCAGGCTAACCCGATGATC
The DNA here is from genome assembly GCF_051530095.1 of Phoenix dactylifera. NCBI lineage: Eukaryota > Viridiplantae > Streptophyta > Magnoliopsida > Arecales > Arecaceae > Phoenix > Phoenix dactylifera. The sequence continues at coordinate 42,097,098 of NC_143193.1, forward strand.
ATCCCGGGAGCAGACTAGCCTGAAGCCCCGACCGGTCGCCTCGGCTTGCGCCAGCCTTGGCCGACCAACGAGCGGAATTCCCTGAGGCTCGGCCCTCGGATGCCAGGCTAACCCGATGATCATCCCGGGAGCAGACTAGCCTGAAGCCCCGACCGGTCGCCTCGGCTTGCGCCAGCCTTGGCCGACCAACGAGCGGAATCTCCCGAGGCTCGGCCCTCGGATGCCAGGCTAACCCGATGATCATCCCGGGAGCAGACTAGCCTGAAGCCCCGACCGGTCGCCTCGGCTTGCGCCAGCCTGGGCCGACCAACGAGCGGAATCTTCCGAGGCTCGGCCCTCGGATGCCAGGCTAACCCGATGATCATCCCGGGAGCAGACTAGCCTGAAGCCCCGACCGGTCGCCTCGGCTTGCGCCAGCCTTGGCCGACCAACGAGCGGAATCTCCCGAGGCTCGGCCCTCAGATGCCAGGCTAACCCGATGATCATCCCGGGAGCAGACTAGCCTGAAGCCCCGACCGGTCGCCTCGGCTTGCGCCAGCCTTGGCCGACTAACGAGCGGAATTTCCTGAGGCCTAACCCTCGGATGCCTGGCCTAGCGCCGGAAGAATTTCCTGAGGCCTTACCCTCGGATGCCTGGCCTAGCGCCGGAAGAATTTCCTGAGGCCTAGCCCTCGGATGCCTGGCCTAGCGCCGGAGGAATTTCCTGAGGCCTAACCCTCGGATGCCTGGCCTAGTGCCGGAAGAATTTCCTGAGGCCTAACCCTCGGATGCCTGGCCTAGCATCGGAAGAATTTCCTGAGGCCTAACCCCCGGATGCCTGGCCTGGTGCCGGAAGAATTTCCTGAGGCCTAACCCTCGGATGCCTGGCCTAGCGCCGGAAGAATTTTCTGAGGCCTAACCCTCGGATGCCTGGCCTGGTGCCGGAAGAATTTCCTGAGGCCTAACCCTCGGATGCCTGGCCTAGCGCCGGAAGAATTTCCTGAGGCCTAACCCTCGGATGCCTGGCTTGGTGCCGGAAGAATTTCCTGAGGCCTAACCCTCGGATGCCTGGCCTAGCGCCGGAAGAATTTCCTGAGGCCTAGCCCTCGGATGCCTGGCCTAGCGCCGGAGGAATTTCCTGAGGCCTAACCCTCGGATGCCTGGCCTAGCGCCGGAAGAATTTCCTGAGGCCTAACCCTCGGATGCCTGGCCTAGCGCCGGAAGAATTTCCTGAGGCCTAACCCCCGGATGCCTGGCCTGGTGCCGGAAGAATTTCCTGAGGCCTAACCCTCGGATGCCTGGCCTAGTGCCGGAAGAATTTCCTGAGGCCTAACCCTCGGATGCCTGGCCTAGCGCCGGAAGAACTTCAAGAGTTAGGAGTCGGCGAGACGCTACCAAGAGTTAAAAAGAGGAAGGATGTCCGCCGAAATCCGCAGACTGCCAGATCAGCGACAACCGCTATACGCCATAAAGGAGGCGGGGAGCTCGAAGCGCGCGCGCCTTTCCGAGGGATGGCGGCAATCTCGAAGCATCACTCCCTTCACCCGTTCCCCTCCTGGTTCCAGGCTCGGAAGTGGGGGGCTACTGTTACGGGGGAATTTAGCCACCATGCCCCACGTAACCGGCACGCGCGCCCAGGAAGACTACGGCAGTCCCTTGATCCAGCAATCCGACCCCGAGTCGGATATCTTCGGCTCCGCAGCCCGACCCCGAGTCGGCTGCCCCTTGATCCAGCAATCCGACCCCGAGTCGGATATCTTCGGCTCCGCAGCCCGACCCCGAGTCGGCTGCCCCCTGATCCAGTCATCCGACCCCGAGTCGGCAATCTCTCGACAACAACAGACTGTTCCTCTGAGGCACGCCGCGGCCCCCTGCTCCACTACTCCCTGCAACGGCCGTATCCGGCGCTGCCCCACGATCCCCTGTAACAGCCGTACAAAGCGGAGCTCCACTATGCCCTGCCAGGGCCGTACCCAGCGCTGCCCCACGACGCCCTGTAACGGCCATGTCAGTGGCAGCCCCATCGTGCCACACGATGACGAATCCCCGGAAAAACCCCCCAGCCTGATATATATGAGGCTGGGGGGGGAAGGGGGAGGGTAAGCAAAGGTTTTCCAGAGTATTCTCTTATCCGTTACTACTATCTCTCCTTCTCCTTCAATCTCCTCTGACTTGATCGTCGGAGGGCCCCCACTACCCCAGTGGTGGTGCGAGGCTTGCCTGCGGGTTTCCCGGTGGAAGGTGGAGCGCAATCAATCCAACTCCAAGGGAACCCCGTTCACACCGCTGTGCCAATCGTTCTCGGTTTGGACCACCAGCAACAGGACCTATGTCTACTGCAAAGCCTCTTCTGTCTTCTGTCATTAAGCTGCCACTCCACTATGTCTTTTCTTAGCAGGATTATAGTTTTTTACATTAATCATGTTTTGTTATATTCTCCAAGTTGGGAACTATAGTTTTTTATGTGTAGATTTGTAATTCTATTTTCTTTGGGGTTGGTCGCTATACTAATGATATTGTAATTGCTATTATTATATATTAATGTAGTAGTTTGCTCTGTATCTTAAATTTGTTTTTCACTGCTAGCATTTATAATTAAAATCCCTTCTGAGTGATGAGCTGCAAAAAAGACGATCCAGTCAGCAATACTGTTTGTTTCTCGATAGACATGGATGGTTCGGAAGAAGCCACATTCTCCTGATAATCTTTATGGTTCGGACCGTAAACATCGATGTGCCAGCCTTAATGCAATGCATCACCATAGTCGTATCTTCTTGAAGATGAATACGGTCCGCACCCATAATATGCTGCACCACCAACCTCCTTTCACAGCCAAAGTACTCGCATGTGCAACAACCTCAAACCATACATAACGGCGTTACTCTTCTGGTACGGAATCTATCTTACGTTACGACGGTCAATTAACGGTTTCGGCGGCTCCGTCTTCTTTCAGGAATATCGGTGCCATTTTAACCGAACCGCCCCCGGGCTCGCCCTCTCCAAAACCAAAATCCCACCCATTTTTCACTCTCTCTATCGTCCTCGAACCCTCTTGCGCTCCGTCCTCGGCCGGTCGCCGGCGCTCCGATCTCCGACGCACGGCGCTCTCTCCGACTGTTCTTACTCCGTCGAGGGCATCTCCGACCCTCGGATCTCCCGCGGATCGATCTCATCTCCGGTTAGTTTCTGTTGCCCTTCCCCATTGTTTTCCTTCACTCAGACAGGAGAGGAAGTATCATGTCTGAAATAGTCTAGGGACACCTCGCGCTGGGAGCATAAAACGTATTAGGTCAGGCTAAAAAAACTGGATTTGAAAGGTATATCGGAACGGCAATCTAAATCATTAGTTTATTCTTAGATATTCTATTAAAATAATCACTTTGGTAAAAGAAGATTGTTGAATTTGGATTAATAACAAAATTGAAGTGGAATAACCATGGTGAAAAATGTCTAGCATGATTATTAGCGATAACGTGATATGGTGACAAAAATTTTGGATGTGGTACATATTTTGTGGACATTTTAATGTTTTTGATAGAAAAAGAAATCACAACATGCAATCAACCTCGTCCAAAATTGAATACTTGAAACCAAATATGAAAATGAATTTGTCTATGAAGATTGTGAAAAGAAAATCATCACTTTGAAGAAGACTTTTAAATATTTTGTTAAGTTTAAGAAGACTAGCAATGCAGGTTTGAGTCTTTGAGGGGAGAGACAAGAGAGTGAGCAAGTAATAGGGTCAGGTTTGAGTCTTCGAGGGAAGAAAGAAGAGAGTGAGCAAGTAATACGGTCAAATCTGTTTATTAAATCCATTTAGGAGTTGTTTAGGAGTTTTATGAAAGGGATCTAATTTGATTGTGAAAGGAGGAGAGAGGGTGCATGTGGTAGTTAATGCAAGAAGAGAGTACAGAGAAGAGAGAACAAGTGATAGAGTCCAATATGTTTGGGAGTTTGAGAGATTTGTGAAAGGGTTCGGAAAAGGAGAGGAGAGAGTGCATGTGGTGTGAAAGCTGGTGGGATAATTAAGCTATTTTGTAAGATAAATAGGAGTATTCTTGGTATAAGAAATGATAGATGAAATCAAGAATTGGTATATCCTGATCTCGAAACTGTCATTTTTATATGTAGTGTAGATAGGATGTATAAAAAAAATAACAGACAGAATCAAGAAGGAATATTCCTTGATTTCAAAACTGTCATTTTTATATGTAGTATACATAATGATTTTAGATGCAAATTTCTGTATTATGTTATCAGCTAAAAATCTTTTTTGTTACAAAAAAAAGATGCTGCATTGGTTTGGCCAAAGTCAGCTAGAAAGGCAGCTTGCATAACATCAGTCAAAGTCCGGAAATTGAATTGCAAGTTCAAGACAAGTATGGAAAATCAATAAGAGATTAACATAGTAGTTATAAAGTAAATGAGGATATAGGCAATGTTACCTAACAAAAGCAGGCAAGGATGATGATCCGATGCCTCTCAATGAGTTCACGATACATAATCTTGAGAACTGAATGGATTTGAAATAGAAAATTTGTTAAGGTTATAACAACGTTTAAAGATGCTCATGGTAAATTTGAAAGCATAATCTTTGAGAAAAATAAATTGAAATATTCAGAGTTTGAAGAATTTTTGAAGGGTTGAAGTGCATCAGCCTTGAACTTAGAGGCGCTATTATCATAGAAGGCTCATAGCAACTCTAGTCTGTGTTGATATAACAGTCAAATTTGGAATTTATTTTGCAAGTCCTTGAATTGATTAGGAGTCTGAGGTCCTTAGAGTCAAGGAAGGTACTTTGATAGTGTCATGAAGGAGACTTAAAGTTCTTTAACCTTAAGTGAGTTTGAGAAAGGATGTCCAACTAATGGCATCACCATTAGATAATAATATAGTTTTCTTTGCATAAGAGCATTAGATAATGACATTGGAAACTTACATAGTGCTTATAAAAAAAATGATTATAGATATGTGTCAAACATGCATGAGACATGCAATTAATTTTGAAAGTCCGATACAGTCCCTTTTAAATTGTTTTGTTAAATATAAAAAAGAAGCGTGTCTATCCCATGAAGAGAGAAGTCATTGTGGTTTCGATCACCTTTTTGTTACTGGACAATAGCCATGGTCTAAGTCAATTGTAGGTTATTGTAACAATGTAGCAGTTGCTCTTCTCAAAAAGCAATGTAACAATTGCTAAGAAATTTACATGACTTCCAAATTGTTTTATTGATATGTTGCAACAGTTATTATTAGCCAATATAGCATGTAAGTGTGATTTGATTTTATATAGTTGTATTATGAATTTGTATTTAAATAACAATAATTATGTAAATTTGATTTTAAATAACAATAAATTGTATAGACAATGGTATTGTCAAATAATGAGTGTTATGACTATTTCGTATGATGCCTTTATCTCAATCATAATGATCATAGAGTGATTCTAACAGAGGTGCTCCAAAATGCTAAATGGGCAATACAATTTAGCCATTGTTCAAGTATACTCTCTCACAGCTTCATCATACAACTTGTAGTTGACCCCTGTCCAAACATGTCATATGGTTCTAGACATGAAATAATCATCTCAATGAACCTGTTGTGCTCTTTCCAAATCTAAATTCTACAAGGGAGACTGCAACTAATTATGATTATTTTTGAATGAGCAGTGCACTAAGTAAATGGACTACGAAAATATTACAATCAGCTCTACATAAGATCCGAAAAATGATCAAAGAGATGGATTATACTCATGTCAATTTTGGATAGAAATTGATAAATAAAATTAGTAGAAAGTTTAATAAAGACATTCTATCATCATCTTGCACGCGGTCTCAAACAATGTTAGAGATTCATCTTAAAGATTATTCTTCAACAGTCCAACTCAAGTAATTATTTAGAAATCCAAGTCATTGATAATGTCTGCAGGCAAAATGAATATTGAAAGAGATTAAATACAGTTGCAAAGCAGGTGTAGAGTTTAGAATAATTTGTAGTAGAGTACCATGACCATGACCGTAACCATAACCGTAATCATCCAATCTTATTCCTACTGTAGGCAGTGTCTTTATCAATCCTTATAAGCACACCTATTCAGGATCACCCCTGATGTTATTTGTACAAGAATGAACATCCTATCATTTATGGAAATTGAATTTTGATCCATGTCATATTTGAACATTGTTTTTACAGCTGGCTGTCAAAGTATAACGGAGTCAAATTATAAAATCCAAGGTTAAGACATATAACTATATCTATTAGCCATTATATGTCATGACTGCATGATTAATCTCACACAGAATTTACTCAAAGCACATGCCCAAGAGATAAAAATCAAGAATTGAACAAACCCATATTTACTTCAGTATCAGAAGAACTTAGTCTGAACAATTTAACATTTTCTTTAATTGACCCTTTATTACTTTTATTTGTTTGTTAGGTTCTGATAACTTGTAAAGGACTCAATACTCATAGGCCATGGGGAAACATGAGGACAAGGACAACAAATACAGCATAATTATCCCCACATACAATGAGCGCCTTAACATTGCCATCATAATCTACCTTGTCTTCAAGCATCTTAAGTACACCCTTCACTCTTACTCTAATAGTTATTAGAGTACAGTCTCTGGTTTGTTGCTTTACATATTATAGTTTTCTGGATATTTGCCATGTGATTTGGTTATTCAAGTGAAAGTAATTGGTGATTATTACTATCCTGTTTTTAATAGATTTTTCTATCTTTAGTATGCTTTGTGGGATAAGTATGCTAGTTGGCAAATCCTTTGGGTGTCTGTGATGGATGAAGTTATATTACATTTTCGCTGACTTGTGATTGAGTGGTTTACATCTTCTCACCTTCACTATAATATTAATATATTTTCGTGTTTCGTCGTGGCTTTGAGTTGTAGAATGGAAAAAAACTTGGATATTTGTTTATAAGTAATGGCATTGAACTATATGTTCTTTGACTTCCTTTGTGCCATGAACTTTATATGCATACATAGTGCTTAAACTTTAATTTTTTTGGGCAAATTATGTCTTTATGTGTGATTCCTTTATCCTTAGTGTATTTTTATGCTTTTAAACTTGTTAGTTAAATGGAAAACCATTAAGGAGTGGGGTGGTAGGATGGATAATTGATATACTAGAGCTTTTGGCAAATAATCGTGATGGCATCCTTTGTCCAGAGACACGGATGTTTTATTGGAGTTTGACCTTGTGTAAATTCATTTAGAGTGCTGATAGCATGTTTTTAGGAAGTTGAGATGATGGTGAGTCTGGCTTTGGTGGCTAACATGGCAATTGCTGCCAAACCATTATATGAAATGCTTGATGGGCTTTGATAGAGGTAATGATGAGAGTGAAGTTTTAGGATAAGAGTTAAATGCATTTCTTTTACAAGTCATGAATTAGTGTGTTTGATTTGCATTTCCTGCCATTACTGCTTTACTGATGAGAGAATGGTACTGAGATAGCTGTAGGACATTGGTTCTATCTTGAAGTGGGACACACCAATCATCTTACTTGGTACCTATTGGGATGGGCCAGGATGGTTGTGTCACGACACTTGATACAAATGACCTAACATATATTCATGCAATTTTTTCCTCTTTTATTCTTTTTGTTAATGACTATTTCAATCTATCCTAGTCTGTCTCGACTTGTCCCGAACCCCTACCAACTTAGGACTAGATTGGAATGGACCTTAGTATGGGGATTTAAACCATTTATTGTATTAAATATTAAATATTAAGTCTAAATGATTTAGTTTAGTGGGTTGTATTTTTCCTAGGGGAACTTGAAGTAGTTGGGTAGTGGTTTTGTTGGAAGTTGGAGATCCCTAGGCCAGTGGAAGCTGCCTTTGCATTTTTCCCCAGTGTCTCCTGAAGATGCTACCACTATCCACTTCCTCTCTTCTCCTTTTTTTTTTCTCCTCTCTCCTTTCTTTTCTTTCGTTTTCCATTGTCCTCTCCATGATCTCCTCTTGCTTTGTCTATGATTATAGATGTTGGGTAGGGCCATTTTTTTCAACCCACCAATTGGTTTGGTTTGACTAATTGTCGGTTCAGGGAGGCCTAGATAGTCCTGGTCAACGTCGGCGGAATCGGTACTGGCACCGTACCGATTTTCTAGCGGGACGAGTTGGCACGGGCCTGCGCCATGCCGTGCTCGTATCGACATAATAGAGAAGAGGCAGTGGAAAGGCAGAACGAGAGAGAAAAAGCGAGAGAGAGAGCGGGGGAGGGAGGGAGGGAGGCTGGCGGAGGGCCGACCTCACTTAAAAATCACGAAATCAAAAAAGCAGCCGGATTCCTGTTTCGAACGAAACAAGAAAACGACCGCAGCGTCCCCTTGCCGGTCCTCCATCGGCCTTCGCCGACCTTCCACCAGCCTCCACCCCCCCTCCGCCGGCCTCCCTCCCTCTCCCTCTCCCTCGCTCCCCCGCTCGCTCTCTCTTTTCCTCTTTTCCTTCTCCTTCTCCGCCTCCGGCATCGGTTTTCGTTTTTGTTGCCGGAACCGTACCGGTAGGCCACTGGTATGGCTCGGAGCGGCTGGAACTATCCGGTTTGAGACGGTTCTGCCGACCCTGGTCCTGATAGTAGAAGTTGTCATGGCTTTCGTTGTAGGAGCATGTAATTAGAGAGACAAGTACTGTTGTCTCAAGAATAGTGAAGAAAACTTAAATAAAATAAATTTCAATATTATTATCTGAGACAACCAATGAAGGTGCTGAATTAGATAACCAATTCAAATGTTTTCAAATCTGACAAGGGACACTTGTGGCAAGTCACTCTCTGTCCATGGTGTCATGCATGCACAGAAGCAACGACCTCAACATGATTGGTAAGACTCGAACTATTGTTTTGGATTTGCAATTTATCTGGTACTTATGTAAGTATAGGGATGAAATTGGATTTGATACAGATCAGATACTAGCATATCCATATTCATATTTGTTTTGTTTGACGAATATAGATACGGGTATGGATGTTAGTCGGGTACAAAAATTCATATCCATATTTGTTTTAAATGAATACGGATACAAATTAGATGCCGAAAATATGGATATAAATATGGATGTAAATCAGATAATTAAACTTTATGACCACAAAATCAAAGATATTACTAAGTGGATGATAAATCAAGTTAATAGCATGTTAATGTGGTCAATTATTTTTCGTAAAAGTTAATGAGTGCCATATAAAATTAAGTGGGGTTACAAATAGAATCGGATATTCGGATACGGATCGGATGTGTCTCTATCCATATCCATATCCATTTTTCTTTGACGGATATGAATATGGATACAGATATTAGTCGGATGTTCAAATTTCTATCTATATCCAGATAGATTCAGATACAAAAACGGATCCGGATGGATATTATCCGATCCACTTTCATCCCTATGTAAGTGTCTTATGTCTGAAGACATAATGATCCAACACTTTAGACTATTTTGATGATTTGACATTACTCTCATTGGGAGGAGAATTTATCATTGATTATGTTCCATTGCTGCATGATTGTAATTATATTTATACTTTTGGAACTAATATTGGCATTCCATCCTTCTTGCTTTGATCTAGGGATGTTGATTTTGAAGTCATAGTTGTGGATGATGGAAGTCCTGATGGAACTCAAGATGTCGTTAAACAATTGCAGCAAGTGTATGGGGAAGATCGTATTGTAAGTATGTAGGTTTAGTTTTTATGCTCGAAAAGTTTAATCTGTGTTTTTAATGTATGGAACCATTTTGCTGGTTTTAATTGCTCCTCCCATGCTTAACCATTTCATTTCTTTGTTAATACCAGCTGTTAAGAGCAAGGCCAAGGAAGCTTGGTTTAGGTAAGTGTCTAGAATTTCTTTCAACCAGGAAATAAAAACTTGGTTCCTGATATGGTGTACTGTTCAGGAACTGCTTATTATCATGGACTGAAGCATGCATCTGGGGAGTTTGTTATAATTATGGATGCAGATCTTTCCCACCATGTACGAGGTTTTTTCCTTTCAAATACTAGCATATCTAGCATATCGAGTTTTCTAAAATGTTAGCTTAGGTTTTTCTTACTTTATTTCCTTTAATTATCTTATGTTCTTGTTTGCAGCCCAAATACTTACTGAGCTTCATCAGGTAAGACTTCCAACAAAATACGTTATAATAATTTCTACAAATATCCACATATTTCTCCATTTAGAATGTTCGCCCTCCATAGAGAATATTGTTATTGGAATCGGAGGGCCCAGTTCTTTTAGTGATTCCCTCATTTCAACAATAGAGGGAAAATGATTACTATAAGGTTTTCATGGACTTGTGTATGAGGATTTATGGATTCATCACCCATGTGCCTAGCATATTAGATACAAAGATTCTTCATTCATCTGTGCCTTATTTATTTGTCATAGAATTTCTAAGTTAGATTTATTAATGCCAAAATTATAGACTCATAATGTAAATTGTTTTTATTTTATAATGAAGTCCTATATACTAGTTGTAAAGAAGTTTTCTCATGATTCGAAAAAGCTGATATGGTCATTCCATTTACAAGAATAATGATAATCTGAATGTAGATTATTGTAGCATAGAAAGATATATGTTCTAATGATATATCCAGGCGAACTAGCTTGGTATCACTGCAGTCATCATCTTACATCTTATTCTATTAGGAAACAAAAGGAAACTGGTGCAAATATCGTTACGGGGACCCGTTATGTTAGAAATGGTGGTGTGCATGGATGGAACCTTATGCGCAAACTGACAAGTAGGGGAGCAAATGTACTTGCACAGACACTTTTATGGCCAGGCGTATCAGATTTGACTGGTTCCTTTAGGTACCTTGTTTCAGCTGGGAAGATCATGCAACACTTTGGTCTGAATACCTAACCTTTGTTATTTCTTAAACAGGCTATATGAGCGGTCTGTTCTTGAAGATGTGATAAGCTCGTGCGTTAGTAAAGGTTATGTCTTTCAGATGGAGATGATTGTGAGAGCTTCGAGGAAAGGATATCACATTGAAGAGGTAAGGACAATAGCCTTATTTTTATTGCAGCATACTTTGCCTGTTGTGCTTGGCCATGTTTTGACTAAAGCAACTCTCATGTAAGTTTGAGCGCTTTGCATTAGGCTCTGTTTGGTTTCTGGATAGCTAACTAGGGGGTGGATAACCTTCACTATCGGTAACCACCACTCAAGCAGTTAACCATGAAGATGAACAGAAATTGCTGTTTGGTTGCTGCTCACTTAACCAACCCTTTTTGCTGACATGGCAAAAATGCTATTTCGTTGAAAAAAGTGTAGATCAAGTACCACGTATTGGGTTGGACACAAAAAAAACAGTGGGAAAGAAAGGGGCAGAAGGTGAGGAAAGAAGGGTAAACGAGGAGAAAAATAGAGGGAGGAGGCTGACTTTAACGACCCAGAAAGTGGTGTTCTTTTGGCTGGTAATTGAACATTCAACCAAGGGTTTTCCAGGAACCAAATAGGGCCTTAGAGAATAGTCATCTTGTTGTTTTCGAAATAACCTTGTTACTGCCATTTGTTTATTGCTGATTTCATTCATCAATTACTGAAGATGAGATTGTTATTTTTAACATACTAATTCATCTCAAGATGTTGAAAATGATGTTACATGCTTTCCTAATGCTATAAATTCTGTAGTTTATCAACAGCAGCAGTACCTCTAGTTCTAAGATCATGTCAAAGTTTGATGCTGGATTTGTTGCAGGTGCCCATTACCTTCGTTGACAGAATTTATGGAAGTTCAAAACTCGGTGGATCTGAAATTGTTGAATATCTTAAAGGCCTTGTGTACCTACTATTCACAACATAGGGGGAAGTTGTGAGATACTCTTCTTTGATTTTTCATCTAAATCTTATTTGGAAAACTCACCTTGTTTAAAAATCAAATGAGGCTTCTAATACATTTTTTTTGTTGGAAAGTGTCACTCACCGAACTTTTTCCTTGGGATCTTTCCCAGTGATTTCTAAGTTGATATTCATGAATGAGTTTCTTTCTCATAATTGTCAATGACCAGTTAATTCTATAGCTTCAGCTGCTAGTGAAGTGAAAGTTCAATACAATATTGGACTTAGGTGAGGGATGATTTTGATACCTGCAGATTATAGGTGCTATTTATATTTTTATTGCGTGCAGTAGCTCTTCAAAAGCCAAGCTCTTCTAATGTGCGACGACATTGGAGTGTAGAGATATTTGTTTCCTATTCTTGCAAAGACAAAAATGTAGTGTTCAAAAGATCATCCAGGCAAATAATAAACACTCATTGAAGCATATATTGGGTTCATGCAATTATTTCATTATAATAAAGAGCTGAGAGGCCTATCACAACATGGGCCCCTTCGACTACTTTTTGAAGCCTCTACACTTGAATGCTGCAACTCAAGCAAGCTGCCAAATTAGTGCAAGAGTATTGAGAAGAGTTTGACAAGCTCTCCCTTCAAATTTGATTTGACGAAACCTCGAACCTGTTCATCGGTCGACTTCTCAATGGACTTCATCTCGAGTTCTAGTATCCAAGTCTACACTGAAACTATGGATGATCATGATGTCACCTACCACAGTAGTGGCAACATCGAAACCTTCACTCTAAATGGGAAGAGAATTATATATGCTTGCGCCAAAACCGATGAGGAGGTGAAGAGCAAGGCAAAGCTAGAGAAGTAGTCATTTGAACCTCAAGTTCTTTCATTTGACAATTTGAGGAAGCGAAGGAGATCAGCATCATGTTTGCCCTGGTAATCAAAGAAGCCAATGTACCATCTGAGGTTGAGTAGAAGCACACCCACCATGAAACTAGCAGCTCCTTTCAAACTTTGAGGTTGTGGTCCTTGATGGCTTTCATGGGTTCTTTCCTATGAGTGACATGCAATATGCCGTTAAGATAGTCTCAAGAACACCATTCCCCAACCTTCCACGCTACGAGGTGAGCCAACCGAACATAAAGAGCTAAAAAGGTTGATGGAAGAATGCTTTGAAAGTTTTTTTTTGAGAGCCTTGGGTTGTCAATCAATGACCCTTGTGTTTTCTATTGAGAATTATATAGAGAATATATATGTATCAAGTAAGCTGTACAAAGGCAAAATAATAGAAGATGTACATAGACAATTAAAGCAGTACAACTATGTAGGCGATAGAATGCTGCGATTCTCTTTGTTGTCTTTCTATGATTGTTGAGTAAGAGATATTTGCTATCTTTTCATGATTGTTGAGCAAGAGATAAATGTGGAATGTGGCTGCTATCTTTGTTGTCTTTCCGAGATTGTGGTGGAGCAATTGAAAAAAATGGGCAAAATAATTGGAGATGTTATAGAGACAATTAAAGCAATACAACTATATAGGCGATGGAATGCTGCGATTCTCTTTGCTGTCTCACCATGATTGTTGAATAAGAGATAAATGTAGAATATGACTATTATCTTTGCTGTCTTACCGAGATTGTGGTGAAGCAATTGAACTATCATTTGTGCTGTCTTGCAGAAATTGTGGTGGAGCAATTGAAGGGATGTGAGTCAGACTTGTGACAACTTGGTTAATACCCTCCTGCAAGCTGATAGGAGGCGAAACTACTAGCAGCTTGGAACGTAGTCAAGCAAATCGATGGGAACTAAGACCTTTTGTGAAAATATCAGCCACTTAGTCGAAGGTGCTAATGAATTTGACAACAATATCTCCATTGGTGATCTTCTCTCGAATAAAATGGTAGTCAACTTCTACATGCTTAGTCCGAGCATGAAAAACTGGATTTGAAGCACGAGAAATAGCACTCACATTATCACACCAAATTGTCAGTGGTAAGGGGAATGTAATTCGAAGATCACTCAATAACATTCGTAGCTAATAGATTTCTACCGTGGCGAGGGACAATGCTCTATACTCAGCTTCAATACTAGAGCGTGAGACCACATTTTATTTCTTAGCCGACCAGGAGACCAAACAAGGGCCGAGAAAGAGACCATAACCTGATATTGAACGATTGTTGTTGAGATTTTTAGGCCAATCATAGTCACAAAAATCTTGAAATTTGAGATCACCAGGTTTATAGAAGAGGCCATGATCAATGGTCCCTTTTAAGTAGCGAAGAACTCGCTTTGCAGTAGCCCAATGAAGTGAAGTTGGATGTTACAAATGTTGGAATAATTGGTTAATAAAATAATTGATATCAGGATGGGTCAATGTGCAGTATTGCATGGCACCAACAAGCTGATAGTATTCAGTTGTTTCACTATTAAATAGAGGGTCACCAACATGAGGGGAAAGCTTAGTTCCGAGGAGGCATGGAGAAGCAATAGGCTTTGCACCAGACATGCAAGCATGCTTTAGTAAATCAGCATTATATTTTGACTGCCGAAGATGAAGACCAGTGGTATCGCGATATGCTTGAATGCCCAAAAAGAAAGTTAAGTTGCCGAGATCTTTCATACGCAAATTTTGTTGCAAGCTGGTGATAAAATGTGAGATAAGAGAAGAATTGTTGCCAGTGATTAAAATGTCGTCGACATAGACAAGAATGAAAATGTGAACATGTTGCTGATGATACATAAAAAGAGAGGAGTCTACTGATGATAAGGTGAAGCTAAGCTCAAGAAGAGAGTCTCGAAATCTTGTGAACCAAGCACGGGGCGCTTGTTTTAGGCTATACAAAGCTTTGTGCAGATGACATACATGATCTGAAAATTGAGGATCACGGAAGTCTTGAGGTTGTTCCATGTAAACTTCCTCTACAAAAAACCATTCAAGAAAGCATTGGAGACATCTAATTGTCTCACAGGCCAATCGAAATTAACAGCCAATGCAAGTAGAATCCGAACTGTAGAAGGCTTGATTATAGGGCTAAAAGTTTCTATGAAGTCGATTCCACTTTTCTGATCAAAGCCCTTTGCTACAAGCTGGGCTTTATAGCGATCGATGGGACCATCTTGCTTCTGTTTGAGTCGATATACTCACTTGTTTCTTACCACTTTTTGATGAGTAGGACATGGACATAAGGACCAGATACCAGTAGCAACTAAGGCATCAAACTCCTCGCCCATAGCAACCCGCCACTCGGGTGATAATACTACTTTTGAGTAACAAGTTGGTTCAACAGGTATTGTGACAATGTTCAGTGTGACAAGAAAATGTTTTATAGCAAAGTAAACATAATAATCAAAAAATTGTTTGGGACGAGTAGAACCAGTTTTAGACCTAGTGACAACTGTAGAGACAACGAACTCTTGTAGAACAGGATCGCCATCTATGTGATCATTATCCATAAGAGGAATATCTGCAGCTACTACATTATTATGATCAAATTCAAGAGGTGCAATGTTTGGGACAATATTATTAGAAGATGATGAAGAAATAGGTGGCATATGGTTTGACAAATACTCATGAGATAAAGATGGAGAAGTGGAAAAAGATGGTACCTGAGTTCCCGAGATAGGTGGTAAAATAATTGGGCTATTCACTGATGATGAAGATGCGAACAATGTTGTCAAGATAGTAGAGGTGGTGTGAGCTTTTGCTGCTAGAAATAGTGACTCATGAAACACAATATTTCTTGAGAGATAGACTTTGCGTGTGGTTGGGTCAAGACATCTATATCCTTTGGAGTTTGAATTGTTGCCAATAAAAATGCATTGCTTCCTTTTGAACATGAGCTTTTGATTTGAATACGGTTTCGATAAAGGATAGCAAGCACAATCGAAACTCTTGAGTAAAGAGTAGTTCGAATCATGACCAAATAGTTTGAAATAAGGGGAATGATTATTCAGAATTTGTTAGTAAATGATTAATGATATAAATGGATGTGAGAAAAGCATCAACCTAAAAGGATAAGGAGAGTTTTGATTCAGCTAAAAGAGAGAGTCCCATTTCCATTATATGTCTATGTTTGCGCTCAGTAAGTCCATTCTATTGATTTGTATGAGGACAACTGAACCGATGTAAAATGCCATATTGGTCCAAATTTTTTTTGAAATTATTTGACACATACTCTCCTTCGTTATCCGATTGGAGTTGTTTGATCTTGATAGAAAACTAGTTTTCAACTAAGGCTTTAAATTTGACAAAGTAAGAAAAGACATCCGACTTATGTTGTAGATGATAAAGCCAATTGAAATGCGTAAAATCATCAATAAATAGAACATAATTGTAGCAACCGTCTATGGATTTGATGAAACAAGACCAGACATCCGAATGAAACAATTCTAGTGGAGCATGAGTAACTCGAGTTGATGGAGAGTAGGGCAATTCCTTGCTTTTCCCCAACTGACAATGCTCACATTTTCCAACTTTATTTAAACTACCAACATAAGAGATTTATATTGAATAAGACTAGAAACAATAAAATGGAAAACATGTCCGAGCCGTGAATGCCACCTAGGAAGAGATGCCTTGATACCCAAAAATGTAGTAAAGCTATTGTGTTTGGAAGTCACCGATTTTCTGAGGTGGATAGGATATAGACCACTTTCACTTTGTCCGTGGAGCAACATTTGTCTCGTCTGCAAATCATGGACAAAATAATGAGTTGCTATTAAAATGAAATAGCAGTTATTTTCATGACAAAATTGATTTATTGAAATTAGATTGGCAGAGGCAGTGGGCAATGAAGAACCCTTGACATGTGAAGAGGAGAATTAGAGGCTTTGATAAACACTGAACCAGCATGAGCAATATTTAAACTAGAATTGTTACCAACAGCAATATTATCATTTTCGGTGTATGGCTGATACATGAAGAGTTGCTCAAGATGTGCCGTGATATGCTGATTGGATCCACTATCCACATACCATATTTCCTCACCTGAAGTAGGAGGAGCACGAGCTAGTAAGGTAGTATTGGTTTGAGCAACCATGGCTGCGAGGGTTTGTGGTGGATGGCGTCCTTAGTATGAGTAGCCAAACCTGTGAAAACAATCAAGAGCACGATGACTACATTTTTTGCATATTTAACAAGCATCAGAGTCACCATTGTGGATACTAGCAACAAGATGTTGTCTAGAAGAATTCAGATGATGAGCACCATGTCCTTGTTTAGCTTGTGGTTCACCCTTGTATGAGGGTTTTGGTTTGGCAATGTGATGAAATGGCTTCTGGTTCTGTCGAGCAACAAGAGCATAGGAGCTCTCTGGCGGAACAGTCTTGTGATGGGAATCAAGTAAGAGCTCAAAGGAGGTAAGCTCGGCTTGAAAGTTAGCAAAGGACATCCCTTTCTCATGGGTAGCAATAGCAATGGATGTCTGGAAAGGAGTAAATGAGGCGTTCAAACCACTGAGCAATTAAAAAACAAGGTCATCCTCGTCAATGTATTTGCCATCAGATGTGAGTTGATCAACAAGGTGTTTGGCCTGAGCCAAATACTAGGAGCAAGTCTTGTTTTCTTGCTTAAGACTACGGAGCTGGTGTTGAAGAAGATTGATCCGAGATCGAGAAGGAGAGGAAAATATAGTAGCAAGAGCTTTCCAAGCCAATTGAGAGGTCTTCTAATTAAAAACATCTGATGGCACCTTAGGAGTTAAGGTGGCATTAACCAGCCAAGTACCACTAATTCTTCTTGTACCAAAGATTGCACGTAGGATTCTTGGTGGGAGAGGTTTGGCCTTCTGCAAAAGGCAGATATTCACTGGGGGGTGGTTCAGAACCATCCACAATCCCTATAAGATCATTGGTCTTTAGCATAGGAACAAACTGCAAAAGCCATTGAAGGTAATTGTCTCCATCAAGTTTGACCGAGATCAATTGGCCAACATTAGGATGGATGAATTGTTGTGCAGAAGCGAAAGTAGAAGAGGCCATTGGATCGAAAGAAGAGTAGAAGATGATACCCTAGGCGGCCTAGTCTTTAGGCTTGAATGGGCTAATTTGAGTCAGCCCAGTTGAGTCACAGGCAAGGCCCAGACCTGGGCTTGGGTCGGAATTTGAAAATACATTCAAGCCTACGCTTGATCAGAAAGAAAAATAAATTAGGTCAAGCTTGAACAAGGATGTGGCGCAACTCGATTCCAACCCTAGTTTTATGCTACAATTTTTTTGAATTGGTTGATAATTTATATTTTAATTTCTCTTATGTTAAATTGATTTGGAACCACTTTAAAATGAAGCTTTCTCTAAAAAGGTCGACCTGGGTATTTCTTTTCGTTTAGGTTTTAGTGGAGGCTTGATCCAGGACAACTTTGATGTAGATGGGATGTTATTAATGTTGTTGTTTAGTGAAAGTTTTGAAAGGACAGAAATTCTATCACATCTAAAGTTTCAACTAAATCTTATTTCTTCCTCATTGATATAACTATCAAAACTTTAAGGGAGTGGTCTTCTATAATTTCAGTCAAATACTCCCCTGTGATGGCTCATTAATTTCAAACTGTTGTATTTGTTTGGACATTATTAGGTTCCCATGGCTTGTGCTTTTGTTAAGCATGTTTGTATACATTTCATCACCTTAATGAAATGTTCAATGGGGTATCTTTTTTCTACAAAAAAGAAGAAATGTATGTCTATTGTATAAATTGTTGGGAACCCGCCCATGCCGCTGATATTTCAAAAATTAAATCAGATGGCAGCGGAAGAGGCATGTGCGGGATCGACGTTCATCGCATGAACGTTGTTTCGAGACCTTTCGTAATTAGGTAAGAATTAAAACTTTTAAAACTAATAGGAAGATCAAATCTTCACCTTGCGCGGGTAGATGATCACCGCAAATCTGAATTCGTGGTTTTGGAAGAGGGTTCGCTTGAAGCCGTTCAAACGTCCGGCCTCTACGGGTATCCACACGAAGTAGAGGACCGATCAATGTTTTCTTGTCTCCCCGGGGTGCTAGCTCCCTTGCAGAGACTTCCTTTGATGGCTGATCTCCTCTCTTTCTTTCAACTCTTGAAAGTGCTTGAGAGGAGGAAGAAGAAGGATGAAGAAGAGGAAGAAGAAAGAACCCCACGCAGCCTTCTTTTGTTCCTTGCGTTGGATGAAGGAAGGGAAGGGGAGGAGGCCGCCAACACTTGGAGATCCTTTTCCCTTGCTTGCGGCTGAACTAAGAGAGGAGAGGGGCTGGTGGCGGCAGCAAGAGGGGGAAGATAGCACACACCTAGGGCGCCGGCCCTAGGTCCCTTTTTATAAGCATCAAGGGCTCCTACAAGTTAGGAGCCCTTGACAACCTTCTTTCTTTGGAGCGCCGGCCCCTTCTCTCTTCTTGTCGCCCTAACCAATTGGAGAGGGGCTGATGCCCCTCTTACTTGGTTAGCCTAATCCTCTTCCAAAGAGGATTAGGTGCCTCTCTCATGGTTTAATCCTAATCTAATTAGGATTAGCCAATTTTGGGTTCAATCTATGCTAGTCCTAATCCAATTAGGACTTGAATGAACCATGACTCAATTGAACTCTTCAATCCTAATCCAATTAGGAGTCATATTGATTCATTAGATTAATAATTAATTTAGACTTAAGGAATCCTAATCCAATTAGGATGTATTTAATTTTAGTCCTAATCCAATTAGGACTCTATTTGAATCCGAAGTCCTAATCCAATTAGGATTTCTAGGAATCCTACTCCAAGTAGGAATCCAATTTTAATTCAAAATTTCTAATCTCATTAGGATTGTAGGAATCCTATTCTAAGTAGGAATCCCAGTCCTACTCCAACTAGGATTCCCAGTCCTAATCCAATTAGGACTCTAGGAATCCTACTCGAAGTAGGATTTGTGTTTAAGTCCAATTAATTAATTCCCTTTGTTCCTTCTTCAACTTCTTATCAATCAAATTGATTACTTGTGATTCCTAATCACGATTTCAACCATCGGATCGGTCAATACTTCTAGTGTGTGTGACCCCATAGGTTCTATTCTGACTGGTGTGAGATATATTGTGATCTCTATCACTATATCATTGAAAACTCCTTTCAATGGGTTGGAACGATTCCAACTCAACTCATTAGGGTTTATCGATCATCAAGATAATCCCTATGAGTCCTACCATCCACCAGTGACACCTAGCAGCATGTAGTGGCAACCCAGCAGAATGGAATGATGAACCTCTAGGTGCAGTTAACGTGTGATACAGTCCTACTATCGTGGATCCCTACAGGACGGAGGTCATGGACAACTCGTCAAACCCCATCGTCTGTCATATGTCAAGATTTATTCGACTCGAGTTCGATAGTGGAAAACTCTTTCTCCACTTTATATTACTGCCCTGGCCAAGGTCTTAGAACTCAGTCTAACAAATAACATAGGATCACTCCTCTTCTATCAAGGTCGATAGATTCCTTATAGGTGCATACCCTACTCCTACAGTGAACTTACTGCAGCCAATCTACACTGCATGGACCCATATGGCTAGAGACCATGTATGTGTGCAGTCAAACTACAATAACCTCACTGTGAGTAGCCGAAGCACCGCAGGTCAAAGGACCAGTCACACTACTGCAACATCAAGCAAGTCACTGACGAGTGGATAGACATCCAAGTGACTTCTTGTCTTGGTCACGCTCAGTACCCTTGTTCTCTAACAAGCACCTACACTATCACTTCAGTGTCCCTATACTGTGGACTCAAGTCTCGTCCATCCAGAAGGAAAGTGATCTGTGCACTGATCGGATCGATCACCGTCCTCGTGATGATCCATTGATCAGGAGCATTTAGAAATTAATCACCAATGATACATGGCTCAAATTCTCAACTCTTGAGAATATGTATCATCATCTTATTAATTTCTTGGACGATTCATAGACACATAAATAATATGAATGAAAAGATGCCTTTTATTTATTCAATAATAAACAGTCAAGTACAAAATTATGTCCCTAGAATCAACAATGTGTCAGCCAAATTGGCTTCTAGGGCATACATCTAACAATCTCCCACTTGCACTAAAGCCAATTGGTCATATATCTTAGGCCCATCTTCTCAAGGTGGGCTTCAGTCTTTTGCTGACTCAGCTGCTTAGTGAACGGGTCTGCTACGTTATCCGCGGAGTCTACTCTCTGCACCTCTACATCATAGTCGCGTATGAAATGGAAGCGCCGCTCTATGTGCTTGGACTTCTGATGAGACCATGGCTCCATAGCTAGTGCTATGGTGCCAATGTTATCGCAGTAAAGTGTTATGGCATCTAATGACATTACACCTAACTCTGCAATTAACTTTTAATCAGAAGGTTTCCACTGCACCCTTAGATACGGCTTAACATTCAGCTTCTAAGGTAGAATCAGCAATGATCGGTTGTTTAGAACTCTTCCAATTCACCGTACCACCATTGCATAAGAACACATATCCAGATGTTGACTTCCTGTCATCGACATCAGTCATGAAGTCTGAATCTGTGTACCCTTCTACCTTTAACTCTGATGATCCTCCAAAGACCAAGAATAAATCTTTAGTTCTTCTCAAGTACTTAAGAATATTCTTCACAGCTGTCCAGTGTTCTTCACCTGGATTCGACTGATATCTGCTTGTGACACTCACAGCAAGGGCTATATCAGGTCGTGTACACAGCATGGCATACATGAGGCTTCCTATTGCCGATGCATAGGGTATCTTGCTCATGCGTTGAATCTCTTCAGATGTGTTGGGGCACATCTTCTTGGAGAGATGAATTCCATGCCTTAGGGGTAAGAGACCCCTCTTGGAGTTTTCCATGCTGAACCTCTTCAGCACCTCCTCTATGTACATTTTCTGTGACAGGCCAAGCATCCTTTTAGATCTATCTCTATATACCTTTATTCCCAAAATATAGGATGCTTCCCCAAGGTCTTTCATGGAGAATTCTTTTGACAACCAGACCTTGACCGAGGTTAGCATGGGAATATCATTCCCAATCAGGAGAATGTCATCTACGTACAGTACGAGAAAAACGACAGCACTCCCACTAACCTTTTTGTAAACACACGGTTCCTCTTCATTTTTGATGAAATCAAACGTTTTGATTGCGTCATCGAAACGAGTGTTCCAACTCCGAGATGCTTGCTTTAGTCCATAGATGGACCTTTGCAGCTTGCAGACCTTGTGATCTCCATCACTGGAAGTGAAACCCAAAGGCTGTTCCATATAGATATCTTCATCAAGATATCCATTCAGGAAAGCAGTTTTCACATCCATCTGCCAGATTTCATAATCATGAAATGCTGCAATGGCAAGCAATGTTCGGATGGATTTTAGCATGGCTATAGGTGAAAAGGTCTCCTGATAGTCAATGCCTTCGCGCTGACTATACCCTTTCGTCACAAACCTTGCCTTATAGGTCTCTACCTCTCCATCCGAACCTATCTTCCTTTTGTAGATCCATTTGCATCCAATAGGTACAATACCTTCTGGTGGATCTACTAAGGTCCAGACTTGGTTGGAATGCATGGAGTCTAACTCTGACTTCATAGCTTCCAGCCATTTCTCGGAATCGATATCAGATATCGCCTCGTTGTAGGTTTTGGGATCCTGTATGTGATCCCTATCTCCCACTAGGAACATTTCCTCGGTATCCTCTTCTAGTATACCTAAGTATCTATCGGGAGGATGGGAGACCCTACTAGATCTACGAGGTGGTCGAGGGACATCGTGTACTGGCTCTGTATGAATGGGTTCAATAGGATCCATGACTCGTTGCTTTTCAGAGACTTTCTCTTCAAGCTCAATTTTCCTCCCACTGCCTCTATCAAGGATAAACTGATTTTCCAAGAAGATGGCATGACGGCTCACAAACACATTGTGATCCTCTGAGACGGAAAAATTGTATCCTAATGACTCTTTAGGATATCCTATAAAACGAGCACTTATGGTCCTAGCCTCTAGTTTGTCCGCCTGTAGTCTCTTGACGTGGGCCGGACATCCCCAAATCTTGAGATGACCCAGACTTGGTTTCTTACCATGCCATATCTCATACGGTGTGGTAGGAACGGATTTAGAGGAAACTCTATTCAATAAATAAATCGCTGTGAGTAAGGCATCTCCCCAAAGGAACATAGGTAGATCAGTGAAGCTCATCATGGACCTGACCATATCCAATAGGGTCCGATTCCTCCTCTCTGACACCCCGTTGAGTTAAGGTGTACCCGGAGGTGTCCATTGTGAGACTATGCCGTTTTCTTTGAGATAGTCCCGGAATTCCCCACTAAGGTATTCTCCTCCTCGATCTGATCGAAGAGTTTTAAGAGGTTTTCCAGTTTGTTTTTCTACTTCATTCTTGAACTCTTTGAACTTTTCAAAAGATTCAGACTTGTGTCTCATAAGATACACATACCCATACCGTGAATAATCATCGGTAAAGGTAATGAAGTAAGAATAACGTCCCCTGGCTAGCACATCGAATGGGCCACATACATCTGTATGTACTAGGGTAAGTATTTCAGTGGTCCTCTCCCTATGTCCTACAAAGGGCAGTCTAGCCATTTTTCCTTGAAGACAGGACTCGCAAACTGGATATGACTTGGAAGTCAATGAGCCTAAAAGCCCATCTTTATCCATTTTGTTCATTCTGTTTTCTCCAATATGGCCAAGCCTGAGGTGCCACAAATATCTTTGGTTTATCTCATCCCTGGATCTCTTGGATCCTTTGGCATTCACTTCTTGCTCGGTAACATTCACAGATACATCCATATGTAAATGATAGAGACTGTCGATCATGAAACCACGTGCGACTATTTTATTTCTTAAATAAATAGAACAGCAGTCTTTGTCAAATGTAAAAACATGACCTTCCTGTGCTAGACATGAAACAGAAATCAAATTTCTGCTAGCAGCAGGTACATAATAGCAGTCTCTAAGTAATAAACTAAATCCAGACGGCAGTCGCAGATGGTAGGTGCCCACAGCCACAGCAGCAACTTTTGCCCCGTTGCCAATCCGAAGGGTTACCGCACCTTCCGCCAGCCTTCTACTTTCCTTTAGACCCTGCATGGTAGTGCACAGATGAGCACTAGAACCAGAATCTATAACCCAACTAGAAGTAGAAGAAACCGTTAGATTAGTTTCAATTATGAGCAAGTCTATACCTTCTGAAGGTGTGTCACCTTTCTTGTTCTTCAGGCTCTCGAGGTATGAAGGACAGTTTCTCTTCCAGTGGCCTTCGACATTGCAGTGGAAACATTTTCCTTTGTCGTTAGCCTTTTTCTTTTGAACTTCCTTCTTTGGCTTCTTGTCTTTCTTCTGCTTCTTAGCAGGCTTCTTTTTTTTCCAAGTAGACTTTCTCTTGGAACCAGAAGTCAACTCAGCAGCAAGGACATTGCCCCTTGAACCTTTCAAGGCTCCCTCAGCAGTTACCAACATGTTGATTAGTTCAGTCTTAGTGCATTCAATCTTATTCATGTGGTAGTTTACTATAAACTGACCAAATGAATCAGGAAGTGACTGTAGGATCAAATCCACTTGTAATTCCTTGTGCATGTCCATACCGAGCTTCTCAAGCTCCTCTAGGTCCTTGATCATGGTCAGACCGTGATCATGGACAGACTGCCCCTCGCGCATCTTCGCCTTGAAAAGCCTCTTGGACACTTTAAAACGAGCTGTGCGACTCTGCTCACCATACAACTCTTGCAGGTGTGCTAGTATGTCCCTAGCAGTCTTCATACTTTCATGCTGGCATTGGAGTTCATTAGACATGGATGCCATCATATAGCATTTTACTCTAATGTCATCATCCAACCACTTTTTATGCAACTCACGCTGAACATCAGTAGGACGTGCTGGTAGTGTGGGGATATCTGAATCGAGTATGTAGCCTATTTTCTCACAATCCAAAACAATTTTGAGATTTCTAAGCCAGTCTTTATAATTGGTTCCGGTCAGTCGGTTGGTCTCAAGAATACGGGTCAGAGGGTTTGAAGCCGACATTGTATCTGCAGAGAGTAAAGATTCTAGTTAGACTATTTGTACTTGATCCTAATCTGTTCTAAGGTCTTTTAGAACAAATGTGACTCCCACTATTTTCTCGAATCCCTTACACTCCCCTGGTAGGGAAACGGAAATCCCACACGACTAGGGTTTCTAATGGGTACTGCGATCCCACCGATTTACATGCCACCTCACCTAACAGTTATTGGTGACACATAGATGGATGAGTGTACAACTCTTGTACAATGCTTCTCAAGCATGTTGCAGTGCAACTTGGTCTCTAAGCCATGAAGACCTCACCTAACAGTTATTGGTCCCATTTCTTAGTTAAGTCAGACCCACCGTATAACCGTAGGAATAAAGTCGTCATTGGGTCCTCACCTAACAGTTATTGGTGCCCAACTCCACCTTTACCCTACAACATCTCATGTCTATAGAGAGGTCCAGCCCCCCGATGCAACTTGACCACTGTGTCCAGCCGAGACAAATCAACATCAGAAAGGCCTTAGCAGCTCTACTACAGTGGAAGACCTATTGACTTAATATTGGTTAATCAGGTCTTAGTGTTTGCAACTTGAGCCCTTCATAAGAGGTAATCGAACAATTGGCCAGGTAAGCAGGTGGGAGGCTCCCCTTACTCAGAGAGTAAGGTCCTAATTAAGTAACCACCTTTCATGCTTTCCTAGACACCAATTAGATCAATTAATCTAATATGACTTGCTCATGTCGGTTCACTCTCGACTTGATTGAGGAGGTTTTGATTTAGGTCTCAATTGGGTTTGCTACATCACATGTAAACCTATCTACCCGACTCTCATTCACATCACATGCAAACGGCGCATTGCAGGCAGTTATAATCGCAGCAATAATTAAAGCTAAACTTTAACTAGGTGATGATCATGGATTCTAATTAGGTCGTATTACAAGCACATGCACATCAATCGATCAAGTGGTCTTCAACTCTTGAATTGGTTCCAAGCCTTCTTGATTCGATCCTTGATCAACTCTTGATCCCATCGCCATCAACCGCTTAGATCACCTTTCATCTCATGCCTTTGCTTCAGCTTGATCGTTGATGTACATCACATCACAGAAATACAACCAGATGTAAAATAAAAATAAAAATAAATTACATCTCCTTTTAGGAGGCACGCAGGCCTCTCAAAACATCAAATAAGATGCATGCAAGCATCTGAAAAATTACATGACATCGCAGATCACATCGCAGGTCATTACATTTGATACCAAAAGAGTTTGAATCCTATGATCATCACCGTATGCAACAATTATAATTTTCAGATCTGAAAACTAACTAATTGTATCATGACATAGGTCGCTGATCATGCTAATCATGATTCTAAACTTTGTAATCCCATTAACAATGCATTTAGAATCATCTTTTTATCACATAAAAATCAGCATGCAAAAAATCAGCACCCCTGAAAAATCTGCATGCAGAATTTTTCAGCATGCATGATCATTCAATTTTCAGATCTAATATGCCTTTAGATATTTAATTCTTACCTTAATCTACGAAGCCTAGGCTCTGATACCACTGTTGGGAACCCGCCCATGCCGCTGATATTTCAAAAATTAAATCAGATGGCAGCGGAAGAGGCATGTGCGGGATCGACGTTCATCGCATGAACGTTGTTTCGAGACCTTTCGTAATTAGGTAAGAATTAAAACTTTTAAAACTAATAGAAAGATCAAATCTTCACCTTGCGCGGGTAGATGATCACCGCAAATTTGAATTCGTGGTTTTGGAAGAGGGTTCGCTTGAAGCCGTTCAAACGTCCGGCCTCTACGGGTATCCACACGAAGTAGAGGACCGATCAATATTTTCTTGTCTCCCCGGGGTGCTAGCTCCCTTGCAGAGACTTCCTTTGATGGCTGATCTCCTCTCTTTCTTTCAACTCTTGAAAGTGCTTGAGAGGAGGAAGAAGAAGGATGAAGAAGAGGAAGAAGAAAGAACCCCACGCAGCCTTCTTTTGTTCCTTGCATTGGATGAAGGAAGGGAAGGGGAGGAGGCCGCCAACACTTGGAGATCCTTTTCCCTTGCTTGCGGCTGAACTAAGAGAGGAGAGGGGCTGGTGGCGGCAGCAAGAGGGGGAAGAGAGCACACACCTAGGGCGCCGGCCCTAGGTCCCTTTTTATAAGCATCAAGGGCTCCTACAAGTTAGGAGCCCTTGACAACCTTCTTTCTTTGGAGCGCCGGCCCCTTCTCTCTTCTTGTCGCCCTAACCAATTGGAGAGGGGCTGATGCCCCTCTTACTTGGTTAGCCTAATCCTCTTCCAAAGAGGATTAGGTGCCTCTCTCATGGTTTAATCCTAATCTAATTAGGATTAGCCAATTTTGGGTTCAATCTATGCTAGTCCTAATTCAATTAGGACTTGAATGAACCATGACTCAATTGAACTCTTCAATCCTAATCCAATTAGGAGTCATGTTGATTCATTAGATTAATAATTAATTTAGACTTAAGGAATCCTAATCCAATTAGGATGTATTTAATTTTAGTCCTAATCCAATTAGGACTCTATTTGAATCCGAAGTCCTAATCCAATTAGGATTTCTAGGAATCCTAC
Source organism: Phoenix dactylifera (assembly GCF_051530095.1). NCBI lineage: Eukaryota > Viridiplantae > Streptophyta > Magnoliopsida > Arecales > Arecaceae > Phoenix > Phoenix dactylifera. The sequence goes on from NC_143193.1 coordinate 42,124,476, forward strand.
TCCAAGTAGGAATCCAATTTTAATTCAAAATTCCTAATCTCATTAGGATTGTAGGAATCCTATTCTAAGTAGGAATCCCAGTCCTACTCCAACTAGGATTCCCAGTCCTAATCCAATTAGGACTCTAGGAATCCTACTCGAAGTAGGATTTGTGTTTAAGTCCAATTAATTAATTCCCTTTGTTCCTTCTTCAACTTATTATCAATCAAATTGATTACTTGTGATTCCTAATCACGATTTCAACCATCGGATCGGTCAATACTTCTAGTGTGTGTGACCCCATAGGTTCTATTCTGACTGGTAGTGAGATATATTGTGATCTCTATCACTATATCATTGAAAACTCCTTTCAATGGGTTGGAACGATTCCAACTCAACTCATTAGGGTTTATCGATCATCAAGATAATCCCTATGAGTCCCACCATCCACCAGTGACACCTAGCAGCATGTAGTGGCTACCCAGCAGAATGGAATGATGAACCTCTAGGTGCAGTTAACGTGTGATACAGTCCTACTATCGTGGATCCCTACAGGACGGAGGTCATGGACAACTCGTCAAACCCCATCGTCTGTCATATGTCAAGATTTATTCGACTCGAGTTCGATAGTGGAAAACTCTTTCTCCACTTTATATTACTGCCCTGGCCAAGGTCTTAGAACTCAGTCTAACAAATCACATAGGATCACTCCTCTTCTATCAAGGTCGATAGATTCCTTATAGGTGCATACCCTACTCCTACAGTGAACTTACTGCAGCCAATCTACACTGCATGGACCCATATGGCTAGAGACCATGTATGTGTGCAGTCAAACTACAATAACCTCACTGTGAGTAGCCGAAGCACCGCAGGTCAAAGGACCAGTCACACTACTGCAACATCAAGCAAGTCACTGACGAGTGGATAGACATCCAAGTGACTTCTTGTCTTGGTCACGCTCAGTACCCTTGTTCTCTAACAAGCACCTACACTATCACTTCAGTGTCCCTATACTGTGGACTCAAGTCTCATCCATCCAGAAGGAAAGTGATCTGTGCACTGATCGGATCGATCACCGTCCTCGTGATGATCCATTGATTAGGAGCATTTAGAAATTAATCACCAATGATACATGGCTCAAATTCTCAACTCTTGAGAATATGTATCATCATCTTATTAATTCCTTGAACGATTCATAGACACATAAATAATATGAATGAAAAGATGCCTTTTATTTATTCAATAATAAACAGTCAAGTACAAAATTATGTCCCTAGAATCAACAATGTGTCAGCCAAATTGGCTTCTAGGGCATACATCTAACATAAATGCTGGCATAATTTAGAACAGAAGCCTTTGCCTAAGCTATAAAATATTATCATATGGGTTTTGTTTCCAATTATTGTTTTGAGAAAGTAATGCAGTCTGAGAATTTACTTACCCTCTATCCTTCCCACCCCTAAATAAATAAATAAATAAAGCAAAATCCTTGCTGTATTAGAAAACTATTACAATATATTGAGAATTGTTAGTAGTAGAAGTAAAATTTAAACAAATATGAAGCATTTTAATAAATAGTTTTGAAATATAAAATCTTTTATCACGAAAGTGGAACTCATGTACTTTGAAAGTTCAGAAATAGTCTCATTGCTTTTTTTTTTCTTCTCCATTTTTTATAGTTCAGATGCCACCATCAGAGTTCAAATCCTAGACTTATTCTAAGAAGAAAGAGATGCCCACTAGTTGAACGAAGACTAGCCGGTCATAAAGAGTTTTAATACACCAACAAATTTTATTAAACTAAATGTTACTATTACAACACCGACTCTCAAGTTGGTACGTGTAATTGACTCTTTGTGATTGTTGCTAATAAAACCATATTGAGTTGTTTTGAAAATAAAATGATATGGGAACAGTAATTTAAACTTTTTTTTTATTCTTTCTCTTTTTTGATTTCTTTTATTTGTTTTCTAAAAAATTAACACTAATAAAGATGCTAATTTAATTGAAAAGAATCTTCACAATAGTACAAAGAATATCAATCACATTCCAAAATTAAGTGCATCATAAAATACAGTCATAAAATATGCTAATCAAAATGGGAGAGTCATTTCCATTTAAATTCAAATTACCAATTTAACCATCACTAGTAGACATTCAATGGACTGGAACTATCAAATCCGGAGTTAATATAGGATTGAAAATTCATAGAAAGGTACGAATTGGCTGGTTATGGCCATATACTTAGTGTTAAATGTTTACCATGGCAGCTACTAAGCCAAATTTCTAAGTGCTAGAGTAGAAATATTTTCTCTTATAGAAATTGTAATGCTCTCTCAAGGAAGTCCTATCATACCAAAACAACAAATTCTTCCAAATAAAGAAGAGGGACTTAAGCCAAATCATGGAAAAATTGAATTCAAATATATCTCCATATCATAACTTTAATAAATGATAGCTCTATTTACTTTCTCTTCCTTTATATCTTAGTTCCTCAATTAAAGCTAATTGGGCTAGTCAGCTGCCCAGTACTTCAAGAGTGAAGTCCCAATTTTTTTTTTTTGACAAAGCTTACTAGTGAAGTTGGAGTGGAGTATAATATCTTAACATTTATAACTACATTCATTTGTTGACAATCAGCAATACATTTTGTTAACATTTTGCTAGTGAAGTCCCCTTTTTGTATTTTACTAATCACAATTTTTATAAATTTCAGATCCTAATATGAATAACTGTAATTACTATTTAGATATATTACAAATACTTTTACATCAAGAATAAACATGAATAATATAGTTGTTTTTATTTAATTATTTTTTTTATCCTTTTTAATAATTTAATGCATCATAATACCAACATAGTCTAAAATATCCGGCTCCCCTTATACATAAATCCAGAATTCTCCCCCTAATAACGTAAGAAACTAACAGCCTAATTGGTATGATATTTTTCTATTTTTAATAAAAAATAGAAATATGGAAATTAAAGTAGGAAACATGTCCAATAAATATTTTTTTAATAAAATTTTAACTATTCTAAAAAATCTAAAAGTGAGAAATTTTTATGTCCATGCTTATTTTTAAAAGTAGGTTAACGCCTCCTAACTCTCCTATTTGCGCCTCCGGGCTCTCCTCTTCTTCCCACCCTGAGCTCATCCTAGTTCTATCTTCGCCTTGACCCTTAGACGTTCTGCCCGGCCCTCTGACACTTCACCTTGACCCTCCGCATAGATTTGGTATATGATAAATTAGAGGCGAGAAGTAGCGATGGAGAAGATGGGGGCAACCAGTGTTAAAAAAATAGCGATACTAAATATGGTACCTATTTTCAAAAATATAAAAAAATCAAAATGCTTTTCCTATTTCTAATTTATTTTTTTAAAAAAAAGATGCCAAATGGAATCTAATATATCCAATCAACAATTCAAATCAACACTTGCATGTTTAATATCTAATATTAATAAGCTTCATATCACTACTTAATACAAATGAAGGTGGCCCACCACTAATTGTATTGTCACCAAAACCATGCAAGGGAGTGGAAAAATAAGAAATCATCTCTAAGCATCCTTTAATTAAGCTAACCAAGCTAATTTCTAGTTAGTGGTTCTAACAAACTATTAAACAAACATTAACATGCTTCAAATTGGCACTTCAATACTTGTAAAAAAAAAAAAAAATTTCTTAGAACATAATTCCTTCTTTTGATATTTATATATTAAAAAAGGAACTACGAGCCCATGGTTCCCACTTGCTCCACGTGTCGCAGTACACCGTATTAATAAACTCACACTTTACCCACCATCATCTACCTTTCCTGAACACTGCGTGCTGCTCTCCATTCTCTCTCTGCCCCTCCTCACATGCATTAGCATGACTTTAACCATTCCAACGAATCCGAAATAGACGCGTGGACCCCACTGTACGATGACGTGGCGTTGACCGAGCCATAACCCAGTCAAAGAGTCGCCATTCCAACCCGACGCCCACAGCGGCGCCGTACTCTTCCATCCCATTGAATGCATCCCCCTTTCTATTTCCTTTCAAAATCCACTCGCTTACTCGGTCGTCGCTCTCCCCGGTCGCCGTTCTTCTCTCCGGTCCCGCCGAGATTGCTTCCACCCATCGGTCACGGGCTTTAGGTGAAACAGCAAACCGACGAAGAAGCCGTAGCTATATTAATGGACGGCTGCCCGACCCCATCGCGACGGCAGTGAGATAGCATGGACGGCGAGGATACTCCCACCCCCAGGAAGTCCCTCTGGCGCTCCGCCTCCTGGACCGCCCGCTCCTCCCCCACGTCCCAACCAAACCTGCCCCCGAACCCGGCCCGCCCGCCGGCGAAACTCGGCCGGCTCGCCCTCCCGCCTCTCCAGCCTCTCTCCGTCGCCCGCCGGCCGGTCCTGAACGAGTGGCCTCGCCCCGGCTCCGACGACTCCGGCGAGTGGCCGATTTGCCGGAATTGCCCTCCTCCGACGCCGTCGGCCGCCGGGTCGTCGTCGTCGTCGTCGTCGGCGGCGGCGGCGGCGACGGCGAGGGAGTGCTCCCGGGTGGCTGATCACGTCTACCTGGGGAGCGACGTGGCGGCGCGGGACAGGGACGTGCTCCGGCGGCACGGGATCACGCACGTGCTCAACTGCGTGGGGTCGGCGTGCCCGGAGTACTTCCGGGGGGAGCTGGTCTACAAGACGCTGTGGCTCCACGACTCCCCCGCGGAGGACATCACCAGCGTCCTCTACGACGCCTTCGACTACTTGGAGGACGTCCGGCTCCACCGCCCCGACGGCCGCGTCCTCGTCCACTGCCGCCGAGGCGCCTCCCGCTCCGCCGCGCTCGTTATCGCCTACCTCATGTGGCGCCAAGCCCTCTCCTTCGACGACGCCCTCCGCCGCGTCCGCGCCGCCCGGGCGGTCACCGACCCCAATCTCGGCTTCGCCGCGCAACTCCTTCAGTGTCAGAGCCGCGTCCACGCGCTGCCGCCCAGCCCCGGGTCGGCCCTCCGGGCCTACCGGATGGGCCCCCACTCCCCCTACGACCCTCTCCACCTCGTCCCCAAGGCCGTCGCCGACCGGCTTCCCCGATTCCTCGACTCCCGGGGGGCGTTTCTCGTCCACGTCCCGGCGGCGATCTACGTGTGGGTCGGCCGCGATTGCGAGCCGACCATGGCCGCCAGCGCCGGCGGGGCGGCGCTTCAGGTCGTCCGCTACGAGCGGGCCCAGGGGCCGATCGTCACCGTCCTGGAGGGCTCCGAGCCGCCCGACTTCTGGGCCGCCCTCCGTGACCCAAATTCTTCGAGCTCCGAAGCAACGGATCTTGATGTCGGGGTGGTCGGGAAGAGGAGGGTCGAGCTCTATGATCTTGATTTCGAGATCTTCCGGCGGGCGCTCAAGGGCGGCGTGGTGCCGCCGCTCCCGATGCCGGGGAGCGAGGCCGAGACCCGGCTTCCGGCGAGGGAGAGCGGGTGGAGCCGGTTGAGGCACAAGTTCTTGAAAGGTGGGATAAAGGAACTTGTGACAGCAGCAGCGGCAGCAGAGGTTGAAGGATCTAGTGATGAGCAATCAGTGACAGGGGATCAGGTTCCGTCGCCAGGCTCCTTCTCGGTCGAGTCGAGCACCACTCCATCGTCTTCGTCGGCTGACTCTTCTTCTACTCTGTTCACATTTTCTCCGGCATCGTCATCTTCTTCTGATTGGTACAATTCCTCGCCGCCGAGATTGGATTTATTTGGGACACCACTGATTCATCTTGATTCTAAGTCACTACCTTTGCACAAGAGAATGGAGAGGGAAAAAGATGCATCCGTTTCTGTTTCTTCTGGTGCTCCTCGGTCTCTAGCTGAGCGTAGAGGAACCAGGGCTCCCTCTCTTGCCCTGTTACCGGAGGCTGATGACAAGAAGGCGAAGATCTCCCCCAGAGATATAATAAGGGATTGGTGCTATTCTCCTCCTTTCATTTCAGAATTGGAAGAAGACCGAGGAACCATGGATATAGAGCAAAGGCTTTCATTGGATTCATCTCCAGACTGGATGGATGCTGAGGAAGAGAGTGTTAGCACTGAAGGTCATGCTCGGTTAACTCATGCAGTTCTTTTCAGGTGGCCTGATATGGAAAAAGTGGAAATAATTCACCCCGGGGTCCTCGACTCTGAATCCGTGTTTGTTTTGTTAGCACCGAAGTCTAAATCAGGTAGAAGAAAGACAAAGAAGAATATTATGTATGTCTGGCTAGGAAGACAGAGTCCGCAGATGAGCTGTGGCAGTGGGAGTGAGATGAGTGAAGGAGACGGAGATGATGGGCATACATATTTGCATAGGATTGGCACCGAGTTTTTTGATCATATGGGGCTTCCAGCCGATATTCCTGTACAGGTATCTAATAAATTCTTGAAAACAATGACTTGCATACCTGCACTGCAATTTTGATTATACACTGCACAAACTAACTTGTGGAAGTGACATGCTGATTATTACTTGCCTTTCAATAATTACTGTTATTTTTGCTGTTGATATTTATTGCAAAATGCAAAGGAAGCAAAAACCTTTTCATGTTATTTGGTTGGCAAATGATGTCATTATTTGATGTCTTTATAATGATAATTCTATATGGATTGACCTTTCAACTGAGGACAGATTCTAATGAAAATCTATGACAGTGTTAGATCTTTTGATGTCTAAACACATTTTGTTGCAAGTAGGGGAGTGAAGTGATGTACTTATACAATCTAAGCTTAGATCTTTGTTGTCATATGAGGACTTGATCACTGCAGCTGCAATAAAATTATACACTATCTATCTCAACCTTTCCGGCTAAGATTGAGAAAGGAAATAAAGGGATTATGATGTGGTTTTCCTGTCATGATTCCAACTGAGAAGTACTATACAGTTCTTACTTTTAACTTATAAAGGGCTAGAAAGTAGTTACCTTCAACTGTACTTTAATAACAAATGTAACTCATATTTGTAAACTCACTAATATAGATTGTTCTTAAATTATTTTTATGGATCCCAGCTGTTTATACCAGGCTTCATGGTTATGGTAAAGAATGCCATAAGATACAACTTCTCTTCCTTATGTAGGTTGAAGAGCTGATATTCAATTCATGATTTCTGCCTTCTTTGACTAAATATGGAAAGCCAACTGGGATGAGCTTCTTAACTTATATGGAACCCAACATGTATAATTGCCTTTGCTATCTTTTGTAGCATCATGGAGTAGAATCCCCTTTTGTTTCACTCTTTTAGGGTTTGAACTATCTAGAGTGGGTTAGCCTTGTAATTTTGTTATTTTACTGGCATAGGTTTGGCCCATAGAATAAGATGTGTCGAGTCATATCACCCATTTAATAAACATGTCAATCTAGTGTTTGAATATTTGATCCCTTTTAAAGTGGTCATGTTTACCATGTTTCGATGTTCTGGTAGTTTATCACCCAAGGTGTTTAACGGAGGAGTTAACACCCTTTTAAGTCAGTTTGCATATGTTATGTGCATTTTCAACCTAACCCTTTAGAAAGTCAATAATTATGGTTTAATGCTTTTGATGACCATAAATCCATTATTATCCTGATGTAGGGCTAATCAAATGAGCAAGCCATTAGTGAGTAGCTCGTGTTCTGCTCTCTGTTCAGCTTGAAAAGGACTTGCTGTCAGAAAACAAGCTGAGAATGAAATTTGCCTAGCTTATTCGGTGGTTGGTTCAAATAAACTCGAAATACAATCACTAGTATATTTCATGTATTAATTTAGTTACTAATTAGAATAGAAATTTGATTTTTTGTATTTATTTATTACGCACTAACATATTTTATATAAAGAACTGTGCCTCTTGACAACGTTTAACCATAACAACCATAATTATAGAGCCTTTTCTCTAACTATTTCAAATCAGCTTTATACAAATCCTCATTCACCACGTATTTTTATTTAGGCTACCTCTAATATTATTTCAAGCTATTCCATATATTTTCATAGTTCTTTCAATGTGATCTTAGGTCTTACCCTCCTACTATATCCTTCAAAACAAATGGAAGTACCCTCCTACTATATCCTTCAAAACAAATTGCTGCTAATAGCTGTAATTGTTAATTGCTAATGAAAATTCCAACCAGTGCATTGATATAGAATAATGGAAATTAGCTCAAAGGAATTTCTTGATGGACCTCAAGGTTTAACAAGTCCTTTAGATGAGTTTGTTGTAGACAACTTGTGTTTGACTTGAAATTAACTTAATTGAGCTTATGCTTAGTTTGATTATAAAAGAAGCCAAGCTTAAGCATGGCCCTAGTTTGCTAATTTCTGCTTGTTTACACCCATATCTTGATGGATGTCCATGATTAAATTTATACATCCTCTTTAGCTTGCTACATGGCTTTGAAGCCCTTTCTATTCTAACAAGTTGATAAAATATCTACCAATTGCTCTTATAGAAGGGTTTTGCCCACCCATGGTTGTAAAGACTTAACAAATGGTCAGAGTGTCCTTCACTCTTAAAGGAGACTTCCACCATTCAATACATGCTCGAAACTAAACATTGCCCTTATAGAGGGCTTTTGTCCATCTCATGTCGAGGCTCATTCCTTCCCAAGCCAATTGAATCTTAATTTATCCTTGTAAAGGACTTTCATCTATGTAATCACTGTGCTTATATGCATTAATACCATGGTCTGAATTGAGCCAGCCCTCATTCCTAATGGGCTATTGCCCAATCAACAAAATAATACAGTCTAAACCAGATTTTGTAGTTTGGATTGAATCCAACTTTCATCTTACAGCTGTGCTCATTTGCACCTAATCCAAGGGTTGAATTAATATTGGCCCTTATTCTAGATAGATCTTTCATCCACGATGATTGAATGGTAGAGACTAAAGTTGTTTTACTCTCAAAGAGGGCTTTCATGCATCTAACAATGGCATATCCACATCTGGCCATTTTTGATCAAGATTATTCCCAGCTCTAATTTTCAAGGGGATTTTTAAACAACAATGATACTCATCTAACACTTAATGTCATAGTCCGATATAAAATTGACCCCTATTGGCGAAAAATGTTTCTACCCATCTAATGGTGACTCTTTTATGTATATCAATCCAATGATCAAGTGCTATGGTCATCTACTTTTCGAGGAAATTTTTCTTGAAAAGGCTCCTTTCTGAAAGCTATCCTGAGAAGATGATTGTTTTGCTGCCTTTTTTAAAGCTTAGGTCGACCCTTTAGTCTCTTGCATAATAAGGGGTGTTCTCTTTCACTTTGAGAGGAAAGGAAAAGACCAAGCCTTGCCTTCTTAGGCCTTTTCAATCCACTTGACCCTAATAGTCCTATCAAATCACTCTAATTAAGCCATAAAAAATCCTTACTCTCCGTTTTTGGATGAGATGTCTCAACTAGGTCTTTCAAGGTGAGCTTACATAATGCTTTTCTTTCTTTCTTTTTCTTAACTCCCTTGCTCTCAGATGCATAAGGGATGCATGCCTATCTTTCTCTTTTCTTTATTCTTTTGTCTCACTCTTTCTTCTATGATAGGTGTATGGAGCATTGTGCCTAGTGTACCATAGGTCTTGATTGATAATACATCTCATCCTGTTTATTTCATGGGTAATTGCCCCCTTTAATGGGTCCCCAACCAAACTTTTCTTTCATTGCTAAATTGGGCTTAGCGACCTCGGAAACAGCGTCACCCTTGTTTCAAAGTAATGAAGTGTAATATAGAAAACTTCGAACTTTTAACGAAAATGGCCTTTTAGTCCTTGAGAGGGGCTTATTCTCCTGGAGCTGAATTAACACAGGATTTTGAGTTTTTATGGAGCTAGATTAAAGAGGACTTTGAATCTTTCTCAAATTCTTAATAGAAATTACCATATACGTAAACACAAAACAAATTCATGAAATGAAACTAGAGGAGAACTTTGGGTCTCTCATGATAAAATAGGTATTTTTATCCTTTGGAACTAAATGCAAGGAGAATATAAATCCTCCAAGAAGTAAGAAACCTCATATTTAAGTTTGATTAGCTAAGTGAATGCTTAAAATAAATGATCATCGCATATGGAACTTGGAACTTGGAATTAAGCTTTCTAAGTATTTCATAGCTAAATGGGGGCTCCACAGTGTCCAATTAAAGGAGGATATTATTCCTCCATGAACAAAGTATAGGTTTTAGGCTTGTGCATAGATATGACAAGGAATATTCCTAGAAACAAACTTGAAGAAGAGACTTAAGCGCCTGGAAGCCAATGCTTGACAACTCAATCTTTTAGGTTGAAGTCTCATGTTGGAACTTAGTCTCTCTGAAAAAATAACTGAGCTTAGAGCATGGATTTTTGAGTTTACAATATTGTTAAAGTCTTTGGACTCAACTAGTTTCCCTACTAAAGGTTTTGGCACTATAATGTTCGGTTTGGACTTTGAAGGATTCTTTCCTTTTGATCTGGTAATGTTAAATTACATTTAGCCCTCTAGGCCCAGCTTGCATGGATAAATGTAGGTACAAATCTCTACATGTATGACGCAAAGGAGTATGTGTGTTCAATCCTCCTGGATAATTAACTAATTCAGCTTTGGCCTGGTGACATAGCACAAGCATGAGAGCGCAAAGAAACAAGATAAACACCATCTATTCAAAACAAGCCCAAGGCTAGAAAAGGAACAGTATCATCCGGAACTCATAGATCTATTTTGGCTTCACAATGGAAAACTACAACTTTCTTTTTGAAAGGAAAAAAAAGAAAAGCAGTTTCATTAATAAGAAGAAATAGTTCAGACTCATGAGAGACTCCTTACATATAGGACATAGAACTTCTATTGAAATATGTTCTAGTATAGTTATACAATAAAAACTAAACTGAAGTGCTGCTAGGTAATGATTCTTACTTCTATGGAATAAAGGGAGGCTTACTTTCACATGGTTATGTCACTAACACATATTGACTGTCTGACAAGAAAACTTGAAAGAAATCTATGTCCCAAGCTATCGGGTGGTGTCATGAATGGTAGCAAGCAGGGTCGGCAGAATTGTCCCGGACCGGGCAGTTCCGGCCATTCTGACTAGTACCGGCAGCTCATGGGTACGGTTCCGGCAATGGAAACAAAAATCGTTACTGGTGCCGGAGAAAAAGGAAAGAGAGAGTGAGCGGGCGAGGGAGAGGGAGGGAGGCCGGCGGAGGCCGCGGGAGGCGAGGCCGCGGCCGGTTCTCCTATTTCGAACGAAACAGGGGTCCGGCCGGTTCCTCTATTTCGAACGAAACAGGGGTTCGGCCGGTTCCCTTGTCATGTTGTGACTCCCTTGTTTACAACTTTGATACCATTGAAATTATATTTGATCATGGTTAATGGATAAAAGTTGTACCTTTAATAAATTCTTTATCAACTGCCATGTCCATATCAAATTCACTTTGTTGACATTCCCAGCATGTTGAAGCACCAACCTTCAATGTGTAAGGGAAAAGTTCCACCTTCTTTAACCTGCAATTTTTCATGTAATCAGAGAACCTCTTGATTTCAGCAACCCAGTCAAGGAAGCCTTGGTATTCTATTGTCTCTTAAAAGCTGGAAGATTTATCTTCATATGATAGTCTTCATCTTGGTGTCTTGTTCATGTAGCATCTCTTTGAATAATAACTTCATCAAGCTCCTCACTACTACACCCTTCTTTGTAGGGTTGAAATTGGCTATTTAGCTTATTCATTGGATCACAATCCATGTGACTGCAAGCACCATCATCATCACAGTACATAAGTTGATCTAGAGAGAGTTGATTCGACCCATCAACTTCGTAGTAGATTGATCTTTGAGTCACCTTGAGTGATGTGCTAAACACATCTTGAGTCACTTATTAACCATTTGTTGTGTTGTTCTTGGAGGTGCCATTGCTTTTATTTGTTGTTGAATGCTGTTAGGCCAAGGAAGAACTCACTTTGATACCACCTAATGTTAACATCATCCTCTTAAAACAAGGCCAAATCTAAAAACAAAAAACTGTCTTCTTTAGCTCACAAATCAACCTTGGCTTCACAACAGAATACCACAACTTTCTCAAGAGAAAAAAAGGAAAAATAATGTTATTAATAAGAAAGAATAATTTAGCCTCACTGTAAAGACATCTTATATAGGCGACAGTTTCCTTGACAACTCAAATAAAGTTATAAATAGGACTCTATTCTAGCAGTTATGAAATAAGGAAACTAGACTGTTGCTGGGTAATAATTCCTACTCATTGTGGGAACAAAAAGAGCCTCACTTTTACTTGGTCATGTCACCAGCTAACACATGTTGATCTATCCGAAATAAGGGAACCCTAAAGAAACCTACATCCCAAGCTATTAGCTGGTGTTTTCGTAAATTTTGGCGACTTTGCAAGTCTTCTAATTTAATGATGACTTTGCCCAGCAGGCCTGTTCCAACTTGAACTTTACTGATCCCATCAATGATTGAACTCATCCTTGGCATGATTTGCATTTCCTAGGCCCTGAGTCCATCTTCTGTAAGCTTAAAGGGGACTAATCCTTTGGTTTAAACCCTCCATGAGTTCTGTTGTGGTTGAAATCTGGCCTGAGGGTGACCACGCTGGAAGAAGCTGAGTGAGGTCTGCTTGGTCGGAATTGGGTGCCTCCATGCTAGAGTAGGACGATCCATTTTGCCTCCCATCAAGTTCAATCTATTGGATCTAGCTAGGAGAACTTAAATTGATTGAATCTTGTTGGTGATTTTCTTCTGAATACAATTTGATTTAGTCTTTGAGCCAGCTAAAAAGAAAATGTAGCACAGCCCTTCAACTCCTGTCATGTAACTAGTTATGTCCCTTGAATACTTTGAATTTCACACTATCTTTGTTTTCAATACATATGGGATTTTAGGAATTGTAGGATAGGGCTAGGATACATGTAAGGTACTCATTTGGAGTATCATATTTTTAGAAATTAAAAAAAGGCTTCATATACTTCTTAGATATATTTAGGGTTTTTTTTTTACTTTTAATGGATGCTAACCTTTTAATTATGGATCTGATGTATGGCTAATTTTAGAATATGTAACATTGATGTTATTTTATGGAGTAAGTATGGACCATGTCCTATAGATTTTTTATCATGACCAAATGATGGAGTTTTTCGATGTTGATGTTGCCAAAAGCTTGAGAACAGTAGTTTGATGGCATGGTATGTTTTATTAGCATATTTCAGTCATATCCTGTTTTATTCTTTCGAGATTTGTCATACTGGTGCATCAAACCATGTTATGTTCATGTGCATGCTGCATAAACATAATGAAGTGGACAAAATAATAGATTTTGTGGATGCTGTTGATATTGTATTATGTTTTATTGTTGTGTTCTAGAATTACATTCTTTTAACTATTTGTTATATTGGTATCATGTCATGTTGCATCCATTTGCTTGCTTCATAGGTTACTATGAAGCAATTTTGGACTTAATCCTCTGAGTCTACTCAAAGGTTTACTATCTAAACCCTAAGGTATTACCTTTTGACTAAGTTCTCCAAGTGACTAAGTCATTTGATTGTTCTATTGTTGTATTCTAGAATTACTATATATATATATTTAAAGATTTGTTATTGTTATCATATAATGTTGGATCCATTTACTTTCTTCATAGGTTACTATGAAGTAATTTTGGGCCTAATCCTCTGAGTCTACTCAAAGGCTTACTCTCTAAACCCTTGAGTATTACCTTTTGACTAATTTCTCCATATGACTAAATCATTTGAGGCTTTGAGCTTGACATATTTAAATTTGGACTTGATTACCTGAGTATAACTAAATTTAAAATGTTATAGTGTTTTTCCATGTGAACCCTGTTAAATTATTCTTGATTAGTCCTCTGAGTTTAGTTAATTATGAAGATGGTCATTTGATCCTCTTAAACAAATCATAAGCAAAGCAAAAATGGCCTTCATCTCATAAAATAGGGAAATTCGAAACAAAATGATCTCCACATCATTAGATTGTGCATAATGAAAATAGAGATTGTGTGCTCTTTGCCAAGCCATATATTACTGAGCAATTTATGGAAAAAACGTTTTTCTTCTACTCTTCTTTTCAGCACTTCAGAACATGATCTCGTAATTGGAAATGCCCCAAGATGGGCAATAATCAATAGTAGCTTTTGATCCTATTGGAAGCCATATATATGTGAGTACGATAATTTCTTGATCAAAATTATCCTTATCTCTCTAAGGAATCATTTCCTTTTGAGAGATGGCCTGTGGTCCCAAACCAAGAACAAACCCAATCTGACTTGACCTATTGTTACCCGTAGTTGTGGAGCAGTACAAAGGAGAATATAAAAGAAAAGAATATGGTGTCTTCTTTTCTGTTCTTCTTTTTCTTCATTTTTTCTACTTTGAGAAGAAATGATGTCTTCTACTTGGCCTCCACATTGTGAATTCAGTCCAATGCTGTTTTTCTTGCATCAAAAATCTTAATTTGTTTGCAGATTATTGCCGATATTGCATATCTGAAATAAATTCTAGATCTTAATAAGTGTAGAATCAACCTTTTGTTTCTTTACTAAATTAAAGTCAGTGACTGTCAATGACTAAGATTACAGACTTGTCCTAGATCTAAATGGGCACGAAAAAAATGAGTTGCATGCAGGTAGTCTCAAAGTGATAAATTTTTTCCTCAACAACCTATTTCTTGTAAGGTTGTCAGAAAACAGGTGTTTAAGATTGGTATCGTGTGTCATTAATGTCATACGTCTTGAGCGAGGGGTATTTGAGTGGACTATCAAAAGTAATAATCTTGAAGTACTGACCCATATAGGTGCACAATGTGATGTTATCTTAATTGTTGCATATGATTGAAATGGTAATCCAAATGGTAAATGGAGGTAGAATGTTAGAAACCATCAAAGAAGTAAATGCAATATGTATAGTCTCTAATAGAAGGTGACGTATTTGGTCCCTGAATGATTATGAACAATACCAAAATTATTAGAAGAATTCATTTCACTAGATAAAAGCATATGGTCAAGTGCTTTGACCATAACCATACCGATTAAATCATATGCAAGTATCATAGTTTTTGACATTCTTTGAAAATCTGCCCGTCAATTTAACATCAGCTATTGACCAGTTTTCTCAGGACCTGGGCCCTTCATCAGTGTTGTTTGATAACAAACGCTGGTCAACCAAAAGTATTGAAGAAGACAGAGACTAAAACTAGAAGCCGATAAATGATCTAGTATAAGGTGCTCTAAATCAGATGGACTAGGCTCTGGAACTAAAAATTGAAGGTTTTAAAGTAAAGAATGGGAATGTGACAGAGATAATCTTACTGATTAATCTCCCTCACTCTTAGGTTGGACCTAGTCCTTTGGCCTATATGAGGATAAACATTGCATAAAACATGTAAAAGAAAAGGGAGACATGGAGTAGGCTCACTCATAAAAGTTCATACGAGGAATGTATAGGACATTTGGAAGAGTTGGCAAGTCTGTAGGTTTCACTACACTATATCTGAATCAAGTAGAAATATGGTTTAATGGGGCCAATCTATGATATTGATCTAGGAGGTCAGGGGCATTGATCATGCGGTTAGACTGGAGAAACCTAGTTTTGTATCTTTTCTTGTCTAGAATCGAACATATGAGGTCAATGAAGCAGGAGACATTGATGATGATGGAAAATTGGAACTATTTGTGTCATCACAGAAACTTTTCAAACATTGTATAAATATGCTTGGCAAGCTGGCAAGCTGAGTAATAGATGCATTAGTAGCCACTCCAGTAAATGATTTCTAGGTGCATGCATGCCCAGCGAGTTCTATTAGGTTCTTTTTATCAGGCTTTGGAGAGATGAAAAGTGAAGGACCATGTGAGGGCCAGAAGATAAAGTACAGATATGTGCTTTTAGAAAATGATGTTATAATAATGAAGACATTGATGAGACAGCTCTACTTAAAATTTCAGGATTTTGGGCCTGAAATGAAGTCGAGGAACTGGATTGGAACAATTAAGATGACTACATATGTGTTATCCAATGATGTGGCTGTTGACAGTGACAAGCTACCGACTGTTTGCTCTCAATGTTAGCATGAACATCCCTAGCTAGCAAGAATTCATGAAGGGCATCATGAGGATTTTATTAGATGCAAGTGCAATGGTAAGATATCTAAATGCATGAAGACAGCTGGCAAGTGTGGCTAATCCAAAGAACCCAACTGTTAAAGAACCAAAAGTACAAGAAAATAATTTGGAATATATTTTCAAGGAGAGAACAAACAGTTAATGCCGAGCCTAATAAAGATCACAAGATGTATGTAAAAAAAAAAAATTAAATTAAAAGATGCAACAAATAAAAAATGAAAATATATAAACAAAAACATTTCACTTTTGGCAAATGGTGGCAAGATATATGGAAAATGGTCGCCAAGCTAAGGAACGTCAAAATGTCCAAAGAAAATACCAAAAGAAATTGCAAAATTTATATAAAAAAGTGAGAAAGTAGATCAGAGGGAAATATACCAGAAATCTAGGTTTTTCAGATGCTAACATGGCCATCTTGGCCATGTCTTATAGTGGTAATGAAATACTTTTTCCTAACAGGGCACTAGGTGGGTCAAAGATGCCACAGGAAGGTTGGGGAAGTTGAGTTTGGTGGTAGGCCAGTCTGAGCTTGCTGACAGTCATTAAATTATGCTGGAGAAAGGATGCCTTTGTATGAAAATATGGATCCGTCACCAAAGATCTTCACAACTTCCTTCAGTGAAAATATTGATGCACACACCTATGCTCAAAGGTCACATTGGAGATAATCAACCAATATCTCATGATAGATTTTCAAAGTTATCCTAAGAAGTCTTGAGGAGTATCATGAGGCTCTTATAACATAACGGCCCAGGAACATGGTTAAGTGGATTGCAATCATGTACCTGAAACCAGTAATGAGAATGATAAATCAAGTTCTCAATTTTACAACTAGAATAGGTTAATGCTCTTTCATGTAGAATGTGGCTGCCATACATCTATCAGCATGTATAGATAGTACATATAGCTAACAGTAACAAATGACAAGGTTGACAAGAGATAATATGCAAATATTGTTTTCTTGTCTCATAAGCCATTCAGCCATCTAGAACTGATAAAGAAGCATGCTAAGGCTTATGTGCGAATGTGAACAGAGGATTTCTTCCTTGTCGGTTTCATTGCTATCATATATTGGCCTGCAAAGGCCGTTTTAATGTACTTATGACACGATTACTTCAACATTGAGACTTCTAAAATGCCAAGTACGAGTGTCAAAGAAAATGTATTTTGCTGATCTGGGAGGAGTTATTTGCTCACCTATCCTAGTAGCACGTGTAAATGGGTCTTCCCAGAACTGGTTGAGTGTGGTGAAATTTTTTTGAGTTGCCAAGCAAGTTACGTAATTTTCTTTTTCACCTATGACCTATCTGTGCCATGAACATCTGGTCAGTTGACTCTACTTTGTAGTTTGTTTAAAACAAATATATGTTTTCAACATAACTTCTTCGTCTTTCTTCTTTTTGTTATGGTTTGTTTTGTAATTCAACCTGATTTTGTTGTTGCTGTTTTATTGTGTGATTGATAGATAATTAGAGAGGGCGAGGAGCCAGAGCAGTTCTTGAACCACCTGTTTTCATTTCACCAAGCTAACAAGAGTAGTCAGAGTTGATAATGCTAAAGATGACTTATGAGATTTGGAGCTCCAACTAATCTTTCCAAGCACAGAAGCAATGGTTGAACTGGATGAATCGCAGCAGGATAACACAAATAAAATTAATTTAGACAATTTCAATTCGATGTGAAAGTGTAACACGCATGATATTTAACGGTCAGTCAACACTGAAAGGTGTCAATGTATATGTCCAAATTCTGGGAACCATGAAATACATATATTTATGCTTGTCAACATAATGTCTGACTCCTTGAGTTTATTCACATAAATATTTACTTGGTGCAGATTACTTTAGGATTATAGCACAAGGGACAGGTGATTGAAGGTGTTGCAGACACACGCCACCACCAGACGATGTGAGACAAAGCACAACAAATTTCCTAATGGAGAAAATTAAATCATTGGGGGATAAATATAACAGACAAGAACTTGTAATTGTATGACCACACCTATGTGATGAAGTTGCGCAAATAAATTCTTTCAATGATATGTAAAAGTTTGGCATGTGGAATTCGGTTCATTTTTCTCATCAGGACCATTATGACTGAAGAAGATGTACAAGATATCACATATTGCTTCAAGAAATGGTTATTCTATCTCCTACAAGCAGGCACTCAGGCTTGTCAGTGCGAAAAGCATTATTAAGTGAAAAGATTGTGCCGTATGCTTGCGCAAAGCACATTTTCCATCAGAAATGCTAAAGATTGCTATAGAGGTGATAGTAGATCGGATGATATTCGTCCAAATTTATTTTCATATCTGAATCTATTAGATATGGATAGAAATTTGAGCATCCGACTGATATCTATATTCATATTTGTCAAAAAAAAATAGGTTTGAATAGATAACTATTCAATCCGTATTCAAATATCCGATTCCATTTTTAACTTTACCTAATTTTTTATAGTCTTATGAACTTTTAAGAAAAATAAACGACTATATTAATATGCTATTAACTTGATTTATCGTTCACTTCATAATATTTTTAGTTTTACGAATATAAAATTTAATAATTTAATTTATATTTATATTTGATTTGTATCCGTTTCTGTTTAAAACAAATATAGATATAAATTTTTGCATTCGACTAGCATTCCTATTTTTATCTATATTTATCAAACAAAACAAATATGGATATCGATATACTAGTATCCGATTCGATTTCAATCCTAGATTGCTGATTGTATTTCTATCAGCAATTGGCATGGCTTTATAAAGTTCATGAAAGTGCTTCTTCACATAAATAACTAGGTGCTAAACTAGCTCCACTCAATGCCGTAAAAGTCTTGGATGCCAGCACCTCATTGAGCTGGCACGTTAACATTGAATTACCAATCAAGGCAATTGAGAAAAATGAAAAGAATCAATGTACGGTCTCATTTGATGAACACCCAAACCATGCACTTCTGGGGGGGTTTGAATAAAAATTACATGTCACCAAAACAGGACTGCCTTCCAATGCCATAAATTGAGCTAACCTCATGGTAGCATATTAAAACATTTCAGCAATTTATGAGCTAGATATTTACTAGTTGGTATTAGATATTTGCAATTGACTGTAGGAATCATACCAAGTGAATCAAGATTTAATCCTTAAAAGGCAATTATTTTTCTTGCCAAAAAAGGGATAAATCTAACTATAAAAATCAATGGAAAGGATGTAAATGTTTGATTGACTGCAATTAGCAAGCTGCAGCTGCAATTGCCTGCAATAGAATTACAGATGCCTAAAAGAAATATATGGATGCCTGTAAAGCCCCAAAAACGTATAATTGGAATTGCAGCCAAATTTCAATACAATTCCAATAGAATCTTGTAATTCAGAAAACCCTTTAGAAAGGGTCGCTTAACACTCCAACTATTCCATTTTCCGTATCCTTGTAATTAAAATATTATTATTGTACTAAAATACTATTACAACATTATAATATAATAATATTATTATAATATTTAGGTTGGGAACTGTACCCAACCAATAATTGATTGGGTTGGGTCGGGGACAAGTAAGAGAAATGTTTTCATGTTGAGTTCAGTCAGATTTTTAGGTTGTGTCAAGATGCTAGTTATGTATTTATAGCTAAAATATAACAATAAATAATTAAATATAAAATAACTTAGAATTTAAATAAAACCAAAAGGAGTAATTTAAATCATTCAAAAAATTTTAATTTCATCCAAGTAATTGATTGTTCTTAAATTTACAAACTACAAGTTTAATACACACATATGCCTACATGCATTCATGCATACATATATAGATATATATGAATATAGATAAGCAATCTTACCAGCTACTTTGCTCATCAATCCTTCCCACCAATATTCAGTATTTGGAATTCCCAAACCTCCCATTGCCTTATGACTTCTTGTGCTATCATGTATGACTCCCCCACACAAAGTTCCTCAAAGTTCTGTTAAACCAATCTATCAAACTTCTTGGAACTTTTACTGTATTGGAAATCATGAACGGGCAGAGAGCATAGAACTGACCTCACTAAAGTAGCCCTCCTGCCGAAGACAACAACTTCCATTTCGAAGAATCTAGCTGACCATTAATTCTGTCCATCATTATCTTCATTTCTCCCATTGTTAATCTTCTTCCTTTAAGTGGCATGCCAAGATACTGACTCAGCTCATCTGCTTTTTGAACTTGCGAACAGCTTGTATATTCAACAACATGAAGCCTCAGGGATTTTGGACTGAATTGAACCATAGATTTGTCGAGGTTTGCGGTTTACCGTCTGCCCAGACTGCATACAGTAAGAAGCAAGAGGCTCTACAATCTTTTAGTCTCGCCTTAGAGATCAGAAGGAAGTCATCAGCAAATAATAATAACTCTCTAGCGGACTTCTTCTATTTGCCTATATCCATGAATATTACCTGCTTGAGCTTCCACCAGGATGGCACTACTGAACATCTTAGAACATTGGATGAATAGGTATGGTGGTAGTGGACAACCTTGGTGCTGCCTTATACTGGACTTTTGAAAAAATCACTAGGTGTCCCGTTAACCAACACTGAAAAGAAAGGGAACTTTACACAAGCCTCGATCCACTTTATGAATTTTTAATGGAAATTGAAATGACGTAACACTGCATGCAAATAATTCCAATCAACCTTGGCATAGGCTCTTTACATATATAACTTAATCATCATTAAAGAGTCTGCAGCCGAAACTTTATGCAATGAGTGAATAACCTCCTGAGCTAAAATCACATTGTCAGAGATATTTTGCCCCCTTATGAAATCTGCCTATTCCTCTATAATGATTTCGCACAGTAGGCGTACTGCACTCTGGAACTAGCGTGACAAAAGTTCTCTTCCATGCCTCTGGCATTTGACTTCTTATAAAGCACTCTTTGATAGCTTTGCATATATCCATACCAATGATATTCCAATAACCCTTGCAGAAACTAGGTGAGAAACCGTCAGGCCCATGAGATCTGTTGGAATCCATAGATTTTAGAGTTGCCATAACTTCTATTTCAGTGATTTCTGCTAAGATCCATCGTCCGTCTTCTTCATCCAATCTATTTCTCGGAGGTGGGAGACTAGGTGGTACTGTGTGTGGGTCCTGGTTCCATCTGCTAGCAAAGTTTTGCCAAGCATCATTGCTACACCCCGACACCCCCTTTCGCCTCATCGCTGGCATGTTTTGCAGATCATCATCGCTAGATCATCGTCGGTCCCTTTTTCTCCTCTTGACTTCAACACTATTGGCTCACTGTACTCACTGGAATTTTAATTGAGCGTTCGCTAGAGTCAGTGCCGGCTCGAGCCTTAGGCGACCGCCCCCACCCACGGCTCGTTTTTTTTTTTTTGCTTAATTAATGGCAGACGGGAGTTGGCGACGGATGTGAAAGGATAGCTGGGCAGTGGGCATTGGCGTCTGGCAAACGGGGACTGGGCGACGGCCACCGGGCTACACCCGTACGCCGCTACAGTGAGTCCCCTTCGGCCCTTCAGCGTCTCCCCGACGATAGACAGGGTCACAGGCTAGGCGCATAGCGGCGTAGGCCCTGGGCAACGGCTACCGGCTACAACAACATCGACAAGCAACGGCCAACGAGCATTTCCTCCCCGGCTCCCCCCTTCTCTGCCACCTGCGGCCTGCCGGTGCTTTCTTTTTAATGCTGAACCTTCTCCAGTTCTTGGCAGACTCGGTAGCTTGGCTTGCAGAGTGCAAAAGAATCGGTTTTAAGCTTGGCTCTCAGTCCTCTCCAGCTCTCCTCACCGACGTCGCCGTCCTCGGCAATCGGCTCCTCCCGTCCTCCAAGGTCTCCAAGCTCGGACCGCTTTGAAGTCCACGGTCCACCATGCTCCTCCTCGGCTCCGAGCTCTGGCCTCCTCAGCTCCGGCCTCCCGTCCTCTCCAGCTTTCCTCACTGTCCTCGGCTCCTCCGAGGCTCCGACCTCCTGGCTCCGCGGCGACCGAGGCCTCCAAGCTCGGACTGCTCTAAAGTCCACGGTGCACCGTGCTCCTCGGCTTCGAGCTCCGGCCTCCTCAGCTCCGGCCTCCCGTCCTCTCCAGACTCCAGCTCTCCTCGCCGTCTTCGGCTCCTCCGAGGCCTCCCGAGTCCCAACCGAGGCCTCCCGACTCCCGAATCCCGACCAAGGCCTCCCGAGTCCCGACCGAGGCCTCCCATCCTCTCCAGCTCTCCTCGCCGTCCTCGGCTCCTCCGACCTCCTCCCGAGTCCCGACCGAGGCCCCCCACCCACGGCCACGGGCCCACGACTCGAGCCTTAGCCCTTAGGCGACCGAGGCCTCCCGTCCTCTCCTCAGACCTCAGCTCCTCCGTTCGGCATTAGCATCCCACTTCCCAAGTTCCTAGACTCCCAGTTCCCAGTTCCCACTGATCCCAGGCAGTGAGGCAGGTGAGTTAGTTTATTAATTAATTTTTGGTCCAATTAATTTTTATTTAGTCAAGTAAGAGACACTAGAATTGGTTATTTTTTGGTCTAATTGTAGATTGGTTGTGACTTTAGCAGTTCGACACTATTCGGCCTCTTCTCGCCGTCGAGTTCGTCTCAATTCCGCCTCTTCTCGACACAATTAAGTTCAGCACTACTTATCAGGACCCGAGTTTGTTTTCTTGACACAATTAATTAAGTTTTATCATTTTTAACTTTTTTATATTTTGATTTGTTTGTAGTGTTTCTTTAATTGCTTAGTTTGATAATCTTATTTATAGATTAAAATGTCTAATAGAAAATATGACTGTGGATATGAAAAACTCAAAAAAAAAAATCAATAAACTCATTCAATCTCAAAAAGGAGCTCTAGATAGATTTGTTGTTACAAACAAACATAACATCACATCAAATTCAACTCAAGAATTAGCAACAGAACATGCACCCGAAATAGAGTTAAAAAATGAGATTGCTAGTGAAACAATATCTAGTGAAGAATACAATGAAGAATCAGATGGAGATAGGATAAACAAGGAAAAAGATTGTGAAACTAGTCCTATTCCTACAAATTTATATGATCCTGGTCAATGAAAAATGATTGATACAAAATTTAGAGATCTAATAGTGGAAAGAGGTCTAATTAGGAATTATGATTTTCATTTTTCTAAGGATGAAAATAATAGACACTTCTCTACGATATATTATATTCGTAAGTTACCAATGGTGAAAAATATGATAGAAAATGGTTAGTATATTCGAAAGATTTGGATAGAGTATATTGTTTTTGTTGTAAATTATTTGATTCAAAGCCTAGCACGAGTCAATTAGTCAATGAAGAAAGTAGAGATTGGAAAAATCTAGGATCAAGCTTAAAAGTCATGAAACAACTAATGAACATATCATTAGCATGAATAGGTGGATTAATTTAGAAGTGAGATTGCTAAAAAATAAGATAATTGATAAAAGTTTTCAAGAACAAATAAACCAAGAAAATGATCATTGAAAAAAAGTTCTATTAAGAATTATTATTGTCATAAAAAATCTTGCAAAATATAATTTAGCATTTCGAGAAAAGAATGAAAAGATCTATCAAAGCAATAACAAAAATTTTCTAAGTTTTATTGAAACGATTGCAGAATTTGATCCAGTAATGCAAGAACATGTTCGACGCAATCAACATAGTGAAATTTACAATCATTATTCAGGTCATAATATTCAAAATGAATTGATTCAAATGTTAGCATCTGAAATTAAAGCTATAATACTTAAAAAGATTAAAGAAGCAAAATACTTTTCGGTAATACTTGATTGCACTCCTGATGCAAGCCATCAGGAACAAATGACCCTAGTTTTAAGATGTGTAGATACTTCAACAAGTTCAGTAAAAGTAGAAGAATATTTTTTAGAATTTTTAGAAGTAGATGATACCTCTGGAAAGGGCCTTTTTAATGAACTTATAAATATAATAGAAAAACATAAACTTGAGGTTAATGATGTAAGAGGACAAGGATATGACAACGGATTTAATATGAAAGAAAAACATCAAAGTGTACAAAAGAGATTATTAGATATAAATCCTAGAGCATTTTACACACCATGTGGATGTCATAATTTGAATTTAGTATTATGTGATACTGCTAACTCGTGTCTTAAGGCTATATCTTTTTTTGGAGTGATACAACGAATTTATACCTTATTTTCTTCTTCTACAAAACGATGAAAAATTTTACAAGATAACATATCTACATTAACTCTTAAACCTTTGTTACAAACACGTTGGAAAAGTCGTATTGAAAGTATCAAAGCAATTAAACATCAGGCTCCTAAAATAAGAGATGCCTTAGTTCAATTAGGAGAAACTAGTGAAGATCCTAAAATAAAGAGTGATGCTATATGCTTAGCTACATATGAAATTGAAAATTTTGAATTCTTATTAGGCATGAATATTTGGTACGATATATTGTTTGCTGTTAACTCAGTTAGTAAGAACTTACAATCTGAAGACATGCATATTGATGTTGCTATAGATCAATTAAAAGGTCTTTTTTCTTATTTGAAAAGTTATAGAGAAAATGGATTTATGAATGCTTTGAATTCATCTAAAGAAATTGCAAATGAAATGAAAATAGAACCTATATTTCGTGAAAAACGTGTGATCCGTAGAAAAAAATAATTTGATGAAAATACTGATGAAGAGACAACAAGATCAGCTGAAGAAATCTTTTAGAATTGATTACTTTTTATATATAGTAGATCAAGCTATTTCTTCAATTCAAAATAGGTTTGAACAATTCACCATATATGAAGATATTTTTGGTTTTTTGTTTAATTTTAGTAAGTTAAAATCTTTGAATGAAGAGAATTTGAAAAGGTATTGTCTTAATCTTGAAAACTTTTTAAAGCACGATGAATATTCTGATATTGACGGTCTTGATCTGTTTTCAGAGTTAAATGTTTTAAAAGAAGTTTTACAAATAGAAACTAGTACCTCTATTGATACTTTAAGTTTTATTAAAAAAATAGATTCTTTTCCAAATGCATGCATTGCTTACCGGATATTGTTAACAATACCAGTAACAGTTGCTTCTGCAGAAAGAAGTTTTTCAAAATTAAAGTTGATAAAATCTTATTTGCGGTCAACTATGTCTCAAGAAAGATTAAATGGATTAGCTATATTATCGATTAAAAATAGTATTTTAATGAATCTTGAGTACAAAAGTTTGATTAGCAATTTTGCATCTCAAAAAGCTAGACGGATTATTTTTAAATAAATTTTTAAAGTATTTTGCACTTATTAAAAATTTATTATTATTATTATTATTATTTAAAAAAGGCCTCTTTTAGTAAGTTCGTCTTAGGCCCCCAAATGCATTGGGCTGCCCCTGGCTAGAGTTTTAGTTTCTGAGAGAAATTTTAGAAATTAATTGAATATGTCGCTTGATTTCACTCACACAATAAGTAATATGATCCTTTTTCTAGATTTATCAAAAAATTATAAGATTATTATATTAATAAATTTGAATCATACTATTCATGACGTATGAATTTGATGAACGATATTTTATTACTAAATATGCTTTATTTTGGAATATTATGATGATGCATGCTTGGAAATATTGAACTCGTTCAATTGATTTCGATATCGTATGATTTTTTATATTTTTGTTGAAGTGAGATATAAACTGCATGATTATTTTGAACTCTTAGCCTGATATATTAAGGACCCCACCAATGGGGGCTAATATGTTGGCACTTGATTTGTCCTAAAAGATTTATGTCACAAGAAGATGTGCGATATACCACAAGCAGATACGTAGTCCTGAAGAACTTTGCCACAAGATGATGTGCAGACACTGCAAGAAGACATAAAATATCATGATTCTGCCATAGAAAAAATGTGATCATAGTTCATGGTTGACGAGATAAACTTAATGATTTGAAAGAATTTGGATTTATAAATAAAATTTGATTTTAGGAAAGATTCAATTTGGGATGCATAATGTTTTGATAAATCTGCATACTTTACATTTGCTTATTTTTTGTAAATAATTATTTAATTTATTGCCTCATTATTTTGGTTAAAGTGTTCATTACTTATTGGGCTATCTAGCTCATTACTTTATATCTTACTGTTTTTATAGATCTGAGAACTAAATGGCATGAGATTATGATCGAGAAGTGACTAGAGGCTGAATTTAATATTTTTAATTTAGATCAGAGTTTGACTAGAGTTTGATGTAATTTTTTTAAAAACATTGTTGGTGACATTGAAATATGATTCTAATTATTTAAATTAAAGTTTTAATATTGATTATTTAAATTTATTCCACTGCTTGTTTATGATATCAGAATGAGATGCCTTTATTGCTTGTGGGAAGAGTTTTTTATGAGTATGCGGCGATTGCCGTGATCTCTGACTCACGATTTTGGGTTGGGGGTGTGACACAAAATGTCTCTTGCTATCTCAGGAACCTATTATACTCAGCCAATTTAGTAAGAAGCAGTAGAGCGCTATGATGTAAACCTCCAGAATTTGCTTCCTTTGATTAAAGCTTAACCAGCTCTGCCTCCAAATTCTACAATCTCACATGAATATTTCCAACCGATCTTTTGTTCCATCTCCGCAGAGCTACCTTGGTGTTCTTGAGTTTGTTGGTCACTTGAAACATGTACCGACCTAATCCAAACTTGGTTAAGAGAAATATCCAATCCAAACCCAACCGAATAATAATGCCCAAACGTGATCCAACTTTAAATTTTCAACCCAAACACAATTTAGACTGGATATGTCTAGGTCAAGTTAGATCAAGTCAATACAAACAATATTCGATCCAGAAATCTATACCACAAGTATCAGTAAACTTAGGTTTGTTTAGAATAAGACAACAAGAAGCTTGAATTGGGTTGGTTTAAATACTAAAATGTAGAAATTTGGTTTGGATCCTGGCTGCCAAACTTTCAACCCAACCTTCACCTACCTTGAAGTTGTGACGACAATTTCGAACCCTAGCAAAACCCAACAGTTAGGTTTATATTGGCCCAACCCAATCAAGTCAAGTCAGGTTTTGCTAAACTAGCTCAACTTGCACCATATTACTGCAGGTTAGGTATTGTCCAATGAAAATGAGTGAAGTAGGCACTTTATGAGCTGTAGATTGCCTATAAGCTTGTTCTGCTACATGTAGGAGCCTAGAGATGTCTTGATTATATGGAAGCAGAGTTGGCCATGCTATTTTGTAGGTCATAAGATAGAAATAAGTATGTTTTATGGACACAGGTCCTCTGCAGTACACACGTAGCACCTCAGAGAACTGTAGGCCGTAGTTGGCTACCATCAAGAGATCGGCGGCTATTAAACAAGGCAGTCCATGAGTGCGTATCATGTCATACACGGTACATATTATTTAGTAGCCATTTGTCTCCTGATGGTCGTCATTTAGGGATATACAACACTCTGCGGTGCACAAGCCGTACAACAGAGAATCCCGATTAATGTTTTATGGAGTTGTTATACCTACAACCAATCAAAACTTATTAAAAGCGCTTTCTGAGCTATCATTATATTTACTTGCATAATATAAATATGGGAAAGCCACTTAGCCGATAGCAAAAACAGTAGTACAAACAACAAATCTAGTATAAAAATTTCTTAAATTAGCGCAAATAACCAATGAACAAATCATAAATTCCTTCTATAATGTTTGAATAATCAATAATTCTGCATTGGTTTAATTGTGCACAATAATTCAAAGAGTCATTTGACTAAGAGGTAGACCAACAATATCTCTGGGAGCTTTCCATTGGATGTCAGTAATATAAAGACAAATTAAGACTCCGACGGCTCTCTGCCCTTCCCTTTTTTTTTTCCTTCTTTTTTGGTTTCCACGAGAAAATTGTTGAAACATATATTTTCAACACCAATAAAAATAGGAAGATTTATAGAAAACGAAATTGCTCCATATGGTTGGTGGGGTTCGGGTTGCATGTTTTGCATGAAAGTAGGGTTGATTTTTTTTCACAGCATTAATAGTTGGATCGCAATTTTTGTAGATCTCAAAGTGCTTTATATTTATTCATTCATCTATCTATATAAATTTTAAAGTGATCTTTGTGCGATCTAATAATAGATTCGTGCAAAGTAAGATGAACTCTCCTTATAGCCCTGTCCATGACCGTGAGATTCCGAAGCTTCGTGACCATAGCAACCAACCATCTATAAAGGATAGGTGTGTTTCTCAAGAATGCAATTTACTGTAAAGGCCGGTTACTTTGGTCGCATTCAGACTCTCTTACCAAATAATTCTATGCACGCAGATCCGGTATATTATAGGATTATTATCTCTCTCATCCAGTGGACCGTATCCCACCACAAGGAGCCTTATCCACAACTCCTTTTTTTATTATTATTTTTTGTTTCCACGAGAAAATTGTTGGAAAATATATTTTTCAACGTCAATAAAAATTGAAAAATTTCTAGAATGCAATTGGTCCATACGGTTGGTGGGGTTCAGATTGTACGTTTTGCATGAAATAATGATTGATTTTTTTTTCGATATCAGCTGTTGGAACATATTTTTCATAGATCACATTGAATTTATTCAGTCACTGAATAGATTTTGAAGCGATCCTTGTACAACCGACCTAATAGTAGATTTGTGCAAAAAAAAAAAAAAAAAAAAAAGGTAAATCCTCCTTCCTGTTGAAAGTTACAACCCTGCCCATTAAGATTCCGTAGCTCCGTGACCATTGCTACCAACCATCTATTTAGGCCCTGTTTGGGGAGCTTTTGGAGGGCCAGAAAGCACTTTCTGGCCCTCCAAAAGTACTTTTAGATGAAAAACTGTGTTTGGTAAATTTTTCAAAAAGCTGTTTCAGCTTTTGCGGGAAGCTGAAAATAGCTTTTGGGAGAAAGCTCCAATTTGAAGCTTTTGGGAGGAAGCTGTTTCAGCTTTTTCGGAAAGCTGTATTTTTGACAAAAATGTCCATATTAAAATAACATAATTTTATAGTTTGTCCCTTTATAAACCTAAAAATCTGCTGGAGCCAAGAATCCTAGCCGTCAGACTCCCTTCCGTAAGAAAATGTATTTTTCTTTTCAATTTTTGTATGCATTTCTTGAACCACATTTTAGAAGAAAAAAATTTTAATCCTTTTCCATACCTTCCAAAATCAATCTATTGTTTTTTTTTATCATCAACCTCGCGGCCCACGCTGAGGTCCTCCTCGAGCGTGGACCACGAAGAAGAGCCCCTGGACCGTGGAAAATTATTTTATGGGAAATTATGGAAAATTATTATGGAAAATTATTTTATACTAATAATTATAATATTTTATACCTTTATTTTTGTATTATACTATAAATATAATATCATATTATATTATATCATAATACATTAATATGTTATGTTAAATAATTTAATATTATGTTATATTATGAAAAATTATTTTATACTAATAATCATAATATTTTATACCTTTATTTTTGTATTATACTATAAATATAATATCATATTATATTATATCATAATACATTAATATGTTATGTTAAATAATTTAATATTATGTTATATTATGAAAAATTAATTTATACTAATAATTATAATATTTTATACCTTTATTATTGTATTATACTATAAAAATTATATTATATTACATTACATTATAATACATTAATATGTTATTTGAAATAATTTAATATTATGTTATATTATGGAAAATTAATTTATAATAATAATTATAATATTTTATACCTTTATTATTGTATTATACTATAAATATTATATTATATTACATTACATTATAATACATTAATATGTTATTTTAAATAATTTAATATTATGTTATATTATGAGAAATTAATTTATACTAATAATTATAATATTTTATACCTTTATTATTGTATTATACTATAAAAATTATATTATATTACATTACATTATAATACATTAATATGTTATTTGAAATAATTTAATATTATGTTATATTATGGAAAATTAATTTATAATAATAATTATAATATTTTATACCTTTATTATTATATTATACTATAAATATTATATTATATTACATTACATTATAATACATTAATATGTTATTTTAAATAATTTAATATTATGTTATATTATGAGAAATTAATTTATACTAATAATTATAATATTTTATACTTTTATTATTGTATTATACTATAAATATAATATATATTACATTATATCATAATACATTAATATGTTATGTTAAATAATTTAATATTATGTTATATTTCCAAATATTAATTTACTCTAATAATTATATTACTACTATGCTATATTAACATAATATTATTTTATATTACAATAATATTATAATATATCGTATATTTATGTATTAATTTATGTTATATTTTATTATGTTCTATTGTATAATACTATGTAATGTCCTTTATGGTAATTTTGTCATACAAAAGTACTTTCTCAGTTTGTTTACCAAACACAAAATAAAGTACCACAGCACTTTACGAATGTAGTTACCAAACAGCAAACAGCTTTTTATAACCGCTCTACTTCCAACAGCTCTACTACCAGCAGCTCTCCCAAACAGGACCTTAAGATAGGCGTGTTTCAGAGAGAAACCTAAAAGCTGTAGGAGCTGCCGCGTCGCGACTATTGGTTCCTCAATAGTCATGCACTCGTTGGGGCCTTTCCTCGAACGGGGTGTGGCGGCGGCTGATGTCGTCTAGTAGGTCGGAGAAGTTGAAGGCCCCGATGGCTGAGGAGGCGATCGACCCAAGCACGCGGCCCCGCAAGCCTGAGGTGGGGGGTCCCTCCTGGGTGAACATGGTGAAGAACTCTTGAACCCTCGGAAGCAGCAAACATGGTCGTCCCACTGCATCTCCAATGGCGAGTTGGAGAGGCTCAAGAGGCAGGTTCCGACGGTAATGGAGGCTCCGGTGGAGCAGTTGGAGGAATTAAGGTCAGTCTGCATGGAGAAGGCTGTTCTGATGCGGAGCCTTGGCCGACGGGTTCCGATTGACTGGATTGCTTGGGAGCTAAAGGATGGGGGGCGACTGAGCTACAATGTAGACTGTCTTCCTTTGGCGGAGGATGTTACAGTAGCCCATTTTGCCTCGGAGAAGGACCGGGAGGCAGCCATTGCGGCAGGCCCGTGGCTGGCCAACCACTCACGATGGAGAGGTGGCGGCCGAATTTTGTTCCCAGCCCTAATTCCATTGGCAGGGTTAGTTCTTTGGATGCGCTTGCCTAGCCTCCTAATGGAATACTGGAAAAAAGAAGTTATCTCTCGAATTGCGACGACGCCTAGGAAGCCTTTGGGAATCGATGGCTTCATAACATAGAGGAGGAGGCTGGGTTTCGCCAGAGTCCGGATCGAGATCGATGCTAGAGGCCCCCTCGTTCCAGATACCATTGTCAAGGGAACCACGAAGGGATTTAAGGATGACATTTGGCAAGTGTTCTTATATGAAAACTTGCCGGCTCACTGCACCAGATGCAGCCGAATCGGCCATGTCGTCTCCGATTGTGGCTTCTCTTCCTCGGCTTAGGTAGAGCGGGAGCCTAGTGCGGAGGGGAGGCCGGAGGCGGCGGAGACGCCACCAGTGGCGTGCGGGCAGAGTGGGATCCCTGGGGAGGACCCCGCACTAGTGTTTGGCCCCTGGCTGGCCACCAACCGAGTCAGGCATCCAGGAGTTCCCAAAGGTGGGAGACAACCGACAAAGAGGGACGGGGCTGGGGTAGAGGCCGTCTCAGTCCAATCGCAGCCCTCCGCCGGCACCTCATAGGGTCCAGAAGAGATGGGAACGTCCCGCCGGCCTCTCCCTCGGACTTGGAGGGGTGGGAGAAACCCACGAAGATCGCCCATCGGAGATCACCAGAGAAGACGACCCAGGCCGTGGACTTGGGACCGCAAGCGAGCTTAGCGGGTCAACTCGGGGTCTGGCCCGAGTCAAGTAACCAGGCCGGGTTGTAGGAAGGGGTGGTGTTGGACCGGGCTACTGCAGGCCGGCCCGAAGGCCCACCGACTGCTGCTGGGTGGGGCCTAACGCCACAGAATTGGTTCAGAAGCCCGCATGCGGGCAGACCACAGCCGCAGGTGGCTGTCCGCGCCCGACCAAGGAAGAGGAGCCTGAGCTCCCCTCCTCTGTCCTCGATGGTACGCAAGGGGACAGGCGGCGGCCCTCCGCCCCATGTAGCCGGAGGGGAGGTCGATGCTGAGGGTGCGCCCGATGGTGGCGGGGCGTGGGACGGCAGCGAGACGCTCCCTGTGCCGGACCTTCTCCACGGCGGCCGATGGCGGTGCTCTCGGCGGCGGCTTCATGGGCTGAGACGGTCTCCCACCCTGGGGAGTCAATCAAGGGCCCTGCCAATGAGGCTCGGGGGGGTTTGCAGGAGTCCTTGCCCATGCCAAACGAGGGTGGCACTGTAGCGTGCCATTTGGCAAAAAATCCAGGAAGTGTTGAAGGGGCTAAAGGGGGCATGTCCAGCTTCTTCTTTAGCTTATGTTTGCTGTGAGCGGCCCGGGAGAGGAGACTTTAGTGCAGATTAGTGATAGGGAGCTCCTTGGAGGGGGCAGTCCCGTGGGCGAGGGCTACACCGATGTTGCTTGTGACTTATGAAGATCCTAATTTGGAGTTGCAGGGGGCAGCAAAACCCTCCTTCAAGTCCTCCTTCAGAAGAGTAGTTCAACTCAATAATCCAGATATTTATTGTTTGTGTGAGACGCGACTATCCAGGCATAGTCTTCAACGGATTCAGCGTCACTTCAGTGCGTGGGAGTCCTTCTCGGTGGAATCAGCTAGGTTGTTAGGGGGAATCTTGCTACTTCAGAACCGTGGGATTGCTATGGTGGATGTCCTCCGCAACTTCCCCCAACAAGTAGTCATAGTAACCTCGGAACCAAACTCTGCTCCATGGGTCTTTTATGGTGTTTATGCTTGCATAGACTACAGGTTAAGGAGAAGATTGTGGGAAGAGGCCTCTATCGTTGTTTCCCGGGGGCTCCTACGCTGCTAGTGGGAGATTTCAACTATATTGTGGGACCATCTGAGAAGAGAGGGGCCAGAGCTTATACTGACAAGCTGGAAGGAAGGGAATTTAGAGAATTTTTGTCTAGAAATGGGCTGGTGGACCTTGGATACTCAAGGGCGCAGTTTAAATGGTGTAATAATAGGGACAGGCAGGCCAGAGTGTGGGAGAGGATCGATAGGGCAGTGGCATCGCCGTGTTGGGTCCAACGCTTTCCGGCGTTCCAGGTTAGTCACCTAGCCCGGATTGCATCTGACCATTATCCGCTCTAGATTTCCATAGTTGACTAGTCGCACTATTGCCCCCCGTTTCAATTCGAGCGTCTGTGGCTGGAAGTACCCCGACTCTTGAGAGATAGTTCGACAGGCCTAGTCCATGCCCGTGAGAGGCGACACTATGCAGTGGGTCTCACGCAGGTTGCAGGTCACTAGGTGCAGATTACGCAGGTGGAATAGGGAGGTGGTGGGGGACATATTTATGAGATTGGAGGTGGTCGAGGCGTCCATTACTAAGCTACAAGGGAGGGAGAATAGATTGGATTCCTTGTCTAAGGATGACATGGGTGCTTTGCGGTAGGGGCTTGCCGAACACCACTCTCTTCTGAGACAGCAGGAGGTGTTTTGGAGGCAGAAGTCACGGATCCAGTGGTTGCAGGAGGCAGACAAGAATACTCGATTTTTCCACAAATCGACTATTATCAGGAGGCAGAGTAGCTTGATCTGGTCTATACGGGATGAGGCAGGGGCTCAGTTGGAGGAGGAGAGCTCGATCAGATGCCTATTGGTGGACTTTTTTCGGTCGAGATGGTCTGAGGAGAGGGACCTGGATAATGGGGAGGGTGTTCCACGGTCGGATACTATGGTGGGGGTGTCGGAGAATGTTGGCTTGATTGAGGAGGTGACGGAGGCGAAGGTCGGGGGGCGGTCCAGGCTTTGGGGGAAGACAAAGCTCCGGGGCCTGATGGGTTCCCCCCATTCTTTTTCAGGAGATATTGGGGCATTGTCAGGAGAGCGGTGACGGAGCCGGTGCTACATTTTTTCAGATCAGGGGCCATGTTGGATGACTGGAAGGTGACATTCATCATACTGATTCCGAAGAGGCGCGATGCAGCTGAGCCCAACCACTACAGACCCATTAATCTCTGCACCACCATTTATAAGGTGGTGGCAAAGATTATAGTTCGCAGGTTGCAGCCTCTCCTTCCCCATTTGATTTGCTCAGAGTAGAGGGCGTTCGTAGGTGAGCCCACAAGATAGCCCGAAGTATTACCGACAACGTTATGATAGCCCAGAAGATGATGTGGGACCTGCAGTGAGCGCCACGGCGGCAGTGTTATATGGCAGTGAAGCTTGATATGGAGAGAGCTTATGATAGGATTCGATGGTGCTTCCTTCGAAAGGCGATGGTGAGCCTTGGCTTCGACGAGACCTGGATTTTCTAGATCATGGGGTGTGTGCAGGGGCCGCTGTTCTCCATCCTTGTGAACGATACACCGTCGCCCTTCTTTCGGTCATCCATCGGACTATATCAGGGTTGTCCCTTATCCTCTTACCTGTTTATCATATGTGCTGATGTTTTGTCTCGTGCCCGACGACATGCTTGTGGGGAACAGGTGCTGGAGGCCTATGTCCCGGCCCCTGGAGCCCGCCCAATCACTCATCTCCTCTTTGCAGATGATTGCCTTCTCCTGGCCAGGGCTAGGCCTAAGAATGCGGTTGTGCTACGGAGAGTACTGGAGGATTACTGCTCAGCCTCGAGTCAGAGGGTGAATCTTCAGAAATCCACTATTGCCTTTAGCCCGAAGACGGATGTGCGGCTATGCCAGGAGATCAGGGGGTTGCTTGGCATGAGGGAGCATGATGGGATCTGGAGCTACCTGGGAGTTCCTATCAATGGGAGGAGGCTGCGAGTTTCTAATTGTTAGGACATGGTACACCAGATACAGCAGAGATTGGAGGGCTGGAGGGCGGCCTCGCTCTCCATGATGGGTAAGGTGATCTTGGTCAGATCGGTGTTATGCTCCATGCCTATCTATATGATGTCCAACATCATGCTCCTAAAGACGGTATTGTTGAGGATTGAGAGGCTTGCCCGGAACTTCATCTGAGGGACTCAGGGAGGAGGACGGGGGGGGGGGGGGGGGGGGTGCATTTGCTGGATTGGGCATCGGTCTGCCTACCGACTAGGGCAGGGGGGCTGGGTGTCTAGTCTCTCGTGATTAGGAGGGAGGTGCTGATTGCTCGGCACGCAGCGAGGTTCATCTTGGAGCCGTAGTGTTTTTGGAGTTAGACGATGGCCGCCCGGTATGGCCATGTGGAGAGAAGTGGCACTCCTTCTGGAGGTCAAAGGACTTCTCCATTTTGGCGGGAGATTGGCAGGTTCATGCCCATGATCCTGGCTAGATGTAGGTGGATGATTGGCAATGGCCGAAGTGTGGAACTGGTGGAGGATGCATGGGTGGACGAGCTCCCATTGAGGTGCTGGCCGTCCTTAGTCAATGTTGAGGTAGTGGAGGGAGCTCAGGTGTGTGACTTTCTTCTCCTTGAAGGAGGGGGGTGGGATACTCTCCGGATTGCACAACTGTTCGGTGAGCCACTAGCTGAGAGGATGAGATCACTCCCTGTTCCGGAGCGCTTCTGCCCTGATATCAGGGGTTGGGGTACATCATGCAGGACCAGAGTCATGGTGGCCAATATTTGCTCCATAGGTCAGGGTGGCGAGCAGTTAGCGATGGACTTCGGCTAGATCTGGCGTTTTGGACTGTACCCCAGAGTGGCCTTATTTCTTTGGAAGGTCGCTTGGGGCCGGCTATCAACGAGATAGCTGTTGTCGGGGAGGGGCATGGGCATCCAGCCCAGTGCCCCGAGTGTCAGACAGAGGAGTCGTTGGACCATGCCATCTTCCAGTGTCGTCGGGCGATGAGGGTTTGGAGGTGGGCGGAGTTCTCCATAGAGATTTGGTGTCATGCATCTTCTTTCTTGCAGGTACTTGGGCATATGGCTGGGTCCTTGCAGGCCAGACCGGAGGCGGTATGGGCTACCTATACCACCAACCAGATCTGGCTTGCAAGGAACATATGGACATTTGGGGAGAGTGGGCTGTTGCCCAAGGTGACAATCCAAGAGGGGGGGGGGGTGAATTGGTTTCTTCTAAATTTTTGGTACTTTTAAAACTTTCTAAATTAAGTGCGATGGATGCTCTCTTAGGTTATTTAAGTGAGTTAATCTAATGCAAGAAGAGAAGATAAAGCAAGAGAAAATGAAAGCACAAACACAATGCAAACACACCAATATATAGTGGTTCGGTGCTCTCTTTAGCACCTACGTCCACTTCCCAAGCGTACCCTTGGGAATTCACTATAATCTTGCGGATTACAGTTGGATTGTTTTCCGGGCTCACAATCCAACAACCTTGTTGGTTTTACGGGATCACCAACGAACCTATACACTTGGTTTTCCGGGCTCACCAAGAACCTTGTTGGTTTTGCGGGCTCACCAACGAACCTATACAACTTTGGTTTTCCGGGTTCACCAAAAACCTTTGTTGGTTTTGCGGGCTTACCAACGAACCTTTGTTGGTTTTGCGGGCTTACCAACGAACCTTTACAAAGTGTTTATACAAATGAAAAGAAAAGATTTAAACTCCTAGATGAGCATATAAAGCAATATGAACAACAAGAAGAGTTAGAAAGAAATTATCGCTTTGAAGTCGCTTTGCTCTTCTTGGTCAAGGAAGCTTCACTCTTCAATGGGGGAAGGAGCTCTTAATGCCTCTTTGAATCTGCTCAATCCCTTTCTTTGATTCTTGAATGAAGCTCTTGATGAAGCTTGTCTTGCTAGGGTTCTCTCTTGAATGCACTTGATGTATTTTCCCCAAAAGCTTACTTCCTCTGATGAATACTCCCACTTAAATACTTCTCCAACCTCCAAATAGTCCTTTCTGACCGTTGGATTGAAGAAACTAGCCGTTTATAGCCGTTGGGAGTCCAAAAAGCATTTCTGCACAACTAGCCGTTATGTTCAGCCCGTGTTTGGGTCGGCTCAACCTGTCCTTGGGTCGACCCAACCTTCACTTGGGTCGACTCAAACATTCCTTGGGTCGACCCTCTCAGAAAATACAGAAACTTGAAATTCAGCCTTCCTGCCCTTGGGTCGACCCAACCTTTCTTTGGGTCGACTCAACCTTGGGTCAGCTCAAACTTTTCTTGGGTCGACCCAACCTTGGGTCAGCTCAAACTTTTCTTGGGTCGACCCAACTTTCAGAAAATTCAGAATCTTGAATTTCAGCCTTTCTTCACTTGAGTCGACTCAACCTTTCTTTGGGTCGACTCAAGGTTTACTTGGGTCGACTCAACTTCTTCTTGGGTCGACCCTCTCAGTAAATCCAGAGAACCATTTTCTGAGTTGTTTGAGGATCTTGATGTTTGGGTCGACTCATGCTTCCCTTGGGTCGACCCATCTCACTGTTCATCTGTGCCATTTTTGCAGAAGTGTGCCAAATGATTTCTTGATGTGCCGGGGTCGACCCAATCAACCTATGGGTCGACTCAATCCACACTTTGCTGCATTCTCAAGGTTAGATTCACTCAAATGAACAAGACCATATATATATTTTCAATTAAACAAATATACTGAGAGTAATGAACTTATAAATGAAGTATCAATTTAACTTATAGCATGCTCTAGATAATTGCTTGTTAATCATCAAAATAACACTATCATCCTCATGGGCCTTCCCAGCGGTGGTGGTGGAGAGAGCGCGGCTGATGGCGATGGAGGTCTCTCAAGCGATCCAC
Source organism: Phoenix dactylifera (assembly GCF_051530095.1). Taxonomy (NCBI): domain Eukaryota; kingdom Viridiplantae; phylum Streptophyta; class Magnoliopsida; order Arecales; family Arecaceae; genus Phoenix; species Phoenix dactylifera. The sequence continues at coordinate 42,162,324 of NC_143193.1, forward strand.
TCGGATGGACCTTTGATAGCTCGGAATATCTAGGGCTCTACCTCTGCTCGTAGAGCGTCCCGTATGGTGTTTTTCACCTGGGAGCCCCCATCCCCGAATTTTCTCAAGGTCAATTTTGATAGCTCTGTCCTGCAGGGTGGCGTGAGGGGGGAGTGCGGGCTTTGTTGTCAGGTTCCTGGGGTGATTGCTTGTTGCCCAGTAGATACAACCCAAGAGGGGGGGTGAATTGGGTCTTTCAAAACTTTTATGCTACTTCTAAAACTTTTTGATTAACTATGCTAAGTTGTATAGATGCACAGTGAAAGTTAAACTTAGCAAGGGTTTGATGTATAGACTTCGACTTGATTAAATATGCTTGTAACTAAAGGATGTGCGGATAAGAATTAAGCAAGCAATTTATCTAAGTAAGTAAGTGTGTTAGTTAGACAATAACTAGAGGCATTACAAACACAAAGGACATATAGTGGTTCGGTGCACCCCAGCACCTACATCCACTCCCCAAGACCTTTTGGGAATTTCACTATAATCCTCAAGATTACAGTCGGTTGTTTTACAAGCTCACAACCCAACTTGTTGTTTTACACCGGGCTAACAACGAACCCTACAATCCGGTAGTTTTTCGAGTGAACTACCCAACTCGTTGTTTTACCCCGGGCTAACAACGAACCCTACAATCCCCCAATTTTAACTTAGGCTTGGGACCCCTATCCCTTGTTCCAAGTCCCTTGACTGAAACAAGCTCAATATTCAAACGTTTTACAAAAGATTTGAAAGCTCTTAAGAAGCAAATATAACAATGAGAAACAATAAAATCGGAAGAACCCTTTTTGCCGTTGGAAGCGTGGGAGATGTTGATTCTTCCGATGTGGGACGCGTATGGTTGGGTGTGAGCTTTGAATCCCGAGCACACGAGAGTGGTTGAGCTTGAAATCGCTTGGGAGACTTGAAAGCACTTGATTTCCTTTCTTGAATGCACTCACTCCCTTGAGCTTTTCTTTCTAACTTCCCTCTTGAATGATTTTGCTTTTGGTTGGTGAAGAGTTATTGAGAACCACTTAAGAGGTCCCTTTTATAGCCCAAAAAGCAAATATAGCCGTTAGAGACAAAAAGAGAAGGATTTGAAATTCAAAATCAAACCTGAAAAGCTGTCAGTCGCGTCCCAGGCGCTCCGGGGACGTCTCCGCTACAGCGAGAGACGTCTCACCTACAGGATTTTACTTTTTACTTTATCTGGGGTCGACTCGGCACTTTACGGGGACGTCTCGCCTTGTCTGTGCTTTTTGAGTGGGGACGACTCCGCTTCTTTGGGGACGACTCCGCTTCTTTGTCTCCGAAAAACTTGCCCTCTGGAATTCCCTGAGAGAGTCGTCTCCGCCATCTTGGGGACGTCTCGGGGAGTCTCCTTTTTGCTTGCGGGGACGACTCCGCGTACAGCGGGGACGTCTCGCGCATATCCCTTGAGAAACGTCTTTCTGCCGCCACTGAGAGAGTCGACTCCGCTTCTGAGAGAGTCGACTCCGCTAACGCGGGGACGACTCGGCAGGTGCCGGGGACGACTCCAAGTGTGCCAGTTCTTCCTGTTTGTGCCAGAGACGTCTCTGAAACTATCAGGAGACGTCTCGGCTGTCCCTGAACTTTTTCTTTAGCTCAAAATATTCTTCAATAAATTCATAAAAATTGTGGGAACTTGCCTAGACATTTCTTAACAATTTTCTAAGTAAAACACATGAATTCCTCAATCGAATTGTTAAGATATAATGGAATTTTACTCTAGTGTTTTGTATTCATCAAAATCCATTAGGGGGTCAACAATCTCCCCCTTTTTGATGATGACAAAACACTGAGTATATGCAAAATTTAAGATTTAAACATATACACAGTATTTGAGTATGTGCAATATAAAATATATTGTGTTCTAGAACTAATGCATAGCTAAGTTGCATGAAGTAGAAAGCATATATATTTAAAACATACTTCATGATAATGCTTTAGATTTAATCAGCTTAACACATTTCAATTTCAGCTGATTTGTATTCAATTCAAAAACACAAAGCATTATGAGCATATACTTAAATATTTCTCCCCCTTTTTGACAACATCAAAAAGATAGTGAAACATTAAGCACAAAGATGAGAATACTCAAATATTTCTTATTGTACTCTGATTTGCATGTCAAATTATTGCAAGGATATGAATCATATAACTCAAGGCAATAATATTAGAATCAGATTAATGAGCATAGATCAGAGCCAATTAAGATAATTTCAGAGCAGAACACAGATAGTTTTCTAATCAAGTGTAGGTGGAATCTTCCTTAAGTTAATTCAAGAAGTACCACAAATGATATTCAAGAAAAGCACGAATGGAAATCTAACCTCTCTTCAATAATAAGTATGAAAGCTTGTGCATTTAAGATCTTTTGCCCAATATATTAAGTATTTTATCAACATGAGAGCAATTTAACTAATTTTCAGAGTATAAGAGCAGTATATTAAGTATGATTGCAAAGTTCTTTTATGGTGTAAAAATATTGTGGCATAAATGCCAAAAACATGAATTCATGCAGTTTATGATATATCTTAGAGCATACATAAAATTCAAAGTTTTGAAGGTTCTTATAAAGACTTTAATCCTTTAAAAAGGAAACACATTTTGGTACATATAATAATGAATTGGCATAAAAATTGAAGTTCTAGAGACAAGCCAATAAGAATTCATCAGTAAATTCCAAAAATTGGTTTTCTAAGAGATACTCAAGGAAATTCAACACATTATTCTCCCCCTTTTTCATTAAGTTAGAGGCTCTTAAGATCAACTGTTTGAATTGCAATTTGGTTCATGATTTATGCATAAGATATATTAACCAAATAATAAGCCTCAAGGTGTATCATAAAGATTTTCAGATTTAAATTTCAGATGATACATATTGGAGAGCATTAGGATCACTTTTCATTTAGTATTCTTTCCCTCTCCTTTAGTTATAGATTTATGCGATTAAGTTCCATAAGGTCTTTCCTTCTGAAATTTTCTTTCTCCCCCTTAATTGATCATTCCATTTTAAGAGTTTAGAATTTATAGATAATGTTCAATAAAATTGTCAATCTCAAAAATATGTTTTCTATAAGTTTCAGCTTATTTTCATAAGACTCAAGGTTTGAGATAAGACAACCTTTATAGAACTCATCTTAAGGTATAAACTTATAATTAAAGCATGTATTGCAATATAAGGAGGTTCATCAAAATCAATCCATAAAATTCTAAGTATGCATCAAAATAAAGTGTCTTTGGGATAGGATACTGAATATCTAAAGCTCCCCCTCAAAAGATGCATTCTTCTTTAATCATTTTAATTGTTGAATTTCAGATTTTAGTGATAAACGTGAATAACACTGAAATTCTGTAATATCAAGAATGTAGAGTGATCTAGAATTATTCAGAATTTATAGTAATTACTCTTTCTAATCCTTTAAGAACAAGTTATGCTTTCTCCTAATTTTAGAGAAAATGTATAAAAGTATTAATCAGAAAATGATTCAATTGAAGCTCAATTTCTTTCAAAAGCATTTACATTTTCTTTCTTTTAGAGTCATTTGAGTGAACTGAAATATTTCTAGTTTTAAGATCATTCACTCTATTGATGGAAGTCTTTAATAATGTAGGGGAGAAAAACATATAGATGATCATTGAGGTATATATATTTATAGAACTCAATTTCTTAATCATAGTTTTTCAGCAATGTATACATGAAACACAATAAATCCTTTTAATATCAGACTAAAATCATATATTTAGAAATTTTTGTTTGCAATCAAGATCATCGAAAGACACATCATTTGAACCAATATTAGTATACTTTGAAGATAAGAAATGATATGTTTCGGATGCGTATCGGAGCAATCACCAAAGGCATCAAAATTAATTCTGTTTTTCCTAAAGTAAGACTTTATTTAAAAAATCACATTTAGTTTAAGCTTTTATACAAAATCAGATTCTGAATTACATAGGATTTTCAATAAGGGCTTTCAAAATCACATTATAGCTCATCTTAAATGATTACGATTGAAAATACATATTTCAAACATATAAGAGCATATTCAGAATCTTTGTATTAAATGTTGAGTTTTGGTACTAAATGGAGGATTTTTTAACAAGTATTAGGGTATTATGTATCAAAGTTAAGCAAGTTGATGGATAAGACAAACTCAATTCATTTTGCCTAAATAGAGATATCCTTCTCTTCTCTCTTTTTTTTTTACAAATTTATTTATCTTTCAGATTTTAACGATGATTGTGAATAACAAATCTGAATTTTCTTTTCAATAAAACCAAACAAAAGATGTTATGTAGCATTTCAAACATTCAATCAAATCGTCCAAGTATGGGGTACTACAAAAGATATTGAGAACCCATAATTTAAAATATCATGCCACATGCAAAATATAGTGTGTATTAAGTCATACATTAAAATATTAAGAACAAGCATGTCAAGTATCAAAATCAATTCTTTTCAAATAAACTCCCCCTATTTAAATATAATTTTGCACTGATTTCATCCTTAAAGTGTGTTTCCATGTGACTAAAAATTTGAATTGATTCTTTCTTGTATACTTTCATTTACTTTGTCTTTCTTTTAACTTTCTTAAGCTCTATACTCTATTTGCTCCCTATCCGGTGGAGTTGGGAAGGGGCACGAGGTACTACCACTAGCCTCCCTCTTGTGCCGTCCCTAATATGCCCTACACCGAATAGTTGGGTCAAATAGTGCCGGGTACTACCACTAGCCTCTCCATTGGCACCATCCCTATGATGAGCAATATAGAAAGGTTAAAATGTTTACTTCAAACTCTTCCTGTTTGAGTGTAATTAATTATAGATTTTATCCCTTCCAAATGTGCCGAATATATTATGCTTGTTTTGCTTTTCCTTAAGATTGAAGTACTTGCCTTTGCTCAGATTTTTCATCTCTTGAACAATGTCCATTTTCTTTTCTTTATCTCTCTCTCTTTTTGTTATTCTCAAGTAATCTACATGAAAGAGCAGAATAAAGAAATAATGAAATGTATCGTATAGAGGTATATCATGCAAACACTATTTTCATTATGCCCAAGAATTCGTAGCTTCTCACAAGTCATTTTAAATCAAAATTCTAAGTATAAACTTGTGTAGTTCATGGTTATGACATAGGTAAAGATATATTTTAGTTTGGGCAAACCATGAAACAATTTCTAAAAGCACAAGTCAATCAATACATATATAGACATGATATCAAGAAATTAATAATTAAAGACTTTAATCATGCCATAGTAAGATTTAAGTTACTGACTTTGCTCAGCTAATTTATGAGAGAGGTATCTAAAATTACCGAATCATTCTGCATTCTTCAAGTCAAATACCTGCTAGATTTCTTATGTGTAACCTTTTGGCTAAAGAAAGTTCTCTCTCTTGTTTGCATGTGAATGTTTATTGTACCTTTTATGGAGGTGTCCTTCAAGTTGAAATCTCCCATTTTCTTGCTCAAGGATCCTGCAAACTCCTTTTCTTTCTTGAAAGAAAGTCATTAGTTTCTTCAAGATACAAACATTCATCTACCATATTTTTAACTAGATGACTCAATACAAGATATGACACTAGTTGAATGTTGAGTCACTTTACTCAAGAGATTGCCTAAGTATAAGCAAGCACATATCACTTGAACTAAAGAGATAGTTTCATTAACCAAGATGGTTCAAGGACAAGCATGTGAGGCAATATGAAGATTTATCAAGGTCAAACCAATTTCTTATTTTCAAAATTAATTTAGTTTAGATTTTATTTGCTTAAGATAATTATCAATAAGACACGCTAGCTAAGTTTTAATCAACTTATCTTAAACAGTTGTTTCTATCAAAATTCAGATTATGATTTATTTGTTATCAATAAATTATGATTCATTAGAGTTAGATTGAAATCTTGCTCATAATGAGCATACAATCTGGTCTACTAGCTGTATGATAAAATAAGTATTCTATCATGCTTCAATACAGCTTTAAAAACAATAGATCTACCTTGCTCATCCTTTTCAAATTCTACAAGATGAGGTCATAGAATACCTTCTTCATGCCAATCTTCTATAAGAGTTTTCTTGTGGACTAACTTTGGTCAATGAAGATCCTCTTTCTTGTTTCTCTTAATTTGGAGTTTGAGAGAAGATGTTAATTCATTCATCATACATTTTTCAAACTCACCTTGCATGAGCTTAGTAAAATCTTCATATAAATCCTCGTTTGTAGAACCAAAAAGTGATATCATCAATGTATACTTTGAGCAAATAAGATATCACAAATTCTTCTTTTTGATGCATAGATTTATCACTATTACTTTCTATCAAAAAGTTACTCAAACTTTTATATCATGCTTTTGATGCTTGTTCCAAATCATATATTGCTTTATTATATTTGTAATGAGTGTTTTCAAATATGGTGATTATTTAACATATATCTTCTTTAATAAAATAAGCACCTAGGAGTGCATTCTACACATTCATTTGATAGAATATAAAGCTCATAAAGCAAGCAAATGATAATGGTGATCTTTACTTCTAATCATGCAAGAATTTCATCAAGATCTATTTCATCTTTTCTTAATTTAGTCTTTTAGTAATCATCAATTTTACTTCATTAAGTGTATTTCTGAAAAACTCAATTTGGTTCTAATTATTAACAAGTTTTCAGATTGTTATATGTAAAAGATTAACCATATACATATATAATTTAATTTTAGTATCTTGATAATAAATCATTAGTCTCATAAAGAATAAAATGAGTTGATATTTCTACAATTCGAATCTTTTCATTGAATGTTCTATATGCATTGCTTGATGAATGATATCCAAAGATAGAAATATCTTTATCAGATTTGGCATTATTTTCAAAAGAACATATCAAGCATAACGTGTATGACTGAAAAATATGAAAGATATGCAATGGTTCATTTTCCATTTTTCAGAAGATCAAAAGGAGTTTTCATAATAAAAAAAAATAGATCTAATAGAAATCATATGTATGACAAGCAGTGATGATAGCTTTTAAAAATTATTTAAGTAGATGACTATCATACACAATTGTCTTTTTCATTTCTTCAAGAATTCTATTAACCCTATTTTACTTAAGGTGTCCTTGGTGCTGAAATAATTAATTTCTATATAAACTTTATCAGGATTTTGGTTTTCAACACTGTGCCATGATACCTTCACAGTTTGGAAACCTTTATCATTTGAAACACTTTTACAAGTTTAGCAAATACAGAAAATATTTCAATTTTATTTGCCAAGAACAAATCCAATGTAAGCTTTTGAAAACTTAGTGATGGAAACAACATCTTTAGATCTAGAAATTGATTCTTGTTTGTTTCCTTAGTTAACATGCATAGCAAACTTTGACCTTTCAGAAGATAATCTAAGTAAGGCAATGGCAAGGTCTTTTGAGATTAAGTACATACTAGCATGAGTTGATTTTATATGCCAAAGATGGTTTCTTTAATCTTGGTATTCATAGTGCATATATTCAAAAGCATACCAAGTACACATTATCATATCTATGATCAATAAACAATAATGCCATGGATAAAAACTCTCAATCAAGCATATAGAGAATTCATAGAGTTATTCTTAGGAGAATTGATTTACCAAATTATCCATCTATAAGTAAAGCATAATCTAGAAAGATGGAGTGATTTGGATATATTTTCTTTTCATATCAGAAATATCACTTATATCACAAGAAAAGAATGATTAATACTTGCAAGTTATGTTTTAATCAACTAATAAAACAATTTCAGTATGAGAGGATGCAAGAATTACTAATTTCATTATTTCTTCCATTTTAGTCACTTTTCTTAAGTATATTTTAAGTTTCACTCTTTAATATATGTCTAGAGCACCCAATGTCCAATTTAACATCTTTTGTTGGAGCCTTGAGTGCTAGACACACCTGCAGAAAATATTTAGATTTTCAACTTAGGAACCCAAGCTCTTTTGGGTCCTTGCAGGTTAGCTATTATTGTTCCTTTTGGAACCCATATTTTCTTAATAGCTATTTTGTCCATAGGCTTGCAGATTTTAGGACTACAAGAAGTGTATTTCTGCATCTTTTTATTAAATTTAACAAACATGGATTTAACATGAGTGGTAGATAACCCTTCAGTTTTCTGTTTTTGCCTTTTAGGTTTATCAAATTTGCAATGTACAGATTTAGGAACAGAAGAGATTTTGCATAATCTTTGTTCCTGTTTATCAGCAATATAAGAATCTATTTTAAAATGATTAGAAACTGTTTTAACAAACATATTATTGAAAGATTTTTGGGTGTACCAAGGTTGACATCCCAATTCAATATTATCAAATTCAGCTCTTTGATTATTTATCATTAGATTCAACTTTTCAGAGCTCAAAGTAAATCTTTCAACAACAGGTTTTAATTTGTCAACTTCTTTAGTTAATCTTTTGTTATCTTCTGAAAGCAATTCATTATTTTTCTTAAGTTTATCATGGCTTTCAGTGAGAAGTTGGTTTTTCTGATTTAGTTCTTTATTTTCCTTAATTAAGATTTCAGTTTCATTTACTAGGATTTTCTTTTCATTCTTCAGGTTCTTGTTTTTACAAATGAGTTTCTTATGTTCTTTCATTAAATCAAGAAATGCATCATGTAACTCATCAAGTGTAAAATCATTTTCAAGTTTATCATATACTTCATATTCAGAAGAGGAGACACTTTGCATTTCAATACATACCTCGTCCTTGTGTGCCACAAGGCATAGGTTTTCAATATCACCTTGTCTCTCTTTTTCTTTAGAGCTAATTTCAGATTCACTAAAAATGTTAGTGCTTTCATATTTAGCCTCTAGCATATTCCACATGTCTTTAGCAGTTATGCAAGAAGATATGCAATTAAACTCATTCCTATCTAATGCACAATATAATAGGTTCATGGCTTTTGAATTTTGTTGAGCCATTTTCTCATTATGACTAGTGTTTGTGTGTGTTCCATTGACTATAACTCTCCATAAATTATAATCAAGTGATTGTATGAAAATGCGCATGCGTGCTTTCCAATGTGTATAGTTTATGCCATTAAATAGTGGAGGTGTATCAATTAATTGTCCTTCTCCTAGAAAACTATCTATTTGAGTTGTCATGATCTTTGGCTCTTGATCGTGAGATCAATAATTAGTCTTAGAGCACCTGCTCTGATACCACTTGTTGCCCAGTAGATACAACCCAAGAGGGGGGGTGAATTGGGTCTTTCAAAACTTTTATGCTACTTCTAAAACTTTTTGATTAACTATGCTAAGTTGTATAGATGCACAGTGAAAGTTAAACTTAGCAAGGGTTTGATGTATAGACTTCGACTTGATTAAATATGCTTGCAACTAAAGGATGTGCGGATAAGAATTAAGCAAGCAATTTATCTAAGTAAGTAAGTGTGTTAGTTAGACAATAACTAGAGGCATTACAAACACAAAGGACATATAGTGGTTCGGTGCACCCCAGCACCTACATCCACTCCCCAAGACCTCTTGGGAATTTCACTATAATCCTCAAGATTACAGTCGGTTGTTTTACAAGCTCACAACCCAACTTGTTGTTTTACACCGGGCTAACAACGAACCCTACAATCCGGTAGTTTTTCGAGTGAACTACCCAACTCGTTGTTTTACCCCGGGCTAACAACGAACCCTACAATCCCCCAATTTTAACTTAGGCTTGGGACCCCTATCCCTTGTTCCAAGTCCCTTGACTGAAACAAGCTCAATATTCAAACGTTTTACAAAAGATTTGAAAGCTCTTAAGAAGCAAATATAACAATGAGAAACAATAAAATCGGAAGAACCCTTTTTGCCGTTGGAAGCGTGGGAGATGTTGATTCTTCCGATGTGGGACGCGTATGGTTGGGTGTGAGCTTTGAATCCCGAGCACACGAGAGTGGTTGAGCTTGAAATCGCTTGGGAGACTTGAAAGCACTTGATTTCCTTTCTTGAATGCACTCACTCCCTTGAGCTTTTCTTTCTAACTTCCCTCTTGAATGATTTTGCTTTTGGTTGGTGAAGAGTTGTTGAGAACCACTTAAGAGGTCCCTTTTATAGCCCAAAAAGCAAATATAGCCGTTAGAGACAAAAAGAGAAGGATTTGAAATTCAAAATCAAACCTGAAAAGCTGTCAGTCGCGTCCCAGGCGCTCCGGGGACGTCTCCGCTACAGCGAGAGACGTCTCACCTACAGGATTTTACTTTTTACTTTATCTGGGGTCGACTCGGCACTTTACGGGGACGTCTCGCCTTGTCTGTGCTTTTTGAGTGGGGACGACTCCGCTTCTTTGGGGACGACTCCGCTTCTTTGTCTCCGAAAAACTTGCCCTCTGGAATTCCCTGAGAGAGTCGTCTCCGCCATCTTGGGGACGTCTCGGGGAGTCTCCTTTTTGCTTGCGGGGACGACTCCGCGTACAGCGGGGACGTCTCGCGCATATCCCTTGAGAAACGTCTTTCTGCCGCCACTGAGAGAGTCGACTCCGCTTCTGAGAGAGTCGACTCCGCTAACGCGGGGACGACTCGGCAGGTGCCGGGGACGACTCCAAGTGTGCCAGTTCTTCCTGTTTGTGCCAGAGACGTCTCTGAAACTATCAGGAGACGTCTCGGCTGTCCCTGAACTTTTTCTTTAGCTCAAAATATTCTTCAATAAATTCATAAAAATTGTGGGAACTTGCCTAGACATTTCTTAACAATTTTCTAAGTAAAACACATGAATTCCTCAATCGAATTGTTAAGATATAATGGAATTTTACTCTAGTGTTTTGTATTCATCAAAATCCATTAGGGGGTCAACATTGCTGCTGGAGGTTGCCAGTTGTTTGATTCCTCCATGCCAGGGGCAGAGCTGAAGGCAGCCTGGTCCGAACTGAGTTATATGCGTCGTGTGTTGCAGGCTAGAGATATTATCTTGGAGGGTGGCGACAATCATTGGATGGATTTGGCAGGATTTAGGAGGGGTTGGCGACTACCACCCCCTATTGAGGGACATCCGGGCGGAATGGGATGGTTATCCAAGCGAGGTATGTGTTTAGGAAGGCAAATGGGGCTACTGATTGGGTAGCTTCCTTTGTCGCCAACAATTCAGATGATCACCTATGGGTGGGAGAGGCGGAGTTGCCTAGTGCTCTCCGTGATGTACTGTTTATTGACTTTTTTGGCTGTATCCGTACACGTTATGTATGATACTTCCGTTTTAGCAAAAAAAACGAGGGAGGGCGGGGGGGGGGGGGGTTCCAGCCTCATCCACAATTCTTTTCCCCAAAGATTCCCCTCCCATGTCTCATAATTCACCAGCCAAACCCTGCCATGATGGATGCATTGTATCAAAAGTCGAACGTGATGACAATGAGGCTTTCTCCTCGTCCCTTACATACTTAAAGGTGACAATTTTAGCCATCTTTCATATACCCAATCCGATCCAACTTGAATAGGACAAAATTTACCTAATTCATTTAAACTCATGGCAAGTATGGATTTTAAATATAATACCTAAAGCAGGTTCAGATCGGATAGAGAATAATGGTATAACTCATCCAAAACCCAATCGAATATAAAATAATCTTAATCCACCTTTCTTTGGTTTTTTCGATGGATGATAGCTGTTAGAGCCTTGTTCGTCTTGATTGTCCCTTCCCTCCTCCCTCTTTTACTTAGAAAATTATTATTGTCGAAACTTAGAAGATTATTATATTCTGCAAAAGTTATGGCAGTCGATGTCCTCAATTAATTTGATTTTTTTTTGTTAGAATATATTATAGTTATGGATGTATGCTAGCACTCTTTCTATTTAAATTAAAAATTAGGTTATAGAAGATGGGCTAGCAGCCGTAATATTATTAATTATAACTATAAGCTATAATCATCCGACCTAATTTGATCGGATCCGATTCATTTTGTCTGGTTCTCCGTGACGGATGCGAGACAAGTATTGAAATATATTTTTAATTATAAGATGGGTACAGATATTAGCCAAGCCGGCTCATGTCCGGTCCGTTGCCATCCCTGATCCTGCTTGGGCCGACCACTTCACCAAACCAAACTCTCACTTCATCATATTTGTACTCCTTTCTAATCTCAATGGAGGAAATCCTCATGGCTCTCCTGGAATGGCCATCCGCGCTCTTGATTCTAGCATCTACAGCACTGGTAGTTCTCATGTTGGTTAGAACTCATCTACCAAAGAAACGGCACACCAATCTTCCGCCCGGTCCTCCGCCGCTTCCCATCGTCGGCAACCTCCACCAGCTCGGCCGCATGCCCCACCTCTCCCTCCAACGCCTGGCTCATAAGTACGGCCCCATCTTCCACCTCACCCTCGGCCACATCCCCACCGTCATCGTCTCCTCCGCGAGAACCGCCAAAGAAGTCCTCCGCACCCACGACCTTCCCCTCTCGAGCCGGCCCCAGCTCCACGCCGCGAAGCAGCTCTTCTACGGCTGCACCGACATCGCCTTCTCCCCCTACGGCAACTATTGGCGCCAGGTCCGCAAGATCTGCACCCTCGAACTCCTGAGCGCCAGGCGCGTGGAGTCGTACCGCCCCGCGAGAGCCGCGGAGGTCGACCAGCTTGTGAGGCGGATCGCCGCCGCCTCGTCGGGCCCGGGTGGCGCCGTGAAC